>NW_026913316.1:0-2447500 GCF_034315485.1 Pezoporus occidentalis | reverse complement strand
AGGTTCTTTAATTTAGACTGCCAGGCAGAGCTTTAGAACTTGAAATTATTTTTTAGTTCGTATGTTGTTTAACACATTAGCCAAGAAAAAAAAAAAAGGTTGATTTTGTTTCCATAAAGTTTTAGATTTAACTTCAAAGTGTATTGTCATTCTCTCATCATGTCTAGTTCATTGTGGGTTGTGCCAATGCAGCACTATTAAAACGAAGATTGATTTTTTGCTATGTCTGAGACAGATAAATGAAACACTTTTGTCTCCCACTGCAATCCAAAATACTTATTTTAGCTTTTCATAAGGAAACTCTTCCCAGCCTGTTCTCTTAGTTTGCATTTTGGAAACTTACATTTTTAATTTGTCCATGTTTTGATAGTGTTTAAGTATGACAGAAGAGGAAGATCTTTTCCCTTTTCTTAAAAGGCAGAGTGCTGTAAAAAATGTTTCCATTGTTTGCCAGTAGAATCATAGAATAGTTAGGGTTGGAAAGGACCTTAAGATCATCTATTTCCAACCCCCCAACCATGGGCAGGGACACCTCACACTAAACCATGCCACCCAAGGCTCTGTCCAGCCTGGTCTTGAACACCACCACGGATGGAGCATTCACAACCTCCCTGGGCAACCCATTCCAGTGCCTCACCACCCTCACAGTAAAGAATTTCTTCCTTATATCCAATCTAAACTTCCCCTGTTTCAGTTTTAACCTGTTACCCCTTGTACTGTCACTACAATCCCTAATGGAGAGTCCATCCCCAGCATCCCTACAGGCCCCCTTCAGATACTGGAAGGCTGCCATGAGGTCTCCACACAGCCTTCTCTTCTCCAGGCTGAACAGCCCCAACTTTCTCAGCCTGTCTTCATGCAGGAGGTGCTCCAGTCCCCTGATCATCCTTGTGGGCCTCCTCTGGGCTTGTTCCAACAGTTCCATGTCCTTTTTATGTTGAGGACATCAGAAATGTACAGAATACTCCAAGTGAGGTCTCACAAGAGCAGAGTAGGGGGGCAGGATCACCTCCTTCGACCTGCTGGTCATGCTCCTTTTGATGCAGCCCAGGATATGGTTGGCTAACACTAACCCTTACTGCTAATAAAAATTCTGCTAAAGTCGAGGAAAATCAGATTCTAAATGTTCATATTGGTTTGGGGGAGGGGGGTTAATCAGACTCAAATGTTTGTTTGCTATTGATGTATGCCAGAAATATCAACAGCATACTTTTTAAAGTAGATTGACACTCTTTAGGATGATGTTCTTCGAAAGCTCAGAACAGGTTTTGAGTAATATAAAATCTTCTTGAAAAACTCGGTACTGTACTGTGGAAAATGTGTCTATAGCAGTTCAGTACTGTCCTTGTACAGTTTAGGCTTGAAGGCAATTGTTTCCAGTAGAGCTTAGTAGCAGTAAAATAAAAGCTGGCAGTTGAACTGCTTGCTTACATGAACTGAAATATTGATGCAATTTTCCATTTATATGCACAACTTTAATACCAGATGTTTTTAAAGCAGTCAAACAGGTAAGTAATTTACTTGTGGCTGTATTCCCACTGTTCTAATCTACATCCACACTCATATTTTTCTTCTAAATTCTGTGTTTAGGGTGACATTGAGTACATTATCAGAAAATGGTTTATTTTACTTTATCAAGAATCTGCCTGTATAAATTTTATGCAGCTCATACACATTCTGGGTCAGCCTCTTTTTCTGTAAGGTTATCATTCATATCAAACAGAACAAAACTGAAACTTTGATTGTTACAGGGATCTCCATTCTTACCTGCTTGGTGACCAGGAAGAGAATGAAAACAATGCAAACCAGCAAGCTAACAACCAGCATGCTCGCAATAATAATGCCATTCCAGTTGTGGGGGAAGGTCTTCATGCAGCCCATCAAGCCATACTTCAACAAGGAGGACCTGTGGGTTTCCAGCCTTATCGTAGGCCTTTAAAATTCCCGCTCAGGGTAGGTATATCTAATGCATTAAGACAAAAGGGAAAGGCAAAATTTTGGCCCACATGTTATCAGAAATCAAGTGGCGGGTCATGTTGTTTTGTGTCTTGTTCTATTTGTGTATTTCTGCTTTTTAGAAAGTAGTTGCTCTCGCATACAGCTTTTATCAGCCTATAACTTAAGACATTCAATTACCACAATTGTTGTGTATTATCTGTTAGTTCATGTTCTTATTTTCCTAATTGTTGTTAATGAAGAGAAACAGAATAACTCCCCAGCAAACGGGTAGTTCAGGTGGCATGGTTTTGAAGAAGGCATACTTCAGTGTTGTAGCCAAAGTGTATTTTAAACTATTTTGCTTTATTAAATAATTAAATGGAGAACTTTTATTGCATCTGTATTAAACACAGAAAGGTGTTACAATACCTGAAAGTTCTGGATCCCTACAGTTTGTTGTTGGCAAATACTTCAATTTCTAGAATAATATATAGATAAATTGTTTTGTTGTTACCAGAACTCTGAGTTAATAAATCAAACTTAAACACAACTCATTTACTATGGTTCCAGGTATAGCTCAAGAGTGGAAGTAATGGGTAAAGTTAGAATAATGCAGTATTGCTTATGAAGTTTTCTTAAACGCAGAATCTGCCAGAATTCTCATGACAAAGTACAAAATAAAGCTTTTTCTTTCTCACCATACTCTTACCACCTCCCCCTCTCTCCCCTTTAATCTTAACCTAGTAGAACTGAGAGCAAATTTGGAAGCATTTTAGGATACTGTTGAGCTTCTGAGTGTTTGAAGTTGGGGCTTTGGGATGGGTCAAGGTGGCCGAGGTGGGAAATAATTCCCTGTACCTGATTCCTGATTTTTACCCTCTAAAATGACTCTCAAATAAGGGCTGTGTTAACCTAGGGACTCATTAAATACTTTCTAGAAATACCTTTATATGAGTTTATTTTTGTGGATGCTTCTGGATAAGGACGTGCTAAAATCATCATACTATAAGCTTTCAGTAATTTGGGTTGCTGACCTGGTGATAATAACCAAGCAGTTTCATATTTGGCTGCCAAAGACTCTTTTTTCTGGTCTGTTTACCTTCATCTAGGTATTTTAAGTAGTTCTTTGGAAACATTCGACAGAGTGTAGAAATTAATAGAATATCTGATCCATTGTTTTCAAGAGATTTTCAAGCACTTGCACAATCTCAGACATGTGGTAGCTCACTGATGCAATTCTATGTCCCTCGTTCCACTTGTTAGAAATACTTAAGTAATGAAACACTCAGCATCACTGTAAGTGTTTCAGCTGTAATTTTTAGTATACTGGCCTTGGTTCTACTTTGATAACTTCATCTTAAGCAAAATGTGTTTCCCACATAGGCTTTCACTGGGGAACAGTGCTGTATTACTTTCTCAGTTGGGATTTTAAGCATTTGAGAAGGAAAAAAGACTTTTTTTTAATTATTTAATTAAGCATATACGCTAATCTTAAAAGATAAGAATTTTTTTTAGTAGTAGTAGTATTCTACATAAGAGCTTATCATCAGTTTTATCAGATAATCTGTATAACTCTTCCAGCTGATTTATTTTATAAACAAACCTCCCAAAGCCTCTCGAACAAATGCGGATGCATGGAATTTGTTGAATTTTCCTGCTACTGCCTTATATTCCTTTCAGCCTTCCTTTCATAATCCACTGTTGTCAGCAGAGTCTACAGACTCTCTGAAAACTTTATTCTGAGGATTTTTAGATTTTATTACCTTATTGTTGATCCTTTTTAATTAAAAAAAAAAAACAAACAACACCCTATCTATACAAATAAATTTATCATTACTTCTCATGGATTTTGGTATGCTATTTCTGAAATCCCTTTGGCTGTAGTTTTGAATTTCACTTATCAAAGTTCATCCATTTTCTGGTTTGGTTTGGATTGGTTTGATTTATTCACACACACACAGAGGTCTATTCCATCTTCTGGAAGCCATTTTTAGTTTACTGTTTGCTGTGGCAACTTCAGGGAGATTTGCAAGATCTTTGAATATATTGCCGCTACTGTCAGTGCTGCATCTCTCCTAAGAGTGACTTGCTGCCTGTGCATTATTTAGGTCCAAATCAGGAGTTGCTCTTCCTCTTGTATGTTCTCACTGATCCAAGAAACAGCTGTTTGTAGTGTTCAAAAGCTTCATTCTGGCTTTAGTCTGTCACGTGTTGTTTATTCCCACATGGGCTGACTTTCCTCTGGCATTCCCTAAGTAACAAATTGTTTAGACAGTACTGGTCCCAAGCAATTCACACCATATTTTCCGTACCATCGAGGGGTTTTTTTTGTCTGCAGTCCAGTTGTCAGCTACTCCAGTTTTCTTCCTTCCATCCTTTGGGATCCCTAACCCTAAAGAGTGTTTTGTGGGAAAAAGGGTACATGGCTGTCACCTGGCAAGTAGCTGGGTATTGTGGAATCATTCCTTTTCACTCAGGCTAACGTTTACAAAATCACACGATTCTGTACAAAAAATCAAATTTTTTTTTAAAAAATCAAATTTACAAAATCAAGATTTTCTTTCCTTTAAGCAGTACTGGAGATCCTAATGTAGAGATGCGACTGATCTACATTGTCCCAAAAAGTCCCATCAAGGAAAATGTGCGTTACAGGTTTAACTTTCTCAGTAGTCTGTCATGATAAGCTGTTAGTTTCCCCATTGTTTTTTGTGTGGCTTTGATTATTGAAACAGAATTTCATAGCATGTGGTGCTAGAGACATTCAAATACTTAAAAGAGATCGAGTACATGAGAATTCTCTGATAAGATGTAAACCTGACTAACTAGCTGCCAGCTTTGCTGTCAGCTGCTGGTCGCATAAACCTGAGGGCATCTGGAAGAGCCATCTCAGCAAGCTTTTTCCTTGTTGTAAAACCACTGTCTTGCATACCTGGCATGCAGAGAAACCTTTAATTGAAAGTCATGCTGATCAGTGCAGAAGTAGATTATTTTTTAATGTAACACAACAAAACCCTTAAGTCATTCTGGATTCAAATGATAATTTTTACTGTTGTGACAACTGATGTGAACTTTTAAAAGAAATAAGTAACACTAGATGTGTTTTGTACACTGTGGATAGGTTTCTTATTGCTGATCTATTTATACAGTGAAACATGAGTTGGTGTTTGAGTGTTCTAGTTTAGCTGTGTTTTTAGGATGACACATCTTTTAGATGTTTTTATTGGCTTTGGTTAAATAACTTCCTTATAAACTGTTTCTCTTTTTCTTTCCTCTTTCAGATATTTCTTTTGATTGTTTTCATGTGCATAACATTACTGATTGCTAGTCTTATCTGCCTTACCTTACCAGGTAAGTCCATTATTGTGAAACTACAGTGAAACAACCTCAGCATGTTGCCATGCTCAACAGAGGCAGATGTTTTGAAGCTATTGTTTTAAGTTAAAAGGAGAAAGCATGGAAAATGATGTCTTGTTTTTAATGGTACATCAACATATTTTAATAATCTAAAATGTAAATGATAAGAGATAATGCCTGTATTTAAATGACAGAGATTGCCATTTCATTTTTTTGTTGTAGAATAATTTTCTTCTAAGGGCAGGCTTCAATCTCTGTAGTAGTATTGAGAGCAAAAGAAAATTTAAAACTCTTACACCTGCTTTGCCATTAGAGAAGGAAAATATATAGGTTGTTACCAGGTCTTCTATGGTATCTTTTTCAATAAATATTCTGAAGGTGTCATCATGACAGGTCACTGGGAGACTTTGAAGTGATATACATGCCATTTCCCAAAATCATATGAATAAGTAATTGAACCAAATCAAAAGCACTTTGTAGGGTATTTTAAAAAATAATTTGGAATAAATTAAGACATGTAAACTCATTTGATTTTTGTAACCTGGCTACCATTGTCCCATGAACATTTTTACTTCCTTGTATTAATAATGATATTAATTTTGTTATGGTTTTAATATTATTATGTAAAATAATTCCAGTATAATACTAGTGAATAGAAACATAATTAAAAAGTGAAATGTAGCAAATGAGTCTCACATTTTTGTCAGAGAGTTCTGAATAGTGCTTTGTTTTGCTGTAGTTCAGGTCACATTGCTCGTGTAATGACATTTTAGGGGGGAAAAAATCCCACATGTATTTGGCATCATCTGTGTAACTACATTGTGCTTCACACATTCGTGCTGTATGGGTGTAGTATTAAAATGCTACTTTATGTTGAATAATATTTGTGCATTAGTATTTAACAGTAAATTTGATAAGTATTTTTTAATAGGCATCCTTCCTTAATACATCAAAAAGCATTACTCTATTTAACAGTGTTTGTATTTTCAGTATTTGCTGGCCGTTGGTTAATGTCATTTTGGACGGGGACTGCCAAAATCCATGAGCTGTATACAGCTGCATGTGGTCTTTATGTGTGTTGGCTAACTATCCGAGCAGTGACAGTGCTGGTCGCCTGGATGCCACAGGGTCGTCGAGTGATTTTTCAGAAGGTTAAAGAATGGTCTCTCATGGTGAGTCCAGAGAAAAATATTTTATTTAATTATTAAGAAAGTAACTAACGAAACTTGCTCTTTCAGTTTTGCTTCCAGGTTTTACTCTGTTATGTATATTATGCTTTCCTTTTCAGATTGTTTTGAAACTTTTACAGCTTACATTCTCATTGCATAGGCTAACTATTTTTGGAAGCCACTTAGCACAATATTAAGCCATCAGTATAAATAAGTTTGGGTTTTTATAGTATATGCCTGTTTTTTTCTGTTTTCCTTTAAAAGTGAGTATGTTTCATTAGATTACCCTGTGTGATGTGTCCTTGAATACATTTACATTTTCACATATACCTGGAGGCTTAACTATTACTCATTTAGCAACTTGACATTATCAAGTAAGAAAAACAACTAGTTAAGCTGACAGATGATGATGAACAACCTGTCCCTACAAACAAGTTTGATGCATATTTTCAGGAAGATCTTTATAATTTGTCAGATCTATGTGCTGTTCAAATTAATGGTTTTAAATATTATTGTTATGAGTTCAGATTCTCACCATAGCAACGAATTTATATCCCACCTTTTTATTTTAGTGGGATATTTTATTTTATTTTATTTTGATTTTGAGAATTTCTGTAGTAAATTTCTTGCCTAAGTATAGTAATATTACATATTCAGGCACAATCATTCCTTTTTCTGTAGGGAGTATTGGAGTAGAACCCAGTTTTGAAAACTTGCATTGCAAAACTGTGTATGTAAGAATGTTATTTTTAGGGGTATATATGTATTAATTAGAGGTCTGTGTATTTTCTTTTCCCCTCCAGCTTTCTCTGTGTAGTTTAAATTACATTTTGAAGTTTAAACAAAAAGAATCCTCTGATGAAGATACTAACTTAGGTGCCTTTGGTTTGTTTTTTTTAGATAATGAAGACATTAATAGTGGCTATACTGCTAGCTGGTGTGGTTCCGCTTTTACTTGGTCTTCTGTTTGAACTAGTTATTGTTGCACCTTTGAGAGTTCCTTTGGATCAAACACCTCTCTTCTATCCTTGGCAGGTCAGTTGGTCCCATTCTTCTGCTGTTGATGTATTTCTTTACTTAGAATTCAGGAGTATGGAAGTTCTTGTTTCATGTTGATTGTGTGCTTCAGACCATTTTCTGCAAGTGTGTTTCTATGTGGCAAAGACATCCAGTCTGGATGTGAGGATTATTTCAACCAAAGGGATATGGTTAGGAATTCAAAGTATGAAAAGCTACACTCTGTGGGATGACATTAGAGGGTCTTTGCATTTTAGTTATTGGATTTTTTTTTTCAGTAGCATAATTGTAAAGATATATACAGAAGTTAGTATAGTTGTATGCACTTAAACACAGACGTATATACTCTGACCTTTCTGGACAGCTTTCTGCCTACAGTTATGCAGCAAGAGTTTTAGCTGAACTTTTTTTCATACAAGGTTTCAATTCAGTGGTGATACTTGCTATGAATGGAGTTTTTATATGCTTTAGGATCATCTTAGTTCTTTAAAAATTTGCAATTAAATATACTGGAAGACTTTACGTTCATGTGGCAGAGCTTCCTCGAAACATCAAGTTAGTGGGATTTGAGTCTTGTTCTAAATTAACAGGGAGCTATTGAAATAGGGAGTAATGCCCATTTTTCATAAGAGAATAGTTATACAAAGTTTACATGCTTGAGCAAACACAAAGGAACTTTAAAATGGGCTTTTTTGTAACAAGTTCTTAAATTTTTTAATGTATCTGGGGTAACAGATGTTAATAAAAGCTGTATTTTTAAATAATTGCTTAAAGCAAATATATTTCCCCAGCATTTTAAGAAAGTTAATTAACATATGATGTCTTACCAGTTCTGCACCTGTTTATTCTCCCTTGTCAGCCTTTGCATTCTAATTTTGGATGGGTTTTATTGAAGAACTTTTCACAAATATCTGTAATCCAGAAGAGACTGACACATGACATGCAGGGTTTACTAGAAGCCTGTTGTTAAATTGTGTTCTTTTAATTCCATGCCATAGTAATTGTAAATTAAGTAAAAAGCATAAATTCTTCCCTGAATAGTATGACATTCTTTTTTAAGGAACAGTGCCTTGCTTTGTTTAGCTTTTCCCACATCTGGTAGGGTTTAGGGTTTTGTGGACAATTAAAATTTAAAAGAAGAATTAAAAAAGCCTAGCATGTTCCAGAGAGCTGAATATTTTATAGATGTCAGTTAAGCTTGAGAGTATCCTGTCTTTCTTATGAGTTTGCAGAAGATGCCATGTCCTTTAAACAATATCCCATGTAAAAAGAAAAATAATTATCTTTTCACTTGTAAGTAATATTAGCAAGTTGCTCTAAAAGCTTTTGATTCTCAAACTATTTAAAAAGATGTTAATGCTAACTGTACATTTTTACAAAATTAGGACTGGGCTCTTGGAGTTTTGCATGCCAAAATAATTGCTGCCATAACACTGATGGGTCCCCAGTGGTGGCTGAAAACTGTTATTGAACAGGTAAGGAAAAATTATCTGTGTATATTGTCTGTGTAATACATTTTTAATGTTTTATGAATGTGCGAGTTGGAAAACAGTTACTGTTGTAGTGATGGAGTAATTTGAGTAATCGAGCAAAACTCAACTAATTTTGTAGAATCCTATTAAATTGTACAGCCCAATCCATTAAGGTACACTTAATAATAAAAATAAACCTCAGAAATCTGAAATCAAGCAATTGCAGAGTGTATGTATATGCAATTTTATCGGGTTTGTATTAAAGTGATGAGAAACATCATTATTTCGTCAGATGAATTCACACGTGTCTCAAGTACTGGATATTATTTATGTCTGCCACTCAAGAACAGAATTTCTGCCTTCTCCACAGCTGTAGAGATTAGCTCATTCATAGATGAGTGTACATATGAAAGATGGTCTTTCTATTCCCCTGTGATTATTAAGACGGAGCAGGTTTTGTGAACAGTTCTGAGTCACATGGCCTGTTGCTTTCTTTGGCAGAAGTTTTTTTTTCTTGATAGTCTTTAAAGTTATATGGTTGCTGTCTCAATGAAGTATCTCAATTGTTTGTCAGACAGTAACTTTTCAACCCTGTTACATGTAATGGCTGTGGTGAATGTCCTGGCCTCTGTACAGGCGGTGGCCTCTCAAATCTAGCATATAGTCCCAGATACTAAACCATTTACTAATCGCTGTAGGTGTCACACTGGAGAAATTAATCTTAATTCTGTGAGTACCTTTTCATGAATACAACAGCTCTTCCTTCCATTCTGAATATTGTCCCTGGTGCTGTTTGTTGTACACACATTCTCCTGAGCTGTCCTTAGAAATGGATGCATCCAGGCTGTGGGACAGAGGCCATTGTCTAGCTGTATGTGGCAGCCATTTGGAGCTGGTGTTTTCCTGTGATTAGTCATGTTGAGACCTTGCCTCCTGATGGTAGCTGCAGAAACTTCAGAATTATGGAGGCCCTTTCTTCAGGCACAGATTCCACATGCAGAGGCTTTGGTCTGCCCAGTCAACTACAATGTAAGATCCTATTTTCTGCCTGTGTTACCAACTTGAATAGATTTGCTCTACTAGCAAAACACGGGATCTTCTTTTGGCAAGCTAACAGCACAAAGCGATATCAGGTCGTCATCCATAAAACCACCGTCCACAGCTATATTTAATGATCTTTCAGCTGGTCTCTTGCACTCCTGCAACCAAATCACAATACTACTCAAGATTAAGTTGCTCTCCTGGGCACTGTTCAGATGATTTCCTGGAATCCTGATGTAGATTAGTACGGAGTTTTTCCTTCTTCGACTGTGGCCATCGTGGTTTTCTTCAAGTTGGGAACAGCTGTTTCCTCTCATAAGGAGAATTGTGTAAAACCTTGTAATTGTTAATGTAAGCACGAAGCATGGCTTTTTAATTGATCCTCTCTCCTTCTGACTTCTTGTTCTTAGGTATATGCAAATGGGATTCGTAACATTGATTTACACTTCATAATTCGTAAACTGGCAGCACCCGTAATCTCTGTTCTGTTGCTTTCCCTGTGTGTACCATACATCATAGCCTCTGGTGTTGTACCTTTATTAGGTATGTATATATTCAGAATACTTTTCATTATCTGATGGTTTAGAGCAATGTAAATATATCTAGAAATAAAACTTCATGCTCTGGGTTATTTAAAAACAAACACACACTACTATTCTGCCAGCAAATGTAAATCCTTAAGAATTGGTGTGTCATCTTAAAAGTTTGGGATTTTTTGAGAAATGCAATATATTATTCTGACTGGCTTTTAAAAACGAAGTGCAGAATACAGTGAGAGCGTGGGACTGCATAATACCTACATTTCTACTTTTAGATATCTAGCTAGTTTGGGAAAGGGATGATTAATTCCTTTCTTGTTTAGACAACCTTTAATCTCTGTTTAAAAGCTGTACTGAGTTGAGGACATCTTTTCTGACTTCTCAGATTATAAAGGAAGCTTAGAACAAGTGAAAATACGGGTTGAGTTTTTCATTCAGTATTAAAACGTAAATTGGTTTGGGGTTTTTTTTCAGGCTTTCCTATCTTCATAGTTGAGGGAAAAATTTTCTAAGAAGCAGGGCAGGTGTGCTTTTTCATCAACAGTTGTCTCTTGCTAGTTAGTTTTGATGTTACATGTTCAAGAAGCCCCATTTTATTCTTCAGTCTCTCACTTGAATGCAGATTTTAATGTCACCTTTTTTTCTGACACAAGTTTTAAAGAAGTCAATAAGCAAGAAAAACTGATAAGATGCCTTTTTTTTTTTTTACTGTGTTAATGGAGAACTTCCAGTTTTAATGCTTTGGATGAAAAAGAACAGTAGCTGTTATGTTGGATCTGTGAGATAAATGGTTGTACTATTCATTTCACATCCCTTTTACTGAAGTTACAGTGCAACAAAGTGTGGAAGCAGGTAGAGAAGCAGAGATGCATGAGTCACTTTAGCAATGTTAGATTATGTGGGGATTGTGTCCTGTTTTGCAGGAGTTACTGCTGAAATGCAAAACCTTGTTCAGCGACGAATTTATCCTTTTCTGCTTATGGTGGTGGTTTTGATGGGAATTCTCTCCTTCCAAGTCCGCCAGTTCAAGCGCCTTTATGAACATATTAAAAATGACAAGTGAGTATACAGTGGGGGGGGGGTGTGTTAATTTTTACACTTTAAATTGTGATAACAACTTCAGATTGAATGCAGGCATTGTAGGTACTTAGGGCTAAAAGGATTTTGAGAAGCTTTCTGAACTTAACAACCCTCTAAGGGAGACCTGAACTGTTCTTGGCAAATGTTTTATCTGTAGTTCAGGTAGATAAACACAGGAACAGACTGTCTTTATAAATGGAAGATACTCTTTTATCTATAAGATACTCTTTATAAACGGAAGTCTCTCTTAGTCTCACCCAATACCTGTTCTGCATTGTGACAGGTTCTTTTTTGAGCTGAGAACTTCATTTAGCAGTCATTGGTTTTAGATTAATTGTTCCAGATGTTCAAGTAATGGTGGCTCAAACAAACACTGTGAAGATGCTCTTAAAAGTGCCATCCAGCAAAAGGCTGGGTATAAAAATAATGCAAACACATTCTTTATATTTCACATTTTCATTTAGCTTGTATGAGTACCGAAGTTGAGGCTGTAAACACAAACCTGTAATGCCTGTATTCGCTTATACCATGCCTGAATGTTAAGAAAAAAGATGAGGATGGTTGATGATGAGAAAAAATGAAAACTATTGGGAGGGAAAGGGGAATCACATGTAGAACAACTTTTACTACACATGTAGTATTACATGTAGAACAACTTACTTCTGCAGCAAAGGAGATAAAGCGATTTGTGTTACAGAATTGCATTAACTTGTGTTAATTTCTCACTGTTTTCACTATAATCCCAGGTACCTTGTCGGGCAACGACTTGTGAATTATGAACGGAAGTCTGGTAAACAAGGCACATCAACTACTCCACCTCAGTCTTCACAAGAATAGATGGTCATAAACATCTTGACCTTCCCTTTGCCTTTACATGTCCTTTTTTTTCATAGACTCTTCTTCAGTCTTTGAATATCTCTTCCAATAATGCTCTCAGCAGTGTTTTGGCTTCTGTTAATAGCATCCAGATAGCAGTTAAGGCTCTGTTCCTTATCTGCATTTTTCTGATGTTATCAATGCTGTCTGAGGTCTGTATATGTGTAAATAGAAGTATCCTGACACCCTAAAACCTTGGATTAAAAAGAATGTGCATTGTACATCTTTAAAAAAGTATATTAATTTATTAAATCTAGTTGTCACTTTATTTTGGACTGCTGTTCTGTTGACAATGTGCCACAAAGCAATACTGCAAAGAGGCAAGATGTTTTTATAAAATTTGGAGCTTACTTTATGGCGTTCATAACAGTTCTTACTGTAGTAATATAGTATGAGTTTTCATGAGTGGAAGAACCACACAGAATATCAGAAGTAAGTAACTGTCTTACAGTCAGCAATGAAGTGGCTGTGGTGAGAACATAATGAACTATGTATCTTGCTGTCAAGTCTTTTTTATTATTTTGTATAACACCAAAGCTGTTGTACATTTTTCTATTGCCTGATTGTTTTTCATGTGTCTGAGTTTGTAATATTGTACAGTTGCTGTTAAATCAAGAAAATACTTCCTCTTCTGAGAATTCAGATGTACTTGTTGAGACTCAGCTGGGTGTTTCTGTTGGGGGAGATTGGGGGGGGGACGGACACAAGGGGGGTGGTATCGGCTTTAGGCATCAGGATTTCCTGAACTGAAACAGTAAATAATTTACTAAGGTTAGGTGATGGAAGCATTTAAAGGTACCAAGGATTAGATAGGTTCATAACTGAAATTGTAGCCAATTTCTTATCAATAATAGAAATTTTCAGGACCTCAGGGGGAGGGATGAACCTTATCTGATGTGTTTGCACAAAAACAACAGAGTGTAAGCACCATTTTGACCTGGTCCTTAACTAAAGAGCCTGAAATCTTTTTTTTCTGTAAGTTACCAAAGTTGCAAATTTTAGTATGAATTTTATATTGCACAGTTACTTCAAAACAAAACCCCAAGCAAACAAACAAAAGAGACCTACAGCAAGTATCTCTTTTCTTTTGGAATTGGTCACTGTGAATTTTTTATGGGAATAATACTGGGGAAGTGATTTACCTTGTACCATTTATTGCCTGTGGGGCAGGGAAACACATAATGCTATTAAACAAGGAAAAGTTAGCAGATTTCTTTGCAAGGACACAGTCAAACAAAAGCCACCAAATCAAGTCTGTGCTATTTCTATATGTAGATAAGAGTTCTTTTGCAGTAATGTTTGGGGGATTTTTATGTATATATTTTAAAGAAACTACATAACAGTATTGCAAAGCTTTAAATAGCATCAAATCATATGCTTAGATCGCAGTATCTCTTGTAGATTAAATGGGGGAAATGTGAGTATCCGTTGCAGCAATCAGAAAATTGATGGAACATTAAACTTGCTGCTCGGTATACTGTCCTCCAGTATTCCGTACTTGACCATATGTGTATATAATTAATACTTGAGAATCGCTTGGCAGGTGCTTTGAGAGTGTCATCTCCTTTTATTGATGTTGCATCTCTGATCTGATGTGTTTTGAGTTAATGTGGTCCAGGCTGTGATGGTGGCAGTTCATTTTCTAGTGTCTGTACTCGTGTTCGGAGGCAGTGAGCACAAGCCAAATGCATCTGAACCTAGTGGCAAGAGGATTGGGCTGTCACTATCAGAAGGTCAGAAACTACTATCTCACGGAATCACTGTTGTCCTGATTGTTTTGAACCATAAATGTTACCCTTTGGAGTGATTTATTAGGAAACTTCCAGTGAACTGAAATCATAAAGAAATAACCAAAATGTTTTTCTCTCATTCACTGACTAAATGACAAATTGGGTATTTGCCCAGTATATTTTGGTGTGCATAAATACTGCATTTGACTATTTACAGTGGTGTACATTGTGGGACAGATATATTTTCAGAATATTAAACTCACTGGTAACATTCTTTCTTACACCAAGATTCTGTCTTTGACATATCTTTCCTAAACAGTTCCAAAATGGTCTTACCACTCAAAGATTGCAAGCACTCCTGCACATCATGCGGAATTTGCAGCAGTGTGATTCTTGTAACTTTGTGTTTTTATCCAGACAAACTGGTCTTAACATTAAAATTTATTAAGAAAAAGCCTTTTTGCAATTTCTTATTACTGTTGTTTTGCAACTCATAACAGAAGAAACTGAACCAGGCATGAACCAGTCATGCAGTGTGAACTGTAGCTATTTTACTGTAGCTTACATTACCTGTATTCACTCTTTGTTAGGGAGAACTGGCTTCAAATCAACAGTTGTGCTTGCTTTTGCACTGCTTTACAGATTCTAGGTGAAGTTTGTTTCTGAAACTGTCCATCGTGAATTTTTACAAAATCTCATCTCCCTATATACTTATTTTTGCATGTGTTTTGGGAAAGAAGATGGAAGTTATATAGAACAAGAATTAAGTAACGCTGCTTTTCTACTGGTTTAAATTTTGATAGTCTGCCTTACTGGGCTGTCTGTTGTACTCCTCTGGCATAGAAACTTGATAGTAAGCATGTAAGTTAACTGGCTGTTACTAACATAGCTGGCAGCTCTATACCAGAAGCTTCCATCCCTGCTAGAGTAATACAGCATGCAGGGGTTGTATTACTCTTAAAGCTGGAAAAATTCTCCGTGTGTGCATGTGGTTTTACCACAACTTGACACTGAATCTTTGAGGGGTTGGAGAAGCAACCTGGCCTAGTTTGTGTATCCCTTCTGCGGTGTTGAGAATCTACTGCTGTTAGCAGTTCTACAGGCCTTCATCAAAGAACTGTCAGATGGCTCTATAGCCATCTTTTGGTTACTGAAAGAAGTTAATTGTGGCACAGCTTTGGTTTTACACAGATTATTTTAGATTGATTAAAAATAGTAAAAACTCTGCATCTTTTCTCTGATTCCCTCTTCTCTGCTGGGTAAAGCGTATGTTATTTGTTCAGTTTCCAAGGGCCCTCTGAGACCTGTAACTATTTTCTGTCAGCCCTTACCTCAGTAAGATACAATCACAGAATGGTTTGTGTTGGAAAGGCCCTTAAGATCATCTAGTTCAAACCCCCCTGCTATGGGCAGGGACGCCTCCCATGAGACCAGCTTACTCGAGGCCCTTTCCAACCCAGCCTTGAACACTGCCAGGGATGGAACATTCACAACTTCCTTTACTCTCACAGTAAAAAGTTTCGTCCTTGCATCTAACCTTAGTCTCCCATTAAATTTTCAGTGATGCCAGCTCCAACACCAGTTACAGTACTCACATTACTTTTCAGCTGGGTGCATTAATTCCTTGCTTTCTCCTAAGCTCAAGCAAAGGTCTTCATAAAACTCTGCACAGCAGCCCTGTGGTTGTTCAGAAAACTCCATAAGAAGCCCTGTGCCTGGTGTGTTGACTCCACTGCCTGACATACTGATCAGTGCCATTTCATTTCTGCATACTGCACTGTCTGTCTCCTCGTTTAGACTGGAAATTCTCCATAGCAGGGTCAGTGTTCTTGTTCTGCTCACCCGTGAAAGGGCAGCATACAGCCTGAGCAATGAGTGGGGTTCTTGGTAAAAACAGTGTTACTGTAGTAAAAACATCAAGCAGAGAATTGAATCTCAGTAGTATGAAATTCAGAACAAAAAAAAGGAAGCCCTCTTCTGAAATGGGTAAGGGAACAGCTTTTACAAAGTATAATGGTAAGTTAAAGGTTCTCTTACTCGGATGTTTCAGTTCTTGCATGTATTGACTGGATCTAAAGAATTGCATGGTTAATAGGGATTTTATTAAGTCTGATTATTCCAGATAAGCTCTGCTTCTTCTTAGTTTGGAAGTCTCCATAAATTGAGAAATTATAGGCTGAAATCAAAGTTACTCAATAATAGACATTTCTAGAAGATGGCATTTCCAAAGGTCAAATTCTGTTCCAAACTAAATGGAATGTTTGGAATTCAGTGTAACACTGAGGCATGGATCGGTACCAACATAATTTCATAACATTGCATGCACATCAGTTTTGCAGTTTACACGCTTACTTGCTGTTACCTCTTGCTTGTTGAGTAGTGGCCAGTGCCAGAGCTGCATGGCCACTTTTCAGGGTTCTTTTGCCCCTGTATAAGGGAAAATCAAACATACCATGAGGTTGGGGCAGGTGGATTACTTACCCTTCCTTTCTGATTTATGTTAAACCACTTGGCTTTGAGGAGCACCTCTGGTCCTGGAAAATGGCGCTACTTTTACCTGGCAAGAAAAGACTTGATTGTTGCTTAACAAAACCAGAGAGCACTGCGGTGCTGGAGCAGCAGGAGAGCCCTCGCTGCCCTGTCCGCACCCATGGTGCCAGGTCTGGAGCAGCAGGGCTGAGCAGCAGCTGGTACGGCCCGTGCTGTGCTTGGTGGGACAGTCCATCCGCAGTATTGCAGTCCTGAACCGCCAGGACTTTGGAGCAGCAGCTGCTATAACGGGAATTTTAGGGAATACATTGGCTATGTCTGTTTTGCAGCTCAGTCAGCGTTTGTTCACATCTCCTTCAAGCCTGGACGCGTTGCCTGTTTGAAAGAGAACTCCCGAACCCCACTCCAAGCCTGTTTAGAGACGGGACACTGGTTATTTTGCACAGCGTGCTCGGTGGTGCATTTCTACGCTTACCTGCTGCCGCGGGCTTTTGGCTCTTCCCAAACGGCTGAGGAGGGCGGGCGCCGCTCCCGCCTTCAAACAACGCCCGCGCCCGGCCCCCCCTGCCCCGTTACGCCCCTGGGCCCGCGCCGGGCTCCTCCCTCCGCGTTGCCCGGCAGCCGGGGCCGCTGCCAGGGGCAGGAGAGGCGGCTGTTGAAGACGGAGCGGTTGAGGCCTGTTGTCTCGGGTCTGCCGGCGGGCCCTGACAGAGAAGAGGGATTGGCCGGCCCTCAGCCCGCGGGCCCGCTTGCTGGCAAACTGGGTAACCGGTGTCACGGCTGAGCCAGCCTGACCTGCGCGCCCTCAGCTGTTGGGTTCAGCTTTGTGCCAGGTACCTGCGGCTGGTTTGGGGTGAGTGAGCAGAAAAGTAGGAGGTAAGAGCAAGGAGGGGTGGCGGAGATGAGGTGACCTCTGTGTTCAGCAAGAGTTGAATGGGACAAACCTACCTGTATGAGCAAAGCGCAGTGTGTAATTGCAGCATGCTTTTCGTTCATCCAGCTGTAAGGTTTTCATGTAAAGTCTGCCAGGAGCACAGATTACTCACTTTTTGCTACATCTTTTGTTTGTTTGGTTTGTTTTAATACGTAAACATAATACAAACTTGGTAATCCACATACTCTAGCTCCTGTACGAAAATGGTAAGACTCTCCTTGGCGTGCAGTAGTGAGTTGTCACCACAGCTAGCTTTCACACGGGCGTGAGTGCTGTGACTTGTCTGGACTACCAGCTTTGCACGTTTATACCGTGGTAGGCTTGAGGAGAAAGATTAGATTAAAACTATCTAAAGACACATATTAAAGCCTTACCTGGAGCTGTGGCTGGTGTCCCAGCTCCAGTCTTCTACTTGGTGTTGACACCAAGGTTGTTTGGAGATGCACAGTGCCCATCTGCTCACCCTTCTGAGTCTGTCAGTTCTCTAGTAGCCCCAGCTGTTGAGTAGGACAGGAGAGAGTTTGGGTACGAGGTGAGCCCCATGTGCGCATGCAGGTTTTTATTCGCATTGTGCGTCTGTGAACTGCTGTTTCATTACTCCTTTCAGGTCTGTATGACTGAACACAAAGGACCATGCCTCTTCCAGAAACCATGTTTTGTGCTGAGCAGATCAGAATCCCCCCTGAGCTACCTAATATTCTGAAGGAATTCACCAAAGCTGCTGTTAGGACTCAACCTCATGATGTTTTGCAGTGGTCAGCTGCGTAAGTAAGATGTTCACATAACAATGGAGTGCTATGCATATGGACCCACGAAATCTCACTGCCATTTATTGTACAGTGAAGATAGCTGTGACTACTAAACCAAGCTGTATATTGCCTATGTGCTTCTGGGCCTTTTAAAAATGGTGGAGTACTTGATATATTTTCTGTTTCATTGAGGTTGAGGACTGGCATATTTCTGGAATAGTTTGGTTTCCAGACAGAAAAATGCATCTTAAGTTTTTGGTTATTAATTTCTCTGTCCTCAAGACCAAATATTTTTCTTCTTTTTCTTTTCCTCCTCCTCTCATGTGAGACTTTAATTCTTGTAATTTAAAGGAAAACTAGAAAATAGTTTTCTCATTCTTAAGCTTACTTAGGTTTCGTGCTTTTTTTTTGTTTCCAGACACAAAATTAAGGTGTCCTTAAATGTTACTGAAATAGGAAAAAATCCTGAAAAGTTGCAACTTACAGGTGACAGTACACATTATAAACCTCTCACTGTAAAGTTGATTTAAGATGCTTGAGGTGATGGATGTGCAGTGAGCTTGCCCCAGCTGAGCAGACAAAAGCAGCAAAGACTGAGGAAGGTAGCTTGAGCTTACGAGGGTATATGGCTAGTGAGAGCAGGGGCATTGTGGCACTGCCATGGCCATGCCATGACCTTTGCTTGAAGATTGCACTAGCTTGATGGGAGGAGTCCCTGCAAATGGGTAGGTGGTTGCTGCTGATTGCACATCAGTCTTTCTGGAATATGCTCTGATGTGAGAGCACCTGTGGCAGAGCAAAGTCTGGACCTGCAAGCCACATGAAGCAGAACAAAGCTGTGGTTTCACACTCACTGCCAATCATAGCATAGAATCATAGAATAGTTAGGGTTGGAAAGGACCTTAAGATCATCTAGTTCCAACCTCCATGCCATGGACAGGGACACCTCACACTAAACCATGTCACCCAAGGCTCTGTCCAACCTGGCTTTGAACATTGTGAGGGATGGAGCATTCACAACCTCCCTGGGCAACCCATTCCAGTGCCTCACCACCCTCACAGTAAAGAATTTCTTCCTTATATAAATCTAAACTTCCCCTGTTTAAGTTTTAACCTGTTACCCCTTGTCCTATCACTACACTCTCTAATGAAGAGTCCCTCCCCAGCATCCCTATAGGCCCCCTTCAGATACTGGAAGGCTGCTATGAGGTCTCCACGCAGCCTTCTCTTCTCCGGGCTGAACAGCCCCAACTTTCTCAGCCTGTCTTCATACAGGAGGTGCTCTTCATACAGGAGGTGCTCCAGTCCCCTGATCATCCTCGTGGCCCTCCTCTGGACTTGTTCCAACAGTTCCATGTCCTTTTTATGTTGAGGGCACCAGAACTGCACACAATACTCCCAAGTGAGGTCTCACAAGAGCAGAGTAGAGGGGCAGGATCACCTCCTTCGACCTGCTGGTCACGCTCCTTTTGATGCAGCCCAGGATACGGTTGGCTTTCTGGGCTGCGAGTGCACACTGAAGCCTGCTCATGTTCATTTTGTCATTGACCAACACCCCCAAGTCCTTCTCCACAGAGCTGCTCTGAATCTCTTCTCTGCCCAACCTGTAGCTGTGCCTGGGACTGCTCCGACCCAGGTGTAGGACCTTGCACTTGTCATGGTTAAACTTCATAAGGTTGGCATCAACCCACCTCACAAGCGTGTCAAGGTCCCTCTGGATGGCATTCCTTCCCTCCAGGGTATCAACTGAACCACACAACTTGGTGTCATTGGCAAACTTGCTGAGGGCGCACTCAATCCCACTGTCCATGTCAGCAACAAGAACAAGACCAGTCCCAACACCGATCCCTGAGGGACACCTCTCATTACTGGTCTCCAGCCGGACATTGAGCCATTGACCACAACTCTTTGTGTGCGGCCATTTCTGTATAGGCTGTTACAGTGTTGTAGAGCTTGTTACTGTGAATAATCAGAAGGACAAATCAGAAGGGCAAATGCTTAGTTCTGCTGTGCTGCTTGCTGTTAATTTCGGCCAGTATTTGGACAACATGGGGTGGACAGCATGGGGTAGCCTGAGCATGGACATGGGTGCCAGGGTAGGTGAAGGAGGATGAATAGAAAAGCCCTTAAATTAGACCTACCACTAACTGAATGAAAACTGAGGTTTCCTTGCATAGTTCAGATTGCTGGCCAGCTACGGCAGAGGTGGTTTCTTTTAAGGCTGTGGTGGCCTTATAAGTGAAAGGATCTAAATCTAATTCCCTTTCTGCTCTAGTCTTACAATTTATTTTGGAGTGGGCAGAGATAGCAGAAACACTGACGAGAGAGTTGCAATAATAGCCAGTTGTGCTTCTTGGGTAGTGTGCGAGGGGTATGTTAAGCAAATGAGCCCTCAGGTGCTCATCAGTCAAATAGGAAAAGCCTGCACTTCAGTTTGCAAGTGCACTCTGATGTTAATAAATCATTGCCTTTGCCAAGAAGGGCTGAGTATGTCATGCACAAAGGAAGTTAAAGGCCTGAAGAATTATTAGAATATCTTAAAAAAGGAGTGTGTAAAGCCTAAGGATCGTGGTTTCCACTAAAAAGAAAGGTGCTGTCTAGGGCATGGGGAGATGAGAGTTGTGTGCACAGGCGGCTTGCTGAGTGCTGCCGCTCCTGCATGGGAGTGTGTGGATTCATTCACTGGACTGTAACAGCATTTATTTCTGTGCAGCTTGTAATGGCCATAGGCATTCAAGTGTGTTCTCTTCCCATTCACTTAGGTATTTTTCAGCGTTGTCAAAAGGTGAGACCCTTCCTGTGAAGGAGAGGCTGGAAATGCCTTTAGCAATAGAGAAAACGGATGCTGTTTTGACCAAAGGACTCCTTAAAGTCTTGCACAAACAGGTATACCAGCCTTTATCAAATGCACAATGCTGTTGAGGAATGCTGATGCATTGGAGATGGCTGGGGAGACTGATTGTCAAGTATCTGATGTATTTGGGGGAGGGATAGTGTTCTTAGTTTCACTATGGTTTTTAGAGTTCTTACTGTGGTACCACGATTTTGTGTAAAGCTTTCTCCCAAAGGCATGGTGAATGTTGCAGAACTGAAGGAGAAATGGAAGCACTTGTGCTTGCCAGAGAAGCAGCTGGAGGCTATCCTGCAGTTGGACAACTTCGGCAAGGAGGTGGAATGGATGAAGTTTCTGGCACTTGGGTGCAGCGTGCTTGGCAAGGTATGGTAACAGCAACAGCAGCCCTCATATCAAAACACAAATGGTCATATATGATCATGTATGAGGTAGACCACAGAACAATTAGTGCAAATGGACTTTGGGGATTGCTTTTCCAGCAGCTGGAAAAGTGGCCTATTTACTTTTGTTCCCCATCAGCTTTTGATCAGGAAAGCTTAATCAGAAAGACAGCTAAGTCCTCAGCTTACTGGGAGGGCATTAGAAGAGTAAGCATGTCTGCAGGGAGCTTGGACCATGAGAGAGAGGATCATAGAGGAATGATACTTATGGCATCAAATTAATGATGCTTATGGCATCAGTATAAATGTCTGTGAGGAAGAACTGGAGGGAGAAATTAAACCGTCAATTCATAATTGATTGTGCAGTCAATTAAATTTTCACAGAAGCAGTTAACGTTACTAAATCTAAATTTAATTCTTTTAATGTCAGTAATAAAATCTCAGCAGAGCATTTCCACAGAATGAGAGATTATAAAATGCACTAAGTTGATGATCTTATGAAGTATAACGCTGCTAATGATTTCTGCAGTAGGGAAGAAGGGGTACTAAAAAGAAAGTATATATTGGATAATATTTTGGCAACGTTGCAATCTCTGGAAGTCCTGAATGCTATCCTGGCCTGGTGATAGAATTATGTATGTGTGCGAATATATATATATTCATCTCAACTGTGTATGTCTTGATTCTAATCCCACCCCTCAACATGATTTTGTATTTTGGTCTCTTTTCTGAATTAAAAAAAAAAAAAGTAACAGCAACATTGCTTATTTAAAAGAAAAATCAAAACCAGAGTGACAGGAACCTCATTCTGATGGAGCTAGACAGCCTAAATTTACCTCCATCTATCCATCCTTTCAGATATATGTCAATTATTTGATTTTAGCTGTATGTAATGAAACCTAAACTTCAGTTTCCTAAACCAGAGAGGAAGACACACACAAATTTATTTCCTTCGCTGTAAATTATGTTCATAGTTGAATAGGGTCACAGTTAAGATACAAGAGTGGACAAGTCTGAACTTCTTAAGAACACCAGTGATCTGAGGTATCTTTCTGCAAAGCACTGGTGTGTTTTTACAGCCTTGGAGAAATGACCACACAGATTAAACTGTCTTTCAAAGATGGCAAAAACAATGTGAATAACTCTGCTGTGTTGTGAGAAAGCAGCCGCTTGGAGTGGCAGAAGCAGGAATGGAAGTAGCCGGGTAGCAAACAGCAGGGGGTAGATAGAGTCTGCCATCGTATAGGCAGCTACCTCTCCTTTCACAGAAAGGCCGCCCAGGGGAGGAACTGCACTAAATAAACTGTTAAAGGATTATAAACTGTTACTTCTCTGGCCTGTGTTCTACATATTGAACAGACACTGTATTTATTTTAAATATTGCTGTTCTACTCTTAGGAAATACTTATCTTTTTCCAAAGGCATCGCTTGCTTGTTAATACATGGGTAAGGATACCCTTTGAAAAGGTTATAGCAAAAATGTTACAACTTGGGTTAAAAAAGGCCTGCGTGGGTTTTTGTTTGTTTGTTTTAATGGCATGCAACCAGTCTTTGACTCAGTGAAGCTCTATGATGAATTTTTCCACATATTTCCCTGTATAGCTTATCACGTGTTGGGCACTGTGTTATGGCAGTGTACTGAATAAAGGATTTTTTCAAAGTATATTTGGAAGTAATACCTTGAGGCATGTTTGATTTTAAGGGAACCTGGACATTATTGGGCTTTGACTAAATTGGAATATGCTTGAAAGGCTTTTTGCCTCAGTGCTTTTTCCACTAACTACTATAATGGGACTTGCACACGAATAAGGAATACAGTAAATAGCAGCACTCCTAAAAAATTAATACCATATTATATTACAATGCTATAATAAAAATCAAACCCCTGTCAATTTTCTGGGCTTTGTAAATTTTTCTGTCTTAACTGCTGCTGAGAATTCAGTTAGATCGATTGAGATAATAAATACACACACATATCCCTGTCCGTAGGTATAGTAATGTTGGAGCTTTTACAGCAGCAGAGCAATTTGGCCATATGGAAATTAGGGCTCAGGCTACACCATATGATACAGAGGGTACATTTGAGGTTGAAACCTAGGCAACCATGATAAAGCTTTCATCTCATTTACACTATTAGTGGCTTACAGTGTGGATTTTGTTATGGTGTTTAAAGGATGTTCATGGCTCTGATACTGTTCCTCTCATTTCTTGACTGAACCCCCCTCCAGTCCTTGCTGAGTTCAGTGAAACATGCCTGTGAAATCTTAACAAAGGACCCAGAAGGTGGAGCAGCTCGCATACCCTTCGAAACATTCTCATTTCTTTACCTGTATTTGGCCAGCATTGATGGAGAGATACCAAAGGAGGAAGTTGAAGTCTTCCTCCACAAAATTAAAGAGGAAGCGTAAGTAAAAATCCACGCATGCAATTTTAATGTATTGAGCACCTCTGGGTTTTCCATAAGCCTTTCATTTCAGGTGAGTAGTCTGTCTTCACTTTGGGCACAGCCATGATGACAGGAGTAAAGATTGACTGAGGTTCTGCCACCATCACTGATGGGCTCAGCCTCAGCCAGTGGCAGGTCTGTCTTGGAGCTGGGCAGGCATTGGCTCTGTTGGAAATGGGGGAAGCTTCTGGCAGCTTCTCACAAAAGCCACCCCATGTAGCCTGCCCTCATCTTTCCCTTTGTCACTACCAAAACCTTGACACACAAAGCCAGGTCCATATACATGGGGGCTCAAAAAAGCACACAACTGGTTTGTTTTGCATTAATTACCAGATTGACAATTTATTAGTAAGAACCAATTTTTAATCACCCTGCTCTGGCCTGAAATTAATATAACCCTCAGTTATCTTGTCCAACACACTAGGACTTACCATGTTCAAATGTTGTTCTAAAGCATTTCATTTATTCCTTTCCAGTGACAAACAATCTGGCATGGTGCTGCTCAGAAACTTTTTGAGCCAGGCCTCAACACTGTTTTGATCAAGCCCACTCTTCATCATTGGGTGAGAGAAGAAAAAAAAAAGTAAGAAACAAATGTGCAGGAAAAGAATCTGTGTTCAAAGGACTGTTATTTGTACATCACAATAAAAGACAACCCTCTCCTGGCACTTTCTTTTCTTTATCGCACTCCTGAACTCTTCCTTCAGTGGGCCTCTCAAATATTGATGCTCACACCTAGGGAGCAATACCTTCACTCCATATTTTGGTATGGATCTTCCTACCTATACTTTGCTAGTGTCATAAGAAGTAAACAATAGAATTAAACTTAGACTGGACAGCTGTATTTGGTGTATTTCTCATTATGCTTCTGCTAGCATTGACTTTGTGACTCTTACACAAATACAGCTTGTCTTCTGACCACCTCGTCTACTCGAACACGCTCTCTTAAATAAGTAGTTCTACCAAGCCTTAAGGAAAGTTCATGAGAACCTCGTGACTGAGCTGATAGAAGAAATATTAACTCAAGAAAGAACTGCAATGGTTCCTTATTTTTTTTCCCTCCAATTAGAACCTTTCACATAACTTAAGTAAGCCTCTTCTTCCATTCTTAGATAACTTGTCTAATTCAGGATCTACTTTAAAATACATTTTGTTTTCTGACAAGAAAAGCTACTGCATTTGTCATGTAGGTGACAAATGAGTTCAGTGTTCTTTTGCGTGAATAGCTGTAGTAGGTACAGAAGTCTAAACCAGAACTAGATTTCTTTGTGACACCTAATCACACTTAATTGAAGAAACAACTGAGGTGAGACAGTGTACAGTAAAACTAGAGCAATTCTCTTGACAGGAAAGGCCAAAACCAGGAGTATGCGGAGTGCCCTCTCCTGGCAACTCGAGGAAGCAGAAGAGTGTTGTAGGAAAGATGAATCTGAAAGCTTGTTCTTTATAGTTGCTTGCTTTGTTGAGGTAACAAGCTTGGCTGGTGATGTCTGACCTTGCTGTAGTAGATTGTGTGAGGAATTAACTGGGAATTGATATAATAAATATCTCACTGAAGTTAAGTGAATCCTCCTGCACGCCCTTGGTATGTGCACTTACCTGCTAGTCTGCAGGATGGGAACTCCTCCTAGTTATTTCTGGAAGTAAATGGGTAGGCACCTGGTGTTTGAGAATGGCATTCGGCAATATTAGAGGCTTCCTTGGTGCCTCCCCACTGGTTTCCATAGAGAGCTATATTCTTGTCATCTTTGCCACATGACATTGATCCTAAATTTCTTTGAGCATGAGCTTAGGAACAGCAACTTTCCTGCTGTGGTCCTTTTACCACTAGCTGCAGTTGAAGACGCTTCAGCCTGTTGGAGAACTCTGAAATGTGCCCTGTCCCCTCTGGTTCATATGGTAACCAGGCAGCAAGTGCTGCTGTTCTGGAACCCTGGTCCCAGAGGTGACAGTGTCAGGTGGGAGGGTACGAAGGGAGCTCTCTGCATGCCTTTTCCATCTGTAATTGATCCCAGACTCCAGCGGTTAGTACTCTATCCACCATGTATGGGCCAGGAAGGCAAATTAGTACAGCCTCTCTGAGATTTCATTCTTCAGCCTTGTGAGACTGAACTCAGATGAGATCAATGTAATTTATTAAGAGTTGCATTAGTGAAAAAATATACACGTTTTCTGATGTATACTGCTTCCATCCTGACAAACCTTCACACTTTTGGTCTCCCAGCACAGCTGTAGCACCAATAATACGTACACAGCATTACTGTCCCTGGCACAACAGCAGTAATAATAGCTCTTGTGCAAGTCATTTTTTGAAAAGCTGGCAAAATAATCAGGTTCTTGCTTCTACTTTCTTCTTTTATAGTTGTGATACTTTTCTTCATCCCTGAAACAAAACCACAAACACTGTGTGGGCTGTCAGGCTCTGACTGACACAATCTGAAGGAAAAAAAAATATTTGGAAAATGGAAAGCATTCATTAAATGTAATGATGCCTTCTTCTAAGGAAAGAAAGTAGACTACTTTAAAGCACTTTATTTCCCATGCTGTTTAATCAAAGCCTTGTCAAGCAGTGCCATAGTGGCAATTAGTTTAGGATGAATGGCATCACTGGGAAATGAAGCCGGTTTTGAGATAAGCAATCATCTCCTTCTGTGCAGTTACCTACAGTATTTCTTCCATACACACCAGGAATAATGCAGCATTTCTGCTGGCCAATCAAGTCTTTGCTCAAACACAGGTCCCACGCACCTATGGACTTGCAGGTGCAAACATGCCCTTGTTGATGGCATTAGAAGTGTGGCCTAGATTTGTTTTCTTTTGCCTAAAAATATACCCAGAACTACTGAAAAGAAACCAACACTGTTTTAAAGCAACTACCTTTGAAACGCTACTCAAGTGATTATGTGTGCATATGTATTGGTGAAAACAATCTTCCTGATTAAGTCAAGTCCCAGTGCAAACTAGAGCAGAGATCAGCACGAGACATGACAAGCACACATCACTGACAGCATGCTCCCCTGTGCGTACATTGATCAAGGAGCAGAACAGCCAGTACTGTGCTAATCCTGCAGCATGCAGCTCAAAGCATCACCTTTCAGATGTGAGGGTAAATCCTGAAGTCTGGATCACAGTTTATGATCTCACAGCATGTTCTGTTCAGTATGAGTAGTCTCATGCCACTGGCTTGTTACACAGTATACTAAGTTGAGCCCAGCTTTTTAACTGAACTAAATATTCTAATTCTCTGCACTAATTTCTTACAGACAATGCTACAGCTGCCTGATTCAGAAGCAGACTTCAGCTGTCACCATGTCTGCTCACCTCTCTCTTTTTCTCCGAGAATCCTTGTCTTTGCCTCTTTCACGACTCCTCCTTCGTTTACTTGGACTCCTGCTGCTCTCTCTCCTATGCCTGGTGCATTCAGTTTCTTTGGAGCTTCCTCCCGACTGCCGGGAGTCCACTGAAGCTGACCGCCTGTCTTCCTTCCTGAAACAAAGGTTATTGAGTCTGTTCAATAAAAACTGTTTCACAGTCACTGTTGTTTTCAGCACCACATTTATCACATAATGGCCCAGTAGAAGGTATCTTTTATTAAGGCTGTCTATCTCCCTAAGAAACACAATCCATCCCAAAAGAGGCCCAAAGTCCATTCTCTTGTATATGCACCTCTCAGCACACTAGTAGTTATTTATTACGAACACCGCCCCTCAGTCTTACATTCTCTGCTCATGGAACAGGAGGCAGTAGAAGGGGTTCACCCCATTTTGCTTTCAGTGCCTAACTCTTCAATAACCTGCCTTTAAGCCGCTACCTACAGCTGGAGAACCCAGCAAGCTTGATCTCCTGTATGGCTGCCTCATTCACCTTCATTTTAATGCTGAAAACACCTTGAGTATCACCTTTTTTCAATACCATTTTCATCTCAAAGATCTTCTGAAGAAGCACAAATAGGCTATTGCCAGGTCATGATTCCATCTTCATTTCAGTGACAAATGTTTGGAAGAGTGCGTGGTGTTACTTGATACAGGAAGATACATGTATATACAAAACATACTCCCAGTTAGCACAGCAGCATTCACAGTGATAAGAACTTTAAAGGGTCCCCATGTTTAGTAACTCAGGAAAACCTTTCTTCTGAGGTATTTTATATTTACCATAGCATTTCCTGTCATGTTGTAGGGAAGGGGAAGAAATTGTACACTCCTATTTTCAAGTACCCTTCTGTCCCCAGCTATCACATGCATATGTATTTGGACAGAAGAAGGAGCACTACTGATTCCCCAGCTCCACCAAAACCTACCTGTTCACCTGGATCACTTGTAACTTACCTTCTTACCCCTGAAAGCAAGCTAATAATTCCTTTTCCCCCCATCCCTCATGCAGGCAGAGCTTCTCAGGCAAGAAATTAATAGCATTAGCAGAAAATAAACTGTGCACATGTCTCAGCCAAGGTTGGTATGCGTTACTGGAAGAAGGTGGTAAGATACAATTACAGGCCATCAGCCCACTCACATGCCCAAGGAATTTGTCAACGATGGCATACCTTCCTGAAGATTTTGACTTTCCTCCTTCACACGTCTCTGCATTATCCAACCTATTCTCCTCCTGCCAGTGATTGCTGAGTTCTTCCATATGCACACCAATCACATCCCGAATCACCTGGAGATTAAGATATATTAAAAAGAAACAAAAAAAGCAGCAGGTCATGATACTGGCTTGAATTTGCAACTAGACAGCAGAAAGTAAACATCCCCCCCCCAAAACCTATAATCGGATGGTTGAATAGAAAGTCTGATTTGCAGAAACAGGTATTTCAGCAGAAATTCAAATAGCACCCTTTTACAACAGACAGTCAACTACATCTTGCTGCCATTTTCACATTCAAAATGTGAGTCAGAAATGCCCCTATTATTTGTAACTTGCAGCAATAAACAAAAGACATTTTCTTTGTCTGAAAGGGGATAGCATTGTTTATGTTGATATATAATAAGCACTTCTGTGCAAAAACCGCCTTATTTTCAGATCTCACCTCAGTGTAAGACTTCTTTGTTATATGAACGTTCTTAGCCCTGTATGACTGCCGCCGCCTTTTGTAATCTCGCATTTCAGCCAGAATTTCAAGATGGGACTTGGGACCTTTCTGACTATCATCTAGAGAAAAATTGGAAGTAAAACAGATGGTCATTAGCAGGACATTAGCACCTGCAGGTATGCAAGTCTGGGGCTTTAATAATACAAGTCTGAAACAGAAAATATATTGTGTTCTTTCTGAAGTTTCCCCAGTACTTAGTAACTATTACGAATTCAGCACAAGCTTCCTCTCCAACCTTTTTGCTAGCTGTTTACACAAGACTAAAAAGCCACTGAGCAAATCTCTTATGTGATCTCAGTCTCCTAACAGTGATCTAAATCAACATATGGGCTTGCAATTTGGTCAAACAGCTACAAAGTACAAGCCATGTTTTCAGAGCCAGTATTACAATAAGGCACAGAGACTGAAAAAGCCAGATTCTGTAAATAATTTACCTGTGTAGATCACAAACACTCCATGCAGAGCAGGGCCCACAGGGTAACACTGATGCTTATGCTGCACTTGTACAGTTACAAACTGGCATGACTCAACAGGGATGAGAGGCCTCGGTCCAACACTCCCGTTTGTATATTGCTCAAGAGCTCCATCGGATGACTGCCAAACTTTCTTGTTTGGCTTTTACTCTTAAGTGATCTTTAATCTCACCATCTCTTACAGCAAATACTGTTCTCAAGTGCATAGTAAGTTGGCAACATTAAGCAACCTGTCAGTTGCAGCAAAGACAAAAGATTCATCCACCAACATACACAATATGTGTGCCAAGAGCAGAGCACTGAGGCTCTCTCAGATGGAAAACAACATAAAGGATACCAAACTAGTGTTTTCTGATGCGAAGTCTTCACTGAGGCTTTTAAGAAAAGCATGCTTTTCACACTAAAAATAGCACAAGCAATTCTGCTTGGCTTGCAACAAAAGTCATCTAACTACACAAAATGAAAGATCCAAGACAAAACTCAACAACAAATAGTTCTTCAAACCTTGTGTGATTTTTGCTGCTAAATCCACAAAGAGGTCACTGTCATTTTCCGTTATTTGGGACCTAGACCTCTGTTTCTTTGTTTCCTCAACAACATAATCATAAAGAGCAAGGCGATCAGCTTGAGTCAGGTCACAGGTGAAACGCTTGTGATTTTGGGGAACTTCTACAGGCAGTAATGAGTAAGATCCTAGAAGTAGAACAGACAGCTGTTATTAGTAAAATAGCATAATTTTATAGGAAAGCACAGAAGTTCAACAAACAACAATGAAGGAAATACCCATGCTTTATTCACCCGTCTTAATTTGAAAGGATAAAAATCGCTCAAATTAAAAAAAAAAAAAAAAGGTCCAAATCCCCCCCCAGCCCCATGCAGGCTGTGTAAGCTTTCCTTTTTATACTTTTATTTACAGGTTTTCATATGCTTTGAAGGGATCACACTAGGTTAGTTCAAAAGGACACTCAGCTCTGGGATTACACGAGAGAAGAGGCAGAGCTCCAACCTGTGGGTTTGTCTTACTCCTAAAATTTTCTTTAAAGTACCATCTGCAAAATACTCTGCCAACAACAATGAAAGCCTCTAGGAGACTAAACAACTGGACACTGTGCAAATCAGTGTCACTCACACTGTCACTTCCTTTACAGAGCTCTTTATTATAGACTGCCATAGGCATTTCTAGCTAAGGCTACAAAGGCACTTTCAAAATGCTTCAGATTAGTTCAAATAACTAACTTTAATGTTATGGAAACACACACACTGCCTGCATACTCTTCTTTCCCTGAATAGTCGCAATTTCCATTCCCTGGTTAAAACATATATCCTGGTTAAAACATATATCCTCCAAACACATACTAAACAAATAATAAATCCTTTCTCAATCCATTGCAACAGCTGCAAAGTGACCTCCCTAAGGACACAGGATGCAGTATTCTAGGATATTGCCTGCAGAAAAGCATTTTACTCGAGAACATTCCAATTCCCAGCAACTATTGACCTCATCTCCATAATCCTGCTCCCCACAATACAACCTTCTCCCTGCAAGACACAATCATACCCAGATGATATGACACAGACATACCCAGACAGACAGAACAGCCAACACATAAGGTGGGGTTTATGCAGGAGCCTGCAGAATAGCAAAGCTACTGCTTCTCTACATTATTCAGCACCTAACAGAAGCGGGGCAATCTTTCACCTCCTGATTTCACTAAAGACACCAAAGAAGAGGAGCCACAATAACTCTGCAACAAACCCAGAAGACAAGGTTTTGTCATTACTGTACCTGAAACCGAAACCAGAACTTTTCCAGTCCAAACTAACAGATTTAAACATGAAAACAAGAATTTCATTTTTAAAAGGCACTGTTATACAGGGTCACAGCAGCCCATAAAAGTACCCTGTAATGCACTTGTAATTTTACAAGGCTTTTACAGGTTGTGATTAATACCAGCCTTCCTGTCCTATTACATAGCCAGCTTAAAGAAGACTTTAAATTAAACAAACAATACTAAGTAAATCTTACAAGAGGCCAAGATAACACAATGAGAACTATCCCAACACAGTTTTAGTGTTAGCTTCAGAAAAACACATGCTTGCAGTGGGTAGCAAACGCTGGCACCTAGTGGTTCACGGATGTATCTTTGCAATGCACCACTTTAAAGGGTGTATCCGTTTCTTTACTTGCATGTGAGCGAGCAGCTGTGCGGTTCTGAGTTACAGGCTGGGCTTAAACCACGACAGCTTAGGACAGTCTCGAAACAATCCAACATAATAATAGACATGTTGCTTGTGTTTTGATTTAAGGAGTGGTGGATAAGCACATACAACACGTCTAGCAATTAATCCTTAAACAAAACATTACATGAAGAACCATCACACAAAGAACAAGGCTGAAGGCAGCATTAGGAGAGTTTGAGCCACAAAGCGCAGAAGGAAACACAGGAAGAAAGTAAAGTGGAGGTAGTGGGATGGGAAGTGAAGGACTAGTGCTTTAAGAAACTCCTTAATTTTGCAGTTTTCATCTTCCAGTCCTGCAGAGAACTACAGGTGTGAGCACAACAGACTCGAGCTCTCTTATCAGGTTTTCTTTCCAAGCAGACAAAGTAGTTATGCTCCAAAAAATACACGGGCAGGAATACTAAAAATAAGTAAAAAAAGTCTCATAGCAGTTCACAAGCGGAATGAGGAAGCTGCGATAGGAGAGACAAGAACAGCTCTCCATGAGACCTCATACAGCTGCCTCAGTGTCTGCTTGTTACTTACCTTCGCTGTAGCCTGTGCCTTCTCCGGCACTTTGAGCTCTAGCTTGTTTAACAATGTGAAACTGTAGATCTTTATCTGTAGACAGAGAAGACAGAAATAGCACAGAACTTTTATGTTGAGTACTTGGGAGGGTTAGTCTTTATTCCCCAGCTTCTATTATGGTATGTTACAGAACATTGTAGTTTTATTTACACATAAGGGAAGGTCTGAACTAAAAATATCATTTGAATCTAATCCACATTTGAACTGAGGAAAAAAAAAGTAAAAAAAAAAAAAAAACGGATTCCTGAGTTACAGAGATAAAGAAAAAGACATGCACATATATTGCAACTCTCTTCTCTACTGCTTATATATCCCCAAATTCTAGGGCCAGCTTTTTCACCTTCTAAGCACGTGTTTTTAATCCACTTCTTGCACTTGATGCAAGACCATAGGAAGAACCTGGAAAATAATCTAAGAGAAAAAAAACAATGTTCCTCCTTGGATTTCAAGATGAAAAGTGACCTACACAGCAGAAACGCACAGCGACAGAAGCAACGCAAGAGTAAAATAACGCAAACTACAATGGTGAGAAAATAAACCTACTGACCCTGGAGTTTTAGGAAGCCTGACAAAGCTGACAAGGCACTGGGGTGTGCTACTACCAAGACCCAGACTCTACCCATGGGGTCTCCCTTAAACCCCATCCTAAGCTTCCCCCAGTGACCTCTTTGCAGTATTATCCCCTGCCCCTCCCTGAGGGTCTCCCCTCAGCCGCTTATCTTCTGTCTCCTCCCGGGCACTTCCCCTCATCCTCCGCGCCTCCCCCAGGGTGTCCCCCGGTCCTCCCCTCAGCCCCAGCTGTCCCCACCCCGAGGCCCCCGTTGCCGCTCACCCATGGTGACGGTGGGAACCTTCAGGTTTTCGTAGAAAACGCTGGAGTCGTACATCTCGGCCTGCGGGACCAAGCGCCTCAGTCAAGGACCCGGGAACGCCCCCAAGGACACCGGCTCCGGGCTCTGCCGCCGAGTGACCCCGAGCCAGCGGGGACCCCCCCGGTGGCACTGCCGCACAGCATCCCGGCCCCGTGCCCCTTCCCCGCAGCCGGTTTCCCTCGGGCCGCCCACCTCCTCCTCGGCAGAGTAGCCCATCTTGCGGAGCCGGCAGGACGCGGCGTGCCTCTCCAGCGACGCCGGGGGGACGCGATGATGGACATCGTAGGGGCACGGCACCAGTTCCACCTGCAGCGGGACACGGGTCAGAGCAACCCCCACTGCCCCAAGCAGAACCCGTCCCCACCCGCCACCGCCGCCTTACCACATCCCCGAGCCACACCGCACAAGGCGCCGCCATCGCGCAGCGGCGCACAGGCTCCGTCACCACGGGAGCCGGAACGAGGCGCGCTACCGGACGTCACATCCGGAGAGTCGTGACACCAACCACTGCCTGAGCGGGGTGGGAGAGCGCCGCCTGATGGCGGGAGGCTGCAACGGCGGTGCAGGAGGACCGCCGGTTCCCCTCCTTTCCCCGGGGGCCGGGAAGCGGCCGCCGCGGCGGGGAGGCCCGGGATCGTGCTGGGCGAGCCCGCTCTGTTTCTGGGGGGCAGCGGGGGCGGGAGCCACCCCTCTAAAGCACGGGCCTGTTAGTGAAGGGGCAGGGGGACATCAGCCTCCACGCCACCGAGCCCCTGCTTCCCTCTTGCAACAGGAGGAAGCAAGGAGGCCGCCGTGCCAGCCCCGCGCTGCCTGAGGGGATCCGTAAGGAATACACTACACAGTGCGGGGCCAGGATGTGTGATCCCTCCCAGCACCCCTCCCGAGCACAGGCAGCACAGGGGGGAGCTGCATGGCTGCAGCATGTCCCAGGGACTGCTGCCCGTCACCGGGCCAAGATGGTGAGAGCCTTCGTCTGGAGGCTGAGGGGGCATCAGAGCTCAGTAAGACTGTAACATCGGATGAAGAAACACCTACTGTCCTACAGAATAACTGTCTCGTGATTGACATTTGTGCTTGCCTGTTTTCGCTATGAGAAAAGCACATATGGCTGGAAGGAAGAGTGGGTTTAACAAGGCAGGGTGGGGGAGGCAGCACGGCAGATGTAGCTGCCAGAATGACTCTTGTACATCTGCTTTCGTTAGCAGATTATAGCCCTTTCCCTCCTGCACAGTGAATTTGGGACTCAGCTGGAATTTCAGCCCTTTGAGAAACTTGCTGCCTCTAGCTACATTTGCCTGGGGATCTTTGACTTCACGTGGTACAGGATACTTGCAGCAGAGACTTCCTTCCCAGCTGCCCTTGCAACTTAACGTATGCTGTGGTAAACGGGAGGCAGGGGGCTCCGGCACCCCGGTGGTGAGACTGATGGCGCTCACCTCAGAGCAGCTCTGCTCGTTTACCTTTGTAGTGATGCTGCCTCTCCTCCCTTGCCCCTAGAGCCCACGTGTCAAACTCATTTCCTCCAGGGAAGAAGATGTGGTACCCAAGCTGGTAGCATGGGCGTCACTCAGCAAAAGCTACTGTTAACTAGAGACAGGTTTTGTAAAGATGAAGCACACAGACACTTGAATTTCATTTTTCTGTCACTGCTGCTATTAACTCTCTGCTGTCTTAGACCTCAGCTAAGACGCTGCATGCAAAATCTGTGGCACAGATTCAGCTGAATCAGCTTCACTATCTGCAGGGATATGAGGTGAATTTCTGTAGCATGCATAAGTCAATTCACAGAAATACTCTTGATGACATAGGCAATCCCTAATTCCCTTCTGGACCCTAGACCAGAGTTTATTTTCATCATTTGCTCTCCAAGTTCTAGTTTAATTCCAGCTCATCTCAAAGCCCTGGTCTGAAGCAGTACAGGTGCTGATGGCAACCAGGGAAGTCAAGAGACTGCTCAGACCTCTGCTGGGGGAGTGCAGCTGATTTATTCCTTCAGCTGTGTATCACTCAAAGCCTGCTACAAGTCCTTGGCTCCTGGATCTTTACTCTTTTGTATGTTAGTCCAGTTAACAACTGCAGCCTAAGGTGTATTTTATGAACTGCAGTACAGGGGACAGTTCCAAACTGATATACAGGTGGCAATTCCAACATCTGTTAATGCCTTATTGATTCCTCTTTCTTTATCTCTATGTGATGTCTCATAGATTTAGCAGATTTAGATCAGTTTATCAGGTTGGTATCATCCTTATCTTTAAAGATAAAGCAATTGAAAGCTTGGTGTTGACCCCACATGACAGATTTCTATGGAAGCTACATAACCATCTGTGCTTAAACATAGTGAGAAGACGTACCGCTGCAGGAATACTGATGTAAAACATTCTCACTTGACAGAGCTGGGAATTCACCATTAAACAGGCAGAAATAAACCCAGTGTCCTCTTGCACAATGGGATTTTAGTATATGTGGTTTTGAGCTTGCACGGATCTTTCTGTTTAAGCCATAACACCTTCACAGTTGCTGCACTGTGATTCTCAGTCCTTTGCATGCTCCTTCTGCCCTTTCTTTGCCATTTCCTCCTGGGTTGTTAATCGCCTTGGATAGGCACAGTCTCCTTTGGCTTTGAGCATATTCATTTATTTAACACCCTCTGTGATTAAGCATAATCCCTGTGAAGAATGAGAACCTCTTCCACACTTTTTGTCACAAATACCACCGAGGTGGAAACCAGGTAGACCAAAGTGTGTCCAGGGCTCCATAACTGTGGAGACTGGTGACTTTTGACTAGTGACTCAGACCCTGCTTGTCTTTGCTGTGCCCGTGCCCTGCATGTCACGGGCACGAAGATCCTCCCAGCATGAGGCTGCTTGTGCTCATTGCCAAGGAAGCACAGAAGAGCCTGGGGTTTTCTTCTAAAAGCACACTATTGATGTCCAATTGATTTCCAGTTGATGTCTGCTTGAAATTGATAGATAAGAATTTACTCATCTGCTTGCTGTTTCCCTGTGTCAGTCCTCTTAGGGAATCTTTCCAGCTGAGTGCTTGAGGTGAGGTTCTGTAATGCATCCCAGCCAGGAGCTTGGGTTTTGCCTTAGCTGCTGAGCAGAGCTGTCCCATCAGGAGTTAGCTCCCTGCTAGTGAGAGAGCCCACACTGTGCAGAGCCATGCATCATGCAGCAAGCTGCCGTGCTCTGTGACCCGGGCTGTAAAAAGCTCTCACCAAGGTCAGCAGCTGATGCTGACAAAGAAGCAGTCTGACATCAGGAGTAATCCAGTATAAATGCACATCCCTTCTGGCAATACCCACAGGTACTCTGCACTGCATATAGCCTCAGGCTGCAGCCCCAAAAGCTTCTTCATGAGGGCAAGGGTACTGGGCCTGGGAGAGACATGAGGGAGGCTGGATCAGGGCCTCCTGGGTCCATGTTGTATCCAGGATTTTCTATGAAGGTGCTGGGTGTGTTCATCATAGGTGGTCACTTAGCAGTGCTGCTTCTCTGGGAAGGTCTGAGAGCAGGGTCTGAGTGCCCAGTGGGCAGAGGACAGCAGGTAACATGTGGCCACCTCCAAAAATACATGCTTTTATTGCCTCTGCTTCATTTTCCATAGTAATAGGTCCCCACCCCAGGGCAAAAGCTAATGAATTAAGTGTGTGTTAATTTGTTATGTGGCTGAAAGGTGTTAGCCAAATTACATCTTCCTCCCTCTGTGAGTGCATCTAAGGCTCAGCAGCAGATGAATGCTGCTTCCTGAGTTGCTGTCCCAGCTTTGTGACAGACCTTTGTCCTTGGGTTGCTGTGGCCCCTGCCTGGTGTGTGTTAATATGGGGAGCCTGCCCAGCTTATCACCTGCCAAAGATCAGCTGGAGCAGGCCACCCCCTTGGTGCCCACCCATCCCTGTGTCAATGGGACATGTGGATGTGCCTTCCAGGGACAGATGCCATCCCCTCCCTTTGTGCCACCTGCAACCTCTGAAGCACCTCAATGCTTCCAGGCGAGCCAGCCAAGTCCCAGCCCTGCACCACTGCACCACAGCCAGCTGGAGCTCTTCCACACTCCGGCAGATGAACCACAACATAGGGCAAGGCAACAGGGAGCTGAAACAGCACAGACCTTACTGCGCACTCTGCACTTGCACCACTTCTAAAGCTTCAGAGCAACACCGAACTCATGTGTCAACTGTGTGTTTCAGTTGGTGCTGAAGCCCCCTTGCATTTGCCATGTGGGCATGTGCCCCACTCTGTGTCGGTACAGGGAACTTCAGCCCTTCTCCTGGGGACCCTGTGTATGCCCCATGCATGGGGTCAGCAGCCCATGTCTGGACACATGGATCAAGCCACCTGCTTTTGCTACATATGCAGTCTTGTGCAGCTTTAGAGGTCACTTTGAGAATGTGGCCTATAATGTTTAGCACTGTTAGCACAGTGAACAATGATAGCTGTCCCTAGCCATTTCTTCTCATAAGGGTGTGTGAAAACAGCAGTATTACTTTAACCTGAAGCAACATTTCAAGGGAAGTCCTGGACAGGAAGGAGAAACTTACTCACCTGCAATGATTTCTTTGGAAACAAGAGTCAGCAGACACAACAACAGGCCAGGTTTTATAACAAGCTTAATATTCTGGGTGTGGATTTGCAAGTGCTGCCTACAAGCATCCTTCCTCTTGCAGGAGGATTAGCACAGGAGATTAGAGATGCCCTTTGAAGAGTTTGGCGTATGCTCAAATGGTCACACCATCTCAGGCTTCCCAAGCACATGGAGGGGGGAGAAAGAGAAAGCAAGCACGGGAGAAATGGAGATCCCGCTCAATAGTTGCCAATAGGGAAAGCACAGTGTGGCTTCAGCTCTCACAGGGGCTCATAATTCAAGATCACTGTGTTTGCTGAGCTCATCAGTGATGGTATTTCATCAGCTCAGCACTAAAAGTGCACCCCAGAGGCATCACATTTGGAAGCTCAGCCTCTTGGCTGAGACATAAAACAGAAGTGTTGCTTCCCTGTGGTCAGAAATGGTCCTCAGGTGTGTGTGCATGCCTGAATTACAGCATCAAAATCCACGTCCTGCGCAGTTTCTCTTGACTGTACACATACAAGTCATTGCAAGTTTGCAGCTAAAGTACTGCGCTCACCATACACACACTGTGATCTCCACGTTCCTCTCTTCCTCAGTGTGGGCTTCCTTTTATCCTCCGTTACTTCTTTGCAGGCATTACCCATTTCCTCCCCAGTCAGATCATGGCATGTAAATGCATTTTACATGTTTTGCAGTCACCGCACCTCTTCAGTGAAAAGCAGGAGCCGCTCCACTGTGCTGCTACACTTTTACCTCCAAACAAGAAATGTTCCCAGCCAAGCAAAACACCCCGTTTTGCTCAGCCCATTGTTACTTTTGCAGTTCTGAACCACCCTTTTGCACATCCCCTAGCATACACTTTGTCTCTCACAACAAGGCACTGACTGCAGTGGAAAGGAAAAGCACCCCCCCCTCACCCACTTCACCAGTTGTCTTCCATTCTAGTGCACACAGCACCCTGGCACACAAGTGTGCATGAAGAATAAGCTTGTTTTCCTTTAACAGTTGTTTATATCCAGACACTGAGGCAGAACTTTGCATGTGCTGTTCTTCATGTCTGTCAAACACACTGTGCAGTGAAGTGTCTCACCTCAGATACATCTCCCACCCACCACAGCAGAAGCGATATAGAAACACTAATAGGACATATCTTAAGACAACAGCCCCATTCACATCAGCAAAAGCTGTTAGCAAAGCAAGAGCATGTCAGTAATCAATCCAGGGTCCACCTGGTACATACAGAGTCGTAAGCTGTGTGAAAAGAGCTGCTTTAAGACTACGTCATTTAAGATGCAAACTCAAATGTAGGAAAAGCCAGATTTGTAGCTGAGGGTGCAGACACCTCTCAGGTCTGCAGCGTGGATGGAGAACAGCAGTGCCTTGGTGGGTGGGAAGCAGATTGCACCCATACATATTGTATGTGGCAGTGCCCCGGCAGAAGGAGCTGAATTAATATGTCATGCACACGGCTGTGAATTACAGAACTATCTATAAGGCTGCTGGTCAACAGGATTACTCTGATCTATTCCTGTCTCCGGCAGCAGAGTCTTGATGGGTACGGCTGTGATTACAAGTAGGATAAGCAACAGCCCACGGCTGGAAGGGTTCCTTCCGAAAGTCTCTGTGGCTGCCTTGGGAGGATTTGGAGCTGTTCTGCAAGCCTGGAAGACTCCCCCTTCTTGCTAAAGTAAGAGGAAGGATATTCACATGTCTTAACAGGAATGGAGATGCAGTCAGGGAAGTCAGGATGTTTTAACTCGGTCTTGCCTTTCCTAGGCTGTAGGGGGCTACATAGGAAACCAGATGAGGAACCAAGTAGCAACGCTGATTTAAACCAGATGCTCGTGCAAGGTATAGCAGTGTCATCACTCCTCTTAAAGTTCCTCACTCAGTATTGGAAAAAAGCAGCTACTACTGCATACCACTGAAAAACGTGAGGTCCTGCAAACCAGGCTTTGTTTTCTGGTTGCAGACATAAACCTCAGAGCTGAAGATTCAGGATCACATTCCCTGATACCTGCACTTACCCCTGGTTCCTCCTGGGATTGCTCAGGTGCTATCACCCAGGCAGCAGCTGCAGGGCGAGAAGCAAAGAGCTCCCTGGCTACCTCTTCTGTCTCCTCACACTGGGATCTGCAGGAGCAGCAGTGCAGCAAGTTGTAAACACACAGTTCCTAAAACAAGCCTTAGCTGTGGCTCTTCTTGCTGATAGAAAACAAGCCTGATTAACAAGGGTCGGTGTGGTTTTCTACCACAGGAGCCTGTGGTGTAGAACCATGCTTCAGGTTGCACCTGCGGTTTGTCGCTGCTCACAGCCTGCTCGTGCTGATAAATGAGAAGGTTACCACCAGTTTCACCCAGTAAGTGATACGTAGCAAAAGAGCCAAATGCCAATCGATCCCTTCTTAGAAATCCCAGCTGCCCTCCGCAGCTGCAAAGGGCAAGGGGTGGTGGAATTCACCAGGCACCTCAGGAGGCTTTGGCAGAGAAGTGGTTTCTGTTATGCACAGAGAGAAGAGCAGAGGGAAGTTTGGGGATGGGAACAGCTCTGGGAATGCTTCCCTTGCCACAGCCCGACACCAGATGGGACTGTGAAAACTACTGTGAAGGCCTGCAGCACCAGCTGGTGGCACAGGGTGCACAGAGGTGTTCCCTTTCCTCAAACAAAACACCCATGGCTTTGTCTTGGGACCCCAGCTCTTCTTCGTCCCATCCCTGACTGCTGCAGGCAGCAGATTTATGCCTCACTGCCTGGGAAAAGCACAGCAACATGGATGCAGTGATGTCTCTAATGGAACAGCTGCACAACCACTTTCCTCAGCTTCTGGAGGGGCCTGGTCTTAACATCACTGGGGTAGCCATCATCCTCCTCCCAGTACAAACCTGGAGCATGTCCTTCACCCTGCTCTTTCCATTGTATTTGGGGTTTTCTTTGCCAGCCCCATAAGGGACCCTATCTCATCAGCTCTCCTCTCACTCTTCCGCTGTCCCAGGGGCCCTGCACAGGCTCCAGAAGCAGACAAGGATGGCAGAGGCCATGGTTGCATCAGGTACCTACAGTCTGGCTGTAAGAGGGTGGGCAGGAGAGACTCAGAAGTTCTTCCAAGGCTTCCCAGCCAGCCTGAGCCATGCAGTGCCCTACTCCCTGCCAAAATGGAAGTGCTTCCAGGCTGACCTCATAGCAGCCTTCCAGTATCCGTAGGGGGCCTACAAGGACACCAGAGAGGGACTCTTCATCAGGGACTGTAGCAGTAGGACAAGGGGTAATGGGTTTAAACTAAAACAGGGGAAGTTTAGACTGGATATAAGGAGGATGTTCTTTTCTGTGAGGGTGGTGAGGCACTGAAATAGGTTGCCTAGGGAAGCTGTGAACGCTCCATCCCTGGAAGCATTCAAGACCAGGTTGGACAGAGCCTTGGGTGACATGGTTTAGTGTGAGGTGTCCCTGCCCATGGCAGGGGGGTTGGAACTAGATGATCTTAAGGTCCTTTCCAACCCTAACTATTCTATGATTTAATGACATTTCCATTTTCCTGTTTTTTTTTTCCTCTCTGTGGCTATGAAAAAGGTACACAAGAAGATTTCAACTGGAGGAGCTTGTGCCACGCTCAAACTGAACGCACCATGGGACAGACAGAATGGCTGTACTTGGACAAATCCCACAGCAGTAACATGCCATAAGCAATTCTGCAAATACCCCATTTCCTGCAGCCAGTGAGTGGACCTTTTGTGCTTTAAAAGTCTAACATTTCAAGTTAAGATCACTCCTGTGCTTGTTGATGGTTAGGCCTATTGCAACATTATTTCAGACAACACAGAGGATATTGGAACTTGTCACCTTCTCCCTGGTATTTTGTTTTCCTCCTCAGTCTGAAATGTGAATTGTTTAAGCCCAGAGGATTTCACAGGGCTCTTTTCGTTATGACAAAATGACAATAGATGAAAGGCAAGGTTCCTTCAGCTTGGCATTGCTTTTTGTTTCTGAAGTATTGCTTCTGAAGATCTTCCCCACAGTAGCAATTCCCCAGTCCAACATTCTCTAGCTCTTGCTCAGAGCCTGAGATCATAAAAAAAGTCTCAGAAACAAACCAGGCCCCCCAGGTTCATGTGCCTGGAGAGGTTTTTCAAGAGGAATTTTCTAATATCTTTTTCTTTCCCTTACACTTCTCAGCCTTGCTCATGACCTGTATGAGAAGGAAGCCAGAGCTTCTTAAATTAAAGAGAAAATCTCCAAGGAAATAAGTTTTTTTTATATATAATATTATTTATGTATATATTTTAAAGGTGAATACTGTGCATTTATACATATGTATGAGTGTGTGTGCATATAGGCATAAAAGATGAGCAGTATGAGTAGAGTCTCACTATTTTCAGCTGTTCTGTCTAGCTGAATAAATACCAGAGGTCACCTGGTAGGATGGCAGTAAAGGCTTGTAATCATTGCTGCCTTCTGCAGGTTTTACAGGCTTACCTGCAGAAGCCTTCCAGCTTTGGAGAAAATCACACACACCCCACCTCTTTTCCACAAAGCCTTGTAAATTCAACAATGTTCTTCATCATGGGATGTTTTCAATGTAATTAGGGAGGGGGGAACAACTGCAGTTTGATTTTCTGCAAACAACCCTAATTTAAAATGAACTAAAGGGTCTGTGTGAAACCAATCAAGTAAAGAAAAAAAAAGTGAGGTGGATAACAGATGGTCCCACATTTACAGGAAGCTCTGAAATGAGCTCAACCAGACTAAGCTATTAGAGGCTTCCAAACAAATAGGCCAAAATAGCTGCTGCTAAATACTGTAGTCACTGTCAAATATCCAAGTCTGCCAGTAAATTAGGCAATAATCTACTGAAAACAAGACTGAAAAGTACAATCTCCTTATTCTGCATACTGACCATGAGTGCCTTTATGGAAAGCATGCATTGCTGTTCACTTAAACACCAATAGTGCTCGTCCTGTCAGCCCAGTATAGGTGTGAAACCAAGAAATGCTTGGTTTATCCTTCTTATTAGGAGGTCGAAAAATCTGGTTAATTTTACTTGGATTCCTGTATTCACACTTCATCTGAAGATTAAGGCTCTTGTCCAGCAAAGTAACAAGCGCACACTTAGCTTCAAACAGACCTTGCTTTGTAGTTTCAGTGACTTCAAATCAATAGGAAGAGACACATGCTGACAACATGTGCTGGAGCATGTCTGGGCACACCCTGCCAAATTCTGGGTGTTCTGACATCCTTGGGGGAGCCTTGGGCTGCATGGGCAGCAGCAGGATTCTACTATGACTGGCTGTGCCAAAGGATGAATTTTGGGATTTTGAACGAAGTTTGTAGTCACTATTTTTCCCTTCTACAGCAAATGCAGGATGGTTAGTGCAACGTGCCAAATCTTGAATTCTCATTGCATTTTTTACTAGTTTCCTAAGGATATGAGGTTACTGTGATCATGCTCACCACACTCAGTACATCACTGTTTCAGCTCCTTCCCCCAAATATACCAGTGGCAGGATTTGAATTTAAAGTTGACAAGTTGGAGAAACAGACTGAAAAAGAAACGAGGATGAAATTTTGTCAAGACAAGTGCAAAGCACAACCTTTGGCAGGAACAATCAATATCATGAGTACAAACTGGGACTGTATATATAGGAAGTGTTGGAGAAGAGGGTCTGGGAATTACAGTGCACCATAAACTGAACACAAGCCTGTGGCAGACTGCTGTGCAACAGGTGAGCACTACACAGGACTGTATGAACAGAATACTAGTGAATAAGAACTATAAGTAATCCTGCAAGTACTCCTTATATTTTACTGAACACTTGTAAGGCCCCTTTAGGAGGTATATGCTTAGACTGAATGCTGTCCCTACAAAATGAAAGTGATCTGGAATAAACTCATGTCAGAGAAGCTGTGGAAACTCTAGTGTCAGAAGCTTGTAGGTACAGATTAACTAAATAATAAACTGGCAATGTTTACTCCTGTGCTCAGGCAGATATCATCCTGGAGTTTGTGTCACCTCTCTGGTGACCAACAATAATACACATGTTAATGGGACAGCGAGGCTTCATGTGCTCAGGCTAGGCATGGAAGCCCTTGCTTTGATCCGGTGGTCAGAGCACAATATCTTTGTATCTGTGTTTGAACTTCAGAAGATAGCATTATCCAGGTAACTAACATCGTTGTTCTTGTGTTAAGGGGGTCAGAGAACCGCTAAGTGTGAGAGAAAAATCCCAAAATGGGAAAAAGCCGTCACCAAAAATCTTCTCTTATAGAAACCTGGAAGCAGCATCAGGGAAGAATCTTATGGAAAAAGAAAGCAATGCTTTGAATCACTTGGGCATGCTTTTTTTCCTCATTGAAAGCCTTAAGACAGTAAAAGCATGCTGTGGCAAGCCCCTGTCAATTCTCCTTTCTCCATTTCACAGTTCGTGATTTGTAGGCAATAAGGAGGATCACAGTGTTGCTCCTCTGTGCCGGCATCGGTGGCAGGGTTCTTTCTTGTGTTCCCCTGTGACAGGTTTCATTACTCCTCTGAAAAACACTGTACAGGTAAAATGTGAAGGTGCAACAGCACAGATTAGCTAAGGAGATTATGCCTGTGCTTTCCCAAATGGAGAAGGGACAACAGGAGATCATGGACATTCCTGCCTGACCACACGTTGCTAAAAAGGGACTTCCACAAACCCAGGAAAATAGTTTACAACTTGCCACCTGAGTCCCTCACAGACACGCTTGGTTTTACCCTTCTAATCTTGGTAGCAGGAAGGAAAATCTGATTGCAGTTAATTTTACTTGACAAACGGAGAGTGGAGACACAGAGACAGCAGGGCATGCTGAAGGCAGCAGTGCAGCTGGGCAGCAGAGGTGGGGTAAGAATTCAGTCTGACCTGACTGGGACTCCCCTGGGGGGCATTGCTTCAGGTGCAGGTACACCACCCCTTGCAGCTGTGATTAAACCCATCATAAATAGCCTTAAGGAACAAAGCAGGCTCTTTCATTTGTTGCTCAACTGCGTAATTTCCACTTCTGCAAATGAGTCAGATTATGGATTCCATACTGTGTTACAGTGCTGCCAACGTTTACCCCATCCCATGCTGCTGCACACAGAGCAGCACCCTGGCTATCTCTCACTGAAAAGGAGATATTTTGGTAGCAAAAATGAGACTTGGCAAGGAGTATTGCTATTGTGCACATCAGGCTAGAGTGGGGGTAAGGAGAAAAGCAGATAGAAGGGAAAGTATAATACTGCACAGTATGAGTAGTACTCTGAGATCTCATCTTCTATATATACAGTAGTTAAATAACTTCTAAGTGCTAGTAAGAGAAGAAATATTCTTTCATATATATATATATATGCATAGAGTGAATGAAAAACAACATATGACCATGTTGCAAAGTAAATTGCAGTAAACACAGATTTTTTTCAGAGGAAGCAGTGATTGGTTTTATACCTACGCTTTTATTAAAAACACTATGGAGGGACTATATAACTGCTTATCATGCTGAAAATAAACGAAGAGTTAAGTCAATGGATATAGTTTGAAGCTGCTCTATGTATTGCTTTATATGTTTTTCACTGGTCATGGTGGGAAGGTAAACTTGACCTAGAAGAATTGACTCTTACCTGTAAGTAGCACAAAGGCTAATGCAGAGCTTTTTGCTCTTTCTAAGCTGTAATAGCCAACATGATTTTTTTTTTCCTAAATTGCTGTTTTAATGGTTTAGCTATTTCAAAATATGTTCAATTATTTTGCTACCTTGTTCGGAAGCTCGTTATTTCCCAGCTGGAAATACAGCAGACTGTGGGCTGGCAGATGGACAGAGAGGCAGAACTGCCATCCCTCAACAGGCAGCACCCACACTTGCTGGGGAATTGGTTTCCTCAAAGCACAGCCCCAGTGTAGGTTAGCTGGCAGCAGTTCAGTTTTGAAGAAATCTCATGATACCCAGTGTTAAAAGAAACATAGTCAAGCGCTCTAAGATGTGACAATACATCTCGCCCACCTTTGGAGCAGAAAAAAAACCCTGCAATACATGGTAGATTATCAAAAAGTCCTGTCACAAATGAAGACATTTGCCCTCCTCACACTTCATTTTCTTATGTTTTAAGCTATGCACATTCAGAATAAATGGTAAACCCCACACAGTTAACTTTCATTTTGGCACGATAGCTGCATCAAATGCTTGGCACAATGGAGGTACAAGTTACTCCAGTGAAGCCTGGGGGAGGGAGGGAAAGGGAGATGTCTGAGATAGTGTCTGGACTAAGAAAAGTAGTAGAGTGGACTTCTAAGTAATTAAACATGCGGATTCCCAAGAGCTATTTTACTTGGTGCTGTCTACAACAACAGCAACAAATAGGGCTTATTCTGATCTTCCTCTTCAGAAACTGTTTGACTACACAACTGGGAAAGTGAGTTTCCTGTGCATATGTGCTCTGTATTCCAAAATACACAAGAAAACACTTGCAGTGCATGTGGGACTTGACTGTGCAGTTTTCACACAGGCAGCCAAACGAGGGAGCAGACTGGAGGACCACAGGGCTGGGTCATGAACACTGCTGCTGAACAAGTGCTTTGGGTTTGGCTGCCATTCAGAGCCCTGAAGGGTACCATCCCCTTGCCCCCTCCAAGCAAGCCCTCATTCAGCAGGTGTCAAACTGTGATGACAATCCAGAGAATGGCAGTTGCACTTTTAAAAATGGACAAATAAAACACTGGACCACATGCGGCAAAATCCCCCTTCCACTACCACTGACCTGTCAGCATAAAAGCATGCAGAGTGCTATGCCTTCACCAATATTAGCCACTATGAACAGAGTTCATGGCTTCTCCAAGACATTTATCCTGCAGTAAAGTTGGTACTACTAAATAATACTATACTATAGTAATAATTTATAGTAAATAATTACTATAAATATAGTAAATAATTACTATAGTAATTATTTATTAATGACAGTTTTTAGGCTACTAGTCAGATCAGTGCTTTAGGGGCTTCTGTCTGTCCAGTCAGAAGGCAGGAACTACAGGCACTTCGGGCGAGTTGTTCATTTCTCTGTCGCAGAGCAATTGCTGGCTGTAAATAACCATTTCCATATTAAAGGAAAAGCAAAATATATCCTGGAGACCTTCTGGGATTTACAGAGGCTCATCACAACAGGATTCACTTGGCAGTCACTGTGGGTTATTGGAGCTGCCCTACACTGCCTCAATTTTACAAGAAAATAAAGCATATTAGATACATTTAATAAATGAGCGCTGGGTCCTCCCAGGCAATTTTCAGTTCTGCTCTAGGAAGGCCACAGTCCTGTAGCTGACTGCATTGGCATTTCATGCAGATTAAGGAATGCCATATACTGTAAATTACAGGACTAGAGTCTTAGACTTTAAATCCTTCAGGACAGGAGGGCACTTCTAGCAGGAATTATATACAATGAGTAGTGAAAGCCATATGTATGGCATAATAATGGCCTACTATGTCTATTCATTATTACTGATGATAATATTATAGTTTAGTAACAATTTGCTTTATGCCAAAATTTCCCAGAAAGCATCTGGCTTGTTGAAGGCACAAAAAAGTTTTCCTTTGCTATCCTAATCTGTGGCACAGCTATAGAACACTAAAACCCTGTAAAAAAGAGGCAGAACAGGGGCACTCTTCATCGTCTTACTAAAAGGCACTTTCTTAGGGGGAGGTTAATTATTTAGAAAGCAATTTAATTACCTCATTCACCCACTTCACTTGGTCTTCTGCAGCTGGCTGCTCCAGGCTGCTGTGTCTGCTCCCAAACTGCCAGCTCCATGTAGCCTTGGTGTTCCCAACTGCTAGAGCTGTGACTGTCACCCACTCAACCCAGGCACCAGCCCTGCCACTGTCCTGCAAAGCTGCTACATGGTCCCCAGCATGGCGCCCAGCTGTACAGCTCCCCAGGCACTGCATGGGTGTGAGTGGGGACTGTCCTGTCTGCACCTAGGCATGCTTTTCAGCTCTCTCTCCTCCCCCAGGCACAGCAGAGGGAAGGCTCGCATCAGCACTACATTCCCTTGAACAACCATTTAAGCAAGCTCCTCTCAGCAGGATTGGAGGAATGGCAGTAGGTATGGCTGTCTGTGTCGCGCCTGAACGGGCACACAAGTGCTGTAATGTCACGCAAGGTGGCTCTACGGTCCTTAACAAGAATGGGTGGAAATTTTCCCTTTTAGCACTAGCTGATGCAGTCTTGCAGTATTAAAAAGAGGAGAATAATACCCAGCCATTTTGGGATTGCTCTTGTCCTGGCTAAAATAAAACTCCTCAAGAAAACATGTTTGCCTGTAGCAGGAACCTACTTTCAGCCTGAGCCTGGGCTGCCCTTGGGGCAATGCCAGGACACCACATCATACAGCTGACAGTCAACAAAATGGACAGATGAGGCAAGAGGGCAGTGATAGCCCCAAGCATGTTTCTGGGGCATGGACCCTCTTCATAGAGGTGCAGCTCTACATCTCACCTGCTCACCTCCCTCTCATCTGATCCTTTCAGCAACTGCTCTCAATTTTAAACAGTAAAAAGGAAATAATCAGTTTTAGTGTTTTTTTTAACCTTCCCAGACTCTTTCATAAATATTCCGTCAGCAGTCTGAGCAAATTTCTGTATTGTCTTGTGACTTTGCTTAGTGATTCTTCTGCATTTTAGAGCAACTGCATATCTGTGGAAGAGCACTGGTGGCTCTGTGAGCATTTGTGTTCAAATCCAACACAGAGTAAAATGATGGATTAGCCGAAGGACTGCCTTTCAAAGAGAAACCTGTGGTTTGAAACAGATAAGTATTGAGACCCGCCCCCTAGGAGCAGTTAATACCCAGGCTGGACATAAACACATTTTCTAATCCAATGCACTGTATTTTACTCCTAAGCATGTTGTAAAAATTATAGAAAAGAAAAAAAAAAGCTTTAAACAGCCATTATAGACTGTTAAGCATACTTTAGCAAGACAGTATTATGCCTAAAAGACAACCAGAGTCCTATGAAAGAACCAGGGGAAAAATAAACAGCACCAGAAAGAAAACTCACTGCTGTGGAAATTAGTCATTAGCAATATGGCATTACTGCAGCAGTTCAGCCAAACAGTCCAATCTGACTGTCAGTCTGCTGCTTGTGACCATTTTCAGGATGCTGCTGGTTGTAATAACTCACAATTTCTTTTCTGAACACTGTAGGTTGAATCCTGACCACTCTTAATATTTGTTACCAGCAAAAAAAAAAATCATTCTTTAATAGTAAAAATAAACTGCTACTCATGAGGTTTCTTTAAGATGGACCTATACATTATTTAGTTACATTTTCAATAGTATCCTAAATTAAGGCTAAATGCTGTTTTTAAAAGTGTGTTGACTGCATATGATAACGTTTGTTCAAGCTTGGTAAAAAAAAAAAGTGGGCTTGATTAATAAGTACTTGCTGAAATACTCAATCAGAAACTTCAGGTCAATTGTTCAAATACATCAAAGACCAGGAGAAACAGAGATTCACTGATTAGCTTATTAGAAGCATTCAAACCTTATCTGCTTCTGCACTACAAAAACTTTGCTTTGGTAGATTGAAGAATTTCTTGGCTCCTAATCCAGATGTCATTTTCTCAAGGAGCTTTCAGGAAAGGAGGGCTTGCAGCTAGTGAAAAGGTCTCATCTGTATTTCTTAACAGAACACAAATATATTGTGTGACCTGGGGGAACTCATTAAGCTGTTGGTCACTTCACTTCCCTCAAAGAAACTGAATACTTCTTTTATTTACTGTGGGGATTATTTCAGCAATACCTGTAAACAAAAGAAATCTTCAGTGGAAGGTAAGACCCAAGTACTGTTTCTTTCCTCTTCAGAAAGTCTGTGGAGCATGACTGTATAAAGTTAAATTTAAAACATGTTATAAGATTCTACGATTTTGTTTCTGAGTGAAGTATATTTTCCTGACTTGGCTCTGTTTGCTGATGTTGAGCCCATGTGTGAGCCCCAAATTAAGGTAAACTCACTGTACCATTGACAATATGGCCGCATCTATTTTTAGGGTGAGTGTGTGCACAGCCAGCATGCTAAGTTAGTCACGCATAATGTAAACCTCCTTTCCAGCTGCTGAATTAAAGTTACATGTATAACACCATGAGATGGAGTCCATCACTTTTCTGACCAAGGCCAAGCCACTAGGGCCGATAAGTGCCTGTGCATTTGATGCGATGTGGCCGTCTATAGCGCATTACATGGGAGGCTACATCTCTGTGTTAGTCTCTCAGCTTGTGCCATAATCAAAAGGGGCTTTTTAATGCTGTAAGGACTGTTTTTCAGACACACTCTTCTCTGCACAACTAATAAGCTCAGACAGCTCCATCTGTAATGAGCATATTCTCATTAGAGTATTGTCTCAAGGTACCACTCTGCAAATTTACTTTTCTGGTGCAGTCAAAAATTTGAAGTGAAATCAAAATGTGAAGTAACAGAATGATTTTTAGTACATTTCTAGTCTTGCCACCAGAAAGCCCCGTGCAGCAACAGGAAGAATCACAGAAGAGCTGAGGTTGGAAGGAATCTCTGGAGATCACCTGGTCCAATCACCAGTCAAGACAGGGTCATCTAGAACAGGCTGCTCAGGACCACATGAAGGCAGCTTCTGAATATCTCAAGGAATGCCACAATCTCTCTGGGCCACCTGTACCAGCACTCAGTCACCCTCACAGTAAAAATAGTGTTCCTTGGTGTTCAAAGGAAGCCTCCTGCATTTCAGTCTGCTCCCTCCCAGTTTCTTGTGCCCCTCCTCACTGGCAGAGCATGAGAGACTGAAAAGTCCTTGATCGGGGTAAGAGCTACTGAGCGACAACTAAAACATTGGTATGTTATCAGCATTGTTCTCAGACTAAAGCCAAAACACAGCACTGCACCAGCTACTAGGAAGAAAATTAACTCTATCCCAGCTGAAGTCAGAATACCAGTATGCCTAGGTCTCTCTTGTACTGAGGAGCCCAGAACCAGACAGTGTACCAGGTGTGGGCTCACCACTGCTGGGCAGAGGGAAGATCACCTCCCTTGATTTACTGGTGATGCTTTGCTTAATGCAGCCCAGGATACCACCTGCCTTTTTTGGCAGCGCAGGCACATTAATAGTTCAGGATCAATCGGGTGTTCCCCAGGACCTTTCCTGCAAAGCCATTTTCCAGCTGGGGGGCCCCCCAGCCTGTACTGATGCATGGGGTTATTCCTCCCCAACAGGGTGCAGGACTTGCCCTATTGAACTTCAGAGATCCTGTCATCCCATTTCTCCAACCTGTCAAGGTCCTTCTCCCTGGCTGTTCAGCCAGTTTTTCAATCCACCTCACTGTCTGGTCATCCAGCCCATACTTAACCAACTGCTCTATGACAGTCTTTCAGCAGACAGTATTGAAAGCCTCACCGAAGTCTAGTCCACCATTCTACCCTCATCTGCCAGGCAAATCTTTTCATCATAGAAGTTTATTGTCAAGTTGGCCCCATGGTTATAGAACCCAAAATGTTTTTACCAGCACCAGCTCTGTAGCGAATTATTGACCTGTACTATCATTGCCTTCCTATTCCTTATACCCTTTTCCTGGCTTGAGAAGGGTATTAAACACCACCTGGGCCCCCATGCCTTTAACTACAGCTTTTAGAGCTTTGTAGTCACTCTTGATACCATTCAGGTTTCCCTGGAAGCATCATTTGTGTCTACACAAATTAACAGCAGAGGATAGTAGCTAGAGGGTTGGAGGACCTGCAGCAGTCCTCCGCAGCATCCCCAGTCCTGGCCCCTGGCAGGCAGCACACCTTTCTAGATGACAGGTCAGTTGAACAGAGGGATGCCTCTGTCCCATGCAGCAGGGAGTCACCCGTTTACATGGACTCACCATTCTTCCTGGGTGACCTTACATGATTTAGGATCAGGTGTACCAGATCCTTTGCTTGAAGGCATATCTGGCATCTCATCAACTTGGAGGGTGGTGAACATACTCTTCAGTTGTGAGTCCTTAGGTGGGGCAGGAGCCCATCTCTTGGTGCCAGAAGTGACCACCTTCCATCCTTCCCATTCTCCAGGAGTTCACTTACCTTAATATTAGGGGTGCACACTGCCTGTTTCCCTGCTGCAGTTAAGGTCTGGGGTTTAAGCCACTGTGTCTCAGAGATCTCATCTATCTCCTTCTTCATCCTCTCTGATGCTGCACAGCCTGCTCACTTCCTCCTGTAACTCCTCCACTTCTCAGCACAGCTCCTCCACGATGGCACACATCCTGCAGGACAGCAGGCGTTGGAGAGAAGCCCCAGGTCTTCCCTGCAGCCCAGGGCTTGGAGGGCTGCATCTGCCATCCAGACCCACTGTGCATCACAGCCTCTGCCCTAGCAGGGACAGCTGCTCTGACAGCTGCTGGGCAGACTGCCCTGTGGCATGCCACCACCATAGCTGAGGCTGTGACAGCAGCACAGATACAACTGAGGCCCCCTTTCTTATGCTCTGCTGCACAGACTGCCATCTCTGAGAGCTGTGCTCTCTGCCATAGCTCTTACACAGCCCTCTCCTGAGCACCAGCTAATGGATGCTTCACCCTCCTTAAGCAGGACACCTGCAACAAAGGCTCCAGGCACCCTGGGTCAAGGGCAGCTCATCATGCTCATTAGAAGCTGCTAGAGCCTGTGTCCTCCTGGCTCCCTTTTCCTCATCCTCACCTGGCAGGAGCAGGCACCCTCCAGTTTCTCAGAGGGTTCCCAGGTGTGCCAAATGATCCTGGACCTTGCCCACAAAAGGCCCAGAAGCTCCCAAAGCAGAATGCAGAGACTGCTGACCAAATAGTTGTCTCTGTTGCTTGCAGCCAAGAATATTTTACTAAAACCTCCAACGCTTGTTCCTATAGACCTTTGTGTGCTCTCTGTGTATATTAACTCAAGTATGCATTTAATTTGTGTGAATGCCTTCAAATATATTATGTATATGTATGTAAGCGTATTTATGTACATGTCTAATATATATACATATAAATTTCAGGCCCCCTTCGCATTGAGATGTAGGCAGTCTACATCACTGCGTGATATCCCTAATATGTTTAACTGCCCATCATCAAGGCTGTGGATAAACAGTTCTGGAGAGTTTTCTTGAACACCCATTATGTTTGGGACCCAAAAGACAGCTGAGTATGAAAGAGGTGAAATTCTAGGGAGTTTAAATATAGCAGCGCAACTGCACTGCATCAGACCAATGGTCCATCTGAAAGTGTCCTATAGCAGATGCCTGTAGGGGAGCATAGCGGCAGGGCAAGCAGGTATGGGTACTTCCCCAGCTTCCAGAGGCCTGTGCAGAAGAGAAGGTCTCCTTAACTCTCTTTATAACACCCCTGCCCAGCCATATGTTCAGGCTGGGATGAGAGGATTTACTCACAAATTCAGCTTCTTTGACCACATGAATCATTCTGAGTTTACTGACATCCATTAAAGCCAAGTGAGCTAAATGTTTTCTCTTTTAGAGCTCTCCTCAGGGTATTTAATTAAAACCAGACTCCTCACCAAAAGAATTCCATCAGATTAGCTCTCATGAAAGCATTACTGTGAAAGAAAGTAATTGCTTGGGAAAGAGTTATCCCATAACATGTTCTTGTATTATAAAAGCCATTTCTCTTCACATTCCAGGTATTCTAACAGGAAACAAAGGACCATAGCTGTGTGTATGGTTTATGTCTTTTTTCCTCTGTATAGTGTTTTAAAGATGATTTGACAAAAATGTTTGTTTTGCTTCTTCATTAAAGCAGAAATTAAGCTGCAGTTAAGAAAATAAGAAAGTAATTAAGGGTGATGGATTACTGCTCATCTGAGGTCTCCTGAAAATTCCCTGGTGTCAGACTAGTACCACCTCCAGCCTTTCCTCAGAAGACTCTACAGCTGAGACAGAGGAGATCCTGAGAGGGCATGAAGGACGTGAGTATGCTGAGGTCCTCAACTGCTCAAGGTGTGACATTCACCCTGTAGCAAAGCAGCACAAATGCCAAAGGATTCAGGGAAAGAAGGGGTGAGTGGGGCCATGAGTCACTTATTTAATCTCTTTTTTGGCTGGAACAGTTTCTCTCCATCTGCACACACCTGGACTATGGTTAATTAATACTCCTGCAGCATGTTTGAACTGTGCATGCTCTAGATTTTTGATTACAGTTTTTCTTTACCTAATTACCTAACTGGGGAGAAGGACCACATTGCACCAGCAGTTCAGAGACTGTGTTACTTTTATGTGGGGCACGTTTCAAGGCAGATCGTCCTCTGTTCCTGCCAAGTGCTATACACCAGGATTCACCTCCTTATTCTGTAGGTTCTGCTATGACAGATGAGCAGTTCAAGTGAGGGGATGACTTGCTTTTCCTCCAAACTAGTCAAACTGCCATAGAGTTGTTAGTCAGTGTATTTAAAACAGAAATTTGGGCAACTAGGTTTAGACAAGAAGGGAAGAGTGTTTTAAAGGAGGAGCAATGAGCACTGTGCTTACCTCTCCACTGGTCCAACCTGTCTGCCCAAGAATCTAAATGCAAACTCACTCCCTTTCTTTGCGTCAGTGTCAGCCTGGTAAAAGTCATGTTTTGCTAACTTCTTCTTTGATAACTTTATTTTGATGAAATAACCCCCCCACTCCTGTTACTCATTTGCCTGAAAATATTAGAAAGGGTGCATCTGTTATAGATCAAACAGCTCCTATATGAAGACTTGTCTCACCACCTTGATTTCAAAAATAATGTCAGAATTGCTTTCCCATCTCCCCTGACCCACCTCCGTAGCTTTTACTGTCTCTGCCACTTTCTCTGCCTATGGAAGTGAGTCACAGTTTATGGTCCCTGGAATAATGAGCTATTTGGTCACCTCTTTTACTGCCTTATTCTCCAACTAAAACTAATGCAGTTTTTCTTAATAGTGAAGGGAATCAGTAACTCAATTAAACCAGGGAGCATTTTAATCTCCTGGGGAACACTCCATTCAGAGACCATATTTTGCCCAAGAAATAATTAACCTCTATGGAGCATGGAAAGCATAGGTCCTATGTACTGAAGCCTTTCTTAGATGTCAGATACTTACTTTTATACATCCCTTGGCCCTCGGTGCACTTTATTATTCTGAATCCTCTAATGATGCTATGCTGAGACCAGTGGAACATCAGTACTAACACAGCCTTGCCCTAACACAGCCTGTGCAGTGAAGAAACAAAACATGAAGACCTTAGAAGTACGATATGCCAAAAAACATCACACATTGTGTAACAGCACCACCATACCCCTCCAGTTAGGCAGAGACTGACCTTTTCAGAAGAAAGAGGGCAGTATATATTCACTGGGAAAAAAAAGCAATTAAGGTGGGATATTTAAAAGCACAGCACTGGCCTAAATCACTGCTCACAATCAGAGACATGGCTGAACTGCCCTGGTGGTAGGAAGCCAGGTATCCTGGGTGCAGGTTCACAACACTCTTGTAAGGGTCTATGCCCCCAAGTCCTAATGCAAGTCTGATTCGTAAGCTATTTAGAAGTTTTGTTAAAAGCTCACTCTGTGGGAGCACTTTTGACTCTCTTCCTTGCCCCAAAGCACTGACTACTGACACCAAAAGCACTCAATCTGCCTGGATGCTGTGATAAAGACATACAGCTGTTACAGTAAGCACACTCCCCTTGTTTCCCAGAGTGTAGTATGGTAGCTGGTTACCAGACCTCCCTCCTGTGTAGATCAGTAGCTATGGGTTCAGTTAGGTTATAGTAATCTTGGCTTAGTCCATCACTATCACTTGAATAACAGCATAGTTATTATCAAATACTCAGTGTGGTCTTTGTTCTCCTGGAAAGAGGCTATTGCTTTCTTAGCTGGTCCCTTGGCTGATATAATTCTGTAAGAGCCTGTAATAACAGGTTCTTCACTAAGTTTGCCATATAATAACATCAACAACATTGCATCAAATCTATGTCCAGTTTCCCTCATTTACCCCCCCCCCCAAAAAAAAAACAAACAAAACCAGTGCCTTTGGGTAAACTGTGTCTTTCATCATTTGGCATTTGACAGCAGTAATTTTATCCACCACACTGAGAAGGGAACATTTTGTTTACTCTGCATAGAACAAATATCCCAGAGAATTATTCTTAGATTAAGCATTAGGAAAGATGGTAATGAAAGACCTTGTTTCACTGGACAACTAATTACACTTGCTGGAGATGGCAGCTTAAAGAGTAATGTAAACAAACACAGTGATTCCCCTCAGGACACGCCATGTGCAGTTCTGTAATGAACAAAGTCAGCTGAGAGCCCTTTGGCTGACATGTCATTAGTGACATTAAGAAAATGCCAGTGCTTGCTGATATATGCAAAGTCCAGGGACTCATCAGAACTGAGAAAATGTTGCCTGTAAATTTTAAGTCCACCAAAAACGCAGTTTCAGATAGGTTTTGCAAGTACTTTTGTTACTCCCACACTTCAGCCTACAGTAAACAAAAAACCCCTCCTGATTTCTTACTTCAGCCACTGAACTAAGAGTATAACTATTTACTCTGGGACAACAGACTTCACACTACAAGGTTGCTAGAAGATTAAAAAAAAAAGAGCTTTTTAAAACATTTACATTCCTTGTGCCTCTACAGGCAATATCTAGCTGTACTGATCTTCCTTGTTCACTCACCGGTCACATGCATGCTTTTTTAGCACCTTTTCAACCTGCCCTTAGATGAATCCTGACTAGCTCGCGCCAACAGTAGTCTCCAAATAATTTGTACAAGAAGTATGTAATCATCCCTCTTTTGGGCCACCAAGACCTGCATCACCAGGAGAGCTGCCATACTCAGGCTAATGGCTAAAAAGGTAGGTAGGACTTTTATTCCTTAATTTTGAGTGGCTGCAGGACAGTACCTATATCTGGGCCAGGTACAGGATCCACCTAATGCTGCCGGTGGAGAGCAGAGTCACACCTAGTCTCCACTGACTGTACCTGGAGCCCACACAGCTGTCTCAGGTGTAGATATAAGTACCTCGTGCCCTTGTGGATGAAGCAGAGCATCCACCTCCCTTCCAGCTGCTCTGTCAGAAGTGCACAGGTATTCTGTGGGCCCTGTGTTGTATCTGACTGCATGTCACCTTATGTAACATGTAACTCATGTAAGCTTCATGCAACATGAATGTAGGGAGCCTACTGCTGTTTAGATCACTGACCTGCTCCTTTCACAGTGTAAAATCTTTTAATGCTGACACAGCTCATGCTGTCTGCTTCCCTAAAGTTAAATAAATACTATCCCATCTGCTTCTGCTCTGTTGGTCTTACCAGCCATATTTAGGCACAAAGCAATCTGGGAAGATTCTTCACACCTATTGTTGGGGCTTGTTTGTGTGTGCTGTGTAGCAGCAACAGAAATGCTGCAGATATCCAGCCCTCACTAAAAACCATGCGTATTTGCAATCAGAGAAAATTGAACCTCAAACTGGATTCCTAAGTCCCAGTCCCAGTTTAGCAGGTTTAACTAGCTCAGGCACAGCACTGTGCTTCTTCAGTGCTGGACTAATCCATCTCTGCACCTCCCAGTTCTGACAGAGTTCTGGCAGGGGTGTGGGCAAGCCACAGGATGAGTGAGACCTGCAGGCTCCTATGTTTGCAAGGCTTTGCCACACCAGGGTTATCAACTCCGTTAAGGGTGATAAACTGGTCAAAGCTTTCTGTCTATTTTTGAAACACCTATGGCTTCTGAACCAACACTTATTTTAGCTTGATATTCATTGTGTTTCTTTGTGATTTCATGTCATGGCTTACTCCTTTCTGCTCCACATCCAGACCATTCAGTTCCTCCCAGATTTCTTTATTTGCCTCTAAATTGACCCCTGGATATCTGACCACGCTTGCTACCATAGTAGCTCATCACACCAGGGACTTGCTGGAAGACGTCTAAAAGCCCATCTGACTTTACACTTTCTAAAAACCCCAAACCAAATGAAATATGGTGCATGGCTTAGCCCCATACTGAAACAGTTGGATCATGCACCAAACCAAAAACTTCAAAACACTTCACTGAACTGAAACTCATGGCACCAGAATGTTTTGCTCCACCAGGCACTAGAGCTGCCTCCTTTTCTGACACAGGCATCCACTTACCATACTAGCTGATACTGGAAGATTGTATTTTAAGTAAAGATGAGAGAATAGCTGGCTGCTTGGATAGACTCCAAAGGCAAATTGTTTTATTCTTATCTATAAACCAGACCTGAACTGGGGATTGTCAAACAGCTTTAAGGCCAATCCCTTCTTCTAGGAATCTCAAACCAGCACTAAAGTCCAGTGCACCAAGAACTGGGTGCAATGGAGTAGCAACAGAGTAAATGAACTCCATTTACAGGAGCCTTTCCAAAGGGCACCATTTTTCCAAACAACTTCATAGTATCTAAATATTACCAAGGCACACAAAATAGCAACTCATACACAAGTTAAAATCATTTGGAAGACTAGCACCACCAGCCCGTATTTGTCTGAACAGTGTTTGGCTTCATCTTGTCTGTTCCTGAATAATTTTACTTCATGTCACAAAATCCGGGATGGCTGAACATCCCTGCAAAAACTGTGACTATTTCAGTAGCTCCTACAGCTTTTCCTTATTTTCAGAAAAATCCCTTTTCTATTTTCAGCTTCTACAACTTTAAGCAGAGGAACAGTTCTTTTCTTTTTCTATTTTCTTTGAATGTCATTTACCCATGATTTTGTTAGGAATAAAGCATAGTTAAATGATTTCCTTTTGTCTGCGGTTAATATAGGAAAAATTAACAATTAATCGTAAGCAGAATTAATTGAGATGGGAGTTTTCCAGACCTAACCTACCTTTCAATTTCTTTCAATTATGTTTCATTAAAAGTACTCTATGTCATTGGTAACAGTTATGTGAGGTTTATATGACAAGGAGAGAAGCCAGCTTAAAATGTCAATTTTCTACCACATCAAAAGCATAACATTTCTGCAACTACATTACTGAGCATCTATGTTATTATTAATCAGAAGTGAATTTCTTTATGTCATTCCTGAGTAAATAAATGCATTATGCTGTAACAAAACTCTTGGATGCACCTCTTGGTGCACAATTTGCTCGCCTTGTTTCAACTTGGGATCAATACCCCTCTGCGTCTTTCATAGTCAAATAAGAGACTGTTCTGGGGACACAGACAGGAATTACACATCGCTTAATTCTGCTCTAATAATATTTGAATAATTTATGGGAGCAGTCATCTTGACAAAAACTATGCAAATCTGATCCAGTCATGGTGAGAGGAGTTCCTTTCTAGAGATGTCAAAGTCATCAGAAGGTGTAATTAGCAGCATTGATAATTATTGGGGTATTTTTTGTTGCTTACAGTTTTATAAATATCTTCATAAGAGCTCTCCTTAGCCTGTCAACAAAAGTTTAAGGCAATAAAATTGTATGAATGCAAAATGAGTGTTCATTCCATTGTTTTCTCTGGTTTTATCACCTGAACCATATTTCCTCCTAATCTGGTGATTTTCTAGGCTTGTTAATGCTGCGGTGAATTTTCTCTTTGAATTACTTTCTCTTTACATGGCACAAAGACGTCACTGAAAAGCTCAATACAGAGGAGGTTTGCAAGCTATTCTAAGAAGAAAAACCCTGAAGATGATGCAAAATCCGGTGAAGACTGTGAAAAACCTCTCTCCCCATATCCTTGGAATGCTTCCCAGATGAGGTGCTGCGCTTTTGTGCCAGACTTTCTCCCCCAAAAGAAAGCAACAGTGACCTGGGTCCATCTTTTGTTCCTTGCACAAAGCACCAGAGAGGTACACCTCAGCTTCTCACTCAAACAGCCCAGACTATGAGCCCAGCACATTTATTCAGGAGCATACATGAGGGTTTATATGCCAGCTCTGTTCTTGGAGACTCTCACTGTAGGAAAATGAGAAAATAAACTACTTAACTGTGCAAGTAATTTAGCTGGAGCCTGTTATCCATCTGCTAATACAGTGCAGCCTGAAAGCTTTGCCAATGACAGATTAAGGTCAACCAAATGATCATTCCTACGAGATACACTCCTCTTCCTAAATGTATTTTTCTTTCATTACATTATGAAATGAAGATCAAAGAGCCTATAATAATATTACATTAGTATAAATTTCTTGTAGAGAAGCTACAACAGGTTTCTTGCATAACACTGGTTAGACAGTATGTTTAAGACAACATCTCGGGTCTCAAGAGCTTACAGGCCAAAAAGGAAAAACACAGGAAAAACTGCAGAAAGAAAGTGCTGTTGTTTCATTTTAAAGGGACAGAACTAAAGCAGAGGGATATGGGAATGGGGCATATGAGGTTTGTGGTCACTGAAATAACAGTGGCAACTTTAAAGCCTGCACCCATTGACACAGTGAGGCTGAAACTCCACCATGATATCCAGAAGAATGTTTTCCCTGACCCTCAATTTATGCTGACTTGTTTTTGTAGAAACACTTTTTCTGAAAGGTTTTTAAAGATCAGCTTGAGACAGCTTTTAAAATCCCAGCCTGCACAGCAATGCACACACACACAAACCACATGCATCAAAAGACAATGTCTTTGTATGCAAAGTGTTAAGCAAACCGAGTTACAGGGACTGCTACTTCTGCAGCCCAAAACGTAAGACATCAGATGCAGAGAGGTAATTATTAGTATTAAATTTTATGACTGGAAGGTTACACAAAGATAATTCAGGCATGTTTCAGATTCAGACACAGGTCTTAAGTACTAAATAGTCAAGCTTCATTTGCTCAGGCACATTGCTCAAGTGTTTTAAATCTTCGCACAAGCTGTCTTGTCTCTCACTACTGCTCTAACCACGAGAAAATGCTCTTTCCTCAAAGCCAGACACAGAAGTGAGGATGATAACACTGACCTCTTTTCTGTGTAGAGCACTTTAATACCTAGTGATGAGAAATACTGCCTGGAAGCTGGGTACCGTTACATAAACTGAGCATCCTCATGCCAGTAATCCACAGATGTCTCACAGATTCTTGTGTAACGGACTGGCAGGCGTGGTGTGTACGTTGCCTTTCCTCAAAGAAGCTGCTTTGCACAGAGGATAAGAGCCCACTTAGCCTGTCCCACAGTAGCTCAGCTCTGACAGTGCACCACCAGTGCCACTCACAGCACAGGTAGGAAGAACAATAGCTTGTCACTGCCTAATTAGGGACCGCAGTGCAATGCCAGACACATGAGGAGTCACAATTAACAGTGTTTTGAGCTACACTTTTGAAGGGGAAGAGGGGCTGGTAAAAACGAGTTTGGTGGAAGTAAAGGCAGTCTGCCAGAAATTCAGTATTTTAAGGTTGTTCAGAAACTACTTTAGTTCCTCTCTCTCCTTAACTCTCATATGTCCTGGTAAAAAAGGAGAAAAAAAGGAATAATAGGAGAAAATAAGTCTGGCTTTTTAAAAAGAATGATTCACTGTGAAACAAATTTTGTCACACGCTAGAAAAGCTTTTTCAAAAGAGATGAAGCATGAAGAGACGGGGGTCATGAGTGTTACACATTGCTGTAGGTGCTTAAGATCTGGATTTCGTCAGTGCAAATAAGGCAAAAAAATGTATTGAGATACCTAACACACATGCCTAATTACCTCACCATTCCCATAAGGATTTTGCAGGATACGCTCTCCCTACAACATAGGTATGCTTTAGTTGCAGTAGTGAATGGTCAATGTGTTTGGAAAAAAAACAATGAAGGACTTTAGACAGAAGGAATCTAGATCCTCTAGACTCTATAATTTATGGAAAGTCAATTTTCAAAGAGGACACCTGAGGTTTTTTAACATGCCAGAACAGCACACTTGTCCTTTCTTTGCTTCCATTCTTGAAAGTAGCAAACCAAATTAGGGTAAAAGAATCCCACCAAAGTCATAAAAGCCACCCTTCTAAAAAAACTAAGGTATTTTTAAAACCTGATGAAACTGTAAGGAACAGAACAGGGTTCCAAAACTAAGGAATTTTTAAAACCTGATGAAATTGTAAGGAACAGAACAGGGTTCCTTATAATTGAAAAGTGTTAAGCTGTCTGAATTCCATCAGGACCCAAGAGGCTGAATCTCTGTTACAGAAGGCTCATGATCATGAACTGCAGAAACTTTCCTCTTAAATTCCAGCTAATGAAACCTGCTCTCCACTAATGAAAAGCTGGTTGTATGAAATAGTTGGTTATGTCCTTGGGCCACATATGAAAAGCTTGCAGTACAGGAACTGAAATTCAGGGTAGATGTGTAAAAGTAGCCAAGAACTTGGTGAGTTATAGATGCTGGACTGCATATTATTTCTGAAAGATTATTCTGCTTATCTAACAGAATAATGGCGCAGTACAGTGTGGCAGTGCCTGCTGTGCTCCTAAGCCATAAATGTATGTTTCTCACCAGAACCATTACCAGGTGTGCTTCCTAACCACTGATTCCTAACTGCTAAATTTTAAATTCTGTAGGATTTTTCCTAATTAATAAATAACTTGCGAAGTCATTGAAATACTGTCATACTGTAGGAATCATCAAGCATTGTGAAAGTGTGATCTGTATCCCAGATTGCAGCGGAATTAGCTCAGATAGGTGATGAATTTGGGGGTTACTCCAGTTTGTGCATTGTTCTTTAAGAAATGCATCACAGTGGATTCACAGATTTCAAGGACTGCCACACTCAAGCTTTCAAAGATCCTGTACTCGACAACATAAATCACCATATTATCTTCAAAACCATTGGGTATTTAATATAGCAGCCTTCTTATTCATTTTACTCACCTCTCTAGTTTAGAAATGTGATTCCCACATAAGCAGGTGATTTCAGGATCTCTGACTTTCAGCAAAAAATGGAAGTATCATGAGACTCCATTGGAAACCAAGACAGGAACCATGCCTCACTTCCCAACTGGACCAGAGGGGCACCACCAGAGAAATGTGCCCCTGCTCCACATTTCTAATTAGCTCAGATGTTGTAAATTAGAAAGCTCATACCTATTGACTTAATGAATGATTAAAACTCATTTTCTCTCAAACCCCTGCTGACAGGCCAGGCATACCCTGCTGAGCAGCCACTGCTGATAGGCCACACATACCTTGCTGAGTAGCCCATGCCTGGTGTGGTTTTGAGCAGCGGTGCTGGGCTGGGGAGGTCTCCTTACTCACCCCATCCCACCCACTCTCCCTCCACCCCTGGAGGAAGCAAACCCACCCTCTGCACGGAGCCAGGTGATTCATTGACGGGGGTTTGCACCATCTGTGCCGATTTACACAGCACTGGTGCCGGAGCACTTGGCACATGGAGCCTAAGATGACTCACTCCAAAACGTCTAAATGGGGAGATGATGTGTGAATTGAGCTTGGCTCTCACAGCCCTCAGCTCTGCAACTCTGAAGTGGTTTAAAGTGTTATTAATGTATTTGTCTTAGCTGCTAAGGGAGTTACTAGGTGGTGGTAAACACAACTGGGGTGAAGAGCGTGAAGGATGCCACTGGAAGTAACCCTGAACAGCTACAGCTGTCACTCTGGGAGAGGAGGAGGACGTAACCTGCTCATGGGCCAGCCAGGTGGCGTTTTTCTCCACCATGGTGCACAATGTATTTGCCTCCTTGCAGTCCTCCTCACCCAAGTGCAGAGGAATTGGGCTGGCCTTGCTCTTGTTTGTGAGATCACCTGGAAAGCTCACTCACTCTGTTCACTTTATGAGTGCCAGGAGCCTTCTGACCGCACCATTGAAATATTTAGGAATGCCTTGTGCAGTGTAGAACCAGTGACACTGGCTGAAAACATGCATATGATCCAAGATATATCCATGATTTGGGCTCTGCCCATTTTACACCATTGCGTCTTGTTGCAGAAAGTGTCCCAACAGCATCAGCAAAGGGTTGTCTGCACAGAAAGGCAGCGGTACTTCACACAAATACTATTGAATCTCACTAAGATTGCTGTAGCAAGACCTCATTTAAAATACAATATTTGTTAGCTACTTAAGGGCATTTCATTATCTTTCATAACTATAATTTTAAAATTCCATTTTTCTTTTTTTTTTTTATTAAAAGAAACACAGGGAATGCTTTTGGTTCTCACATAAGGAAGGTTTATAGTAGCGCAGATCCAGAGTTAGTTTTAATAAGGGTAAGCAAAAGGCAGATTTGTAGAACTAAGTATTAGATGTCTATTTTTTTCCTCATTATTGGAAAAGGTAAATCTAGTTTAGCTAAGAACAAAAGAGAGGTGCAGCAGAAGGGGTTTAAATCAAAGGCCACATGGCTATTTTTGACTGGCAAAAACTCCTGTGATTTGACTTCAGAGCACGCCATACAGCGCAGCACAATGCAAAATCTAGCAACATGCTGACAACGTTGTTTTAGCTAGAATGGGTTTCCCTCTCAGTTGCCTTATTTGGAGATATTTACATTTACACCAAAAATTATCAACAATCTTTCTTTTTTTAAATATGTTTTATCCTATTATTCCCAAAACAACATTTTCAGCGGAGTTTGCAATCAAACACAGCTCAATATACAAGTCCCTGCTGGTAAATCTCATTGCTGGTGATAAGTAAGCTGCCATTTTTATAAACCAATCAACAACAACAAAAAAAAAAATTCAATCAGCTTGCTAGCAAGTTCTCAATTCTCTCTTACTATTCTGTAAATAAAATCCCTCCTGGAAATTTATAGGAAACGTCAAGGTTTATTTTTCCTGTATGCATTCTGAAATGGCATTATTTTCAGATCAGTTAGTTCACACTGAGCCCTTGGACCAATTATGCTTCATTATGTTGTTTGTAACGCTAGTATGCTAACTGGTGTAATGAAACTTTTACAAGTGATACAACAAATTGTGTTCACAATTAAGGCAGAGCATGTACCTTTCCTGGACTGCCAAAATACTGTCTCCAGGCTTCCAATGAGAGAGTTATCATATGTCTTAGCAGCAGCCCCCAGCTTGTGTTCCCCCTTATCAACTGGCCATGTGTGGGGCAGAACATGATCAGGATGCTCAGTGCCTCCAGGCAGGACATGCCACATCCAGGCAATAAGAAGAAAGGAGATACCTCACTTGACTCTCACATCTCTGCCAGGCAAAGAGAAATATATAGCGCCAAGGGAGAGTCATATCATGTGAACGCAGGGCTAAGATAAAGGAAGCACCTGTCTTCTTCCACCACTGATTATTAACTTAGGCAGCATAGCTCTTTTCTGTGTCATGTCTGCTGAAAATGGAAGAACCTCTGCTTCGGCCACAGGCTTTAATGTGAGGGAGCAGACTAAAAGAGCCAATCAGTCCAAAACATTCAATTTTTACAGTTAAACCCTCCAACATTTAAGAGTCCTACAAAATCCATGTATTCGTACAATGCATTTGGGGTGCCATCTGGTCAGTGCTTCATCAGCAAATTATCTGTAAGTGAAGAGAACACATCAGTCTGCACTGGTGTGCACAGAAAACACTCCTGGTCTGCATCACTGCTCGCCATCATACTCTGGATCCCCTTTCAAACAGGACTGAGTGGAAGTGGAAAAGAATCAAGTGCAAACCTTCTTCTAGAGGACTGTGTTGCCTGGTCCTGCCCTTCCCTACTACTGTCCTCTAGGAAAGTAAGATGCTCTTTCTTCCTTCTTCTGTCTTCATCATGAAAGCGTGCATTTTCATCTTTTCCACAATCAGCCACAGATTAGGTGATACATTTTCCTTCACTTCACATGCAAGTTCTTTCATTAATGACGACTGGAAAAAGGGAAATATAACCCCCATTTTCAAGAAGGGGAAAATGGATGACCCGGGGAATTACAGAGCAGTCAGTCTCACCTCCGTGCCTGGCAAAATCTTGGAGCAGATTCTCCTGGAAGGCATGCTAAGGCACATGAAAAACAACAAGGTGCTTGGTGACAGCCAGCATGGCTTCACTAAGGGGAAATCCTGCCTGACCAATTTGGTGGCCTTCTATGATGGGGCTACAGAACTGATGGACAGGGGTAGAGCAGTTGATGTCATCTACATGGACTTGTGTAAAGTATTCGACACTGTCCCACATGACATCCTTGTCTCTAAGTTGGAGAGACATCAATTTGATGGATGGACCACTCGGTGGATAAAGAACTGGCTGGATGGCCGCACACAAAGAGTTGTGGTCAATGGCTCAGTGTCCAGCTGGAGACCAGTAACGAGTGGTGTCCCTCAGGGATCGATTCTGGGGCCGGTCTTGTTTAACATCTTTGTTGCTGACATGGACAGTGGGATTGAGTGCGCCCTCAGCAAGTTTGCTGATGACACCAAGCTGTGTGGTTCGGTTGATACCCTGGAGGGAAGGAATGCCATCCAGAGGGACCTTGACACACTTGTGAGGTGGGCTGATGCCAACCTCATGAAGTTTAACCATGACAAGTGCAAGGTCCTACACCTGGGTCAGAGCAATCCCAGGCACAGCTACAGGTTGGGCAGAGAAGAGATTCAGAGCAGCCCTGCGGAGAAAGACTTGGGGGTGTTGGTTGATGAGGAAATGAACATAGGCCGGCAGTGTGCGCATGCAGCCCAGAAAGCCAACCGTATCCTGGGCTGCATCAAAAGGAGCGTGACCAGCAGGTCGAAGGAGGTGATCCTGCCCATCTACTCTGCTCTCGTGAGACCTCACCTGGAGTATTGTGTGCAGTTCTGGTGTCCTCAACATAAAAAGGACATGGAACTGTTGGAACAAGTCCAGAGGAGGGCCACGAGGATGATCAGGGAACTGGAGCACCTCCTGTATGAAGACAGGCTGAGGAAGTTGGGGCTGTTCAGCCTGGAGAAGAGAAGGCTGCATGGAGACCTCATAGCAGCCTTCCAGTATCTGAAGGGGGCCTATAGGGATGCTGGGGAGGGACTCTTCATTAGGGACTGGAGTGATAGGACAAGGGGTAACGGGTTCAAACTTAAACAGGGAGTTTAGATTAGATATAAGGAGGAAATTCTTTCCTGTGAGGGTGGTGAGGCACTGGAATGGGTTGCCCAGGGAGGTTGTGAATGCTCCATCCCTGGCAGTGTTCAAGACCAGGTTGGACGAGGCCTTGGGTGATACGGTTTATTGTGAGGTGTCCCTGCCCTTGTCAGGGGGGTTGGAACTAGATGATCTTAAGGTCCTTTCCAACCCTAACTGTTCTATGATTCTATAATGAGATACAGACTATGGTGAAGGGAACTGAAAAAATCTAAATACAACTTCAAGAGCAACCAAGATATTTAAGGAGAATTTCCTCCTAAGATCTTGGTACTACAGAAGTGCAAATAAATAGAGGGGGTAATGTAAATGCAGATGTCTACTGATGAACGTAATACAACTCCAAAACCTAAGGAGATTCAGGATATCTGTGACCTAACATTGCCCCAGTTATAAAGCAAGAAAGTTTAACTTGGTTGCAACACTTCTGGTGTATAAATGAGTGTTCAGATTCCCAGGATTCCCAAGAATGTGGAGTCCTTTTAATTTTTTAGGTTTCAGAAGTTTACAATTCATGTCACTAATTTAGCTGTTGAAATCCAGCCATAGATTTTAAATTGGAAGATGTTGACCTTGACCTCTTTATTTCAGTTTCACCAACTGGAAAGCAGAGATAACAATATTTACCTCAGTGTCTTCTGATTATGAATAGCTGCTACTGAAGCAGTTTGACCATGGAAACATCATCCCTCGATGCTGCCCTCTTATAGAGCAAATTAGTAACTTTCTTTTTGCTGCGTATGCAAGAAGCAGTCAAAAGGAAATTGCACTAGACTCGTAGGATGTTTCCAAAGAAAATACCACCAAACAGAAGCATCTATTTCCTTTACTGAATCAGTAAAAGGCTTTATTTGGAGTTGTAAGGAAAATACAGGCAAGAAGAACAGTGCAGGCAGGAGATAATGCATTCCCCATTTGGTATTACTTCTTAAATAACTCTCTACAGGGAGGGCAGAAAGACCCTCCATACATGCCCTTTATGGCATAGTATGCTTTGAACAATGATAGCTCTTCATTTTAATACACTACATTCATACAGAGGAGTATGGACAGTGGCAGAACTGAAACTAAACTGCGTAGAATTTACCACCAAACTTTAGTTGGCGTTTACTACTGATTACCCCTCTAACTTCTGTAGCAAGTTATTTTTAGGAAATATATTTTCCTAAGTGGAAGGAATCTGATAAAATGAGATATTTAAAATTGGTTAAATAATGATCCCATGGGAGGCTGGGTTTCTAAAGAGTATGTTCTACAGATGATCTGCTTGCACCTGAGCGTCTCCTGGGATGAGCCCCATGATGTTTGTGATTTGTGAAAATTGTGTTACAAAACCAAGAAATGAGGGACCCATTTTGTGAGATGAGCATCGATTTATTGTAACCTGGAAGAATAGCAATTTAGATGATTTCACTGAAACATTAAACAAATAACATAATTGAAGAGCATCTCATATCTGCAAAGATGAAACTTAGTGTGATCCTACTAGAGACAAGGAAATCTAATAGATAATGCGCGCAATATGAAAATAATAATAGTCCCATAGTTGTTCTATGAGTTTCTAAAGTGTTTTGAAACCACACACACCTTTATCAGGGCACTAATTCTCTACATCACTTAAATACATACACAGATCCTTTCCAGAATATTTAAGCATATTTGTATTTCAATACAAGCCTTTAGTTAATCTTATGATTGCATAACGTGGTGAAATGCCAGTTAACACCAGAAAGACCAGCTATCTCAGGAAGAGGTGGGAGAGGAAAACCAAGAAATCCTCTGAGCGTGATTCATTGCACACATAAGGAATCACATTTCCAAATATAGGGTGTTATTATTTTGATACTGTACAAAGAAACAAATGCAAACTCTGAAATCCTGTACTGAAGCAACCAAGTGGTCTTGTATCCATGTGGCCTTGCTGGATACCACTTTGTTTCTCAGTGTCCTGGTTTATATATATGTTTTAAGAATGCAGAAGAAACAGTTGGCAAAAAAATCCAATATACTGAATATAATAACTGTGCTCATCATAAAGTGCCATTTATATTTGCTGGCCAGCATTCACTATGTTCTCAAAAGATAAATAGTTTCAGGATGACCATTTATAGCATCTCCTTCATGGAGAATCTGTATCTGTATGTATTCATCTGAATACATACACCATATGTATTCAGATGGATTTCTATAATGGTCTCAGTGAGGAGCCATACCCTATTCCCCATCTGCCTGGCTATACAGATTTGGACAAGCCATTTAAACCATGAGTCATTCAAAGCATTTGAGTTGTGCCAAAATAAGACATCTGTATGTTTGACATTACATTATACAATACTCAGCTGCATTTGAATAGTCTCAAACTCAATTTCAGCACCTATAAAATGAGCACGATATTCACCTTTACAACACGAGCTGAGATACTTTGCTGAAATATGTCACTTGATGAGGTTTATATCCTAAAGCACTCTGAATTCTCACAGGAGGAAAGAGAATAAAATGAGGTGGTATAAATGAATAAATTATGGCAACAAAACTTCTAGATTTTCCTTTACTTTCTTTACTTAGTGAAATAATTTCTGTTTCTGCTTTTGTATCAGTGTTTCTCCAATACTGGATTGCATTAGATAGCACTGTCCAACCCCTAGCTTGAATTAGATGAAACTGAAATAGAAAGAGGATTAAAACCATAATATTTCAGAAATAGAAACTGGGTCAAATATTAAAGCTTTCCCTGGGGTTTGCCAGAAAAGTTAGAATTAGGCTGAATTCAGCACTGCCTTCCTTAGTTTACTGATGCAGGGCAATAGTGAATATAGATGAACATTTATCTGTGGTATTTCCATGGCTTGAAGTCAGTTAGCATCTGAACCTCTACAAAACTGTAATGGCCTTAGCTCCCAAACATCCCAGGAGTAGAGAGACACAGCATTATTGTCATTCGGGAGCAAAACCAGAGGGATGGAAAGGCTTGAAGCTCCCACAGTTGTTCAGGAAATCTGTAGCAGAGGAGACAACTGATGTTAAGCTTCAGAAGTGCAACAGCAAGTGTGCTACACGTCTTCTGCGTATGGAATAATGTCAGTGAGCTTACTCATACCAGTGTCAAACCAAAATATTTTTGGTTGTATTAATTTGACAATAAAGGAAGAGGAAAAATTTTAGGAAAATTTGAAGAAAATGCACAGTCTATTCTCTGTATGTGGAAAGAAATTCCTTTCAGGAGGAACAAAAAAAAATTGGCATAAAGATTACATTACTTTTTGATTTTAGACACTGGAGTGACAGGTTTTCACACATGCATGTATAGGGAGTCCTCTGCTGCACAAGAATTCAAAAATAAGCGCACTCATCATGTGAAAAAACCTTGATGATCCAATAGTTCTAGTTGAGAAATTGAATATAAATGAGATTTCTTTTCCCCCATTTTTATACATGTATTAATTTCTAGCATTTTGTACTTTTGGAAAAAGATATCAACATACAGGAAAAGAAAATTAAACTTATGATTTGAAAAACATTTTGCTCTCCTATTCTCAACCTTTGTTTTTCTTTGTCCAGTGTCAGGTTTTTATACTTACATCTGTTTGTTGTATTAACTTGACAGTGATACCATTGGGCTGGTATTACAGATACTTTAAACAACATTTAATCTGACTGAGCAACAGCTGAAAAATACCAGCAACAGAGAAAACACTAACATGTAGCAAGATGATTGCTAATATTCCTTATTCTCTGGCTCTACTCTCATCATTCAGACCAAGCATTTGGTTTCTAGGAAACATATTGCAACTTCCAGCCATAGCTCCTCAGCAGATGTTACTTCCCAGATCAGCAGGATTTCACATCAAATCTTGGCCAGAGCTTAGGAAAACTGAGGCTTCAACTCTGCTCTTTCCAAAAGACTTTAAAATGGCGTGGTCTTAGCAAGTTCTGCTGAATCTGTTTATTTGTAAACATGGTGACCCACCCCAGATCAGGTAATTATGAAAGCCAACACTCACTGTCTGTCTTTGGCTCTTTTTGACTGACAGGAATTTTTTCCTCAGTGATCCCTTCAGCTTAAATCTTAACCTTTACCTTGAATGCCGCCTTCTTATATACCTTGCCAACAGCAGAGCTCAAATGCAGTACATGAACTGATGTCTTTTGACTAGGTTAATTGCGCTTACATGCCTCACAACAGCTAGTCTCTTTACCAGCCTGCTACAGCCCCAGCAAAGCATCCAAATCAAAAGTACATTATTTGGCATAATAAACACAGTTTTGGATTTATTAGTCTGCCAGCACTGCCAAGAACTCAGCAACTCCAGAAACCAGTTTGCTTACATCCATGCCTAAATATTGTATTGACATTAACTTGAAGCAGCCAGTTTTTGAAGCTGCAACCAGCCTTGTTTGATGACCAACACAAGGCTTGAAGGTTGAAAGTGAGTATTTCTATCAGTCTACCTCCAAAGGTCCTGTCTACCTCCTCTATCAGTCTACCTCCAAAGGTGCTGTAAAAAGCAATACCCCATCCCTTTTATCACCTTGTTAACCCATGTTTCCTCCACAGCTTACCCACTGGGACCCTTGGAATGGACCAGGTTAGCACTGAGGTGGTTCCAGGTTAGGTCATGCCACCAAACCCATTCCCTACATGGGCCTTTTGGAGGTTTCACCTCCTCTCCCATCTGTGAAGATGGCCAGATTGTTTGAGGGAGGTTTCTTTTTGCCCTGAATACTTCCTTTGGTGGCTGTGGTGGAAGAGAGAGACATCCAGTGTCCAAAGAAACTTCTATGGCTCTCAAAAGAAAAGCTTTTACAAGCTGTTCAGCAGAAAAATAAAGAAAGGAAGTGAGACTGCTCTTAAATTTAACAGTGCTGTGTTGCCACGACTGGTGGTACTGCCAGCTAGTGATGCACTGCTCCATCCCTTCACATGCTCCAAGCACACACTTACAAAGCAATGACTGAGGAGCCAACTGGCTGCAGAAAAAGTGATCTGATGTGCAACTGAGAATTTATAAACCCCTTGAATCATTGAAACCGCTTTTTCTTTGAGCAGATTTCATTTTTAAGAACACGGGCAATAACATTCAGTGTGTTGTGGATTTTTTCCTTTGGTGAAGTTATTGAATGTGAGAAGGACACATAACACTCACTGAATCTTCATACTAATTTTACAGTTGCACATTAATCTCATTGACTCTCAATCTCTATCTCAGAACTGTTTATAATTGGAATGGTTTACAAACCTGAATGAGGCAAATTGGGGGCACCCAATGCTATAGTCATTCCAAAAATGGGTTTCTTCAAGGGAAGCTTTGCACAGGAACAGGTGAGATCAGCTCTGAATATTTTAATTTCCCACCTTGTTAATTCCAAGCAATAAATTTTTATCAGATACTCATGATGATAATGACTAATAATTCTGGGCTATTTGCTTTAAGATGGTAATGTTTATTTCTTCACTTTTATGATAAGTTTTATAAATACCAGCATTTACCTTCAATGATGCTAACTGGTATCTTTTCTAGACAGAAGGTTTGAAGCTCTCCTCTTACAAATGCCATGGAAATGTCTTTTTTGATAATCTGAAAGCATTTGTGAACTTATTCTATAGCCTTTCTTTACATTGTTTTAGTCTGATTTGCACAGCGGAGTATAAATTACAAGAAACCTTGCTTGCCACATACAACCTGTGTCGCCGAAAGAACCAAGAAATGTTTTAAATCCATAACCATGCCCAAGCAGACTAGCCTTGGTGGGAGCCTCTATGCTGACAAGATAAATGGCTGCAGCAGCATCTTAAGGACTCATGTAACAGTTTAAGTCCAATTAACTGCACCTTTCTGTGGTGACTTATCGTCAAACTGCACAGAGATGAAATAATTTGAACTACAGTCTCAACAGCAGTTGTACAAGTGAAAATTCCAATGGGAAGAGCAGTGCCTGCTCTGAACTAGTCTGACACCTTGCTTTGAAAGCTCAAGCAATATCACACTGTTCTTTCAGAGAAAGAATGAAAGCGTCAAGCACAGTCAAGAGAAAACATTTTTCATCTCTGAGGTCCCTGCAGAACCACCTCAGCTGTGGAAGCAGACAGATTCATTTCTCTTCCATTAATAAACTGATAGGTAAACTGAACACAGGGAAAAAAGAGGGTGAATTTTCAGAATCAAACTTTTTTTTCCCTATGTTAAAATAACTGTTGTTTCCCTATAGTGAGGATTAGGGGTTTTCAGGATTGGGGTTTGGTTTTGCTATTCAAACTTACTGGTGCCTGCATCTTTGCTAACATATTTCATATTCAAATTAAAAAACAAACAACAGTCTGGTAAATAAAGTAAATCTTTATTTCTGTGAAATTAGTCTCTAAGACAGAAACAAAACAAGTATATTTGATTAATCAGTTCCTACAGATGAGCTGAATCTTCACCCACAAAATATTTTTGTTTCTCTGTAGTGAGAATTAGGTTTTTTGTTTGTCTGCTACCAAAGTTACTAGAGCCAAAAGTCTTTCTGAGCTTCTATGATGAGTTCAGGCTGAGAACAAGACAAATACTCCCTCCCCTCCAGCTGCAGGGTCTCAAGTAAAAATGAAGTTCTTCCAAAATACAAGTACTGCTTTAAGAAATACCATTCTGTTGAGCAGATCACTGGCCGCGCTGAGTGGGAAACAAAAAGTTAACTGAGTGGAGCCCTTAAAATTTGTGAATACAAGTACTTAAGAAATGGATAGGCGATAAAAGGAAAAATTCGACAGAGCTGTCATGCTGCAGGTAAAGCCAGCTCAGAAGCATCTGATTTGGGAACAGGCACATGGAGTGGTTTTGGAGTACGGGGCCTTTCTCTATGCAAAGAGATAATGGGAGATGGGCAGCATGAGGCTAAGCATGGCTGATAATACACGTCAGCTATGATCCCAGAGGTATCTGGAGGTGAGTGAACAGTTTAATCTCCTTTCTTCCCAGTTTAGCTTCCTTGCTAATCAGGGTGCTATTTGTTACTAATTGTGATTATGGATGTCCTCCAGCTAGGCACTGGGCTAACCCTTCCAGTTAGAGATCAGCAAGAAGCCACTGAGCTTTCTCTCACTTGCAACGCCTGGTTCACATGATGTTTTCTCTAAAGACTGTAAACAGCTACTCCTTGGGCCCCATTACTCACAGTTACTTTTTCCTTTTCATTCATACTTTCCTTTAATAAATGAAGTGTGCATCATATTCTGTCTCACTTCATGCAGAAATACCAGCTTGTTTCTCTTGTCGGACTGACAGGGACCCAGACCCTGGACATTCACCTGCTGAAGATGTCATATATACGAGGTTCACTTCAAAGTGTTCTTGAAGAAAACAAATACCCCGTTTTGTTGGCCAAAGTGTTTCCCCCCACCACTGTTTCACTGCCAGAGAATGGTGCTAATCCATGGCATTTGAAAAGAAAAAGATTTTAGAGGCACTGTGACAAAGCTGGGACTCAATTTGTACATGCTTTATTCTCCTCAGCCTAATCTCCAAATGCCTTCCATAAAAAGGAAATGCCTGACATCTCTTACAGCTGGTTAAACTGTCAGGTGTGTGTGATGTGATTTAAGGAATTAATTGCTTTAAAGCTCTCTTTCAAAGCACAGAAATGCCATATTTTACCTAGTTTTTGTATCTTTTTCAAAAGATCAATGCTACAGGGGCTAGTCGTATTCGTGAAAAGTTTTGTGTACATCGCTGTAAGCAACGGCTCTCGGGACCACACAGTTTGTTCTGCGGTACTGGTGGCAGCCTCTGCCTCACCCGCCCGGGTCCGGCGGCCCCTTTTCCCACCGCGGATGGGCTTGCGGTGGCCCACCCCATCTCTCCGCGCAGAAGGACAACGACCGCCGAAGGGCAGGTTTCCCCCCGACAGCTACAGCGGGGCCGTGCGGCGCGAAGGGAGCCGCCGCCCGCTCCCCTCCTCCTCCTCTTTCTCCCCGCCAGCCGCTTTTACCCCGCTAAGCCTGAGCCCAAATCGTCTCAGAGAGATGCTGAGCGGATTACGGGCCAGGAGTTGGCGAACTCTCTTCTCCGCGCAGACCGGCCCTGCCTGCCGGCAGCCTCACCTCGCTGAGCGAGCGAGCCCGGCCGGGCCCCGGGGGAGTCCCGGCGGCAGCACCATGCCCCGGCCCGCGGGGTGCCGGCCGCCGGGCTGCTGCGGGGCTACTCTCCGGACGGGCCTCAAACTTGCGTGAGAGGGGCAGAGGGACCCCTCGTCGAACGCGGGACTGCACGGGGAAGAGCCGCTAGTCCCCACAGGGCAGCTGGCAGCGAGACCCCCCGGCCAGCTCCCCGTGGCCGGCGGGTGAGGGCAAGGGCGGCCCGGCGGGGCCGGAGGGGAGCCCCCGGCCCCGGGCCACCATGGTGCTGCTGTCCGGGGCCGGGGAGCAGCTGTCGGGGGAGCGCGTGTACCCCGCGCCGGCGCCGGACATGGCCAGCGCCGAGGAGAACGACCCCGAGCAGGGTGCGGCGGGGGCAGCCGCCGAGGGGCTGGGCGAGGAGCAGGAGGAGGAGGAAGAGGATTGCGAGGAGTACGAGGACTTCTCCGAGCTTCCCGACACCTGCAGCATCGCCTCGGATGACTCCTTCTACCCGCCGCGGGGGCTGGAGGACGAGGAGGACCAGTGGTCCCTGGAGGAAGGGGGGCGCGACAGCCCCGAGGCTCTCACCCTCTTCCGAGCCTGCTGCACCAACAACACCATAGTGCTCAAGGCGCTCATCCGCCAAGGCCCCGAAGAGGAGGAGGTGCGGGAGACAGACCGTAACCGCCGGGTGAGCATCCCGTCCTGCTCCCCCGGCCCCGGGACGGGAAAGCGTCCGCCTGTCCCGGCACCCTGAATCCTCTGGAGCAGGGCCGAGGGCAGGCGGGGGCGGGGTGGGGGGCGCCACTTTCATTTGAAGGGTGCTGGTCTGCGGTTCCGTAGGGAGGCAGGGGACAGGAGAAAGCGTGAAGCTTCGCCGTGCTAGACATGGCAAAGTAAGCGGCCAGGTTATGGGAAGAGAGGAAGGCTGAGATTCCAGTTTTCCCGCCTTTGGTTTTGAGATGGGTCTTGTTTTCCCGCGGGTTACTGGTGAGAGAGTGCGTTGCTGGCAGCAGTCGTGTTCAGCAGGGCTAAACCTTCCTCTTTGCTGGGCAACCCATCCCCTGCAGTACTTCACGTTTTCACTGCATGGCTCAGGGTATTCCTGTGCTAAAATAAGACTTTTTGGAGCTCTGGTATTTGTTTTGCTGCTGGTGGGCTGTTCTGGTGGTTTGTGTCAGTACAGGGTTTGTGGTTCGGTTTTTCCCTGTTACTTAGTTTAACTGCAAGGGCGGAAGTGTACTTCACTAAACCAGAGGGTGAAAACTTGGGAAAGGTTTCCTGGGTAATGTGCAACTGGGATGTTTGAGCAACAATATTGAAGATTATCAACAGCAACTCCTCTTGCTGCTGTTACTACTGTTTGTATTAAAACTAGGAAATCTTTACTTACAGTTTACATAAGCAATCTCCAAAAAATTTTCTGGGATAGTCTGTGACAGAAATCTTTTGAAAGAAAGCTGTGTTATTTTAATTGGGCAAGTGACTTATACATTCTGGCAACATAAATGGTCTTCACATCAAAAATAATGCAGTGATTTGGGTTTGGTGCTGTTAGCAGAGGGGCTTTCATTGTGTCTTAGATGTATGTACTTTGGGGATTTTTCCCACAAATATCTTTACTTCCACCCCAAATGATTTTTAATACAGATTTCTAGTGATCTGATTTACTGTAAATTTCTGCAAATGATACAAATACAAAACTTGGTATTAATACTTCTAAGGGGGCAGCATCCTATGGCTTGGGGGTGGGAATGAGCAACATAAGGTAGAAATGTTTTAAATCAACTTTTCTGTCTAAGCCAACATATGGTGTAGTTATACTCTCAGTAGGTAACATGTGGGATCCAAACATTTATTACAGGAGATTGTTAAGATACTGCAGGTACATCTGTCCTGTTTATGAGGTCAAGGCCTGAGCTGGAGCCCAAATCCAGCCCTGACATTGCGTGGACACTTGCCTCCCCTGAGGCCCATTGATTCAGTGTGTCTCAAGTGTGTGACGGTGGAGAGGTTTGGCCCCACTCTACACGTGGCATAGAAGACCAAGTGCTCCATGGCTGTCCTGTCCACAGGGCAGGCCTTCCCACCCAGCAGTGGTTCTGAGCCAGCTGTGAAGCTGCAGGCACCCTCCGTCTCCAGGCTGGGGTCCTGCAGAGCTGATCAAGAGGTAAGAAAAAGTTTGGTGTCAACATCAGCCCTCATCCCGCAGTAGCTCCTTGGGCAGAGGTGATTGGATCAGGGTTAAGAAAACAGTGAATTTTCCTGGTCGGAAGCCCTTCACCATCCCACTTCCTAAAAAGCAGATTAGTCTTCTTTGTCTCTCCAGCTTCCCAGGAAAGAAACAAAGTTATAGCTTGAATACAGACTGAAAGTTCCTCTTATTTGTTCATACTGTTAAAAAAAAAAAAAAAAAAGAAAGAAAAAGCTTTTCTCTACTTAAGCAAATATTCCATTTGACCTGAAATTAAACTTGGACATCAGTTCTGGGTTTTTTGTGCTTTTTATGTGTCCTGGGTTCAGCAGTAGCCGTCATGTTTCTCCTTCTTGGTAGCTGGTGCAGTGCTGTGTTTTGACTTTCGGCCTGGGAACAGAGCTGATAGCGATGTTCTGGTTTGGCCAAGGACTTTGTGAGCCTCATGCTCTGCCAGGGAGGAGGGGAAGCCGGGAGGAAGCAGAGACAGGCCACCTGACCCAAACTGACCAAAGAGGTATTCCATACCACAGCACGTCATGCCCAGGAGGTAACTGGGAGTTAGCCGGAAGGGCTGGGAGACTGCAGGGTTGGAGGAGGTATGGGTTGGTGCTTGGTCGGGCTTGGGGGGCAAGTTATCGGTCGGCTGATGCTGAGGTGTTGTATTCTCTTCCCTTGTTATTTCCTTTATCATTATTATTATTGGTGGTAGCAGTAGTGATTTGTGTTATACCTTAGTTACTGAACTGTTCTTATCTCAACCTGTGGGAGTTGCATTCTTTTCAATTCTCCTCTCCGTCCCTCTGGGAGCAGGGGGAGGGAAAGAAGGGGGGGAGTGAGTGAACGAGTTACCTGACTGAGTTTAAACCACGACATTATGAAAGCAGAGTAAAAGAAGTTCTGTAATTCAGCAATGTCTATAAGCCTCATGAACAATGTGGGATACAGGAGTTCAGTTTCTCTCTCTGCCTCCCTCGCAAATGTGCCCTGATTGCACCAGTACAGAGCAGGACAGTCTTTCTTTTCCAGACAGACATGAACGGGATAGGAGAAACCTTTCCGCTGGGAAGCTGGAACTTCTGGTGTGACTGCAGGTCCGATGTCCCCACAGGGGACATCAAGGCAAATTCACCTTTTTCAGAGAACATTAATTGACAAAAGGGAATTTTTGCTCAGGTCTTTTGTCACCCTTCCTGTGGAATTTTTGTAGCTCTTGAATTTGCATGTTATATAAAGTCATTGGCCATTATCCATAAACAAAACTTAATTTTACTGCCAAAAAGTAACTGAATGAGTTACATACACCATTTGTGCTGACAAAATTTTACAGTTACTGAAACTTGTACTGTTGGCTTTCAGCACCTTCTTTCACAGAGATGTTTGTTCCAATGCTATCTTGCATGCATTTCTTGGAAAGCCTTTTTTTGCTGACCTTTTGTTTCTTATAAGTTCTTTCTTCTCTGTGAGACAGGACAGCGAAGAAGAGTAACTTGTTTTTTGGAAAGTGGGATAGTAAAAGGACAGCTTCAAGTGAATATATTAACTGTTTTCACAATCCCCTGCTGCGTATAGAAAGTAGAGTTTCATTTCACAATTCAAAAATTAGGGCTTTTTTCAAAATAGACAAAGCCTGTAAGAGGTTGCAGTAGTAAGACAATACCATATTTTGATTCTGAAACTAAGGAAACTCAGCTCACAAAACGTAACATGAAGAAGAAACTTCCTAATGGTTAAGTTCTCTAAATCAATGGGCACAAACAGATGGAGTTTTGCAATTGTTTTTAAATTTTTACCTTGTCCCTAAAATGTGAGTGTATCAGCTTAAGATTCAGAAGGAGTTATTTCTAAAAACACAAAGATCCAGAGGTAACCTTACTTATTTTCCTCCATCCTTTTTATGAAAATACATCAGTTCTCTCTTCTGAGTCAATTTGCCAAGGTTGTATAGTGTTTTTTTCCTGGGGTTTCTGCAGAAGCAGATTTTCTCCATGCTTTGTTTGCAAGCTGCAGAACTTCCCGCCAGGCACAGGTTTTCATTAAATTCACCTTCCTGCAGTAAACCAGACTCCACAACATCCAATTTATTAGTCACCACATGTAGCCTGAAGACTGGTACCTTCCCTGTCTCGTTTCCATTACTGTTGAGACAACAACAGTTTAGATATCATTATCTGCATAGGATCCCCAAAGGGTTGATGCCTGCATCTTCTGTGGCACTGCTGTCTGTATATGGAGTCCCAAAAGACTGGCTTGGTCCTGCTGGTTTCCTTTCCTTGACAAATCTAACATTGAAATATTTGGAAAATAACTGTGACAGCGTATAATAGAGTAATTGTAGATCATGCAGGGTGACCTCTCATTTATTAATGTTGATGTATTTACCTGCCTCATGCTAGCACTAAGGAGGGATTTGCAAATATATATGACAAAACAAAGTTGTGGCTGTGGTGCAATCTGCTGACCTGACTGAGACCTGAATGTCATCTTCATAATGATGCTGCTTTTCACCATAGGGCCTGATTTTGTGTCCTTGCTAACCACGCTTCTAGAATTTCAGACATTTGCATCTCGTAAGTTTAACATCACTTAATATTAAAGTTTGCCTGGTGACCAGGATTGTATATACTCAGAAAGACAGAGTTACAAAATCTGATGTTACCTAACTGCAGAATGCAAGCAAATTTAGAAATTTGCCATGACAATAGAGAAGGCAATAAGGAATGGGGGAGAGACAGATTGAAAATAATCACTGCAGCTCATTCTCAGAAAGGCTTTATGTTAATCATCCATGTGGTACAGTCTGTATTAGTAGGTATTCTGTAACTCCGCACTTCAGAATTGGTTTATGTGAGAGAATATTCCTGCACATATATTTGCAAATGTAGATTTTTTTCAGCTTTTCAGTTTTATGTAACTGTTCAATGAGTCTTTTGCCCAGTTCCATGGATAACTAGGAACCAATCTGCAGTTAAACAGTAAGTGTATCATATAGCGGGATCATACATTTGTCATCTTTGGTTTGCTCCCTTAAAAGGTGTGAAGACAAAATGATCTATGTTCCTCAGCTTGTAGGCTCTTTCTTCTCCTCTTAGAAAATATTCCCAAATTCATATATGAGCACAGTTAATTTTTCTTTTAATGGTTTATACAGGATGCCATTGATCTGTACTTGTTTGGAGTAAGTTTTCCGTTGAGGAACAATACCTCTGCAGCTCCATCACCAAGTGGGACTGGATTTGTTTGTTCCTTTCTCATTTTAGTGCTGAGGGAAGAAAACAGGGGCTTGAAGGCTGCTGTTCCCCTTGATCTAAATTTCTTTTGATTTCCCCTCTCATGATACTTAGTCATGGAGAGGGATAGCGATGCATCCAAAGCCTGGAAGTTGCTGTTACTGACTAAATAAAAATAAGGTAGTGGCGTCTCAGCTAGAAACCTTCTTGAAAAGCTTGTGAGAACGTAAGCTTGTGCCAAACATGGAAGTAAGCCCAGAGGAGTAGGAGCAGGAGAGAAGTTCCCAGAGAGAGGGGTTCACACCGTGGTGTAGTGCATGAATTAGGAAGATTATTCCCCTGCTCTCCTTCTCTCCTCAGCAAAGACGAGTGGGTTTCTCCAGAGGGTGATTCAGGTGCCTATGTTATGCTCATGCTCTTATTGCTGTCCCTTTCCTTTTTGTCCAAAAGCCTCCCTCTGCTGACTTTTGAGAGATTTTGCAGAGACAGGGCACATGAGACTTATCATTTGGGCACAGTGAATACCTCCTGCAGTGGATGTGCTGCATTGGAGAGCATCAGCCAGTGACTCTCCTTGAGTGGAGATGTTTCTCTGAATGCAACCTAGGTCTGTTTGTGTGTTTCTGGTTGTAAAAGGATGTTTTTGAACGGTGTCACTTACCCAGCCTCCTTACAGGACCCGTGACAGCCTCTGAAGCTCCAGACATGTCATACTGGTCTCTGTGCCCTATGCTGCAGACTGCTGCTCAGCAAGGCAAAGCAGTCCATGGGATTTGTAGTACCACGGAGAGGCTGCTTTGGGCAACTCAGCTAGTTTAGAGAGCATTACCCTTCAGAGCGTTTCACAGACGGATGCACAGTGAATCCCCCATGGGGTTAGCACCTGAATTTATCTTTGCTCAAGGGCTGTGCTCCTATAATAGTGTCCGGCTGAGGGGGACAGGGAGCCAGTGGTTTAGTTCCCGCTTCCCGGGTGAGTGAACCTTGTGCTGGATACTGCTTTGCTAGAAAGTCATGTGTTACAAAAAGTGCCAGAGCTTGCATAGCACTCCATTAACCTGTGTATATTATTTTTGTTATCTTCACAATGCTAACTTATAAAAAAATGAGTGGAGCATTTTGTGGTGAGGGATAAAGATAACCCTGTCACATACTGCTTCTCAGTTGTCATGGTGCATAGTGGAAATCATCCCATGTCAAAAAAAGAATTTGAAGAATGTCATCTGCTACAGTGCTGGGAACTTTTTTCATATTTTCTTAGGCAGTTTCAGTTCTCTCATATTCTCTCATACAAGGTATTCTTATGGAAAGGCTTGTATTGAAACTTAACATCATGACACTAAACCATGAAAGGGAATTCTTTTGGATGGAAATAGTTTCTAAAAGACCCTAATAGCAAAAGTAATCTAATTTTAATCCTTAAAAAAAGTACAGAAATACCCAAATGTACTAAAAGAAGGTCCCTGGAAATACGTATCTGTTTAAAAAGGGAGTGAGGAAGGCAAGGCAAGGCAAGGGATAGTAGATGTCAAAATACAAAAGCTGCTCCAAACAAATTTGGAACCCTTCAAATCCTGTAGTTACAACTCAAGGGAATATATCAGAAAGGAGTAGATAGAGCATGGACAATGCAAAGTCAGTTTGCTAAGAGGAGATTCTGTGAGCTAACCAGAGTGTGGACTGTATTGACACACATGGGGACTCAGAGGCGTTGTCAGAAGAGCGTGCATTAGCTGTATGCCTGCCCTTGTCTGCATTCACCTCTAGTGTTAGGTAATGCCTTTGTAAATCTGGCACGAGAACATAGCCTTTAAACTAACTTGACTAAGAAGAAGTATACACACAGTACACAATTTCTAAAATTGTCCTGGGTTCAGCAGTAGCAGTCATTTTTCCCCTTCTTGGTAGCTGGTGCAGTGCAGTGTTTTGACTTTCAGCTCGGGAACAGAGCTGATAACAAGGATGTTTTGGTTTGGCCAAGGACTTTGTGAGCCTCATGCTCTGCCAGGGAGGAGGGGAAGACAGGAGGAAGCAGAGACAGGCCACCTGACCCAAACTGACCAAAGAGCTATTCCATACCACAGCACGTCATGCCCAGGAGGTAACTGGGAGTTAGCCGGAAGGGCTGGGAGACTGCAGGGTTGGAGGAGGTATCGGTCAGAGCTTGGTCGGGCTGGGGGGGGCGAGTTATCGGTTGGCTGGTGGTGAGATGATGTATTCTCTTCCCTTGTTATTTCCTTTATCATTATTATCATTGGTGGTAGCAGTAGTGATTTGTGTTATACCTTAGTTACTGAACTGTTCTTATCTCAACCCGTGGGAGTTGCATTCTTTTCAATTCTCCTCTCCGTCCCTCCGAGAGCAGGGGGAGGGCAAGAAAGGGGGGGAAGTGAGCGGATGAATTACCTGACTGGGTTTAAACCACGACAAAAATAAAAAGGACAAATAATAAGGACCGTGAAGGAGGTTGCTTGATCATTAAGCATGGAAATTCAGATCTTTAGCAGACTGCTGGAAATGCATGCCCAGACCTGCTGCATCCTCCATGCAGTTGACAGGTAGTAATGTATTATTTGCAGTTATTGTCAAAAGCAGCACTAGCTGTTACATCAGTAACAGATGTAACTCTTACTGAAACTGATAGATACAGATTTGAAGACCTCATCAACATGAGAAAGTTGTTTAATCTAGTTTCAAGTAATGCAGCTTTTAGAGAAACCAGGTGAAGAGCAGTTTCTTGAGGAATTTTGACAAATTACTTTGTGCAAAGCATATGGAACACGGGGGATGTTTTTAGCCTGATGGTAACTCAGAAATGAAGGTCATAGCAATCTTTTGTTCTAGTTTAAGCAGTGGTTCACATTAGTATCTTAAATCAAGTATGTGGACTTACAGAGCTTCTCAGAGATGCAAGGATGATCCTGGCTACCCATCTGAGCATAGGTTGACTCCAGATGTAATAAAGTATATCTGCATTTAAAGTCTAATAATGGTCTAATAAGACCGGTTGTCTGGGACATTTGTCATCAGTAATGATGACAGATCTATAATGGTGTCTTAAATAGAACGTGCCTATAACACAGGTAAGAAATGTGACCTTGGGATGTCTTACTGCGTTTTTCCAGAAGAATCTTTGAGGTTTATTTCACAGTGCACAATGTGATGCTGCTAATTCCTTCATCCCATTAGGAAATGAAAATTTATATTCTTGTGGAGGAGTTACTCAAGTAGGATTATTGGCACTATTTTTCTCTCTTAAAGATTCCTAAGATCCTTTCTGTGAAATTTTATTGAAGCATAAAATGCTCTCCAAAATTCAAGATTTAGCTAAAATTAAGTTTCTTGTAGCTTGGCATATTAAAAGGGCTATTTGCAAGTAATGCATAGGTATTGTAAATAGGCAGCTTCCAACAAACATTCCTTTTAATGCTGAAGCTGCAAAAAAGAGCAGGTGTAAAAGAACTTGGAGGGGAGAAAGGAGCTTCAGAAAAGTCCATGAAGAGCAACTGTCTTTAGAAGAGTCAGGTTTAAATCCTGCAATAAAAGAGGTAGAAAAAGACAGTGACATTGGTCTCCTGTTTACATATGTTGGATCTGAATACTCCCATGCAGAAGACTTAAGTGCTTAACTGGTGCCTGATACAGGATAAGAAATCTCTGGAAGCATTCTGGGACATGAAAAAGAAACATTTCTATCCCAGCAACCCTGTGTCTTCTTAAAGCAGGAAATGACCAATTTTTAATAATTTCTTCCCAGTTCTGCTTTGCCTCCCTAGTATTCCTCCAAGCCTTGTGTCCTGGCTTTTCAGTTTCATAAAATGGCATCTTACACAGAGCTCTGGTAGTGTCAAAGGTGCCTTAAAAGCTAGGCCACCTGGAGCACCCCTTAGTAACCACTGAACTACATGGGAGCAAGCAGAATGTTAACAGCCCAGTTCTCTGAGGTCACCCAGAAGCCACCATGCAACGTCAAATGGTGGTTACTTCAGCAGTACCTTACAGTAAGGAAAATTCCCAGATCTTTTTTGGAGAGGTCCAGTTTTAAAGCACCTTTGACTCTACCAGTGCTCTGTGTAAAATAACATTTTATGGAGCTGAAAAGCCGGACCACAACACTTGAGATGGCTGGGATAGAAATCCTGTTTGCACATGTTGTATACTTTTTTCAGATGCAATAGGATAGTTTTCAAGTGGGATGACATAGGGTTTAGTGGAAGGTGTCCCTCCCATGGCAGGTGTTGATGGTGGTAAAGATGATCTTTAAGATCTCTTCCCACCCAAACCGTTCTAAGATTCTGCAGTTTTTCCCAAATTGGTGGTTTTGTCATTAATTTTGATACTTTTTCCAGGTCTTATACTTTGTTTATATGAGTTATTCTATTCTGGGTAGGTTTTTTAGCAAAAATAAATAAATAAATAGTATATTGCCTACTAACAATTTTTCTGCATACTCTTCCCAAATCATCTGTCATTGCACTGTGGAATTAGGTTAAAATTTTGTGACTGAGGTAGTGTTGCACAAAGGCCACTTAATAAAAACTGCTGGTAGGTTTTTTAAATAGGAAAGAAAATCTCTGGAGGATGCGAAAGCTATGAAGGACTCCCACAGGCTTTATTGGAGACAGGAGTTCACCTTTAATGTTTTCATAAATAAAGTTTCTCTCAGAAGGTTACCCTTTTAAATTATTTAAAATGTTATGCCACAGAGGTTTGAATTTACCCATTTCTAAGGGTTCTTTCATTAAAAAAAAACCAGAAACCCTCCAACCTGGGCTAAATATAAGCCTATAGCATACCCAGTGTGTCACAACAAGGAATAATTAAGTGCCTCAGGAAGAGGATGGTTGTCACAGAGTCTGTGGTTGCACATCTGGCAGTGAATTAGCAATTCAAATTGTATCCACTGTGGGAAAACCCCACAATGTGGAAATAGTTCCCATTTTTCAGTTGTATTATTTTCTATTATGTCTATTACATTCCACAGGGAGCAATTTGAAAGCAAGCTGATGCAAAATGAGAATGAGTCATGGCCAGGCTTTTGTTGCTTCATACATTTTGGATGTTTAACGTTTTGAGCCTGATCCTGTAATACCTCCTCAAATATGTGGTTTAATTTGGGGTGTTTTTTTGGTATTTTGCCTCTTAGTATGTGAAGCCCTGTCTTTTGGACAGGCTGTGTGTAGACAGACCAACTGCTGCTGCTGAGAGACGCTACCAGTAGCCACCACAGCTCAGAATTGGGCCTTTGGGGAAGTTTTGTTTCGATTACTACTAGAGGAGGAGGTTACACATAAGCCATTGTTGCTAGTTTTCTGAAGAGGGGAAGTGGCAGATAACTGAATATATTAATTCTGTTCATAAAAGCAGCCTTTTGGGTGTATTTGGTGGTGGTTTGTTTTTTTTTTTTAACAAAACCTAGCATCTTGCTGTTTGTAGATCATAGCATAAAGGCTCAGCACGCCTGTTAGCTGTTTGACAGGGAAACATGGGGAGAATAGCCATATATTCATAAAAGTGTCCTTAAGTGTGGATGCAAGGAAAGGGAAGGTGGAAGGGTACTTCTTTGTATCTGGATTTGATAAAGGTTTCAAGAGAAGGCAGAGCCAAAACTCAGGTGCTTAAGGAGTTAATTTAAAATATTTTTCTTTCTATACAGAAGGATATAGAAGGATTTTCTATAAAAAGTATCTAAAATAGAATAGCTTGTTAGACATATTCTATGAGTATAGAATAGCAATATTCTTAATAGAATAATAAGTTTGGGGAAATGAAATGCCCCAAATGTTAATGAAACCATAGTGTTTTGAGTTACAGAGCCCCTCTGAGCTAGTAAAAAATGCAAATGCAGTAGGAGAGTTTTCTGCTTACTCTGAGATAAGCTGTACTCTATAGTAAATGCCCAGATGCATGGAGGAACAGCAGCCAGAGGAAACCTATGTCTGGGAAACAGCAGGTTATTTTCTGTGCTGTGCTGCAGGCACTTCATCACAGCTGCATCAGGTGAGTCCTGTCTGCATGGGAGACTGAGCAGCATAACTATGTCAGACACACTGCTCTACGGCACTGCTTCAGCAGAACAACCTGTGTGGAAATACCACGTCTGGAATGAAACCCATGTTGTTCCTCAAGGGCACCCTGGTCTGTGGTTTGAGGGGAAGTGAAACCATTTGTCATTTCATGGATGACAGGGAAAAAAATAATTAACTTTAAGGTCCCTGGGAACAGAGTGAATGCATCTTCCTTCTGCCCCAGGGACAGAAACTCATTGCCATCCCTCAGGCAGAGAATGTCCCACAGCCTGCAAGCAAAAGTGGTGGGGAAAGGCTCGGGCAGCTCTGGGGTCCCCCATCAAACTTCTGCCAGCACCTGCCAGTGGGATAGAGTCCACGCCATGCTGTGTTCTGCTGTCGTGTAGGGTAGGACTGAATCTTCCTTGCCATCTTTTTATCATGTACAGAAAGGAAGTTGTTGTTGGTTGTGCTTTGTTTTGTTTTACTGCTCTGCTGCTGTATGGTCTGTGGGCATTCCCTAGACTGGAAAATTATTCTTGTGTGGATGCAACACATGACGTGGAGGTAACCATGAGCAGAACTGCCTGTGGAATAGGAACCTGAACTGAATATTAGGTACATGATGATCTTGTTAGTACCTTACTTGAATTAAAATAGCATGTATGAAGTTTATTGAAGTCAGATGTCTCAGTGCGTTTACTTGTCTCCGTACAAGTTCTTATTAAGTGTATTGGATCCAGTGTGTGGAAAACTCCCTGTAAAAGCAAGCCAATACAACGGTTAGAGCTGGAAGGGGCCTTAAGGACATCTAGTTCCAACCCACCCTGCCACAGGCAGAGACACCTTCCACTAAAGCAGGTTTCTCCAAGCCCCATCCACAGCTTTTCTGGGCAGCCTGCTCCAGTGCCTCCCCACCCTCACAGTAAAGAACTTCCTCCTAATATCAAATCTAAATCTCACCTTTTACAGTTTAAAGCCCTTCCTACTTGCCCTATCACTGTATGCTCTTATAAAAAGTCCCCAGGTTATGCTGCTGGTGCCTCAGCTCAGCTCTGTGGGGAGTTCTGTGGGGAGATGGGAAGTTTAATGCTCCTGAGATTTATTCTTCTCAGGTAGCACAAAGATGGGTTTAAGTATGCTCCTAAAGGCCTGCTGCTGAGGGAGGACAGCTAATGCTCCATGTACTCAGTTGTGAAGAAAGAGAAAGAAGTTAAGTGCCAGAAAGATAGAGACATTTACCATATATCACCTTAATTGTGGTTGGGTATATTTAATCATCAATCAAATCTAGAAATGCCATCATCTGTTTTTCCTCAGCCTCCTGTAAAACTGCTTGATTTGTCCACAAGTGTGGTCAGTGAGTTACTGCTAAATGAACAAGGACTAACTTCAGAAAAATTACTGTTATTCCTTTTGGGGTGGAAATCTAATGCTTTTTGTTCAGTGTAATGTATGTAATTGGGCTGCACAGCTGAATATTTATATTAAGAATATGTCATACATTGCTAATAACAGAATGCCAAATTTATAAGCATCTAGTTACACAAACATGCACTATTTTCCTTTGAAATGCAGAAATAGCTCTTCACCCCAGCTTTTTTTTCTCATTATTCCTGTTTACTGCTAACCACCCTATGCTTATCCAGTAGTTGGACAGTTTCCTTCTCCATCATGCTCTTCATCAAATATTAATGGAATCTTCTTTGCAATATTTCTTCAAAGCATGTGTTTCTGTGTTTCCGTACCTTAGAAAATTCACCACAAAAGTGCAGAAAATTGTGCTTACAGGTCACCTCCATACTATTTCAATGGTCAAGTCTCTTTAATCAACCAAATCTAGTTCTACCAAAGGTTCTCATTTACCATACAGCAATTTCTGCAGGTGTGGGCGTATCTTTGTTTAGACCTTTAGTAGTAATACACTTCCATTTTTTTGAACTAGCCATCTGGTTCACTTAGATGGAGCCCTCTAATAGCAACAGATCATCCCTGACAGCTTTTGTGGCCTAATGCCATACTGAGCATTAATACCTAATGCCATACTGAGCATACTGATGGGAAGAATCCTCCTCTAACAGAAAACCAGAAAATCCTGGAAAGCAACACAGACTGCTGATGGATGTGCAGGCCCATTCACTCATCCCTAATTTTTAAAAGTCATGAATAATATGGCTGCAGTTAAATGCTCAGTTATGTGAAAGTGCTAGTCCGATAATTGCTATGATGTCTGGCCACCACTGAACATGATAGGGTATATTGTTCTTGTGAGCAGTAAAGGCTGTCACAAACTGAGGTGGAATATTTTAGGCAATATTTTTCTGTATCCTTTTATTTTATATAAAGATATTTATTTACAAATCTTTAGCTGGAGACATTGGAAAGCTTTTGTGATGAGTCTTAGTTTCCAGCTGTATACTGAAAATCTCCTGTAAGCCAGCTATCTATTTTTCTTTTCCTGCAGGAGCCTAGAGTATCATTTGAATGCCCCTTAGTGTGTTCAGATATTGCTCTGGTTAGTGAGCTTCTAGCAACAAAAATGCCATCCTACAGCCAAGCAATGTTTTGATGTATCCAAAGGCTGTTGTATTTCAGCTGCTGTGGTGCACACAGATGTGTCAAGCTCACTGCAAACAGCTCTGAAAAAAAACACATCAGATATGTTTAATACATACCACTTCTGTTGTAGTGTGTTTCTTTCCAGCAAAAGCTATTCTTCTGTTAAGAATACTGTGTTTTAAATGTCTACTATTTCTCTCATAGGTCTAGGTCCTTAAATTAAAAAGTAGAATGCTTACATGAATCCCTGTTCTATAAAGTGGATATGTAATTTTAATGAGTTAGCAGTTTTTTACAAAGGCAGGTCATCCCTAGTCATTCCAGACATTTGAATATAAATATGAAATTGATCCTCCCTCTCTTTTTCAGGTATTTGCACTAAATACCTGAGATACCTGAAATTCTTTATCTCAAATTCAATACTGTAGTAGTATTAAATCCCTCCCTATGTTTATTTTTTTTAGATTAAGAGGGTGTATTCATTAGAAGATGAGATTTTTAGATCCAAACACAGAGGCGGAAGGTGCCTTCATGCCTTTATTGCAAGAAATAGACACAGTTGAGATAAACAGGGTAGTCACAGTCTCCGTAGAACAGGGAAGACTGCACCAATGGCAGGTAGAGCCTCACTCAGCTCTTGACACCAGATAATGTGATACAGTATGAGCGTGTGCTGCATCCACTTATTAAACTCAAGTTGCAGTACTGTAGTTGACTTGAAACAGATAGGGCAGCAACACTACTCTCTCTCACATGAATATTCCAAGTGTGATTTTCACCTTTGCTAAACTGTCTGTTCATACACTAATACCTGTTACAGCTGCAGTGGATGATGAATCCTTATTTAGCCAGTTGAGATAATAGAAGAGAGAAATTAAAAATGGAAATGCACACTTTAAAAGAAGAGCCACTTTTGAGCCTCATTCTTTGGGATTTTTAAAAAGTTGAAAAGTTGAATCTACAAAAAACAGTGAGATACCAGAGGGAAAAAAAAAATCCCTCTGAACAAATGAATTCCATGTGACAGTGTGTGCTTTGTCAATCAAAAAACCACCAGGCTAAGCCTCTTTTAGCATCATTTTGGATAAGCCCATTCCCTAAATACAGCACTAAATAAATGCAGGGCTTCTCACTAGGACTTGCAAGCCAGTAGCAGCAGTGTTGTCCTTGATTTAGCCAAATGGTAGTATCTGATTTTTAAAAAATACAATTCCGCCTTTTGTTAAAAGCGGTGATGCTAAACCTTCAAGAAGGAATCATTCCTCAGTGGGAAGTCTGAGGCAGGCTAGCTCCTCCAGTGGCTTTATGCAGTCTATCAATCAGTTACTTTATTTCTAAAATAGAGAGAACTGTAATTTGATGGGTTTTATACTAGGAGTTAGTTCTTGCTCTCTGATCAGCCATGAACATTACAGAGTCATTGGTGTAGGTGGGATGTCACAAGAGCACAATCATCTTTGCCCTTGACCAAAGCACATTTACATGAAAACTGGGAAAGTCTTACTGAAACATAATCCACATGTTCTGATGTAATTTAAAATGTGATCGTAGTCATCAGTGTTTCTACCAGTTACAGAAGATGAAAAACTTGAGCGTAAAATGCGTGCTCTTCCATTTTAGTAATGCCAGTTCACTATGCGTTACTTAAAAATTGCATACTTTGTTTGAAGGTAGTGTTTTCACCCAGAACTGAAAATCTCCAGTATTCAGAGACTGAATTTGTCAAGGCTGTGTTTAAAAAACTACAGTTATTAGTGCCTCTTCTCTCTTTCTTTGTGGAGACCTACTTTCCAGTGCAACGTGTGGAGCATTAGTAATAAGTAATGCACGGGTAGGAAACAGCAAAAAGAAGTCAGGAACTGCGGCACTTTCCTCCAAGTTTCACAAGTCTGAATCCAAGGAGTAATAACTTATAAAAATCCAGGCTTTAGCCTCCAGCACAGTCACCTGTGGTATTCCACAGTAGCTGCTTTGCATGGATCTGTGGAATTACAGGATTGTAACCCTTTAGGTTCATGAGAGTTGACACTAATGCATACATACTAAATTTCACCTCAGGTCTCTGAACGAAAGACAGACACCTCCCATCAATTCACCACAGACACGTCTATTGCTCAATAGTTTGTTTTCTAAGGAAAAGCGTGTTATCTTTTTCACATTTATGCACAAATAAATCTTTTGCCTTGCTGGGGCAAAAAAGAAGAAGGGGTACAACTGAGCTGAAAACCAGTCTAGGTAAAATCAGATAAAGGAGTCTCTTTCACTGTGGAAAACATAATGATAAGGGCTTTCAAGAGCCTGGATACTTTGACATCCAAAGAACCATTGTCACTTGCACTAGTTGACAATAATCTGAAGAGGCAAGCTAATGGGATCCAACCAGTGGGATCTTTGTGTAAGTAAGTAAAAGAGTAGCACCTCTTTCATGTTTACCAATAGTATTTCAACATTATATCTTCCTGAGCATCAGTATTTTCCCTGCATTTTCATCAACAACTACTGATTATTTTTATGATGTTATTCTCTTGGTTGAAAAGAGGATGCTGACTGTTGCTATGTGATAACACATCTAGACTTAAGCACATAAGGTGAATCCCATAGGCTAAATACTAACACATCTCTGTCATCTGAGAATCATTTGCACTCCTGCTGTGCAAGGCAGCTGGTCTTTTCCCCTCTCTTTATTTAAAACTGGTGGATAAAGTTTACCGCAGTTTCCTGCTCTATTCAAGTCAGTTCCAGCATCAGTGAGGCTTATTATTAGAAAATCCAAGATCAATAGGGAGGGTTACTTTTAGAAGTGTTATAAAAAAGGAAGCAATGAGGTTGAAAAGGTAGAGCACAGGAGCGGTTGGGAAGAAGAGACAGTGAAGGTGTTACCCATTTATGTTGTTATGAACTTACTGTGAAATGGCAGACTAAGATGGAGACTGGGCTTTTATTGCTCTTACAGCTTCTTTAGATCAAAGGGTGAGGAAATAGGCTGGTACTTTTTATGTAACATGCAGGCAGCCTCTCATCTCTGGTGTCCCAAGAAGTGCTTTTCTTGGTGAGCATGGGGCCTCTGCAAGTAAGAGCTTCCATCCTGATGGTTTTTCTTTCTTTGTCAAGTTGATTTCCTTTTGAGGAAAGAGACCTTTTTGTTTGGCATATTTTTTTCAGTGGCAGATTAGTCATTGATGGACCAACCTCTTCCCGGGATCTTTCTTTACAAGGTTTGTGTCTGGTGCCATAACCAAGGGGCTCAAACACAAGCAAAATGAATTTACACAAGTTGGAAGAACGGAGTTGAAACTTCTCTGGAAGGTCTTTCCTGATGAAACCACAGGAGCTCATCGCCAGAAGAGGGTGCTAGCAAGCTCATCACTGTCTGTGTCTCTTCAGAGAACTCTACAGTGAAAATTTGTGAAAGGCTGAGGCCTTTCAAATATTGGTTATAGAAGAGACAGATTAGATACAACAATAGATAACGATGGACTAGAAGGTTGTACATATATCTTTCAGCCAGTGTCAAATTGAAATGAATTGCTTACAAAGATTTTGTGAGTTATTACTTTTGGAGAGGTCTCCTGAAAAAAACCTATGCATTCAAACACTCTGTTTAGCCTCTTGCAATAGATCTAAGCTATGGTCAGCCTGTGCCTGATAGAACATAACGTAAAGGAAAATGTGTCTATTAAACACACAGACAGGAGTTGAATCATATTCCTCAAAGCCAAAGGGAGTAGTTTTTGACAGAGTTATGCCAGTGCACAAAATGCATTTCACCTGGCTTCTGAATGCACTACAAAATATATGTTTAAAATGCTGCAACCTCTCCTTTTCATCTTAAATGTGTGTGGATATGTACATACATTTAGAGACCAGGAGAGAAGTTAACAAAAATGTCCATCAAGCCCAGGACTTGGAGTTCAGATCTAAACTGGTTTCCAAATGTTCTTAAGGGTCTTACAGAGTAAGAGAGTGTGCTGGATACAAGTCATATCAGGTTTGGGGTATGCTGTTAAATGATCCAACTTTGACTACCATTTTGTTTAGTTCTTAGGGGTTTGCCTTTCTGAAAAATGAAATAAAAAAACCAAAATACTTCCATTAAATATGGATAGGAGAACTATTATTGTAATGTCAGATTTTGAAGTAATCTGGCAATTGAGGTTCTCCAAAATGTTTTACATATAATTATTTCCACAAAAGATGTATTTTAGCCTCATTACTAACTCATTACTCACTTCCTTTCAGTGGTTCCCAATCCCACTGCAGCTTTGTGCAGCAATTGGCTGGAGCAGCAGGCACTCCTAGCCTTGTATGCCCGCAGGAGGAAGCAGTCAGCACTTTGCTGTTTTCAATCTATCAGTAGCTGAAAGAACCTGTTCGAAGCAAAGTGTAATAATGTACTGTTTATTTAAGGATTTGTAAATACATTATCCTTCTTCACAGGATGGTTTTCAGCCTTTGGAAGCCCTGCTGAACACTGCCTAGCAAGCCAGTGAAAGACAAAGAAGTTAGCTCACTCTTTGTTGGGGCAGAATCCTGACATCAGTGGAAGTCTGTTGTGTTGCCTTCCCCAGCCCTCTGCAGTTAATGGTTTGGGTTGCTAATATTTAGAGCACCTTGAAGTGCTGACATGGGAGTTGTGGTAGGAATGCCTTCATGGTTGATACCAGGATCCCCCTGTTAAAGTTCAGTACATAATTTACATTTTTTCCTAAAGTCAGACCTCTCACTTCTTTCTTATAAGTGTCTCTTCTCTTACTTTTAAGCTTGAGTGACCCCTGTCTAGCACAAATACCAAAAAGCAGGCATAGCAAAGAAGGTTGTATAAATTTGGCTGCCACATATCAGCTGTTGTTACTGTCAACACTATCAAAACTTAGCACTAACATTTGACAGTATTAACACTGATTAGTAAGTGCTATACAAACAGGAAAGCCAGGATTAGTAAGGCTGCATTATTTGTCATGGATCATCACTATTTAGGACTTGTACCTGACAGTCTAAATAAAATGAAAATGTGAAATTTAACATGACAAAAATTGTGTTATTTCCCCTACCATCTTTCCATGATATTTTCTGTCTTTACAGCCAGACATCCCATAAACAGAACACAGAACTCCCCCAAAAATGGGATCTTGGGCTGATTTGCCATGTTATTGAATCCTGAGATAGATAACTTCCTTTAACGTATGGGTAATGACAATAAGCTCCACTAGGTGACCTGTCAGTTCATTCTAAGTATGTGTTATTTTTATTTAACAGTATGTCCTTGAAGTTTCCTTACACATTCCTTTCCTTGTTTACTCCCTGCTGTGACCAGAGATCTCACATACAGTGCAAAGCTTAATTTTGGGCTGTTTGGTTTGCATCAAATGTCCCTTTTGTTTTCAGCTGTGGGAGAACTATTGCTCTTTCCATATAAACCTCTTCATCCTGTATCTTGCTTTGTTGAACAATGGTCTGCTGTCATCAGCAAAGGCAGTTATACCTGATGAAATGTCAGACTGATCTGTACATTGCTAATACAATCTTACCACCTGTCATCGCAAAATAATACATTATTTTACCAAAATTGATCTTGAGCAAGGATGTGTATACCTGCTAAAATCCTCAGTGAACATTTTTAAAATATAAATATATATTTTTCAATGGAATTGCATTATATTTCTAACTCAAACACCTCAATGTTAAAATCTGCCTGAGTTGTAGCTGCTACCAGCTGTTTTTCACATGTTCAGGCCTTCAGTTCTTTGTTTAGAGCTGAGGTTCAGAGGGGAAAGAACAATAAAAGATTTTTCATGTGGCAAGTCCAGTTGTGCTGGTTTTAGAAGTATTGCCAAGTGTCATTTGACTCACAGTAAACCAGCTGGCAATGCAGCCCAGGTCTCCTGGTCACTCAGCCAACAGAGTGACCCTCTCCTCATCATTTATTGCAGGGCTGTTTCCACTGGTAGATGTAGCCCTGAGTGCCCTCTGCTTCTGGCCTCCTTCTGTAGCAAAAAGGGTGGCCAAGAGGGTACAATATAGCAAGGAACAAAGTGGCCCTTTTCTCCAGTGCTCAGGAGAGGAGCTGCCAGTGAGCACTGGCTGATGGCCAGGTACACAGCCAGAAGTGTCTTCTGTACTTCAGCAGTGCTCCAGCCCTTTGGACACGGTGTGATTTGGGGGGAGGCGCATGCTGGGTGAGAGGTGGCAGCAGATGCTGCCAGTAAAGGAGTGTAAGAGAGAAGCTGCCTTCCATGGCTCTCGGAGCATCCTTCGGGGATGGGGTGTGCTGAAGGGCTCCTGAGCAACTGGTTCTTGTCTCACCTGGGGTTTGGCTCCTGGGAAAATGAGAACTCCCCACCAGGAGTAAGGAATAAAAAAGACTGCTACTTTTGGTATAACACTCCAGTTTTCCTCCCTTCAGGCTTCCTGTGGGTTCAAGATGTAATTATCTGACTCTATAGTCATCCTATCCCTCCAGCTTCAGCCAAGGGGCACATGTCAATCAGCAGCTGTATGGCTGGTGTTGGGAGAAGGGGTCAGGCAGTGCGAGATCTGGGACTGTCTTCTGGTTTCCTGTGGAACAGTATACAGCACCCAAGTTCCCATCAACTCAAGGGTTTTTGATTTCCCATTGAATTGTTTGCCTTTACTATATAGCTTGATACAGAAAAAAAGCAAAAACAACCAAAAAACAGAGAAGAGTTAAAAAGAAAATGTTTCCTTTATATCCCACTTACTAGAATATCTCTGACTACATGGCATGTGTTTATTTGCCTTGTGTGTCCCTTATGGCCCCTGGCAGTAGCCTCCTGAGGTTTCTGTCAGCTGCTTATACCACTAGTGATTCATGTTAGTAAATAAGGAAAGTTACACAAATTTTATTACCTTTTCTTGTTGTCTGATTTATTACACAAGTGGCACTGGTTTTCTTTGTTGTGTAATGCAAGCCTTTGCAGGCACAGTAAAATGAACTTTCCTGGGACTATTTTTAGAGGTGATCAGAGAGATCCTGGATTAGAACAGATTAAGTAAGGACTTCTGCAGAGATGGTACATATACTAAGCTATACCTTTACTTAAAGACATGTGGCCTGACTGATATAAGAGGGGGTTTCAAAATAAGTGAAGTTGAACGTATTCCACAAAATAAAGGGGAAAAATGGTGGTTTATCTTCTGCCTGTCCACAGACTGGCCTGTGTTTTTAGCTAGCGGAGTGCACTTCACACTGCGAAATTAATCTATGAGCACTCGTGATGTTGTGAAGGGAAGGTGGCAATTTTGTGCCTTCAGTATTCAGGACTGGAAGGGGCAGTGCCCCTTAAGCTTGCTTATGGATACGAGACTGTGCTTCAGGCTACTGTGTTCCTCTGCAGAGGAGACAAGATTTGCATGCTGCTGCTCTGTCCCTGCTAGAATATTCCTTTGCACTTGTCTGATCGCTTTCCCTGGCAAAACCAGGATCTCCCCCCTTGCCCTTCTACCAAGAATGTGAGTTTTTGTCCAAGCAACAGTCAGACAAAATTCATTTAAATTCCCAGCTTTTTTTTTAAATTGCTTTCCCAGTGTAAATTTGCGTGTGACTAAGCTCTTGCAGCCCTTTCTCTAAAAGGTCAGCCTAAATTATTTTGTGCAGATAATATTAACAGTTATGTGCTTGATGGATTTCTGTAGCACATAAACACCACTTCTCATGGGACTGATGACCTGAATAATTACCTCATCTCAGTCACAGTTGATCTGATCGGCTAAACCAATTATGATACAAACTCCAGCCATTTATGAAAGTGTCTCAGATTGCTTTATGCCGACTGAAAGGTTTCAGGTATTATACACAACTTTTAGTATATGGACGATAGTGATGCTCAGCACTAAATTTTGCTCTTTTTAATATAGTGTACATTTAGAATCTCTGTTAACCCACGTTTCACAGCATTGCAGAGTGAAGACCAAAATTTCCCTGAAATAATGTTGAGAGATTTATTTTGAAGTACTTGACCAGATTTTTTTCTTTGTATGTGAATTATGTTCTAGTGATAGTCATATGTAATTCTGTTATGATAGTGAGCTATACGTAGCAGAAAATATTAAATATATGAACTGTTGTTTTAGTAAATCAACAAGAAAAGTTTAAACACAACTTTGTATTCTTTTATGTTGCATTATTCTTCAATTTCTATTACTCATTACATTGTTTGTGTAATATGCATTTGACTTAGACATAATTTTCATAGTTGTCCCTACATGTGATTATGAATTGCAATCATTATCCCATCTAATTCAATTACATGCAGTTTTAATCATTGATGTAAACTAACCCTGCAGAATTGTCATTAATACTTAGAGATGCAAACAAAGCAAACTGGACAGTTGTTTATCATGATGCTCATGAAAAGCAACGAGTAACGTCAATTTAGTCTTTTGCCAGACCCATTTTTGAGTGGGATAATAGGTGAAAAGCTATAATAAGCTGTTTTCATTCTCAGCATTTTGGTGGAAAATAAGTTGTCAAAAGAGATTTTTTTTAAAGGCTAAAATAATTGCATGCTGTATGTGATTTGCTCTCTTGTTCAGCTTGAGTTCATTATTGATCCTCTAGTATTTCTTGTGATGCCTATTACCTGTAATGATCTAGTGTACAAATAGCCTTACATCTGTAATTTTGTCAAAACATCTCATTTATAAAATTGCCTCCTGAGATATCCATGACCTCACTTCATTAGATACATTGTTATGTCACCAGCCAACACAGCTGAGCAAAACGGAGTTTATTTTAATAAGTAGCAGCACTGTTCCAGTTCTACATGAAATCAAAGGCGAATGAAGAAATCAGTTTAAAAGGAATCAAAAGTTTCCCAAGACTATTTTATTCTGTTTCAAACATTCAAATTTCAAGCTCATGCTTTTGTAGGAAATTTTAATACAATGATTTTAGGCTGACTACAGAAGAGCACTTTGAAACTTGCAGTTTGTAAACACTGCTTGTGGAAGGTGTTGCAACAACTAATTAACTTTAGGTAGTTCCGTGCCCGAACTGCCCATTTATGTAGTCTGGGATGAAATTAGTAAAATTAGTTACACTTTATTTAGAATATAAGGAAAATAAGTAATTTATCCCAGTATGACTGTTTTGTCATATGTTCTAAATAAGGTATTGTTAATTTTGCTCTGCCACTTCAAAACAAAGGGGGATCTTGCAAAACTGTGCTAGTTACATAAAAATAAGTTATACTACAGAAGAACCATGGGGAAGCTCTGTGCAATGCCAAATATTCCACAGAAGAAAGATAGAGCCTTCAACACCTAGCAGTATTATGGCTTCTACTTGGAAAAACCTTGTGACTGAGTGGAATTTTTCCTTTTTGTGGAAAAATCCACAATAAATGTTAATGTAGCTGATGTGATGGATGACTTATACTTTCTTGTTTGTCACATCGAGTTGGTATGTGAAATCTGAAAAATTAAATAGGATCTGCTGGAAATCTAGTTTCATGTTTAAGGTCTCTTCTGCACAGGGGATTAAAGAAGAGTTCTTATTGCCTGTTCTGTTTCATTGGTCTGGGAGAATGATGGGCAGCAATCTGATCAGGAGAGCAAGTTTAGCTAACACCTCAGTTCTTGAAAATCCAGGCTGCTGTGCCTGCATGCTGTGATATATGTATAGTTATTCTTTCTAATAATTTATTATTATTATATATTAGTGGGAAGAGTTTCAGGTTTTATTATGATTTAAAATGGGTGGTGGTTGAGGACATATGAAAGGGAAGAGAGGGAAAAGGATGCTGTGGAAGGACAAAGGTTGAAGTCTCAGGGAGATGACATGCATTTAAATTATCCATCTTCCTTCTCCTAAAGCTTTTCACATGTAGTGAATATGTGTGAGAGTTGCTCTTACTGACAAAATAATGGTAAGATTCAATTTTTAAAATTTTTCTTTTCCCACATACACTGACCACTTCACAATTGTACCATGACCCTTCATATGAGGAGCAGAATAATTGGTGCCTTGGTAGCACACTAATGATATAAAATGTCATCTCTTTTCTGAGGACAACCAGATTATTCAGGTTCAGAATATTCTAGCTAAAATTCATTTATACTTCTTTACTTTTGTCTTTTAGAAAAACATTAAGTGCACAGCTGTATTTTCCTTCAGACTGATGTGATAGAGGCAGCTGCTTTACCGATTGTTTCAAAAGGCAGTTTGCTGAAAACAACTTTGTATCAGTTATATTTATTAATTGAAATTATTAAAAGAGTTCATAATATATTATGGCTGTGGATATTAGTATTTATCGGTATATGAAGTTAAAGATTCCAGACTAATCATGTTGTGATCGATTCATTACGTGTCTTGGCTGATCTGCTTTTTCTGACTTTCAGCAAGCAGAAGATGGACAGAGAGAGACAGAAATGGATGAAAAGAAAAAAAAAAAGGGGGGGGGGGGGGGAGAAGGGAAAAAAAGCAACATGAAACCACAAATTGTCATGGTATCACTGAACCAAAATTTGGGAAATAATTGTCAAATCTAGGGGTTTATTGCAACTTTCCTTCTAAAACTGTAGCCTCCTGCACCTCATTTCAATATCTGACACATTTGGAAGAGTTATGCAAAGGAAAGAAGCCCTTCATCAAGCTGTCTGTCTCACCTATCTCCCTATGAAACGCATAATCAGAGAGTACTTACATCAGCTTCATAGCCCTGGACATTAAAGTGACTTGTTTTTATCTCCTCATGCAATTGCTTGTTTTGCTTCTCAACCAGACAGTGCTGGGCACGCTCTGTCAAACACCAGGTTCTCACACTCTTATCTGACCCACTTCAGATTCATACAACCGTCTTTCAGAAATGATTTTCCATGCTACTGCACCATGTAATCCCTCAGAAAGCTCCTACTCTCCATTGCCTTTCCTTATCTTTAAGCAATCGGTGTTTGATAGCATTTTTGGAAAAAAAACTTCAGAAAATGTTGATACCAAAGTAATCTTTCTGGTTTGGAAACTCAGACTGGTGAATGAGGTTGATTGATTTTGAGATAAGTTGTGTCTCATTTTTGCGGAGATCAGAACGCAAGTGTGTGTAAATATGTCAGATCCTGTCTGACGGAGGTGCCCACTAAACATAGGACAAAAGTCCCTAAATACTGCAATGTGAAAGACTCTTGCAAAAAAGAGATGATGTTTGTTGTTTGCTTTTGCTGAGTTTACTGCTTTACAGTTTGGTTTTCTTTTAAAAAAAAAAAACAAAAATTGAGGTTTGTTTTTTGTTGTTTTTTTTTTTTTTTTTAAGCATCTGGTAAGTATTTTTAGAACACAAAAATATCCTGTGAATATATCCAGTGAAAACATCCTTCGGATACTGTGTGAAGCACTTTTTTCCACTAGAGATGGTAACTGCTTTAAGTTATTCTTTCAGCTTTTTGAAAATAGGACTCTCTTCAAAAATGCCATTTTTTTTTCAGTGAGCAGTAAGATCCCCCTTCTTATTGTCAAAAATTTTAGGTCTTCTCCAAACTATTGCATACTTAGTTTTCTGCTGTCACTTCATTAGGAACTGCTATTTTACTGAATCACGGGGTGATGTTTTAAATCTGTAGAGTTTTTGGAGTTGTAAAGGCCTATATTGTGAAAAATTAAATTATTAAAGAACTAAAATAATGCTCAAGTCCCTACCAAGTGGACACTGGCACTTTTTTTTCGTAAGCCAAGAATGATTGCATCGTGCTAAAACTTGGATTATCTGAACAACCCCACCAGGAGATTACATACATTTTAGTGAATATGTATATATATGACTTTAAGCAGAATCCTCTGTGCAATTTCAGTAGAATGGCTTGCAGTATTACAGGTTCTTCACAAGGAAATGGAGATGCTCTTTATAAAACAGTGGAGGGTATTGCTTCATGCTGAGGACAAGAGTGAATTGAGAATAAAAGAAATCAGAGTGATAATATTTTATTAACTGAGAAATACTCTACGTGGCCTGTGAGCATCCCAAAGTGCTGGAATTGCCTCTGTATCTTAATGAAGCTGTTTGCCACCTAAGCCAAAAGGACTATCCAGAATAACACCAGTTACAATGACAAATCAGAAGTGGCAGCTGTCATTTGATGAATGTCTCTGTCTCAGTAGCGCTCATGGGGAAAAGAAATAAAGAGAATCATAAAATCATAGAATCATTTAGGTTGGAAAAGACTTTCAGGTCACTAAGTCAAACTGTTAAACTAGCACTGACAAGTTCATCACTAAACCATGTCCCTAAGCACCACATATGCCTGTTTAGGTGAAAGCTGCTTAAAAAACATGATGAAGGATTTGGGGAGGGCCATTCAGATTTCATAACTGGTTTCTCCTTCTTGCGAGTCTTTTGTGGTTATGGACTTGCATCGTGTCTGTGGGAGTGTGTTTTAGGCAGGCAGGGTTACCAGAGAGGTTGAGATTTGTGTCTCTGCCCTTATATTTTCAATAGTCAGATAGTGATGCTGAGCTCAGAAAAACTGTGTCACACATTGGCAGTGAAGAGGGAGTGCAGGGAGCACTGATTTATCCACACTGATTTGCCCTCCCCTACAACCATCAGTCCTGTGAGGATGAACACTGGGCTGCCTGAGTAATCTTGAAGACCAGAGATAATGGTTTTAATCCTAGTGGTCAAGTGCGCAGCCAGAATTAAGTACTGTAGTTCCATTTAATTAATGACAAGTGTATTTTGCTCTATTTTAGGGAAGCTGTCAGTTTGCGGCTGTGGAGTGAAACACTATCTTGGTACCAAGCAGAGTTACAAGGTTTACCTCCTAGCTTAGATTCCTCCTGGAAATTTCACAGCTTCCAACCATGATAAAACACATTATACAGGATCTCCAAAGCAGTTTTATTATATTTATGATTATTAAAAAAGGTCTAGTTCTAATGGGAAACCTGAAGTTCCAAACTGGCAGTATGAACACAACTCCTGCCTACCACTTCCCCTTCAGAGAACAAGCAGTTGTTTTCCAGAGCATTAATATTCAGAGCAAGTCCAGTTCATCTTACCTGCTGGGTTCATTTTATTATATAATAAAATCTGATTTATTCTCATTTCTATTTAGAGTACACAGCCATATAAGCATAAGCTGTTTATAAACACTTACTTTCCAAGTAACATAATACAATACCTACTCTCTTAGGTATTTCTGAGGAATACCAAATGTTGCTCACCAAAGGGCAGAGATAAAAAGCAGTGCTTTGAATCTGAACATTGTGCCTGGAGCTAATCACTAGTTAGGCTGATACCTTCTCAGTTCTTCAGTCTGAAAAAATAAAATAAAATTAAAAAGGGGCCTAGTATGTTTTCTCAGTGAACTTCTCTGAGTCTGATAAACCTAACTCTCTCTTTATATTTTACTTACAGAATGGTCTTATCGTTGCCTGTTACCAAGGTTATGTGGATATTGTAATAGCCTTAGCACAATGCCCACACCTTGATGTGAACTGGCAAGACAATGAAGGAAACACGGCTCTCATTACAGCTGCACAGGCAGGTAAGGCTCTTTGTTTCACCTCTGTAACATGCAGGATCTTAGGAGAAATATGTGTTGTGGCTATTATTTTTACAATTTTTTCAAGGCACTGAAATAAATTAATCTGTGTGAAATAATCCTGGACAAGTCCACTCCTAAGTAAGTCTGCCATGATTTTCTTTGAAATAAATAGTCAAATAACAGTAATATTTATCCAATGAATTAAGACAGGAAAAGCCCTAAATTTCTAGTAGATACCATTAACTTAAAGAAAATCTTTTGTGTGTACTATAGTGCTTTGTTTCTTTAAGCTTATTTTCCTATGTTTGCTCTGGCAAGCAACCAGTCAACATTTTGGTCGTATAACATGCAGTTTTAGTGCTGATAGCATCTCTTTTCTCATGCTTGTGGCACCAGACTCAGCGGGTCTGCAGTAACAGAAATATCTTAGCTGTTAAGACATTCAATCACTCCATAAGTAAAAGCAAAAAGCCCTTAACCCCTGTTTACATAGATTTTACAATCTCACCAGGGTCTAGTGTTTGCCAGTGCTGCTTTTATAACAGACATGTTAATCCTGATGCAGACTGGAGTGAGAGCAGAGTTTATCTCCAAGTTTTATTTTGTCCCACCCAGCATGGTAATATTCAGTGAATAAGTGTAATAAAGCACATGAATGTAAGAGATGGTGCCCAAAGAGTTACTAGTGTACAGTTAAAAAGCCATCAGATGATTATTTTTGTTAAAACTGCAACACTGTGCTTTAACCTTTAAGTGAAGCTGTAGTTTTCCCCTACAAGTGTTAATAAAGTGCTAAAGAATGTAAGTGAAAAAAAATTTAACCAAGTAGACCATCACGTTGTAGTCTAAAGCTATTCCAAGGCTGCCTGTCTCTGCATCAGTGGTTTCCTTTTCATTCCTCAAGCATGCTCCTCAAAGGCAACTTTGCAAGGAAATGCATATCTGGTCTTTATCATGTCTTCTCACTATTGAAGAATATGAAATGTTCATGGGAGTTCATGGGACATGGTATGACCTCCCATATCCTGGTTGCCTGCAGGAAACAAATTTCCACCAAGCAGTGTCAATGAACATTAGAAGCCGTGTCTTAAGACTGAAGCAGTTTGGTTTTGATGCTAATTTAATAATATTGCCACTAGACACTTCCAAATAGTACCAAACTTTGCTTTTTGTTGCACCAAAAAGTGAAATCCACTAAAGAAGTCACTGACAGGTAGGTCTTGGATACTGGAAGAAAGAATTGCAGCCACAGTAAAGTCCCTAGCAAAGTCATGAGTATAGTAGTTTTCCGAAGAAAGTGGAGAAGTCTCCAAAACTAACCTACTTGTATTTATCTGCCATAATATAAACTTTGACTGTAAAAGGTTTAATACTGACTCCTTCCTGACCTTTATAACTCATGGTAATGAGCTCAGAATTAATCCAGAGAGCTGACATTGACTTGACACTCTCTGCCAGTACTTGCTATTGATCCCCAAAGCAACTGGAAGTGACTGCAGTCAGCAGAAGCTAATACAAACTCCTAGCAACTTGGATGTTTTCCCCTGCCTGTGATAATCCTGAGCTACAGTGTTGACACCAGTTATTTAACTCATTATCACAACATACTGCTGTAGTGTTAATAGAGATTACTGTGAGGTGAACGTTGCAACCAGAGGAGCTACAGTGCAATAGATGCTGCTTAATTATCGCTAAATGTTTAGTAGTATTATAAAGAACTGAAAGCAAATCTTATGTGAGCTTTCCTTTAGTGGAGGATTTGTTTGTTGCGGGTTTTTTTTTATACCAAAAGTATAGGATTTCCTATGGAAAGTCTAATAGCAAATCCACATTATTTCAGTTAATGGTAAAGTGATATCAGAAGGTTTCAGAAGGTGCTGCCACTGTTGATATGACCAGGTGTGACATCAGACCCTGAAGAGAAGCTGGATGGGAAAGAGGCTGCAGTCCTGAGGGATCATTCTTTGTGTTTCAGAGGCTGCATCTGTAACATGAGGTACAGATACTAAGGGAGTTGGAAGGGAGGCCTCTTTACTTTTGCTAGAGAAGTTTAAAATCCACACTTGCCTGAAACCTGGGTTGTTTCGTGACTGCCCAGACATGATGCTTAAATCTGAGCATTAGCTTGAGTTAAGTAGAATTATCTTAAAGACCAGACAGAGTCTCAGAAGAGAAGTGAATTCAATTCCTTATATTGATTTTGGTAATTTAAGATCTTTATCCTTCAAAGAAAGTATCTAAAGCTGACATTTTTTTGCATGGGCTGACCCATGCAGAGAATGATAGGCTGGAGTGATCAGTGAACAGCAGTGCTTTCACGACAAGTTTAATAGTGTAGAAAAGTAACCACAAAGTTCTCTGCTTAGTGTGTAAAATTCAGGTTTGAGAATTGGTCTGTTTACTTGCATTCTCAATGCTTCTTACAGAGGTGGGATCCCTTCTCAAAGAGTGCTTACCTTACAAAACTGTAAATTCATTGCAGCCTGCAGCAGGTGGTGCCCAAAAATGGTTGGTGATGCTGTTAAAAAAGCAGAAGCAAAATCATTAAATGTCAGTACAAGAACAATGCAGAAAAAAAATATGGGAGATTGATGTAAACAAGAGACTGAAATAACAAGTGGAAAGAAAGGGAGGAGAGTGGTTTCAAAAAAATGGAAAAGGAAGGAAAATCACATTATCTTGTTTTCCTCTCGGTTCTGCTGCTGCTGAGGACACAGCTACATAAGCAGCAGTGTCTGGGAACTGGCATGCATTGGCGTTTGGGGAGAGTTCTATTTATTTTCTCACATAGTATAGATGTTTTATGTTGCAGGGGCCAGTTTGAGGCAGTGCTGTGGAGGTAGCAACACAAAATCAGGATTTATCCCAGTTTCTATTTATTAGGGGAGACATGAGAACACAAACACCCATTCAAAGGATAAAACATTCTGGGTATCTTCAGTTCCACCCATCCAGGAAAAAACATTCACCACCCATAGACCAACCACAGGCTTTTTGCAGGTACAGTTTGAAATTGTAGATGTTATATGACAGAGCATCTTCCTTATTATACAGCTTATCCTTCTGCCTTCATTACATAGATTATTAGGTAATATTGCTGTTCATTATAGGCAGCAATTAAGTGAATTAAGCTATTACAGACCTCTGTGCTGATCTCTAAATATGGCTCACAGGCAAGGAAGTGCAGCCTTAGAATGCCAGTTCTGGTAGAAGATAGATCTGGCTTACTAACAGCAAAAGCCTGATACAAACTCAGTATCACCAAACTGGCTGAGTCCAGGCTAATTTGTTTTAGAACTGCATACAGCTTTCATAGCAGACTTTAAATCATAGAAGCCTCACCTGGCTTATGATTTAGATATGCGCTTCTAGTTTGCCGAGACATAGGAGAACTGAAGCAAACCTTATGGCCTTAAATCAAAAGTGTTTGACAGGGTTTGAGCAAAAACTTGGCAACTCTGAGCTCTGCTTTGAATTTGATATGTTTGAACTAGAAATTTGAAGCAAACCCCAGAGGACAGAAGCTCCTGCAGATTAAAACTGAAGTGGTTTTCAGGAATCCCTGAGACACAAAACTTCTGAGAATCACAAACCTCTTCATTTTCTTTGTTATTTCATTGCTGGTATTTTTTCTGTCTCATTTGAGGCCATCTGTAGCCCCCTGGGGAAGTTTGGCTGAGCAGGGTCTTTCAGAATTGACTCTTAGGATCATCCCAGATTTGCAAAACGTCTTTTACTGCAGCTAGGCTTTTGGCAAAGGGAAGAACATCTTTAGAAATATAACAACTGCTGAAAAATCTTTCATCTTGCTATTTCTCTGTGTTTCAGTTCCTGTCTCCAGTTTCTGTGATCAAAAAGCAGTATTTCAGCTGTTCCAAAATCTACATGAAGACACACACTGAAAATCATTGAAACAGAGCATGTCCTGTAAAACAATTTGGGCACAAAGATTCTCCTGGGAGTAATTGATACCTTGATAGGATTTGATCTTATACCGTAAAGACAGCTTGTGTATTGAGTAAGCAGGGTCACTTGATCCCACCCTGCACCCAGTTCACCTTTCCTTTGTTCAGCTTCTTGTAGTTTGCCTAATATTTATATTTCATTTGCATCAGACTGTGCAAGGTACAGAGAACTCCTTAGTGGGTTTTCTCTGATTCTGGCATTGCTGAGCTGATCTGCACTATCTCTACACCTGCTCAGGTTTCAGGACAGTTTCCAGTTATTGTGCAGCAAGGTAGCCAAGGCCAGGAAATTCCAGGAAATAAAGGAAAACGTCTTAAATTATTTGGTAAAGATTTTCTTAACTTGCTTTCCAAAGTGAATACAGGACTATGTTGGTACAAAGTGACTGCTGAGGAAATCTGCACCAGATGTGACACCATAGACTTAAAATTGTCCTGTATGAATTACAATCTGCATCAGTAACACTTCTATATGAATCTGAATGACATGCATCACAGGATATTCAGCTGGACTACAGAGTGAGATAAGAGAATATTTTCACAGCTCCTGGTAATTAAATTGTGATTGTTGCAGCTGCCTGACAGACTGCATTATTTCATAAAGCATCAAAGCATCATAAAATGAATGACAAGTGAAGAGAAAACTGGTTTGAATAAGTCATAATGGCACTAGATATTCTTCTTGTTCTGATAGTCCAATTATAAAGACTTGATGTTTTAATTGGTCTTCCAACCATTTAGCCAGAGATGTCTTCATCTACTAAGTACGTGCTTTGACACCAGTTACTCCGGTATACAAGGCACATGAATGGCACAAGTGTTGCTTTTAGAAACAGAATTTATTAGTACCAAACCTGAACATCAGCCCCATTTTATTGTTGTTGGAGAATAGACAAGTGGCTTTACACTGCCAGAAAAATAAAAATGTGGGGTTTCTGTATCTTATTATCTGCATTTTTTCAGTTATCAAACCCGCAGGAGTAATTTTTTGTTTAACCCTGAGACAGAACTTTAATTCTGTGGCACATTATCTCTGCTTTTTCTTTTCTTTAAAGGGCACATAACCATTACAAATTACTTGTTGAACTATTTTCCTGGGCTTGATATTGAGAAGAGGAATGTGTTTGGATTCACAGCACTGATGAAGTCTGCAATGCAGGGCCGAACTGAATGTGTGAAAGCCTTGATGTTGGCAGGTATGCAAAGTGCTTTGTTGCTTCTTCATCATCATCTAACTGTAAATGCTAGACAGTCACATGCAAACACCAAGAAGAAAATTGTCTGTTTGGGTATTTACTCTAAGAGGTACATTGCCACCTTCCCTGGAAATGTGTGCAACATAAAGTCAGAGAGAAGGTGGTGAAGCCACGTGCTGCAGGTGCAGGAGCACTCAGTTTCCCTATGGAAACCCATCCAGGAGTTCTCCAAGTGCTCTCAGGATGAGATTCATTGTCTCCAGGAGGGTTTGGGGAGTGTCATCATCAAGATTTGTAGACAAGGAGTTAATGAAGTTCATGACGCAGCTGGAGAGGACACACAGGTCTCTTGCTGCCAGTTCTCTGGGTGTGATAGTGCAAGACTGTGTGATGGTGGTGGATCCACAGCCAGACCTCTGCATCTCTGCCCAGCCATGGCAGGTCTGGGGCAGGGAGTGGAGAGCTTTGAGGGCTCTGGCTTCCATCAGTAGAGTTGGGTGTAGGGTTCACATCCCATAGGGGACATTGGTGGTAAATCTGGCAACATAAGGAACAACCCCTCTTTCTAACCCCTCTACAAATCTGAGTTTGGTCTCAGGTTTATGGGCAATAGGGCACCAGCAGGTCTGTATCTGCTGGATGGAGGGAGTCGAGGCACAGGCAGTGAGCAGCTCCATCTCTGCCCACCTGCCTCTCTTCTCAGCTGAGAATAGGAAATATGTTTCTTGCTGTGGGCTCTTGACTGCAGTTTAATTTCCAGCTGTATGCATTTGCTAGGTGAAAGGATCTTGGAAAGGCAAGAGGCACTGGGGAAAGAGCCTCTACAGGAGCATTCCCAGCATACAGCACCTTTTAGACACAATGTTGTATGTTTTTATTACATTAAATAATTGGTATATACATTATTAGCTAATAATTAAATGACTAGCATATATTAGTATACGTTCTTGTAATTCAGTTGCAGATATTTGACACAAATCAAATATTATGGAAATTAATGTGAATATTGTTACTGTCTAGACTGTGAATCCTACAGGTCCATTTCATTGAGAGAGACTTTGAATAAGTGGTTCATTTCAGTGATTTTGTTGTCACAGAAGTCTAACCCCCTCATAACATGAATATTTTAAGCTGCAGGCATTTATCAAGCATAGCGATATTACTATCATTCATTTTCATGACATCTAGTTTCTAGGTGTTGATATGACACAGGAAAAGTTTGGATGATGTGGTAAGCAGCATGTTATTTTCTGCAAGGTTCTGTAGCCTCTTTTACTAAAATCAAGGCTTTGGAATGGGATCATTCATTTTGGAATTAATTTTTTATGACACAAAATTATAAGATGGCTGTCAGAGCTAGAGTACTGCTAGACACAGATGCACTTTCTGGACTAACACATACTTCATGCAGATACTATTTCCAAATTTTCCAGTGCCCATTATAAATTATCACTGAAAATGAAACTTCAATCCCAAGGCCTTATGAGCTGTCAAATTGACCTTACAGTGTCATGGCTTTCTGTTATTATCACTGGAGATCTGATGGAAGCTTCTTCTTTCTGCTTTCATCACTAGAAGCTATTTCACAACCTTTCCATCTTTGTAGATAACTGAGTCCTTGTTATTCTACTTCTTGTACAAAAAGTATTGGTATCAAGGTTTGCTATGTGTTTTCTGCCTCTGGCACCAAATAGCCACCTTCTTGTTTTCATGATTCATAAAAAACCAGAATACTAGGGAGAACAAAACTTTAGCCAGACAGAAAATGGCTTTGTTAGCCTGCATATCTGTATATGTTTACCTGTAGAAAGATGTATTGGCCTGTTAGTGCATGAGAGGTAGTAAGGATACCAAAGATCATGCATTGGTTAAAGAGGTGTACCATTAATATACACTGGTTTTAAATCGTAGTTTATATACATGTTTTGGTGAGTATTTTGCAGGTCCTCACATTTTTAGCTCAAAATAGAGGCCACACAGGAAGCATGGTAAATTTCTTGCAACCATTTTAATATCTGATTATATTTTAGCATTGTACACTCTGGTGAAATGTAGGGAGGGAAGGAGCTGCTCATTCAGAACGGATTTAGAAGTGTTCAGGACTTCAGAGATACTGAGTGGCGGCTGATAATAAGTGCTAGTTTGCTGAAGAAGATGAAAGAAATTGTTATTAAAGACTTGCTGACCAAAAAATCAATTTCACAAGGAAACCAGCAAAATTCCATGTTAAAACATGCATGGAAATAATAGGAGGAAAACACCCATAATCAGCTGTGGGTCTACTTGCACAGAAAATGCGTTACAGCCAGTAGGGTTTTAAACCCAGTATTTGTTTAGGGACTTGGGTAAGACCTCTCTTGACAGGCCCCTACTTATGGCAATGCAGGAGGAAAGTAACTCACCTTCATAGCCCCCTAAGCATGAACTTAACACAGTCAGATGGGCAAGACGTAAGGGCAACGTGTGGCAGATGATTGGAGCTGGCTTGTCAAAGTGACTGCTCTTTCTGGTATTTGAGCTCCTGGAGGGTGGCCAAGGTCAATCATTACAAGATTAAGGCGCTCTGAGACACTTGGACATAATGCTGTTCTTTCAAAGTGAGTCTTTGGAACATCTGAATGTGCTATTCCTGAGTGCACAGCGAGTTAGGGGGGAACTCAGTCACTCACTGGCAGTTTGTCACAGGCTGCTGCACTGCCAGGACTGCGCTGATGACAGCATTCAGCAAGCGAGCCAGCCCAAGCAGGAACACAGAAATGCTGGTTGCAATTCATGTGTCAAGCCCTGCTGTAATCGCCAGTGTAAACTCAGTGCTACTTTAGTAAAGTCATCAGAGTGGCTGTGGATCTGGAGATTGGTCTTTAAATACCACATATAAAACAAGTCAGTAACAGATGCTTCAGCTCTTTCACTCCCTATCTTTAAACTCCGGATGTCAGTTTTGCATCAAGAGGGACATTAAACCTTCTTAATCAAATAGGATATCGGTATCCCAAAGGGGCACCTGTATTCAAACTAGTTGTGCTGAAAATGATCTTAATGCAACTTTCGTAGGAAAATCAAGGCAACTGGCAAAATGCAGTTTTTCTAAAAGAAAACCTGTAGGCTATACTTACAGGGAAATGACAGTTCAATGAGACTGCTATCACATTTTAAAAGGGACATGACTATTCATGTCTCCTCCAGATGGGGCAATCTGCTGAATGACAAGGCTGTTCAGAAATGTCTCCTGATCTGTACAGAGAATCAATACCGCAGTAGTACATCATGCCTTAGAAGTGGTTTTGTGGTATAAGGTACAAATTGAAAGATCGGAATTTCAATACTCTGTAGTACTGTTTCCTGAGATACAGTTTATGAAACACCTAGGGACACATCTGCCAGGGAGCAGCAGGATTGGGCTTCTTTTCAAATGGAGGTAAGCCAAGGGTGACAGCAAGGCACACAGAGGCACTAGCCTCATCAACAAAGGTGCTTCTTGAAGAAACAGAGCAGGGCTGGTGAAAATAGCCAGGATCAGCCAGTACTGCAGTGATTGACAGGCAAGTCCATAGAGTTAAGGTAAGTGTGAAGTCAAAACAAGAAATTAGGTCTGTGAGTGAGGCTCCAAATCAGCAAGGCACATGGCCAGGCACAGGCATAACTGTAACACTGCTCAAGCAAGGATCAGAGCTGAGTGTGTGAGCTTCAGTGCAGCCCCCAAGCAAAGACGAGGAGTCCCCAGTGGGCACTTTCCCTCACAGCTCTTTTTGCACGTCTCAAATCCAAGGTCATCTGCACCATATCAGAGCTGGCAGGTCTCTTTCTCAAAGGTAAAGGTAAGCAGCTGACTGTACCTCTTGCTTGTTTACAAGCAGAACATACTGTTCATTAAAATTTATATTTGGAGACAATTCCTTTATTTACTGTTGTCCCTGTGATAAATCCTTGCCTGTTGTGTGTATGACATGGAAAGAACTTCCACTTAATCTGCCATGTTCCTGGTCAGCTCTACTGGGAAGGAGTGAAGACCCAATCAAGTGTTAAGAAGCAACAGGACAAGAAACCAGCCTGAGATTGGAGAGATTAAGGGGCAAGAAATTTGGGTAGGATAGTTCAAAGCAGATTAGTGCAGCAGGAAGACATGTCTTTTTAAGTCTTTGCTCCTCCCCTCCTTCTGCAGCCAGGAACATTATCAAACTCTGCTGCCTTTGAGATCTCGCAATCCTTTCTTCAGTCCACAGCTAATAAAGCTTTAATTTGATTAACTCTTCCTCCTCTATCTTACTCTTCTTCGCCTCCTCTCTGCTTTCCAGTGTGGACCCCATCCTTGACTCCCTGCAGTGCCCCTGTGCTTTCTCTTTGAGTGGTCCTTGCTGAAAATTCCACTTAAATTACACTTGAACTGACATCAGGTCTTTTGCTTACAATCTCTCCATCCACATTTACTCTTGCTCTGTGTCTCTAGCGTCCTCTTTTTAGGTATTTTTGCAGAGACTTAGGAATCTTGTCCATTACCCACTCTTTAACATATGTGGAAACTTTCCTTATGTCTGATTACCCATGTCACCATCCTCTCAAGTTTCCCTAATTCTGGTGTCTCTCAGACATAAGAGAACCAGAATTGTACACCTGGTGTTTTCTCTATCCACCCCCCCCACCCCCACCCCCCCCCCGAGCCTTTTCTGTTTTCTTTTCCTCTATTTTTAATGCTCTTTTAGAAATTCCTTTGTTTTATTTGTTATTTTCTTTCCCCTAGTAAGCACTGAGTGGATATTTTCATGTATCTTGTCGTCATTAGCCCAAAATTTCTCTTCCGAGTAGCATCAACCAGTGCAAAACCCATTATTTTTTATGGGAAGGATTTCTGTGTACAGAATTGTTTCTTTCTGTATTCATCACTCTTTTCATGCAAGCTCAAGTGAATGGATTTTAAAATGGCAGGCAACATTCAATGCAGTTTCAATTCTTTATGTCATTCTTTGCATTAAGAGAATTTCATATACGTAGCCTTAATTTCACCTATTTTCTTATTTTTTATTTTTCTAGCAGATCAGGAGTTCAGGAAGTTAGGAACCGGGTATCTCCTTATGGCATGTCCATTTGACACAAATATGATTGAGTTTCATATGTGACGTTTTCTTGTATGGATCTCCCTGATTCCACTCTGATCATAGCAACAAAAGTGCTGGCAGTTTCATTAATTAACACTAATTGGTTTTCTTTTCTTTGAGGGGCAAATGTTCATGCGACTGACCCAAGCCGTGGACTGACTTCATGGGAATGGGCTTGTTACACAGGAAGATCAGAATCTGCCTTCATCATGCAAAAGCTGATGGACAGGCCATGCCCTGAACAGCTTTGTGATCAATATAAACCAGAATGGCCAAAGATGAAGGAACTTCTTGCCAAGGCTGCAGAGCCAAAAAGCTGTTTGCAGAGGTTTTCTGAGTGCATGAGGGCAGCTATCTCATTCCGGTCTTTCTATGGCCCAGAAGAAGACGGGGTCCTTGACCATATGGTGAAGGTGACAACAAGTTTGCGCAGTCCTTTCATTGCCCTGTCCTGCCGGACTGTGTGCCCAGGCAGCCCGCCTTCTGTGGGGAAACGCAGACTGGCTGTGCAAGAAATCCTTAGGCAGCAGAGAGCCGAGGAGATCCGATCTCAGGACAAAGATCACATTAGCAGCTACGAGAAGCTATTTCAGAACTCCAAAGTCACACTGATCCCCAAGAAGAAGGACCGGCGAGCCAGCCTGCAGCCCATCAGCCTTGCAGTATCTCAAGTGAACACCATAGCCACTAGGAAAGCAAGCCTCTTGCCACTCCACCTGCTCAGAAGGAGCAGCGTCAGGCCAGGATTTGTAATCCCCAAAGTCCGAGTCAGCAAGGCTCCTCCTCCCACCTTCCAGCCAGAAAATTCTAGAAGGAGGAGTAGTGCAAAGGATGACCCCTATCTGCAGATTCCCAAGTGGAGGTACAAGGAGCTAAAAGAGGAGCGGAAGAAGGCAGAGGAACAGGAAAAGAAGAAAGCAGCAGAGGCTCAAAAGCTGAAGCAGGTGTCTCCTGCCAGATGCAGGACCTGATTTAAAGGCAGCTTCTTAGAAGGTTTTTGAGCCATTAGTCTTGTTGTCTGAGCAAGATAACAGACCGAATGCCTTTGTGCATGCCCACTGCTCATGGAGATGGAATACTGAATAATGGCCTTTCAGGTGCAGAAACAGGGCAAGGGCTATGTTGTGGCGTGTCTGATGGTGGAGCAGGAAGGTGTTTTGAGGTGGAAGACTTACTAAGTTTGCCTGTCTGCTGTTGATAGGAAGTTGTCAGTGGGGCAGTCCTTTTGCAGCTTCCTTTTTTTTTCCAGTTCCAGGTGAATGACTGAGAAATGGCTTGAAAAACAACATGTGTGAAGGGATCATGTTTTGTGTTTGTTCATTTTGTAATGGGCAAAATTAAGGAGTTGTGTTTTTGACACTAGGCATTCCTCCCTCTCCTTCCTTAGGTAGATGTATTTCAAGGTTTTATAGTAATAATAAAAAGTTTAAAATATACCACAGTGTTGGTGGGCAGTGAAAATCCAGGTCTACAATCATTCTGGATATACTAAGCACTTTATTTTAATCCCAGTAATCAAAGTTTAAGACAGGATAGGTATTAAAATTTACAGCTCTATACAGTCTGTATGGATGCAGTTCTCAACGCTATTTTTTGTTCAGCTGAACATAAAAAGGGCCGCATATGGAATACTTCTGTAGCTGAGGTATTCACATCCTCTGCAGGTATAAATCAGGGCAGGAGTGATTTTTTTTGAGCAACAGAGAAGCTGAGCTAATGCCCCTGGATCACCTGAGATTTGCCACCCCCATTCATTTTCCTCGTAGCTGCCATTTGTTGTCTCCTCTTTAGTCTCAGGGAATTTTTTGTCATTGTGCTTAACTGTGAAACAAAGGGAGATGGGGAGACATAGGTGGGGATTTTTAGGTTGATATTAAAGTTCCTGTTAAAAAAAAAGCAGCCAGATTTATTGTGAGCCTTTCCTGATTACAGCCAGGACAGGAAAATTATGCAGCTTCTAGCAGTTCAAGCAATTTTCCCGGGTATAAAATCCACCCACATGCTACGAACATGCAGTCAGAGATGCAGCAGCTCGGCCACTAAATGTTAGGAAACTATGGCCAGATGTTGTGAGCTTTGGTAGCATGCTTCTGGGTGCCCGAGGAGGGCAGTACCTCACCTCTCTCCCTCAACAAAGGGAGAATACCTTCTCTAGTATAGGAGTGCGACTCGAAGTGGCGATTCTCACAGGTTGCTGCATGTTCTTCTGGTCCACACTAAGGCTCCATTTGCCTTTACCAGCAGTCAGTCTGGCATGGCAAACCCTGGCAAATTCTGCTAAGGAAGGGCTGCAAACCTGCTGCTTGCTGAAAAAAGACCACGCTTGTGAAAGCAGAGGTCACCTGCAAACAGCAAGTCATACATACAGCTCTTTCTCAGGCTTTCCTCCCATTTGAAATGACATGTGCTGCAGTGTGTCCTAACATCATTACTCTGCTGGAGCTCTGGCAGACCCCAGCTGCCACTGTCACCAGCTTCTCCATTCAATTAAAGACAGGGAAAACTTTCCCATCCTTTACTCCCACAGCACAAAGGCTGGCTGTGGTCTCACTGAAGCTGTAATGAAACTGTGTATGTCATGGGAGAAATAAATTCAGTTGACTGAAAACTAGTGCCCAGATTGATATTGCCAGCTAGCATCTGCACAGTCAGGGCTTGACAGAGGTTATGGCAGACATGTGAAACAAGGGTTTTCCACACAACCTGTACTTTTACTTTTTGCTGGAGTAGCTGTGCTGGCTGGACTGCATTGCCAGGGAGCCTCCAAGGTCAGAGCTGGAGGAATATTGACCCTGCTAATCAACCTCCCCAGTACTGTGAATATAAAAAGGATTTTAGTCTGCAAGTGCATCAGCGCAATTTGTAGGCACCAATTTTGTTATGGATTTGGTAACGAGAATATAAGCTAAACTTATGTCTTTGGAGAGCAGGGAGACAAGCTTTTAGCTGTCTGTGGCAAAGATACTGCGATGGATTCATAATGGATTTCAAATTTGTACACTGGATTGAATGGTTTTAACTATTAATTTTTTTTTACTGCCAACTCAGCATACAGAAGGTTCAGCATTCAGATTCAGTATCTGAAAAGCAACCTGTGCTGCAGGTGAACATTTGAATTTGCACTCTCAATATCACTTGCAGGAGACATACAATTGGTAGGTGCTCTCAGGGATTAACATACAGATATTAACATGTTAGAATTAGGGGCTGAAAACTAAGCCAGTTTTCTAGCCCTTTGTACTTTACTGTGTATATGTGTATAAATATGTGATATTTCCATTAAAAGAAGCACAAACTGTCAAACTTATTTGGCAATCTTATTCTTCAGGGTGGTTTGAACACGCTGTCTTTCACTTTTCAGTAGATCAAAAAGCCCACCCACTTTCCCCAATGGACTAATCAGTATCATCTGAAAGCAGTCTGGTTTCCCTGTAAGGAGCTATTGTGGGTTAACGTCCACTCCTTGTGAATTTTTCCCTAGGAGTAAAAGGAAACCTCTACATTTGTCCCAGCATCAACCTTTGATGGCCACCTTGGTCAAGAGAGAAGCTATCGCTCTGATGACATGCAGCCACGTTACTCTGCTGCAAGCAGGCATTCCCCTGGCATCCTTACAGACAGCATGGATCCATTCTGTGCATCTGTGTAAAGCTTTGCACTAGCTGGGTTGGGAAGTGCAGGCATAGGTCTCTCCTCATTGCCTTCATCCCCTGCTGCACCACTGCACCCCCCCCAGCTGTCTTACTCCTCCTCTTCATTACCATACTCACCAAAGTGCAGCGCCTCTCTCTTGCTCTTCTTATTATCTGTCTGAAGGATCTGAAGGTTGGGAAAAGCTCCCCCAAAGCATGCTTCCAGAAACCTGTGGCAAATGGACCATAGTAGTGGAAGCTGCACGCCTGGCTTGAGCTGCTGCCACCAAGGTGGATATGATTTCTAATGGATTCCAGCACAAACAGAATGGTTTGTGTTTTGTTGTTGTTGTTTTTCAAGAGACCTGTAACTATGAAATGCCAAGCAATACCCGCTGAACTTCACATTGCTCCTGGTCACACAAGCAGCTCATCAGTTTACCTCCTAAAACCAGTATGAAAACCCATGGCAGTACCTCCTGGGAGCTGGAGCCCCTGAAGGAAGGCAGAGATGCTGCTGTAGGAGGATGCTCCCACAGAGGGGAAGGGGACACTGATTCCTAGGGTGGAGAAAGGTTTTTTACAGGCCTTCAATGCCAGTCTGGCATGTTAGTGGGAACAATGCTTCTGAGCATTGTGAGTGAAGCTGGAGCAAGGGCTGTGTCTGCCTTCACTGCCATTGCTTGTCTCTGTACACTGTAAGCTTTGGCTTGACAGCCAGGTTCTCACCATCTAATGCTCACTCACTGGGGAGCAAACAGCCCAATGAGCTGGCTGACTTCTACAGTAAGCAAAAGCAATTTAATACAGTGACGGTATAAAGCGAAATGCCAAGCACTTCCCAATGTTCTTCAAAATCATATTGTGCTCTTGTCTCTGGAGAGCAAAGGTGTCACAAGGAAGAGATCACTAACCCTGCAGAAGGCTTTTCAGGCAGGAACACAGAATTACACATAATTGGATCCTTGTGCCGCTACGTATGATTCATTTGGGGTTTTTAATGCCAATGAAAACTGTTCCTTAAGCCTTGACAAAAATCCTCTCTGGGCCTCTCCACTGAATGCCTTTTTCTTAATAGTTCTGAATGCTCATGCTAATCTGCCATGGGACAGATACCAGAGCAGCCGGTAAAAAAACACCTTGGATAGAAAAATGTAACATTCTTTGAGGGTATTTCTTTTATAGACATCTACATTTCTGCAGGGAACACCCGAAGTATGACTGAAATTAGGACCTGATATGCAGGGTATGCCAATTTACAGGTGGTTTGTGCTGCTGAAGCCTCCTCTTTTGTTCTGTAATCCATATGATGCAGCCTGGTTTTGCTGGGTCTGCTCATTGTGCCTCAAACACTCCACAGTTTGGTTAGATACCCAGAGGTGGCAGGTAGTCCACAGGCTGGAAAGGGAAGCCATGTCCCTCTCTTCCTGCCCATGAGTTCCTGTGTGCTCCCAGAAAACCTGGCATTTTATGGATTAATATTCTGCCAATTTAATGAGCTAGACAAAAGTGCTGGAGCCAATGCAGGGAAGCAAGGAAGGGAAGGGGCAGGACCGTGTCACTCAGAGCCATCCATCTGCTGGGTGGCTCAGTCAGTGCTCCAGGCTGTGCCCAAAGCAGTGAGGAAGAGCTCCACTGCACAAGTTAGGCAGCTCCAGGAAAAGTCCAGCTGTGTGACACACACAGGTGACACCCTCTTACAGATATTTGTATCTCTTCTGAGCCCCGAGGAAAGGGGCTTGGACAGTTTTGCAGATGGTCAGGAAAACTGCAGCCCCTCTCTGCTCCTTTGAGCGCTCTTCAGAAAGATATAACAAGTACCAGCAAGAAAGCTGCTTAGCGACTTCAGCCATAAAGTAGGGCAGAATTGGAAGTTATCCTCACTTTTTCTTTCTTTTAAATTATCCCAGGTAGAATTATAAACCCATATGGACATTTGGTTCATTTAAAGAGCTTCTTCATAACTTCGATAATTACACACCCAGAGAGTGTATTCAGCAGAGAGAGCAGCTGAGATCTCCACCCGCCCTCTTCTCAAGGCAAATGGAAACTGGACTGACAGTTCATTAGAATCTCCATATAGTAAATTTTGCAACTAAATCTTTGAATTCCAAGTCACTGCCAACTGCTAAGCTAACATTATCACATATAACAATAACAGCGGGAAGGGATAAGCCCTGGAAGAGTGGACAAGAGGTAATGGAGGCAGGGGTGGGGGGGGTAGGAGTGGGAGGGAAGAAAATACATCTGTGTCTGTGGTATGTCTCTGATTTAAAACAATATTGGCTTTTTGACCCAATTTTTTCTGACTATTCTGTAGACAAGAGTGAAAAGCCTTGCTCTGGTCTGCTAAGGAATATATTATTTTAAAAGAAATATTATCTATATAATATATTATATATATATAATATATTATTTTAAAAGAAAGAGATTATTTTAAAAGAAAGGGATTCAATATGAGCCTCCTTCATATATATTTAGGAATTTATAAAATATATACATATAAAAAGCCTCTCACCTCCCAGTGATAACGTGAAACACTCAAATATGTTAATGATGACCATCGCTAAGAAAGCTAATATTAAATAATTGTTCTGTAAGAGGAACAAATCATTCAGGGTATAATATGGAGCCTACAAAGAGAAAACAGACCAGCTGCCTTTTCACTGAACACTGTGGAATGCTTACATGGAAAGAGGCAATGGATTCTGGGAAAAACTGTATTTTGCTGGGTAATTAAAGTTGTTATGCATATTAATTTTGCCTAGTCAGGTTTAAATTTGCCACTTCTCTCAGCATGTTTGAATTTACAATGTTTGTGGCATTCTTTTATGGCTATAAAACTGCGCAGAGGTTGGTGGATAATTAGTGGGCCAAATGCTGCTGTTTCAGTCCACTCTTGGGAAAACAGAAGAGGTTGGGAAAAAGGACTCAGGCTTTTTCCCCTTCTCATTATAGCAGCTTCCCACATGAATGATAGTCTGCTGCTTTGCCCAAGCCCTTCCTCCCAAACAAATAAAAAATAAACAGAAATCCTCAAGCAGCAGATGTGCAACATCCATGCTCAGAGGCATCATCCCGGATGCATTCGGTTGTTTCTCATAGGGCATTGATGGAACAGTGAGCTTTTGTAAATGTGGATCAAGAAAGGGGCACAGGAACTGCTCAAACATCTCTTGCTGTCTGTGTACCTGTGGTAATTTTACTTTCGGTGCCACAGTAACTGAAATCTGCTCAGGGCAGTGTTCATCACCAAAGGCGCTTTCTGAGTCTCTATAGGCAGCCTTCTGCTGACAAACATGATAAAATATTTACTCTCCTACAGCATTCAGCAACAGGAGCTAAGTTTTCCTCGTGCTTACTGCCATTATACTGAAGCCAGCTTCTTGCAGAACCAGTAGCATGGGGATGCTCTGAATGTTTGTGTGGCAGTGCTAATGTGACATAAATCAATAAGCAATGCTATTAAGTAAAGACTCCCCTAAAAGTTCTGTTCCAAAACAAGGTGAAGCAGTGTTTCACAAGAATATACAAACATAGCTGTATTGAAAGCAGACATGCTGTATTAACAGCTTGGCTGCTTTCACAGGGAAGAATAATGGCATAACTGTCACTCAGGATTTACCCAGTTTCCATGCAAGGGATACGTGGCCTTTGACCACCTGGTATCCTTTTCCAAAAGCTGCCATTGCAACCTCCTGAAGTGCATCGTTATAACTGAAATAAAACAGCATTTGCTTGGTGAGCAATACAAGTGAACAAACCAGTCACATTAAGATAATTTTGCTTTGTTTTGCTCTTGAAAATTTGTTTAGCAAACTCAGATTTGAAACGTGCTCAGTTAAGAACATAATGGATGTTTTACACAATCACTTTTTCTTTTGTGGTTTATAAAAACTGTGGTTATTATTCTTCATACAATTGACTGTACTCACCTCCATTTTATTGTCACGGGCACAATGAGCAGTGTTTGCCTGTGGTTTCCCAGCAATTATGAGGCAGCCTTTTGCAAGAGTCCTTTTAGGCTTATGTAGGGTATTCTGCAACAGCATTCCAGAGAGTCTTGCATCAGCTCTTTGTTACAAGAAACTGTCAGCTACTCAGTGGCTGAGACACATGAACCAGGCTTCTTTGTATGGCAGCAGTCATCTCAGTCACAGTGACGGATGGGCACTGGTTTTGATCATACGCTCAAACAGAACTCTCCATGTTCTTGGGTAATCACTTGCTTAACAATGTGCCCATTTATGATGCTTAAATACCCTGAACTGTCTTAGGGCTCCCATGACTGACTAAGATATTGTGCTCAGAGAAAGCCAAGGATAAAGGTGCTGGACTTACTTAAACTGCATGTCAGCTGGCCAATGAAGAACTAGGCAGGTCTTGTCTGTATTTAAAGACAAACCCCAAAATATAAAAAGTTGAACTGGTTTAATTGAAAAGTTAAGCTGAACAACTGTGTGCAGACTCCCTCGGGCTGGTTTTAATTGGGCTAATATTCACTTGTCTTAACCAATCAGAACCAGTCTAAGATTAAAGCAATATAAGTAATTCATCCTGAAATCAGGGTTTCCACACGGAGAGTTGTGGTAGCTTAACTAAATTGTTTTCAGTGGAGAGCACTGCCCTGCCACTGGGCAGAGGGTTGTACCCTTGACCTGGGGAAGGCTCTGGCCTGAACTGTCTGATGACCCATTCTGGTTTCCTTACAGCTTTCATTTTCCCAACAGGACAGTAAGATACTCGTTTTTCTCCTACAGCTTGTCGTTGATGAGCTGTCACATACACAGCAGTCAATGGCACCTGCTGGAGCATTTCAGTGCCTCTTGCTCACTTTTGGCTAATTACCAGTCTCACTTTCATTAACATGGCTTGCAACTGCTAGAGACCCTTCCCCTCACACAGTCCCCAGCACCACACTGCAGCTTTGCTCTATCATTTGGGTTTGGGAAACTTTAAACCCTTGCATGTAGAGCTGGGTAAGAACGCCCTCCGCAGAGAACTGCTCTCGTTCCATCAAGTAAAACACTGGCTTAATCTTTAATTCAAGGCTGTCTTTTGAGGATCACAGCCCCAGCTCAGGAACAAAGTGAGCCTGACAACAGTCAGAGGCAGAAGATGAAATATTAATCCATGCTTTCATGACATCCAGGCTGGATTACAGTAATTCCCTGTCTGCAGGTCTTCCCAAGGCCGCCTCCTGTAAAACACAGCTCAAACAGAAGTCAACCATGGGATTTAACCAAGTACTGCAGGCAAACATCCTACCTCCCAGCCACCAAGTTTGGGGCTTACTTGGAGACCTCTATTCCTTCTTTATCTCCAGGTATGCTCTTCAACTCTTCGGAGCACATCCATAACTGTAGCTATTTTTAGCCACTAAAAAAAAACTCTCAGCTTCAGGATGTGTCTACCTGTTCCAGAAAGTAAAAACATGCAGAAAATCTATAAGCATGGAAGGCAAAATCTTCAAACATAGTAGGCAAGCTCTGTCTCCTTCCCTCCTAAGCCCATCCTCCCAGGACATAGGATGTGTGCTATATTTGTCAGGATTGAGTGGCATTTCCTGAGGGCAAGAATTAGTTAAATTGGAAAAGCAACAAAATTAGGCCCTTGTGAAGAGCTGACTGCTGTACACCAGTGTCATGGTTTAAACCCACTCAATCCCAGTGAGTGGTGCCAGACTGAGAGCAATCAAGGCCTCCCCCCGGGGCTCTCCCCTTCCCCACTCCCAGAGGAACGGGGAGGAGGATCGAAAGAGTGCAACTCCTACGGGTTGAGACAAGAACAGTGCAGCAACCAATGTACAACAAAAATCACCACCGCTACCACCAATGACAACAATGATAAGGGAAAATAACAAGGGAAGAGAATACAATACCACCGGCCAAGAAACAAGTCCGACCCAGAAGCCCCTGTCCTTCCGGGTAACTCCCAGTTACCCCCCACTGGGCATGACGTGCTGTGGTATGGAATACCTCCCTGGCTAGCCCGGGTGAGGCGCCCCATCTCTGCTTCCTCCCGGCTTCCCCTCCTCCCTGGCAGAGCATGAGCCTCACAAAGTCCTTGGTCAGGGTAAACATCACTTAGCAACAACCAAAAACATCGGCTTCACCAACACTGTTCTCAGGCTGGAAGTCAAAACACAGCACTGCACCAGCTACCACGAAGGAGAAACATGACTGCTACTGCTGAACCCAGGACAACCAGTTGGCTAGGATATGACCAAAGTAAAGAGCATGTGCAGTTGGATGAGAGAAAGGAAACAACCACCACAGGGGAATATGGCTGAAAACACTGAGGGAAGAAAACAGAATAAAGCCAGTATCACCACACGGGTATCTGCAGAAGCATCAAAGACACAGTGGTTCCTGTGTTGGCACATACTGGATAGATTGGAAGGTTGGTTCCAGCCAGATTTGTTTGTTTGCTCTGTGCATCAGTCTCCCCAGCATATTTAGACAGAAATATATTCCTAAATCCCAAGTTAACTCATAAGGTCAGCTTTTGGTTATCAGGTAATGAGGGAAAATGATGGATGGGAAAACCCATAGAAAAAAAAAGTCCCACATGATGAAAACAATGTCAATCAAGGAAACAGAGCACATGTCATTTATTGGCTTTGGAAAACCACGTAAATTCTTTACAGATGGTAGAGGCATGCAGAGTAGGGGTCAGAGAGAAGCCTGGGGCAATACTGATGGAAGTCTGCAGATCTCAGATGATGGTGATGCTGGACACATCCATAACAGAGATTATCTGCTGCTCATGGCTGGAGGGTTGCTGAACCTCTACAGCTTCAGAAGACAAAGACATGCAAGAGTGCTTGTGCATTCCTCACAGTACAGAATATACTGTTAAAGGTGTCATCCTTCAAAAACCTTCAAAACATGAAAAAAACAAAGTAAATACAACTCTTGGAGTAACGGGAAACCGATAGTGTCTTTGGCCTGTTTTTCACACCAAGTGCTTTCCTTTGGTAAATGAGTATTTGCTGTATAGAAAAAGGTACACTGAAAGCTTTGCCTAGAAATACAAGACTAAAAAAGCTTTGCCTCATACACTACCATTATGCCATACTTTTCTGAAGAGTTACAGCTTTTGCTATTTAACAGTGGGCTATTTAACATATTTATGAAGTTATGAAAGTGAAAGCCAGGTCCATGCAGTCTAAATGCCATTAAATCCCTGTGTTGCAATTTCCCATTAACTGGGCTCTTCTGAAAGCCTTGTGCCAGCTGAGAAGACATACCAGGGAACAACACTTAGAAGGAATTTAAATGAACCTGGGGCAGAAGGGAGGAGGGAGAGGTGGTGGCATCAACCCAGCAGCAGCAAGTCAAACAAAGCCAAGTTCCAATTTAACAGTGGTAATTCTCCACCAGTTATTTAAAAATCACATTCATGTATGCACATGAATCTTCTTAGACAATTGTGGGTTTGCACAGACCCCAGATAGCCAGGGAAGAGCAGAAGAAAGCAGCATTTCCTTCACTCATGGCCTGAAGGTCTCTCCCCTGTGCCAGAGCAGGCATGCTAGTCATGTCACAGTTACCAAACCCAGACATGTGACAATAAAGTTTGCAAAATGAGTATGAGATGCTCTGAGCACACACTGATAAATGCATTAGAAGAATAGCAGATATGTCACCACTTCTAGTCTGTGCAAGACTGCTTTTTAATTAGTCCGTGCAGTATTCAAGCATCAGCTTGTCTTTGTCCCTTTGAACTTGACTGGAAACATAGCTGAGGCAGGAGAAGTTTCAATGGGATTGTAAAAACTTCCTAGGCACCAAGAGAGATTCACGAGTGGGCATGATGTGTGTGGGGATGTGTCCTGGGTTCAGCAGTAGCAGTCTTTTTTCTCCTTCTGAGGAGCTGGTGCAGTGCTCTGTTTTTGACTTTCAGCCTGGGAACAGTGCTGATAACACCGATGTTTTAGTTACTGCTCAAACGTTTAGTCTGACCAAGGACTTTCTGAGTCCTGACTGCTCTGCCAGGGAGGAGGGGAAGCCGGTAGGAAGCAGAGACAGGACACCTGACCCAAACTGACCAAAGAGCTATTCCATACCACAGCATGTCATGCCAGGGATGTAACTGAAATTTACCTGGAAGGGCTGGTTCACTGCTCAGTCGGGCTGGGTTTTGACAGGTGGTATTGTATTCTCTTCCCTTGTTATTTCCCTTATCCTTATTATTATTGGTGGTAGCAGCAGTGGTTTGTGTTATACCTTAGTTACTGAACTGTTCTTATCTCAACCCGTGGGACTTACACTCTTTTGATTCTCCTCCCCATTCCTCCGGGAGCGGTGGGAGAAAGGGGGATGGAGTGAGCAAGCGGCTGCATGGTTCTGGGTTGCTGGCTGGTCTTAAACCACAACAGGATGCCCCAGACAGCTGAGACCAAACCCTGTCACAGGCTGGAGGAAACACAACCCTTTTTCATCTGATTTATATGAAGTTACTGAACTAAATATAAAAATAAATACTGTGGTCAGTACAGTGGTCAACCACAGCATGGCATGACAGCCTGTCCTTGAGTGTGGCAGCACTGGGAAGTAAGATGGCAGCAAAAGGGGACAAGCCCACATGTTTTGCACTGCTGCCTCTGAATGACTGCAGTCCAATAGGTTTTACTTACAAGTCCCTCCTCCTGCTCCTTAGTTGATGTTTTTTGCAGAATCTTTCCTTCTCTTTCTTTTCTCCCTTGTTGTTCCTGGTGGGAAAGGCTGTGAAGACAGAAAATGTCTCCCCCAAATCTGCATTGATCACCTTGCTGTGACACACCAACTAACTCCAGCAGATGCTGTCAGCAAGCTGCACTGAGATAGAAGATTTGCTTTTAAGAGGCATTTCTGTTAAGTTTGCAGAGTAAAACCGAGTTCACTTCTCCTTTTACACTTGCAGAGCTTTTGCTGCGCAGTTGATGGAAAGCAAAAAGCCTTCAGCTGTGTTGTTATTAATGCCAGCAAATATGGCTGAAACTACACAGGGCTCATATTCGTTCCTTGTAGCTTATATTACCCATTAAAACTATAATGCTATCAAAGTAATATTCTCCATTTACATCAGCTTTAGCATTTTAACTTGAGTACATATTATAAGCTATCAAAATGCAGTGGCCCATAAGGAATATAAAGGTGCCATCCTTATTTAGAGACCTTTCAGAATAGCAGCGCTAGGTCACTAATGCTATTTAGAATTGCTTTTCAGGGTAATTGATACCTCTCTTGTTCCTGAAGTCCTGTGCTTTAATCTTTTCACTCTATAATCTCAGCTCCTTACAAACAGCCACAGAAATATTTGTATTTTCAGAAGACAAAGGACAATAAATCAAGAGTGAAGCTTGATTCTAGCTATTAAAAGCATTTCAAAAGTATCTCCAGGCTGAGCAGATATCATGACTACTGCTTGTTTGATTATAGGCAAGCAATAACTACGTGAAGGAGAAACTGCAGAGCAGAAACACTAGGACTGCTTTTGTAAATTAACATGGAGTTTATATCATCCCCCAGAGAATGGCTGTGGTAGGGCTTATGTTTGTTTCTGTTGAAACAGATTGTACACTCATTACTAGGAATTGCAAAATTAGGATATATTCCCATAGTTATTAAAACCAGGTAATACTGAATTATACAACACATATACGTAAGGATGTACACGTAGAGCTGTGTGTTACAATAGTGATTTTTTTCCTTCTTCCTACCTAGCAAGCTAATTTACTCTGAAGCATTTTGTTCAATTGTTTTCAAAATAACCCTGGTTTGAAATAACTACTATTTCAAAATAACTCAGGTATTCACTCATACCATCTTTTCTTCTAAACTTGCTATTCCAGTAAGAAGCACTCCACAGACACATGCTCCTTCTTCCAAAGAGCTCTGTTGAATTCCAGTCCCCTGTTTTTGAAATCACAGGGCCTACACAATGACAGGCTGGGGGCATATTTTGCACAACAAATTACATGTCACTGCCCGTAGCCAGGGCTTTATGTTTATAAGTCAGCAAATAAGCCTGGAAACCAACCTTTAAAACGTGCCTTAGCAGCCACCAAACTGCAGAACTGGAGATGGGACATAGTCATGTAGCACTGACACTCTTCTGCAGAGGAAGCAACTCACATTAGGCGAAGGATCTGCCCGCAAGTCTCCTCCACCATTTTTCAGGTTGAGAAGAAAGAGGTTTGGAGGTCCATACCTCATGGAAAATACCTAGTTTGACACTCCACTCCTGCAAAATAAATCTGAAGTTAACTTCAGTGATACTCACCAAGGAATGAAGGTGACAGGATTCTTGTAAAGACAAAGTACAAATCCTCCTTGAAAGATAGGTGGCCTGCATGGGATGGTACAAAAACCTGCCTTGAAGGAACCTACATCTGTAGGAATCCTAAATCTCCCAGGAGAAATCTATTCAGATACCATTGGTAACATTTTCTATACATTCAAGTTATAGTTTCTGCCTTTGAAGATTCTGCCTTTTAACCTGCTGTCACTGAGCAAATGAATACCTGTTGCAAAGGACTGACTGTCAGAGAGTTACACATACCTTGCACAATGGCAGCCAGAAAAAAAACTGCGTTTATAAACAGAGTAAACGTATGAAACTAAAAGAGAGGAATATTATGAATCATAATAAATACTCAGATCCCCCTCTATACTTTCTATAAATATTTATCTTAGAAACAATTGGCTAATGGTGAACCAGCAATTAGCATGCAAAGTAGAGCTCTCATACTATGAAGTATAGGTTTCCAGTGTGTATGCTGTAGGAGCTATTTGGCGCAGTGAAAAGGAAGGCTGTGTGTTTAACAAATGGACTCATAATAAGCTCAGTTGAAAAGCTTATTTAAGGCTTCAGCCTTTCATTCCAGACCCCTCCAGCTGTCAAAATTCTCACATCAGCAGTAGGCTAATGTTTATTATGTTCTGGGTGATAAATCAGGCCCTAAAAGAGAATTTTTGCATTTGATATTCATTATCTTTTATCCAGAGAGCAGGAATTAGGTAAGGAATTAGCACAAAAAGATTTTCCACAGTGAAAAGCTGCCTGCAAAGAGGCTGTTAAAGGTGTTTAGCCGAACTGTGTTCAAGGAATCCGATCTCACATTGCTTAATGCTTCTGGGATGAATAAAATGTTATATCTTAGTTTCTACGATTGACTGTTCTCGCTGTTTGTAGGCACATGCACACTAGAATATTAATTAGGTCTCAGTTCAACTAGACTATGTCTCAATTCCACGTTCCACATAAGCATACACCGAGTGCTGGCTTTTGCAGCAAGAACAGATAATATATATTTCTTTATGCTGAACTTTGTAGGTTAAAAGAACCAGGATTTGTCAAAATACATTTCATTTGAAGATTTGTCTCATCTGAAGGTCTCTCCCACACGAAAAGATTCAAGGATGTATAAATTTACAAATCAATGAATTGTACTTTCAGTATACAATTAAGCAGTGGAAATTGAGGTCACTGAACAGCATCAGAAATGGTCAGTATGCAGCTCTGAAATGTGATGACAGCTCAGTTTCTTTTCTCTCATCATCTTCTAACAACAGTTTTATAGAGCGCAACTGAATTCAATCCTGTGCTGATCCACATACTATTCTAGTTTTAATACTTGAGGGTTTACTGCTTTAGTCACAGCTCCTGCTCCCTGCAGATTTAAATACATCAAAAGATAAAATGAAGTGCACAACATTGCACCAGCACATGCCCCAGTCTGCTAGTCTTCTAAGAAGCAAAGCTACAACACCTTAAGCATCCTTAAAGTTCCCCATCACGTTGTTACCCATCCTACCCACCCTGACACTGGGGACAGACCTGCTTGGAGCAGCGGCTTGGAGCTGAGAACCAGAGCTCTGCTCGGCCCATGCTTCTGTGATACCTCAGTAACACACACCAGGACATCAGAGAGAGGTGAAAAAGGTCCATATGTCTGCTCTGTCCTGCTAGCTTGGGACTACTGTCCCTGCCATGGTCCTCCACCTTCTAGGCCTTCCCTGGCAGCTGAAGGCTCACCTCCCTTCATCATGTACTGCTTCTGTGGGCTCTCCCTTTGCTCCTTGACCTTGATGGGCATTAGAAGTCTCAGCAGCAATCTGCTGTCCATGGCTCCAGTTTGTGAAAACCTGCTCTGAATGCACAGAAACAATCATGGATTAGAATAGCTTTTTAAAGAAATAAACCGTGAGGTCAGCAGAATGTAAGCGAAGGTTAACTTGCTGCAGTGATACATCAATCACTTGAAAAATGAAATGGAGCCTAGGATTAGGTGTACATGACTTTAGAAATAAAGATGTTTTTTAAACACTAAGCAAAGTGATCAGATAAATACAGTAGGCTCACAAGGAAGTGTAAAACAGGGAGAAAACTGACATCTCTCTTCCTTCCGGCCCAAACAGTGGCACGCTGGTGCAGTTTTACTCAGAGTGGAATTGAATGTATCTGTGGCTCTAGTCATGTCTGAAACACGGTGAGGCTCTAGTTATTTCAAGTTGCTGGCAGCTTGCACAGATTAGTAGCTAATTTTTGCTTTTCATTTAAACTAAATCTGCTGCTCTGTATTTCAAGAGATGCTGGTTTAAGAGGGAAGCCAGGTTAGTTGCTGTGCTCTCCAGTGCACTTGCTCCTCCCTATGTAAGAAAGTGATTATCCTTAAGGTGCTATCAGATACCCATTGACACCTGACACAGCCCACGAAAACCAGCTTCTAAGAAGTTATTTCACATACCTTCATAATGCACTGTGTATTTGTCAGCTAGAAAGAACGACAAACTCCACTTTGCTGAACAAGCATTAGTCCCAACAATGTGAGAATACACCAAGGGGAGCACACATGTCCTTACTGGTGGCTGCAGAGAGCTCACAGCTCGTTAACAGCTAAACAGTTTTCATAATCCTTAAAATCACTGTGGATTACAAATGCTTTTCTTTCGCTAAAGCCAGGAGTGACCTACAGAATGCCAGCCTCTCCAGGTTTCTAAAAATAGCCCAAACACAAGCTGGGACACAGAGATTATATTACAGGGCTTCTTTCAAGGTCGCTTGCAAGATCCACGCTTGCAATGGCTTTAGTAGCTGTGTTTCAGTTTTGTCCCTGGCAGCGTTGGGAGTGTGCTTTGCAAAAAACCATCAGCATCCATGCATGCCTGTCAGCCCCGAGCAGTAATGAATTACTTTCCCGCAAAAAGGCATTGTATTCTTTTTCTCACCTCAGATCAGGATCCTGAAGGGAAGGGAAGCAGTTTCTGCAACAGAATTGACTTTGTTCATGGAGGGCTTTGTAAAATACAGCCCATTCCAGAGGACTTCCCTGTCTAAATACTAGTGCTACCATTTTATGAGAAGACTCAAAAAGCAGTATGCACTACATGCAGCCTTTTTTCTCGTAGGGGATGAGGAAAAACAATAAACTGCACATTCTTGAAGGAGACCCATGAACACAGCAACAAGCAAAACACAAACCTCCACCTTCCTAAGACAACTGTGTGTGTGCCAGCGGCGAGATACAGAAATTCTGATGAAAGGAAGAATTCTTCAGGAAAGCAAATCAGGTACTTGGTAATTACCGATTATTAATACACCATCACTTGGTAATTACCAAGTATTAATATACCATTATGTATTATGTAAAATATGTAATACAATCATATGTAATACAATACCAAAGGCTACAGCTAGAGGGCAGGGTTATATTACCCATCTGTTGAAGAAATCTGATTAAGACTTACCACTGTAGACTTGACTCAGTTTCTCCTCATCGAGGCTCTTCCAGTCCCTATGGTCTGCATTCATCTTTTATTGAGAGTAGATAATGTTAGCTGGAACCAGTTATATTTAAATGTCTTTCTCTTGTGAGGAAGGAGGTTTGTGTGGGAAAAAAGTTAATCAATTAAAACAGCGATCTGACTTCTTAACTCTATGCATCATTGCAGCACCTGACCAGCAATGTCTCTCCCCCCCAGTAAAATTAACTGTACACTTACTGACATTCCCACATTTTCTAAAATGTAATTAATGTAATGTAATGTAATTAAAGCCATTGGCCAAGATTTAAATCTGATTTTAACTTGATATACTCAAATCTGAAGGGTGCATGAGAAGTAGCTTATAAAACCCACTTCTCCCTCCTCCACAAAGATGATAAGTATTCAGAATAAAGTCATTCCAAAGGGACAAAAATGTACATCCAGTCCATCCCCTTCACCTTTGTATGAAACAGATTGCTCTGAAAAATTTGTTAAACAGCCAGGAGCATGTGATGGTCATATTACCACAAATACAAGTGCAAGACTCATGTTTCAAGACATCTGATGACAAAATGGTAAACCACACTATTGAAACTAGAAGGAAATAATTACTAGCAACATTTGCAATACTGCTGGCCATGAAGCTTGGGATAATTATGAACAACTCAATCAACAGCATGACAGACATCACACACGTGTATTTTCCCCTAATTTTAATGAAATAAGATTTTTGTTTTTAATGATGTTGTACAAAAAGGAAGCTCAGGGGGGACCTTACCACTCTCTACAACTGTGTGAAAGGAGGTTATAGTGAGGTGGGTGTTGGTCTCTTCTCCCAAGTAACAAGTGATAGAACAAGGAGAAATGGACTCAAGTTGCACCAGGGGAGATTTAGACTGGATATGAGGAAAAATTTTTTCCATGGAAAGGATTGTCAAGCACTGGAACAGGCTGTCAAGGGAAGTGATGTAGGCACCTGAAGGTGACTTAAAGGTATTTAAAAGATGTGGAGATGTGATTTAGGGATGCACTTAGCAGTGTTAGATTTAGGGTTGCACTTGATCTTCAAGGTCTTTTCCAGCCTAAATGACTCTATGATTATGTGAATGAAGCATCTAAAGATGTAATAGTCCCAGGGCAGTGAAACTATCGTATCTGCACTGTATCACATATATTTGCTCTATTATATACACACTACGTATTTACTAAATACAGGATACCCAAAGTATCAGAAGGCTTCCAGAAGCACTGCAGCTATTTCTTCAAACTCTTTTGTGAATCATTTATGGCATGCACTATGTAATGTTAATTGCAGTTTTATAAGAAGCTTGCCACCTCTTCTGATTACAATGCTTTTTTTTTTTTCCTGAAAGAATATTACAACTTGAAAAGCAATGGAAAACATTAGATTTCATTTCCTTTATCAGACTGTATTACCAGGCTTAGATTCAATAGCTTCACAAAGATAAGTGAGGATCTCCAATTTCACAGTGGAAAGCAATCCCCATTCTAGCTGGTAGCATCTAGTTTCTATTTTAAATGAGGCTGGACTATCCAAAACAGTTCATCCACTGTGACATAAAACTTCCTAATAAATTTCACTATCTATAAAATGTTGATTAGTCATGGAGCATTCTGTAATAAAATCTCATAAACCCCACAAAATTGCACCCTGCTGCTTTACATTGTACTTACAGGAAACAAGAAGCCCAATGTACAACTTCATGCTTTATTATTGCCACATTGGGAATTACAGAAAATTTCTTTTGCAATCATTTCAAGGAAACATCTGAACATCTCCTGTGCTTGTATGTTATTGTAACATTTTAAAAGTACCAATAACCATCAGAAGGCAATCCAGATGACCAGCTACGATTCTTTATTTTGGGAAAGGTAATGCTTTGGTAAAGACGCCTATCTATAAACATGGATACCTCCAGCAATATATAATACGCTTTCATACAGAGACATTGTCTAACCATATTGGAATTCCTGCACTCTAAAAGCCACTAAAGCTATCTTGAAAGCCATACTATATTGTACAAACTTACATACCCCTTTAAGTAACCAAAGACAAAATTTGAGTATTCTTTATACATGGTGTATATATTGTATTAACATCCAGAAGCAGTAGTTTGTAATCCAAAGGCATCCAGATTCATAACTTCAGTATTAGAATGATACTGAATGTGGTGTTGTTTTCAGAAGCATTTCTACCAGCTATTGGTAGACACAGAGTAGAGGTACCTAGTCACATCTAATTGTGTGCTTTTACACTGAGGTATGTTTCGTTTTCCACTGCAGTCAACAGAGTCAAGAATGATCCAGCTCATCTTTAAAGACGCTTCCATTTGGTTCAAGACGCCATACCTCAACTCTACTGACTGTCTTGACTACATTACCATTGACTACAGCAGGAGTCTAGACACTACCTCAGATATAGGCACAGGACTAGGAGAGCTGAATAGCTCCAGCTCATTCTCAAGCCAGTAGCTACCAGTATGAAGCAACTGCAATGACCTGCTTCATTGCTGGTGCAGCACGCTGGCAGCTACTGGCTGCACCATAGAGATGCCACTGCTTTCAGTCCCGAATCTGCAAACATTTCTGCCAGCAAATTACCTCATGCAGATGTTTCAAAAGGCTCAACAATACTTCCCTTATGAATGAGTTACTCATGTGTGAATCACTTACACACTCATGAGCAGCTACAAATAAGGCCTCAGACGTACCATCATCAGAAACAGAAAGCGTATTTTTAAAATGATGCATATTCTAATACAGAATAATTCTTATAAACAACACTCATTCCTTAAGGCAAGTACAGTTATCTAATTAAACTGGTAATTAGGATTGTACATACAGCTTGTACATCCTTCCTTGTGTGTAGAATAAACATATCCATGCATATACTTTGCAAACCATCATTTCCATTTCAAGGCTATGAAGAGATAGATGGAAATGCCAAGTCCCTCTCGCCCACATGAAGTGAGTTACTCCACTTGTGAAATGGGCTGTTGTTTTAAAACAGCTGCTCAGGGAATAATTATTTAATCTGCAGAAATTTTATAAAAATAATATTTTTAAATCTCTCCTCACTGGTTTTCTGTACTATTTGATTTTACACATAAACAAACTAGTAAAGGCCAAGGTGACCCCAAATTTTCATTGGTTTGCCAGATGAATGCTTGCAGCACTCTCTGGTACACACTTTTTTAAAATTACTAGAAATTTCAGAAAACCAGAGGGTACTAAAGGCTCCACTGTATTTATAGTCTGTTAAAACCAAAAGAATACTTTAAAAAAAGTAGATAAAATGTTTAAAAAATTATTTTTCTGGGTTTTACAGAGATGAGCAGCAGAAGGAAAACAACAGAACTAAGTGATTTTGAACTCTGTAACCAAAAGATTTAATTATGTGGCCCAAAGTAATCTGATCACTCTATTTGAAAAGTTAACTTTTGTTCCCTCTTATCACTACTGTTCTTAAAAATACCATGATGAACAACAGAGATTGGGTCATAAAATATAATACATTTACTAATGGTATCTCTTGATCTCAAAAAGTGATTTCAAACTGTAAGTCAAAAAAGAATACAGGTTTTCCACCAGTTTAAGTTCAATTCTGGAGGGTCCTAAGCTCCTTCAGCTTGTTATTTATCATTAATAATCATTACCTCATAAAAATGAAGCCATCAATGAGAGCCATGAGATCACATATCAGTTACCTACAGCAACTGTGTTCTTGTAACTCTGATGTCTCACCCTTCTCCATACCCACACACCTCCAAATGGAAGAACCTCAGCAGGGCTGTGCGAGTGCAAGGGGGTGTAAGGAAGATTCAGCTGGATTTCTGCCGACTCATGAATGTTTTGGGGCCCTTCTACCATCTCACTAGTTGGAATCAGAGGGCATAGCCACTGGGTGCAATGCTGTAGGATACTGAAGACTGCAAGGGCTATACATAAGCAAGACAACCACCAATTTCTGTCTTAGCATACACAGACTCCCTCCAGATATTAAAGATACCAGTACAAAAGGGCTATTCTTCCTTACCGTCTTAACATAAAAGCTGCATTAACTATCTGCTACTGTGATGCCACACCTAAAAGTACAAGTTTTAAGCTCATTAATCTTATTATTCATACTAAAGTTTTACCTTGGCAATAAGAAAAATCTTATAAAAAACCCACCCCTAATCAGCACACACTTAACAGAGAATTTTCCATCCGGGATAACAAATAAACAATGTCTTCATTTTTATTAACCCTTGAGAATTGAAGTAAAAGAAACAGGATATTATTTTAGAGGTCAATTTAACTGATTTGACAGTGTGAATCCTAAAGGGTTTTCATCTTCTCTTGAAAACTTATTTGCTCATGTCAAGTTGGCTGGGATTCTGATGGAGAGCTCACTTGCGAGGCTGGTGGATGTGCTGTTTGACATGCTGTGGGGGAGGAAGCTTTTCCACAGAAGGATGTGGTTTCTGATGAGCCACCTGAGCCGCTGCTGGAGGGAAGTCCTTATCACCCTGTTCAAAGAACACACAGGGAAAAATTTAATCTTAAAAGTGTACTTTCCGGTTTAAATGTGTGTATGTTTTTAGAACTGTGGAAAGCAGATGGAAAACAATGTTGCATGTTACTCTATTTATTACCTAGACATGAAATTTCTATACATATTTGGGAGCTATTAAGACTCAGAAAATTATAAAACAATTTTGCTCTTCATAGGTTAATACACTAACTTGTAGCTGACAGCATCCTAAGGATAAATACAGCACTCTGTTAGGTAATTGATTATCTGAAGAAGAGCTGAGTTACAAAATTAAGACAGTATTTCCTTCCCATTTTGAATCTTTTGGATGCCCACTAAACTGGCAGCCTGTGCTTTTTATGTGTGACATTTTGTGAGTCACTCATAAAAAATACCACTATCCTACAACTGTTAAAGTGTTATCAAAGTTACTAAACATTAAGGCAACAATTAGTTCCAAGTAATCAGGCACGTAAATGCTTAAATAGGTATCCACCTTGGTGCAGATGGAGGTCCAGGAAAAACAGCACTGCCGGTCTACTACCCCTTTGGGCTAGGGAAAATGGCATCAGCTCGCTCTTTCCACTTACGCGATCTGATGCAACCACAGCATGTTACAGTAAACCATACTGTACACCTCAGTGATGTACGGCTATCATTATAAAGGTGACCATCATATAAAGCCATGATAAAAACCCTGTCACAACACACATGGCATGAATTACTGATCATGAAATTAATGGCTAGTTAACGCTAATTATTTAGCTTATGTATTTCCAGGTCCTGGAAAACCAGGGAATAACATCTTGAATCCCATGTACCTCAAGGCACAAATGGCAGCTGAAACACGTATCTTCAAGCCCATATCCTTACAGGCAGGAATGTTACTCCTCATCACAGATCAAGCTATAGCAGTAGACTTAACATGCAATTGCTTTCGCAGGAAATGAATACAGTAATGACTAGTTAGGTATGAAAATAAGATCCAATAAACTTAAAGTGCTAAAATTCAGAATAGAACAATGGAAGTAATTTCAATAAATAATTTCAATTTCACACAAAAGCAAAAAGAATGCTCAAAGGGACTTGCAAACAAACAAAACATTAAACCTCTTCTGATAAAAGAGGAAGGGGAATGCAAAGGATTAATTATGCCCTCATCAACGATAATTCTGGAAAGCCTACAGTAATTTTCCTCTCCTTTAAAGATGTTTAATGATAATCTTACCCTAGCAATGACACCAGAGATGAACACCGTTGGCTTAGGTGGGCTAAAAAAAAAAAAAAAAAGAGGGGTTATTTGTATAAATTATTTAGAAGGTGAAAATGAAAAGTACATCACATATACAATGGAAAAAAAAAGTGCCATTTTTGACAATTAATGAATGATTCAAATAGACAAATTTCCCCTTCAAATGACCACTGCCTTAATAGTTTTTAATGCAGCAAGAAAAGACCTACCATTTTTGGCTGCTATTGCTTCACATTAATTGTGACAGCAGTTAAAGGCTAGTCCAGCAACACTATGTTCCTTACTTAAAGCTGAGAGTCTTTGTTTGTTTGAATTGGTTTCTTAATCCTCAAATTTTGTCGATAAGCTGCCAGGAGTACTTTAGGCTCAGTGTGTTTGTATTGCAACACTGAAAACTACTTGGACTAAACTTACTGCTGTGATGGAGAATAAAATAAAATTCAAGTTTATATCTGTCAATCAAACGGATTAAGATTTTGAGTCTCAGAAAAAAAACAACACCCAGTATCAGAGATTTTTCAAGCGGGTATTTATCTATTACACAAGAAAATCAAGTCTACAACAAAACAAACACTAAAAAGCATAAAGCAAAGCGCACCCTGCTTTTTCATTTGTAGACCTTCATCCATGCCAGTAAGAACAGACACTCCATTTTGAAGAAGGGGAAAATGGATGACCCGGGGAATTACAGACCAGTCAGTGTCACCTCTGTGCCTGGCAAAATCTTGGAGCAGATTCTCCTGGAAGGCATGCTAAGGCACATGAAAATCAACAAGGTGCTTGGTGACAGCCAGCATGGCTTCACTAAGGGGAAATCCTGCCTAACCAATTTGGTGGCCTTCTATGATGGGGCTACAGAACTGATGGGAAGGGGTAGAGCAGTTGATGTCATCTACCTGGAATTGTGTAAAGCGCTTGACGCTGTCCCACATGACATCCTTGTCTCTAAATTGGAGAGACATCAATTTGATGGATGGACCACTCAGTGGATAAAGAACTGGCTGGATGGCCGCACACAAAGAGTTGTGGTCAATGGCTCAATGTCCGTCTGGAGACCAGTAACGAGTGGTGTCCCTCAGGGATCGGTGTTGGGACCGGTCTTGTTCAACATCTTTGTCGCTGACATGGACAGTGGGATTGAGTGTGCCCTCAGCAAGTTTGCCAATGACACCAAGCTGTGTGGTTCGGTTGATACGCTGGAGGGAAGGAATGCCATCCAGAGGGACCTTGACACGCTTGTGAGGTGGGCTGATGCCAACCTCATGAAGTTTAACCATGCCAAATGCAAGGTCCTACAGCTGGGTCAGAGCAATCCCAGGCACAGCTACAGGTTGGGCAGAGAAGAGATTCAGAGCAGCCCTGCAGAGAAGGACTTGGGGGTGTTGGTCGATGAGAAACTGAACATGAGCCGGCTTCAGTGTGCGCTTGCAGCCCAGAAAGCCAACTGTATCCTGGGCTGCATCAAAAGCAGCGTGACCAGCAGGTCGAAGGAGGTGATCCTGCCCCTCTACTCTGCTCTTGTGAGACCTCACCTGGAGTATTGTGTGCAGTTCTGGTGTCCTCAACATAAAAAGGACATGGAACTGTTGGAACGAGTCCAGAGGAGGGCCATGAGGATGATCAGGGGACTGGAGCACCTCCTGCATGAAGACAGGCTGAGAAAGCTGGGGCTGTTCAGCCTGGAGAAGAGAAGGCTGCGTGGAGACCTCATAGCAGCCTTCCAGTATCTGAAGGGGGCCTACAAGGATGCTGGGGAGGGACTCTTCATTAGGGACTGTAGTGATAGGACAAGGGGTAACGGGTTAAAACTTAAACAGGGGAAGTTTAGATTGGATATAAGGAGAAAGTTCTTTACTGTGTGGGTGGTGAGGCACTGGAATGGGCTGCCCAGGGAGGTTGTGAATGCTCCATCCCTGGCAGTGTTCAAGGCCAGAGGCTTGGGTGTCACAGTTTAATGTAAGGTGTCCCTGTCCATGGCAGGGGATATGGAACTAGATGATCTTAAGGTCCTTTCCAACCCTAGCTATTCTATGATTCTATGATTAGCAGACTCAATCAGTATCCCTGGGCCACCAACCTACTGAGCTGACCAACACTACATGAAGGCCAAGGAGAAGCCAAGTCCAGCAGTCCAGCCCTGGGGGTGGGCATTTTCACAGTGTCTAAACGATAAATAATCAGCAACTGCAGTGGTCTCCTGGGCAAGAAAATCCATACATGTGCATGGAGTCTGCAGAAGGATCAAGATCAGGAACTGCAGAAAATCTCCTCAACAGAGGTTAATACTTCTGTAAGAAAACCACATAATCTGAGGCATTGCAAAGCGAAGGTGAGTGCAGAGATGAAGTTGTGCCTCCCTTTGAGCATGTTCGTAACTGAGGACTCTAAGCAGGTGGCTCATTAACTTGCACCATCAGAAGGGTCCCTGCCCTGTGATGTTATAGCTAATCAGGTTGGAACAACACAAAGCAAACACAAATCAAATTATTTATTAGAGGAATAATACTGATTATTATGATGCACTTTACAACTACACAGCTTGTAAAGATTTATTAATATGATGTTACGTGATGTTAAGGTAACAAGCAGCACAGTATTAGAACTTGATATAATGGTCTAATAAATATTGCCTGAGCCCTGTTTAAGTCACAGTATTGCTACACAGTCTCTGAACACCCTTGTTACTTTAGAACACTCATCATCCCTTCTAGAGATTTTTAAAGTCAGACAGACAGAATTAGAAAAAGGGAGAAAAGGACGTTCTGCTCTGGAATACCTCCATTAAAGAGCACCAGTAATATTTCGTGTTACAAGAAAGAATATTTTGATAGCTGTATTAGACATCATCAATCCAATTTTCTATCAGTATAAACTAATAACAAGTGAAGATCAATAGCCAAACACTTTCATTTTATCCAAACTATACTAAGCTAATTCATATGTTACCATCTGCATGAGATTTCCTGGATGCTGAGTAACAAACTCAGAGAAATAACTGACTGGGGAAAGACAGATGTACTGCAGTGGCTCAAGGTACCATTCATAAACTAACACCATGACATTATAAAGGAAATGAACAGTAAATGGGAAAAAAAAAATGTGGCAAGTTATTCTTCAACTACTTTCTGCACGGAATCTGGCTTTAGTCACATCCACAGAAACAGTTATTTCTTTGACAGTGCATTAACAACAATATTGGATACTGTGAAATTCAAATCAGATAGATTTTTTTCTTATATTCTTACCACGACCTTTCAGTGTTCACTATGCTCAGATGATGCATGAAATTCAAATCAACATTTCCCAGAGAGCCTGTATTTGCTGAACGTGCTACAGCTTGTCTGCCCATCACCACACTGTGTTATCTGCAGTGTGTTTCATACTTCTTGCTTTAAAACCAAGGTAAATGCCCCCTGGTTTTGGCCTAAAATGACAACTGGAAGGAATCTCTTGCATAATGGTTGTTTCAAAAACAGCTTTCCCTGCTGCAAATTGCATACATCTTCTCAGAAACCCTGGTCTCCTCTTTGAAATGTCATGCTATTAATATTCAAAGGACCCAAACCTTAAAGTACGAAGTTCTCCAGGTACACAACAGAGCTGGATACAGTGGCCTAAGGTTCAAGCCGAACATTTTAAGGAAGCACAGGGGCCATTCACAGACAGGTAGGTAATGGGAAACCAGAGTTGGAAAAATGTGTCTACATCCAGACGCAGCTGGAACAGATTGGTCCTTACTTTCACCCTTATTTGTCTTCTTGATGGGTTTTTGACTAGACTTTTCTTGCCTTATGCTAGATTTCCAAAACATAAGAACTAAGGTAATGTTGACTTGGCTTCTAGCTCAAGCACCCCTACCCTCCATCCACAAAAATCTTTTATATAAATCCCATCATTCATTTCTGGCTGACTTCAGTTCCCACACTCAGCTGCAGGCACACACTGTAATGAGACTTCACCTCTCAAATGATTACAAAGGCAAAATGCTTCGCTCTTATGGAAGACACATCAGCCTATTAGGAAGCTCATTTTCATGCATTAATTATTCCCCAGCAAGGGAAAAAAAAAGATAGAAAGCTGATAGAAATGTGAATGATTGTGTCTTAATATTTATGTTCTAGATAAAAAAACACTGGCTTCCCGCCCCCCCCCTTTTAATCAGATTACACTGTCCCAAAAAAGATCTTCAAAAATTTAATATTACCAATTATCTTCGATGATCTATAGAACCAGAATCAGACTAGAGCATACAGAGTCACTGTACATCTATACTAATGAGGAGGAATTCAACGGATCAGAGAAAGGCCTGGATAATCAGTCACTGATTCACATTTTAATTTCACTCTTAACGAGAGAAATCTTTCTACAGATGAACTTCTTCGCAATAAATTTAACTTCTACTGCCAGCCTCTCAAACCACTGGCTTTTGCAGACCCAGATTAGCTTCCAGGATCGTAACTCTGCAATTGCACTCTGGAACATCTACTGGCATAGCAGTGTTGCAACATCACTCATTATCTTCCCCAAGAACCTATTGAAAATAGAAAAAAAAATGGAGACTATGCACAGGCTAGCATCACTACATTTGTAAAACACTTCAAGTGCTTTAAATTCTATTGGTGCTTTATGCAAAGCACAACCTACATTTCCAGTATTTTGTAAATTGTTACAGTTGCTTTGAGGATATACTTAATCTGATGAAAATTGGTTTGACAGATGTTGTTTTGAAGATGCAGCATTCCTTTGTCTAGGCATCACTAAACAAAAAAAGCCAAAAAATATATTACTTTTTGAGAAAAACTGGCTCTGTTTATATATATGTATGTGCTTTACAGCAATTTAATGCACACATTTATTTAAAGTTAAATAATAGCCACAGCTGATATTGTGTAAGGAATACAATGGCATGTTTGCCAAGACTGCTTAGTGAGTGTCAATACTTGCAAATTCTTGTATTTGTAACATATGGAGAAAAAGAACACATCTGCTTGTTAAGATCTGAGTGCTCAAAGAACCTACCCTCATTTTACATGTGCAATGCTGCTAAGAAATACACTTGTTTAACATCAGACTCTTTACTGGATTAATTTATCCTGATTGTATTAAAATGAAATAGATTTCTACTGTTTCATAATACTTCACTTAAATAAGATTTTTATCTGGCATTACAAGTAAATAACAAAGAAGATGGAAGACTTAAAAAGATCATTAACTAGATGAAATGAGGCATTAATAATACCAAAATCTCATGCCTTCATCTCAGACGGATTAGTTGAACTGAAGTCTGACAGACATACTCTAAAGCTAAACCCAGCGACACTGGAATTACTGTGAAATCTCCTACAGGACGCAGAACATACATAGGGCAGATGAGTATTTATCCAACTCAATTTAAAATAGAGAAACTGAATAAATTAGTTCTCTAAGTTAACAAGGAATTTTACAGTTCTTACTCTATCTATGCAGTGAATGCACACATACAGGTGCAGAGGCTATGAATATACACATAGATCAATTACACAGATTCACAGCTGTTGTGAGTGGTCCCAAACGCAGGGCAGAGTGTGACACATTCCCATGGCCATTGTTTTCAGTCCAGGAACACCGTAAGTAAAGAATTAGAACAGAAATAAAGATGGAAAAAAAAACCAAAACAACTGAGCGAGCATGGAGAAACTTCTGTATGACGAAAGAGCTAAGAACTATTTGCAGACAGTACACTAAACAGTGGAGAATATTTTTCCCATTTATCTTCTTTGTAATATAAGTAGAATGTGACATTTGAAGAAAGTAGAAGACATACATTTAAAACTAGTAATTGCAGATACCTTTAAAATACTATTGAATGAAATGTAGAACCTTCTGAGGCAACATAAATACAATAAAAATAAGGCAAAATCAAGATCAAGAGTTTCATGAGGTTCAAAACCAGAATTAGACACAAATCCATTCATATCAGTTCGGACAGAAATGCACAAAAGTTATATGAATGCTGATGCTCCAGGGCTCAACTCAAACTGATCAGGACTACGAAGAAATCTCTTCTGTGCAGAGGTTAAACTTTGGTATGCTATTACCCTTTCTGCCTTCAGTTAAATATTGTAAGAGATTATTTTCCCAATATATCTGATTTATCCAAAAACCATCTATGTACTGTAAATCAGGATACAGGCAGAGTCTCTAGATTCCCATTATGCCAACATTTCAAATATTTACAACAGGTCAGCCTACTTTAAAAAAGACAGAACTACACAGATGCAAGCTTTTTTTTAGGCTAGAAGATTTTTTTTTTGTCAAAATAGGTTAAAAAAAGGTTAAATGCATTAAAACTACACTAAAATAATCTTCTAAATGGGAATGGTTCATATTTGTCTTTTCATACTCATGGGAATCAATGATACATCTGTTTAAGTGGATCTGGCAAACAAACATATAAGTATATAAACGATGGGTTTTTCAAAGACTTAGGAACCACAAATCATGCCATTTTTAACTGCCAAAGAATAATGGTGGAATTTGTAATTTGCTGTTTTCTTTGTTTAATCAATCACCCAGTGGCATGTACTGCGACTCATAGCTGGACTATAGCTTTGGAAAGCAAAGGAGAAATTCACTCAAAGGTGCATACTGGAGAAGTACCTATGCAGAACTTGGAGCTGCACCCAACTCCTTGAACCCCTAGGCAAAGGCAGCACATACCTTGCCCCTCCAGCACCCCATTCCAACAGGAAATTGAAAAATGAGCTGAAACTTCTACCAAGCATCTTGCCCCTTATTGCCTCGCTCATTTCCAGATAGATACATCATTCACTCTCATGGCAAGTTGCTTAGAATGCAAAATGAAAGACATACACGAAATAGTATGATCCGCAGTTAGTCTTTGATCCCCTAATTAGAGCAGTTTGGCTATTTTATACCTTGTCCTCCATGAACAGAAAGTTCTCCAAATATTCTAAGCAGAATTCCATCTTCAGTCAACAAGACTTCAGAGCTTAATCCTGCCCTTATCTTTCTGGAATTAATAGCATTTTGGCCAGCTGCTCAAATCATCCAACTTTATCTTCAAGGTTGCTTGGGAATTCATGCTTTCTGGTTATGAAACACAGAAGCTAACTAGTCTGAGTTTCAGTCCAATGCCTCTTTAAAGATGTCCAGATACTTCTTTATAGAGGTACTTATTTGAATTTACATAGCTGCCTTTGATTTTGGTATTGTCTATGAGAATAAATGCCAAGATGATTAAAAACACACTGAGATGATTAAAACCACGTTTTTCAGCAACAGAGTAAAACTGACAAGCACACTGCTCATCAGCTTGCCTGAAATACTTTCTCATTGGTTCTAATACATTTAGGTTATTAATTTTCTAGACAGAAAAGTAATAATTAGTTTGACTGACTACCAGAGGGAAATATTCTAGCTGATTGCATGGGGACATACTGTATCTGATATTCTACAATAATTTATCCTGTTGAGGTCATTTATTTATCTGCCATAGGTTTCAAACCTTTAAGATCACCCACAGGATGGCACTGTTGAACCTCTACGTATTGTGTACAGTAAGTAGGGAACAACCTCAAAGAAATCCAGGTACTGCAACAAATACTAAATTAAGTAAAAAGGAGTATGTCCCCTTGATACCATATCTTGATGATATGCAGTACATACAGATATGATGATACGCAGTATATACAGACACACACAAATTCATACACATGCCTACAAACACTACTTTTGGAAAACAACTTTCTTGTCCCCATGTATTAGACTGGGCCTTGATATACCCCACAAGATAGCTTCCACTCTGCTAATATTTTTCTCTTCCTATACCGGTAAAATTAAGGCAAGTTTGAAAGAAGAGCTCAGTGCCCTATCAGGAAATTTTAATGACTATTTGTTTTGCTATTCACATACAAATGAATTGGGTGTCTTGATCATTTAATGAGGTGGTAAATCACTGGCCATTTTATTTAAAAGCAACTGATTGACATTCACTGTTCTTACATTCTCTGTCATTGTATTGCAGCATATGGCCTGATTAATTGCACCAGCCTCTCATTCATCTTTGATTTAGTGCATGTGTTAGCCATAAAAGAAAATTATTTAAGAAAGGTATCCACTACCTCTTATGTATATTGTTGTACATTACATTGCTGTCAGAGAGTAAATTTCTCTTTCATGTCTTCTTCTGATCACAAAATGAAGATTTAAGTATTTCACCTTTTCTATAAACTCAGAAGATCTAGAAATAGTCCATAATTCTCCAACTGCTGGTTCATTTATTAGGCTTCAACCTTGTTATCACTTATTAGCTCTTAGTGAACATCAGTGACAACCTTCTCACAGGCAGCAACTGCAGCATTAGCCCACTTAATATCTGTAGCCACTAAACTGTAGAAAAATGAGAGCTGTGAAAACTGACATAAAGCAAGCAGTACTTAAATGGTGACACAATTGAAAGGAAACTCTAAAATAAGGAATAGAGTAGAGTAGACTTTAAGCACTTGCAAAATGGCCAGCAAAGGCCTTGGTGCAAAAGGGAGAGACGACCAAGTCTTCTGTGTATTAGTCAAGTGCTGAAGTGCATCCCCATGCATGTTCCCATGACAGTAACACACTTCCATACTGAGAATGTCATGACCATAAGCTTGTACCGCAGTGTTTCAGCTGCAGACACAAGTCAGCTGTGGCACTGCTGTAGCTCCTCCACCTCCCAGCAGATGAAGATGGAGCAGAACTGGAAAAAGACTGCACTAGGAATAGAGGATGTCAGTGCAATGAAGCAATGTCAGCACTGCTGTGGCTGTTCTTGGCCATTTCAATAGGCTATTCCTTGGAAAACTCTGAGCACAATAAAGGGCATTGCTGAAGGTCATGAAGTCACTCTGGTAGTACCAGATTCCATGCATGAGCTGGCTGCGTTGGCCAGGAACTTGCTTTAGATCAAACCCTGCCAAAGTTATTGACCTCTCCCTATTCTCCAGTGGCAAGCGTCATTTCTAGAGATAAATCTTGTCATAGGAATGAGACCAGTAAATCCTGGAACTTCCTAATTGTTTTTAATTCAGACAAAGAAAACGTATTTTTTAAGTATGCAGTCTTACATGTAGAGCTCATATAGGAGCAACAGAAGACAGAATTAAAGAACATTTTCAACTTAACAGCTTACTTTTAATAGCCAGAAACCTCCTAGCACCTAATAAACTTAGCCCAGCTAGGATTTTAATGTGACAAATGACAGAATCACAGAACGGCTGAGGCTGGAAGGGATCACTGGGGGTCATCTAGTCCAACCTCCCTGCTCAGGCAGGGTCACCCAGAGCACGTTGCTCAGGTTACATTCAGACATCTCTTGAGTATCTGCAGGGAAGGAGACTCCACAGCCTCTTTGAGCAACTTATTCCAATGCTCAGTCACCCTCTTAAGGAAAAAAGTTACTGAAAAGGGATCCAGAGTGCATGTCTGTTTAAATGAACTTAGAGAAATTTAGCTTTTCCACTAAGAAACTGACCTTAACTGACCTGAGAGGAAGAAACCACTTCACTCTGCTACTACCATTACAGTGCCTGCTGCTGAGCTGTGTGTTGGAAAGGCAGCATCTTAATTTTCCATCTAGGAACATTCAGTCACCTGAATACAATCAGAACATGCTGTTTCTTCCTTTCATCTCTTTAACCCTTATCTTAAGGGTTTAATCTAGAAGGTCAAAATCAGATACAATCTACAAAATCTACAAACTACAATCTGCAAAACTTCCACTGTCAGTGGGACTGGAACCTGGTACCAAGAAAATAAACAGAAAATGACCTTGAAAAAATCAATAGCAATGGAATTCAAAGCATTACAATCTGAAGGATTTTAAGAGGAGGTCTTGGATGGTAAGCTTTCACTCAGTGTGAAATAAATGTCTAGCTTTAAGTGATAATGAAAGCCATGACAATGCAAATGAGTAAAAGATCAATGTGCTGTTAAATCTGAGTATAGTTCTATAGTAGTACCAATTCATTTCAATGGGATGTAGAAATCTTAAAGCAGCTACAAACTCCTGAATGTCAATATCACTAGTTATTTTTCCTTTAACAAAAACGACTGCTAATTTTCTAGTTCAGTTTGTTAGATCTGTCACATCCTTGTGTTCCATTTGTTTGAATGACTTTTAATTGCTTTAATAATAGCTAAAGCAGTTCATTTCCTTAAAGAAGTGCTATAGCTCCTGCAAGATGGCAGCTACCCACTTGAAAACATTACCTTCTACCATACAGAACAGGGTTAGATTACATTTTTTCTTATGTGTGATATACACGTAGCTTTGCTTCCTCACTTTGCTTCTACAGGACAAATAGATCAGTCCCTCTGAGGAACAAAAATAAAACAAGCATGCACAGTCTCAGCTGAGTTTACATTTATTAACAGCAGCAATGCTGTTGGTACTTTATACTGGTAGTTTGTACTAGTATTTTATATTGGTAATTTCTGTACAGAGCACAACAGAAAAGAAAAAAGACACTAAAAATTACTCAGTTTATCCATTACCTGGTGGGACAGTGCTGGCTATGGCGCTATCTAAAATTATATTTCTGTTGTTCTAGCTGAATGGTGTCCTTAGCAAGAACATAGCTCTTCCAGAACAACTGCCTAGCAGTAGTACCGCTGGCCACTGTCTAGATGCTATAACAAGTGACAATATAATAATGGGAGTTGACTTAAGAAATCATTAGCCTACTCACCTTTGAAATCCGGGACAATGGGCATAAGTAAAATGTACTACTTATTTCAAATATAATATGGACATATTTAAGTATCAATTTCGGTTAGGTTAGCAAAAAAAAAATATTCCCTAATTCCTCTGTATGCTTCAATGCTTCAAAAAGCTGTTTCAGACATCCTGTGTATACTTGGACATACAAACATTTTAATTAATAGCTTTCTATTTGCTAATGAACCAGGATATGCCTTTTGTAGAAGTTTATTAACATGCAAATGTAGAGATCTCTCCTGATTCAGGAGGTCAGTTTTACTCTGTGTAGTTCAAAAGAGTAATGAAGTCCCAGTACATCAGTGTGAAAACTAATGAAAACAGGAATTTGGAATCTGTAGCAACCTAATTCTGCTGCAGGATGAAGTGCAAGATGATGCACTCCCTGATTCAGCTGAGCTCTTATGAATTCACATTATCTTAGAAGCAGCTGAAAACCTCTGCAACAAGAAGTCTTAAAATTACTTTACAGGAACTGTACCATTTTGGATAGTAACTTTCTTCAAATTAATGCCTAATATATGTACTGCTTGTACTTGCATTCACTTGTAATTGTCCTTTGGCATTATTTCCAAGATCACATTTTATAAATTGGTATGAATCATATACTGGTTTGGTTGGAAGGAACCCTAAAGATCATCTAGTTCCAACTACCCTGCCATGGACAGGGACACCTTCCTCTAGACTAGGCTCGAAGCCTCATCCAACCCAGCCTTGAACACTTCCAGGGATGGAGCATCCACAATTTCTATCAGCAACCTACTCCCGTGCCTCACCTCCCCCACAGTAAAGAAATTCTTCCTAATATCTATCTAAACCTTCTCTCTTTCAGCTTAAAGTCATTGCCCCTTGTCCTATTCCCACATGCCCTTGTAAAAAGTCCTTCTTCAGCTTTCTTGTAGCCCCCACTTTAGGTAGTGGAAGGCTGCTCTAAGGTCTCTCCAGAGCCTTCTCTTCTCCAGGTTGAACAACCCCAACTCTCAGCTTGCCTTCACAGAAGAGGTGCTGCAGCCCTCTGAACCTGTTTGTGGCTCTGGACTTGCTCCAGCAGGTCCACATCCTTCTTATGTTGGGGTCCCCAGAGCTGAACACGGTATGTGTAGTTTTGATCAACAATTTTACACACCCCTTTCATGTCAAATACCTACCCATTCATTCTGAGTTTATCACCATGAAAAAAGCAATAAGAGCAGGTGCAAAGAGGATGTCTTTAATTTATCAAATGGCCAAACCATTTTCTAATTTTCATCCTCTAAATTTAAGGCAAACCGTTGTATTAACCAGTGTGGCATTCCTATTACTAACCTGCACTTTCAAGAGAGAATTCAGGCCTCTTGAGTATCCTTGCTCTGAATACTTGCCGCTATGACATTAAAATTGACAAAACAGTATTGGGCTCCTGTCATTTTTACTTAAAATCCTAATACAGAAGTTGTCCATGGACACATACCCTAGGCACCCAGATGACAGCAATGCTATTGCTGCAACATAATAGCCAGCTGCAAACTGAAATTTAATTTCAGTTTTGTCTATCAGAGGGATCTATCCTCGCTACTTCCAGTTGCAAAGAAAGAAATTTACACAGATCTCACAGCAGCAATCCTCATTCGTACCTGTAACAGATCAAGAGAAGAAGAAAGTAAAGAAGTATATGTCAGCCTTAAGCAAGAAAAGCAGGCTTTGTTCTGAAGCTCTGCTGTGAAGAACAGTAACATTTCCTGATGCAACAGGGAGAGAATAATAGCATAATCCACAGTTCAGAAAACACATGGTGCAAACACACTACTTGATTTGTGAATGGAATTAAGGACAGAAGGGCCCATTCTTTCCAAGGACAGATAGTTCAAGATGTTGTGAGTACTGGGCAGAAGTACAGTAGGACAGTAAACTATTGAGGGAAAGGCAAGGAAGAGATGGGGAAAGGGGAGGAAAAAACAAAACAGGAAGGAAAAAAAAGGGGATCCTCTTTTTAAATAGTACTGCTGAATAAGTATCAGGACAAATTTCATAAAACACAGTGGAAGCTTCTGTGATAGGCCTAGATGACAGGGCAGACGGATCCAGGAACACACTTCATGTTACAAGAACCAGGTATCTTGTTTTGTTGACAATAGTAATACTAGAGAGCACATGGAAAGACAATGCAAAAATGCCATTGATTTGCCCATGAAATCTTTGATGAGATACCATAGGGCATCGGTGATGGGCATGTTGCATGGGCTTGTCACCTCCTTCAGACAAAGAGCTCAGCTATGACCCTGTCAAGAATACAAAGGGAGACAACACACAAATATTCTCTCTCCTCCTCCTTTTCTGTGTGGATGGGCTAACTACAGTCACGTCTGCAATTCCCTTGACACATTTTATTGACTTCACATGGAGAAATGTCCAAGTGTTTTGTAGCCTATGCAGAGACAAGGAGCACACTCTCTCTCTTGAAAGAGAGCACCAAAGACAAATTTGCAACTCCTATGAAAAGCACTGATAAGCTACCAGTAGTAATGAGCCAACAAGCGTCTACATACGAGTTCTGGTACCTCTGCTATTTCCAGACCCCTAGTTTCCATACAGACCACTAGAGATCCTCATTTTTTTTATGAATCAAAAGGTTATGACTTGAGCACTTGAAATAGGAAAACCACAGCTGTCCACAGCAGAAGAGAAACACATGGGAAATTGCCTACACTCTATGTCTGCTCTATGCTGGCATGGCACAACCATGATGAAAAATTACATAGAGAAATGATATACCTAGGATTGTGTCAAAGGGGGAGCTATGATCCTCCATGGAAGTAACAGAAGTCATGTTGATTTTAGTCTGCATTCACTTTGCAGAGCTTCAAGTAACAGCAGGGTGTTAACACAGGATAGAAACACTACATAAAACATGAGCTGAGCCAATTTATGATTAAGAAAGTCCACTCTGAAGTAATTCCCATCTGCCTTTCTCTAGGTCTCACAGAATGGCAAGCAGCCTGTCCTGACTTTCTCACCATCAGAAAGTCTCATTTTGATTTCACTAAGCGTCATCTCAGTGCAACTCTTGGCATATGAAACAATTTGATCAGCTGTTCCTGCTTCTTTTAGGTATGGTAATCTTGAGGAAGAAATTAATTAAAAACTTAAACCAGGCTGACAGGTGTGACTATTCAGTGGTTGTTTTTTAATGGAAATGCATATTTAGAACTTCAGGAAGGCTTGTAATTATTTCATGTAGGTCAGGTTTTGGATCAGATTGAAATATTAACACAGCAATGTGAAGGTGTAATTTGGTGGTGTTTATGTCCTTGAAAAAATCTAAGGAAAACTTATTCAGTATCTCAGCTATTGTGCACATAATGCGTCAGTTTCAAAAGCAGTCTGCAAACTTAAAAGTCTGGGTATTTTCATAAATATACCCTGCCACAACTGCCAAAGGGGTTAGGCATTCACAGTTCCACTTGATTTAAACAAGGACACCATACCTCTGAAAACTGAGTGAAGGGTATCAAGTATGGTACCTGCCCTTGAGAAACCACTTCTGAATTTTCAGTAGAATGTGTAACACAGCCTGCACAAACTGTCAAAGCAGCATGACAAAAGGCAAACATCTGATACAATCCTTGGGGAAAATGCAAAATGAATTTGAGCATGAATACAGAGATTAAACAGGACAGAGCAAAGGAGCTGGTTGTCCACCTCATACACAATCTTGGATTTTAGTCTATAGAGTCTAGTTTTTGATAGCTAACTGATATTTTCTATAAACACTTTGGTTGTAATAAGGAAATGCAACATTGTGCAAAATGTGGACTTGACAGCCTGAAAGATCATAGTCCTTTTAAGTACGGAACAGGCAACGCAAGCGGAGGCCAACTCAAATACCACTGCTAACGTGACCTTGCCCCTGTACCTGTGCTTCGTTATCTTCCTTAGTGGTTCATGTGAGTGCAGCTTAGGCTTTACCAGCAGTGCCCACAAGCAGGAGCCAGACCACTGAGAACACTCCCATCGCTACGGCGATGCACTGGTTCAGTGCTCAGGGTAGGCTGCCTCTGGAGGTTCAAATGCCCATGGCAGTTGTTTCACTCCAAAGATCACTAGCTTTTTCTTCCTTTGTGGAGCACGTCACTGCATATATGTATTTTCTGCACACAAAATGTACCCAATCTGACACGGCCAGTCTGTTGATCAGAACTCTGATCAGGCAGTCTGGACCTCTAAAGTTGTACAGACAAGCAAGAAGTGGTTCCCTGCTGTTCTGTCAACCCAATTTGTAACAACTGGGGATGACCGCATAAGGCGACACCCTGAAAAGGCTAGACTGGATCACCCAGTCTTTAGTATGCGCTGAGTGACTCCTCTTGGCCAGTGGCACAAAGGACGTGGTTCCTCCAAGACCAATCTTACTAAAGGTCCATCACTAAATTGTTTTAAAACTGCTGTCTTGGATTATATCACTCCTCTAAGTCTCTTAAGTAATGCTTGGAGTATTGGAAACACTCATTCCTAACCTATTCCCTGGACATACTATTTACAGAGTTCATAAAACAAAACTGTCTTCAAAGATTCTGCTTATTTTTGAGAACTAGCAGAGCCAAATCTAAAAGACAAACAACACTGACAGAACTAATAAAACAAATTACAGAAATGTAATTACAGAGCAGTCCACAACAGAACCACAGAATAGCTGAGGCTGGCAGGGGCCTCTGGTGATCATCTGGCCCCAGCCAGTTTTCAATTGACTTTGCTGTCTGCTCATCCAGCCCATATTTCATCATGTCCTCTCTACAAAGATCTCATGTCGAATAGCACTGAAAGCCTTGCTGAAGTCCAGGTAGGCAATATCCCAGGCTCTCTCCTCATTTACCAAGCTGGTGTTTTCATTACAGAAGTTTATCAAGTTTGTCAAGCATGCCTTCCCTTTGGTGAATTCATGCCGACTACTCCTATTGCCTTCTTGTCCTAGTGCCCCAAAATGTTTTCCAGGATTAGCTGCTTTCCCATCTTCGCAGGGGCTGAAGTAAAGCTGACCAACCTGTAGCTTCCTGGCTCCTCCTGACTGTGTTTCTTGAAGTGCTCATAAACACTGGGAATTTCCTGCTTTCCTTTGTTGAAAGAATTACAGTTCTTACCCTAAGAGCTTCTAGAAAACAAAAAAGCTACTGTAAAGGTGGGACTGAAAGATTCATAATTTTGACATTTTCTCCTTCAAAATATTTTATTTTCATTTAGCTTTTAACTTACCTGAATCTTGAAAGTGTCAAATATATTTCTATATAGAGCAATCAAACCTTAAGTAAAGACATACACACCAGATTGTGCAGTGATTACTCTGCAATAAATACCAAAGATAACGACATAACTATTAACTCACAAAGTGATCATGACATCCACATTCACTTTTTATGGTTTAGAAATATGTACATGTACATTCCTGTATAAAAAGCAGCAGAATAGTGAATTTCAGCAGTATTACATTTGCCCTGCTTAAGACGATTTTGACGCAAACAAGGTCTTAAAATTTGTTATAGTTTTTACATGGTGCTGTTTGCACAAAATTTTATTTCCTCCTTCCTTGCATTTATAAACTCAACTTCTGTGTAAAACAATTCAACCATTCTAATTTTCTCATCTAACAGATCAGACTTCTGGGGTATGGAAAAAAAATCAGGAATTATTATATGAAGACATATCTGGAGTGAGCAGTACATGTAACAGTAACAGTACTGTATCTCTGATATAAGGTCTAGATAAACCTTGAGCTCCTGAAACTACCTGGGGAAGATTCATGTCAGATTCCTGGAAGGTTAACAAATTGGAAAGCATGGGCCTCTATAGTCAACACTGTTAATCTTCACAGAAACCACGCGGATTAAGAGACATTAAACTTAACAGAAGACTGGTGAACTTCTGATGCAGCAGCATCTTAGTCAAATCCCATGAAAATTAACTTGTAAACTGTTTTTTTTGGGTTTTGTTTGTTTTTTTTTTATTAGCATTTTCACCCTAATATAAATGGTACAAAGTTGCCCAGAGTTTGGCTGGTTGCTGTTTAATCCCATTCCATGGGAGACCAGAGTCATGACAGACGAAGCAAAGTCTCTGTCAGAGCTACCACAGTAAATTACAAATATAAAACTTTAAAAATCCATTTCTGAGAGCAAAGAATAGGGAACCACTGGTAAAACTGACACCACAAAAATATTATAAAACTGCAATACGTACACATAGGCAAACAAGATACCTTAAGATCAGCAGACTGATTAGCTAAGGGTTGTTTTCTGCAATCAACTGGTTCTTGGAATTCATCAGCTAAGGGAAGATGAATGCAAATAAGATAAAGACCCTGAAGACGTGTACAACAGAAGTCATGGGGTGGGACTCCCATGACATTACATACTTGACCACCTATAGCTCTACAGAAATCAGGGCACATTATCTCTTGACTTTTTAAAAGTTCATCCTGATACTTTTGAATTATTCATGCATGACTGACAGCAGAACCAAGACAGTTCCCACCAGGACTTGACTTCCTCCACAGCAATGAGGTTGCCTACCCTGTGCAGGTAGAAGAAATCTCTATCACAGAAAGTGCTGTTTGAATACCTAGCTTCAAGAGAAGGTAAGATGTTCTGCCACACTGAGAGTGGAAGCAACTCTGAGAAGCAATAGCATTGCCACATCTTAATAGGAGAGTGTTAATTGCTACCTCTTTGTCAAGAATGCTCCCTCTGGCATTGAGTGTGGCAAAAAAATACGAGGTTTTGAGATAACAGCATTGTCCTCATGATGGCCCGAGTATATAGGCAAGGCAAGATGTGCAGGCATCTGTACAAAATGGAAGTCTGAATATTTCAAATATATAAAAGTCCACAAGATCAAAAGCTCATCTAAATTTCCAGCTGTATTAGGAGGTCTAATGAGATACACCATCTGTGCTTGTAGATAAAGCATTTATGCTTGCATGTATCTGCTACGCACACATGAGGCAGAACAAATACAGTTCACCCCATACAAGATTCCCAAAGCTTCGTGGGCTAAATGGACTGTCCTGCGATTTCATCAAACAGCAGTATCCCCAAAACCAACACATTTTATAACACAGCTCTACTTTATCATCACTGCTTCTATGCATTGTCCCTACACTGTTGCACAGGGAAATCCCAGGAGATCCGAGTGCAGAACATAGCAGCTTCACAGAACAGGCAGAAACAGACCAAGATAAAAAAAGGAAAAAAGACTGGGATCTGTGAAAGACAGGTAAAGACCCCTGAAGTTAAAGAGGAGACAAACCCTACCAGCTGTCTACATCTTTTTTGTATAGTGGGGAGCAAAACTGAATGCAGTATTCCAGGTGTGGCCTGACTGAGTAGAGTGGGATAATGACTTCTTTGTCTCTTTTGGCGATTCCCCTGTTGATGTAATGCAGCATCCTGTTGGCTTTCTTTGCTGCAGCAGCACACTGTTCATTCATGCTGAGCATGTTGTCCACCAGGACCTCTAGGTCCCTTTCCACAGAGCTGCTCCCCAGCTGGGTTGGTCCCAGCCTGGGCTGCACTCTTGTGTTGTTTTTACCAATGTAAGGTTATATAGAAGATCCCCTTGCTGTAACAGTTGGAAAGGGTTTAGCAAATAAGCTAAGAAATGCTTGAGAGAAAACATCTAGGGCTAAGGGAGTGCAATGACTTCACAGAGAATGTGCTGAAGACATACTTACAAAATCACATAACCAAACTTCTACAATTATACTTTTTTTTTATATATATATGGTGTCCAACTTGAGATCCTCAATTGTAAGAAAGAATGCCAACATAAATAAAGGAAACAAGAGCAGTGGTTGGAAGATACAAAAAGCTACATGCAAGCTAAGTATTCAAACATGTCTGGATCTTAGGGTCAAGCTGGCCAGCCAATCATACTTTCTGCACTTTAACATTAAACTCAGCTTCTTCATACCTTAAGAATGTTTTATAAATAAACTGATGCTAGGAGCACCACTTACAAGCACCATGCAAAAGCCCATGAGGAAATTATTTAGGCTGCTGTGAGAAAAGTTTTTTAAAGTGTAATAAATAGGAACTAGAGCCACTGGAGATTCAGTGGGTATTATAAAAGGTTGAGCAACTAGCTATTTAATGGCATAAATTCTGTGAAATAAAGCAGGCTCTGAAGAAAGCTTGGGAGAGCTGATCCTGCAACTAAAGTTTGTCAGTGAATAGACAGATGGGAGCAGATTTAACCCTATTTCTTTAGGTTTTGGGGGGTCTTTTGCATGTTACTCATTTTTGTTTGAAGTCTTACTGCTACTTCAAAGACAACTTTTGGCACATACGAACCTTCTGATTGGTATCATTTAACCATGATGGTCTAACAATTAAAGGAAGTCTGAAACAATTCTTATTAAATTCACAAACCTGTCTGAAAGAACTGACAGGTTTTCTGCAATTCCTACTACTTTTAGAAGAAACCACCAAACCAAAGCTCAATGAAGGTTAAGTAGATTTTCAAAGTTTTTAAAGCTTAATTTAACCCAGTGATATTATCCAGGCTATCCGAAATTCTTCTTGCAGCAGAATAAGCAAGATAGCTTTTTTTTTTCTGAATAGCAATAATGCAAGGTTGCACATAGCTATTAGATGCTAAGCCTGGATGGGATGAAATCTTCTGCAACTTTGCTTTTAAAAAGCAAGGTAGGAAAACAAACTTCGTCATACAGCATCATACTGATCATCACACCATCACACTGATGAATGTTTGTAGATTGTTATATTCACTGGGAAAATTAGTGAATAAGACAGAAAGGTAAGTGATAGCAGCAATGAGCTGTCATCCTCAGCGCAGCATGAGATAAAGACATTCTGCTAGTATCTTGTATCTAGTTCCTGGCCATAAAGCAGCAGCAGCATTAGAAGCAAATATGCTTTTCTGCACTTCCTTCTGTTTCTCAAGTTTAATTCCTCCGCCATTCCAGTTCACACCTTGATTTGGATCTCCTCATCCTCTCCCCCTTTCTACCTAGCTCCTTATTAACTTCAGCAGGCCTCTCACTCAGTTTTCTGCCCTATTTAGGGCAGTTCAAGTCTCTCTCTTACACACTTAAACAACTCCGCCTTCCAATTATCTTTTCAGACAATTACAGTCTTTGCCTTCAAAAGCCTCCTCCTACTCCCTGAACCTTCCTTTGTCCTAGAAAGATATTCATCCCCTCAGGATCTTTAATTCTTCCCCTTATTATCTAGCTGTAATAAATTACTGCTTGGAGACATTAGTCCCTGGATATTTCTACATTCAGGATCTTCTGCCAATTTACTTCTTGTCGCAGGATCAAAACAGAACTTCAGGAAGTGGAACATTTTCCTGCTACCGCTGACCAGTACCACTGCAGAGCTGACAGCAGGTCGCAAAGAGAGAGAGAAAAAAGCTATTCTTCAGGAAAGAAGCAAATGTCAACGTATGTTTAAGTGTCAGCTTAACTCAGAAGTCTTGCTAAACATCTTCCTGGTACTGTTGTGCAGTTTTGGCTCCTGTCACAAGGAAAGAGCTGATAAACGTTATGTTACTTCTTCAGATAATCTAAACAACTGCTGGAACAAAGCAAGGATAAGAAACTGGTGGCAGCAGTAAAGACAGCTGCTTGCAATGACAGCACTTAATCCAGATTGGTGCCTGAAGTCTTACCTTCCTGAGAAACCACTGTCTTTTTCAAAGCCAGTCTCACAACAGTGTTTGGCAAGCTGCTTTAAATTTTGGAGAGAACTGACTGTATTCTGTGACTGACTAAAAGGTAATGTCTAATTACACTAGTTTGAAAGATAACAATAAAACTTTGATGATTCATACAGTTGGTTCCAAATTTATCTATGCCAGTTGCCAAGCAGTTCTTTTCAGTCTTTGCTTTGATCAGAGAAAGTGACCTTCCTGTCCTTTTAATACCAACTGTAAAATAAGCTTGCAATTAGTTCTTTAAAGTTCAAGTGATGCTAATGAAATCTCTTATGACCAAAAATGCAAATTAATGCTTTAGTTCTACATCTTGATAGTTTAGGGAATTTGGATTGCTCTCTGTCCCAGATACACTAGAGAAGAAAATATTAACAGGACCAAAGACATTGGGATAAACATACTAGCATGTCTCCTAAACTAGCAATATTTTTATGCCTATGTTAATTAGCAAATATTATGAAACAAGTTTTTTAACATCTGATGAAAAGAGCATGAAAACTTGCATTATTTCTACATAAGCAAAATTTATAGGCAGCTGTCCCTAAAAACATGCATGTTTCAGCTCTTCCTTTCTCATTAAGTCAAACAACATCAAGGTAATAGAGCTAAAAACAATTTTGGTACCAACGTTATTTATTGTGTTTCCCAGCACATCAAGCTGTCATACTAACAATTAGTTTCCTTTTGAATTAAACTTGACAGGCAGTCCCTTGGTGAAAAAAACGTGTTGACTTAACTAAAACACATACTTCTTCTCCTTCAAAATACCTCCTCCATCAAGCATACAGCTTTTGCGATACTCTCTTCCTGCTAGGTGGTACTGCTCTTCCTGTTATTCCACAAATTCCTGCTGTGGACACAGCAAGGATCTAACTTACCCTCATGTGGTACACAAAATGAAGGTTTTTCTCCCCTCCTTAAAGAAGCAGACATGAAATCTGGACTTTGGTGCTCCTGTCATTCACTAGTGTAGCTGCTAATAACGTGTAATAACAGAATGAGAGAGAACTTCTACATCAGCCTGTTAAATGAAGGTGGCAACCATCTCTGAGAAACAATAGTAAGCACAGTACCCTCTACACTTCATTGCTTATCCTCAGGTTCTTCATCTATTCATGTCCCTACCCTTCTGGAACTTTTTCCCTTTTTCTAGTCATTGGGAACTTCACCTGACTGCCATGATTTCTCAAATATGACGGATGGTGGCTTAGCAACTTCATTCGCCAGCTCCTTCAGCACCCGCAGATGGATTTCATCAGGTCCCATGGACTTGTGCATGTTCAGGTTCTTAAGATGGTCTCGAACCAGATCCTCTCCTAGCTCCATGTTTTTCTTACATGATACTTCACTGAGGGTTTTAATACTATCCTACAGAACCGAGTCACTTACTTGCGTTTCATGAGTGTTGCAGGGAAAACCTGCTCGGCCCAGATGGTTTAAACCAAACTGGGATCAAAACACTTTGTTGACCTTTCAAGAACGTGGAATTAGGCAGCAGTCAGTAAGGTGTTGCATTCAAGTAGCAGTACAAGAGGTAAACCCCCAAACTAGACACATGAATGTTAACAAACACAAGCAAATATCTAAACACCCTCTGCTACAAATGTTGCCCTGTGTAAAAAACGCCAAAGAGATTTCTTGAATTCTCCTTTCCAAAAAGACCTCACCATAGGCAGTGTAGTAGCAAATGCCAATTGGTGTATTGATGAGGAATGGTGAGGAAATGCTGCATGCTCTCTATGTTTCTGCAAAGTTCATGCAGATGGAACCCGAACCCCTTTCCTTTCACCTTTGGGATCGCCACACTCCAATGACTGTATGTGGTATAAAAGCCTTTACAGATACAGTATGAACATACAGATTTATTTAGAGGGACACCCCGCAGCAATGCCCAGTGTGTGGCCACCATGGGCAGGGACATCTCCTGGGCTTCCTGGGCACAGGCACTGCCTCAGGGCCAGCAGCCCAAAGGCCTTTCTCCAAGGGATGCTGGGTGAAGGGGCAGCAGCAGCAGCAGGGCTGCGGTGGGCAGGGCTGCAGGGGCCCCGTCACCCCCGTGTCATAGTGCCGGCACCCGGCCACACAGCATCACAATGCTCCGGGGCAGTATGAATCCGGTGCCCTCCCCTGCCCCACTGCCAGAGTGCTCGGCGCTGCCACCAGGACAGAGCTGGCAGCCTGAGGGCATCCGAGAGGCAGTCCTTGGGGCACCGGGGGAATTCCTAGGAAGGGGGAGGGGGTTGATGGGGGCAACCCTTGAAGCTGCACGAAGCTGCAGGAGCTTCTGCGCTGCCGTTCCAGCTCCTGGAGGGGCCATGCTCAAAGCTCATCCGATCTACGGATGGATGGAAATCCTGCCTCAGTCACTGGGGAGCTCGCCATCCTCATCTGCTGGGCACCAGGGAATTAGGTGAGGGGGGGACTAAGGGAGGGAACACTTGAAGCTGCGAAGCTGCAGGAGGTTCTGTGCTGCGGTTCCAGCTCCTGGAGGGGCCACGCTCAAAGCTCATCGGATCTATGGATGGATGGATGGATGGAAATTCTGCTTCAGTCGTTGGGGAGCTCGCCATCCTCATCTGCTGGGCACCAGGGTATTAGGTGAGGGGGGGACTGAGGGAGGGAACACTTGAAGCTGCGAAGCTGCAGGAGGTTCTGTGCTGCGGTTCCAGCTTCTGGAGGGGCCACGCTCAAAGCATCATCGAGGGATCCTGCTTTGGTTGTCAGGGAGCTCACCGTCCTCACCTCCTGGGGAGAGAGTGGCAGCAACCAGAAGAAAAAGGATGCACAGGTGGCTCAGTGCCCTCCCGCAGTGTGCTGGAGCTCCCACTGTCAAGCACAGGAAGGATTCGTGCTCCGAGGATTCATCAGGCCAATGGCATTTTGCTGTTGTTGGGAGCCCCTGAGATGGCTTCAGGTGGAAGCAGAAAAAGCAGTGCCAGCGTCCCTCTGTCCCCTTAGAGGCGTAACCAGTGTGTGGAGCGGGAGCAGGTCTTGCTCACATGCTCAGGGAGTAGCCGATCGCCAGCACTGGGGTCAGGAAGGAATTTTCCCCTGGGGCAGATTGGCACTGGTCCCCGGGGGTTTTTTGCCTTCCTCTGAGCACTTGAGCACTGAGCATGACCCCTCGTCAGGGCTCCTTGGTCCATTCTGGCTGCGTTACCGCCTGGTGCTCATGCTCCACGAAGGCGGCCCCTCGTGTCCTGCAGCTGGGGGGGAGAGAAGTGCTTTTTTCCCCCCAGGCTGGACTAGTAAGCGTCCCTGGGGTTTTTTGCCTTCCTCTGCAGCTGAGCACAGCCCCTTCATGGGGCTCCTTTGGGTCATGGTGTCCCAAAGGCAGCTGCTCGTGCTCCACGCAGGTGGCCCTCGTGCCCCGCATCCGGGGGGAGGCAGCCTTCTGGACTCCCAGGGTGGCCCCAGCATGGCCTCGGGACTTGCTGCTGTCCTCTGGAGTACTGAGCACCAGCCCTCATCAGGTCTTCCCTGGCCCTTTCTGGCTGGGTTCTTTCTTGCACTGCTCTCGCACCACCACAGCACCGCTCCTGCCCTGGCTTTCCTTTGTCAGGCTGCAAGGGAGGGTTTTTCCAGCTAAACGGAAGGGTCTAAACTAAACCAGACTAAAATTAACTAAGCTAAACTAAATCAAATCACTTTATTTAGAAATAAATAAAATACTCTTTCTACCCGTAACCGTTCTGAGTTGTGTCTTTGAAAGTGGTTTTGGTGCTGAAATTCCCTCGGCATTTCAGGTAAATAAGGATCTCCTCATTGTGCAACTAGTGAGCGCAGGGAAGGGAAGACAATAAAATGGAATGGAATAGAACAGAAGAGAGTCGAATGCAACAGAAAGCAACAGAAAGCTCTGCTATGTTATGCATATAGAATCTTAGAGCAGTTAGGGTTGGAAAGGACCTTATGATCATCTAGTTCCAGCCCCCCTGCATGGGCAGGGACACCTCACGCTTAACCATGTCACCCAAGGCTCCTTCCAACCTGGTCTTGAAAACCGCCAGGGATGCAGCATTCACAACTTCCTTGGGCAACCCATTCCAGTGCCTCACCACCCACGCAGTAAAGAACTTCCTCCTTACATCCAATCTAAACTTGCCCAAGTTTCAACCCGTTACCCCTTGTCCTGTCACTACAGTCCCTAATGAAGAGTCCCTCCCCAGCATCCTTAGAGGCCCCTTTCAGATACTGGAAGGCTGCTCTGAGGTCTCCATGCAGCCTTCTCTTCTCCAGGCTGAACAGCCCCAGCTTTCTCAGCCTATCTTCATATGGGTGCCACAAGTCCAGGTAGATGACATCAACTGCTCTACCCCTGTCCATCAGTTCTGTAGCCCCATCATAGAAGGCCACCAAATTGGTCAGGCAGGATTTCCCCTTAGTGAAACCATGCTGGCTGTCACCAAGCACCTTGTTGTTTTTCATGTGCCTTAGCATGCCTTCCAGGAGAATCTGCTCCAAGATTTTGCCAGGCACAGAGGTGAGACTGACTGGACTGTAATTCCCCGGCTCATCCATTTTCCCCTTCTTGAATATGGGGGTTATATTTCCCTTTTTCCAGTCATCGGGAACTTCACCTGACTGCCATGATTTCTCAAATATGATGGCCAGTGACGCAGCAACGTCATTTGCCAGCTCCTTCAGGACCTGTGGGTGGATTTAATCAGGACCCATGGACTTGTGCACGTTCAGGTTCTTAAGATGGTCTCAAACCAGATCTTCTCCTACAGTGGGCCCAAGGTCTTCATTCTCACAGTCCCTGCATCTGCTTTCCAAGACTTGGGTGGTGTGTTCAGAGCCTTTGCCAGTGAAGACTAAGGCAAAGAAGTCATTCAGAACCTCAGCCTTCTCCAAATCCTGTGTAGCTAGCTCTCCCGAGAACTTCCAGAGGGGGCCTACATTGTCCCTAGTCTGTTTTTTATTTGCTATGTACCTGTAGAATCCCTTCCTGTTATCCTTAACATCCCTAGCCAAGTTTGATTCTAACTGGGCCTTGGCTTTCCTAACCTGGTCCCTAGCTTCCTAGACAACATCCCTGTACTCTTCCCAGGCCACCTGTCCTTGCTTCCGCTTTTTTAAGTCTCTTTTCATTTGAACCTTTTTTCATTTGAACTTCCCCTCTTTAAGTTTGAACCCATTACCCCTGGTCCTATCACTACAGTCCCTAATGAAGAGTCCCTCTCCAGCATCCCTATAGCCCCCCTTCAGATACTGGAAGGCTGCTATGAGGTCTCCACGCAGCCTCCTCTTCTCCAGGCTGAACACTTGCAGTATTTTTCATATGAAGACTGTATGGCTAGCATAAAGACACTAGTATTTTTTGACTAAAGAACTTGTTGGATTTCCTGCAAAGGCTTTTACCACTGTAGCTGGCTCCCAGTTTATGGCCAGATCAACAGATCTCTTGCTTTTGACAATGCACTATCTTCCTTAAGAGGCTTTGATTTAAGAGGACAAGCAAAGTAATCTTCCCCCCTGAAAACCTACCAAGTGTTATGTAGAAAAAGAGTGAATTCCCACATGCATTAACAAAAATAAGCCCCACTACTCTGTCAGGTTTACCTTTATGTTGCGATAATAGCCACCAGTTTTGCCTCTCCCTCCCCCAGCCATCACCTTCTGGCCTGATTAAGACTGGGAGGATTAGAAAAAAAATAAAATAATGGAGGTTCTCACTTAATCATGCTCCCCTTTCAGGGGAGAGCTCTGAATCAGGATGGCACAAGGATGAAGTGAGCAGAGAGGTCCTCCCTGAAATCAGACCTATTCAGCAGCTCCAGGTCAGGTTTGCACTTTGAGCCAGGCAGTTGTGATCTTGTTCCCAGAATGCAGTACTACGGCGTGGGCACATGACAGACGTCAGTTCTGATCGTTTCAGGATTGTTTGTAATTACCAGCTTACAAGGACTATCAAGGAAGTCAGTGTTTATGCTGCCAATACTTCTACCAAATGCGAATTATTCCAGGACACTGTCTCTAAAACAACATCACTTCCAAATTACTTCAAGATGCCTAGCAGCAGATGGACCGCAGACTTACATCCTAAATGAAAATTATCACACCTTGACTGAAGGAGGTAGGGGGTGAAGAGAAGCTCATTACCAAGTACAAAAAGTCATGAACGTCAAGTACTACACACCGAATTAAAGCAACAACACTCTGCATAAAGAATTTTCAGGCTATTTCCCATAAAGCTGCATTTCATCTCTTCCAACAGTTTACTTTAGGGAAGTGAAAGTAAGGGATGGATGTGCAGAACCAAATTAAACTGTTACGTCAAAACGATCCATCTCTTGGCATCTATACATAGATTGACTAGTCTCACTAGACTCTGCTAGTTAGACTAACATGTGGCACTTAAATTTTTCAGCTATATTTACCAGGTTGTCTTCTCAATTTTCAACTGGGAAAATGAAGGCATTTCTCTGCCAGGTTTGTGTTAAAATTCTTTTTTTCAGACAAGTCTTACATTTCCTTCTTTTTTCATATTTTGAAAGCTAAACATGTTTTTAGGCATTTCCCCTTCCCCTCCCCTCCTTTTAGTCAAACTGATCTTGGCAGATCATGAATCATCAACTAACACTGCAACTCTTATCTCCATCTTAAGAAACAGGAAATCAAACTGAAAAAAAAAATGTATAAATCAAGGCTCTTCTCTCTTTGCTTTTCATTCTTTTCCTGTATCTGCTAGAAAAGCTCAGTCTGTATTCATGTCCATGCCTACAGTCTGAAGAAACTAGGATAGAATTAATCATATCCAATTTATGCCACATATTAAAGATAATGGATACAAATCTAAGCAAAGCCTAGGAGAGTTAAGATGTTAACTCATAACACTGCTATGCCAAAACTAAGCTCCTGGAAGCATTCTTTGCCATCCTATCTTGAAAAGAAGCCAAAGAAACCCCCCAAATATATATATGTGCATGTCTCAAATTCTTCCGCCCCCTGGGCTAATGCTCAGAATCTAACCAGGAGAGATTTCCTGAGGTGTTGTAAACAGTATCGGGGTTATGTCTGAGCAATTAGATTTACATTTTCTCTAACCCTTTTTGCCTAGGAAATCTTGCAGGATTAAAGACATTATTATTATCATGTGCAACAGCAGTAAATCCAGAGGATAACACTGCTCATGAGTTGTTTTCTGAACTTGCTACAGAGCCTACAGATATGCTGTAGACTAAAGAGGCATACTATACAGAGACCAGATCCTCATCTAAGGCTGCAGAGACAGGCCTGTTGACACCAGCTGAGAGTCTAGCCTACTTATGCTACTTAAAATACATTTAAGAAAAGCAGTGATTTGCTAGAGTAATTAAGGATTCAGTTTTCAAATGCCTTCCTAGAAAGTGCTCTGATGTAGGCTTCCAACTTTCCAGGCCCCTAAAAATCTACCACAAATGTTCTGTTAACTACTGCAGCAGTACTACTGGATTGTCTCCATAATCAAGTAATGTCATCACGGTCACCAAGAAGCCAAATTCCCAAGTACTCCTCTTACTCACTTTCAATGAATAAATCTTTCATGAGATAACTGTTTCCCCCCAGCACACATATGTCTCTATTGAAATGGCAATTGCTCTTAACATTAAGTCAATCTACAATTAGTCATATAGTGTTAGACCACACACTCACTTTGCTGACTCTCAGCAGGCAGCAGTGAACAGTGCTGTGGGAGAGGAGATGAGGACAAATCATGCAGAAGAGTGCTCCTGAGACTGCTCTGCAGAAACCTGCTGCTTGGGAACCTCCCAAGCCAGAGGCCGTGTCCTTGTATTTAGTAGCCCTTAACAAAAACGATTTTTCATGAATTTTCTAGTGGCTTTTGTAATCCAACACTACTTCTTGCAGAGTTTAGTGCTGTCTTTTTGGAGTTCATCATTGGTAGGGCATTTAACAAAGCAAACTTGAAGATTTCACTGTTTACATCCTTAAGGTCACTAGCAACAATCAATAGTTTCACTGTTTACATATATGAAGTCATATGTCTACCATTTCTGTAAATATAGATTTTGTTTATTCATTCGAATCCTAACACATGAATATTTGCCCAGAAGTTTGGCCCAACAGTGCCTCCTGTACTGAAAGGTGAACTGGGCTATGGAATCCCATAGCAGTAAACACTCACTGAAATTATGGCAGACTAAACAAACTATGAAGATTCAACAACTCAAATATTAGCAAGTATCATTACAAAGGCTGTTAAATTCTGAGATGACTTCTGATAGAAATTTTGCTGCTATTTTTTCTGCACAGACACTTTGCCTTATTTGATAATCTTCATCCTGTAGTAACATAATTAAGCTCAAATAAAAACAAATGAATACAGAAGCTATTTACTTGCCAAGGTTTTTCTCTTAAATACATTCAAAGAAAAAACTTAGAAAATATTAACAGGCAAATAGTTAATTTGCTTCAGTAATGTGAATGCTGAATTAGATTCAGCATATGAATCTATTACTTAATTCTTTTGTTTACATAGTTTTTCACCTATGCCACCTAGTGAATGTAACAGCGTCAGAAAACTTTAGTTCAGGATTTTCTAAAGAAAAAATAATGAGTGGGTTCTCAATGTAAAGTTCCTGTGAAGTTACCCCAAAACAGAGGTTATATACATTGATGGAACTGTTACCAAAATCTGTAAGAATGTTCATAGGAAGAAAAACCTATCTGGGATGTGCAGGATTCAAAAAAACGCAAAGTTTCTCGTTAAATAAACCAACCTCCCATGGGATATGGCAGAAGACACTCCCGATTATCAGAAACTAGAAATAAAGCACAGGGATAAATCAAATATGATGATGGAAGTTAACAGTGGAATCCTGCAGGAATCTCAAAAAGAGATCTAAATAGCGAGATGACAATATATGCTAATGTTAGTGAATTATTCAGCTTAAAAAAACCCCAAACCTGAACGTATATGGTTACAAGGGATCTCAGAGGAACGATGGAACAATAAAGTGAAAGAGAAAGATGACACCTTGATGAATGCAGAATATACACACTGGGAAAACCAATCCTAACTGTACATAATAATGATGGGCTCTAGAACAGTTATTACACTCAAAACCAAATGTTGGAATCACCATGAAAATATTTTTTAAATCAGCAGCTTAATACCCTAAAGGCAGCTACAAAGTCAACTGGAAAATGAGAGCAACTAAGAGAAGGAAAAAAAAAGCAGAAAACCAGAACTATGCCAGTGTGTAAGTCTACAGTGTACTTTTACCCTTCACACTGCAATTCAAGTTATCCCACCACAAAAAAAACACCAAAGACAGAAAAAGAGAACTCCAGGAAAAATGCACAGTAGAGAGGAGAAACTAAAACAAACACAGTTATTCACTATTTCTTAGTAAGCAAGACTTGAAGGCACAGGAAACAGTTCCAGGCAAGCAAAAAGCAAACGCTTTCTGCAACACAGGCTACTCAAACTGTGGTGCTACCATCAACAGAAATACGATTATCGAAGTGAGAAATGTATGTATGATCAAAAGAGGACAAGAGAAATAGTAACTAGGTCCATTGGCTAACATGATTAGCAAATTTCTAAGCAGTAATTTGGATTGCTAGATGCTTGGAGGCTCTTTCTAAACTGGCCCTTCTTGTACACTGTTCTGAAGCACCATCTGCCAAGGAGTGCTACACAGGCAGGCAAAGACAGACAAGAGCTTTGTGCTGGCCCTGCATAGCCATTCATATTCTTTAAAACAGGAGATGAAGGAAGAGATTATAATGAGGTTATAATTCCCCCTTTCCTTCATTGTATTAATAGTTCTTTATTGTTTTAGAAGACATGGCAACAGGCAGGGAGAAGTATGATCTATATAGCATCTTAAAAAGCCATTAGTTAATAAACCTACATAAATTTAAAAAAAATGCTGCAGAGGAAGACAAAATCTGGTGCATTAACTGCAAGCAGTTATCTTCCCTTTCCTTGTCCTATTGGCACAAGAAAACTGTGTCCATTAACTTGGCAAATTTCCTCTTCCCAGTAAAAGGTATTAAAATCTGAAAGAATTATCAAAGAAATACTAAAAAATATCTTCTAGCCTACTTGGTATGCACAGATTTCCAAAAAATGCCAACAAGACTCCTCATTAAACTGAGTTATCATGGGATACAGCAGGAGACACTCTTGAGGATCAGAAACTACTTTAAAACATTTATGAATATCACATATCTATTTCTGTTAGAAATATGCAGCTCCTAAAAACTTCTCTCCTCCCTCCCCCCCCCAGTCTAACACAGAAAATCTAAAGGAGCCAAGTCCTGATCAGAATCAGGTACATTGTTAGTCAGCTCTGCACAGAAGGCAGAACACATACACAGAGGTCTCTCAACATTAAAAAGAAGGTTGATTTTAGGAAAACACATCAGGAAGAGGACAACTGGAAATCACCAATACAGAAATAATTTTAAGGGTAAGACACAGCACAAAGTAAGAACATGAAGACTGGGAAACAAGGTAGCATAAGGGGAGATCCTCCAAAGGGCAGCAGCAGGAATAGGTAATACATTATCAGCAGGACTGCAAATTTTCTGCAGTTGTGCTCACGTGTAAAATATGAAGGAAAAATGTAGTATTAATTTCCAAATCATCTAGAGGTCATCAAAACCATCCCAGTACAGGGAAGGAATCAGAACAGGCAGTGCCATCAGACAGAACTCCCATGTTTGGAGAAAAAAGGAGAACATGCAGCTCTGTTCCATAGAAGCTTTTGAGGTTCTGTCATTTTTTCCCCACTGTAAACCGAAGCAAGAATAAAATCTTTCAAATGCACCAGCAGAAACAGAATTGTGCAATGCCTGAAAACTGGAAATTAATTCTACAGCAGTTTTCAAAGCAATAAATAAGAATGATAAATTCCATTTAGTCAAAAGCCTTCTACATAGCCCTATGTGGAAGAATTTGTGTTAATGTTATTAGTGTCACTGTTGATATAAAACAACATACACATGGCTACATACACTTTTCCTCTAGAATCACAAGTTAGCATCATCCTAGAAATAAAAGAAGACTCACACAAGTGTAAAAATACCCAGTTCACTTACTGTAATTTCATTCCATCACCTCCAATACAAAAGCAACATTTTAACAAACAAGCCAAATGGGACTGGGCATTAACTGGTCATTTAATTAATGAGTGTCCCACAAAGTCAAAAGTCCAAACTACTGCATGCAAAGAAGTTGGTTATTAGCAACAACAACATGGTGCATATTAGTAAACATGGTAATATGTTGGATGCAAAAATGAAATATTAAAAATAATCTAGCAATGGCAGCTTTCATAAGTAATGCAAAATACTCTTCATCATCCTAACAACTACCAAACAGAAAACGCAGTTTCTAAACACTAACGTTCTAAATACTAGTACGAGGTTACAGTTTCAGGAGAGCGCCTTGTCAGGACTGGAGGACAATCAAGCTCATTATCAGAGTTTAATGTATACAAGGATGCATACACTCAGTAATGAAATCGCGCTTACTGAATTATTTTGAATACTTTCAGTAGTTCCAAACACTCTCAAAAGGGACACTACAACTTAAGCTGTTCTAGCAAAAACCAGCCTTGCTCTCCCAATACCTGGGGCTCTGCATTTATTTTTTCTTTTTCTTTTTCTTTTCACATGAAGAAGAGTGCTTTAGAGCATGCTTTGGGAAGCAATGACAAACATTCAGTATTGCAAAGTACAAAAAAACCCCAGCATCTGTCTTTAATAGAGCGTCCTGTATTTGTCATTTTCCCCAGAGTGAAATTTATAATTTGAGAAGACATGGAACCCAGTCATACCCTTGGCACGTTGTCAACTGCAAGCTTAATGCTACCTGCCACCCCAGGCAAAATCCCAAGGCAAGGAACAGGAGCTCAGTCTGAATACATGACTCAAGACCTGGGGAAGGCAGAGTGCCCCTGCTGCAAAAGACATCAGTGAAACCAAACACACCAGGACTCTCAGACTGTCTCATTCAGTACTGCAGTATGGGGCGCTAGATGAAGCATGCCATGGATCTCTCCGTAATTAAGAGCTAGCTGAGTATTTAATTATGGATGTAACAACCTGGGGAGAAAAAAAAAAAAAAAGAGAAGAAAAAAAAAAAAGGAAAAAAGTTACATTTCAAGATCATTAGGGAACCATTTTGGTTATACCCCGCAGCAACAAAGCTAGCTCCTCTTTGAACACAGTAAGAGCCCCAGGCTCACCATGTTACATATATTTTAAGGAATGAATCCCAGAGAAACTGAAACTCATCAGAACTAAGATTTGTATGAATGTCATCAAAATATTTTTTATTAATTGCCATTTAACAAATGCCTTTGACCAAGATGCAATCACTGAAACGTTACAATAAAATCAAAAGGCAGCAAGCCTACCACAGCAAACGCTTTCTCATCAAGTAATGTGCTGCAATGAACAGCTCCATCAACTGCTACAGCAGACTAAATAAAACTAGGATGCTAATATAACAAACGTTTTCAGTGTTGTCTTTAATTATCGTCCATATATCTCCCGATTCTAGTACCAGTGTCCTAGGAGCAGCTGAATGAAATTCCCTCCTGTTTGGTCTAGTGACAGTTAACAAATGATAATTCTAAGTTTATTTTAATACTAATGCTTCAAAGTTCAGCACCTGATGCAGCTAAGGCAGAAGAAACTTAGGGAGAGGAAGGTGCTACTTGAGAAACTAAATCCCCCTCAGCGCACATGGTGTCAATCTCACACACCTCCTACTCATTTTCAGCTCATGGTGACTTTATTTCAAACATAGGTTTTTGACTCTAAATAAACAAGTAGCATCTGGTCCTCTGGCAGCTTTTTCTAGCAGAAATTCATACCTTTAGATTGAGAAATGTTCTCAGTGCTCCTTAACAACTAATAGAGGTTTGGCCTTAGGTGGTATAATCAAAAGGATTTGACTGTACTTTGGGGTTTGGAAACTTTTTTACTTTATAATGACAGTTGGGGCTGTTCAGCCTGTAGAAGAGAAGGCTGCATGGAGACCTCATAGCAGCCTTCCAGTATCTGAAGGGGGCCTACAAGGATGCCAGAGAAGGACCCTTCATCAGGGACTGCAGCGACAGGACAAGGGGTATGGCTTCAAACTTAAACAGAGGAAGTTCAGGTTAGTTGTTCTTTACAGTGAGGGTGATGAGGCACTGGAACAGGCTGCCCAAGGTAGTTGTGAATGCTCCATCCCTGGCAGTGTTCAAGACCAGGCTGGGCAGAGTTTTGGGTGACATGGTTTAGTGTGAGGTGTCCCTGCCCTTGGCAGGAGAATTGGAACTAGATGATCTTAAGATCCTTTCCAACTCTAACCATTCTGCGATTCTATTCCCATGTAATATCTGTTTCAACACTGTGCGTTCAAACTGGCATGGCGACCTCCATCCCATGCATTCAAATACTTCAGAAAGATTCCAAGAGAAAAGCACAAAGCAAAATGCCACTACTCAAGATACTAGCTTAAGATACTTTATTCTTCCATACAGATATTGAAAACCACTCACAAGATACTACTTCGCACCCATTTTCCTCTCACATATGACTAAGCTTTTCTCACTTTCTTCATCACACAGAATAGAAATTATAGACTTTTATTCTTGTAAAATGTTGTTTTTTGGTGGGTTTTTTTTTTACACCAGCTTGGCTGACAATTCAACTCAGCTTTCCAGCTAATTTCCTAAGACAGCATATGTTTCTTTGAAACTAAACTCAGTTCTCACTGAGCTGCATGGCGGATCTTCTATCCATTTTGAGGGAGGGAAATATCAGATCTTTTTTAGTTCTTTCACACATGCACACAGTACTTCAGGAATATGAAAAGAGCTATCCATATCATGTCATAACTAGCACTTACACTGATGGATTTATCAACTTACTGCATCAAGAAATACTGGAAGCATGAAACAGTCTCTCAGAAGACTCACATCTTTCTGTACGAAAATGCTTCATTCATAATCTTGTCTATATTTCTCTCCACTCCCTAAATTCACAGGTATTTTCACTTCTTAAATGGAGATATTCACACCCTCTTTTCTTGCCTTACAGTAGTTCTGCATATAAAAATCAGTATTATATATTCTATTCCCTATACTTATAGTTAAATCTATAAACGTATATGCATTTGATACAGTTCAACACAGGTCACAGCAACTACTTTGCTACTTCTGCAGTAGCAGATCTGTAGAAGGTATTATCCTGAAAACTCACAGGAAAATTGCTAATATCAGGTTTAGATCTTATAATTAAACAAATTATGCATATATAAACTTTAGTAGACTTGAGCATCTGTTAATCATAAAAATTCTATGCAAAAGATTAAGACAAAAGATGAATGAGGTGGAAAAACGCATTGAAGGCAATGTCACTTACGCAAAGAAGAGCATGACGCTATTAACAAGCTATTCCCTTAACTGTGAAGTGAATTTCAGTCCAAAATAATAAAGATCAGAAGAAGAAAGGAGAAAAAAGAAAAACACCACTTACACCAAATCGTGCTGGAAAATAAAGATGTTATGGAGAAGGTAGGAAGCTATTTTCCTCACTGAGCTATGTTATGTATTCTGCTTAATAATATTACAAAACTATAGCTGAATTTTTATTTTTTTTTACAGCTCTTTTGCCAGCAGAAATTCCTTTTAGCCTTTGGAATATTTAAGCAAGTAAAGAAAAAGTTACGGTCACACCAAACTCCAGAATGCAGTGGGGTGATGCCCAACATTTGCTGCAGTCTGCACCTTTCCCAGAAACTGCTGCAAGCACGGTGTTCACAGCTGGATTGCTTTTTCCCCTGATATTTCATCCTCTAAGGCCAACTGCCTCTAAAGCTCTACCTCTGAGTAATGAGAATTTGAATGACAAAGACATGAATAAAACCCCTCAAGAGTCATATCCATTATATCCATATATTTAATCTAGTTTCAGGTTTTAGATGGTCAATCATAAAATGGCAACATACAGTCTGTGAATAAAATCTTTGTGTAAAGCTACATCAGCTCACAGAGATGATAACAGAATTGGGCACCAAAAAGAGGGGAAAAAAAGGTGGTTAGAAAAGTGGTGGAAGAAATGTGAAATCTGTCAAAGAGGAGAATCTAGGTGTTGATGACAGATGCTTGTACACAGCAGCAGCTCACTCCTTCAGAGCTTCCTCCACTGACACAATAGGCCAAGGGACCTCTTAAGCCAACACGTAAGAGGCCCTGCTGCCAGAAAGGGAGACTCAGTCAAAACACTGAAGTTGCACATTTCCTCTCCAAAAACTTAAGCACAAGTTGTAGCAGCTTATGTGTCCCAACCTATCACTATCTTTTAACCTTAAATATTCATCATGCTGAGCCAATGCCACCTTGCTTTTCCAATAATTTGGTTTTACAGATGCATGAACAGAGTAAAGAGGTCTTTTTTCAACTTTATGTTAGCGAACTACATGGGAGAAACACTCACTCTGAGTATTTATGGAAATACAATGCTACCTGTTCACAACAGTTTGGTGTCCATGTTTAACAAACTCTGAAGCATCCCTTTCTTAGAACTCTCAAGATTTCCCACTGACAAGTACCTGTTGACTCTACAACAGACAACATTAGAACTAACCTGACTGAAACACCTTCATCCATGACGGAAACTACCTCCTAGAGGACTTGTGTGCAAGCAAGCTGAACACCAGACGTCATTTCCCAAGTCTTAGCTGTGCTGAAGGGCAGCTATTCCCAAGTGAAAGGGTCAGGACTTTGACTCTACAGTTTCTGCCTCAGCTAAACAACCAGAACAACAGGGTAAAATCAAGGAGTAGAAAGAGCTTCAAGCACTTCCATATTTAGGGTGCGAACAAACATAGAAGCCTCCTCTAATGGCTTAACTCTATAATCTACTTCCTATTTTTTAAATTCTGTCAGAAGTTTGGACAACGTTAAGGTCATTAACAAGGCAAATATTAACTATATTTCAATGACAGCAGAACCTTCAGTGGCAAATGAAAAATGGAAATAACAATACCTGTTGTTATTTCTTCTTAATCACAACAGAACTAAGTGAGGGAAAGGAAAAACAAATATACTTTGAATTAAATGCTGTACCTGCAGCCTAAATTTTTGAGACTTTCATCACACTTCTAAACAAAAAAAAAGCAGGTGCAGCTGAACTAACATATTCAAACTTAACAAGTAACACAGAGATACCTGAAGGATAACACAGGCCTTCAACAACTCCTCTATCACCATGAAATTGAGTAGGTACCAAGACTGTCTCTTTGACATACGGACACCCATATGCTTCATTAGCACGATTTTGGTTTTGAGTCACCACATTCTAAATTATCCTCCCATTTACTTTTTTTTTCTGTTTTTTTTTTTTTCTTTTTACCCAATGAATATGTCTGAGGCCAAAATCCACACCCTTAACTGAATTAAAATCCAGGCTACATAATTTATTCTTTCTAGAGCTAATGGAAAGGCAGACATTATGCTGGATTCACAATCCCCAGGTAAGTTTAAGTTATAAAACACGTAATTTACATATGTATACTGAGAAACCACTCTACTGCATTTATATTCAGGAATTAAGTAACTGTAATTACCCACTTTGTTTCAGAAATACAACAAAGGAGAGGGAAAGAGTCTTTAGACATGAAAGCCTCTGCAGTTTACCCTGTTTGTTAAAAGGCAGAATGAGTCATATATTTGCCTTAAATATTTTCCTTAAAATCCAGATGCTGATACATAATTACAGTTTCTTCTTCTAGGGGTCCCAGAGAGACAATTAATAAAGCTTTTGTGCAAAACTGAACAAGCAGCTCTCACTTCAAATTATGTGTCTTTCAGGAGTATTTATTATGGCTAGAGTCAGATGCTGGCACCAGGAGTGCACATGCTATTACAAATCGCAGTTAAACGTGCATTAATGGGCTTCTAATAAGCCCAGGACTATGGATAGCCTACTTATTCAAAATATTTTCTATAACAACATACAGCCCTGGAAAACTACAGTTTCTATTCATAATCCTTCCTCTACATTTCACCTTCATCTATCATCACAAAGAAAAAAAAAGGCACTTCCAGCAGCAATCAGTGTGACTGTCAATCAACCAAAACTGCAGCCATATCCAATACCCAAATCAACTCAAGTGTTAAGCAATTACAGAAACATTAAGAAAATCAGTAACAGACCAGAAGCTCATCCAGCTTGTATACTATCTCCAGCTAGGTTGGAGATATCAAAATCTCTCGTCTTGAAGAACATGTGGGCTAAGGACCCCACCTCACAGTCAAGTTTGCCCCTGACATCTTGACCACAGTGCTGCCACTGGCTTGGGATGACACACAAATTTTTTTTAGTTCACCTAAACCAAATGATGGAACCCTCCCTTCTTTCATTGAGTCTTCTCCATAGAATCCTTTTCAGCCATTCGTCTTTAAGTAAAACTATATTTACACCAGACTTATAGAAGTATTTCCAATACCACTTAAGGCCATGCACTGCCTCGCAGGCAAAGTTTAAATTTGTATAACATCATCTTACCCCATATTGTTTTACGGGATCACAAATGACCATTATAACAACTCAGCCTACCATTTCATGAAAACGTATGCTGTCACAACAATTTTATTTTAGGAAACAGAACTAAATAAAATACTTTGCAGAGTAAATTACAGTAACTAGATTGCAGGTTGCTAAACAACTGAGAAATGTCAAAGATGATATACCTGGTGAATGTTAAAGTCACCTTTATCACAGCAATTAGCTACTGTAGAGGTGTTTACCTGTATCAGCTTTGTTTACATTGAGACTAGAAACATTGACCCAACATCTTTTTCTGCAAGCATGATGCAAAAACAAAGTCAACTGTCTCCAAAGCCACACATACTTCCGTGAACATTAGCTGAAAGCCTTCTTGCTGAGCAGCTGCTCAGATCTGTGCCATCATGGGGAGGCCACGTGCCCTCAGATCTCCCAGGGAACTCTGGGAAAGCTCAAAATCTTCTGCCTTGATTTACTCCCAATTCCACTAATCTGTGCTCATCTAAACCTAAAATGAGATTAAAACAATCAATCATCCTAGCCTCCCTCTTCACACACAAATTACTCTTCTCTGTTTTGTTATTTTGTCTCACGTCACTGTCAGCTGCCTGTATCACCCAATACCAGTTGCCTGAAGGGCTGTTTACTTCTTCTGACTTTGAATGCAATAAGGAGATTGCATCATACCAATGATACTATCTTAAAATGGCAAAGACTAAAAACACCAGACTAGAAAGTTAAACACACAGATGTCTCTGAACCTCCTTTCCAAAGGGACATAAAATACCAACTAGCAAAGACCAAAAGGTACATATATATTGGTAACAGAGGAAGCAGAGTAGAATTCTAGTGGTTTCTTCTCCCCCTCCTGATAAACCTGTTCCTATCTCTTGAAAAACCTCCCTCTACAGGCATCAGACATCCAAGTGTTTCAGAAGGGCACTGTGAATCAGCAGGAGCAGACAGAGAAACTCCAGGGGACTGCACCTTCCTGCACAAAAGCAGCTGACATGCTGCAAACGTAATTTAATTTTGACAAACAACAACTTCAAGTACTATGGCCTGTGGAGTTTGCCTATTCTGTCTAAGGCTAAATAACTTCTTGTTCACATCTATAGCTTGTACAGCCACCGGAGCTGTACAAGCATTCCCACAGGAGCCTACAACAGGCACATCAAACCTTCTCCCTCACAGAAACAAAGGTTTCCCAGTTCTACCAGGAAAACAACTTGTCTCAGACTTGTAAACCAACTCATAGTTTTGTTTTATAATTCACGCTGGTTCCCATCTAACTATGCTCCTTTTGTCAATTCTGACGCTTTCTGTCTCAAAAGGATTAAATCAAGGAAGTAAGAAGTTCAGACCAATCTTTTCTGCATTAATATACAAAGAACAACTGAATGAATACACAAGTGCCTAATACAGACTAATAACGCATCCTCTACAAGAAAACCAAGGTGAAGAGCACGCTCCGAGTGCATATTTTGGAAATAAACTGATCAGGTGGCTGAAGGAGTGTATTTTATGGGGTGCAACAGCCAACTGCTCCCTAGTTAATACAGTAGCTGTCGAGTTCATTAAACCTCCTCCTCTACCTTTAAACCATAAACGTTGCTCACAGACCTGCTTTACAATATTAATATACAGTGTGTATTTGTTAGCATCTCAGGATAAGGACTGCACTCCTCCTGATCCTTCAACTGGAGAGGCTTTGCTTTGCTTGTGGATTAGTCTCAGGGCAGCTGACCTGGACTCCCTGAAGATAACACTGAAATGGAACAGACAGTCCAAAGAAACACCTCACACATGCCAGCTAGGACTGGACCTTCAGTCCAGAGGACCAGACTAAATAATCTCCAAAACACACAGTGCGAACATGAAGTACCCAGCACTGCCTGTTTCTCCCTGCCAATCTTCTTCTATTGTGACACAGCACCTGCTAAAGCAGACACAGCCACAAATATCAAGGTTAAAAATTAACTTTTCCTTATGCTATTTCAGTGAGAGGCATGGGGAATTAAAATCGTGTTTGAAGAATCCTTTATAAAGCAGATAGCTATACTGGAGCAGAGGTGTAGATCTGTGAACGGGCATAAGAAGTCCTGTCAATAATCCTAATGAGATTCCCTCACCATGAGGTTGAGGAAATGTAATAATAAACAGGTATATAACACTGCACTGGGTCTGGCTGAGATGAAGTTAATTTTCCCCACAGCCGCCCTCACAGTGCTGTCCTTGGTATTGCTAGCTAGAAAGGTGTGGGTAACACACCAGGTGTTTCGGCTACTGCTGAGCAGTGCTTGCACAGCATCAAGGCTGTCTCTCCAACGTTTCCCCCTCATCAGTAAGCTGGCAGTAGGCAAGATCTTGAGAGGTGATATAGCCAGGACGGCTGACCAAAACTGACCAAAAGGATATTCCACTGCATATGACATCTGATCAGCAACAAAAGCAAAGAGAAAAGAGAGGGAGGGCATTTGTTATTACAATGTTTGTCTTCTGAACCACCCACTACACATACTGGACATCACCTACTGATGGGAAATAGAGTACTTGTCTTCTGTGTTCCTTTGCTTCCATGCATAGTCTTTGGTTTTTCTTTATTAAACTGCCTTTAACTTGACCCACAGGTTTTTTCCACCCTATTTTCTCCCCACCCTGTCCTGCTAAGGAGGGGAGTGACAGAGCAGCTTGGTGAGGACCTGGCAACCAGCCAAAGCCAACTCAAACACACCTCAAATAAAAGAATGTACCCCCAAGCACAGTTTAAATTAACCACAAGATATGATTCCTTCCTTTGGACAAAACTCATTGCAGTACAGACTCTGTTCTGTGCCACTGAACCGAAATACAAGATGACCAACTCGGTTAAGGAAGAAATGGCATAAAGTTCATCTTCCTGCCTTTCATTTGGCTATATTGATTAAAATTATTTTTCCCTTCTCATGAAGGTGTTTCCTTTCAAGTTGTGAGTTAGTGAATAGACATGGTTGTTCTTATTTATACAGACATTTTCACAATGCTTATTTATTACCATTGTTTTACATGCAAAATAAACATCATGTAAGTCAGGCTACTTCTCAAAGCACAAGAATGTTTGTTTGTTTGTTTTTTTACCTTGAGCAAATAGCAAGGACAAACCCATGCAATAAGCTAGTACACAAAGATCTTGGGCAAATATAGTCTTGGTTACAAGAAAAAGCAGCACAAAACCAGGCGTCTTTGTATGAACAGAAATACAGCAACAGTTCATTGAACCTCCCTGCTTTCAATTCTACACAGCAATTACTGGATAGATCTAGTTAAAAATAGATCTAGGTAACTGCTGTTTGTCTTGTATGCTCCACCACTGAAACTGCTGTATTCCTACCTAAAATAAAAGCAGATATTAATACCACTGATTTTTTTACTTGTCTTTTAAAAGCACCACATTGTCAAATACCTCACAGAGAAAAAAAGTATGGGCCAAAGGGTACAAGGAATCATCTATCCCACAGCAAGATCACCTTCATACACAGATTGACAGCCTAATGCTTGTGTCCAAATATGCCTACTCTCTGTATGTCTGCACAGTCTGAAGCAGTATGCATAGATTTTAGGAAAGTTGATGTTTTTCTTTAACTGTACTTTTTTCCTAACCTTCACTTACCTGGTAAGGTCATTTAAAGGAGGCTCAGCAAGGTAAAAATTCCCAAATTCCCCAATTCTCTTGAAAGAGCATGTAACTTCTTACTGCTTTAAATCGATTTTATGATACAAAACCAACCGGTTTGACCAAATGGTGACAAGGTTCAAGGTCACGGAAATTCACTGTAGCACATGCCCCAAACCAAAGTGCTCACCTGCTGGTTTCCCAGTCTTGGTCATCCTTATCTTTTTCTTCTTTGGCATCAGAATTGTGCAGGTGTTTCTGAACAATACGCATCCCACCAGCCTTCACTGGAACAAAAATTAAAGAGACAGAACGAAACTCAGTCAGATCAGCATAAGTGAAAAATGTTTTAAGGATAAGCCTCCCTTCTCCCCTAAAACTTTGCCAAGTAGGGTAATAGTAATCACAGTTACAAAAAGTGGTCTGAAGCATTTAAAAGTGGCAAGCCTGAGGAACAGCTAGTCCAAGACCACATCTGCCATTCTTTATCACATCATGCCATCCATCTCTGCTCATCCTGAGAAGCTGCAGTTCATTTTACCACCTGCTTCCAAAACTATTTTAGAAAACTCAGCTTTCCTCCCACCCTTAATAACTTGCAGCAGTCAGAAGAACAAACCAAGGTGATGGTTCGCGTAACACTATGCAGAAGTCCATGAACATCAATGTTAAATACTCCCATAAAACAAGAAGGGTTGAAGAACCTTACTCTGTCTTTTCAAGTTAAAAACAACAACTATAATAATACTATTTATACGAAGAAGTACTTCACAAGCAGTATAATAAAAAGCAAAATTTAGGACAACTGTTAACCCTTTAGAACAGAGCTTTTTGTTTTGCAAAACATAAGCATTTACCACATTTCAAATCCTTGTCATGATTCAGTTTTAGAAATGGCACAAAATTGAAAGAATTGCTTTGAAACAAAAAATGAGCACCAAAAGCAAATCCATTTGTGTTCATGATTTATCCCCTCCAAAGTGAAATATAAACCAGCAACCTAACCAGACCTAAAACTGCAGAGCAACAGGCCATCTGCTGTTGATCTGCCCTCTGTTTTAATATTGTGTTTGTATGGGTTGGTTTGTTGGGATTTTTATTTTTTTTGTTGTTTCAATCATTGCTATACACACAGGGCAGCCAAGGGTAAGACGATACAACTTGTTAGCTAATTCAATGGGTTACACAGCCACCAGTAACAATATCAGAAAACCGCTATTGTGGTCAGGAGTCAGTAAAACCACCTACAAACACACTGGTGTATGTTACACATTGTTGTGACACAGTAAGTCTGTGGACAGCCTCAGCAGAGTTGCAGCAGCCGGAGCAAGCAGGATGCCAGAGCAGCAGTTGGAAGGAGCCGAAGTGGCTTGCCAGCATGGCGAGGGGCAGCTGTACTTCTGACAGCTCTCCTGTGTCCAGTCTCAGAACGATTAAAGCACCTCACAGCAGTCCAGTGCTAACCCCTGAAATCTAAAACCAGGTTTAGCTCCCAGTTCTTAAACAGGACAGCACTGGAAAAGACACTTCTGTGCATTAATTTTACAGCCTGGGTGAAGTCAGGCAGCAAAGAGAAAGCAACCTGCCCCAGGACAGAGACTGTGACAGGCCTTTGGCTCTGGGATATTTTAGATGGATTCTAAACTCTATGTGGTATTTGAAAGATAAACTTCTGATTCAATAAAGGACATTAACTAAAGGCACATAATCAACAGACAAAACCAAAGTATCTTTTTAAACCTATCAAAACCTGTGTGCCCTTATAATGCATTAAAAAAGAACCAAACACACACACACACACACAAAAACCCCATCAAAACACTAACCATTATGTCCTCTCTCCAGCATAAAACTTACAAGATTTAAGTTGGTGAGAAATGTTTCACATGAGACAAGGAAAACCAGAAAGGTTAGGCAACAAAGAAATGTAATTTTAAAAATTAAACAAAAGTGAAATTCCTATTAACTTTTCTTGATGTAAAGTCCTTAGAAATTTATTTGCAAATGCAAACACTCCTAGTTCTGTCAAGTGCTGCCTTCTTCTAACATCTCAGGTAATCAAAGTGATTGGTATGTTTGGTTTACATTGCTTTATAAATTTAACATTGCACAATCGGTTCTTACTAGTTCCCTTTCAAATTACTTTTTGCAGAAGATGCTGTCTCCACAGCAACATCTGCCTGGTTACAACAGCACTTCTGGTATATACATGCACACCTTAACATTCTTCACTGTCCAACAGAAAACAGTACCCAGAAATTCAGTGCTAATTTAGGTGGTCTAAAATCTCTCTCCCCTCATATTGCATACTATCAGGCCACCAGCCACTTATTTGCACTTTATCTGTTATTAGCAAAGATATGCAGCTAACACATTCAGATCTGTCTGCATGTAGAATTAACAGGCATTAAAAAGCAAATAAACAGACAATTAAAAGGCACAGCAGTGACTGACCAAGGCAGTAGTTTAATAATTTTAATAATCTGATTTCCTGCACTAATGTTAACAGGCATAATACAGACAGCTAAAAGTCTGTTGTTGAACAATTGAATAAGTCCAGGGTTACTGTGCACAGTCCAGGGTTACTGTGCAGATCTGGGAGACCAAAAGAAGAATCCAGCAAACAACTGTAGTAATAGTATTTCTGAGACCAAAAGTGAAGTAATTAGATGAGCATGCTGTACATAGAGGTGATGTACATCTCTGCCACCCCTGACACAGCATGCTCATACCCAATCTATTTCCAAGAGGTTTAGCTTAAGATAAATACCTTTGCAACATAATTCACATTCCTTTTCAAAAGGTCTCAACCAGACTACACTATCTCAGGGTTAGACAGGGAGAAGAAATAATTATTACATCCACCAAACAAAAGAAAGACCCACTCCATTTGCAAGATTCTCTTGGGATTTACAAGGATTCATCTACTTCTTACTCACCTAGCATTCACCACATAATTTGACAGATGCTTAGGACCGTGATTTTGTCACTTAGAAGTCACCCTTGAAAGAGCAAGACCTCTGATTTCCTCATAGTAAATCCAGCACAGTGCAGAGAGGATTTAAATAACTGATAAAGTACCTTCCAGAATACTGCCAAATATAAGTGCACAGAAGAGGAGGGTCCCAGTGACACCGTGTTGGGATTAGGAAGAAAGCAGTTCCCAGCTGACGAAGGAGCTCGAGCTGCATATGTTTGCTCAGGAGAGGTCAGGCGGGATCTGTGCTAAGGCAGGAGGGGACCAGGAATGGCTGTGGTGGTGATGGCCAACAGGCCACCAGCCTCTAAAGCATGAAATAGAGGGGATTACCTGCCAGCACACTCCAAGAAGAGTGCCACACAGGTCTGTTTGTCCCGCCGCTAGGTAACAGCCAAGTTTTGGATATTAATTATTATCTGTCATGTTTTCCCCCTGAGAGGCAGACAGGACTGTCTTGTTTGTCCTGTGAATGCCAGCATGTGTTCCTCTTAAGGTTATGACTACTCCTTTTGAAATGCATTAAACTCTGTAAATCAATTACCACTCAAGACAATCTGGAATCAGGAAACATTCTCAGTCTATTTATCACCTCTCCTTTCCCCTCACCCCACTTCCACAATTCTTTCAAACTGCTCCCAGTTTCTGGGACTGAATTCTGAAATAAACTCCAAGGAGCTCAAGCAAGCACCAAGCACCTAGAGAAGTGCCACAGCTCACTCACCCAGGTTGCAGACCTGAGGCAGTCCTTTCTGGAGAAACCTTCCAGCTCAACCCACATCACCCCCTGGTCACAGCAATAAGACAGGGGTTTTTAGAAATCCAGAGTATAATCAAGAGCTATAGCAGCTTCCCCTTTTCCTTAAGTATAGTATTAAATATTAATACCAAATTTATTTCATACGTACAGTATAATAACAGATTCCATTACATCAATAAGACGTATGAAGAATGGAAGTAAGAGCTATTACATACCTTCATTTCACAGAAATCTTGGCTCAGAGTTATATTTTTTAAATGCAGGAAAAAGCACATAACTATTTTCAAAAACCAATTGCAAAGCTTCATAAATAAACTATTACCACAATCACCTTGCTTTATTCCTCCACAATATCTACTAGAAGAAATGAACAGCTAAAAGCATAATTACGCAGACTGCTTTAGAGGGACTGCAAGCTGCACAAACCTACTCAGCAATCTATTACAGATGCATTGATCTCACTGACAGATGGATACTTAAAGCTTAAGTTGGGGCCCTCTTACGTTTCAGAATGGAGTTCAAAATCGCTTCATGCACCCTATTATCAGCCTGAGGTCTCGAGGTTTCTCTCCATTTCATTATCCTTTGTCTTTCCAAGTGCTGTTCTTGTCTTTCCTGCCCCTCATCCCCCCCAAAAGATCAGTGCAGAGAGGAAGCTAACAGACTGCACACAGTTGAGTAAGGGAGGGCTAACAGTGCATATGAAAAACAACAAATTTGACAATTCTGCTGTAATTTGATTACTTGAATCCTTCCTAAATTTTATGTGTCTAATTCATACTCTGTGGAGTAAGACACATCCATAATTACTGGTAGGGTTCTTTATACAACTGTATGCAGCAAAACCAGAGCTTTTAAGCCATTAGTCAGAAAATGATCCCCTATTCACATATTTGCCTTGCTAGGAACTTGCCTTGTTATTTAGGAACACAATTCCACATGAGTTTATGTAGTGATCTTTTATTTAAGAATGTTTGACTTTCATTTTATTAAAATTTGTTTGCACACTGCCCTACTGCATTACACTGTTGCTCAGGGATCTAAACCAGTTTGAGATGGAGGAGTAACACCTAGCTTCAGCCCCTACAGTAAATATAAACTGAAGCTAGTCAGCACATTTATTGTGGATATTCCTAATGTTAGAAGACCACAAGGCCAGCTTCCTCTGCCAACCAGCTCAGAACCATCTTCTTCCAGAAACAATCTGAAGATAATGTAAAGTATTAGGTTTTTTCTGGCCTCAAAGATAGACTTGGGTATTACCTTCCTTCCAAAGCTGAACTGGTTACATACAAAAAAACCTTCAGGGATGGTAATGATCTTTAACAGCACATGGCTGCAAAAGTTCTTCAGTTCATATGTGGATGCATGTTTTACAAAGAAAAAAAATAAAATGCTGAAATAACTCTGAAAGCAAGGGAAATCTGTACTGTACTGCAGTTGTGTTTTTGCATTGTACATTGCTGGTTTCTCCTGTGATCTATGGAGGCTCACTTCAGCTCTAAAAGAAACCCAGCTTTTTAAAAGGACAGGTTTTGAAGCAAAACTCTCAAACATGCAACATAAAATCAGAATCAGAAAATACAGTTACAAAGCATCTAAATGAAAATATCTGCCACTTATCCTTCATTCCCTTCCCACTGAAGGTGTGTCAGGAAGACACAGCTATACCAACCCAAGTTCTTAACCACCCTTTCATGCTGAAGCCCACTTCAAGGCAAGCCAGCTCGAGGAGCTATGGCAGCAAAAGCTGTTCATGCAGAGGAAGTTGCTTTGGTCTGGTTCCCTGAGCCAGCTCACCAGGTCAGGTAAGAGCTACTGTCACAAGGGAGGCTGCAGAAGTAGGATCACCCTACTCAGCCACGACATCAGCTTAACTGTAGCCCTGAACTGTATCTGCCCCTCAAAGCAAAGCCATCATTGCTCACTTCTATTACCTATTTAAAAGAATTTCAGGTCCTCATAATAAAACCACATAACTGGATTAGGGTTCAAAAATTGTTTTCAAATTTAGCTTTAAATCTCATCAACTGATTTGAATATAAAACTAACCATCCCATGGTTTAGAATCAAGAACTGCACCAGGAAACACTGAGGACACATGAAAAGTTGCTGGTATGGTGACCAAAGCTCCCTTTTTTTAAGAAAACTAATAATGAGGAGAAGCTAACAGTCCACGGAGGTACAAGACACCTTGGTAATGCGAGTACCTGAACCCCGTCTGTGTAGTAGAGAGGAACTGTTGTGTATAGTCACCGGCAGAGCAGCGCCCCACCAAAGGAGAACCCCAGCTTCCTCCACAGACCACCCGCTGCTCGGCTTACCCATAAACTCACAGCAGTGGGTAGAAGATACTGGACCTCTTTCGCAGGGCAGCTTGCTGACCGCTTTATGCGTTTCCTACCCTGCCAGCCTCCAGAATTAAAGCCGGGAGCGTGCACTGGCTCCAGCACTGGCCCCATAATGCTCACGGGGAAAAGGGATGCACGGACTACTACTGATCCGCACTGTGTCTGCTCGGCGTGCTCTGTGCTGCCAACAGCCATGCAGGCGGCGATGTCGCCAGACTGCTCCTCTCCTTCCCGCCGGCATCAGCCGCCGGCGGTGGTTTCGTAGGCCTCTCGGGGCCGGGATGCCCTCACGGAGGAGGATCCATGAAGACAAGGCTATTCGTCTCCCGGGTCAGAAGCCGGAGATGCCGAACAGCACAAACTCGGTGGGCGTTTGCCAGCAACATGAGGGCTCCCCTGGGAAAAGCAGGGCAGGGACCGTGGCCCCCATTACCGGTTGCTGGAGGGCCAGGGAAGCTGGGAGAGGGCGGGCGGGCGACAGGCAGCCACTGCGGGTACCCGCGCACCCGTCCCGGTGCCAGACGCCGAGTCAGCCGGATCCTGCGAGCGGAGGAGGATGGGGAAACTGCCCGGGGCTCACACCCCCAGCAGCAGCGGCGGCGGCGCGGAGTGGGCGCCCTCACTCACCCTCCTCCGCCCCGGGACTTGGCGGGGAACCGGCGCCCGACTGGACGCTCCCGGAGGCACTCGGCCCGCTTGTCCCGCGGCTACCCAGACCCCCCCGTCCCGTCCCCAGGGATGGGAAGAGAAAGAGCGGAGAGACGGACCCGGCGGCCGTACCAGCAGGAGGGTGTCCGGCCCGCGTCTCTGCTTTCTCTCTGGGAGGCGAAGACATTTTACTGTGGCAGCGACCCCGCTACCCGCGCCCAACCTTCCCCGCGATGCGCGGCTGGGCCCCGTTCCCGCCCTGTCAACGTGGCCGCCGGGCGCCGGCGCCAGGACGCGCCCACCGGGGGGCGGTGTCCGGGCGCGCACCCGCTAAGCGGCTGCCGCCAACGCGGGGGAGCAGGGCAACGGGGGAGGTGACCGTGACCGCCCCGCCCCGCCCCGCCTCGCCCCGCCTCGCAAGGGGAGGGCGGTGCCGCTGGCACCGGGGGTGGGGCTGGGCCCGGCCGAGCCGAGCGGAGCCGAGCGGAGCCGAGGCTGTGGTGGGTGTTACAGCCGGTTCCCTTTGCGGCCGAGGGGGGTGCTTGCTTTGCCATTCGCTGTATCTCCGTTTCATTTTCTCTGTGTGTTTCCCTAGCGGTCTGAGTTTTAAGCGCGCATGATCCTTTTTGCCACAGTTTAAGTGTGAAGCTAAGAGTTGCGAAACAGCTCCCCTGCTGAAGCCTGCCTTCCCCACCCTCCCTCCCCGAGCAATAGGAATTAATCTCTACCTTTTGTAACTGCTTCCTGCAGCAGACTGCCTTTTGAAGTCCGGTTTGGATAGTGTATGTGGTTTCATAGAATTATAGGGTCAGCTAGGTTGGAAAAGACATTTAAAATTACCAAGTTCAACCTTTACACCAGGACTGCCAAGACCACCACTAAACCATGTCACTAGGGGCATAATCTGTGGTTTTTGAACACATCCAGGGACGGTGATTCCATCACTTCCCTGGGCAGCCTGTTCCAATGCCTGATCACCCTCTCTGTGAAGAAATTTATCCTAATATCTAGTCTAAACCTCCCCTGCACAGTTTGAGTCTCTCAACCTCATCACTTGTTACTTGGGAAAGAGACCAGCCACCTCCTCACTCCATCCTTCTTTCAGGTAATTGTAGAGAGCAATAAGTTCTCCCTGATCCTTCTCTTCTCCAAACTAAACACCCCCATTTCCCTCAGACGTTCCTCATAAAACTCGTGCTCCAGACCCTTCACCAGCTTTGTTGCCCTTCTCTGGTCTCGCTCCAACACCTCAGTGTCTCTCTTGTAGTGAGTAGCCCAGAACTGAACACAGGATTCGAGGTGCGGCCTCACCAGTGCTGAGTACAGGGAGATGATCACTGCCCTGGCCCTGCTGGCTGTGCTATTTCTGATACAGGCCAGGATGCTGTTGGCCTTCTTGGCTGCCCGGGCACAAGTTGGCTCATGTTCAGCTCTGTCACTTAGTACCCCCAGGTCCTTTTCTGCCGAGCAGCTTTCCAGCCACTCTTTCCTAAACCTGCAGCATTGCTTGGGGTTGTTGTGACCTAAGTGCAGGACCTGGCACTTTGTCTTCTTGTCCCTAGGTATGTAATATGGAAATTAGTGTCGTAACGCTTCTGTTATTTGCTAGTACTCTTTGTTACAATCATATTACCATTGTAAAAATATAAGTGATGGGCAAATACACAGGGTCCTGTTGGCAACAGTCTGAAATACAATCACATCATAGTATACTTAACAGCCTGCATGAACAAACATTACAAAAAGTGCTATAACTAAGTCCTTGCATTTTGCTGCTGGGTAATTGCAAATTCTTACACATATGACACTGTAGAGTCTCAGTTTGTATTTTCAGTTTTGTCACCTTCTGTGTATCTTAACATAAATTACTCCAATTCTCTTTCCAGTCTGTCAAAATCTATTCAGATTATAGAATAGAGCAGAATTATCTCCTAAATGGAGATTTTAATGTTTGTCCACTATCCTCTGGATTAGAATTACAAGATTCTATTTTCAGTTATTCTTCATTTTAACAGGCATGTTTGGTTTGGATGTCCCTGTGCTGGTTACTGGAGTCGGTATGAATTTTTGCTGTTGCACAATTACCTTAAACCTGCTGTTATGGAACTGAAATAAAAAAAAAAACTGTGCCTTATGACATTAAAACCCCTACAAGTTAATATTTTTTTCTGTAAGAATCAGTTATAATTTCATATTTCAGTGCAATTATTTGGTATGTGGAGGTGCACTGGGAGGAAGAATTACATCAAAGACGTGGTTTGGCTGGTCTTGCAAAAGCTGGAAACATTTCTTAATGTTACAGGACTTTGCATGTGTCTATTGACACAAGCATTTGTATGAAGGCTTGCTGTGGCTTCACAGCCAAAATACAACAGCTATCCTGAGTATGCCTCAGAAACGTGGAGCTAAAATTGGGTATTCTCTACAAATGCAGCTTTGCATCAGGTTTGGAAGCTGGGATCCCAAGGGAAACCATTCTGGTGCAGAAGGAACAAGAACTGGAAGAGGAGAAGAGAGATGCAGACAAGAAGAAACAAGGCACAGGAGGACTTGGCCTGCGTGGAGAGAGAGATAAACGGACAAAAACTTGAGTAGGGAGCAGTGGAGAAGTGACATGAGAATTGAAGAAGCAGAGTGAGTGACACAGTGGGAGATATGAAAAATCTTTCCTCAAGCAATGAAGTGGAAGCCAGGACTAGTTGGGTGAGATGAGGATGAGAAGCCCTGGGGGAGGGAGGAAAGACTGAAGGTAGGTCAGGCAGGAGGCAGCACACAGAGGATCAGGCTTGCAGGAGAGAGGGAAAGATCTTCACTGCTTTCCAGAGCAGGTTCTCAGATCTCACTATACTTGTCAGTACATATAATTACTCATTTCCTCAAGCAACAGGGGCCTGTGCATATGGTAAGTTTCTGTGCTTGCGGAAGAGTTATATAGGTGTCAGTATGATACCATAGGATAGAATTTAGTTTTCAGTTATTTATTGCATTATTGTTTTTTAGATGTTGCAAGAAAAGCAAAAAGGAGACATCCCACTTCAAAAAAGAATTAGTAATAGGGATTTGTAAAATCAGGCACCTAAATGAGGACGTCCTGTAAAAGTTGTCAGTGAGATTCCACTTCTGTGAAACAGAGTGAGTGTTTCTTTGGCAGATCTAAGGCAACATGCATTTCTCTGGCTAGCTGTGGTGCCGTAATATTAGTAGCAATGTCTTTCTTGATTATGCCAACATACAGGAAATACAGAGGTATAATGACAGGCATTATAATGCCAGGAATTGGCAGTCCCATTGTTTGTACCAGCACGCACAAATGAGAGCAGCTGTGGGAAACTACAATGGAAAAAAGGCAGAGTTTTTACACAAAGTTATCTGTGGAGTCACTTCCTTTGCCAAATCAACCACACCTCATGCTGACACCCTTTCCCACAGACTGTAGCAAAGGCAAGTCTCCACTGGAAAGCTTGTGAATGACAGCATCATGAGACAGGGCACTGGAATGCAACAGTGATGGAAGAGTAAATAAACCACACTGGTTTTATTTCACTTTTTAAGGTGTTTTGAGGGCTGGTGAATAAGAGCATTTTTGTGAAGGATTCCACAACTCTTCAGTTAATAGGCAAGAGCTCATAATAGACATCTTGAGTATCCGTGACATTATCCAGTACAACTAAGAATGAATACTCTACAGCTACTACTAATTTTAACTGAAATAGCAAACAGAAAGAAGCTGTGTCTTTTGTTGTGATGGTGCAGGGGAAAATCCAGCTCCTGCATTAAAAAAAAAAAAAAAAAAGGAAAAAAGAAACCCAAACCAACCAAAAATAGGAAAAAAGCCCTTTACAGATCCTAAAGACTAAGTTAAAAGAAAACGTGTGAAAAGATTAGATAGGAAAGTGTGCAAAAGCATACATATAAAAGCTATTTTCAGTGGCAGTTGGCCCTCCACAGCACTTTTGACAGTAATACTAGGTTCTTACAGGCCAAAGTATGTTCAGTAAACAGTCTATTTTAAAAGCAAGCAGTCTGTTGAACTATGATTAGGACACCGTTTATGTCTATTTTGAAAATACTCCCTAGTACTTAACAGATGGCTGCAATTTTGCTTCTTTCACTCAGGGCCTCAAGCAAAGTCTTATATTCTGTCTGAAAATACAGAAACACATAGAAAAATGTTTTCTGGTCTCAAGTCAGGGGGAAATTATAGTACAACCAAGGGTCATGCAGCACCTAAAAGGCAGCAAAGTGTTTTGCCACTCAACTTATGCTGCAATTTCCAGCACACATATGCACATGCTTGCTGTAAATCCTGGGAAGCATGATAAACTGCTCTGTATTTAGCCATAGGGTGGGCAAAACTTTCTCAGTGAATAGGTTTTTGCCAAATCTATAGATAAAAACCAAGTCAATGGAAACTACCAGCTGATTTTGATAATGCATCCAAAATAGTTTTGCCCCAAAACGGCTAGTTGTTTTGAAGGCTGGGCTATTTTGTTTCAACAGGATGTTTTAAGATTTTTATTTTTTTTAAGATTAAAAACCACCAAGAAACTAAATTATTTTTCTCTTCCTCACATTCTTCCCAACCAGTTAATAAAAATATGGGTTCTCCATGTAGTTCTAATCCTTTGTGAAATTTTTAGGGTAGCGTGATAGCTCCAAGAAATGATAAACAAACTAAAAGGTTTTCTTTGGAATTTGATCTTTGACTTTTTGGGTTTGCAGATTTTTATTTGCATGTATCAGTACCCACTACATAAAACAATACAGTCAGAAGATAGGGAAGTTCCCTGCTTTTCTACTTCCATGTAAATATGTAAAGGAAGCCAGATAATGGTTGTTTCAGTTCTGTCCACTGCTATTCCAGGTTAAGAAAAGGATACTGTTTTTAGGACTGTGGTTTGCTTGAAAATCTTCAGAGATTGTGTGGACCACCATCCAAAAAAAAACAATTCGTGTAAGAAAACAAGCAAAGAAATCTTGGGCAAGGAGTAACGTGTTGTTTTCCAGTCTTCCCTTACCACATGTTTTTGCATTGACTTATTGAAGTCATTTGGATTGCTGGTGTTTGCTGGTTTCTCTGTATCTTGATGATTGTATTGATTCCATGTTGTTACTCTAACTATACTGTTACTCTGACAAGGAACACAAATTTATTTGCTCACTGGGTGTACTAATTCAGTTTTCCAGGAAGACCCATATAATTAGTTTGTTTTTCTTTAGAATTAGAATAAGTTCCCATTGGGGAAAACCTCTAAATCCGGTAAGTGTTAAAAGTTACTGAATTTAATCATAATGCAATTGCAAAATTCAAACACTCTTTTATCTTAATATTTCAGTAAATTTCCTTGGAAATGTTTCTGGTAAAAAGTATACAACAGGTCTATCTCATCAGAAAGGTAGAATAAAGAAATGTAGCAACCTTACATTGCCACTCCTACGTTATATTGTCATATAGTTCAGACTTCTGAGCTGTTATCAAACGTTAAATCAGCACAAAAAGCAATTTCTCAGTATGATGGATTACTGTTGAGATGTGAATCAAATTTAGGAGGTTTGTAGCATGTTCAGAAGCTGCTCTATATGCTTTTTTCACAAAAGCATTCTGGTTTTCTGTTAATTGTTATCTTAGATGCAATTACTACTTTTTACATTTGCTTCTCCCCACTGTTGTTTACAATATTATTTTAGCTGTTAAATTTTAGACATAGTGCATGCCAGAGTGACATAATTCACAGTAGGTTTCTTTTCTCTCAAGAACAGTTGCAGGTTGTTATTTGCCATGCAGCTGAAGTAGAAATTTATATTGACTTCACAGGAGAATTACACCTTAAAGGAAAACTCAAATGGAAACCACTGTCACAATATGGCCTCACATTAAGCTAAAATTTAGTGCTTTTCATTAAAATCTTTATAAATGTCTCACGCTATATACTGGAAGAAAAATAAAGCAGGCAAAGCAAATAAACCCCTGTGAGTTTCCAGAGACCTTGCTCTACAAAATACCACCGTTCTTCCTTTCCTCCTCTTCAGTGCAATTCAGTTCTGCCTTAGGACACTACTCACAGTGGTAATACTACAGAAGTATTCTGATATGAAAGATTAATAGAGCAATTTATAGATTCAAAGGAAGGAAGGGAGGAAGGTTGGAGGACAGAGGGAAGAAGAAAGAGGGGAAAAGAGAGAAGGAGGGAAGAAGGGAGGACAGAGAGACTGAGGAAAGATGATATTTAGTTCAACAGGCAAAGTAAAAGCAAAAGGCATCCTTTGGAGCTTTTTCATTCAAAGATCTCAACATTCTGCATAAAGGCCATAATTTTTATTATTCCCTGTGTTAAAATTGGTAAATGGAAGCACAGAGAGGTAAAAATAAGTTGACAAAGCCAAACTAGCATCAAAATTGAAAACAGAAGCCAGGCCCCTCTGTTTTCTCATTAGTCTGGGACTTATTAAAAAGACTGTATATTTTGTTGTTATAGATAACAGGCATATTATTGCTGCCCAGTTAAAGAGGGTCTTGTTCTTCTAGCTCTGCAGATGAGAAGGCTGCCCTCCACATGGGTGTGAGCGTGCACAGACTCTCAGGGTTTGTGAGTCACATCGCAGCTTCAGTGTCTGTGGGAACGGGACTGTGATTGCTCCTGGAAGCTACTGGTATGGCTCCCAAATGAGGCTCAAGAAAATTAGGTATTGTACAAACCTTTGCATCACTTTTCTGTTCCTCTGCTTCTCATCACATTCTGTCTTTGAGATTGCAACTGATTTGAGCCTATAGAAGTTGTGCTATTTGAATAAAGGAAAGAATTTATGTTGGTCAAAAAACGAAAATGAAAAAAGGTCAAGTTAATTTAGATTCTTAGTGTTTCGAAACACATTGGATTTGGTGTTTGGTTTTTGTTTTGTATTGTCTTGTTTTGTTTTCATGCATTTTATTTCAAAAAACTTAACATCAGAATATGGCGGATTTTGGTGGCTGTGATGGGAACATAGGGCCTTGCTGACAGCAAACCTTGTAGTAAGCACTCATAGAATTGATGGTTGCTTTGTTTCAATATTTAATATTTAGGGTCAGATACCACATCTATGGTACATACACCCAACTTTATTGATTTCTATATCTTCAGGCTCTTTATTTTGTAGAAATTGTTCCTGGCTTCGGAGGAGGTTTTGCATGTACCCAAGTATGGGCAGTTGTCACTAGCCTCTAGGAAATAACCTTTTAAGACTGTAGGGTTGACTATTACAGGTGCTAAACAGCTGCCATTAACATAAGCTCATCAGCTCACTTCAGTCCCGGCATGGTGACTTTCTTGGAGCTCAGACAAAAGTAGTCACTCCTAAGACACAAGTTGGTACTCGGCTTCCCACAGTAACGGTACCTGACATAGGCTTCACCTGACCCCAATTTATCCATCTAAGAGATAGCCACTTTTTCTCCTGGAAGAGCCTTACTGCCTTAGTTTCAGACCTTTGGCAGATGACCTAAGATTTCTGTTAAATTTGCAGCAAATGTATCTATTGCAAAGTTCAGGTGCAAAGTTCGGGTCTTTATGCTCTATGCATTATTTAAGTTCCTTCCAGAGAATGTTAAGAAGTGGACAACAGGAACTTACATATTATGGTGTATATATACTTGAAATGTATCTATCTTTGTCTAGAGTAATGTAGTCATTTTTTTTAATCTTTGAACTGATCTTAACACATAGCTCAGCTGTAAATCTACCCAATAATCTTCTTTTAGAGATACTATGTTACAGAGAGAACTAACTGCTAAACAGCAAAAATCCTTTTTCAGCTGAATTCTATACTGCAACTATACTTCTTTTTCATTCTTATTAGAAGGAGTATGAGTGTGTCAACATTCTTATTGATGTTTTCTGCTGAATGCTTTGTTATAAACTGAACAAAATTAAATGGAAGTAGACTTATTTCATCACAGCTCAAGGGTATAAGGCTAACACATTCTTTCTTCTGTTATCTCTCCAGTCCTCTCTCTTCTTACATGAAAAGAATGCAAAATATCAGCATTCTTTAGGTTGGGAAGTCTTATGACTTCTCCTTAGGAAACTGCAGCGTTTGAACAATGGCAGAAGGTTTGCTTTGCTTTTCAGTTGTGTTCCAGAATTATGTCCTTTTTAATAAATATGTTTTCAAAATACTTGCTGTCTGAGAGCTAAAGGTTATAAGACATTTTTAAAATATGCATCTCTTTTATTTCTCTTTGCACAAAGATTCACTTTGTTTACCAGCTTTCATTTTTTCTGCTTTTCCAGACTACATAATTTAATTTATTTTAGTTGCTAGTATTACAATTTTTAATACTTTTCACAGAAGTCTAGTTTTATGTTGAACAATTAGCCTGTGTTAAGCATCTATCAAAATATCATCAGAAGATTTATCACGCTTGTACTGGGTCTAGCTGGAATGGTGGTAATTCTTTGTCATAGCAGGCCTTATGGTGTTTGTGTTTTGGATTTGTGATCAAAACATTGATAAAACACCAGTGCTTTGGCTATTGCTGATCAGTGCTTGCACATCATCAAGGCTTTCTCTTTTTCCAAATCTGTGCCCTGCAGTGAGTGGGAGAAAGGGAAGGAGTGAGCAACTGTGCGGGTGCTTGGCTGTTGGCCCAAGTTAACCCACCAGAGTGCTGTAATGTAGGAAGCTGAGTACCGACTTCATTCTTGTCTTAAGAGTGGCAGTTTGTGCCTAAGCTCCAAGACAGTCACCCTGTCAGGTACTAAAAGGTGCTGACCTATGATGAGCTTCTGTAATGGCAGCTGTTTAGCACCTGTAACAGTCCTAAATGGCACCACAGACTCCTTACAAGTTTGTTATGGTGAACCATGTTTGCTCTTTAACAGATAAACCTCATTTGTCTATGACCATCAAATTTTGCAATGGTGAGTGCACCGTGCCTTTGTGCAATCACTGCCACTATGCATACAAGATCTAAGTATCAATCCCAGGCACAGCTACAGGTTGGGCAAGGAAGAGATTCAGAGGAGCCCTGCGGAGAAGGACTTGGGGGTGTTGGTCGATGAGAAAATGAACATGAGCCAGCTTCAGTGTGCACTCGCAGCCCAGAAAGCCAACCGTATCCTGGGCTGCATCAAAAGGAGCGTGACCAGCAGGTCGAAGGAGGTGATCCTGCCCCTCTACTCTGCTCTCGTGAGACCTCACCTGGAGTATTGTGTGCAGGTCTGGTGTCCTCAACATAAAAAGGACATGGAACTGTTGGAACGAGTCCAGAGAAGGGCCACAAGGATGATCAGGGGACTGGAGCACCTCCTGTATGAAGACAGGCTGAGGAAGTTGGGGCTGTTCAGCCTGGAGAAGAGAAGGCTGCATGGAGAACTCATAGCAGCCTTCCAGTATCTGAAGGGGGGCTATAGGGATGCTGGGGAGGGACTCTTCATTAGGGACTGTAGTAATAGTACAAGGGGTAACGGGTTAAAACTTAAACAGGGGAAGTTTAGATTGGATATAAGGAAGAAATTCTTTCCTGTGAGGGTGGTGAGGCACTGGAATGGGTTGCTCAGGGAGGTTGTGAATGCTCCATCCCTGGCAGTGTTCAAGACCAGGTTGGACGAGGCCTTGGGTGATATGGTTTAGTGTGAGGTATCCCTGCCCATGGCAGGGGCCTTGGAACTTGATGATCTTAAGGTCCTTTCCAACCCTAACTATTCTATGATTCTAAGTGTCCCCCAACAACATCTGCAATTATTTGAATGATCCTTCTTGGCCCCCTTCTAATTTCTCTCCACTCCTCCTGTGGCAGCATGGGTTGGTCCTTTGTGGGTGTCTAGCTTGTTTACACTCTAAAGGCAGCTTCTGCCCAGAAACCCTCTGTCCTTCCATGTGGCCATAGGGACTTCATACATTCCAGTCTGCTACCGCATTTTTGTTTACTACTCTCCTTTCTTCCCTCCCTTTTCAACAAAGTCCTGAGGACAGTAAGCTACCAGAGGCTTTCCTCTTCCCATTTCACTCTCTGTGTACTGCATTTTGATGAATTGCCAGAGGCTGTGCTGGTCACCAACCAACCTCTTGGCATTGCTTTCTTGAAGAAATACTATCCCTGGATCCTGAATTCCAGCAAATTGAAGTCATTATGGTGAACTGGTAATAGCTGAAATACCAATTTGGTGTTACAGTTTGCAAGCCATGTTACAAGGCCGTGGGTAAGAATGACTGATACTGCTAGGTCAAGGAAAATGTGTATCAAATTACTAATCAAGGGTCACCACCATCATTTATGGAAACTCTATGAGGCTAAGAGGGGGGCTGCGCGTATCATTCTGAATTCATCACATCCTTTTGTCAATATCTGTCCTAGAGGAATGAAGGCACCCATAATCCTCTTTGCAGCCACCTCATTTATTTTTTATGGGCTATTTCTTTCCAGACCCTTACTGATTTTACATTCTTGGGTGTTAGAGTGCTCCTGGTGCTCCCTCAAGGACAAGTCTGCTAGAAATATTGTCTCTTATGGTCATCCTGAAACAGAGCCTCAAGTTCATACAGATTAACAGAGAAAGTTCTGGCTCCCCAAACTGCCTTATCTTCCTGCCCAAGGATTAGTGCTCTTTGTTTGCCCTTTTCATCTATGCCTTATCATCCTACTTGCCCTTTTCCATAGCACAAACTTAATCTTAGTTTCTGAACCTGCGTCAGGCATGGCAAGTATGAAAGTTTATAAGCTGCCTAAAAGACAGTGCTCTACACTGAAATTGAACTGCACTTCTGCTGTCTTTATCAAGAGCCACAAGTCATACTTCACTGTCCCCTGCTCATCAGTTAATTTTTGTCTAAATTCAACCGCAGGTTACAGCTGAATCCTTCAAAAGGCTCTACGCAGCCTGCCTCTGCTTCTGTAAGGCTTTTTACTATCTCTGGCTTCTCCTTTCTCTGCTCTATTGCTATCTTTTTTCCAATGCCACAATGAAAATAGCTCCATATGGTCCTGTTCCAAATGGCTTTCCAGAAGATTAGACAGTCCTCCATATTGCTACCATCTCTGAACACCTGATAGAAATCCCTCTACCAACAGATTGCTCAGGAAGAAATGCCCTGTTTCTTTGCTCTGCTCAGTCCCATAAGTTGGTTAAATACTTGTTTTGCCCACCTTCTGTTCACATAATTAGTTTGCCCTTTGAAGACAATCCTGAAATGAGGTTCTACTGCATCAAACTCATATATATGAAAACAGTTTTGCTGCTTTTTAGTCTCATGGGCCTTTCTCATATCTCATGACTCACAGGTCTGTAGGGAGCAAAATCAAAAATCCCAAACAAAATAATTTCTCACAGTCCTCAAGTGCTTCCACTCCATCTGTTGGGATGGGTTTTGTGGCCTGGCACACACGCTCCTTGCCCTACCTGGGTGTTTCTGCTGCCTCCTCAGCTGCAAGGGGCTTTATCCTGCGCATCTTCTCTGCAAATGCTGGGACTCCTGCAAAGGTAGCCTGTGCCTGGAGGACCCTGTTCCTGCAGGGGTTTTGGGGTGCAGCTGCAGTGCCTGAGAAGTGCTGCATGAGAACCTGCGGGCACCACTGACCCCACTTAGCTACACCATGTACGAAAGTGAATCAGACCCTGTGCTACAAATGTAGCTGTCAGCTCGGGATACTCTTCAGTCATCCCATGCCTGACTTACCTTATGGGGTAGAGCTCAGTTGTGTCTGCTCCAGTGATTATAACCAACAGACAGATGTGGCATAGTCCATTGTTATGTTTGTCTAAAACATGGGTGAAGCCTTGCGTGAAATAAAACCTCCTGATTAAAGAGATAATACACACTGATTTTTCAGAAGTATTTTCAGCTTCGATCACGTGAAAGAGATGTGTATTCATTGGTGATAAAGTGATTAATAGTCTGCTAATACTCAAGCCAAGGAGATGACTATGTCTGGTTTGCCAAAAAGAAAGCAGCATTTTTAAAGAGGCAAGGATAATTAATACAAACAGATCCAAAGTGAAGGATCATCTTTTACTGAAGAAGTGAGGGTTCAAAATTTTGTGGGAAGAGAAATTCGATTTTGGGCACATCCTTAAAATATATTTAAAGGAATATACTATGAAAGGTAATGTTCTTCCCTGAGCCAAGATCCCTTTCCATGAGAATGTAATTATTCTAGAGCTGGATCCTAAGTCAAGAAGATGCGAACTCCTGATAGTCCCTCAGCTGTCTCATGATGGGTGAGAGGAAACTTGAGAGCCAACATAAATAATGACCAAACCTCTGCATTCATTTTCCATTTCCTTTTGGCCTTTGAATTTAGAAAATTTTACAATCACCGGTTTTAAATATTGTAGGCAAACATTTTTCTTCCCTGACTTGAATTAAGAATGATTTCATGGTAAATAGCTAATGACTTAATCCCATGGGTACAGCTAATCCTGGAATCAGTTTGCTGGAATATTCTTTTTCCTTTCTGGAGCTTGTCAGATAAGGGTTTAAGAGGAAGAAGTATTTGCTGTTGACCGGTGCTAGGCAGGGAAGGAGCAGAACAGTGGAGAAGAATGCTTATACCCAAGAATTCTGCCAATTTGGGTGTCAAAGTGTTTCCTACACTCAATGAAAGGATTTTTTAAATGTCAAGTTACATTAAGTGAAAGGCATGCAGCACTGTGAGAAGCAGTAGGAAAATGATCTGTTATAAATATTTGAACTCTTGCTGAGGTATCTTTTCTCCTTTGTCCTCCCTGGAATAGCTAAAACTAACATCTCTGTTGAGCTTGAAGAAGTGGGCCAATCAGCTATTGAACACACAGCATTTGTTGCCTGGAGGAATGAATAATTAATGTAGCCTCCCTAATGTGATATCAAAGGGAAGGAAAAGTAATAGCAAATATGCCTATGCATAAGGGGGAAAAAAGACAATAGTAATAGCCTATCAGGTCTGCTTAAGTAGTTCATATATATGAACCTGAGCTGAAGGTGCAAACTGAAATCCCTAGCGAAAAATCCCTAGGCTGAGAAACCAGAATGCTGGAAAGAGAACTGAGGTGAAGGCAGAAAAGGTTTCTGAGCTTGTTCAAAAGGAAGCAAGGAAAGTATTTCCAGCTGAAGATTTTGGACTTTGAGATGAAATCACTGCTGCTAAGCTTGGCTATTCTCTAAGGTAATGAAAGATTCAGGCTTGTATTTCTGTAACTTCTTCAGTATATGAATCACAATCCTGCCTCTGAATATAACTTAGGCAAATCTAGAGGTTGAAATCCATTTAATTTTCTTTTTAATGGTTCTTTCTCTATTAAAAGGTAAGTATTTATCAGGGAATATATATATATATATATATTCAGAAGATAGTCCTAGAAGCTTGGTTACATTTTAGAAGGGAGATGCTGTAGTCTGAATGTTGAAAATTGTTCTAAAGCCAGTACAATCCACAGAGACAGTGTGGAAAAAGCAGGGTAAAAAGGGAAACAGGAACTGGTGAATAGGAAGTGTAAGTAGAAGATCACTTTTTGAGATCATTGAGGCTCCCAGAAGTGGCAGTGAAATTTATGCAAGTTTTTGTTTTGAGAAACAACTAAAAAACTGTGCTTGCAATCAGATGGAAGTTTTGGAATGATGGGGAACTGACAGTATAGAGGAAAAATACTGTAGGGGACCATATATGCTTTTTTTTTTTTTTTTTTTTTGTCTTACTGTGTATAGTTTAAAGCCTTTTCTCCATGAGAAAGTTTTGCCAGTCTGGTTAGGTGTGCAGCTTTAAGTAAAGCCACTGACATTCCTATTTGAGCTTAAACCATTTTGTTTTCTATTTTTAATTCAAGATAATGAAAAACTTGTGTGTGCTATACCAAGCAAGAAGGTCTTACACAAGAATTTACATTACTTAGACTAGATTGATTTAAAACCTGGTTAAAATTTAATCAGTGCATCTTTCTGTTGTAGAGAAGGCCTACACCATGTGAACTGCACACATGAAAGACAAACGTGGTAAAAGCATCCCACTGCTGAGGAGGTACATCTGAGGATTCACCATTTTTCAGAGAAGTACTTTGAAGAAGAAGAAGCTAGAGTTAAGAAAAGTTGACTGCCTTATAGGCACCCCATTTGCCCAAAACAAACAAGAAATTCTGCATACACAGGTTTAAATCAGACCACGAAATCAAGGATCAAAGACATTGAAAGACAGAAAGGCATGCTCAATAAGTGGTTTTAAGAAAAGCCAAGATCATTGATACGGACAGAGAAGCATCACATGTAGCTTGGTGAAGAAACCAGTTAACAAGTACGGAGAATTTAAAGCATGCCATGTTTAATACTCTGAAAGATTCAGTAATATGTCTTTGTGTTTAATGTATTAGAGCAAATAGTAAAGGCTGCTGGGTTTGCATGCCATAGGCAAAGGAGAGTACATGCAAAGTCATGTTCATCCCTGCTCTAATCAGCACGCAAGACAACTGCAATCTGGGCTTCAACAAAAAACAGTGTCACATTCTGCTGCAAGGTGTGTGGATCATTGAAAACCTGTTGTGGGAGAAGGAAAGAGAACTCCTGTCTCACTAGGTTGACATGAAGATTTTCTCTTCTCCAGTGGTTCATATATCTTTATAAAAACATAGTAATCATGGAAGGGAGTCTGGGTAGAAGGCAGACTGTACAGATCTAGGAAATAATGCCAACTACAGAATTTGAGAAATAAAAGGCAAAATTTGCAATAGTTTTACTGCAAAAATTTCCTCCTTTTTCAACTATCTGTATGTTGTAACCAAGTGACCACAAGAGAAATATGAAAAAGTAAAGCATATGGCATTCTTTCAAGAACACAGGATGGCAAGGAAAGGAAAAAAGCAACTCTGATAATAAAGTAAGCTAGGAAAAGAGTGAAGGCATAGCTGAGAAGAGAATCCATGGACTAAAAATACCTAGTGGTAGTAGCAGACCATTACATGGCTGACTGCAGACTAATTGCATTTGTTCAGTCATTGTGAAAATGGATACAGATGGGATGCACAAGTTTGGAAATATCTTACTGTTACAGAGAAAATAAAGCAAATGTTGGATGATAAGCCATTACCTAAGATGATGTTGTTGGAGAGAACTCAGAAGATCATATGTCTAAAATACTCTTTTCTGCTTTACCAGCTCTTTTAATTAATTTTTACTTTTTTTTTTTTTTTTTAATAAAAAGAAATGCTGGATGGTGGTTGGCGGAGAAAAGGAGGAGGCAGATCTTAGCCAGTGAGATAGGTTTTCTTGCTGTGCCACTGACCAAAGTAACATAACACTTCCTTTCCTGAAACAGAACTTAGTTTTGTGAAAATCTGTTAGAGCTGGTAGCAGAACTTCTGTGGTCAAATGAGTATTTTGCATTTTCTTCACTGCTATGGTATGGCAAGTTCTTACTGGGATGCCTTCGAAGGCACAGTCCAGATTTTACAAGCTTTTTCTAAGTAGGAACAGCTGGGGAAACAGCTGATATCAAAGTCAGCAATCCCTCAGAGGTCTGAATACATTCCAGATCCAAAGGGAGAAAAAGAAAAGCCCAGACCAGTCTTTTGTATCTGCTTTTTTATATACTCATAGTACACCTAGTGGCAACTGGGACTCACAGCTGTTACTCCTGACTGCTCTGATGTTATTACATGGTTCCTGGAAAGTTGTGTTTGGTCCCAGCAAATCTTGGTCAGAGGGACAGCATGAGGCATGAAAACTTCTGTCTCCAGCTGCATAAACAACACAGCGGGGTCCTACATAGTTCTCAAAATAATAGGAAATCTTCCTTCCCAGTTAGTGTCCATCATTTCCCACAGTTCAGGCAGATTTACCGGTCAGAGACACTGGGCAGCCTTTGGGCCAAATGCCTGGCATGTCATTCTCCACTGAAGAAGGACACGTTACCCTTCATTAAGGAAATCATAAGATGCACTTGGCAGTGCATTCCTCTGAGCAGGGTGACTGTGACATTTAGTGTGAGTCTGTTACAGAGCTACTTCACTTTCTATCTGCGCTCCAGGTAAATCAGCTTTACTACATGCACTCTGGTGTTTATGTGTCTCTTAGAAACACCTCGACAAAAAAATTAGTCTGGCTTGTTGTTTTAGGTTTTTTTTTTAGTTGGCTTTTATTTCTTTGTTTGTTTGCTTGAATTTTTTTTTTTTGTTTGTTTGTTAGTTTTGGGGTTGGGGGGGTGGTGTTTGGTTTTTTTTGGTTGGGTTTGGTTTTTTTTTTCAAAAGGCTTTGAGGCTGCTGGATAAAAGCAGAAAGAAAATGGAAAAGATACTTTGTGGAGAGATTTAAATCTGAAGTTTAAAATGCTACTCCATGGTGAGCAACACTGAGGCATTTGTGGTACTTCTTTAGGCTCTGTCAGTTACCTAAATAAAAAGTCAGAAGTGCTGGCTTCTGAGCTCTGGTAACTTAATACAAATTTTCATTCATTTTGGCGAAATTGCTACAAACTTATACAAACCACATTAATTAGATAAGCCTGGGGAACTCTCTGTATTACAGCACAAAAAAAAACCTGTAAGGAAGGACCTTATAGCCTTTAAAGACAATTCTAGAAAAGCACAGGAAAATTAACATTATACCACAGAAACTCAGAAAATTGAATTGTCAGAGGGAAAAAGAGCTTGGAAAGAAAAGAACAATAGGGAGGGGGAGAGCGCCAGTGATAATAGTTTCAATATCATTTAGAAGAAAGAGGAGGTCAGGCAGAGCAGTATACAACAAAAAATTATGTCTGCAGCTTCACAAGTCAGAAGGAAAAGCTCACATACTTGCTACTGATAATTCGTGTTCCTTATGTTTAGCTGACAGCAACAGGGGAGACTAAAAAAGCACTCCTGCAGGTACATAACTAAGAAAGTTTCGAGAGCATTGCTATTCACTCTGTGAAGACAGACATTAAATATTTAAATCAATTTAAATGCAATTGTTCTGTTCTAAGTCAGAGAAGATTTGCAAGCACATCAAAGACACACAAGGATTTTGGTAGCAAGCAAAAGCAATTACCTGCTATGCAATATCTAAGCATCTGCCAGCCATGTCTGAAAGCAAGGTGCTTAAGCTGGTATGACAAAGCCACTGCCCAGATGTGTAGACTGTGGCTGCAAAGGGAAAGCTCTAATTAGTATTCACTGACATGTGTCCTATGAACTCCTAACCTCATGTGTACTCCCATCTGAGCCTACAACAGACTAAGCAGAGATGCCTAAAACAGGCTGTTTCTTACATTGCCACTAAAACCATGGATCAGCTGGCTGAGCAAGAGCTTGAGCTTCCCAGCAGGCTGGCTAGAAGGAGGAGGTTCCTTGGCAGAGCAGAGTACAGGAAAAACATGTTACAGAAGTGTTGCACAAGCCATCACTGTTAACGCTATAATCTTACCTCGTGCTTTATCATTTATCTATAGTCCTTGCCATCAAAATTTCACATTTACAGGAGCCTTGTTTCACTTTACTGTATTTTGTTGACTACATATTTTACGGTGGGTTTTTTCCTCTAGAACAATGTAATGGTGTATTGGTTGGGCATGCCCAACTTAACAGCCTTGTGTCTAGATTAATTATTGCCTTTTCTGTGCTCCATCAACGCGTAGCCCAAAATTACTAGCTGCTGAGAGGTACTGCTGTTTTCCCTAAGGGAACGCTGAAGCTTCTGTGCTGATGAATGATAGCACCCATGGGTTTGTTCTCTGGCTTAAAGCCACTCTGCAAATGATCAATAGCAAATGCCTGTCAGAGCTAGGAGGCCTTGTTGTCTCTGCTGGTTGAGTTGTCCTTGCTGCCTCACTAGCTGACTCAGGACAGCCAGAGCTGCAGTGAGCATATTCTTCACAGTATTTAATGTCTGATTCTGTGATGTTTCTTTCACTACATGCTGTACATATGCTCAGATTAAACCAAACTACCATTCAAGGCTCTGAATGTTTTAATGACTGAACCATCATGTAATCTTTTCATGAGTCAAATTTACTCTCTAGGGGATGTTGCTGGGAGGAAGATCCAGAGCAGCAGGGTTTACTGTGTGACTGAAATAATGCCTGGGCAGAATATTTCATTGTTGTGCTTGATCACCCCTCAATAACTAACATCTACAGATCTTCAAGACTTCCCTATCTCAGAGAAAGCATTTGTTGTGGTTTAAGCCCAGCTGGTCACTAAGTACCATGCAGCTGCTCAGTCACTTCTCCCCCTGCCTCCTGGAACGTGGAGGAGAATCAGAAAAAGGTAAAACCCACAGGTTGAGATAAGAACAGTTTAATAATTGAAATAAAGGAGGATAATATTATATTAGTATTAACAGTAGGAAAGACAGAGGAATAAAACTCAATAAAACACAAGTGATGCACAATTGCTCACCACCTGCTGATCAATACCCAACCCAATCCAAGAAGCAATCTGGGCCTTCTGGGTAACTCCCCCCAGTTTATATACTGGGCATGACATGCTGTGGTATGGATTACCCCTTTGGCTGGTTTGAGTCAGGTGTCCTGCCTCTGCTTCCTCCTGGCTTCCCATGGTCCTCCTCACTGGAAGAGTATGAGACTGAAAAGTCCTTGATGAGGGTAAGAGCTACTGAGCAACAACTAAAACATTGGTGTGTTATCAGCAATGTTCTCAGACTAAAGCCAAAACACAGCACTGCACCAGCGACTAGGAAGAAAATTAACTCTATCCCAGACAAAAACAGGATGGCATTGATCAGCTGCATTTTTTAACACAGTACTACACTCTCACAGTATTTTATATGGGTTTTTGCTCATAGAATCCAAAAGAAAGAGAGTGCTGTAACACAGCTTGTCATTGCTGAAATAGAAGTTACTTGCTGCATGCATTATGGTGTGGTGTGACAGCACATAAAAATGTTTGAGATTGCACAATAACCTGCAATTGCACTGAAGGACAGAGCAGGTCAGATAGATGTGGTACAGTCTTGTCCGTGCTGCCTAGTGTTCTTGGTCTTTGGCTTAGCTCTCTGAGAGGCTGTGGGTAGAGGTGGTCAAACCCATGCTGGGGAGTGTGCTTACAGTGAGGCAGTGAGAACAGAATAAAGCAGCCAGAGGGTGCTTGAACATGGCTCTAAATTCTGATCTAGTAAGAGGTACAAGCACAGCCAAAAAAAGGATTAGTCCATGTACAAGAGCAAAACTTTCAGAATCTAACTTGACTGCTGGAAACAAAAATGCTCATTGGAGTAGAAAGGAGCTTTTAAGAATTAGGTGGTTAAATTGATTTCTAGCTTCCCCGTGCCTTAGCTTATCAGCAGTGAGGGTAATCACAAGCCCCTCTACTCAGTGTCATGAGGATGTATAACGTAATGATTTTACAGGATCCAAATAAAAGAATAATGAGGGCTAAATAAGGATTTTGAGTAGTTTGAGCATGAGAACAGTAATGCAGTTTGACTGCAATAATATCCTTCAGTGCTGTAGACTATCTCAGCTCTGTCAACTACAATTAACTGCAGTATTGAAAATTGACCATAGTATTGTGTTGAAGTTTTCCAGTTCCACATACCTATGTAGCCATTTGGATGGTCACTGAAGCAGTAGTATATACATAAACATGGTTCCTCTGATATGACTGTTGATGGGGATATCAAAAAATGATATATGCAGTTATCCTTGCCTTCCCTCCCTTCATCTGAGTCTCACACATTACTCAACCAAGTCCCCAAATTATAACGTGTTAGCCTCCAAAGCGCCCTGAGGTTCCAGATGGGAAAGGCCTTCTCTGCTTTACACTATAAGCTACATGACAACACTATGAAATGGAACTCCTTTGGCCTCCTGAATCTGGTAGTTCGTTGCAGGGTAATGTGTTCACCCCTTAAAAGGCTAGGTTTAGTTCATCTTATTGTATGCTGGATAACAATCTGATGCCAGCGTCTGAGTGCTGTTCAGTGCTGGCAGCAATCCCAATTAGTTGTTTTTCCCTCTTTAGACCAGAGAAAATATTTTAGATGTCCTCTACTGTGTTGCTTTTGGAGCGCCTTTGAATTTTCTAAGCTTTATGGAGGCCCTCTCCTCCAGGCTTTGGAGCTGTTCATGTAATATATTATTGCTTCCAAACAACATACCCTTTGAAGGACACACCATAGAAGAACTTGGTCTTTTGCTGAAGCATACAACATGTTGCCGTTTTAGTTTAGAAACATGAAGGCCTTTGCTTGGATTCGCTGGCAACTTTGTGAAGTAGCAAAAGAGTTAATAACTTTAGTGTTTGAACTAGAGTACGTAGACTGTGTTGCAGGGAAATGGGATCACTGATTTTTGGAGCTACATGTTCATTTCCAAAGCGATGTACATTTTACTTCATTTTTGAAAGTGCTCTCACCGCAGGAGCAAAAGCTACTACTAATGCTGGACCAACAGACTTGAAGTAAAGGTCTGAGCGTGGTCTGAGTCCTTTCCTTCCCTCTCCAGATGAAGGCAACTCTGCTTAGTTCCCTCTAAATTAAGCACCTCAACAGTTTTGAAGCTTCACAGAGAAATGCTGCCATGACTCAGCCCTGCCGAAAGCCTCACACTGCCACCACCCAGAGCTCCTCATGGAGTGAGCCTTTAAGGATCTACAGGAAATGGGACATCACCTGTGCTAGGAAACAAATCAAGGGAAGGACACAAGTTCACAGGACACTGCCTGGTGGCTATCTGGACTGCTTAATGGCTAGTGTGTTCCCCCACTCAGCCTCAGCCCATGCTGGCTGGTATTCCCTGAGATGCTGCTGGGACACAGTTCAGAGAAGCAAGGGTCAGGAACTTGGGTCAGGAACTTAGGTCAGAATATACTGGTTTGAGAAGGAAGTGTTTAGTTGTATGCAAGGGTCAGGAACTGTTCTTAACTGATGTTATGGGTCAGGATTCACTGTTTTGGGAAGGAAGTGTTCAGTTGTATGCATACCAGTTTTACCATGACATTTGCCCTCAGGGGATCCCAGTGGAGATCTAGGTGATGATGGGATTCAGGAATGAGAAGAGTTGTTACTGCACTTAGGTGGACAGAATGCTGATGCTGTAGTGAGAGGTATATCTGTTCTTCATGTCCTCAGGTCTCATTTCTGGTCCCCATGTACAAGATAGAGTTGAAAGGGACCTTACCGGCTGATTTCCAGACAGCAGGGGAGCAGGGAAGAGTGTCTTTGAGCCCAAACCATGCTTCAAGAAGCCAGTTTCCCTGATATGTGTGCCACACACCCCTCCCAATCTCTATGCCCATGTAACGCAGCCCCAGGATATAACCCAAGCAGCAGAGAGTGAGGATTCCAGTACACTGGTAGCAGTGGCAAGATTACAGTTACAGACTGGCTTACCTTCCTGGAAACTTGTCCTGAAAACTGAGCATCAACAGCCATAATTTCTGAGGTTAACTTTTAAATGTTTCGATTTCCCACTACTCCTGAGGTGGAAGGACTAGTTTCACATTGGCTTTCTAGTTTAAAAGAAAGTTTCTGTGTAGCAGCTCTAGGCTGAGTTTCTGCAAATGGGAGTTGTTCGTCTGTGTGACTGTCTTTGAGAAGGGAAGTTCTGAAACTATTATTGCTTCAGTAGCGAAATCTGGACTGTAAAATTGTTTAGCAGTTGGTTGGTTGATGATCAGCTGATACGTTTTCCATTCTGCTCCCATTGAAAGACTCGGCAGGTTTTCAGTTTAAATGCCCTCTGCTAGATTTCTAAATTATACTTTAATACAGCGCAAAGTCTAGTTCAGGCCTCAGCAGTGTGGATTAGGCAACTGTGGTTAGGTAACTGCTGGTTAGGTCTCAATGGACTAAGTCTATCAGAAATCAAAGCTATCTGACAATGAGTTCAGTTTTATTGCTTTTTATTTTTATTTTTTTTTATCCAAATGTGAGCAAATCTTTGTACTCAGAAGCAATTTTATGAAATTTTCAGTCCCTCACTGCACAAAAAAAAAACAACAAACCAAACCCCCCCCCCCAAAAAAAAAAAACTCCCTCTGGCTCAAGAAAAAAAAAAAAGAAAAGATTCCATAGTATTTTTTTTTCATGAGATCTAAGATTACCAGTTCTACTATAAGAACTGTAGTGGTTGCTACTTTTCTACCATTAAACTGAGTGACATGGCTTTTACAGTTCAAAGGCAATTTTGGTATAATGGAGATAATTCCCTACCAATTTAATACAAATTTAAATCTTTAATTTGTAGTATTTTATGCTTATTTTATGCCACAATGATTATTAAGGGACTGGAGCACCTTTCACAGGGGAAGAGAGAACTGGTACTGCTCAATCAGCCTGAAGAAGAGAAAGCTCAGGGGAGAATCTCGTCAATGTATATAAATACCTGAAAGGAGGATGTAGGCAAGGTTGTAGCCAAACTTCTCTCAGTTGTGGCCAGTAACAGAGCAAGAGGCAGTGGGCAGAAAGTGACACACAGGAAATTCTACCTAAACCTGAGAAAAACACTTTTTTACCATGAGCCTGGGCTCATAGTCCAGAGAGATTGTGGAATCTCTATCCATGGAGATATCAAAAGCTGACTGGACATGATCCTGAGCAACCTGGTCTAGGTGACTCTGTTTTGAACAGGATTTGGACTAGACAATCTTCAGAGGTCCTTCCACACTCAGTGATTATCTGTGATCCTGGTTTATCTCAGTTTCCAAGGTGTGTTTTTCTGTTTCACAGGGATACTACAAGAGGTAATGAAGGCTGGGAGGTGCTTAAACACTGCAGTAATAGTATGAGAAATTACTTATAAAGCCTATTTTTGAAAATATATTTTTCCCTGTAGTGTACTGAAGAAAGAAGAGGCTGGTGATGTCCTCCTTCATGCCTAAATGTATCGCTCACTGAAACTTGTGCAGTTTGCACAGATGTTTTAAGTACAGTCATTTGTTATTTGCTCAATAACAGAGATGCTGTTCAGGCTGTCCAGGCACGTTTAAGAACTTTATCAGGAACTTAAAATGACATGGAATCAGTGCAGTGGGTGCAACACTAGGAGTTTTCCATCTTTGTTTTCTGTCATGTTTTAGCAATCATTTCATAGACTGCAGTGCCAAGATTTAATTCTGGCACAAATGGAATTTATTTATTTATTTGTTTATTGTAAGAGAAAATTGACTTTGGTATATATTCTGAGCAATACAATAGAAATGTTCTACAGTTTGAAAAGCCTAATGGTAAGTTACATTGTGTTATTGTTTTCCTGCCATGGCATATTTCATCATTGCCAAGCAGGGTACATTTCTGAAATGCTGTGGCAGATTCTCAGTGGAATGAAGTTTTTATCTATCACGTTAATGAATGGTTTAATAATACAGTAAGAAAGACTACTCACATAAAATGCTTTAATGATGGATGTCAGAACAGTTTCTAGAATGGATTTGTTTTAACACAGGCAAATGTGCTTCCTCAGGCATCTGTGGGATTGCTACTAATAAAAGGAATGAGTGCCATTAAATTGGTAACATCATGTGCCTACGCTTTTATTATCCTTTTTCTTTTATTACATTTTACTAGATGTTTTTGAAACATGAATTGTAAAATACTCTGTCACATTTATCAGTAGAGTTGAAGAACCTATGTTAATTTACAGTGTTCCCACATTGTGTTCCCCTTGTATCATGTATTTAAATATATCTAAGACACACGCACAGAGGTTAGATGATTGCCACTCTATTAGACTGATATTCCCTGGGAATAATCAATAGCAAATGATGATGCTGTAAGAATTGCAGTCACTGTTCTGTATTTGAGAGAGACTGTTACAAGCTTTTGGTTTTTTTTCTTTTTCTTTGACTGGCAAGACAGGGCTTCATTTTGAACCCAAGCTGGAATAAAGGCTTTACCAGGCCATTTAGATTATTATCCTAAAGTATTAAGCAACAAACCTTTCTTCTTAGTGCTTAAGGATGGTACAGATTTCCTTACAATACTGAAACTCCTTAGGATTATTAAGTAGAACTCTTGTTGAATGTTTCCCACTGTAATGTTATACTAGTCTCTAAAGTCCTGTACAAACAAATAATTTAGTTAATAGTCAATACCTGCCATATACCTAGCCCTTCATTTGATTGCTGAAGTAGAAAAAAGATTGAGAATTACATTTATCTTGTATAAAAACATACTTATATACGTCCTGTGTACATCCTAGGTAATACACTTGGGACCCAATCTTTCCTCCGTGCATGAAACTCTCATTTATTTGAACATAGTAAACTTCAGATTAAATTATTTATTCAGTCTCTCCGGTTTTGCTGCATAGGAACCAAGCAGTTGCAAGTTCATACGGAATATGTTTCAATTTAAGTCTGAAATCCTGTCTCTGGTAGCGGCCAGCACTTGGTGCATCAACAAACAAACAAAACCAAACTTATGGTTCAGAAATCTGATTGTGTACTCCTAAACATCTAGGGGAGAAACTCAAACTTCATTCTTACTAAGATCATTAATAGACTTGGAGCAAGAGACATGAATGCTCCTCTAATATTTATGTCCTGATTTTTGTCCAAAATGTATTTTTGGAAACCTACTGCAGGTAAAAGAAGCATCTACTGTAATATACAGGTATAATATATGTACATATGTATGCATATCGAATAAATATATATATGTAGGTATATTAAATAAAATGCAAGCAGAATACTATATCATTTTAGTGAGGCACAAGATACTTATTCTGAGTAATCATCTTGCATATTTTTAGCTTCATTGATGAAAATAACATTTAAAGGTCAATTGCAAATTGTTTTTAAAGTATTCCTTTTCTGCATTTTTTGCCTTGACAGCTGTATCCTAAAGCTTTGACAAGTTTCCAGGGGAACTAATGGCTATAAATGTGACTGATAATAGAATAATACAGTTTTATCTCCTAATGGTACTACTAAATCCAATTGACACAATACATTTCCTGAAATCTTGTATCTTTAAAAAGTGACTCTTCTTCCTTCACTTCTAGAAGAGATACATAATTATTCCTCATTATTACACAGAAGTATGATTTATCCTTTCTCATACCACCCTAGAAAGCTGTAAAAAGATGTTTACAACTCTGCCCACATAACTACTTGGACAGGATTTAGATATCTAAGACCAGCATCGCATGCTCAAAACCCTATATTTTCCTCATGCTTAACTCCTTAAAAGTTACCTTCTTAAGAAAGATTAATACTCATATTAGGGATGCACTTTTACTTGTGAGCAAACTTATAAGTGTCTCAGTCTTGTCAGGGACTCTCAAAACCTATTCATGCATAAGCCCAGTTAGTAGCTAATAGACAAGTACTTGCCCATCTATTTTTTCAGAGGGATGCTGTCAACAGGCACTGCCTAAGTGCATTTAACAACTGGTTATCTACTCGGGGTCTCTGGGGGCAGCTGTGGCTACCATTCTACTCCGCTTCCACTCACTTTTCAGTGCGTCTGCAGTCAGTGCACTGGCTCAGGCAACCTGAATTTAAGTCACTGCTTTGCAGAAGCTGGTTTTTAGAATCCAACTTTGGTGAGACATAGGTTATATGATTTGTGCCTTTTTTGTGTTTAAAGGTCCTAAAAAATGTCAAACTGATGGAATAAATTGAGTACTTCCTCTTGGCAAATGGCAAATTTTTAACAGGTTTTATTATTTCATGTGTTTGCTATTTCGTGTATCCAGAAACTCCATGGCTTCTGTCATCCAAACATGTTCCACGAAAGCAGGAATTATTCCCATTTTACTATGCTAATCTACAAATGCTGTTTATCTTGGGAAGTCATTGTCCATGACATCTCAAGCTTTGAGCTTTTAGCTAAAAAAAGCAACAGGGATCCCAGATGTGCCAGTCATTTTTGCAAGGCAGCTTCTTAATAATAGATCAGCTGCAGGAGGCACAGGTATCTGCAGAGCAAACCTTCCTGCATCCAAGGGAGGATGGGAAGGGAAGCCAAGAGGACTGTGGCACATGTGAGAAAGTAGCATGGTCCTATGGAAGAGGCCCGTATGGGAGAGATGTGGTATAAATCAAAAGCTCTGGAGATAGGGGAATGGAGGTCAGCTGATGGCAGGCAAAGAAGAAACCATTAGGGTTGTGGTTGCTGTTTACCACCAAGGGGACATCAGACAAAGTGAGCTGCTGGCAAGTTCATAACAAACACATGGAAGCAATTTCTCATACATCATGAAGCTCACCTTGCAAATGTCATTCCGACAGATGATGCAAATGCTGGAACTCGTTTCTGTGAGTTAAGGGTCAACTGGACCGGTCTGGTGGAGTCACCACCCCTGAAGGAAATTAAAAGATATGTAGAGGTGGCACTTAGTGCCATGATGTAGTGGTGTACTTGGAATTGCTGGGTTAATGATTGGGCTCTGATCTTAAAGGCTTTTTCTAACCTAAAAAATTCTATGATTCTATAATTCTACTTCTGTAAAGCCTTGAGCCAGCTCTGCCTCAGGTTAGAAATGCGGGATTCATATTATATTTTTACTCACGTTTCATCATGTATCTTGTGCTAGCAAATTCCCTCAGAAATCAGTGAAGTAAAAGATTTGGAGTTTGCAATAGTTGCAATAAAAATATTAGTTAGTAAATAAGCCTCCAGGACACTCACAGTGCTTTCAAAACAGACGAGTCCTCATTGTACCAAACTTGCAGAAATATTTCCCCTACTACAGAGTGCCATATGCCAAAACAAGACTACAGCCTGCCACTAAACGAAGGTAAAAAATTTCATGAATAAAACTTTCAGAACACACAGTTTTGACTGTGGAAGAATTGACAAAAGTAGAGAAGATACGGAAGGGACTCTGTTGTCCTCCAATGTTCAGGGCAAGTCATGGTGAAAGATGCTTCTGGCAGACTTTGTTCAACGTTGACAGTGCTCCAATACTTGCCCCAGTTTTAGTGTCTTTTGTTTCTTTTTCTTTATTCAGTTGGCACTCAGTCAAACCCTCCAGGTCTGGAGAGGCCTATGGCCATCCAGCCTTCTGAGCCATAAAAACATGACTCTGTTTTGATAATACGCTTTAACCCCAGTAGTTCGCTGTTTTTCTCCATCCTTTGCTACTCTTCTTTAAAATCAAAATTAAATTAAAAGCAAAGAAAAAGGAAAGACTTGAATTTTTAGTTATTCCTGGACTGTTTGGTTAGAGTTATGCTGTCAGACCTAGATCAATAATCACATCTGACAACTTCAAGTGAAGGTTTACGTTTGACTAAGGGGAAATAAAATGAAAGTTAGTATAGAGGGGAATTTATCTGTAGAATGATCGTTTTTCTCCATTACCTTACGTATAGGTGTCACAGAGATAGACTGCATACAAGATACTGAAGACTACTAAACAGGCTACAAAGTGTTTATTTACAGGCAGTTGAAATACTTCCCAGAGGCCTCACTTAACTGCAGCACCCTTTTTATTCCTGTGTAAATGGACTCTGATTTTAAAGGTAGAAGCTAGCCCCTAATATACCTTTAAGTGATGTTCATTACTTTTCACAGCAGAAAATTCCTCTTCTTTTTATTTTTTTTAACAGCATGCCAAGATCTTTCAATTTCAGAGCCCAGCATGGGCAGAAAAAGGCTTAGGGACAGATGTATGTGCCTGGAAGAAAGGACAGTGCATTGCTTTACTGACTGAAATTGTGCCCTATATTTAACGGTACTGAGAGCTCAGAAGTTAATTTCCTTAAGAGCAAAACTCCTTACTCTGTCTAGATAATTTCCCAGCTTGTAAAAGATGTAGAGAAATTAAAATACAATTCCAAGTGTTTTTTAGATTTTTTTCCTTACAGTTAATATGTACAGTTACAATAGCACTCTAACAAGTCCTGCATGTCACTAACTACAAGACACAGAAATACTACTATTGCTATTGCCACTGCTATTCTAAGTGCTTTAACTGTTGACAAATGAAAAAAAGAAATCCATACCTCCCATTGGGTTAGTTTTGTATTGAAGTATAATGTTCACATTAACGAGATGCTTGATACACCTCTCTGGAATCAATGTCTTCCTTAATGTTCTGAAATTACAAACATAGATGCATGTCTTTTCACTGATCTTTCTGCTTGCATATATTTTTCTTTTTGTCAAAATCCATTTTAGGGTTCTCTGGCAATTATTTGTTGTTTATATAAGTGTTACTTTTCAAAATCTCTTCCTCATTTTCAATGTATCTGCATACAACTTTTTTAGAGCAAGTCCATAAACTGGCAAATTTCCTTGCTCTGGCCATTCAACGTGGCAAGACCCAGCTACTTTGACCAAGCACTCTGCTTGGCAACTGAGAAAAGCAGTCCCTACATCAAGAAGCAGGCAAGAATCCTTTCTCATTTGGGGTTATTTGTAAAATAATTTATTTTTCAATCACATAACTCAGGTTAGAGAGAGGCTCTACTTTGTGGGAAGGCTTATGAAGCAGAGGTACATCCTATATCCAAAAAATATTTCTAGTCTGCTTGGAATTCATGTTTCTACTTTGGCAGGGCACTAATATCAAGCAAATGAAGCAGTGCTTGGAGGACATGAGCAAACTAAGGTAAGAGCCAAGAATAAGCATAAGGATCAACAGAGAGGTGGGGAAGACAGGCAGGACAAAAATACAAGCATGTGGTAAGAGAAGACATCTGTGAGAAGCAAGACGGTTGGGTTTTATTTTCAACTTAATTGAAAAATACCAGACATAACCTATGGAAAATGTTACAACTAACAGAAATAAAAAATATTAATGAGAGGCATATTTCTGCTATGAATTTCATCAAAAGTTGCTGCAAATACTTGGCCTTCCTGTAACATAATTCGTATTTTTATTTTATAGGGTCTTGGGAGGTAAATGAAGCAAATCACAACCACACTGAAGCTTTACTCATTCAGAAGAGCTTTTGCAAAACAGGTGACATTGGAGATGGCCCAGCTAAAAGACATCCAATTCAATAAATGCAGCATGCTCCATTATGCTGTGTAGTCCAACTTGGAATGAACAAGCTCCTCCATCATTAAAAAAACAACCAATGAACCAACCAACCAAAACAACAGAATGCTTCCAGATGGAGAAGCAGTTTGTATTGATAATGTTGCAGTTCGGCTTACCTGTGTTAGAGAAAAATTAATTTGAGCTGGGAACAGCACTGAAGAGGTCTATTAGAATTATGAGAACAAGAGATGTTAACATACAGAAGACTATTTGAAGAGCCTCGTTAGAGAAAGGAGTATGAATATTGCCTAAAAAACATCTATATGCAGGGTATGATATCAGGAGGGAAGAATTACTCTAAATATGGTACATATAGGAGAGTTATTCACTAGAGTACTTGACCAGGATTCGAAAGACTCAGCTTCAACTGCTTCCCCATTGAAATACGGAGAGTGACCTGTGGTTTCTTTCTGCCTAAGCAGGTAGTCAAGTAGGGTAAAGACATGTTTATTCTTTCTCTAGTAGTTTCACGTGAAGTGGAACTAGTGTGAGAGAAGCAGCAGAGCATGCCCTACAGTCTTTTACACCAGAATGCTGCAGCCTGGTGGCTTCCAAATTATTGCATCCCAAAAAATAAATTATGAATGTTTCAGCTTTTTCCCAAGAAGAAGGTGTGAAAAGGTTGCTATAGCAAAATGTATCCTTTTACACACCCTTAATCTCCAATGCAGTACAACACACTTTGCTTTGATGAGGCTTGCATTTCTTTTGGGATAGCTGGAACTAGATGGTCAAAACTTTTTCCTTCATAAGAGGTATATCAAGAGAAAGGTGAAACAGAAGTTCCCACTTCAGTAGCTGACCTGTCACATAAAATGTGTCTCTTTCCTCTTTTTTCTGTGAGATACTGCCTTTGGCACCTGACCCTGGGAGAGGATGCAGGATCCTGAAGGGAGTGAGTTGCCTTCCTCTTCATTAGGGTAAGGCATCCAGACTCTAAAGATGGCAAAATGTAAGGCAGACATCTTAGCTTTTGCTTTTCCACTTTGGCTAGGCAAGCTAGCTGCCTGGTAGAGCCAGATAGCTGGCTTGTGTGGATCCCTTAGGCACATATCCCTCTGGATTATATGGGGAAGCTAAGTCTGAAAAAACTTCTGTATTCTACCTTGCTGATGGCTTTGTGACACCAGTGTGCAAGATTTAAGAGTATGAGAAGAAACAGTTGTGACTGATGTTAGTCAAATTGCTTCATGCTGTACTGGAAGGTCCTCAGATGACAAAGAGAGTAGCCTAGTTTAAAAATTTCTGAATGCTGATGGTAAAGATCATATAACACTTTGATTTGATTTGATGAAGGCTCTTGTGTACATAAATCTAGCTGGAAATCTTGAAGTCCAGTTGAGGTTATTGTACAAAACACATCATTATTCTATTTTACAATCTATCTTATACTTTCAGTACATATATACATAGCCTGTAAATTCAATTCACAATTTTTGTGCATCAGTATTCATATAGCTAGAGGCCAAGATGTTCTTATCTTTTCATTGTTGTCACAACAAACTTGTAAGTCTAAAAAGCAGACATTGAACACAGTGCCACTAGTTTTGCATTGATCCTTTTTTTCCCTCATGTCCCATTTTCCTGAAACAAACAGCAAAGTTATAAAAAATTGAAAAGTAGAACTATTAATGTCTCAGCCAACATGACAGTTTTTCTTTTTCTTTTTCCTGTCCATCAAAGAACCATGCGTTTTTTTCTTCAGTATAGCACAGTTCCTTAAGGCATCTAATCACAGAAATGTTGGCTCCAGTCAAGGAAAGAGAGTGAAATGTTTAGCCCAACCTAAGTCAAAACCTAATGAAAAATACCTGTCATGAGCGTAGTCTAACGCTGCATTCCTTGACCATGCTTACTTTCTGAGCAGTCTGCCTGTAGCATTGTAATTTGCAGCCAGATCTCAGCATTCCCAGAAGATGGCTGCCAGAACTTGTGAGCAGCTAAAAAGAGCATCAAAGGTAAAATTACTAACACTGCATTTGAAATGATGTGTGAAAAACTGGAATAAAAAAAAAGGTAATTAACTTTGGGAGTGTTGCCAGAGTAAAGGCTGCTAACAAGCACTACAGATTATTCAAAATCGGGGGATGTAGTTTTGTTCCTAAAATGGCATGCAGATTACCTTTTGAATGTCTTCCTTTTACAGTCTTGTTTGTGAATAATCCTGTGAACAGCTGTTTAGCCCAACACTTCCAGCAAAGAGCCCAAACGACTGACCCGATGTTACCCCTTTCCAGCTAACCCTCCTCTAGATTGCAGAGACTGGCACTGCTTTACAATGGCTGGAGTTAATGAATGGATTATTTTCTCTCCCATTTTTAGTACTTTGTTAAAAAAAAAACAAACCAGTGAATATGGCAGCAAAAGTAATGAAGACCTTACTATGTAAAAGGACAAACAGGAAGTAATTCATTATGCCTGAGATGCATTGCAAATTAAACACCAAGGATTTTATATGTGGTATTTTACATGTGTTTGATTTTTACTTTCATACACTGTTTAAAACCTTTGGATGTTCCAATTTGTCCTTAAAGATAAGGCCATCTTCTGAACATTGAATTGTTCTAGGACATGGCCAGATTGTAGCTGTAGCTGCAAGTGTACCTTTCAGTCTGCACCATTACAAAAACAGCTCTATTTAGGGAGCTGGGCATGGTTTCCATGAGTGGTTTCTAGGAAAAGGAGAATGTTGTTAATTTGAATTTTGGTTTCCATGAATTGACATTCTTTGTATTATTACAATTGAGGCTTCACAAATGTAGAAAGCAAAATTTTGTTTCAGCATTTCAAAACATAGCCTTATGTCTGGGGTCTCTTGTGCACTGCTGCTTAACTGCCAAATCTGCAGTAACCCTTCTTTGCTAAGCCAGTATGCGCCTTATTCCTGTGTACTAATGACAGAGTTACAATTAATTAGGTTCTAGTGTTTCTGGGGGAAAGTAGACATTTTCTTATCTCATTACAATCTTGAAGTATTCAGGGAAAAAGGCTTCTGGAACATTCTGGAAGGAAACCTTTCTCCTTTGTGAAGCCTTGTGGAAACCAGCATCTTTCTTAGTCAGTGTGTAGGTGGTGCATTTTGGCTCACAAAGACTGTCTAATCCAGACGTTTGTCTCCTCTTGCCAGAAACTGATAGGCATTTCATTAAGTAGGTCATGTCTGGGGATTTACCATTTCTCATGTGGAGGAAGAGCCCATGTAGGTTCAGGGGGGCATTTCCCAAGCAGTCTAAGTAGCTGCTTTGTGCCAACAGGAGTGAAGTCTTTGCAAACAAGTGAGGGGATACACTCAATTTTCTCTGCAGTTTTCTGTGCCATGAAAAGAATTTTTGTGTCAGCCAAGACTTACCTAAGCATCAGCCTGAAGTTAGCTGAGACTTAAGCTAACTTTGTTCCAAACTTAGTCTCTCCCATGGAAATTCAGCCCTTGTTTCCCAGAACCTTTTTTGTGATTTAGGCTTATGTTGAATACTCCCACCAGTTTCAGGACTAGACTAATTTTGCCTTATTCCTTATTTTGTTATGAAGTATCATGTAATTCCAACCCAAGCAATGTACTTATATTAATAAACTGAAGTCTAGATGCGTTTTTTCTTTTCTTCTTGTATTTTTTTATTTTTAATCATCATGTAGGATCATGAAATCATTACCAGGTAATTTTTATGTCAATACCTGAACACGGGGTAAGGTTGGCATTTGAGGTGCATGCCACCGCACTCTTCCTCTCTTCTCACAAAATGCCAGTGAAGTAATTGAAGAGCAACTCCACTGACACCAGTGGAAGTAGAAGTGTCCAGTGCCTTTGAAAATCAAGCTCCTTATTTAAAGACACAGGCACACAAGTCTAGTAAAGCTTATCTTTCAGTGCTGAAATCAGAGGATGATAAAGCGGTACAGAAGAGAAGCAAGGGAGAATTGATACAGTGCAGAGAGCAGCCAGCTGTTAGGCACACAAAGAAAAAAGAGGAAAGAACTTGAACCAGCTTTGAAAGAGGTTTGGGGGAATGATTTGAAAGTCACAGCTCCTCTTTCAGGGAAACTGTCCCAGCTTGATTTCAAAATTTTATACAGATACGCTAAATTCTTAAGGTTTAAAGTCCTTGCTATAGCCCTAGTGGAAGAAAAATTTTAGGAAGTGTTCCCGGTATTCCCGGTTACTCTGACTGTCTTGGGCAAGAGAGTGCCAGGCAACTTAGATTGCCAATTCTCACTTAGGGTAAAGCTAATTGTACAAACCACAGCAGTGACAGAAGTGTTTACATGAGATAGTCTGATGAACAAGAGTAGATAATCTTTTACTATGGGTGGAACTTTCAACTTAAAGACTGCAGTATACATATATAGGAAAGAAGAGAGAGGATAAGAGCAGATTTAATTTTGGTTTTACTGTCCAAGTCAACCTGGTGAGTTTGAGAGCTGATCTACTGTTTGTAGTATTGCCACATGCCATGATTAGATTAACTGATGTCAGGATGTAACATCAAATTCAGGCCTTTAAAAAGAAGCAAGTTTTACTTTCCGTCTATTTCTGATACAGGTAAGGTCTTTTGAAGTGTGCCAGCTTCTGCCACAAGGGTAAACAGGGTATAAATAAGCAGACAGTGACACATTCTTCTGTAAGTAGAACTTTTTGAGCTGCTCCTGCCAACTGTTGTTCATTGTACCAATGGAAGGTGTAGACTTCAGCAATCATTTTGTAAAGTGACATCTCCCGCAGAATCTCCCTCACATTCTGCGTGTGTTTGTACTCAGCTCTGAGTTACTGATGCATGATCTGGGTTTTATATCTGGAAATTAAGTTCACTCCTATCCTGTGACAGGCATAGTCTGTCAATAGTGTAGTATCACAAGCAGAAGATAGCATACCGCTACAGAGTAATTATGGAATTGTTTTGTCTCTAGAATCTAAATGCACTTTTGTGTCAGCCTTGTTCAGTTATTAAGAAAATACATGTTTGATATTTCATTAATACTTAAATTATACTATTTTACAACACAGTGTTAGTTTAGACATTCGATGCTTGGAACATGCAGGAGGCTGAAGGCAAATATGTATTTATGCTAGAAGAATAAATCAGGTAATTAATATCTAGTTTCTAGAATCATTAATATCTAGAATCATTAATATCTAGTTTCTAGAATCATTCCCATGAATCAAAATTATAAAAAGGCAAAGCTGAAGTACTCCATGAACTAAAATAATTTGTTTCATAGCTAAAGTAATATTTTAAAGCTGAAAGTATTATTTTATAGTGACAAATTCTTTTATCCTGATAAGAATTCTTTTGTGTGAATATTTGACATAGGACATAACAGCCAGTTCAGCTGGTGCTGACTCTGCTTCCCTTATTGGAGATGAAATAAGTCACTGAGGCCTGACCAAGCCTGCCTGCAGTCTCAGGACTCCAAAGGATGAAATATGCTGTTTGGCTGGAGTAGCCCCTGGCATTTACAGTTTTTGCAATCAACAGAGGCTGCTGCTGCCAAAAAGATTACTTTTGGTAGCCTCGCTAGTGCCTGGGAGCCTGTGTAGCACAATCTACATCCTGCAGTACACACACACATCATGACTACAATAACTCAGAGAAACTCTCTAGCATCCGTGACTTAGTGAAATCTTGTTTCAAGCTAATCTGCAACCAGAATGTGATCATCGTCTGCACTCTCAGCTGCCCTGCTTCTGATAGAGAGTGCTAGGGACCAGAAGTGTGCATCTGAGGCAGCTGCAGGCCACAATGCAAAATTCTCTCCTGCAGAAAATCCCTGTAATGGGAACTTAGTGACTTGCTGGACTTCCTGCTTGGAGTGGTATTATCTGTTTCCTCTTGAAAGAATTAAACCCTCCCTTTTGAAACTCTAATGCCTCTATAATGCAGTAACCATCACATCTGTAAGTGGTAGTGACAGATGGTCTCAGATACTATGACCCTAAGAAGTAATATATTCAAAGGTATCAGTGAGCAGGTCTTCTTAAATGTAAAGCTTTAAAAAAGTTAATCTGCCTTTGAGTTTGCTAGACTATTTGCTGTAGTTTCCAGAGGTTTCAAAATGGAAGTTCCTTTTAAAAAATGCCTTCTTAGACAGTAAATTCTACCTGATCATAATTGAAGAATTTCCTTGCGATTCCAGAAGCTACAGTATTTGAGGAGGCTCTGCACAGCACAGGGTTTTCCAAGCCTATCAGTTTGCAGGACTGAAGCTTTTCTGAGCTGCCACTGAAGGGAAAGATTCAAACAGCCATCCAAATAATAGTAGAAAGATCTGGTGTTCTTTGCTAAGGCACTGATGTTTTAATTTTGCACTCATTGCTTAGGGGCCATGTATTTAGGCACTCATTGAGCTGCTGGGATTTTGCCTTGCTATACAAATCTTTGCTCACGGACACCTGGGAGTTGTCTTGGAGAAAAGCCCTGCCCAGCAAAACCCCTCAGACTCTTGCTGTGGTTTTAAAGTGACTTTATATCCTTGTGGCTAACAGTTTTATTTAATATACATTCATATCTAAAGATCTCAAATTGGCTTAAAAGTAAAAAAAGTAAACCTAAAAGAATTCATGAGGACCATGAAATCAGAGAAACCCTTAGAAAGAAAAGGAAATTTTTGTAACACTTCTGACGCTAAACTCTTTTTATTATTTTCTTCTATTTTTTTTATTATTTTATGAATGTGTCAAGCTGTTAAACACATGTTACACATGGAGTTTGGCATCTTCCTAGCCCTTCTCCTAACTCTCAAAATCAACAGGGCAGAAGATATGCAAGCATATGACACCCATGTTCCTAACACACCCTTTTGGGGTATGACATAAATATACTGTAAAATCAGCTACAAATAGATAAAGTCCCAATGGGGCAGGGCCCTAGGCAATCATCTACCTTCTGGCTAAAGCCGTGAGGAAGCAAAATGGTCATTGGGTGGGAGGGGAGAAGGAGGAGGCTGCCTTTTTTTTTTTCCCATTTGCCTATGCTCTGTCCTAAAATCCCAGGCTGGCCACTGTTGCCATCTCAGAGGACCAGGCTCTCCATGAGATGGGGACCCTGGCTGCTCCCAGCAATCGTGGTTGCCGCCTTCCCCCTTCCTGCTCCCTGTGAGTAGCAAGCCAACTCTGCAGGACTCTATTTTAATGACAAGGGATTGGTTTTGGTCTGTCATCCTTGTGTGAGGAAAATTTGATTTTGCATATATTTCCTATGCCTTGCGTGAGCTCTGCTTATGCATGTCACAGCTGGAGCCTGATGATGGAGATCATTTAGGATTTGGAAGATATCTAATTCATAAATAAAATATCAGCTATACAAATCAATGTAACACTTTTTTATGAAGTTGTTTAGATTGCCTGTGACAAGCTCAAAAGAAATTAAATTATGTCACCCTTAGTGCTTGCCATAATCCCCTTCAACCACAGATGCACGTCTCCCCATGATCAGCGTTTTCTGGAGGAAATTTCAGCTTGCTGAGGGTTGTGAACCTTTCAGAGCTTCCTTAAACAAATTCCATGTATTTCATGCTCATATGCCAACCATTACCATCAGTAGTGTTGTGAAATGAAAAATCAGGCAGCGTACATTGGAAATAATGGCATTGTCCAAAATACTTAAGAGGGAACAGGTTAGTATGGGGTGATGAAAAATTAGGAGCTGAGGTCTTATGACCACTACAGTGACACCTTGTATCACCCTGAGCACTGAGATGGTAGTATCAGACCTCTCCTTGTGGTCAGGACATCAAAAGGGTAGTTAAAAGCTGAAGTCAGGTTGTATCATGAAGTAAAAGACTAAACTTTTTCAAACAAAACTCAGGATGAGAACAGAAATAAAAGGACTTTTTTACAAGCCTTCATTATACCACATGCCTTTGCAGGGCATGTTCCTTCTTACATGATTGAGACTTGTTATCTTCTGGTTGTAACAAGACCTATGCCATCTCCTTTGGCTCTGCAGGAAACATCCTTTTGCTGCTACCTATCCACCTGCTTTTTGCTTTTCCCAGCAGTGTCCTTGGCTGTTGTTCCGCAGGCTCCTTGCTGCCTGACTGCCTGCTCCCTGCCTCCCTCCACCTGGGTGCATCCTGACTGCCTTACTCAGTGGCTCCCAGGTAAAGCCTGATCTTCTGCTCCATCCAGCTCCACCTGAATCAGACTGCAGCAGTCAGGACAAGGTTGTAAGATTATGCACGTTACATAGTAAACCACAAACACAGCAGATGTCAACTGCCAGAGCTACTCACTTCCTTCATTTGTCTCTCTGTTTTGGGGGTCTGCCTGCAAAAAATAGCTTATATTAATACCAGCAGTGTCTCTTAGAAAATACTGATTCTATGAACAAAGGCTATCAGAAGCACCTAAGCTAACACGTACATAACAGAGACTTCACTTGCTGTCCTGGGTTCAGCAGTAGCAGTCATTTTTTCCCTTCTTGGTAGCTGGTGCAGTGCAATGTTTTGGCTTCATCCTGTTCCAGGATCTCCCCTTCTTTCCCCCCTTAGTTACTAAACTGTTCTTATCTCAACCTGTGGGAGTTGCATTCTTTTCGATTTTCCTCTCCATCCCTCCGAGAGCAGGGGGAGGGCAAGAAAAGGGGGGGAAGTGAGCGAACGAATTACCTGACTGGGTTTAAACCACGCCAGTTCTTTTTTGGCGCCCAACGTGGGGCACGAAGGGTTGAGATAACGACAGATTTGACTGGATTAATAGCCACTCGTCACAATGCTGATTTATTGGCTCTCAGAGTTGTTTCGCTTGATCTCACAGCTTCAGAATGTTGTAACTTACGTAGAGCCGGTATTTGCTGTGTTAGTGTTTATCAAGTATGGGGCTTGGGCTAAGGTTCTTGTCTCACTGTGCTTTATGGCAATGGCTTGTAATACGGGGGGGCTCCAGCAGCAGGGCGGGACGGACGTGGCCGTGGACTTGTACCTGGCCGTCCGGCTGCTCTTCACCGTCCTGGCCCTCACCCTACTCTCCATCTTCGTGAGGCTGCGGGGAGCCGAGGGGGAGCGGCCCCGGGAGCCGGCGGCTGCTGAAGCGGCCCGGGAGAGCGGCCCCGGGGACCAAGCGGCGGCGGGAGCGGGGCCGGAGGCCGCGAGGGGACGGCTGCCGGTGGAGGAGGTCGGGGCGGTCGAGGAGAGGAAGGAGGCGGCTGCCGAGCAGCGGGAGAAGGCGGCGGAGGAGCCGAGCCCCGCGGAGGAGCCGAGCCCCACGGCCGAGCCGAGCCCCGCGACGGCCGAGAGCGTTTCCCGGAAGCCGCCCGTCGAGCCCCAGGAGGATGCAGGAGACCACGCAGCATTCCCCAGCAAGGCAGAGGAGGAAGAGCTGGACTCAGGAAATGAGAAGCTGGCGGTGGGAGAGCCGACAAGTACAGCAGCTGCGCGACAAGTACAGCAGCTACACCAGCCCCAGTGACAAGTACAGCAGCATCAACTGAGAGTTCTGGAGGTTTTGAATGGCCTTTGAGTATCCTTGGGACCTGCCTGCTGATTGTGATGGGGATCAGCATGTTGGCACACACACAGGCTGTGTTCTACCCACAACCATTTTGTCTGATCTCAAAAGTTAAGCAGAGTCAGGTTTGGGTCTTGTCTGGGGTTAGACGAGGATATGGGGGGACCAAGAGATTTTCCCCAAGGCTGGACAGTCATGAGTGGCAGGGTGTGTGGGACAGTATGGGCAAGTATCTAGTCCACTGGGCCCCTCCAGTGCTTTGGAAGCGTCGGAGATGGAAGGCAGTTGTATGGAGTCCCCAGCAACAAGCTGCAGAAACTGCTTAAGGGGACAGTGAATTATTTTAAGCCTGGTGGGCCCATGGCACTTCAGGCCATCAGAACAGAGATGCAACATGGAGATGGACTCATGATCGAGGGGTGGACTTAGCAATGGATACTATTGCCCAGGTTATTCATGAGTGTGAACACTGCACACAGTCTCTCCTGCTCTGGAAGACTGTTACAAGAGATGGAGCCTGACATCATGGACCAGATGGACTCAGCAGCTTTATAGGGACTGGTCCATGCACTGAGATAAGAGTGATGGTATATTGAAAATGTGGGATCTGAGCATGACGTGAATGGTATGGAATAAGGGGTGGATAATGTCCTGGGTTCAGCAGTAGCAGTCATTTTTTCCCTTCTTGGTAGCTGGTGCAGTGCAATGTTTTGACTTTCAGCTCGGGGACAGAGCTGATAACAAGCGATGTTTTGGTTTGGCCAAGGACTTTGTGAGCCTCATGCTCTGCCAGGGAGGAAGGGAAGCCAGGAGGAAGCAGAGACAGGACACCTGACCCAAACTGACCAAAGAGGTATTCCATACCACAGCACGTCATGCCCAGGATGTAACTGGGAGTTAGCCGGAAGGGCTGGGGGACTGCAGGGTTGGAGGAGGTATCGGTCAGAGCTTGGTCGGGCTGGGGGGGGGCGAGTTATCGGTCGGCTGGTGGTGAGATGATGTATTCTCTTCCCTTGTTATTTCCTTTATCATTATTATCATTGGTGGTAGCAGTAGTGATCTGTGTTATACCTTAGTTACTAAACTGTTCTTATCTCAACCTGTGGGAGTTGCATTCTTTTCGATTTTCCTCTCCATCCCTCCGAGAGCAGGGGGAGGGCAAGAAAAGGGGGGGAAGTGAGCGAACGAATTACCTGACTGGGTTTAAACCACGACACTTGCAGAAAAATAGTGGAAGAAAAATCAAGCAATCTGTCTGGAAATGAGACACTGTCATAACAACAATCAAAATGGGAGATATATCAAGCAGCATTCCACCACAGGTTGATAGGTATACAGTGGCTTTTTGCGTTTTCATTGATAATCTGGATCAGGAAATTTGGGAACAGAAAGTGGGACAGTGGAAGCAATAAAAGGGAAAGTATGACTGCCAAATCTGAAGATGAAGTCAAACTAGGAAGGACCTTACAGAGCAAGCTTAGGATTCTGGGTAATTTTGTTGACTTGGAGGAGTATTCTGCAAAGAAGACAGGGTACCATTCAGTAATGAGAAGTAATACTCTTAGGCAGGAAATGGAAGAGCATGTAGGTTACATAAACAGAGGAGGAGCAAGAACTGTCAAGAAATCATTCTGCAGGGAAAAAAGAAGAAAAAGATTTTTTAGTAAAGAGCACAAGTCAGCAGTGTCACATTATTGCTAAAAAAAGGAGAAATGCTAAACCCACTATACTGAAAGATATTTTCTATTTTTATATCTATATATAGTTAGAGAAAGAAGGGCTTAAAAGACTGAATAGCACTGCAGTCAGCATTGCCAGGGTCTCAGCAGGAGGACTATGCCCACTTTTGGTGACATGCTTTAAAAAGGGTGTGCAAAAAAGCATTGCAGAGGGAACAGTGAAAGCAGTGTAAAACATCACCTACAGGGAAAAGTTAAGTCAGTTGAGGTTATTTAATCTAGAAAGTGTCAAGGAGACATGCAATAACAATCTTCAGATGTGTAAAGATGTTGCTGCTAAAAGCAAATGAATAAGCTCTTCTCTATGTCTGTAATAGGCAGGGGATAAAGTAATAGGTTTAAACTCAGGAGGAAAGATTCAGGTTAGACATCTGGATATCAGGCATACTACATGTTCCCACAGAAAGAAGAAGATTTAAGTCAATTGAGGTTGATTTGTCTCAGCAAGGGGACTGCACTTAATGGGCACTCAGGGAATGATCAAAACTTCACTGACAATTACTGAATTTGATGATACTCTACTGATGCCAGAAAATGAAAGAGATGGAGGAAATAATGCAAGTTGTGATGTGGAGAGAGGAAAGGTGTGGAGTACAGTGTAAATAACACTGCAAAAGAAAGATTAAAGATAAGAGGTGAAAGGCAGTGGGTGACAGGAAGCAATGGGGAATACATCAACGTGGTGAGAGGAAGGTAAGGATGCAACCGGAAGATAAAAAGGCGAGGATGGGATGAGAAGGAGAGCACCTGGCGCAGAAGAGTCAGTCCTAGTTGTATCCCTTTAGAGGTCCGGGATACAGACAGAGAAAGATGGTCAGAAAGATTTCTTGCCTCCCAGGTATTTCCAGACCACACTGCTTTCCAGGCACTTCCACAAAGTCCTCCTCTGTATTCTTCTGCACTCAGGCATGACCATGAAACCAACTAGTAGTGAGTTTCATCACTTTCTTCTTTGTGTTGTCGTGGCAGTTCACTGCATAAGCCCAAGATTTCTCTATCACTGTTCTCAGAGATCAACACTTCAGCAAACGCAGCCCTTTCTGTGCTTGATTTTGGGTACCAAGGAACTCTGGGAAGTTTAATAGTGAGCATCACATAAAAATTCTCCAGCAGCAGGTTGGGGGATAAAGCACATTTCTCCATGGCACTATTCCACTAGCTCATCCCTTCCTCTTATTCCTGCAGGCTCCTTCTTTCCTCACCGCATACTTCTCAAAAGCTGCAACTAGGGAATCAAGGGTGCTATAGGAGACAGTATAGTTTGATGCTTGACTGCCTCTTCCATCTGTACACAGCCTTCTCCTCTCACATCAGGCACTGCACAACAACTGAGGTCTGGGAGTTAGACATCCAGATAATACTTCTGAGGGTCTGGCAGTAACAAGCTCATATCTTTTACTACTATTGTAGAATAAATATAATATTCATAAACTTGCATAGTTAATAGTACTTGAAGCAAGCATGTACAAATGGATCAGACACGGTTGCCCCTTTTGGAAAGGTAGTTGCATGCTCCCACTTTTTCTGTGGAACTGGAAAAGAATCACCAGCCATGAAGATTTATTTGTGCAATGCTAGTGTGAGTGGTAAAACGAGAACCATCAAACAGCACACAAGAGGGAAAACATGCCTGAGCAATTTTCCTTTCTGTGGCACAAAATGTATTGTTGCATCTTTGGAATGCCAGGTATTTTAGCTGCTAAGATCACACAGAGGAGGCATTTAGAGTTTGTTGCAAAAAACCCAAGTTCATCTTAAAAATCTGTTTCCCCATTAATGTTTTCAGCCACATGTCTGTTAGTCATCAGCTAATTCTCTGCAGGTTGTCTTGGCAGTGCAACTTTTTCAGCAACACTGCTTAATGTGATGAAAAACGTTGCCATGATGAGCTTCAATAATTTTCCTCTAGCCAATAATTGTTTGAATTACAACCAGACTAGGGGAACTTTATGGAGTGAGAAAGAGCCTCCAAAAAATCTTTCTGTGAGAAAAGGAACCAAGCACTTTGGTGCTTTATTTCCCAGGAAAGAGGTAAGGTGGCTGTGACACCAATTTAAACAAGTTCCCAGACCAGACCTGTTAAGGTTACTGGGGGTGAGGGGACATTATTATAAGCCAGTGTTTTTCAGTACCTTAGAAAAGAATGTATAGATGAAAAAAACAGAAGCCTTAAGTTTTTATGAAGCCACATTCCTCATGACTTTTTTTTTTTCCCCTTTAGGGAATGCTTCCTAGCTGAATTATCATTAGCATCAGTAAACTTCTTCCATGCAAGTTGTTTAGCTTGGTAGCAAAATTCAGAGAAAAAAGAAATCCTGGTTATGGTCATTAAGGTCTGTCAGGCTGAAGAGAAAGTCATGAATGCAAGCAAAGCAAGGCAAAAAGGTCAAACTAATAGAAAACAAATAGTCTCCAAATTCTGAGTGCAATAAAGCTCTCAAAGTCTGGACATAAAGCCCTAATTCTGTCATTCTGTCCTTTTTGTCCTGTTGTATCCTCACTTTTAAGACCATTTTCTAATCCCAAGGGAAGGAAAAATGAAACTGGACAACCCTGAGGTCCCAGCAACTGTACAGTGCCTCTCCCCGCATCCTGGACTGACACTTTGTGTACAAAGAAAATGTGCTAATGAGCTTATTTTCTGCCCCTTTCTGAGATAAAAGATAGCTTTCCTGAAAGGGAGTTTGCTGTTAGAAGTTGCCATTGAAGTAAAGCAGCAGCAGGCAGCAGGTTGCCATCATTTCTGGATTTCACTGAGACCAGAGGAAATTATTTTCTTGTTTTGAGCAGCAGATAAAGTTCTGTATTTAAAAAGGAAATATAAAAGTCTTACAATATGTATATACTATCCTGCCTTCACTTAATTTAACAGGTTCTTTCCCCTTTCTTTTCCCTGATAGAGAATATGCACTGCTTTGGTAAGATTTCCTCACACAGGGATCATGAAAACTCAGCTGGCAGTCTTACTCCACTTTTTCAGTGGGAATTTTCAAATAAGATGAAAGCAGTAGAAAATGAAAGCATTTCTTAGATGTCCAAGGATATCTGTCTCCTCTATGTCAGAAACTGGGCAGTCTCTAATGAGAACAAAAAGTATCTTGGTTTCAACAGGGTCTTCATTAACAGAAAGACTATCTAACACTAACTTTTCTTTTTTCTTTTTGCCTTAGTGGTGGTCTGTGCTTACTTAATACACATTAAGAAACCCTTAAGAAGAAAGCTATGTTCCCCTTCCCAGAAACAGGGAACCATGTTTCACCACTAGGGAAAACCAAGCTACTTATGGCTTAGTGCACACAGCAACAAAAAGCAGTTTTGAAATCCCCCAACTTTAATCAGACTGATTTTTGTAGAGAATATTGCTCATGAAAGGATAAATATGAAATAAGGGCAGAGCAGGAACAATATTCTTGCAAGAATGGGTATAGTGAGCTACTAAAGTGATCCTGCCTAACCATCTGTTGAGATTGGAAGCTGTGCAGTACTGCAGGATTCGTACTGGACAAGAGAGTGTAACACTTCTAAGTGCCAGCATGAAGGGAAAAGCAGAGGATGAATATGGTAACTTTGAGTGCTGTGCACTGCTGTTTGCTTTGGTAGTGCGGTACTGCCAGACACTTCCCTGGGTAACTCCACTCCTTCGTTTCTCCTTGGTATACTACAAGCTGGTGACAAGGATGTGCCCTCAGTTCAACCTCTCTATCCCTGCAGTGCACACTGGGGCCTGCACTTCTCATGATTGGATTAGGGTGTTTGAACCTTGCAGTTGACAACAAAGAGCTTTTCTGAAGCATTGCTTATGTACTGCCTTGGAAAAATGTCATGTTGTTCCCATGGCATGAAAGATCTAAACCAAATGGTCTACGTAATTGAAACACCTTTGGCCACCTTAGGCAAACATTAGACAGAATCACACAGAAACCCCAAAACAGCTTTACAGCTGCAGTATACTCTCAGTTACTGCAGACATCCTGCAAAACACATGAAAACACTGCCAAAACAGCAGACATTGTGCTCAGGTTTTCCAGAATCCAACCTAAAGTACATGAAGTCACTGCAGTGCTTGTGCTGAACAGGAACAGAATCCATGTCTGCTGCAGATGGAAGAAGGGTACTGTTAAAGTATATCGGGGTGGCTCCAGATCACTAACCCAATGTTGGAATTGACTCAGTAATTTCCGTACAGATTTGAATCTGTTATTCCACAGCTCTTTTGGATTTTATCGCTTTTTGAACTTACATTGTGTGTTCGATTGCCTGCATTCAAATGTGTCTTTTGGTATGTGTTCTGTAGATGCTGAATCCTGTATAATGCATAGTTGTACTGCCATGCTAGGCTCAGATTTTTTTGTTGCACTTAATATACAAATAGCAATTGATGTACAGTTTCAAAACTACCCAAAACCATTATAATGTAAACTGCAGTTTCAGTTATTACAGGAGAAAGTACTGTGAAGGTGCTTGGTTGTGCAGAGTTCGCTGGAACACTTAAAGTGCAATATAACGTGGCTTTCAAGTGAAAAAAAATATCCCCTTGATTTTGTGTGAAAGTGATTATTCCACAAAAGCTTAAAAACTCTCTCAGTTGTTCTCCGGTTGGTTGGGGGATTTTGTTGTTTTTTTTTCCCTAGGTTTCACTAAGAGGTATTTTCATTAATTTAAGAGAATCAAATAAAGCTGTGGTGCTGACAGACTTTTATTCTCCAGGATGGTCAGGATCATGCAGTTAGGAGGTAGTCAGGCTTGTGTAGCCTAGAGGAGGGGAAAATAAGGTCCTGTGTAACAGTTGCCAACAGCTACTTTGGGAAAAGTGACAAAGATGGGGAGCCAAATTGTACATAGCAGTCATGGATGATACAGCAACATGCAAAGGACACCTGTTGTGCTTTGGGAGATCCAGGTGGGAGTTGAGGAAAAACTTCTTCACTAAGAGGTGAGTGCAGCACAGGGATAGCTTTCCTGGGAACATGGGAAACCTTAATGTTTTCGAGAAATGGCCTGGCAGTGCTGTGGCTGACCTGATGCTGTATTGGTGATACTTTTGTTTTGAGTGGCATGTTGGACTAAGTAGCCTTTAGACATCCCTTCCCACCAATATGACTATGAGTCTTTAATCTACTCACCAACCTGGAGTACAAATGAGAGTTTTTGTACCATCACCAATCACAAAGCCATTCTAGATCACCTATCCACATGAGCTATAAGCTTAGTATTAATTTCCCAGAAGAAATGTATTATGTTTTCACTGATGAGGAACAGTTCCAGGAGTTCACTTTTCAATTTTATCTTCTACTTTAGGTGCTTTAGGCGCAAGATGTCCAAAATAAGTATGCTTTTCTGAAATAAGTGCGTATACAACAACATTTCTGCCTTCCCAAATATAAAAGTTAACATAAGCCTTCTGATGATTGTTGTTACATTGAACAAGATTAACTAAACACTGTGGGTTTTTTTTTGCATTATGACAGCATTTAGCTGTGCCAAAACATCTCTCACTACTGTGTCTGTTGCTACCCATAGTAAGAGTGAGTCATTGGCTTAATGAGTGGGCAGCCTATGGCAGACAAAGAGTGGAGAAAAGGGAGTACATATAGTGGAAAACCAAGATAGGGAAATACATCATGATTCACCAAACATTGCTTAGAATGGGGAAAGATGAGTTATTCGATAAGGTCTAGCTCAGTACTACCACAGCATAACTACCTTCTAATAATTATTAAAACTCATGTTTTGTTTTGTTTTACAATATGAATAGAGTGAAATTTTCAGAGAATCTTATTCTTCAGCCTCCCAAGATAAATAAAAATATATAATTTCATAATGCTTTTGATGGGGTGTCCTGGGTATCTGCCCCTGCTGCTTGCTGCACAGCAGAAAAGTTCCCACAGATTGTTTTATAAAGAACTGCTGACAAGTTCCTGTATCAGTTTTATTTCATTCACTGCCTTTGAGAGTGTATACATACTGCCTAGGGCAGAGGCACAACTCATTGGGAAATTACTGAAGTCACAATTAGTGTTTGGATATTCTAACAGCAGAGTCATACCTGACTCATTTATAAGGAGGGGAGAAATAATATCATCAGCAAACAAACCTATGGATGTAAAGGTATGGCTTGCAGTGTCCAAACACAAGAAAGTGTCCCCAGTGAGTCCCGAGCTGGTTCATTTGTTGGGTTTAGCTGATCTGACAGACTTTTCTTGTGCTGTTCTGTAGTTTCTGAAAGTCAAGGGTGAACATTAAGGCAGACATCTCAAATATGATTTCCTCCTTTAGGAATTACAGACTGTTTAGAGCCCATATCTTTGCTTCTGTATATGGAGGTGAAGAGCTGCCTACAAGGCACTTAAGTAAGTGCACTTCAGCTACCAGTAGTAGGTACTTCACAAAACCAAAATCAACAATGCCACACAGCTGGAGAACAGCATAGACAAAGGTTTTTTTTGAAAACAGGAATATGCTGGTGTGGATACTGTAATAATACACAGAGTCATATGTTCTCAGTCATCTTCAAAATTATGGAGAAGTTTCTCCAAAGCTTAATGAGAATATAGGAATTTCTGGTTTTCTGTCTTGTAAAGCAGAACAGGTTTCTAAAATGTGCATTCCCCAAAGCCCTTGTTCAGCTCAGCAGTTCCTGTGAGATAACAGATAATGTAAGCCCAACCTTGCAAAAGGAGTGTCATGTGTGGACTTAAAAAGTGGTTGAACAAAATCATGGTAGAAACAGCCCATTCACAGCTGCTGACTATAGAGACACCAGTTCTGGTTCAGGAAGCCCCTAGAGGGATGACAATTTACTGGGAGCTGTATAAACTCAGAATTTGTTTACACTCAAAACCTTGTTATCGGCAAAAGGGAACATAGTTTAACATCAGCCCTATTATCATTTTAACAGTCTAATAGTCCAAATTACCAGTGCATTTACAATAACATGCACTCTATTTAATTTAGAGAAATCTCATTAGTAATACAGTTAAAATTGTTTTACAAGAAGACTTATTGATATATCTCCTCCTTTTCCCTGGTGCTCTGATAGACCTTCCAAGGTCCCTCTTTCTGCTAAGGTCAAGGACCTCAATCTCTCTCATGAAAAGCAGAGTGGGGTGCAATAAGTCATCAGCATCCCAAGGTCTTTGCTGTTAGCAGTGTGATGACTGTGGCAGGGGTCCCTTTCTCCTCAGCCTTGGGTCTCTTGTGAGATATTTTTAGATGATGTTTTATCACAGGCTATCTCTTCCTCCCTGCTTCCAAGGAAAGTCTGGGAGGTGCACACTGCCCTCCCATACCCCAGAAGGGCTTTTCGCCCTGGACTGACTTCATAGGGAAGCCAGGCGCCTGCCCTGAGTCCTCCAAGAGTGAAGAAAATGCAGGGGTACAACAGGCACGTGGCCATCAGGCAGTTGCTGCCATGGCTAAAACTTGTGGCCTTGTCCTGGGTTTAGCAGTAACATGATAGGCCTTTTTATTGTTATTGTCTAAGATCATATTTATGGGGCTATAGCTAGGAGAAAACTTTAAGAAAATATTACCCTTATTGTACATTACCTTGCTTTATAGACTATTCCATATACATTTGCTGTTGACTGCTGCTGAACTGAGGATTCTGGGCTAGACAGATGCTTGGCTTGACCCACTGCAGTCCTCTTAATGTTATTTTATGTCTGTAAATTTCTACGTATGTCTCTGTATGTCTTAATGTCTCTCAATATCTCTGTAAATACAGGTGCAGCCAAAAGCCAGTACTCTGTCAGCTAAACATGATGTCAGTGGCTCTTGGCCTTCTGATTCTATAAAACAACCACCTAAAAAGCACATCTTCACCACGGAAGCATCCTGGAGAGTCTGCTGAAGCAAAGGCTAGTAAAGAATCTGAATGAAGAAGGGCAATATTAAGTCAATAAGACAATATTAAAACAACTAAGGAAATATTTTCTTAAATGGGATGTGTGACAGTTTGCAGAGCCGAGGGTATTTTGTGAGAGTGAGGAGCATGGTATGATGCTGAACATGTGGTCCAAGGCCAGGGAGGGGTGAGCTTAATACAGGAGTGGTGGGTAGGGAGTATGTCAGAGCTGAAATGTGATGATTTTTCATGTAAACATCACTTTGTATTGAGTTCCACTACATATTTTAATGAAGTCTTTAATATATGCCTGATTGACACACAGAGTTACTGTTTGGGTACCCAACAGGAATTTACATCTCTCAGCTGAAGAGACATGAATGCAAACCCTAAATTATGTAATAAAAATTATAATCTGAAAAAATAGGTTTCATTGTATCCCAACTGAGTCCTTTTTTTGTGCCTGCTGAAATATGAAGGTTTTTATAGCAGCATGAATCATTTCAATGTGAACATGCAAGGATGGCTTGTCTTCGTTACTTTTGCATTTCTTGTACTAATTGTAGAGCACTTTTAAAACATACATTTTTAGAAGGTAATAACAATGGTTTTGGGGAAGCCCGAATCTGTCTCCTTTCTCTTCTTGTAACAACTTTACAGTAGTGGCAGAACATCTTTGTCCTGCTTCTTAAACAAATGGAATCCTTTTCTTATGGAGTTAGGGCACTGACAAGTTATTACTCATGACTTGCTTATCAAGTCTTTTCTTCACAGAGAAGGATTTTCATATTGCGCTTTTCCTAGAATGCATTTACATGCCTAGGGATACATCCATCACGGGAATGAACAAGAGTAGCTCCAGCAACATCAGTGATTCAGATTTTGTATATTAGTATTAATCTGACTCATACTGACATTTTGATACATTAAGTTTAAAATTGTATATTGAATGCAAGCATTTATTTTCACAAGTCAAAATGGTAAGAAACTTCTGTGTGAATGCTTTCTTTAGAACATGTTTTTAGGAACTTGTTGAACATATTGATTCAAAAAGAGTAGGGTCTGCATTTTTATATACTGCATGTTGGCTTCATAAGCAAATTGATCTAAATAATCTGCTTCATGGTGAAGCATGACTCTTTTGGTGTTAACTGTTACTTTGCCTCTGTTATTAGATTACTTTCTAAATGAGATATGTCTGATTAAATAATTTTAAAGACCGAACAAACAGCTCCAAATTTGTTTAATTTGTTATTCATGAGTCACACTGAAGTCAGAAGAGGTTTCGTTCACAGCAAATTGATATTCAACAATACAAGTTTATGTTCATACAGTATCACTGAGAATCCAACAGAGAATATGCCTTGCTTACATAATTTCTGATTGGCAGAGAATAAATCATGACATTTATCAGTTTCTTTTTGCCTGTACTGTACAGTTAGGAATATTTACACTGAATTCATTGTGGTTACTGAGATGCAAAAAATCGATAGAAAGCGGCCCATATTCCTGATAATGTAAACTGTCCCCTCATTCTTCTTTAAAGACAAAGACAACTACAGTGGCATTAGCTTGATGTATATTATCATGAGAGAAGGGTCAGGCCCTGACATTCCTGACATTAATGAGAGGCAGCAGTTAAGGCTGTCATCTGCCATGCTGTTGTGCTTTTTCCTTGCCTTCTTTCCCCTCAGAAGTCTTACTTTTAGATCCTCAGCTCCTGGAGCCATGAGACTGCTTCCAGGTTTTTACTTTTCTTTTTAAGACAATTTTTAAATTCTTGTGGACTGCTGGGCATCATGGGTTGCCTATTGTGTCACTTGTGTTTGTAGTTAACACTGCAAATGGTGACTCACACAAACATAACCTCTTGGCCCTTCCTAATGGAGGAAAAGAGAGCCAGCTCACATGGCTGCCTCCACTCAGTGATGTTTTCCAAGCTCAGTTGAATGCCTTCTTGTTCACCAGGAATTTGTCACCACCTTGTCCTTTTCTTCCCGTGTGAATTTTACAATATTTGTATTTTAAATGTCTATATCTAGCAGAAGTAGCATCCTTTATTTTACTAACCCTGTAGAATGAGATGGAAGGTCATGACTAGTGACTATACTGACACTAGATATCACTAAACATAATCATAGAATTTATGTTTTATCGTCCTAAAAGCTAGATCCTTGGTTTAAGGATGGCCATGTAAGCTCCCATCATAGTTAACAGAAAAGAAAATAAGAGCTTCCAGAAGTCAATTCACCCAATACTAAGATGAATCTCTCTTTATTATAGAGGAAGCCTAAATAACTGTCATAAACTAGATGCCTCATAAATGGCTACAGTTTGATGGGATGTGTCTCACCCCTATGTCTGAAGAAGAAAAAGAGCTGCAACGTCTACAGACTGAAATTTAACATGATGCATAATATTCTTAATGGGGAATACTTGAAAATTCATCACTGATAACTCATCCAGAATTGCAACAACAGGTCACTGAATTGCTATTTATAGTGAAGCTTATTATCATCTCTCCTACTCAGGTTGAGTGACCTTGGAATTTTTGCTCATCAGACCCTTGAAATTTCATTTATTGCTTAGTCTCCAGCAAGGGAAGGAGTCCAGCTACATGCTTTGACTGTTAATGCGAGCAGAAGAAGCACTATTTGCTACAGTGCTCTAGCTCTTCATTTGGCTTTTTACCGTTGCCCAGTGTCAGCAGCAAGATGTTAACTGACAGTCCCACTTTCTAAAAATGGAGGAGCAACTGAGTTTCAACCTAGCACAGCTACTGCTGTCAAAAGTTTCTTCTGTCCTTTCCCCTCTCTCTTTAATTCTTCTTGTCTCTTTTCATCACGGGCACCATGAACAAAGCTTTCAAGGCAGGGTGTCACAACCCAGAATATAGACGTGAAGATACAGAAAACATACAGTGCAGAGGGCTCCCTTTATTCTGATCAAATGAGCAGAATCTCGCCCTCTAGTCAAGTGAAACAAACTTCTCTTGTTTTCTATTCAGTGCAGAAGACTTTTCTTTCAGTCAAATGATGCAATTTACCACCTAGTGGAAAGTTGGGTTCCCAGGCAGTTGCACATGTAGATAGATAAACACATAGACACAGTGGGACAAGCTAAGGTGTCGTGGTATTCTGGATCTTGCTGACTTCAACTGACATGACCTTGCAGCTGCAATACACCCTTTTTGTGAATGCATTTTGTGCACAACTGCCTATAGTTTTTAAAATGCAAATATAAACATAAGAAAACCAACATGAATAATTCTGCCTGTGAGCCACCAGCAGCTTCAGGGGGCCAGAGCATTTTTATCCTGAAGTTTTCCTATTTTGAAGCAATTTTTTGATTGAGGACACATTTTAGCACTATGTGGTCATAAATGGCTATATTCTCAACACCCTAGTACACAGGACATAGTTCTTCAAGCTGATTTCATATTTATATCTGATCTCTGAGTGGTCATATCACTTTTCCCCAGAACTACAGCATGCAATTGCAGAATGCCTCATTTGTCCTTTTCAAGCTTCAATCACTTCATTGCAGGGGGCCTCTCGATGTCCCCACTTAGCTCTTTTACCTGGAGCCTTGGATGGAAAAACACATTGACATTAACTACATGTAGATATTAAAGTCCTTTTTGTATGTAGACAGTAGTAACCAAGCCAGGATTCATGCTGGAAGTTAGGTAAGGCTATCAAGACAGCAAACACATGGCTGTGCTGCACTTCCATTGTAAAACCCCCAGTCCTTCCCAAACTGGTTTTCTGGCTTTGCAAATTTGGTTTCTATGGGTTGTCTGCAACAACTGATGCCTTGTACTGGGGAAGGAAAACTATCTAAGAGGAAGTTTTCTTTAAATGTTCATAGGTAATTAATGATGAAACCCAATCAAGCAGACCTGAAGGTCGTTCCAGAAATACCCAGTTTATTCAGTTGCCACAGCTTACAATGGCACTGAGAATGGCGATGTAGAAGGATTTGACTGCAGCTGGTGCCAGGAAAGGATTTAGTGCTTGTGATTAAAACCTAGGTCTGAAAGCCAGGCTTTACACATAAAGAAGTCTTGGTTCCCAGAACTGATTGTGCTTCTCTGTCGCATGTGAAGCTTCTTTGAGGAAGCGCTAAAAGAGCAGGACACAAAAAAGCATGGTTTGTTCCCTGAATTCAACTGTCTGTTTTAAGTGGCTGGCCTGTACACTGCTGAGGAGAGCAGTCATTTCTGGGAGCAAAGGACAACCTAAGAAAGAGGCTGTATTTAGTTGTTTTTCTTTCTCCAGAACATTCAGCAGAAGGTCCTAATGTTCAACAAGAAAAGGAAGAAACTCTCAATACACTTCCCATCTGGCTCTTAAGCATGTGAATCTGAATCTTCTCAAATACTCCAGAGAGGGCATCTGAAAACCATACTTGCTGTGAAAGCCGATCATGGTCTTACTGCTCTGTCCTACAGCTCTGATGTCAGGGTATCTGAATGAACAACCCCACACAGGCTCCTTCCAGCCAGAGCATGCACCACGTGGTCTCCCCTCAGAAGACAGGCATCTGGTTCATCATCTGGTGTCTCCTGTCTCTAAAATCACCCCTGGTAATACCACCAAAATATGTTTTCCTTCCACGCCACTAGTATTCCTGCAAAGTAATAAACTTGCTCTCTTCTCCATTCCTCACACAAATACACAAGTTGCTTATAACAATATTGAGATTTTAATTTTCCAAGTGCATTTAGCTTTTTCCATGTCACACACCACTCTGTTACTTGATTCCTCAACATTTTTACTTTGCTTCTCCCCTCTTCTACAATTAGGCAGTGTAAAAGCAAAACAAGTTGCTGTTATTTTCAGATCAGCTCTCTACATTTCCCTTCGTTGTTCTAACTGGTATCCATTTCTTTGTCTTATGCACTATGTAATACGCAGTCTCTGTGGACTCTGCGAATTATTTTCTGTAATGCTTGCTGAAAGTGAACTATTCAAAGTGCAGCATAATCTTTCCAAGCCTGACTCCTTCATTTTTAAAAAGCATATAAAAAGATATCCAAATGGTGTGCCACATGGGGCCTATTCATAACCTTATCAGGCAGTTTCAAATTTGAAACACATTATTCCAATAGCAGCGTATATAGGTAGTTTCTCATCATTAAGAAGATAGATATTCTAGTTGCTGCTCGATATTATGCCATCCATGTTCTCTCTGCTTTGTGGATCAATGAAGAATTCCTGACTCCAGGTACTTCTATTCCTGTCCCATACAGTTTAAACAGCTCTCTGTCAGCTGCTTGTAGGCTGTATTCAGAGAATCAACTCTTCAGATGTTTAAGCTGATGTGTGTTCAAGAGGGAAGTCCTCCTGCTTATCACCTCTCAGGAGAACTATCCAGGACCTGATAAGTGGAATCATATGTATAAGTGGAATCAGACAGGTAACAAAGATTCCAGTATCTCTGGAGGCTCTTCAGGTGTTTTTTTTATTTCATTCCTTTAATCATTATTTTGAAGACTTAGACGTTTCCAAACATGCTGCAGTTATGCTCTTCTGCATCTGCAAATACATTTCATGTCAACTTCAAATATCCAGTCATGTTGGGAAAAACTGTAACCCTACACTGCTGTCTTTTTCTAATGTACTATTGATTGACAGTTTATAATTTTTCAGTGAGAGCCCAGATCCTTGATCTTTAAAGATTCTAGACACGATTAAAGGTGAAAAAAAAATCATTATTATAGGTTGGCTTTATAAACCTATTAGGCCATTTGTGTTCTGTTTACTAGAGTACATGTGCTCAGTGTATCTTTGTTCCTTTTGCATGACAGCAAACATGCACCAAATTGCATGAATATGTAAATACATAAATACATTAAAATATTTCTTCACTTTTTCCCTCATTCCTTTCAATCTACACTTTGCATGTACTATTTGTACACAGCTCCTAGTAAATCACTCTAATCAGAAAACGTTCAAGCATCATTTGGTGTTCACCAGCCCAGCATGATATTAAGAGCTGCAAATGTATAAATGCGTGCAGCTTCATGCCTGCCGCTGCTGCATGTAACAGCCAATTCATGCAGCAGTGGGAGACAGAGACAGGTCCTCTTTTGAAAATGGAGGACTCCGACACATGGCCATAAGAAGAATAACTTTTAGATTCAGAGCAGTACAAAACTTACTTATTGTGGCTCCATGGCACAGATGCATATGCACATGAGAATTCAAATGCAGCGCTTTTCAGATCATGCGTAATTTCCCTTCCTCACTAGCCAGGTTATTTGCTCAGTCATCATAGCTGTAGAATAGTATATGCTTCTAGCTTTGAATTTGAATTTCCAAACAAGATGATCATGCTACAAGCAGATATGAACCCTGGGAGATGGAACTAGTTGGCCTTTTCTTATTGATGATTGCCTGTATTCATTTCTGCTTTGCATTAGTGTTAAAAGATAGGTATTTTCTAGCAAAATGGCATTTTAGAAAGAGTTTGATGTTTCTCATTTAGCTGTATGTTTGACACTATCAACAACTGGATGTTTACTGCCTGATACACAGTTCTAAAATCTACTGCAAAGAACAGTATAAGCATAATTCAAACATTAACAAGCAAAAGGGGGGACACTTGAGAGCCACGTTAGTCACATCTCAGTGTCCTGGAATCTGCATTACCAAATCCTGTTCCTGGCTTTGGTCTCCTTCAGAGCATTATGAGGTTAAATGTTATTTGCACTGCTGACAGATATTTTTTATGTTTTATTTATTTGTTTTCCTCAGGAGCACAGAAAGGTGACATCTTTCTGAGAAGTAGGCTTATGACCACAGAGCGCTTGCTTACTTTAAAGAGAAAATATGCTAAACATCACCCAGCCATTATGTGATGTTATGTTACTAGCAGCCTGCAAAAACCTTCTCACCTATCAGTCTGTCCAGAGATCACAAAACAATGACACTTCACTTGAAAGTGGACCTGAAACTGTACCTTTTCAACTGCAAATACGTCAATCATCATTCAGGAAGACTGATTAGACTTAATGTTGGTATACCTACAGACTAACTTAACAAGTTTCCCTGTCCACCAATCTGTTGCTCCATATGTCTAAATCTAAAGCAGAATGTGTCTCAAGAGACAGCAACATATTTTGGGTTCTGAGGCATCCATCACAGCTGGGGCTGTGCTCAGCCTCCTGAAATACTTGCACCAGTGCCTGCAACTGTGTTCCCCATAGGTGGCATCCAAATGAGCCTGCCTATCAGAGTTATGCAGCAGTTAACAGGAAAATGTGGAGTGGTAGTCTGAGGTCTTTCTTACAAATTGCAAGACTTCTGTTGAAGCTAGTCAGTTGCCAGACAGATGATGGAAGGCACACAGCCCAGTAGCTAGCCCAGACAAGCTATTAGAAAGCATCGAATAGTACAGGAGCTGTTGCATTGTCAACAAACATCATATGCAATGCTTTGGTATATTTTCTAAGAATAAAGATGTGATAAATATTTAGAAGAGCACTGAGACACAGCAGTGACATTTGCCTTGTTTTTTCACAGCACTGAATGAAAGTCTAGACAAACAACTTCCTTGGAAGTGAGTGGGAGATGTGGTTACACATGTTCATATAACTGGCATGAGCACAGATTTGTGCATCTGTTTGGTCTATGGCTAAGAAGCCTATGCTTAAATAAAAAACAGATCACGCTTTGCTTCTGCTCAGAAAGCAATTAAAACAAGAAACAAATTAGAAAAAGCTTCCTAAAACCATCCAAAATATCAATGAAAACACCTTTCTTTTCCCTATAGTAGGGCAGGCAATCTTTCTTCTTTAAGAAATAGCGAGGTTTAAGGCTAATCCCCAGTATACTCCATGATGTGACCCCTTTAATGCAACAGATGTTTAAAGGTGCCACAGGCAAGCTGGGAAAGGAATGACAACTACTAGTCAAAGAGCAGACCCGGATCAAAAGATCTCTTGACTAAAATGGCCTTTGGTCTCTTCATCTCTTTACTTGGTTGAACTGCCCTCTTCATAACTTCTCCTGAAGCAGATATAAAACCTTTCTTGCTTAGCATCTCTTGCAAGAATGTGATTTGAAGGAAAACTTTGTGTATACTTTTAAATATTTTATGAAATGTGTATTATGAATATATAATTAGAAAATATTATATGTTATTCATGTTTATGTAAACATGTAATATACAATATATAGTACACAAATATGTGTTATACTATAGATATGGTAAGAAACTACAAAGCTTTACAGAAGAACAAAAAAGTGCAGAGAAAACACAGACAACTTTGATTTGCTTTTCAGGTTATCTCTTATCAGTGCTTTTATTGCTTTCAACCTCCCCTGGAAAACAATAATTAAAGTTCACTGCAGACCATGATTTCTAAGACTCAAAAGAATTCTCTCTCTCTTTCGCTTGGTAATAGTCTGTGTGCTTTTGTAACCCCTTTTTACTTTCATCTTCAAAAAATGGCTGCGGCTCCCTAGCCTTTAAAAATGTTTCTTAATAATTTAGATAAAAGAATTATTTTTAGGCACACTTTGAATTCATTTTTTTAATCACTTGTGTATATTCCTACTCTCTCTTCATATACACTGTGTAGCTGGGACCTGCAGTAGCTTCTTTGCGGCAATATTTATTGAAACCTAGTCATAGCCTTCGTGCACCTGTTCCAGCAACTAAATATTTGAAAGGATAGCTGTGGTAAGTGTTATAGTGTTTGCAAGAAGCCCTAGCATGTACAAAACCACTTCGACAGATAGAGATCATCGTAGAAATAGGTGGATGTCTATGCAGCTGGTCCTGATAGACCTGGTTGAGGTCTTGAATGGTTTGTAAGAGGAATGGGAATGAATAAGAGAGCACAATATGTTGTTCCATATTTTAGAAATGCTTCTGAAGAACTCCAGACTCTAAAAACAATTTAATACTTGGTAACACCCAAAGAATACTATACACCATTGTTTCTGGATATGCTGAAATTTCTTAAAAAAATGGGAATGATTTTGAATTATAAAATGAAAAAGCTACTTAAGGCATGTTTTGTATGTCAAACAACATGTAGTTTCTATATCAAATACAATTTTTGTTTGGGAAGTTAGACTAGAAGAAGAAAATCCAGAGTGAAATATTAAAAATATTTCAGAAATTTCATGTTTTGCTCTCCTTGCCTTGGGCAGCCCAATCAGACTTTATTACTTTGTTTCAAAAGGAACATAAGTGAGATGATTGATAGATGTAGTTGGCTTGGGGAAGGCAACAAGAGATCAGAGAGATCTAATAAAGGGTAACTGAGAGACCTCTTTACCACCAGTCTATAAAATGTAGGCAAGTGGACACTTCATTTATTCCATAATCAGCAAAATGTAAACACAAGATAAAAAATGTTTTGCGTATTCCAAATTCATGGAAATCACCGTGAATGACGTGCAGTTAAGTAGATCATCCAGCCCAGACATGAGTTTATCCACCAATTAGGGTTACATCAAGAGGAATGTTTGTCAGCTCATCCCTGAAGACAGGAAGAGATCCTTTCTGTGTATAAGTTGTTAATCACAATATGACTTGTGTTGGTTTGTTTGTTTTCTGATGGAGTTATTCTCTTGCACATGTGGAAGAAGAGAATTAATTCACAGGGCATTGTTGTCACTTCCTACAAGGGCAAAGACTTTAAAGGGCAGGCACTGGAAGGTAACTTCCATAAACGCAAATGCATTTCCTTCTGCTTCCTTAACTGTGTCAATTACAAATTCAGGAAAGTTTGCTGTGTTGAGCTCCTTCAGTGCACAGATTTTGGCTCACAAAAGCAAGCTGATGGACTTCATTAAGCAGGTATATTTGTAAGCTTCCTTCATGTAAACATTTTCTTGAGTCTGTATTTCTCCAGTGGTCACATCTGTCAACTTTTACTCTTCCTTATTATTGTCTGATGCTGCTTGATGGAGTCATTTTTCTTTTGCTTCTATATTGGAACAGCTTGAGAACCTGTACTGCCAGAGATAAGGTCTGTGCTACTGAGACACAATGAGCCATAACCAGTAAATCTCCAGTAGCACACGTGTAGTCCTCCATCTAATGGTTGGAAATCATTTTATAATTGCAGAACAGGAATGAAACCTCAGGTTGTGACAATATGTATGGTTTTCTCTGAATACACTGATTTTTACAACTTTTTACCCTGATAAAAAACCCAGGCAGCCAAATTAATAGAAGTCATGGAGGGTTATTACTGTTCTCTCCCTGATTCTAGGATGCATCTACTCCTGTATCTAGCAAGATAAAGTAAGTTCTAAGGTGGCACTTCTAGCCACTACATGAGACTTTTCTTAAACTTTGAGTTTCTAGTTTAATAAAGCCTTGAAGATTTAGGCATGTTTTGCTGTTCCGGTTTTTCTCCTCTCTGTAACCCCCTTATTAAACTCGGATGTTGTAATATGAGAGGCTCCTGATGTGGAACTTTGGATGTTACTGCACAGTAATGTTGCCAAGAGCTATTATTACTAGTGCTGAACCTCTGAATTAAAAGGGAATGACTGAAAACTCACCTAGCCTATTACTTATATGTGTAGTCACAACTATGAGAAATGTTTTGCTGGAATTTTACGTTATAAACCTACTTTCCTACCCTAGTCAGCATCCAAAATTGCTGGGCAATCTGACATGCTTTTGTGTCAGTTCCTACCTGGATAATGCAAGAAAACACATCCTTGTGACTCCTTGTAAATGCAGGTGCCTTGGATTACAGGATATACCTCATCTGCAACATTCTTGTTTTTGTGGTACCTATGTACAGCCCTTGTACCAGGACCCAACTGAGAGCAATAAGGGCCCAGTTCAGATTTCAGAAGTCATTAAAAAGACTGGCGTGTATTCCTATCCAGAAACTGGGGGAAATTAAATGAAACCAGCAGTTCCTCAATCACCTATTCTTCCTCACTTGTGAACAATAAATTAACTGCCTTAAAAAGTAGGATAGCATAAAGGAACAACAGGCAAAATATCCCAACAGATACGTTAAAATAAGACATGTTCCATGTTTCTGATCTTGTAAACTCTTCTCTCCATCAGATATCAAGAGGAGAGGCTTCTCGACTTTTTCAGGCACCAGCCACTTCAAGCTCTTGTGGTACTACAGAATCTGTCTGCTTTGACAAGAAAGAGAGATGTAGCTGCAAATGGAAGGAAAAGGAGGGGGAGCACTTTCTTTAAATGGAAACAAATGGGGTTTCTCTGGAAGAGGAGCAGCGATTTTATCTGTAATACAGTGCAAAAGCTTGTCATGCTGGGGAAAAAAAAGGACAAAAATTAAAAGAAAAAGAAAAAGCAGCATGCTTTTAAAGTAAAGAGACAGAAAGCTTTCCTGCAGTCCTTTTGTGTATTTGCAAGAGCAAAAAATACCATCAATCAGTGGTTACAGTGGCCCCAGCAGCAGGGGAGCAAGTGCCAAATGCGTCTGGCCCTGGTAGTGGTGGGTCACTCCTCTTATAATGCTCAGGTACAACTGGAACACTTCAGGCAGCCTCTCTCTGCAAATCTCTCCAGTGATCACTGAACCTGGTTTGCATCTGGGGTGGGGGACACACCAACAATAACCCCACCTATAGAAACAGCCTGGGAAACATGAAGAAGCACTTAGAATCTCTAAGAAAGCTGAATCTCTCCAGAAGCCTGGAAGACCCTGGGAGACTGAAAGCAGCCCCTTGCTCTGGGTCTGCGAACAGCAGCTACTAACATGAATGACACAGAGGGTGCCTTCAGTTTGTAATTCTGATGTTTTAACCAGTCTTCAGTCAACTGCAGATCTGTTTTACAGACACATGAATGGTATTGTCTGTGTTTACAGGGAGTACAAAGGAAGGGGAAACAAAATAGTTTGAGACTGACTTAAGGCTAAGAAACATATTCTGCAGTGTGGCAAAAACACCAAACAGCAAAAAAAAAGAAGTTTATCTTGGCATCCTTGTTAACTGTCATTACCCAAGAAAAGCAAGAGAGTATACAGGTTAGCAGAAGCATTGTAGGGGTTCAGCTGATATGCAGATGAGAGAGTCATATCAGAGATCTCCATTTTGCAAAGCCACAAGCAATGTCACCTCCAAATTCCTGAACAGGGGGAGGAAAGGTGGCTGGTTCTCCTTTCCAGATCTTAGCAGCAGATGTAGTTTTGAAAATCGAAGTCCAGGACTCACTAATGTCCAAGCACAGAGACGGTACAGTTCAAAAGAAGCTACTGCACAGATTAGCCATCAGGCTCCCGGTAACGAAAACTCTGTCAGGGCTTCAGTTTTACCATTTTTTATTCCTAACTGCTGCTGTTGATTTTGTTTCTGAGAGAAAAGGAGGAGGTTTTGTCATGAACTGGTTGGAATAGGTCACTGAGTTTTGGGGTTGCTCATGGTCTGGGTGCAATGCTGTGAAAGAGAGCTAGTGCGCTCTTTGGTTACCCTTCAACAAGAGCACAGGTTGGGGGCAGAGGATGGGCTGAATGTGCCCAAAAGAGAGGCTGCAGACCTCCAGATATGTTTCTGGGAAGCAGTGCTGCCCAAAGACACTTGCAGAGCAAGGACATGTAAATTGAAGTCTAATGGGACAAAGACCCTTCAGCATTTACCATCTTATGCTCAAAATTGCATGTGACAGGACTCCAGATGGTGTACAAATGTGAAAAGGATTTGCCTGGACCTTCTCCTACAGTGAATTCCCCAGGCTGCTTTTAAACTCAGAAAAGCCCAGGTTCATTACAATACAAAACTCTACTGCTTACATTTGTGAATGGAGACAGCTCAAAGGTACTGTCAGGGTTACTACACCAGAAAGGGATGAGCTGAGAAGATAGATACAGAGAAGGGTAAAGATTTGGCAGGAACAGTGAATATTCAATCAAATTCGTGTTGTTTTTTCAAGCACCTATAAGATTTCAACTGTCATTATATTAAGTTGGAATTAGAAAAATTCCTCCAACCAACCACTTCTCAGTGTCTCAACAGTAGAGTTTTCCTTTTGGAGAAAAGTTTCTTGTTTTAATTAAACTCAGAATGTCGGCTTCATGGCTGGTTTTCAACTCCTGCCTTTCTTCCATACTGCCTTTCTAAAGAGATCTTCTAAGCAGCCTTCGTCTCCACATTGTAATACTGTGGTAATTAGCTGCAGCTTTGCTGAGTTTGTGGAAATCTTTTGAGTGAAGTCATTATAATAGAGTTCAGTGTTTCAGCCTCTCACTTTTGTTTGCAAGATTATTGGCTTGCTAAAAGAAGCAGATTTTTGACTATGTGATGGCTGTAGATAATTGAAAAATTATCTCCAAGCAGTTTTCTTAGTTAAGCGTTCAGTACAGTCCCTTGTGTAAGGAGAACAGTGACATTGTGGGTAGGAAGTCCAGGGATGTGGTGACAAGTAGGTACCGTTCAGCTTACATGTTAAAGCACACACACTCATCAGTTCAGTTACCAGACCCCAGCTGTGGCTAAGCTCATATTTTTGCATCTTGTTACCACTTTTTGTGGGTTCAAATTTGCCTTTTTGTTTTTAAAAAAAGAAAAGCATCTGCCTTTTTTATTCTCTCTAGTAGTGATTCAGACAAGAAAAAGTGAATTTTGAATTTCAAAACTAATGAAATTCAGTGTTGTTAATAAAAGCACAAACTTAAATGTCTTAGAAACCAGCTTCATCCTATGAAAAGTGCAATCTCAGAAATCCCTCCCAGGCAAAACTGGGCATCTGCAAATGCAACTGTCTGTGTAGACTATTTAAAGACAAATGTTTTGATAGAGTAGGTAATAAACTGGTGCTGGAAGGGGCACAATGAGAACAAAACAGGAGGTGGAGATGTTTGCAATAAAAGCTAGCTGATGGAGAAGCCAAACTAGTGTTGAATGAGCTACAGCCTCCTGAGAGGTATACCAGGTGTTAATGGGCTTCAGAGGCTGAAGTGACTTTTGAACTGAAAGGTATGAAAAAGTCAGGCCAGGATAAGGGTGGCTGCCTGTTTAACTTCCACTTAAATATCAGCTGACATGGAAGAAAGACCGCGAAAGATCAGCTTGGGTTCAGTATTGAACAGGAATTCAAAATTAATATGTTTTGATTTCCAGTAATGATATCCAAGGGTAGGTAATAGGGTTTAAATAAGAGAGTCTGTAGACCAGACTTGTTCATCTGTCTTGATAAGAGGGTTAATGGTGGGAACCAAAGACAATTTATCAGCATATCTTCTAAAACCTGTTTATTTCACATAGGAATTAATTTCAGTCTTGAAAGTTTTACAGTCCTTATGGCTAAATAAAATAATTCAATGTAACAAGTGAAGTATGCAAATGATTTTATGACAATTGGAGCTCCTTTTCTTTCAGCAAATTATTTGCCAACAGGCTATGAATTTTGAATTTGTTCCAAGACCAATTTCAACATAATTTTAGCATAATTTTTGTCAGCTTGCCATGATGAGTATTCATTATTTATTTGTGCCATATGAATATTCATTCAAATTTGCAATGATGTTTCTCTCCACTGATTTGGCAACAATCGTATAAGCGAATAATGCATTGAATACATGTCATTTTTAAATACATCTTTGGTCTGAAGTCTACCAAAAGCATTGCAGCACTGAGAAAGTTTTTTGTCCAAACACTCTCAAAAGTGTTTGCGTTAGTGCATTTGATGTTTGCTTCTGATTAAACTTCATGAAACCATTATCCTCAAATTGCCACCTCAGTGCTACAGCACAGACTCCAGATACAGTTTTGCATAGCTGCTGAAGTCTGAACTAATGATTTAATAGTTTATTCATAGACTGAATAACCTATAATATATAATAATTTAAGATGCGGTAAACCATCTTATGTTGCCTATAGGCATGGCTGTGTTAAGCGTTACACACTTATGCAAGATGCAAGTTTTCAACTAAAGCTTTTAACAGCAAGGTTAGAAGGGGATTTCAAGATAATATAGCATAATGAGGATTACGCATTGAGTATTTTGCAGTGGGGCAATTGGCTCTAAGACAGGATCTCAGAAGCATTATATTGACCTGTGCAATTAGCATGGTGTTTGCAATATAATCTTCTAGTTAATTAGTTTTGCTAGAAATCCCATTGATGCTCCTCCTTCCAATAAACTAAGATGTCTTGGGGGGAAGTCTTTCATCTGCGTTCCAATGGAATTAATGAACATTTGGGCAACATTTTATGTACTGTTATATGTGAAGGAAATGTGCCTTGGAGAAATTGATTGTAAAATCTGCATAAAACCTGCCTGAACCTGTGGCTGCTTCTTTACTGGGAGATACAAGACCAATAAACAAAAGCACAACTGCACTTCTGAACTTAATTTACCCAATAATTTTTGGGCTTGTGCATGGAGGAGTAGCAATGCCCAAACTCTCCCCTTCTCCAAAGAGAAAAGGAAAAACTCCGTCTCTTTGAAGTGGTCTGAGGCAACTCACTAAGGGTGGGCAATGAGTGACTTCTAGTTCTGCCCCATGATTGTACCAAAAGAGGCAGAAAGCTGACAGCCAGCTCAGATGGATCTTTCAATTAAAAGCCATGGTAGGGGAGGTTCTGGAAATGGAAATTGCTCTCTTTTAAACAGTAGTTAATTTTTCAAAGCATGTGTTCAGAGAGGTTAGTAAAATTATTACTGTGCAAATGATGTGCTGAAAAAATACTTAAGTACAAAAGAAGGCTGAGAACTCTTGTCTTCTTACAGTTATACCGGGGTCTCCAGAACTTCATTGACTTAATTACTGTAGAGAACTTTTTGAACAGTTTTGATTGTAGGGTCAAAACTACAGATCATAATTGCTCTGGGTTGAGTGTGATACCTTGCCATAATCAGGATTTTTAAATTATGGAATATAAGTGAGCAAGAGAAATTGAAGCTGTTTACCTTATCAAGTAAAGGCATTTCCTGGCATACACTACTTCCCAACTCTTATTGCTTCCAATAAGGGATGTTCAAAAACTCATTGTGGATTTCTTTGTGTATGGTTCTTGTTTGGGAAGGACACCAGAATGCTGAAGCACCTTCCTGCTATGAAACAGGGATGTGACCCTGGGGAGCAGGACTGGGGCATACCATAGGCTTGGCAGATTAGACTAAGGGCTGTAACCATTAGTGTGACCCTGTGACCATCATTTTCTCATTCTCACTGATCTTTGCAATCTTGGTTGTCCAAATTCCTGCCTGTGATGTTATTAACAATCTGTCGATAACACGTATTAAGATCTAATCAGATCGGTTTACATTGAGAATTGGGCTAAGCCAGCTGTTGAAATAAATACTAATGTACCAAATATGCATACACATTCACAAGCTATGACTATATATAATATATATATGAATGACAATGCAGAATTCTTTAATAGCACTGTCTGAAAGTTCTGTACTTAATTATAATTTCACTGTATCTCTGAAAGTCAGCTTTAACCTTGGCTTTCAATGTTTTGGCTTTTCTTATTTCAAAAACCCTACAACTTTGTTGTAATGTTAACAGAGTTGGGGTATTGGGTTTGTGGTTTGTTTGGGGTTTTTTTCTTTTCTCCATTAGAAAGTAAATTTTCCCTTGAAAGTGAGGTTATTATTTATAGATTCCAAACCAGGTGCTGTAAGTAGACAGCAAGAGTATAAGATGTAAAATGGAAATAAAATTTGAAACAGAAGTAACTGTGCTCAGAGAACTAGAAAGTAAATCTTTTAAATATTTCAAATTTTGGTTTTGTGAGTAGCAGAAAAAAAGTTATATGCTTGTATGTTGGTCATATAGTCAAGTTTAGGACTCACAAGAAACCTGCTTATAGGTTTGAAATGTAAAAGCCTAACAACTAAAAGTCAGCATTTCTGTTGTATGTGTTCATATTATAACAAAAAAGCATTAGGTTTAAGTCACCATTTATTCCTTATTAAACTCTAAAATGATTGCCACCCAGTCAGAAGTCAAGGTGCAATGAACGCTCCAGCTAGAGGAGAAAACAGAAAACAGACTCTGTTGAGGCAGAGGTTCCTTTACTGGAACATGTTGAGTGGTGCTAACTATGCAACTCTGACCCAAATCTTACCAGGAATCAATCATCTTTGGGTGGCTTGGGAGAATCAGCTTCCTTTCCTGCACGTTACTTACAGCTTTGATTCAGGTGGTTGCCAGGATTTTCTGTTTCCATTTGGGAAAGAAATTGTTTCCCATCCTAGCCAGCAAAAGTAAAACCCAGGTCATGGCCCTGGTTTATGGATCTGCAGCTTCTCTGCAAGTTGTTTCAGCACTGAAGGTACTTCTGAATTTGGCTGTCATCCATAACAGTTGGACCAAGGATCAGACCTAAGCAAAGCATATCACTTGTAGGAGCCATGGGCTGGCAGCATGTAGGTACAACACCTCTCCTTGGTGACAAAACAAGATGAGAAGGCTCAGTCAGATGGACATTTCCTGGCAGCCTGAAAAGAGTGACAGCTGCTAGACCCAGGAAAGGCCATGTCCCTGGAAATGCAGGTCTTAGCAGCATGCCCTACACACTTTCCTCAAAGAGAGACACCATTTGTTTATCAGAAAAAGAGAAGTTGGAAACGGAGACCAATCTACAATGAAGTGTTTCCATACTGAAGTATTATCCTCCATGTGAAGAGAAATAGCTTGCTATATCAGATGTTTTATTACTGATGTGCTAACTCTGACTGCAGGGTTCTGTTTGAAAAGTCAGCAGACCCTTACCTACAGCTGATCAAGGTCATTTCTATAATATGTAGAAAATGGGAATATCCCTTTGCCCAAACTGGATGAGACTCTAAACAGTGACTAATACGAAGCTAAGTATTTTCTTAAGCTCGATATAAAAAAATCCCACCCTGTGTTCAAGTATGTGAGAAGTTCAGAATTTCAGACAAGAACTACTTCTGCCAAGAGGATGTTATCTGCTGTCAGTATAAAATATGTCAGATGTCATAGAAAGGACTACTTGGTGAGCCTGAAAGCTGTAAAAGTCTCAATGGAGAAATTACAAGCTGCTTTACTGAGCAGTGTATAATATTACAACTGAGGTAACAGAAAAGCAATGCAGAAAAACCCCATCAAATCAATATGCACGCAGCTGAGCTGAAATGCCCTGAATCGCTCCATATTGTTGGCTCATCTGTCACTCATACTCCCTACAAGTCAGAACAGCATTACAAAACAGGAATGTCATATAGAAGTTTTTGAGGGTTTATGTATCATGTCTGGCATTTGTGCTCCAGGGAGTCAACACAACCAGATTCATTTAAGGAAAAAAAAAAAAATAGTTTTCATCAGAAATTCCACTGATTTACCTGAAAGTGATGGAGGAAAGGAAAATGTGGGCTGTGTTCACCTTCAGGAATCAGAAGCACATTTTGCACCTCAAAAACCAAGCCAAAAGTTAGGACTATGATCCTAGAAAGAGTGTATAGCTCTGTGCAGCATAATACCTATGAACGGCCCTGCTGATCTGGGAGTGCCTTCACGTAGGCAATGGTTCTGGCATGCAGAAATATTTCCAGGATCAAGCCCAAAGTATCAGTAGCAGTCCCAGACGTGGTATCCTTAATTCCCATTTCTCAGGTCTAGTAGTAACCACCAGAAGGCAGGCTGAAAATGAGCAAGCCTGCTGTCCTAGTTATACAGTGAATTGTGCTCTTAATCACTTTAAAATTGTTTAAATCATAATAAAAATAGAAACAGATTTACACTTTTATTTTTCCCCTGAAATGTGCCTTATTTAATTTTTTCTTCACTGACCGTGAAAGCTGTTTCATTTTCATATTTTGCCAGCCTCTCCCCTCCCATTTGGAATGAAATAAGTGTTCTCAAATTGGGAAGGCTTGAGCAGCTCCTATCTGCTGACTAAAACTGGAAAAGGTCAGCTTTGACTTTGGTCCTTTATTATTGCTGGTTGTTGTTAAGTATTCTAAGTATGCCTCCCACACCTCCTAAAAGTGAAACTAACATCTGGTGCAGGAACTTCCATGCCAACATTTAACCTCATGGCAATGCATATTTAAGCCTGAATTTCCCTCAAAATGAAAAGGCAGAGGGAACAGCAGTGATTCAAGACCCGTCAGGTTATGCTTACCTGTCAGGTTTCTTTCTATCAGCTGCCAACTAATTAAGGTAACCTTGTCAAAGTATTAAATTAACACTTGAGTGAAATGACAGAGCTTTAGATGTTCTGGTTAGAGTTTATTGCATTTCTCTCTTTTTGGCTGCAGGTGGCTTTTGCGCACATGCGTCTGCTGCCCCACTGAAATAATTTTCCATTGCAACACTGAGACATTGCAAAGATGCTTAATCTTTCTTCTTCTCCAGAAAGCCATTTTTTCCTCTTTCTGGTTGAATTTTATACACAGTAGGCAGACAAAACAAGGGTTGCACAGTGGAAGGATTTTGGATAGTAAAAGCACAGCATAGTGAGTCAGGATACCGTGGCCAGTTTCTCTGATTTGCTACAAACACACTGCGCAGCCATCAGCTGCTTGGCAGAAGATGTACTTCAAAAAAAAAGACCAGGCACCAGTTTTTCAGAAGGAACTCATGTTTAAAATGAAATCTTCTGAAAGAAAATCTGTCCATGAAAATTACATTTGATGCTTTAAAGTACTGAGCATTTTGTAAAACTTCTTAAATGCTTGTTAGGTTTACCTGTGTGCTCTGCATTCCTTGATTCCTCATTGGTGTAAATTTGCCATTACAGACACTGGGGCAAAGGAATTCATTGCTGTTTAGGACATCATTGCAACTGCAGAAAAGTCATTGAGACAAACCCACTGGGTGGGCAAGAATGTATCCTGTTGTGTTCTTGCAACCCCCGTTTTCCAGGTGACATTAGCAACACCTCTGAGATTTGTGATCCGGTAAATACAATTGGGGTAAATCAGCCAGGCTAGGAACTATGCTAAGTTTTCAGCAAAACCTACCCCAGTACTAATATCAGAGCTGAACCGGATGATAAAGTAGATTTGTTTATGAAAAGCTCAAGTAAAAGAGTCTGTTAAGCTGAAAAGAGGGGACAATCACTTGAACAGTGAAAAACTGACAAGCGAAAAAGGAAGCCAGAGAAGCAGTGTCAGCTGAAAGTGGAGTTAGCAGTGGATTTTATAGCTCTCCAGGGAGGGGAAGACTAAAGCCATAGAAAAAAATAATTTGCAAGCTCATCCACGCAAGAGAACAAATGATAAGGGTTACAAGCACACTTGCTTATGTTAGAGGTAAATAAGGTATATTGGAAATGAATGCTGGATTAATTAGCAATGCTTGGAATGATTATTTTGCAAGAGTAACATATGAAGAGAATGCAAGAGAGGAATTAAATCATGTAAATCCAACTAGAATGAGATTGGTTGTATTTAGAAGAAGCAAGTCATAAAACCAGGTAGGAATACGAAAGTGAGAAAAGCCTCTTGATGAAGTGCCAATATATTTGTTGAAGTGACTTGTTATGGAAGGCATGTTTGATTGCTTTCCTAAGTCTGAGAAAGTACTAAACCAGCGCTGTAAAAGCTTTGCAGAGTATATATTTAAATGCAGAGAAGTATGAGGCTCAGCACAAATTATCCAAGTGAAATGGTGCAGCAGAATATAAAGCCTTGGCATAGATTACTGGAAGCATCTGTAGAGAGACTGAAATTTAGATGTGTTAGACATCTAGTTTCATGGTCGGAAGGAGTGGAAAGCTTGCTGTATGTTTTTTTCTTGGAAATTTAAAGAAAAAAAGACAACTACTGGAATGGTCTTTCTTTGTGGAAATGGAGAAGGCATGCACTTATGGAATGAGAACAAGCAAGTTGGTTTGGAGAAATTTCTATGTGCCACCTCTGTCAAAAACCATGCTTGTAAGTGAGAAAATATGAAGAGAACTACCACAGAACATGCTACTATTTAATGAGATGCAAAGCTTGTGATGACTTCAATAGCTAAATATTAATGATGGCAACACTTTCTTACATAGGCCTGAATTAAAGTGGTTGTTGTTTATACTGAAGCCTTGATAGGTGGTGAAAGGCATCCTCCACAAACAAGAGCTTCCTTAGAGGAAGCAGTTCTAATACTTGTTATAGACAGGCTGTAGAGTGTCTCTTCGGTTTTCCCACCCACCTTCTGAAACAGTCAAAGAGCTTTGTTCTAACACCTTCAATACTCAAGTTTATGGCCATATCAGTCTGATTATGACTGTCAGTCAGTCTCCATGTTAAATCCTTCATAAGATAGATGTCATAGTTCACTTTAAAACTTGCAGTGCTTTGCAAAACCTGCTAAAAGGTGGGTGTAAAAGCTGGACTGTTCAAATGAAGAGTCCACAGTGTCTACTGAATCCTTGACTTGTTCTTCCTACTGCACCAAATGTTGGCTTTGGAGTGCTTGTTTTATGTGATATGGTTTTGTGTGTGGGTAATCTATGCCCTCCCAGATCAGCTCTACAGATACAGCACGGTATTTAAGTATTAGGTATTCTCATGACGATTTGCTTTTACAGACGTCTGTTGGAAGATAAAAGCCCTTGAAACAGAACTCTCTCTTCAAGTTGTTAACCCCGTGACTAGCTGCTGCCTTGTTAGTTCTCTAGTAAGTTAGATATTATTCTGGTTTCTGTAATTATTTTCTCCAACATTAATCTGACTTACTGTTGGCATCAAAAGTCATGGATTTAACTCACGCTTTTTTTCTGCAAGAAGAAACTATATTCTTTAATATGCAAATCAGAGCGGCAAAGTTGGATGGATTTAGTCAGTATGCCCTTGAAGAAACACTTTTATGAAAAACTCAAGGTTACAGTTATGTTCCCAAGCATGATGAAAAAGCTACTTAACCCTTTAGAACAGATAAGGGGGTAGATTATTTCCTCATGAAAAAGAAATGTTTTTTGTGTGACAAGAATTCACAAAAAAAATGAGAGCTAAATTAGGGGGAGGGATGAAAGCAGAAACTGAACTGTAATTTTGACAAATGCTGCAGCCTTATCTTTCTTATTTTGTTGGGCAAATTCACATCCTAGTCAATGTGATAAACCAACCTGTCTTCATAGACACATTGCAGGAATTCACCTTAGAAATACCTTCACCAAAGAAGTCTTTCTGTGCTAACAGGTGTTAGAATCAGCAAACACAATTGACTTCAGTTACATTGCCACAAAGGGATAGTTGACCACAAGCTTTGAAGCCTGACATGGGATACTGCCATATAGATTCTTCATAGTCTGCAATGCAGACCCAGGCAAGGAAGATTTTTCTAATGTCTGCGGTTTCCCTTCAGGACGGAAGAGCAATATTGGCTCACTGAAATTTATAAAATCTCTCTTTAGCAAGTCCCTGTGCATGTGCTTTTTAAAGAAACACATATCTACTCAAAAAGCACAACTAAAATGGATGTTTATTCTAACTTGGAATGTAATCCTGCAGTCTACATCATGTGTGAGGAGTCTAAAGCAAGAGATGCTCCCTGCAACATAAAATGTTCAACTTTGATCACTTGGATGGACAAACGCATTCTAGAACCAAGCTTTACGCAGGATGAAGATCTGTAGGCATCCTCTGATGTAAATCCAGTGTTAGGATCTCATTTTTACTTTTATGAAGACAATTAAGAGAGTTTTATGAAAAAATAGAACAACTCCAGTGTCTACTGAACTTTATGAATTGATTGTACTTCATCCTTGATGCTGCCTGAAAGCAACAGAAAGCCAGTTACATATTATCTTATTATCACTGAAAGGCATAAATGTCTTCAGTGAATTAATAGAAATTGCAGGCAAATATTTTGTTTCCAGAAAGATCAATATAATCCATACTGTACTACTTAGCTATATCAACATTAAGGAAAAATTAGCTGGGGAATGAAGTTGCTAAGCCACTGGCCACCATATTCAAAAAATCATGGCAGTCAGATGAAGTTCCTGATGACTGGAAAAAGGGAAATATAACCCCCATTTTCAAGAAGGGGAAAATGGATGACCCGGGGAATTACAGACCAGTCAGTCTCAGCTCTGTGCCTGGCAAAATCTTGGAGCAGATTCTCCTGGAAGGCATGCTAAGGCACATGAAAAACAACAAGGTGCTTGGTGACAGCCAGCATGGCTTCACTAAGGGGAAATCCTGCCTGACCAATTTGGTGGCCTTCTATGATGGGGCTATGGAACTGATGGACAGGGGTAGAGCAGTTGATGTCATCTACCTGGACTTGTGCAAAGCGTTCAACACTGTCCCACATGACATCCTTGTCTCTAAATTGGAGAGACATCAATTTGATGGATGGACCCCTTGGTGGATAAAGAACTGGCTGGATGGCCGCACACAAAGAGTTGTGGTCAATGGCTCAATGTCCAGCTGGAGACCAGTAACAAGTGGTGTCCCTCAGGGATCGGTGTTGGGACCGGTCTTGTTCAACATCTTTGTTGGTGACATGGACAGTGGGATTGAGTGCGCCCTCAGCAAGTTTGCCGATGACACCAAGCTGTGTGGTTCAGTTGACACCCTGGAGGGAAGGAATGCCATCCAGAGGGACCTCGACACGCTTGTGAGGTGGGCTGATGCCAACCTCATGAAGTTTAACCATGCCAAGTGCAAGGTCCTACACATGGGTCAGAGCAATCCCAGGCACAGCTACAGGTTGGGTACAGAAGAGATTCAGAGCAGCCCGGTGGAGAAAGACTTGGGGGTGTTGGTCAAGGAGAAACTGAACATGAGCCGGCTTCAGTGTGCGCTCGCAGCCCAGAAAGCCAACCGTATCCTGGGCTGCATCAAAAGCAGCGTGACCAGCAGGTCAAAGGAGGTGATCCTGCCCCTCTACTCTGCTCTTGTGAGACCTCACTTGGAGTATTGTGTGCAGTTCTGGTGTCCTCAACATAAAAAGGACATGGAACTGTTTGAATGAGTCCAGAGAAGGGCCACAAGGATGATCAGGGGACTGGAGCACCTCCTGCATGAAGACAGGCTGAGGAAGTTGGGGCTGTTCAGCCTGGAGAAGAGAAGGCTGCATGGAGAACTCATAGCAGCCTTCCAGTATCTGAAGGGGGGCTATAGGGATGCTGGGGAGGACTGTTCATTAGAGCCTCTACCGATAGGACAAGGGGTAACGGTTTAAAACTTACACAAGGGAAGTTTAGATTGGATATAAGGAGAAAGTTCTTTCCTGTGAGGGTGGTGAGGCACTGGAATAGGTTGCCTAGGGAGTTGTGAATGCTCCATCCCTGGCAGTGTTCAAGACCAGGTTGGAGAAGGCCTTGGGTGAGATGGTTTAGTGTGAGGTGTCCCTGCCCATGGCATGGGGGTTGGAACTAGATGATCTTAAGGTCCTTTCCAAACCTAACTATTCTGTGAAATAAGCAAATAATGCAAATCAGTTATCAAACACATAAAAATAACATCATCCTTTCAGGGGGCAATAGCAAATAGCATAAAGAGCACAAATAAGGAAAGCGGTATTTGATCTCATCTATCTGCATTGAACTCTCTATTTTAAAGCACCTGTCCCAGTCAGATTCAGCTTCAGCAGGCCATAGGCAAAGCGTACTCCCATTCTGCTTCTAGAAAACTGAGGTCAAGAAGAAAGGCTGAATGTAATAAAATATCAACCTGACCAAGTACAACATTTTCATTGTATTGTGGAGATCCCCTCAGCTGGACCTAGACTTCAACAGGGCTTTTGCTCTCAGCTACTGAGTCCTTTCCCATCTTATTCCAGCATGAAGGAATGCCATGTAGCATTTTCCTCTCTTGAAAGCTTTTGGTTTTCTTGATGTTTGTCCCTGCACTACCAGATGTGCCCAAGGAATTTTTCATTTCCAACAAATTAAGCCAAACCCAAAGCTGAGCAATTCTGTGATTTTGGCAGATGAGAACTGACTGAACCATTATCTTATTAGAACAATCTTTGAGGTCCTTACCTATTCACTCACAGCCATTTATGTACTTGGCAGAAGCAGTTTCCCTTCTGGTGAGTTTTCATTCTGGGATGGGCACAGATGATACACTGTTTTACAGGTCTTGGGTACTGTCTGTGATGCACAACTGCTTGATAACACTCCTGGTTCCTGACATAATTTTAGCAAGATTTTGTACATGTGAAGAACAGACACACATTCAGAGCTAAGCTAATTTTCTTTCCCTGAGCTTGCCAGGCCTGAGAAATGTTGGACAGAAGCTCCTTCTGTCCAGAGCATCCTCTTCTGGTGTTGCTCCTGTGGGGGAAAAAACAGTGTCTCCCTTACATGTCTGCTGTTAACCAGGTTAACATACAGTCCCTGTTAATTCCCTTCAGGTTGATTGCTTTGTGGGAACATCCATGCTGGGTAATACGTATCAGTTTGGCCTTGAATGCAGCTCATGTCCTCTTTTCCTCACTTACCGCATGCTGTTTATGCCTTAATCTACAACTGTTCAATTGGTTATACTTTATTCCTCCTGTATTGGGATGAGTATTTTTGCTTGTGCTGACTGCTGACACCACACAATTGTCCAAGGCTATAAAAACCTCAGCTAAGACATGTAAATACTAAGAAAAGTGGATAACAGAGTTGCTATTACTAAAGCTTTTTGCAAATCTTGCTAAAATGGGTTCAAGACCAGACAAATGCTGAGGCTTAATACATTTTGTTATTTTTTATAAAGCTTAAAACTTACTATTAATACAAATGTATCATTTCCATTAATGTTATTAATGCTTGACAGCCTTGCTGACCTTGGCCTCTCTCTGTCCCAGTATGTGAGCTCAGTAAAGCCTTGGTTCCCCTGCAGCTCTCCTTACCCTTTGCACCTCCACCACAGCCACCTATGAACATGATGAGCCCCATTTCAGTGGCCACTCACTGGGACTGCCCCAGAGGACGCACTGCTGCAAAGCCCTGGTCAGTCCTATCTCCTCTGGGGCAGTAAGAGTGGCCAGTGCCACCATCCTGAGCAAAGGCACTGAAAACACACAGCTAACTGTATGTCCAGCTTAGCAGGCAGCTGTACAGTGTTGTGCAAAGACCTGGCAGACTCAGTGCGCTGAGTGCACTGTCCTGCAGGCATGCTGCCTTACATCCCTTTCAGTGATCAGGGGAGCTGTCTTTCCAGAGGGCACTTTAAAAGGTCTCAGGACCTTTGCCTTGTAAGTCTTTTCCATCACATCAAACTGGTTTGACTTCATTAAGCCTTAGTTAACTTCATTTGCTAGTGGCAGTATTTCCTATCTTGCTTATTGATGCAGGTACAATAACTAGTCAAGCCTGCAAGGACTTGGTTGGCGGTAACAGGAGCAGCGGGTACATATAAGGAGGTTACTGACAAAATACTGGCTACAGCACCCTTCAGAGGCATGAGAAAAAAAATAGGTGAAGACGTTTTTGCATTTGATAAGGTAGATTTCTTCCTGTGCCATGGTGCACCCCTAGCCTTAAAATATTTTATTGAAAGGAAGAAAAATGAGAACCTAACGAGGAGATGAACTCAGCAACTAATTGTGTCCCACACTGTGCCTTGCCCTGCCAGCTACTCCAGCCAGCTCAGCTGGCTGTTTCTGTTATTTCACTTTGCCACAAAACTGATGTAGGGAGCTGCGAAGTCCTCTTGCATATAGGACACTCCTAGAACAGTTCCGTTGCTTTACAGTTGACTCCAAAAGCTATAAACAAAAAAAGGGGCTTCCTGTTTTTCCTTGTTAGAGTGTAATGTTTGCATCCCAGGACTGGCTGCTATTGTTTTATTTCAACAATAGGAAATACTCCAGGCACCTAACTGGCCTGGCCATCACACACCTACAGCTACAAACCTTTCTCTGCTTTACAGCATGGTGGCTTTTGCAGCAGAAATGCCTCCCCAGCACAGTGAAATGGCAAGTGCCAGCTATCCCTGTTACAGGACAGCTCACTGGTCACTCCACTGGTCGTTCCTTCTCTCCACCATAGCTTCATAGGGTACTTCTCCCTTTTTTAGCTACTTTTTCACTCTGGAATAATTTTGCAGGTATGATTGCTTGCTTTTAGATATCAGCCACTAGATCTACCTAGATGGCACAGAAGAGCAAGAAGCACCTGGTCCATCATAGGTAATAGTATCTGAATAACCCCAAGTTTCCAGTGGATTTGTTTAAGCTGAAATTGCCCAAAGTGTTCCTGTTGTAAAAAAAACCCAACCCTATTCTATTCCATTTTAGCCAGAATTGCATAAGGAAACTGTACTGGAGCCCATAGATTGAAAGAACTAGAGATAGGATGTCATTAAACAGTTTTAGATTCTCCTAGTTCCAGGCAGTGATATATCTGAAATAGAAGGTTGGGGCAGTCACATCCTCTTTCTGCTCCTCCAGCCCTCCAGCACTATGTGGTGTGGAGGAAGGTCTTAAGAGGAAGGATCAGGAGTTGGGTTGTGGCAAGACACAGACCTGCTGTTTCGCTTCCTAAACACATACTTTTGCTTGTATTTCATGAAAACATTGATGGCTGAAATGTGGGGCTTCATCGGTGCCTTGGCCTTGTGAGAGGCGGTATGTTAGGCTTCATACTCTTCACTATCAGTGGATGGCAAACAGAAGTAATAGTTGATTGTCTGTATAGTAGCCTCAATTTTATCTTCAGTTTTGATATCCTATTTATTGTCTTGACATGTTTAGTTAGCAACATTTTCTGCCTATGTAACATTCATGTAAAGTAAGTAAATAATGTAAAAAAAAAGTAATCTCCATTGCCACTGGCCTATATATATAATTGAAAAAGGTTATGTGAATTAATACTTTAACTGAATTTGTGAAAAACAGTGAATCAGCAAAACAATGCTATTTTGCTTTCCCAGATTCAGTGGCAAGCTTCAGATTTTGCCTGTCTGGAAAAGAAAGGTATTTTGGTGTTTACTCATCTGCTACTGAAATTAACTGCAACAATCAGTCACAGCGAGTACTTTTTACCTGTGTCACTCTCTTAAAGCACTGAAAATAAAATTGAAAGAGCCAAAGGCTCCATAGTAAATTTGGACTGATAGGTACTAGCAAATATCTTGACTTTTCTCTCCTTTTTAGTTATTTGAAGATTGTAGCCTTTGGCATGCTGGCAAGAGTGGCCTCTAGGTGCTCATCCTTTGAGAAGACTGCAGCAATTCTTCACCTGTTTTCACTTTTGGCCTGATGCATGGGTTGGTGAAGCAGGTGGAAGCCTTTACAGGAACTTCTGTGGTCCTTAAAACTATGTGTAAGCAAACAGTTTAAACTTTGCAAGAGTTTAGCATGTGCTTTCTTCTGGCAAAGCAATACCAATGCCCATAGAGGAAGGAAGCTGCTTTTAAAATTGGATTAAAAATACTACAGTGAGTTTGACTGGGAATTAAGATTTAGGAATAATGCATCAGCCTGGTGTCTTACTAGAGTACTGTGCCTGGCCAGCACCAGTGCTCTTCCAGGTACCTTGTACCATCTTTTGAATGATGTGGTGTGGTCAAAGTGGTGCAAAACCTGGGCACATTGGAGAGAAGTTGAAGTGCTTGTGTTAGGTGGAGTTGTTTGATGTGGCCCTTGGAAGACTGGAGCAAGAGTCAGGAGTAAGTACTCCTTACCCAGGCTATCAAAGGACATGATAGTCACTGCTTTTCTCACTTGGTTTTTACAAGTGCCTGGTAGGCAGGGATGCCCTGCTCCCTACAGGTATCAGCTGCATGCTTCAATCCCGCCTCGCTTGGGAATGAAACTCAAATCTCCCATTTTCAGCCTGAATGTCCAGAACTGGCTTTAGGCCACTGCTTAAATACCAGCTAGTCCCCTGGAAAAAGAAAGCACTGCACAGGTCTTCAGCAGATATTGGGGCACCTATGGCTTCAAACTGCAACCCCATGTACACTTTGTCCATGCAGCTGTAGAGGGGGGGGACCACACTCTTCCGCTGAGGATGGTGGGCAAGGTGTGTGTGTAGGTGCTTGCAAAAAGTTGCCTCTGTTTTGGCTCCTAATGTCTTTTTGACAAAGTTTTTGATCCAGAGCCTCATCCCTCCCACCTCTCCTTCACAGCAGTAAGTAGTCTCTGCCCTCCTGCCCAGCATCTGCTGGCTGAAGCTGAAAGTGCCCAGTGGTGACCTGTGATTTCCCTCTGCTGCTCCCTCCCACTTTTCTAGCATAAAGCTTTGCGTGTATCATGCTGTTGCTATTCAATTTTCACTACATTAGGTTGTTAGTCATATTTATGTTCTCAGTGCATAAAATCTCTTGCTGGCTCCATTCCACTGTTAGTAATTATGGGTGTGTATCCGTCTTCACACACAAGCTCCAAGTTTCTCTATTTTTAGGGCTCTTGTTTGTTGTGTCATCTCCCCTGCCTTGGATTGCTGTCTCCATCTCTCCCGCTCCTCTCGATACAAGCAGTAGCACTAAACCCAGGGCTCTCTCTGCTTGCTGGCAGGAGAGGATGAGTAACAGGGGTGGAGGAGTTGAGGAAGCCTCCCCTGCAGCACACTGGCTTGCACAGCCTGCGCTGTGCCAAGGTATAAAAAGTAAGTCAGCGTTTCTGAGCTGTAAGTCTCCTGGTGAGATGCTTCTGCAGGCTAATGCAACCCAGTCCCAGGAAACAATTATTCCTGAGCCCTTACATGGAGCACATGCCGGGATTCCCAGCAATGCACAAGTAAATTAATGGCTTGGTTTTTGTTTCTTGGCTGTGGTCTAGGTAACACTGGGGCCAAAATCAGTTTTTTACAGCACGTTCCTATTCAGTGGCACCAGCCTTCAGCTTTTGAGTTTCTTCCTACTGGTGTAGTTAAACTATCTCTCTGTAAGCAGTGGCAGCTTGACTCTTGCAGCTATGAGTTGGGAGTTCTCAAAAATACCTCTCCCCTTCACTTTGAGTTGTGGAGTACTTTGAGCTTATAAACCTGGTGGAGAGGGATGGGGGAGGAAATGACTTGAAAGCTGGAAGTTAAGTATCCAGTTAACACCTTAAATAAATAATGGTATTTGTTGGCTGTGTGAATCTAGGCATCAGTCTACGGAGTCAGCTTCTGAGTTTAAACATATTGCACTATGACCAGCGATTCTCCACAATACAGTAGGATTTATTAATAGAAAATATGTCAGTAGGAGTTTGTCTTTGTACATGTTAGCAACATGTACAGTGAAAACACATTTTTTTTCTCAATCTATATTGTTATAGTTCTTTTGTGTTATCTGACATAACCATTTATATTTTGGGCTTAAATACGTTATTTGTCAAAATGTACTTTCAGTGTTAATATACCTTTAAAATCATAGTTTATCTTTTAAATATTGAATTCATTTTTTTTTTCAAATCAATATTGCTCATGTTAGTGCAAATTTGTTAATCTTGAGATAGGTTAACCATTCCTTCCAGACCATAAACAGCATTTAATAAAACAGTGAGATTTATATAGCTCTACACAGCTGAACAAGATTCTAATACGAAGCTTGTTAAAAAAAAAATCCGACATTTTACAGTACATCAATTGCATTTTATACATTTGTTTTTGGAACAGTTTTGATTCTTCTCTATTTCTGTGTGTGATCTAGTACAAGAATGAAGGGAACAGCAACGGGTAATGATACTTTCCTCCATATTAAAAAGAATGCATCATAGATATATCTTGCTCAGTATGGCAGCAGTGTTGGATTTCCAAGCCTGGAAAAGAAGCTGGGTAATTCAACACCTTCTCAAAACTCAGTACAGCAAGAGTGAACGTTATCAGTCAGAGCGCTTGCCACTACAGAAGAATGGAAACAAAACAACACAAAAGTATAGACAAAAGGTATTTTATGCCACTTGATCGATCCAGAATCTCTCACTTGAGCAATGGTCAACATTTGTCTCCAAGTAATTCCTATGAGGAGCTGAAAGGGGGCAACGTGGGCGTTTCAGTAGCTTGAAGAATGGAAATAAATCCAACTTACAATAACCTCCTGTCCTACGAACTTCAAACAGAATGACAGATCCCCTCTGCCTATTGGCAATGCGGTGCCTGGAGAACTGCACCAGCCTGGTGGTTATCACGCAGTCAAGAACTTCAAGTTGCGAGTGACATTCTTTATTAAAAAAAAGCTTTTATACTGAAAAGGTGCTTTGTTCAAAAGAGCACTGCAAATGTCACTTATTAAAACCAATGTAATAAATAAAATATAAACAACCTGTGTCCAAAACTATGAATAATATTTTTATCTACCTCGCTATACATCTGGCCCACTGTGCCCCTCCCACCCACCCTGTCTTACATGTGTTAAAAATTTTTTTGCATGCGATTTTTTTCCCCCTGTTTACTACAAAGAGCAGATAAGGTTACATATCATACACTGGGAAAAGCTGCCAAGATATTTAACTACAGTCCTAGATTACCGACAAACCAATGCTACGGCACAACACCCGCCTGCGTGAACTACTCGGGCTGCGTCCTACAGAGCAGGCGATGACTTGCGAGAGACTTCTCCCCCTGCACACAGACAGAACTGTGCCAGGTGATGGTAAGACTATTACAATGACTAACCACAGAGATGTCTGCAACCTAAAACAAACTCTTTAACTGCAATTGAAGCAACTTACAACTACTCCATTTGTGGTAGGTCTTACACTGTGAAAACAGTACGCTGAACTGTTGCCTGAACCAAAGAAATGAAGAAATGCTAAATTCTTTGATTTCCAGAATCCCAAGAGCTAAGATGAATATGCCAGCTCTTCTGGCCTCCTAGCTTAGCTTCCTTTTCTTTTAAATAATGATAATAAAAAATATCTCTGTCCTTTACATTTTCATTTCTTTTGGGTTTTACTTTAAATGCACAGAAATGGGTTGGTACCTTTCATATCTGAGGAATGTATTCTGGGTGTTGGGTTTTCTTTTTAGTATGGGTTAAAAAAAATGATTGTCCTAACAGTTCAGGAATTGGACCTTTCTATGAAACTGAAGAGTTTGGAGACTCCAAACTTTAGTCCGTTGGGTCTTTGTTTTTCCATTCCCTCAGGGAGATGGCAAGATCAAACTCTGCCTTCCTTGAGCACTTGTTGTTGGTGGCTGGAGAGGAATGAAATTTCCTCAAGAGAAGATCAAGAGATGATATTTTAAAGGAAATGGCACCTAAGGGTGAAGGAGTCAGTGAAAAAAATCTGATAACCCCTTCCTTTGTGAGTATGCGGCCGGACAATTTTGAATTGCTATCAATGGTTAAGAAAGTGAGTAAGAGAAAGCACATACTGGAGTTTCCACTGTTTAAAATAACTGAAAATCAAACAAAAATTGAAGATTGAATAAGGAAAACATTGGATGAGAAGAAGTCTTACGCCACACAAACACACACACTCAAACATACACACGCACACAGAATACTATGCATACGTGGACACACACATGTAAGAATGTATATTTGTATGGTAGGTTCTTGGAAATAGACATTCTTAGCAAATATGGATGACAGATCAATTGTAATTTATTTTCTTTTAACACTGTATCATCATAAAGAAAACTGGTATAAATGAAAAAAATCTATTTCAAATATCTACATCTAAAATTTTAGGCAGTGAAAAAGCACTTTGTTGACAAGGAGTGTGGAATGATGAATGTTAATTGTCAGAAACTGCTGAATGCCTTTTTTTGTTTTTAGTTGCCACAAACAAATTCACATATCAGAACAAACAATACTGCTAAATATTCCTTTATGTTTTTTTTTTGATTTTTTCTTTTTTTTTTTCTTTTTTTTTTCTTTTCTTTTTTTTTTTTTTTTGGTAAAACGCACCGGGGAAAAGAAAACAAAAACCTGGAAATTCATACATCTTTCAAAATTTGAAATTGAAGCAATATTTAGAACCATAGATGAAGAAACACCGTGGCATTGGTGTAATATACACAATGCACTTCTTTTTTTTATCTGTAATGTACATCAAATACTTTACAACAATGCATTAACAAAAGGCAAGAAACATCTTGCTGTACAGAGGAAACCCCAAATGCAACTTGAAGCCTAGATTCACAATGAATGAGGATATTAAACAAAGTGTGAGAAGCTGTTCCCCATAAAGTATGTACGCTGCTCAGTTACTTGTGCTTAACTCCTGACCCACATCCACTGCCATGTTCTCCCTCCTTCCTTCAGCCACATTCAATATACAGCACCAAACTTTAGACTCTACAGGCCAACAATGAAGTTGCCCCACACTGTAAAATATATATATGTATATATATTTCCTTCTAATTACTCCCAGGTTTAGCTTTTGTATCTTTTAGCCTTCTAAAAAAATCTCTTAAATTTTGCCATTCTGGTTATCTGGGCCTTCCTATGGAACAGGCTTTAACAAACTAAATCTGCAGGAAAAAAAACGTCTTGTGGTATGCATGCACATGCACAGTTCCTGGAGCTTTTGTATCTGCCCAAGTCTCAAACCCAGGAGTCGGGAGAGGCTGGATAGTGGCTTGTTTCATAGTTCAGTTCACTATAGGGACGAGCAGCTGAATAGAAGTCGACATAGTTGCCAGTTGACTTTAGTCCCAGGTGCATGTTGTATTCGCTTGCAGGTGGGCGATGATGCACTTGGTCCTCAAAGAAGGACTCGTCATAGTTTCTTGTTGAATTCTGAAATGGCTGATATGGTTCATAATCTTTTCTGCTGGGCTCCTGTGGAACTGGCTGTGTTGAAACCTGAAAGAGTAATACCCCCAGTTTGTCAGATACAACTTATTGTGGGCAACAGGATGGAAGAAGGAGTAAATCTCACGTTTTTCATGCTGGAAGTACCAAGTTGTGCATTAGCTTAACATCTCAAGGTATTGCTTGGTAGTGAATTAATCCTACAGCTTTGCCTTGTCATTGCATTTCTTTATATCTATTTAATGTTTTTATTAAATACATTTATTATTTAATATTATTGCTGCTCAAGATGATGGTTTACTTCAAATGAAGTTCAAGCATCACAGCTTACAGTTACTTCTGTAACTACAATCTGTGTGTAACTTATTGACTGTTTTGCAGCTATATAACACAAACATTGGTGGCCAAAACTCAGCCTTGCAAAATTTGAATGGAAGTGTTATACACTCCAAAAATACTAAACATTTTGCAGCTGCCTTTGCCAAAAGTGAGATTTAGGGTGGTATCGTATCCTTAAGAACCACTGACAGTCTGCAGGGCACTGACATGAGGAAATTTCAAGCTAAGTAAGTGCTCTAAAATGTGTTCAGCTAACTGTAAGCAGAACCACCTTCTTGCCACCTCCTCAACACTCCATGTTGGCAATCTTGTGATGTTGGTACATTCCAGGAAGTTGCCTTGATGCTGAAATATTTATGAGATGCAAAAAAAAACCCTTGGGTGGTCCCCCAAACCTAAGTTTTCCATAAAGTTTTTTGCAGACAGCCTTAGTGAGTCTCTGGTTTTAAATCTGGGACTTAATTACAATCTGAAAACTGTCATGCTAAGTAAGTATTTCAGTGGAATGTTATCTTTTGTGTTACGCCACCTCTGTAAGCCTGGGCAGTTTTGTGACTGCAAAATGATACAGCTTTTCAATCTTCAAATGGTCATCCCCTGGAATATTGGTGCTCAGATGGCAGTGGCAGGAGAATGCATACCCTGCTGACTCTGCAAAAGTTGATAATGCTCCTTTAAGAAGAGAGGAACGGTTGCACTGCTACGGCCCAAACTCTGTGGCATAAAGCACATCTGTACTGGACTCCATGCGTAGGGTGCAAAATGCTGCCTGTGTCTGCTGCCTTAACAATCCCACAAGTGATTGATCTAACAAGACTGGGCGCAGTATTAGAACTGCACAAAAGAGCACAACTACTCTAGCTTCTATTTCTAGTACTGCTATCCAGGTGTACAGGACCTTCAGTTCCTCCTTTAATTTCATATATTCAAACACAGGTGTTTAATTTTGGATGCAGGAGAAAAATTCTGTCTGAAGCAACCTACTTATATGACAAAAAGCTAAGAGACGGTCGTTTTTTGAGTAGAAAATAGGGGACTGAAGTAGTACTTCTGCATTCTTTTCAGCTAAAACCATTCTTTCCAATATGTCAATCATAAACCTGACATTTCAATGAGAAAGCAAGTGCAAAAAGGTGGAAAACTAGAGGACTTTGGGTTGTTTTGTTTTGCTCAGATTCTCCCCCCTCCAAATCAAATTGGTTGATTCATGACTGCAATTAGAGTGCACCTGCTCCTTCAACACCTCATACCCTTATTTCCTCCTTAAATGCAATAAAAGCAGAAACACCTTCATGCACTGTCTTGCACAAAGAAATATGGTGCACTACAGGAAACACTGTCTAATTAAAAAAAAAGAATAAAGAGAAATGGGGGAACAGAATATCAGAAACTCTCTTCACCTGAAGTTTGTGGATTAAGACTGAAATATCGGTCTCTTAAATGGAAATTTCAGTTAGCCTAGTAAAAAATTTTGGTGAAAAATCTTTCTTACTACATATTAATTTACCTGTCTGATACTAGTATGAATTTTCAGTGTTTTTCTTAAATGTTTTTGGCCTCATTTTAGATAAAAGTACTGTAACTTATGCATATTACCTAGGGAAGTTGTGAAACTATTGAGGAGTTGTAATTAAGGATAAAGTATCACTACACGTAATGATGAAACAGAAGTCTATGGATGCAGAAAAATGTCTAATTCCTGGGGACCAAAGAAATAATACACTGGAAATTGCAGACGTATGACTACCATACACATCCATAGAGCAGAGGGCCTTTTTCTGTGAGCAGGGACATCTTCAACTAGATCAGGTTACTCAGAGCCCCATCCAGCCTGGCTCTGAATGTTTCTAGGGATGTGGCATCTATCCAGAACTTTAAAGGTATTCAGGTCCCGAGCCCCTCTTGCCTTCATTCTGAACTACAGGCTTAAACACCTTAAATAATTTTTCTGCATATGCTATCATAACCTGTTGGATGTTTTTGAAATTTAACTGAAATTATCCATTAGCGTAAGGAATATAGCTTCTTTGAAGCCAGTGGAATTGCTAGCATTTGTGCAAGTGGGTGACTCAGTTCCTCTAATCTAGATTTACCAATCTTTGTGATGTTTTTCTTCATTTCCATATAAGACGTTACATTGGAACTGTAGCATTTTTGTCTCTCTACCTACCTGGTTATGTTTGATATCTTCAGCAGGTGCACCATATGAATTCCTGTACAAAGTTGAGATTCCAGTGTTCTGAGCTGGAGAGGGGAAAAAGGAAGGAAAAAGCAGGTTTACCAAACATACCTCTTTGGCCTCAAAATGAATTCTTACGGCTTCATTAAATGCCTGTTCCCCCCACAAAAAAATCTTCAAAAACATTTGCAGATTTGTTTTCTCTTCCTCCCACAATACAGTCATAATTTTTGCTTTGTTGTACATGCATGTACATGGTATACACTTATTAACAAGTGCTATGTCATGTTCATATCAATCTTGTGCATTTCACATATAAATCAACAAAATAACTTCAATAAATAACAAAACATACAGCTAGTATTTGGTAATATATATCAGGTTACATATGGGATTTTATACCACACATACACTGAACAGGTAACAGGTGTAAACATTAAGAAACATTTCAGTCCTTTCACTTCAGTTGGATGATGTGGATTATTATTATCCTATGGCAACATAAAATTATTCATGGAAAAAGTGATTAAATGCAACTGAAAAAAACGAGTTAAACAAAAAGAAAAAAAAAAAGCTGTATGTAGACTGAATAGGCCTGGCCAAGACAGTCTGAAACTCTCTGCTACTTTGTTCTCAGATGCCCTACCTCTAAAACGCAGGGAGCAAACTGAGCTATGAATTTGAAAGCAGAAGTAATTCTAAAGACAAGGATAACACAGTTTTCAAAATAACCCATTCTTTCCCACCCTGCCCCCCAAAACCCTGTGAAAAGCTAAGGCAAAGCTGACTTCACTGATCACACTGATTTGGCTATCTAGCTGAAGCTTAGTTTGCTGGTCGAACTGAAAAGATTATAGTTATTTCTCGTATCTGAAAGTGTAGTATTTGAAAGACGGCAGTAATTTTTGTCTGTGTGTGTGGCTGCTGTGCACCATTCTTACCAGGCATGCATGTTATTGACTTTCCAGACATGAGAATTAATGATTTGATACCGTCATGAGGACTCTCATTATAAAAGCATGTGCCTGAAAATAAAAGTTGAGTAGTTGTGAATCAGTCATCACTGGAGACGAAACATGTTGGGCACATGACTTCTCTCAGGTCCCTGTGTAATGGTACAAAACCTGAAGGCACCAAAGTGTTGCTTTTAATACCTTTGCAGCTCAAAAACTTTCGTAGTGAGGACTAAGCATCAGAGCTGAAAGCTGGGTATGGGACCCATGCTAGCCACATTGCTAAGAAGAACCACAGTTACTGAAGAACCACTTTCTTTGTCAACCTGCTAGCATGGATCCCAGCATGTACAAACTCTTCCCTCTGCTCCATGTTGCTGTTTTACAGATTTTAGATCATGTTCTTAAATATCTCAAGTGTGTCCTTGGAACAGGATAAAGACAGGGATTATATGGTAGGGTGATGAGCCCTAACAGCTGGAAAAAAAAAGACATTTCACTTCATAACCATTAATAGGTGTGAAAAAACTTCTTGTTGAAGAGCCGGATGCAGTTACTGAGACAGTGCATAGTCTTGTATAGGAAATGGAGAAGAGCTCTGGAGGTCTCCGAGGAGTGCGGCAGGATCCTTTCTTTGAAGCGGGAAGAATACGAACTCTGGTTACAGATGCTGGATGGTCTTTTCCAGAGGTAGGTACTCTTACCTACACCTCTGCGCTACTAGATGATAACAGATGGAAATGCGAAGTGCTTGATCTTAGATGTAAAGTGCTGAAAGCTTGATCTGCAGAGGTTCTCTCTGTTCAGGCTGCATTCTGTCACCTAACCTGAGTGGTGTGTGAGACTTCCTTCAGTGTTTGGTTTTTAACTTATTTATTTATTCTGGCAGCATCCTCTGCTTTAGAGTTAAAAAGTCCCCCTCCTGATGACAGTCTTTGGTATTAGAGGAGTCTGCATCAGCATTGCTATTTATGGTGCATCTCATGACGGCATGACTCTCAGTAGTACAACTGCCAGATCTTCCCTTGATATCATCTTCTTTTCATGCTGTTTCTGCTGGCCCCACACACTGCAAGAAGCTGGGTTATACAAATTCCTTTTCTCAAGATCCAGAGATTCTCATAATTAGCATTTCAGCTAACCATTTTGTGAAGTGCTACTTCTTGAAAAAGATGAAAGTGATATTCAATGTGTTGGAATCTCATAAACCTAGGAATAACCTCCTGTAACCATTTTGTTTTCATGTATATGGATGGCAAGATAAGCAGGGTTGAAGTTTCCTGCAAGCAAGATTTTAGTCAGGCATGACCAGACAGGACAATACTATTCATGGTTGGTTGATGTCAAGAATAAAAGACTGGTATAAGGTGCGACATCTGAGGGTTTTATGAAGAATGTGATGAAGAACAGCAAATTAGACACATGCTAATTAATTTGTATGTTGTTCCTACAGGCAATCAGAGAGACTTTAAGGAGCATCATAACCTCTCCATCTTTTTACAGGTATGTAAAAACGCATATTGTACATATGTGCCACTAACAGCAAATAGCCATGACTATTATAAAACCAGAAATAGTTTATAGTTGGTGCATAGCTATCCAATTCATTACTGTGACATTTGCACTGATACACCGTCACATGCCGGATCAAAGACTTAAGGTGTCCCAGATCACATATTCTGCAATGGAAAATTGACAGTATCGGCTTGTTAAAATAGCTGCAAGGTCTGTGCTGCTGTGAAATCAGTGATGAGTACAAATTCACAACTTTAAAATGAAAAAAATAACCAAAAGGTAGCATTATTTTCTTAATGTAATAAAACCAATGACACAGCAAATACTCGGAAATGAATGCTAAGAGTTCAAGTTTTGACTTAGTCTTACTGGGAGGCTGGGATAGTTCTCTCTGGAGGGAATGCAAGTCAAGCAATGTAGCTGCTAGCAGTGCACATAGCCCCCTCCAGTACCTGCTTCTGAACAAGCAGGCAGTATCCCTGGGAACTCCGTTCCTGCTCTGCCATGCTTCAGTGAGCAGTTGACTCTTGCTGTCCAAAAGCAGAGGGCAAATGTAAGAGAAAAAAGGGAGAGAATGAGCTAGCTGAATGGACAGATATTGTGTGGTTAGAATATGATTTTTCCTGTTAATGCAGTATACAAACTATCATAGTAAATTTTTCAAACAGGGAGAAAGAAACATTAATGAAATAATCTTCTTTAAAACATGGCAAGAGAAGGGGAAGGGGTACAAGGTCTAACATGGAGATTTTCCAGCAGCCACGCTTTCTTACAGAAATGTGAGAACTGCGGCTACAGACGAAAAGATCTGAGGAGTGATGAGTGTATTTTATGCAGTACCTAAACATCAGTATGTGATAGTACTGAAGCAGCAGTTTTTACAAAGCAAAATTGTGAAGGTTCTAAAATGAGTACTGTGATCAACCTGCAGTATTTTGTGACTGTATTTCATAAAGAGCATTACAGAAAAATACCTTCTTTTTTCCCCCATTTAGTTTTCAAGGTGATACCAGTTAAACAAAAAAATCATACAGCTCCCCATAGCAGTTTTCTGCAAAGCTGACAACAGCTTTCAAAATTATGTCACACTGTGGTTTATGTGACAAAGGTATCCCTGACTGAAGCTGTCCTCATATACCCCAGTCACTTGATTCATGGTTTAACATTCAGCTTTCAGTTCTTTCAAGTACTTATTCTGAACACATTTACAGATACTTTGAAAAAGCAAGAGGCTAGCCTTTCTCCCTCAGAAACACAGACTGATAGTAAGAAAGGAACACTCAGCTAGACATAAGAGTGGTCTTCATCTGGTATCATGTAACCTGCTTTTTCTGATATAAGTAGCAGGACTCCATTTTCTAAAATCTAGTTCAAGACAGTAAAGCAAAATGCTTCTATGCCTCACAAATCTCACCTACCACAGATCATTACCTGTCACTGCCACTGCCACCCTCCTGCATGGTGAAAGATGAGGTAAGGGCATGAGAAAAGATGGTTTCTTAAAGTAATAATGAGTAGCCTTAGTATCTGTAGCTATTGTAAAAGGTGATGGTAGTTGGTTGTGTTCTGTATGTGTGGACTTGAAAACAAGTTTAAAAACCAAAAGTACAGATGACTGATTCTTTAAAACCAAAAGAAAATATATTAATCAGAATATGCTTCTGCTGGTGAAAGTGAAGATAGAGGGTGCAGTCTGCGATGCACAGATTACTTCAGTGAGGGAACTAACACAGTAAAAGAAACTTTAGAATAGGGGTTCCATGACAGTATACAGTAGCCGCATCTTCCCTGTTCTGAAGGAAGACACCATCGCGTAATTAAAGTTATCACATGCACCTAAAGTTTCTGGGGTTTTGTTTTGTTTTTTTAAATAAATATAATAGGTTTTGTCTTAAAAATATACTTTAGGTGATAAAATTTTATTATTGGTTATTATTTTCTTCAGAGAAGAGATGGACTGTAAATATAAAAGACATCATAAACCCGTGAAGAGGGCAATGAGAACTTTGATATTGTTCCTCTTTTTTTTAGTTGTCCTTGTGAAATCGATGTAAGTTATTATCTTCAGCCACACTGTTTACTCCATTTTCCCCAGAGGTTTCCTAACAACTCCCCACAATGGCGAGAAGCCAACATTCTATTTCAAAAATCCATCAAAAAACCTTCATTTCAGTCCCAACCAAGAGGTCGTAAAATTTCTGAACTATAAACTGGGAAGAGCTTTGGAGAAGAACATGGAGACAGCCATGGATAAATGGGAACTACAGTTGTGGCTTTACATTCCGTGTAAACCTGTAAGTCGAAGAATGCTTTGTGTGATACATCAGCTTGGCACAAAATACAAGAGCAGCTCAAAATATGCATACATCAGGTGGAACCTGAAAAAACATTTATCCCATAGATTCCACAGATGCATTAGCTGCAATGGACTGTCTGACCCACAAAATGAAAGACAGAGATTGCAATGAACTTGCTACATGAACTTCTATTAGACCATTCAAATAAAGCCAAAATGTCTCACAATTGAAATTACAAATACTGATTTAATATCATTTTTAATGAAATATTTATTATTTCCTGAGCTACAAATATGTTACATAAATTTCATGTTGAATGTTGAGGCACAAGACTCCTTTTGTCATTTTCTTTTGTTCTTAGAACGGTGCTTAATTTGAACTTAGAGCAAATGAGCAGAGATTTGGTGATCTGAAAGAAAGAGAAAGTGATTTGTTAACTCCATATTAATTCATACAATCGTCATGTGTGATTGTGAAATATTATTGCCCTTTTCAACTTGATTTTGGTTTTCATTTTTCTCACTGAGCTCAGCAGCTGGAAAAAGTCAATAGCTGATCGTGATGCTGAATCTTTCAAGTTTCCTTACTAAAAGCCCACTCAAAAGATCAATAGGAACAGACAAATACAAGCAGATATTAAAGGAAAACATGATGCAAAACTCAAAGCGGAGCAAAGGTTGAAGGGGAAGTATAAATCTCACGCTCCAAAAAGTATATTGAAAGATAAAGGAAACAAGGGAAACACGAATGGGAGAAGAAAAGCACTGCTGTGAAAGACAAAATGAAAAGGGTTGGGGAAAAAGAAAACTCTATTTTTTTTTTTAATGTGTGGCAAAAGACAAGACTACCTGTATGTAAACACACGTTTTCCATATGGAACACTTCTTTTTGGGTGAACCTTCTAATCTAATCTGGTAGTCTGAATTTGCAGATAAAGCTAGAACAAAATGCTAGTGTTTCTGCCTTTTCAGCCTTCTGTTCTTACTCCAGAGATTCCCTCTTTGTGGGTCCTTGACAAAGTACTGAAAGAAACACAGTCCTGTCCTTCACAATCACACAAATAAGGACCACTGAAGTGCTTTAGAGAAACACCTTGTGCAATGACTATGAAACACTCAAAATATTACAGATATATAAAATGCAGTACCTTGACTGAATATGCTGCAATCTCATGTAGTACTCTGCAGATGTCATTCAGGAGACTCTTAATTTCAGTGGCTTCCAAATGCTCTTGTTATTCCTCATCTTCACGTTTTCACTTTCGTGCTAATTAATGTTCCATATTGCATTTTCACACAAAGGCCGGCCTTTAGGTTTTGATTATGCAGCAGTGAATAACACAGTAGATGCAGTATGACTATCATCATATCCTGAATACGGTCTTGAAAACTAGTACTGATGGCTTGATTCTGAGGCAGCATGTTCCTGATGTCCCCAGTGAGCTGAGGAACCCAGAGACCCCCCATTCTGGCATCCTCTGAGTAAGACTTTTACAGAGGGCATAGGGGACAGTAACAGCCACTCAGAATGTGCAGTGACTCCTCACTGTGGTTGCATTTGGAGAAGAGGACACCACACTGCTCAGTACTATGTAAGTGCAACAACATGGTCAGTAAAGGTTATATAAGCCTGTGCAATGGTGATGGGAGACCAACATGTGTTTTTCAAGAGAATTAATTAAGAGGTGCAGTACTGGGCCCAGCACTCAAAATTCTGTAATTACTGAAATGCTGACAAGTTAATGAGCTCACCAGGGGGGACGGGCCTTCAGTGAAACCTGCAATAGGCGCCATAACACACAGAGAAAAAACTGTTGCATTGAAATCAGCCCAGCTGGGAAAGGAACACAGACAGAATTCACAACCACCAGCAGATTTCCTAGGGATGACTGATGTGCAAAATAAGCTAACTGGCCTTGGAAAGCCATTCCCTGTCAAAGACAGATGTTAGGACACATGCTCAACCACTGTCGTACTTGCAGAAACAACACTAGTTAACTCAAAGTGATCTCCCAACTTCCTTCTGAAATGAAAATGTAAAGTTACAAAGAAACATAAATCTGATTTTATAGCCTTCTCTGAAGAAACATGGTCTTCACAAATCTTTTTCACATACCATTCTGTTCATTAGGATCCAGTACTTATTCAGCAAACCCAGCCAAGCCTATACAATCACCTGATTTTTACATATGCAATGCAAGCATAAACTCACCTGTCATGGTGTCTTTCCTGGAAGTGTGTTCCCCCTTACTTCCATGGTAAGTGGCATTTGTTCCAGTTGATTCATAGTCTGTTTTTCTTTCTTTTAGGCTGATCATTTCCCGAGGTGAGGCTGGGGCACTTGCTAGATCACAAAAATGGATTTGTTTTTTCTTGCCACATATGACTGAACATATGAATGTTTAACTCTAGAGTAAACATTTCAGTAAAATGTATACTTGTGTGCATACTAAAATTATGCTGTTTGAAGAAACACTACCCCATTAGGGAGGAAAAGAAAAGGTGCTGTTATTTCAAGTACAGGACAAATGTATTCATGCAACAGTCAACTCCAAACATAATTTTCTCTCTGAATGTTTTACTTTTTTCATCTATACTCAACAACTAAGGTGATCATTGCAAAAAAAGTACAATAATTAAAAACTTGCTTTCCAAATTCTTTAACTTGTCAAAATTTTCTGGTATAGGCACTTCCTTTTTTTTTTTTCAAAACGATTTATTTATTTCTGTTGAAAAGACCATTAACTATCGACTGTGTGGAAAAAAAATGATACAAGATGATTTCTTCCTTTCTCCCTTGAAAATAAGCAAACCAATTAAAGGATTTTAGTAGAGATGGGAAGAAAAGAAACATATTTTTCTTAGAAAACATATAGCAAAGAATGCCTAACACTTAAAGGTAACTTCAATAATTATCTGTCTTTAAATTTCTATGAACAATTGCCTTTAGAACAACAACTGCTACTTTAAGCTATTGTTAAAATGAAGTCCTTCACCTATACTTGTGGTATGGCTAAGAGAAGGAAAGTACAAGGTGACTAGAAGGAGAACTGGTATGTACTTGATTTTCATGTACTTGAGAATGTGAAGTTGATCACTGGCACTGATTATGAAGACTTAGAGCCTGTGACGCTTAGGAAAAAAATAACGGCTTTCACATGAACTGACTTCGCTGTATGTAGGAGTAGGCAGATACAACTCACTTTCGTTGCTGTGGAGAGCAGGGGAAGGAGTGCAGGGCAAGTGGAAGCACACACCAGAGCCTTGTGAAGGCACAGTGTGCAAAAATAACTAAAGACTGGCGCTTACTTCCACACCCTCTCCTACCTCCACCCAGGTATTTGGTGTGTCAAAAGAACCTCAAAAGCAGTAACAATGTCCTTCCCTAAAAGGAAAGAAAAGTCTATACAAAAAACACAAGCTCATTCATTATGCTTGATCATGAACTGTATCTTTCAGCCTCTCTAAACTATGTTACATTTTTTAGTTAAGGAATAGGGAAGCAAAAGTGATGCTGAATTCTGCTTAGATTGGTTCTGTTGGTGTTGGCTTCTGTATGCAAAACAAATGCAGGACAAAAGTTTTTTCTTATGAGGCCATTAAAATTTGGGATTGCTTCTAAATTGCTTGTTTATAGTGATGTAATTCTAAAGCTGATAATCCAGCAGGTGTAAAGAAATGTGACATTAAATTTCCAAATCAGCTAATGACAAGTCTAAGAGGGAACAAACCAGAATGCAAACCTTGAAGAAGTTGCTTACACGGGGATGCATTTTGTCTCTCATACTTCGTTAATGCTCTTAAGCACTCTGGTGTTTCGAACACAATTGACCAATACAGACAAAAACACCTCTCTTTGTTCTCTGTGGGAATTGACTCTCTCTTCCTATGTGAGAACAACTACTTTCTGGCAAGTGTTAAAATCCAGAAGTGCCCTCTTTCAGAGCCTTTACTGGAAGCAGATATGAAATCACTGGTTGACATTAGACTGAAAAGTGGTATCAAGGTTTTCTATTCTTAAAGGACACAGAGAAGAAGACAGAACTCTTAAGTCCTAGGGATGAATGGGACATTGTGAGTTCATTTACTTCAACTCTTTACCCCAAGGTAGGATCCAGTATACCAAAATATTTCTTGACAGATTTTAATCTAAAACTAAAGATCTCTAATGACAGAGATCACATAACTGCTCCAAGCAGTCTGTTCCAGTGCTTTGTCTCCCTCCTGTTAGGAAATGTTCCCTGATGCCTAGCGTGACTCTTCGCTGCTCATTATTTCCAGCTGCCTGCTATGAAAGTAGAGAAAGTTTATGCTGTCCCTCTTCACAGCTGGCTCGAATACTTGGTGTGTACCTCTTCCCGCTGACCCCGTCTTATGTCTCTCTTATTTGAGTTAAACAATTACAGTACATGCAGTAGTTTTCATACCCTGATTTCTCCATCTCATGATTCATGTGTGCAACTGACAAAAAATCCCTAAATAATTTCAAAAGAACTTTTGTCCAGCCAGCTATTCTCCTTATAATTTATTTGTAAAGGACTGGATCTTTTTTCCCGTTTGGACAGTATCTCCAATTTCTCAGTATCACTCTGAATTCCAATATTGACCTTTAAGGTACATATGTTTCTCCCAGCTTTGTGGCACCTGCAAAGGTAATAGGCATCTTTTGTGTATTATCTGGGCTATTAATGAAGCCACTGAAGACTACTGGGACCCAGGCAAACCTCCAAGTAAAGCACTCCTCCATTTTGGCACTAAACAATACCCATTCTTTGTGAATGGCTTTTAGTCAGTTTATTTACCACACATGACACTTTCTGGACTGTTTTCCCGGTTGCTCTAGCTTGCCTATAAAATTATTTTCTGAAAAAGTCTTACTGATTACAGTAGATTTCACTTACTGACTGTTGTTTCCATAAAGTGCTTTAACTATGTTGTAGTAGGAATTCAGGTGCATTTTGTAAGAACAAATCGTACTAAACCAATGCTTGGATTTGATATGGATACTACTAGTCAGACAGTAACTTATGCTGTGTAGAAATAGATACTCCTAGAGTTAAGCAGTATCTTGCGTTCCTACTCTTTGAGATGCTCAGATTGTGATTATTTGTTACAGCAGTTTTCTAGAATGAAGTTGGGCTGACTGGTCTGTAATTACATGGGTCCTCTTCCTTCAGAAACCAGCACCATATTAGTCCTTTTGCAGTCTTATGATACTGATGATGGCAGTAAGATTCCATCCAAAATTTCTCTAAGAAGTATGTTCTATAAGCAACAAAGTAACATAAGTGAAGAGACAGTTCTGGAAAGAGAACTAAGATCTTGGGGCCAGACATTTCAAGTGTCTTGTACTTACAGTAAGAATGAGATTTTGGAGAAAGAAAAACGGAACAAGAGCCCTTTATGGACTTGTGTAATGACAGATTTTGAGAACTGAATAGCAGCTCTCACTGTACTTCTGGCTACATTTTCATATTTCTCAGAGGTTGTTCTGCAGGACTAAGATGCAGCTTCCAGGTAATTAAAAAAAGGGTATTTCTTAGAAACAAAACTATGTCATGATGCTCATTGCAATAATCAGTTTGGCCAATTTTAATCCTAAATTCTTGGTATACCTATGGATTGACAGGATTTGACTGAACAAGTAGTGAAAAGCACATTGAAAGGCTGACTGTTTAAAGATTTTATTTGGGAATGGTTTTATCTAACCAAGGTATGCTGTGCCTTAGAATAAGCTGAGGGAAAAATGCCCAGATTTATGAATAGAAAAGTTAATTGAAGCTACAGCATAATTACATTAATTACATTAATTCATTGTACGGATCATAGAGAACTAATGATAGCTGGTGTAAATATGCCATCAACCTTACATGAAGACCTGTAGTCAATCTTTTGTGAAACTTATCCATACATGTGTATGCATAAATGATATATACATATACATATAATAGGAATAAAAGCCTATACATATACATATAAAAGGAATAAAAAATAATGTGGATCCTTCAACAACTTCCAAGTGTTCTAAGATGACTTCCAAGTCGTCATTAACAACTAGAATATTAAGTAACAAAATCTCCTCATGTCCATTTCCTTCACGGACACCACTGCTCTGAGATCTAGTCAGGTAATCCAAATCAGGAAAACAATGCATGAGAATTGATAACAAGAAGTTATGGAATATTCTTCCTGCTGGAAAACTTTAAAAGGTGCTAATAGAAAAAAAAATATAAACATCCTGTTTTGAACAGATAATTCAGGTAAGAGTAAAGAATGTATTTTGTGCCTTTCCACCACTGTTAACAAATCTGGATGTCAGTAACATTGCTTAAAGAATGAAAATGACAGCGCTGCATTACCTCTGTCTTTACCTCAGTCCTGAAAGCCTGGTCTTACCTGAGCGGTTGTTAGGAGACATGCGCACAGGAGAGATGGAGGGCGTGCGTGATGAAGAGTACGGTCTTTGCCGATCCCTTTCTATTGTTGAAGATGAGGCTACAAAGTGATACTGTGACCATCCATCCTGCAACATCAAACATTATGACAGTAGTCAGTGAAAATGCCATACACGCCCCCGTTTTAAGTACAGAGTAATTTTCTCTAGTGTTTTCACTACATATACTTAAGTAGGCTACTACCTCTTCCCTGCCACTGGGTGGCAAATAGTGGTGCAGGATATGACATACTGACTGTACTGACATATCAGAAGAAATATCAAAATTCAGAAAGTGCTATAAAGTAACACATTTCTGAAACACCCAAATTATGATAACACTGAACAACATTTTAGGCTATTTGTTTAATAGCTCTGTCTTTTTCCATGCCTCTGTTTTCACATTCCAAATGGCATTCTGGCTACGAAAATTCCAAATCAGAAGACAGCTTGTTTTCATGGTGAAAACCAGCTTCTGCTTTGAATCATTTCTATCTTATAAGGAAGTTTTGGAGTAAGTAGATGGGAACAGTTATATTACCTGTACATTTATTCACATGTGAGGGAAAAAGAATCAGTGCATTCTTCTCATTGCATTTTTTTCTCCAAGATATACAGAAAGGAATTTTATTCCTTTTACTTAAAGCTGTGGTAATGGTGATGTATCAAAAAAACCCAACCAAAGAGAGAAATACAAATACTAGAAACAGCTAGTTCAGAAATAAAATATGATATTTTAATTTGTTCATGTTTTATTCCAGTACCATAGTATAATGCGATAATTCAAAATAATGTAATTTAAATTTTTTAAAGGATACTGAGAATAGTTTGAAAGTATCATGAGAGAATAAACTGACTTTTGCTACTGCTCTTCTTAGAATCACAGAATGGTTTGGGTTGGATGGGACCTTAAAGATCATCTAGTTCCAACCCCCTGCAACAGGCAGGGACACCTTCCACTAGACAAAGTTGCTCAAAGGCCCATTCAACCTCATCTTGAACGGTGTTTCAAATGTCTTCAAGTACTGATAGATTTTAACTGTCTTCATAACTGCTTAATGTTAAATCTAAATCAGTAACAGAGTTTTCCCAGTCTCACACTAAAGGCATAAGCCTTTTAAAAATCCTAACTTTTTGTTGGGCTCAGTGAAAATCGAGTCAAGTGCCTGGCACAGCGCTAAACAAAATCGTTGCAGTGAAATGCCGTATAAAAATAAAATCAGCAAAATGTTACCAAGCACCAATTTTCCTCTTGCTTGTAGAAAATTATTTCTCCACTGGGGTGGTAAAGGATATTGCCCCCCACCTCAGGCTACTCCAGACATCCAGTCTTGAACCCCACTGCCTCCCATCCTCTGCCTTCGCCCAAGGCATGTGTCTGACTTTGCTCTGTCTACAGAAACCATGGGCACATGGCTCTCAGAACTGCAACAGAAAATGGCTTGAATATCCCCATTCCACTAAACTTTCAGGGAACTCAGCGAGAGTGTGACACAGCAGGAAGAAGATACTCATAGCTCATGTAGAGGGAAATACATAGATTGTCCACCTATGACACCTAACTGTGACACCTAACTACAGATTCTGAATTCCTGTACTCCTTACATAGCACATTTGTATAAACATGGATGTATCTCAGTTGTAATCTCAGAAGAAATAAGAAGTGAAAAGTCTGGGCTGTGGCTTTCACAGTAGTAACGACTTTCCCTTGAGTTGATAGTGAGGGCTTGTCCACAGAAAGCAGTAAACTTTAAGGACACTTCACTGAACTGCACCTCATATTTCATGGCAGTCATACAGGAAAATGTAAGGAAGAAAACCAGTTAATTACTAAAAAAAAGCAAGATGAAAGAAGAAATAGCTAATCTTTAATACAACTTGCTTAAACCAATATTTTTTATATCCGATCTCTCATGTACAACACTACTTTTACATAAGCTGCATCCTCCAACCTAGAGGAAGAATCAATAAGAAACACCAACAAAAGCATACGTAAAGCCCTACATTCTTAAATCAAACTGGAAATTAATAGAAAGTTTTCAATATATGTACATATATATAATGTATATATATAAAATGTGTATTTTTAAAGAATAGTTTAAGAACTATTATAGAACTAATAGCTATAATGAATAACAACGCACAATAACCTTATCCAAGCATCAGTACTGTAAATAACATATTTAGCATTATTTTTCCTTCTCCTGTTAATAATAACTTGCACAGTGATTTGTCTACTGTAAAAATGAAGCAGCGAACACGTGAGAAGCCCATGCCTTTATCCTGCTGAAGAAAAACGGTTCCCTTCTTCCTCCTCTGGGGTCAGATGTTCTTACCAGAAAGGTGACTCTATAATTTACTCTGTTACAGTTTTCTTATCATTTATTTTTTCTTAACAAGACTGCTGAAGAGCAAGATAACAAGAAGGCAGACTCCAGATCAGATAAAAGAGAAGGAATAGACTATTTCTTACTGCCTGCCTGCAAAAGGAGGAGACATCAGTCACACTTACATAGTGCGAGTCATAAATGCTCCCACCTTTGTGAATCTGGATACATGCATGGCCAGATACACACTCCTTTTGCACTTTTACTTCCCTCAAATAAACCCCTGGCAAGTGAGTCAGAAAAAAGTGACCCAAATCTTCCCCTAAATGTTTCCTCCTGTTGTCTATTCCAGCTGTATTGTTCACATTAATACCTGGACCCTGTTTCTGATGGGAATTGGATGAAATCCACTGTTATCTGCACAGTCCAACAACTCTACAGGAAGAGTGTGTGGCACCAGTTTTGTTCTGCAGAGTATCAACAGGTGCTTTGTCAATGTTGCTTCCCCTGAAACAGCACTGCAAGGTGTCTAAACAGTGAGAGAGCAAAATCCAGTTGTAACTGGGGCGCAGGCAATAGCATTCTACTGTGGTGACTGCCACTGCTTTTGTCTAGACAAGGCATATTGCTGTCACTGCACGACAACCTTCCTGGTGTTTTTCAACAGCATTATGGGCAGCTCCCAGACCTCACAGTATTTCAAAATCCTAATACTTTTAAGTCATCTATCTTAAGCTCCCTTATGCCACGAGGAAAAAGCTTTTTTTTTTATGGAAAGGTAAACAGTTTGTAACAAATTTATTAAAAACTATCCCCATCAACAATTCCAAAAGCTATTAGCGTTAAATATTAAACTAATTTTTAAGTGCCTAAAGGGAGTATTTTCAATTTAATGCTGAGATAAATACCACCTGACGTGATGGCGGCTTTCATTAGTTTGTTTCAGCTCTAGTGCCTGTAATGAAATTTAATTAAATTGATTTTGGGTACTTAAAAGGTACAGTATATAGCAGTGTCCTGCAGAGAAGAAAGCTAACTCAAAACCAAAGTGTGTGAGGCTGCATTTCAGAAACCAATTTACCAGCCATAAATGTGATCTAGCAGAGGAAGAGTAAGACAAAAAGACCTGACAAATTGGAAAGAAATTCAATGCAGTTCTGTTACAGAATGGATGCATTTGTTAACTTGCAACAATTAATTAACAGCTGGCAACTGCACACTACAGGAGGGCACAGAACAGCAAGAGTACAGAAATACCAGAGTATACCCTTACTGTCTCTTTCAAGGTATCTGCTACTGGGTATTTCTCTGTATTGTCACTATAATGGATAAATGTATTCTCTCTCAATTACAATCCATGAAGTCCAAACATTAAAGCTGGATTGGTAGGAACATGTTTACAGTGATAATGCTCTTGTGAAAATTGCAAGGATCAGATGTGGGGCAGTTGCTGGATAACCACTGTAGAAAACAAAAATTATACTGTATTCTCACTAATCAGCTTTTACTGGGCTTAAGGAGTGAACAGGCCTTTTGTCTCCCTGCTCAATTTTAAATAATTTTGAAAATTAATAGTTTTCTTCAGGCCCTTGGGAAATAATTATTTTGTCAGGGTGACTAAATTTACTGTGCCAAACACCTACTGCATAGGTATGGTATGAAAAATATAATTTAGGTTTTCCACATTATGCTGTTTGTATTTAAAATGCAGGGGAAAAGAGAAAGCAGTTTTCTATTGTATTTGCAAGAATTTTCAGAACTCTCTGGTAGTGGAGTCCTAAACCTGAGGAGATGATTTGTGGAGGTAGATGATATCAGACACACTATTTTCTCACTTGTACAGTAACAATAACACTGTGAGGACTGAATGAAATTAAGCCCTGATGGGAACTGACACCATGCTCAGACCACAGGGAACCAGAGCTCCTGCCTGAGGAATTCACAGATGAGAAGAAAGAGAGGGGACTGGGCACAACAAGGTGGTAAGGAATGTGGGGCAGAGTTGGGGATGGAGCACCAACATTGCCAACCTTGGTGCGGTGCCTAGCCTGGATGACTTCATGACATTCAGTCCAAAAGAAGCTCTACACCAGCTTATGTGCAAATAGCCAATCAACAAAAATAAAACCAAGTCCTACCCACTGACTGATTATGCTTATCAGCTTCTAAGAAGATACTGACTTAAAAAGCACTGAGTTGTTTAGCAAAACCATATGATGGCTGCATGCACATTGAGTATGTTCCAGTGCTGAAAAGCACAGTCCGCCCTGACTTTCGGCCACTGATATCCTAACATTGTCAAGAAGAAAAAGAGCAACTTCTGGAAGGCAGAGAAATATCACTAGGGAAAAGAAACAAAAATGATGCAACAAACCCAATAATGAAACAGCTAAAACCTGAGGAACTACAGAGAATGCTGTGTCCTGCCTCCCTCAAGTTTACAAACTCGCCAGCATGCTACTTCCTGGTTCAGGTCTTCTCCTTTTGTGACTTAATAGACATTTTTCCAGATGACTTGAAGCACACACGACCAGCCTTGTTTTGTCATTCTATTTCCTTATCTGTAAGGCAGCATTTTACTATTTCTAGGATATTAATTGTGATAACCACTGCTCCTGTAATGGTAATAAGCTGTAGAAATATATAGGCAACCACCTGTGGGAATCAGTAACTAGACCCACAATGGTGTTAGAAGTTGGTGATGGAGCAACAAAACAAAGTGCCTGTAAGTATGTAATGTAGGATCTACTTGCTTTGAAACTCAGCCAGACATTGCTTTGAGTTCCTGCTGTTGCTTCTTTTGCAAGCTGAAGCGCTGCTGTCAGGTTAAATGAAACATCCGGACTGGTGTGCACCAGTGTGACACTGTCTAGAGTAAAAGATAAATCTGATGTGAATTAAGTCAAGGCTCATCAGACTTACACAGGTCTGGGCAATTCTTCACTGGGAATTTGTTGTCACAACGCTAATAAGACATAACAGAATTTAGAACTGGATCAAATTATCTACATGCATTGACATATAAAAGTTACGTGCGTGACTTGACTGTGGTGAGAAATCTAAAATGGTACCAAGGTTGGGAAGATTCACATACGTATCTCATGGATGCACTTTAAATGTTCACCAACAACCACAGTTATCATTAGGCTTTACAAGCTGGGATTGTATATATTTTTTTTTTTTAATACAAGAGGAAGAATAAATTCTCAGTGCTTCTCAACAGAGATACCGAGCCGGACTTCTTTCCTTCTGCCAGCCCCACGGCAGCAGCGAATAACTACCCCCATCAATACACCTGAATATTGAGTGTGCTAGCAGGATTGCTCCCTGAGTGCCAAAGTAGCTGACAAGGAAATGTCAGTTGCTAAAGGAGATGGAGAGATGGCGGTTCTCTAAAAAAGCCCCTGCCTTTCTACTTGAAGTGTTCTGACTTTGCAAGAGTGATTTCAACTAAACGCTTACAACTTCAACAACTCTGGAAACACTCTTGAAAAATCAATCAAATAGTTTTAGATAAACTATCTCATTTAAAAAATATAGGTATTCTTTAATTTTTTCTTTGAATTTACAGTGCCAAATCCTATTATCAGTAAGTGATTCCTGGATTCCTGGAACTATTGTCCTTTCTGGATTCGCTTGCATTGTTTCCAGGAAAACTCAAAACCAGCAGAGAACAGCTGGGCATTGATCTGCTTTATGATGCATTCTGAATAGATTACTTCACTGATGGCTTTTTACTCCTACCATCTAAACTGCAAACAGTTATTAAGCAGTATATTGATATTTTTACTCATAAGATTTTACCTTTTGCTTTCAAAGTGGTAACTCAAGATACATTTCTGAAGAGAGGAGCAGGGACTGAGACTGGAAGATCCTGGCATTCTCCCAGTTTACATGTTAGCAGTTGCTGTTTGGGTTAAATCCTTTGAACGAATTCTGTATTAAGTCTGCAACTGGAAATCTGCAGAAATTTTAGTGGCTTTAAAAGACAAAGAGTTGCTGACTCCAACTATCCCATTTCTCCTCCTCTCCTGAAGAGTTATGAGCCAGTCCCTCAAAAACAAAGTGAAGAATACGGATGACTAAAGGTCATCTTAATTTGAGGATTTTTGTGTTTATAGTCTCTTTTCCAGTTTATGAAAGCTGGAAAATGACTTAAACCAGAGAAATTATTCAAGTTTAGGGGATATAATAATTTGGATAAAAGTGCAGAAGTTGCTCACAGCATGTCCAGTCAGCCAAACTGGTTAAAGAAAAATACTGTTTGCTTTCCATGCCTTCTGATGATGATACTGCCAGTTAGTTACTGGTTACAGGTTATGTTTGGAGTATGACACCCGCTGCTGTGTGAGTCTGGGAGGAAGGCCACTCCTCCCTTGCACAGACATAACTCAGGGGAGACGAGGGAGACCCTGCTGAGAGCACCACAGGAGCTGTGCCATCACCTGAGCCAAGGCAAAGAGCAGAGGTGGCTGGGCTGGACAGAGGAGGACCAAGTCAGCTGGGTGGCCGAGCTGCCACTGGAGTAGCTGCCTCTCCCAGGCACTCTCAGCCCCCTGCCTGAGTGCCTGATGCTGGGGGGGGTGCCTCACTACTCCCCAGTGGTGTGGCTGTGTGATACATGCATGCCCTACTTCGGTCTCCTTTGGTATGATGTGCAGTGGGCTTCACCTCAGCATTTCTCTCCTTTTTACTCTGAATTTCAAGGTACAAATACCTTTTACTTGTAAGCAACTTTCTGCATCCCAGACACAGCAGAAGTTCAATTGCTTAAGAAGCTAAGAGAGAGAAAAGTATTTAGGGCAGCATTAGGCTTAAAGAAGGGCTCCTAAACAAACAGATATTAAGCACAGGAAAACTGTCTGGCACTGGATGAAGATTATTAAGTTTTCTGTTGGCTCTTTAAGGTGACATTTTCAGAATCAGTGGTTAAACTCATTCTTTTTGAAACGAGACACGTTCCTCCCAGCCTCCATCTCAGCTTCTCTGAAAGCAAAGCTATTATTCTCCTGTTGTCAGCATTCCACCCCAAAATCATCTAGAATATTTTCTCTCCCTTTTTTTCTCCTGTCACCACAGAGCCTGAGGTGTATTCTTCTGAGAGCACCACCCAATCTTTTCCTTTCAAAACAACCAGAGAGACTCGATTGGTTTTCTCTTTTTCAAGTGCCCTTTTTTTGGTGTGCACTGTTATCATTTTCTAATCACGTACCGTCTACCGTAATTTTATATCCCATCCCTTGATTTTAGCTACGAAGAGACACATGATAAGGGAGAGATATGTTAACTACTTGCCAAATCTGTCCAAGTGAGGATCAGCTAGGTAACTATCCCTGGTTGTTTTACATAGCGCAATAGTGGGATGTATCAGGGAATCACTGAGGCATTACTTTACCTATCCGTAATTAATTATTGATTTCCTGTTGTGCAAGTTGCAAAGATGACAAGACCTAATCTGATGAATAAAGTAGCTATAACAAAAGGGAATTGTATGTGAGGCAAAGCATGAAGGACAAGACTTGAGATATGGCAGAGTTCATTATTCATTTTGCTGAGGTTATATGCAGCTAAATAATAAACCTTTCAAAACACTGCAATAAAATGAACTAAATTCATTTTTCAAAGCATCTCTTTGCCTCTTAAACAGAAATAAGATTCTTTTAATGTAGTTTAGAGGAAATGAAGGTAGTATTTGGCCCTTTAGCTAGAATTTCAGTTTTTCTGTTTTCCCCTGCATAAAGGATGTAAGCTATAATTTAAATTGTTACAATCACAAATTAACTATTTTTGCTTGTATCTTGTATGCACAAAAAAACCCTGCATCCAAGAAACACGTCTACAATCATTTTTGACTTCCATTGTCATTTTCATCCCAGTAATGCAATTTCATCTATCTTAACGATTTTATGCCCTAGAAATGCAAACTCTGCCTCTTGCCCACAAAATCTCAAGGGCAGGACAAATACTTTATGCTCAGGGTCAGCATTAACCAAATGCAACTCTTCTATTGTACTTGTGGGCATGAAACATAAAAAAAAGATCACTATCAGAATAAAATATGCACTATTGTCCCTTCTGGTGAAAAACATGGTAGGATTGCTGATACTGACTGTGATCAAGAGCCCTCAGGGCTTTCTGATTCCTGAGGCGTGGCACTGTGGCTGAAAACCATACGTATTTTACTCAAGTATGTAGCTGCCTGACAAAAAGAGAATCTGCACCCCTTATGGAAAAATCACTAGATAAACTCATGCCGTTCTTGGCTTTAGGTCAAAAGCTCTTGCATGAATACTCTTAAACTAAAGAATTTAGATATCTGACTGCTTACTGCTAAGCTGTATTAATTTTAAGGAACTGCTGCTTTGAACATGTAGTTTCATTATTAACACTTAGACATTAATAATGAGAAGAGCTTTAGTATCGTTAACTAAAACAGGAACAGACTACTGGACCAAAGCCTACAACTCTCTAGGGAAACCACAACTTTCTGTAAAAGCACTGCATTACATTAAAAGTAATACAAACAATTTAGAAACTGCCTGTGAAACTCTTAATTTCTACCTCCTTAGGAAGAAGAAGCTATAGATCTTTTACCCAGACATACTGTATCAGCTAGCAAATGAAGTAAAAAAACCTCAGAACAAAGCGCATATACTACAAAAGAGACTCCTTTCAAAATACAGGGCTTCTTTCTTCCAAGACTGAAACAGCAGACGTATTTAGGCCATTCTTGAATTCTGTTAGCAGTTTTAGCACATGAAGATGGAAGAAACAAGAAGGACAACCACAACCTCCCAGCAATTTTTTCCCCACCCTTTATTATATCATGTAGAATATTAAAAGATGTTCTTCATGACCTGAAGTAGGATATTGATGCACCAGCTTAATATTCACTGAACTTTCACTGAATTTACATGTACTGGCCGAACTAAACAAACACTTTTAACCTCCTTACAGGACCCAGAAGAAGGAGGATGATGATAGCATAAGCACAGCAACAGATGCCCAGTGTTACATGTCAGACCATCATAGCTAGACTATTTACCTCTGAAAAGAAAATATGCTTTGATTGCCATAGTAATAAATTCAATCTGATTTCCATCCCCTCTGTAGTGCTACTACTAGTAAAAGTTCTATTGATCTTACTCATTTACAAAACTGTAAGCATCCATCCAACATACCCGTTAAGGTTTGTGGGAAGAAACTGAGTTTCTCACCTATACTCTTTCCTCACACATGCTTTTATCTGTGTCTAAACCTAGATATGCAAACATTAAGCATACAAGTTAATTAAAAAACTTATTTTGTTCTGAATGTAAGAAGTCATGTTCCTTAAACAGATTTTGGAGAAAAAGATTGACAGAAATCAAAAATGGGTTCTCTTAACATGTACCTTTAAAAGACTTTAAAGTCTTTAGAAAAACTTTTGGATTCTTTTCAGTATTGTACATCTGAATCCAGCTAAATTCTGATTGCCATTAATTAATGTTATTTATAGTTTAAAAATATTTAATATAGTATATAAGTGGACTAAAAATGTCCTAAAAGACATGCAGTTAATGTTCTTATTATCTCCTTTGTATTCAAGTATTAAATTCCAGTCTTCTTCTGAGGAACCGTATTTTTGAGAAGAAAAATTTTGCAGATGTGACTTTCCACTTATGCATAACCCTCCAGATTCTGTTTGTCTACTTGTACCTCTACCCTAAGGATATTTCAGAAACTTCAGTTACACAATTCCCTTCAGAAGGTTCCAAGTCAAAGACACTGACTCCTGGGCTGCATTTCAAGTTTTCTTTTCTTCAGAGAAGTTCAAAGGGTAGCGTACTCTGGAGACAGACTTTACACAACTAGGAGATTAAACATCTCTCTTCTAAATCTGTACTTAGTAACCTTAAAAATAGACTTGTGTTTTGAAGTGAACAATACCTAGTCATTCCCACATAAGTCATCTAGAGATTACCATGAGACACTATCAATACTGCAGATGCCTTAGCATCGCATATATGTATGGATCATTCTAGAGAAATATATGGACAAACTTGCATTCTTTTCTTATTTGTTTAGCACCTCTTGAGTCTAGCTCTAACAGGTTTTGGATTAGAATGGTGTCAGCTTCCATGCAGTTGTTACTGATAATTTAGAAGAGTAACTGCTAAGTTTGGTTGCTGAATTACCACTCACTACAGCGCTCAGTATTAAAGGAAAGTACTATCATGCCTTTAAGGCCCTCATGGGAAAAGCAACAGTCAAGCACAGCTGCAGATAATCTTCTAAGCTCATAGCTCAAGCCATTAAGGTTTATTCCTTTATGTATTCCTAAGCTCTCTTTGTTCAGACATCATGCTGAAAGGCAGCATCTTCTATGTTCATGCTGTGTAGTTTTACATGCACCCCCCACTTGTATATACATGTAAGCAGATATATATATTTACCAGCAAAAGTGCAGGTCTGTCATTCCACAACCATACAGGTATTTGCAAGGAGTGGAAAAAAAAAAACAAACCCAGACCCCCCCAAAAAACCCACACCAAAAAGCAAGCCATTACTTTGGCTTTAATTGTGCTTAGTCATCGTATCTGATTTTTCTGGATACCGTTCAGTAAGAAAGCCCACACCAAAACAGTGTAAGTATGGACAAGGTTTGGCTTCAGCTACACTAGATTGTTTTCATGAAAATACTATTAGCAGTATTGAGTCTTCAGTTCATCACAGACTGTATTTTAGATTACTGCTAATATTTTAAATACCATAGTAAACACAGAAAAAATATTAGAAAGAAACATATAAATACAGAAATAACTGAAACACAACTAAGGGAATGCTAGGTGATATTGCATAGCAAATAAGCCTTTGAGACTATCACAATTTTAACTATGTAAAATGCAAAATGTTCAAAATAAATGAAGTCTATGACACAGTAAATGATGGCATTCAGAAGCCTAGAACATTTGAAAACATCTCCCTCTAATAATTGTTGCAGAAACACAAATTTAGGTATTCCAATATGTGTTGTAACTGTCATACAGGGAAGAACATCAACATTTTGGATCCCAAAAGATTTTCTGTCCTCTTTAGGCCAAGTAAAATGTAAAAAACATTGCAACAACAAAATGGCAATCCCTTCTCTTTATAGTACTGTCTGATACTGTTATACTCAAAGGGGGTTAGAAGGAGCTAGGAAAGATATTACTTCATATGATGGATAAGCTAGGAAAATCAGAACATGACCTACTCGACAGCACAACTGAAATTATAATTATCTGCATTAAAATAAAATCAAAACAACATTTTGACTTAGATTTTTTAATATTTTAGATACATTTTTGTCCTTTATTTTTCTTAATTCTTCCTCTTAAAAACTAGCCAAATGATTTATAGTGATAATACCGCTAGGTGAAGACACTGAATGGATTTGTGTTTTGCCAAATACTGAGAATTTCTCTCCCCGCCCTCACTCTTTTCTTTTAAAAAGTCAAGCACACTTTATACACCAGTTTTTCCATGTGTGAATACTCCTGAATGCTTCACCATATGCCAGTTTCTACCTGTACAGCTCAGCTCAATTTCTTTGCACTATTTCCCTCTTAAGGCTTCATGATTCAGTCATGATATGTAGATAGGCAAACAGGATATTATTTAAGGAGACAAGGGGCAAAGAAAGAGCCACAAATGTTCAAATGTACTTGGGAAAGTTTTGTATGATTCTTAAAAAAAACAATCCTGGGAAGGCATACACAGTCAAAAGAGGAAATAAGTTAAATGGTAAGTTGATACAGTGATGCTGCCTAGTGCTAATTATAGTGAAAAAAAACAGCACTGAGGTAAAAAGAAAATCTAAATTCCAGATCAACAGATCAAGATCAACAGATTTTTCTTTGGTCTGCAGCTACTAGCTATTATTTCTTGCAGAACAGAAAATATGCCTTTGCTTTAATGAAGAAATACTTCATATTTGCATGGGCAGAGGGAAAGGTAAACGTATCTTATATGAACACTGGAAACTAATATACAGCATAAAATATAGCATTAATACTAACTCAACATACACACAGAAAAAGCAGTAATTCCAACTTTTTTCCCAGTACCGAAGCCAATGACAATTTCATGATTAAGTATTTAATAAGACTGCTGTCTGATAAAAAGCCCCATTTAAAATGCTCGCTTAAATGCAAATAACATGTTTAGAGGCAAGAAAAACTGAAACAGAAATGAAAAATGGAAGTATATATTTGAAGATGGCAATTTTTTTCACTTTTTGGGTAATGAATCTGCATCTTCTAAAATTACTCAGATGATGCTTTAGAAAGGCGTGAATATTGTAATTCCACAGCAAATTTCCACATTTCCTTTATTTAAAATCAATTTAGGAATTTGCTTAATTCCTGATTAACTAAACTAAGCAATGTCATATATCAGATGGTGAGATGCTGCACATTTTAAGTATCATATTCCTGTTAGCTAAAGATTAAAGGGATTTATGCTAACCTTGACAGATATTTATGTCTAAAGTATTTAAATGAGATCTCCTCTGATGTCTTCCCTCTTCCAGGCAAAATTAGTAGAAAAAACCCTCCAAAAAAAGCATAGCTACTACGTCCTTTGTGATCAGCAAAAATGTGTGAAGTCCTATTTTCTCTAACTATTTTAACAGAAATAATACACAGACATACATATAAATATACTAAAAGGTTTGTCCAAGAATTTACTTGAATGTGGTGCATATGTAGAAGGTATTTTGTTTTTTTGCAATAATGACACAGAATCATATTTTATTATGAAAAAAATATAGGGGGAGCAAACCAAAAGACTGTAGTTGGTTAAGGAAATGAAATTTTAGTACTGAAAATTAAACAGTGCCCAGTTGTGCTAATTCTCATCAACTGTATTTATGCCTGAGGAAATCTCCACTGTTCTTATTAACAGTTATTTTGAAAATTAGCATTTTATGAATTTAATTCACTCATGGACACACTCGTTTTTCTATAGATATCCTAATTTACCTGGGATCCTTTTACTGAAATATGCAGCTATTGATTCTTTCTTACAGATGTCACTGGGACAGAAAAGGTAAGTTAAGTGTTTGATAAATTTAACCTGCTATTGCAACATAGGGCTTATCAATAACTGCCTTTCTGTTTGAAAAGTTCAGGCAATCAAAAAAAGAGACTACAGAAATGCTATAAAGCTTGTCAGGGAACTTAATGTAATGCACTTGTCCCCCTCACTGGTATATGCTGTCCTCAGAGAGAGCAAAACTCTGCACACCTTCCTCACACAGCTGAAATGAATGGGGCTACTCTCCTAAGTGAAGCAATAATCTACAGTATAATTTAAAAATACATTCTTTAATAAGGCTTTGATCCTTTTGATTCAAATGTCTTCTGTAGAACTTTTTTGGGTACAAATCTCAGTATGGATGAAACATAACAATTCAACACTGGTCATCTGACATCCAGAATACCTGGGTTGGGGAATAGATTCTGGTTTCTTGGCTCTGGGAGAGAGTATGCTGAGCGTGCCATGACCCAGAGTGGTGGGTTGGTGAAAATCCTCTGTCATCAGCCACACTGAAGCTTGGGGCCGCCCACTGCCATAAATCAATCAATCAGTCAATCATTTATTAATCAGGTACTTGCATTTTCATAGTTAATATAAAAATGGGCTCTAGACAATGCCTTCTCTCTGATGATAATCTAGCTTGCTATTACAGTGGGGAGTTTACTTTAAATTAATCCATCCCTTTTATAAAAGGGTGACATGTTAATCTGAAAAAGTCTCCTGCCAGTCGTACGAAATAAATCAAGCCCTGCTGAAAGATCAGCACTGCAAAAGACATATTCTCACAAACAATTTGAGCACATGAATAGTTCCTTCAAGTCAAGCCACTTTTTTTAGGAGTTATTACGTTATGGATTTGGAATTTAGATTCTTAATGTAGGGTTTAAGTTCTGCACAGACACTTTCACTAGCTAATTTCACCCTAAACTATCATCTTTTGGGGGGGGACATCTGACTGACTACAACCTTAACTGAAGAAAATCCAAATGATGCATTCCAAGTCTACGAGATAGCACTGTGTAATTAACATTTTTAAAAGGCATTTATATTTTGCTTAAGAAAGGACTTTAGATTCTAAACCTCCTTGTCTACAGTTTTGAAGTTTATTGCTGTCAATTTTCATGGAACATTTAGCCATAATGGACCTTTTCACAGAGTCACCATTTTATTATTCTGAAAGTCACATGAAAAAAGAGTCCTTTTCTAGATCAGGACTGGCTTAACTGCTCCTAAGGCTTCAGGCAATTTTAAGCATTTTTTCCAGCCAATGACAGACAAGGCCATCTTCAGAGTGACTACTCTGACTTCATTAAACGCCTATTGCAATAGTATCCCTGTTGTAAATGGCACACTACATGCTGAAGGATGGCCAACCTGAACAGCCTCGCTAGTTTCAAATAATTGGTTGTATTCTTATTCATATGGCAGGTGAACAGGACAAGCATTTATATTATTCCATGCAGAACAGAAACCTACGATAACAAATGGGGAAGAAAAATATTTTCTATAAATTCATTGTGATCTCTACGTATATACTGGAAGATGGTGTAAGTGCAAACATAATGACAGAATGTGAACGTATTTTGATGGAGCCTAAGTGATTAGGCAAAACAAATCAACAAATAGAAAATGTTCTTCTTGACAGTTCCTCCAGCTCTTTAATATTATACACACTTAATGCTAATTGAAGCTTTTTAAATATTTTTTTTTCATGTTAAGTTCATTTAGCACAACCCTTTTGCTCAAATTTCCTCATGCAATTTAACAAGCCATTTGTGTATAAGAGTAGTTGGTTATTGTCTGGAAAATTGACATAGGTAAGAGTTTACCAGCTAACGGAAATCTGTTTTCTTACAGTCACACCTGTATTTTCCAAGTTGTACCTGAATCTTCAGTCAGCTAATTCCCTAAAGACTGGAGTAGGATCCAGTGTTCCTGACATGGAAATAGGCATCTTGTAAAGAATCACCATAGTAGCTCCTTTCACCTTGTTTAGGTGGCTAAACATAAATGGGACAGGACCTCTCTTTCAAGGCTGTAAGCAGCACTTAATTCTCCTGCTGGCTGTACAGGTTACCAAGATACTTGAAGAAGGGTACACTGTGAGTCTGAAGCACGGGGATAAACATAATAGCTCCTCTACCTAGTTCTTCTCAAGTGCTGAGCCACCCACAGGGCTACAGAGCATGTGACTATTAAGCACTTTTGAAAATCAAATTTTAAGTATTTCAGAATAGACTTCAGAAAACAGAGGTGGATAAATTTATGAAACTAAAAGTCTTATTTGTAGAGAACAAAGATGTTTGAAAATAACATGACATTAAAGTCACTCTTTGGGAGACAACATTTCATCTACTGATGAAAACCTGTGATGATCACCTCTTGTTTTTTTTTTTTTTACTTGCTAAGCTTTAGCAGTACCTGGAAATGCATCACACTTAAATAATCTAAACGTTGTCTATATAAGACTGAACCTTATTTTCCTCTTCATGGGATTTTCCTGAGATTAGATTTCTGTTTCAGCTATTGCTCGGAAAACTGAGCAGTATTTCCTGTGAACTCTTCCCTGATGAAGGACCTGCGAGTTAAACTTCTAGGATGGATGGCAACTCCTTCATCTCAAGACCAAATTTGTTGCTTCCTCTTGGACTGTCAAGATGGTTTTTTTTCCTGTAATTTTAGGACCAGAAACCTTTATGCATTTTACAACTTTTCCTTGTTGGACTGTGTTAGGATAGTGTCAAATTAACCATACCAGGGACTAAAATAATCTTATTTTTCCCCAAAGCCCCAGCCTATAAAGAATGGTAAACACTGTCACCTCACTCGTGGATCTGAATGCTGACTGTTTCACTTTCTGTGTCTTCTCCATTCCAGCCCCACCTAACAAGTCTAAGTGTCCCCCTAAAACCACAGCACAGGTATGAACTGGAAATCCCAGTACACTGGATAGAACCTGTCAGCAGAGGGTACAGGGTGTGTGTGACACAGCTCTGCAAGCACTGTACATAAGATATTATGGGCTTACAGAGCTTTCCAAGTGAAAACTGAGACAACAAAGCCAATACCTCCTCCTCCTTGAGCATGCAGCCCAGGCTGTGGGAAGTTAGAAATCTATCCATTATTCTCCTAAGCCAGAAAAGCTACAGTCTCTACCTGTGCATGCTTTTCAGAGAATAAAAAACCTACCAGACAAGAGAGACCAAAGAGTGCAACTCCTCTTGTAGTAGCTGTTAATAAATGGACACAATGTTTCTGCTTCAGCTAACTGAAAGCCATATATAAACCTTCAATCCTTGTTTTTATAGGACCTTGGGAATTCCAGGACACACTGGATGCTGCAGATTAGTTAGCCTGTCTCCCCGCTAAATTCAACTGACTGCAAAAGCTTCAGCTCTCGCTTTTGGTACCTTAGAGAAAAGACCTCTGAAATCAATAGGGCCTTCTCATTGCTTTCACTGGAAGCAGGATCAAGCCCATTGCAGAGAAGCTTCTGGGTACCAGAACTCTGAGCTCTGGACTGTCAAAGCTACATTGCTTGCAAAGTTTATTCTGTCCACCTGCTCTGCCTTTCTGTTTAAACACAGTATGTGGGCTAGCCTGAAACTCTTTTTGCAGAAACATCTCTCTAGCCTAACCTGACTTACTAGATTTAATTTTCTGTGCTTCCCATCTCACTGACTTGTGGAGTAATTTTGCATTTTTCAGGATAAAAGAGATGGACAGGACCTTAAAATTCTGTGTTGCCAAAATACTGCTTGGATTCTTAGTTGCGCTATGACCTTCAGACAGGGTATATTGCCTGATTTGGTCAATGAAGTTAATTGAGTTGTTGTAGTTGCTGCTGCACTTTTTGGCTTTTAATGGCCCAGAGAAACAGGCAATGTCTGTCAGACACTGAGTGGCACAAAGAAATTTGTGAACACTACTATTCTTCTTAAGCAGCACAGTTGAAGCTGGCAGCCTGAAACCCCTGAAATTTGGACTATTTTTCATGCCACAGCTGATTCTGACATTGTCCTCAGAAGCAGCTTCATTTAGGTTTCATTACATAGGCATATTAATGTTACAGCTGAAAAGCTTGCTCATGCATGATGGGACTGGAGGCTTGCAGGAAGCTTTTATTGCACATACCCTGCTTAGGGCAGCCCTGCTACTGGTTATCAGATAGAGGGCTAGTTTTTGACTCCTACACTTAACTTCCAAGCCAGAAATTTATCAGGGATTGCTGCAAGAGGGAATTGGTACCAGTGCACTTCACGGCTTCTGGTACTCTACAGGTTTGGCATGTCATTAGGTGACCATACCAATCCCCAACTCTGGATGAACTTTCTGTCAGTGCAGTTCATATTCTGCCAGTTATGGGATGATTCCTCTTCTGTTGAGCAAAATTAGGCAGTGAAAGAGGTTTCATGTTTTTGCTGATGCAGTCATAGTTGGACTAAATATACTGACTACTACTGCATCTGCAGTAAACATATTGCCTTCTTTCCCCATTAATACAAATGATAATACTTCTTTTTACCTCTTCTTACTTACTGTACTGTAAACATATAGCTCTGAAATACACAACTCAAACTACTTGGTTACACTGTTTCTCAAACAGTCAGGTAAGTGCTGCTGCTTTTTCTTAAGTGTGATGCGATGCTTGCAATTTCCTTGTATTACAGTACAGAACTGTGCCTCTCTGTAGGCCACCAACTGTTTGGAAGTAATTGTATAGATACTTTAGTACACAGGAAGAAATTGCTGATGGTTATGCACTGGGATTTACCTGCACTTCAAAAAAGGCGGTGCAGGTGCAAAGTGATGACCATATTACGCTGTCAAATGTATGTTCACCTGTTTTTATTAGCGTATGCATTTTAATGGGACAAAATAAAGACTGCATTGACCCAATATCTTTGTATTACATAGATTAATGCAAACTTTTATAATTTTCCTTTCATAAAAACATTGTTTCCGCAACAGTGGTGAAACTCAGACAGCCAGCCTACTGCAGGCAAGTTTAATAAATATTATAACTTTATAAAGATTACTGTATGTCTTCTAAAAAACAGGAGCGTGCAGCATATGTAATGAGGATAAAAATATTTAGCAGAGACTGACCTTCATTTTAAGAATTTGTGAAGCCTGTAGGAATTAACCAGTATAGAGATCAATAAAATACTTCATAAGAATACAGACAGCGTCTGCTATGAGATTCCTGGAAACTACCTCAAAGGCTAGCTGACCCTATTTTCCATACCACAGGTATGTATTTGTGGTTGCAGGATATGTTCTTTTAAGCATGCAATGTACTGAGTACCAAAGCATGCTTAGTATGTAAGTACATTACCAGGCATTCACGTTGGCAGCCAACTGAATGTCCTTTACATAGCAGTATGTACACTCAGAAGCCATACAGCATATAGATTACCTTATGTGCGGAGCAACCCCAGAAACTGCTTTTCCATCACAGCATGTATATATACAGACAGAAGGCTGGAAATGAGCCAGACATTGTAAGAATCTCTGAAAGATTACAGTGCAATGAAGTTCAGCCTCTACAGTGCAGCCACCCACATGCACAGAAGTTGGGCTATGTGCACTTCCAGCGTGTTACTGCCTTCCATCAAGAAAAGACTACTCTAGCTCATGTTTGTTCCCACTTCTTAATGGGACAGTTGAGTAAAAGGCTGTTACTCAGAACATCATCGCATATGGTATCCCTAGGGCTGCCAAGGATGACTAAAATACTGGAAGTGAACAATGGGAGAGACTCAATAACCATCTTCCTTACTCCTGAGACTTGACAAAAGCAGGGCTGAGGCATGCAAAAGAACAGCTTTTTAAACAGGTCAGCGTCTATCATTTTGAGATTTGGTGCATAAGTTTCATGTAATTATGTTCGTTTCTTGTGCAAAACACATACAACCCAGATTATGCCACTGTAAACCTTCCCTACTTCACTATTCTTATGCCTTAACCTTAACTAGGACCTGAACTTCTGTGCCACAGGAAGTCTTAGCTCTCTTTGCTAAGATTACAAGTACAAATATCAGTGAATTAAGCTGCAAAATTCCATTGTAGCAAGAAGACCTTTGAGAACTAAATCTGAAGGCTGATATTCACATGGAATGTAATTCAGTCTGAAAATCTTCAGCAAGAATTAATTTAAATGTTATCATTTACTAAGTAGACCCTGATGTTCCAAAAGCTATATAGGATGTTATTTCACAGGACTGTATTACCATATTGCAATTAATTTTTAAGAGGTTAGCAGGACCGTGGGAACAGTACGGTACTGAAGACTCCATAGACTGTCTGAAAACCAAGTATATGATGCTACTGTCTGCCAGCTGATTGGAAGTGAAGCTATCAAGTTTCAGCCCAGCTCCACATGTAACTGGTCCCTAAGCACCACACATTCAGATACTCTTGTTTACAATCTCATGAGGAAATTTTGAAGCTGAAGGGCTGGAAGTCTGGTAACTTCCTCAGGACAGGGTGGCAAGGTGTAAGAAGGAAAGCTTCAGCAGGAGAGCTCGCACAGGTTTGTTCTATGACGTCACTCTCCAGGGCTGTCAGATTCAGCAATTTTTGTATGAATTATTTTGAAAAACAAATTCATATCCCCTTTTCATCACCACATGTATTTTCAAAAGGTATTTCTATGTTAAGAGTAGAAATGAGGCTCCGAGTATACTGGAACATAGCTCCAAATATCTGAAACTTTAGGTGAATTTTCAGTCACATAAATCATTTGATCTTAAGTTTTTGGGCAACCATATGAAAGATAATAAAACTAGAAATAACCGAAGCCTTACCTTCTTGTAGAGACTTCTCAGGTCTCTGTACTGCCACATACTATTGAGGACCTGAGATGCTGCTTTCACCACTTTCGGCGAATGCCTGTTACGCACATATGTCAAAAAGGAAGAGAGAGAAAGAAAGAGTGAGAAAGAGACTGTTAAATACAAGACTCCATTCATCCCAATTTTCAAATGCATTGCTATGGATTTAAACCCTCATTTAAAATGTGTTTCAAATGTGCCACAATTGGCTGGTGTCTTGGAGGCCAATGTGTTTTTAAGCAAGGGCAATACATGTTATTTCTACAGTGCTAATTATTCAGTGAGGAGCAAAATGTGTGTTCCTCAGCACACTGAGAACAAGAATTCATCCTTAAAGCATAGTAGGAGGAATGGGAGAGGTAGCAACTGGCAAAATTGTTAAGTACCCAACTGGTATTATGTACATCTAAGATGTCCTGGCTACAACTTTTGGCACAAAGGACAAGAAGTTAGAGCCAGAGTTTCTTTCTCTATAAGGTGCCAAAGTTTAACTCTTGACATCATGCTTAATGCATTAAATGCCTCTTAGCAGTGGCCAAAAGAAACACTCTGGGTGGGTGATGAGCACTGTTCTTGAAGTGCAGAGGTAAGATGCAGAAATACAGCTGTTTATAAAAAGTCAACACAAGTTTCATTTGGAATCCAAATTAGGACTTGCTTCTTGCTCACACTATTAGCCTTTAATGACAGCAATACAGTGTCAAGTTGAAAACCATAACTTCACATGGGCCTTCCCTTCAGAAAGGTTTCAAAAGAATCTCTAAACTATTGTTACAATACGTTGGAGTCATACACTCCTCCTGGGATAAGTAACTTCAAAAAAAATCTAAACCCCCTCAAATTCAAAAACCAGGGAGTATTCAGCTCAGTGGAGAAAGGTCAAACAGAAAAGGACTAGGAAGATAACCCAGCTCATTGAGGAAGCAAACACTGTGCTGTACTAATAATACACTTAAAGCAGCAGAGTGCTAGAAAATCTTGCAAAGCTCTAAGCCTGCAGTGAGGATTGATGGGCAGTCATTGAGATGATTCATATTTTACTCAGAAAAGGCACATAGACTGCAAAATCAAAGAGAAACCAGAAAACCAGAAGTTTATGTTAACTGGTTTGGGCAGGAAGTCTTCTCAGGGGTCAGGCTTTGGTGCGTCCTGTGACTTCTGAGAGGACCACTGGTAGACTGGCACTCAAGCTGGTCAAGCAATGTTCATGACACAACTCATTCACACAACAGTGTTTTCCTAGGAATTTATTTGGTGACTTTTTTTTCCTCCCCTTTTTATCAATTTCTCAGCCAGAGTACAGCAGTAGGTGGGTAACTGGGGAATAAACAGGAATTTGATAAACCCTTTCAAACAAAATTGTTCTTATTACACTCCCAGCTGTGCTGGCTCATGGGGTGCTGGTAGCATGGAACAACTAGGAAAATAACTGTGCCAATCATACTGTGAGTACTGAGGAGAAACAGGAACTGTAAGAAGCCAATATGGGCTTGGCCACTATGACCTTATGAACACCAGTTCCCTCATGCTGTTATACAGGGGAAGTGCTCAAGCCCTGGGAATGTTCCAAAAGCTAGTGGGGCCAGCCCCACACTCCTGGCACTGATATATACAAGGATGCATCCAGTCTAGTACCGTGCACTTGTAGAATCAGCTGCTTCATACTGGACAAGATAAATTCATACTGGAGTGTTTTACTATAATGCCAGAATTTCCTATCAGTCCAACAAACAGCAGTTCTGATTTTTGAACAATGGATTACCTGTGAGAAACCAAACCAAAGCAATAGTGCATGATACTAACATTTGTGAAAGCTGGGAAATGGAACGTTTGATCAAGATAGGCATTTGTAGCACTGTGAGTTGACAGGTTTTCTTGTTCTAGAGCTGTGTTAACACGTAACAGTAATAACACAGAACTGCAACTCAGAAGTACTTGAGAGGAAGGATACCTATCATCATTTAGGAAGGCATTTTGGAATTAGTCAACACTATCTGGGCTAAATACTTTCATTCAGCACTGATAGAGCTTTCACAGTTATGAGGGATACTTAGGGAATTATACCTCTGGATCCCCTAAGACTTTGAAAAGTCAAGACTTAATGAGTATTAATAATCTCTACCAGACAATGAACAGGAATGCAAATGCATTATTATGAGAAAAGACACATTCAACTTCAGTAAAATGGATATTAACCTGTTTGCAATATTGCTACATCTGATCTACAAAATGTAAAACAAAGTTTTAAATACATTTAATAATAATAAAAAATGCAAATAGAAACAAATTGGCACAACTGGTATCACATACTTTGTTACACTACTACTTTTTACCCCTTACAATTAGAATGTAATAATGTTTCAGTAATGAACTTGGTATGAAAAGGGTGACAACAGAGGAAAAGAAATGTGACTACATTATCTTGGCAACGTTCAATCACATAGGCGAACAGAAGTTCTCATACCAAATGTAGGGTGCATAAATCTTTCCTTCAGGGTGTTGCCTGGCTTTGTGAAGCTCTTTTAGAGCTCTACTGCTGCAACAGGCTGTGGGATGACAGCTTCAAGTAGGTGGACTGATGGGTTTTGTACACTACTGTGAAGGCTTTTTGTTTTCAAACTGCCATAGTCCTACTGCACTATACTTCTGCAGGCTGACAAATAGGAGAACCAGGCTGGTTTAGGCAAAAGAAGGATAAAGGGTGAACTCTTACATGTAGGCTGCATACAGAGGAAAACAGACAAGATGAAACCATAGCTTCTCTGACAATATCATTGTCACATGTAAGATTTGTGCATGTTTTGGTGCCTCACAAAGTAGCCTGTAGGTATCCTAATGCTCTCTCAGAAGAAAGGTGTTAGGAAAATCACTGAATCCATTTTTGCACTATGCCCCACCTTATGAGCAGGCTGGTGGCCCAGAAAAGGGTGCTGTGAAAACGGACAGTGATTTTGTATTCTTCACTCCCAGAGCAAGAGAAGCGGTAACAGAACTGTGGTAAGGTCCTTTCACAGGATCCCTCCACCTGCATGTTACACCTTCTGTGGGGTGCAATCCAACAGCTTTGGTCTCTAATGCTGTTCAGGATCTTCTGCCCAGAGGCAGTAGTTACTGTAGATAATTACTCCTCCTTAAACTGCACAGGCAGTGCACTCCACGCACTACCGATGGTACGTCAAAAATAAACCACAGCAGAGACCTCTGCTATTGGTATTGTCTGTTTCTTGTCACCTTTCTTACTGGGCATACGATTTCTGATGAAACTAAAGAATTCGACTCATGATTGCATAGAGGAGGCAAACACATTCAGGACTAGTAATAACTACTGGAGATGTTAAAAAAGTGCAAGGGGATTTGCAAAACATACTTGTCTCCTTTACTCTTAGATATGCCAACCAGTTTCTCAATGCCGCCTGCGTCTCGTAAGGCCTTGGCATTCTCCATGTTTTTAGTGATGACTTCATGCAGAGTGCAGCAAATGGCAGTAACGGTGTCATCAGACATGGCCTTGCTTGCTGAGCTGTTGCTGTTGTTAGCGCCTGGCAGTCGGTGGACCAGATCCCTCATGGCATACTTGCCTTTGTTGAAAGAAAATGAAGGGAGAATTCAGAAGATACATCAATAAAGGGTGATGGAGAAGAAGTATAGGGAAAACATGCGAGACTATTAGCACCACTTCCATCATTGCATGTAATCTAATTGGCTACTGAATCTATTTGGAATGAGCCACATTTATACAATGGCATGGTCAATCATTTCACATTAGGGACTCCTAATATTTCCATAACACATCAGTTGGAGACTTTGGATATGGCTACATCATGCCATATGATGACAGAAATGAAATGATGACAGAAAAAGCCAAGTATATATATAAAGATAACCTTAATATCACAACTTACAGAACTTGTCAAGTTCTCATCTCCCATTGCACAACTCGTAACTTGTTATGGTACATAAAATGTGCATCAGTTGTTAAAAACACTACAGCAAATGCAAAGCCAATGACATCGTTATTCGTGAAAAAATCTTCTCTGAAGGACCAGTTTCACTGTACAAGGTTAATTCTATACTACATGCACTAATTTAATTAGGTTTATTAATGTTTCTTAGACTTTACTGCTCATTAGAGGACACCCTCTTTTCCACACATGCTTAGTTGTATGCTTGGTACCGACAAGAAAAGGGAGCTGTTCTGAGATCTATTCCTGTCTGATGTTTAGTAAGGAGTTACAATAACCTCCAGAACTTAAAATCTCCTAAAATAAAAAGGGAAAACGAATTTTTAAAATGGTCACATTGAACTGAAGACTTGAAAAAGAAATTCAATTGATTACGGTTGGCCTCGATGGCCTTAAAGGTCTTTTCCAACACGATTCCATGATTCTATGACAATTATAACTTTTTCATGTTTACATGAACAAAGGATTTTTTTCGCAAAATTGCACCTGAAAGTCATGTGGTGCTTGTGAAAATAACACAAGAGCAGCTTCTGAGAATATATATATATACATGTAGTATCTCTGTAAATATATAAACGTAAATATATAAATGTAGAGCAGGGTTAGCACTGGCACAGCTATAAGAGAAGACTCACACCAATTCTATAGGGTCACTATTACATTAAAATAATTTCTTAGCCCTTCAATGTGATGAAGACAAGATCAGAGAGGGCAAGGACCTGATAAAGTTGTTGCTGAGGTCAGTAAAACAACTTTGAATCACCTTCAGTGCAGCTGTGCTAGGAATTTGCATACAGCAATCACCATGAGTGTATCATGCAGGATGAAAAAGACAGGAAAACTGGGAAAAATAAACGTAATTAGTAATCTAATCTACATCACATTTTATGAATGAAATAACCAGGTGTGATCATTGTATAGAATATGATAATTTAATCAGATCTTTTTGATAACTTAAAAAAGTTCTGATCAATTAGTATTTATGAGTACTTATTAAAAATTTTACTTCTGAATTCATAAATCCAGTTGTTTGTCCATATATGAAAGCAGAGGTAAGAGGAAAATCACATCTTTTAATTATCAGAGGTTAAATTATTTTTATTTCTCACAATTTTGCCTGCTGTGGTAGAAATATAGTCAGTCATTTGGAACAGAATATTTTTAATACAGGTAAAAACTAAAATCTCTGTACTGAAATGTTAGAGGTTATGAAGAGATTTTGTGGTAATGTGAAGTCTTAGAGACAACTCACTTTATATCATGAAAAACCATTCCTGGTTATAAAAAGCATAACTTTACCAACAAAATGTGTGCAGTAGGCTTTGAATCTTAATGGTGTGCTGCAATACAGATACAAACCTTTTCCTCATACTTTTTTATTTCTTTGCACTTCATATTTAATTGGTTGTTTGCATTATTAGCTTTTCAGCAATATTATTCATATTAGATGTAGTACAGATATTAACACCACTTTCTCTTTCAGAAATGGTTTGAGCAAACTGAATATGTTTTTCCCCTACACCTGTCTGAAACACTGAACAGCCTGAAATGCTAGGTACATCTGCATCTGTTTTACGTAACACGAGTACATTAATAGTCCCTTATCACTTACAGTGATTAGTTCAGTCTGTAGCATATAGCAAACCAAGCATGTGTATGAAAAAAAAATAAAATAAACCATGATTTGCTGTACCTTTTACTCTCCTGATGCAGTGTCTGCCATGGGTCAGGAATAAGTAGACAAATCACATCAGTGAGACTTTCTGCTTTACTCTGTACACACATCCAGAACAAATCAATGTTCCTTTTTCCTTTTGTACCTCACTTAAGGTGCAACAGAGCGTCTCACGATCTCAGTCCTCTGGTGGAACCAGATTACTACAATCCTTCCATTAGCAGTCAAAGACTGCCTCCCTTAGCACTGTGTATAAGGAAATTTGGATGGATGCCCTAAGCAGTTTTCCTGGAACTGGCCTAGTATTCCAGGCAGTAGTACTGATACCAGTACACAGGCCTAGACACACAGGATGCTTCTTAGAATAAACAAAGGCTTTGAGGTATCAGGAAAAGCTCAGCAGGAAAACTAAAATAAATACAATCAAGCATGGTATAGGCATTCTGGACATGTTATTGCTCAACAGTTCTAACATTTCTGGGGTGCACACTCTTAAGTCAGGCATAAGAAGATCAAATCAGAACTAGACACATCAAAACACTAAACCACACATTTTATAGATGTGTTACAGTGGGTCAGTACAGCACCCCTTATTCTGAGCGGCTGTAGTAATTCCAGGTCAATAATACTATTCAATTCTTAACAGTTCCATATTTAAACTAAAATATATTCTGAGTGGTTTTGGTTTTGTTTCTCAGAACTGCATCAAATTTAGCCTTTGGATAGAAAGTGCTGGAAGGCTCACAGCGCACATTTTGCAGACCTATAATCTAGTCAGTGTATAGCAGCTGTGGCAGCTGTGCAAGCTGGTATCCGGTTTGCATACATCCTGATCAGAACCTGTAATGACAATGCCAGGCCCCTAGTTCTGCCAGGTGCTGCCTGTGAAGGAGACCCGCTTCCTCCTCCCTGCCCTGTCCCTGAGGTGCAGCAGAAGCCAGAACTGCCACCTCCAACAGAGCTGCTCACACATGCAGCTGAAGCAGCTGACTGCAGAGACTGGCACCACAGCTCAAACTGACCTTCAGAGGTTCACCAGAACAAGGGAGCACACCAGCTGGAAGAAGATGGAAGTGGCTGGGCTATGGAGTCAATCTAAGCTGCTGTTTACATGATCATCAAATCTGTTAACAAGTGTAACTGTTAACATATTTTCTGTGGTTTTATTACTTTGAACTCTTTGCTAGAGATCTGAAAATATATCTGGGATGAGAAAAAACCCTGCCTTAGCCATAAGAAATTGTGCCATTAATTTAATTCCAACCATATGAAATTATATTGAAAAAGCAGTAAACTTGCTTTAATATAGAGTTAAGTCATGAAAGTTAAAAGTTGAGTACTATTCTTTATACAGCAGAAAACATTCCACAGTAACTTGCTTGCATTCTAAATGTGTTTTCTAAACTCATACATAAAATCAGTCAACAAAATACAAGTACTACAGTCACAGGAAAAAAAATAAATCACTTATTAGTTAACTTCTCTTATCTCAGTTATGTTCCCCCTGCTTTATGACAGGCATGAAGGAAAGAAGACTCATGTTGTCCAGCATTAGCTATAGAAGAAATCCTCCCCTATTTTGGAGTGGTGTAAATATCAAGTAATGCAAATGAAATCACAGCTACTGCCACATCAGCCCAACACAGCTGACAAAACATGCGATCCTTGACTTTTGCATTAGTGCATGTTACAACCTTCAGAGCATGTGCCATTAGAGTTACTTTTTCAATGTTAAAAACCTCTTCTAAAAGCAGACTGAAATGTGTAATGGAAATTAGCCTTGTAATGTCAGCAAAGTTTCATGTAACACTACTAGTAGGAAGGCTGGGGAATTCAGCTTGCAGCTTAAGAAGCCTCCCTGAGCTGAAGAAGTGAGAACTGATGAGGGTCCTAGGAAGAGAGGAGGATGTGCATGAGAATGATATTTAAAACAAACAGCATTATTAATTTTCATTACGGTTCATACAGAACAGATTTATCCACAAAAACCTGATTTTTTATTTGAGCAAAATTACACATTACAAGACCCCAAAGTGATTTGATGCCTTTAAAGAGGATTTATATAATACGATTAAACATAACCAGCTTGACAGGGAAAAAAGAAATCATATTTATTTGTTCAATTTCACTCATAAAGGAAGGCAAAAAGACTACAGAGCCATAATTTGGGGGCAGCATCACAGGAAAGGGGGTGTCCTGCAAGTGCTTTGGACAACATTTTTCTGACACTATAAAGTTATAAGGCGGGACTTCTACCACTTTTATATTGAGAGCAGGATTTATCCATCACAGTACACTAATTCTTTCACTAAAAGATGATAATGTTTGCTTCCTAAACATTTCAACAATGTAGAGTTAACATCCTTCCCATGATAAAATCTCATTAGCACCTTAGTACGTGCTTTTGTTTCTTAATTCAGGAAACTTTTTCCTTCATAGGATCAAACTGATAGCTCTGCTAAGAAAGATTCAGAGCAAACCAGCACATTTAAGAGGAGCAAAATCACCACAGATAAGGTTCCACTTCCGGAAATATTTCCCTGCTATTGCCTGGAGACAAATTCACTGCTGATGTAACCCCATTGACTTCATTTCCATTTCCACTCATCTCTGAAAAACGACTTTGACACATTGGCACATTTATTAAATAGTTGTGACATGGCTCCTAGTTTGAAAGAACAAGATGGAGAAAATTAACCTATTGAGAACACAAGAAACCTTCAACAGCTATTAATTTAAACCCTGTCCTAAAGGTAGAGCTTGCTCTAATAAACGTTATGCATCACCATTTTTTCCCCCTCAAAGATAATCATTAATTCACATCAAGTAGCTAGATAATATAAAACCAGCAAAATCACACTACATTTTACTGTAGTGTTACAGAAACTCTATTCCAGAACTACTGGTGTCTGTATGTCACAATGCATGTGAATTTTGTTCTCTTCATTCTAACATGTGTGCTCCACTTAAATTTCTAGACATGTGGCTCTGTACATTTTTATCATCCTTGTGCTTTTAATACCATTCAACTTCAGTATTTCAAAACCTTTACGGAATGAATATAACTGGGAAAGCTTTTATTATTACTTTCAATCATTACTTACTAAATGTGCCCAAATTGTCTATTTAATTCAGATGGAACAAATTTTGATCATGAGTCAGTGTATTCAACTGATAGTCTAATAAATTAGAGTGTATTCATCACGATAGCCGGGGCGGAAATACCACTACTGTATCTGACAGATAGTTCACTTGTGCACCATGCTTTCTCTTGTCAGATGCTGCTGTTCTAAGGTGCAACTGGTAATCAGTGTTGGCACTACGTTTGCACCTGAAAGTGCCCCTCAGGATCCAGCTGCTGCTGTTCCAGAGGAATCCTGTCCCTTCTCTGAACACAGGACATCTAGTACATACTGTGGTGTAGGATGGGGTGTAAGAGCCCACAAAAAATGATTATGCTTGTACAGTACACCGCAAACTCTGGAGTTGGACTGCCAAGACGACCTAGATAAGGTATTTTGTAGGCATTAAAGCAGCAGTGAAACCCATGTGATTTAAAAGGGTAAAGGTTTGCTACTTTCCACAGGGAGATTTTCCTCTGCTACTGAAACACTCAAGGAGAAAAAGTACCCTGAATTTTAAAGGTGAAATAGGTTAAGAGGTAAGAAATACTGTCAGGTCTTGGTGCCAAACATGTGTAGTTATTTGTGGGATAGAGGAGGAAGCAAACCTAAGAATATGAAGCAGGATAATGCCAGAGCTGCTGGGCAAGCAGCAAAGGCTGCAGATGGAAGGAGACAAACTTGCATTTTTGAAAGCAAGAAAGGCTGCAGCACCGAGGTTGAGAAACACTTGTCCCTGTATGAGTACTCCTCAGACTTTAGGGAGCATTAGGAAATGTTTGGTGAATCAAGACCAAGAAATAACCTAACTGATGTGGCAACGTTGGTTTACAAAGGAAGACCCCTATTTCAGAAGCTAGAGAAGCACAAGCTTTAAGTAAGTCATTAGCCACCACAAGGTTTAACGCCCTCTTGTTCAATGCTGAATGACCTGACTTTCAGATGGGCTTTCCACTAACCACTGAGCCAGTGATTTTGCTATTCACGCTGCTCCATAATACATAGTCTCTAGCATTGCCAGCTGCAGAGTACATTCCATGTGAGGGAACTGTAAGTCACAATACTTTGTCTTTCCTTTAGCTTCTGGTTTGACGTGAATTAAGGTGTTAACAAGAGCAGATTTCTGAGTGTCAAAGGCAACGGCTACTGTCAAACCCACACAGCTTGACCAGGGCTAGCTAGTGGTCTGTGATGTTGCTCATCACAATAGACCACTATGCATGAAGTAGTGTTGGAAGATGAAAGTGGTAAAAAACCGGAGTGGACCGAAAAGCATGTGCCCCAAAAGCAAGGGAATTACCACTTCAACAAGAGTCGGAGAACAGAGGATTTTGGCACAGTTTGGAATTTAGGTGCAAAAGGAAAAATGAAACCATTTTTAGGCATGTAGGGTGTAACTCGTGTCTCTAAATGCAAGGGCTAATAAAGTTTGAAATCCTCTTGGATACTTGAGGTATCTGCACAGTTAGTAGGCCTGTGAAAGATACACAGCCTGATGGAAAAACAGATGGAGACAAAATAGGATATCCTATACATTTTAATGTTTAATGCTTACCTATAGGCACCTAAATCTCATTCTCAATGTTTGGCCAAAAATGTTTTTCCGTATGCAAGTCCTTTAACTTCTTACGTTGGGGATGTGCACAGATGTTTGTGCATATCTATGGCACTTGAAGGTAAATGCATATGAAGACATTTCACTACATAGTGTTCATGAACTATAGTACTGCGACTATCCCTATTAAAAAATATTATCACCTCAGCTCAAACATTTGTAAGAGAATGAGTGATGAGTTAACGAACTGGTTTGAACGAGCACCTCAAAACTCATGGGCTGGAGCCACTGCTGTAGCAGCTTCTCATTAAGCCTAGCTTGCCAGTTAAGTTGGGATAATGAGTGCTTTGAGCTAGAGAACAATGCTGAGTTTCACCTCCTTGAAGGTTTATTTGAACTTAATTTTTAAGACTCTGCGGAGACAAATTATTTTTGGAGAAGACAGAAAGAATGAAAACCATTACACACACGTGCCCTCCTGTGCCCCCAAACACTGACATGCACTTTGGTCATGGCTGCTGAGACAGAACATAAGATCAGGTGGAGGTCTCAGATTCCCTTTTTCCCTCAGAAAAATGACACACACTTATTACTTTTACACTACCTCCGATGGCTGGCAGCAAGATTTCAAGATATAAGATTGGTATTCTGTATGGACCATGACAAAGAGCAACGGTATCTTCCCTGACGCATTGTACGTGATGTGCCATTCAGTGGTTTTCTTTTTTGAAAATCTTTTTTATTGAGAATAAATTCAGCCATAGGTAGTGTAGCACATAAAGCTCTACAGGGTGCAGCAATAGCTATCTTTTACAGTTTCAGGGAAGATACCCTCAAACTTTCATAGAATGATGAAAGTATGTGAACTACCAATATCTTTGTTGCCAATGTCAATTGAGATTTGCTTGTAAAAGAATCAAGTATCTGAAAGGGTAACTGATATAGAAGCTTTCATCTTTTTAAAAAGATTAAAGATGCTGGTTTTATATTTTGCAAGAAAATGGTATAGCATGAGGAGAACCAGGACTCACAAAGGGCACAGTCATAACAGGGATGGAAGAGCAGTATGTACAGAAGTTAGCAGCATTGGACAAAAGAGAATCATTTTGCTATTTTCAGTCTGAACATGCCATGGGAAATCACAACTGGGTGCAATGCAATCACCACTTTTCAGCAAATTGCTTTTCTCAGATCCATGATCCTTCATAGATTTTCTTTCCTGCAGCAGCATTTTAACCCAGCCACCTTCTTCCTTCAGATTCTCTGCTTCTAGAAACATAACTTCTCCATTTGATGTATTTCCTGCCTCCCTCTGGCTGATCATTTTTCTTGCTTTCAACTTACCTTCTCAGGGTTGCCCCTGCTCCCCTCTATTACATGACTGATATTTTTCCTTCCTTCAGCTGTACACCCTCAGCTCCTTGGATCTTAACCGCTTTAAGCTTTGATGTTCCTTTGCCACCACTTATGTATCTGATATTTAAGCATGTGCCTCTGCATCTGCCTTGTCTGCCAACCTTTTCCATTCTCTCCTCATACTGGTTTAAACACATTCAGTTTGATGCTCAGCTAGATCCTGTTTTTGTTACAACCCTGCATGCCCATGACCCCCCCCCCCCAACTCCTGCCCTTTACTTTTCTGAACTAAAGGAAATTTTAACTAGCTTACAAGCATAGGTTTTAGACTTGAAAATACCAGTGTGTTTAAAAGCTATTGCACTTATACTACTCTTGTTATCTCTCTTGTATATCTCAGTTCCATAGACAACTACAACTACCTATTTAATCTACTGCTATTTCCAATAGTGATTTTCCTCCCATCTCAATGGAATAACTTCATATTCTGCATTTCCCTCACATAGCAAGACTGCGGATATTCAGGCTTTATATTAGCAGTTGTCTTAAAACCTAGAGATTACAGAACTTCCAAGGCTCTTTAGCTGGCCATAACCTGCTTATTCATACAGCCTATCAGTCCCAACATGTGCTTTAAAGGCTAGATCCCTCTGCCCTTTGCTTGCAGAAGCAATTCAGCTGGCTGCACCGAAGCTAATGCCAACACTAGAGCAGTGTATGAAGACTGCTGTACATCTCCACTTCCTTCACCTTTGCAGCTTCTTTATGGCGTTGCCATGGGATGCATGCTGCCACTGAGAAGTGGATTTCTGGAGAAACTTGGTCTCCTTTGGGGTAGTAGATGTTTGCAGCAGAACAGCTAAAAATCTAGTACAGAAACAGATTTATGGGTACCGTGGCCAAATGGAATTTCTGTTTTTCAACAGCACCTCTCACCCAGCACAATGGATGGCTTCTGTTTTGAATGTTAATCCGTGTTTTAACTCAGCAATCCCTATATCGTCTCCCAGCCAGAAAAAAAAAGATTTGTATGGTCACTATGGCTGCCTTCCTTGCAGTCTGTCATGGTTTAAGCCCATCTGGCAACCAGCCGCTCGCTCACTCCCCTCCTTCCTCCCCCCCACTCCTGGATGGATGGGGAGGAGAATCAAAAGAATGTAATTCTTGCAGGTTGAGATAAGAACAGTCCAGTAACTAAGGTATAACACAAACCACTGCTGCTACCACCAATAATAATAATGATAAGGGAAATAACAAGGAAAGAGAATACAACCGCTCACCACCCGCCAACCGATACCACACACGATGGAGCAGTTTGTATACTGGGCATGACGTGCTGTGGTATGGAATAGCTCTTTGGTCAGTTTGGGTCAGGTGTCCTGTCTCTGCTTCCTCCCGGCTTCCCCTCCTCCCTGGCAGAGCATGAGGCTCACAAAGTCCTTGGTCAGAGTAAACATTACTGAGAAGCAACTAAAAATATCGGTGTTATCAGCACTGTTCCCAGGCTGAAAGTCAAAATCACAGCACTGCACCAGCTACTAAGAAAGAGAAAAATGACTGCTACTGTTGAACCCAGGACACAGTCTTAGCTTTGGTAGGTTGGCTGGGAACAACAATGACAAACTCGGGCTTTACTGTTCTTGGATCCAAGGAATTCGATTTGTGCGCTTGCGTTTTATATCCAGAATGGATGGAGTCCATGTGGGCAATTACTTAAATAATTTTCTTTTTAATTAATTTCCTGCCACACACTGGACGAGACATGGAAAGGAGCTGTTAGGCTACCTATTGACCCAGGTAGTGCAAATATACCTAATTAATCATCTCCTTTACACACCAGCATATTTATTTCTCATATAGACTGTACTGTCATCTTTCCTTTCATCTTTCCACTAGCCCAAGGTAAAAAAGATTCTGCAAAGGGAAGTGATTCTCAGCTTAATTGCTGCAGGTTAAGTTTTCTGATTACTGGAGCTGGTTTTAGTCCATTGCTATCCTCTTTCCTGCTCCCTGCAGAGAACAGAGCTTTGGAAGGCTGAATTTTTAAAAAATATAGTTGTATAATTAATGTTATGATTAATCAGTGTTTCTAAAGTGCTTTGAAGAGGAAAAGTGCTATGTGAATGCTGAGTGGAATTTTGGTGTTATCTGTATTATTTTCTGAGGTTGGGTAATATTTTGTTAATAGTATGATGCAAGGGACTTTAAGTTAGAAATAAGAATGTAGTTTATTTTTGGAAACTAAGTTTAGGCTTCAAGATCTGTGCCCTGAATCAACACCCACTGAAATTAATGAGCCTGTCTACCAATGTCAGAAGGTATTAAATTGGATTAATAAAGAAGTGGCTTTTCTTTTCTGCTTTGGCTTTTACTTTTTGTCCAAAACAGAACAAAATTCTGACAGGAAACTGATGCAGCCAGAGTGAACTGCCACTAGACATAATCCTACTTTGACTGCCCATGTAGCTATTGCTATTTATCTCCTACTATTTTTCTTCTTCTTATGCTCCAATACTGCCTGAAACTCATGAACAAAGTTGTCCCCACTGTATGGTCTGAAAGACTGATTATTTTTGCATGCTTTTATACATAGCTATGACAACACCATGGTGAAAGAAAAAAATTCTTATGTTTAGAGATGTATATTAAAATCTTGAGATACGTAAAATCAAAATGGACCCTCACAACACATTCTGTTATAAAAGATTAAATAAAATGCATAGATGTAAATGTGTTATGTCAATAAATATAAATCTTGGGAAAGTGATCGTATTTTTTGATAACAACTCCTCTTCCAACAAATATCCAAATCACTCCAAGTCATACTGAAGTGTTCATATATTTCTTAATTACTGCAATGTTCAAACCTTTCAAACACCATGAAAACTCTACATGAAGCAGTTAAAATTACTAACTATGCACGATGTCAATAATACTGAGGATACATATCAGTATTTCACATTGCTTTATTGGGCACCATACAATAAAATAATTTATATTTAATAACAAAATCCTGGTTAGTATATAAGGCTCAGTGAAGCCATGCACTACCTTCACAGATGTTAATGTCTGAGGGAAGGACAGAAGGGAAAAAAGTGAAAGAACAGCAACAGAAAAAGTGCTGTTTAAAAATATTTTTAAGAACATCAAGATATAACACATTGTTTGCCTTTTTTTTCCCTGCAACTTGGAATTGTTAGCAAATACCTCATGAAGACACAGTGTCCCTCTGTTAAACTGCAAATGTACTAGCGTAACTAAACAAGACCACACTAAGGTCTGCCATAGTAATGAAGCTATAGGTACCTTCATTAGAAATGGGGTCTCTCACACCAGTCATTCAGAACGTGGACAGGTACTGATTTTTAATAGTTATTCCTTGGAGGTAATTTCGTTTTGCAGATAATGTTCTGACTCAGTTTAATTCCTGTTCTTGACAGAATGCTTTGTGTTCTTAGCAACAGTCATTAGAAAAGACCAAACCATATTTTAGTTTCATATTTTAAGTCACCTGAAACTACTGCAGTTTAAGGCCTGAATATATTACATGCGTAAGCAAGGATACGGTGCAGAGTGAAAATACACTTTGTGTTCTCATGGAAAGGGCAAACATGCAACTAAAAACATTAACTAATGTATTTTTTTTGTTTCAACTACAACATGACTCATTTTTACATTTCTCGTTAAAAACTTCCTCACCTCCTGTTAGTTGTCCAATTCATTATTAGCTGTGTTTAAAGAAATCGTGACAACAGATGAATCCTAGCCCTGACTCCTCCATCAGAGTACAGGTCTACTACAGCACAGTTGTTTGTGCTTCCTCAGGAGGCAGGAGTCAAAGGGTTCATAATATGACTTTGTTTTGGGGTAGTGCTACTGCTGTTTCTTTCGAAGTAACAGCTCCAGGTGGCATCTTCAGGCTAGTAGCTGATCCAAGTTGTTTCTCTTGGGGCCCTCAAAGAAATCTTGCCTCCAGACATCCATTTGAGCTTGCTCAGTGTCAATATATCATTACTATTTTAAGTCACAGCTGCTCACCTACATCTGAGTAAACACATGGAGGGAGGATTCCCAGGATTGTGCACTCACTCAATTTCCTTCTCTTACCTCCATGGGGATGCAATTGCTTACATGGCAAAAGTCAGAGAGTCTACACTTTAGACTTGATGTACTAGACTTCAACTCCTTCTTGGAGATCAAGCTGGACAGAGGAGATCTGCTTAAGGCAAAACCCTTAAACCTCTCAGATCCTTCAAGTTCATCTCTCTCAGACCCCTGCAATGCTGGCTGGTATCTGCTATTTCAAAAAAGAAGGGGAGAATGGGGCAAGTCTTCCAAAAGCCTTCTCCTCTCCTCACACTCGGGGAAAAGAAGAATGTGCCAGAGAGCAGCTGGTTCCCTGGCTCCACATTCCTTATTCTAAATGCTCAGAGTGCTCTGAAAGACGAGGGTGGAGTCAGAGTGAGAATTTTGAATGTACTCTGCAGCCTTGCTACTTCCCTGCAACATGGCAGAATATAAAGTACACTGCATTGCAGGGGAAGGATGGGAGATCAGGTTTGAAGTGCTACAAAAGATCTGACTTAACAACAACAACAAAAAGCACAGCTGAAAAATAGATGCCCTCAGAAAAGCAGAACAGGCGAAAGGTCAGATACAAAAAACTGACCTCCTAACCACAGGAGATTCAAAGAACAATATTCTCAAACATAAACTATTTCTTGACAGACTGCTCCGTTGCAAATGATAATTTGTATTTGCAGAATATCACGTTCCCTTTGTGAGAGCAACTGCTGTTGTCAGTGTCACCTTGAAGAATTTTGCACACAAATATGACTTTGCATATACTCATGCTAATAGAAGTATTTTCCTCTAATTAAAATTAGCACTCTGATTATTTGCTAGAATAATCCTGAGTTATGATATCCAAATAATGTATAAAACATACCACTTTAAGAGCACTCTGAGTAGCACACAATCTAGGAGATCCTGTAACTTTTCTCCTGAGAGGAGTAAGTAATGAGGCAATTTATTTTCCTCATGTTGCACATCAGATCTACCAAACAGCAGGTGAACTCTGAACACCACTACTGCATATTTTTTTGGTACATGGAGCTGAATTACAGCTGTATGCTGCAAGATCTATAAACTTGGACTAGAAGCTTTTTTATCTTTCTTAGGGTTGCAGAGGACTTCTCGGGATTTTGAGAAGAAAAGGAAATTCAGAGCCTGTATCCGGAATAAAGTGCAAGGACAGCCATAAACTATCAGGGTCACTTACTGATTAATTAAAAGACTAAGTTAGAGACGTTAGAAAGATCAGCCTGCCTCTGCTCCCACTCCCCAAAGGGCTAAGTGTATAAAACCGAGGCACAACCAGGAATGAATGAGGTGCCTAGCCTAGTCATGCTTGACCATGGACCTTGTCTAATGAGATCAACACGTCTAATAAGATCTTTTATTTGAGGAAATAAGTCCTCAGGAAGGTGCAATAAAAGGAAACAAAACCTGATGCAAATAATTTCTTTATAAATCATAGAACATTTGAGGTTGTTAGGATGCCCTAGAGATCATCTAGTCCAACCCCTCTGCTCGAAGTAGGGTCCGCTTAGTGTTTTCTTATGTTGGGATGGATTTCCCTGTATTTCAGTTTGTGCCCAGGAGCCCCTTTCCTGACACTGGGCATCACCAAGTAGAGTATGGCACTGTCCCCTTTACACCCTTCCATCAGGCATTTAGACACATGAATAAGAGCCCTTTGAGTCTCCTCTCCTCTAGGTTGAACAGTCTCTGCTCTCCCACCCTCTCTTCATGGGACAGATGCTCCAGCCCCATAATCATCCTTTGCTGGACTTTCTCCAGTATGTCCATATCTCTCTCACACTTGGGAGCCCAGAAGTGGACCCAGTACTCCAGCTGTGGCATCACTAGTGCTGAGTAGAGAGGAATGATCTCCTTTGTTGACCTGCTGGTAACAGTCCTAACATAGCCCAGGAGGCAGCTGGCCCATTTTGCTGCTGAGGCATGCTGCTGACTCATGGATTTGTTTTTATTTTTCTTAGCAATTAAAGTAATGGCACAATGTAGTTGGTACAGTGAATGTGAGAACACATTTTTAGGACCTAATCCTAATTCTGGTCACTAACCCTAAGCCCTTGTAACCCAAGGCCCTTGCAACCCAACCCTGAACCCTTACCCCAGCACCCTTCTCTAATACCTAACACTAAGCCCTATCGCAGAGCAAAGACTGAAACCCTAGCCCTTTATGTTATCCCTACCCTAACACCTTGCCCTGGTCACCAGCCTGAAGTTGATGTCCCTAACCTTAAGCTTAGCCCTCACTGCTACTCCAAAATCAGGCCCCAACTGCTAACCCTATCGGCTTACCATAAATCCTATGCAGAACCCCCAACCCTCACCCAAAGCCCTTCTCTAACTGCAAAGCCTAATCCCTCTCCTCAAAAGGTGAACTTATTCCCCTTACTGTACTCAATAATACTGTAACAATAAACAATAATGAATAATCTGGTAAAAAAGATAATAAATTGCCATAAGAAATATTTATAATTGTCAAAAGAGAAATCCCTTCTTTTTTTTTCTTTGCACGCTCTTGCTCTCATAAAGCTGAGAAGGAGCAGTGAGGTAAGGCATCATTTATCACTGTCATAAGCAAACATAACTAGAGATTTTCCTCCTATAGCCATGATGTTTCTGCAGCACAAACTGGTTCTCAGCTTATTTGACTTAGCAGAAACACCCAATTAAATTTCCAGCCTATGAATCAAATCCAGTGTAAAGCATCTGGAAGATAGTGATGGATTTGATGCAATGCACTAACAAATGGCACTGGTTTTCCCTTTGACAATTATGCTAAATAACTATAAAAATGGCATCACTAAACTCAGTGGATCTTAAGTATCATAGCCCTACTCTTCAGAACAATTCCACTCAGTTAAATGAAACTTGTGGAAAACTGAGGGGAAGTAAAAGAATATTAGTATTGGCATATCAGCTTTTGAGTGAGATAAAGTTAACAGCAATATTGTGCAGCCACGCGTTCCTTTAAACATGAACTCCTTATCTATTATAATCAGCAATATAAAAAATATTTGCAGTCACGTTGTATGAAATTTTTAGCAGGCAAACCATACTGAAAAGAGTCTTTAAAAATCATTAATATACAAAGCACACTCTTACCAATTATGTGATATACTACTGGATATTCCTTAGCTTCCAGTTTTATTGTCATGCATATTCTTATCTTTGAAAATGTCTGAAATACATCCTCAGTACATATTTATTTCAAATATTAAAAGTAAACATCCTGGAGAGTATCTTGGAACCTGGCCCACTTCTGAGGTATGAAATCCTTTTCTTAAAACAAATTAAAGTAGATAAATCTGTCATTTGTGTTCAAGTTCTCTTTGTCCTGGAATTATTTTTCCTTTCAGAGACTGAGCCAGATAATGCTCTCCTTATAATTCATAGCAGTATTTGGGTTTAGATACACATGAAAAAATGTTTGTATTAATACAGATTTCATAATTACGTTTAGAATCAGAATAACTGAGGTTGGAAAGGATATCTGGAGTTTGTCCAGACCAACCTCCCTGCCCAAAGCAAATGCAAAATCAATGCAATACAAAAAGATCATGAGACAACTGCATATCAATAGAAGACTGTTTAAAAATATATGCATTATATCTGATATAGTTCACATAATACACTGGATGGCACAGAGTCCCTTTCCTGCTCTCCTGCTAAAAGGCTACTGTTCATAATGAAATAAATATTTAAATATGACGAATGTGTCTCTTCATGTGTGCACACACATTTAGGCTCTTCTCCCAGTACAATTTTTAAACAGAATTTCGCCTACATAAATACAATGGACTCCATTATTTCTGATATGAACATATTCTGAGACATTAAGGAAGCAAGAGTATGCAAGTGGAAAGATTATCTAATACAGGCAGAAAATATGCATTTATTGATGGAACAAGAATAGAAATTAATAGGGTTTCCTTTTCATACATGCACATACCACTATGCAGCTGCAGGTGCCTTTAAAACCCAAATCTTCCAACACAAACCACTAGTACATTAAGATTTTAAATTAATCCATATTTGAACTATCTCAAAAACCTATGCTTCTCAAAAGAATCTTTTGTCATGGAAGTTGAAACAATGCTACTTTTCAAACATTTTGTAATTTGGGAGAAAAGTGGGCACAAGGTTATGTCCCTGGAAGGAACACACTGCTAGAGCAGCTGCATTTTACTGTCAGGATGTTAGTTAGGGGCTGAAAAATGTTTGAGATCTGGTTTAGAATTCAGTTATCTTGAATTAGCAAGACAGCATTCACTGCAGGCAAATGAGTATTATACACAAGCAGGAGATGATCACCCACAGAAATATAGAATGAAGAACAACCTGAAGAGTAATAACTCCAGAAAATGATCAGGAAGCCCAATCACGAGATAGGCACGTGTTACAGGATAGGTTGTTGTGGAAGAGACAGTTATACAAGAGTGTATTGACAATTATTCCTGGAAGAATATGTAAATAATATGCTTCTCTGTGCAAGGCTTATAGAGGAATACCACAACTAGTCTGAATGCTTAATGCCAGGAAAGAAATGGAACAACTAGAATGAGTCCAAATCAAAGTAACAAGAATAGTTAGGAAGACAGACCAAACTGACTGCTATCTCAGCTCCAATAATGCATTCAACTACTCCATCTATACTTCTTCAATCTGCAACCAAGATGTAATGCTTTCTTCTTTGTCGTACTGTGCTGCAGTGGCATTGTTCTTACTGATTGCCTTCACAAATGGTTAGATATATGGATTCTATTGTTGGCTGCAGATAATCAAGGTAAGATAGAAAAAGCAGGGTCCATGAACATATTCAGAGTTCCATTACATTAAGGATGAGGTCTTCATATGGCCTACTTAAAGAACTGGACCAAAGAAAATCACTAGTCAAGTGTCTAAAATCAGCAGATTTTAAAGAAATTGTTCAGATTTGAAAGAAATGGGGTAGTTCTGAATTTAGACTTGCAAGCTTCTCCTTGAAGTAGAATGCATCAATTTATATGCAAGTTCCATCTCAGTTTCACATCATTTACTCAGTCAGATGACTTACTAAGTGGTCAGTTGACCACTGGACTGAGTAGACTGAGACACAGTTTGCTCCAACCAGATAATTTGGATCCCCAGGAAGAGACTTATTTGTCATGTTTTGGGGTTACAATATGGTAGGCATAGCTCAACTGCCATCAGGAATTTTAGCCCATAAGGCCCACACGTTACCAAGGGACTAAGAAGAGTTTCAGCTTTCTCTTTGCCTAAAGGTGGAAGTATACTGTTGTCTCTGCAGACTTTGAAACACATTTCTTGCTCTATTCCCTCTGGAATGGCTCCTTGTGCTATAAAAATGCTAACTCTAGTCTCTAGGGAGCTCAACACACCACCACCACTGCTGTTAAACACACCATTTGCTGTGGCTGCATCACTGCGTCCATCATCTTCCTTCTCATCGTCCAGTGATGAAGGGCTTACAGGAATGGCTTTAGGCACAGCAGTGATACCACTGGGCTGATATTTAGGCTTGCTGAACCTGTACACTGAAGGTATCCATTCAACTGTCAAATTCAGGAGGCTGCAATGAACTTTGTGCTTTCAAAACCAGCTGACAAGAACTGGAAGATTTTGATGACTTCTCTGATTTATGTTGAGCTTAATTTGTCAAGAGATTATGTTTGGGTTTAAGACTTTTAAACTTGCACTCCAAGGGCCCTGCAGCACTGGGGTAAGGTTTTATTGTAAAACAGTTGTAAGAAGCGGTGCCTGTGTTTCTGAATCTGTTAGTTACTTTAACAGGCCTTTGTCAGTATTTCTGAGGATAAAGATTGGACTGCACGGTGTTTTCTCTAGAGGATCTGAAAATTGCTGCCTTTTTCTGTGGTGGAGAAGGGTCAAGGCACAGAGTTAACTTCAGGAAGTGCAGGCTTGTGATGAGCTGGGAGAGACAGGTCAGGACAATTAATTTACTGAGTTGTGTATACTGCACTGCATATGCTGCATATACTGTGAAGGAGTAGGAGGAGGGCTTGTAATTTGAGAGATTGGCTTATAGTGCTTTCGAGAGACCTATCCATTGACTCGGCATCAGCTGAATAATTGGTGAAGTTCGGCCGATGCTTTGGATCAGTGAACTCAATGATGGCTGGCAGGAACCTGCACAGACCGCTTATTTCAAAACTCCTGTGATCACAGCTTTCAACAAAACTCTTTGTCTTCTTCAGGATCATAATTGAGACTTTCACTCTCTGTGGTTCAGGGGCCCTGTAAATATCCTTAGATGAAGTAACCTTTTAGCTTGTGAATGTGTGAAATATTTGGAAAAATAAGGCTGGAAGATAAGGTAACATGATACTGCGAAAGGAATGAACCACTTCCTGGTATCTGAAAGAAAGGGAAAAAGAGGCCAAAGAAAAGAAGCGAGAAGAGAGAAATGGCAGATTCAGCAAGCTTAATCACCAGATCCAGTTCTCTGAGTCTGTTCTCCTTACACTTCCTCACTTCACAGTTCTCCAAGTTCATCTGACCACCAACCTGTTTTTCTTACTCTCCCTGTTTTCTGCTTTCTTGCAGCATCAGGAGAAACAGAAATTAGAGACATCTTATCTCCTTCCACTCCCTCCTCACAATCCAAGGAATATTTCCCAAGGAATGCCCCATCCCCAGCAGTGTTCAAGGCCAGGCTGGACAGAGCCTTGAGCAACCTGGTCTAGTGGGTGGCATCCCTGCCCATGGCAAGGGGGATTGAAAATAGATGATCTTAACGAATTTCCAACCCAAACCATTCTATGGTATTTTTTATCTTTGTTCATAGCCTTCAGGTGACTTGGCAATCCTGGCTTCTGCACGGCCAGACTGATCAAGTGCCTGCTCTGTGTTCTGACTCACCTACCCTGCAAGTTATGCACACACTGAAAGGCCAATACTCAAGAGTGCTGCTCTTTCCAGCAAGATTAGTGTGTGAATACCTTGGATGCTTTCTCCTGGGCTTCTGCTGCAATTTAACCTAGGCTGTGCCCCAGGACTGGTAATAAAGTTCATATCATTCTAATTTTCAAATTAGTATCACTGCTTCTGAAGGTACTCCCATCAATTTTTAATAATGACGCTCCTTTTATAATGCCTTTTAGCTGACGATGTCTAGGCATTTTCTGCACATTAACTGTCCCTGACAATAACAAAGACACACGATTATTCATTCACAGCTATGGAAACCAAGGCAAGACATGCCAGTGACCAACTCAAGAAACCAGCTAAGACTTAATGGTTTTCCTCCTTGGCAATCACTGAAAACCAAAAATCACTTAGAGAACATATTAACTCTTCCAACTTCCTGATGGCATTTTGTTGTGTTTGCTTTCTAAACCATTTAATTCTCTTACTTTGTTTACTTCGGTGGCAACTCTACAACAAATCTCTAGGCACACGTCTCCTAATTTCAGCATCTTAATAATACTGCCAGGCTGACAGCTACTGACCTCTTAAATCTGAAATAGATTTTAGAATAAAAATGGTAAGGGAAGAGACAACATTTGAATTCCCTAAGAATGTAGAAATAGTTACAACAAAGCTAATCTCTGACTCTTAATCAATTTTTGTCTTGTTTGAAGCTTGAAGTAAAGGTGCAGCTCTTTTTTTTCTTTCTCTTTTTAATAACTTTGCCTTGGCTTTGATGTTTCTGTAAGCTGAGAATAGCTTATCAGAAAAGTCCCAGTGAATGGGATGCTTAAACAGGGCTGTGAGTGAATGAGATGAATTTAGTCTCCCTAGGAAAAGGCAGAGCTCTTGAGTATGAGGCATATACATATTCAATCCCAAGGCAGAAGAATAGATTTAGCTAGAGTGGATAATGCACAAAAACCCATCCTCAGAACCCCGTCTCAAAGGCTCTGCTTATGCTGTACTTGGTATCTCAGATTGTTAATGGCTCAAAAGAGAGAAGGAGACATGGCCTTTTCTTTGGGGCTTGATTTAGACATTGCAATACAGTACTGTACAACTGAGGATAACACCTTTAACTGCTAAGATTTAATACCTATACAGGGAAATTATACATGCCAGCTTGCCAGCCTATCTCATATCATCACATTTCAAAGGACCTTGCTTTTGTCTGGCAGAGGAAGGCAGCTTATCTGTTTTGTTTTCTAATTTTCTAGTAAAGACATGAAGGAATTAACTTTTTTTTTTCCTTTTTCTTTTGTGGCTTGGTTCTAACAAAATGAAACAACTTTCAGGGAGCAGGCAGACATTTAGTATGCAAGTGTGAAAATTTATCTGATAATGAGCACATTCTGAGCCTCACAAGCCCTTCTGGGCCAAGTGAGAGTGTTCCACCCCTGGGGTTGGCTGCTCACATGACTGGTTGGGAGCTTTTTCTGTTTAACAAAAGTTTGTCTGTGAAATGAAAGAGTAATTCTTTGCTCACCCAGCTCATTTTGACTGATAAGTCAGGCAGTGCTGACACACACAAGTGGTTTGACTGTAGGTGTGATGTGTTAATGAAAGACCTGAGGGAGCCTAGCAGCAAGAATATCTTCTGCCACTGACTGCCTTGGGGTGAGTTACCCTGTCTTAGGTGTGGAAACTGCAATTTCCTAAACATGTTAACTCAATCAACTGAGAGCCCCTAATTTTGGAGTGAAAACAGAAATTCCACTATTGGAAAAAGGAACTGTTTAATGTAATATGTTTAACACGAATTTATTTCTATATATACACTTACTGGAGAAAGTGCAACATATTCAAAGGACCAAAGTGACTTAACTGGCATTCAACTCTATCTTTCAGAATAAACTATTGGTCTCTTTAAAACAGTCTGCTTATAACCTACGTCTTGACTGAAAATAGAAATTCAGTTCTTAATGCACCATCCAGCATCTAAAAATTCTACCCACATGTTATTAGCATGGTACAAACCGGCTGTATTTTCACTGACTTAAAGTAGACCTCAGCATTGTTTGACATTGTTACGATGATTAGCACCTTTGCAGCCTACTCATTCTACCTTAACGATGTTGCTTTGTTACTCTGAGTAGAATCCTGCTTCTCAGGAATCTGATGAAAAAAATCCTTTTAGCTTCCAAGAGAGGAAGATTATCTACAAGACTTTATTCTGGTTGTTGCAACTGTATGCTATAACATATGTTTTTAAATGAATGGAGTACCTTTCTGTATGATGTGTACTCCCCAACACAGCCTCTCTTCCTCTCTGGTGTAGGTAAAAGGCTGAATTATTATCTATATACATACCTACATACAAACATACACACATGTAATTTATGTGTATATATATTCACATATATAAGAATTAAAGACACTATGTCATTTTAATATGGGGATAATTTTGCTGCTGATACACAGAGGTGAAGCTGAAGAAAATGACAAATTAGAGAATGAAAATGCCTTTGGACATCAGAGTGTTTGTGATTATATTTCTTACAATAACCATTTTTTCTATTTATCTGCAATAATTAAAAATTCATGTTATTGCTATCTAATTACATATCAAATCGGTCAGGATCTATTGGTTTACACGTGATTACTGAGATTAATAATAGCCATTGTTACTGAAAACTAGGGAAACTACATTTATTTCCACTGATTTTAAAGTAACCAATTCCAAAGACAGTTAAAAGGGTTCCACAGTACTTCTCTTTTAAAATATACAAATACAGTGACTTACTAAAACCACGATGTTTTCTGTTATTATTATAATTCCCTCTCTGGTAAATAAAGCAAAGTTCTGTGTCTAAGTGAATTTAGCAGCAAATATCCTATTATGACCTTGATTTCACAGTAAGATGATTTGACTCTGGTCCTTATGCACTGTCACACTGAAATTGTTATTTTAAAATTTGGTGAAACTTGTCCTGAAGTAACTTCAGTATATGCAATGACGTTACTGAGATTAAACACATTTAAATTGTGCTTATCCACTTCCCATCTAGGAATTACAGACTTTGCATGGCATGAAATAACAAATATGTCAGCTTATGCACTTCTTACTCACTATAGCGTCCTCACTGAGATTTTCACCAGGTAAGTGGATGATACTGTAGGTGGAAAACTGGCTGGACACCTGGGCTCAAAAAGTGGTGATCACCAGTACAAAATCCAACTGGCAGATGGTTACTAGTGGCTCCCCACAGGGGGCAATACTGTTTTACATCTTCATTAACAACCTGAATGATAGGATATAGAAAGCATTCTCCGAAAAACTGTGGACACTGTGATGCTTGGAGGAGTAGTCAATATACTGGAGGGCAGTACTGCTATTCAGATAGGACAGTTGGAGAGGAACCTTGAAGTTCAACAAAGGCAAATGTAAAGTCCCACAGTCAAGATGAAATAACCCCCTGCATCAGCACAAGGCCAGTGTCAACCAGTTGGAAAACATGTTTTTGAAAAACCTTCAAAACCTATGGGTTCTGGTGGACAAGTTGAGCCTAAGCCCACAATGTGCCCTTGCAGCAAAGACCACCAACCCCATCCTGGGCTGCATTAAACAGTCAGGACAACCAATCACAGAAATGATTCCTCCTCTAGACTCACATCATTCTGTCTCTAGACTGCATCTTGAATAACACATCCAGTTTAGGTCTCCCCAGAACAAGAAAGACATTGTGATACTGGAACAAAGACTGTCAGAGGCTGGAACACATGGCACACAAGAACTGCATTTTCTAGGCCTTAAGAGAAGGTTAAGGAGAGATCATAACTGCTGTCTACAACTACTTCATGGGATGGTGTAGAGAAGACGGAGTTAGGCTCATCTTATACTTACACAGTCTAACAAAAAGAAGCAAAATACGTAAGCTGGATCACAGGAAATTCAAACTGATAAAAGGAAGAGAATTTTTAGTATGAGGGTGGCTAAGCAATGCAAAAGATTGCCCAGGCAAGTTCAGGGATCTCCATCCCTTCATTAACTGGACAAGGTCCTGAGCAACTTGCTCTTATGTGACATCTGGTTAGCAGAAAGTTGGACTAGCTGACCTCTAGAGGTCACTTCCAAGCCTAGTGGATTCAGTTAAGACCAAATTCTGTCTTGTGTTGCACTGGCAGACTGAAGCCTTCCCTACAAACTGAGAAAGTGGGCTTATTTTTTAAATGCATTTTCTGAAGTTACTCAGTTAACTTTTTAGGCTTACCATGAACTAGAAGGAGGTAAATTGGCACAGGATCATTTAGCAGCCACATGAATTTCATAGTATATGCATCCCAGGCTGTTAGCAATTACTTAACAGTTAAGACTGCCCACAAAGTAACTTCTGAATTTTATTGGTGATTCCTTCCTTGCACATTCATCAGGGTTTATAATGCACCAGCAACAAGGTAGCTTTCCATTTCTTTCTGTAGGGTAGGGCTCCCCAGTTCTCAAAATTATCTCTTTAGAGGTAGTTCTCTGATCAGGTTTGTTCAAAATCTTTGGTCTGGAATATAGGAATGATTGTATCTAAGATATTCAATTATCAAGTTGCTGTTTTTTTTTTTTTTTAAAAAAAAAAGCCTTAAAAAAATTCTTTCAATTGTAAGCTTTAACAAAGTACTGTATTCTTTTGTCTTAATCTGATCTTTCCATTTGCACTACATATTTCCACACTAAAACCATGGGTTTAAGCAGTAATGCATGTAAGTGCTTAGATCAAGTCCTGAAGTCTAATCTATCATTATAAAGTATTATACATTATACATATATAAAATCGCTTACTCTAGGGGGCAGTCACTGTATCCTTTTCAAGTCTGCACAATCTCTTTCTTGCATAATACAGCCACAAGAGGAAGCAAAAGAAAAATGACAAACATAGTAATACTAAAGATTGTATCAGTAATACCAGGTATCAAATAATTTCATAGAGATGCCATAGAGAGATCAATGGGTTTTTGAAGCTGATTCTAAGGGTTCTCTAGTCTTTCCTTGGGAGGAAAACCACATTTATTTTTGTTTAATTGAGCCCATTGAGATATTAAGTACCAGAATCACAGTCTTACCTTATGGAATTATGATAATAAGGCCCCTCGGCAAATTGCTTATTTCCTCACTTATCTCAGATGATGAGAATTTGTTACCCTTTTAATATTTCATAACTGCGTATTATAAAACTACTGCTATTCAATCACAGCAGTTATAAGCATGAAACAGCAGATTTGGATTTTTAAAAAATTGCTTGCTAAATAGGGGTGCAAGCTGATTTATCAGCTAGTGTCCAAAAGGACCCCAGAAAGCTAACATATAGCGACAGTGCTTCCAGCCAGTCCTGGACAGTGCCTTCTTGGAGATACTACATGCACATAAAGATGCAACATTCATGAGGAAATGCAAGAATTCATTTGTACAGGCTGCAGCAAAAGACCATGATTCTGCTTTCTGTAATCAAAAGGATATTTGAAGTTTTAATAATGTTATCTTAAACAAGGGCCTGTAATATTAAGACAAATAATAAATGATGGAAACAACTAGTGTGGATGACTTAGTTCTTACAAGCAAGCAAATCCTACATCAAAGTACTTCATGAAGAACAACTATTCTGTAAGAAACCAGAGTCACCTAAAGATGCCATGCAGAAGTCAGCAAGTATGAGACTGAGTTCCCCTTTCGTAACTGTTAAGACCAAACTAACACTAGCATCACCTGCATTTTGGCACAGAATGTATATAACCCAACAAAGAAATGCAATCACCTTCTGTGTATACTGGGGCAACTGCTAGCAACCAGCAATGTTGCATAAGCACCTAACAGCCAGGAATGGAAAGACAAACTGATTCAATTTAACTGCAGTGAGATTTAGTTAGAACACCAGTTGTAAGAATCCAGACAACCATACTGTTTCCTAATCTTGCATTCTTTGAACACCGACAATGGTATCTTTTACCTTTGTCATATTTTTATCCTGAGAAAAGGAGACATTTTACTGTGCAAATATTTATTTAATGGATGGTGACAAATATCTGTGTTGCATATCCACAGGTACTTTACTTCTGTGTTAGCTAGATCATAGAATACAGAATACCAGGTTGGAAGGAACCTCAGATCCAATCTTTCTTGGAAAAGCATGACTTAGACTAAATGGCACAGCACCCTGTCCAGCCAAACCTTACAAGTGTTGAGGAATCCACCACTTCCCTAGGGAGATTATTCCGATACCTGATTGTTCTCATTGTGAAAAATTTTCCTCTTGAGTTCAATCGGGATCTCCTCATGAGTAACTTGTGCCTATCACCCCTCCTCTTTTCCATGTGACTCCTTGTAAAAACAGAGTCTCCATCTTCTTTGTAGCCACCCTTCAGGTACTAGAAGATGGTTGTAAGGTCTCCTGTAGGTCTTCTCTTCTCAAGGGTCAACAAACCCACAGCAGCATAGTCCTCCTGTGCAGGGGCATAGCGATCTTTTACATCTCTAAAACCTGAATTTTCTATGTCACCTTTGTAAAGGGTGTTTAGCTTTTGTCCCTAATATTCTCTTTTTTTTTTTCTTTTTTAAGCAGCCAGCACTCTGAAACATGCACAAGATGAATCTGGGGACACTGAAACAGAAGTCTGCCTGAAAAGCCATATGTGGGTAAAGGGCCATTTTGTAGTAACACTTTCCCCTGTGATCACTTGGGAACTAAGACTGCCTGAGATTTTGCAAGAACAACTGCACCGATTTAGAGAGTGCAAGGATGCACATGCACAGAGAAAATTACTATTAAGATGACTAGAAGCAACCTATAGATAGCATAAATTTAATCCCACACATTCTTCCATTTCTCTGCTCCACGTTCAACATCCTTTGCAACTACAGTGCCCCAGGCCCATTCTCAGGGTCTTCACACGCAAGAAGAAAAGGATGTTGCTTTTCTCTATCAAGTGCCAACTCACCTGCCATGTCCTGCTCTCGTGTCATGAACAGGAGTTTTAGTTTCTTCAAAGAACAGTGCTTTTAGTAAGAAATTCCATATATGTAATGACTATAATTTGAAAATCACTTAAGTTGATAAAGATTTCAGGAGATACGGTTACTTTACATCTTACATAGGAGAAAACGAGCTCAGTTCTATAAACTGAAGCCTATAACAGAACAGGCTGGAAACATCTGTTTTGATACACTTATTTGTTAATATAAGGCTGTCACAAAATTTGGATTGTCAAAACCATTTTGAAGATTTGGGATAATTCCTCAAGGATTTAAAAGTACTTTTAAAATTACTTTGTAGTTTTGAGACATTTGAATTTCTACCTTTGTATGTTTTATGGAATATATGACTGAATTATATGCACTTTTTAGTTCAGAACTCCAAATCTTCAAAAGATAAGTAGCACTTCTCAGCATGAACATACAGAGGAACAGAGATGAAAATTAATATTGAATTGTTTGAAATGTCAATCTTACGAGTGAGAGAAGTGGATACAGTTACAGTGTAATTGCTTTCTATCTTGTGCAGAACAGAACCAACCTTTTTATCTTAAATTGTTTATCTCAAATTAAAAGTACTGTGCAGGTTGGGGCACTTTGTATGTATGAAATGTGCACCAATGAAGTGAGAAGGCACATCTGTTGCCTGCTTGTTGTCTTTTGGAGGTGTTGGTTTTGGCACTCACACTGAACCTAGGCTTTCCTGGGCCACCTCCACAAGATTTTGCAACTTTTTTGACTTGCACTCAGAATTGAAGTAATACTGACTGTGAATACAAACTTATAAACCCGATAATAAAGACTTTAAGGTTTATAAACTTTAAACCATTATATGGTATAATTTAAAATTACCACTATCATCTACATAAGCTGTCATGGTTCAATACTGAAGACGATTCTCTTGAAACTGGCATTTAAAACAGAAATACAGGCATTTTCCAGGCGTTTACCCACAGGTTATTCTACTATGAGGAACAGCTGATCTAGGGTTGGGTTGTGGTTAGTATTTGTGAGGAACCTTGATCATATTTTATGGAATGAAATGCTGTGTGATGCTTTGCCTTGGCATTATAGATCTGTGAAAGTAGTGTTATTCACTGTCTTTGAGCTGAGCCTGTATACAGTTATTTCAGCTGTTTTGAGTGACTGAAAAACTGCTGTACTTTTTCACTAATTGCCCTTGCAAAATCTACTGAGCTAATTAAATGGGAGCAGGGCAGTACTTGCTCTGCATTATCAGAACAAATTCTCATGGGACACTACTTGCTTACCTTTAGTCACCCAGAATTTAGCCATAGAGTCTCTGGCTACTTCTCTAGGTTCTCACACACTGTAAGATCCAAGCCTTTAGGTGACAGAGGTAAGTGAGATGAACACTTGTCTTCTCCCTACTGTCCACAGCAGAAGCCCACCTTCTTAGCTGAAAGACTATTTCTTTAGACTGTTAACAGTAGAGAAAAATCCTTCCAAATCCAGGCAGTCATACTTAGGCAATAGGGACGCTCAGATGTAAGACTCAATCTAATCTTGAAAATACTTGATCTTGACTTTGATATTAAAAAAGAGAATGCAGTTTTACCAACCCTGTTTCCCCCTTAAATCTCTTTGTTTGAGAATGTTATTTAATAAGAAATGACTGAGGAAGAAAACTATTCCTAACCTCCATAACTAACAGGTCTGCTTGACATCTGTATGTTTTGAGATAATCTTGAGCAAAAGGCTGAAGTGGCATAAGTGGCTGAAGGCACATGAAAAGTCAAAATCTCCTTGACACAGGCTTTTACACTGTAATGAAAAGAATATTTAACATTTAACCTTCTATCAGTTTAAATTCTCAGCTAACTTATGTATACAGCACTAGAAACCAGGAAGTCTGGATTTTGCCATATAGGTGTTACAAACCACTGGAGTTTAATTATGCATTTACCACCTTAACTAACATCTTTTTCTTCATGGCATAGGGTGAGGCATCCCTGCCCATGGCAGGGGGGTTGGAACTAGATGATCTTAAGGTCCTTTCCAACCCTAACTATTCTATGATTCTATGATACAGAGTAAGCAGCAGCAACTATTAATGCATGACCCTATCTTCCATTCCCTAAATAAACTTCTTGATGACAGCCTCTTTTTATTCACGTATCTGCTCACTGCAATACAGGTTTAGCACAGCTCAACTATTAAACACAACAAATGAAACACAATAAAAAATGACACAGATTAAACATACATTCTGTCTTCACCTTCTTATGAACAAATGTCTATGATTTCTGATTAATGCTTTCTGGCACCTTGTGCATTGTAAATTTATGTCAATTCTACATTTCAGTGACTAAGATACTTTATAAGTCAATTAAAAATTCAATCAAAAAATTCAGCTCTCTTTTTCAGATCCTTGCAGATATACGTGAGAAATTCAGAAGTGCTCACACTTAAAAAGGAGAGAAAACTGCATGTAGACATCCTTAAGTGGGACGAAAGCCGCATACTTGATTTAATCATCTCTCAACCCACCCCCGTATTCTCTATCAACGTACATTACTAGGACTTAGAATTTCTTACAGCTGCTGCTCTTGCAACTACAAAACTGAACAATGTCTTCACTTGGATTCATTACTAATACTGAAACAAAGTTACGGTCTTAAAACGTGGCCATGTTCTAAGATAAGAGAACCACACATAGTTATTTCTGCACCAGAAGAGTCACGTTCTGCTGTGAGACTGCCAATACTTGTTTCTGACGTCTTTTCAGCCTAGCAGCTGAAAGAAAATCTTTCTAAATGTGAATCAATATCACACTTGGAAATAACATACATGACCCTGATTTGAGCAGAAGGCTGGGCAAGATGACCTCCTGAGACTCCTTCCAACCTGAATTATCCTGCGAGTATAACAGTTCATTAGAGTTGTGAACTCTTTAGATATATTTCAGTCAAACTTTCTCAAGTTTAGCAATAAAGCTCAGAAACAAGCACCAATTGTTTCAGGCACCCAAATAGATCCACACTGCTCATGAGCTGGCAAGGCATACACTCAGTGGCAATTTACACATTCCCTACAATTTTTTCATCACTCAGCAATGATGAGACAGTAATACAGGGGGAGATCCATTATATCTCGTTAGATAAAATATATCATTTTCTGGGAGTCTCTTTCAGTCACCTATATGGCAGTCTAATACAGGTACCTTACACTGGATTATGAACTTTCACACACCTAGCAAGATTAAGGAGGTTCCAAAACACATTAACAATCTAACTGATACGTTATCCTTGAATTCTCTGTATATTATCAACAGATCAGTACCGAATTGAAAATAATTCAGTACTGACACCTTGTAGACAGCAACTCAGGAACAATTATTAACAAATGACCCTTACTACAGGCCCTGTTTCAGGACTTGATTCAAAATCTTGTGAAGGCAGCAGAAACTGTACCACTGATACCACTCATCTGAATCATGCTTGTACAGCAATAGCCCCCCAAAAGTTGCCTTATATATTGGTACACTTCAATTTACCCCATGAAATTCCCTAGCATCTAGAGCCCTGAACAGAAACATGTTCTCCACACATTTTAAGGGAAGAGATGCATAAGGATGTATCTTCCAACACAGGACAAGAAGTCAACAAAAGCCATTATGTGGAATTGTCCTCCTTTTATTTTCAAGGATGAGTGATCACAATACTTCCAGTCTCTAAAATCATCTTACATTTAACTACAAAAATACAGGCCAAAAGGCCAAGAGAAAGAATGGTGCTCTCGAATTACTAGCACAATATTCTCTCAATCAACATTGACCCAGAATAGTAACAGAAACCACTGTGAGGATAAGAGAAAACTGATAGAAAGACCTGAATCTCAAAACTGTGCACTGAAATTTTACACATTGTACCTCCAGCTCTGCACTCATTCCAAAGGCCATACCCTGTGGACCTATCACTAAACAGTATGAAATGCAATACTAATACAAGCTCCAAATTGTACTTCAAGAGGGCAAATCCTATATTGTACATATTCTGCTGTACATGAATAGTGACAAACTTCTCACTTGAAATATCAGCTTAACCGTTCTGAAAGATCACCTTCTGCACCTTAAAATGCCACAATAATTGCCACTGAAAATCAACGGTAAATGCTGTGCATATACAAGAACAATGCAAATGCAAAGTCTGGGGACAGATTCATCCTTTGAAAATTTCACTAACAGAGATAGTCTGTACCTGCTTGTGTAGGTAAAATAACAAGTCAGATAGTTTTCAATCAATGGCAGATTTCATATCCTTTTTGGTTAAAGAGGTCATGAAACTGCTGCCTGTGTTTCAGATTAAAGAAATATGAAACTGGCTTGTTCCCCACAACTGAATGGGGAAGCTTGGTTCAGAAAGCCTTCTCACATGTAGAGTAGGGAATGGGAATAGCAAGAAGGGAGGCTGCTGCACTGGTGCTAGGCTGGAAGACTCTAGGGAGGAAAAGAGAGAAACACAGGTCTACAGTGCATGTTCAGATGATCCACAGAAAGTTTCCTAGAAGCCCAGAGGACTGTGTGGAAAGTGTATGAATCAGAAAGCAACTGAGGGTTGCTGGAGCACACTGCAAGGAAACAATTCACCCTGCAGAGATGCTGCTTATTGGAGATAAATTTATTTTTAAGCTTTTCTGCTCTGCCCAGCTGCCCAAGTTTCCTCTAAAGAAAAAGAAACCCTTAGCAATTTTTGGACCCTATTCCAACAAAATGTGTCTTTAGAGAATAAAGTCTGTAGGTGCACTCAGTATGGAAGATGGTGGAACAGATCTGGCACGAGGTGCTGGCCTGACTGACATCCTGAAAGGGCACTGCCAGAAGCAGCAGGTCTGCAGATTAAAAATGACATTCCTGGGGAGGGAGTAAAATGCCATACCCTCAGATTAAGGCTCCTGTATTGTGATGTGGGACACAGAAGGGTGGTTTTCTTATGCTACGTCTCCCTCCTCCCCCCTTTCTTTTTTTTTGAGAGAGATAAGAAGGAAGGCATATGGGCTTGACCTGACTGCACAGAAGTCATCAACAAAGCTCTTGGAGGACCTGTGGGACAAAAGTGATTTTCTTCTATCTAAATAAACAATCAAAAGCAAAAAAACCCTGATTTTCTGGCCAACTCAGAGGCATCTAGTGAGGCTGGGGGGGGGAGAAGATAATGGCCCTGTGGAGAAGCTTAGCAGAGACAGAACCTGATTCGAGGAAGGAGAAGCCTTCCAAAACACTTACAGAGCATGTGAAGAGAAGCAGGAAGACGCTGGGATACCAAAAGGACACAGGAATGCAGCAGCCTAGACTGCTGAAACCAAACAACAAAATGGGCAATATTAGTACTGGGTCTTTTCAAGACCCACAGCACCATTTCCCCCAGCTGTGACACTGCCAGGAGAGAGAAAAGGCCAATGAACTTTCCCATGGGGTGCACTCTTTCGAAGAAACATAGAGTGGGTACTATTTCAAGCATACAAGGGTCCTGAAAGGCAGGTATAAATCAGTGTCACCTGACTGTGACCAGGAATGCATCTGGGCAGTACACCCAATGAGGGAAACCCAGGTGCTGGATTATCTAGTGCCAGTACTAAACAGGCCAGTTTTACCATGTCTTTGTCTCAGTACAGTTCAATTTTGGGAAGGAGAAAGATGAATATGCCTGCTGTCTTGGCCTAGAGACACATGGTACAATTCAAAAGTAATGGAGAAGGAGAAAAAAGAAATAAATCTGTGTGAAAAACAAAACAGATTGGTCAATTCAATGAACTCTAGAAAGAAACTTCGGGCCATTTAGAAAAAGGGTTTTCTGTTTGTTTTGTAGTTCACTTACAGGCAACTCTGGATTTTAGCAAGCTTTATGATATATATGCCAGATGCCTCAACTCTGATTTATGAGCTGCTCAGCAGCAGCAGAAAGAAATACTTCATTCTCTGGCACATTTCACTACGAATTTGTCAGACAGAATGGAAGCATAGCACAACTGAAATGAAAGGTTTATAGCTGCATTAAAAAAACCCAATCAATTCAATTTAACTTATGGAATTCTATTATATATACAGTTGGAAAATTCACCTTTCAAGAAGGTTACTTTAAGAGGGAAATTCTAGTTTGTGAATTAGAGTTTGTCAACACAAGAATTTGATACACAAACAAAAACTGCAAAGAGGATGCAGAAAGACACTTGAGACTAACCTGAAGAGGACTTGAGTCCTCCTTTCCATAACAACAGCTTATTACTAACATCACAGCATATGTGAAACTGTAATATTCACAAAAATGGACCACCTACAACATGAGGTGAATTTCTCCACCACTCTAGGTGTTTAGCATTCTGAAAACCAGCTATACAATATGCCCTATTTGCCAAAAAATATTCAGGAACAAGAACAATAATGATTGTCATGACTATTCCTTTGAAGTTCAGTGATGAAAGCCAAAGAAAAGAACATACAATGATCACAGCTGAAATGGTTCAGGAATTATAGTCATAACTTCTCTGTCATATTGGCACATTTGGACTTTTTTTAAATTACAGCAAATTTGTCTTGCAGTTATGACGTACGATTCCCCAGAATCACACCACAAACCTGAGCAGCACTGTACAGCCATTACAAGTTTGTTACATAAATACATTTATCAGGTAATTATTTTCAATAGACTTTTCACACCTTTTAAAAATTCATCTTTGTTTCTATCACATATTCTTCAAGAATTAGTAACATATTAGAAATTTAAGGTCGTCCAAGTTTATTAACCATAATTTACCCAGTATTTTGAATGGCACATTATATTACAACAGCTTGATGTCACAAGATACCTTACTTTCCTACAGGAAATCTGCAAATTTGGGAAGGAAATAAAACTTTCAAAAAAACATAATAATCAGAGCACAGAAAAGGCTACCATAGTCTAATGCATGGCCTTACAAACCATGCTTATACTCTCTAAATTCAACTGCAAAGATTTTTTTGTGATGTCAATAAGTGGGGATAAGAGATTACATAAGGTAACTCAGTATGAATGCGGTTTGTGAACCCTGTAGAGGAAGTCCCACAAATAATGGAATGAGATGTTAAATAATAGAGATTATGACATGCTGTAGACTGAGGGTGGAGGTGGAATCATGAGAGAAAAAGAAAAGGTCTCTTACTAATCTTGATCAGATTTCCTAATATACTTGCTTCAGAGTAATTTCTACTTAAAAATTCCCAGAAAACAAAGAGAAACCCCCCCTCTAAGAACACACGTGCAGCAACCTGCTTCCTGAAAGCTGAACACAATACATAGAACAAATCTAATTTCATGCCAAACTTATCAACTAGAACACAAGCAGAAGCTGAACAAGCAGGCTGGTCTTGCACGTAAAGCATCAGTCTTGAGTTCAATCCCTGGACAACCACAGCAGGTTTCCACTATTCAGCAGCCTCTATCTCTATTTGCTTTACAACGTTTTGCCGGTGAAGTTTGCACAATATACGAGGATTGCTTTAACAACTTGCAGAGCACTGATGTATGAAGCACTAACCCCGAGATAGCAATGGATACAAATAATAAAACATTATGATCAAAGTACCTATTTGTGGAATTCTGTAATTAAAAGCACAAGGAGACATATGCTGTAATGGTACAAATTAAGAAGTTACAAAACATGAATAAAAAAATACGCTCTTAACATACAAAAGAAGTAGAAATCATTTTGTCATGACTGGTGAAAGAGTTCAAAATGAAGGAAGTGATTGCTTTTCAAAGACAGAACATGAAAATAAAAGTTCAAAGGTTAACAGTGATTGGATGAATGTCAACTAAAAACACCACCAAAAACCTAAGCACCCCAACAAACGCCAAGATGTGTGCTTACCATACCATCAGAATTCAGGGGCAACAATGATTTCTGTAAATGACCGTCCTCTCCCTTTTAATTGCATATGGGTTTGTGAATCAAACATCTCACAGTTTTCCTGCTAGAACTAGTAATATGCCCTGTAAAATCCTGGAACCATTTCAAAATCTTTATGATCTGTCACTTCATGACCCCCAAATTACTTGCAATAGATAATCTGAGGATAAGGAGTGGCTGTTCTGCTTAGAACTTTGATCTGGAGGATGCAAGTGCTATTGCCAGCCTAGGAATGAAGTGCTAAAGCAGAACAAAGCCACTGCTTTTCTTCTGGAGATTACAGCATGACAGATCATGAAACACGGCATGTTGCTTAATTAATTTAACAATTCCTTGCAATATAGCACTAAGCTGTCGCATAAAACCCGAATGTGACACATTAGAGAAAGAATTAAAGAAATCATGCTAGAAATGTGAGAATAATTGTTTTCATTGAGCTCATTTTGCTGTAAACTGGAATAAATCCCACCAAACCCACAGAATATATAAATTGTTTGGAAAGAACATACCTATTAACTCCTTATTTCTGACATCTAAGGCCATGTTTCGTAAAGCTGTAGCAACTGCGCATACCACCCGGTCATTGTCTATTCGGAGCAGCTCCACCAGGATTGGCAATCCTTTTTCTTTGCGGACAGCAGCACGGATATACACTGACCACTGAAAAGACACATAGGAGAGTGTGAATAAGAGGAATCCGCTACAGAAAGCAGTTTGTAACAGATATAAAGTAATGGGTCACGGAAGCCTGCGAACCCCAACACAAAAGAGGGGATATAATTGCATTTATGATGCTAGGCAACCACCTGATTTGGAAATACGCACTTATTTTTTATGGTGGCAGAGAAATTAAATGATGAATTGACTGTACTCCTAGCACACCTGGTAACATTTTTACAGCGCAAGTCTGCTGTGATCTTGCTCTGCATCATCATTTCCTATGCAACAGCTTGTTCATTCATAAACCAACAACATTTGTATTACAAAATAGGTATTTCGAAACTGACTCAAGAGGTCTGAGTATTTGTTACTACCATAAGAACTGTTCTAAAACCATGAAAATGTTGTTACAATTTCTCTTGTGATTGTCAGCTTGCTCAAACGCTAAATAAGGACAACCACGTATCTGGTCTGGACACCTGTTGTGATCTCAACCAGAAGACTACTGTACACTGGGCAGTTAGAGATTCATGTAAGAGCTGACCTAAGGCAGACACAGGCTTGTGCTGTGCCATGCTGCATGTACCACGCAATTGCAGGACAAACCCAGTGGCTGATGGGACTGGAGAACCCTGTAGGCATCTCCCATTTGGCAGCTGATCATGACATTACTGGCATGCCCTTGTCTGCATGTCAGTGAAGTATCATGTTCTCATGTGAGCATCCTTCTTGCTTGACAGTAAGAATGATGAACAGAGTTGTTTACTTCTAAGAGAATGCTCTAAGAGCTCTAAAGACTATCATGCCAGTGAACCTCTCCACGGAGGAGGTGTGTGCAGTGTGCCGTGACTAGGAGGTCCATCCAGTGCTGCACAACCTGGGGTCCCAGCACTTGAAGGGATGAAAGATTAACTATACTACCTCTTTTTCATTCCACTGTGAGCTCTTGAAATTGGAAAAAGTCTAAACAAGACCAAAACTGTGACCTTGTGATCCTAAAACCTATGGCTGTTGCCAAAGTTGAGGTATTTGGACACCTGCAGGATGTGCATGCCTTCTCAGCACAGCCCACTTCAAAACAGGCCATCTACTAGGCATATATTCCTTCCCACATTCCAAACTCTTCTCTGGAATTTTTGGAAAGTTCACATTCGTGCTCCTTGTACAAACAGCTGAAAAGAATCTACTGAAGCAGAGGTTCTCCCTTCTTTCAGTGCTACGCAACGCTATCATACCAGGTGAAGACAAAGTTCTTTGAAATGTTTCAAATATAGAATAGACCTGAGAATTTTTGTATCATAACAACCCTTCTCTTTTGACAAACCTTCCTTAAAGAACCGTTAGATCACACCTTAGAGAAGTTACATCACAATAGCGTTCATCCATAAACAGAAACAGAAAAAACTAATGCCATGAAATAAAGCATTGAAGAAAGGTAAATGTACTCATTGCCAGCAGACCCTACTTAGCCTCTGCATATGGCCTCTACTTACCATGAAGTGCTCATTTCAAACGCTAGCATCTGTTTATACTATAGACGGGTACTCTGAATAGCAGAAGCCAGAATGTATTTTATGGTAAGAGTTTTATGATAAGAGGAGAGAGACAAGAGCTGTGATGTTGCAATACCTGGAGTGCAAATTTATTCCAGGTGACGTCATTCAGGGGAAATTGGGAAAAAGGAAAAGAAACCAGAATTTTAAAAATATTATTTTATTATTTCTCCTCTGTAGTAGATATGCATAACAAAAGCCAACTGCCTGGCTCTGCCGTAGATGAAAGTGGTAACAGTTACAATAAGCCTTCAAGTTAGGTAAATGGGACATGAGGTTCTCGAAATCACTGATCACAGTAATGTACTATGTCTACAATGTAAATACGCCATCATTTTCTGCAGCAAAGCAAATAGCTCTTAGGTCAAAGAAGTGGTAGCAGGATTCTTGATTGACCTTATTCTATGCTCTCTCTTCCAGTCTTCTCTAGAGCCAGTGTGTAAGATGATCATCAGATAAAAAACTAAACCACATCTTAAGCATCAGTGAGTTTAAGAGGAAGTATCTGCTGAAAAATTTCTTTTTATACCTTGATCGTAATGGGATAGTAAACATAAAGGATGCTATGAAAACACCTAAGTAATATTTCTAAGCTTCCTGCTGTTATAGACATATGTTTACCTGCCAGTTAAACACACGCTCGCCTGCAGCTGGAAGTACCCAAAGCAATAGCACTCTTTGCACTGAAAACCTCCCATTGCTGTATTCTCTACACCTCACCCAGGGGAGGCCTCTGCTGTGTCTGCTGTGATTACAAGGTGACTGCTGGAGTGAGTTCATGGTTAGCACTGAGACTATATTGTAAAAGGAGTGAGCCTGTCTGGTTGAGGTGAAAGTTGAAGCTAGCAGACAGTATACTGAAAGATGCTGTTGTTCACTGCAAAAGTACCTCACAGATGAAGTGCCTCCAATACAGATCAAATAGGTAATCAACCGGGATGGTTTTGGGTTTTTGCTTTTATTTTTTTTTTTAATTATTTGTGTCTACTCAATATCTGAAAGAATTTAAAATTATCTTACAGTTTATTCATTATACGATAAAAACCTTCATATTAAAGCCTAGCAAATGGTTTTGCTTTGATATTTTTTAGGCAGCTATCATGGGAAAACACAAGTACTTGTTTTATGAAACCCAGGTTTACAACAGAATTCTTGGGTTGCAGTATTTTCATCATCTATTCCAAACCAAAAGTTTAAAAGAAACAAATGAAGAAATTTTTTTAAACCCTAAGGAGAGTAGAAGACGTTCTAGGAGAAACACTGAAGTAACTCATTATGAAAAAAAAGAATATAAACCTTCTTACTGAATAAATGAAATGCAGCCTTCAGCATTTGTAATGAACCAATTAATTTGATCACAATAGGAAAAAATACGCTCCAAAGTTTTCATAGGGGAAGAATACAGATATAATGTTTTACAGATGCACATATGCACACACATACATAAAACAATGGAAGAAACAGAGAAAAGCATGTACAAAACCTCTCCTGTCCCCTGTGTATTCCTCTCCCCCCAAAGTCTCTTTTTCCAAAGGATGTCAGCCACTCTGGGAAGAGTTCAGACTGCTCAATGCGTGATTTGCTATCATTTCATCTGGGTTTTCAAGTCATGCACCTTAGGCAGAAAGACAGAAATGTCTATTAATTCTTTCAACAGTCTCTGGAGAACTTTCCATGTGGAAACTGGTAAGAACTGTCTGTGTCTCTTTCCTTAAGCTGCCAATTAGGACAAGTCTCTGCAAGCAATTATGTATGCTGTGTTGTGCAGATTTCAGGAACACTCAAATTGAGATGCCTCAAAATGGGTATTATATTCTCACAGAGAATGGAAAAACTGATTCACTCTTGCGTATCCTGATGATCATTTTGTTTGCCTAAAGCCATCGTGAAACTCGCCTGCATTTCCACATTGCAGGTCAATTGCTAATATGAGCTCAGTGATGTATAAAAGAGATGAAAGATCAAAAAAAAAAGAGACAAAGGGTTTGTTGCCTATCAGTAGGTAAATGAGGCACTCTGACAATATACTTAATCATCCTGTTACTCCACAAATCAGTGGCAGTGTCAGCGATCAAATAGCTGTTCACTTTGTAAAGAGAAAGGGCTCCTATGGGAATAGCAAACACTTTAGAGGGAACAAGGAGCCAAAAATTAAAATAAAACCATTATTGTTGCATCAGATTGTGCCTAAATTATCAGAGACAAGCACAGAAGCCACAATCTGTGCATGAATGCACTTTACAGGTAATTGAATTTGGGGGGCATAACTACTGTATATCACTTTGAAGGCACATAGTGCATCTGTATGTCCACTTTCATTAGTAGTTTTCTTTTTATCTTTCTCATAATAATTGAGTAGAAAAATATAGTAAACCAGAAAATTATTTTTTAGTTTGTCACAGTTATTATTATAAAGTACCATTTCCAGAGCTGAATGCTTCTGGGGATTAAGATTACATTAGGCTGACACTCAACAAAAGAGTGATGAATCTAAATAAAATGTAATTTTTTTTTTTTTTTAGAAGATAAAGAAAAGCATTTAGGTACTTAACTCCTTTTAGTGTTTCTTCTGGCTTTCTTTATTCTCTATAAAGCCCCACCACGGGAGACCAAACTTAAAATTGAAGAAACGTTCAGCACAAAACGGAAAAGAAAAAAAAACACCAAAATAAACTGACCTCTCCCTCCAAGCCAAAGAATACCAGCAACTGTATACACTTGATATTTTTAATGGATTCACCTTCCTGCCATTGATATCAGTGTTATTGGGGCACCTTCAGAATATTTCCTGATCACGCACCTCAGTTTTGACTTGAATTTGCATTGCATTAATACAGTTAGAATAGTGAGGGTTGGAAAGGACCTTAAGATAATCTAGTTCCAATCCCCCTGCCATATGACTCAAAGAGTATTGGAATATCGAATACTAAAGGGAATTCCTGAGACATAAACTACAAAGTGAAAGACAAATCAGGGCAGCAAGTATAACAAAACAAACTACATTACCAACAGAACCAGGAAGATTAGAGAGACTCAGAATTTGCTAGGAGAGGCTTAGAAAGGGGCTGTCTGCTAACAGGAGTGGAACTATAGACCATGGAAGACAACTGCATGTTGAATAATAAAGATCACTGAATAATCAAAGATCAATATTCCTCTTTGCCTGATCATACTCAATGTAGTAATACATGCATAAGGAAAAAAATAAAATATTTTACATTCTGCTTACAAAATCACAGCTCTGCTTTACTCAAATAACTCTACTGGGGTCCCTGAGAAGTCACAAGTCACCTGACAGAAAGCAAGGGTCTGAAATCCTGATTATTTTTTTGCAGTTTCTGAAGAGAGTCCCAGGGACTTTCTGCTCCCTGATGGCAGTGTTTTGTTCTCAGAAATGATCCCATCCTGTAAGCCATGAGTATGTTCTCTACATCTTTGTGTTGGGACACAAGAAAAGTATCAACTGGTTTCTGCCCTCCTGCTTCATGACCTCAGTCAAGCTTAAAGAGAAAGGTGAAAATGTGGTGGGTAAAGACATACAGTGAGAAAACTAAAATGGTGTTAACAAAAGATATCTTAAATGTTTTAGGAATGTAAAAGTCATACGTAACTGTCCTTGCACCTCTTCATTCTTGGTTCTGCAGTACAAGTATGTACAGTGTATTCAGAATGATCTGAGAGCCATTACAATGAGTTTTACAAACACTGTACCTAGTATCATTACGAAAGAAAGGCTTTAAGACAAAAGTGACACATCTCATGGGAAGCAAACTGACTGAGTATAGTAAGGGATTTGAGCATCAATTCACCATGAGCTACTGTACTCCCAATTCTACAAACCGATGTCCAAGCTGATTCCATGATGTCTGTTATACAGCTGTCTGCAGCAGCAGGTCTTGCTTCTTGAATACTTCCTGTCCCTTGAATCTTGTCTCTCTTTCCATGGAGCCAATACATTTCTCTCTATTAACTGATGCTGCCACATCTACAGGGGGAATCCACCCAGGTAATAGTGCCTGACGGCCAAAAGCACTGGTTATTCAAGAAGACTGCCTTTATTATGTGGTGTGTTATAAGAGGGTCTTCTCCATCCTATAACATAAGGATTCATAAAGATAATACTTTTGGAGAAAATGAATATAAGCTTTTTCACTGTAATCCAAAAAACTTTCTCTTGGGACAGCCCAATGAAACTCCGAAGGGTTAGTATGTAAATAACTAGAATCAGGAAAGTCTGACAAGGAACCCACAGTATGTCTTTGCCTGGTAAGAGGAAGATTGATAACCTAGATGTCTGCTGCTTTAGACAATAATTACACATTATCTGCAAGTGTCTGGATGGTGAGGAGCTTGAAACTCTTTTCATGCTACTCTTTGAAGCAGACACAGTGACCTTGTGACGGAATCAGTCCATTTAATGCTTTCAGTTTCCTTATCTAATAATCTACTTATTGGAGCTCTTGCTCTGACGAGTCAGATTTATCTATGATAGAATTAAGAAAATAAATCTAGTTGCTAGCCTAAGGAACAAAGACCAAGAATGAATCTAGCTATCTCAAGAGATCAAGCAAATGACCCATAAAGGCCATTCATATGGGTATTGCACCTGCTGGGCATCAAAGTCAGGGACATTCAGTTGTCTAAACAAAGAGCCTTATCATTTCCTGCTGAGTATGATCAAACATGGAAGTGAAAGGAAAGGAGCTAGAAAGAACTAGGCAAGAAATGCTACAAGCTCTTGCAATTGCAGCTCATTCAATTGCAGACTTAATTAGAATACCACTTGCTCCTGATGTTAAGGAGCCCAAAGAGAAGCAAGAAGAGAGGTCAGCAGAACTGTTACCTTGGACTTCTGGAGTCTAGTTTCTGAAATCGAAAATGATTTTATAAAGACACTAGCAGCAAAAAGAGGGCTGAGGAGAATCTTGATCCTTTACTGCACATGGAGGAAATCAGACTGAAAAAGGATGGGGGAAAGGTTGAGGTACCTAATGTCTTCTTTGCCTTTAATAGTAATACTAGTTGTTCTCTGGGTACCCAGCCACCCAACCTGAAAGAGAGAGACGGAGAGCAAAATAAAGCCCCATAATCCAAGGGAAATGGTCAGAGACCTCCTACACTACTCAGACACACACAAGTCTACAGGGCAGGATAGGAACCACCCAAAGGTACTGAGGGAGCTGGTGGAAGTGCTCACCAAGCCACTTTCAACCATTTATCAGTAGTCCTGGCTAACTAGGGAGGTCCCAGTTGATTGGAGGTGAGCAAATGTGACACCCACCTACAAGAAGGGCAGGAAGGAAGATCTGGGGAACTACAGGCTTGTCAGCCTGACCTCAGTGCCAGGGAAGGTTATGGAACAGATAATATTGAATGCTATGGCACATGAAAAACAACAAGGTGCTTGGTGACAGCCAGCATGGCTTCACTAAGGGGAAATCCTGCCTGACCAATTTGGTGGCCTTCTAAGATGGGGCTACAGAACTGATGGGCAGGGGTAGAGCAGTTGATGTCATCTACCTGGACTTGTGCAAAGCATTCGACACTGTCCCACACAACATCCTTGTCTCTAGATTGGAGAGACATCAGTTTGATGGATGGAACACTCGGTGGATAAAGAACTGGCTGGATGGTCGCACACAAAGAGTTGTGGTCAATGGCTCAGTGTCCAGCTGGAGACCAGTAACGAGTGGTGTCCCTCAGGGATCGGTGTTGGGACCGGTCTTGTTCAACATCTTTGTCGCTGACAGGGACAGTGGGATTGAGTGCACCCTCAGCAAGTTTGCCGATGGTGCCAAACTGTGTGGTTCGGTTGATATGCTGGAGGGAAGGAATGCCATCCACACACGCTTGTGAGGTGGGCTGATGCCAACCTCATGAAGTTTAACCATGCCAAGTGCAAGGTCCTACACCTGGGTCAGAGCAATCCCAGGCACAGCTACAGGTTGGGCTGAGAAGAGATTCAGAGCAGCCCTGCGGAGAAGGACTTGGGGGTGTTGGTTGATGAGAAAATGAAGATGAGCTGGCAGTGTGCGCTTGCAGCCACGGAAGCCAACCGCATCCTGGGCTGCATCAAAAGGAGTGTGACCAGCAGGTCGAAGGAGGTGATCCTGCCCCTCTACTCTGCTCTTGTGAGACCTCACCTGGAGTATTGTGTGCAGTTCTGGTGTCCTCAACATAAAAAGGACATGGAACTGTTGGAACAAGAGGAACAAGTTCGGAGAAGAGGAGGGCCACAGGGATGATCAGGGGACTGGAGCACCTCCCGTATGAAGACAGGCTGAGAAAGTTGGGGCTGTTCAGCCTGGAGAAGAGAAGGCTGCGTGGAGACCTCATAGCAGCCTTCCAGTATCTGAAGGGGCCTATGTGGACGCTGGGGAGGGACTCTTCATTAGGGACTGTAGTGACAGGACAAGGGGTAATGGCTTAAAACTTAAACAGGGGAAGTTTAGATTGGATATAAGGAGGAAATTCTTTCCTGTAAGGGTGGTGAGGCACTGGAATGGGTTGCCCAAGGAAGTTGTGAATGCTCCATCCCTGGCCGTGTTCAAGGCCAGGTTGGACAGAACCTTGGGTGACATGGTTTAGTGTGAGGTGTCCCTGCCCATGGCAGGGGAGTTGGAACTAGATGATCTTAAGGTCCTTTCCAACCCTAACTATTCTATGATTTCATGATTCTATGATTCTATCATATGGTATGCACAGGACAATCCCATGCAATGCTAAAGGCTTGGGAAGAGTGGCTGGAAAGCTGCTTAGTGGAAAAGGACCTGTGGGTGTTGGTTAACAGTTGTCCAAGTGTGAGCTAGCAGCACGCCCAGGCAGTCAAGAAGGCCAACAGCATCCTAGTTTGTATCACAAATAGTGTGGCCAGCAGGACCAGGGAAAGGACTGCCCCCCTGCACCTCAAATACTGTGCTCACTTCTGGGTCCCTCACTACAAGAAAGACATTGAGGTGCTGGAGCTCATCCAAAGAAGAGCAATGATGCTGGTCAAATGTCTAGACAACAAGTCCTACAAGGAGTGGCTGAGGGAACTCGGGTTTTTTAGCCTGGAGAAAAGGCGGCTCTGGGGAGACCTTATCACTCTCTACAGCTACCTGAAAGGAGGTTGTAGTGAGGTGGGTGCTGGTCTCTTCTCTCAGGTAAGAAACAATAGGACAAGAGGAAATATCCAAAGATTGCAAATGGGGAGGTTTAAACTGGATATGAGCAAGCTGGGCCTGTTTAGCCTGGAGAAGAGATGGCTGAGAAGGTATCTTATCAATGCATATTCATGTCTTGAGGGCAGGTTATCAAAAGGATGGGGCCAGACTCTTTCCAGTGGTGCCCAGTGACAGGATAAGGGGCAGCCGGCAAGAAAATGAAACACAGGAAGTTAAAACTGAGTATGAGGAAGAACTTCCCTACTTTGAGGGTGACAAAGCACTGGTGACAAAGCCCAGAGGTTGTGGAGTCTCCTCTAAAGATGTTCACAACTCGCCTGGATGCGACCCTATGCAGCCTGCTCTAGTTGAACCTACTTGAGCAGGGCGTTGGACTAGAGGTCCCTTCCAAACCAAACCGTTCTGTGATTCCATGATCCAGTCATTAAAGCAAATAAGGGAAGTTTGTAAAGCCTGACAAGTAAGTAACTGTGACAGAAGACTGGGCACACAGAAGGGATTAACCAAGGCCCAGAGCAGCTGTGCTACCTGTTCTAGTGTAAGCCATAGTGTTACCAACAGAAACATAGTAGATCTTATGTTCTGGTTTTAAAAGATATGGATTACCTGTATAAGTTATGACAGTATTTCAAAACAAAACAGGATCATGAGTGAAGAAATTATTTGTAAGGGTTTGACAAAATTAAGGAAACCCTACCTGTGGTGACAACACTGTTTTTAACTGTATATAATAGAAATGATAATATTGTAGGACCAGAGGCAATGGGAACAAACTGAAACACAGCACGTTTGCAGGACATCACAAAATGCTTTTTCACCTTGAAGGTGACTGAGCTCTAACAGAGGTTGCAGAGAGGTTGTGGAGTGTCCGTTCTCAGAGATATTAAAAAAAACATCTCTGACATGGTCCTGGGCAACTTGAGGTGACCCTCTTGAGCTGGGGGTTGGACCAGATGACCTCCATGGTTCACTTCCAACCTCAGCCCTTCTGTGATTCTATGAGTTAACGGCTATTACTGCAGGAATGTCTCTGGCAAATGAACTGACATCAGCCTAAATTCAGCTGTGAGATAACACACAGACACAGACATAGACTATAGACAGACATAGTAATACACAGATATCCCATATCTCTTTTCTCTTGGAGAGGGAAATCTTGTTCAGAAGGGATATAACCTTGGATTCTTGACATTGTTAACTCTAAGATATTCTGCATATAACTTTTTACATGCTCAATAGATTTAAAGTATTAATAGCCTATTGACCAAGGTGAAAACTGAAAAGAACTTGCCACTTTTACTTCTACCACCTAAGGAAAAATACTGATTCCAGACTACATATAAAAAGATCTATGGAGGTTTCCTGGTACAGGATGAGTTGTAATTTTATACCTCATAATTTTTTTTAATCCAAGGCATTAAATAATGATATGAGGTTGCAGAAAGGACTTCAGGTTTGAATTGTTATAGTAAGAGAAATTTCTTCGTAAGCAGTCAAGTGTCTTCAGAATACAGCTGAGTGAGTCAGCAAACCTATTTTTATTTGCTCACTTTCCCTTCATAATGGCATTGGCTAAGCACTGTCTGTGTTACTAGTGTTATCTCTTGGTCACCGAAGAGAATTAGATAACTTTATACCAGAGGATCGAAAAGGATGAAAGAGCTAGGAAAGAATCACTCAAGCAGGTCATTTTTTCCCATAAGAGACTACCTTTAGAAGTGTGTGGGCATGCCTGGTGCACAGTCTGCCTCATATATTCTGGGATTCTTCTGACATCAAAATAACGCTAATTGCAAAAAACCCCTAAAATTGCTATTAATAGCAACATGATTTATTTTCATGCAGTTTGCTCTTTTTCTTTCAGTCCATCATAAAGTTATTCTTGAAAGATTTCAGGTAGAAAAGAAAAACCCACACTTAATTTTTGCATTCTTTTTGCAACTACAATTTCTTGGGGGAGCTAAAAAAAATTAAAGTCTCCCTTGGGAATAACTTCTTCTTTTAAGAGTTTTTGATCTTTTATTTCAGTCATTTTATATCCAGAAGACTGAACCAGTGGAAAGGAGAGGTCAAAAGGTGGAAACATCAATGGTTATATAATCCCTGAAAAGGATTATTCCCCTCACAAAAAATGGCTCGTACACCATGTGAAATTAAGGACATTTATTCTGTGTTTGCACATCACTTGCAATGGAATCGATGAATCTTTAGAAAAACAGAGCAACCTGAGAACAACTGAGCTTTTCCCATGGTATCAGTGAGATAGCATGAAAGTTTGAATCAGTTTTTCTAACCTGGCACTTGCCAAATTGCTCTGTGGAGCTTTGCTTCCTCTCTCTGTTCGCTTTTGCCAACTAAAGAATGACAGGTATACAGATTTATTAGAAATGGGAGAAGGGATTTTAGCACTCCTATTAGTTCTGGCAAAATGCATGCATTGTTTTCTCATTTGGACCAGGGTTACACCCATTCCCAGATGGAGAAAAAACACATTTATTGTGTTTCTGTGCCAGGATTACATAATCTGATGTGGTCTACAACATGAGAATAATAAAAATATAATGATTTTCAGGCACAGTGTATACATAGCACTTTACAGGACTAAAATCACTGGACAAATACTTTGTTACTCATTTCATCTGTCACTGAATGCAACAGTCAAAGGCATTTTATAAGTTTGGCGGAAAACGGTTCTCAAAAAAATGACATGCCTCTGAAGATCTACTGAATGCGCCAACTCAACTCCCAGTAAAACTTTATGGGAAAAATCCCCAATTTATTAGTGCCATGGATAACATTTCAAAATGAATGCGTAATTAAATTGATATTTACCTATCACATACAAATGTCCAACTGCTTAAAACCAAACAGGGTATCTGCTGAGACATAACTTTGACAACTGCCCTTCTGCATATGTGTGTTTTCATAGTAAATGAGAAAAATTCCCACAGAGTTAATTTAAAATCAATGAATTGCATTCATAAAATAGGATTAGATAGTACTTTCACCCAACCAAACCAGTTTACCATCAGGAAAGCAATAAAGAAATTGCCCTAAAAAGTAAACCAGGCTCAACTGTTATCTTGAATGTTACTGATTTGTTCTATATTTAGAAATATTTGTAAAAACTAGTAAATGAGCGCTTAATTTTTTCTCAATTCTTCACAAATAATGCAAGAGAGAAAAATGGATCTATGGGATATAACTGAAAAGTAGGATTACTTGGAATAGAGTGCCTTGATTAAGCTTTTCCTTTGTCACTGGTCATATTTAATCATAATGACATATTTTAATAATGTCTTATTTTTTTTTAAAGCAGATGGTAAGATGACCTGTGTTGCTGTTACATCATTTATATCTTCTTCTGCTCTTGCCTGGTTTCTCTTAAGAGACAGAATGTCAACCAGTTTCTGCAGTGACAGAACAATATGGTTTCATTTGATTGTCACTGGTGACACTTTTAGCTCATTTTTCACTGCTCTGTCAACCCAGATTCATAAAGAAGCTGCTTTTCTTCATCTGGATATTGGTTTTCAGCTGCAATTTTTCATACTTGACTTGACCAATGTGATTTTTCCTGCTGTATGCTGACTTTTGCTATGATATGACTATCTGTATTAATTCAGAGAACTTAAAATACTATCTCAAATTTGACTGTAGATAGCTCTGTGAAAACAGAGTTATTCCGTTACCAGGAGCATTTAGATACATTTTTATTACCAATTTGCTGTCATCCGTAGGGTTTTTCTGAATTGAAAAAGAATACATACCAGGTTAATATTCCTACCTTCCAACTCCCGGCTGCCAAGTTCTGCAGTGCCCCTGCTGCCCCCTCCAGCGTGTCTGGATTTGAGCACTCAGAAAGAAGTGTGAGGTAGGGTTTGACTATTGAAGGGTGCCACAGCATCTGGATTCCTTTGGGTGGTTCTGCACAGTCTGGAAGAGGTCCTACGCCATCCCACTGTTGGAAAGTACAAATCAAATTGTCAGCAAGGAAAAGAGAAATATTTCAAAACTGCCCCAGTTGAAGCTATAACAACTGTGTGCGCATGCATGAAGGCAGCTGCCCACAAGGAGCCGTTCTCAGTTTTAGCACATCACTTCATAGGAAAACCAAATTTCCTACTCAACACTCATAGAATAGCTATAGCACTGGCAGAGATCACAGTGTTTTAGCTAGCTGGCATAACAAAAGCACTTTTCACTGCATTTACTTTTTGAGGTAGGAACAGAAGCCCAGTGAACATGAATGTATCTTAAGAGGCAAATCCAGAACTTGCACGGGAAGAAGAGATTTTCCTTTTTCACATCTTGCTCAGTTTCTGCATCCTCTCTTTTCTTATGAGGGAAAAAACAACGTGAAACACTACTGTAGAAAACTGAATCATTCAAGCCCATGAGCCCTCCGTCCCTGAAAAGCCCAAGTGTGATAAGTCTTTCTCAACTGCACAACTTCTGCCTTCTTACTGTGCAAGTGCCTGTGGCACTCGGCCATCCAGCCAGACAGCCATATGGCCTGAGACATGAAGCCGGTAGAACCACCTCTCACAAAACAGACTCTTCTTCTCATCACAGACTGAGTTTTACCATAGATATAACCCTGGTCTGATATCCAAAATGGGCAATATTAAAAGCTGGAGAACAAGCAGATTATTGCACAAACCCCACTCTTACCATAGAAAGAAACTTTTTTGCAGGAGAACAGGGATTCGCCTCTCCAGTGGAATGCCCAATATCTGCAGCTAAGTATGAAACACCTTAAAAGAAGGAAGTTCAAGGGCTTTTTTTTTCTTTTTTTTAAACAAAAGCAAGACGGGGAATACACTTTTACTGAAAGCTTAAATGTGATTTCTATCTATCTATGTGATGTATATTTTGGTTTGCTTTGTTCAGATAAAAGGATTTAGAAAATTCATAGTCTTAATACCATTGTTTGGAACAAGCCTTGACTTTTTAATAAAATCTCTTTTCTAACACCTCTGACATGCCCAGACTGCCATGATACAAAGTAAACCTTTTAATGCCTTGGGTTAGAGCTTATGTGATTACATAGATGAAAAACGTGTATCACAACATTAAACATCTACTAGACAAACAAAGATAGCACAAGCCAAATTAATCCCTTTTTTAGCTCTGCAACAGTTAATTTGATTTTTTATGAATCCAACACCACAATACCTGCACTCGGAAAGACCAAGATTATCTCGTTTTCAGGAAGTGTCAATCATCATTTAAGTTAACTTCAAAAATCTACATGTATTTTAATGGACAATCAAACACATCTTTTCTAATAACAACTATCATAACTTAATTTTAACAATATCTTACTAGATGACTACCACTGAGAATGTATACCACTATCGTTTTCTAAATTAAAGCAGAATGAACACCGAAGTGGAAAGCTAGTGGGACCATTTAACACACATGAACAGTTACTGAAAACCAGAAAGCTGCTTAGATATGAAACTCACTGCACTGGACAAATGTTACTGTAGTTTAAAAGAACTTGCATGCAATACCCAGCGGTGGTTGAGAAACTACAGGAAAATTGCCTTCTGGAGAAACAAACCCTTTAAATAACACCATTATAGAGCTGTGCCTTTGAATTTTTTAATGCATTTCTGCCTTTAAACCAACAGGTTGATTCCACTGCATACGCCTCAGTTCTTTTTTTCTCCATATAAATCACAATTCTTGCCAGGAATGACTTCTTGTCAGCTCATAAAAAATACATTAAAACCTGCTTCTTATTTTGACTCTTGGAATTTAATCATTTCCACTGTCAGAATTTCTTGGGAAACAAATGAGACACATACCTTGCAGGTCAAATCTGACCCTACACCACATTTAGGCTTTGTACCTTAGTAAGTCCACTAATGACTTGTGATGTCCAAGGGCACAAATTCAGGTCTTCATCTGTCTCATTCCAATTTGCACAAATTATGGACGCATTATGCAACTGAATAGTGTTTGCACAGGCTATTTACTATATTATTTCACGGACAAAGTACATGATTCTATGAAATGTATCATATTTACCCAATACATTTTTTGTGCATGTGTGGGGATATAACTTATTTTTTTATTCAGGTATTTACACTTTTATAATGCCAAGGACTACTAAAAACAGCTGATGTAAACTGAACTGTATATATGTTCATGCTGTGCTGGTACATATAAAGCAGTAAAATGATACTTGCAGATAAGTTAATTTTTAATGTGGTTTTGCCATACTGCCCAGCAATGAGAAAACATCACAGAAAAAAAAAAAGCTAGACAAATTACTGCATTTCCCTGCCTTTCTTTCAACTCACTGGCAGCACGATTGCATTAATTTATCACCAACTGTGGGGAAAGACCTTTTTCTCAAAGCCTCAGGTTCCTTGTAAAGGTGATGGAAGTCTTTGGAACTGCACATGCATGTGCAGTGAAGGCACCGTAAATCCCGTGACACTGGATAATGTCCTGCCTATTCTTTAGATGTGGTGTGTGTGCTCAGAGCAGCTGAGCAGCATGCATAGGGAAGGTGTCACTGCCAGCCATGCATAACGTACACACTGTGCCTACACCTTCAGGGTTGTGTGATAAAGGGTGCCAGAACTTTAGCTGCTTTCCAGTAGGTAGAGGGCACAAGCAACTGACCTGTCACATACTCCTGTCTCCATGTTTCAGCTCATCTCTGCTCCTGCATGCGTGACCTCAGCTAACCCTTTACTGAAGGGTTTAATGGCTTCTGGCATCTTCCACATAGCTGAGACTAGTGCCTGCAGCTGTACAGCCTAACTGTTGTAGGGCATGCAGGACTGATGCAGGTCAGAAAAGAAGCTATTGCAAAGGAGATGTTCCTGAACTTCACCCATTTGTTTTGTATTTCATAAATATAAGCATTGATTGCCTGAATGAAAAAAAATATTACAATATTACAGTCCATTTTCTTGTGGCTAAAGCATAGCAGAATTTGCTTTGTAGTTCACATTGCTCAATATTAATGAACCGAGGCAGTGTGCTAAACAACTCTACCCGGTGAATTACTGGAATGGCTACTGTGTTGTTGCAGACCATCAGGAATGATCAGGAAGATCTATTCGAGATAGGCTGCAGATGCAGTAGTAGCCTCTGAAAAAGAGGACGACTGCACGCAATTACTCTCCCTAGCTTATGTTAAGAAGTTAAAAAAAGTCATAAACAAATATTCCTTCCAGGCTTCGCTCCTTCAGCTTAAATTACCCACATATATTATGGTTGAAGCTGACAAACTGTTTGCTATGTGGGTGAGATACAAATCTCTCATTTCCTGAAACTGGTGCAAAGAAAGCATGAAAGTCAAGAAGAATAAAAAGCCAAATGGAGAGATCTTTAAGAACAACAGACTTTTAAGAGCAAGAGTATTGTAATAAAGTTTCTGAAGCTTTCACATTGCTAAGGAAGTTTGAGACGAGAAAAAGATCACCCACTGAGATACTCCCCAATGCTCTACAACAGATTATCTAATGCCTTCTTCCTCATATTAATGAAAGCAAAGCAATGTTTATAGTGTAATTGTACTGAATACCACGGAAGGCTTAAACTCAGTAAGAAGTGCATTTCCCATATATTGTTTTGTACCAAAAATATCAAGTTGGTGGGGGTTGTTATTAAGGAGAGTCACACGATGGTAGCTTTTCCTGTGATAACAACAGAGCAGTGTTTTATTTTCATTTATTAAATGTGATTACTTTCTCCCAGTCTGCGCAAAATAACACTACTAAAAAAAGAAAATCTAGGAAAACTCAAACAAAACCCAGCAATGACTAAACCCATCTTGATCTGTTTCCAATGATCCTAGACATTTGAGGTAGTCTGATAACACAGTAGCTACACTCCTTGCAGCTGCAGTGGCAAAAATTGTATCAGCAATTAAACAGTGCTCACCAAAAGCATTTTTGAAATGCCAAAGACTTTTAAGCTAATGAGCCCCTTAAGAGGACAATGGTTTCTCACCCTGCATACCTTAGTGGCTGTGGCAGTCTATGCCAGCTTGTCAGTACAAGAACGTCTTTTGGAAACCTCTGTCCAAGAGATGCATTGACCAACACTGTTGAGAGCAGAAATCTAAACTTAAACAACAAAAATGAATCAAAATCACAGTGCTTGCTTTCTGGGGTGATGGGAATCCATGCAGCTGAGACACAGGAAGAAGGAATACTGCTATTTAGATCAAGTCAATTTTTTGTTGTTTGGGCTTTGAAAACAACCTGGTCATACATGATAATGAGATTCCCAGGGCATACAAGATGTTGCTGTGTAGATAAACAAGAATTAAGAAATGGTTGCTAAGAAGCTCTATGAGGAGCTGCCCAATAGAGTTGATTTCTTGCTAATGAACACTTGACATAACCAACTTGTAAAAGGAAGGAAGCAACAAGCGGAAATAATACCTTCCTCAGCAGAACAGCTAAATCCAGGAGCTGCTGCCATTTCTTGGTTTCTGTGTTCATTATTTTGGTATGGTTCTGTAGAGTGCTGAAATGTAATTGATAAAATAGTGGTCTCACCACATGAAAAGGCCTGACAGCTCTATATTTTATTCCTTTTGAAAAATCTCAAACCCGCCATTTCACCTGGATAGAATAATTTACAGCACATTTAGCAAACATGGCAAAGGGATGAGCCAGTGAATTCATAATGATATATAATGGTGCTGTTACACCTTAAGGCTCCTGACAGAAGGTAAAAGAGGTCAGGCTCATTTCAAAAGGGTCATTTCCAATCAAAAATCACAATTTGGGCTAGATTCTGGGTTGACAAGAATTATCACAGATGGGGAACTTAATAGGAGTGTGAAATCAAGAAGTCAGCCTGTTTCTTATAAGTGAAGAAATGAAATAGTGCCACATGTATATATAATGGGCTGCATAACAAGAAACAGAGTAATGCTTAATGACCTGTTCCTGGTTCTTTTACTGAGTTGGCCCATGGACCTTATTTTCCCTAACTGCTTTTTTGAACATAATCCTTGTTTCTTGTACAGCTGAAAGAATAAGCCTGCTGGTTGCCAACAGCAGGGACAAAATTTGCAGCAGTGGGAAAATTAGTTCCCATCTGAAGAGTGACATGATGCAAGGCAGAGAGGTCTGTATCTGCAATGTCCTACTCAGAGATGAAGGCCTCTGCAGCTGGACAACCCCGTGGTATGAACTGATCCGAGACAGAAATAAAGGTAGGTGAGTCTCACCTGTTTTTCCTGAGGCCTTTATGGAAGTTTTGCTTTCTGTTTTCGCACAGATAATAACAATATTATACTTGGCTCTTATTGCAAATCTTTAGAAGCTTTGGGTCATTAAAATTTAATGACAAAGCATACACCTCAGGAACCTGTCTGAGCTCTGGTAAACCACCACAAGAGGTATGACTGTGGCTCTTTTAATACCACCCAACTTTATTCCGAAACATAAAGAACACTTGTTTCTTGTGATCCTAAGGGAACTCCTTAGGTAGAGTCACTTGGAAGTTGTCATTAAACTATGACCTGACCCAAGTAAATTCTCTGATTTCAAGATGTAGAGAAGTTGCCATTTAGACAACTGATGTCGTAAGTGACAAATATATCCCAATTTGTTCTTGAAAGGCCTTATAAGGAAAACCACATTTTGTATTACCACTCAGTCCTTTTCTTCAAGTAGCTCATGTGTGACTACAACTGAAATATGATCTAAAGAAATAAGGATAGTTTTTCCTAAGTCATAAACCAAATAAATTAATTTCTTCTTTCTTTACAGAGAAAACCAATGAGAACGTGACTTAAAAGTCACACAAAGTTTCTCCTGCTTAATGATTTAAGAAACAAACTCCCTAACCGTATGAGACTTCTTTTTTTTTTTTTAGTAAAGAAAACTGTAACTTTGTCCTCATCCACCATCTAAAGTGATACATCTGGTACTATTCTCCAGTTACAGTAGTTTTGCTACTAAGTTGAACACTTTTAATTAAAACTTAAGAACCACTCCGGATTGGTCACTTCAGAAGGAGTTCAAAACATACACACTTGAGAAACTAAGTGAAGGACTGAAGAAATACACTGTAAAAGGAAAATTTCAAAACTGCATTCACAAAAATCTCAATATTTTTACACCCCACCCTATCTTGTAAGCCTTACCTTCTGAGGAAGACTGAAACAGTCCATATTCCTATATGAGAATACCGTGCATTGCCAAAAAAAGAATGATACCTATACCCTCGACACATATTTTCTGGGGACATAAAAGGTAGCAGGCTGCAGAACTGGCAAATACTTCCCTATACTGAGGTGTCACAGCTCTTAACAGATTTGTCTGTGCCCTGTGTGTTGTCTGACAGGAAAGGCACTTCAAGTCTTAAAGCAATCACAGAGGCGAATGACAGGAGTTTCAATACTGGGCTGAACTCCACCTTCTGTATCTGTGAGGAACAATGAGCTCAAAGAACGATTTTTTAAATTATTTTTTCTATTTTTTTATTTTATGTTTCTTTAGAACTTCTCCAAGAAGTAACTAACTTTTGCATTGACTAGCATGAATGATGTATTAAACACAGCCTAAAACTCATTGCTTCCTCTTCATGGGGCATCAGGGTAACTGACTACTTTTATATCTTCCTTGTCTCTATTTCTTTGAGGTTTCTTTCCACAGGTTCAATCCATGGTGGTGTGAAGCACTTTTGTGTTTCCGATGTTGTAAATCACTGCATCCTATGAAGATTCCATAGGCATGCCTTTGTTATTTACGTGTAAAACACTGTTCAACATCAGTAAGATTATCAGAGCTGTAGGGTATTTCACAGCATAAAAGCTTCACTGCTGAGGCACTTACAGGAATGAGCACACTAAAAATAGCATCCCAAGGAGAGCACAAGATCACTTCTGAGGGACAGAACAAGCGGTATGTAACAGCTTAAGTACTGCAACTGAAGAGAGATTATCAAAGGTATTACCTGGAAAAATTTAAGAATCCTACTGTAAAATAATATGTACATGCGCAGTAGACAGGGCAGCAGTCAGCACATAGGGAGACAACGTACAGGGGAAGGACATGTGAAAATGTTCTCTGGCGGAAAGTGTTAATGAGGTTAATTTAGATGGGTGAATTCAGACTAACCTAAGGAACACGAGATGATCCTGCTGTTAGAGACTTTCGCCTGGGAAAAAAAACCTAATATTCCAAACCCTTCATGAATACTGATTTACCTTGACACACACAGAAACAGTAACCAGAGTATTGCTGACTGTGACACAGCTTTTCAGTAGTATGAATCTACTTGGGTCCTGCAAAATTTCAAGATGACAGAGCAAAAGCAGCAGAAAAAAAGTTCTATTTTTTATTTCCATTTATGAGGGTGACTTGGGAGACCTGTTCCCAGCATGGTGATCTTGCTGATAGACCTCAGTCACATTTGGTTTTAGCAGCATTCTAGTTAGTCTGGTAACATATGTTAAAGTATGTGGTATGGTCAACAACAGCGAGAATATTGCATTCTGAAGAAAGTTCACAAGGATGCCTGAAACTCCTGAACTGAGTAATAGTTACGGGTGAGAACTGGTATACGGCAAGATGGGGTAGGCTGTCCAGATTTAAAGGAAATTGGATGAAAGAAAAAAAAAAATAATTAAGAAATATTTTGAATTTCTGTAAGGTAAAGTGGTCCTCTGTACAACAAAATTAGTTCTGGCAAGAGTAAATTTATTTCCTTGCCACAGAAAAGGCTACTGAACAGAAACCTGAAAGTATGTGCATAGTTCTACCTTTCTTTTGGATTTTAAAAATTATATTAAACCCTTCCATTAGGCAAACACGAGCAGATCTGAAGATACCTTTACTATGCTGATAATTAACACCTACAGAAAGATACAAAAGATATCTAGGAACAGGCAGAAGCACGTATATTGTAAAGGAAATGAGCGAGAAGACATTAGTTCTTTGGCCTGGAGGAGGAAAAAGATCCTTTATCTTTAAAGTTCAGAGATGCCCGACAGGAACATTTCAACAGTCAGCAGTACACAGTTAGAAGTTTGAACCTGATATCCAGAAATCACAACAGGAATATAAAAGGAAGAATTTAAAAAGACTTCATATAGCGTGTATCCACACGTGTGCATGTGTTGGCAAACAGCACTGAGAGTTGCAGTATGACCCATTCACACCCAGACATGCTATTTTTGTTCCTGCACTTTGAGCAACTGCAAGTGTAGTGTGTGGGAACTGTTAATTTGGGAACAGGAATGATGACTGCTTTATGGAGTAAGATTAATTTGCTTTGTCACCTTTTATCTCACTGTAGCCCAATACAGGAATACCAACAAACGGCCATAATAAATCCAGCTTTTCCAATGACTACAGTGTTTAACTAAAAAAGTAGGTGAAAATGAAAGTCTTACTAGTCACAAGTGCTGTGTTTTCCAGCACTTGAATCTTAGCTCATTAATGTTCTATAACTTTTCCACATTACCACAGTTTGCCTTTATGAACTCAGGGATATTTTCAATACTGGTTTACACCATCTATTCACATACCCAGTGCACTGCTTATTCAAATAAGTATTTTCCTTGAACAATCTGAAACAGAAATAAATGGCAATAGAAAAGACTAAGTCTAGGAAGAGATGGAGAACTACCTGCTGCCAGCACAGGTTGTTTGAAAAAGGTCTTAAATCAGCAGCCATTCCTATTGCTATTTAGTGTGTGCACTGACAGGAAAATGTCTTTCTCTGCGGTATCATCATCATCATCCCCAAATTTTAAGTCATTAATGGAAAAACAAGGAGTTAAATACACCTTGAAAATCAACCCACCTAAAATAAAATCTGCAGCACCTTTAATAACTTGAGGAAACAATCACAACTTTACTTCTCAATCTTTTTTTGATAATGACACAAAAAAGCATGCATATTCTGATATATCTAAACATTTACTCACATTGCTCGATTCAATCCTGTACAGTTTTCTCCCAACATGTAGAGAGATAGTACAAAAGTAACTTTGAAGTAAGCATGCGAATATAAACTTGATGTTTGTATGTACCAAGGCCTCTCTCCACACACTATGTGGAAGTACAGTGTAAAGTATATGCAGATTACATTTCAATATTAAGACTTACACTGCTCATGATAAACAGCTTCCTTTTACAGACTGAGCATTTTACAGTATTTAAGGCAGCGTACCCATGACAACAGTTTCCTGGTGCCACCATGTAATGTGCAACTTTCTCAGGCAAACATACTCCATTATTCCATAGCAATTTGTGCTTTAAGCTCACAACTAATTAACAAAGGCAAGAGTTTTGTATATTATGCATCATGTGATTTCTAACGCAGTGCGTTAATTATATATATATTTTAAATGATGGGCACTTCAAGTACTTGCAACACAGCTGCAAATAACTTCCATTACCTGATCTTGTGATTTCTTTTTCTTCTTCTTCTTTCCCCAGCACCCTGAACTCTCTGTGTCTTTTCCATTGGCATCACCACAGAGTAATCCATCAAGTTCATCTGTTCCCATCTGCTGTCCCTGAGATGTTTCTGCAGCTAGCCTGTATGAGAGGTTCCTCAAAATGCACACACAGTTTTCCACGGTCTGAAAAGTATGACAAACGAACAAACAAAAACCAACCAAACAAAAAAAAAAAAAAAACACAAAAAAACACACCAGAAAAAAGTTAAAATCCTTCCCTTACTCACTCTGTACACAAAGCAGAAGAAACATCATCGATCTTTGCACATAAATTTACCCAGCACAATTCTTATCTGCTCATTTCTGAGTGCTCCCTAGATAACCACAGCTTAAGAGATTTCGAAATTTTTATGGAAACAAATCAGTAGTCTGGACAGTATTTTACCAGGAGTGTTTTTACTGTCATTCTCAATTTCATACTGGAGTCCTACATGAAACCGAAGCCGAGGTATAAAGCCATCAAGAGACCCTGAACACACAGAGAACGCCAGCAAAATCCCACCTCAATGAACAGAAACCACTCCAAACAGAAAGTGGCAACAGGTTCTGGGTTTGGTTTGTGTTTTCTTTTCTGGCACTAATTCTATGCCAGAAAACACAAAAATGCAGAAATCAACAGAAAAATTGGATCCGAGTTCTGTTTCACAAGTACCTGTAGCATGACCATACGATGCTTCTTGACTTCCAGAGATAAGACTAGATATGTCAGTCCTCCTGCTTTTACTGCTTCTAGCCAGGCTGCAGATACCTTGTGGGCAGCCATTCCTTCTCATCTATTTGCTCCCCTAACAGTTTGTGCCTTCTGTAGAAGACACTGGCAGGAATTCAGAAATGGAGTGAAACCCAGTGGAGGAAAATTCACTGATAATTCAATAGAATTTCTGCAAGTCTAAAATAAGCTCAGTTTATACTTATCTTGGGAGGAATATACTTCACTTGGGAGGAATATAAGGCTGCTGCTAGAGGATGTAGGAAGGCAGCTAGGAGGACTAAGGCCTCCTTAGAATTAAATCTGGCGAGAAGGGTCAAGGACAGCAAAAAGAGCTTTTTCAAATACATGGCAGACAAAACTAACACCAGAGGCAATGTAGGCCCACTGATGAACGGGATGGGTGCCCTGGTGACAGAAGATGCAGAGATGGCAGAGTTACTGAGTGCCTTCTTTGTCTCTGTCTACTCTGCTGCAGGCAGTCCTGAAGAGCTCTGTACCCCTGAGACCTTAGATGAAGTCAGGTCAACGGAGCAACTTGCCTTAGTCGATGAGGAATGGGTTAGAGATCAGTTGAGCAATCTGGACATCCATAAATCCATGGGTCCAGATGGGATGCACCCGCGGGTGCTGAGGGAACTGGCGGAAGTCATTGCTAGACCACTCTCCATCATCTTTACCAAGTCTTGGGAAACGGAGAGGTGCCTGAGGACTGGAGGAAAGCAAATGTCACTCCAGTCTTCAAAAAGGGCAAGAAGGAGGACCCGGGTAACTATAGACCGGTCAGCCTCACCTCCATCCCTGGGAAAGTGATGGAACACCTTATCCTTGGTGCCATCTTAAGGCACATCAAGGATAAGAGGGTTATGAGGGGCAGTCAACATGGCTTCACCAAGGGGAAATCATGCTTGACCAATCTCATAGCCTTTTATGAGGAAATAGCATGGTGGATGGATGATGGCAGAGCGGTGGATGTGGTCTACCTTGACTTCAGCACAGCATTTGACACAGTCTCCCACAGCATCCTCACAGCTAAATTGAGGAAGTGTGGTCTGGATGATCAGGTAGTGAGGTGGACTGCGAACTGGCTGAAGGAGAGAAGCCAGAGAGTTGTAGTCTATGGGGCTGAGTCTAGTTGGAGGCCTGTAACTAGTGGAGTGCCTCAAGGGTCAGTACTGGGACCGGTATTATTTAATATATTCATCAATGATTTAGATGAGGGAATCGAGTGTACTATCAGCAAGTTTGCTGATGACACTAAGCTGGGAGGAGTGGCTGACACGCCAGAAGGCTGTGCTGCCATCCAGCGAGACCTGGACAGGCTGGAGAGTTGGGCAGGGAATAACTTGATGAAATATAACAAGGGAAAGTGTAGAGTCCTGCATCTGGGCAGGAACAACCCCAGGTTCCAGTATAGGTTGGGGAGCGACCTGTTAGAGAGCAGTGTAGGGGAGAGGGACCTGGGGGTCCTAGTGGACGACAGGATGACCATGAGCCAAGGCTGTGCCCTTGTGGCCAAGAAGGCCAATGGCATCCTGGGGTGTATTAGAAGGGGGGTGGTTAGTAGGTCGAGAGAGGTCCTCCTTCCCCTCTACTCTGCCCTGGTGAGACTGCATCTGGAATATTGTGTCCAGTTCTGGGCCCCTCAGTTCAAGAAGGACAGGGACCTGCTGGAGTCCAGCGCAGGGCAACTAAGATGGTTAAGGGAGTGGAGCATCTCCCTTATGAGGAAAGACTGAGGGAGCTGGGTCTCTATAGTTTGGAGAAGAGGAGACTGAGGGGTGACCTTATAAGTGTCTATAAGTATATAAAGGGGGAGTGTCACGAGGATGGAGCCAGGCTCTACTCAGTGGCAAACAATGATAGGACAAGGGGTAATGGGTACAAACTGGAACACAAGAGGTTCCACTTAAACTTGAGAAGAAACTTCTTCTCAGTGAGGGTGATGGAACACTGGAACAGGCTGCCCAGGGAGGTTGTGGACATTCAAAACCCGCCTGGACACATTCCTGTGTAACATTATCTAGGTGTTCCTGCTCCAGCAGGGGGATTGGACTAGATGATCTTTCGAGGTCCCTTCCAATCTCTAGCATACTGTGATACTGTGATCTGAAGCTTCCCCATTTAGTTTGTTCAATTTGTTTTGCTATACCTAATAAGAAGGGTATGAGCTTAATTTTCTGGAGGCAGGGAAAACATGGTTAACAAAATCACCTGTATCCGTCTGTATTTATTTCAGCAATTCTTAATGCTTCCTGGAGATAAAAAACCATGGTCACTACATCCCAGCTCCATTAACCCAGAACAGAATGACTGTGAGGCTTTCAGCTCTGTCTTACTCTGCCATATTCACCAGTGAGGTAAACAGATGGAGCTTCATATACTGTGTGAGCTTATGCCAGGTATGCAGTTGGCACATAGTTTTTGCAATGACATTAAGTTCCAGAGATGATACTCAGACTGACTCATCTATGCAGGACTATTTTATTTTTTAAAACAGGTGAAATTTCACAATACACTTGTACTAATTTGACACCTCCAGCCAAATACAAAACCACATGTAGAAATGTGTGTGTAGAAAGTGTTCTTAGTACGTCTTTCATACCTGAAAGCTTTGCAGACCTCACAGTGACTATGTACTTTTTTAAAAAGTGTGATGCCTCTTTTACTCTTCCATACATGAATTTTATTCACTCTTGCTAACATTTACTTTTGCACAGCAATAGTGCACCAAAGTTGAAGCTCTGTGTTTGTCAATTAGGGCTGTAAATTTTAATTCCCCTTTTTACAAATAATAGTTTTCATACTTAATTCTCATTATGTTGAAAACAAATCAGTAGAGTCCACTGCAAGGACATTACCTCAAACTGAAAACCGACAGGCAAACTTTCAAGGCTCAAATGCAACCAACACCTTCTTCACTAAGGTGAAGGTTCTAACCATGCAGTTGGGCAGACTTTACTCCTTCTTGACTTATGCCTTTGAACTTTCCAGGGTCCTTGTATTCCTTATTCCTTTATCAGTTTCATCATAAGGGGACTAAATACAAGTTCACTAGTCTTTCAACCTTAATAGATTAAATTAAATTTATGACCAGCAACTGTCAGGTAACCATGTCTAAGTCTAATTTTTAACACTTTAACTTGAATTAGCATAGCTTTTTCTTACTACATATTAACAAGAAACAATGCTGCTAAGATGCTTGTAACGCTGCTATAATTTATGCACTCTTGTCATTCCTCATGTTGGTGAAGTTTTTAACGATGGCTCTGCATGTGCTTGCAAGTCTGTCATCCTCTTTCAGAGCCGTCGGGAGCAGAGACTAGTTTTTCAGCATTTCAGCTGTTAGTACAACAAAATTACCTAACAGGGCAATTGTCATATTATTTGGAAAACAACATTTATAACTTTACAACAAAGTTCAATTGTTTTGTTAAAATAGCACAGTTTTTGAAACTAAATAGCAAGTGATATGGAGTTAAATATTTTAATTAAATTACATTCTAATTTAGACAGGACGTAAAAACTAATAGGGCAGGCAGAATAATTTCTCACATTTCTTCATTTTTTCCTTCATATATGTCTTAGCCTGTAGTTTTTCCAAGTCATTTCAGATACGAATATAAACGGAATAGTTTAACAACAGGCAGCAAAACAGGAAGCTTACTGTGCTCCTTATTTAGCCTTTTTAATAGCAAAACAGTCCAGCCCCACACAGTACAAACCTCTTGTAATTCCCCTCTCTGTCCGCTAAATTCATAGGCAAATTTCACATATTTGGCTCAAGCTAATGATCAGAGAGTTCTCGAGAGTATCACTCTCCAATCTATATAACTCACAGAGGTCCATGGGCAACTATCTGTGAAGGATCACGTGGAAATACAAACCCAGTAGGCTTTAAAACTGCTGCATAAAAGGCTGCCCTCCATTGAAACTGAAATCTCTGATTCTTAGGGGTTTTCAAATGGACCAAGGTTGCTCTGCTGCAGCAATGGCAATTAATTTAACACCATATACTGAAAGTGAAAGGTATTTGAAGCTAGCCTTTTCCTTCTTTTTCTGGAATACTTTTTCTTCTTTTTCTGGAATACTTTAGTGTATTACAAACCTTCAGTTGTAAATGCTTGAAGTCTTTTTCATTAGGCAGTACCTTTTACCTTTGGAAAAGCCTGTCCATATCCTAGTACTTTCAGAGAAATAAAGTTGACACAAAAATACATCTTAAAACAGTTGTTACTGAAGGCATTAATTAATCCTCCTAAAAAAAAATGTTGGTTGCAATGCCAAACAGGCCATTAACTGTTAGTTGGTTTGCTCTGTAAGCTGACATCACTGTTACTAGCTCTGTCTCATACTCTGTACTGAAAAATCCATTTTAAGGTGAACCTGGCAGAGCAACATGAGGAACTTTACATGGAATATGACATATTTGCTCTTCTTAAATAAGTAGCCTCTATTCTCCCTTAGAACTGAGAGGATGACATGCTTACCTGTGCACGCTACAGGCAGACACAAATCCAATACTTAGCACACAAAAAAACACAGCTCAACAGAAGGAAAAGAAAATGATTGGCTGAATTATGCTTTGCTAAAGCATCTCCCTCACAACACATTTTTTTATAAAACAACCTGTCACTTTATAGTCCTGATGTACCCTGAATACCTGGATCCCTTGCACTTGAAAAGATAAAGATGACAAACCTTACTATCAATTTCACTGCTCCCCAGAGCAGACTGGATCACATACAGCAACGCATCCGTCAGGCCATCACACTCTCTCATTCTTCTGCGGGCCTCCTCTCCAGCAGAGCTGACATTCCTGCAAGGCAACAGCAAGGGTCACCACCTCCACAGCTCCCCTGCCCGCCTCCCCTCCTGAAACCTTCTCACCATTAACATTCAGATAAAATGCTTGTTTTCTGTTCTGCTTTCATCAGTTCAGAGCTGTGAATAATGAAGACAGCTGTGAATGAGCTCAGGAAATGTAACAGGTTGGGGAACAAATGGAAGTCATCAGATACTCCACAGGAAGGGGCAGAGAGGCCAAGCAGCATGTGCCACCTGAGCAGTGAGGCTCACAGGCTGCTAAAATCTGGAGTAAGGCTCATCGTTTTTCTTTTTCTTTTTTTTTTTTTCCTTTTAAGTTGCGAAAAAGTGTATTTAAAATGTGCATATGTACATATAAATCAGGCTTAAAAAGTCTAGGGGTTTTACCAAGGAAATCTCCTGGGATTTGAGTAGAGCCCAGTAGTTAGGGCTCTTAACCTGAGAGAAAAATACTATCAACGCATAACATAAACCACCTGGTGTTGCTTGCTTCTCATTTGACAAGAGTGTTTCCCTTTCTCTCTCATTTTGAGAGAACATTAATCCTCAATCTTCTCTTTACGTAGTTACTCACAGGTTGCTTTACATTGCAAAATTTAAAACCTCAGCCTATTATAGTAACTGTGCTCCTCAGAGAGGGCCAGAGGGCCTTGTCAACACATTGATAAAAACACAATTAAAACAAATTTACTGCATAACATGTGTCATGAAGTTCAAAATACTGCTATATAAAGAAACAAATATATATGGAAGAGCATACATAAACAGAATCTATACTTGCTACCATCAAATCTCCCTGACACATTCAGATTTGCACAGCAATTTTGATTTGGAAGTGGTTAAAATAGCAATCTCAGGAACGGGGTGAAACTTTTCATATAGCCTCCTTCAGTAGGGGAAGACAACCCTCTGGCATCAGCCCATTGCTTATGTCATTTTCATATGCCTTTGCATTAAGGATGGAATAAAGATGAGAAACCTCAGAGGGGAGAATGAATTTGAGATGGAGGCAGGTGAGACGACTAAAGGATAGGTTTCCTCTCAGTTTTTTTTTTTTTTTTTTTTTTGCTCTATCTACTTCAACCTGTTTGGCCTCCCTATAATCTAAAAACCAGAATTTCCATTCCCCCAAAGCACCAAAGAGTTTTCCTAATCAAGTAATCTTACAACTGGACAATTCCCCAGTCTCTCCAATGCAGGTTCCTAATTGATTCTGCTCCCTAAACACACATGATTTTCCATCTATACTTGCATCTCTACAAAGTTCTAATTAGTTCTGCTCTCCACACACAAACTGCTTCAATTAATTCAGTACCATTCCTTTCAACTCTGCAGCCAGCCTGACAAAACCCAGTCCTGGAGCACTAGAATGAATTCCTTTATTTCCTAGCATGAAAGCATGAACAAATCCATGCTTTCCATTCTCCTTGAGACTCCCAGGTTCACCACATATCATTACACACCAGAGGTGTGCCCTTCATAATGGCAACACAAGTTTTGTGTTGTCTTCTGGTCCCTGAACTCTGCACCTCCTTCCCCCTTCTCTGATGCTTAAGAGCAGCAGATGGGGGCTTTTTGTCCAGTTCATGTGGAAACCCTCTTCTGTCATACAGGAACTGGGGTCTGAAAAGCATCAACTGGAAAAAGTCTTTCATTGGCTCTCCCTTTGAAGTGGTGGAAACCTTCCAACTTCCCTTTGGATGACAGAAGTCAGTACGTAAAATTACAGTGCATGGTTTTCCCAAAACAGTGCCCACACCCCATATTTGCAGGGCTGGGGACTCTGCCTACAGTTTATTTTTAGTAGGCTATCTCCTTACAAAAGGCAGTAACTTCATGTGAAATTCCGGAAGGGCAGCAAATATAGAAAAAGCAAAATCATGGATATGAAAAGTGCATCGTGGGGTGGGCAGAAAAGGAGGATCAGAGGACTTCTTTCATTTGAAATTCTACTCTCCCACCTCCAGGAAGATACTTGTATCCAGCCCTAAGAGAATAACTGCAAAAATTACAATAGGAAGGTGCTGAGGAATTGTTCTTAGCGCACCCGCTTTCCTGGCACCGCTACATATATATCTAAAAAAGGAAATATTACTGAATCTTTTCCATCAGAACTAGATGCAACAGTCTGTACTGACGTAATGTGTCCAGGCTTCTTCATTTCTGCAGTTACACATACTGTGTACAAGCTTTCAAATTATATAGACTTACACATTAGCAGAAACAGGGAGAGAAATTCTTCACGATCTTTTCATTGAGGCAGTTTCTCCTTCGCTCTACCATGTGACCTTGACTCTCCAGAGCATGCAGAGGCTGGAAGCCTGTCAGTTCCTTTCCAGGTTCACCAGAAACTCCTCCTCACCAAGACAGCGATGTCAACCTTATAGTCCCTGAGCTGTGAGCTGTCTGCCTCATTCATTTCTAGCCAAAGAATAGGAGGACACTATACAAAGTAATACAGACACACTAGGCACGCATCTTGCACAGACAGTGTATTTCCTTGCTGTGTGTGGAGGAGATGTCAAATTCAGTTTTTCTGTTTATCATCCTTCTTATGCTCCTGCTGCTTCTGCAACCAAGAGGTGAGTATACCAAATTCCCATGACTGCTTTTCCTTTTCTTTTAAGTCTCTGTCTAGTTTCTGCACTGACTCAAATACTCCAGCCCTCCCCAGAACAGGCATATTTATTTACATGGGAAATAGTTTAAAACCCAAGACAAATCCAAACCTTGCATCACCATTTTGGCAGAAATAATAATAATTTGATTACTTAAAAAGAAATACTTCCTATTATCTTACTATTCCCATTCCACCTCTACTGATGGAATCATTGTTAACAAATCTTTCACAGAAGGTCTCTAATTTCATCCTGTTCAAGCTACGTACTTCTGTGAAACAGAAGCAAGCTCCAGACTATATAAGCTGTCAAAGAAAATATGCTGCCATCTTAATTTTCTTATTTCTCACTGTTAACTGGAACATGCTGTAGCTGTCAGTGTGACAGGGAGTAAGACATGATTTGTCATTTGTAAATTTACAGGTCCCTGTGCAAGCCTTAAACTGGAGTATTAGTAGGATCTAATGTTGGTAAAATGTCCCACTAAGTAAACACATATTTCTCCAGTGTCAGTTTCCAAACAAGTGACCACATTTTCTTGATTCTTGACGAGATGCAGAGATACAATGGACAGGTTTTCAAGAAAAAAATACTTTGCCATCGTAACAGCAGTCCAGCAAAACCCTGACTGCCTGGTAAATTTTGATTCTTTGTGGAAACTCTATTCACAGGGTATATGTGAAGTATAGGCTGATATTTTCAATCTAACTGGATGAGAAATACTTTAGAACTCTATACTCCAGTAAAATGAATTTCATCTGGAATCCAGTCACACAGGAATACCAAGAATACAGAGTATTGAAGAATAATTCTCAGCTTAGTCAGAAGGTCCCACTCAGACCTCCAAAAACGTGCAAACACAAATACCTTCTCAGGAGAACAACACTAAGAACAGATAGAACAAGAGCTCAGACCTATGTCTCATCAAACTGCTATTTTATGAACAAACGGAAGACTGATAATAATGTAGGAATAGAAAGAGATTACAGTAATCCAGCTTCAGTTTTATGGGAAGATATGTCACAGCTATCATAACTAACAGCAGGCATGATCCTCCCAACACACATTACGGGTGTCAATCCAGTGCTCTATGGGTATGAAGGAGCGTGCAGTATGAAGGAACGTGCAACACGTTCCTGATTCTTACCAACCCTGACATTTACCCTAGCAATTCAATGTAAGTGGTGGAATTTGAGTGGGTGGTGCCAAGTAATTTCCTTCTCCTTTAGTGTCATTTTGCACAGACTTATAGAAACTGTGGGAAGTTTTGAGCAAAATTCTTATGCCTCTAGGATAACTAAGCTCACCTGCCTTATCCAGGGAAGGGACATTAAATTCTATTGGAATATGGAAAGATCATCCAGAAAGCCAGTGTGCTTCCGAGAAACACGCCCTCTGGATATGGGAACATTTAGGAAGCTGTTGACATTACTCCCAGTGGCAGTTCAATAAATCTGAAAGACAGTGTTTAGCAAAGATGAAATGGAGACAGGTCTCTTCGTCAAGGCACCATGATAAAAACAGAAAGCATGTTTGATATCTAGTATATGTAATATTTTTGCTATGGACTGAGGTGATGTAAGAATGGACAAACACAAGAAGGACAATATCCTGTATCAGGTGGAATGCAGAAGTTTTCTTTGGCATAAAACTTCAGGTCATCCAAAGTACACCTTTATTACAAAATGTCTTGTCTTAAGAGGGACTAATCATAACAGCCTCAAACTTTTTCATCCTTCTACTTATTATAATAGCCATCAAAAAGAGATTTTTCATAGAAAGGGGGAAAAGTTTATATAAACCAAGAATTCAAAAAATTCCACCAATGTTGTAGAACAATGTTTATTTTTCTCTGAGGGTACCTTGCAAGGGAAAAGCCGTCAGAAGAGTATCCAAGTTGCAACTGATGTGCTAAATATTCATATTTAAAATACATGCATGAAAAATAGAAATACCAGTATAATATCCCTGATACCGGCCTCCTCTACATGTGCTCTTTTACATGCTGCCTATTTTTAATTCTGTCTGACTGACTAAACATTCTCTTTCAGGGACAGAGCCTTGTCTCAGCAGCAAGCTGGCATCTCCAGCACCACCACAGGCTGAAGTGAATGGTGATGATTCTATGAATTGGTCTGCAGTGTAGCAGATGATCACATAAGAGCTATTACTTTTTCTTGGTACTTCCAGCTGTTTCTATAAGCATTCAGGCTCTTTGGTGCATGTGTCTAATAGAGTAACTCAGACAGCAAAAAGAAACAACCAGCATTATGCACATATCCGACAAGTGTGCTCATGGTCATCATCAGTACCTTGACAACTACACAATTTTAAGTGCTTTTTGTAATGGAGTAGTCCTTGAGTCACACTGGCTTATCTGTAAGTACTCAGTGCAGCCTTTGGACATACAGTAAATAGATTAGCTGTAGTAGTTATGGTTACGGCTGTACCTTCTAGACAAATTTTACTTTTTCCATCATTCTTTGCACACTAAGCCTTTTTTTTAATCATTCTTCAGTGGTAAAAACTAAAAGAACTGATAAGAGCAGCATTTCTCAGACAACATACAGATTTAAACAAGGCAGTGAGACAAAAAAAAAGAAAACACAAGATGGTTAATGTTTATTATTAAGTTTCTAACTGTTGGGATCTGCCACAGATCCTCCTTGCAATTTTGCCCTATCTGAATGACAGCTCTATGCATTCTATGCATCAGATTTTTTTCTCTCTAAATGTTCTTAGCCTTCTTTACCTATACGTTCATCTTTAGAGTAGCAATAATTTACCAATCCTGCATGTGGATTAAGAATAACACAGGTTTTGGGGTAAATTCTCTCTTATTAATCAGAATATCTAAGCTGTAATTAAAGAAGCAAGACCATTTTATAAAAAAGAATTTGGCCCCAGATCTTTATTTCTTAGGTATTCATTTCACTTTAAAAGCATGTTTGCAATTACACAAACACCTGATTGCACCTCATATGCATAAAGCCCTGGTTATTACCTTTCTATCAAATGCTATGACAATGTCATTTAGCTTTAGTTACTCAGCCACAGCTTTCATTTTCAAAACACCAGAGCAATTAGCCTACCAAGTCAAGCACTCAACAGGTAGCTTTTACTGCTGGGCTTCTGCATGTCCAATCCTTACGATAAATGCACTGTTTATAATGACTGCTTTGTGTGATCTGTGAAGCAACTGACTTCTAACAATTCTTGGCTATTTTGATATGTTTTGAAGAGATGTGGTAGAAGAGAACAAAAACTGCAATAAACATCTTAAAAGAACTTGTCTCCCTAAAAAAATCTTAAAGTCAAAATTCTATGCATAAAATATTTTGGTAAGTTTCATGGTATAATCAACCATAGACTCATCTGAAAGAAACAAAGTATTTCTAACTCCCCCTCTCCTCCTTTGCTATGCATTTTTGTTTGAAGTGCAACTTCTATTTAAACAAAACCTAAAACTTCTATTTAAATACAGAATTACATATTGTATATTCAGGAAATGTTTTCAATTATGGTATTAAAAAACCACCTGCAGGAAATTTCTGATCTGGTATTTCATTTCTCTGATAAGTAGTATTTGGCTGCATAAAAATAATTACATTCATTAATGCTCGGCTGTTTATGCATATACTGCTTTTAATGCTTTCCCTGCAGGAGGTGAAAAAGCCACTTAACTGCTCTTGGGAAGAAGCTGCTGTGATGCAGACTCTGAAGGTCATAATGGGAACAGCTTATAGATGTCAATGTGAAGGCATTTTTCTCCATTTAGAATTGTAACATTGCCAAATAGAGCTCTGTATGTGTTAAAGACTTATTGCACACAAGAATGGTTTGGCATGGTGTGGTGGCCCCAGCCAGAAGCCAAGCACCACACTGCTTCTCACTTGTGCCCAGAGACTGCAGAAAATATCGAGGTGAGGAAAAGCAGACTTCTATTTTCAGCAGTCTTTCCTTTTTCCTCTTTATCTGAGGGAGCATAATAAAATGGCCAATCCAAGATGTCTGAGTGGCTGCCTTTTCCACTGAAAAGCACAAGGTTGTATGAATCCCCGTGGCTGGGGTGTTGGAACTAGATGATCTTAAGGACCTTTCCAACCCTAACTATTCTATGATTTTATGAATTTAAATGAAAAGGTGTTAGGCATAATAATTCAACCATTACTTTTGCTTCAATGTACACTCCACTCAGCCAGTAGCACTCTGCAGATCTTAAGAGACCATCATCTAAATCTCTAATGGTAGTGTCCAAACTGTTCACTATTATCTAACAGCCACAACCACAGTGTGCAACCTCCCATTTTAAACAACTCTGGTATCTCAGGACTGAAAGAAAGTAAATATTAGCATGTTGAAAAACGCTATAAACTATAGCAAACCATACTAAAACACAGAAATAGTAGATATGGGAATAAATAAGATACCCTAGGAGGAGTCAAAAGGGCTGATTCACAATCCTACCTTTGTACCTTGAAGATTAAATGCATAACCAATAAGCATGTTAGATAAGTGACAGACTCATAGTATTTATTTCAGTTTCAAAAATATTGTGTCAGATGCTTCAGTATTGTAAAGTAGTCTGTCCTAGTTTTGCATTTTTTCTGCTCAGCTTGTTATCTTATTCAGAACAAAACCATTGGTCAGACACAGTTTTCAATTAACCTCATTCTACCGATTATTTATCAGATTATTTTCTTCAAATGCTTACAAATTTGTCTGTTTTGATGTTCCTTAATTGCTTTCCTCTACATAAACTGTTCAAACAATTTCTAAACTATTAAAATTCAGGTTATTTGTTCAGCATTTCTGTGTCTACTTGCCTCCTCCACTAAGAGATGAAGTCTGTATTTGTCCTGTTTAGTCCTATGGTAAAGTCTCTGACTTGCATGAGCTGCATAGCAAAACCAATTCCACGGTAAGAAAAATCTCATCTGTAGAATATATTTGTTCCTAGAGTAATAGGAAAGGACCATACCATCACATAATATTAATGTTAAAAATAAACATGACACTTTTCCAAACAGAGCAGTTTGCCAGTTTAAAAAAACTCCTAAACCAAAATTCTGTGAAAAAGTTCCACAAGTATAGTTTTTGGAATTAGAATAAAAACCAAAAAACAAATGCTAAACTCCACAGAAAACATACTTCAGGTTATACTTCAATTGTTACACATCTTTCTTTCTTAAAAGACTAGTTAGTGCATCCTTTCTTCCCTCTGTCAAGAATTATGAACCCAAGAAGTCCTGAGAGTTTGTATTCTCTGGAGCCATCCTCTGCTCCACTTCAATAAGGCACGTGGAAGTGGCTCTTCAGCACGCTGAGAAGTCTTTGCTGAAAGACTATGGCTGTGCTATCCCACACAAGCAAAAAGGAAAGCAATTCAAAGCCTAATATCTGCATTTAAACTTAGTCATTTGACTATCTTGGATTCTGGTGAGTGTACTGTTGTCAGTACATTCTCTTAAATGTCCATTATAAAAGCAAAACTATTTTAATTAGTAAACTATAGGTCTCTATCTTGCTCACAGTATTACATGAGTATCGTTTTTTGGTTCACACGTACAAACAAAATACAGACAAGTGTTAGCCTCCCAGACAAAACAGGCAGTTTAAATATCCAGTGAATATCCTGGAAGAGACTCCCTATGCCAAACAGACACACTGGCAATATATTTGAAGGATCTCCTAAAGTTTTAGTCACAACAAGTTCCACTGAAGGCAACTGAGCCTATGCAGTAGAAAGTCCTGTGCCACAAGTGTCAAATTCCTTCTGCAACATGACACAAAAAGACAAATCTGTGATTCAGGTACAACCCAGTAATTTTACAGTCAACTGCCCAGACAGTTACATTCCCAAATAAGTAGACACTTTAAAATGGTGGCAAGCTAAACCAAGATCTCCTAGTTTGTCTATATAAGGATGCGAGTGTGTCTGTGCAAACACAAAAGCTGTATCTTAAAAAAAGGGGAAGTAGAGCTTATTTCATACATCTTAACTCAGAATAGCACCTGTATGAAGGCAAACTATTTCAAATCTTTTGGACAGGATCTCATGATACTTTGGTTTCTCACTCTGTTAGACAAGCATTCTACATAGGCTAGATGACAATTCAGATATGACTTTCTAGTTGTAAAATTATGAAAATAAATAATGGCATTACAGATGCATTCTGGGTTTCATTTTGATGAAAGATTATATTTTTTATGCTCTAATCTTCACTTTTCCATTTGTTACGCTGATTTTTAAGTTGACACTGCTGTCACTAAACCAAACCAAAGAGTTTTGGATCAGGTATTACAATATATTGTATATTACTCCTATATACTTCAGTAGGCACATAAGCTCAGTGTGTTTGCACGCATCCTTCAGTTTGAAACATTTAGAAGAATTATTAGTAATGCAGTTCTCAGGTCCTATAATCAAAATATTGGAAAGTTACACAGTTCTTTCGCTTTGGTTTTAGAATCAAGTGAAAAGGATAATCACCAAAATCAGACCGTAAACGATGTATATAGTTATGCTTAGCAGAGTTGTCAGTCTGAAAATCCAATGAATATAGATTAAGTTCCAAGAAAAAAAACAAAAGCAAACAGTGATTTGCAGTGAGCAATCCTATCAACAAATAGGAGGAACAAACAAATAGGATTATGATTGCTCAAGTAAGATGATTCCCCAAACCCACAAAGCAATCTCCCTGTCACATCTGAGTTTCAAGTGCCTTTCTGCATCTATTTTACAGTCTTGAAAAAACATTATCAGTGCGGAGTCTTGAGAAGAAAGGATGGTAAATCAGCTTTGGTTGTTGACTAATCAGATGATCACAATTAATTACAACACCAATCAGTTCACTGGATTATTAGGTTCATCTTTTTCTGATCAGCTACTTACAAATGTTGACACAGAGGATAAGAAGTCACAAAGCAGAACTCTCAGCACAGTATTAGAAAGTATGAAACACTATTTTGAATTAAACAAATTAACTTACAGCAGAGCACAGAAAAGTAGAAGTCAACTGTTTTTCAACTGCGTGTATACTGATACTATCAGTGAATTGATTGCTACGGAAATCTCTCTAGCTGGAGTCTCACAAACCTAAGAGGAGCCTTTCTCCTCTACCAAACTAAAAATTCTTAGAAAGGCTGTCTTATCTCTTTTTTCTCCCCGTTCCCAGTCTAGACTAGATACTAGCATATAAATTCTACCTTTTGTTTTACTGTCATTATCCAATGCTCTACAGTACCTATAGCATTTCCTTCACAATTTTCGTCCAGGCATCTCAATATTAATTTATTATTTGCTAATGCTATTTCTTTATAGTTACATTACTCATTATACGATATTGTTCCTGTGAAATTGCATTTTACTATTTCTAGAATAATCTCTCCCCTCGATTTTCTTATTTTTATACTTTAACTCCACTATAAACATCAAGGTATCTCTGCTGCTTCTCACTAATAATGTCCCACAGTGTTATGTTTTCTTTTAAGCTAGATACCTGTAAAAAAAATCTCATTATCCATAAATTGCTTAATAGTAAAAAACAAAAAGTGATGCATAATAAGTTACAATTCTTATGCTTGCGCTAAATATACCTTCAGCATAAGAAATAAGTATGTATACTCATGTCCTACTTTCATGTCAGTTAGCCTGAAATTGCCAGTGTGTATCCTACCTCAGATTATGTCACTTCATTGTATCTCCAAATGGCTTTATGTGCATACTGAAAGATGATGAAAGAACTGACCCTCTAGCATGCCCTTCAGCTTAATGAGTCATTGTGCATCACTGCTGCTTGAAATAACCTGTAAAAAGAAAAGGGAGTCACTCTGCCACAACCCTACTTATACCCACCTAGTCCATGCCATATAAACCAATGAACAAACCCTCTCTGCTACGAGTGTTATTGTCAGTGCTGTCTACCCCTTTGGTTTATACCCCAGGGATGGTGTCTGACAACTTGGCTCTTCTGCCGAAACAAACTTCTTAGAAAACCCTACACTGCTCTGTCTCAATGCCTGACTCTGCTGTATGTCACAGTAATTGTCCTGGGGACAGGGATTATATATTGTCAGAGATTTCATTTTTCCCTTTTCATTTTAACACATACCCTTGGAGTCATTTCATTTGTTCCTGTTAAACTAAACACCAAAATTCACACTTCCCATTGGGCATTCAGATGCTTATGAAACTCTTGCATGAATAGCAGGCTCTCTTCTCCCACTTCATCATTTGCTTTGCCATGGAATGTACTATTATGTTTGCCTTCAGATATTCTTTCCTCCCATCTGTAAATGTATACATGTAGCATGTTAGTCTGTTGCTTCATCCTGATTCTTCCTATAAATTGAACCAAATTACTTGTATGCAGTGAAAGAGGACAACCCCTCATAAGCATTCTGCCCCTTCCCTCCCAAACTGACTTCATAGGAGCTGTATCTGAGTAAAAGCTTCTGCAGAATCATCATGTTCTTTATTTCATGATCACTTTTGTGCATCTTATTTCCATCAGTCCTCACCTTAAAAAGAGGGTTTTTAAGAACTGTATGTTCTTTGGGCCAATGGGCAGAGTGCATTTGTGTTCTAACAACCCACGACTGACCAACCACAAAAAAAAGAGTGGGATGAGAATTATACAAACTGAACACCCAAAGTTGAGAGCTGGTTTCAAGTCCAAAGTTACAGATGCTCTGGCAACCTTCAGCCCCCAGTCTCTTGAAATATCCTACACTAAGCGATTTCCGCAGTTGTGGTAATTCTTTAGTTGACAGATAAGCTTGTGGTAATTCTTTAGTCGACAGATAAGCATTCCCTGAGTGACAGACACTCATTAGACTTGCCTTTGTGCGACCTGCTTTTACAACATATCCAGTGTACAAACTTCACCTCTAACAGTGCTTTGACTGCATTGGTGTTATGCTTGGGAAGAGTTTAATCCTTAGTATGCTTTGTGTGCCAGTCAGAGACCAAATTAGCAAAAAGATAATTACAGCTTATAAAGGTGTCTGTTCTTTTATGAATAAACACTCATTCTAATTTTGTAATTATTATTTTACCATTCTCAGGTAATTGTCAGTTACTCAACAACATCACTTCTTCTGCTACAGTGCAAATACAATTCCCAGAATTGCAGTAGAATTTCTTATACGAGGTATAAAAACTGCAAATTATTTAATACAACTTTAGAAAGCTCAGTGCTTATTCCCTAGCTCAGACATTATTTCCATTGCCAAATCTTACTGAAATAAGCATGTTAATACCTAATACTAGGGGATTTTTGTTTTCCTTCCTGAACAGGTGGCTCTGGTAAAATGGCACTCCATCAGGATGGTAACTGGATGAATCAAGTATCACAATGTTCCAGTTCTTTGTGCTTGAGTTATCTTCCTGCCCAGACTGGGAGGGATATCAAAGGCTCATGTGATCATAACTGACAAATTACCTGTCTGTTTTGCTCAAGACGATTAACTTACGGACACTGCACTGAAAAAGGCAGAATTACCACGCAATTTATTAATTAAAGTCATTCTTACCGCTTCTGTGTTTTTTGATTTACTTCATTTTTTACACACCTACCTACTCACCTGCCAGCTTTACATACCAGTGCCCATGGCCCAGGACCATGCACTGATGTGAAGGACCCCTCTGCCCCTGAGCCTGAAGCCCTGACCCTGTCCCAGCAATGCTGCAGAGTACTGGTCCCCAGCCCTGTTTCTGGCTTGTTTGGATTTCCTGCCTCATCCTTGGACATGGTTTGATCCACTGCTGCTGCCTGATGCACCCTGAAGTGCCAACAGGACCCCAATTGCATTTCCCCAACTCTGCTCCTCTGTCTGAGCCCACTGGTGAGGGCATTGAAGGTCCATATTGCATCCACCCTCACCTCTTGGCTTGGAGACTGTGGGAAGCAGCCCCTGCTCCTGCTGCTCCCTGACACAATTCATTAGGTAGCTGACTCTCAATTTTGCTTTTCTGGATGTGACACTCCTCTTTCCACTCCTAAAGCCCCTGAAGACTGAGCATCACTTTTGGTTAAAGGTCTATTATTCTGAATGCCCTAAGACCTGCATACTTAACTGGAGTAGGCTGATGTCATAAGCCTCCACAAGTGTGAAGTATATAGTCTCCATCCAAGAGACCCTGCATCTCAGCTCCTCAATAAACCAAAAGCCGTAAGTATGTCATATTTAAATTATAGTATTTTATTTATGAATAGACTGGGAGGTCACAACAGCCCTGTACTTTCTTCTCCATCCTGTAGCTTTTGTTCTATGGGATGTTATGCTGCTGAGGGCCCTATACCCTCCCCCATCATGTGGGGTACAGATACTGGGGGACCCTCAGCAGAGGCTCAGCCACTCTTCCCTAGCTGCCAGGATCAGATGATGACTTCAGTTTTCCTAGGTACAAGCACCAATCCCTGCATCCTTGGAAGTGTCCTTCTGGGAGCAAACTTCTTAGCTGTATGAAACCACACCAGTGCTTAGATGAAGGGAAGAGCTGTACACCCACACTCCAGAAACCCTCTGGTACTGATGTGTGCCACTGAACAAACCAGGCACATGCAGGCACTGTATGGACTCTTCTGCTGCAGGTAGCTTACAGAAAAGTTATTTGAATTTCATATGCAATTATTTATCCTGTACCAACTTCCTCTAGCAACCCATGATCTACCCTGACAGTACTCACATAGAGTTACCGAGAAACAACTATTCTGCAGTTCTTAGCTTTCAGTTTGCCCACTGTGTAGACAAGTCTAAAGCAAAACTCTTGCCTACAACACCCAAATTGTAACCCTTACTCAGTATCAATTTAACCTTTAAGCCTGCTTCTCACCAATCATATCTGCACTCTTGACTGATCATTTTACCTAAATTGTTACCCTCAGCATCAAACTATTCAGCCATTCAACACCACTGTCATGAATGTCACCACCTCTCTGAGAATCTCCATGGAAAACAGCACCCTGGCAGAGAAAGCACAAACCTCAGTGTTTACCCACACCTTTTGTGGCTGTGCTGGGCTGCTCCAATTACTGCCTCTGCCAGTCAGTGGTACTGCTGGGACGGCTGCAGCCAAAGCCAGTTGAATGCATGTAGCTGAATGCTGGAGTTTCAATTCACACAGTGAAATCGTTTCTCAGAACACGGCTAATCAGACTGAGCTGCTAACATTTATAATTTAGATAGCAAAATCTCATAAACCTGCCTTTGCTATTTGCTCTACCCTCTTACAGTAATCACTTCAGTATGCTGCTGGCCCCCTTTCCCTGAATTTCCCCAAATAAAAGTGCTTTAGGCCACTCAGGTCTTCTATTTACAGAGTCATAACCCAAACTCCACTTGAAGAGCGGCACTACAACCTGCCCCAGAAGATTCAGGCAGCCTGTCATACTGTAAACTTGCTTTAGAAATCCACCCTGACGAAGCCTGACAGCCAAAAAATATTGCAGTGCCAGAGAAGCTGATTGCTACTATTAATACCCAGAAAGAACAGCAGTAACGAGCACAAACTCTGAAACTACTTCAACGATCAAGTGCAGCCATCTTTAGCCCAATGATGAAGTAATTCTGAAATAAACATAAAGGACTTTTGGAAATATCTCAGTAAAAAAGTTCAGAGAACTCCAGAAAAATATGGAGGTATCAATGACATTGAAAAATAACACCTAAATGTTCCCAAGTTATATTAGTTACTGAATTAATTTTCATTAATTAATGAAAAATCCACTGGGTTTCCCTTATCTCCATTCCTTCAAAAAATGTAATATTAATATTTTGCATAGAATTGATTTAATTGATTTTAGAGACTTGCAAATGGCACTTTAGACACTGAGCAATGGTCAATACTTTTCTCTGACTATAATTTCATCTTCATGTAAAAAACTAAACAGCAGCTTGTAACTGCAATTCTGAGATTGTCTATTTAAGTAAACATCTTATTACATACATTCAATGTCATAACTACATATTTCAATTTAAAATCCCATCAAAACACCAGTTACTAATTCACAAAACTTTACTTATTTCATAAACTGTTCTATGACTTAAAATTAGCCCTACCAGAAATTAAAAGAAAACAAATGAATACTTATTAACCTACACCACTATAACTGAAAAAAGATGTTTCAAATGGAAATCTTTCTCTAGCTGCTTGGCTGACATTTGAAAGTAATCATACTTGAAACTGCTAACCAGTTCATCATTACGGATTATAAAGAAATTCAAGCACTAAAAACTTCATAATACCCAAAGTGAGTTGGCCTCTGCAATTGCAATTCAAGTGCTTTTACAGAATGATCACGGTACGTTATCTCCACTGTCACTTTTCACCTCCACAGGACTCACATCACATCTACTGCACAGGACGGACTTATGTGATGTAAATCAGAGTTATGCTGTAGAAGGGGTTGGTTTCTGTCAGCCTGCTCACCTCTGTCCACTAGTACTCCACGACCAGGTTTTCTTGCAGTAGTACCCTTGGGTAAATCTCATCCAATTTCATAGGTCTGACTAGATGTGTTTTCCCCAATTAGTCCTTAACCTCTTCCTTGCCAGTTGCTGGCTTCACCTTTTCTTTCCTAAAACATGCTGAAATGCACAGTAGTCTAGGAGCAGTATTTGCCTGATAAGACTGAGGCATGAAAGGTGATGACCTCTTCAGTCTTTTCCCTTTTGTTCATCACTATTTTGGCTTCTCCATGCATCAACTGACTTACATTCCCCTCAACGTCTTTCGCTTTCATGATACATACGCCTGTAAAATCCCCTGCCGCGATCTTTTATGATCTTTTATGGAGTTTGCTCCATCTGGGCTTTGACCTTCCTCATTTCACCCCCCATTGCACAGCCAAACCTTTTCATACTCCTTTACTGTTCCCCTTTGCACTCCTTGGTCTCTTCCTGTGCTTCAGGAAGCTTTGTGTTCACCGAAGCGAGCCTTCTGCCATAATTTGCGGTCTTCCCGCACAACAGGGTGGTTTGTTCCCAAGTTGTGAGCAAATACTTATTTATTTACATTTGGTGAGCACCCTTTTCCTGCGAAGCGGCTCCACAGCTGATTCAAAATCCACTGAATTCGTGACTGCCAGTGGTGATGCTGTATGAAGGAATGATCAAAGCATAGGCAGTTATGGATAACAATCAAGTTAAAATGGAAATTACGCCAATACAGTTTAGATTATCAATCTAAACATATAGTCCAGGCCCACAGGAGGCTTATACCAAATGCAATAGCCTGCACTTCTGGCTGAACATACTGATGTGAAGCTGCTGCAGGTATATCTACCCAATAAGGCCAGTTAGCCTTCCAGTTCTACTGCCAACATCAGTCCTGTTTCCTACCTGGGTATCAAGGGTTGACAACGGTAGTATTGCTGAGTGAGAGAGCAGCAGGAATTGTACTGAGGCCACTAAATTTGTTTCACATGAACTATGAAAAGAGCAGAGCAAAATCCACACTGGCATCTGCTGGAAACTGTTTTGTTTCTCACTGCTCAGATTTTGAGCATGAACAAGTATTTATTATTGGTAAGACAGGTTAATAATTTATTTTTTACTGACCATATGAGCTTTACAAAATAAAAAGCACAAGGACAGAGCTTCAACAGGGAGGAGTAAATGCGAAATTAATAAGCAGGAAAGGAATGAATAAGCTTAGATGCGTGCCAAGAATCGCATTCCTAAAAGCGCTGCATGTCTGCACCAAGGAAAAACTCCAGCTATTCAGATGTCATTGAAACACAATCAATCTCCTTGACAGAAGGAAAGAAAGAAAGAAATGGTACTATTTGTATTACTGGAAACCAAGAAGAAAACTGGTGGATAATTTCAGTATTACCTTCAATAGGTAATTCCTGCACTTGACTTAAGAGTGGGAGCCACTAGGTTAGCTTGGATTATAAGGAGAAATGGAAGTCAATTACTTACACTGTGTGTACAGCCATCTTTAAAGTTTTTGATAGATGAAAGCCAGTACATGACAGTTATCAAAGTATTAAATATATTTCGTTTCCTACATATTTGTTTTTACCTATTATGTCTGATACTGCAAGAAAAGTTTGCAACAGCATCCCCCACACTCCCTGTTTACTACCTAGAAATGCATATTTACTTTGCTAAAGCATGGTAGATAAAGTTCTCACATACTTGTAGGAGAGGAAACAAAAACTGTATGTAGGGATTATGATGCTTTCACTTTGTAAACATTAAATCTTAAGAGTTTACAGCCTAAAGATGATTTACAATAATGATCTACCCAAGCCCTTGAAGAATGGCTATGTAACACATCCACTAGCAATAAAACATAATGATAGGGCTCATGCTATGAAAAACTAACATTTGCTTACATAAATTACCCCCCATTTAGTAATTACACTGTGTGTCTGCAATAAGGTCAAGCAAAATGCAACCCTGGCAGAAGCAATACTGCACGCATTATAGTCTAGACAGAGATATGTCAGAGAATTATGGGGGATAATTAACCAGTTAATGCTTTCCATGTGTTTCATGATATGTGGAGCTGCAATTCTAGAATAAAATTTTTGTGCTAATGCAGTCACTTTCTGCCTTCTTAAAAGAAATAATACCACCAACTGCTGCTATTCAGGCCAGACAGTCCTGAAAAAAGAAAGTATATAGCTATACAAACACATTCAAACCCCCAAACAGATGCACACACATCTTTCTTTCTGGTTTATTAGCAAGTAATGATGTCTTTTCATTATAGATAACACTAATGTCGAAGTATTTAAAGTACCTATACTTTTGGAGGTGCAAATGGTGAAACAAACTCAGCATTTACAGGCCACCTGAGTATACACAAATGTGACATACAGCAGTAGTGTAACTCCAAACAGGCAGTACTCCATTCAGGTGTCTACTTAAGCAAGCCACTTAAGTCATAAATCAAAGGAAGGTGACTGATTTTCCTGAACTCCTCCAAGGTGGACATGCTGCGTACTTAACAATATGTACCTCAGGTTTTTTTTGATTAAAGCTCGAATAAAAAAACCTCTTCAGTCAAGAAAAAAAATGAACAACTGAAACCAAAACAAACCCCCACAACCCAATGAAATAAAAAACCCAACAAAATTTCTAGTAAATATGGAATTAACTTAGTGTCCAAAAACTACATTAATTCACTTTTCTACAGTCTAATTGAAGGCAAAACCAAAAATTAGCTGTCCTCTCAGAAGTAAAGCCAAAACAAAACTAAAAAAGCAAACAGGCTGTTCCTGTAAAACACATTTAAAATTCCCACATTGTTCCTGTAAATCATGTGAAATTTCAGTTCAGGAAAAATGCATCATTCATGTGAATTTCCTGCTCTCCCATTTCAGCGCTTGTGATCCCAGTGACAGCCATGCTCCAGCTGATTTTGCTGGTGGATCCTGTGCCTGTGTGTGGAAAGGTGACACAATTGTGCCAAGGATCAGGCTAAAGAGCATTAGACAAGATGATACGTATTTTCAAGACAGACGATGTGTAGCATACAAGACTTCACCCTAGTGCAACCAGACAGTGAGCACAAGCAGCCAACTGTAACATATAACTGCCAAAAGTACAAACGACAGCACCCATTTTCTCACATTTACATAGATTAGAGGACACTCCTTCTTAATATGAAGTTGGGCAACAAGAAACAAAAATGTCCTCAACACATATTAATTAGCTACAATGAATCCAGGAATTCTTTTCTGGGAAATAAAATTTTCTATTTTATTATGTACTTTCATTTCATAATGGGTTTAAAAAAAATGCCACCCCTACTTTTATATGCACAATTATATATTATAGTGTGTGCTTTCATGACTCTGTCTTTTGAAAAACTTTCCAAGTCTTGTACTTCTGCACACAGTAAATCACATATAAAGATGGATGAATGACAGCAGGGCAAGAGGAGGAAATATTTAACAATGCTACTGTCCTTCAAGAGAAAACACTGAAGCTGTAACCAACTAACTATAATAAATGAGTACCTGACAACAAGAAATGAACTGTGAAAGTAAAAAAGCTACACTAGCACAAATATTTCAAGAGTGCTTTATCATGGAAATCCTTGTGAAATCTTAGCTAAAAATGCTATCAGGCAGATGTTAAATGTTTTCATACAGCACATGCAGAAGCAGTTAAAATACATGAATAATATTACTTTTTTTTTTTTTTAATTGTTCTTTCTTTCCAAAGGAAACTTTCTTACAAATAATAAAGAACTTGTAAATAGAATATGAAGCTAATTAGGGAAGAAAGTAGGGGAAAAAACCTAAACCCCACAACCCTCTAATATCATTAACTAATTTTTAAAGAGGGATGTCTTCCTTCCTGCTAGCTGTGACATGAGACAGAAACTTGGCACAGACTTTGCTGGCAGAAGACAGGAAAATCTTTTCTTCCTACTCTGTGTCTGCAGGGCTGTGTGTGCATCAGTGAACTACAGCTGGAAATTAGTATCACCTTGCACCTTGCTCTAGCTTTGAACCATCTTACTCCAGTTGTGTGTTAGTTTGTATGATGTCCAGAGAAACATTCAAATTGGATAAAAATGATGAAACTGAATTAGTGACAGGCATCACATCCTTTTTACTTCAGTCTTTATGAAAAGTCTCCATTTACCCCCAAATTAACTATCCACTTTGCTAATCCTCTCAGAAAGGGGGAAATCCATTTGATTGTGAGTAATGGACTTCCATCTTTCTTTCTCCAAGTGTTCTTACTACACTGTTTTCTCTGCTCCAGGAAAAATCTTACAAAGTGCTAACAATCCTCCATGGAGATGTGTAATGGTAATAAGAACACAAGTTCAACATTCACAGGGCAAAGTTTCACCAAACATGACATCTAGAAATGATCTGCTGCTTTTCAGGCTTCAGCTCATGAGTGGAATGTAAACTAAGCAGACTTGGTAGTCTGCAGCCTAGTTCATCACACTCCCCTGAAAGTCCTATTTTTTTTTATTTACTTACTTCATCAGTAGGCTTCCTGAGAAAATACTTCCAAAATGGATAAAAATAATGAAGTTTGGTTAAGTGTGGTTAGTGGGAACTGCAGTTCTTAGGGCTTCAGTGCTAAGGATATTAGCAGAGAGTGTTTCTTTGATGGAATGGCATAAAAGCCTTCTCACAGGAAAAGACTTGAGCACTGGCTCAACTTGAGCTGCTGGCATTACTCTCTTGCACTTGAAGTGAGACAGCTCATATGCCCAAACCATTCTGAAAGGGGGTGATAAAATGTTTACTCTGTGAAGCTGGCTGGCTTATCCAGAAGGATGAAGCTAGCTCAGTGTACTTCAAACAGGTATCTCTACTGGAATTCCTCTGACTGCATGAAAAGACCAAATGATTTCACTCCTATGGGAAGTTTCTACAGATCTGAAGCAGTCCACTGTAAGATAAGGGCGAAAGCTGCAGAAGTATGCCCTGCCTTTCCTTCACTATGTAGAGCTGTGTGTTTTCACACGTTCCTTTTTCACACTGCCTAGTGATACAAACAGTTTTAAGAGGAAAAAAGCTAGTCAATGTACGAATCAAACTATGAGCACCAAAGATCCTGAACCTCAGCAAGTATTGCTTCATTATCTGTGGGGGAACTGAGTAGACATAGAAACTCTGGATGATTGCATTTATCATCGTCTTTGGGTAAATAAAACATCATCCTCTATTATCAATCACCATGACCACGACTACAGAATTGTCAAAATCAGATTTTCTCTCATGCTGAGATAAACAGTATTTTCTGTGGAGTCAGACTGACTACACCAGTTTTTCAAAGCACCCATTTGAAAAGGACTATCCAGTATTTTGGATCGTCAGCAAAGCAACAACAGAGGTACACTCTGGTTCCTGCTGGCACCTGGGCCCTTGCGATTCTTTCCAGCAGACCCAGACAGCTGAGACAGAACTGGCTCCATCTCTCCAGTTTCCCATGCAGTGACTGCATGGACGTGCTGACACATTCTAAAATACACGTGGTGCCACACAGGCTTGGAGACTCTTCCCAAAAAGAAAATAGTGAGGCCACTGTCATACAGCTCTGCAGCTGGCCAGCGAGAAGGAGGCCAGTTGTAGTCAGCTGGGCTTGGAGTCAGCTCAAATCAAGTCAGCTGGCCACCAAGATTCAGATCATACTTTATTACAGGGTCTACCAAGCTAACACTCACTACTGAATAAAGGAAAACTGTTCTGAAATGAAAAAAAAAACACCAACAAACCATAGAATCTAAACCCTTTCACAAAACAACTTCACGTTCTTCAGAGCATTACACATCCACAAGGCTTAAACCTCTGACAGAAGTAAATATAAATTAACACTACCTAACCGTGCAAATACGAGAGGACATTTAGTTTTTACATTAGGCAAAAGTTAACAGCAGGCATTCAACCTGAAAGGAATTAAACCCTCCAAACGCTGAGAAAATAGTAATTTAAAACATACTTGAGATAGTCAACACATCCCTAATCCATGGTACACCATGAGCCATTCAGCCTAAGAGGCAACAGTTGATAGTTTTATCATCATTGCTGAGCCTAATAATATCCTGAGATGAAAGCAAAGGTACCGTGGCACTTTGGTTCTTTTTATATGTGCACGTATAATTTCCAGCAAGAATAAATTAGTAAATTACAGGAAGAACACACGCCTGTCACAGTAACAAGTAAGTATTTCTGTTTAAGAGAATAGGAACTAAACTTCAGCTAGGTCCTAAATTATCAGACTCTGACATATAGGTCAAATATTTCTAATTTTTATCCAAACGTGAAGCCCCACTGCAATATAAATGAGCTTCCTTGTTTGCCCAGGGATTACTTAAATAGTATTTTGAAGATGGATGCCCATACATCACTTTCTAGCTATAGCATTAGGAAAATCAATACACTGGGAGCTCCTTCTGCATTGGAAGGCAGACTTAGGAAAAGTAGCCCAGCCTCTCTTATCAGATAAAATGATGGAGGAAGGAGGTATGCCTTAAGTACAGGAGAGTAAAAAGTGTCTGGAATTATTCTGTACTAGTTTTCAGACCAAAGGAGAATACAAAAAGCATTCCACAACATCAGTTTAAAAACAAAATTTCTGGTTGAGATTTTGATCAACTTAAGCCCAGAATGAACTTCCAGAGCAATGTGGCATTTGTAGTATCAATCTGATAGGCTGAAGTAATGCTTTTACCAGAAATGCTGAAAGAGCATTAAACTTCAGAGTGCTATTTGAATACCACTGCTATAATTAATTCAGTATGACCTTGCATAAACCTTCTAGATTTGTTCATGAATATGCAAAGTGGAAGTAACTGCACTGTGAAGAAAAAGTGGGGTGCTTAAGTATCTGACACAGCTACACATTTAATTCTGCTGCTACTTTTCCCTTGAGTATCTTCTGAATAAAAATATTACTGCAGCAATCAGAGGACACTGATATATTCATACTAAAAGTTCCCTCTCCCCTGTAAACCATAACATTAGATTTTTATTTCAGCTACATTTCTGAATGATCACAGCATTCAGTAAGGAACAGTCCCTCTCATGTCTTTCAGAAATTCACCTCTGAAACTTTTTGCTTAACTGGGATGCAGTTATTGTGGCCTCTCAGATTGGTTTGTGACTCTTCCTCAGACCAGACCTGTCAGCTTCTTGAAAGGAGAAATACATTTTCCACAGCAGACTGGCTTGTATTAATTTCCTATGATTTCTCCCATTTTGGTTTGTGGTTGGAAAACTCTGCATATGGTTGTGAACATTTACACATGAACTAGTGAAAGTTTTTGGCCTTGTTAAAAAATACATTTTGCATTTTTCATGCCCATGAAAGCAGCCTCTTTGAAAGTCTTGATTTGGGGTTTCTCAAATTTGACAAACTCATTATCAACTACATCAAACCTACAAATGATTTTCAAAGCTGCTAAATCAGTGACCGTCTAGAAACACTAAAGCCTCTAAAAATCAGGCTCTTGTACAGAAACCTAGTCATTGATTAAAATGCCTGCCATTAAGTAAATGCAACAGGAGTTTACTCCTTTTTATAGTGTTTTAAAAGACAAGAAACAACAGTTCTGCTCATTTTCCCTCCTTTGAACTATGCTTCTATCTCGTACTCTTGGATGCATTATCAAATTTACTGCAGAGTTTTTCAAAATTCAATGTGTACAAGTAATACAGAACTTCTGAGCTAATGTATTTAAAAGTAAGCAATATGCCATTCAGCTTTAACCTGGAAGGACAAGATGTAGAATTTGTGATCAAGATACCTTCAGTTATATTAAACTGGCAATTATCTGGTAGTCATTTGTACATAGAGTGAGTATCAGGAATCCTCAGTTTCTTTAAAATGTTGCTGACATTTGCCCCTCAGCTCCTCAACAGCTCGCTGTTGCTGAGACCCAGGAGTGTAAATGATACATTTGAATAATAATATTAGTTAAAAGGGATTAAACTTCACAAAATCAGACATTAAGGCTGAGCTTATCCTTAGCTTCTTGTCAAGTCTATCCTCAGCACTTACTGTGAACTCCAGGTCATAGAGGAATTATCAAACTGAGGAGAGCTCTCAGGAGTGTGTGTTTCACAACATACCAGTACAGTCAATATAACCCTGGACACCACAGGGGTTATACAACACCCTAGCTGTGGCCAAATGAGGTTCAGCCCACGGTGTGCAACTCCATAGATTACATAAATCATAGCCTGTGTTTCACCACAATACACTCATAGAATATAGCTAGATAATTGTCATCAAATCTGCTGATCTGATGGTCCTCAGATGTTGATTTGATTACACCAGCTTTGTAATTTTTATAGCTCAAAATATATTAAAAAGACAAGAACAGCAGTGATTACCCTTTTCTCCAATATTAGACTGGCTTTGAAGAGGGTAAGAGGAGGAAAAATTGTGGGTTTGGATTTGGACAGCTTCCTCTCTACAAGCAGATAACCCTGCCTCCATATCTTTCTAGGTAGCTGTCTCTCTCTCATGTCACTTGCTTGCTGTAGGTGCTTGTAGTAAAAGTCCCTCCCTTGAATAGGCTGCCAGTAGAAATACACAATTAATAGGAGTTTTGTCCTAATTTTGAATTCTAACTGGCTTCTTGATGGAGTGTGGACTTTCTGCTACCTGATGCACAAGATTGCAAGGTCAGCCTGAGAAGAGCTCCTGAGCTCTAGGAAAAGCAAGGGAAATACTGAGATCAATTGTCAAGTCCAACAGCTTTATATCCACTACAGCATGGATAGGGACAGGCAAAATGTGACTGTTGTGTTGGCAGAAGAAGGATCATGTATCAGCAGCAAAGTTCTACTATAAAAAGCCAGCTCTTTTTATGCACAACTGAAGATATTTAGAGCCTTTACCAGTCAGTAAAGACAGAAACATATTACAGCTTCAATAATCACTGCTTCTGTATCTGTATGCAAATACACATAAACACATACATGCACATGCACACGTATCAGGTATCAGTTTAGCTTTGTAAGAAAGGTTACACATTTATGTAAGAATGTTTCTTCGTATATATGCATGTTTCTTTAGAAACTAACCAGATGATGAATAATACAGCCTGTGCTATTGATTCTATGCTGCTCCCACACCTTTTGTCAGTATGCAGCAGAATGTTTTGAATATAACAGATTATAGAAGTTCCTAAGAATAGGAATCGATAGATTTTGGATGCTTACAAGAGAACTGGATGAGAAGTAAGACAGTGAGATAAATGAATTAGCTGTAAATGTCTGTGAAACAGATAATTTACCCACAAAACAGTTAAAATATCTGATATTCAGGCTTCAAAGTGAGCACAAAAAGTTTTAACAACTTAATTAATTTCTTCCCAAAATCTGATCTCTCCAGAGAATACTACTGGGTCAGTTACATTCAATTCATGTTTTAAAAGCTCTCTTCCCCTTTGCTTTTCTACTCTGAGAGCTTACTATGTATTTTTCAGCTGAAAAATAATTCATGGTATTCTGTGAAAGGTTTGGCAAGTACGAACATATGAAGTATGGAAATTTGAAAGGTATGGGGCTGTATAAACAAAACCTATTTGAATTACTCTCCCATGCAATTTCTAATCAACTAATGAGGGGAGGTAAGTATTCTAACACAGCTTTGATTTTTACAATTGCTCCTGTACCTTCGGTGTATGATGAACATTTAAAAAAAAAAACATGAAAAAAAAAGCATTTTATGAATTTGCACCCAAAACCAAACTAGAATCTTAAACCAGTAAATTCTTAAAATCCTTAGAAGTCCTCACATGCGATTCTATGAGCTTAAATTCATTTTAAATTCATAGCTGAAACACGGTTACAGACTTTATTTCAGGACAAAAACTCTCCAAAAGATTTTTGCCTGGGATTTTCCAGATATTCTTTGTACACAGACTTAGTTCTGTGATAAGTAAGCTGGAGCTTCAGGTTGAGACAACATTATGCAATGTTGATTTTTAAATTTCATGTTCAGGATTGTAACACCCCCTCTCCCTCCCCCCAATAAATAACAGGGATTCAAAATTCAGTTTTCACCTGACTTTCCCTAATAAGTCTAAATGAATCAGAATGTGTAAAGCAAAGATGCAGTACTTCCCTAGCACAAGTAAAGCAGTCACAGCTGAAATACAAAACGAAACAGAGAAGTTAGACTTTCACAGAACTTAATGAGGCAGGGTACTAGTACCATTACGGGGAGGTAAGTAAATAAGGTGATTACTCAAACACATCTCACACTGAGGTCTGGCAATTTATGAAAGATGAATTTTAAGATTAAATTTGTAATGATAGGTATAACACTCTATTTGGAGCTTTGAATTACCTAACCCATTTCACAGTACTCAAGTTATGTAAAATCAATTAGTACAATATTGTATTAAAGCTATTTCCTTGTTTCAGTTCACCAAAGTGCACAAAAAGAAGTTTGTAAATAATGTCTTTATGGAAGAAAAATAAAATATGAAAAGAAGGTTCGATGTCGCTGCTGTTTTTCACCTGGATTATTGCATGACTGGAATTGCAGACTTTTGGTTAGGACTGACAACGAATAAGCAGGTAAGAGTACTAAAAATTGTAGTTAATAAGCAACTCATTAACTGAAAAGACATAAGAAACTCTCATCAAGAAACTGAGAAAAGGAAAGATCAGTAGAAAGAAGAATTCATATACTGTAGAGAAAAAACTTAAACCAAGGATCTGACTATTCCTATAGAATGGCTATTGCAAACCACTTACTAGCACTGCACATGGGATGGATTATATTACAGCACCTCTCATATATTATTTAAGGTTTTCAGCAGTGAATGCCTCAGAAAATCAAAAGCACAGAAGACTGAAAAAAAAACCCAAATCCTCCAGACATAATTGCTAGCATTAAACCTTATGCAATACAAACTGATGCCTCTAAAATCTGTCAACATTACAGATTCAGAAACATTTGTGAAGTATTCTGAACACCACCACTTTTCCTACAATACTGAGTATCATCACTGATAAGCCTGATGCTACTGAATTTTAACCAGTGCCCCTTCAAAAAAGAACTCTAGCAAAAGCAGGAAAAAAACCCTGCAGAGAACAACCAAACTGGAGTCTTAGAAGAAATTCTGCAATGGAAGATGGCAGTGGACTTTCCATTTCTAGATAAACACAGCACTATCTCAGCCAGCAACATTACATCTTCCTGATTTACATTACCTTCCTTGTCCAGTGAGATCTTGAAATGGGAATAGGAGGCTTGTAACTAGTCACAAGTGGAAAGTGTGAGAGCTGTTCGGTTTATTGGGGGTGGTGAGTGTTTTAAGGAATGCTAGCTACAGTACTAGCATATGCTACTCCAATCATCTCCACAGAGCTTTCTGATCTCTTTTTTTTCTGGCATTCACAGTTTCCTTCAGCCTACCGTCCCGGTATCTTACATGCATTCAATGCAAAAATCCAGTTAGCAGCTCAGAGGTCAAATTACACTCTTCTCTCTTGACAAACTCCAAACTGACATTCTGTTCAGAGAGAGACAGATTTTCAACAGCAACCGGGGAAAGGTAAACAAGACTGCTTCCTCTGGTATGGAGAAAATGTAAGTTCAACCCTCTCCAAATGTTCTGGCTCTATCAAAGAGCATCCACACAGACTAAGTGAGATGAAATTGTCTAAAGAAGATAGACAAAGGCCAAGTAAGTACCTGAAGTTGCTAGAGAGGGCAGACAGCTGTATCTGAGAAATCGGGATGGGTTTTTATCAGAAAGATATTACAAAGCTGTAATATGTTTGGAGGGCCAACCTGCTCAGGACAGCCATTTGAGCTGCATACTTACAGCTACCTGGGAAGGAGTCAAGAGTTGTAATATGCACAGTCTTTTGCAGGCAGATATGAGCTTATTTTGCATGAGCTGACTAGAAGCCATTGTGCTATGATAGCATACCATTGAGCACGTGCCGCAAAGCAGTGTGTATTAGATCAGGCAACATACCATTCTCATGTGTCCCCAAGTCCTCAGGCTGACACAGGGTGCAGGCTATAGTAACTCATATCAGTTTGCAAATGGGTGTACACATACACTCACAGAAAAAAAAATACAAAAAGAATAAGAAAGATTTCAAGACCAATGTGCAATGAATCCATCAACTGTGAGGTAGGAAGAAGTGAGGTTTGCAGGATCAGGGATAGGTATGAGTCCCTGAGAAGAGGCTGGGAAAAATTAACATGAAGACAGAGCTTATGGTGTGGGCAGACCAACACTGGACATGCTCATTCAGCAAAAGGGCATCATTAAGCCCCAGATTTATAATGGACACTTTTTCACTTCTTTCAGAGGCAGCTCTTCAACTGACAAAGGTTAAACACTGGAAGAGTGAGACATGTAACATTGTACAGGTCTTTACAGAATGACCTGAGTCATTTTGAAAGAATTTTTCTGAGCAACTTTTCTTCTAGAGATTTCAGTGCAAAGCAACACAATTATACTACCAATCTCTCTTCAAAATCAATTCAACTCTGGTACAAATATCTACCTCTAGTCACATATACCAACAGCTGATATTCACATACACGTATCTGCATTTAAGCCCAATATAACAATATTTGCAATATGGCAGTTATTACCTTCTATCTTTCATTCTCTTCCAACCACATACAAACTGTCAATAGTAACTATTACTTTTTCCCATGAACTTTTCACATATTGCTCATGAAAGGGAGACATTTAATTTGATGAAACAGCACAAAGACAAAAACGGTTCTTGCTACAGTTATGTAAAAAAAATTTCTATTTTACTTTGCCTCCTATCAATGTATGTTTTATTTAGCTCTTTGAAGGATATCTGGTTTGGATGCAGCACACAACATAGACTGTACTACTGATACATACTATTCACCTAATAATTTTCCTGTGATGTACGTAAAAATATTAACAGAATCTGTAATATACAAGGAGAAAAAAAAATAAATGCTTAAAAGAACTTGCCTAATATGCTAAAATATTTCAACAAATTGATATTCAGAAATTGCTATGACTCAAGCCTTTGTAAGGTTTTGTCAGAACTGAAACTCTTCTTACTCATCCTATTTTCATTCTCACATCTACAGCAATTTTTAGGAATGCATAGATCATATTGCACGTATTTATATAAGTGCACCTTGGTGTTGCATATACAAGTTTGATATACAAATATAAGCATACTTGTTAAAGATCTATTTAAGTATTCTAGCTGCACAATGTTAAATTGGTCGGTCTCTTATTGAAATCCATTTCTCACCTTCACAGAGCAGAAAAAAATCTACTTTAAATATCTATCATAACTCCAGCAATGGCATCTGGAACCTGTAGGTCTTGTGAGCATCTTGCTTACTTTTTTGCACTGATTCAATTGGGTGTAATAGTGAGAACATACTGACTTCACTTAAGTAACTAAGGAAATGAGGTACATCTGCAAGATGAAAAACACCATTATATACAAGCTCAGATGAGAAGACTGGTCAAAACTGCTAAAGAAAGAAAAACAGAAAACTCAGAGCAACTCTTCTAATTGTCTTCTAAATAGCTTGAAGCCTGTTTTCTAATTAATTTCCAACTTTAAATTTACAGCACTGAAAGTCATTGTCTCTGCTGACGCATAAACCAATTATTTACTATACAGATGCCTAAGAATGAGAAATGCCAATTCAAGCCAAAGTGAGATGACTAAGGCAAAGCAAATGTTTTGCAGTACTCACCTTAGGCACCCAGTGGCATTGCGCAGCACCTGTGATGAATGGAGTTGTATTTTATGATCATCCTGGAGCGGAGAGTTTTCCCATCCAGAGTGGGGAATGATCACTGCATTGGTCAACACTGCAAGGGCATCCTGGATGATTGGCATTTTCAGTGCATCACAGGAGGATAGATTCCAGAGAACTCCTACAAAAAAAACCAAATAACTAATAATTAATATTTCTGCAAAAAAAAAAAATTGAGTACTTTTCATTAAAAAAATACCAGCAAAACATTTCACGACATGGGTGTGCTTACTAAAGCTGTTCCTGTCAAGAAAAAATGCCCTTACAATTTAGATGGGGCTGAATGACACCCTCACTGTTTTGCAGTGCAAATACGACTTTGAATACACAAGTAATCAAAGCAATACTGGAAATTTTTGAGAACTAAACCTAAAAAATTAGCAGCTGGTTATGATCTTGGCCTGTTTAGGCTGCGAACCACACGTGGAATGAAGGACTGTTACATACTTTTTTTTAGGGCTTGGACTTCAGATTTCTGTCTTCTAAATGAAAATAATAAAAAACAATAGTAGAAAATAGGTCCTGATTTATGCTGTCACGTTGATAGATATGCAATTAGAGAACAAAACCACAACCCTGTGATCTTCACTGTAATGAAAGTAACTGTCTAGGGTAGTTGGTACTACAAGCAAAAAGACTTCCTCCACAACCTGATACGGTAGCATGGTATTATCCCAGCCTTCAACAAGTCGTTTTTTATTTTGCAAATGTTTTACTACTCAAAGTTACAGAATACTACTAGTTTTGCACAGAAACAACCAGCTTAATTGTGCAACTCACAAGAAGATTTACTGGAATTAAAACCAAAACCCTTCTGTTAAAATTCATCATGTGCTAAAGAAAAGGAAGAGCAAACAAAAGCCAAAGCTTTCTGAGCACTGCCACAAGGATCAGGGCCACTGCCAATGTGCCACACAGAAAGCAGGCGAGACATTGTTAGGGGCGAAAGAGACTCTGCTTTTCATTCCCTTTTGCATATTTGTATAGTTGCTGGAAAAGTACATTTGATTTCTGTGCTGTGCCAAAACCCTACTGCTGCTGGGCAGCAGTGCTGCCCTAGTGCTGCTCCTAGTGTTGGGGGAAGGCCGAGGACAGCACACTGTTCTGGAGAAGCAGAGGCCTTTATTCTAGGCGAATGTCCTCCCAAGAGTAGCTGGAAGAGCAAACCTACCTCTTCCTCCGCTCCCCTTGCCAACATACGTCCTCTCCTCTAGAGTCCAACTTTGCTCCTTGCTGCTTTTCATCCTGTACTGACAGTAGCCTGGGCACACACTAACCCTGAGTGGCAAAACTCAGTTTTGCTTTTATGGCTACAAAGTCTTGAACCAACACAGAGGTACACAGAATTGCAGAATGGTTAGGGTTGGAAAGGACCTTAAGATCATCTAGTTCCAATGCTCACTAGACCATGTCACCCAAGGCTCTGTACAACTTGGACTTGAATACTGCCAGGTATGGGGCATTATCATCATTATACACGAGGTTACAAATACGAACACTATGAAAAAACAAAGCGAGTGGTGGTGGGAGGAAACTGCTAAAGACCTTGTGAACATTGACTAAGACATTTATAAATATAAGCAGCAAGAACGCCACTTGCTCAAGGCTTTCTTTAGCATTCTGTGTTTTGAAGGAGGTGTAATTAACAGGAATGAACCTACATTTCTGGGTTTCCCTTTAAAATTAATTACCTCTATGGGGAGACTGTTTCAGTTATACCATTTCATATTTTAATTATTTTATATGGAACTGTATGCAAAGACAGTCATGCGTTTTAATGTGAAAATTTTGCTTAGCATACTAATAGAAAAACCAAACCACCTTAAAAAAGTATGTGGTAAACAGGCAGAAACTGACAGACTTTAGCTACAGACCAAAGAAAAGAAAAAAGGCAGAAATAAGAATAGTGTTTGTATTTTAAGAATTAGTGCTTTAAAGGGAAAAAAATCTTTGAATTCTTTTCTAAATACCTTTATGAAAAATAAAGACCTTCATAAAGATATTACATTTTAAAAATTATATAAAGGTATTTATAATCACTTTTCTATGATCTGCTCTTTGTAAGCTTTATTGACACATGTACTATTCCTGAAATACTAATATTTTGGTGGTTTTAGTCAGTACAAACAACAATGTGGCTGTTTTGTTTTGTTGTTTTACATTTATCCAGACAGGTGTAACTGATGTGCATGGTATAAAAGCAGAGAATCCGAATGCGAATCTTTTTCCTTCAAGGTCCAATCTAATTCTTAAGTGAGACAGCGTGTTACTCTTTGTGAAGAAGTCCTACTGTGGAAGTGAAGCAGAAAAGAGGGCTTTAATGGCAACAAAAGAGTATTTTGGGTTTCAAGAACTACTCATAAACTGGAAAAGATAAAAAAAAACACAAAAGAAGCAAACATAACAGCTCTGCCGAGAAAAATACTTCAAAATGTGTCTGTCTACTCTATTTTCTATTCGCTCTAAGTTCTTGCTAATTAAAAGTAAACACATAAGCATTGTGATAAATTGCTATTCAGCAACACCTGAAATGCCCAGAAATAGTCTTCAAGCCTTTTTTATCTGTTTAAAATTGACCTGACACTGCACATGAGCTTTTGCTCAATAAAATGCCATAGTAACGGGTGAGGTCCAAATCCAAATAAACCTCTACATATTCACCCATGAGCCGAAAAGTGGGGTCTGTTTTCATTAACTGGAAATTAAACCTTCCCAGTAACAGGATGAAGCTGTTCTACCTTCTCCTAAAATGAACCTAAATCAAGGCAGAATCAAGCAAAACAGCACTGCCCAGTAAGCCTGAAACTGTCTTCAAAGTTTCTGCACCTACACACAGTTTTAAGGGGTAAGATAATCTTTCACACTAGAATGTTTTACCTAATTTTAAGTCTTTGAATACTACCAACTGCATTAATGGAAACAACAATTTTATTCTGACAAGCTGTAATTTATTCTCACAAGTAGCAGAGTCTGTCACTTGCTGAAGCTGGCATTTTAAGTGCTCCTTCTACCCTTTCTTAATTAAAGATTTGCAATTATGAAAGGGCCCTGTCAATTCACTACCCATTACTTTTGCTGAGCATGACCTGGAGATAGATTTATGTGGGGTCTAAGAAGATGATCCATTGCCTTGTCTTTGCAAGGGAAAGTGGTAAAAAAAAAAAAATAAACCTTTTACCTGAGGCACATCCCATTATGGAGCTAACTCTTCTCCACATGACTCTGAACATATTTTCCAAGCATGTACGCAGTAAGACTGTTTTAAGGATTTGGTCACTGAGATGATTTGCCACCCTTACTCTGAAAGCCCTGACTGCATTGGGTTTGAGCACAATGAGCAAGTCTAGAACAGCCTCAGAGGTGCCTTGACTGCCCCCTAAATCATTTGTGTGTCATCAGCTGCCCACAGGGAGGTAAGGGAGAGGACTCAGCACACCAGTGATACATCACAAATAGCGGAACCCATCCTACTGCGTATGTATTGGTAGAGAGCTGCTAATCCAACAAATCAACAGTTTAGCATCCACAGACTGACTCCTGGGAGAGAAGGGAAACAAGGACCTCATCAGATCAGTATTGAATACCTCTTAATCAACTGTGTCCACAGTATCTTATCTCTTCCTTTCTTTTAAGGTTGTGAGGCAGAGTGAGCATTTTGTCTCTCCAGTTGCCGACCACTTTAAGTTGTGTTGGATGCTTCATAGAAAAATACCTACACCAGACTGATCACGTTTATTCGCAGGTTAAAATTTCTCACCCTTACATGTAACAAACTAAAGCACATGGGAAAAGGCTCTTGCAATCTCATTTTGAGTTGAGAACTAATGAGAAACTGGTACTGAAAGCACTCAGGTGGTTTAGGTTTGTCTTTGGGGTCTCTGTACCAGTTTTGCAGATAGGACGTGATGGGCTCTTAAGAGTAATCTACAGAAATGCTCACTATGGAGATCTCGCTGTACCATCTTACTTCTTCTGGAGTAGCTTATGAGAGCACATCCATCTACTATGTTCAACAGGTCATTTAATGCACTAAATGTAAATATTTTGTAATTTAAGGCCTTTCACTGATCAAATTTAAAACAATCAAATTTAAAAACTAGTTATAAATTTTGAAAAAGATTATAATCAATCTTTTCAAAGACATAACTACAGACACAGTTCATAAGGAAATTTACACACAGATCTTAGAAAAGGCAATTTAAGAGGGAATTGAGAGAACAGAGAACCAGGAAAACTTCAATTTCTCCTTCTCTTAGCCAAAGTCCAGAAGTCTGAAGACAAGACCAACCCTTTTAAAAGTGGGCTGAAGAGATATTACTACTCCTTAGCACACACAGGTTATGCACTATGCTTTCAGCTTAGAAAAAACATACCTTTCCACATAAATGAACTTAAGCTATTGCAATAGATACGACATCACTTACATAAAGAAACGAAGCAAAACATTCAAAAATTCCAAGTAACTCAATTTACTGGAGCAGTCTGAGCCAAAACCCCATCACCTCTGAATCAGCTTGGAGCTCAAACTCATCTTGATTAAACTCTTCACTGCATTTTTTAGCCAGTGTTTTGCTTAGAACTGGTACTCACACGTGTATCTATAGTCAGATATAACTAAAGACCTGCTGAGCCACATGCTATCCTTATTCCATTCAAAATTAAGAAAACAGAGATCATATATTTTGATGCAAAAAGTATCACCCTAGCAAGAAAGCATGTGCTATAGCAGGTAAGTCTAAACAATTATGAAGTGTATGATTTAATGCTACCTCAAATTACAGAATCAGAATAGTTAGGGTTGGAAAGGACCTTAACTCATATAGTTCCAACCCCCGTGCCATGGGCAGGGACACCTCACACTAAACCATGCCACTCAAGGCCTCATCCAACCTGGCCTTTAACACTGCCAGGGACAGAGCATTCACAACCTCCCTGGGCAACCCATTCCAGTGCCTCACCACCCTCACAGTAAAGAATTTCTTCCTTATATCCAATCTAAACTTCCCCTGTTTAAGGTTTAACCCGTTACCCCTTGTCCTGTCACTACAGTCCCTAATGAAGAGTCCCTCCCCAGCATCCCTATAGCCCCCCTTCAGATATTGGAAGGCTGCTATGAGGTCTCCATGCAGCCTTCCCTTCTCCAAGCTGAACAGCCCCAACTTCCTCACCCTGTCTTCATACGGGAGGTGCTCCAGTCCCCTGAGCATCCTCGTGGCCCTCCTCTGGACTTGTTCCAACAGCTCCATGTCCTTTTATGTTGACACCAGAACTGCACACACTACTCCAAGTGAGGTCTCATGAGAGCAGAGTAGAGGGGCAGGATCACCTCTTTGGACCTGCTGGTCACGTTCCCTTTGATGCAGCCCAGGATATGGTTGGCTTTCTGGGCTGTGAGCGCACGCTGAAGCCGGCTCATGTTCATTTTCTCATCAACCAACACCCCCAAGTCCTTCTCTGCAGGGCTGCTCTGAATCTCTTCTCTGCCCAACCTGTAGCTGTGCCTGGGATTGCTCTGACCCAGGTTTAGGACCTTGCACTTGGCATGGTTAAACTTCATAAGGTTGGCATCAGCCCATCTCACAAGTGTGTCAAGGTCCCCCTGGATGGCATTCCTTCCCTCCAGCGTACCAACCAAACTTTTTATGAGTTTTTTTTATGACTTTTATATCTATAAAGAAGCCTCTAAGAACAAATTAAGACTAAAAGTATAAGCAGAAACCAAGAAACTGGAAAAGTCAGCTTTTTCCAAAAGCATTGCCCCGTCACACTGCCACTATGTATTTTATTTTTCTTACTGTGCTGCAAAAGATGTACTTTGCCAAATAAATCAGAGGGTAAAAGGACTGTAAGTAAACAAATCTTAGTGGGAGAAACAAGACCGATTCTTCCCAATTTGGTATGTTTAAGCCAACCTTGAATTTATATGAAGATTTTGTTTATTCAGTATTCTTGTACAAATAAAAATCTAGAAGTCTTCCAAGTCATTTAGGCTTTTCTTTTTCATCTTAATTTAATAGTTTGGTTCTGGACTGATGCAGAATGCAACTTGGTAGTGCTAGGAGAATTTTTTTTGCTTATATGCTAAAGGCACACAGGGGGAGTTTCCCTTATGAACATGACAATTAAGATCAAAATCTGAGAGCTAAATACTGTGCACAGAGCACAAGGGATCTTTTGCTGAAGTCCTCAGGAAAAGCATCTTCTATTCCAAGCTCTCAAGTGCTAGAAAAGTCATTTGCTGGCTGTTACTGCACCTTTGATGCTCGGACCTCCTTGTAATTGTAATGCTGCTCTGCAGAGCTGGATCTGCTCCCTGGCAGCAGGGTGTGGGCTCCTGATGTATTACAGCAGCTCTGTTATAAAGATGATGAATATCAACCACAGCATTTCGTAATACAAAGTACAATTAAGACTTCACACCCAGCTCAGCTGTCAAGGTGAAGAACTGGTCTGGGTAACAGACTTTCTGTAGGAAACAAGTGGCTGATTTGAATTCTGGCACCTGAGCAATTCACAGTTCTTAAAGACAGCTCCTTAAACGTACACTGTAAAAATAAGTTTAAAATTGGTATGCCAGAGGGTAATTCTCACCAATTTTCTTGAAATAATTTTTCTTCTAGTTACTGAATGAATTATCTCTATGCAGCTTCCTGAAATTCTCTTATTTACATGCACAGAGAGGTTTTCTATCTGTGTATAAGATGACCCATGAAAAGTGCAAGCTGATAGAAGCTGGGTTGCAGTAAAAGTCATAAGCAGGCAGGAGTTTAAGAAACAGTAAGTGAAGTTACAGCCAGACTTTTTTGCCTTTGTAGCCACTCAGAGCCTTAGAAAGCAAAAACTTCCACAGAGAATAATTACAAACACAGAGTGATGTTGACTACATGAAGTACATGAGTTGACTACATATAATAGAGGAAATATAAACGTTTCCTCTGAATGGCTAAGTCTTTGTCAATTATTGCTCCTTTAATTCCAAAATTACACCTAAGATCTTACTAAAATAAAAAGGAGGAGTCAATTTTAATACTGCATGCAAACAAATTTAGTCCAAACGCTATTGCATTAACTGGAAAAGTCTGTGTTCTTCTCAAGGGACTGAATTTTGACCTAACATTGCTTCTGTCTCTCTGATGTACACTTTAATATGTAACTGTGGAAGGGCAGAACTGCCATCCAAAAATGTTAGACAGTTATTAGCTTTAATGTTAGACAGCAGAGGAATTACTACAACAGCTGATTCAATTACTGTGGAAACACCAGCGGTTCCTGCTTAACTTGTCTTCCTAACTGATGAAATGAAACTGGTCCCATGGAACACAGAAGCCAAATCAAAAGCAATTAATTCTAAGTGAGAGAAACTCAGGAAAAAAACAAATCAACTGTTTTCAAACAAAATTTCATCCTAAGAAATGACTAATGGCAATCCCGTTCCCAATTAAATACTTTATTAGTAAACAAGGATACATATATGAATGGAAACATTTTTTTTTCCCAATGCTTACTCATCTTTTTACTGAAGAATTTTTTCTAGCACACAAAATCCAAACATATTTTGGTAACGGACCCTAATACAGAGAACAAAAATGTTCTACTTCAAAATGAACATCCAGTTACAGCTCTTGGTACCAAACTCCTTTCTTGCAAGAACCCATTAGGTAGTTAGTCCTATCTATAAGGTTGCAGTTACAGCAAAATCAAAAGCTCAGTGTACAGTTGCCAAAAAAAAAAAAAAAAAAAAGAAAAAAAGAAAAAAAGAGGAAACACTGATTTATTAAGCTAAATCTTAAAGTTGTTATCACAGATAAAAATAGTACTGAAAATAAGATTATTTGGAAAGTAAAAAGGGAAGTTTGGCTCTCAACCTATAAGCAAAAACAATTAGTGGCCACAGTAAAAAAAAAGTGATTTCATTATCATAACCCCCATTTTCAAGAAGGGGAAAATGGATGACCTGGGGAATTACAGAGCAGTCAGTCTCACCTCTGTGCCTGGCAAAATCTTGGAGCAGATTCTCCTGGAAGGCATGCTAAGGCACATGAAAAACAACAAGGTGCTTGGTGACAGCCAGCATGGCTTCACTAAGGGGAAATCCTGCCTGACTAATTTTGGTGGCCTTCTATTATGGGCAGGAGTAGAGCAGTTGATGTCATCTACCTGGACTTGTGCAAAGCGTTCGACACTGTCCCACACGACATCCTTGTCTCTAAATTGGAGAGACATCAATTTGATGGATGGACCACTCGGTGGATAAAGAACTGGCTGGATGGCCGCACACAAAGAGTTGTGGTCAATGGCTCAATGTCCAGCTGGAGACCAGTAATGAGTGGTGTCCCTCAGGGATCGGTGTTGGGACCGGTCTTGTTCAACATCTTTGTTGCTGACATGGACAGTGGGATTGAGTGCGCCCTCAGCAAGTTTGCTGATGACACCAAGCTGTGTGGTTCGGTTGATACGCTGGAGGGAAGGAATGCCATCCAGAGGGACCTTGACACACTTGTGAGGTGGGCTGATGCCAATGTTATGAAGTTTAACCATGCCAGGTGCTCCATCCCTGGCGGTGTTCAAGGCCAGTTTGGACAGAGTCCTGGGTGACATGATTTAGTCTGAGGTGTTCCTGTCCATGCAGGGGGGTTGGAAGTAGATGATCTTAAGGTCCTTTCCAACCCTAACTATTCTACGATTCTATGATTATGATGTGAAAATATTTCAGCAGATCTTCAAACTTTCATTTTGCAAATAAAGTGAAACACACAGATCTTTTTCTAAACAAAAATTATTTTCATAATAAAATGCAAGTATTTTGTGTTGCAAATGTCAAGCATTTCAAACTAGAGAGTTTGAAATGTTTTCAATTGCAAGTGTTTTAATAGTCCATCACTTGGGCAGGGACATCAAAATTACATGCCCAGCTGATTTTTACCAAAGGATTACTACTTGCTAAAAAAGTTCAATACAGTTGCTATGTCAAGCCATATGCTGCAACAGATGTCACCTATTTATCACTCCAGATAGCCTTGTTTGATATTTCCTCTTGAACTTAGATTTGACCAAAGTAAAAAAAGCAAAACAAGAAAACAGTCGAAAACCATTTATGTGGTGTATCAAAAAGCAAGTTATGAAATCGGTTTCATTGCCATATGACTCAAGACAACTTGAATAATTTTCCATTGAAGATGCATCTCACTGATAGCACAAGAGAAAAATAGTTATTTCCCATTCAGATTTAGAAGTTCATGTGATTCATTCATGGGCATGATCCCAGTGGCATGGAGAAAAGGAGAGCAGAAAGGGACCACTTTGGGTTTCGTGCTGGGACTGAGCGTAGCAAATTCAGGACAAGTGAGTGGGAATGTGCTCGGGAATCATTTTAGCATTTTAGGAAGTGTTTCTTTTAAAACCTCTCTGTATTTAACAAGGAGCAGCAGGGTCTGAAGTAGTTAATCTGATAATTCAGGAAAAGTTGAGAATGACTTAATGAATACAACAAATCATATGAGTGGTTTTACACATTTTCAGAGCCAAAATAGTGAGAGCATATTGAGAAAGGGGGAAGAGACTGTTTTGTAATTAGACAGTAAATTGTAATAGATTTTGTATACAATGATTCAGTTCAACTGTCAATATTGTTCATGTAACTGTTATTTGATAAGACAGCATCATTTCTGAAGCAAAATTGCACAATTTATTGAATTACTTTCAGATTTGCCATTACACATGAGCCATAAATAGGATGAGTTTTGAATGTCTCTGGAATTTCTTGAAGATGTCATAGCCTACATATTGGAAATCAGTTTCCCAGCAACTTATGAGTGTAAGCTGTATGGCCTCTTTCTTTCCTGGTTTGCAAAGAAAATGGCTGTGAAGATCTGGTGTCTCAGGTAAGTGATTCATAGGAAGACTTCCTAAACTGCCAATTAATTCCTGCTCTTAATTTGTTTGGAAATCATATTTTTAGATATGATGATGATGCTTCCTGTGGATGATACTAAAATCTAAATTTTGCCAGACTGTAGAATCATGCTATAAAGTAAAATAGTGCTCATCTTACATGGCTGCCCCTTGTTACAACACATTCACTGCCTGTGAAATGCCAGCTAATTAGTCTGGAGAAGTGCAAACAGGCATTTTAAGTATTTTCTAAAAATTATGGTGATGCAATAGTGATTTTCAAAGACTCTCTGTAAAACCTTAAAGTAACTGATTACTGGGGTGAGAAAAGCAGAGTAGCCTTGTAGCCCAGTAACCATGCTGTTATCATTGCTAAAAACAGGACAGAGGATTAGTATTACCTTGGTGAGATCTCAGAAGCTGAGTTACTTGAAGTTGGGTTGGGGCACTTGGACCTTTGGCTTGATTAACTCTAGCAACCACTTCTGCAGACCAGGTGGCTTCATTTGTTTTGCTTTTGCTTAGCTTTGCATAATTGCGTGGCATAAGCTTAGTTCTATCAAGGCAGCAGTAACAAGCATTTTTCCTGTGATCAACAAATCCTTGGTTTCCTTTTTTCCCCATAACAAGATCTTAAATGTAACAGGAAGGAACCATAAACTAGTGTAGGAAAAGTCTGAACTGTGTTACGAAATTCTTGTTTTTATGGCAATCTGAGACTTTCAGGAGATCTGACAGCTTGGCATTTTAAATGAAATTATCACTGGTTCACAAAATTCAGGGCAGAGGTTGAAGAATACCTTGGTTAACAGTACCTCAAGCAACAGGAGGGAATCAAAGTATTACGTAACCTTTGGGAACTGAAAAGGCTTTTGTACTTGAAGAAAGAAGTACTGAAGAAACTACAGTATGTGGTTCCTCATTCAGCCACTGGCTTTAATCCAGAGTAAACAGCTAAGAATTTTCAGCACACAAATAATTTTGTTCATGTTTAAAACACCTGCTATTTAAAACACCTAATTAGAAGTAAATTAGTACAAAAGATTTAATCAGCTTTTAAAACTGATTGTGCTGGGACACTGTACTTAAGATTACAACCATTTAAAGAAAGAGTAGGAAAGATTTAAAAGAACTTAGACCCTTCAAATCTCCCTTTTTAAGGAAAGGCGCTGAAAAAAATACAAGCAAATTTTAGTGCATAAGGAAGCAGGTTTGAAAATTGTGAATCTGAGCCTAAATCTGTTATTTTAAAAATAATTAAGATTAAAATTTGTAGGTCACCAGCCTCTGTGCTTGGCAAGTTTCTTGAAACACATGTTTAAGGTTATTACAGATAATTTGTTATCTGCAGAGGGGAAACTAAGCAAGAAATAAATAAGCATCTTTTCTTGTCAAAAATCAAAACAAACATTTCTGAAAGCTGTGTTTTGTGCTAGCGGTTATCTATCTCCACACTTAACTTTCCCAATTTCCTTGACTTGACAGGACACAGTGATTGGATGCTGGGGGAGGAAGAGAAGCTAATTCACAGAGCTGTATCTGAAGAGATGTTTGTATACTTTTTGCATTTATTCCATGTCTCCATTTTCTTTAACTACAGAGACTTATGAGCCCCAAATTATGTTTGGCAGTCTTGTTTTCTCAGCTAAGCATATACTGAAGCAAATTTATGTCAACTTTGTAGCAGCAGTATTAGCATGGTTATGCCATCACCACAATTTCAGCACACAGATGACTTTCAACTTGTCTGTTTGAAAACTTTACGATATCCAGGATAGGTACCTGAACCTAAAACATTTTATATCTTTATAACCTAATTTTCAATTAGTTTAATGATGAAATCCTCTTCTAGGTTCCAAAACCAACCTTCTGTAAGCATTTCAATTCTTACCTGTCTTTTTACACTAAATATTTAAAGCTGCCAATTAATTAGGCCTTCCATTGGACAGGCTTCCTTATACTTGCTTTGCTCCATGACAAAACTTGAACACAATTAAGAAATGGAATACTCGGTATGATCAAAACTAGAATGATATAGAATCACAGAATCATAGAATAGTTAGGGTTGGAAAGGACTTTAAGATGATCTAGTTCCAACGCTCCTGCCATGGGCAGGGACACCTCACGTTAAACCGATAAACCTGCAAAGAAAAAACCCAAAACCTAACAACCAAAAACCAAGAGGGTATTTTAAGATATTACATCTTAGAAGATATTTTAAGAATTACATCAAGGTGAAATACTGGAAGAATGCAACTCATGGAGGAGCTTGATTCTTGTTTACTTAAATCTGTGGGAGCGCCCCCTCAGTGCGGGATAAAACAGCCTTTACTCAATTTCAAATCAAATTTCCAAAGAGAAATAGGGTTACAAATAGTTACCACCTCTAAATGAATGTTTGTATCACAATAAAATTTCACATCTGTGTTTACACACTCCAGTTACTAAGCTAATGTCAAGGGCACTTTTGCAGAAAATTATTGAATTGATAAAGTGCTTCAAGATCCTAAGTAGCAAATAGTCAGCCCTTTGCCATAATATTGTTAAATATGATTTACTATACAAGAAATCACAAGTGTAGTATCTTACGAAGTCCAATTAGAAAACACCATCACAAAGAGCAAACAACAGCAGCCATGTGAATTTGACTTTGGGAACCCCTAAAAGAAGAATCGCTAATGTTCAGAAGTTAAAAATTCTAAAGAACTGCACAGAGTTACCTAAAAACCCCACATAAAATTATAATTAGTCTTCCACTGAAGGTGGCCAAAAGGGCCATTTAAATAGAGTACTCCCTTAAACCTGCTTCACACATTACTGCAGGCTCACTAACTTGCAATTACACTGATTAGCAAAGACACCTGCAAGGCTCAAAGGGACCTTCTGGAGTTTCTTGACCAACCTGCCAACAATTTATGCTTTTATTTTATACTATGCTTTTATTTTATACTATGCTTTTAATTTATACTAATAAGCAGTATGCAATCAAAACAAAGTTTAAACTGCAGTGGTTACTTTTGAATCAGATAGATACAAGGAGCACAACATATAATTGCTTTCAGTAACACTGACAGACTATCAATAAGATTATAAATACCACATTATAAAACATGTGGCATTTATTAAACTGAACAGGAAGGTATAACAACTACATAATAACACTGCATAACATGAGGTGACAACAGAGTCAAAACAGAAACTGGCCACAGCTGAAATTAAAGACAATACTAATGAATACTGGAATCCCAGATCTGGGAAGTAAATGAAATTTTTTTTCCAATATGACCTGACAATGGGCCAAATACACTTGGACAGCTAGTGCTTCTTTGAAAGGAATGCTATGTACAAAACGCCTTACAATTTTTTTGCAGGAATGGAACATATTATTTTTGATTCAGTGAATAAATATGTGAACAAAATATATAGAGTCCATGTCTATCTATTTACATTCAGTTTATGTGTACAGTGTCAGATAGTTTATGTTTAGTTGGTTTTGGTTTGCTTTTGTGGTTTTTTTTCGTAAATGTGATGATTTTCGTAGTTTACACATTTTCAATAGACAACAGTTAAAAATCTCTGACACCTTAACGTTAACCAAAAAAGGCAGCAGCCTGGCTGCAAGCACAGGAAAATCAATTTCCCCTGTCATTATTTATACCTATATTTTATCATCATGTGCTTTCTAAAAGTGGATCATCCACTTTTACCTTTCAATCAAATATGGTATATACAGTTTGAAAACAGGTGACACAGTCATATAAGGGGCCTCTTCACAAGAGTTGTTTCTAATTGAGCTAGCTTACTGTTTGCAGGCAGAAGCTGTGTTTCTAGTTGTGACGGATTTTGTTTACCGAAATGAGAAGAATGGCAGATTAAAACGTTCTGTCTGAGACAGGTACCTAGTTATCAGAAGGAGCTGATGGAACAAGAAGCAAGAGTAGGCTGAATCTAAAAACAGCTGCTTGACCTCTACCTTCCGCACAAGACATCAAAGGGATTCCTGCGTTATCCTTGCTAACACTTCGCATTTTTCATGTCATTTATTTTTCCTGACAGCAAAACAAACAGAAAGCAAGCTAAAATAGAATTTTGTGGAAGGGTTCGTAATTAACTCAGGAAAGGCAAGAGAATCAGAAATCAGCCACTCATTGTCATTATTAACAAGTGAAAACATTTTTTCTACCATCTGCAGGATCTGTGCTAATTTTATACTGTGTTCTCATCTATTTATATTTATTAGAAAAGTGTTAACATTTAATTATTTTAAAATAGAAGGCTTTTATTTTTTCCTGTTAACAGGAGCTACTGTGGGAACTAGCAGCACAGCGCTGGGGCAAAAAGATGGCTAAATTAAGTATGGTGCATCCAACTTATACCAATTTATTTTCATTTACAGACCTATATGAAACAAGCCATTGTAATTCAGGTTCTCCCAGAGTCTCTGGAAATTACCAGAATATAGGCCATGCTGAAATCTCTATCAGAGTATTTAATTTCTGCATAAATGTATATATTTACTGGTATACTTCAGTTTATCCAGGTTCCTCTAATGGACAACAGTGACTATGGAAGTGTTTCTGGAAGAATAATCTTTCAGCATCTTCGGAAATATTTCCTGTACATGAACACAATTTAATTTCCTAACAGCCGCGCAGCACCATTCCCTAGTGATTTCTACATGGGAGCTTCTCCAAAACCATTTGCTCCCCATAAAGCCTTGAATCTATCACTCTGCAATAAGGTTCAGTTTGCACAATCCAAATTTTGAGCATGGTAAGCTTTCCCAGTGTTAGCCCGAGACCTCTGCTACTGAAGAGGAGAAACATGAGATAAAGGAAGAAATTAAAAACTCAGTTTTGGAGAGATTATGGCAAAAAGAATCTCTGGAAAAGAGGAAAAGCCACAAATCGTGAAGGCAATCCTGAGAAGCAAGGAGCTACCAGGATAGAAAGCAGGGTCAAATACCCTTCCAAAACCAGTCTTGAGATAGCTGGAAATTGAAATTGCAGTCTCCCTAGTGAGAAGCAACATGAAGGAAGAAAATGTGCATGTTTGAGAAAGGAACTAATATCATAACTTTCAACTCTTGCGGGTGTGTGCTTCATGGTACTTGGAGCAGGCGATGAATGCTTCGCTGCTGTTCAGATAAATTGAGCTGCTAAAAACCTCTTCTGCCCCTATTTCTTCCCTTGCAGCTGAATGGCTACTCAGAGTGACTCACACCTTTGTCGTGCCAGATTTCTGGACAGGTTATTTAGACTTGATAGGCTCAGTTCTCCATCTGTACAACCAAGATAATGACGCTTCCCCACCTTAGAGAAGAGTTCTGAGGACAAATGATGAAGTATTTAGGCGTGGTGATGACAGAGCCTATATGAATTCCTAAGGCAGGAACTTTATGACCTCTCTAAAAGTAACAAGAACAGTTTTTATATAGACAGGATACGCAATGAACATGAGATGGAAAGGCTCAAGGTATATGTTTATTCACTCCTAAACCACACATTTGCTATTATTTTCTCAGTACTTCCTTCAGGCTATGGTGACACTAGTGAAATAATTACCTTCTTGCCACCTCAACTCAGGAGGGCTGATGGAAACTTTTATTTTCTCTTGTGCCCATCACCAAGCCAAACTTCTTCTTCCTTACTGAGGCAGCTGCTGCAGGAGCTATCTTTCCTTCCACAGAAAGGACAGACGGAAGGAATTTAACTGGGGTAGCTGTCACACTACAACACTTTACAAATAAGCAAACGAGAGCTGATTCAGATATGCAGTTCCAGCTTGTTTCCTAAGTGATGCAAGATGAGAGGTGCAGCTATGAGCCTTGATTTGGAAAAGAGCTTTGCAGAACACTACCACAACCAGGTTTGCAAGGATCAATTATTTGCATTCTGAAAGGCACAAACCCCATCCAGGGCAAGCACCGGCCTCCAGAGATGTAGTGTCTATTAAAAACAACAACAACAAAAAAAACAACCTAACACAAAAACAGGCCCAGGAATATCATCACTGAATTTGATTCCATTCCTCAGGGTCACCATCTTGCTCTGCTCCCCCTTCATAGGTGTCCAGCACTCCTGATGCTCACCATCCCTGGAAGCTGCATTTATCTGTACAAAGGCTGGCTACTGCCTACCACTGATGGTCAGGACCAGGTACTCCTCTTAATAGTAACAGTTTGTAGGCATGCTAGGACACACATCCTTTTTTTTCTGTGGTAATTCAGGAAAATTTAACAACATACTATGCAATGGAAGGAATGTAAACTGTAGCCTTGTACCTTTTCTTCAAACAACCTAATGACATTATGTGTTCTGCCTATAGACAGCACAGGAAGTGCTGCAGAGGTGTAGTGCTGATGTTCATTAGCAGTTTGCCACCTACTACTCAGAATAAACAGGCAGAATGTTCCCTGGAGCCAGGACACAGGCAACATAATCAAGAGACAAACAAGTATGTTGAATCTGAAGCAGTGGTTACACTTTATTAGATGTTTCAGTAATTCTGTCACTCCGCAGGAAGCACCATCCAAGCTCGTGTAACCCAGTACCTCTGGCCCATTAATCCCACCTAACAAGTATGAGGTGATAGGTGTTGTAACTAAGAAACAAAATTAAATATAAAAATCTACATTTAATAAGCACCATGCAGTTTATTCAGACGCCCTAAAGGAAGGAACCTGGAGTCAACCAAAGGACAATAATCTGATCAATTGTATCCTAAATGAGGCCTGATCTGCAAGGGTAAATAATTTCTGCAGGATGACAGTGCGTACTCTAATGCTTCTATGACAGAACTTTTCTTGCATATTTTAGTAGGAAAATATAATGGAAATACAAGTATTGTAAAATGGGAATATTAAAACATCTTAAGATTTTATACTTGTACCGTTAAATTAATCACCACACTGATAATAGCAATCAAACAGAATGAAATCACAAAGTAAAAAAAAACCCAAACCAACTAACTTTCGTTTTTCATTTTAAATAGGATAACTTGGGAGCAAGGGTTAAAAATCTCCAAACATTTCAGATTGGTGCTGTTTGACAGTACTCCTGTATTTCCGAAAACTAAACTAAACAAAACCCTTCAACTTGGATTTCCAAAGGGAGAAAATTCAAACAATCTTAAAAAGATCAGATACTACTCTGTCAAGAAAAGAAATGGATTCCATCACAGCCTGCATACCCTGTGTCTAATAGACATCACATAGCATGCTACCAAGTTTCAGAAAAAAGCTTTAAGAAAATGACATTGTCCATCTCTCCAACAGCTCCATTTGTCCAATGCTTTTTCCATTTTCCTATCAGAACCATGGGAAAGGCAAACCCCCTGCCTTTTCACTATACAGGATATAAAAGAAATGAGCAACAGCTTTTAAGAAAATTCAGTAAAATACATCTTCTGTATGTGCAGCCCTACCAGACAGGAGGGAGAACAGAGAGCAAGCAGGATTCCCACCACAACCTATCTGTGTACAAAGCATATCTCCTGCAAGAGCATTCATGGCTAACCAAGGACAAAGTGACCAGCAACCATAAGCATAAACCATGCCCACATCTGTAAACTGTCTGCATGATGTTGAATAAAGCTATTAATACATTATATATATCCAAAGGGCTTGAAAGTGTTTTATTACAGCAAAGGTGGTGACAGAATAAAGAGTTACTGATGGAGCAACTGACATGCAGCACACAACTGTCCCTGCAGGGGCTATATAGAGCTTGACCAAAATATATTGAAAGATTCAAACCTGTGACCAGTTCTCTGATTTCCAAATCTGTAGTCTTGCGGAGTAACCGTACTAATGCTGGGATACCACCACAGTTTTTCAGAGCAATTTTGTTGTCATCGTTTGCCTTCCCATATACCAAGTTTCTCAAAGCTCCACAGGCACTACGGTGGACTTCTGTCATCCGATGGTCCAATAGGTCCACCAGTAATTGTATTCCGCCTTGTCTTCTTATCTGAAACAGGCCAAAGTGACAATCATAAAATTAAGGAACAAACAGAGGTATTATATATGCTATCCAATGCAATTAAGCTGTGGTTTATGAAGGCTATGGGTCATCAAAGGTATGCTGGTAGCCCTGCAAAGCTGCTATGTTACAGTGCTTTGATTCCTCCTATTATTTTTTCAGAGGCAACATAACTGTACAATGACAAACCTGAACCTCTGTAAAAGCAGCCAAAACTTAGTCAGGAGTGTTGCCCCATTAAGGTTTCTCACTGTTCAGCATGGTTTGCCCTGGCATGGGTTTCTCCTGTGCTGGAGAAACATCATCTGCTTCAGAGTGTAACACATCACAGGCTACAGGAAAAACCACAAGACTAAAGCAAACAAAGAAAAGCACTTAACGTAATTAAGTTTTCAGGAGTCCTTCCTTTTACATTTAATTCCTGGGCATGTGAGCAACTACTGTAGTCTCTGTGAGAATCTTGTATCAACAAAATTAGGAAAAATAAAGATGAAAGGAAAAGGAGGAAGCCTGCAGAAACATAAAGACAATGATGACGGATACATCACAGGAAGCTTGTTCTATCATGATTGAGGGAGACCCTTAAGTGAGGCAGGAACAGAAGTCTCATTCATTCCTAAATGCAGCCTACGAAATAAATTTCTAATGCGGTATCTCACACAAAATATCACTGTAGAAAAAGCACAAAAGTGTTTGAGGCAAATGATCAAGAAGATCAGGAATACTAAGAACAATTTATTATAAAATCTGTTTGCAAGAAACCCATCTTTATTGTTCTCTGGCACTACCTGCTCCTCAAACAGTAACTAGTCTTGAATCTCATTTCAAGAAATTAGACTGATTCTTAACAATATAAAGAGTACAATGTTTTAGCTTCAAGTAATTTACATAGACATCTCTGCCAGAAAGTTTTTCCATGTGTATTGCTGGCTAAGGTGCAAAGCAAGCCGGACACTTCAGCTGATCATTTTACCACCTCTAGTAATATTTTGCCTAGGACAGTAAAACAGAGACTCAAAACTGCAGGGAAAGGTGAAACATTTAATTTCAGAATGAAAGTTTATGATTTGTAAAGCAGTTGTGTTGCGTCACAACAACTCCATGCTATACTACAGGCTTGGGAAAGAGTGGCTGGTAAGCTGCTTGGCAGAAAAGGACCTGGGGGTGCTGACTGACGGACACTGAACATGAGCCAACTTGTGCCCAGGCAGCCAAGAAGGCCAACAGCATCCTGGCCTGTATCAGAAATAGCACAGCCAGCAGGGCCAGGGCAGTGATCATCCCCCTGCACTCAGGACTGCTGAGGCTGTACCTTGAATCCTGTGATCAGTTCTGTGCCCGTCACTGCAAGAGAGACATTGAGGTGCTGGAGTGGGTCCAGAGAAGAGCAACAAAGCTGGTGAAGGATCTGGAGCACGAGTTTTATGAAGAACAGGTGAGGCACCTGGGGCTGTTTAGTCTGGAGAGAAGGCTCGGGGGACCTTATCGCTCTCTACAACTACCTGAAAGGAGGATGTAGTCAGGTGGGCTGGTCTCTTTGCTAAGGTACCAAGTGATAGGATGGCAAAAAATGGCCTCATGTTATGCCAGGGGAGGTTTAGATTGGATATGAGAAAAGATGTCTTCATCAAGAACACTGGAACAGGCTGCCCAAGGAAGTGGTGGAGTCACCATCCCTGGAAGTATTTAAAAGACATGTAGGTGTGGTGCTTAGGAATATGGTTTAGTGGTAGACTTGGCAGTGCTGGGTTAATGGTTGCATTTGATGATCTTAAAAGTTTTTTCCAACCTAAATTATTTTATGATTCACTGCAAGTAAAAACTTAAAAATGATTCAGCCTTTGAGGTTCCAAAATTGAGGGATCAAAATTACTCACTGATAAAACAGAAGTTCTCTCCTTCTAGAGGTTTGTCTGGCATATCATGTTTTCATAGTAACAGCAAAACCCAGTAATAGAGCCATTCTGTAGTTAAAAAGTGTATATACTGAGATGTAACAGTATTAAATTAAAATGCTTTAATGTCTATACAGTTACAACACAGCTTTGGGCTAAATGTCAACGGCATAGTGTTTAAAGATAAACCAAGATATTCTCCCTTCAATAGGCACTGCTCTCAGAATATTATGTAGAACTTCCTGAGCAATATGCAGGTGTAGAAGACTACAGTGGCCAGCCACATGGAGCGCCCAGAAATGTGAATGAACATTTGTAAAATGTATCAGCTTCAGGCAGAAAAGTTCATTAATCTTTTTGAGAATCTATGCTTCCGCTGCTCAGAGAAACTGTAACAACTTTCAGCTTAGAAACCAGAGAAAGTGGTCAAAAAGTGTTGCACTACATCTCACTGGTCAAAACTTTACAGAAGTGATCAGGATGACTTGCAATGAAATAATTTGCTCCTTTCCAGGCCAGGAAAATTTATTAAGTTTATCAGGGAAAGAAGTAGGTGTGTGTAATGCCTGTTTGTTTGCTTGTTTTTACAATCTATCACCATTTAATCTTCAGATTAAAATGCATTTGCTTTCCCTATTAACCAGATTTTCAAGAGCAAGCATAGCACATGAAGAACCACCCACATGACAAAACAGACGACATTTACTGAATCAGACTAGAAACAAAATTTCACGCATCAGTTCTACAAAAGGTGAATCAATCACTGAGCTTCACACTTCAACCTCTGAAAAAAGATGAGATCTGATAGAAGAAAGAACATAGCTAAAAAATACACAAGTTGTTCTGGTGTGATGAGTAATATCAGCAACGACTGAAAACATGCCAGCCGATCTTCATGAATTATATTTTTAAAGCACAATATGCTGAATGAATATTTTAATTGCTTCACTGCTAAAAAAATATTAAGAATGAGAAACAGTATTAACTTGTAGCAAAAACTGTTGCGTTCTACAGTTCATCTGAAGGTGCCATCTGAAGGCTCATCTGAAGAGGCTTTGCCTCTTTTCTGAGGCACAACATGCATCTGCTGTTTTTCCCACTCTCCCTCTTGGACACAGGCAACTACCATCTCAGTGGACGCACTCAGGTGACAAGTCTTCTTATCTTCTGCTCATTTCTAAGGGAAGATGTGTGGTTCTGCCCCATTCAGCTGTCATTCTGAGCTGCACCTTCCCTTTCAGTCACGCTATCTGACAGCACACTAGCATGCAGCTCGTGTAGCAGCTCCTCTCCTGGGAACATGAAGTCAGCAGCAGACTGAAGGGATTCAAAGATACTTTCTTAAAAGAAAAAGCATTAAATATTCATTGAAAATGCACTTCTGTCTGAAAAAAAGATGGGTAATATAACAGAAATGAAATGGCTGTTACATAATGCTTTACCTAACTTGACAAAATTTCTTTAATTCTACTGAAGAACGAACCTATTCTTACCAGGGTAAGACAAGATTTATTTTCCAAGCTTTCTTTGAGTTTCCAAGCTCAGACACTTGGAAAAGTAGCTGTGTCATGCAGGCAGAGATGAAGCAGATTTATCAGAACTGGAGCTGTTTCTGATGCTTTCTTTATCTGGACTACCGTCTGGTTTTGTTTTTACTTTTCCAATAGCATATTATTCACCAGAAGTTTGACCGCACCCTTGTGTTTCCATCATATATCTAGCTGTTTAATACTATATTCTCCAGCAGGTTTAACTATGCCTGACAAATGGTGAAACTCTGATGGATTTTACCAGATTCTACTGACATGAAATTATTTGTTCAAGTCCTTTATGTAGTTAAGAGCTGCAGTCTAGAGGACAATTCTGACCTCGTAAGTCTCTTGGGGCAGATCTCAGACAAGCTAAGTTGTCACAGCTTCAGTGAGTTCAGCAGTGCTACCGCCAAACGTCTTTGGGATGGGTGGATAAGCAGCAATTTGCTCCAATGGGGCATCAAATCCCTCTCCCCAAAGGACTTTCAATAGATATTTTGGTCTCTCTCCTGAGTTTATATGAACAGAACATTTTTAAAAAATTGAATTTAAAAAAAATTAAAAAAAGTAATATTTATTGACACCTTGTGGGTGCTACATAACAGAAAAAGAAAACAGAATATGATGGAGACTGCTTGCCCACTACAATCAAATAAACAGCATAGATACAGGAGATAAACAAACAGCAAAGAAACAGGAGATACAGGAGGCCAACTGTGACCTCACATAGACCAATACCAGAGTAGCCACTCCTCCAGTAAAAAGAATGACCTTCAACTCTGCAGCGCAACTGAGTTCACCCAGTCATATCATAAAGTTCATCTTCCCTGTTTTGAATATAGTGCCCCTTTTTTAAGCTGTCTCCTCCCAAACCAAACATGAAAAAGAGGAGCAGACTAGAAAGCATTAGAAATGCTGGATGAATCAGTGTTGTGATGTTTGTAATGACTCTTTTAACCCATGGACAGTGTTAATTTCTGAATGTTCTTTCCTTTTTTTTTTTTTCCCCTCACTAGAAGTATTTTGCGTACATCTTTGGAAGATGCTGTTGGATAGGTGTTAAGTAAATGAAACAGGCTGTGCTCTTTCACACATGTCATTATGGAGTGTATGACATATCCCATCAGGACCAGGAATCCTTGCACACATGAGCCTGAACTCTGTTGAGCTCTCCTAATAAATAAGGAATCTACTCTGTGTAGTGTAAACTTACACCTATCAAAGTAAAAACTGAAAGAATGAAGATTACATGAATTTTGTCACAAAACCATTTCTATGGAAGAATGCACAACGCTGCTTTCATCTGATGGATCATGTGTTTTCTTTTTCCAGGAAATTTGTAAATTTTCCTTTTAAAGTTGGCCCTCCACTACTAATGTTACTGTCTACTTGCTGGTCAGAAGCACTTGTTCTGGTCAAGTCTCATGATGTCATGACACAGACAGGACAGGAAAAGGTGCCAGGCTGTCTGGTCCATGGATCAGTAAGGGCGCACTCATGTCAGCTTGATACCAGTCTTTTCCTTTGGCATTGTATGAAGGTTGTTTTTGCACTGCATCTGATAACATTTTTGTATTCACACTACGCAGATACGAGATGAATTTGGACTTGCAAAGGGGTTCAGAGCAGTGCTAGAGGCAGTGAAAATGTTAATTGTGTTCCTAATAAGGACAGCCTGGATGTCTCATGCAAAGAGCCTTTGAGAAACAGAATTTATAAGTTTCAAGGCTGACCTTTGATTCAACTGTGTTTACCACAACAAATTTTCCATGACAGTGGACTGTTAGATATTTAATCTACCAGGAGTTACACGTGACCAGTCTGAAGCACATGCGTTGGCAAAACAAGTCAGTAATACATTGATGGTATGTCTGAAACAATCCAGATATACTTGATTACTGTATGATTTTAGCCTATGAATTATTTGCCAGTGTGCTTTTCTAATTCAATAGAAGAGACTGGACAGATATGTGAAAAAAAACAACAAATGTGGGATGTGAAGGGTATGTAGACACCTGAAACATAAGGACACCTGTTTCATGAGGACATCTGGTCAATAGCTGTAAAGCGTATAAACAAAGATGAGACAGGAGAAGTAATATACCACACTTATATATGCAAACCCTACAGAACAAGAGACAGCACCAAAGGTTGGGTCTGTGAGCTCCCTCATGGGCTGCTGAAGGAACTGCTCTGTTTACAGAAGGATACAAAACAAGAGAAATCACCAGCTAGCTTGTTTAGCTGGTCTAATGGAGAAGTGTTCACCTTCTGATGCAATGCTGTAACACATCCTGCTCCATTTCCAAGCAGCAGTTAAGAGCTTGGTCCCAATCACTCTAAAGACTGCTAACACTAATCCCACGGATGGGAGGAGATGGTTCATGTAGAATTCGAATGCTGCTCTTATACTAGGATATGTTGGAATCAGAGTATGAGATACAGAGCTCTGTAAAAAAAACAATTCAAAGACTTCTCTTGAGGAATACTTAGCTCCCTTCAGGAAAGGCGTCTAGATTTACAGCTCTTGGTATATTCTCCTTGCTTTGTATTACATTAGTTGAATATAAGCTTTACTATTTTTGAGACTACTCTGGTCAAAGGACACTTTCTGTGGTCTAAACAGAACTGACAGCAGGATGACTTATGAACATGAGACCTCTCCAGAAACAAAAAAAAAGAGGATAAGTATTGTAGGAAATACTGTAACCTTCTTAGTTTACCTTCCACTTGCCATGACAAATGCATGCTGAAGCTTGCACAAATTATAACAGAGCTTAAAACTGTGTCAGATGTAAGCAGTAATAGCATTAGAGTCCCTGACCTTAATTGACAAAACATGCTGCCTGTCAGTGATTCAGCACAGAAGCCACACTTCCTCCAGGCTCTGGATAAAGTCTAACAATCAGTTTTGAAAACCCAGCTGGCTTCCTTCCCTGGGGATGGGGAAGTTTCGCCTGAAAAGTGAGGATAACAAGGACTGTCCCAGCAAGCAGAATTCATGCTCCACCAGTCAAAAGTGTTACTTTCTCACAGGTAGAAAGACAGACAACTTCTCAAATGTGAACAAAACAGGTGAGTGATCTTTCTTCCTATCAAGGTATGAGAAAATTGGTCCTGGAATCTGGCCATTGCTTATGGCTTTGCAACAGCAGAAGCAAAGTTAAAGCAAAGATAATAGCTGTTTTGACTATTGCTGTGGTTCCGAAATCAGTTTTGAAATAAAAAATATTCTATTCTTCCCAGTAGTGGAGAACCAAAACCCTTTCTTTCAATCACTGCATACTGGAAATTGTCTATTTCATCTCCTGGAAGGCTGTAAAAATCAGAGAGAGATACAAAAAGGAAGAAAAGTGAAGCTTCAAGTTTTAAACAGTTTAGCCAAAGACTGTTAGATAATGAACTATTCCGACACCGCCTAAAAATACTGCCGTGAAAAGAAACCAAAACACCCTTCCTCTTCTATTTATACTCAGCAAGTGGGTATCTGAGATATTGTTCAGATTTTGCCAGTAGGTATAACTGGAACATCCTCTTCTGCATTTAATTCTGACTACCCTGCCTTAAAAAGTAAAATATAATGGAAACAGAAGAAGATTAAGAATAGGTGGCAAAAACTGTTAGAGGCTGACAGAGTGATAAAATGTGTTTTTAAAATAACACAATCTCCTCAATAAGATATTAAGTGTTCCACTATTAACAGCTCCAGAGCCCTAAGTTGAAGATTAATTCATGGTTAAATGTTTACTTTACACAATTTTCTTAATAATCACTTTTGAGTAACTCTTCATCCAAAGAAGGTGAAGGAAATCTAACAATAATCAAGCTTTTTTGACATTATAGATATTAATTGCCAGCTTAATTGACATAACACACTGTATCATCCACCACTTATTCTGTGACATTTCCATTATTAAGCAAGTTTCAATATACCAGAATACAAATGTTTAAACACACGGAATTAATTTTAATGCCACTGTGTAACATATGGAACGGAACTAAAAAATAACTGACTGTTAGCACAGGTGATGGTATATATATATCCAATAACGCCCGAGTTAAAAGGACAATCCAATTTAAGTCTGCTTCTGGAAATTTTTAGTAATAATTGGTTTTAATGTTCTTAGATGCTGGGTTTCTAACTAGCAGAGTAAGTGCCTATTATTTCACGCACGAATGGATTCTCAACAGTTCTGTTCCATGGGTGCGGAAAGGAGAAACTACAAATTAACAGAACCAAATGTCAAGAGCATTTTTAAACAGTGGCAGGCAGTGTAGTGTTTCTGAGACACTCTTGACTACGGTCACCCTGCTCCTCTCAGGCTTATGGTTTGAGGCAGACCAGGGACTACAGCAAAGCACAAGAGGACACTGCCCACACAGCAACTTGACCACACTGATACACAGTATCCATGAAATTATTATATTTCTAGATTTTCTTTACTGCAATTCCTCTCCATAAGAGCTCTCTGTTACTTATCTCTGCCTTGATTACATTACTAAATAACTTTCATCTAAGAGGAAAAACCCCGTGATATTTCAGAGGAGGGTCTTAAAGACGGGCAGCCCCATTGCTAGCTAGTTTCAGAGGGCTGATTCCTAAAACATAAAATAGATTTGAAGGGAAGAAAACAAATCTCTATCAAAACAGAATATGGTAATAGTATTTAGTGCAATATGTCTCATGATAAATGTACTGGTTCAAACTTTTAATTCCTCTCCACTATTTCTTCTGATGTGCCTATGGAACAGCAGGTAGACAATACAAAATCCGTACACTGCAAATGCACATGAGATTTATTGCAGACAAATTTACCTGTAACATCATAGGGTAATTTAGTCTCATTAGCAAAGTAATTTGTGGCAAGTTTAAAGAAGTGCTGAGCAATTTTAGCTTAAAATATAGTGTAATGTTATGCAAATTACTGCATTAGCTCTGAAGCCTAATTTGTTTAAGGAATCTAAATCGGGGTTTGGATGCTAGGTCCCGTTTAAGAATGGTTTTGTCATGTTTGATCAGACGCAAAGGCAACATAAAGCTGTGAGGAGGCAAAATAAAAATAAATTGAACCACTGGTACATACACAGTGTTCTGCTCTAAGTTAAACAGTAATTGTTCCCTGGGTGCTAGACTGCAGGGCATACAGAAGGAAGGGCATCTTTTTTCTGCGTCTGTAGAAATCAGGAAGGTGTTTCAAAGAATGACTGTGCAACACAAGGATGCACAGCATGAGGTTGATATTCAGAAGCTTTTCTGTAGTCTTATGTTATTGAGTATATATTTGTTTTTCCCCTGTGTCTCTTAAGTGACCTCTTGAGAGCCTGGGATCAATGCGTGGGGTTAACAGAGACTCGAAAACATATTCTGTACAGAAGGAGACTCAAAATCATGTTCTAAAATTGCCCTGAAAAGGTATGAATAAACGTGCTGCTTTCTCAGCCAGCAAGTCTTAATGTATTCTGCACCGTGATACATTTTGTTTTTCATGCTTGGTAGGAAGGCTATGTCTATTATAAATCAAGGTTTTAGCACAATTTTATTTTTACTAAAAACATCTCCAGCTAGGTGCAAGCTATCCGTAATAGTGAAGCAATTTACCCTAATGCTCTTAAAACACATTCAATTTGTAGACTATCACAAGCATCCTACCCTGAATCTAAACCTCAAGCGTGCATGGGATCATCCAAATAACACTCCTAATGGCAGGTGTAGAGCTGACCTAAAGTGCTTGTCTGACAGTGAAGGTATCAGAAAAGTGATTTTCAATCCCACTGTTAAAACAGTATCTCATAAAATAAACAGATCGGCACTGACCTGCATTAAGCAACCTTTTCAGCTTCTGAATCACTGGGGGCATAAAATAACACTGACAAACACACACAAATTGGGAAAAATACACAGAAGCCAAAGCCCTTCGAAGGTATGCAATTACTTGATTTTAATTTGGGGTCTTTGCTTTTCAAAACACTCAAAAAAGACACAATACTTAAGATGTTTCAGCAGTGTGCACTTTATAGATAATGCAACAGTAATATTTATTTAGGACGAAAAAGACATTAGCATTGCTCAGGCACTGAACTAGTACTGTCTAAAGTTAAATGAAAAATGATGATTAATGTCAAGGGTATGGATCATTTACTTTCTAATATTTAAAAAGAATTAAGCTATTTGAGAATGAAAGATTACGCTTATTATTGAGGACAAAAACCCAACACATATACTTCACCTAAAAACATCCTGGTATTCCTATAACCAGATTCCTAGTGAAGTTAAACAAAATACAGAAAATTCAACAATTTTTTTTTATGTAAAGAAAAAGTAAGATTTTTAGACAAATGCAGTAGGTCAGTACTTCAAACATTCTAGTACTAACAGAGGACATCAGCTTAGTACCAGATGAAAATTTCTGAAGCTGCAGCTATCTATATTCGGTTAAGCGCAGTATTAGTGGGATTTAATCAATGTGAACACAAACAGCACTTTGGAATGAGGTGGTCATCAGTAAGACCACAGAAAATTCCTGTTTTCTCAGTCATTCTGTGCAAGCAACAGAACAACTCCAACTGACATTTCAGCTTTAACTGTAAATGCAAGAAGATCCTCTTTTGATACTTGCTACAGTTATCACAGTTTGCATCACAGAAGAACGTGCCACTTCTCAGATTAAAAATACATTAACAATTTATTAGATCAAGCATCATACTGCCCCTGATGACCTCTGCTCCCCTGACATTCTCTACTGCGATTTAAACAATAGGTATTCTCTCCTTATAACTGATATATTGGCCACCAAAGAATCTCTCAGTCACATGAGAATTTTCTGTCTTAAAGCTGAAGTATTTCTGGGGCAAATTACTTCATCTAAAGCTAATGAATACATTCTCACAACATTCCTCTTTGGTAGGAAGTTTTGCTAACAGAAACTTGGGCATATAAAGTTATTTGCCTAAGCTCACAAAGGGAGACTGTGGCACAGTTACGACTATGGCCTGTAATTTAAGAGTTCCAGTGTGAAGCTGCACTGCATAATCTTCCCTCTGTCTCTCCATTTGCATATTATAAATGGAGTGAAAGTCAGCACAGTTAAACCCGCCTCATATCTAATGTACTTTGTAATACCCACAGTTCAATAAGGAAAATTATATATATATATATTAAAAAGTATCTGTCATAAGTGTGTGTATATGTATAGTATTTTTATTTTTTTTTGCCTTATGTGGTATGAGTCACACTCTAAGTTACACTAGTGTAAACCTTAGAAGAACAGGACTGACTTCAGCAGCACTGCCATGAATTTACTCTGCGATTACATTAAGGATTCTCTGCTTCAAGCAACTTCCAACAGTTTTGTGCAGCGGCTGAACAGACAGGTAGGCAGCTGAAGTTTAAAGCCTTAGATGCCCTTATGCCTCTACAAACCTGTGCCTTCTGCTGCAGCCATTCTTGGTAGCTTAGTAATAGCCAACCCTGCATTTTTAAACACAGTCTGGAGTACACCTGATTGTCTTTACCTTAGGAGTTTCATTTGGCATGGCCTTTTTATGAGGGCTACAATTCACCTTATTGAAATCAATTTGCTGCCAACCTTTTTAGCACGGATATGTTGAGAAAGCATCAAATCACAGATATTGATATCGATCTAAGTTATTTTATTTCTATATATAGTGAGCAAAGTCTTACTGTGGCTTGCTGGATGATGAGAACAGTAATAAAAAACTACACTCTACAATAGGAGAGTAATCCTCTGCATTCACACATCAGCCTAATAAATCAGAGAAGCAACTAGCGGAAGAGTTATGAATAGAAAGAAATCCATAGCACATATAGTAGAACATTATACTGCTTGAAAAAGTTGCAAATATATTTATTGCCTGTTCAAAATGTGGGAACATCGTATTACCTATGTCAAATGACACTGTCTTTCAGCGTGTATTATCTTTAGTTCCCTATCACCTAATATTTTCAAATACAAAAGATACAGCTTCTACAAATATTTCAGTAAAACGGGACATTTTTTCGTCAGCCCGGAGGATGGGGATTCACAATGCAGTGCAATGCTCTTCCTGCATTTGCTGCACACCATAGAAAGTAGCATGAAGGAATTCATCTTGCACGCCTAATAGTGATACTTTTTTCCTCTCCTCCTAACTGTGTAAAAAGCATTATCACCAGATGTTCACATCTGAATTTTCTGGCTAATTGAATTTATTACCTAAAATTCTCTTCTGTGCGGTTACTCATTCAGAGGCAAATTCTGGATGCCCAGAGCTGAAAAAGACAGAAACCTTTAGCCAGTGTTCTCATCTCCTGCAAGGCACACATTATAGAAACGAGTCCTAAACCCAGGTAATGAGGAGGCCTAGAGACATGTTTTGTTCAAGACCTCACTCACACCCTTAAGCCCACAAGAAGACCAGTGCCAGGCCCCTAAATGGCAGGAAAATAGAGGTCAAACTCCGTATCCTAAAGATGTCTGCAGACACTGCAGTGGACTCCATAAACAGGATAGTCCAGACAACAGCAGAGAAGCTGCATTTATCCATATGAAGCATGGGCAGTTAACGATTAAAAGAAAATAAAAATTTATGTTGCTTTGGCTCTAAATAATCACTGTTGAGTATTTATTATATTTATTATCATAGGAAAATGTACCTTAAAAATGAACATACGGGAAAAGTGGGCAAAAGGTTGTCCATTTGGCTATTCCCTGGAGAGTGATTAACTGAGGGGGGAAGCATGGAGCCAGGAACATGAAAGAAGTGTGAAGCAGTGTGGGTGGTAAAAATTCTAAGACATAGTCTCAATACCAAGCCCACCGTTTTATAAAATAATAATGTTTTAGTCACCTTGTGATTCATTTGATTCAGTCTCTTTGTGAGATGAGAAAGAATTTGGATGGAGGCTTGTATGACATGGTCTAGTTTGAGGTGTCCCTTGGCAGTGGGCTTGGAACTAGATGATCTTGAGGTCCCTTCCAACTCTTAACTATTCTATGATTCTATGTTACAAAATGACTGAAAACAACACGACAGCAGCAAGCAGAATGTCTTATTTTTGCTTAGCTATCATTAACACAGAAAAACCCCAAACACACTAGATGTTCCACTACATTTATGAAACAATATATTCTTGTCTATTTATTTTTAAAACCATGTCACTTTACAGGACAGACATTACATTCAAAAGGAATGATTTTGAAATGCGTATGCAATAAACCCAAAACATTCATCAAGATCCTTAGCAGAAAAGAGTTAAAGACAAAAACTGAACCTTGTAATATGCCACTAATTGCTGTGCAGCCTTCAGTTAACGTCCTAATTCTTGAACTTCCTCTTTTAACTGAATGCTACTCCTGTGGGGCTTGTCATTAATATATTTATTGAGCAACTTTAATATTTTCCTAATCTAAATCAATCATGAAATGCTTACCAGGTGCAAAGTAAATCATTATAATAATTTAGGCACAGTAGCCTAACAATGAAATCAAGAATGACTATGGTTAAATGACTCCAGAGGGATCCCAGAGTGTAAAATGTAACTCCTTCTGTGCTACAGAAAGCACAAACTGTGGGAAAACAGCATACCACTCAGTGGCATTCATTAATACTCAGTCTTAATAAATGTAAAGACTGTGCACAAAGCAAAGACGTACATTCTATTGTTGGAAGAGATAAATCTCATAAAATGACAGTGCAAATTAGATGGTGAAGCCGAAGGAAGAAATACATTCAGAAATGCTTTCGAAAGCAAGACTATCAGTTTAAAATTTAATTCCCTGATAGAAGGTGGACTTTTATGCCCCCTTTTGTTTTCTTCCCCCAATGAAAAGGCCTATAATTTCATAGTTAACCATGTTTCTGGAATTTATTAGCAAAGACAATTTATTAGTAAGAAAAAAAAATCTTGAACGCAATGGGATAAGAATTAATCATAAAGCTATTTGTATATTTTGTCTTCCTGTGAAGAGTAAGGCTCTGTGCTGCTGATGTTTGTGCCTGAATGTTACACCTAACTTGCTTTCAGTGCAGAATCATACCCTTTAATGAGAAGATGCAAGGAGTGTATCATCTTGGTGGAAAAACTATTCCAGTAATACTAACAAAGACAATTTACAAAAGACAAATTAAAGGGTTATTTCCAAAAATACTTTGAGTAAAACATTTAAAAAAAACCTCAACCAGACAGCATTTTGTATATCACAGTATCACAGTATGCTAGAGATTGGAAGGGACCTCGAAAGATCATCTAGTCCAATCCCCCTGCCGGAGCGGGAACACCTAGACAGTGTTACACAGGAATGTGTCCAGGAGGGTTTTGAATGTCTCCAGGGAAGGAGACTCCACAACCTCCCTGGGCAGCCTGTTCCAGTGTTCCGTCACCCTCACTGAGAAGAAGTTTCTTCTCAAGTTTAAGTGGAACCTCTTGTGTTCCAGCTTGTACCCATTACCCCTTGTCCTATCATTGTTTGCCACTGAGTAGAGCCTGGCTCCATCCTCGTGACACTCCCCCTTTATATATTTATATACACTTATAAGGTCACCCCTCAGTCTCCTCTTCTCCAAACTATAGAGACCCAGCTCCCTCAGTCTTTCCTCATAAGGGAGATGCTCCACTCCCTTAATCATCTTAGTTGCCCTGCGCTGGACTCTCTCCAGCAGCTCCCTGTCCTTCTTGAACTGGGGGGCCCAGAACTGGACACAGTATTCCAGATGCAGTCTCACCAGGGCAGAGTAGAGGGGAAGGAGGACCTCTCTCGACCTACTAACCACACCCCTTCTAATACACCCCAGGATGCCATTGGCCTTCTTGGCCACAAGGGCACAGTGTTGGCTCATGGTCATCCTGTCATCCACTAGGACCCCCAGGTCCCTCTCCCCTACACTGCTCTCTAACAGGTCGTTTCCCAACCTATACTGGAACCTGGGGTTGTTCCTGCCCAGATGCAGGACTCTACACTGTAACTGACAGTAAAAACCCAAGCTATATTGCAGAACACAGAATTTGTTGACTGAGTTATTAGAAGCAGACTAGAGGTCTTGAAAGATATGAGGCTTTATAAAATAATAATAATAAAGATACTTATATAAAGACTGTTCCTGGTTATGTCACTATGTGCCAATTTACTTCATTAGAGTAATTTCTATCAGTAAAACCTACACAGAAAGTGTGTTAGAAAGGGAGAGTTTGACATTTACTTCCACAGGGAATACAACTGTCCAAGGTGAAGGCGAGACAGACCCAAACCATCCTGCATGCAGCAATCTAAACATAGGTAAGCAAAAGCGTGAACATCTCAGCGCTCATTCTGTGAAGTGGGTGCAGCAAGCACTCCCCATCAAATAAACAATTATCATGAAAAAAGTGAATTCCTTGTGAAGTCATTTAGGAAAGTATTTCTCAAACTGTGAGATTTTACCAATACCAAATTATGGTTTTCAAAGCACTAGTAAAAATGTTTGTAACTGAACAGGGAAGTGTACTTTCTCCAAATGTATGCCATTATTGTCTGCACTAAAATGCACTGCTAACAAATGTTTTAGAGTCTCTGCAATTTTTGTATTACTTTTCAGTATCACCTACGAAGTACTTATTTAATTTAAATTAAATACCATGTCTATATTATCTTGCATGTCTTTAATGGAAAACTGACAGTATCATCAGTGGACAAGCCAAATTCTGGGCTTTAACTGAAGACATTTTAGAGGAAAAACAAACAAACAAGTGGAAGGGTATAGGTAGGTGAATGCAAAACTATGATTCTTCTTGAAACACACTGAAAAAGAAAGATACTCCATTTTCTAGGAAATCCCTTAAGGGAGCAAAGAGGAATTTCACAGAGCACTTCAAAACCAAAATCAAGACACCCATCAAGGATGATGAGAGCACCTCCAATCCCACTTCTGGATCCCTCAAATGTTATGGACTGAAGAATTTCAGTGTTAGCCATCAGGTCTAAATGCAACATCATGGACTGTTTATTACCCTATACTAAGTGTAAGTATTCCTTGTGAGAAAGCCATACTAGAAAGAGGCACATTTGTATTCTTGACCATCATGGATCTAGCAGCACAATGGATGATATAAAAAATACTACAACACTGCAATTTGTGAATTATAACAAAGATAATGGTTAATATGGTCTATGCCCTCTGCCTTACATGTGAAAGGATGCAAGTAGTGTGTTGAAAAGCTTCTCATCACACTCTGAAGAACTCACAGAAGATGTAGAAACACCTTAAATTTAATGACCAAATGAATGCGAATGATGGTTTTGAGTAAGCTGGGAAGATAAATGCATTCAGTGTGTAATTACTGTTTTAAGAACTCCATGCAATAACGTCTGGACTGATACTTTTTTTCTGAATGCTCTCCATGATAAAGGGGAAACTGTCTGATCCAGCAATGTTTATTAGGGATGCAAGGGAAGGCTTCAGGCAGGGCAGTACAGCAGTTGCTGTGCTTTTATTTGGCACCTTGGCACAATTTTCCTGAGAGGAGAACCTCAAGTGTCGTGGTTTCAACGGCAAAAATTAATTTCCTAGCTTGCAGAAAGGAGTCATTGGTGTCAAAACCCCTGAGTGACCTGCTACACCTTTGCAGCTGATGGCAGGCTGCCATTTTTCATGAGAGCAAAATGGTGCTGGCGTGTGAAACTGCACAACTCAATCATTTTTTATGGTGACCTCATACAAAGGAGTAAGATGTCTCTGCAGGAAGAAAAAACTGCTATGGAAGAATGAATCCTGTGTTTACAAGAACATGTTCTTTTATAGAAATGTTCTCTGCTAAGTATTTAGAAATGCTTCTCGTTTCCTATATCCTCTGTCTGTTCCTTCTTGGCATCCAGGACCGGCTACTCTGGCTCTGCTCACAGTCTCACCATTGTCGGTGTAAGAGCCCTCTCCTAACAAGAAAATGCCATCTGAAAGGGGCTTCTTGTGCTGTTCTGACTGATCAACTTTTCATTTGCCTTCAAATATCTGATCAAAACTTCTTTCCTCCTTTCCTTTTGACTTTCAGTTACATTCTTTGCTGTCACGAATGAAAGAATAATTTATATAATGAACTGCTGAAGTATTCTGAATTTCAGTATTATTATGCCTAACTGTAATGGGCTGTCTGGTACTTTTTATAACCTTTAGCTTTCTGGCTCCCTATGCCCCCTTTCACATATGTGAGATCTTCAGATCTTCAAGACGGGTCAGTGCTCAACAGGAGATTAAAAATCCAACTATCAAACATTATCAAAAATAATCCAATTTCTTCAACTCCATTCTAATGTCTGATACAACACCTAAAGCACCACAAGCAGGGAGCAAAGGTAGAGAATCAGAAGCACTACTGACAGCAAACAGTCCTTCAAGTTAGAGGAGAGCTTTTGCAGACCTCATTGTTACTTAAAAGACTGAGCAGGGCATTTGCATTTATGTAGCAATAAAGACACATTTAGGATGATAAAATCAAATGCAGACGTATGCCTGTCATCAACATGTGTTTTAGAAATAGCACCTACCATAAAAAACATGACCATGAAGGAAGAAAGATCTCGTTTCCCTAGCCATACTTTAAATGTTTTTAACTGAATTTCTTCTTCATAGTTGTCTTCTGCAGAGTATTTCCACTTTCTTTTCTTGGGAAGCAAGGGGCAATATTCCAAACTTCGGCCGCAGAAATTAAAATATTTTAGAAGAGAAAAATGTAATGGTAAAACCATAAAAGGTGTTAGGAATCCCAGAAATGCATACAGTCATAGCTGCTATTTTCTATTTCTGTCTAAATTTTAGGTGACATGGTTCTACTCAAAAGGAATATAAAGACCTCTGTCCTATCACGTACAAGAGGATAAATTTTATACAGATTCTACTGAACTCTTATGAGAGTTCATAAACTCTCACAAACCAACTAGGTTTAACAACACTACTCAAGTACCTCTGGCTGGGCATAAGGCTAGTAAGAATCTGGGATATCTGCTGTGATATGCCCTTAACAGGATTTTTAACTCCTCACACAAAAGGTTCCTCAAGAAATTCTCATTCAGTAGAGAGCTCAAGCAGACCCTAAGCACACTACTGAGCCCTCTGGGTAGCTCCTGATTCCAATAGGCAAACACAGGAACTGTTTAAGTGCTCTCCTGGTTGTAAGCCTGAAGCTTGCAAAGGCTGATGTCCTAGTGGGATGGGTTAGATCAACAGCCTGCCTTTTTCACTAAATGGTTAGCAACAACAGTCAAACCACCTTCTTCCCTCAGATGTGATAGCTACCTAAGGGCTCTCAATCTATGGCTAACAGGAGGCAGCACAGATTGTACAATGAATAAATTGCTCTAATCATTTAACTGCCTTTCTCAGAGGTTAATCAATTTTTTAACTGAAAACCTAATTTGTGAGTAAGGATGAGAAAAGAGTATGGGGAGAGTGTGCAATTAGAATTTTCAGCAGTGCCTGTAACAGAGCTCTTTTTTCCAGTGCACAAACATTCTTCATTTTAACATTCATGTATATATTTGTTTTTTCATTATTATTTCTAAGATGCTTGAGGTGATGTACACAGCCAGTGCAGTTCTACCAGTGCCAGAAGACCACATACCTACTCACTTGGGACTTTCCTCAGCATGAAGAAGCCTACAAGGGAAAGCTGCTACAGCGAGACAGACCCACAGAGTGCTTACGTGCCAAAGGTGAGGATAATGAAGCACTGGTAAGCCAGTATTACTGCACAGTTCTGACAAAGAAGCAATAGCAGATCTTGATCTCAGTTTACCTTTACTTGCCAGGCTAAAAGATGCCAGAACAGGCAGAGATTTATGTGCACACTACATGTCCCTGCTTAGCAGTCTCTGAAAGGGCCAGGGGAGGCAGCTGGGGCTGGTAACAGCTTCACTCATTCAATTTTAATTGACTACTGTGTGTTTGTCATATCCCTCAGAGCTGCCTGCCTTCTGTTTCAACTTGTGCCAAAAGCTGAACTGGTCCCATTAACCACAGGGAACAAGCAAGCAAAAAGTACCAATCAGCTACAGGTACAGAACAAAGTCTATACTGCTGCTTGAATTACATTTGAGATACAATCTGCACTGAATTTCAAGATAACAGTTCAATCTGCAAACCCAGTGAAATGACACTCTATTCACACAATTACACACTAAAGTGGGCTTTGATTCAGAATCCTTTTGCTTAATTTTTACCTCCTGTATTTAGTGTCCAAAAATCCCTCTCTGAAAATCCTAAGGAAATGCCTGTGTGCTTCGGTGAGATCAAGACTATACCACAAACTGTTTACTAAACAATTACTGACACAGTGTTTAAATGGTATGCAATCAAAATACTGAAAACTAAACAAAAAACGTTTGACAAAATTTTATGCATTTTTTACTTTTTCTAATGTTAACAATGACTTAAGTGAAGGCATAGGTCCAGCCATATATACATGATTTCTTTTGTAACTCTTTCTGAGGTACATAAAAATAATTGGCTATGATAAATGGCAGACAGCATCACTGCTGAAAAAAAGGCTTTATAAATCTTACCTCTGCTTTTATTTTATTGTCTCCAAAACAGAGGTGTTGTAAGTAGGCTGCAGCATTGGACTGTACTGACGGAAATTGATGCTGTAACATCTGTATAACTTCTGGAAGCTCTGGATCTCGCCATCCAAACTCTCTGTGAGAAAACAAGCAAGAAAGACTCATCAAAAATTCTGCTGTTAGTTGATAAATGTGGTAATAGTTAAGAAAGATGACACACATGTCTAAGTAAAATCTTGGTTTTTTTTTTCCCATTATTTTCAAAGCAAACATTAAATCAAATATGAAGGTGTTTTTCATTTTAAACTGTATTTCTATGCAAAAAAGTTATATAACTAAATAACTTAACGGAATTACATCTCTAACTGCTAAAGTTTCCTGAATAAAAATGGCTCTATGAAATCTTAATACAAGAAAAGAGAGAAAATACATGCTTATACCATTATTATTTCTCTATTAAAACTAAAATATGGAGGCTAGGATCAGAAGCACAAATGGTTTGCTATGAAATACCAGTTTGTCAGTAAGTCCTTTTTACTTATTGCAATCTTTGATTTAAATTGCTACTTTATATAGAAAGCAATGACTTATTCTGGCTTTTGGTGTCTTTTTTCCAGATATGGTACATGGTCAGTCTAAATCTCTTCTACAGTTCTGGCCCTGCTTGAGCAGTGGGTTGGAACAAGCAGCATCCAGAGGTGTCTTCCAACCTCAGCCTTTCTGTGATTGGGCAATTTTACAATTATACACTTATGTATTACTTATTCAGATTACTTTTAAATCTTTGTTCTTACTATTCAATCTAAAGCAGGTAGGCAAATATGAAAACTTAGTCTTTGAACTTTTCTTTCATCCTACAAAACACGAAACACATTAACATCAAATGAAACAACTGAATCTAAGAGCGTTGAACAAGTCCCTGAAGGTATTCTACAGCTTCCAGAACGAAACTTAAAATCAGTCTGTTACTTCAGGTGAATTTCTGCCCTCTGTTTAAAGGTAAAACAATTCATGATACTGGCTTTGGACTTTTGTGTTCCAAGATCCAGAGATGCACACAGATACTCTGCAAGAGACACTTAATTCTCACATGCCTTTTCCCTAAGAGCTAATTTTTTGTGCCATATAAATATTTTTAATGTCTTCTCTCTAATGCTACACCTACAAGGTTAATAGAGGGAAAGAGGGGAAAGAAGTGACTTGTAAAAAAGCTTGCAGGTTCTCTGTTGCAGTTGCTATGATCACCAAAAAGTTCATTGCCAAAAAAACTTAGAACTCTTGCACAGTCCATCTATAATATTTTTAAAAGATATTCCTGACCATTAGTTTCCTTCCCAAATTATAGGGGTTCTGCTGCACTGAGGCCAACTGTGAGCCATTGGGGGAATTCACCGGAGCTCTGCAGTCTATTTCAAGTAGACTCAGGCATCTCACACTTTAAGTAGTGAACAACAGCTCTCCAAGACCCTTCACGGAAACATTTTGCAATAATAATGAATTACTACAGACCAGAATTACTGTCTGTTCTCTTCTCATATGGGATGTTTGTCAGATTGAGAGTTGTATCTTTATGAACATCCAGAATATGAGATGCAAAAAAAAATAATAAAATAAAATACACTCAGACTTTCATTACCTATTTCTCCTCTGACAAAACAGATGTTAACTCATGAATATTAAATTTCACATTGAGTGTTTAATGCAAAGAAACCATAAAAATATAGTAATAAATCACATATGGACTATTCCAATGTATCTTCACATTATGTAGGCTGTTAAGAAGTTTCTACAAAAGACGCAGCATATGTTCAGAGAGAACTGATGTTTTGCAGTCAGACAACATTGTAAAAGGAACAATGAAGACTACAAAATTCGGCAGCCAGAGATGGCAAGCACCACATTTTCTGTGCTACCAACTTACTGTGACTGTTACCAGGTGAAAAGGAAGTAGTTCTTTGGTTAAACACTTACTTCTGTTTAAGAATGGGTAGTACAGATCCATAAACAAACCATAACTTGACATGCAATTTAACATGTTGTACTTCCTCTTATATTTGCTTTCTTACTGTTAGCCATGTTAGGATTGCTAACAGGTTCTTCAAACATATTGGATCTGCCTCCTATATACATGGCTCTCAGCCAACCAAAGACATCTTACAGACTTTTAAAAATTAAAAATAAGCAATGGAAACCCCTAAACCTTAGTAAACTTAGTGAATTTATTCTCATTTTCAATCCTAGATGCCGAAGCACAGGTGTTGGTATTTTGGAGAGGATACAAAATACCAGAAGAAAACAGGTTGTCTGACAAGACCACAAGGAGGAACATTAGAAATCTGTTGTTTTACACCAAACAACTATACTTCAAAATGTGGGCACTTCTATCATCAATTTCTCACCAAAGGAAATTTCCTCCTTCATAATATGTGTATTACTTGAACAGAAAACAACTGACCAAAAAGCCTGTTATGTGCAGTAGTACACCATGGACCTCGACAAGCAGCTCAGATTCTTCTTCCTTTTGTTCTGGGATCCAGGCCAGAACTGGCAATGAGGGGACACAAGGAAAAGGTGCACTTATTACAGGCATAGTTAATTGGTCTGATGAACCTGCAGTGCCAACATGGTATTTATGTATGAAAACAAGGCTCTGCCTACCTTTCCCCTGATCTCCCAACAGAAAAGTTAGCAAATAAATGATGCACAAATACTTGTTGGACAAGTATGCATCACTGGACAAGTATGGTTGTGTACACATTGGACATAAGTAGAAAATTAATTCAGAAAAGAAACCCTTAGCACTGAATACTGAATTTGTCATGTAACCAATTTTAGGAGAGAAAATGAACAAAGCAGGAAAAGAAGTTTAAAATTTTAGCCCCAGTATGCACTGTCATTTCAAGCAGATGGTCCCTAAGATGATTATATTTTTAGTAGTTTCTAAATGAAATACAGTAGCTATATAAAACAAACAAAAACTTCTGTCAACAGTTAAGGCTGCTTGAATAACTGCGATAACTTTAGCAGCCTTCAAGGCAAGAAGGACCAGTTTCCAGCAGTTGAAGTTCTTCATTTGTTATATACTTTGTGTATATATATATATATATATATATCTACAAATATATATGTATTTGTTATATATGCCACTCTTATAGGTGGCGAAAGAAAAGTGAGCTAGAGAAAGAGAGTTTTGGGTTTTTTACGAACAGCAAGCTTGAGGCTCCAGTAACATTTACTTGAAAATTTAACGCATTTTTTGAATTTGGCTTCATTATGGAAAGAAAGAAGTCAGCTGGCAGAGGTCTTCAGAATGGTGGAGGGCTGCAATTTCTTGAAGACTAAGGTATAAAACTATCTGGAACATTTTGCACAAATGTGAGGGAACTTTCAGGCCATGGCTCCAAGCATACCTATATGACAGAAAATGCATATTAAAACAGAGAGCCAAACTAGTAGTAAGAGAAAAAAAACTAGTAGGGAAGGAACATATGTTGTAGAAGTCAAAGGCTGAAATAAACCGTGCTGCATGCTAGAAAGGTAATTTAAATTAACAAAATGCCTTTTACTGGCTATAAACAAAAAGCAGTAGTAGGTTCGGTAGCTGAAGAAGATAAGGGTCAGAATAAAAGTGAGAAGGGTAAAGAAAATCAAATCTACCTCCACTCCTGTGAACCATCTGATAGTGTGCCACATGGAAATCAGTTAAACTGGTAACACACAAGGATCCAATCTCTAGTAAAATTACAATGTAGAATTAAGCAAAATATGAAACTGTAGTGAATATCCTAAACACACACTAGCTAAGCCTGTGGCCTTTATTAACACCCCCATGCTCAGCAAATCTGAATGAGGTGACCCACACAGATGGTGAAAGAAGCAGGAAGGCTAGAGTAAATCAGAGGAGGTGCATGGCATGTGATTCTGAGAACGCTAACAAAGTGTCTGTGTAGCTGATCCAAAAATGAAGATAAGCTAGCATATGTATGTGAAAGATCTTCTGCTGTTTCCTACGTTTCCCTTATACCAACACTAAGCTGTCCAGTGAAAGGCTTCCAGTGGTGTGGGTTTTTCAACAAGAGAATCACAAGTGTGCAAGAGCTTCACAGCTTTGGCTATAAACCAGCATTTGCCATTTACTCTAAATATTTCAGCAGATTGTAAAAGTGTATTACTTCTAGGAATTGTCGTCATCTGAGAAGACTGACCAAAGCATGCCAAGGTGTTAAACCTTGTTTCTTTGATGGATTGATCTAATTTTGAATCCCGCAGAAGGTTTTAGCTTGAAGTGGTGACTAAAGCAGATTACAGCAGGCTACTGATCCAGGGATGGAAGAGGACCCAAAGGGGAACACTGAATTATATGTAAGTTGGCAGTACGTATGCCTAGACCATCAGAAGAAGCTGCATTTTACCCCTGAACAACTGAAGAAAATCATCAAGGAGCTGGACATAAAACATAACTCTGAAATACAGCAGCAGAAGTAGTAGCACCAAGAGACTGACTTGGGTGCAGCAAGTATTGCATCAAAACCAAACCCTGCTCCTGCCATCACATCACATACACATGTCAGAAAGCAATGGAGATGCGGACTTAGAAGAGATTGTTAGTAACATGGCAGAGTGCAGCGGCTATGAGGGATCACTTAAAGGTGCTGCTGAACACAGAGTATGTACTGCATGTGAATATTTGCTTGAATTATGTTGGAATTTTCTTCTTCTGCTACTTCAAATGCTGATGACACACAGAAGACACAAAATTCCTGTTACATCTGTATCTGCACTGATTTTATAAAGGCTACAAGAGTTTTAAAAACACAGGTCTCCAGTCAGTAACCAAGGATACAGATCGCTTCTACACAGCATTGGAGAAGCAGGCGTGGTGGCCCTGTCTACTCTTCATCCAGTGGTCACAGTGAATCTCATGAGACTTTGGAGTTTTATTTCTGATTTCTACTACTAGAACAGAACATTCACATCCTCAAGCAGCTGACACAGGCAAGCACTGACACCCAGAGCTTCTTCCACCTCAGGAACATTCCCCAAAGGAAGTGCTCTGAAGATACCGCTATAAAGAACCATAGGCTTGACAAAGGCTGAACTACAACCAACCATTTATCTAAGAAAGAGAATGCACAATTTTTAGATATATTCATTACAATGTTTAAACCAGAATAGTCTGTATACACCTGCTTGTCTTCATATGCATGTGTGTATCTGAGACAGCCTTACTGCTGATGTGGTGCCCAAAGGCAAAGACAATACAATCCAAGATAAGGGTAATCTTTCCTAGATTTCTAACTTTTGCGCATAGCTGTCTTGCTAACGCCAGTCTACAAGACTGCTGAACCTATGTCTACAGACATATACCCTTCCGTTTGCTTCCCTCCCCCCTCGAAATCTATAAATAAAGCCTGAAAATTTCTTTTGCCTTGTTTCATGAGATCTGCGAGAATGGTTTTCTGGCAGTACTAGGAAAAAACAAACTACATGTAGCTCAGGATCAAACACAAGGAGAACTAATCAAGAGCCAAGAGAAGATCAAAGACAGAATTACCTCCTATGTTTAAAGGGATAAATTTATTTCTGTTCAAAATATTTGGAAGGGAATATATCAATATTATAGGAATCTTTTTCTAATGATTTTATCTTAGCAGCAAAAGACAAGATGTAAAACTTAACTAGTAAAAACATGACAAATACTTAAATATAATTCACAGACATGGACTGTAATATAAAGAGGAAGAAGCCCTCTCTAACAACTTGTTTCCTCATTTCCTTTCTGTGATTCCATGAGAGCTGGTCAAAAGAAAGTGAACACATACCCACTACACTTAATTTATTATAAGTTAAATTTGAAGCACTTCCTTAAAGCATTTTCCCTTTTTCAACACATACATCACCATATGTAGGCATATACATATACACAGATGTCAGCCTGGTCTGAATGATTGGCTAGAGTTTAAGAGGAGGCAGAACTACTGTATTTGCTTTGAAAATGTTACACATGAATACTGGGTACTTTCAGCACACAATTTTAGGCAACAGCACACAGAGATGTCAATCTCGGTTCCACTCACCTTTGAAACCCTCAAAACCTTTCAGCATATGGTCTTCTCTAGTCAAAACTTGGCCAAAGAAGTCTACAACATATGGGATCTGCTTACCCAGGTATACTGTGACCTGTTAGTATATGCAGTGTTAGGATATTATCTGCCATACATGGACCCACTCTACCAGATCAATAATTTCACTGATGAAACAGGCAACACTTTCCATTTTGGCAATGTACCATTTAAATACTTACATGTCTAACACATAAACAGTTAATACCATTTGACTGTACTTCAGTAGACACTTGACTTTTAGTTAATCATGTAGCTTAATCTAGCCTTCCTTAGATTTCAAATTTAGCACAGCTGAGTATAAACCAGCTGTACAAACATTTGTCAATCTCATGAAAACCTGGATGCTGCTCTTGGGTTATGACATTTTCCTTGGTTTATGCTTCCATGTTGCCCAAACTAGAACTACCATACAGTAGTGCTTACAGAGGTTCATCACAAATGTGGTTTTTACAATGCATTTGTGTCTGCTAATGAGGTGCAGAGGAGGATGGCCTGTGGCAGATGCCCAGGATTCCTGCCCAGCATTGCCAAGCAGTGAGAGAGATGCTCAGCATGTCCCAGGTCTTTAACAGAACCATAAACCTGAGGTTTCAGGGCTAATCCAGAACTTCAAAAAATCACCTCTTCAATATAACAAAGGGAGACCTGCACCCTCCTGCAGTTCTGCCTTTGTATGCTTTATATATTCTCTGGCAAGACATCACTTTCCTGGTTTTATATTACTACCTGTGATTTATATTTAAAATAAGAAAACCGTAAGAAGTGAGAATGTGAAAAGGCAAGATGAGAACAACTTTAACATACCAAAAATGGTCTGGAGTGGAACTGTCTGTAGATTTCTTGAACATTTTCATTTTAAGAGGAAAAGATTTTAAAGATGATACAGTTAAGATTATCTAATGACACTGGCCCACATGGTACTACCTACAGCTCTAGGTTACTGCCTCCATGATTACACTCAGATGTGTAAGTATTATCTGCTTGAGGTTACCCTGATTTAATTTACAAATCTCTTTTTAATGGAGATATATTCATGAACCTTTATGAAATAATCTTTCTTGCTATCTGTACTGATCTATAAATATTTAATTCCCTTACTCCCAGAGAGGGAGCTTTTAAGTAAAAGGTTTCCTGTGTCCTGAGGTAGCCATACCCTGCTGTAGCTGGTATGTTATCTCTCCTCTAAACTGTGGGGTAGGGAAGAGAGAAAAACTGGGGACTTCAGTGCTTTAGGGTATCTATCTTTAATTTTGGCTTTTGTACTATTCAATTTGTTCAGTGCTTTGTTGTGATTTTTTTTCAGCGGTTAGGAAGTGGCAGTTGTCTTTTGGGGCTGTTAAGCTAAAACAGCCTTGAAAATCTTGTTTTATCTCTTCCTCTGCAGGCATATGCATATACAGGGACTGCTTCCACAAAGGCAAGTAAGAGGAAAACTAGGTAAGCTATCAAGATGTCTTTAAGCTGCCCAATTTATCTCTTTTCTCCCTGCAATTCATAACATTTTTCTGACCCCCTACTACAGAAAGGCCTTAGAGTAGCTTAATACACTGCAGCTGTGAAAACATGCCAAGTTACCCCTTCCTGGAGAGACCAGCTTACATGTGCTTCTCTCCATCTACAGGAGTTCAAACTTTACAGGGAAGATTTCAGAAGATTGTGAAATGCTGTTTACCAACAGAACAGCTGTTGCAGATGTGGATATCCTTTCCTCATAGATCAGAAAGGTGGAAATATAGACAGGAGATATAAAACAGTAGACAGACTTAAGGGATTCCAGCCTCTATTCTGTCATTGACTTAGTTTGTCAGACACAGTCATTTAACACCTTTCTCTGAGATTTGACAGATTCAGTCTCTGGAGACTTTCAAATCAAAATTGTCTCCTTTTCTAGAACTACTGTTCCCATTCAGAGGCTTTTAAGCCTTTCCGTATTTCAACATCAGGAGAAAGAAGCTTCTGAGGTCCTGCTCCCATCTAGACATATAGAAATGTATACTTTCTAAAGAACAGCTGTTACTCCACAACCCCCTGATTCTCCTAGGAAGATAGGAGGAGCACTTTAGACAGGAAGATGCTTATTATTTCCCCACATGCATCGTAACACCTAACCACTTGCAGCTATAAAAAAATAGCACAAAAAGCAGCAGGAACCATTTAGCATTAGCCTAACAGCACCAATGTTAACAATTCAAACCATGCTCAACTGCAGGAGAAGAAGCTCGCATACACAATACTCCCTGAAAATCTAAGAGCATCCACGTTATTTTTTGAAATCACCACCACCAGAAGAGTTCCCAAAAGGTTTTGGGGCACTCCAGTCAAAGCTTTTAATATTGTGCTATTAAGCACAGTGAGTTTCACAGTAACTGACAACACATGAATAGTCTCTACCCATCACACTCTTTAGTTTGATCAAGCTTCTGGCTCCAGCAGATCTCCTGAGTTGCATGGCAGTGACAGGAGAACAGCTCCCACCTTTTTCCAGCAGGGATGACTGAAAGTCAGGCTTTTTCAGGTTTGGGTAAATAAAGAAAAAAGCAAATGAAACTGGATGCTTCCTTCCTATTCACAAATAAAAAGCTTGGGCATCAGGCCATCTGGGTAACCTATAGAATGCCATGGGAATGTAAGGACCACCACAACCAGAAATGGTATTTTCTATGTGTGCAAATAGCAGACAGTAGGAAATGCCAACAGCGCATGAAGTTTAGCATAAGCTGCAGAAATACTTTTTACAGTTGGGTGAAGGCAAAGAAAGGGTGCCTATGTGAAGTATTAGAGAGCATCAATCCTAAGTGTCTTGTGGTACCTCATCCTTTAGTGATGACTCCCTCCAGTGCACTATCTGCATTATTATAGCAGCAACTTTCACCTTATCTCTACACATACATGCCCAGGCATCACTTTTATATGTGTACCACTTTGCAGCATTCCCTTCCTTAGCACAGGAAACTCTTCAGAATAGACATTTTTTGATACTTAAATAATATTAAACAATAAAAGTTAAAGGTCACTCAAAATAATCACACAAATTGATAAGCCCCACCATTTGCCCTGAAATCCCAAATATGGAAAGCCAAGAGAAAAAACACACATGGATTTATAATACTGAATTAAAAAAAAACCCAACTAACAAACTCTATTTTCTTACAACTAGACTCCTTTTCAGTCTTTTAGACAACGAGGACTAATTCTGTTCATTAAAGTTGCAAGCTGTACAATTCTGTAAATGCGCTTGAATTTTATCTTCTTGTCAAAGGGAAACATAAGACTAAATGGTTTTCTTTACTGCCTTTATTTCAGTTTTTATTAAGCATGAAAAAAAAACCCTGATCTCCTGCACGCTAGCTTGATGTAACTCAATGTACAACCACCAAAGCAATGTAATAATGCAAGATGTATTTAACACTCAGGAGACAGGTAGCTCATGAGATAAATAACAAAAGAGTAAAACTGTTGAAGAATTGCTCAAATGGAAAGCTGTTGGATGGGAGGAAAAATATCCACCAGAGTACTGTATCAGAAAACAAGACTGTACTACTGCACTTACAGTGGCACATGAAGAAAAGATGATTTCTACCCGGGTAACATCTCTGTTCTCCAGGCCACAGGATAACCCAGAGAGTTTCCACAATGACTCAAAAACCAGCAGAAGAATAAAACCAGAAGAGCTCATCACCAGACAGACATGACTAACAGAAAGTATTACCAGTGCTCTACAACACCAATGAAATCCACAACTTTCAACTGCTGTGTCAGCAACAAAAGCAGACCAAGAACAGTGTCTCTTACCTAAAAAATAATGCACAAATTGAATCAGAGAAGAATTATTTTACATGAACAAGAGTTCAGAGCAGAAGTAGGCTGTAGATTTTAAATAAACATAAAATAGGCATCTCATGTATATTTGATAGTTTTACCTCAGTAAAACACAACTTGCTGAAAAACATCCTTTGAATGGGGAAAACCGGCTTGTCCTTCCTTCACTTGCCATCCTATCAGGTTACGACTGGGACATGACGATTCTATCACTGACAAAAAGAATGAGGCTGCAGACTATTCTACACAGCACTTTTACAGAAATGTTTCCAGCTGAACTGGCAAACACTGTCTATAGCTAATAAATCCACTGCAGAAAATAATCATGCTATTGATTCAGGGCAATTGCCCTTATTAATGAATGAGAGAAATACCGCCAAGGATCTGTCATTTAGAATTCAGAATCAATACCTTAAAGAGGCCTTTGAAACTTGAATATATTAAGGGAAAATATGTGCCTCAATCTATCAAAACTCTTTCCTCAGACTGTGGAAGTACAGCTACCTACAGAAGAAGGACAAGTTATTCATATGGTACTTACTTCTTAGCTGTATGGTACTTATTTCCATGCAATACTTTCTGGGTGGGATTTTCTTCTGGTGGTATACTTAATTCCAGAGCCCATTACCACCAGTGATCCAAGATTTTAGCTGGTGGTGTGATAACCTGCAAGATATTCTGCCAACTGCAAGAAGTACAGACTGAATTGCAACTTTCCCTTCGTCGTCTCAGAGCTAATTCCTTTTCACACTTGGGTTAACCTTTTTACCCCAATTTTCCTTATTGAAGCTGAAAGGACAATGCCACTCCCTCCGACTTTGATACTGTTCTCAATGTAATCAGCTGACAGCATCGACTCCGGATATAAACCCCCCACAATATTTATATCTGATAGCTCTAACATGAATGATTGCCTCAGATTTCAGCAACCAAGCTCAGATCATGGTTACATATGACTAAGCAACTGATACAATAATTTTTTATAAAACAGATTTCTAATATGGTTAAAATTACGACAAGTTTAAACTGTGGTTAAAAACTTAAGCATTGATTCTGCAGTATGAACAAGCCATGCAGCATGTACCCTACACGAAACTATGTGCTTTTGAGTAGATTATCACTTAAGAAATTAGATTTTGCTCTAAACTGGTCCCAAAACTGAAGAGTGGGTTCATTTGCTACACTGATGAAAATTGTAATGACAGGTGTTTCCAGTAATCTCTATCAACCCTCATTCACAGACACTGACCCCATTCTGATAACCATTTATTTCCTTCTCTCTCCTCCCCTGAGATATACTCGGATCAAGGGCTGGACAGCATAACCTGATTTATGGAAGACATGAGCATGCTTGCACAGAAGAGACACAAGAGCTCCTCTGTCTAGCCTGGCAATCAAACGCCTGTCACACATGATATAGAAGCAAACTCTGATTTCCCCCCTTCCCTTTCCTTTTTAATAGCACAGATGTCTTCAAACAGAAAAAATAAATTTCTTAAACATCCCGAATTTCACATTTTTTGCCATTTTAAGACAAATCTGTATGATTTTGAAATTCATACTTACAATTGCTGCTGCACATTGGAAAGTGAACTTAAAACACAACAAAGTCCACAAATTTTCAGCATGCTGTTTGCACAAAGGGAGGCTCAAGAGTAATACAAAGTCTGAGATTTTTTTAGTTCTATGTCAATACTTGCTTTTCATAACTTTTCTTCTAATGGCAAATACAAATTCACACAGGAGCTGGTGTTCTTGATATAACTTGATAAATATGAAACTGATATCCAGTTGCATTAAAACTATGTGGAAAAGCCATGGAACTCTTCTGAAACAGAGGATATGATATCCGGTGTAATTTATTTATTAGTGGAGAAATCACTATATAGGCTACTGAAACTATTTTTCTCTGTTTCTTCAAAGTATCTCCCTCTTCTAGGTTTTTTCATGAGCGTAAGGAGAAAGGTGATCACACAAGAAAGCTCTGTAGGCAACATTACAGATGAAGTTCAGAGCACATCACTCTTCAGTTTGAGATCACACTTTTTAACCACTACTTTTTAAGCAACTACTGGAGTCACTTTCACTCCAAAGTCAATGGAAGAAATATTATGCTCTGAGGTGGCTTATAAAGAATTTCCATCTATGAATTTACATTCACAAATCAAATGACTATATCAGATTTTCCCAGAGGCTGATATTAATTTACATTAAGGAGAATGTTCTGCAGCCTTCCTTTCACATTTGTGAATGTCTGAGACATACAGCAAACATGGGTGTTTTTGGAACATACAAAATTAAATGTTCGCTGGCAAACTCCTCAAGGTTTACAGACTTTCAGTTGGTGACAAGTAATTCTGTGCTTTTTGGTTTTCAGTACTTTATTGCGACTAAGCACCTTTGCCATTATAAGAGGTATTTAACGTACGTGTATGTCCAGTATGTAAGTTCTTACCTCTTTAATAATAGCATATATATATGTATGTAGATGACAGCACAAGGGGGAATGGCTTTATCAGAAAGGAGGTAGATTTAGCTTGGATATAAGGAAGAAATTCTTTACTGTGAGGGTGGTGAGGCACTGGCACAGGCTGCCCAGAGAAGTTGTGGCTGCCCCATCCTTGGAAGTCCAGGCTGGACGGGGCTTTGAGCAACCTGGTCTAGAGGAAAGTGCTCCTCCTGCCTGTGGCAGGGGGGTTGGAACTAGATGATCTTTAAGGTCCCTTCCAACCCAAACAGCCTGTGACTCTGCGATACTAAACGCAAATTCCAGCTTGCTGATGAGCATTCAAAAAAAAAAAAAAAAAAATGCACAGCAAATAAAGTCTCTACCTTAATTTGCTCCATAATGAGATCCAAAATGTTTTACCTTTTGTGGAAAGCACAAGACACTGATGCTGTAATCACTTTAGTATGAATTACAGTTCTGTAACTGTGAAACTGGCAACCAGACATTCAACTCGTACAATATATATTTTAACTAGAAATAAAGTTAAGTATATTAATTAGCTACTTGTGCCCATTGTAATTTCAGCACGGGAAAACTGAGGAAAATTCTAGCAAAATAATAATTGAAGTGAGATTCAGCGTACGCTTCCCATTGGCTTTGCAATATAGTCGTTTCTCAAGCTTCTGTATAACTGATTACATCTTTTTTTTAACTTGTACGAGTAAACAGCAAAACTAATTAGCTGTACACTATTAAGTTAATGCACATTTATCTACAACAATTCAATTCTGACTGTGAAATAATCTTTCTAGCCCATAATTACACCCCGGCTTAATTAGCATAATTTCCGCAGCACGTTCTTTATTAAAGAAGTTGACATAAGGGTTAGTCTTAAATACCAAGGATATTCTAGACAATTAGAAAAAGGGAGACAGGCAGAGCCGCATTAAACACCTATTATACTATCAAGACAGCACATGTAAAACTGAGTATGAATTCAATGCTATCTGAACTATCACAAGCATCTGAAGATGTTTTCACAGAATATAAGCAAAACACTTAAAAGAGCTTGAGATATCCCACAGCCAATTCACTAGAAGTGGTCCCACGTCCTTCATAGCTCCTTCATCCCTTGTCATTGCATCTCATCCCCACCAAGGACAGCCAGCGAATTACTCATTATTCTGTTCAGTGTATTAGTTTCCTTCAAAAAGAAAATGCATATGATTTTTCATCTCTTACACTAATTTAAGTGCAGACAGTCAATTCTCACTGAAGAGAGTCACTGTAGGTGAAGAGGCAGATCAGTCTCCAGGCTCTTTTAGTCTTTGGTTTTCTGGTGAGGATTTAGCACTGAGCATCCCAGTTACTAGCAAATGGGCCTCTCATGGACACTTTACTCCCTGGTACTTGGGCTGACAACACTGAACTACTTTTCTATGGGCCAATGTGGACAATATGTCTGCAGTGGTATGTGGACAACGGTACCTGGGTACAGCTGTGCTTGCTGTGACCAAGGAGTTTTGAAGGAAAGGCTCTGCTGCCACTCAGCAACTGCCTCTACTTGTTCTTCTGCCTAAGCCTGCAATGTGCTGGGTGTCACTGTATCAGACTTATAAGTCTGGCTATTAAATGTAACCTCTACTATAACACAAATGGCCGCAAGCCTCTCCTGATAGTGAAGAACTAAAATGGAAAAAAAAATCCAAACCAAACCCACCAAAAAAACAAAACCCATGAAAAAAACCCCACCAAAAAACCCTTCTTCATGTCTTCATCTGTTTTGAAATAATGGTAGTTAAAATGAACTGTTATCTGAAGCGCTCTTAGGCTCTGTGAATAATTTTGACTGCATATATGCTGTTGGTAATGTCCTTGCTCTCTTTCCATAGTTATGAATGGTATAAAGATAATTTTACCTGTGAAGGATTACCATTTATTGTCTGAGACGATGAAAGACACTAATAAGATTTTCAAAATCACCAGGGTGATTTAAAGCCAAAGTCCTATTTTCATGTAACCTCATAAAGGATTTTAATTTGATCAGATTTCCAAAATGCCTAAGACTCTCCTGAAAATGTAGACTTCAGCTTTTAAATCACACTGGCACTTTTAATAACTTTACTTGCTCTAATTAACTTTTTATTTTGAGGTTAGTACTATTAAGCAAGGCCAGGACCAAAATGCTCTCTGCATACTAATAAGTCACTAACTCACGCTGCTGAAATGTAACATGTGAGGAGATATCCTGAAAATTCAACATAAATTCAGAACAACAGAAACGGATAAAGCAGTTTTTCAAGGAAAACAAATCAGCAATACCTATTTCAACATAATGCTTTCTTAGGAATACATACAACTAGGCAAACTGCTGATTAGAGTTTAAGATAAGGAAACACACCCTGAATGAGGTAACAAAACAACTTTTTTTATTCAGACATATAAACGATGCATCAACTACTGTCTCCAGACTATACAGAAAACAGCCAGTTCAAGAAGTTTCAGTAGCACAAAGAAAACAGAAGAAGATGCCCCAGGAAGCTGCTCATTCCGCCTCCCCCAAGCAGTGAGGTAATCATCTCATTTTGAGGCAACCCTCCTTTTGCAGAAGCAGGACAGAGGCAACGGGGCCATGGCTAACTAGTTCAGCATCTGCAAAACCTGCTTAGCCTTCAAGCCCAGGGCTGCTTAGGAGGATGTTCCTGACATCCTGCACCAGCAGCAGCCAGGTCTGCTAATGACCACAGCTTTGCAGCTCCCATCAGTTTACAACACAAAGCCAACAGTAGCTGAGCCTTTTGTTTAAAACCACCACTTTGAACTGGAATTAAAACATGTCAGAAATTACAAGCTAGCTTGCCAAAAGCTAAAAAGCTTGTCAGAAGCCAAATAGTAACCTTTTCTACAAGGTTAAATTTTCTTGTAATGCTTAAGACCAGAATACACAAGCAATAAAAATAGTCATAATTTCCAAGAGACTTTAATTACCTTTTCTAATAAAAGTTCGCTTTAACTATCTGTTTAAAATCAGATTATATAAAATGATACTAAGATAGCTGAGATCATCAGAACATGATAGTAACTTCGGCTGCCAAACTAGAGAGGCCTGTCTGTGAGTCTTTGCCAAACCATACACCCCAAGTTAGTATACCTAAAATTCCTAGCCAGTTTCAAAAATCTTGGTCAACTACGCTTGTCTCGTTCTTTCTCCTTGATAAGCATTCAGCTCTGCCAATTTTTCTTTCCAGAGCATCAGAGTGCTGAGAACAGAAGAAAGAAATTCAGCTTCAGCCTTCAGTCCTGCAGCTTTGAGTCAGGAGATAAAGAGCTGTGTCTTGAAGACATGAGATAAAAGCAAAGCAATATACTCAGCCACAAACTCAACAAATTAAACTAAGAAAAAAACCCAACCCTGTAGGTCAGGGAGAGATCATGCAGAGTAAGCACAGCAAGAGACAAGGAAATGGGAGCCACAAATGTATTGTTATCTTTTCCATGTCATTTGATCTCTCTATACATCTGTTTTGCTACCTATAAAAAAGGCCCTTCTGAAAGGCTCTCATAAAAGATTTTTGAGAGCTTGCTGTAAAAATCACTAACTCCAGGGCAAAATGTTATTACCAGTGCTGCCACAGAGGTGCAGAGTGGCCACCAAGACTTTTGATGGTTTTAAAGAGGGTGTCAGAAAGAACCATCAGGAGGTAGATTTTTTACTACAATTTGTTAAGCAAGCACTGTGCAAAAAGAAAACAAGAGAAACTTCATAAAAGGCAATTTGTTTCACATGCCTGAAGAGGTTCTTCTGGTTTTCCTTTCTGTTATCAGGTGTTTTCTTCTTGCCCTAAAAACTGCATTTCCTTGGAATACTTTCCTCATCTCACAGCACTGAAAACTGATGCTGACTAAAGAATATCTACACAACAAAGTGAGAAAGAGAGGCTTAAAAAGAAATTCCTCAGTTTATGAAAAATAATTCCAGTGATTGCAGCTGCAAGAATGGTCAATCACACTCACTGAGGATAGCACTTAATAAAATGACACCTTAAGTCAGCATTTTGCCTGTTCTGTTACGAAGCTGTCAATAAAATACGTGAATGCCTCTCACAACGGAACACTTTGGGAGGTTTCATGACTGCTTTAGCAAGTTAGACTTGCTCTTGGTTTTTAACATGATAATGGAATGGCTCATCGATACTGATATGTCAAAAGGAAGACTCATCTGTCTGAAAAGTTGGGTTTTACTTTATATGCTCTCACCAGCAACTTTCTGACAAATCTCCAACAACCTGGGATGTGCAAACAGAATAGCCAATTATTCATCTGGTATCACTCACCAGACTCACCAACACCTATCAGCCTTTATCACCATCTGTTCAGCTGTCTCAATTGTTTACCAGCTACTAAAGATCTAAATACTGCTTACATCATCTTCCATAAAAACACTTTCAGCATCTACTATAACTGCGTAAGAAGCTTACATTTTTGGGGAATGTTGCTAGCCTTGTGTTATGGCTTAAACATTGACCTCATTCAACAAACGACAAGGTTTTGAACTGTCAAAATTTAGTTATCAACATGATTGCTCAGCACTAGATTTACTTTCAAACATTTTAATTTTTCTATTGAAACCACATACTTACATGACATGTTTTATTCCATTTCAAGTGTAAAAAAAAAATAAAAATCCAAAGCGAAACTACCAGAGAGTTTTTTTTTTAATCGAAATTCATTGTTGCATATTTTATCAATTGCAATTTCTGTGTTACGACATTGCATTTTGTGCAGGGTACTTTTTTTCCTAAATGGTATCTACAACTGTACAAGGCACAGACTCTCAGGGGCCTGCTTCATGAGGAAAGTACAATGCAAATGAGGGAGAACCAGGAACATGATACGTACTTTTCCATTATCCTGGAAAACACTTTTGAGAGTTGGAGATCAAATACACTGCATGCTTATTTCATGAGTAATTAACTGATCCTGGAGGGAGGACACAAGTTTGGTAGAAGTGACAAACTGCAGGCCTACCTTCTTACTTCCTCCTACACATTTCAGAGTAAGGATCTCAAGGAAAAACTACTTAAAAATGAACGCTGTGAGGTAACATTATGAACCTGCATATTTAAAACATACTCACAGAATGTTTCTTTGGCAAGTAGCAAAATGCCCATGATCTCCAGGTATGATGGACTAATTGTCAGGCAGTTCCCTACACATCAAAGTGTTAAATCAGGGACCTATTCCATAGTTTACGGTGATGATTCATCATGATCTAAACAGTCCAAAGCCCCATTTGAACTCAGGAGAAGGCAACACTCAGATAAATTACCCTCCATGGCTACCTTGTGCTTCGTGAACTTCAGAGAAGAGGTCAGCTCAGAGCCTGCTCAGACCATGACTGGATCAGGCGCTGTGGCCTTCAGAGATGTACTGACTGAAATAGCTGCTGAAATTATCAGAGCAGTTTTAGCAAATCCCACTTTCTAGATGTAACAGCTCCTGAAATTTTAGAGAGCAATGAAATTGCCTTTCAGGAGAGGAAAAAAAGGCATGGCACCCACCACTATGTAACACCAACACTGCAGAATGTCACATTTATCCCTCTATTCTAAAAACTTTAGAGGTTTTCTAGAGTCAGGCAAAAATCTTGCGACGTTTTTAATGAAATCCTGGAAGTTCAAAATCCATGAGAACTCAGACAGTTCCTAGAGCTGTAAGGCACAGTATTCACCAATAATGAACATTTTCATGTAATTTGTTTTGAACCAGACTGCATAATGGTGTCTTAAGGCTCACTATTTCTGAAACTCAGATGGGGAGTCAGAAGACCATCCAGCACACAACTGAGTGACAATGCCAGTGATACAGCTGTAAAAACCTTATGGATCTCTGTGAGATACGAGATTCGTTCGGTAGTGCTGGAAGCTAAGGACTAGTCAAAGGATTATACAGAAAAATTAAATAGTGACTTACTTTCTGTAAATACTTAATTTAAGGTACATTCAGAGCAAGCTGGCCTTCAAGTATCTGTTGCTACCTGATTCCCATTTCAAGGGTGGGCATAGACTAGGTAAGCAGACAAAAAAACCCAGCTATTCTCCCTTCCCCAAAAGAAAATACCCCCCCTATATAACTATTTGCTCTAAGAATATTGTCCTACCATGGGCAGATGGAAGGACATGGAAAAGATAACATTACATTTATGCAGAGCACGGAGTTAAAGAGTTTTTAAGTCTGTAAAATCCAGTGAGAGAAGTAGCAATTAGCTGCAGAACACTGCAGCCCTGGGACAGCTTTCTGAACCATACAAGCACAGCATGCCAGGGTTGTACCAGCAGTTCCTGAGACACAAGAAAGTGGTGCCATAAAACATCCCCAAAAAGCAGTCAGCCTGGAAAAATTGTGCTACACAAGTTTTCTTTTTTTTTTTTTTGGATTTCCCTATGACCTTCTTTAGCTTTTAGTCTTTAAACAGAATATTCACTTTCCATATAGAAGTTCTGCTACTGTTTTTATTTCAGTAAGGGACATGAAAGTAGCAGAGAAGAGTTTTCTTTAAATAGTGATCACTCTCAGATACAGAAAACCTTGCAAGTTACACTTTACTCTTTCCAAAATCTATTCACACACACTGAAACCAACAATTAATAGTGCTAAATTTTGTGGCACTATCAGTATAGTAGAAGATAACGAAGTCTGACAGTCTCGTCAAACACATAAATGGGGGAAGCATATGGGGGGAATACAGTACCACCAGCCTTACCATGAATTAGGTTTAAAAAAAAAAACTAACCTGCAAACTCGATGTTAAGAAGAACAAACCAAAAGATGCCTTTCTGCACCATTCAACTGGACCCTGAATATCTAACACGTTTTTTTTGACATATATTTAACCTGCCTTTTCTACATTATGGGAAAAAATAGTTGTAAAAACATTTTTACTGTATTTCAAACACTTTTCATAATTTTAAGCTAATTCAAGAACAGAGTTCTCTGGTGAAAACCCCCTAACATCTAATACATACATGGAGGGAAGAAATGCCATCTAGAGGGACCCTGACACGCTTGTGAGGTGGGATGATGACAACTTTACGAAGTTTAACCATGCCAAGTACAAGGTCCTACACCTGGGTCGGGGCAATCCCAGGCACAGCTACAGGTTGAGCAGAGAAGAGATTCAGAGCAGTCCTGCAGAGAAGGACTTGGGGGTGTTGGCTGATGAGAAAATGAACACGAGCTGGTTTCAGTGTGTGCTTGCAGCCCAGAAAGCCAACCGTATCCTGGGCTGCATCAAAAGGAGCGTGACCAGCAGGTCGAGGGAGGTGATCCTGCCCTTTTACTCTGCTCTCGTGAGACCTCACCTGGAGTACTGTGTGCAGTTCTGGTGTCCTCAACATAAAAAGGACATGGAACTGCTGGAACAAGTCCAGAGGAGGGCCATGAGGATGATCAGGGGACTGGAGCACCTCCTGTATGAAGACAGGCTGAGAAAGTTGGGGCTGTTCAGCCTGGAGAAGAGAAGGCTGCGTGGAGACCTCATAGCAGCCTTCCAGTAACTGAAAGGGGCTTATAGGGGGATGGACTCTCCATTAGGGACTGTAGTGATAGGACAAGGGGTAGCAGGTTAAAACTTAAATGGGGGAAGTTTAGATTGGATATAAGGAAGAAGTTCTTTACTGTGAGGTTGGTGAGGCAACTGAAATGGGTTGCCCAAGGAAGCTGTGAATGCTCAAAACCCTGGCAGTGCTCAAGGCCAGGCTGGACAGAGCGCTGGGTGGACATGGTTTAGTAGGGTGTGTCCCTGCCCATGGCAGGGGGGTTGGAACTAGATGATCTTATGGTCCTTTCCAACCCTAACGATTCTATGATTCTATACAACAATCTTTACAATTTCAAATCCAGCAGTTAAAAATATACCTTTGCAACAGGAAGGAGGTCAGGCTGATACTACCACTGCACAGAAGAGCCACATCTGTACAAAGCGTTCTATTATAGGCTGTTGACAGGAAGAAGAGAGCTCTGCTCCTGAGTGTCAACCCAACAACTGAGTTAAGGGCAACCAATTTTTAGAAGAATACTACAGCTTTGTAATTGCATATTTGTTAGACAGTGCTCTGAATGTGGAATTGTATCAGCTGTCTGTCATTGATACAGCACATGCTTATTTAGGTTTTATTTTTTCATTGGGAAACCAAGAGGGACAGTATATGTTGTTAACATCTCTCTACAAAATTGTCCTTTTAGACTGAACTTAACATGGCTACAACCATGAATTAAAATCAGGTTTAAGCCACTTGCACAGGATGCCGTTTAGCCCTTGATTGTTTCTTAGCCCTGGCTATATGCAAAGCAAAAATTCAAACATTTACAGTTCTTCGTAATAAAATGAAAGTCTGCCCATTAAATTATTGGTTTCTTTCTCACTGTAATATAATATATAAAATTGATACAATTAATTTAGCAAGTATTTAAAAAACAAGATTTTTAAAAACACTGCTATTAAGTACAGCACAGAATGTGCAATACAGATAGCACCAGCCAGTCACTGTATGGTAACCACCTAACTTGGGCAGATTTGAATCTTCTGACAGGTGACTTGTATTTTTCTTAATGGAACTTCAGTTCATTTCAATTGCTTGGCCATACAGCTCTTCCACCCCCATTGCCAAAGAAAATTTGGGATTGGCATAACAGCCTAAAACCCCCAGTGGGGTAGCTGCTGGCATTTAGGCTCAATGGGGAAACATGTTATTTTAACTGCCAGAGTTACTCAACTCTGAGCACACGCCATTTGTGTGCAATGACATTCTGTTAGCAAACTGCACTACTGAGCAATCCCAACGTTATTAGATTCTTAAATCCTAATTTGTTTCAGGTTGACATGACATAGTATGTTTCAGCTCCTGCTGTTAGCGATATTGTTGCAGTGAAGAAAAAAAATCCATCTGTATCCTCCCACACAGTAAACGACTGTGAGAATCTGTGTGCTAATGGATTTTTTTGGTGCTCTGGAGTGCAAAGGCATTAAAATTTATCTCTAACACAAACAGCATGAATGAGTACTTAGATTTGCTAGTAGAGACTCTAGTTTTGTTTTTTTTTTTTTTTTTTTGGTTTTGGTTTGTGGTTTTTTGTTTTTTTTGGGTAATGCTTTTCTTGTATGAACATACCTTTTACTTAGACAGTAATGTTCTTCTAAAATCTCCAGCCTTACCCTGTGTTTTAAAATGTCAAACTCTGCTTTGGATCACGTAGCTGGGTCACTGTGTTTATAAATCAAGGGGCAGATGACCTTTAGGTGTCCCTTCCAACTGTAAGGATTCTGTGATTCTGTGAAATGTTTTAAGTTAGAGTGACACTGTTGGGAAAGTATGGAAAATAACAGTTGGTCATGGACAATCACAGACATGATCTGAAAAGCAGATCATGTCTACGGTTCTACCTGGGGCACACTTCTTAACATCATTTAGGATGCACAAAGCAAAAGCTCAGATATCAGATGTAACAAATAACGCTTCTGAGAAAGAAAGGACAATGTGTAGTAAACTGGGATAATTAATTTAATAAAAAGATCTAGCTTTATAAGTGGAAAGATTCTCTAGCAAGAAAATGTGGCTTACAGGTGCGTTAGATTTTAAGACTCTGTGAAGTATTGCATACGGACTAAAGCTTTTTATTCCACCAGAAATTAAGGCCTGTGGTTTGGACAACAGCAGTAGTAGAACAACAGGCACTTTCTGATTCTCTTGATACGTAACACAGACTCTTGTATCTAAAAATAAGATGGAATATATTAAGTAATCCACTGCTATTTTACTCACAAATGGTAATATTAACCCACATTATGCTCAAAATGATGAAATGGTTGTCATCAAGGTTTTTTACCTGAAAATATGTTATTTCAACAAAACCAAGATCTCCAACTGCCTATTCTTTGGAAGTTTTAAGTAAGAAGGTCAGATGAAGAGAAATAGACCTGACGCAAGCAGATGTTACTGGCAAATTCAGGAAACAATTCGGGACTTACTATTTCAAACACAAACGAACTTGCTAAGTTAAATCAAAGTTGTCAGAAATGCCATGCTGAGTTATATGTTATGAAGCAGGAAAAGCCATTCTGGGTCAGGCTAACGGCTCATTTCAGACACTCCTTCCAAGCTCCTCCTTCTATTTATTTTTGTTATTGATCACTGAATGACCATTTTAATGAAGCTACCCATTATCACTGCAAGACCCTTGTTCATGCCTGTTAGTGGCTTAAAATGCATCATCATGTATGTGAAGAGATGGTTTTTTTCCACAGGTATCACCTCATTATTTACCAAAGATGAATTTTGCCTGGTTTTGGTGTGGCACTGCATTTGTTTTCTTAAAATAAAAAATATTTACTCTCTCACACCACATTATGTTAATACAGTTGCTCATCAGTTCTGTTCTAGGTTGTCATTTCTATTAATTTGATACAAATGTGATGCATATCTGAGCTGCCTAGACCTACTCTGAAGCCCCTTCAGAAAACAGCCATCCCATAAGACATTTTCTGGGGCTAACAGAGGAGCACTATAGCTTTCAGTCTGCTATTTTGTGTCTGAGTGCTCTTACTACTCTTGAACAAACATTATCTAGCCCCAGCAATTTGTTATTCCTGATTCAGTATTTGCTCCCCAAGTTTTGCCACTGATACCACATTTTGAGATAGATCCTGTAAGTTCATCGCCCCTCAAAAAGGAGAAGAAGGGAAAGTGAAAACTTTTCACTTGCTGTTCAAATGTTCTGATGGGAACTGCAATACTGGCATGGAAATTCGGGAAGAATTAAATGTTCTTTCAGTGGAACAAACACTGTGAATCACAGGTTGAGCTGACTATTAGCGAAGTTCACACAAGCATCTGATAGAGAGGGCATTTTCAGTGAACTTCTTTAGTACACTCTTCTCCATCCCACATAAGCTCTTCTCTATCCCACATAAGCTCTTGCCATTTCCAAGCTTTGCTTACCTCGATTTCAGGATGTCAGACTCTAGCAACTTGTATCACCTTGACTGATCACAAGCAATATTTTCTCAGTTAAAGAGCTGTCCATGGATAGAGAACTAGCATGTACGTCTATGCTATTAGAGAACTGGGGGAATTGGATCTGAGGCAGTGTGGGCTAAGGGAGCAACAAAGTCAACAGCTAGCACTTAAAGTGCTTACTGCTTCTCAGAGCTATGTGACTGAACGGCACATCATCTCTAGAACAGCAAAGGAAACTTAGAAATTTTCTCAGTAAATCTGAGCATACGAAAGAGTGAGAAACCTGGAAGCCTTACAGAGCAAGATTACCCTCAGTCATTGTCACAAGAAAAGGTGTAAACCTAGAGACAGATGCTATGGCTAGGCTTGGAAATGTTTATCCTGTATCATGGATGATATGATGTAAAACTCCATAGTAGACTCACTGAATATAGCAGGTTTAGTGCACTATGTTCTCTCTACAGACAATCTCTAAAACCTGCCTGTTTAAAAAGAACAAAACAAAACAGAAACAAGAAAGTATTTTAGTAAAGGTTAGGATTTGTTATTATGTCAGAATTTCAAATTAGCTTTAATAAAAATATATTATTAATTTTTAAATTTTACAAACAAAAATTCTTATTTCTCATTATGTTCTATCTCCTTCACAAATGACAAACCACTGACATATGAATCAGTCTCACATCTATTCACTAGACAGATTCACTTTGTGATTAATGATGTTTAAATGTTGCATTCACATTCTTCCTACTTCTAAAAATGACTAATTATTACAGTTGTAGAAAATCCTTTACAAAAAAATCAAAATCAGATAAGAAGTCTCTGGTTTGGAATTTCATTGATAATTTGAGCAATATTTTATATCCACTGGACAATGGGCTGGGATTAGGGAACCAATTTTCAGATTTGAGAACACCGGTTTCATTCATGGCTCAGTGCATATCAGGAAAAAAAGATCAAATTTAATGTGGTGTCTCAAAAATAAAATGTATCAAAATTTTTAAACACCAGATTTGAAACAGAATTCAAGGTTTATGGTTGAACAGTGAGAAGCTTTTTTATTCTAAATACTGTGAATCAGAATTTATTGGTCCCATCTTGTGCTCCTTCACCTAAAAATTCATAAATACTATACGGGAGAGGAAAATATGTTTAAGTTGGATTGAGGGAGAGGAAAAAATGTTTAAGTTGGATTGAGGCACTGTTAGCATTCCAAGTTCTTCTGTCTCCTCAAGGAATTATGCAGACACAGATCACATTCAGCATGTAAGTCTTGGCAAGCCTTGCCATCTTAATAAGAAGCAGATTCTTTCCTGACAGCAGGTACAATTTGGAGTAACAATATGTTGAGTGAAGAGCTAGGTAAAAGAACACAAGACTAATCATTATGGTAATTTCTGGAACAACGTATTAAAAAGAAAAGCATCTGATTTTTAGACGACCTACCCTCTCAGTATGGAGCTCTATAAGCACGTGGCGCTTCTGGAATGTAATTCCCTTCAAATGTATTGCTCATCTCTGTTCACTAATAGCTCTCTTCTAATACCCTGAACTTTAGATTTGTTTTTCCTGCTTTGGTCTCTTCACTGAAAAAAATGTATTAAACTGGATTGTGAGAAGTCAAATTATACTAGTAATTCCAATTATATTTCAATATTTATTTTATGTTAATGAGAAATGTCATAAATTCCTTCTTAACAGCAGCAAAGGTCTATGTGATCTGCTTCTCCATTATTTTCAGATTTTGCAATCTGCTTCTTCAATGAAGAGTAAAAATTTGATTTAGATAAGCACAATTATTTACATTTTTTCAGCACATGTTTCTCAGATGAACTGGAAAACAATTACAATGTTGATACCCAAAGGAACAGCAAAATTCTGGCAAACAGCAACCCATAAAGAAAATTTTAGCCAGCTTTTGCTTTCTTGTGTTCAATTCAACGCACAGCGGGTGCCTGTCTATCTTCTAATTCTGAAGAATATTTTCTTGCATGTTACCCTGTTTAGCTTTCAATTAATTTTTTTTTCACTTGACCACAGAAAAGACTTGCAAACTACTGTAGCTCAAGTATCATACCTCTAAAATATCAGATTTGCCATCCATTATCAGTCCTCATCATTACTTCTTCACATTCTTTTTCAAACACAGTATTAATGTGTATGTAATTATGAGTACTTTACTTACTGATTCTTCTGGTTCTTTTATATTTCTCTGTCCTTCTCCTGAGGTACTGCAAGGATGGCTTCCAAACAAGAATTGTGTATAGCTTTCATTGCTATGCTTCCTCACTCCCTCTCCCACTTTGTTGATAAGGACATCTCATTTAGAAAGATCAGATATAGACAGTCTCAAAAAAAGTATTTTTCCACAACCTAAACCACAAGCTTTAATAATCATGCCTCATCTAAAGCCTTTCAACAAGCTCTTGGAATAGATGACAACACTCAAACTGAGAATATGTGAATAAATTTTAGTCACATTTTCATGAGGCACAGTACAAAATGCAAAATGCTAAATCTTAATAGATTCCATATAGAATCATAGAATCAATTAGGTTGGAAAAGACCTTCAAGATCATCAAGTCCAACCATTACCCCAGGACTGCCAAGACTACTACTAAACCATATAACTGAGGGCCTCATCTACATGGTTTTTGAACACTTACAGGGACAGTGATATCAGCACTTCCCTGGGCAGCCGGTTTCAATGCCTGATTACCTTCTCTGTGAAGAAGTTTTTTGTAACATTCAATCTAAATCTCACCTGCCACAGCTTGAAGCCATTACTGCTTATCTTAGTGCTTGTTACTATAAACCCCCAAACATACTTCTAAAAAATTAAAATTGTCAGAGGATTTAGAGGCTAAGAAACACAAAAATAATAGATCTCTATTCAGTTTACTGTAGAACAGACGAATATCAAGACAATAATAATGAAACAATGGTCATAAAAGATTAATGATTGCCAGAAATTTATTATTAAAGACTGAGTCCTTTAGAAAAACATCCAGGCTATGAATGAATAAATATAGCAAGATAAAATAGGGATAAGTAAATGAATCAATGTTTTAAGTCCTGTATATTGGAAAAACTGATGTAATTTACACGTCTATATGTCAAAGTCTGTTCTTTTGGAACACTGCTGAATCATTCAGTGTTCAGCAACTACGCATTCTTCCTTACTCAAAACCCATTCTGACACAAAGTAGCTTTGAAAACACAAATCATCTACTCTGAGCAGGAGAAAACAGAATAATGTACTATCATACTGCAACCAACCAGAGATAGGAAACCACAGTAACAGAACATAAAATATGGTGATGAAAGCTCAGGAAGAGTTTCTGTGAAATATCTGAAGGACCAGAACAACTGCTCGCATATTAGGATGCCTTAGCCAATTGCAGAATTAACTCACAACGCTACCAATAGCTACACCGGCAGCTCTTGGTGTAAGAGGGTAAAAGTACATATACACTTTGTTTATTTGTGTTGAGGATGATGGACTTCAGCTCCAGTGGTCCCAAGTGGTTAAAGCTATTCAGTCTAGTGAGGCTGAGGTGTCAGCTTCTAGGAACAATAAATGGCTGACAGAAAGAGCTAATACAGGGTGGATGCAGGGTCCAGCCAACAACCTGATAACTTCTTTAAGAATCCTGGTCTCAGAGTTCAGGGAATATCATGGGGAAAGCCTAAGGAGCAAATCTGAAGCTACTCCAAAGAAGATGGACCCACCTAAGTCTCACCAACTCCAAGAACACCCTCAAAAATGGTGTGACTATAGATCAACATGCATATGTTATGGACAAAGGTGGTCAGACAACCTGAAGCTGTGACCTCACTCTCCCCCAGAAGTACGGCTGATTCCTGACCAGAGGGCATAACTGGTTGTGGTTTGATTCTCTTAAAACTAGGTACATTCCAATCTACTTATGTTTTTGCATTTTGCATATTTCATAATTGATGCTTAAAGACAGGAAAGTCCTTATTACAATTCCCCCCACCCCCGTAAACTTGATTAAATTAAAATAAAAATTATCAGAAGTTCTGTTTTAGAATCAGAGAATAATTAGGGTTGGAAAGGACCTTAAGATCATCTCGTTCCAACCCCCCTGACATGGGCAGGGACACCTTACACTAAATCATATCACCCAAGGCCTCGTCCAACCTGGTCTTGAACACTGCCAGGGATGCGGCATTCACAACCTCCCTGGGCAACCCATTCCAGTGCCTCACCACCCTCACAGGAAAGAATTTCCTTCTTATATCCAACCTAAACTTCCCCTGTTTAAGTTTTAACCCGTTACCCCTTGTCCTGTCACTACATCCTCTAATGAAGAGTCCCTCCCCAGCATCCTTACAGGCCTCCTTCAGATACTGGAAGCCTGCTATGAGGTCTCCATGCAGCCTTCTCTTCTCCAGGCTGAACAGCCCCAACTTCCTCAGCCTGTCTTCATACAGGAGGTGCTCCAGTCCCCTGTTCATCCTCGTGGCCCTCCTCTGGACTTGTTCTAACAGTTCCATGTCCTTTTTATGTTGAGGACACCAGAACTGCACACAATACTCCAGGTGAGGTCTCACGAGAGCAGAATAGAGGGGCAGGATCACCTCCTTGGACCTGCTGGTCACGCTCCTTTTGATGCAGCCCAGGACACGGTTGGCTTTCTGGGCTGCAAGCACACACTGAAGCCAGCTCATGTTCATTTTCCCACTGACCAACACCCCCAAGTCCTTCTCCACAGGGCTGCTCTGAATCTCTTCTCTGCCCAACCTGTAGCTGTGCCTGGGATTGCTCTGACCCAGGTGTAGGACCTTGCACTGGGCATGGTTAAACTTCATGAGGTTGGCATCAGCCCACCTCACAAGCGTGTCAAGGTCCCTCTGGATGGCATTCCTTCCCTCCAGCGTATCAACCGAACCACACAGCTTGGTGTCATCAGCAAACTTGCTGAGGGCGCACTCAATCCCACTGTCCATGTCAGCAACAAAGATGTTAAATAAGACCGGTCCCAACACCGATCCCTGAGGGACACCACTCGTTACTGGTCTCCAGCTGGACATTGAGCCATTGACCACAACTCTTTGTGTGCGGCCATCCAGCCAGTTCTTTATCCACTCAGTGGTCCATCCATCAAATTGATGTCTCTCCAATTTAGAGACAAGGATGTCATGTGGGACAGTGTCGAACGCTTTGCACAAGTCCAGGTAGATGACATCAACTGCTCTACCAGTTTTGATCATGGCATATTGTTTAATGCGCTTCCCCTACTTTCAGAAAACAGAATCTAGGTTTTTTTTTCCCAGTAATTTAAAATACATTGTGTGAAAGTACGACTTTGTGCAACATGAAATATTTACATGTTTTTCTGTTGTCCCTCTTGCATCAAAACAGTTCAGTCTTATCTCTCAATTTTGTGAGATCAAGGAAAGAAACTCACTCAGGAAAGCACCGGGGGTGGCAGAAAGGAGGGAGGGAAGGAAGATGTGTCTGAAAAAACAAAACTGGAAGCAGGGCAAGCTTGGATGCCCCACGATGTGGATAACGTCTTTAGGAGCTTTTCTGAGGCAGCTGGACTGAAGGAAGGCAGAGAAGCACAGTATACGGGTCACATGCTGTACTTCAAGACACACTGGCAAGCAGTCTGGTCTCCAAACACAGAAAACAAGTCCTTTCAAAAAGAAGATAATCAGACTGGTAGAGGAGACTTTCCGGAACATCCTAAACCAAGATCAAGTCCAGATTAACACCCATGATGTCATGTAGCAGGAGGGCATGGCATTAAACCACTGATGGTGAAATGACTGCAGTGCTGAGGCCCTTCTATTCAAAGAGGGATATCCATCCTTCTGTTCTGGAACCAGGGCCCCATGATGAAGGGAAGATCGGGGTTATTACAGTGGGACTGCATTTAGAAACCCGGGATCAGGTGAGCTTCCAAGACTGGCAAGCCTTGCAAACAGGAAGACAAAACAGCACCAGACAGTTGCTTACTGGATGTAAAGGTCATATGAAAGGCACAAAGACTGATAAACAGGTAAGAAGCACTGGGTAAAAGAAGCCTGCACTTCAGCTCTCCATGAGCACCAGCAGCACAGGGAAAGGGCAAGGGAAAGGTTTAGGAGAGAAAATCTAGAACCCTGCAAGGGAAGCTGAGGACAAGGTTTTCCATGTAGTTATGTACTTGTATACCACACAGGACGGCAAACAGACAGAAATGCAAAGAGGCTTGGCTATGAAGTGAGATTTCATATTCACTATGGAGTAAAACTTTTCTGTGTGAGACATTAGATGCTGGAAACATGAAGCCTGTACTGGAGGGATGGAACTCATCTGAAACTTAAGGGAATCAACCTGTTAGCACTTCAAAATCACAATGTCATGAGTGACCTTCTTACTGATAAGTGGGGGCTGGAGGGAGGAAGGGTAGAAATGGTAGTTGCAGAATAACACATGGTGTAGGATGAGTCTTCTACTATTAATGAAGACAAAGAAATTGTAAGACTTCTGCTTAGAAGTCCGTAATAGAGAGTGCAACTTGATTCTGACAGCATGCAAGCTCTTGTTTGAACTCTTGCGACTAAAGATGCATTCCGTACGTGACCAGAGTGAACTCAGGTTCAACATCCCTATGTAAAAAAAATGGAAGGCTAGAATATCCTTCAGTCTCATTCAACTTCAGAGATGCAAACTACAGAAGCAAGAAAAGATTGTCTTAATAAAAAGGGCAGCTAAGATGCTGAATGCTCTCTCAGGACACTGTAAGGAGAGCACTATGGTAGTGCAAATCACCTACCAAAAGGAGCCTGAGGAAAGGTAAAAAGGCACTACAAAGAAGAGAAAATTTTAAAGAAGTGTTTTTGAGGTCTTTGAAATCTCTATATCTAAAAAGTGAAGTTGGATAATGAAGGAGAATTTAAGAGTGGGCTTAGATCATCAGCTCAACATTGGCACAGTGAAATGATGTGATTCTACCTACAAGTAGCTAAAAGAGTAAAATCTGTCCCAAGTGTGGTGTAGAGAAGAGGAATTCAGAAGCCATCTAAAGCACTGATTGCATTAGACCCATGAGATGACTCAGTAATGGAAGAACCATTTGCATGGAGGTTGAAGGATAAAAGCAATGTAGTATTTAAATGGTTTCACAGTGTGGAAAGACAGACAGAATCTTTGCACGGAGAGCATAGGAATTTTTGTGCATTTCTTGTTTTGTTCAAAGAACTGAATATACTTTATCTACATTAACCTACTGAGATGGATAAAACGGTACGATTTAAGAACAAAGTCACATCTGCACTGGGACTCAACAGTTACCTGTCACAGTTTCTAAATGCTCAGAAAGAGCACATCATTATTTCAGTGCAAGGCTAGAACAGACTCTGGAGCTAGCTACTAATCTCACTGAAGGAACAAATAAAGCCAGAGACTATTAATGGCCAAAAAAAAAAGAGCTGGTGCTTTGGATTTTCTCTCTCTGCTGGCACTCCCCTACCATCACTCTGGGCTCAGAAGCTGACTCAAAAGGCAGAGCTACCCTCACCTGTTGCATTCACAGCACCATCCTTAGAAAAGCTGTATGTGAACATGCCTGCAAAAATGCACAAGCTGGTAGGAAGACAAAGCACTACTATGTTAAAATGAGAGTGACATTAAGAACTTGCCATGGTTTAACCCCAGCAGGCAACTCATAACCATTTTCTAATCTTTGCTGCGTAAAGATATAGAGAGAACAATAATGAACTCCAGACAGTGATTAATGAATACTGGCTGATTTGCAACAACCAAAGCAGCAACTGTCAGATCTTTACATACAAATTATTTAAAAAGGTGAACATTATGAAACCTTTAGGAAAAAAAAAAAAAAAAAAAGTAAGCCCCAGCAATAAACTCTAAAGTAATAAGGCAGGAAAGGAGTTCAGCTTCTTGATGCTTTCTCTTTCAGCATCTAAGTCCATCTGAAACTGTTTAAAAAAAGAGACTTCTTAGACTTTGAGTTTATTGGTTGGACTTGATAATATTAAAGGTCTTTTCCAACCTAGTTGATTCTATGATTCTATTCTAACTAGTGACTGCCTGAGGTAAAATGAGATCACCAGCATGCCTTAATCAGGGAACATAATTCAGAAAAAAACAGGCTAAAATAAATGTCTACTGAACAACTAAACAGCCTGAACAACTATTAACAATCACAGTATTCCAGCTACTTCATTGATATCAAAACATACACTTTGTGAAACTCAAATGTATGCTTCCAAAATACACTCAGATTATATATTAATCCCATCTGAATGCCCTTTCCATATCCTGTATTCAAAAGAGGCCACAAATCCTCTTCATTACTGAAGAAGTCATTAAACTTTTACGATCACAACCAAATTTCTGAGCCATTTTTGCAGATTTCTGGCAGTGATGCTACCTCTATCAAGTACATCAATTCAGAGTGAGAGAAAAGTGATCAAGATCATTAAGTGCCATCTTGAAAAATGAAATCTCATATACTGCAGTTAACTTGGATAATATCTGGAACCCTCAATACAGAACTCACACACACTTGTTAAGTACATAAGACTCTGATTTAGATGTTTTTGACCTGTTCAACATGCTTACACTTGATCTTTTGTATTCTAATTTAGTGAAGTATGTGGAAATAAACTACATATCTAAACAACTAAATCCAAACTCTATTTTCAAGGCTTCCTATATATATTGTGTGTTAATACATATTTATTTTTACCCCAAATATATCAAAATGCATAGAAATCTGAGAAGCAATTCTAACCTGAGTCATTGCTTGAACTCTCATTATTTCTTTCTTGTTAAATCAGGCTGGTGTGACCTATTGTCCAACTACTGCAAATGTGGAGAGGAGATTCCTGGTAACTCCAGGGAAAATATCAAACTACAAAAAATCACCCATAACAATACTAGAGAGAACACCGGGTACCTGATATTTGGACTGTTCGGGATTTTTCATCCTAAAAGGTAAAAATCTTTCTGACACTTTAACATTTCCATAGTGGCTGAGCAGTTCTGGTTTGAGGAATCACTGTGTTTTGAGAGACATCCAAAGAGATTACATAAAAAGTCAAAATATGAAACTCAAAACTAGGTAAATTTCTTAAACTGACTGGAGAAAAGGAATTTTTTTAAAGCTAACCTCAAAAACTGTAAAACCAACTAAGAGAAATCCCAATATTATCTGGATTATATTTTAAAATAAAGGGGATTTACTCTTTAGTAAGTACACACGAAGCTTGCTTTTCAATAATTATCTGCTTCTTGTTATACCAGCTTAACAATTTCTTCCAGTTAATTACTATGGTGCTAGATTTTCTAAGTACATTCTCCAATTTGTTCATGTATTATTCCCCCTTAGATACAACCACTCCAAATGTTTTAAGATGTCAACAACAGTTCTGCCAACAGCAAGCTCCGTGATTTCAAGCAATACAAAGGGCATGTGTAGTGGAAATGAAATCACATCAGAAATTTTTTGTTAAATCTGTAATCCAAAGGTGTTTTCCTAGATATACACTCCTGAATCTGTAATTGTTTCCACAAGAAACAATAATTTACTTTAATTCTGAAAGTAAATTCTTAAGTACAGGGGAGCTGGAACTAGATGATCTTACGATCCTTTCCAGCCCTAACTATTCTAAGATTCTGTGATTATTCTAGAGCAATAGCAAGTAACTCCTAGAAATGCTATGTTACATATACTATGTAAAGAGCTGTGCAGCTTACTGTGCAATGATTGTTTCTTTTAAAAAAAAGTGTTCAGAAGAAACTGTAAAAGGAATACAGCATGCAATGGCTGTTGAACTTTCTGCAGGAGTCATTTAAAATAAAAATCCAATTTGGTAACAACAATCGCATTATATCTTCATTTTCTGAATTTGTATTATTATTAATATAGCATTTAATGAATTAGTATTTATTAAATATAAAACTAACATTAGTTGCTAAATGCTAAGAAGTGCTTGTTCAATGCACCAGCCAGATATACTAGCAAATATCAAGCAAATGTCAAGTGTAACCTCAAATGCAGCAGAGAGGTCATTATTTATTTAAAGAAAAAAAGTATTTAACTGACTGTTACACTGTAAACACAGGCCAGGAAAGTAGATCGCAGAATTTAAGCTCTGAAATTATTCCATTGGGTCGCTGATTTATTTTTTTGTGTTTTTTTGTTTCTTTGTTTTTCTTTTTGAGAAGATAAAACCCAAACTACTATTCTGTACAGAATGGAAGTAATAAGGAAAAAGCTTGTCCAAGGAAGCTGTGACTGTTCCATCTCTGGCTGTGCTCACGGCCAGTCTGGACATGCCTTGGGCAACATGGTTTAGTGTGAGATGTCCCTGCCCATGGCAGGGGGGTTGGAACTGGACCTTATGGTCCTTTCCAACCCTAACTATTCTATGATTCTGTGACTATTAGGCACAAAGATACCTGTTGCTGAAATACCGCACTTCCTAGACAGCAGACATCAAGGAAATTCTGGTCTCTGTTTATGCCCCAGATTCATTCACCACAGTGTTGGCAGGCAAGTACCTGATGTCTGAACGAACACCAGTGTGAGAAACACACTTGGCATTCTGAGCTGCTGTGAACCAGCTCCAGCTACGCTGCTAGCTAGCTTTATGCTGATGAACTGCTGCATGACTTATGTTTCTAGTTTGCTGTTAACTGCTGTTCACATTTTTAAACATGTTCAGGTGCCATTTTCACACTACAAAGTGGCCAAACTCAATGGCTGCCATAGCCTCTGTTCTACTGCTCTCCAGAATACTTTTAACCATGATCTTAACTTCCCAGAAAATCCTTACAGCAGTGACAGATTAAGCCATATGCAGGTTTTCTTTTTTGCCCTGTCACGTTTTAACACAGCTCTTGAACACTGATTTAAGTGCAGAGGAACTGATTACTATCATAAATCACTAGACGCAGAAAGTCTACATTTGCTCAAAACTCTCACAGCATCTTCCTTAAACCCCCATTTGACCCGCTTTACGCCTCTGCAACGACATGTCTCTGCAGGAAAGGGCAGTTTCCTTCTCCCCTCTTCCAAGAGCAGATGGCTCTGTGCTCCCATCCTGCAGCCAGTGAGAAGAAATCCCAAGGGTCTCTTCTAGTACCACTATATCCTACATGACTGTCTCTGTCTTTAAATAAATAAATTTGGCTTATTTCCCCATAACCACATTAGTTTGTAATTTCCAAGTCAAATACAATTTTGCCTTTTTCTTTTTTTAATAAAAAAATAGTTGTGCCAAATCACGTTCTCTATATTCACTGGTAACTATGAGATTCTTCAATTTATAAGATTCCATCTAAGCACAACAAAATATAAAGTTAGCATATGCTTGCATTCTTTCCAAATTAATAATAAAGACAGAGAGTGGGACTGTTCCCAGCATTATGCTCCTGGCACCATATGCCTTGCTGTCTATCCCTACCATCACTGTCTTATCTTTTATTCTTTAAATAGTGTTTAGCTTTTTTCCTTACCCTATAAGATCCAGTTTTTATTTCACCTACTGTGAATTCATGACAGATGGCATCAAATGCTATACAGACACACAAAGGTGACATCTACTCTACCTGATTTCTTCCAGATGAGGTGCTCCAGGCACCAGAGCAGCCCGTAGCGCAGACTATGGTGAGGCAGCCTGTGACCCTGCAGCCCATGGAGGTCCATGGTGGAGCAGTTCTCCACCTGCAGCCCATGGAGGACCCCACACTGGAGCAGGGGGAATGCCTGAAAGAGGCTCTGGCCCCATGGGAAGCCAACGCTGGAACAACCTTCTGGCAGGACCTGTGCCCCCGTGGAGAGGGGAGCCCATGCTGGAGCAGGTTTGCTGCAGGACTTGTGACCCCGCAGGGGACCCACACTGGAGCATGGGAAGAGTGTGAAAAATTCCAAAGTAAAAAAAAAAAAATTCCGAATTATGGCAAAATTTCTATTATTTTCTGTGATCAGTACCAGCACATACAGGACACACACAAAAAAACCACAAACCCAATTATCTTTCAGTAATGAATTACTGCACGTAATGGATTTTAGAAACTGATCATACACATTAAATATTAAATCAAATAATCTATGTAAACTGACATCTGCCGTTCTTTTTTCTTTTTCCTTTTCATGCATCCAGGTTATTCAGAGGTCTCACAAAACAGAGCTGAGTTTTCAGCCTCTGAGACTAAATCATAGACTGTGGGGTCAGAGATATAACCAATACTCCAACTTAAAATCTGTACTTATAGCGTTAATTCTTAAGTTGTCTTTTAGAATGGAATAATGTTGTGTTTTTAATAGTATTTATCATTTATTTACTAATTCCCTTACAATATACTGAGATAGTTTGTACATTAGACACATTTACATTAATGGAAGTTACCAGAGTGTTTTGAACATGTAGGCTATGAAGAAATATTCCAATAGTACACTTAAACTTAATCTTGACCTTTTTTCTCTTTAGCCCTTGTTGCATCTTGTGCCAGTAAGAAAGATTCCAACATGGTTTTCCTAAACCATGGACAAATTTTTCTGTCAGAACTGTGTGACCCATTTCACCATAATCTACGGTGGTAGTGGAATAGGATGTGAATGAAATGACACTATCTGACAAACAGGTCTGGAGCTGTCAGCTAGCTACAACAACAAGCAATTTTTCATATCCGCCTTACATGCGTTCCTTAGTTGGCTCCTTAAGAGATAAAGGAGATTATCAAGGATTTGCAGTGCTGAGTGTTTAGTTGCCAAAAGTCTATTCCAAAGAAAATGTGGCATTGTTCTTTTAATCTCTAAACACTATTAAGTATTTCAGAACCAACAACTAGAAATGGTAAAGCAGAACATTAATGAAAGGATAGCAGTACTATGAGTTCTTTGCCAAATGTGAATGCTAACTTCACAGGAACAGCCCCTCTTGGAAAAAACATACATAATATATATAATCATATATATTATATAGATATTATCTATACAAATGCATATTTTGTATGTATGTTATAATATATGCATACAACTATAAATCCATACATGCATGTATGTATACATATATACAAATATATAACAATTTATAACTTTCTGAAGTAGTATGTATAAAGAGGAGCAGAGTCATCAAACTCCATGGTATTTATGTATGTTTGCTCTGTTAATATGTGAAAACTTATACTGGATGTTGGATTTGATTCCTTCCTTTAACATGCCATTAGGATTCATAAACCAAACTTATTCTACAGTATTCTTATGAATACAAGACACTTCACAGGTGATTAATATCTACCAAAATCTACAAGCAGGGGGGGGAAAGCCCAAGCCCTCTGGGGGGAAAGAAATGCATTTTGACAAGTCCATAGCAAACACCAGCTTTTGAAACTTGCTGTCCCCAAATCAGACTAAGCTTGCATTGTAGTCAACCAATTGTAAATAGAATTAAAAATCACTTTGCTAAGGAAAAACACATACTGCAATCCTAGAGGAAGGTAATACATCTCTAGCTGAAACTGCAGACAGGTTTATTGCATCTGTTTGAAGTGCTGATCACAGCTGCTGGGACTTGTCTTGCATCAAACACACAAGTCATTTAGGTTGGATGACAAAAAACTACTGGGTTAGCTTCTATAATATTCTACAGCAAGTAGTTATTAATGCTGGCAGAGATGTTTTGCTTGTTACTTTGTTCCAAGGGGACCACGTAACCTCAGATTCAGCGTTATTTGTTCCATAGTCATGTTCTTTCTATTCAAGGAAAACTGAGCAACATATCCAGACTGAACACATTCTTCCATAGACAATAAAACTTCTTAACCTTTGTAAAAATGAAAATAGAAGATGTCATTACTCTTAAGTGAATATTATGTTGTGAAATAACTATCACATAAACTATTAGGTAAACGCTCAGAATGGGCCCTCAAATAGATTGGTCATGGGTTCATGGAAGACTGACAAATCCTGATAAAAACTACATTGAAGTAAAGACTTTTGTAACTGTGTGTTAAATCTCAGATAACCTTAATTCTGTGGAATCTTAATGAAGATTTTGCTTTTCCAACCGTAATGCCTGCACATAATGGAATTGTCTTTAATTCTTAAAATGACAGGTAACTCTCCAGCCCTTTTGTTTATCCAGTGGTTCCCGTCACATCTGTTAAGAGTGGCAGGCTTGCATAGTGAAGTTCTTGCTAAGATAAAGGGGAATAGCTGCCTCTCATCTCCCATAAATGATCTGGAAGAACCAAATTTATGTATTGGAGGGCAGCTCAGAAACCAGATCCGCTCACATCTTGGTATTTTCCTATCCATTACCCTGAAGTACACTGCAATAATGTGTCTGGAACTGAACATCTATTACAGGCTTCTAATACTACCTGACCACCTAAAAAAAGCAGCTGTAATCCTAGACATGAAACAGCAGTCTCCATACCCTAACCAGCAAATGAACATAGACCTGTCAATTGCTGTCAATCACCAATCAACTCCAGTACTAGAGCACAGAGCTGTATATCCAAGAAGTCTCCATTTGTGTCAAGGGACGCTGTGACTCCCTGTGAACGAAGCCTCACCTCCCCTCCCCCTGCCAACATTGAAGATAAAAGTTTTTTAAATGATAACACCAAAAATTACTTCACTGAAAAGCATGCTGTAGCCTGTATGCAAACAACCAGATGGAGAAAGAGGCAACTTTCATTTGCATAACCATTTTAACTGGAAATGCTTTGCAAACACAGCATTAACAGCATGTAATATATCATTGTTACTACAGTGGCATCCCCAGATAGCACCGATGGGATCTAGGCCTCGTTATGAGATGTACACTATAAATGTATATGTAGAGACATAAACCATACTTTAAAAAACCTTTCATCTATTACAGAGTATCATCTACCCCAACTGACTACAACACAAGGAAAGAGAACAGATGGTTTAGATGGCAACTGTAAACAATTTTTACAGATAGCTAAACTGCTCCTAATTATATCAGGTTTGAGATCTCCTATCACACCTTCACAATTTATAGTATGTAGCCCCTTTAACTGCCCTATAAAATTATCTATAGGCTCCCTGTTTCTAGTCCAACACTTTGTCAACTGGGGATTTTCCTTGTTCTCTCTGCTTTTCCAGAAGGTATGGAAAAGGGTTTCCCTTAGCTAGAACTAATTAGGAAAGGACTGGACAAAATAGCAGCTCAAGTAGTAAGCTGTAGTGGCAAGGTAATGTTTTTGCCTTAAAATCCCTCATTGTGCAATTGCACCTAAGACTTGACTAGTCTCTCAAAGAGCCAAGGAACTGGAGCCTCAAAGGTATCCCACTCGAGTCTCCTGCTACTGGTAAAGGCAGCAGGAGAGACCCTGAGTGTTGCCGTATCCCTGTCTTCTCACTGCTCCTCCCCAATTTTAATGGAAAATGAGTGGTCAGTTATGATTAAGCTCTTACTGGTTTTGCTGCTTCTGTTTACAGAAGAAAGAGTAAAGGTAACCGTAGAGAAAACTTGCAGAGGAAAAAAATGGATCATTTGTTACCTTGTTACCTGCAGTGACATTTCTAGGTGGTGACCATGCTGAAAAGCACCACCCTAATTTAAGAGCTTGAGTCTCCTCTTAGCTTTCAGAAAACAATGTTTAAGAACTATACCATAGATCACTATTATAGTTGGGAGTTTTATCCTTTGATGTAAGCAAAAATTCTTCCCTGTGAGGGTGATGGGGCACTGGTACAGGGTGCCCTGAGAAGCTGTGGCTGCCCCATCCCTGGCAGTGCTCAAGGCCAGGCTGGATGGGGCTTTGAGCAACCTGGCCTAGTGGAAGGTGTATGGCAGGGACAGGAGTACAAAGCATCAGTTACATGCAAAAAAGAAAAAGAGAACATGTGACTTATGTCCAAATGCCATCCTGAAACAAGACTATGCTGCGCTCATTCAACTCAGCTTTTTTTAAACGGAGATGTTACACTGATAGACGTATTCAATGCTGATTACTTGGGAGACACAGAAACCCAAGAAACCCAGCCTAAACAAACCAGACACACTAGGGAAAAAGTGCTCGACAGACTTTAGGAAGCAGAACAAAAAAATGCTGTTCACATACACCAGCACTTCTGTTAGGCTTACTTCTTTTGCTAGCTGGTGTATTAGGTATTCTATATACTTGAATTGAGTTTAAAACCTAGTCTTATCAAATTCCATCAAAGCCTTAGTAACCGAAGGAAACATTTTTCTTCCATGAGAAGCACTGAAAAGTATCAGATCTGAGTGCTTCAGGGACTGCTTGTCTCCCATGCTAGCCTTCCTACCAAGGACAATATGAAACAATAATTAGCTGGGTTCAGATTGTAGCAAAATAAATACAAAGTCATCTGAAAATTAAACTGGTTTAAGCTGCAGCTAATTAGAAAGCCAACAGATACAAACAGGGAATACAGAAAGCATTTAAGGAGTTCTAGAAGACTGATGGATGAAGATCCAGAGAGGAAAAGAATGCTTTCATGAGGAATAAAGACAGAACAAACAACTACGAAGGGACAAAAGGACAGCTCTCAACCTTCGAAGTATGAACTCTTGGCACATTTGCCCACTGCTTAGTACTACTTTAGTCCCCAGCTCCCCACCTTCTTCTCCTTTAAAAAAAAAAAAAAATCTACCCTGCCTTTAGTACATTATGTAAGAATGTAAAGTACAGTAAAGTGGCTTTTGTTCCTGGAACAGTAAGTTAGCAACTCTATTCTCTAGCAAAAGACAGTAATTCCCACAACTAACTGTTCTGTATTTCACATCACCAACAATGTTTTCTCTCATAGACTCTCTAAAAAACTTTGATTAATGCACCTCAAATTCTTCATATATATACATATATGCATGTCTGTCTCTCTGTATATACACACAATTTTGTAATTTTGTCTGAAATGTATGAGTCCAATCAAACAGCTGACAAGACTGATTGACACGAGCTTCAGATCCAGTTGCCCAGGCCTTGAACTTGACATGCCCTAAAAACCTCCAAGGACTGAAACTGCAGCACCTCTCTGGGCAACCTCTTCCACTGCTCGAGTGCCCTTGTGGCAAAAACTTTATCAGGCCTCTTTTGCAGCAAACCTGCTGCAACCTTTGCCTCCTTCTCCTTCAACCATACATCGCTGTGAAAACTCCTCAATATCCTCTTAGGCACTGGAAAGCCATCATCACGTCCTGCCTCAGTAAGATCCATTCTCTCATGCTCTCTTCATAGGACACATGTTTTGGACCCCTGCTCATCTCTGGTGCCCCCTCCACTGAATGTGCTCCAGTTGATGCGTTTCCTGAACCGGGTTGTGTGTGTGTGCAAAACTGGGCAGCCAAACAAGTTCTGGGTGGAGGGGGATAATGACTTCCCCTGATATCCTGGCTGTGCCACTGTTAACACAGCCCAGGGCACTGCTTGCTCACACCCAGCTTGTGCCTGCCAAGGCCCCATGTCCCCTGCTGCAGGACATGGCATCTGTTCTCCTTCAATTTCTTAAGGTTCTCTGCTGGGTCATTCCTACAGCCTGCCTAGGTCTCTTTGGATGGCAGCCCTCCCCTCGAGGAAATCAACTGGTCACACTAATTTGGTGTAATCTGCAGATTTGAGTAGAGCATTCTCTGTTACTTCCACCAGGTTACTGATAAAGCCATTAAGCAGGAAAGGTCCCAGGATATTGCACTTGCTACTGGCTTTCAGCTGTAGTATGTCCTTTAAACACTGCCCTCTGAGCCTGACTATAAACTCAGGTTTCTACTCACTGAGCTCTTGCGTCTTGCAGACCATAGCATCCTCAGTGTCGATAAAAGAATACTATGGGAGACTGTGTTGAAAGCCTTACTGGAGTCAACGACGTGCTGCTATTCTCCCATTCTCAAATCCAGTTACTTTGACAGAGAAGCCAACCAGGTTGGTCAGGCATGATTTACCCTAAGTAAATCCACGGTGACTGCTTCCAATCATCTTTTCCTTCTTATGCCCATATCTTCTATCAGAAAGACCCACTATACCAGACAAGGTCACTTTACAGTCCCATTTCATTAACTCCATGGGCACATAATTTTAAAACTCAAAATCTAAAAAATAAGTAAGTAATTGTGATATCAATGGATGCTTTGTGGGGGGAATACTCACCCCAAACCAACCCATGTCACTAATTAGTTCATTTCCCAAATTTCTAAAGCCTTCTAAGCAACAGAAAATTGTTCTACAAAAAGGCAGACAATATAAGAACACATTCTACAGACACAGAAATTTGGCCAAGAAGTTCTAGATATTTATTAAAAAGCCAAGTAAATGTAACATTTGAAAATAAAGTACTTGTCCTCTATTTATTTACAGAAGGTAAACACAATACAGTATTACCCAGATCTCAGATAAACAATTCACAAAAGTTATATGAGCTGGAATTCTCAGGCTCTGATTTTTGTTAGTAAGTATATATTCATTGAATAGATCTCAGTGATGGAAATACTAACACATGCCATTTCTTTGGTCTTTTCGTGTTACTTAGTGTTAACATGAAGTAATACCAACCTCTGTAATTCAGATTGAAGATAATTAAAACTATCCAAAAAATCTAAGTATCTTTCAGATAAGCTCCTTCCCTATTGTGCCCAGATAAACAGCATGGCTCTATTCATCAACTGAAGACAGGTTAGACTTAGACCAACTTCAACTATGTCAGGCAGTGATGTAAAACCACAGGAACTGAAACTCTAAGCTCAGACAGGATAGGTGCACAGTTAGGATTAAACTACCGGTCAGCAGCCAGAAAAGGGTGACAGCAAATGTGACAAGCACAGGAAAAACAGAAATCCCAAGAAAGCAAAACCCACAGTCCCAATGAGATGTAGGTCTAGACCACTGGAAGGGAGAACATGATGCCAAGATTAATTTTTAGACATCAGCAAAGTTACTGCATGGAAAGGCTAGACTTTGCTAATTTGCATAAGGAGTGTAACATCTGTATTGGTCCTCACGTGTGCAAAGGTCTAGTCCACAATACGACAGTCAATAAATCATCTACCAAGAAACCATAAAATACACATGGATCAAACATCTTTGCAGGAGCAAAATCACAAAGAAATCACTACAGTTGTGTCTGATTTCAAGGAGAGGAACCACAGCAGAGTAAAACAGCTTGAGAAAAAGAGGTTAGAGGAGCAGCTAACGGTATCTCTACCATCTGTCAAGATTTAGCACTGTTTAGTACACTAAAGTTTGAGACAAATATAAGCTAAAAAAGTTATCATTAACAGCAGGGAAAATGGCATAATTAGCAGTCTTCAGAAAACTTGGAACTGTATTTGAATGAGGAGGAAAAAAACCCCAAACAGGTCAAATGGGGCAGGTTGACCCAGTGGCCGAAACAATAGCTCAAGAACAACTTTCAGAAGGTATAAAAGGGAATAACAAATCCTTTCTCAAGGATATCAAGAGCTGAACACACTCCTGAGGAGTTCATGTTCAAAATACAAGGTATAAAAATATTGTTCATGAAGATAAAAGCAAGAGTAGATGAACTGCACATATTCATTATTGCTGTGTTCAGTGGGGGAAAGGTCAAAAAGCTCTTTAAAGGAGCTCACTAAGAAAACTGTCTCAAACTCAGTGCCACAGAAGGGGGAACGGAGCAACTGAATGAAACACAGAATGACAAAAGTGCTAGGTCCAGCTGTCAAGGAATTAGTCAACAGGACTCCCTGGGAAACTGCCACTTCCTATACAGCACAAGAGCTCTTGATCTCAGATGTAAAAATTCAGGAAAGGAAGGCAACAGACCATCGTGGATGAGTCAAGACCTGCTGGTCAAACTAAGGCGCAAGAAAAAAATGCACAGGCAGTGGAAGCAGGGAAGAGCATAGGGATGTTGTCTAATCATATAGGGATGGGGTCAGGAAAGCCAAGACACAGCTGGAGCTCAGCTTGGCAAGAGACCCAAAGAAAAATACGAAGGGCTTCTACCGGTAATAGAAGTTAAGGAACAGCTTCCATAGTATACACTACTAAATACACGCGGAATGCCTCAACCTGGAAAAGCAATGACTTACAGCACATGTGGTAGAGATCTACATAATTACAAGTGGTACAATACAAAAGGCAGTATGGATCTATTTCTATAGAGGTGCTCAGTATGAGACCTAACGGATGTCTTATGAAACTCTTAAGTGGAAGGTTCAAAAAAAAAAATCCTCGCACAAGGTGCATATAAGCTGAAAAACTCCTTGCCACACAATGGATGCTAAAGCTTACACATGTTCAAAGAGAGATTAGGCAAGTTGAGGAATGACAAGTCCATAAAGGAGTACTAAGTGTAACACTGCAGGTTCCTGGCTTATGATACGTGTTTGAGACAGCAAAAGCTTTCTTCATAATAACAGTAGGCTTGCTCTGTCCACTTCCCCAGGCATCTTAAGTGTTGGCTTCTGTCAGAAGGGATACAGGGCTCAATAGACCTTTGATTTTAGAACTATAACTCTGATGTTACATTGCTTTCTCTTTCAGACAACATTTAAAATCTCACACAGAAATCAATGGCAATTTGCAAGGAGGGACTGGAAATACATCTGTCTCTAGCATGTTTAATAGTGGTATAAAAAGCATAAAGTAAGCAGACACTGCATAACAGATGGACATATATCCACTTTAACAACACTGCTTTGGGTTGTTTCACACCAATTCTTTTAATCTCAGCTGCTCTTGCACACTATGATAAGGGTAAATCATGCAATATATGAACATTTGAAACCTAATGAAGACAACCTTAATTAAATGAAAAAGGATTCATAAAAGATCTACATTGAAAAAAAAAATTAGGGAAGTTAGCAAAATATTTAATTGTGCACTTTTTAGATGTAGTATGATTAGCAGTATCTTGTCTTACAATGGATTTCTAAGTCAGCTTCTCTCAGCTCTTAAGTGGCAACTGATTTTAAAACCATCAGCATTTAATAAATCCAAAGCCCTGGAGAGCACGATTATGCTCTTGCTTGGCAACAGTTATAACTTTTGCCAGTCAAACAAATGCCCTTAGGAAGACATTTCCAGTGCAAAGTGAAGAAAAAGCAACAAAATATCATGCCCCATTTCTTTTACGCACAAGTTATTAATGTAATTTTAGGTGGTTTAAAAAATATTATTCAAAATAAATGGCCAGCATCAAAACAAATGCTATTTTCTTAAAAGTGCTCATGGTACCCAATTACACCCACTCTGAACACTGACCTCAGCAGTTGCCCAAGGTTTTCACTTCCAGTCCACCTCTACAGTCCTTGCAAATATCTCAGGCAATTCAGACTTATTCTTAGGACCACATAGCTGGATCACATGATCTTTTGCCTTCTCCCTCCAAGAAGTTCCAAACCAGCCTCTCTTCTCCTTTCACTGAGGGACTGGTCTACAGTGCACATACCCCAAGCAAACTTCATAGCCAGACACAGCATGCCCACATCACGCATGGTGATGCACATCAGCAAAACCTTATGAAGAGAAACAAGCTTTGAACCTCTAGAATAGCACCCTCCATACAAGATTATGCTCCTTTCAGGAATGCTTCTTCCTGATTCAGATGATTAGCAAATGCCTGTAAGTGTAAGAAAGCTGCACATGTTGCCTTTGTGTGTGTGCAGATGCACTGGTGTACAGATACCTGTCTGCCTCCAGTCTTTAAGGCCTGTTCTATAGTCAAGACCTTTCTTAGAAAGATTCTACATCTCTCTCTCAACAGGACGCTGTAGAAGTCACATTTTAATTTACTATAAAATCAATGTGTAAATAAAAAGATTTAAAATAATTCCTTGCAAGACTACTAAGGATGTTGCTTTAGGAAATTATGAATCCTTAAACTGTATCTGACTGCAAACAAGGGTCCAGCTTATGCATGCTGCTATTTGGTATCAACAGCAATCTTTAAAGTAAAAGCAAAGAAATTGATAAGTGGTGCGGTCTGATGTGAATATGCAAATAATATTCTAACAGGCCCCTGGCACCAGGTGACCCCTTTTAGGAGACTGTGCCAGCAAGAGATGCTAAAGCTTCTTCATGGGCTTGATCAATCTCTTTAGCAAGCTCTGCATTCCTTGCCTCTTTCTTACATATGTGTTTGTGTGCATGCACACATGTAAATGAGGAAAGGAAATCAACTAGAGCCCTGAATATTTTCCTAGTATTTGACCTCTAACATTTCTATCAGCTAAGGGGAGATATCCATAAAGTAAACTAGTATTTCTTGTCAGCTTGCTAGAGATGAATAAAAAACTACCCAAATGTATGGCAACCTCAGTGCATAAAATAAGCCAAGATAACTGCCTTTGCAGAGCAGTTACCCCTTAAGTTCAGAAGTTGGGCATTTAGCCACCTAACGCAGCTGATTATGTGACCTTGTTTCAGACTATTAGCCTGCAAGGACAAGCTCATCTCGTTTGATAAATAATTTATCTTTCATCAGTAATATCCTTTCTTCACCAAGCTATAAAAGCACAGGACCATTCGCCTGTGTATAAAAACCTCAACTACCACTGTTTCCCTGAACTGGAAGAAACAACAGATACTACAACTGTGGGGGAAAAAAAAAAAAATTGAAGAAAATTCACTAGCTTTGAAGCACTCCTTTCAATTTTCTTAACAGTCTTTAACCAAACTAGGCTTCAAAAAGTTGCAGCATCCAGCATTTCTTTCATTTCAGCTTTTCCCTTTAGTAACAGTGGCACTTCTGACAGCAGGTGGATTCCCAGAGACAAGGACTGTTTTGGATTTTGAACAAAAAAAAAACCAACAAACAAACCCAAACTTGTCATGCCATTATTCTACTACTCTACTTTATCTGGATAAATCTTCTGGATATCTTTAGGATAGCTGCAGTTTTGGAGATAAAAACATCCCAGAATGTTTGGCATACGGAATTATGTTTTAAAATCTAAGTGATCACTTTCATCAAGGAAAACAAGATACATATTTGCGAAACAAAGTAGTATTTCTATGGAGATGTTTTAGCACACTTTGCATGCCTCTTTTTTTTTTTCAAATCTTACAGATCCCAGAAAATCAGACTCTTAAATAATCCATTTTATTTTCTAATGGTCTGTCAGCAAATTGACTGCTTTTCATTAGCTGGTAGAGAATCAGAGAATAAATAGAGTAATACTCCATCCTGAAGGTCTTTCAGAGAAGGATTTTCCAGGAAGACGTCATTTGCTATGCTACTCTATCACTGCCTACATACGAATTTTGGCTAAGAGCCCATTGTTGTTGTTTTGGTCACTCCCTCCCCCCCCCCCCCCCAAAAAAAAAATAAAAAAAATTGTGATGTACCTGAAAAGATATTTTGAGTCTGGCCTGAGAAAATGTCTGGTCAGTGACAGCTCTGCTTCACTAAGCCCCACACTGAAAGACACTGACTCATTCCACAGCAGCTATCTTGGGAGATTTATACATCAGTGAAGTAATGATGAAACCCCAACATCATCTTCCCTGAGCAGCAGGAGGATATGCAAGCTGAGATTGTAGCAAAGCTTTCCTACTTCAGATTCTGAATCCTCACAGAGCTGCTCTTCTGACTGATCCATTAACATTCTTTATAGCCAGCCACCAGTGAAGCAGTAAAGAGAGGCTGTCCTAAAACAGCAGGTCTTTGTCATGGTAGCTCACCTTGAGGCAACCACACAGCCACACTTGCTCTTTCTCAGTAAAAAATAACCTTTGTAAAAAAATCACAGAGATACTATGCCACCTAATTTCCACATTATGCACCCAAATTCAAGCCTGGAGATGAAATAATTATGTCAGTTGAAGCTGAACAGCAGGCAATGAGCAGGCACATATTTCAATTGCATCTAAGGTGTCGAACCCCACCAGCATAGCTCAGAGTCCTCAGGTCACTGGGACCTTACTGGGTCTCCACACAAAGGAACCAAGTGGTGCAGACCTATGGCTAGTTTCACTTGCATCAGGTCTGAACTCTGGCGATTTCAGTCCTTAACTCTGAACCTATTTCCTTTCCTTTAAACAAAATGGTTTTTGTGGCCAGGATCTTTTATATCTGTCACATTATTATTAAATGATGCAATCAAGATAAGCAATCTACACATATAACTCCGAAGAACAAATTATTAGAAAAACTGAAGTAATCTTAAAAAGCATTCCCTAGTAACACCTTGCAATAGAACAGACAGAAGGCCACATCCAAGCTCCCTAAACAGTGTCAGTCTAAAATCCTTGACGATTTATTTGTATGTTGTACAGTATCACAAAAGTAATTAACATTTCAGAATCTCATGAACTACTTCTACCTATGTAAGAAACGCTCAGAATCGACACAAGCAGTTTTCCCTTCTGGATTTTATGTAAGCAAAGTCTGTAAGCAGGACACAAAAAATACTGTAGTGGGAAGGTGTAAAAGACACAGATGATGGGGAAGCCCCCTAGGGAAGTTGATTTTAATACAGATCTTGCACTGTACTCCAGAATATCACAGTGTTAGGAAAAAAGTACATTGTTTTATCATCGAAAAGCCCAGATGGCCACCAAGGAACAGCTGTTCAAGATAAACTCTAGTATCCCACGGGATTTTCAGTTTAATAATATGAAGCCAATTATAAATCTGAAAAAGTAAGCCAACACCTTTTTTGATCTGACGTCCAGTTAATCTTTTTCAATGTACAGGAGGAGAGACATGGGTATCAGAAAGAATTAGCATTCTGCAACTCTCATGGATGTATCAATGTGCTATATGACAAACATCTAAGTGTCATGGTGGCTGTTTTTCAAATGATGCGATATCCCCATGCTGCATAGCAAATGTTCATAAACAGACTATGTAACAGAAGCACAATTAAAACTGTCTTTTTGGGGGGTTTTGTTTAAATTTAAATCACAGTATTCAGCCTTTTTCCCCTGGATTTTTTTAATAGCAATGGACCTGTATGCCTGAATTTAACCTGTAGCCAAAATGACAGTTATATAGCATGAAACCAATACTTTTTAATGAAAGCTGGGCTACAAGATTTCACATGCTATACAGCTGCTTTTTCACCATCATGCATGGCTGAACAATGCAACTACAATTTGGAAGCCTACTCACAACTCATTTGTACAAATGACAGTATCGCTACTCCCAAACCTCTATGGAGACATGGAGCAGGTATTTAACCACCATAAAGCTCAGCAGACGCAGTTTATAATCAAACTCTGTCAAGCCATCTGAAAAATAAAAAGAAACCCCAACACCACCATAACAACTAAACACACAGAAAAAACCCAAGTAAAAACCTTTAAGGAGACACTTTCAACCAATGAAAATATCCCTCCCCCCTGCAAATGCTCCAGGGTCAACCCCTTATCCCACTTCTCAAAACCCTATCAACAATTACAGGATGAGTTCATGCTGAGGCATCTCTCCAGTAAGCTCTGTACATGAAACAGAAGTATGAAGTATTATGACTACCTGTTACAAGGAGTTAAGATAATACTATCTCAAGAAATTTCCAAGAATTTTCCAATTAGCAGATAAGGGGATTAAGGAAATTAGGTAAATATCACTGGCCTTGAAGCAATCCTTGACAATAAAAACAATATGGAGCATGGCTTTACAAGCACAGCTATAGGATAACTAGGCAAGATCACCTGAAAGAGATCATGTAAAAAAATATAACTTATCTCCAAATACTGGAAATAAGACTGCAATCTATATGTAAAATCTGTGTTTATAACAATCCAAAAAGCAATGCTTTGTTTCATGGATAAGGTTGAAACAGGAAAATACCGAAACAAAAACTATCACATACTAAACTGTGACTGTTTTTCACAAGCCAAACTGGATTAGTACATGCTGGGGCTGCAGAGCAGTGCAATGACCATTCCGTGACATGACACAGGCCGAGTTCTGTACTGGACAGTACAAACAAAAGATGAGGGGTACCACATGCCTTTTTTTATCCCCCCTTTTCCTTCTCTGTAATTCCTTTCCATCATAGCCCTTCTTGGACTTTCAGGTTAAGAATGTTTCTGTGATAAACACACAAATCCATAACGCACACACACACGCACAGCACTTCCCTTAGAACGATTAGTCTTCTGAATGGTGCATAAAATTTGCAGAATCAGAACCAACCCATGCTAAAAATAATATACTCTGTAAATGCAGTCATGCATTCAGATACTGTCCTCTGGAAGTCATAAAGACGGGTGTATTTCTTTCACATACAGCAACTAAATTTTCTTGACAATCTGACAATTTTTTTAGAGAATTCAGTAATTTCAGAGTAAGCACAAGCTACAGTTTATGCTGACAATTCAAAGCAGTTTTCAGCTATAGCTGCCTCACCTATCCACTGAGACAGCAACTGATAGCCTCTCATTTTTCAGATTGTTTTGCAGAACAATCTTGGTTCTGCACATTGTTATCAAAACCCAGGCTGCCTGGCTCAGATTCGTATTACGTTATTTATGCTTCCTGCACAACAGTAACAGCAGCACTGCATGTTTATCTTTAGTGAAAAGTGGCATCACCTTCCACACTAGGAACTTAGAGGGGTTAGAAACAATTTCCATTCCATTTTATCTCTATGGACCAGTAAATTTTAGAGCATTTCTTGTGAATCATCTATAACAGAAAGTATAGTACCTGCGTTACAATCAACTGTTCGAACATAAAAGGCAAATTTTGCAAATAAAATGGAAGTTTCTTCTCCCAAGACCTCAAAAATGCTCAGGCATTTATATAATTATTTTCCTTTTAAAAAGATGGGTAAATTAATTTAAATACACTGGCATGAACTTGCTTAAGGAAGTAAATGATTACCACAAAGTTAAATTTCCAACCCATACAGGTTGCTCTGACAGGGACTTGCTAGCAAAAGTATCTAATTTCAACAATATGTAAACCAAAAAGAAACTCTGATTGTGATTATGTAGCTTACCCTTAGCTCTGCTATCCTGAGTACTCAGACTCACAAAACCTTTACATCCGTCCAATCAGCTTGTGACTGCAAGCAAGGATTACCTTTCCCTTCAGACATGGTTTGTTACTGTATCACATTCTTCCCTCCCAACCCAAGCAAGTTCCAACGAACATCCAATTGCTAGAAACAGGGGTTTTCCCCAGTTTTGCCCATTATGTTTTACTGACTACATTAGAAACAAAACTTTGGCAAACAGTCAGTGGATGAAATTTCCCATCAAGTTAGTAGTTACTAATTCACAGTGTGAACTGTCATCAAAACAAACAGCAAAGTTGAAATTATACAGTAAATGAGCTTGTGAAGAAAGCTGTCCTATATGAAAGCACTGAGAATCCTCCTCTCAGGATTTTATACTCCAGATACTCCTCAGATATTCTATACTCAAATTCTATTAAACACAAATTTTGTTCACGTATTTAAAAGCACATGTTCGTATTTCAGAGTGCAATGGCTGAAATGCAATTGCATGACTTCTAGTCATAAAAAGCTGTAGAGGGGCACATAACTTACTGAATTCACCTATGCACTTCTTCAACCATACAAGAATAAAAAGTCAAACTAGGGAACAAATTGAAATTTGTTTGAAATAATTTAGAATATTCAAATTCTTCTGTAAATTCAGAATTAAGATGGAAAGAAAACTCATCTCAACTGACACGAAAATAAATGCAGAACAGCAAACATTTCACGAATGCCAAACTAATTGGTCATGGTTTTGTATAACTTTCAACTTTACTAAATCTGTTGCAAGGAGAACCCTCAGACCCTTTAATGAGTTCTCTTCCATGAGGAAGGGCAGAATTCACTCCTTTTCTTGTTTAAGCATAGAATTCTTCTGCAGGAGTCCCAGAGTAACTGAGATCAGCTTGCTATACCCTAAAGCAAGTAACTGCAACGTCAAGTCATTACTTCCAGGTCAGCCATACTTCTGAAAATATTCATTAGCTTTCGATGACAGAAGATTCCTAATCCCTGCTTTATTTCCACACCCCCACACACCCCCCCATATGGTACTCCATATGGCATACCACAAATTGCACGCCTCTTCAATTCTGCTCCAGTATTATTACAATACGTGGAATAGACAAGGGGAGGAAGGCAGGCAAAAAAAGTCATCCTCTCCTAAGAACCCCTGGCTAGCCCCAAGATCAAGTAACCCCACGCGAAAAGAATTATTTCCTACCTATAAAACAACCACCAACCATGTTATCATCAGGCTTTGTGCACCTTTTAGTCATCAGTATAATATGCCTACACTCACTAAACCCTAAGGTGAAGTGAAGATAAGTTTGTTAATTATATAATATAGATCCAGGAACTTTGACAAATAAAATCCAGACACCATCTCCAGTGCTGTTTCTGAGAAGCCTGATACACACAAAGGGCTTTTACCATTAACTAATATATAAATAATTTCTCAAAAGCAGTTTAACTGTCCACACTCACAGCTTCTTCTATCAACTGCAACATGGCTGTCCCTGTTAGACCTGCTTCTGAAAACCTCACGCTCTGCCAGCCAGAAAACTGCCTTGAAGCAAGGGGACAGAATTCACACTCAAGCAGAGAACACTTTAGAGTTGAAAACCATGGCTGATGAGATGACTGCGCACTCTAGCACACACCACATTACTAGAGGCTCTAGAAATGGTGAGAAAGGGGAATTAAAGGCAGATACCAACTGCCATTCCAAGACAGCTTTATTTGGCAGGACACACGTACGCTACAGTTCCCCCAAATGTTAGACAGAAACATCCAAGTCCTGCAGGTAATACTTCAAATCTGAAGGGTTCAGAAGCCTAGGAGCCAAAAATACCTCTTAGGATAAAATCAGCAAGAAACAAATTTACAACTAGGAGTACTACTCTTGGAGTTCACATGTAAGTCTACTTGACTGTACGTCTTGAGCATTTTTCTGCTTTTCCCTTGACAAACTTAAAGGAAACATTTCCATGTCAATCTTCTGACCATTTTAATTCATACTAGTTTTATATCTGTCACTCTCCTACACATTTTTAGTTACTTGTTAAAGATCACTCAACTACATCTAGTTGAAGTGTCAAACGAGAACACGACAGGAAGAAAATAATCTATTCTAAAGACTTCAGAGACTAAAGTCTTTGGTTTGCAGGTCAGGTAACGCACAAGGAGGATTCTTCAATTGAGCCTTATTAGGTTTGTATTATTGCAGGGGGGTTGAGATCCCACAGTATTATCCCCCAAAATATAGAGAATTTGCTTTTATTACTTCCCCTAATTTTGCAAGCATTCATGAAGAGTAGTCTTTTACCATAGGCTATAAAACCTAGTTCTTCATTAAGCATATTGAGAGTCTGCTTCCTACCTAAAAGAAGGAAGCATCTTGTATGATGCAACATGCAATCATTTTAAATTATCCCACAACTCCTCAGCAAAAGGGATTTTAACCCTAAAATGTAAAATTAAAACCCTACTTAAAGATAATTGTCCTTAAAAAGGTTCTGTTCAATTCAAACAGAATTCTGCTTTCCATGGTACTCCACAGCCACCGTGTGCTTAGGCTAAAAGCCCTACTTAGTAATATGTATATAGATATATTCATAAACATGTATTTGCATGTATATATATAGTAAGTTAAGCTTAGCAAATGCTAAGTGTGGCATGGTAAACAGATCTATTTTTTTTCCTGAGTTAGTTAACTAGACTTAATACTTGAGCATTTAGATTGTTAGCCTATGTGAAAGACATGCTTTTCTGTTATTCCAGCAACCAAGCTTTCACGGCAGTTTTGATTATTACAAGATGACAGCATGAGATTGTTGAGTATAGTTAGCTACATTTTCTACATAGTTCCCACAGATGTCCAATGCCCTTTCCTACACTCTTTGAAATGCTCTTCTATCATCAACCTTGAGCACGTATTTGCCCACATCTTCCAAAAAGATTTTTGCTATTTTCACACAACATCCTTCCTACAGGATTTCACAGCTGACATATCCAGAAAGAAACTACCCCCTTTCTTAATCCTTGAGTTTTCTACGGAGACACTGTCCTGGGTTGGACTAGAGGACAAATATTTACCAGAACAGCAGTGAGATGTGACTACATTAAAAGCAGCCTGGGGATATGAGTAAGTATTTGTTGTGAAGAATAACAGATTTTAACTGATTCAGAAAACAATATATATTAACATAATTAAACTATTGAACTGCTTTTGGTTTTAACCCTGCCATCCTTTCTACTTTCTCTTATTCTTCATGAGTCCATCTTTCTGCATTTCATTTCAAATTGAACATGAGCTGTCTGGAGCAAAACCGTACAATTTTATGTTACTGTAGCATGTACAGCAAAATTAAACCACTGGATCATTTAAATACTAGGAAGATGTGCAAAACCAGCAGCACAGATCTGTTGTTTTTACCTCTGATTTTTGTATTAAAATGTAATGCAAACCAGTAATTCACCAAGCACCTTTCACAGCCTTCATTCCAAGTTTCACCTCCTCACGCGAGCTGTATCATTATCGCTAGTATATGCATATATTGGGAGTAATACATAAAACTTCATGTAATCTCTTTTTCAATAGGATCCTCAGAGAATCTGGCATTACAAAGACTAAATTTTACATGGATTTGGGAAAAATAAGAAAGCAAACATTCTTCCCCAAAAAGTTCTTTCCACAGGGTAAAAGAAACAAAGTCAGAAATCGTATTTTTAATGCTACTATAACGCTCAGGTGAAAGCGGCGATCTCTTTTCCTTCTAAGCTTTCTAAGCACTCAATCACTCTTCAAATTCTCAGAAAAGCTCTCAAAAGCTTCATTTGTTCCGTTTAGTTTTTCATTCCTTTTTCAGGCTTTTATTTCAAAAGAGCATTATTATTTTTCTGACGTTACTAACCAAAACCAAATGTCAGCATACGAAACTTACTACTTGCTCTACTAAAAGCTTATTTGCTTTCCTTGTTTATCACTGAATAAGGAGCTCAAACTTTAGGCTTACTACAAAAATCTAAAACATGTTTCTTGACAGGTTTAATTAAAACTTTAAAGCTCAACCCATGACATCCAGATTGGAACAAAGTCCTTACTCTACAGACATGCTCGCAGTGGAAAATAGTTCTCTTGTTACAGTGGCATCTAAACATTTGAATTATAAGTTATTTTAATAGACAGTTATTATCCAAGAAATGTTATTTTATTATTTGAATCAAGCTGTTTATCTGTCTGAAAGTAGAAAAAAAAACCAAACTCTGAACTCTTTCTAGCTGTTGTGAACAGGCTGAGAGACTCAGCTGTTGGCTTTAACAGAGATACAGGGAAACTGCAAAAGCATTTTACAGGAGACAGGCTGAGAAAGTTCTCTCTACATATTTCTCATGGGACATGTTTAGTGAACTTGACAACAGTGCCTTTTAAACATCCTCCCCTCAAACAGACAGTTTCACCAAGTGCGGAAAAATATACTGTTAAAACCCCAGTCTCTGCCTGTACCGAGACAAATGTTGAACGTCATATTACCATTACTGTATTTCTGAAATTCATTAGTTCTAATCTTAATCTAACAAAATGTGAAAGTCATCTTCTTAATTTTCTTCGGAAAACTAACAGCGCTCCAAAAATCAACTTGCCTCCCAACCACTGCTGATCAAGACTCGCCAACAAATTTCCATTTAGAGGTTTCTCTGCATTGTTGAATTTACTCCTTTCAAAGTCACATTATGAAGTAAATGGAATTTCCTCTGTGAAAAGACCCTAAGATTTAGCTTATATTGCTTCTATTCAGCACAACTGGGAGCACTAGAAGCTTAGCTTTCCCAAGAGGCCTGTGATACCAAGGAACTAAATCAACACCAAGTGCAGAGGATTTCATTTTTCAAAGAAGTGTGAAATATTAGAGAAGTGAGCTCATAAATAGTTTATTTTAAGATGTTCCTGAAAACTGTTTGGTGCATTTTATTACCGTTCACACTATGCTGAAACTGTCAACACAAGCATGACAGGTTACCTTCACTATTCTGCACGTCTCAGTAGTCACCTACCAACTATTATTGCTACACCATCCATTCTATTCTTAATTGTATGGAGGCACTACAAATAACAGTCTGAAATAATTTTAGAGATTGATGCATAGATTTTTTCCTTCTTCTGAAGGAAAACCAACTCCAGCAGTTCTTTCCTTCATTCTAAAATGCTCTGTTTTCCTAACTTTTAAAAATAAATGAAGTGCAGACTTTTTCTCATCAGAGATTCTTGAAGAACACTAGAGAAGCTGATGACTCCTATCTCACTGCTAATGAAAAAAATCCAACAAAACCCAACCAAACCACAAAACCACAACACAAACACTTCACTGAACAGAGTGAAACTAGTTATGTTTAATGTGACTGAAAAGCAAAATCAAAGCCAAAATCTGATTTTCTTTGAAAATAACAAAAGAACTTGTGAGTTCTCTATCAGGAAGCTTTACGCCAATGAATATGTAACAGAACAAGAATAAAGCTTCTGAATTCCTATTTCAAGTTATTCTGAGAAGCTGTTCCCTTTATTATTATGAGGCAAATCTGGCCTACTAATAAACCTGCTTGGGATTAAGAACTAATAGGCTCAGTTTCACTGTACCTATGCGTACAACCAATATGATTACAGGCATATATGGGGGGGAGGTGGGTGGTGGTGGTGATAAATGTGATAAATGGACTCCTCAGTGAAAGCATTTCCACCTACTTGACTTGACAACTGAAACAGCTAGATAGAACCCATAACTGGAAAGGAAAAGGTGTTCAGCATGTATTTTGAGATACCAGCTCTTGAATTTCTCTGAAAGACACATGCACATGCTTCTCAATGAGGATATTTCATTTAGGAAGTTCTGCCTTGTGAAAATGCAGCCCCTCTTCTTCCTATATAGCATAACTGAACTGCTCTAAAGCCTCTCTTATCAGACCAACTGGCTTCCCATTTTTAATGAAAGAACATATATAATCTTACATTCTTCAGAAGGAAGCTGCTATGCAGCACGTCTCTGCTGGTGGGTAGGGTTATTTTTTTTCATTTGGGCCGGGGGGGTGGTTCTTTTAGGAAGGTAGATTCTGGTGTGCAAATTGTGCAGAAGCAGAAAGGTAACAGATGGTTGCTGGAACTGTGCACAGAAAATGCAGTAGCTGACAGGATCTGTTATCCCTTAGTGGCTGCAGATAAAACCTTTCCAGTTTAGGATGAAGTTTCATTAAAAACATGCAGCTGCTGGCAAATGAAAAAAAACAAACCCATCCACCAGAGAAGACTTTGCAAAGAAGATGTCATCCCACAGAGAAGATTTTATATATTTAAAAGAACTTATACATACATGAGATGAAAAGCTTTGCTTAAATGGAGGTTCTGCACTTTGGATACCCATTGCAAACTCTGGGCTCAGCTAGGATGGTAAAGCCACAGGAAAAATCAAACCCCTTTCTCCCACTTTTTCCTGAAAAAGCTATCCAGCATCAGAACATCTATAGGATCCTCTGTGTGCCAAGAAGTGTGCAGTCAGAGCTTTGCAAGACATTTGGGAGATATTCCAATGCAGAAAAATTTCAAGCCTTCCCTGCTAAAAGCTATCGGAAGGAATCACAGAACTATAGAGAAATCTCTAAAGGCATAAAAAGAGTTACTCCTTATGAACACCTTATGCAATTATTGGATCATACCAGTGAAAAACAGAGGCCTCTTCTATCCATGAATCGCTGGATGTGAATTACAACTGATAAAACAGATCAAACACTTTATGTCTTCAACTGAAGTAAACTTCATTGTAAGCCAAGATATCCCCACTCTCTTGCAAACAGGTAACTAAGCACGCACTTGCATTTCAGAGATGTGAGACTCAAAAGTACTGAACCAGAAAGGACACAGCAGCAATATAATTCAACCAACAGTAAAGTATCAACTCCACAGAAATACAATAACCTTTAGGCTGCTCCAGGCTCACCCTCTGCCTAGATTTCTAACAGACATCTCCTAGGATTCACTGAAGGCAGGCTGTGACAGACCTGTTCAGCATGGAGTAGTGAAGACGCTGGGGAAATCACAGAGCAGCCTTCTGGTGTCTAAAAGGGGCCTACAAGAAATCTGGAGAGGGACTTTTTACAAGGGCGACAGGACAAGGAGGAATGGCTTTAAGCTGACAGAGGAGAGGTTTAGATTAGACATTAGGAAAACATTCTTTACTATGAGGGTGGTGAGGCCCTGGCACAGGTTGCCCAAGGAAGCTGTGGCTGCCACATCCCTGGCAGTGTTCAACGACAGCCTGGACAAGGCTTTGAGCAACCTGGCTGAGTGGAAGGTGTCCCTACCCATGGGAGGGTGTTGGAACTGGATGAGCTTTAAGGTCCCTTCCAACCCAAACCAGTCTATGATTTTATTATGTCCTTCCCTTGGGTCCTCCTTGCAGAGCAGCAGCAGCTCCAGCCTCTGCTGCTGGTAACCTGATGCCACCCACGTCCCCATGTCCAGTGATCACTGGCTGCATACACGGCATCGCTCTGCCTTTAATACAAGTGGCACAGGATCATCAGGTATCTCCAGCTAGCACTGTTTCCACACAGTCCAATGGGCAGGTCCCCTCTGAGGAGCATGCTAACACTCAATGTGGTCATAGGCTGTCCCCATGTCACCTTGTGGCACAGGGAAAGTAGTGTCATTTTTTACCTGTTATCGCTAGCTTGCTAGTGTGAAAATCCCAGGTCATGAACATTATACCTAACATCTTACCCACTATCATGTCCCTTCGGCCAAAGGAATCCACTCCAGAACATGTTCCTCTTCCTATTTTGAGGCATGTTAAGAAATAAAATGGAACACACACACCCCCAGTCACCCCAGCTGATTTAAGGTCAGTTGTTTGCCAGAAATGGTTTGATACGTGAAGATCACATGATATTCTGCACTTCAACCATCTATAAACCAAGAATAAGAGAATCATATACAGCAAAACTGTTGTGGAAATAACCTTGCTGATTTTTTGAGGCATAGAGAAGTATTTCTGTAATGAAACAGCTAGGACTACAGAACTCCAAACACTGTGTGCGAGTTGCAGTTACTAACAACTGTTACTGTGCTGTCTGTATTCCTCCCACTTCCACCAGCACTGCACAGGATCACTTTTCCTTAGCCTCAACACCTATCAGGGCCAAACTTTCAAACTAAGTTTTTATATTTGAGATGCTCAGATTCAGGTAGAGTGGAAGAAAAAACACAGCATCAAACAGCATAAAAACAAAAATCAGCCCTCCTCTTTGAAATGTAATATATGAAACAAATACATCATGTCCTGGCATGGAACAAAAGGATTATCAAGCTAACGTCAACTGATTTTTAAAGAACAGAAAAACTGAATTCAAATACTTTAAACTTTTGTAGCTTTTGCTTATTTCCTGAAGTAAATTACTTATTTTGCCCTGGGACAGAGTTTGCACAGCTCCACTGCTCCCCACGTGTGCCTTCTTCCTCCATATTTTTTTACCTTTGGTTATATTCACTCTGTCCTCCTTTCAGTTAAGAAAACCTTTCCACTTCTTTCCAGGACTTCAGCTGTCCAGATCCCTCCACTTCACTGCACAATAAGGATAAACATAACCCCCAAATTATTAGCAGTGGGTGGCAAGCTAAATAGCCAGTGATCCCACTGTTGCTGCAGTGGCTTAAAAACCAAACAAAGTAAAAAGAACAAATCACAGTAAGTCTAAAGCCTAGGAGTTTCCCTGGCAACAGTGACTGTAGGATTTTTATGGGATCACTGGTGGCTTCTGCTTCCTAGGAAACTGCTTGTTTAATGCTAAGAACTTTGATGCACCTTTGAATCTCACTTGTTCAATTGAGCTCCTGGAGCAGGGCAGTGGAGTGGGGTGAGAAAGAACGATAAAAGTGAAAGCGGTGGAGATAACCAGAGAAAGAAAGGCTGGGGGTCAGACTTTGTTCCCATTAGGTTCTGATCTTGAGTGGGCTGGAGAAGCTCAGTCTATTCCTATCTAACATTTTTAATCTACATAGAGCTAGGGCTCTTAAAGTCAGGCTCTTAATTTATAAAAGCTATAAAGTTCTGCTAGAAACTAATAAAAGTTGTTGATAATTCCCTTCATCATTTTTAGCTCAATTCTATATGAGAAACATTATTTCAGCCAACTCTCGGTGTTACTCTTACAGAAATCTCCTGCACTCTCTCAATGCATTTTGTACAAAGGCCACAACATTATTTGGCTTTTGTTCCCTGCTTATAAAATACTTGTGCAATATCACATTCAGGTCCAGCTTCAGAAACTAATAACCTCTGCACAGCAATTTATGTCTCAGTGTTGAGGATGACTTCCAGTTGTGCTTTTTTTAATAAGAAAATTTGAAATGATGTGTCCTTATTTTCGCAAGCTTCAAAATTTTCCCATTCATCTTCCCTGTCCTAACACATTTCCTTCCCCTCTCTTCCCTCATGTCTCCCATGAAAGTAAGACCAGGATTAACCTTTGAACTTCAAAACCCCTTAAAATTTCACTTCTCTCAATGTCCCTGTGACCAGTAAGATCATTATTATCCATTTGGCTGATGGGATGTCCAAGAGCTACTACTGAGAAACTTCTTGTGTGGTTTATCTTGCCAGCAGATTGTAACAGCTTACATGAGCCCAGTAAAGCCTGAAAGTATCGTTCTTCCCCAAGATTTTAATGTCTGCTTGGAAAATAGTACATTTTTTGGCTCTTAGAGTCTGTCATCACAGAAAGGCACCACGCAGATTTCGCATCTGTCGAAGTTTGCAAATGAGCCACAGGATACAGAGCAAAATGTGTGACAAATAAAGGCAGAAGCTGCATGGAGACATATATTCACTATTAGAAGCCCAGTTATGCTGTTCAAGAACCAGAAATGCTGTATGGACAGTACAAGAATAAAGTACACTGTCCACCTGCTTCATCCTGGATGACTGAAGCCAAAGGGACAGAAGAAAAAGAAAGAATTAAAAAAAAGCCAAACCCCCAACCCAAACAGATCAGGAAAGAAACAGTGGAAAGGGCTTTGTTGCTCTTCTTCAAGTGGCAGACCAGCATTATTCAAGGGGCAAAGGGTAAATTATAAATTTGTCCAAAAAGGAAACACTGGTCTTGCTTCTTCCCTCAGCTACTTCATGCCAAGTTGACACCTGCATGGACCAGTTAGCTCCTTGTTTATTTTGCCACGCTGAAGCTGGAACTTAACATCCTCCAGGAAAGTCTTTTCCAGCAAAGGCTTCCAGCTAACTAAGTCTCCTGAAATCCTAATTTAACAAACTGTAGGATAGTCTATGGATTCCCACCCCACCTACTTTAAGGAAGTAGGCTTCATCCTTAGTTACCTACAGCAGGAAGGGGAAACAGATTGCTGTTTATTTTACCAGACCTGCTATGTTTTCTTAAAACTATTTTGTAGTAAAACTATTTTTAAGTAAAATTCACATCTTCTATGTAGGATCTGTATGAGGAACTGCAGTTTGCTCCAGAGTTGCTATTCTTGAATTTGGTGTATTTTTGTGCTGTTTAGACTGTTAAGATTTATTTTCTTTTAGGGTCAGTTTTTCATACTCAGAGGAGTATACATTAAAGCCTGAGAGACTGCAATTTTTATACAGGAAAATAAACTAGGCATTCCCATGCTGAATGAAATATATACTTAAACTACAAAATGAGCACTCTGAAACACCATCTGCTTGGTTTAACCAACACAAAGGGCCTGGCCCATGTAAATTTGTTGCAAGTTATTCTTAGCAGGGTATTAGCAGGACCTAGGTAGCAGAACCACTTCTGGAGGTAAGCCTGCACTGCCAAACGTTTACATGCTCAGATCCACTAGAAGCATATTTCCCATGGCTTCTCCCCACCTTTGGAAAATCACCTCCTCCTATACTCTTAATTTCAGATAAGAGAGGCCTTTGAAAACTACTGAGTAAAAAAGAGAGCTGTCTATCACACATTGTATCATACAAAACTGGCGGTTGGTCTGCAAGCCCTCTTCTGTCTTGTTCAGACCAGGAATATGAACTTCAAGCCTATACTTCTTGGGTTACAGAGTTAAACCAGAGACCAACCAACAGCCTTCTAGATTCTGAAAAGCAAAGCCCACAGCTCAGGAGTGACCACAGCAGTCCTGCACAGTGTTGCCACCAAGCGTATGGTAGTCACAAATGGCCTTCTACCCCACCGGAAGTTTCTTTCTGAAGGGGACAATCTTTCCCAAAGAAGCTACCAGACACATTCCCACCAAGACGTTCAATCTCCCACACATGCAGGTTTATAATGTTGTTTGCTTACCTCGTTACACTGTTTGAATGCCTGGCTGCTATACAGATTTACAGTAGACTAACAGTATTAACACTGAGACAATCCTTGGAACAAAGTGAGATTAAATACGCAGTGAAGACTCCTGCAGAAACATTTATCTTTTAAAAGGCTATGCTTCAAATTCTGCATGCTAATCTCATAAGCAGTTTTACTGGAGCACAGAAATTTAACTAGAGTTTATTTTACTTCTATCAGTTTTCCTACAGAGTAAGAAAGCTCTTTTGCCTGTATTTTGCAAATGGAACTTATTTTTGGAAAAAAAGCAAAAAAGGAAGGAGGAAGAAAAAAAAGAAAGAAAAAAGATAAGTTCTGAAATTTACAGCTCACACAAAATGTTCTGATCTAATTTATTTTCTCTCATAAGTGGAAAGAAAGCCAATTTAAAAGTTTGGGAGACAGACAGAGAGCATCATCATCTTCTGCTTAGGAGGAAATTAAGGCCAATAGAGGTAATGAAATGGAAAGTTGACTCTGAAAGCACAGAACAGAGCACAGACACCTCGGAGTATCACAGTTAAATCACGCAATACCAGGAAAACTCTCTCTGCTGACCTATACCTAGGAAGTTCTGAAGGTGACAACCACTACAAGATAGTGACTTTCAAAAAATTTGGTTTTCTTGTAAAGCTGCTATATGATTCTACTACTAGTGTGTGTATGGGGTTGATCTGGTTGCTTTTTTCTTAAATAAGAACCAAATCATTATTGTGCTCTGCTCTATAATGAATAAAGCACAGCTTCATTCACCAAATTACCCCATTTCTCCTGAATAGCTTTAGAGGTTCTGAAACACATATTGGCAAGGGGGATGCCATAAAGTAAAACTGTAACTGTAGATCAATATACAATATAAAAATTGGCATTTGAACTCTGAAATTCATTTTGGTAGCCTTAATAGAGTGTATTCTACGTAATTCTTGCTCTTGACTCAGCTTCTTGACAGCTTCTTTACAGGAGAAGGTGTGTGTATATTGATGTAAAAATACAAACAGCTAAGAAGAAAACTCACAAAACAATGAAGGAAACATATTGACTCAACCCATCAAACCAGACCCACGAACAAGCAAAACCAATGTTACCGCAAAACTTCACTGGTATGTATTTGACCAAAGAATGTTAAAATTATATATTTTTCATCTGTTATGCAGCAAGTGTGATTAATTAAAAAAAAAATAGGTAATTTACATATATTTGCCAGGTTCATATTTTGGAGCAAAAACTGCAAGGCACACAGACAGACGATTGGATGCCAGCATTTCAATTCCTAAAGTTCCCCACTTCCCCTAAAGTCTAGGAACAGACAAACCTTAGGTAATTCGTTGGTGCCAAGGGCCAGATTAACCTTTCCTATATGAAAGAAGGCTGGAAAATATGACATAAACATGTATTTCTGATCCTTTAAGATACTTTAAAATACTCATGAGGTCTCTCAATCACAGCTCAGCAGGAACCAAAAGCAAGACAAAAACTAGAAAACCAATACTGCAGTCTTTCCCCCTCTCACTACACCACTTTTTCTTATAAGAGATTATGGCATGGACCAGTATATACTGCAGCCCCACTGTGTATTCCTCTTCCTTTTTTGACGTGAACTAAACATAAAAGAATGCTCTGAAGAATCATTCTGTAAATTATCTTTGATACTGAATTCTTCTGTTTTCTATCTGAAGAACTTCTTAAGTTTAATTTGTGACAGGTGATAAGAGGCTTACTTCTTTTTTAAGTAAGAAAGCCTGAGACTCTCCACAAGATGCACACAGTTTTTACTACTGTTACCTGAACTCCTATCAGCTAACAGCCTACTTGCGTGAATTAAAATTTATCCCCTATGACAAACTTGATAAAACATGGCTTGAAACTTCATGAAAATAATTTTTGTCCTAAGCTTTAAATTAATGAACATGAAACTGCATTTTAGGACAGCTAAGTGATGCAGAACAGATGTTGAGCTAAGATTTAATTTGCCAAATATCAGTTCAGAACATGTATGTGAGACTGGAGTACTAGCAGCTCAAACTACATAGTGAAAACAATGGAAAAGATTTGTCAACTACATCAGTGCCTGCCAACCATTTTCTGGGACTTTAGATGGAAATTCCGCCTGAAATGAAGAGTCCAGAAAATAATGTTTGGTTTTAGGCATGCTAATTACTTACTGGGAAGCCTATGTTCTCTTCTGGATGTCTCTTTCTCATCTTGAGCTGATGGACATCGCAAATGCTAATCAAACCCCTGTAATTAGGATGCTTTTGTCCTGCAGATTTTCCTCTTCCCGTGAGCCTTTGTTTGGACCTCTGGTTGAACAGGTAGGCTCAGTGTCTGAAAATGATGCCTGCCATTCCACTCCATGATTCATGTCAGTCACAAAACACCCCAACCAACCAGCCAAACAAAGCAGCAGTAGGTCTGTAAGGAAACTCAAACCTTATCAGTTGACAAAGTCCATCTGCTGACCAACGTGTTCATTTTTTTCTTGTTGTGGAAGGTATAAATTGTAACCCTTTGAGGAATCAGTGCAAGTTAATACAGCCATTGAAAGTCTCTTGTATTTGGGCCATGTTTTCCTTTTCCTAATTATACCTCTCATGTGCTACCCTAAATAATTCCTGTCTTTCCATAATATTTTTCCAAACATCTGGAAAATCTTCTGTCACCTCCTTTCCACACTTGTCCTTTATCTATGTTTTTGTAACCTTTCCATAGAAATCAAGATGTTAGAAGTCTTCTGATTGCTTTTGCTGCTTTTCATCAAACTCCTTCCAGTTTTTCAATGTCTTTCCAACAGCTGAATGGTCAACAACTGCTGTAGGCCACAGATATTCACAAACCAGACTACCTAGGTGGGCTATAGTTATTTTACTTACATAAATCAATACTCATGAATGCAAAAATGATATCACAGGTTGAAAAAGAAGCAAAAAGCAAGCAAATGAAAAATTTGCAAAAAGGAAGCCTTCTTTTACATATCCTGTACTATTAACTAACACTTTTGAAGTGATAGATTGCAACTGAACAGAGATAGCTCTCCCTAAAAAGATATTGCGTCTAGGACCTGTAGAGATACTGTAAATATGTCTTCCCTGTCTCAGGGGAATAGTGCCTTCAACATCATCATGCTTCTCCTAAAAACATCTCATGTAGATTACAGTCATTTTCTCCTCTGGTTTACTGCACTCCTAATGTAGTTTTCTTTGTATCTGACCACAAGACAATGACAGAGCAAAGCTCCTTCTATATGAGCTTTTATATTCTGGAATACAATATTATCAAAATACCAAGGTTTCATACAAAGACTTGTTTCCCTCAGGTTACCAACATTTGCTCTGGGGCAGGGGCAAGAAGGGTAGGAATTTAATTTATATTTTTTCAAATTTCTGGAGAAAAACCTAAGGGAGGGGGAAAGTTGAAGACAAGTTTTCTCAACAAGTAAAACTCTGTAATGCCATAAGCAGCTGCATGCAGCGTGTTTCAGATGCACCATAAAATTTAGCTGTTGTGTTCCCAGGTGGACAGACAGAGAGGACCTCTACAATGTTAAACAAGCAGAGAGATCAGGTTGTGAATGTTTGGGTTTTCTTCAATGCAGGCAAAGAAGTCTTTTCAAACTATTGCTTGAACATTTCCAGCAATTTTGTTGGTGGCAAATTTCTGGGCTCTCCTATTGCTACATTACGCTTAGAAAAAGAAGTAAAAAGTAACAATAAAAAAAAACCCAAACCACATTATCTAGCACAGAAAAACCTTGTATAAATTAACACTTTCCACAAGTTTAATTAAAAGTCACCAAAGAGACTTATTTTATTTTCCATTAGAAAACAGAACAAAAATCACTAAATGCATTATCATAGAAGTCGAAGAAAACTCTCTAATTAATCTGCCTGCTAGGAGTTTTTTCCTTGCACCTTCCCATGGTATTTGAGGAAGGTCATGCCTCACAGCAACATTAAAAGTTGCACTATATATTTCAAAAGCACGCACATTAACAACCATTTCCGCAAAGCTGTAACATACACATTCTGTTACCATGTACTGGCATTGGAAGCCTGCACAACACACAGGGTGAAGCAGAAGCCTGATTACATGATCAGGCTTTCACTTTGCTCAGTCTCATTGCCCAATACCAGAATATCCTTTTCTGCCGCTTTTATGAATATTAACTGCAGACAAACCAAGAACTCTTACAACTTCTGCCCACGAAGCAACTTGAAAATCCAATCCACAATGGTTAGAGTCGAGAGTCATACCACTCCCATTTTCACAGAAAATTACTTTTCTTAAGCTTTTGAAGGGTGGTGCTACTGAAAGCAGGCTAAACACGCACATTCTAGAGCATACCTATCATTTCATTTCACAGAAGAGCTCGTGAGAGCCTTCCAAGGGAAAGCATTAGGACAAAGCTGTTACGCAAATGAAATCTTCCACATTCTGTCACAGGGTTGTTTTTTTTTTCATATTCAACAGCAGAAATACACAAAGCAAATCAGAATTAAAAACCTCTTCACAAGCAAGAAACAGTAGTAGACAATGAAGGTTTCACCCACCTGGGATCTTTCTGAATGCTATCAATGGAAGGTGACCTAGCCAAGGTCCCTTCAGGTGGGATGGCTGGCCCAGATTTGCTGTATGGTGATTCAACAGAAGGACAATACTGCAGCTGTCGGTAGGGGTCTGCGTAATTGGAGGCTGGGCCGGCTGCATAGCTGGCCCTCTGGAAGGTCGCTGTTGCGTTCTGTGTGCCGTGTTGACTGCCTGTGCGCTGTAAGGGTACGGAGTCGACACCAGGGGAAGATGGGGCTACGACAGGAAAGTAGGGACAAAGTAAAAAATTGAGGACCTGTTCACAGAAATGGTTAACCAGGTCTAGGCAGAGGAGAAAAAAACCAAAACACACACATATAAAACAGGGGTTCAAAAAAAAAGAAAATGAGGAAAAAAAAGAACAAGCAACATTGTAATTTTCAAAACCACTGAAGTAAATAATCGTTAAACGAATTTCTAAATGACATGCTGCTTCTGGACTAGAAGACCTTTACACCAGTTAAGCAGACTGTAGCAGTGCTTTTCTCTAGGAGTTTTAACTCTACTAACCTGAAATGAAAGAAGTGCAGAAGCAGCATAGGAACAGTCAAGCTAAGACTCAAAACCACCACTGAGTGAGGCTTTTGCAGTTCTTACAGGGGTGGAAGTCAGTCAGATGCCCCAACAGAGTCCAAACTGAGATGAGTGGCTCCATAGGAGAAGAAATAGGCTGCCATAGACGTCCCAGATTTGTAGTCCTGGTACGCATAAAGCAGGTAAAACCAGACAGCTGCTACTAAGAGTGGCTGCGTATGCCTCATTGACCCATCTTCTGCATATTTCATCTTAAGTAAGGCTTAGGGGAGTGCTACTGCTAACTTAGTTTGAAAAAGAGATAAGCACAAGCAGATGTCTTAATGCATGCCAGCAATGGCTGTGCTCACATACCACAGCTCAAGATTAATGCATTAGCAGTTCTGAATGGCTAAACCAATAGATTTAAACTGACTTAACGCTTTTGCAACTCAAAAACCTTATTAATCTCTCTTGTAGCCCATTATCTTTCTGTTGCAGCACCATGTACTGCAGATCCAGTCTGCTTTATGATTCTTATTAAACATGCAGTATTTTTTAACCAAGTCCAGTTAATAGAAAATGGATTATCACTGTACAGGCCACAGGACCAATAGCCACATGATCTTTATCCTGGAAACAAATACAAGTTAAGTACTGGTTCTGCTCAGAAGGAAATTCAGACTGTTTGAAGTGGCACATGAACTGATGGTGGCTCCCACTTCCCCTTGTCCCAAGACGAGTACTTTTGCCATGAGAAGTGGGCTCAGGTCCGTGACTATTTTTACCTTGGTCAAATTCATATACTAATCTGTAGGCAAAACCGCATATTCAAGAGACAGGTTTGCATAAATAGATTTCCCACTCATTTCTCATTAACATGCACATTTACATTTTAAGAAAATATTTAATATATTATAAGGTCCATGATAGTGACTTTAAGTATTTTATCTCAAAGTTACTCTCAAAGTCAGCAAATGAATTACAGTGAGCTTTAAATGTAATTACAGCAGTTTTGATCGATTTAGTACTTGTCAAAGTTTCAACACCTGGAAATCTTAAATTTGTATCAAATCTTTGCTTATTTTTTTTTTATTAGGGTTCTGAAGTATGTAATTTTACAATAGAAGTATCATCTTACAGATGTCTTACAAACACAGATAAGTAAGATCACTCACTTATCTACTGCCCTGAAAGTGTTCAAGGACAGGCTGGATGGGGCTTTGAGCAAACTTGTCTAGTGGAAGGTGTCCCTGCCCATGGCAGGGAGGTTTGAACCAGATGATCTTTAAGGTCCCTTCCAACCCAATCCAGTCTATGATTGTATTAACTTTTATATATATAGCAACATTTTACAAGTATTGCTCTTGTTTAATTGCTAGTATATTTCCTTGAGAAATGAGTAATAAGACACATACAGGCCTTTACATAAAAATACATCAGCTAAAATACAATAACATTAGCATACGGAAACATCCCATGCACAAATCATGCTAAATCCAGTGTTAGGAAGACACAAGGAAAACATCACATTTTAACAGAGAATACACACAGTTCAAACCCAAATTTGGTGCCTTGTGAGAAAAAGAGTAAAAAAACAAATTAGAGAAAATACTGGAAATATTTTCAAATGAAAAAAGCAAAAATATAATTGCATACTGATATAGCATACTCTTAGGTGCTGTCACTTCACAGAGTATGCTCCTAACTTTTGACACATTATATGGGGGACTGCAAAAGACCCTACAACACTAATACTGCTGAAAACAAAAACTTTATTGTAATGTAGATTGCCATCTTTTCCCTTTCTCTCCTGTTCAAGACAGTTCAATGGGAACAGTGTTTGTTTAAAAATGATTTGAAAACTTTTTTATTCTCTCGTTTGCCTTCTCATCAAAATAAGTATTTATATGAACTGAAACTAGCTGTCACCCTAACACCTACATGCTTTTTCGAGTCACTCTGATTCGTTTCTCAAATTATCTTTCTAGCAGACTGTTACTTCCTTTTTAATTTTATCACAATGAGCACAGAAGTGCCATAGCCAGAATATGAGAATGAGACAAATCTACGACTTAAACATTCACAAATAAGCTTGCTTGGCCAGTGTTACCCAGATCAATTAAAACCAAAACAAAAAGCTTTAGAGTAGCTTCTACATCCAACTTGACAACAGTCACCTTCATGAACTGTAAAAGGGTCAAGCTTTAGCAGACATTTGCACACAGTAATTTTAATGTAAAACTGAAGCAAATCCATCTCCTGCCAATACGCTACTTGCTCAAACGAGTCCTTCTGGCAGCCAGACTTACTGAATGAAGTGTGACTCTTCTCACTATGCCAAACTTTGTCTCTTGAGATCTCCCTTCTATTTAGCTATTGGAACAGCAAACCATAGAGATTATTAGACATCTATTAAAATAAATACATTCAGAAGACCATTTGCCTCACCCAGCAAAATTAAAACTTCTAGTGAGCACAGGGGTATCCAGAAAGCACACAGCCGGAGTGGACCAGAAAGTATTCATGTACCAGCAAAGTTTGTAGATGGCCATGCAACCTTTCTATGCGTTTTTATCTCGAAGACACTTATCCTTTTCTCTAACTTCCATGTTCGACTCTCCTCTTAAGTTCAAGGCAGCTACAACTTGCCTAGAGTCAGCTCCGCGTGGGTAAGACGCAACACTACTTTTGACAAGGATCAAGGTTCTGTCCCAGCAAAGGAAGAGAGGGGTGGGAAGGAGTTGTAACAGAAGTGCTGTTTCTGGAGAAATAGACTGCTTTCACCTCTCCCAGAACCAGCCACCACTCCCTGTTGCCCGGGGTCTACAACAGACTCTATTCTGCCTGTGCATAAAGGTAAAACCAAAAGTCAACCAGACTCTGAAGGAGCAGGTCAAGTTTTGTGGATGTCTTGACTCACTGCTGATTTAACAAGCTTAGAGATAAAGGTGTCCACAAGTCTAGACCTGCTTCTGGTCTTCAAAAGCTCCCAAACTGATCAAGATTAAAATCAAATAAACAAAGGCCTCAAAACTGTACTTATCCTGTGTCTTGCTTTATCAAAGTGACCACCCATGACAGTGTTGCTTTTAACAGTGACTGCTGCCACACTTTTTAAAAACTTAGATGGAAATCAGCGGTTGATGTCAGTTAAGTCTCTTGAGTTCTTATAAATCAAAGAGAAAGAAAAGCCCCTGCTAACTATAATGAAAACTCTTCTGGACCACCAGGTCCAAAGACCTGACATATGCCCTGATTATGGCTATCTTGATTGCAGAAATAGCATATGGAAAAAACAGCCTTTATACTTTCCTACAGCTTTTGCATAGTATTAACGAAGACAGAGCAACTTTTAGATTAATGCTGAAAATTTAGGTGTATCACTAAATACGCTCACAGACTCATGATGAGATACTCAGAAATTCAGATTTTGTATCTTCTTTTCAAATCTGTGACATCTCTAGAAACAACCAACAAAACCCTAAAGGAAAGAACACGCTGATTTAGGCAGGAATACTACTGCACCATAGCTCAGTATTTTAGGGAGATCAGATTCACACAAGAACTGCTAAGTTGTTCAGACTTTGTGTAAGTCAGGGGGCATTTTGCCCTTTTAACATACGTAAGATAAGACCTTCAGAACAGATCAACTCATTTATGAGACTTATGTTGCTACACTTTCTTGCCAAAAATTACTTTGCTGGTGCTGCTGTTTCATTTGTGGGTATTACCTTATAAAATTTTCCTCTTATGATTCTATATTAGACATTCAGCTCCAGTGTTAACTTTCTCCTTGTGCCTTTCATACAGATTTCACAATTCCTTACTTTTTTTTATTATGTTTTTTTTTTCTTCACTGATTTTGCATCTGCAGTTGATTCTTAATCTGGGGTGAAAGTTGCAAATTGGATCCCACTAAGTTGTTCTTTTAATGCAATGTATGTTCACCATCCCTTTGTGAGTGCACAGATTATAATATCATAAGATGATGCAGATTTGCTTCTGCTGGCAGCAAATATATAGGAAGATTTATAAAACAAATACCTTTCCCATCTAATACACCACAAAAATAACACTATGCATTCTCTGTCAAGTAGGAAACAGAACTCATCAAGTCTGGGGATACAATCACTTTTTATCTCTAAATTTAAGTGAGTGTTTTAGAGCATGCACCAGCTTTTTTGCAACAGCAGTTTAACAAAATAGCGTATAATCAAGCTAGGAGTAAATCAGCAATCCAAAGTAACAAGCACATGCAGTCAAATTTAACACTGTTCAAGATGTATGATAATACATAGTACGTTTTCTTAACAGTCACTTTCTTTTAGCAGCACTTTCCCACATTGGAAGTGTAATATTTTGGAGAAATATATGACTGGGGAAACGTGAAAATGTTTACCAAAAGGGGAAAAGACCAAGCCCAAACCATAATTGATATTAACAATTATCTCTATGTCATGATTTTAGGAAGGCACTATCATATCCCCTGTTCAAAGTACACATGCACAAGGAATTTCATATTTTAAACATGAAAATTGAGAGCAGAACAAAAAACCTCAAACACTGAATGATTTCAAGATACTAGGCTGTCATTTAGATTTAAAATCTAGGATATTATGCAAATATCAACACCACAGAAGTCCTCTGTAGCTTGACAACTTTGCTACCTAAGGTCTTGTCAAAACAGGAAAAAATGCGGTCAAAAGCACTACAACTTCCTTTTCCTCATTTTCCACTTCCTCCTTCCTCACTTCTCCATACTCTTTATTTTATCCTATATAGTTGCAATCAAAAATCCAGTGTCCAGATTCTGAGCCAGAGGGAAATAAAAAGAACCTGTCAGTAAATCTTCCTTTGCTCCTCACAGGATGGGCTCTTCCCTGTCCAGCCAGCCTTTTAGGGCTTCCAGGATCACACCAAACTCCACACAGCTATTTGGAAAAGCCTCTTTCCCTGTTATCTCTATGTCCTCTCCCTCTCTCACTTCAAAGACTCAGCTACTCTTGCTCCCCCTAATTCTTTCCGCTGGCTCCAGCTTCTTCCAAAGGTTCATATTTTGCATATGTTGAGGGAGCTACAACCTCCTTCCCTCAAGTCAGCTCCACCATGCTCAGCTCAGTACCTTCAACAGCCCAGTATGGCAAATCAATTAGTTAACAAGCTCATTCACACCTCCAGCAGTTGCAGAACACTAAGCCTAATGAAGACCATATACACAGTGAAAGCACTTGTGTGCCTCAGGAACGAATCATTACCCATTTGCTATTTGATTCTTTCAAAAAGATCTTAAAATCATCTCATGATCATTGATGTATTTACATGCCACTGTTCTGCGGAGAACAGCTCGTTGCTTCATAGAAATCAAAATATCACTTGTGCTCTGCATGTTGTTATGTTCAATAAATCCTCTTCCAATGCACAACCTGAAAATCTTTGGTTCTTCAGCCTTCAAAGATGCTACTGCACTGATGTATGCTTTCATTCTGATTTTCTAAGAGCGTTCATTAGATCTGATGCTAATTGTTACAATAAGGCTGAATGTTCCTTTGCTTAGAAAATGATGCATTTTCATAATGCAGAAAGAATCAGTAGAAAAAATGCTGCTTCCTCAGTTTCTGAGCTATTCTTCTGTCTACAGAGCAATCTGGTCACTTTGAAGGCTCCTTGTGTCTATATTGTTCTACTTCAGTTTGCGCATTCTCACATTGTCTGTGTCTAAGTTTCCTTGTTATGCGTATTTCTTGTTTAAAATACATACCTTTTTTTCCTTTTATTGAACAGTTCCATTGGGGGAAGACATGTAACTGCCACTGCCTAACCCTCAGCATATGGAATAATTTTCTTAATCACCAATTTAGACTTGGCATTTCTTTGCTAGTAATTACTTTACTTATGAGTTTAAGTATGCAATTAGCTGGAATCGATCTGAAATTACCTAGTTCCATTAGGGTTAGTAACAGAAGCAAATACATATGTTATGAATAAAGTAATCAATAAGGATTTTTGTACCTCTAAAGTAAATTTTAATTAAGAAATAGGTAGACAAGTGATTCAGTGAGAAGCAATGGTGACAGTTTGTGTTTTAGAAATTTGTATTTCAGTTCAAAAGATGACTGAGATGAACAAGTTCCAATTAAGGTTTATTTGCAGCTCTGCTTGATGAAACTTCCGTGAAACCCGAAATCAAAATCTGAACACAGTCTCTTCCACAGCCAGGTCTGTTACAAGGCTTCACTGCTATGCCCAACCTCACAACCCTGCACCCACAACTTTCTTAAATTCTACATTCTTCTTTCCCCTCACCATCAGTTGCCAAAGTTATGGGGTGTCCATCCCGGTAATACAGCCTTTATCTCAAAAGCATATATAGCTAAATCATAGTTTTGAAATACACGTAGTCTGAGGGAACATAAGGTTTTATGTAGATATTAGGATTTCCCAAGCAACTATATATTTGCAATTATTTCAGATTCCCAGCTCTCTTGACTCAAGACAAAAGCGACTTCCTTTCTTCTTTACAACCGAACAGGGCAGAAGTCATGTTTTTCAAGTGTTCAGTGTTAAAAAATATAATACTTCTTTCCACCTCCAGGAACTGACTGCATTTTAAGTCTGCCAGATTCTAATCTCCACTAATATATGCAACTTCCATTCTCAGACTCAGCTTGTAGCATGTTTCAGTGATGCTGCTCTGCACAAAAGAAAAAGGTGCGTCCACATAATGTGATAATTGGATGCCAACTTCAGTTGCTAAAGGTGTTATGCCAAGATCTTTTCTCAGATTGTCTCCTATCTCTTCAGTTGCAACCCCCAATCTGGGGAGAACATGCAGTTGACTCGTGTTACATGAGCATTAAACAGGGAAAGTAACAACTGTCAAGGTCCTTAAAATCCACTGCCCTCTCAGAATTTCACTACGGCAGTTTCCTCAGAGATAAAATTAATCTCTGAGCAATGGCACTACACAATACATGCACATCACCTTCCTCCTCCTTGTAGACTTGACATTGTACGTGTGGGACATAAGGACCATAATGATTATAAAACCTGATCACAGACCATACAACTGCACACAGACCAGCATACTGCAACTAAATTTCTGTTTTCATTCCAAATTCACCTTCTCTTGAAACCCCTCTGTTTAAAGTTTCCTGTCCAGCTGGCCAACACAGAACACATGGACAAAAGTCACAATCATTATTAAAAGAATGTATATTATGAGACAGTAACAGATTAACAGCCTGCACTGGCTCATGCTACAGCCATCAAGCACATGGATGTCTTACTCAGATTTTGACTTCTCCCTATTTAATACACTATAATCCTAAGTAACTGAAAGGATAATAACTGGTATTTTTTAGAACAGCTTACTAAGCTTCAGCTATTTTAATTAACAGTTTCCACTCTGGAGTAGAGAGTTACTTTACTATTAAGTTAAACACTTTCGCACTGCATTGCCAGGCCATGTGATACATGCACCTTAAACATTAACCTAACTTCTGCAAATGATAGTTTGAAAGTTGCAGGACCCATTAGAGTAAACCCAAACTTTATTGAACACTTGCTGTACTTTTAAAAACTCCAACCTTAAACACCAACTGCTGAAATTATAGAAGAGACTACCTCTAAAAGGAGACAGTTTTATATTAAAAAAAAAATAATAAAAATTACTGTTTGAGAAACCAACCAACCAACCGACCAAAAAATAATGGGCTGGTGAGTTTTTAAAAAGTGCCTTTAAATATAATGCTGCAGAAAAAATGATCCTTTAACACAAAAGCATTATTCATCTTGAAGACATTACTGGCTAGTTACCCCTGGCACAGCATTATGGTTTTATTCAGCAAAGATTTATCAAAAGATTTACAAAAGGTGTTTGAATTCCTTTTGATTTCATGAATGACAACCTGTATTTTGACACAACACTGAAGTAAATAAAATGAACACAGTCCTGCATCACTAAAGCCTGATGTGATGAGGCTTTAACCTGAGACTACACCTGTACGGTAAATAGATCATAAATACACAGTTTCTGGCACACAGCAGACACTGCATTTTCTCCATAGTGGCAGATGAGATTTACAGGGTATGTACTTCCCTGACCAAGATTTTATAATCACACTTCTTTTTCAGTAGGTAGCAAGTGTCAAGGGACATTTGAGGAGCATTCAGGCATGCTCCAAGTCAATCTTCTATCGAAAAAGGAAAATGGAAGAATTGGAAAATGTAGAGAACAAAACACAAGCTTCTGGAGGTATCCTCCTGCTTGTCTCACACAGGAAGGAGGTTGTGGATACCAGCCATTTTAAAAGGTTTCTATTCTGAGCAATAGTGAAATCTCAGGTGCTTTCAAATAGGTACAGTTCCTCGATGTAACTCAACCATAGACTTAATACTTTGAAGCTATGAATATATATTTGGAGAAATGCTTCTCCACTATAAATGGGACATTGCTCACAGATTACAAATGTGGCTCGGCAGGTTTTTCACCTCCTGCCACTTCCCTTCCTCTCCCATTGCTCTTTGTCCACAGCTTTACAACAACCACTGGATACCAGTGAAGTTGAAAACAGTGTCTTCTATTATACTCCTGCTAAAATTTTCATAGCAAGTAAAATTAAAAATACTTCTCAGAGAAGATGACACTGTACCTGCAAAAAGAATCAGCTAAAAACATATATGCAATCATATAACACAGATAAGGCTGTATCAGACATCCTGGATCTGTTGAATGAAATGGGATTATGAGTTGGCATTGCTTTGAGGTGATTTGTTATTCACTATGTAGATCACTAAGGTATTTTCTGCTCAATTTACTTTGTACTGAAGATTTGTTCCGTACTTGTTTCCTGTAATTCTCTCTCCCAAAGCAGTGTTATCAAGTGGATGTCACTTAGGAATGCAGGTCTATTATCATAACTTTACCAAATTGATAAGCAATGGTAGGAATAATTTTTCCTTCTAATTTCCTTGAAAACATTATGTCCTATAGCCAGAACTCCATACTGTGTGATTTAACAGCATGATCTTCAATTAATCTGCAGCTGTGGCATCAGAGCACAGTGACAAAACAGAAAAACCCAAATCTGTCCCCTAACCCGTGAAAAACTCCACAACCTAAGCAGAAAGAAGCAGTTTAGTATTTATAACCTGACTACTGCACCTTACGACTAAACAACAACTAAATAAAGATTTGAGAAGCACTATAACTGACAAAGGGTTTAATCCAAAGGGGGGCAAGTCAAAGCTGTTCCTTCTGTTGCTCCTCCTGTCTGGCTGAATTGACAACTTTAAAAATAAATAAAGATATATTTGAGACCAAGATTCCCTTCTTACTGTCAAATGAAGTATTTTAATACAGGAACTAGCATGTAAACAGGTAATTCCTCCTTATTAGCTAGAAGTTGCTCTGAAACCAAGGTAAAACTGTACCAAACTACTCAATGATGCTCAGTGTAAGAATCTGAAAACACCTAACTGCATGTACACAGAAAATATTTTGTCCCCTTTAACCCCCTTGAAATTCCTTTTCTTCATTAATCTGAAGTCTATGGAATGACAAGTGATACATCTGATGACCTAAATTACATTTCCATGATGAGAAGAAATACTAACACGATGTGGGAAAGGACGAGATAGCTGTAGGTCAACTAGGATATAAACTGCTCTGTAGATGCTGCTACTGGTGATGTGCAAGGCTTGAACTCACAGACTGATTCCAGAGCTGAAGTTAGGTGGCTGGGACAGCTTGCAGCAGAAAGCTGTGAACCCTCTATATAGGACTCATCACAACATTAGAATTGGAGTTCCACAATGTCATTTTTATGTAGTCTAATTCTAACCTAAGGATGCTGAGTTAATTTTCTACATTATTTTTATTTTAGCATGTTAAAGTCATAGAAGACTCCAGTGTTTTGAAATGGGTGAAGAGAACAACTTACTATTAAAAATATACCTCTCAATGTTTAATAAAAAATAAAATTAAAAAAAATAAATAAATAAAAAATGCATTTCTTTCAGGTATCATCTGAATACTAAGTGCAAGGTCCTGCACCCGGGTCAGGGCTACCACCAGCTACAGGCTGGGTGGAAACTGCACTGAGAGCAGCCCTGCAGAGAAGGACTTGGGGGTGTTGGCTGATGAGAAACTGAACATGAGCCAGCTTCAGTGTGTGCTCGCAACCCAGAAAGCCAACCGTATCCTGGGCTGCATCAAAAGGAGCGTGACCAGCAGGTCGAAGGAGGTGATCCTGCCCCTCTACTCTGCTCTCGTGAGACCCACCTGGAGTATTGCGTCCAGCTCTGGGGCCTCCAACATAAAAAAGATGTGGACCTGCTTCAGCAAGTCCAGAGGTGGGCCACAAAGATGCTCCAAGGGCTTGATGACCTCTCCTGTGAAGACAGGCTGCAAGAGTTGGGCTTGTTCAGACTGGAGAAGAGAAGGCTCTAGGACAACCTTACAGAAGGTTTTCAACACTTAACGCATAAGAAAGATGGGGACAAAGTTTTTAGTAGGGCCTGTAGTGACAGGACAAGAGGAAATGGTTTTAAACTGAGAGTAGATTCAGACTAGATATAAGGAAGAAATACCTTACTGTGAGGGCCGTAAGACACTGGCACAGGCCACCCAGAGAGTTAGAAGATACCCCATCCCTGGCAACATTCAAGGTCAGGTTGGATAGGCCTCTGAGCAACCTGATCTAGTGGAAGATGTCCCTGCCCATGGCAGGGGGATTGGATTAGGTGATCTTTGGAGATTCCTTCCGATCCTAACCATTCTATAATTCTGTTATAAATTACTTCATAACCACTAAGAAAGAAAATCCGTAAAAGCTTAAAAATGGTTGAAGAACAGTTTATCTGTAAAAGCAGACACAGAAAACCACTGTCAGCTTGTGATGCCACATGGCTGCAATAAAGTAGGCTTAATTATTCTCAAAAGAAGAAAATCACTCTAGAGAAAACTGATGTCTACCTCTTCTCACACGGCCAATTTTCCAAACACTGGAAAATTGGCTCACTATGAAAATATATTTACCTTGAAATAATGACTTCTAAAAATACCAATCATATCCAGTACTTCTTTATATATGAAGACAAATATTTACAGTCTTGGGAAGAGGATGTATTTTGGCTCAATTCATGTATCCTTTGTAGCTTTGTGATCCTTTTGCAAGGAACAACAAAACAGTTAAGTAATGAGAATAAAAGAAAGCCTAAGCTGTACCAGCATAAAAAAAACATGCACCAAATCAAGTATGTGGGTATTTGGAAGCAGTACTAAGCAGCCCATGCAACAACTTTCTCCATCCTTGATGTAAAAATCTCAACATAAAATAAAAAAGGAATAACTTGAACCTACTGAGCAGTTACTGTTCCCACAGACCACTGGCTCCCTTGCTGGCAAGGCAGAGACATCTGGCAGCAGAGTAGCACACTCTCCTGGAGCAAAGTGACATCTCTGCCCCACAGTGGAGGCAGCAGAGGGAGGGCAGGGCAAAGGCAAAGAGCTGGTGGCTGATGCAGTTTTCCAGCAGCATCCCCACACCAGACTGCTGCCTACCACATAAACGAGATGGAAGTTCAAACGGGTTGGGCGTGCAGCTGACTTTCCTACTGAGAAGGATTCTCCAAACTGTAGGCAAGACTCACACACCTGGCACTAAGAACAGGAAGCAGTGAGAAACTGAAGTGCTGGGACTAACCTGCTTCCCTTGTGCAATGCAAACAAGGAGAAGAGGAGACCAGCGCCATTTGAGCACCACAAGCAACAAATCTAGCTACCTCCCCCCTCCCTGCACAAAAGACAACCCCAAAAAAAAACAACAGTGCAATCAATTTAGTATGGGCTATTTTGGTCTGGGGTGGCAGAAAAAGGTGGTTTTGCTTCTCCCTCCCCTTTAGGTCCTGATCTGATCTCCTCACCACAGGCACCTCATAAGATAGAGCAAGGAGAGAGAGAAACAGCCCAGCCAAGTTGTAAGAAAGCCACCAGCCCAGTGACAAGAGAATGAATACCAATTTTCCTTGCATATCTTCCTTTCAGACACTGTTTAACCTCCAGGACAGCAAAAGCTCAGGCCAAGTGCAGCAGGGGTGAAGTAGCAAACACTGGTAAGTCCACCTGGGTACTCCTCTCATTCCTCCAGCATGCCTACTCTGCAAAGAAAGACTGTACTCTGGGAGCAAACGCTGCCTTAACCCCACTAAAGCCAGGTACACTTGAAATGGAGAAAAGACAGCATTACAAATAACTAGCAGCAGTGCTTGACATCAGACATACCTCCTCTCCTTCAGCAAATTAAGGACCAGGTGGGAGCAGGAAGGAAAGTGGAAGAGTCTCACATCTGTCCAGAAACACATTAATTCTCACCTTCAGCATTTTTCCTGAGCCACATCACAGGTCAACGAAATACAGTTTTTCCCTGCTGCTAGCAAGCACTTGGACAGAAGCCATGACTGGGAACACGAGGTAACTCTTCCCTCTGAAAAGGAGTTGCCTTGACTCTCCTGACGGCACTCTCCCTCCGCACAGAAACCCAGCTCGCAAATAACCACGTTTCTTATTTACACCCGTCATCATGAATTTCACAGACTCTTCTCTTTGGTCAGCACCCCCACCCTGGCACCCAGGAGGTGGTGCAGCCTGTGGCAGTACAGCTTTTGGTAACAGACAGCTTCATTGGTGGTGCTGCACTGGTCGAACCACCCAAGCATTGGCAGGAAGAATCTCAGGGAGACCTGGCCTGAAGAAGAGAAGGCCATCAGGGAAGCTGGAGGGCAGATTGATAACCACCTGCACATGCTGGAGGGACATCGGGCAGCTTTGGACTTAGCATAAGAAGTGCTGAAGGAGTGCCCCTACCCCACACATGCTCCCCAATGCATAACCCATTGCAACAGCATGCTTGTTAAACCCTTCGAGTCCTGCATTAAGCCACTCTTCAGAAGTGATGCAAACTTTGACTGCTTATCCTTTCACCACTCTATCTCCTTTCAAATCTTTTACCTCAGGGTCCTCTTTCTAATTTCAGCAATATTAACAAGAAACCCTAGTCTTCCTTTTCCTAACTCTTTCCTGCTCTCTCTGGGAAGCTCAGAAGAGTCCTCACAGTGCCTTCCATGCCCTGTCTTCATGAAGGACAAACTTCAGCTCCAGGCACCCAACACTCAGAACTAATGCCAACTGGTTGTGTAACCACATAAAGCTGCTGGACTTGTCACCATTGAGCTGCACTGCAAGGCCTTGCCATGGTGACCTTCAGGGCCCAGAACCAGAGGCAATCCTCAGGCCGTGCATCCCAAGGAAATCCTTAAGCTTTCTTCAAGGCAGACAAGATTCTCTTGTCTGGTGAGATGCGTACATCCTTCACAGAGCTGAGGACAGGTTCACTTCTCCAGTGGTTCATCCTTGCCACTTGTGTGAAGGTGGGGACAAAGGTAGTCTCCCTCAGACCCTGAAACCAGTGGGTCTTAAAGCATGAGCAGGTAGGTCTTCAGGTCTAATGTCCACAGTTCACAAGTATTTTTAAGCAGCAGCACTTATTTTATCTGATAGAGTTCCAGTTTGTAGAGAGTTCAGAGTACACACAGACCTCACATTTACCACCCCTCCCTCCCAGGCTGCTGAGGACAGCACTCTTTGAAGGCTTTTAATAACTTTATTTGCAAATCACATCCTTTTCACAGAAGAGAGCTCACTTCTTTCACTGAGGCACCAGGATGAAAGCAAGTGTTAAGAGCTTTCAGGATGCTGTCAGCTTTCAGAGGGTGATGTCCCTCTGAAAGTCCCACAGACCTCACCATTACCAAAGCTGTGTTCCTCTGCTGCAGGGTGGCACTGACAGCCCAGAATGTGAGCAGCAAAGCTGCTTTTTCCTCAAGGAAGCTATGGAAATCCCAGGCTTGCAAGATAGCTATGCTGCCTGCTTTGATTTGTTTCATGTTTAACATGAATTAAATGCCAATAACTAACGACTAAATCCTTAATCCAAACTTCTAATTCTGCAAATAAGCAAATGATCACTGATTCTCTGTCCCACTCTGGCTGAAAGGCAATCCTTCGCCCCTCTTAAGTAACAGTTTTCTTGAAATTCCAGCGGTGGTCATGTAAACACCCCATCAAAGAAGCAAATTACTGACTTGCAAATATTATTAACTGGAGTTTAAATTAGTAATGCAAAGCCTCTATATGTATAAAGGAAAATAAATAATGTGCCTGCCTGGACAAAACTAATACTGTTATTTAGCTGGGTTACAAATGTAAGTTGTTATTCGGTAACTAAATTAATTTGTTATTTATATTGTGTCTGAGTACTTCCTTTAACCACATCTTTTGTGGATCATTTCAAAAGCAGAATTTCATGTTTATTGCTACTTTTATCACAAGTTTGGGATGGTACTTTATATATGACAGAAAGCATTACCCTTTGAAGACCAAAAGGGATTGTTAAGTAAAAGCTACCAACCAAAAAAAGCCTATACAGCTACTGCTGTCAACTTTGAAAGATTATTTTTATCTTAAGGCAGCATGACAGTAACACACCCAGTCATAATTTAAACCACAAAGTGATGAAAAATTCACCCTGCCCCTATCTAAAGTTGTGCTAGTAAGGGAGATATTCAGTAAGCTCCTGCTATTTTGTACCTTCTGCAATATGTAGCCTTTAGTGCAGAGCTATCATCATACATTTCACTCAAGTGGAATAAAAGGGGAAAAAAATAACCCCACAAAAAAACTTCAAATGCCAAACCCAAGTTAACAGAAGAAACTTAATTTAGTTTACCCTGTAGAGGAATTTTAGCTTATTGAATTCTGCTCACTAAATGATGATTCACCTAGAGAATGAAAAACTCTGAGTGGGCTTTATCCTTAGTTGTGTAAACTACATTCCTAAATGTACTAAGTGTTTAAGAGCTCACAAAAGATAAAAGAGGTAATGTATACACTGCCCCAAAAAAAAAAACAAAACAGTTTTCATTCTGAGTCACTTGATCTTCAAAATTAAGTGAAATTTTCAACTTCAAGAAGAATGTTCTCTTAAAAACAAAACCAAACCAAACCAGAAAAGTAAATGGTCTGCAAGTACAACTAGCATAAGTTTTGTTTTGAATGGGCAACGTGAACTGCAGAGAATAAAAAAAATCCAGGCTTTGGACAAAGACTTAGACTAAATTTGCCTTTCCCTATCAGATCTGGAAAACTGTGCACTACCTTCATGGTTAAAGGTACTGATGTAATAGACACAAGAATGTGAACATTGGTCTCTGAAGGACCACACTGAAGTCTTAAAGCTCCCCATCACACCCCACTCAGTGCGGTTCATACACACAGAAGATACAGGGCATGAACCCTTGGCATGTATCTTCAGGAAGTACACAGCAACCTACATCCCTCATATTTAATACCAAATAGTCACAATGAAGAGCTATTCTGGCCTACAATAAAAAAAACAACTGCATGAAGAAATAAAAACTTATGTGTGCCAAACTTCAGTTAAACTCCTTCCTTGCCAATTTAAGAATAACTGTATGGTCTCCATTAGAAGCAATACGTTCCCACAGACATTTGCAGTAGAGGCAGGAAAAGTCTGAGAGCTGATCTGATCCAGCCCAAAATTCCCTCTGAGCGCTGACAGCTCTTCAGCCTGGTTGTGCAAAAGGCTGGCAGGATCCGCAGCTAACAGCTGTCAACAGAGCAACAGAATAATTGGTCTGGGACACAACCACCTGCTGTTATTTCCCCTGACCCTGATGATAGGGGTCCCCAGATGATGAGAGGGAAAGTAAGGGAGGATCAACACAACACAAAGCTGGACTAATAGGGTTGTTCTTCAGAATGAGCCTGGAGCAACATTCAAATCCACATCTCAAACAGTAAAACAAAACTGACCTTCACAAGGTCCATCTCTGCTACCCAAATCAGCAGAATTCTTTTAGCTTTTTCTCTCTCTTTCTGAAAACCCATACTCAGGTATTACCACAAACACTGTGCATCCCAGTTTCATTCACTATAATTGTGATCTATATTGACAGGGTTTCTTTCCTTGCGGAGGTGTTTTGAAGATTACAGTCACAAGACAGCCTGCTACTTCAGCACAGAGAACCCATGGATATTTTGCAAGCAAAACAAGAAAACCTCTTCAGGGCAAAACTGGGAAAGAGAGCATTCTTTAGGAAATATGAGGCGGCCAGGTGGAAAATGAGGCTTAAAGTTGCTTCAATTATTATCACTGCCTCTGCTGCTGAATGATTTAGGCAGAAGTCTTGTCCCCTTCATGCAAAGAATAGTAATCTTTTCTCATATACATGTATGGCACTACACATACACTATGGTAGTGTCTTTAACAGGAATGAAATGGCATAATGGTGTATAGAGCTGTTACAGGTATTTAACTAGAGAATTCTGTGGGAAAAGTTCTTTTTAAGGATTTTCTTCTGTACTCTGAACATCCAAAACTTGCATAAAGCAATAGAAAATTTTGGACATGCAAAACCTGACAGCTTTGCCCTTAGAGAAAAGATTTTAAAAATTAAAAAGTTTTAGAAAAAAGCAAAGTATCTTACTCCAAGAAGTACACTTAACTTTTTCTTGATGAAAATGGGAGTCATCCGAGAATGGACATAATCTTCCCTCTCATCAACACAGAGAAATAAAACACCAGAAATACTTACAATTCCTAAGGCAAGTTCTTTCTGCATCTGCTTTAGGCTATTTTGGCTGTAGCATTTATGTACTCTACTTATTTTGTGCATTAAATACCATAAATATCCCTGTTGATTTGTGATCTATTTGTAGGTTTCAACATACAGCTGTATTTCATTTGGTTGAGAGAACATTCTGCAAGTAGGACTTGTACACCAATACATTTCATGGATAATCATTATTATTTATGGATAAACCAGTGATGCTAACAGCTTTCCTCTATGCCATAGTTCAATTTTATGTTTGTGTACCTATACCTAAGCCTACCACTACAGGAGAGAGGAAGAACATTTATGTACGATTCACTTTGAAAACAGGTCAACAATCCTTTAGATTCATGTGGAAGGAATTTTGCACTCCCTTTGCAACACACAAAATACCTTTGCAGGCAAAAAACCAGCCATTTCTTCAGAGACAACAGACTTTTCTAAAAGACAATACAAAAATTAGTAAAAATATTTTCTCTCCTCATCAGTAAGCCCCCTCCCCAAATTAGCTTAACCTTCTGTACATACAGAACAACATTAAGTATTTCTCCATTTGCACATGCCTTTAAGGTTCTATTGAGAGTTGCCATCTGCACAAGGTATTTTGTTTGGCTTGCATGCACAAAAAATACATTCTGTTTAGCACATCAGAAAGAAAAGAAGAGTTAGTACTGAAGAATAAGGTACATCTCCAATCATGCAAGTTACATCCACCTACCTGTACTAGTGCGGTATGTGCCTGTGTGTGCTGGTTGCAGAGGATCCCCCTGACTCTGGCTGAGACTCCTCATAGGGGGCTTCTGATAAACTCTGTCTTCGTAAATAGGATCTATATGGTGTTCTGGAGACTGCAGTGCCCTTAACTCGGAGCCAAGGTGGCTGTGCTGGCTGCTGTAAGATGCCCGAGACCCAGCTGCAAATAGATTTATAAGAGACAATTAAGAGAGAGAAAAATAAACTGACAAATACAGGATGTGACTTTACTGAAAGTTTACTTCAAAGTAGTATATAAAAAAAAAACCAAAACAATCAAAACACAGAAATAAACGTTTTCAACATAAAAAGAGGAACAGCACGCAAGAGCAGCAACAGCTCCAGTTAATCACTTTAGTTACATCATCCAGTTGTCTGCATTTACTTCAAACCCTCACTTCTTCCAAGGAAAACTATGTATTTTGGTGAGATAGATATCATTATATCATCTCTTAATCAGAGAACAAAATCTGCCAACCTTCTCGAAAGCTGTGCAAGTGCAGGAATGCCCTAGACCAAAGGGGTCCACAGAAGAACCAGGAATGGGGGACAAGTAAGAAGCAGCAGTCAGAACTAGTTTCACGTCACACCCTATCTTTAGATCTATAAATGAAGTAACGTAAAGGCAATGAACAGATGTAGTTTTAAGAAGGCTGATCTTTTTGCTGTCTCACTAAAATATGACAAGATGGATGTGCTTTATCAGCATTTTGCCCTCAACAGTTAAAAAAAAAAGAAAAGAATAAATCATATTGCTAAGACTTTCTACTGAGAATGAAAATCTGTTTTAAGGATACAGCTTTTTATTAATATAAATAAGAAGAACAACTGGGACTGTATTAAAAAATCTTATTCTACTAATAAAAATACTATTTTCTATCATGTTATTTAAAAAAAGAGACTTGTATATTTCCAGCTGGGTTTACTTTCACCACTTGAATCTCTCTGTCACTTAGGTACTTCAGATCTGTGCTCCATTAGCAAGATCCCTAAGGAGAATCACAGGGAAGGCATACAAACATCACACATTATGAGGGCAGAATCAAGCCAGTATGCAAGCAACACTTGGCAAAGGTTAGGTCTATACAACAAAGTGATCACATGCTATTTATCCGTTTAGAAAAGAAAGCAACCAAACACAGAAGTGCTAATACGTTTGTGAGGTTAAAATCCTGGATGTGGGCAGTGTTCTACTAACTTCACTTGTACTGCTCAGACCATCAGTGCAGCCATTCCTGCTAAAAATCCCTACCACATTCATTGTGTCAGGAGTGGCTCTGTTACACAAAACACTAGTTATTTTTAAAATGCAAACCACACATATAAAGTAATGTGTGATGGCAACATGAGAGAAATGAGACAGATACACGAGCACAATGTTACTGAGCTTTAGTACAAATTGTCTGGAGGAAAAAATAATTTATTCCATTTCCTTCTTTCTAATCAGCTTATGTCATACATGTGTTTTCTTCCGAATTTTTCAGCACGCATGCTTTGAGTGGAACACCTTATTTGCATATTTTTCCCTTCAAACATTTTTCAGATTGACCTGCCATTAGCACAACACTGAAAGTAATTCTGTTGTTCTCAGTACTAGAAAGTCTGCCAAGAATCCCAAAGATGTATTTTACCTCTAACTACTGCAATTATCCAGGAAGTTGGTATTTTTATTACAGAATTAATTTCTTCATGGTCTGCATTTTCAAAATGCTCTTTAACCCTGCCTCTTTGAGACTGATTCTCAAAGCAGCTCAATGGCTCCACCAAAGTCTGGTATCCTCAAAAGTGCCCTAAAATACAGACTGTTACAATTACATACGAGTTTCACTATGTACTTGGTTCAAACTGTATTCAGAGAAAAGATATAAAGAAATGGAGAGCAGTATTTCAAAGGTTCAACAGAGCATCAACAAACCGGACTTGCTACAGAATAAAGACTTACACCCCTTCTACAAGCACTGTAATTCTTTTGTCCATTTACAAATTCACTTTGCTCTTTGGAACAACAGATTTGATTCCTAATCCTGTTTCCAGTGAACTGAAAGACTTTTCCCACTGCATTTAGTGGCAGTATAACCCAAATATTAAAATGTTCTCAGTCACGCTAGCCTTCTGGTGAGGTGGGCTTACTTTAACATCCTTCATACTCTGCCATTAGTTCTGACTTGCCAAGTGTTAATACTAGTCTAATACTAAACAGAAGGTTAGTAGTAGTTTATTACACCAACATTAAGGTTTATTTGCATACTGCACGTTACACTACTGTACTAAACAGTAAACATACGAATAACCAGAGAAACTTCTTGACCAAAACACATTACATCTCAAACAACCAAGACAAGGAAGACGTGACACATGACAAAAGAAAACCAATGTAACTTGTCTGAAAACAGCTAAATGGCACTCCAGAAATAACTTGAAGCACCTGAATAACACGATTATGGGTTAACACCCAAAAAAGAGGCTCGGGATTTAAAACTCTATCAGAGAGTAACTGCACTATTCCTTTCATATTTCAAGAAAACAAGGATTTCAACAGGTAATTAAAATATTTTTAATTTTAAAAACATGAACACTCAAATCTCAGAAATTAAATACAACAGAAGATGAACACACTTTATATACCTTTATATACTTTATGTCTCAAAAACCTTTTAGTTTAGTTTTAGTATCAGTTTCAAACAAAACTGATACTTTTCTACAGGCCTAAATATGCAATTTTACTACAGTATTTCCAAAATCATCAGATATCAGTATTTAAACACAAAACACTAGCAGCCTTTATCGTTCTTAAATCTAGTTAAAAAACAAACTAACAAACCAACCCCCAAAAAACAATCCAGAAAATTTATAAATAAGATGGAACACCGCCGTAATTCTTCATGTTTCTATTATGTTGATATCTAAAAAACTGGAATAGCAAATTCTGTTACCTATTAAAATCTCTTTTCCACTGTTCTTAAAATTCTTGCATGTATTAATTTATTCAAGTCTCAAGCTAGGAGCAACAGCTTTTTATGGCATGTTTTCCTAAATGTTAGTATCAACTAACCAATAGCTATCATAGCAAGTTATCTTTGTTGCCAGTGCTGTATCATATCCAGTAAAGCTCAAATTTCAGAAAAACTAAAGCACAATTAGAGCTGAAGTCAACAAAAAAGACTTACAGATTTTATAGCATTAAAAAAAAAAAAAAGGGGCTGTGATTGATTTCAGACAACTGCATCCTACCTCATCTACACACTCAGCCCCTCCACCATATTCTGCTGTTACTTATTGAGGACACTTGAAAACAGTTAAGACAATCAATCAAAGCAAAGACCATGAACTGTAAGAACTGATGCCCTGAGAGGTGCAACATGTCTCCTTGCCTGCATCTTGAGTTAGCAGCAAACCACTACATCCTTTACTACCTGAAGCTGCAAGCGGATCTGTATCATCTGCTTCAGAAACCCTTGCCTTAATGCAGTCTAAAGCTCACAGAGATCGGAAAAGCAATAAGGTCAGAATGGAAAAGCAGTAATCAATATACTACCAGGAAGCAATAAAACATCAGATTCCCAAGGTCCATTAGCGTTCTCACATCCAAGGAGGCTCACTGCCCTCAGAAGCAGTTTCCCTAAACCCAGAGGCATCATGAATGCCTAAACACAGAGGCATAACTCACCCCAAACTGCACTTGTCTAAACCGTGCTTTCAACCACCTGCCATCCCTTCACCCCACTAATAATGTCACAATGCTCTGGGTTGCCTGAAACAAGAGCAGTGATGGGGAGCAAGGCCACATGCAACTCTCCTGCGTATTCTGAAAATGGACTCATCCCCCCTCCCTGGCCAACCCTTCCCTAACAGCAAAGATCTTCCTCAAGGAAGTATAAAACATAAGCCCAAAGACAGGCCTACATACAAGTTCAAAGAAAACTCATTATTAAATTTTCAGTTCTGTAAGCTGTTAATTACAGATGATCTATTTAGCATCAGAGTAGACACAGAACTCTAATGACCATGGTTGTGAAGGAGTGGATTTTTTTTTCTCCCTTCTAGATTAAAAAACAAAACAGCAAACTCCCAAAACACTGAGAAGTGCTAAACTGTTATTTTAGAGTATGAAGAAACCACTTGATAATCAATTCCTCAAATAGTCCAACCTCTAGTTTGGCAAAAGACTGAGAAGTTATTTGACTGCACTGCCAGAGATGCATCACATCAAGCAGTATGGAAAGGACTGAAAGGCTAAGGCCTGAAAGTCTCTAAAATAATTGAGAGAGACATCAAAAGTGAAACAGGCAAGATAAAAAACAAACAAAAAAACCCCCACAACAAACAACAACCCCCAACCTAAATAGGGTACTTAGAAAAAAAAATAAAAATCAAACAAACCAGAAACTAATTAACTGGAAGAAGAAAGCACACAGAAGAGACTTTCCTGTCTTCTGGAGTCCTTGAGACTCAAACCTGATGGAAAGCAAAATGCGCCTTCTTCCACATGTCTGTGGAACTGGTAAAATTAGACTGTGGTTTGGCTTCAGCAGGGGTATGTGAGCCCCCAGCCAGGTGAATCACATTAGCGCAATGATGATAACCTAGAACCAGCCAGAAGTTTTACCAGATGAAGATACCACATTCCTACAACCTTTGTCCTCCCACATTCCAGAGGGGCAAAAGAAAGAACCCAAGAAGAGTGCAGTCGTTCCTAACTGGATCAAAAAGACAATCTCCACCCTTTACACTTAAAACCCCATCACCCTACTAGATGAAATCTATTCCTCACATATTCACAGATGTTCCTCAATAGTACAGGGAAAGGGTTGTTTCCTAGGAAAATGTTCTTTTTCTGACAAAGTTTCACATTCCAAAGGAAGACAAATACTGCACTCAGACAAGTGTAATGTGAGAGAAATACACAAAAAAAATCCCCAATTGCTCTTCAGAGCTTCTGCAGACTGTCATGGAAATAAATATAACAGATATACTTGAATGACACTGCTAATCTGACAGTTTAGGTCAATAAAGGTCAATAAATGCTGCCACTATATTGGCAGCATTTGTCATTTCAAGAAACTAAAGATACTAAAACTATTCAAATGAATGGGTACACAGGCATTTGCACACATTTTAATAAAGCCTGAACAGTTTTTATGCATGCCACTAGTGACAGCCTTTGCAACCAGCCATCCTGCCTTGCTGCAGCCCAAAGAAGTAGTCTTACAAATTCATGATTCTCTATGAACACCTCTAACACCTAGTTTGCCAATGACACCAAACTGTGTGGTTCGGTTGATACCCTGGAGGGAAGGAATGCCATCCAGAGGGACCTCGACACACTTGTGAGGTGGGCTGATGCCAACCTCATGAAGTTTAACCATGCCAAGAGCAAGGTCCTACACCTGTGTCGGAGCAATCCCAGGCACAGCTACAGGTTGGGCAGAGAAGAGATTCAGAGCAGCCCTGTGGAGAAGGACTTGGGAGCGTTGGTTAATGAGAAAATGAACATGAGCCAGCTTCAGTGTGCGCTTGCAGCCCAGAAAGCCAACCGTATCCTGGGCTGCATCAAAAGGAACGTGACCAGCAGGTCGAGGGAGGTGATCCTGCCCCTCTACTCTGCTCTCGTGAGGCCTCACCTGGAGTATTGTGTGCAGTTCTGGTGTCCTCAACATAAAAAGGACATGGAACTGTTGGAACAAGTCCAGAGGAGGGCCATGAGGATGATCAGGGGACTGGAGCACCTCCTGTATGAAGACAGGCTGAGAAAGTTGGGGCTGTTCAGCCTGGAGAAGAGAAGGCTGCGTGGAGACCTCATAGCAGCCTTCCAGTATCTGAAGGGAGCCTTATAGGGGTGCTGGGGAGGGACTTTTCATTAGGGACTGTAGTGATAGGACAAGGGGCAACAGGTTCAAACTTAAACAGGGGAAGTTTAGATTGGATACAAGGAAGAAGTTCTTTCCTGTTAGGGTGGTGAGGCCCAGGGAGGTTGTGAATGCTCCATCCCTGGGCGTGTTCAAGGCTGGGTTGGACAGAGCCTTGGGTGTCATGGTTTAGTGGGGGGTGTCCCTGCCCATGACAGGGAGGTTGGAACTAGATGATCTGAAGGTCCTTTCCAACCCTAACTATTCTATGATTCTAATAGCCAGATCATATGGTACTGCTGTCCTCCCAGGATTTAAGAGTTCACTGGAAACATGAAGTATGTAAGTAATATCTCAACACAAAGATTTGGCCAGATAAAATTATCCAGCTTCCATTTAGAATTCCTCTATCACAAAATATAGTAGAGTCCTATTCAATATTTTTTCCTTATGTCTATGATTCTGGAACATCATTGATGAGATAGAGGCTGAGGATGAAGCTTGATGACCATTCTACTACCACTTAGCAATAATGCATTTGCACTTGGTTACAACCCCACACATTTCAACAACGAGTATATCTCAGGCTGCCTCAGGCTCTACACATCAAACTCAGACTCCAAACACAGTATGACATGCTGCACTCAGAAGATTTGATTTTCTAACAAAGAGGATTTACCATCCACAACTGGCTGTATAGATCTTTAATCTGAACTATAATGACAACACTTCTCATGTAATTTGCATTGAGTTTTTCTTAGATGAGAAGTTAAAACCAAACCAAAACAAAAACCCCAACCCCACAGGATGGTAAAGTTGAAATAAACCCATTAGCAAGAAAAGAGACTGCAGGCACAGAAATTAAAAAGAGAATCAAAGCAATTTTATAGCTTTGGTACACTGCATGCTTTCCAGAGGGACTGGAAGAACTTTCTGATTTAAATGGCACATCAGGGCTGAAAACCCTTTTGGACATGAGTTTCTTGTAGACGCTTGCCCAGAAATGCTACTGTCCTTACAAGAAAAATATAGTAATTATACAGTAGATCGGGTCACAACCATTCTGTGATTCTGAAATTTTGGAAAAAAAAACAACATGTGAGGGGCAGGATATGAATAGTAGGATTGTTACTGTGAACTCGTATATAATGAAACCTATTTTACAGACAGTAATCTGGTTTACATGGTAAAAAAGTTGATGTGCACCCAAGTGCAGAATTAGCAGTGAACACACGAGAAGAAGAAAGAAGTCAAACATTGATAACTAGACTTTTGATATTGACCTTTTTTTTTTTCCCAGAAATTTATGCAGAAGCATCTCCAAAATGCTTGTCTGAATACATGCTTCTACTCCAACACTGGAAAAGGACTCGTATGATCTACAACAAATGTCATTATAAATAAAACTAAAAGAATTCAGATAATGGAAATGTTCCAGCAGCATGTGATGAAAACAACGCTGAAGAGAAGAAAATGTATGTAACCCAGGTAGTGAAAGCAAATGCAAATTGTTAAGACATGACAGATGGTTAAATTAACCAGTAAGACATGACAGACCATATGGCAGTACCAGCTAATGCACACCTTGGGTGTGTCAGCTTGTGCCCCTAGCACATCAAAGATCTGCATTCACCAGAAGACAGGATGCAGCTAATTCCTTTTAATTGGGTTCAGATTTTTTGCATATTACTCACCTCTTTATATTTTACACACACACAAAATGTATCAATTTGGGCCTGAAGTTTTACTTTCCCCAAATATTGAAATTAAAGATTAACTAATGGAAGTTCAGAATTAAACTGATTTTTGTCTTGATACTCTTTTTCCATCCCCACTACAGTATTCTGTCTGTGGCTCAGAACTATTTGTACAAATAAAGAAGGAAATAACACCATTACTGAATTGACTGATTACACATGGTGCCTTTCAATTTACATTAAACTCTGGACATCTGGAAAAAACACGGATGTGCTACTTTGACACCCCCAGTCCACACTGCAGGAGATCACCACAAAACAATTACATGCTACAACATACCAGCTCCCAGAGCTGGAAGAATAGCACTGCCACACCTCTAAGTATGTTAGACTGTTTTTCCTCAGGTTTTCTACTTAAAGGACCTAAAGTGCAGTATGATGCATGGGTTGGAGTATTTCTGGTAAACACTGCACTGTCAAATCTATTAGCAGTTTCACTGTCAGGATACTGTCATGTTCAGCAGTATGACTCACACTGTGGAATTTCCCAGACACAATTTGTCCCTTAACCAGATTAAGTATCTTAGGAAAGTCTCCTCAAAACAGATTGGCTTTGGCTGCTTAACCGAGACTACAAAACCAGCCTCTGACCTAGGGTTAGCACTTTTCACATCAATGATAAAAAGAAAGAAATGTAGGGAGAATAAGGAAAAGGAGGATAGAGAGGAAAAAGGATTATGTTTTTTTGAGTATCATAAACAGGCCCAAAACAAACTTAAAAATCATTTGATAAAGCTTACTATGTCTTTTTAGAAGTATCTGGATAATCTTCATCCTACTTAAACTAGTTTTTAACGAAATATTGAAATTAAGTAGACTAAGTGTATTTAAAAGAGAAAAGTTTAGAATATTTTCTTAAGTTGTCTATGTTTGCTCTCTAGTCATGAAATGTGACTTTATTGTATCAGTTATTTTAATCTTACAAATCTAGGAAAAGTAGATAATCAACCCCTCCGCACCATAAATGTTTGATGTTTCCTCACAAGCATTTTCTTTTCCTTACTGCTGTCCTCTCCCTGTTGAAAAACATTCACCTGCTTAAAACACTTTATCAAAAACAAATCGTTAGTGGGAGAAGAGAAGTGTGACTGGAAGCAAACAGGTAAGAGACAAAAATAGCCAGGAAGAAACAGCAGATTAAAAGTGACAGACAAGTTCAGAGAGATAATTCCCATTTCATTTCTGATCTAGGGAACTGTAAGTGAAGAAAGAATGAAAATCAAAAACTGTTCCAAACCAACTGCTGCCACACAGAAACAACTTGCCATCAGCAAGGCAGAAAGTGATAGGTGATTTTGAAATATTTCTTTTTTCAATTATTAAACTGAATGATCACATTGGGTACCCTTTTATTCTGCCTTACCCTCCCTTCTCTTAAGCTTTGCCCCTTCCCTACTCTACAACCTTGCCAATTTTTCCCCAAAGAAAGGGGAAAGAAGTGCTATGCACAAATGGGAACAGACACTGCCACGCAGCGATACTTATCACCCTTTCTAACTTTCCCGCTCACTAGCCACTTCGACTGCAGGCTGAGTGCCCCAGCAGCAGGAATGATGTTACTAAGCAACAGTGCTGAGCAGCCATGCATACGCTGTTTGGATAGTTTGCCACAGCTTCAGGACAACTGAATATAATTTCAAGCCTTCGTAGCAGCAAAGATCTTCTTTTAAGTTTTTCTAAACATCTTTATCTTAGTGAAAGGTAAAAGTTTACTATTGCAAATTTTGAACTGCAGAAGCCCGAGTTGCACTGTGGGCTCTGTACTAAAGTAGGTACTATGACGACACAGTCAACTGGACAAGTAAAGGAATAAAAATCATAGTGGATACAGAGAGGCATGCACCAAAAGTAAATACCCAAAAGAAATCCAGGCCAACCAAACAAAAACCCACCATTACAGAGTATTTTGCAAAACCCTAGTCAGCACAAAGATTGCAAATCAAAAGGAAGACAAGTATGTCTTTAATTCCCCAAAACTGGATCTCCCTTCCTCCCCAAGGCACAAGGCTGTAGCAAAGAATACCTAGGGACTCAATTTCTGCCTGCAAAGCATCAGTGAGTATTAACCAAAACACCATAGATCTTTCTAGGGCTGGAGACCAATGCCAGCAGCACCAGTGATTTGCTAAAAAGTATTGCTGCCACCAGCAAAATGAATCAGGCACTATTCCACTTATGCCCACCAGTGAAAACTCAACTTTCAGATCGTGTTTAACATCGTGGAAAAGCACAGTAGCTAAAAAACCCAGCAACTCACAACTCTCCCCCAAAACAAGCATCTGCTCAGTCAACCTTAAAGGGAGTGAGTTCTCACAACAGCTCTGGCACAGGGGAAAGGGGAAAGCCTTACTGGATCGACTAGGCCCTGCACATGGAAACAGGAAGAATATCTAGATCTTAACTCCAAGTAGAAGTGAAAAATCTCAATGTTGGCACAGAAAATTCCTTAACAAACATGTTTTGTGGAACAGTGGCTCCCAAAGGGAAAACAGGCACTATGAGAAGGGTAATGAAGTGTCAAGTCTGTTCAGCTACAGTATTTCTCAACTGGTTTTTGCTGGGCAACTTGAATTTTTGATCTAATCATCCTGTCATTCCTGGGAGTTCACACTTTCAACAAGTGGCCTTCCTGCTAACAAGGAAAATGAAAATAGATAGTTCCAATGAATCCTGACCCTGTGTGTATCTTTTTAAGAAGTACTGATCTTTAATGAATATTGCACATATTTTGCAAACCTGTGCTCCAGTCTGATACACACAACTGAAACCCAAGACCCCACATGTGGGGTTTGCTCACATGAGAGACTCTGTAACTTATTTTCTGTAATTCCTTTTACAATGACATTGCATACTATTAGATGTGTGAACAGTATTAACTTCTGGACTTTTTATCTGTAACACTTTGTATTCAAACTTGAATTTTACTGAGAGAATGGAGAAAAGCATCAGATAGCGTTTGTTCTTTTATGTAAAGCCATCTTTGGTAGAATAAAACACTTTCTCCTCCTCAGTGAGCATCTGCTTGCAGTCCCCAGTTTCTAGAATTCATCAAGACCCAACATATAAATCTTCAGTGTTCCAGGGGAAAAAATGAGGTTCATTGTCTTTCCATCAGTGCCACAATCAAGAAAGGGAGGATCTCTCTGGATATTCTGCAACACACTACATTACTCACCAGTTTTCATTATCCATTTGAGACTCACTGCATTTAAAATACCAGAATGAAAACATGGAACTTATTAAAGGTATACATAATCAATTTGAATACAATCTAACTAAAGAATTTAGTTATGCCTGTAACAAAGTTTAGACCAGCAATTATCCACTTTTACAATTATGTTTAATAGATTATCATAGCATTACTCCAGCTCATTTTAGGTTGTTCACATGACATACACACCAAGACCTCTGCTAAAACACTTAAAATAATCTCCTATTATTAAAATCATTATAATCTACAGTGATTCTAACAGGCTTGCTCTAAATAAAAGAAGACATGCTGAATGTAGAGACAAAGAAAAGGAATATTGTTAACACTGTGATCATGAGAAGCTTAAGGACTTCAGCAAAGTTTATGCTGGAGTAGTCATTGTATCCTGTAAAATAAGGTTTTCTCTTCTAATTCATTATGCTAGCAATCACACAATAGTAAGCATTTAGTATACAATTTCCAGAAACTCAGAAAAATATCTTATGTAAATCCTTCCACAATAAGCAGCAAACAAAAAAGGAAATGGACTACAGATTTTTTTCCAGGAACTTACTAAGGGGGGTGGGGATAATAAAAAGAGACAAGTAAGTAAAGAAATAAAACCAGACGAGACTTCGCAATGTGCCATTAATCTCAAAAATTCAGATTATCCCTGAAAAGCATGGTAAGGAAAAGACTGTAAAGAAACAGCCCTGTCACTCGAGCAGAGTCCGTGCTAAAAAGAAATGGCTGTAACAAATGCTGTGAGAGACAAATGGTGACAGAAGGTTGCCAACAAAAGGAAAGCAGACCTCAAATAAGAAATGTAAATGTGTCCACAGGAGTTCGCAATAAACCACTGGAAGGGTTCAGCTTCAAGAAGGGCTTTCAGTCAGAAGGATGAGATGCATTTTACTCTAAAGGTGACAAACACTTGAGGGATTCTGAACTGTCCCATAGCTAGTTCCTGGTCATTCGAAAATGCAAACTGACATCATTCACATGATAAATGGCTGCCTCACCTGTGAAGCCAATGCTTCCATGGTCAAACAGCTGAAAACAAAAATGAAGACATTTGCCTGATGTTACAAAAGCAATCTGAGACCTACTGCAGGCCGAGAAAAGCAGTGACATGCTATTCGTCACAATCTTGGTAAGCTTCAGAGAAGAAGAGATTCTCTGCTAGAACAGTTAATTCTTGAATTCCCAAACCCACAAGATAGGATCTTGTACCTACCTTGCAGGGTAGTACGCAAATAAGATCACTTTGGAGAAGACTGCTCAGTTATGTTCATATATGAAGCATTAGCTTCAGCTTCCTGCCAAAAGAGCTCAAGGTGCAACACAGACAAGCATGACATGACCTAGACAGGAACTCCAACTTCAGACTGGAAGAAATGCAAAATTATGATAAATAAGCCTTGAAAACTTTGTAGCTTTGTGGGAGACTAGACATCGTGCAATCATCACTCTATCTTCAACAGCTTCAATTCTTCGAGGGAAAACTGAAAAGCATTAATTCCAGCCAAACAAATCATGACTGGCTAGTCAAAGCCCTAAGAGCAAAGCCTGCTGCTGGTGAAAACAAGCCACTCACTTTTGCCTTTACTCCCTCCTTTGTCAGATGCTACTATCCTAAAAGTTGCCAAGGGCTTGACTGATCTTGCCTTTGAACAAAGGCTAGCAAATCCTTTACCAGATTAATTATTCTTACCAGCAGTCTTAACATCAATTAACTAGTACGTAGTATAATAATAGCTGCTATGTAAGCTGTTAAGTAAGAAAAACACTAACAGTTCTGTGTACAACAGGCTTAATTTCTTGATCATCCTGGCAGATCAGTTCAGAAGAGAAGGCGACTGCAAAGAGTCCTCTTGTCCACAGAGAGTTACAGTTGTATACAGTTCCCCAAATGAAGTCCTAACCATACACAACACTCCAAATTTTCCCTATTACGTGATTAGGCCATGAAATATTCTATTATATTCCTAATATAGGTGGCTGAGACATAGTACAGTCAAGCAGGTCACCAAGGTCTTTTCCTACTCTTGTTTTCAGCCAAAGATCCCTAGTTTGTAACTAGCTATTAGCTGTGTTATTAGCTCAGCTCCAATTCTATTCTTTCTCTCCCACCTGCAAAACTCTTTCCACACAAGATTTATCCTCCTCTCTTCAGAAAATGCCTTCTAATATTCCACCATCAAAAAGCCTCCTTGGCATATTTCAGGTATTTGTGCCAAGATAATAACACAAAAAAAGTATTTTTCAAGTGGCTTGAAAGAGTTCTCCTTGTGGGACTCTATTAGTAGCATCCTTCCTTTCCATTAATTTCATTTTCAAAATGACAAACTGACAATGCTCCTTTGCTCAGGTCCTTGCACCACTACAGTCTTGCAAGAATATCCATCTTCTGTAGTTTAACTGAAGATTTCCCAAGTGGCACTACAGAAAATGTGTACTCAGACCCCTGATAGGAATTGAAAGACATCAGATATAATCAGTAAGCAGGTTATTCCAGTACAATCTGATTTTGGTGAACTCATATTGCAAATTACCCCATTAACCATTTACCACCTTCACCTCTTCAATTACCCCTTCTATGAGTTTTTGTTGTAATCTACAGCAAAGCACTATGATTAGCTGGTCTGCCATTTTTCTTCTACTCAGTCCTCCCATTCTTTAATGTGTATTAGCCCCAACCACAAAAGGGCGATCCTCTCATTTCCTTCCACCTTCCCCTCCCCACTCCTCTAATATCTGAAAGAATCCAACTCGCCCTTCTCCATGGATCATGCTCCCAGGACTTTGTATCAAAGTTTTTGAAGAGCTTATGGCACCTTTTGGTGAGCAAATGTAAACACGGCTGCATCTCTGCCGAATGGCGATGCTCAGGGAAGAGTGCAGGTGGGGGAAGGACCCCACAGCGAGGAGTTCTTTTGCTCTCCAGGCACAGGAAATCCACCCCAGTATCAGGGGGCCACAGCTCGTTCTCCACCCTTGCCTTCTGCACAGGCGATGTTCTGTAAACCCAGGGAGACCTTTAGTCCTACGATCAAAAGGTTTTACTGCCAGAGACCAGCACAGCTGGCTATCTGATAAACAGGATGGCTCAGACCTGCTTTGGAGAGGGAGGGTCGAGGCCATAAGGCAAGATGAAGACATATGCTATGGAAGAGGAAATAATAGAAAAACTATGCAAAAATTTCCTCAGAAAAAATGAGTTGCCTAGGATTTAAAACCACTCGTATTCAAATTAATACAGCACTTTTCTATTCTTCACTTACATACTACAAGTTGCAACTTGATGTACTTATTAAAAATCTATGTGATCGAAGTGGCAACTTCATATGCCATGCCTTATAATTGTAAGATTAGTCATCACTTGGTCCTTCTCATTTCAGCATATTAAAATTCTGACTTTTGCTTCTACTCACTTACGATAATATACAGTTCCATGAATTCATTATTAGACAATACCTCCCTGCCCTCTGTAATAACACTTCTATAAAAACAAGAAGTATTGTATCCATTCTGGTTCATACCTGGATGATCTTCAAGTTTGACCATACAATTACAGAGAAATTGCCTCATTTATCTGCCATGACTGTTCACAGAATGAATGTGGTCCTGTGTTGTTTCTGGCAGCCACCACTGATAGCTAACATATTTCACCTGTGAGCACTTCACAGCCATGGCACCTCCCCACTCAAGTTCTGGCCTTACATAAAGGGAGCCCAACTCAACTCCCCAACTTGTAATCTTCCTCCTACCACAGTTAATCACTTTACTTTTAAACACAGACACCTGTACTCCTTTAAAGCTGGTGCGTGCACACAACAACCAAGAAATATATTAGATAACCCAACAACTGAATGCTTATGCTACTTGTGAGCTGTGTGCTGACTTTCTAGATCTCAGCTACTCCATCTACTGCAAACAGTTTGTGTGCCACAGCAACTGCAATGGATGAAGTTTTCACCACAGTAGAAATGAAGGGCATGTTCTTGCTTCTCTTAAACACCTGAAGACCACGAAGGACTAAAGATTTCTGTCACTATTTATTGAGACTTTTGTGAGAAACATTTCCAGGCTATTGGATAAGGCCTTGCATTGGGGTGTCACACCTTGAGGAAACTACAGCTTTCACATGTGCCTTCTTTGCCCAGTGCACAAACAAGGCAAACACAGTCATCCCAATTTAGACTGTACAGCACAAGAATTTCCACTGATGCCACAAAACCCCGAGTATCAGAAATTTGATTGAAGGAGCTTCCCCTTGCCTAATACTCCCTATTGCATACAACAGCACTCCCTCCTGCTCTGAACAAGTGAGGTTCAAGGCCAAAGATGTTTGGGAGGACCCAGAATCATGCTCCTGGCAACAGAAGAGGACACCAGGTATGTGAGGACACCATTCAGACCTCAGGGCAAAAGGGGTGGTGACAGGCACAGACAAGACTCAGCCTCACTTAGCACACCCTCAAGAGCCTAAAGTTTTGATGTATCATAGTCCATGAGGCCTCAGCCTCTTCCTGTAATCTCGCATACTAAAAATAATACAAACCAAAATAAGCAAGTCACAGCTATATGAATTGGAAAGCAAAGAAAAATTGACAGAAGAATTCCAGCACCTTGAATTAACCATCTTTCTTCTACGGACACTGACTCTGCCAGCTTTTTCCCAACTTCAGCTCCTCCTTGTACTTCTTTTCAGCAGGTATGTAAGCACAGACCTGTTAAACTCTGTTCTATGCTTAAGAAATTCCTTCCAGTGGCTTGCATGCTTCTATTTGAATCCTGGCTTTCCTACATACACTGCTAATGTTCAGGCTCAGAGGCCAGAAACACCATGCCAGATGATGTGGTTACAAGCAGGAGCACATGACTACAAGCATACTTGATGTTACATTTGCCTAGAAGCTCAGGAACAGCCACTACCACTTAGTTAACCACTATCATTCAGTTAAAATACTTGCAGGTTCATACCAGTTCAATCTATTTTCAGCAATGCTGCAGACTCTTTTTTTTCCCTTAAAGCTTGTTACTTCACAATATTACTTGATTTCACACCCCTCTGAAAGACCATTGGGAGGATCAAACAATTTCCCCTATCAAAACTAGGAAGCGAAGGGAAAGGTTATGGTCAGCATGAGAACAGAGCTCAAGTTTAGACATATTTGTAGGGCTTGCTCACACAGGAAGTCAATGCTCAAGTTCAGTAGCTCAAAGATATATCTATGTACAAGAGGCCTTCATATTTAGCTCCTGTCAATCATTCCTCTCCTACGAGCAAACTGATTTCATGTAAGCTAGATCTGAAAGACACAGGAACAAAAAGCATGGCAATAATAAGATATTTCAGACAACCACCTTATTCCTTTCGCTTTATTTCTGTAGACTGTCCATTTTGGATGTCTTGTCCAAGCTGCCACTGAGCACTGTTGTAAATGTTTCATTTGTAACAACTAGTAACATAATTATAGCTGAAAGAATAGGTAGAAGTAGAACTAGCAGCAAAGAAAAGCAAAGTGAGTATCAAGTGTCTTTGAACACTCTGTCCCTGTATCAGCTCCAAGACCAAGATCAGCATTTTTAACCTCCAGGTTACAATGTGGAAACAAACAACTTGGTATTAGAAAGATACCCAATCTTAAGTCTTTGATTAATACCTGAAGTATTACTGGGTGTCTCAAAATATTTTGTTTTGGTTTCCTGTCTGAAAGAAAAAGTCTCCAGACAAACGAGTAAAAGGAGAAAAAGATGAATAAATTCGAGTGCACTGTCTGTCTCAGAACAAGATGGAATTAACAATCTCCTCATGTGTAAAGGCTCTTGACAGCAGATAAAGGAATTTTCTGGCTAATAAAGCCAACCAAACAAAAAATAGGGAAAAAGACCACAAACCCTATAGAACACTATTTGGTTTACATTAGTGAAGGAATTTTGTTCTCACTGTAGAAGAAATACAGGATTCTGTAAAAAGACAAGAAACATAGTTAAGGCAAACAACTGAGTGCCCCTTTCATGATGATCAATCATATCAATAGTCCAAGTCCTCCAGCTTATCTTAAAGCCAAAAAAGTCAAAGATTTTCCTTCCTTACCTGTCCAAAGAAATGCAATTGCACATCGTACCTAGACTGTTCTATTAGCTCAGCCCAGTGTCTCAGATGGGGATTTTAAGGCACAGAAAACTTCTAAATCTGAGGTGATTTACTGTTGGTTAACACTTTGCTTGTACCTTCCTTATCTATAATGCCTGGCCCAAAAGCCAATGAGTTATGTGGTAAAATTTTGTCTGGATTTGTGAATGTTGGTGGGAATTTGGGTTTGATTTAGTCTAAAAAGAATATTTACTTGTACACAGTTTAAATCCCTCGAAAAGACTGATTTTAACTCCAGTCAGCACTAACACTGATTTTAATACTAACTCTTCTAAGAGTTACTGCTCCCTCATATTGAGGTATGAAAGAAGGGGCTGGATGCATGCATGCTCACAAGAAGTGATACAGCCATTCTAGCACAAAGTACAGTGTGGCTTACTGGAGAACTGTAACACTTCACCAGGTAATTTTTTGTAAAGATGGCAATGAACCAGTGATATACAGATGATCCAATACTTTCATGCAATTGAAAGGAAATCTAAATCCATGCTAATGGTAATGTGTATCAGTTATCTCATACACACTCGCACAAGCTGATCTGTTCTGTGCCTGTACGACAGCACACCAGAATGCTGAAACATGCCAACACTCACCATTAAGTAGCAGTCCTGCAATAAATCTCAGCAGGAAACCAGGGTTCAACATGCCACATGCAATAAAAAGCATACAGAAGGAGAAAGAGCAAAGGAAGGACCCCAGGAAAGACGGAGAAGAGCGAGGCAAGACAGATGAAGGAGCAGAAGGAACCAGTCAAGACGCTGATAAACTTAGAAACGTTTGTTTGATCAAGCATGGAAAGCCTATTTTGTATATTAATCCATGCCACGTTTTTATAAACCAGTGCCATTTTAGGACTAATGCTGCACACATATACAAACAGTCCTACCTCAGAAAGGACAAAAATCCTTTCTTTCTGGTTTTACAGGGACCTGGAAGAAGATTCTGTTTTCAAACACAAGGCTGAGCACTGGAGTTTTCAGTAGTGGCACCAGGCCTGTTCGAAGGATGCTGCAGCTCTTGTTGAGGGGGAACATGTCACCACTACAAGAAGAATAGCTGCATAATATTTTTTCTACCTAACATTACACAAAATGGTTCACACCAACACTCATTTCTTAAACCTAACCTTTTAGTACAGCTGATGGAGCATGACGCGGTCTTCAAACATATTTCTTTTTGGTTTTTTTTTTGGTTTTTGGTTGTGGTTGTTTTTTTTTGTTTGGTTGGTTTTTTTTATAAAGCAATGCGTAAAATTACCTGCAATTTTCTTTCATGTCCCCAGTCTTTCCTAAGCCTGGATGAAAAGGCAGAAGTGGCTCCCCTGTCACATAACCCAAATCACAGGCTATCTCAACAGCCTTTCAGTGCCTCCTCTCTCTTTGCTCCTAAGAATACCCACTACTTCTTTAGTACCATCTGATGATTCTGGCCAGCAGGAGATGTTTCAAAGAACTGTGAAGAGACGGGCACCTGTGTGATGACCTGCCTCCTGAAGGGTTTTCCCATGTTTGTGCTCCTCACTGTCCTATACAATCCTCTCCTTCCAGGCAAAACGGGCTGCTTTGGGAAGTCTGACTCTCAGCAGCACTCCCCAGCTTGGTCCTAGTGTGGAAGCTGCAAGAAGGTTATTTACAAACTGTGCTTTCTGGATTCAGATTGCTGCTTGGACAGTCAAGTGTGCTTTGGAGCAGCACAGATAGGAAAACCACTTCCAGAACTGTAATTGCAGATCACAGCAATGAAGCAGCTAGACTAAGAATAAACACAGCAAAAGTACACTCACAAGAACCACTATATACACAAGTGCACACATACCCATACCCACACACACATTTGGCAATGGGGACAGTTTAAGTATAACTAGACTAAAACACATTTCTGAAGACATTTCTAAGGCTACTCGGTTAAAACTGAGTCACGGCATGCTGTTGCACATCTTAATTTACATTCAAGATGCAGTCCAAGAATTGCCATTTTTGTAATTTCAAGTTGTTTTATAATGACTTTGTAGGAAATTTAAATAAATAATGCCATCTCTTCAATTAAGTCTTACACAGATTCGTTTCTGGGCACTCGATGTTTGCATCATACATTTAGTCAATTACAATCTTTCATAAAATTGATCATATCTGAAGGTCTTCTCTTTTAAACATCTAAACCTGGTACTGACACCGTTCCGTTTGTCTAGCACGTTGAGACCCAGCAGTATTTATGAACCTGATAGCTCCAGTACACATTTGTAATATCATGCTCAAAAATTCAAAACAAATGCATTATTTGTATTCCAGGTAATTATTCCAAATAATTATTTTTTTTTCTTCCCAGAGATAAGAAAAGATTACTTTGAGTAACATCATCCCAATGATGACACATACATACCAATGCAAGTTCACATTAATCACAGTAGGCAAACCATCAATCAGTGCAATGTGACAACTATCCTCCACTCCTCCTCCTCCTCTCTTGAAGAAAAAAACCCAACCAACCCATCTTTGGATGTTGTGAAAAAGCAGCAAAAATCTCGTTTACTGAACATTAGCTTTTCAAGGTACAACTCCTTGCTCTCCTTTTCAATAGGTTTGATTACTAACACAATGGCTGGAAAACTCCTGTGACAGTATAATATAGTGACAGCTCAAATACTAAACCTGTTCTAATAAAAAATCCCTGTAGAAAAAAAAAAAAGAAAAGAAAAAGATTGCTTTAGTAGTAACCCTAACATCTGATCTTGGCTAACTCTAAAGCATATGTTAATTTTAAGGTTTTGTGTAGTCCATTGACTTCAGTGAATCCAGTGAAACTCTGGAAGATTAGTCAGGCACTTAACACTGCTAGCAAATGTGTAAGTCTGGGATGGCTGGGAGGCCAGGAGGAACATGCCGCAGAATGGCAATGGAAAAGAACGGGTGGGAGCACACAATAGGAAACTTTTGCAAAAGAATGGGTCATGTGATGGAGCTCCTTTCAAGGACTACTTGAAAGGCATGTCACCACTGTGGAAAGAAACCACATGGTGTTTACTAACATACTGTTGCTTCACTTAGACATGCAGAGACAGCATTTAAAAAATAAAATTAAATCTATCACCTAATACTTGTTCACGTTACAGATTTTCCATTTGTAGTAAAATAAGACACTGAGATTTTTATCACGTATCTTAAAAGCAAATCCCTGTGAGACAACTCCGAAGCTCATTATGTTTGTTTTGATCCGCACAACACTTGGGAAAGTTACTGTTGCTTTGCCAATTTTTACAAACTGAATGGCAAGTTCAAACGATCCATCACTATCCCCCTCCCATACTAAAATTCACACAAAAATACACCAGCCATTTCTTAAATGCATGTATCTGTAAGTTTCTGTTTCACCCGAGCCATAAATCAATGACAAATGACTCCTTGCAGTGGGTCCTAAAAAAGAGGCAGGGAGGGAAGTACCTCTGTTACGCAAGATGCAGAAGAAATGTGTCCTGGGTTCAGCAGTAGCAGTCATTTTTCCCCTTCTTGGTAGCTGGTGCAGTGCAGTGTTTTGACTTTCAGCTTGGGAACAGAGCTGATAGTGATGTTTAGGTTTGGCCAAGGACTTTGTGAGCCTCATGCTCTGCCAGGGAGGAGGGGAAGCCAGGAGGAAGTAGAGACAGGACACCTGACCCAAACTGACCAAAGAGGTATTCCATACCACAGCACGTCATGCCCAGGATGTAACTGGGAGTGAGCCGGAAGGGCTGGGAGACTGCAGGGTTGGAGGAGGTATCGGTCAGAGCTTGGTCGGGCTGGGGGGGCGAGTTATCGGTCGGCTGGTGGTGAGATGATGTACTCTCTTCCCTTGTTATTTCCTGTATCATTATTATCATTGGTGGTAGCAGTAGTGATCTGTGTTATACCTTAGTTACTAAACTGTTCTTATCTCAACCTGTGGGAGTTGCATTCTTTTCGATTTTCCTCTCCATCCCTCCGAGAGCAGGGGGAGGGCAAGAAAAGGGGGGGAAGTGAGCAAACGAATTACCTGACTGGGTTTAAACCACGACAGTTCTTTTTTGGCGCCCAACGTGGGGCACGAAGGGTTGAGATAACGACAGATCTGACTGATTAATAGTCACTCGTCACAATGCTGATTTATTGGCTCTCAGAGTTGTTTTGCTTGATCTCACAGCTTCAGAATGTTGTAACTTACGTAGAGCCGGTATTTGCTGTGATAGTGTTTATCAAGTATGGGGCCTGGGCTAAGGTTCTTGTCTCACTGTGCTTTATGGCAATGGCTTGTAATACGGGCGGGCTCCAGCAGCAGGGCGGGACGGACGTGGCCGTGGACTTGTACCTGGCCGTCCGGCTGCTCTTCACCGTCCTGGCCCTCGCCCTACTCTCCATCTTCGTGAGGCTGCGGGGAGCCGAGGGGGAGCGGCCCCGGGAGCCGGCGGCAGCCGAAGCGGCCCGGGAGAGCGGCCCCGGGGAGCAAGCGGCGGCGGGAGCGGGGCCGGAGGCCGCGAGGGGACGGCTGCCGGTGGAGGAGGTCGGGGCGGTCGAGGAGCGGAAGGAAGCGGCTGCCGAGCAGCGGGAAAAGGCGGCGGAGGAGCCGAGCCCCGCGGCCGAGCCGAGCCCCTCGGCCGAGCCCAGCCCCCCGACGGCCGAGAGCATTTCCTGGAAGCCGCCCGCCGAGCCCCAGGAGGATGCAGGAGACCACGCAGCATTTCCCAGCAAGGCAGAGGAGGAAGAGCTGGACTCAGGAAAAGAGAAGCTGGCGGTGGGAGAGCCGGCAAGCACAGCAGCTACACCAGCCCCAGTGACAAGTACAGCGGCATCAACTGAGAGTTCTGAAGGTTTCGAATGGCCTTTGGGTGTTCTTGGGACCTGCCTGCTGATTGTGATGGGGATCAGCATGTTGGCACACACACGGACTGTGTTCTACCCACAACCATTTTGTCTGATCTCAAAAGTTAAGCAGAGTCAGGTTTGGGTCTTGTCTGGGGTTACACGATATAGGAGGACCAGGAGATTTTCCCCAAGGCTGGAGAGTCATGAGTGGCAGGGTGTGTGGGACAGTATGGGCAAGTATCTAGTCCACTGGGCCCCTCCAGTGCTTTGGAAGCGTCGGAGATGGAAGGCAGCTGTATGGAGTCCCCAGAAACAAGCTGCAGAAACTGCTTAAGGGGACAGTGAATTATTTTAAGCCTGGTGGGCCCATGGCACTTCAGGCCATCAGAGCAGAGATGCCACATAGAGATGGACTCATGATCGAGGGGTGGATTTAGCAATGGACACTATTGCCCAGGTTATTCACGAGTGTGAACACTGCACACGGTCTCTCCTGCTCTGGAAGACTGTTACAAGCGATGGAGCCTGACATCATGGACCAGATGGACTCAGCAGCTTTATAGGGATATAGCTTTATAGTCCATGCACTTAGATAAGAGTGGAGTGATGGGTGTATTGAAAATGTGGGATCTGAGCATGACGTGAATGGTATGGAATAAGGGGTGGATAATGTCCTGGGTTCAGCAGTAGCAGTCATTTTTCCCCTTCTTGGTAGCTGGTGCAGTGCAGTGTTTTGACTTTCAGCTTGGGAACAGAGCTGATAGTGATGTTTAGGTTTGGCCAAGGACTTTGTGAGCCTCATGCTCTGCCAGGGAGGAGGGGAAGCCAGGAGGAAGTAGAGACAGGACACCTGACCCAAACTGACCAAAGAGGTATTCCATACCACAGCACGTCATGCCCAGGATGTAACTGGGAGTGAGCCGGAAGGGCTGGGAGACTGCAGGGTTGGAGGAGGTATCGGTCAGAGCTTGGTCGGGCTGGGGGGGCGAGTTATCGGTCGGCTGGTGGTGAGATGATGTACTCTCTTCCCTTGTTATTTCCTGTATCATTATTATCATTGGTGGTAGCAGTAGTGATCTGTGTTATACCTTAGTTACTAAACTGTTCTTATCTCAACCTGTGGGAGTTGCATTCTTTTCGATTTTCCTCTCCATCCCTCCGAGAGCAGGGGGAGGGCAAGAAAAGGGGGGGAAGTGAGCAAACGAATTACCTGACTGGGTTTAAACCACGACAAAATGTTATCAAAACCTTTTATTTAAAAGCAATCCAAGAAAATTAATGCCAGTTTCTTAACATGTATTCAAATCAAGGTAGAAAACCCCACTAGGAATGACTGTCCAAGTACTATTACCCAAAAATCCCAAAGTCCAAATCAGCACTGCAACTTGAGTAGAGCCTAGGACAAACAGCTTCTCTAACACTGCAGCACTTAAGAATCACTACCGTGGGCCTTACACCCTATAGAGCAAATTTTGACTAAGATATCATCACAGGTTTTATGCTGCAAGGATACAGAAGATGCCTTCTTCAACAAGCAAAACCCAGTACAATACAAATTCCAATGCTAAAAGTACATGAAGAAAAATATGGACCGTGCCCATTAGCAACTTCCCAAAGCAAAGACTTCTACTCTAGAACAAAGGCAAAGAAAATCAGGGAAATGCTGGTAGTTCATACCCATAGGTGTAAGTTCTAAATTGAATTACCCTCTGTTCCATTGATGCTGACAGTTCACTCTATGCCTGTTTAGGCTCAAACAACTCTTAGGATGAAGTTGAAAAATTCCGTGCAATACAGAGTTGCTGGCAACTCTACGTTTCCACTTTACAAAGGCATATTTAATACCTGTGGCCAACAGTGCGTTGGACTACAGAGGGGAAAAGTTATACTAATAGAATTGCTAAATAAACCACTTTGTAACTTAAGACTGAATATTTCACAACAAGATTGATGCGTCCCGAGATCAAGATTTTGGCAACATTTAGTGATATTCTCTCTTCAAATTCTGAACTTCAGAAATAGTGTTAAGTAAACAACAACAAAGTTTTTTAAATCCCCACCGTATAAACAGGAATACCCCTAGCAAATAGCTCTTTTAAGGAGATACATTAATACTCTATTTTATTATCACTTAATTTAATCTGTATGTTTAAACACACTGCAATTATTTCTATGGAATGCCAACAGCTGCTGGAGGAGGGGAGAAGAGATGGATGAGAGAGGAGAAAGGGGGATGAGAAAAGGTTTCCAGTAAGAAACTTGTGTACCTGCCTGGTATACACAGCCAAACCTCTTTATGTATCCTATTTATCTTCAATTCTATTTATGTCACACAAGAGAACATACGAGCATAGCAGCTGTTACTATAGCAATGAAACTGGGAATTTTGAGAACACAAAAACCCACCCCTGAAGGATGCTCAGTTTAGCAGAGATGGTTTAGGAACAGCGCACCAGCATCTCACTTCTAGGATCTGTTCAAAGTCTGCGGTTACAGAGATATTAAATACAGCCTATTCCCTAAAGAGCACTCAGAGCCAAATAACCGCTACCTATTACTCGGCACAACTTGGTACACCGGAGTTCCTGCTGAGTAACCCCAAACTTGACAAGAACCGCCTGTAAACCCGGGGAAGAACGAATTCTCTGCAAAGGCCCCCAGTTTTTAATCGCGGCAGAGAAGGGATTCACCATAGTAACACACACCCCACCCGATCCGTGGGCAAGAGGAAGGAGCTCAGCGCCCAGCGCTGCCCGCCCCGCACCCTCCCGACACCGCCACCCTTGCCCGACACCGGGCTGCGCCGGGAGAAGCGAGGTAGTATCCTGAAGCAGCCGGCAGGCAGCCTGCCTCTCCCCGCTCACCGCAGCCGGGATGAAACCCCCAGCTCCCCAAACCGCTCTTCTGTCAAACCCACCCCGCTCCGTTCCTTCCTCGGCCGGCAGCCCCGGGACACACCGCGGCCGCCAATCCCCCCCCCATTCCCCCCCATCTGTCACGAGCGCGGCGGCACCGTGCATCCCACTTTCTCTCCCCCAAAGCGCTGCCGGCCGCGATTTACCTGCGAGGGAGCCGGGTCTCTGCAGGGTGGCGGTGGCGTACAGCTCCTGGGAGTGCTTGCTGTACTGATCGGCAGCGTGAACCAGCCGCTTGGTAGGCGACAGGGTGGCGTAAGTGCCGATGGTGGAGCTTAACTGGTGGATAGGAGAGGAGGAAATGTTAGACTGGACGGTGGGCGGGGAGGTCACTCGGATGGGGGACGGCGACAGTCCCGCCGAGGAGACGACGATGTTGATGGGCGAGCTGGTGCTGTAGGACTTGGCCAGGCGGCTGGGGGACTGCTTCGGGGAGGAGAGGCGCTGCGCGGCGGCGTAGGCGGCGCCCTCGGCGGCGGAGCCGGCCCGCGGCAGCTTGGTGGGGGAGCCGCCGGGCTGGGCGGGCAGCGGGGAGCTCACCCGCTGCGTTGGCAGCGTGGAGCTGGCGTAGTAGAGCGCGGCGGCGTGCTGGGGCTCGGGCAGGTGGAAGGCGCTGCCGTGGCTGGGCGCGAAGGGCTCCCGCGGCTGCGGGGCGGCGGGCGGCGGCGGCGGCTCCGGGCCGCCCGGGTGGGCGCCGCGGCCCCCCGGGCCCTGCTGCGGGAAGGAAAGGCAGAGGCGTCAGGAGGGGACGGGCGGCAGCGGGCCTGGCTCCACCGGCCCTCCCTGCCCGGGGCGGGGCAAGGGGCTCGCTCACCGGAGGAGTCCCCAGCCGAGGCGCAGCCCCCTCTTTGAACTAAAAACTGGGCCAGCACCCGGCGCTCTCGGCACTGAGGGAGTCGTTACTCTGCTAAAGCGTTTCCAGCCTCTGAGATAAAAACGGCCGCCAGCTCGGGCGGAGCGGTGTGAAAACTCTTCGTCGCGGCTGATCGGCACCTGGTTGTCGGGCACACGGCTCGGGGGGACTCGTGCTTTGAAACGCACCCGCACACCTATCTATCCCTACACCAGGCGTGGGTGAGCCTGAGCTTAAACACATAAATAAACAAATGCCCCCCAACTTTTATTCTGCATACATTGGTAGAGAGCGGCTGGAGCCACGGAAAGGGCTTAGATGCGGTGATTTTCCTCACAGAAAGCCATCGGTGTCCGTGGGAGGAGAGGCACCGCGCCGAACCCACACGGACACAGTCGGCGCCCTCGGGTGTCGCCGCTGCCGGCGGCGCGACAGTGCGCGACCGCTTCCCCCCCAGCCCCCCTCACCCGGTGGCAGCACCGCGATGCTCGCCTCGGCCCGGTACCCCCCTGGAAAAGCGGGGGAACCGCGTTGATTTGCGCGGCCCAAAGGGAAGCACGGGAAGAGCATCCAGGGCTGGGCTGTACCAGGCACTTCCCGGGCCGCATCCAGCGGGGAATCTGCCCCGCGATGGCGGGAGCCCTCTGCTCCGCCGGCCTCGGGACCGGCAGCGGGGGACAGGGCTTCGCAAAGTTCACCGTACGCCCAATAACGGGGAGGGGGTTGGGGAGTGGAGAGCGAAAATCCTTGGCAGATGCTGTCCATTAGACATTTCAGCTGCGTTCCTGAGCCGCTTCTGGAGCAGCGAAGGACGGGGCTCACCCTTACACACAGGAGGCTCTCCCTTTTTTTATCGGGGATCTTGGGCTCAAGGGATCTTCTGTGAGTCTGGAAACATTAAAATCCTCTAATAACTGCGCCCTGCAGTGAGGGGGAGCTCAGCGCTGTGTCAGAAGATGCACTCTCGTTTCAGATACTATTTTTTTTTTTTCCTGGCTATGCAGGGGATTTACTTGAAACCTCTGAAAGCACTCCCAGATCCTGGGAGCAGACAGTGCAGCTTGGGTCAGTCTGACCAGTGCTTCACCCAAACACACACACCCCTCCGGGCTACTGATTTCCTTAGTGAGAAAATCCTTCAAAATCTGAATAATGAATTTTTCAATTCAAAATGATTCAGTTCAAAGAGGTGTGCTACAACAACAGCAGCGTTGTTTCACATTTAAATAGCAACGGCTTTTCTAGTAGCATCCTATAGGAAAAAAAAACAACAAAACAAGTAAACAGTAAACAAAAGCACCATGTTCTGAGTATGGAACTTATTTTTACTAGGATACCAAGTAAGGGATTTGGTCAGGAACTGAGGCCAAGATAAATGGCCAATCAGAACAAAGAGTAAATTAGGTTCAAAAGGCCAGAAATATGTTCTTCCTCTGTGTGACTACTGGAAATTTTTCTGTCCTTTTCTTTTTTGTACTTTTGGAGCCCAACCCCTCATCCTAAATACTTTGCATCTGAGTAAAGAAAACATGTTTTTCTAGACCTGGAGAAAAAAGCATGGCTTCGGAGATGGAGCTTCTCCTGGTGCTTTGCTCCCAGTTGTTAGTAGCATGGCAGAGCCCAGCACTTGCAGCATAGACATGTCTCAAGGGAGCATGGCCAGATCCAAACCTCATTGGCTTTGGGACGTTGTTTGCCCCTAAAGAGCAACAGCCTTTTAGATAAATGTAAGCTGTTTCCTCCAGCTGCTCTGTACGGTAAGTCCTGGGTGGGCAAGTGGCCTGCATGCTGTTGAGCTGGACTGTTTTGATTGCAGTCATGAGTTACAAACACCACAGCATCAAGTAAGAGCTTTAAAATTGTCATAAATGGCCAACAAGCTCGAGATTCTCACTTGAAAGACTTCTTACAAAAAAACAGGATGGCAAACTCTGGGAAACATCAATTTTAAAAGCTACTTTCATGCTGAGCTACTTACCATCTCTGCTTTAAACTGGAAAGAAGGGCTAATCTGCAACTGACTGTCCAGTAATGTATTTGACAGGAGCAGAGTTTTCATTTTCCAGGTTTAAACTGTATGGTAACAATTTTCACAAAACAAAATCAGGCTGGCAAGATTGAAGACAACATGGACAGAGGAATTTTTGCAAGTGATGAAAGGTTGTTTGAACCAGTTATATTATCAATTGGTATCTATTAATACATTTTACTTTTTGGACTGTTAAGTGGCATAACAATTTTGTATTTTGTAGTATTCAACACTGTTCCAAAATAACAGTCTTCTGAAATGTTATCAGTGTCTTCTGCAACACATTGCTAATGTACTGGTAACTTAGTTTGTCACTGATGATAACAATTTTGGGCAAGAGCTGTCATCATGCAGACAAAATTTCTAATCTGCTTCTACACTGCTTGATGTGTCAAGGATACAGAGTAATTAATTTCAGGTAAACCAATATTATCCCATGTTCCTAATAAATCTATAAAGCTGCAGGCTCTCTGCAAGGACCAATTTAAAAAATAAGCCCTTTTCACGATTGTCTTTTACAGGGAAGAAGGTCTAGTGGTGGGACACGAGTATTAAATGCTTAATTAAAACCACAGTTTATAGCACTTCCTAAAAAGCAAAGCATTTGCTCTGTGTGAAGGAGAGAACTTTTGGATGAACAGATTGCAGTGAAAACATTAGCGCACAGTATTTTCTAGGATGTGACTAATCTCAGACCTGTCTTAAATTTACTGCGAGGTTCTTCTGTTTTTTTTAAAGGGCCAAGTGTACAGATGCATTCTTCACTCATGTTTTCAGAGGCAAAATGTGGTTCAGTTTCTCCCTGTCACTTAAGACAACCATGCAGACATGCTGCTGTTCATCCTGCAATGTGACATTATACTTCATGTGGAAGAATGAAATACAATGGTATTTTTCCTTTATTTTTCCATTATTGTTGTTAACCTGATAATGAAACTGTGTTTAAACTAATAAACTGAGGTCAGATATGCTTTCTAGTTGTTCTATCCTCCCACATCAACCTATTTCATAGATGTGAAAAAAGATCAAGGACTTTCTTACTACAGCCTGTAAGTACCTATTTCCAAGACTCAGAGATATAATTTTTCTGATATCCAAAAGAGAAGCAGCTTGATTTGCTTATTTGGAGCTAATAGATGGATTCTGATATATTCTTTCAACAGCAGAAATCTGTGAAAAAAGCCATAAGAACTTCAAAACACCTGTGCAAATACCTTCTTTCCCATTTAATCTGATGAGAAAGATCATCCTCTGCAGATACAGACAAAATGAGATTTACAGAACATTACTGAGGGTGTCCAGTCAGGTTATAGTAGACTAGAGAACAGTCTAACAGCTGTTTGCCTACTTTAATTCATGCATTTATTGCACAAAATTTCAGGATAGTTTTTTTTTTTACAATTCCACTTAAAAAAAAATAAATGGAATGACCGTAAACGAGATTTCTGTTTTATGACATGGAATTGAGAGGGGCGAAGAAACTGTGCTGAATTATTTATTCTGATGTAAATTTTGCATGGGTAAGGATTTATAAAATCCTAGATGGCTTGACGGCTTCAGCCAAACTTTGGAGTCAGCTGCTAATTACTGACACATCGGCATGTTGATTCTTGGAGATTGCTCCCAGAGGGAAAATGGTGTGTACAACCAGCAAAACCTGAGTTACGGAAGTCTTGGTCAACAACAAGATGACCATTATGAATATGTTAGTGCAGCAGATCTATTTGCTACATCATCTAGAATCCCTTCAGACTCTTCCTTCTTAGGCACGCACAACCTGGTAGGTTTTGTGCATCTATGCTTCAGAATTCAATGAAGGTGTTAAGGAAAAGAGCTTCTGTTAATGCAACCCTGAGTCTTAGCAACAGAAGTAAGAACAGAAATGGCTTCAGAGTAATTTCTTGGGAATGAGATAATGATATAATTTCCAGTAAAATGCTGGAGAGTTTGAATCATGATACTGGTTACCCTAAAGAAATGACAATTTGTGTTCAATGTCCTGTATACTTCTCTGGCAGAAGAAACTGGAAAGTTGTCTTACATTTGAATAAGTCTGTATGTCCATCTTATGTGTGGATGAACTTGTATTCACAAGCATTTTTAGTTTAGCATTAAATGCCAGCACCAGCTTGCAGCTTGTTTTGCTTTTTCGAACTTTCAGGTATCATTTGGTCCTTAAAATCCCAAACAAGGTCATTTCTGTTCAATATGAACATAGTCATATGGAGTATATTGTGGCCAATGAGAAGACCCATTCTCTTGATTTGAGAGATTTTCCAATGGATGCTCAAGTTGTGTGGAAGACAACCCTCCAGGCTGCTTTGGCTTCTTGAATATTGGTGGGTCTTGTTGAATTTGGGAGCAAACTTGGTCATCCTTAATAGGGTTTTTGAGAGTCACAGGTGCTCATTGAAGGGTCCAGCCCTGTTGCACAATCTCAGTCATGCTCTGTGCTGTTTTCAGTGACTGCAAGACTTGCCAGTCTATTGAGGGCTTATTTTCTTCTGTCAGCCCCAAGAATATTCCATATGGCTTCACTGAAAGTATCACTCTGTTCTTGTCCAATGCCTGTATCAACACTCTTCTACAAAGGGCAGATGAGGGTATGAAAATGCTTAACATTCTCTAGTCCTGGGGATACAGACTTCAGTCCATGGTAGCACCTTTTTTCTGCAGGACTGCTTTGCTGTCATTTATAAGTTCCTGACTTAACTAGGAAGATGTTCAAATACACTTATATGAAAATAGATGCCAGACTACACCTCTGGGTCCCTCCGATGTGGCCTATTCCATCTGTTTTTCCTGATTTTATCACAAAGGTCATGGCTATACTGTCTTTGCAAAATACACCCCAACACTATGAGGAAAATTCGTCAGCCTACCTGATCCTAATCTCATATGTATAGATGAAGGTAGGTAATACCTTCGTAGTCTTAGAGCCACAGAGTCATGTGAGATCCTTTCAGAGTGTCAAGAGACGGTCAGTGTCTGGTTTTAAAGCTGCAATGAAAGCTGCAATCGTTAATTACCTATTGTAGTATCAAACCAGCATTATGCTGATCAGTTCTTCACTACCATAAGCCATACTAGTGAATTGTTCTCTGTGTCGTAATAAGAGTAATTTGTGTTAAGATTTCATCTGCTTCCTTTCGTGACAGAAAAATTCTCATGTTCATATTTGGAATCCAGTTTCAAACACATCATAATCTGCCACATCCTACCAGAAGCAAAGTCCTCATTTTAGATTTTGTCTGGGTAGATTATCAAGAAGCCTATCACCCTGTGGCACAGATGGCTGATGGCAGGAAGAGCCAAGAGTCTAACTGAAAAAGGCCAGAATAGAGTTTCTGCTTGACAACTGAACATGTACTTCCACTCATTTGGTAATATTCTAAATAGAGCTAGTAAGGTGTGGCAGTCTGGTGAATGACAAACTTATGACTTGTTTGTAGGAAAAAGGAGACAAGTTAGAAAATTAACCATTACACGATTTTTGAAGGCTTTTCTTTTTTTTTTTTTAATTATTATTACCTTTGCTTTCTATCTACTTTTGATTTTTAAGGATTTTCAAATTCTGTGCCAGCTCGATCAGTCCAGGAGCTTCAGGAATAGGATAATATGCAGGAAGGATCTACCTCTGTTGCTGCCCCAGCCTCTGAGAAGACTGCAGCATCACCACAGGCTAAAAAAGTTATCATCCAGAAATGTAAACTAGTTTCACTTCCTTTCCCCTTCCCTTGCAAATACATGGTAAAGCATGTGGAAAAACACTATCTGGAGGGCATGCTATGCTTTATATTCCTACAATATCTATAACATAAGCTGACCATTCTCCAGATGACAGTAGACTCAATCCATCAGTTGCTCACAAATGGCATTATTCAAATAGAAAATTCACATTTGAGCAATTCATCTGCAAAATCTGCTACATTTTGTAGTACTACTGATTATTCACAAATAACCTTCATCGACTGATACAGGATGCATCAGGATTTAGACACTAAGTTTGAAGAGCTGGTTTAAGTGAGAAACAGAGTAATTCCCTGCCAGAGAAGCAGTTGTTGCTAAAAAAATCCTATTCCAGTAGCATTTAGAAGATAAAAGTTCAGTGTTCTAAAGTACTCAAAGCAGTAGAAAAACTCTGTGATCTATAATGAAGTCCTCCAAATTGACAAAAATGTTAGATTGCACTTTGCAGCACTATGCAGGAAGTCCCAAGACTAATTAGTTTCTCTTTCCTATCCAATTGCATTTTCAGAAATTGTTCTTGCTGTCACAGCTGGCCTTGGGACTATTTACATTTTTTTCCCATGCATTTGGGCTATCATTCATGTTCAGAGATAGCTATATTCCTTGTACACAAATACCAAAGGAAATCATCACAATCTGAGCAGTTTTGACTCCTGAGGCTTATTTTAATTATAATAGGGATAGCAAAACAATTCCAAGTATTGACACTTTTTCTCCTTAGTTGTGGAGCATGGTCATATTCAGAACTTTTTAATTTTAATTTTTGACTTTTTACTCTTCTTTTTTACCTCTTTTGAAACCACCTTTTTATCTATTAATTCATAGTTTAGATGGCAGTTAATTGATATTTCCAAGATATATTTTAATTGTCCCAGGTTGTCAAGTACCCTTTGCAGGATGATGGTATGAAAAATTATGCTAAGTTACTTTCCTGCAGTAACATCTACCATACAATCTGGAGGAACAGAGGAAGAAAACCTATTTCCTGCCCACTCATACCAAGAAAACTTACTAGTTACTTTTCTGAAGGTAACCATTTTTCTGCAAAGTAGATGGTTCATGAGAGTTTTTCAGCTGTAAGCAATGGCTGTTCACTGTGATTTCAATGAAAGAAATCTAGATAATTAATTTTCCCCTTCATAAATTCATCCTATTCTATCAGTAGGATAAAGTTACATTAAGAATATCCTTACTTCTAACTGCCAGACAATCTCACACCTGAGATTCCTTCCTTCTTGCCTTTCAAAAAAAAAAAACCCACCAAAAAATGCTTTTTCCTTCCCCTCTAATTTCTCCTTTGTTTCTGTTGCTCTGTTCCCATAACTGTTCCTTTTCCATTATCTTACTTTTTCTAGCCTCCTTGAAGAATGAATCATACTCTTTCAGGCTAACCCCTAAGGTATGATACTTCTCACAAAACACAACTCATGATGACATCTGCCTAGGCTAGAACTGGATATTAGAGTCTCCTTTTTCTTTCTAGCTGGAATCCTGTTCTCCTGCTGGCTCCAATCATAGAATCATAGAATAGTCAGGGTTGGAAAGGACCTTAAGATCATCTCATTCCAACCCCCCTGCCGTGGGCAGGGACACCTTACGCTAAATCATATCACCCAAGGCCTCGTCCACCCTGGTCTTGAACACTGCCAGGGATGGAGCATTCACAACCTCCCTGGGCAACCCATTCCAGTGCCTCACCACCCTCACAGGAAAGAATTTCCTTCTTATATCCAACCTAAACTTCCCCTGTTTAAGTTTTAACCCGTTACCCCTTGTCCTGTCACTACAGTCCCTAATGAAGAGTCCCTCCCCAGCATCCCTATAGGCCCCCTTCAGATACTGGAAGGCTGCTATGAGGTCTCCATGCAGCCTTCTCTTCTCCAGGCTTAACAGCCTCAACTTCCTCAGCCTGTCTTCATACGGGAGGTGCTCCAGTCCCCTGATCATCCTCATGGCCCTTCTCTGGACTTGTTCCAACAGTTCCATGTCCTTTTTATGTTGAGGACACCAGACCTGCACACAATACTCCAGGTGAGGTCTGGCGAGAGCAGAGTAGAGGGGCAGGATCACCTCCTGCGACCTGCTGGTCACGCTCCTTTTGATGCGGCCCAGGATACAGTTGGCTTTCTGGGCTGCGAGCGCACACTGAAGCCGGCTCATGTTCATTTTCTCATCAACCAACACCCCCAAGTCCTTCTCTGCAGGGCTGCTCTGACTCTCTTCTCTGCCCAACCTGTAGCTGTGCCTGGGATTGCTCTGACCCAGGTGTAGGACCTTGCTCTTGGCATGGTTAAACTTCATGAGGTTGGCATCAGCCCACCTCACAAGCGTGTCAAGGTCCCTCTGGATGGCATTCCTTCCCTCCAGCGTATCAACCGAACCACACAGCTTGGTGTCATCGGCAAACTTGCTGAGGGCGCACTCAATCCCACTGTCCATGTCAGCGACAAAGATGTTGAACAAGACCGGTCCCAACACTGATCCCTGAGGGACACCACTCGTTACTGGTCTCCAGCCGGACACTGAGCCATTGACCACAACTCTTTGTGTGTGGCCATCCAGCCAGTTCTTTATCCACCGAGTGGTCCATCCATCAAATTGATGTCTCTCCAATTTAGAGACAAGGATTTTGTGTGGGACAGTGTCGAACGCTTTACACAAGTCCAGGTAGATGACATCAACTGCTCTACCCCTGTCCATCAGTTCTGTGCAGGCTCACCTTAAACCCTTTATTATACAATGACAGAATGGTCTGAGTTGGAAGGGACCTTTAAGATCATCTGGTTCCAACCCTTCTGCAATTGACAGGGATACTTTCCACTAGACCAGGTTGCTCAAAAGCCTGTCCAACCTGGCCTTGGAGACTGCCAGGGAAGGGGCAGCCACAGCTCCTCTGGGCAACCTGTGCCAGTGTCTCACCAACCTCAGAGAGTGAAGAACTCCTTCTTTGTATCTAATCTAAATCTACCCTCTTTTAAAAGTTTAAAGCCATTCCCGTTGTCCTATCACTACATGCCCTTCTGAAAAGTCCCTCTCCAGATTTCTTGTAGACCCCCTTTAGGTAATGGAAGGCTGCTACAAGGTCTCCCTGGACCCTTCTCTTCAGGCTGAACAAGCTCAACTCTCTCAGCCTGTCTTCACAGGAGAGGTGCTTCAGCCCTCTGATCATGGAGTCATGGAATCAACCAGGCTGGAAAAGACCTTCAAGATCATCAGGTCCACTTGTCCCTCATCTTCATGGTCTTCCTCTGGACTCACTCCAACACATCCATGACCCTCTTTTTTTGGGGCCCCCATAGCTGACCGCAGTACTACAGGTGGGGTCTCATGAGAGTGGAATACAGGGGCAGAATCACCTCCTTCGACCTGTTGGTCATGCTCCTTTAGATGCAGCCCAGCATATGGTTGGCTTTATAAAAGGAAAAAAAAGTACCTACCCAATTTGAAATTAAATTTAACTGTGCTTTATTTCATTTTTCAATCTTAAGAGGATAGGGAGCTTTTCTGAGCAAATTGAGAGAATAGAATATTGTATATCTCTTGGTATCCTGCAAACTGTGAAATGACTATATAATACTTGAATTCTCTTAGCAATTTAAGGTTTCAAAATTCAGATGCTACTCACTTCTACAGAATCATGAATTATAAAGTGTCCCTGTGTCACACTGAGCAGTGTCTGCTTTGCTGGGGCGGTTACATCTAAATAGAGAAAATAACCTGACTTGAAAATAAGTCAGACTTTGCATATGTAGGTACACTTCCACAAATTTTTGTCTAAACTGAAATTTAACTTCCCAGCGAGAAACTTTGATGTAACAGTGAAAAGCACAGAAGAATGAGAGGGTTGTGTGTCAGATCCAGGAAACCAGATTTATAAAGTTTTCATGAGTACCTGAAACAATCTTTCAGGATGTTTGAAGCATACAGGCGGCTGTCTGATAAGTTGCTTGTCTTAAAATATGAGAGGAAAAAAGGCAAAAAATGATTCTCAGACTTGGGATTATGCCATGGCACCAGGTGATGCATGGTATCCCAAGCAGGTTTCTCATCTCATCTCAGCCTGGCTTTGTTTTTGTTTGCTGGCACTTACTGCTTTCAGTAATATCCTCATACTGATGCAGGGAGGTCCTAGACCTTAATTAGGGCTCCTAATCAGCAGTCACAGAAATTTTCAAACTTAAGTGCCTAAACATGCTATCACCAACATGTATATGCAGGCAAGGAACTGCCATGTAAATCTCCTTTTCAATCATGATTATTTTATTACTATGCAAGTCAACCCATTTTAGAGTTATGAAAATCAAGGTGATATTCATTCTGCTGCAGATGCACGGAACAAGACAGAAAGTAAAGGCAGACATTCATATTCTGGTGGGCACCAACGAGCTCTGCTTCCTTGAAGATATCTTACACAGTTTGAGGTTCAAGAGACCCAGGCTGCTTAGGACACATACCTGGCTGTAGCTCTGGATGGCACCTCTGGCCTGACTGCCACGGGCCGGGAGCTGGGCAGCCGCTGTTTCACCCAGGGCGAGGGTCTGGTTGCTGTGGTAGCTGGCTGAGTACTGGAAGGACCCTTCAGGTTTCGAATTGAGCTGGAGCGCACTCTGGGAGAGGAGGCTGGGCCCTGTGGGGACAGGATTTGAGAGCAGTCAGAAAGTCTCAGTGAAAGAGCATACCTGCATTCTCTGTCAAGTGAGCCTCAAAATTACCAGATGTATGTGGCTTCAGCTTTTCACATTTTGGCTTTTTGGTAATAAAAATGACATACATCAAATTGTTTATCACTCAGTCATCATTATTATTGTGTTCAAGCTACAGATCACATTCCTTTGCAAAAAAAACCCATAGTTTTGACTGGTGAAGAAATTTTAAGCCTGAACAAACCCAACCATACTATTTGATACAGTCTTGATTTGCAGCTCAGAATAGTCAATGAGGTATTTTTTTTGCCCTAAGGATAAGCTTTGTTTATTTCACTTAATTCTATCCAGTTGTTCTGCATCGGAAATGCTAACTTGTCCCTCCCTGGGCTCTCAGCACGTTAGATCTATTCATTACTGCCATTCTGTTCTGTACACACAGTGATGTAACACTTTGGTGCCTATAGGGATGGATGGCACCCTTTAAAATATTAATAGCTCCTCTCATTGTGTGGGACTCACCCTGATGTGAGTGAATCTTTGATGACTGTTTTGTCAGCTTATCTTCCCCATCACAGCACTGTGTGCCAGAAGAACCAAGTGCAGTGAGCTTAAACTGGGGCTGCCAGACTGAACAGCATGTCAGGAGCACTAACAGTGACACCTTCCACAGTTAGTTGTACCGTGAAACTAAAGCATGTTCTAATGTACACTGGGTTCATTTTCCAGTGATTAAGCTTATGATATGCCCACAGTAATTCCCCAATTTTTGCTCCAAGAGCATGTATCAGACAAGGAAAGGTTCTTCCTGCACCACACTGTTGCATGATTTAGACCTCTAACAAACACTTTTAATCGTGAACTCGTTCTGTCTCCATACATGAAGAGCCACAATAAAGAATGCCTACCTAATCCTTCCCTAGCCTTTACTTCTAATTTTCAATAAACTAGCTTACTCTTCCATGGTGTCCAGAACTAGTAAGTGAAAAAGAAGAGGAGACAAAAGAAATGCCTTGGCCATTTCATGAGTTGCAAAGAACTCTACCTTCAACCCAACAGCTATCCTCTATAACATATTCAGTGGCTCTACAGGAACGACAGGTTCATCTTCTGGTTAGCACTAACAAGCTCATGAGAGCATAGAAGGTGACACAAACCTTAAGGAATGTGAAATGATTATGCTGATTTTGCTCCTACAGAACATGTGAAAAGTTCAGTTTTAAAAAACACCCACAATGGCACAATTCCAATGAATTTTACCAGAAATAACTCCCAGTACATTTCTGATACAAAGGCCAAATTTTATGACCTTAAAGTCTTTGCTATGAGGATGTACAGCTGGTCCAAAAAGATCCCACTTAGAAAATGTGCAAACAACATGCCCCCAGAAATTAATATGGAGAGCATTTCTATCCCTAGCCTGTTTCTCAGAAATGGCAGAATCATTATAACTGATAATTTCCAAAACCCAACCTGAACCGTTCCTATTACAAACAAATCATAGTAGGCTATGTAAAGTGGTAGTGTTCTTTCTAAATGTAGACTGGGGTTATGACACTGTTTTACATAGCAACACAATTTATGCTGCAAAGTCAATTGCATTCATCAGAATTTCCTGAATACAGGACAAATTCAGAAAGTTCTGCTCCTTGTATTTCCCTCACAAGTACAGAAGGAGACAGGGCTCCATGTATGCTGTGAGGGTATTAAAAATGTATCACATGCACAGTAGAGTTGAATTTAATCCTGCATGGGTGCTTATAAATCCAAGATTCCATTCCCTGACTCTGCAAATAAGACTGACTAAGCATTTTCCGTTTAACCGGTTTTGTTGCAAATTTTGCCTTTAATGAAAGAAATATTTTCACAGTTTTTTTTTTTATTTTTTTAAGAGCATAAAGAAAAAACTTGCTTAGTTTATAAATGCATTTGCAGGCTTTATTTTAATATTTTGGATTTTGAATTTTTACTGAGTATTTGACTGTGATCAAGGGAGGGTTAAATTCAGAAAATTCACAAGAGAGTAACTGTCCCAGGAAGGGCAAAAGTAGCATCAAGAAAGCAATTTTTGTGCATGGAAGTGTTTGTACTCATTCTGAAATTATGCTGTGACATTTCTAAAGCTTAAATAATGATTAAACTATCACATGCTATGAAGTCAATATGTTTAAATTTTCAACTGCATCTGGCCTTCAAGTGTTCGTTTCATATTACTATTGGCTCACTAGGGATTTGCATAGCCAGCTAGTATCACAGACATGGGTTCCCTGCACCACTGAGCCCAGACACTTCCATGCACTTTCAGAAACTTACCCAAAGCGTTGAAAAATATTTTCAGTAAAAAGTTTGGAGCACATGGTTTAGGTTCACTAGCTACTGTATAGTGGTTTTCATTTTGCACCTTTACAAGCAGTAATGAGCAATTAAAACATACATACATTTCAATAAGTACTAAGTCATTTGAGACAGTGAGATAGATATTTAATTTTAAAGAAGTCTGCATCTGTCAAGCAAATGTGGAATAGAGTTGTGGATGCTCACCTGTAAATAACTAAGTCTAAACCAAGTGTACAAACTACAAGATACATTGAGATCAGTCAGCGTGATCGTGAAAACACACAAGTTCTTTTTCAGAATGCAGGGACTACAAGCAGTCCTGTCTTGTCTGATGGGGAAAAGATGGATAGCTTTTCTCATTAACGTTTTTGAGATTTCAATCTGAAGGAGTGACCAAAGCTTCTGAGGAGCTCGCAGCTCACCCAGAAGAGAAGTGGTTTGTTTTTGTACCTCTGTATGGTGACAGCTCTTGAAAACAAATTACTGTTTCTTCCTGGCAAAAATTTAAACTCTGTTGTGTTGGTATAAGAAGGTGTTCGTGAAACTATTTTTCATTTGTTTTCAGCAGTGTTAAGGCAGCTGGAGATATTCTACTTTAAGTTAGGCACTGGGCATCGCTAGAACAATTCAGTCTTATTTATTTCCGTAATTCAATATAACTAACTACAAATCTTTAATTTAAAATCAGCTTAAAAACAAACACTTCCAGCTTCGTAAGGTTTAGTTTAGCGGCTACTGAATTATGGATAGTACCAAAATTTCACTGATTCAGTCAGTGCCACTTTCCTCCTGTATAAAAACAAACAGCACAGATGTGAGTGTGAATTAAGTCAGAGCTTCCATACTGCAAGAGACACCGTTGTGAACTAACTTCAGAAGATGGAGCAAGGTATAGTAATTAACTCTTTGTCTCCAGTTTGGTGGTCACGTACTTCAGAAAATACCTTGCTCTTCCTCTTAACCTGGAGCAGAGCAGTATGCAAAGCTCCCCATCTTCCTCACCTTGGCTGCTGTAACCAGTAAGCTCAGTAAGGAGCTCAAAGGAGAGGGAGAGCTAGGGACACAGACAAAGTGCCCTTAAGCTGTGGAAAGCTGCTGGACCACACAGAAAACCAGGCAAAAACAGCACAGAAAAGGATGAAGGACATGCCTACATCATGAAGGCATCCCAGAATGCAACTTCAGAGGTGATGGAGAGCAGAGGACTTGTCTAGGACTCGGAAGTAGGAAACAGGAGGTTTCTTTGCAGTGTGGAGACCCAGGTGCTGGCAGGCATGGCAGACTTTCAGGAAAAGAGTCACCCATTCACACAGTGAAGGGAGGAGGCAGGCTTCTTGCAGAAGCTCTTTTAATTAGTTTGTATTACCTACCCCTCTTACTGGCAGTTATGTTGGCTATTATATGGCTACTGTTTTTCTCTTTCAAAAGCCCAATAGTTTAATAGATCTGAAGCACCTGAGAGTACCTGGCACACTTCAAGTAAAGCAGGTGAGAGGTGCAGATGCAGTGCAGGATTTGGCCCTACCCTGAGTCCTACCACTAAAGAGAGCAGCACTGAATCTCATGTTTGCTACCTTCCTGCCATACTGCATTCGACAAAATAAGCATAGTCTGGCATTATGCTGAACAGGCTGATTCATGGCATTTCGTATGTTGCATATGGCAATAAATGTATACTGGTGAGTTACAGCCTCTGTCACGAGCCATACCAGAAGCAGAGCTCCCATGGCATCTATCTGCTTCTGTCAAGGGGGGAATCATTGAAACTGGAGGCAAAGGTGGCAGAATGAGCTCCAGCACATGCAGCTGGGGCTATTTCTGTGAGCAATGGGGCACTGCTGGCAGGAATTTTTCATGGACCACTGTTTTTCTTTCTGGATAACAATACAATGTGCATGCTGCAGTAAGGTGCAGTGCTATTTAAAAACCAAACCAAGGAAGTGAGTAGTCTTAAATGATGAGATTATTATTAATTCAAGGACAACACAGTTACAGTTGATTACGGGAAACCAAAGTGACACAAAGAATCCAGGTTACTATTAGCATCCACAGCTGGCTCAAAAAGAGAGAAAAAAATGAATTTAATTGAAACATTTGTCCTCATGTTTTCAAGAGCAGTATTTTCTTTGGAAATAAAATCCTTTGCCTTTTGTTGTTTCTGCTCTCCTCAAACACCAGCTCCTCTTCCTTCTTCCATCATTCAGAGTAAAAAAAAATCCAAACCCAAATGACCCAAGCAAAAAAAAAAAAAAAGAAAAAAGAATTACAACCTAAAACTTTAATTGTGATTTAAAAAAAAACAACACAAATTATTCTTGAACAGCAAGTGTTTTCAGGCAAAAATAGTTTATACGGCGGTTTCGGAACAGCAGAATTCTTCTCAGTACCGGCATGTACTGTTCTAGTTCTATCAGTGCTTGATTAGGCAACAAAAACATTATACTTCTTATGCAAGAAGTGACAAGATATTACAGACCAGTAAGCAAAGAAAAAAGAAAAAAGAAGAACAGTGGTAATGCAACAGTAAGATTTCACCGGTATTTTACCAGATTTCTCTATTTAGATTGTGCCTTAGATTTCCTTTTTTCAAACTACATTTTGCAGCATACTTAAAAGAAGTTTACCATTGTGTGAAAAAGTGTATTTTGCTTTTAAAAAATACCCTGTTCCTCGGCATTAAAAAATATATTCCCTTCTGTAACTGACTTTATGCCTATATTTCATCAGACAATCAAACATACGCATGGAAGAATGGCCCAAAAAGTCCATGTTTGTATGCTTAGAAACTGTCAATGGCTAAGGCTACTATATTCAACTCCATTGGAATATGCTTGCTGATTTCAGTAGCAGTCAAATCAGTTTTTAAGATATTAAGTGTATTAAAATGATGTGTGCTGACAGAGAAAATGTACCAACAGAATGTATAGCAGAAAATCAATGTTCAGCAAAAAATGATGCAGGTAAAGGAGTGGCTATATTGTTAGAAACGTTTAGCAGGCCAACTGCATCAGCACCACTGCTCCAAATTTTAAAAGCATGTTTTTTTTTCGGCTAGTCCTCCATTGACAACAAGGGATTCTAAACTCCATTGCTAAACTCCAAGAGTGCAGCATGTAGGTTTTGTTTCCTCACTCGCTTGGAAGCAAATCCCAAGAGAAGCTGGATGCTCAGCTGCACACTATGATCCACAACTCCGGGCTGAGTGATGCCCAAATTAAGCAGAGAAAGGACTACATTTAAGAAAACAGAAGGAAGCAAGAAAGAAAGACCAGAGTGCGTCAGCACAGTGCTGAATTTCATTTCAATGAATTCCAGTTCTTGTTCCAGTCATTCATGCTGACTGAAGCTTCAGTGAGAGATTACAGAAATGGGTATCAGAACCAACAGCAGTTGAAAAGGCAGGGAACTTGTTTGGGAATCAGAGCTGGCAAGTCATCATATGTTTTCTTCCCTTCCTCAAGAGGGTAGGGCCTTGTCTAGCTCAAGCAGCAGAACTGTATCCCATAGTGATCATAAGCAAAAGAGTATTCCATGTAAGAAATTCAGTAGGAACCTGGGCTCTAAGCTCTGACAGCTTACCAGTGTCAGAAGTTAAGCAGTTTTCTATGTGCCGAGCGACTGTCAGGCACCCTTCTTATACTGATCAGAGATGGGGGACAAGAAGCACATCCTATTAAGTTTTGCTATTTGTAATACTACTAGATCATGAGTGAGGATTTAAAAACAAACACAGTATCTGAAGTCTGTTAAGATTTAAGTACCATCAGTATTTGTGATATTTTTACTTACAGGAAAGCCAGTTAAGGTAGTAGGAATCTGTGGATCAACTCCATTACAAACTCAGGGAACTTTATATTTTTTCTATCATATACTGTAGCACCATTGCTGGGTCACAAAGCTAAACAGAAGATGTATGTGGGACTCTTGTAAAGGAGGAACTCACAAAAAGAAATCAAAGAAATTGTTCCCTGCAGAGAGATCAATGACAGCCTATCCCTAGTGTCCACCAGTCAAACATCTGAAAAGCAACTCCCATTTACTAATCCTCAGACTACAGTATCTCAGGGAATACTTCACAAAGTGTAGCCTCACAGCATGGAACATTTCAAGATGATACTATAGCAATAGCATCGTCAATCTTCAAGACAAACAAAAAAAAGCTGACTTACGAAACAGGACTAATATATTACATTACAGAGCAGAACTTATCGTGGAACAAGTATTCAGTAATACACTATCTGCTAGTTGTTCAATTATAAAATAATTACCATATAATGAAAGTTACATACAGTACTATATTATTACAAGATAAGGGCATGATTACTTCAGTATTCTAAATCTATGCAATAATTACTTCTGAATTGGCTAAAATAACTACACTGCAAGCTACAGAAATGTACACCTGGTCAGTCCCCATGAGCTAATTGCATGCTCGTTACTTAGTTTTTCCTGTGAAGTTCACAACAAAAATACCATGCAAGTGAAAGGAGAAGGATTTTTTTCTCTCATTAAGATTTAAAGTCAGTTGGCTTACTGGGACACATTTCCTTTTTCAAGTAAGTAGTAAAGTGTAGCACTACTATTGCGTTATACATTTCCATTTGGTCAGTCATTTATTGGGATGCCATTTCTAATTGACAAAGGAAATAGACCAAAACATGCTCGAATGAACATTTAATTAGCTCCCATACCAATTATAAACAATACTTCACTCACCTTCGATCAACTGACAGAAGTAGTAATGATAAATTATAGAGTAAGTGTAAATAAAGTGGTTTTAATTAGTGTAATTAATCACTTCACACATCTTCAACCTGCTTTTGCTCATTTGGGTAACAACTGAAACACCAGCAAAACTCCTTTAATGTCCTTTAAACATTCATTTATACAGTTAATAGGTTGAGGTGCCTCACATCCCAGCAAGGGGAACCATCTCTTAACTGTTAGTATATGCCTAATTAAGAGTTTCAAATACCAAAAAGTCATCACTTATTGTTTCCTCTGCCTTTGAGGTCATTTAGTTTCAATGTGAAATATTCATTCCTACTCCACAACCTATTATTTTTGCTAGGTCATTTAAGTGTGCATACCCATAGTAAGTAGTTGCTAACTGGCCCTAAAGCTGGTTTTTATTTGTTGCCCACTTGTGCAAAGGAATGGATGATTAAAAAAGATGTAATAAAATAAAAGATCATGTCAGGCATCTGTAAAGTGGTCACACAATTTCTGAGCTTTAAACTGTATTTGGGATGCTGGGGAATCCTAGAACTAGACTGAAATAAGTAAGAACAACAAAACCAGGGATAGCTCTTGGTGTCCTTCCACAGTATTTGACAGTAAACAAGAGGGGATGATAAAGATGGACCTGTTCCTAGTGATAGCAAATTCTCTGGCCTCTTACCAGTATATTGTGTTTTCCAAGTCCTGCTCACAGAATTAAGATGCATATCCGACTTGGACCAGGAGTAACCTTTTCCTCCAAATTAGAAGGGTAAGGAAGATTTGTCTCTTTGGTTTAAGCTGCTTGCTTACGTTGCTGTATGGCTTAATTTTGTGGTCATCAGAAACATTCCTTCAAGAAACTCCCTCTTGATGAAATTACTTAGGATGACTTTGGAAAGTGAAGGACTTGACTGAGGGGAAAGAAAGCCCTGCAAGTGCCTCAGAGGGTGGCAAGGAACAGCCACCTTCCCACTTAAGTACAGAGGTCTCTCCTCTTGTCCTCAGTTTCCAGTCTCTGGGAAAGCGCAAAAAGTGCAGCTGGAAGCAGTGGAGACAGGGGACTATTGTGAGTGAAAACCCTGGGAACTAGATGAGAGATCTTTGTAGATATCATAAAAATAAGATTTCTTATTTACAGGAAGAAAAAGGAAATACTAAACCAAGGCAAAAACTAAGATCTGCAGATCTTAATTTTGGCAAAAATTGCTAATCTTGGCAGCTACAACTGGTCAAACAGATTCTCTAGGGAAAGAAGGAGTTTCAAGCCAACTGTTAGTCAAATAGGACAAGTGGGAATGGCTTAAACTGAAAGCACGTAGATTTAGATTAGATACAAAGAAGAAATTCTTCACTCTATGAGGGTGGTGAGGCACTGGCACAGGTCGCCCAGAGAAGTTGTGGCTGCCCCATCCCTGGCAGTGTTCAAGGCCAGGTTGGATGGGGCTTTGAGCAACCTGGTCTAGGGGAAAGTGTCTGTGCCTATGGCAGGGGGGTTGGAACTAGATGAGCTTTAAGGTCCCTTCCAACACAAACTTTTCTGTGATTCTGTGATATCAAACAGAATATAACAAGTAGCTATAATGTAACAATGGTAATAAGCATTGCCCCCATTCTCCCTTCAAATCAAGGACCAGCACTAGGAAAGTATTTCAAGATCTACCTTCTAGCATATATTAAATATATCACTACCTTCATTTAACAAGAAAAACATGCTAAGCCTACAATATAACAAAGGTATTCTATACCCTAGTAGTAAATAAAGCTCAGAAAAATGTGTGGGGTTAACGTGCATACGTAAAATGAAGAAATGCATGATAATAATTTATCTGCTAAATCACAAACAGCTCTCGTTAGGAAACAAACACATCTCTTTAGATGAGAGGCAGCAATTCTTAAATGAGTACACTGAAAACAAACTTGTTTTACAAAAAAAAGGAAGTAATTTATATGCAATACCATCCTCTACCATCATTAAGAGGGCTATGTTCTACCTACAAGCACAGAAAAGGGCTTTCATGTTGCTACAGAACCTATTCTTAAGTACTGGAAAATAGCATTTGGTGGAATGTATTCAGAAATGTAGAAAAATCTCATTTTCATTCAAGAATTCTCTAAATTATAAATACGCCCTGAGAGTAAATGGGTCTTTTTTGATTACTTAAAGTGTTTGTTTTTATTGATGGTCATATTGAAATCCCAGAATCAGGGGCAGTGGGGGTAGCACCAATGTCTAATTCAGAGAGGACAGGTTTCCAACCTACTGAGTAACACTAATGAAGTGCCTCCAAATAAGAGGGATCCCTGTGCAATTAAACTAGGACTACAGAATGGCAAACGCAATCTCTCAGTGTTTGGGAAAATCGTGCTGCAAAATTTCGGCACTCATAAAACATTGCCAGGTGGTTAAAATTCACCACCTGTGCACCTGTGAGGGACAGGAAGAAAACCAGAGAGAAATAAGTAGGTCTTCAGTAGCTGAGCTTAATAAGGAAATATTTATCATGAAACAATTTCTTTAGGGATAGATAACTTTTATGGCAAAAAAATTGCAGGCAGGATATTATAAAGATAATAGAATTTCCAGTGAGTTTACATAAGAGTCTTCTGGAAATTTGGAAATGTGTTGCAAATATGAAATACTAGAAGACTCATGGAACAAAATAACATAGCAAAGCCTAAGCAATCCTGACATAATAGGGTAGCTTCAGGGTTACTTACTCAGATAGTATATGTTTTGCTTTCTATACCATACCACACATAGCATTACTCCAGGTGTATGAAATGTAATACAGCCAGATCTTCTTTCATAAGCAACAGTTGGTAATGTTTGCCAGTAGGAAAAAACTGGGAGTTCCTTTACTAATGAAATTACTGAAGATGCTAGAGAACAGGACCTAAAGACATGCACTGAGCAAGAATAGGCTGATACATATTTATGCTCAGAGCACAGAAGTTGCCTTCCCTTTTTTTTTGTTTTCTTTTTTTTTTTTTTTTAACAGATAAAGCTATCCTAAATTTAGATTAAAGACTAGGATAACCTACTACTGCAATTTTTTAAATGACCCCAAGATTAAACAACTTGTTTTGAAGAAGATTAATCTTATTCTATGAAATTGCTTGCTAAACTCTACAGATATCGAAATCAGATAGTCTCTGAAAGAGATAATTTATCATTGGCCATTAGGATGATGTACTTTGTAGGAGCAATAGAGAGAAACAACAAAGGAACAAAATGGGCAGCAGGATCATAACTAAATTACATTTCTGCACTATGGAGGATACAAAGAGGAAAAAGGATATCCTCTGGCCTTTCATCCAGGGATATCTAAGGATGATTTGGAGCTCTTTTGGCAGTAAAATTTCTGTTGGCACTTGTTACACCTCCATGAGAAGCTCCTGCCAAAAAAAAGCCAAATCCCTCATCAGTGGCCTAAGGTAGATGCAAAGCGAATTATATGTAGAATATAAATCACTTATTTCCACAAATGGCATGCTTTGCTGATGGTGACAGTGTTACTTCTGTGAACTCTGCAGGTGGCACACAATACCTGGAGTGGCAGAATCACAGAACACTTCACTGTAGCAGAAGTTTGCTCCTTTGAAAGGACCAGACTATGGAACCACAAGAGAACAGCACCTGAACTGGGTTTCAGGATGGGATAAAGTACATTTCTGAATGTGACCACAAGAAGAAAGTGCATGCAGGAGGAGGCACTGTGCGCAACGACACAGAACAGACACCAAGCTCCAACTCAGAAGAAAATTCAGGAAACCCTGAATTTTGGCATAAATGTTATTTTTAAATTTGTGTTTTTATTATCAACTTCCCATTTTCCAGAGAATAATTATATTTAAAATGGAGTGTATGCTTTTCTACAGAAAAAAAAAAAAACACAAAGGAAATAAAGAACATATTTTACAATAATAAATCCTAATTTTTTTGAAGTATTTTATATCTTTGAACACCAACTGTGAATGTCAAGTGTTCCTAGTCACCCTCTGTGCCTAGCACATCCTAAAAACTGCTACCAATAGCATTAAACTAATATGTTCCCTTTTTATTTCTAGGAAGTAAAATCAGATGGCTATAGACATCACACAAACATGACTCACATGGAAGCTGAATGCATTATCAGAAATCAAAAAAACCAGAAAGATCTCTTCTGATAACCTAAATTAAATTCTTGAAAAATAGCAGCTGCAATTAAAAAAACACCTACTAGCTTCTGAAGGTAGTTTTATATGAAGCGTATAAAACTATTCAGAGATATATGGATCTAATACAGAAGGAATCAGGAGATCTATTATGTTATTATGTTGTTCTATGAACTTAACTACTAGCACAAAACAGGTTTCCTCTTCTCGTGCAAAGGGGAACTCCATTTTTTCCTGACCTTTGACAGGCTTACGTATTTTCTGTCCACAAAAGAAAATGTCTGTTTGGTCTCTGAGGCGAGCCAGTTCAGAATGTGTTTAGCACTGCCTCAGGAGTCAATTAAGAAGTAAGTCAAAAAGGCTGAAATTTTATGACAGTCTTTTTCATCTGCTAAAACCTCCCCTGCCATAAACCAGAAAGTACAACCTTTTGCTTTCTCTTTTCTGTGTCCATGAATGTGCACTACTCTCTACTCTCATGGTGAACTCAGAACATGTGTTTCTCCATTTATAAGGCCAGAATGGAAAAAAAAAAAATGGGGTCAACTCCTTATTCTGCATTATCAGAGAAGTCACAAAAATCCTACTTTATTGAGAGAGAGCTACGTAAACTGCATGTACAACAAAAGAAATCAACCCCAAACCAATACCTGCCAAAATTTTCAGTTCCATATACATCATTTTACACAGGCTAACAAGCCAATTACCTCTTTTTCAAGGCTGCATCTACACGCTGCTTATGCTTACAAGCTGGCATCAGCAGATCCCAGAACGATGCAGCTCTTGGCACTTCTGACTGTGCTCAGCGCGCGAGCGCTGGCTGGCATGCCACTAAGGCACAAGTAGGGTGAGTGGTTTATCAGACTGCCTGAGGATGTGGGTGAATTTGTTTCCTGGCCCGTACTACAGACACAATATTTACTGATGTTCTTTTGCCTGGTAGGTTTAGATGCCAAAAGCCTTTCTTTGTTCTGCTCATACAAATGCTACTGTAAGTCACTGTCATTTTCTAATGAGTTTCAGTAACTTCTTCCTGTGGTGGATAAGGGAACACCTGTCTGGTTGCCTGTGCAGGATCTGTGTTTGCCACAGGCTAAGCGATACATGCTGATCATTACCTCCTTTCCACCTTTGATGTTGTTATTAATTGTTCCTGTTTTCCTGGTCTTGACTCCCTCCTCCATATATGTTTTACTTGCTATTACTGCTCCTGTGTTCATTGGATATTGGTTTTGTACACATTTTGTACAACCGTAATAATTATAGATCATAAGGGGTTGTTTTCTTTGGGCAAGGATTTTAAGACCATTGCACAGCATAAAATGAAACCAGGTACCAAAATTGGATTCATCTCAGGACAAGCAAGTTTAGAGATATGAAGTAGTAAAATTATATCAGCATGGACTTTATACACCATAGAATCACAGAATGGTTTGGCTTGGAAGGGACCTAAAAGATCATCTAGTTCCAACCCCCTGCCATGGCTGGGCACACCTTTCACTAGACCAGGTTGCTCAAAGCCCTGTCCAACCTGGCCTTGAAGACTGCCAGGGATGGTGCAGCCACAGCTTCTCTGGGCAGCCTGTGCCAGTGCCTCACCCATTACCTCACCACCCTCACAGTGAAGAACTTTTTCCTCATATCTAATCTAAATCTAGCCCCTTTTAGTTCAAATCCATTCCTCTTTGTCCTATCACTACTTGCTCTTATAAAAACCCCCACATTTCAGCATGTAGACATAACCAGAAATAAGGGAACTCCAAGAAACACGTTGCAGGTGACAGCACATTAATCAGCCTACAGGCTGCTGTACACAAATGGAGGGAAATTAGAAATTACTTAGTTGCAGTATTGCCATAGTTATCTCTGGACTCCCAACACGACACACCAATAAGCACTGTGTTAGGTAAGCTTGTAGTTAGGTAAGCATGTAAAAAGTAATGACAGCAAGGCCACATTTACACAGAAAATTTGTTTTGATCTTGTTTTTTTCTTTGTTTTGTTTTTTTTTGCCCTATCCTCTGAGGATGAATCTTCATGTGTTTGGGTCAAGACACTGAGGCTTTATTTTACAATCTGTGAGAACAGAAAAGGTAAAGGAACTGGAAAAGGAAAAGATGGAATTGAAACATGAAGGGAAGTAACAGACATAAGGATATGGTAAGCAGTAATGGGTAGTTTTGGGAAAGACGGGACAGCAAGAAAAGGTGAGAGATCACAGGAAAGGAGAGGGCTTGGGAGAGCTACTAATATGGTGTGAGAGTCTCTGGCTGGAGATTCCTTCCTAAGGAGAAGAAACTGCAAGAGGCAGCCTGGAGCAGTTTAGGTCCAACAGTAAGGGCATGTACTGGACTATCATGTTTTGAACAGTATTTCTGCCAGTGGCTTGTACTGCTGCCTCCTTAAAAAGCCTATAAACCCCCCAGTCACGCTACTAATCCACAGAAAGGCTACAGAAGAATTGAGGCAATTGAACCCTCTGCCACACCGGAGGAACCAGGGAAAGCAAGGGCTACTTCCCTGAACAGTGATGGTTCCTTCAGCCTTCATGAGACCTCCTGCTTGTAAACAACCACACAGAAACTTGAAGACAGGCAGCGAACCAAACCAGAATGGGATCATTTGCACCTGACTCACAGTCCCTAACACTCTATTGGAGAAACTCACACTGGACCATGGCTGGTGAAGCAGATAGCAAAGCCTTCAGCGGATCCTGGTGAGAGCCCATACTGCGGCTCCACTCCTAAGTTTGACTCTTCTGCAGTGGTCTCCTGCCTGCATAAGAGTAAAGACTGAAAAGGAGAACTTCACTCAGGCTCTTGAAGTAAGAATACTGACATGTATTTAATAGGATGTGATATGTCAGCCAGAGAGATGTGCCTGCTTTACCTGGCCCTTACCATCCCGGTAACACTAGTAAGAGCAGAAGTGATGGAATTTTGAATGACAATGTTTGAGCCACATCTTTTCATCTGATGCTATTCCCAATAGCTTTGAACTCTGCCTCTGACAGAGGATAAAAATAATAAAGTCCAAGTTCAGGATGCTCAGCACTGATGGAGCTGATGCGAGCTCACAGCTGGCTGTGAGCACTGATGCTAAGATGTAAGAGCTGGCTTTCAGATCAGCACTAGAGCCTGTTTCATACTATCAAATCTTAATGTCTTAGTGATCTACAGAAACTTTTAATGGTCAGCTATTTTGTAAAGACATTAATCTCCTGCTGAGGAGTGCCCCTTGAAGTAGGTCTCAGTGTTTGCTACAAGCCAGTGGCTGTTACAATGTTAAATGCCATGATAATTATTTCATGCTCACATGTAGAGTGACTAGGGCCAGAAAGGGGAGGTGGATAAAGCAAACAACATCTTATCAACACTGCTCAGAAATCTAAGTATTTAACAACTACTTTGAAAGACTGAATTTTACCCACAGTTGAGACAGCTTTTGTATGTCTTTCTCTGTGAGAATATACAACAAATAACTGTAAGACCACCATTTAACAAAAGGTGCCCACCTTTCAGATTCACTCCATTACAAATTGAGCAAAGACAAATTTGAGACCCCAAAGTTTTGAAGCCAAAATTTTGAAAAGGCTTGTATTAGAAGAGATGGGTGGCATAAGGTGAGGCATCAAAAATGCCCAACCATAAATATTTATCCTGAATATATTACAATACTGATGGAAGTTTTATCAATAAATCTAAATCTCCTCAGACCCTATGCTCTGAACAATTTATCTGGAGTTAAGGACTGTTGAGTCAGAAAACTACTAGGTCTGCATTAATGAAGCAAAAAGAAAGGTGGTGTGACCTGTGTTACTCACTTCTGCCACTCCTGCTCCAGAGACTCAAATTCTAAAATGAAAGAAGGGTACACACACTTGCTAGGTATTTTTCAGGCCTGCAATGTACTCAGAGAGCACATGATTTTATTAGTGTGTATGTTTACCAGGAGAACCCATGAGAACACCTCTTTTGTGTGCACAAAGAGTGACTCAGCTGGATTGCCCTGGCTCTCAAAGCAGATAATGAAATGGAAATAACTTCATCTATCAACAAATTGTGAGGTCCACTGATGCCAAATTTCATCTCATTGAGCATGTCAGCCATCTGACAGGTGGCAATTTCACAAAGCAAGAGCTATGGGATGGAAAACACACAAATACACATCCTTTTACACATTCATTGTGTAAATAGTGCCTTTTTGTTTCAATCCATTTTCAGTATCTATGAATAAAGCAGCTGATAAAGGATGAAAATCATAAAGGTTGAACAAGGAGTGCTCTTTCAAACTGGGACATCTGCTTTCACACTGAGTAAGAAGGATTTCTCTTGTTGTAAAAAACTGCTGAAACAAAACTGAATTAAAATAATAAGAGCTTAGCCCATTTTTTCTTCTTTTTTTTTTTTAGCCTCAGAATTATACAGGTTATTCAAGTGAAAACCACATCTATCTAATACAACAGCTATATATAATTTCATATGATAAAATAATCTGTTGTTGTAGCATCAGTTATTCTTTAGAGGAAAAAAAATCTAAATGGTATTACTACCCGTGCTGCATTCTGGGTGAACAGTTTCAAGTGACTAAAAGAGTTAATATATTGTGGGACTGAGTACTCAGTGGTAAGCCATGCATTTTCTTCCCCAGAAGGTCTGAGACATCCCTAACTGTCTGCATTTCTGTCAACATTTAGCCTCTGTGAAGTGCACTCTGAAATGGCATCAGCCAAGAAGGCAGTGTTATTTAATTTACAGTGTACTTATTTCCTTATCAGTGTGCTGAATTCTGTAATTAATCCTGAGCACCAGGGCAACAGGCTCACAGACAGAAAAACAAATATACTCATAAAATTGGGGGGGGGGGGGGGGATGCCTGGAGGACTGGCAATAGCAGGTGGAAAAAACTGCAATTCCAGTAGAAACCTCTTATTTTAAAATTGAAGTGTGAAACATAGATTTTTAAATATAGCAGACAATTGGAAGGTTGATCCAAGAGGCTTTCTGATCCATGTCAACAGGAACTCTGTGGCTGCAGTCTTTGGTATAGATTTAGAGAGAAAAGAAGGAGTGTTGCTACACGAACTGATCAAGCAAGTTAAAAATAGGGAAAAATTCCATTTCAGTTAGAAACTTAAACACCAAAAGCTCCATAAATCTATCCCATAATCCTTTTAAGACCAGTCTTATGCTCATTTTGTGAAGACTAAAGCAAAGGAAATAGCATGGAAGATTTAAGTATAGATACCATAAATTAAAATTAGAGACTTCTGGATTAGGAGACATTTGAGCCTGTGGTTTAAGTTAGGAAGAAAGTGCCAATGGATTTGCTCAGTAATCTCGGCAGTCCATCTAACCCTCATTTTGCTAACACCATGACAGAGAGAGTAACTGTTGCCTGTCTCTACTGCTGTAGCCTGTAAGGATTCAAAGTAGTCTGTAAGGATTCCATGAGCTTCAGCGAATTATCTCAGAAACAGTTTTGATCTAGTACCATGGCAGTCCTCTGATGTGACATGCTAATGACCCACAGGGAACTAGTAGGAGGGAAAAGAAATACAGGACCACATTGTTATTGTTCCACATTTATCTCACCCTTGCACTACACATCTGTAAAATGCAAATTTAAAACACTGGCCGAAAAAGGTAGGTTGGTCCTTAACGATTGCTCAGAGGCCTCCAGTTTCTCTGCCATAGAGGATGGACATCAGGGGGCCTCAGGCATCAGACCTTTCTCAATTATTTGCAGGCCAGACTCTGACCTTATCAAGCCTTAATGAAAAACGTCCTCAGCAATCACCCTTATTCACTCAGGCAGTTGTATATCTGTGTTTACTCTCCTTCTTTCCATGAAGCTTTCTACCTTTTCAATTGTTCTTACATGAAATGGGAGGGGGGAGGGGGGGAGGAAGAAAACAAAACAAAGGAGGTGTACTCACTAGGTAGCAAAAGGAATGAATCTGAAGTAGTTGTGTGATTTTGAGACAGTGGTGCAGTGATAGGAAATACCTGGTTGGGACAGAAGAAAGAGATGGGAACAGTGCAGGAGTTTCCCTCAGACGGGTATAACCTTGTCCCAGGGTCAGCACAACCACAGAAAACTTGTGTGAGAGCATGCAGTAGTTATAAATCTGCCCATCTTTGATAATAATTACTTTAAAACCAGTGATCGCTCTGCTTGCATTCCATCAAATAAAAGCTTCATATGTTTGGGTTTTTTAGTTGCTGATTCACACTCAGAAAAGATAATTAGTGAGCATCTCTATTAGCAATACAGAACCCCTCCTGTGTAAGCCCCTTGCATGTGACTTCTCCCATTAGCCATTTTTTCATGGCTTTTATTTGCTACTAAAGGAACAGCACATGTGAAGTGATGTTTGGCATTTACAGTATTGTAACAGCTGCCTGCTATGTGATGAGTTTTTAAAACTAATTCTGAGAAAATCAGAGTGCATGAAACCAAATTGTAAAGATCCTGACTACAGACACACTAATCCTCTACAAAGACAGTACTACTGACAGATTAAAACATTCAGAAAAGAAGCTGTGGTCACATCTCCAGGCAGGCTTTCTTAATGATGATTTATAAAAAATCGTCCTTAACTAGACTAGAGCTGCCATGGAAGGCCAGAAATGCTCTCCTCAGTCAGCCTTGTTACTTAAAATACAGCTATGCAGTCAAACCCAGAAGTAAACATAACTAAAACAGTAAAGTCAGGAGCTCAAAAATTAGGAAATCCCAGATAAAGTTGCCCTTTCTGAATCATTGGTCTTGCCCGCCTTCCTTGTCTTATGGGTGGTGCACACAACACAAAACTATTCAGTTTGGTAGTTGCCTCATTTTTAACCACATGACCCCAAGCCTTCACTGAAAAATGTCCAATACAAAGGAAAAAAAGAAAGATACCTTGAATGATTTCACAAGCTTAACATCAGAACTTTAGGATAAGAAAGAAGGACACAATTAAATTTTAAGTGCCAAGCTGAACTGTCGTCTATGCGATATTTTTATTTCATTTAGCATGTGTGTTCTACTCATTGCTTAGAGAAGTCAGAAGTGCTCCAGATGAAATGAGATGTAGAGGAATACTAGAGAAAATTGAAAAGCCAAAGTAGTGTCAGGAACTGTATCACAAATGAAGTAAAAGAGAGTATATATCGTGGCAGAAGACTGAGGAAAAAACAAGGAAAATAGGGAAATAACCTGCTTTTTCAGTATCGAGTGCTACATCTGGTAACAGACCTGTTAACCTATTGGAAAACTTTGTCTCGGTGTGACTCATGTTTGTAGACATCTGTTCTACAAATACATGGGGTGACATGTCTCTCATTCACTTCTGCTGTTGTTTAGCATTGACACACTTCCCCAGTGGCTGGTCCTAGCAGAGGATCTATCCACTCCCTCCACAATTCTGCAAACAGAATGCCTGTTAAATGACCAGTGAGACAACCTTTGAGAAAAAAAAAAACACCTTCAGCTTGCTTGCTACCACTGCCATTCTCTGCAACATCTTTAAAAGCTCACTTAACTGTTTTTGTCTGTGTATCTACTTGAAAATTTTAGTCTTAAGGAGTACCAGCTATCTGGCCAAAGTACTTATAAAAGAGACATCAGAATTATTCACAGCCCTACGCTACTTCACAAGTTACTTTTATAGTGGAGATGATGAAGCCTTGTGATATGATCTTATAGTATAGTACAGCAATACTGCAATTACCAAATATTTTCCTTAAAATATATTCCACATGTTTAGTTTGTTGTTTTTTTTTTTTTTTCCCCACAAACTAGCAGTGAGAGTCTCTTCACTATAAACAAAGCCAAATATTAACCTGCAAAGGCAAGGAGGCAATTTGCCTGCTCACACCTACATTGTCTTTAGCCTGCATCAGAAATAATAAAAACACTATAAGACATGCATTCAGTTTTAAAGCATGAAATATTACAAATATGTCTGGAATATGTGGAAAACCACATTTCTAGCAACTTACTTTCACTGGATGAATAGTCCTGTGGATCAAGTATCCCTGATTCCTGCAGTGATCTAATACAGGAGTCCACCAGCTCCAGACCAGTGGTGAGCTCATCTTCTATATCCTTCTGACCATCTGTAATAAAATGAGCAACATAAGAATGTATATAAGAAGGCAAAGGGTAAAACCAGCTAAATGTGACTAAGCCTTCACAGCTGATGAAGAAAATGCTAACACACCAAGATCACATAGTAAGAGGAGGCTGGCCGTATTGAAAAGTATGCCATCCTTTGAAAGCTAGCCTTGGATTAGTAAAAGCAAAATGAGAAAGTTCATGCCAGATCTTAAAAAAAAGTGAGAGGGACATGTTTAGCAATGCCCCTCACAAAACTCTACATTTTGAGAGCGTTCTCAAAGAGAACACAGTGTGCTTTTTGTCAACCCTAAAAACTTTTGCCAAATTCCACCAGTTTTGAAGTAGGGTTTTCACACACTAGCAATGAAAAAAAAAAACAACCCAACAAATTGCATAAATAAATGTTGTTTTCCCCTCTGTCTTCTTCAGGAAATATGATCATTCTAAGAGAGGATATATGCAGCACATATACGTAGATAAGTACATTACCTTGTGTTTGCCAGTGAAACTGCTCTTCCGTTGAACTGAAAAGAGGGAGAAAAGTGTTATTTTCTTATGAAATGATTCAGTAATGTGCCATCAAAATTCAGCTGTAAATCTATTCTGAAGGAACTGATCTAAGGATAAATGAACTGACTTAAGGATAAATAAGAAAACATATCAAGGATTGTTTTACATATTTTTAAGTGAATGACTTGCACAGCATTCATTCAGCAGGAGGGAAGCATCTTCACTTCTTAATTAAGTAATTCCAAATATACATATAGTAACTGCCCTTAGTCTTGATATACAAATTATACTATTCCAAAGCAAAAACATTTTGCAACTTTTTTTGATCCTCCTATTTGTCGGATTTTTTATTTTTATAGAGAAAGTTATAAACTGCTTTCTCAAGTGAACATTACATGTGCTTTCTAAAAGAAATTACAAGTATGGCTCTTGGTTCTACTAATCATTATGTGCATTTTTATACTATCCAAATGTGCAGCTAAGTTAATTCAATTGGCCTACACAAGAGAGTAAATTTAGATGTGTTTGTGCTTCTAAGTACAAGCACTTAAGCAATGGAAGGTCTTAATTTTAAAATAATGAACATGCACTCTAGAGGATGGGTTAGGTAGGGTGGTTTTTTTTCTATAAAATGAACTCTATAGTCAAATAAATGATAAAATGAATGATCTATTCAATTAGGCAATGAGTACACTTTCCTCCAAGGCATGATCTGTTTATGCTTCAATACAGGTCCTCATGCCAAGAATACAAAAAGGATTGAAGTTACTCAGTAATATAATAGCCATTCTTTTGATAACAGTAAACTGATTTATTATAGTCATAATTAAAACATTTTTCTGTACATTTTTACAAGATATTTGTACAGGAGAACAAAATGATCTGTTGCATCCACTGGTGTAAATAAATAAAGACAGTAATTACTTTAACTTTTCAAACAATAAATTTATTTCTCTCTGACATTGAGAATAAATGTTCTTTTTACTGAGCAAAAGGATTTTAAATCTTGAATTATTTTCCCTTTTCCCAAGACATGCTGGATCTCTTATGAATATGTGAGTATAGCTCCTAGTATCTATGCTCTTAACAAGAATAACAAATTAAATTATTTCTTCATATTATTCTCTCTTTACAGGAAAAGAACTTGGGTTAATCATTTATCAGGTTTGATAGTATTAAAAAAAGTGTACTTGCCTAATTTACATGGAAATACTTCTAAAAGGACAACTTTCAATTTCTAATTGGCATCTAAAATGTTAATCTGACAAATTCAAGTCTATACATGACCATCAGTTTCCAAATATCTACCATCTGTGCTTTATATTGACTCACTGTGGTGAGATTTCATAGATGAAGAAGCTAGCCTTTGAATGAGACAATCAAAACGCTTGCATTCAAGTCCTCTGAAGTTAATAATATGGAAGACAAACATAGCCAGTGTTGTCTGGCAAATAATAATGGCAAAGTACTAAACTGGAAGATATTACTGTAATATAAATAACCTTTTCAAATGGAGCCCTAGTGGGTGGTGACTAGGGATAGTGGCTCTTTTTGGAAAGATACTTTTTCTAATTTGAAATTCCTTTTGCCTGATTTTCAGAATCGCTGAACAACTGCAGCTTCTGCTGACACAGTGGGACTTGAGAGCAATCTTCCTTTCTGGAATTTGCATCATTCATAATAAGCAATGTATTACTTTACACTGCACGGTCCTTCTTCTAGTATCCAGAATTCTATGTGATAGATACCACTTCAAAAGACGGAAAAAAGTAATATCTCAGGTGGCATTCTTGCTGCCAGAATGACATACTGAACATTGCTGGCAAGAACATGGTGATGTAGAAGACTGTGCCACCTGATCCACATCAGCAAGAAAAGAAAATCAATTCTGTGCAAAGGGTAAATTATCATTTTCAGGAATTCCAGCTTAGCCCTTTTTAAGCAGCAAGTTTGTATAAAATGTAGATGTTATTATTAACTAGTGGCTTATTAATGATCCCTGATATAACTACTCTGGCTTCCATAGAAACATTTTAATGTATTCACCTTAAGAAATCCTAAATAGGAAGGTCTAAAGAAGGTTTGCAATAAATTTTGATCATATTTTGGCTTTTCCAGTTTTAGTCTGGCTTCTCCTCACAACTACTGTAATAAATACTATATTTTTTATAGTCAGGGTAACAGATTCACCATTTATTTTTATTTTTCCCTAATGCAATCTTCTCATTCAAACTATGGAACAGGCTACCAAGGGAACTGGTGGAGTCACCATCCCTGGAGGTATTTAAAATATGTGTAGATGCAGTGCTTCCGGATATGCTCTAGTGGTGGACTTGGTAATGCTGGGTTAACATCTCAACTTCATGATCTTTAGGGTCTTTTCCAACCTAAATGATTATATGATTCTATATTAAAGTGTATTTGTCCCTACAAGGATATGAATACATTCTGGTATGAAGAGCGTGCCGTTTCCCTAGTTAAATTAATGCTCTTTAACTTCTGAATAGTCCAATATGGTTGCACATGACAATTGCCATTTCTTGGTTACAAACTCATGCCCTAGTTTTGCAGACAAACAAGTAAAGGGCTTCCTTGGAAAAATCTTATTAGAATTTGTCAGTTTAAACTTAGATAACCTGCTTTTTTCTTTTTTTTTCTTTTTAATCTTTTTTTCTTTTTAATCTTAGCCTTTTTTTTTTCTCCATTTTTTTTTTCAAATGAGCTTTTCCCCATTTGTCCTGAAAATGATTCCTGATTGAAGCAACCTGACATGTCTGTGCAGTGAGCCTTTGGGCTGTCACACAACTGTGCCAAATCTGCTTGAGTAAATAAAAAGTACTTTTCGTGCTTTTCTTTTAGGTGTTTTCCAGCTTTACAAGAGACAGCAGTACAACTGACTGTATACCCACATCAAATAGATGAAAAGAAAAAAAACCAAAAACTAGAATCATAGAATTGACTAGGTTGGAAATGACCTTCAAGATCCAGCCTTTACCCCAAGACCGCCACTAAACCATATCACTGAGGGCTCCATCTACATGGTTTCTGAACACTTCCAGAAACAGTGATTCCACCACTTCCCTGGGCAGCCTGTTCCAATTCCTGATCACCCTTTCAGTGAAGAAATCCTTCCTAATACCCAATCTAAACCTCCCCTGGTGCAGCTTGAGGCCATCACCTCTTGTCCTGTCACTTGTTACTTGGAAAAGGAGAACAACTCCACCTCACGACAACCTCCTTTCAGGTAGTCGTACAGAGTGGTAAGGTCCCCCCTGACCCTTCTCCAGGCTAAACGCCCCCAGTTCCCTCAGCTGCTCCGCATCAGACTTTTTCTCCAGACCCTTCACCAGCTTTGTTGCCCTTCTCTGGTCTCGCTCCAGCACCTCAGTGTCTCTCGTGTAGTGAGGGGCCCAGAACTGAACACAGGATTCGAGGTGCGGCCTCACCAGTGCTGAGTACAGGGAGATGATCACTGCCCTGGCCCTGCTGGCTGTGCTATTTCTGATACAGGCCAGGATGCTGTTGGCCTTCTTGGCTGCCTGGGCACAAGCTGGCTCATGTTCAGCAGCTGTCAATCAGCACCCCTGGTCCTTTTCTGCCGAGCAGCTTTCGAGCCACTCTTTGCTTGGGCTGTTGTGACCTAAGTGCAGCACCCGGTACTTTGCCTTGTTGAACCTCATACCACTGGCTACGGCCCATCAATCCAGCCTGTCCAGATCCCTCTGCAGAGCCTTCGTATCCTTCAGCAGGTCAACACTCCCAGCCAACTTGGGGGCAACTGAAAATTTACCAAGGGTGTGAACACCTAATGATTCACTTCCAAAGCATGTGCTGGGGAGCAGCAAGGGCACCTTGGACTCAGGTGAACTCAAGAAGTCAGGAGTGTGCCCAAAAGCCCTGGCAGCAGAGACAACAGTGGGGCAAAGGCAACTTACATCTAACTCCCGCCCGATGCACACATTTTGCACACTACCTGGTCACAGCGGTACTTGCAGAATTGCTTGGGTTTAGACATAACATGCTCTAATGTGAGGCCTGACTCCCTTCAGATTAATGCCTTTTGATAGCTTCTGAAGCATCTTGTGCAAGAAAGAGGCTCACCACACTGTACACACATAGTACCGTATGTACTATGCAGCCTATGGAAATTCTTTTTTCTTAGCCTGTGCACCGACGTACATCAGTGCAAATGCATACTGGGCCATGATTTGGCTATTCAAGTCCTATGTCTTACTTGGAAGAACACCATAGCAAAAAAACTCAGCTCTTGATAGGAAGGGATATAGTCCTTTAATTATCCAACAAATGTTTGTCTGTCTCTTCTTTGTGTGAAGTCATTCAGCTTACAGTTGTCACTCATTTTTTTTAGAAAGTGCTATAGCTATCTGCTACACAAAAATATTTCTTCTGTTTTCTAAAACAATTCATGAAATTATATCTAACACTACTATAGAACAACTATGAAAGGATTTTTATAAGGAGTTGTATCAGCACACAATCTTTTCAATTATTTCTGCAATGGAGCCACACAAACATCACTGTGTATAATTACAGGCAGAAACTGTCTCACTGATTTCTAAATTGTTATTCTGGTTGTAGAAGGTGGACTAAAAAAGATTCAGAAGTATTCCACAAAAAGCAAAGAGTTTGAGAAACTAATACTGCATCTACAGCAAAGGAGAAGCAGATTTTAAATCAGTGGTACACTTCAGGTTATCTGCAAAACAGTATGCAGTCTTTAGTATCGACTATCGGGGGGAAAAAAAGCCAAACCAAAATCCTAAGAATAAATTTTACACTAAATAATCCCATGAACACATAGCAACCGCTCAATAAATATACAGAAGACCACCCCCAAGTGCAAGTTTTTTTTGTTGCCCAATTTAAAATTAAATGCCTGTACATGTGACACAATAACGTCTCTGAAATATTTAATCAGACTCTATTAGTCAGCTGTGGTATCAACTTGGCTACTATATCAACAAGTCCTTTTGATGTTCCAACAAACCTAATGGGATCACCTATAATGATCTTGGATAATGTAATCAAACAAATCAACAAATCAAATAAACAATACTGCCACAAATCCAAATATATTTTACCAGTGGCTGCTCTTTTGTACCCTATGAATTTCGGACTGACTTTTTAAATTATTACAAAGTTGTCCTTAGCTGTAGATGCCAGAAAACCATTCAAGTAGTTAATTCCTACCTATATTGGAAAGGCCTTGATACAAGTCCCTACAGGGAAAAATAATTATCTATTATTTTTCTCACACAAATTATTGTTATCCCCGAAGTTTTACAAAATCAATAGCAGAACTTTGTGGCTGTGCTATGAATTTTTTGTACATCTTTCCAGTGATGCACGGAAATATTCATAGCCAGGTTTTCAGAAAGGTCTGAAAATAAATGCTTTCTCCTGCATTTAATACTTGGAGGAGTTAGCAGACCTAAGTTTCCTTTAAAAGCAACTTTTTAACTGTTCCAGTTCTATTTATATCCATTTTTTTTCTATACTGATTGTGCTTAATAATAATTGCTCTATTTCTTCTTATTTAAATGTGGTTTAAAGTTCAGTGTGCTACACTGCTAAGGGTGGTATTTAAGTACAGAGCAGCAGAGAAAGCCAGAAGCAGTTTTGCATTCCACACAGAGTGCTGCTTAGGTGCTTGCAAAGCGGGCAGCAAAGACTGCTATTTAATGGAGAGAGCATACCTAATACAGTCTGTTTCCCTGTGGTTTTTGACCATCACTCCTGAAATGGCCGAGTATCAATTATACCAATTTTTACTGAATTCATTTCACATACACCAACTCTCCACAAATATTTTACCGAGCTTTTGATTGAACTTAGCCGTCTAGAAACAAAACACGCGCTACTTAGCCTGCAGTATCAGTTTCAGTTCAGCAGATAGCTACTTGTGTAACAGTGAAGACAGAATCCTTTCCCAGTGGAAACCTGTGAAGCTCTGATGTTCCAAGGAAAAGAATTTGCAGGAAAACACATAATGCAAATAAAATACTAGTTATATTTTATTTAACTTTAAACTTGGAAGCAATGACAGTACAAGGGAAAAAAGTATTGTGACAGGACTATTCTCATGCTTCCCTGGTGTCCGTTTTCTGGCCCTTATGTATCCCACACAGGATACTGGGCTAGCTAGACCTTAACTCCAAACCAGTACTGCCATACTTTTAGTCTTATTTAGAGAGGCTAAAATCAAATCAAATTACTTAATTTTGAAATTTACCTAAATTAATTAAGAAAACGATGAGGGTTTACAAGGATGATGGCTGGATTTCTGCTAACGTAATGTCTGTTCTTCTGTCTGCTTCAAAACTATCTTCATTTGAGAAAGGAGCTCACTTCCAAAACTGAAGGAAGAATAAACATAGAACACTTTAGGTTGGAATGACCTCTGGGTATCTATCAGTCTAGTCCCTACTTAAGCTGGACTAACTTCAAAGTTATGACCTGGACACAATGCTGTAGCAAGGCATGCAGGAGAATCCCTCAGTATTTTGCTGTTCAGAACTTGTTTAGTTAATTTTCATTTATTGAGAGAGAAAATAAAAGCTGATGAAAGATAGTTAGAGCTGGTTGGGAAGTTTAGGTAAGACAACTGAAGTCTTACAAGGGAGCAAAACTGGCTTTTATAATGTAACAAGACTAAATGACCAGAGAAGAAGAAACAAGGGTGGGACAACAACAAACAGGTTCAAACTGCTGATGGAATTTTTTGATGGAAATTTTAAAAAAAGTACTAAAACATCATGGAAGCAGCCACCCCCATCCAATTAGAGAGGAGGTGGCAAAACCATGCTGCTCTTAGAAGGCTGTTTGATAAATTTATTAGAAAGACCTGATCTTTGTTTCAGCTTCAAGCAACTCTACTACATCCCAGGATGGTCTCTCCAGTTCTATAACTGATATTATCTTAATCTGTGCTGCTGTCATCTTGGTGATTGTTACATAAAGGAGTATAAACACAACTGCATAAATTAACACCTTATACCACCAGAAACACTGAGCAATGGAGAAACTCAGTTGTTCTAGAAGCAGGCAGTACAAAAATCATGTATGCAAGAACTGATGAGTCTTAAATTTACATTTCAGCGGATGAATGTAAAGGCAGAAAAGTACTACTTTCTAACCTAAAATGCTGAATGAAGGTAATTTGGCCCCTTAGGTGGGGGATAAGCATACAGATCAAGCCCTAAACAACTGATAATGATTTATGATTTTAACTATGGGAGTGAAAATTCTTATTTGTAAACTGTCTGTTTGTATACAGAGTTGACAAATTATCCAAGTAACTAAAATGGCACATGGTAATAACAGCTATTTAGCTATATGGATAACCTTTAATCACACATTCATTACTGAAAATTACTGAAATTATATTAATGCAAGCTGACAAAAAATAAATGTAACCTTTAGACAGATTTGGAGATTTGCTGTAAGCACACAGTCTTTTTATTCTGGCTATTTCCACCACTGAGGCTCAGAGTGGAAAATGAGAATCAGTTCCCCAAGAAAATAATGTTTCTTCCATTATTCAGTGCCTACCAGTAACTACAGAAATGCAACACAAGGAGACACTATGCATATAAAACCAGGCTTGTAAGTCAGATATTTGGTAAAGACAGATGTAAGAAATATATTATAATTCTATTTTAAAAAATAGTAGGTAGACATTAAAGAGAATATTCCTATCTCCCAGATATCATACTAGTAATACTGAGAGCAATAATATTTTGAGTCATCTTTATTCTTAGAAGAATATTACAATATAAAATGTTGCGAAAGTTACTTGACAACAAAAACAATACTTTGAGGTTTTGTTAACGAAAGGATGAAACCACCTTTCTACTTAAATATACTCTACATCCAGAACATGAAGTTTCACAAGACAGCTAAATATTGAATCTTTTCATCCTGGTGTATGCCCATAATTTACACATTTCAATAGTAAGTTAAAACTTTGCAAGAGAACCAATGTGTAGTTTAGGTCTGTGAGCCAGGTAAACCATGAAGAGCTGTAACAGTAGGAAGACTTAAGACTGAAAAGTAGATCACATCAAAAGTTATCTTTGAAGTTCTACTCATGACTTCTTTCTTCCATTTTGCTTTGCATAACCTATCTACTGCTCATTGCCTGAATATCCAAACAAGTACCAAATTCCTGTGTGCACCTGTTATCATTAGGGAGACCAAAGTGGAGAAGAAATTGGACCAGTAGCGAAAGCTACCTGTTACTTTATTATCACAACATTTTCCAATTAAAACCTGGCCCTAATATAATAAAAAAAGTGACTTCACAAATACTACATGTTCTCATGATGCATTGAAAAAAAATATAGTGGGCTTAGCTATGCACTTGTATAACTTGTAAGAATTTAAAAGAGAGACAGTCTTATTAGTTATGGTAGCACTGAGGTTGTACCTCTGAACCGCTGAACAGAAGAATTCAAATGCTTAGATGGCTTGCTTGATAAAACCAAATTCTACCTGTGCAGTCCTCAAAGCATTTCATATTAAAGAAGCTGTAGTATTTTGAAGTATTAAGACAGGGCACTGATCTTCATTCTACTCAAAGGGCCATCTAGGACTTTCTGGAAAGTCTGTGCAATTATGCAGAAAAATGTTCAAAGCGTATGAGGTTAAATAAAAGCAGTAATTTTTTCTGCTGACTCTGCTGAAAAAGCAGACAAGGGAAATGAAACACAGATCTCAAGTAAGTGGCTGAGCTTTACATTTTTTTACAAGCCCTTTGTTTTGGTGGAAAGGTTGCTGAACCACAGGAAAATTAAGTTCTTGGCCACCTACGCAAATCCCTCTCTAGGGTACCTCAACATCACTTGTTCAAAACAATTCATTAAAATTCTTTCTTCCACATGGCTGCTAGATCCAGAATCCAGTTGGTTTTCACTACAGCTCATGCCACTAAGTAATACTTTTCTCTCCATGCCCATCCTAATCACATGTTCCATCATCAGAAACAGTACATAAACATAAGTTACCAGCTCTGCATTTATTTTAGCTTTCTTTTCTCTAATTACACTAACTTGAATTTTGAGGGGTTCTCAACGGAGTTATCCTATCATTAACTTTGCAACTTCTTTCCCTTTAAATATCTTAATCTAGCTTTAAAAGCTGATTGTAAAACTGAAAATTTTCTATTACTTGTTCAGAGCATCTTGGAAACAGTCCAATCGAAAAGCTAAATCTGTTTTCACTGGCAAAAGAGAGCTAATATGAAAAGAGAGGAGACTGATTTTTTTTTTTTTTTTTTCCTCTTTCCCCCCTAAATATGAATCACATAAAATCTGTTCTGGACTTGACAAGATTAATTTCTCACAGTATAGAAATGCTAAAGCTCATAGTTGAAAACAAGAAAGCAATGTGTTTTGTGGCCATTTTGAAGAAGAACAGTGTCTGCGAGTTAGCTGATGGGCAGTCAGTGTCAAAAGCAGAGACGGACTTTTAATCTCAATCATTTAGTTCACTCCCTTGATCAAAGTAGGGCCAATGAGCAGTGGTTGGAAGCTATTACCAGTCTTCAATTGTTAAAAACTGTACCCAGATCTTAATGGTTTTACACTTTAAAGAATATAATGAGTAAGGAAAAAGTCTATAAAAAAAAACATGAAAAGGCCCACTTATAAGGAAAAATGGTCGAACCATTTCAACAACTTTTTGTGTTGAACAATTCAGTTCAACACAAAACTGAACAGGACAACTGCATGGTTTTTACTATAATAAAGAAAAAAAAATTGCATTTAGGATGGGACTGGAATAAAAGTGATCTATACAGAGTCAAAAACTACATCTGGCCTCTTTGCAGTGAGAATTACGTTTTACTGAGGGATCATGACAAGGAGAATTCAAACAACTCTCTACATCTACAGTACACTCTACATCCCATGATGAACTATATAATCTCCAGTCCAAAACTGAGATAACTAAGATAATCACAGATTTTATTAATCTCTAAAACTGGGGATGGCACTTTCTAAACAGAAATTATGAATTATTTGCCGTACGCACACAATCTTTTTATTCTGGCTATTTGTACCTACTTAATACACGGAGAAAGAAACTAAACCAACCACAGCTCAAGTATAGGCTGAGTTCCAAAGTTATATTTTTTCTAAGAATTCATATTGTAATGGTCAATAGGAAAATAAATAAATTCACTTGGTTTTATTAAGACTTCATACAGCACATAAAATGGTAAATTTCTCTCAAAGAGTAAAACTAGGAAATATAGACCTAATATATCTGGAATTCCATCAGGGATTTAACCCATTATCAGATGACACTGCCAAGTTAATTGCTTAAAAAATAAAGTGGGAAGCAGTAAAATATTTGAACAGTTGGTGTAAATAAGGTCAGACAAGAGACATCCAGTGGTGTTGAGTGACAGGGAAATGATGCAGAATTACTCAAAAATGAGTCATGATGGAATATATATTTTCACAACTCTGTAAGACAAATTCAGCCAGCCTGAAGATGTGAAAAGATCGGTACCTGAAACATATTAAAGCAGTCTTCTGATATCAGACAAGACTGTGGTTTTTTTGTTCCTTAGATTAATTCCAGCCTCGTATTACCATGACTTGGATTTAATTTTTTCAGGAAACTAAGATTGAAAACAGTCTTCCTTCTCCTTGGACATAATGAAAAAAAGAGGAAATGTTCTTTGAACAGGAATTCTGAAAACACTTCATGGCTACCTATAAAATAGAACTTATAATAGCAATACAACTTCTATTACTCATAAATAGGCCTTTAATAAACTGCTCCAAAATGTACTGCCAAAAATATGGACAGTCAAATGGACAGACATTGAGGAAACCAATGTTTACTATAATTACCACTACATGCATAAAACAGTAAGTTAAAACATTATTGGATCAGGAGTATTTATTAAATTAAATTAAATCCAACATGGAAACACTGTCTGTAACTGAAAGAGAAAAAAAAAGCATAGGACAGCAAAGAGTAGACGCAAAGCTACATTAAAGCAGAGCTATTTGTTTCCATGAGCACCACAGTATTTGCACATGTTCCATCTGCATTTTGCAGAATACTTTAATCTTCCAAAATGGCAAATACAAGTTAGTTTTCAGAGCCTGAAACAAAATTTTGCAATTATAAACATCCAAATGATTCCCTAACACACTTATTTACAAAAGTTAACTTTTTAATTATCATGATGTCAGTGTCTTGTAGCTATTTATAAAGACTTGTATCTAAACCAAATACTATTAGACAAACTGCATGTGAAGTGTAGGTGATGCAGTGTAGTGGATACAAGTTTTCTGTCCTATTTTTACTTAAGTCATTGTTTTCATCACTGACAGACAGAATTTTAAAACATGTTCTTCTGCAGCACTGTGAGCTTAGGAAAAACTGTCTCCTCAAGACTCAGGTGCACAACAAAGTCTAATTTATAACAGTAAAAGTGAGTTTGAGAATTATTGTGTAATTAAAAAAAAATAAAAAAAATAAAAAAACAGCTTGCACAAAACCACAGGTACTGCTCCATCTGTCACAGGCCAGGATCCCTCTGCGTACAAAGTCCACGCCAGGCAGGGGCAGAGCAAAGAGCTGGAGATCCTCACAAGAGGCAATCTCATCATGACTACCAACACCCTCGCCAGCCATGTCCACAGGGCAAGCTGGCCCAGCACCGGGGGGAAGCCGGAAACACCCAAGCATGGGAACGAACATCTCATCAGTACTAGGGGAGGAGGATCAAGAAGGATTTCCCAGTAGATTTGCGTGAGGAAAATTCTCCTACAGCAGACTGTGCTTATAAAAATGGTGGCTTGACTGCCTAGGTCATGCCTGTCCACCCCAATCTGACAGAACTGCTATTTAGCTGCTAACTGCACCTGTACTACAAAAGTGCTGTCTTTCTTTAACATCAATTGTTTGGGTTTGTTGGTTTTTTTTATCTTTTTCTTTTCCTTTTTTCTTAGAGCCATTATCTCCTCCACCTCCCCTCTTCCTATTACAAAAAGCATTAACAGAACCTGTGACAACACCAAGTACACTGGGAGCCCAAACACTGCTTATCCAGTGAATAAAATTTTATCTCAAACAATTCATGGATCCTTTCGTTTCTTCTTAAGCAGTTCAGATTTTACTTAAATTAATATGAGTCGAAGAAGTTAGATTATTATGCAAGTAAGGCTGCCCATAAAACATGGCATTAAAAATGGGGATTTGTTAGTAATCTGATTCCAAATACATGAAACAGATAAGTTTTGAGCATGTCAGTACTTACATTAGGCACATAAATTTAATTTCTGTAAACTCAGAGCCAATGCAGCTTGGGAAAAACAGGTAGCTTGTTCTGGCTTGTACAGTGTGCTATTGTTACTGCTGGTGTCCTAACCAGGATACTGCATGTAAGAAGCCTACCTGCATTTAAAATCTAGTCTGAAGTTGCATTTCAGACACAAAAAAGAGAAGGAAAATGTAACCCCTATTTTTACTTCTAAACTGTGCAAATGTAACATGGAATCACTGGGGCAGCAGAAGAGGCAGCCCACGATACCATCTTCTCATGGTTGAGCTACATTTTTGTCAACACATTTGACACATTCAGCAGAGGGCAGCATAACATAGGTGGCATCACCTGGAACTCAATAACAAGCCTACCTTTCACTGCAAGTCACTCTTTAAAGTCCTGACACAAGGTATGCATGTGACAGATAGGGTGACTTTTCTCATGGCTGCAAAAGAACAACCTGCCAAGAACAAATGGAGCATTATCTAAAGTGTAAGGCTATCTGTCAGAAGGTGGCCTTCTTACCTTTTTTCCTTCAAGCCCTTTACAAGTTTGTATTAAAGGAAAGAATAACCTAAGACTTCTGTTAAACAAAAAAAAAACCCAAAAAAAAAACCAAAAGAAAACAAAACCAAAACAAACCAATCCAACATAAAAATCATCCCTTGTCAGTCTATTACTTGCTTCAGGGCACTCCACAGTTTTTGTGCATGGCAAAATCAACTTCATGGGTGCTGCTGACTTCACACTTACTCTGTAGTTTTCACTTTCTTCCATAGGGCTCAAGCTTATTTGTCTATGTAAATGAATTCATGACACTCAAGAACTGACCACTTGAAAATGAGTCTATAAAAAGGCATGTCCTACCATGACGTGGATTATACCTGCCCTGAATTCACCCTTCTTTCTCTCCAGATCCCTGACTGACCCCATCCTATCTTACATCTTACCTGCCCCTGGCAAGAACCTCCCAGTTTCCACTGTCAGATTCCATATTGCTCCACTGCAGTGTATATTACCTGGATCTGCATCTTCACTTACTATATTGTACAACCCTACATTACGCAAATGTCTTTCAAAAGAAAGATCTTTCTGCAGTGCACACTGTTACTTGTCATCATCTAACCACCTCTCATTAATATGGGAAAAGTCACTACATATCGCAGGGAATTAATTACGATATGGCTCTACTGCATGGCCTTGCTGACAGCAAGTTGTAGAGACGTATGCAAGTATGTGACTAATTTTGATTTATACATATGCCTGCTACACAGAGAAGTAAGTTTTAATGAATAAAGGCAGAACTACAGACAATATCCATGAAAGCTATTTCGGTGCTCTCATAATGATGTGATTTTGGGGAGTATGAAGATCTAACAAGTCACCATCAGGGAAACAGAGAGGTCCCTCTTCTCTACCAGCAGCCCAGCAGAAAAAGTGCCATAGCTTGTCTGTGGCAGTGTTTTGACACAGCTCACTGAAGAGAGCTGTGCCAGAGAACTGCAACAGTGGGTTTCTCCATCAGCAAAGTGGAGCCATGGGCCAAGGCTAACCACAGCCCACATAATGCACTACTGCAAATATTTTTCTGAGCCTATCACACTTAATTCAATGCATTTCCATCCCCTTCTGGTTCAGTGACCAGAAGCAAATGGCAATGTGGGTAAAATGCGCTTCACTGGAGTGCCAAATAGTGCCTTTCTTACCAGTATGAACTCCTCCCAACTTCTCGATATTATGTATAGATATATATGTAAGGTACAGTTTAAGCACATCAGTAATTTCAAGATGTATTTCCTAAAACTTCTCTAAAGCAGTGTACATAAAAAACATTTGAACAGAGACAGCTACACACTTCACAATCAAATATAGATGCTAAGAGGTTACATGTGTGAGGTAGAAGTGGCATATACTGAAAACCAGAAACGCACGCTAGAGGTTATTTCCTTTTCAATGAGCCAGACCCAAAACTAGTAAATTTGGTGCTCAAAATAAAGTCACAATGAGGCTTTGCATCTGAAAAACCTACATTTATGCACATATTCATAACTAGTCTCACCTAAGTTTCCAAGTCAAATATCCTTTATATCCAAAGTTCTGTTCTGGACCCTTCTGTGAAACTACAGAAAATGTAGAAGAGCTCTTCAGTTGTTTGTCTGTAGCACATCTATCCCCTTGACATGTACCCCCTTTCTACATTAATGCAAGTGAAAGGCAGCAGTGTGAAAATACCACATGGGTTAGTATCAATGTGGAGATAAGCATTTGGACCATCATAATTTAATTATGTATATGGTAGGACATGGTGCATGGTCAGCAAGTTTACAGATGATGGAAAATCATGGGAAGTGTTTGAGAGACCAAAAGCTTGAGCTGCTATTCAGTGAGACCTCAACAGACTGGAAAAATGGGCTGACAGAAACCTCATGAAGTTCAACAAGGGGCGTGCCTGTTCAACACTTGGGGAGGAGAGCCCCATGCACCTGCACAGGTATGTGGGGTCTAACCAGCTTGAAACCAGCTTTGCAGAGAACGTTCTGGGGGTCATGTTATACAGTAAGTGGAACATAAGCCAGCAGTATGCCCTTGCAGTAAAAGGTGGCCAACAGCACCCTGGGCTGCATTAGGAGAACAACTGCCAGTGGACACAACCTTGAGCAACCTGCTTTAGTTGACCCTTGCTTTGCGCTTTGGAGTCTCCAAGAGGGCTGTGCATGTTGGTATCATTATGTGATTTTGAAAGGAACAGAGGGAAAGTGTACAGTTTTTTTATTACCTGATTACCCTACAACGATGTTAACAAGTCCAGATAAATTGTGAAACAGAATTTAAACCCAGGCATGGTGAAAAGCACAAAACAAAAGCAAATATATTAACAAAACTCCTAAAAAATCTTCATCTTCAACCTTTGCATGTGACTTTGTGGCCACATGCAACACAGAGAAAGTATGACACTACACTGGCTTCTTATCAGGCACAATTAAGGCTTGAAAACTGAAAATTAGACATCAAGAATGTCCTTTTCACAACTTCAGCTCTTCTCTGGAGGCACTGAAAGCAAAAGCTGAAGCGGAGTTGGAAGGCACTGGTGACATGGCTAACCTTATCCTAACAGAGTGTCCCTGCCTTTGACTTTCAAGCCTGGTCCTGCTTCAGCTCTTGGTTCCCCAGCACGTGTTCCTCTACATGCAATGAAGAAGCATGGTTCATTTGAGCAGTCTGTAAAGTTTGCAAATTCCACCTTTCCTATTTTTCCCTGGCTGAAGCGCTATTTGTCCCTGCCCACATATGTCTGTAGCTGTACATCATAAGGAGTTAATGCATAATACTGCACTCACCATTCAAATACAGAGATGTTACCGGCAGGCATGGCACTCTCTGACTACTTAACAACATATGGCTTCCTTCTGATCTAGTACTGAGGTTGCATACAAAGAAAAAATTGTCACGTGAGCTAACCTTACAAGCCTTTCTGAAATAAGACTCTAACTTTGCTATAAATACAATAGTGTATATTATTTTAAAATAATATTAATATCACTAAAACAGTACTTACATAATTGTTAATCACGTATCGCTATGTGTATAGTTTTGTAACTATGTATTTTATCCATCTGTCAATAAGCTGCTTATATCTATTTGTCTTATTTAGTTAAAAAACCCACAGATTTTCTTATTTCCCATCTTAGCTACTATATTTTCCCACAATAAAGTCCCATCTCTTGAGCCTGATGCCTTGCTGTTTGCTATCACAATGAGAGACCTACTTAAGGAGACTTTGTATCATTAGTTTTCAAATTGAAAATATCTGGAAGACAAAATAGACACATTTTTCGGAAGACAGAAACTGATGTTCAAATTTGCAAAACAAAATCCAACCCCAAGCAAATCTCAAAAAAGAACCTGAGTAGAACCACACTGTCCTGGAGCTCAGGATCTTTTGAGTTTCAGAAATCCAAAGGGTGATTGCCCCATCATCTAATGGTCAGCTGGAAGAAAGCAAGATTTAATTTCAAGCTAAGAAGACACCCTGAAAATAAGAACTGTTTGCAGCTCCCAAAAAGCCTTGCCAGCATATATCAACTTAGCTGGATCATAAGCAAGCATCGGAAATACCATTTCTATTTTCAGGACATTATGCATCCAGGATGAAAGCTGGGTTCCTCCCACATCTAAATTGCTCAGTAAATCTTATATTTCAAGAACAGTCTTATGATAAATGTCACTTTTGTGCTAACTGCATTCTGCAAATATTTAAATTGAGGCATGTACAAAAAACAGATAATGAAGACTTTTTTTTTGAAATTGAGGATGCACCTTGGCCAAGCAAGAAATACATTTAAGCCAGGAGCTACAGGTTAACTTTCAGTCCAGACTGAGCTGGGAAATGGTATTTCCGTTACCCTGAGATGTGTCAAAAAAAAAAAAAATAAAATTTCATACAAGTGGAATGCCTGAACATGAAGCTATGTGATACTACAAAATTACAGTTGGAACTTGGGAAAAAATTAATAGACAGATGGTCTTCACTTGCTACTCTGAAAAGTAATAATAATAAAAAAGAGGATGATGATTCTTATCCCTACACAGCAACCTGTTTTTAAATTCCAGATTTTTGTGATGTATTAAAAAAATAATCGGCACAAATCAGATAAATAGAGAAAACAAACTCCTTGTGAAAATGTTCTGCAAATATTAATATAACCATAATCTGACACTTGAACCATTTGAAATCTTCTTCACAGAAAGTGTGGCGCAAGCACTCCCCACCAGAGCACTAGCTGCTACTAAATGCCATCTTTTGTACCTGAGTTATGTCAGGATAGAAAATAAAAAAAAATACAACTCCAAGACAAACTTTCTTATAATTTTAAACAATCAGAATATTCCATTATTAGTTTCTAAATCTCAGAACAGAATAAATATGTACCATGATTACTCCTTCCCTAAAAATATCAGATTTTTTTATAGCTATGTTCTTCTAGTATACTCAGAAGGGCACAGGCAAATGATAGGATAAGGAACTCATTTTACTGTCTAAACTGGAAACCAAATTGGAAAGGCTGCCTCCTCAGCTAGCTAGTCTGTGGACTAGAATTGAGTGGGTAGTTTTAGTCCAATTTCTCCACAGACATAAATAATACTAATTAAAGATACCTTGTTTATCAGTCTTACTTCAGCAACAAGTGGGCCTGAAGATGTTCTCTTTCTCTTATTACAAGACATCCTGGAATATATTCTTGAAAATAAGCAAACCTACCAAATAGTACCTGAATATTCAGAGCATTTTAGTTTTTCCTGTACCTAACATCCTCTTTATGAAGTCAATATATTTCTGTTGTTCAGGATATTTGTGATGTATTAAGACAAATCAGAGGCAATTAAAGCCAATACTGTACATAGAAATTTCCAGTTTTGTAGCTGAATCAAATAACAAAGCCTAAAATATGAGCAGTACATAGTAAATATTGCTGCTAGAAAGGCATCTTTCAGAAGTCAGGATGAAGCTACTGAAGAAGCAAACACTGAGTTTCTCTCGCTTGCAAAATATTGTCAGATCATAATGACAGTGCATGCACAGCTGTACATAAATGTTTAGTAATGACGCTGGCAATATTGCAAGATTAAAAAAAAACAAAACAGTAAGGGTGGAATAGGAATAAGTGCCTCCAGAGTTAACTTGATAGAAAAAACAGCTTTTTCTGCAGAGATCTATAGATACTAATTATTACAATTGGTTATTGAATTTTAATATGTATTTTTAGAAACATCTGCAGGCATATTACAGTACAATCATTGTGAGGAAGCCAAAGAGAATTTTGGCTAAAAAATTCAAACTGCATAATCAGGTTGAGGATATATATACATAGCTAAAGGACTGCTTTTTGTTTTGGTGTTTTGTGGTTTTTTGTTTTTTTTTTTGGGGGGGGGTGTTTAATGAAAAAATTAGGGGAATGTTTTTTTGGATAGCATTACTTACTACCCAGTGTTTCTTAAGCTCCAACTGCAAAAATCTATCTCATATTACTTAGATGAAACTATCACATTTTATTTTCTCCACAGAACTCATGTCTCTCCTTGGGTGTCATTTCCTGGATTAAAAGATTAGGCTAAGAATTTTATATTGGAATTAAATGATTCAACAGGCAACTTCACACAGGGTGGGAATCTTGAACTCCCATTATCAGCTACAGAGAACAAACTCCTAAGAGAAGTAATGAGCCATAATCTGTGATGGATCAAAATTCTGAAGGGAAGAAGCCAAGCTCTGCCAGCATTTGCAAGTGTTTCCTTAAAGCTAAGGAATGCTGAAATGCATTAACACTTGCACCACTTGTCTCATTCACAAAAGTCAGAATATTTGCATTTAATAAGACACTACATTGTGTTTTACAAAGGCAAAAGGCCATTTGTTGAACAGTTAACAGTAAGCACATACTGAAATAAGACACTAGTATGTTGTTCAGATGAAAAGCCTGTTTTCTCCTTCTTGTATCTCTGAATATTTTATACTTTTAAGTTCCTTACTGTGAGTAACATACAATTCAATCAGGTTAATCACCACTAAGTATCGCAAAGTGCTGTGATGCTGTACTGTTGTTTCCTTATGAGCACATTCACCAGGAAACATAGAAGTGATTACATGCAGAGTTCCCACTAAAGCAAACTATGTATGTGCACAAATACTTTAATTTTCATATTGTAGTTTTGCTAAAGCTGTAACACTGACATCTACAGATAACACTTGCAGTTCCTGAAGTATTTTGGACAATTTCACATAAAAATAATAGTGCCTCATCCTGCTAGTTGGCAAAATTGTGATATTTTTTCAATGATGGATGAAAGAATTTCATTGAAAATGAAAACAAAAAGGCCTTGGCTTAATATAAATGACGGTAACAATTGTTCTTCTCAAAGTCAAATTCAATATAACTTACCGGACTTGGCAAAAATATGCAAATCTTTGTATTTACTGTTTGGTGGGATCATGCACCCTATCAGCAGCCTTCCAGGGAAGTCCCTGTACCCTTTCATCTCTAGATTTTACACTGTGTGGTAATCCAAGCCATATGGCTCCTACTTACACCTCCTTAGCTGAATTCCTGAACAGGGCTGTCAAGTAAGGAGAGCCTGCCTAGCTCTGTGACCCTTTCACAACTGATCCCCAAGTGTAGCTCACTCCATCAGTTAGTAATATTATAGGTTGCAGGAACTGCTGAACTTACTGCTGTGTCCCTTTGTCAAGCATGGTATAGAAAGTACCATCTCCTAATAGTATGTCTGGTATTAGAAAAAAAAGGGGAAGCTGGCCTCCTTTACCCTAAGAACGGGATACTGTCACTTTGAACATTATGCGCTCACTCCTGCAGGCGTATTACAAGCTATGGAAACAGGTTTGTCCCAACAAAAAAGCAATCTTAACACTGCTCTGATTTGAATATGAAAATCTAATTTAGTCTACAGTCCAAATTATTTAATAGTTTGAATAATGAAAAACAGAAGATTTGATTTTTTAATGGAAAAAGGAAAATTTAATACAAGAAACCCTTCATTCAATTCATAGGTTAATTTATTCCTGGATCTTTTAAAAAATATGGTGAATTATTTACAATGAATAGATAATGCAACATCTTCCAAAGCAACAGCATGTGAAGAGCATTTACAGTAATGCCAGTACTGGTTCATTTGTGCACGATCTCAGATACTGATACAAAACCCTGCTATGTCAACGAATTTCAAAAAAGCTCAAGGTTAATCTCTTACATGATTTGCCCTTAGAAAATGTTAAGATTCACCATGAAATTTAAACCATACAGTCTAATTAGTAACATTTAAGCCTGTATCCTGGTAAGACAATTAACAACTGCAAACACAATGACTGCATGTTTACTTACCACATCATATTCCACAAAATACAACTGCAACAAAAATGACATCCCAACTTATGTTTCATCTATGTATACATGGAATGTAAAATAAAGAACAAATTATTGGTACAACTCGACAAAGTACTCTCAGGTTTCTACCTGCCTCATCAGGATTTAGACTGTGTACCAACTCCACACCACTTGTAGTCTAGTTATTAGACCATCTCTTGGATCAAACTGCAAACTGCTTTAGCAAATTCACACCAAAAAAAAAAAAAAAAGAGTATTATTCTAAGCATAAATTCTGAAGTAAATCATGCCTGATTAGCAGCTGTTGAAGCGCTGAAGTTCTGTTGTGGGGCTATGCCTCAAGAGCCAGGACAAACAAGAGCAGACTATGTCTATGCTCTCCTCACATGGAGAAAGATCAAATCTAGATGAAGGATTTCTACTACTTTTGCTTTAGTCTACCTTATTATTATTCTTGTACACTTGCAAATGCTGGCAGAGCTTGGCTTCTTCCCTTCAAAATTTTCATGGGTCTACTCAGATATTTTTTTATTTGCTCTGACCAAGCTAGAGCTGTTCCCCAGTGTCAGTCAGTAAGACTTCACCGAGAATAGGCATTGTCAAACTAATTTGATTCACTTCTTAGATCTAAAGTTTTATTTTTTAAAAGTAGCAGTAAATGCAGTTTCCACAATGCCATCCTGAGTAATATTATTAGTTAAAAAAAATAGGTCTGGTCAGAATCAAAGCACGTTTGGAGAAGTGGCTGGTATCTGTAGTAGCAAATGGGGACCATTTGTGGGATAGCTAACATTTTCATTGCTAGCTGGAATTAAGCATTACAATGACTTCACAAAGCTTACTGATGACTGGAATTGGCAAAATTGTTAGATATGAGAAGAATAAGTAGAAAGGCTTGATTGTGATTACCTTCCTAGGTATTGAAGTGTTTTATTACATCCAAAAGAAGAACAATTCATGAAACAATAGGGAATTCTGGTCTTTCCTTCAGGATGGAGAATTTACCTTGGAAAAACAGTAACTGGATTTTAGGTGTCATGGCTTAACATTTAGGTAAGTGAGAGTGATATGCTGTGGCAGGAAGAGGTAATATAATTTATGAACATAAAAAGAGAATAAAAAATACTGGTAGAAGGCTTTCAAGAAATATTCTTGATATTTAAATATTGTTTACAGAGATCAAATTTAAAAGGGGCCATTGAAAGGGCTGGAGAAGAAAGTGAAGAATACTACAAATTAAACTGATGAAATAGCCTCTGTATGACCTGTATGATTAAAAGGCTTAGTTTGATCAGTTAATCAAGAAGATTGTGAGGTTGTCTGATTACAATATATACAAAATTATTTGTCCCAGTCAAGGCACTGTGGTTTTCTTCTAGCACAAAAAGCCTATCAGGAGAACATTACAATAGCAAGCTCTTCTTTCCAAAGTCTGACATAAATATTCATAAAGGTAGCCAACCACTAGAGCTACAAATTACAAAGGGCACTAATAGACTCTCCATCCCTTAATGCCTATAAGGTAAGAATTTGCATTTGTCTGAAAATTATGTTGAGGTAAACACGTTACTCAAATACCTACAAGCTGACTGAAATTAAATGAGTTAAGGTGAGAGGTCAGATCCGAACACTTGAAGGGCCATTTCTGTCCATGAAAGTTTCAAAGACTACACCCAGTCCATATCCATGTATCAGGGAAAACAGCTTATCCATACACAAAATTTAGTTATTACGCTGAAAGCCAGAAAACCAAAGACAAAGGTGAGATACAATTTTAGCCATCAATACTCAGTAAGTAGATTCTTAAACTTCAGTAGCATCTACTACGTTCCAATGGGCATGGCTTAGACTTCACATTCAACTTCTCTCCTGCATTTCCTTCACCCCACCAGAATTCTTCTGCACCTGAACATCCAGTAACAAGAAACATTTGGTCTTTGGGACTGCATAAGAAAGATAATTAGTTTGCACAGGCTAGCGCTCAACTGCTCTATGAATGCCCAAACAAGCTAGACCTAGTTTACAAAAATGTCAGGTTTTGCTCTATAAAGTACCACAGTAATATGAGCATGGATGAAGTACCTGAGAAAGGAAGAAAAAGGGGCACCATGAAGTAGCTTTTCTTTTGTCACACAGAGTATCTTGCAGTTGTCACAGTCTTGCAGTTCTCATTATCAACTTGTTCTCTAACCGTCAAGAATGCTTTTAGTTCAGCAACCACAACAGAGTACAAAGAAGTCATCTAACTTTTGCAGTCCCCATGCAAATACAGCATATATCTGAGCTGACAACCAGATAAGCTGAAAATCAGACTTTGGACCTTAGCAAACATCTTGTCCTATCCCTCTGCAGAGTCTTATATACAAACATTTTTTAAAGGACAAAAGTGCAACAATGCGTATGTTGGAATTGTTTAAGTCTTGTATGCGCTTGCATAAGAGGTTTAGACTAGTTACATCAAGTTTTCTTAATTCTCAGCAAGATACACACTTTTAGCTGCCAAAAGAAATTCTGAATTAATGAGAAATCAGGAAATAATGATCAAATAAGGTGCTAAAATTAATAGCTGCAGATTAAGTGTCTATTATTTATTTCTGATTTCACTTAAAGCATTATTATAATTACAAACACATATGTATGCTCTTCCATGTAGCTCATGAAATTGGCTGGATGATTACAAAGACTTAAAGATGAAGTGCACTACAACGGATTATTCTAACACTTGATTGGTTTCAGATAGCTGCAGGGCTTTGACAGCTGATGCTTGGCAGATGTGCTTCCATTTTAATACTGTTTATCTCCAAGGGATCTACTTCAAGGCATTTGGTCTTTTATTTGGAATGTGTGATTTTCTTCTGTATGATCAGGCTAGCCCAATGTAACCACTAGATTGAATGCACTGAACTAGAACTGTTAACTGCACAAAAACTGTAGATTTAAAAACAGGATTCGTAAAGATAATTAATCTTATGACATCAGACTCAAATGCTAAGGCTTAGTATTTTACAGGCTTTGATTTTCTTTCTCATGCTATAGATTTGTATGCTGTCACATAAGCATTCTTCTCTGTGATCTTCCTTCTGTGAGAGTAACTACTGACTTTCTGGTTTGTCCTGTTCTCATTTTAGAAAAACCTGCAGAGAGAAGGGAATTACTATTCCCCCTCATAGGCCTTATACTCCTGATCTGCTCTCTTGAGCAGCTAAAATATTTTCCTGGTTAATTTCTTTTTACAACTCCAGCAAAGCTGGGTACAAGTGCAGGTAATGGACACAGTTATGTGTTGTCCTGGACTTGCTTCTCCAACTTCCACTTGTAGAATGTTCTCAAGACAGAAGTACTCAAGTCTGACATTTGTCCATTGCCACCAGCACACTAGCAGTGATGTGGAAGACAAACCACACCCACAGGTCCACGGCTGGTGGTTAAAAGAAAAAAAGGCATAAAATTTTGAACAGAAAGCCTTGCACTTTAAAAAAAAACAACCCACATTTGATAGGTAAAAAGCAGTTTAAATCCTAACAAACAGTTTAGGATATGAATCTCTTGCACAGTAAAACTACTTAAAATTCTGTAAGAGGCACCATTCTGAGTCGAGAAAACTCCCCTTTACTTGAAGGCACCCTGGATGGAGGATAGAAACTTTCACCTCACTGTGCCTTTTATTGCACAACCTTCAGAGAGGCAACGATGTCTAAAAATTCCAGTCACAGAAACCATACCCCCATCTTCAAAGCAACAAAAGACCCACTCTTTTCTTTTACCTAGGATCAGAGCAATGTTAAGACATCTTTCCATTTACATTAAAATATTTGTTTACCCAAATAAAATTTCACTTTTGGAGATCATGGGGTTGGCCATAAGACAGAGGGCAAAAAATAAAAAGCTTTACATTTTAAATGTTGACATCTCAGTCCTTGAAACCACAGTACAGAAACAGTCCTGCAAGCACAGATGTGAGTACAGGTACCTCCCCAGCTGTCAGAATAAAGTCCCTTGACCTCTTCCCACTCTAATGAATCTTCATTTCTGTGTACAGCAGAACAGCCATCACAGGAAGTATAAGAATAAATCTCAGATTTATGTCTGGTCATTAGAAAATTTCCCTAGCAGACTGAGGAAATTAACTGAACTTGGCTCTCGTACATTCTCTACCTCAGGCATCAAACCACCTTTTCCGGTGGCCTTGTTGAGATGGGTGGAAGATATATCTGGTTCAATTTTAATATACAGGAAAATATATAGGCCAGCGTGTCTCAGTTAGACAGAGCTGACCTCCTGAAGCTTGCAGTGATGGAACTAAAATGTGACTAGATGTGTACAGCTGCGTTCTAGTACACTGAATTCAGGTGATATCCCATTCAGTATGCTCTTTCATATCACACTGGGAAGCTCTTAACCTCGGGTGGTTTAGCTCACAGACACAGCAAATTAAAGGCAAGTTATGTTGCTAGTAACCAGCACTTACACGCTTTGGGGCTCAGTGCACTCAAGAAATACTCCAAACATAACCAAGGACACTTAGGAGATGTCTGAGAGAGACATCCTCTAACTCCACTGCTCTATGCATCTGTTTTTTCCAAATCACATATGCCAGACACGAGCTTACAGGCCCCTGCATACACAAAATTAAATGTATCAACATAAATGAGTTTCAATCAAATGTAAACACACTAAAAGCTGTGAAACTTTCCACAGTTGTCCAAAAGATAGATGGTAGTGGTGGTTGTTATTATTATTGCCTTGAAAATATTTGGCTATGAGGCCTCAGTATAACAACTTATCTGGAGCTGGCCTTACACTATTTTTTCTGGACACTGACAATTACCAAGGATCTGTTTTAATATCCTTCAAGCATTTCATGACAAATCTTGAAGCCAAAACTCCATTTTTACTGAGCTAAAATTTCACTCATCCTCAAAGACTTTATCAAAACTGTAGGATTTGACCCCCAGCTAATATATGTCAGAAGAGATATGTGCAAAAACTTAACACAGGAAAACAAGACAGGTAAATCCATGACAGCTAGGCACAACAAAATAAACAGATCAGCCTTTAGAGATATTTTGAGAAGCAAAATGGAGAAAGAACTAAAACTTATATTTTGCTTTATTCTTCAAGTTACTCAACATTATACTTACTTTCATTGCCACTATACACGCAGGAACCAGATTTTTCTCATACTTGTGTGTAATACCACCGCGATACTGGTTCTTGCATCAGCTGCTTACTGTTTTTAAGGTTCTGTTTGAATGTTGCGTTTAGATATCAGAAGACCAGTCATCCAATTTATGTCAGAGAAAATTTCGGAGAATGAATTTGCCTTAATTATTTTACATTACTAACAGTATTCTGGTATTACCATGTACATTTTGGATACATTATCATGCACATTTTGGATAACACATTCCTTTTTTTATCTGAAATTCCCTGAATAGGTGACAACCTTATCTTAAGACCAGCACAACATTTTTAGTAGAGAAGAAAAGTAATATCCAACCAGATAAACATTTGTCAGCACCGATTCCGCAGTGTTTGCTATGCTATGGTCTTTTCTACTAACACAAGGGACATCTACAGGCATGAACATGAACATGCAGTGTTCACTCAACCACTTCAATCCATTCTGGAATGGAGATTCCTATCCCAGTTGTAAACATACTGCTGCTTGTAGAAGGAAAAGTTTGGAACCATTAACACTTTCCTTTATATATTTTACTGATACACATCAATGCTTGCCTCAAAAAAGTGAAAGAATGCCATTCACTTCAGCAAAGCAGAGTTGGCAAACTTTACAGCAGTAAGCTCTTTTGTTGTGGTGTAATATTTTCCCCTCTTCTCACAGACATATTTTTGCCCCTGTTCTCACAGACAATTAGCTTAACATTTCCATCACAGCATTAACATGAGTCTCAGCCTAGGAAATAATAATAAGGGAAAGAACACAAGCTGAGAATATAAAAAGCTGCAAGTGTGGCTTGGACAGTAACTGTTGGAAGCGCATGTATGAAACATGAGGCCACAGGGGCCAGCTTACTATCAGTGAAATTGAGATCATGTTTAAGCTCCAGACAAGGTGACATCAATTTGAAACATGTTCGTAATTGCACAGGGAGGAAAAAAAAAAGAGTATTTGGGTTCTACACTTTTTTAGGGCATTACTCACATGAATACTGTATTCTGCTATTTAGAAGTCCTGCTAACTGTACAGCTAAGCTGGAAGAGTATTTGATGTAAGAATAAAATTATTTATGGAGATATCTTGCTGTTATTGTGTACCAAATTATGTACCTGGCTAAGTAAAATGTACCACATAAGGATGGATGGAAAGCAGAAGTATTTCAGTAAGCTTAAGGAATCATATCCAAAGTTAATGAATATGCTTTGAGGGGAGGTAAAAGACACAAAGATACATTGAAGACCAGTGGAAGATCAGATTTTATTACAATCTTTAACCTGATCTGCTAAAGCATTCAGATCCTAGTACAATGTCTATTTTTCTGCCTTCAAGCAAAGCACATTTTGAGAGGAGAGGTGATTTAGTAGAACAGCCATTAACAGATAGCAAACAAGCCCCTTTTTTGAATATTGCACCATCACCAACTCTTTTTCTTCACAGAACCTTTCATGTTCCTGGTAGCCCTCCCTCTAAATGAATGTTAAAATTGCCAAAAGAGCTGCTCACTGAGTAACTTCACTGACAGAGCTTTCAGATCAGAAGCACAGATGAGATCTTAGATGATCTTCACATTATTTGATATTTCAGCCCTTAGAATCAGATTCAAATACTAAAATTCTAAGGAAAATAATCTTGGGGAAAGCTCTCCAACCTTGCATTAGCTTTTTTTCTTACATTGAACAGAAAACTGTTTAAAGCACACGCAGATTAGGAATGCAGGAATTTCCATGCCAATTGATTTGGAAGAGGTACTAATTCTAGTCAGCAAATCAAGATTTAAGACTACATTACACTTGGATATGTAAAAGCCAATAAAAAACCCAAGACTTCTACTTACTGCAAATTGTTCAAGTCCCAGAACTAATTTCAAAGTAGGTTGAAGATGAAATGCATTAATCTTGAGGGAAGCTGGGGGGGGGAGCAGGGTGGGGGGAGGGAGGGCGGTAAATGCACTCCACTTGTTTACTGAAATAAGAATACTTGTCTGTAATTTTCTCAAACAGTAACATTTTATTTTGGGAACCAAGTACATCACTAACCATGATTACAATTACTGATCGTCAGTGATTGATACATCAGATGATGATTAAGAATATCATAAACTGTGATATATTTGCTAAAAGAGAAAAAAAAATGATAATCCATGTGTGTTTTTATCGCCTATGGCAAATAACTCATTGAATAAAAAGAGAAAGAGCAGCTGTTGCACAGTTTACAAATAGATTTGAGACACTGGAATAAAATACTGTGAGGAAGTGCCTAGTAATCATAACAGTATCATGTCATCTGCTAAGCAACTTTACTAGTACCTAATTGATGGAGGTAAATCATTATTTCACTCATATCAACACACTGTATTATTTGTACCAGCAACAATTACAATCAGCAGGATCTCCCACATATACCACCCCTTCAAAAAAGTTGCTTTAAAATGTTTTACATTAAAAGAAAGTGAGAACATCTCTTTTCACCAGTTATGTGGCATCTGTTTGGTTTTGTTTTCCCTTTCTGTCCTTTTTTCAAAGCACTAAGGGAATAGAAACTGTGCAGCAAGAAAAGCATCATTATACATTGCAACTTCACACTAGTACGTGCACCATCAACGCAGCTCTTCTGGTCAGGTGGCCTAAGGAAGCTCTCTGAGGAAAGTGTGGTTACAGGCTGCAACCTTCAAAGCTTTGGGGAAATGGGCAAATGCCTTCTCATTCAGCTAAGGCCTCAGATCTTAGAGCAGCTCATTCCTCACATGGATGGTAGTATTTCAGTATTCATCTTCAGTCTGTGTTAGAATGGCTTACAACTTTATATGGACATATTGTGTTACGAATAAATCTGAAGCCTTTGTTTCTGCCTTGGATTACCTCTCCATTCCAGGCTCTCCCCTCATAACCTTCCAGTTACACCAAAACACAAACCTAATGAAGATCAGCAAAGGCAAGTGCAGGGTCCTCCTCCTGCGGAGGAATAACTTCAAGCACTAGTACAGGCTGGGGTCTGACCTATAGAATCATAGAATCATTAGGGTTGGAAAGGACCTTAGAGATCATCTAGTTTCAAACCCCCTGCCATGGGCAGGGATACCTTACGCTAAACCATATCACCCAAGGCCTCGTCCAACCTGGCCTTGAACAATGCCAGGGATGGAGCATTCACAACCTCCCTGGGCAACCTACTCCAGTGCCTCACCATCCTAACATGAAAGAATTTCCTTCTTATATACAACCTAAACTCCCCCTGTTTAAGTTTTAACCCCTTACCCCTTGTCCTGTCACTACAGTCCCTAATGAAGAGTCCCTCTCCAGCATCCCTACAGGCACCCTTCAGATACTGGAAGGCTGCTATGAGGTCTCCACGCAGCCTTCTCTTCTCCAGGCTGAACAGCCCCAACTTCCTCAGCCTGTCTTCATACAGTGCTCCAGTCCCCTGATCATCCTCGTGGCCCTTCTCTGGACTTGTTCCAACAGTTCCATGTCCTTTTTATGTTGAGGACACCAGAACTGCACACAATACTCCAGGTGAGGTCTCACGAGAGCAGAGTAGAGGGGCAGGATCATCTCCTTCGACCTGCTGGTCACGCTCCTTTTGATGCAGCCCAGGATACGGATGGCTTTTTGGCCTGCGAGCACACACTGAAGCCGGCTCATGTTCATTTTCTCACTGACCAATACCCCCAAGTCCTTCTCCGCAGGGCTGCTCTGAATCTCTTCTCTGCCCAACCTGTATCTGTGCCTGGGATTGCTCCAACCCAGGTGTAGGACCTTGCACTTTCATGGTTAAAATTCATGAGGCTGGCATCAGCCCACCTCACAAGCATGTCGGGGTCCCTCTGGATGGCATTCCTTCCCTCCAGGGTATCGACTGAACCACACAGCTTGGTGTCATCAGCAAACTTGCTGAGGGCGCACTCAATCCCATTGTCCATGTCAGCGACAAAGATGTTGGACAAGACCGGTCCCAACACCGATCTCTGAGGGATACCACTTGTTACTGGTCTCCAGCTGGACACTGAGCCATTGACCACAACCCTTTGTGTGTGGCCATCCAGCCAGTTCTTTATCCACTGAGTGTTCCATCCATCACAGAATCATAGAATCATAGAATAGTTAGGGCTGGAAAGGACCTTAAGATCATCTAGTTACAACACCCCTGCCATGGGGGTTCTTTACCTCACACTAAGCCATGTCACCCAAGGCTCTGTCCAACTTGGCCTTGAACATTGCCAGGGATGGAGCATTCACAACTTCCTTGGGCAACCCATTCCAGTGCTTCACCACCCTTAGAATAAAGAATTTCTTCCTTATATCCAATCTGAACTTCCCCTGTTTAAGTTTTAAACTGTTACCTCTTGGCCTATCACTACAGTCCCTAATGATGAGTCTATCCCCAGCAGGCCCCCTTCAGATACTGGAAGGCTGCTATGAGGTCTCCATGAAGTCTTCTCTTCTCCAGGCTGAACAGCCCCAACTTTCTCAGCCTATCAAATTGATGTCTCTCCAATTTAGAGACAAGGATGTCATGTGGGACAGTGTCAAATGCTTTACACAAGTCCAGGTAGATGACATCAACTGCTCTACCCCTGTCCATCAGTTCCGTAGCCCCATCATAGAAGGCCACCAAATTGGTCAGGCAGGATTTCCCCTTAGTGAAGCCATGCTGGCTGTCACCAAGCACCTTGCTGTTTTTCATGTGCCTTAGCATGCCTTCCAGGAGAATATACTCCAAGATTTTGCTAGGCACAGAGGTGAGACTGACTAGTCTGTAATTCCCCGGGTCATCCATTTTCCCCTTCTTGAAAATGGGGGTTATATTTCCCTTTTTCCAGTCATTGGGAACTTCACCTCACTGCCATGACTTCTCAAATATGATGGCCAGTGGCTTAGCAACTTCATTCACCAGCTCCTTCAGGACCCGCTGAGGGATCTCATCAGGACCCATGGGCTTGTGCACGTTCAGGTCTTTAAGATGGTCTCGAACCAGATCCTCTCCTACACTGGGCCCAAGGTCTTCATTCTCACAGTCCCTGCATCTGCCTTCCAAGACTTGGGTGATGTGGTCAGAGCCTTTGCCAGTGAAGACTGTGGCAAAGAAGTCATTAAGAACGTCAGCCTTCTCCAAATCCTGTGTAGCCATTTGTCTCCATAGCTTCCGGAGGGGTCCTACATTGTCCCTAGTCTGCCTTTTATTCGCAATGTACCTATAGAATCCCTTCCTGTTATCTTTAACATCCCTAGCCAAGTTTAATTCTAACTGGGCCTTAGCTTTCCTGACCTGGTCCCTAGCTCCCCTGACAATATCCCTGTATTTTTCCCAGGCTGCCTTCCCTGCTTCCACCTTTTATAAGCCTCTTTTTTCCTTTGAAGTTCCCTCAGAAGCTCTTTATCCATCCAAGGCAGTTTCCTGGCCCTCCATCTGTACTTCTTCTAGTCTGGATGCAACACTCCTGAGCTTGTAGCAGGTGATCCTTGAATATCAACCAAGAGTCTTGCCCCGCCCCTGCCCTCTAGGGCTACATCCCATGGAACCTTACTAAGCAGGTTCCTGAACAGGCCAAAGTCTGCTTTCGTATGCATCTTATCAATATCTGCTCTCATATGCATCTTATCAGTGCATACAGGTATCTTAAGCGCAGGAGTCAAGAAGACGGGGCAAGATTCTGTTCGGTAGTGCCCAGACATAAGGAAATAGATAAGGGGCAACTGGCACAAACCAAAACACAGGAAGTTCAAACTGAATATGAGGAAAAACTTTGAGGGTGACAGAGCATTGGAAAAGGCTGCTCAGAGATTGTGGAGTTTCCTTCTCTGGAGGAGTTCAAAACCTGCTTGAATGTGATCCTGTGGAACTTGCTCTAGGTGAACCTGCTTCAGCAATGAGAGGATTACACTACATGATCTCCAGAGGTCACTTCCAACCCCAAATATTCTGCTTAGCGGAGTATTACATTTTCTTCTTAAAGCAAGAAAATGACTTATATGTGACGGCCCCATATACATGAACATATCTTTAATATTATACACAACTTGACGCTGACTGCTACATCTTAGTAATAGATGATCATGTGAGAGTGTGACTATGTGTTATCATGATTCTGTAAGTTACATTCAGTGACAAATATGCTAAGAGAACACTGCTAGATACAACACCAAGAACCTATGTTCATTTTTTCTCTTTGCCAAGGCTTCATAGCTGAATCAGGGTAGATTTAAGACATCACACACCACGCATTAAATTCAAAACTGTTGCGACAAAGCCTGTTATAAGCTAGGAAAAAGCAGACAGAACTACATACAAGCTTTAACTTGGTGGAGATGTGCTTCGTCCTGTTAACTTTCTCCTTTCCTCACAAAGGTGTATGAACAAACTGTAAAAGTGGACACGCTTACTGAGTCTGCCTCAGGATCCAGCTTCTCCACTTCAAAGGCTAGAGCTTACAGTTGTGAGTGACAGCTACGCGCTGCGGATCCAAGAAAGTGTGCACCCAACCAACTTTACCCACTTTAAGATCAAGAAAAAAACAGGTGTAAGACCAGGGCCCTAAATGCATCTTTCATGATGAAAAACATTAGCCCCTGAACCCAGTGTGCATCAGCTCAGTACTTGAGGCTTCAAGCTTCTTTCACTGAAATCAAAGACAAAACTTTTCAAAACATGCAGCAATCTACTTAAAAGATAAACCCAAAACATAGCAAACCTTTTCCTTTTGTGCTCTGTAAGACTTTGTAACTTCCAATATTTTTCTCTCAATTCTTTCCCTTTAATCATGGCAGCTATTTAAGTTAGATAAATAGACCTTGTAGCTGTGATTCCAAATTAGCATTATCTAATTTTATGTAGTTATTTGCTATGAAATTCAAGCACTAACCATTTATGGGACACTACTAAGGAGAGTGACTGCACACATATTCCTGAAAACATTATTATTCACATATACAAATATATACTTCTGTACTTCACATCATGTATAATTTTCTCTTCATAGTCCTAGTATAATTCACATTTAAATTATTAACTTTTTTTCTACAAAGAAATCCTATAGCTGCAAAGGAGAGAGGATAGTGACTTCTTCCAAGTACAGAAACAAATTAACAAGCCTAAACCCAAAAGGTATCTATTCCAGGAGTGAAAGACTGCCTGCAAGAGAAGTGAACCAGATTATACATACAGAGTTCTCTTCCATTCACCCACTAAGATTGGACTACTAAGATTGATGATTTGTAATTAAATTGCACCACGGCTATTAGAGATACCGGGTAAGTAGCTCTAAAGAGTTCAAACAACCGATGAAATCTTTCCAGCTTATTAGCATTCCTCATAAAGGTGACATCCTTTATTCTGAACTTGCAGTGATGGAAGATGAACCAGAAATCACACTGATGATGTGAAAGACAATTGAGAACTTGATTTCTTTAACAAGAGAGTACGCACTTTGGTTGATTGAACACATGAGATTATGTTTAGAGGCACTACTATGGGGGATTGATTGATTGATTGATTGATTGATTGATGTATGTATGTATTTATTTATAGATGTATGCATGTATTTATTTATTTATAGACTACGCCTAGACAAAAATTTCAGCATGCCTGAGAGACATAAGGAAAGTGTGGCAATTCCATAGGCATCCATTAAGGTTTTTCCTCTCAAATGACACAGTCCTGCTAGAGTGAAGAATACAGCATAACTGGCTTGATAAATTTTTAATACGCCTTACAATTAAATAACTTACGTTGAAGCAACATTGTGGATAAGTGTATTTTCCACTGATTTCAGCATTAGTTTATGCTTAAGTTTCTTTAGCCTAGTGACATTTGAAAGCGGCGAGTTTTATTTTTGAGAAAAATTGCCTGAGCTTACTCTATTATGATTTGACATTTACATCACAGTCATAGCCTGCAGCTCCAGCCAAGATCAAATCCCCACTGTTCATGCACATATAAATGTATGGTCCCTGCTCCAGAGAATTTAAATCTGAGGTCACCTGCTAAGCCAGCTACAGAAAAACAGAGAATCTAAATAACACATTATCTACGTCGCCATTGAGACACTGCAGCCCTGAGGTTATTGTTACTGACACAAAAAAGCCTGAAGGAGGATTTTTGCTCCCTACAGTGAAACTGCTTTTTGTATGCAGCCCACATAATCTGGGTAACTGTGCTTTCTAAGACGGAAACCAAACAACTCAGATTTTTTGTGTGGCCTAACATTTGAATACAGTAATTTTTTCTTGTGCATAAATGTCATGCTATGAATCAGACCACTGAGAAAGGGTCATTAATTTAGATTTCAATTTAGTTTACTTGCACATGAAAGGTTTGCATTACCAATTTTGTTGAAGTTTTATTATGTTTGCTTTGATGAAGGCATACTTCTTAGAAAGATAGGCTTTCACTTTCCATTTTTAAAATGCAGGATGTGAAGTCTGGACTTAGGCCTGTATTTAATTGTGAAATATACCTTAACTTGATTTCTAGTTCATCAAGACTGTAATTTTGAAGGGCTTTGCAAGTCAAAGACCTTGATTTTTTTCTTAATGCCAAAGCAACTAAATTTTTAAACTATTCAGCTCTACTTCTGTATGTTGCTTTTAGTCCCTTCGAAACTCCATTTCTCATCCCCTGCCCTACAATATGCCCACATATCTTCAAAAATTAAATTATGCATCAATAAATACATATCAAGCACATAACTGTCCATACTTAATCCTTTAAGTTATTTTACCTTCCCTAAAGACTAGTGCTTGATGCATTGTGCAGCCCGCCAGTAAATACTTGGCATCCAAAATTCAATACTCTCCTACCTGGAAAGCTCACACAAGTGGGATGCTGATGAGGTTTCGCAACTCTCCTTCATTCTGTCTCCCATGAATACGTGTTCTTTGCAAGAAATTCTATGGTATCAGATAAAACACATCCAGGCACTAACAGCATTACTGAGCCAGTATGTTCTCAATCAGCATGGCAGCAATTGCTGGTGACCCAACCTGTTCTAATTCTGCAGCAACTAAAGTAAGAACTATTCCTTCTTAACCGTGATTTCCTTAAGCATGCTAATGAAAGATTATGCCATCTTAAAGACTTTTTTAAACAAAACATCATTAATCTATTGCTTCTTTCTTTGGAAGCATATCTCATATAAAGGCTCTCAACAATATTTATTTTCAACTGTTTTCTATAAGACTGTGAAACTGCCACTATATACAGTAATTTCTTCTATACTCAGCTTGTTGTTTACATGTGGAAAAACAGTGGGGCTTTTTCGTAATAGTACTAATATTTTATAATTTATTTGCAAACTACATCTCTGAATACTTTCTCCTTTTGACTAATTGCTTTCATATGCTTTATTTGGCATTCCTTCATCACTTCATATCAGACAGAGGAAAAACACAGATGTTGTGCTCAAATATAATTTTGTAGGGGTTTATAACTTTTGGGGGGAGGATGTGTATGAATATATGAATTGCATCCTACTACCTATAAAGATGCTAAAAAATTTAGCTTTAAAATCTGAAACCGTTATACTGTAATATTTATAATGTGGATTTACTTATTAGGATTTCCTTTTTCTCCATCTGCAAATAAATTTGCAGATTTTCTGCTAATAAAATGCTTTCTAATTAATCCAAACCTGGGTTAAAATCTTGAGTTAACTTTTACTGTTACACTTGGAATACTTTCCGCAATGCTATCTGAATTCCTTTATTGCATGACTGCACATCTCTGTTGTGGAGGACTTTATTGGTTTGTTGGACATACTTCAAGTCCCATTAAAGATTATTCAGGATTTTGTTTCAATAGTTATTTTTCCACCAGTGAACACAAACTATTTGTTCTACCTTTCACCAATCTTGATTTGATCAATTTTATGCTTTCAGGTCTTTGTTTCAAGTAATTTGCCAATTAAGTTACTCAAATACATACTTATTTATTAAAAGTGTCTGCATTTTTTGCTTAGTTAGCAATAGTGGATGAACTTATTATGAATAAAAATGAATTAAAATAATGACTTAGGCCTTAATTGTTACTATCATTTTCTCTGATTTGGTTTGTATCAAAACCGTGAAGGTTATAGAGAAACTGGGATCCCTCTTTCAAGTCAGTGAAGCTCTGGAAAGATTTTAGGCTTCAGAGTGACTTTAAAATCCAGTATTACTGTCATAAAGCTCTTGTTACTGTATGGTCTGAATACAATTCAAACACAGTTACTAACAGAATTAATGTATCTGTCCCTGGCCTAGGCTCTATACAGGCCTGTTAACCATCATTCAGGTAAACACCTCACAGCATTTTCCCACTTGTCTTCAGCTGTGAAAGTTTGTTGGACTGTGCAGTCCTTCAAAAGGTTCAAATTCTCCTGAGGCTTCTACTTCATTAATGACAACACCCTCCCACTCACAGAAGAGGGAAGGGAAATGTCAAGACGACACTTTACGAAAAAACAGCATCTCTTCAGCCCAATTGCAAACAACTCTTTTTTGCAAATCTGGACCTTTCTGAAGGCAGAAAACTGAAGTGGTGGTCAGTAAAGAAACAGGAGTTGCTCATTTCAGTTGGCCTCCTGACTGTCCTCCTTGTGAATTTACTCCACTGGACTTTCCACACATATCACAGCAGTGTTAAGCTTCTATGACCCTTCTTTAGTGTTGCCACTTATCAATATTAATTTCATAACAAAGCTTTTTGCTTCATTTTCTACTTCAGTTTTTTTTTTTTAAATATATCTAATGTATACAAACATTTATTGCCTGTAGTATCTACTTACACCTGTCTGATTTGGGTTTTAGTTTGGTTTTGTTCTTTTATTTTTCCAACTAGATGCCGCTAATAAAGCCCTCTGTTATCATGGCTGGTCAATTTATGAGCTGCCCAGACATGTGAAGACCACAAGAGGCCTTGCTGTGCCTGTCCAGTCTCCCTTGGGGCTCTCCCAACCCTGCCCATGACCCAGGACCCCACTGCAGCCCCCAGGACTGTCAGCCCCTGCCCTGTCTCCAGCCCATGAGCCAGTCCAGCCTTGCCCAGCCCAAATACTCAGGGAGGTGGCTGGGACTGGGGCTGCCCCTGTTCCCCCCAGCTGCCTTGCTTTATCCAAGTTTATACCAGCCCTAATCTGCTGCCATTTTGCTGCCATTAGTGAGAAGCCAAGCCTGCAAGAAGCAGCTCAGAGGATTGCCAGTTGTGCTGTCTGAGTGGCAACAGCAGTCTCCTCCGCAAGTGTCTCTGCAGTGGTGTCTTCACCAGCTTGGACAAGACTCCCCAGACAGCTCTGCTAGACTGTCACCACCTAACCCTGGCACTGTGTGATCGCCCCAGCACAATATCTCCTAACTGTCCAAGCTCTGTACAGAAGACTTCCTGGCATAACCATTTCTGCATCTGAAGAAGTGTTTTCCAGTGACTAAAATTATCAATGCGCAGTTTGGCAATTTGACTGTAGGAGCTTCCTGGTGACAGCCACTTCTGCAGCAGTTGAAGAGAAATGTTGAAAGAGCATGACTCTAATTCTGAATATAGCTAATCATTTGGATTGAATATTTAATGGGTAAGGAAAAAACTAAGTGCTTATTTTAAAATAATCATCATCTATTCCGCTCAGCAGCACCGCTGTAAGACCAAGTTAGGTGAGTACTGAAAGATCATTTTCTCATGACAATACTGATTACTCAGCAGAGACATGGCAAAGCATTTTGTCAGATAATGCCAAAAAGACAAGTTCAAGCCAATGAACTTCCACCTTTTTTTCCTGAATGTTTGGGTGTACACAGATACGCAATTCCCATAATGTCACTCACAATGAGAAGTTTAATGCAGTCTATCTTGGTGAGAGTAAAGGTGCTAAAAAATGAAATGCAAACCCCAAACCTCAAAGATCAAGCAGCATATTAGTTGTTTATTTTTTCTTGGAAAATGACAGCAAGTGGTGATCTGAAAGTCAGTTTGCTAGAAAAGAAGGTTGATTTTGGGAGGCTCAAGCTAAATTTTCTTGCTTTTCAACATGACCGAATCTGTAATGAGAAACTTGACACTGGAGCCATATAGAGTTATTGACTTCCCTAAATATATATAAAAAAAATGCTCACATTTATATGCAGAATATCTACCACTGTATCACAATATATTTTGTTTAATACTCAAGTACTTCATTTGTAGTTTGAATTACCTCATTTTTATTCTGTCATCCTTTACAGATGTCTAATACTTGCTAAAAAAATCATTTAAAATGCAGTATGAAATGAAAATTAGTTAAAAATTTTTGAGTCTTTGTATATGCATAGTGATATAACATGACCATTACAGAGCAAGAAACAAAGTGATTTCATATAGCCTATAGACGATTACCAAAAAAGCTAACAAAGTTTTGACAATATTAACGATCCTTTGATGCCTATGTTCCCTTGGGGTTTTCTCTGGATTAAACTGAATTGATTAATGTTCACTTCAGAGAGGTAGAAGGCATTTAAAACTACTGGTAATGAAACTACTAGATATGGACAATTCAGTGTCCTACATTCTAAAACACCTTCATGGTGAGGAAAACAAAATATTTTCTAGAGTAGGAATGAAATGGAAATAATTGCACGACAGCAAAGTAAATGATGAAGTGAGACTGCTCAGGCACACTGATCAAAGCAGCCCTGTGGCATTTAGTCACTGGAGTTCCTGTGTCTGCTAGGCTTTTCCTGCTATAGAGATGATACAGCATTATGCAGATATGCAGTGGTAAAAGACAATTCCCATTAGCAGCAAGTCTGCTAATTTTAACAGGTCTACTGTTAAGAAAAACCTATTCACTGAACAGTGAAAGTGTGTACCAGGTATGAAGGGAAAAGTTCAGTAGTATTATTGACAGATGGACCACTTAGTGCAGATTGCGCACACACAATATTAAAAGCAGTGCTGCCATCTCTTGGTTGGTCTTGGCTGTAGTAAAAATGTATTACATTTGCCATGTTATTAAAAAAACCCAAACCTGCAGAAATGAATGCCACAACATGACACTGTTTAGCAATGTCCAAACTACAGGACATAAAATTATAATAGTCAAGTATTTTAGTAAATGGGGCTACCCTTACAGATTTAAGTTAATGCCTCTCTATTGGCCATATAGTAGAAATTTATACAGTAGTGTTTTTCCCACCTCTCTTCTTGCCTTTGGGGTGATTTTACTTCCTGAAAAAAGATCATATCTGGAGTAGACAGAAGGGAAACATCTCAGAGAATGTTTAGGATGTTATGTGTTATTTTCTAAGTCCAAAAGCGTATGAGTCCTGCAGGGAAGACTTCCTTTGGGATATTTTTTATTTTTTTTTTTAACTCAGGAGAATATATGTGTGTTTTACAGTTACATATATACACATAGACAAAGTAATTTATGTATTTACAAGAATGCATAGGTAATATAGTTTCCACGTAACACTGAAGGAATGAAAGTCGTTTTGATCAATACTGCACGGATGCTAGGTCCCGCCCTTCTGGCAGAATCCAAAAGGCAAGTTCATCTTGGCAATGAACTGCCAGAATCAGAGCCCTGTCTTCTCTTTCCTAGATTTCAAACCTTGATATTCAAAGAAGGGCTGTATGACATTTCCTTCAGCAGGAAAAAAAAAATAATAAATCACAGTACAACAAAAACATGCCTACTGTATCTCTAACAAATTAACACTCCTAATATTCTTACGAGAGGTGCTTATTGCCATGGGCCTACTCAGCTAAGCTTTTGCTTGAATATAAAGTTTTGAGTCCCCTAAATCATTCAGTCTAAATTACTTTTTTAAGATACTCCAAGGAAATAGAACTTACGTATCTTTAATATTTTTGTTGAGTATTTTCTCCCTACAACTCAGGCTTCTCATATATGCCTAGTAGTAAACCTAGAAGTTGAGTTGGTCACTAAGAACCTGGTTAAAATATATTCAAGAGCAAATTCACTGGACATACAGTAGTGTAAGTCACAAAATTTAAAAGCACCTTCTGAAAAATGTATCTCATTTAGGTTTGATTTCTTTATTTAAATCAAAAATTATATACACAAACAAAAAAAGATAATTGTTATTGCAACTTCAACAATGAAATGAAGGTGCTTCATTAGCTGCTGTCAACTTGGCAGGGCTCAGCCATGCTTATCTTGAAAATGCAGAGAAATTAAAGTTGGAAAGGACCTCTGGAGATCATTTAGCTCAACCGTCTGCTCAGAGCAGGTTCAATCAGATCAGGTTGCTCAGGATTATGGTCAGGTGAGGATTCAATATCCCTGAGGACAGAGATTCCACAACCAAACTCTGCACCTGCCCACAAACTTGACCACTCTTGTGATAAAAATAAAGTCCTAATATCTAATCAGAATTGCCCATGTTGCAGTTTGTGTCCATTACTTTTCATTCTGTCACCTGGCTCATGCCTCACATACTGCCCAACAGGTCCCCCAAGCTGCTTTCTGTCCAGGCAGCCCCAGCCTGTATTGTTGGAGGGGCTTATTCCATTTCAAACGCATGACTTAGATGGCATGCAAAATGGAAAGAACAGCAGAACATGAAGGACATCTGTCACAAACGACTGAACAGAGTACAGGGTGGAAGGGTATTAATGAAACATTCTTTCCACTGAGTACACACATCTAGGGGTTTGTTTTGGTTTGGGTTTTTTTACAGCAGCTATTCAGCAGCTCAGCTCTTTGTAACCTAGGGTGGAGGTGCAGGATGAGAGAAGCATCAGATTATCAATTATCTCATGTAGCATTACACCTAAGTAATGATTCACGATTTATAATGCAACTCTGTCACAACTTACTACTGCTTTGTTTCTGCATGAGTAACTCATGACTTCTCAGCTGCCTTTATATCTTGCATATATGCGGTGCAGGCAAGCACTCTGTGATACTGGAGCCCCTATGTATGTAGTAAGGGAAGAAAAGGAGAAAACATAGAAGCCTAACACAACAGGGAAAAAAATACCATGATTAACAGAATTTAAAATCTGCCATTAATCAAATTGAGGCATTCTGCCTATAGCTGCAAATGTAGGTTAGCAATTAGTATGTCAGGTACCACAGAAGAGAAATACTCTGGTACTGAGCTGTACGGAAACAAACCCCAAAACTTCCATAAGCTGTCCAAATTTAACTGATTATAACTCTTTATCTCAATATCAGGAAATCCCATATTGTATATCAATATTGACACAATCAACAAATTATATTGGTGCGCAAAGTCAGTAATTTATCTTTTTTCTTTCAAGACCCCAGCTTTTTTATCTATATGGATGTAAGTAAAGATTACGTTTCCATGACAAAACTCATACTTAAGGCTGAATGCATAAACCCATCAATTCAGCTGAGGTTTTGACCTGACACACATCATACATGACATAAAGAAGGATCCTTAAGTCCAAAGTTTGCTTAACTATTTAAAACCTGAGAAGTTGCAATGGAATCAAGAACCAGTGGGAACTTACTGTCCAAATATTCAAATGTTCAATAAGGAAAATGGTAAGTGGTCCTTGATCAGATCATGTCACAAACATGACAAGAGAAAGAGATAAACTGCAGAAGATATGATGTTATGCTACATACAAATTTTACTTCTAAATGACCATTAAGAATACATAATCAGCTTTTCTACTTAAATAAATAATGTTGCTTAGGAGTACTGTTTAAAATAATTTAAAAACATGTATAATGCTTTTTAAGATATTATATGCTCATTGTTATATTTTACCATATAATTCAAACACCCCTTTGCCTTGCAAATTAGTGTTTCATGTTCAGAAGTAGCACCCAAAGGGCATAGCCTCGTAGTAAGGAAAGTCACCAGATATAAGAGCTGTAACTTCAGCCTGGAGGAGGCTCAGGGAGAATCTTATTAATGTATATAAATACCTGAAGGGAGGATGTAAAGAAGATGGTGTCAGGCTTTTTTCAGTGGTGCCCACGGACAGAACAAGAGCTAGTGGGCACAAACTGAAACACAGAAGCTTCCCTCTGAACATCATGAAACACATTTTTACTGTGAGAGTGACCAAGCACAAGCACAGGTTGACCAGAGAAGCTGTGACATCTTCATCCTTGAAGGTATCCAAAAGCCACCTGGACATGGTTATGGACAAGTGGCTTTAGGTGGCTCTGCCTGAGAGATGCCTTCCAACCACAACCATTCTGTGACATCAAGCAGGCAGAAGGATAAATTGCACATAATATAGTATCGGTATCTCAGTACCAAAAGCAGGCATCCTCTACTAGCCATATGATGACAATACGTAACCATCAAAATACTTGAAGGCATTCTCCAAGCTATAAAGCATCATTTCTGTATGACAGTCACTTCTGTAGCTTTCCAGAGCATTATGTTCACTAGTTTTAATAACATTTGGTCATAAATTACTCACTTTTCTGTAGACAGACACTATATTAACAAAAATGGTAATTACTACAGTTATATACTATTGACAGCCTACAAGTTTATAATCTACATAACTATGATTTTTTTATAGTAGTATCAGTCTCTGACAATGCTTTTGTCTAGCCTTGCTTTAGTTATAATATCTAACCCTGGTAGTTTATCTGATGGAACTAACAATAACTGGAACTAAGTTTTCAACTTACTTTTTAATGAGACACTTCTATTCTCATCCTATATAAGCCCAGAGGGAATAGTGCTCTTCCTGAATAAAGATGTCAGTGGTTTTGAGTTTAAAGGTTTAAAGACAGCAGTGCTTGCATCATCCATGAAGTGGCCAACAGTAATGTCTTAGTTATTGAAATGATTAATAACACATGACAGAAGACAGAGAATGTTATCTTTATTAGAACTTCCTTAGTGCAGCCAAGTTCTCACCTTAAATTCATGAAGTATCCTATTTTTTAAACTCTGCATGGTTTCCAAGATTCAATGTCTTGGCTATTCTGTAAACCCTACATCCACATGCGGGCTCTGGAGTCTCTGATTCCTCCTGTCTCATGACTCAAATGAAGCCAGGCAGTACCAGTTATTCCTAATTGTCTCTTTACCACAAGAGTTCCCTAAAACGGAATCAGTTCGACTCTTCAAGTTCAGTGCAGACTCACATCCTTAAATGTAAATTGGGAGTCAAGGTAGCACCAAGAGCAGGATTTTTTCATGGAGGAGCTGGAGAGTGAGCTGGTTGTGTCAGGTATACTTCAGGTACAAGAAACCCATAGCAAGAGGCTGTCCAAAAAGAAGCTAAGGATTTTCTTGGAGTCTTTGTCATTTCTTTAAAAGAGATTGTTCTGTCAAGGCAACAGGAGGTGAAAGATGAGACCTAAACCAATGCCGAATTCAAAACATAGCAAATAATAGATTTACACATTTAGTCCAGAAGGAGTAGGTGAACTAAGGCTGTTTGACAAGTCAGATTTGTCAGCACACTGACCACATAATCAACAGAGAAACAAAATCCTGAGATACCCACTAACCTAAGGGTCTAAAAGAATCTCTGGACTGGTACACTCTCCTGAATGCAACAAAATCTGTAACATTATTAGGCACTAACCTATGGAGAAAAAAAGTCTCATAATAGATCCTAATTTATTCATCCTCCACTGTGCCAGGAGCTATTACATCTTGCATGTCTTTAATAGGTATTGTATTCACATAAATCTTCACTTTTTCTGTAAAACTTTAACTGGCACATATATAAGTATTTATAGTGGGCCTATAATTAAACAGCTTTCTTTAAAAAAAACAATTCCATTTCAGTTTCTAATAAACCATTTTTCTTTTCATGGAATTCATGAGTAGCAACTTCACCCTGTACTACTTACACATCATCCTGGATCACGCAAGATGCTGCTTCTGTATATTAGACATCAATTGACCTTGTGGTAACAAGCGCCTCAGAAATAATTTCGGTGAATGAAATTATGTTTAGCAATATGCGAAAGACCTAAAAAGGTCTGATGAGAGAGAGTATACCGTTTAATAGAGGTCCAGGTTTGGGGAATTGCATTACCGCTTGCATCAGCCTAAATGACCCCACAACAACCATCTCACGTTGACACAGCTTGCAGATTTATGCACTGTGTAGCAAAGAGCCAGTCTTATCACAGCTCATCCACTATCAAGTGTTTGGAAAAGATAAGAATTCATTTGCATTTTTAATGACAGTTCAATGTCTTGACTTCTGTGCAGATGCTCCATTGACAAATACAAATTATAGATGCAAACAATTCACTTCCTCTAGGCTTACTACATATATTTTGGGGATGTATTTCTTCCATAAAGACTAAGTACTGGTATGACACCAACTGGCACAGGTGAGTAATTATACAGTATTTAGAGTTATATTGTTTGATGAAGTATTTTAATATATCCTACAACCTCCTGGGTGAGAGGATTACAAGCTTTATTTGCATTCCAAGTCCATCCTTTTGGTAACAGAGATCACTAAAAAGGGTTGTCAACTGATATCCACAACACAGAAATTCATTTTCTCCATACCGTCTTTTCCCTGTTGTTCTGCCCTCATCAGGAAAATATGCATGGAAGACAAAATATTCCACACCTGTTTGCTAAATTACCTTGTTGTTAATAATAGCCATTGGGCAGACTTTTATAGAGCTATCTGCTTTGTTTAGTTTTAACAGATACTCATCATTTGACCAAATGTCCACGTTCAAAAAAAGTGTGATCAAATTACTATGATGCCCTGATACAAAAACATTCACAAAAAGGCAATCAAAGCAACTGTGAGTGACCTATGCACCACATATATGCTTTTAATTTTTCATATATAGATACCAAAATACTACTTTCTTACCACAAAAGTATCTTAAAAAAGGGATGTAAATCTCCTAAGAAGCTAAAGAGAGATGAAGAAGAATTAGCAAACACAAAGGACTTTCAGGGTGGTTTATGTTAATTAAGCATTTAGTTCTGATACGTTTCCAGAATTATGTGATTTCTCCAGCCCATACTCGCTAGTCATATATATATACTAAATTAAATACTAGTCACTCACTTTAAAGATGTCAACATCTTATTCTGTCTGACTATGGAACATTAACCACCCCTGCTCGAATCAAAATTGACTAACAAGGCAGCGCATCTTTTGAAGGAGTGTTAAGGCATGGTGGATAACGACATTTATCTAAATTCCACGCTGACATGCAAAATACACAATTTCACTGAAGAATGTGTATTTAAATTAGCTGAAACATCCTGCATCATCATCTGACTTTTACAGAAGCTATTTCAAAAGTGCAACAGCAAATTCCTGGAGGAGCTTACATGGAGAACAACAGCAGCAGAAGAGAGAGCTTGGACAGCACTCCTTCCATGTAGTTAACTTATTTACAATGCCATTATACACTATAGATTGTTCCTCTATACTGACAGATATATGTAATCCTCACTCACGCTAACGCTTTGGGTTTATACTAAAGATACAAAAAGTGAAAATAATTCACTGCTGACAGAATATACTGTAGGAGACTAGACTATGTTTTGCTGTAACAGTGATTGATGGACTGTTTGGTGGACAAAGAACTGGTTGGATGGTTGCATCCAGAGCATAGTGGTCAACAGCTCAATATATGGATTGGTACCAGAGACAAACTGCATCCCTCCGGAGTCCTTATTAGAACCAGTACTCTTTAATATCTTCATCAATGACACAGACAGCAGGGTCAAGTGCACCCTCTGCAAGTTTGCAGATAACACGAAGCTGAGTGGTGCAGTTGACATGACTAAGGGATAGGAGGCCATCCAGAGGGACCTGGACAAGCTCAGTAAGTGGGCTTATGTGAACCTCGTGAGTTTGAAAAAACCAAGCACAAGGTCCTGCATCTGGGTTGGGGCAACCCCCAGTATCAATAGAGGCTGGGGATGAAGGGACTGAGAGCCTTGCTGATAAGGATTTGGGGACACCAGTGGATGAAAAGATGGACATGACCAAGCAGTGTGCACTCAGTCCAGAAACCTAACCATATCAGGGGCTGCATCAAGTGTGAGCAGCCAGTTAAGAGAGGTGCTTCTGCCCCACTACTTTGCTCTGGTGTGACCCCACCTAGTGTCCTCAGCACAGGAGAGACGTGGACCCACTGGAACAGGTCCAGAGGGGGCCACAAAAATGATCAGAGGGGTTGAACACCTCTCCTACAAAGACAGGCTGAGAGACTTGGGGCTGTTCAGCCTGGAGAAGAGAAAGCTCCAGGAGGACCTTACTGCAGCCTTTCAATACTTAAAAGGGGGCTTATAAGAACAATGGTGACAAACTTTTTAGCAGGGCCTGCAGTGACAGGACAAGGCATTAGTGGCTTTAAACTAAAGGAAGGGTAGATTCAGACTAGATGTAAGGAAGAAAATTTATTAAATGACGATGGTAAAACAGTGGAACAACAGAGAAGTTGTTCCATGCCATCCCCAGAAACATTCAAGGCCAGGTGGACAGAGCTTTGAGCAACCTGGTCTAGTGGAAGGTGTCCCTGCCTGTGTCAAGAGGGTGGAACTAAACGATCTTTAAGGTCCCTTCCAACTCAAACCATTCTATGATTCTATGATAATGAAAACTAACAACTGGATGTGACTTCTGAAATTAAAGAAATTTTCACAACATGTATCTGAAAATACAGACACACATCAGGATGCAGTATTTTATCACATCATAAAACTCATCTAATATTACCTACTCTATTATTAAATGCAATACTTAAGACAGTAAAACATTGCTAATTCACAAGCCTGTATCTAAATGAAAAGTCAGTAATATCCAGTTGGACTAATTAATGTGTCCATCAACAGTGGATAAACACAAATACACATTTTTGGGGGTGTATCTTTAGTATTTGCTAACAACATTTGTTAGCAAATAACATACTTGTTTCCTTAGACTTCTACCTTTTAATTTATAAATTTTTCCTCAGAAGTGAAATCTTTGTTTTGTGTTTTATAGTCTTTCCTCCCACAATATAATGTTACTGATCATTTATTGTAAGTTTATGTGCATTCTCATTCATATTTTACAGAACGTCATATTTGTACAACTATTTTTAACTGTTTTCTTGTGAGGGAATCATTTGCATCTAAGATGATATATCAAATACTCTAGCTTTGAAAAAGGCGCAAAGGAATTAGGCCTGTAACTCTTCCTTAAAACCAACAGGAATTGATAACCTTATTAGGACTTTTCTGAAATTCTTAATCAGAAGATTAATTTCTTAATTATTTTGTCTTAATTTACCTAATGTACTATCCAATTTACCTAATGTAATATCCAATTTTAGTTCTTGCTCACATTAGCCATACTATTTTTCCCCATATTTTTACAACTCTTTTTTTTCTTCTATTTTACATCATTTTCTCTTTGTGCTTCCCAGTATTTTTTTACTCTTTTAGGATAACTGACAAAGGCGTTCCTCTGGCTCAGTGCTCTCAGCTCCACACAAAATGAAATCACAAACTAAGTCTCTATCCTTCTGCATCTTGTTGGTAATGATTAGTCAGGTATGTTATTGCTGCAATGAAAAATGTTTCGTTCCCCCTTACCAAGAGAGGGAGGGAAGGAAGAAGGAAGGAAGAAAAAAGAGAAGAAGGGAGGAAGGAAAGAAATCCAGATACTATCTCAGTCCAACAATGAATTACAGAGTTGGAGTCACAAAACTGAAATTCATTCCAATCTGTGAAACCAGTGAAACAGTAAAGGACGCTTTAAGCATTTTCTCTAGTCCCACACTGAGGCCTGACACTGTTTAGGTATTTGTCCTGCTAGTTGGACCTGTTCTTGGTTGATTGTTAAATAAAGATGACAGGCAATGTCTACAGTATAGTATACATTCCTGTATGCATCAGAATTTTTTATCTCTAAGGTAAACTATTCACAATACACTAAAGGCCCTGTGAACTTAATGTGAGTCCCTATGGCAACAATAGCTCGTTAATTTGGTGAGAATATTTCAGTGCAACATTTAAATTATTTGAAAAATGAAGTCAAAGAAGTCTCAGTGTTTGCTGTTAATGTCCTGTGCTTTTCGTAAAATACAGATGTAGTCATTCATGTCCAATTATCTGATCTGAAAAACAACAAAATTACACATGGCTCTGGTGTCCCAACTTTGAAACTGGTAAGTGCTGTGTTTTGACTTCCAGTTTGAGAACAGTGTTGGTGAAGCCGACACCAAGGACTCTGTGAGGCTCATGCTCTGCCAGGGAGGAGGGGAGGCTGTGAGGAAGCGGAGACGGGGCAAGGACAGGGGCTTCCGGGTGGAGCTCGTTTCTCTTGGCCGGTGGTATCGTATTCTCTTCCCTTGTTATTTTCCCTTATCATTGTTGTAGCTGATAGTAGCGGACTGTTTTTGTCTCAACCCGTAGGAGTTGCACTGGCTCTGGTGTCCCAACACACCTTCAGGATGGTGAGGAAGGTTGCTTTCTTTCTAAGGCAACGAGAAAAGTACTGTGGAAGCTTCTACCTCCACCACTTTGTTAATTAATAAATTTAAAGAGCTTTGGTCCTTACACTGAAGGTGTTTTTTAAATGAATCCAGTTTTCTCCCTTTGACCTCTGTGATGGAGCATTATTAAGACTGCAGATCATAAAAAAAAGCATTAGTATCATTCTTTGACTGGTTTTAGATAGCTACTGCTATTGCAGTAGCACATCCTTTTTGCATGCAAATGCAAGTATTGTACACAAGCACTAACTAAATACACTGATAAAACAGGATAAAATTTGACATTTTGGAAAGCAGGAACTGCTACCAAATCAAATTTTCAGAGAGACATAAAATTCTGACTTTAATAGAAGGAATAAATCATCGAGGGTATATTCTGATATTTAATTGTGTGCCCTGCAGTGCAGCATCTGCGTACAGACTAGAATTTTACTAGAAAACAAGGAACAATTTTCAGTACACACAAGCAGCTAGAAATTTGAAAATCACTTATGGAGAAAGGAAATATACACATTCTGGATGCATTAAAAGGCTGGTAGAAATCAAGTTTCTAAATAATTCTTAACAGTTGTCACGATGGAGAAAGTTTCAGTTTGGCACACCCCATAGCAGATGTGTGGAAGACAACAGTCTCTCAGACAAACAGGAGTCATGAACATCAATTTAAGTTTCCAAGAATATGAAACTCCTTGAAACAATTTCATAGTGTTTCCTGTCACAGTATGTTCCTCTACTCCCTGATATAATATTTCAGTCTTTAAGAATTTCAACAAATATAAAATTGGTTATCTACTGTTCACTTATGTTTCAGTCGCTATTCTAGAAGAAGAGCAAAATTCTGAGTGAGATACTTACAAAACAAAACAAAGGAAAAAATACTTCACAGCATAATAAACAGCTTCAACCGCTTTCTTTGTGTGCCCTTTTCAGTGTTTAAAAAATTGAGATAGCTTAAGGGTCCACGTTGGATAACCAGTTTTGTATGTTACTGGCGTGGTGTCCTTCAGATCCTGACATGTTTGGTATGCCGTAAATTATGTTTTCCAAATAAAAAACCTGCCAGCCTGGGGTTTCATGCTCAGCATGCATACACCAGTGATGAAGTTCTGATTAACTGATCCAGGATAGGGTTTCTAAAGAGGTCAAGATAACTCCCTGTCTAAAAGATTTACTTGAAGGCTATAAACTCAATGGCCATCAACACATTAAAGTCAGTATTTCAGTGTTCCAGAAGTGTCCCAAATTCACTGCTGTCAGACACAGCTATAATTTCAGTGAAATCCACACGCCTCCATGCAATTTTCAGTGGCTAATTTTAACAGGCAGTGCCTGCTATAACATGACTGAGTTTTGTAATGTCCGCTCTTCATGACATTTACGAGCCAGCAAAACCACACAATCATAGAATAGTTTGGGTAGGAAGGGACATAAAAGATCATCTAGTTCCAATCCCCCTGCTATGGGCAGGGATACCTTCCACTAGACCAGGTTGCTCAAAGGCCCATCCAACCTGGCCTTGAAGACTGCCAGGGATGGGGCAGCCACAGCTTATCTGGGCAGCCTGTGCCAGTGCCACACCACCCTCATAGCGAAGAACTTTTTGCTAATATGTAATCTAAACTTACCCTCTTTCAGTTTAAAACCATTCCCCATTACCCTATCACTCCATGTCCTTGTAAAAAGCGCCTCTCTGGATTCTTTATAGCCCTCTTTTAGGTACTGGAAGGCTGCTGTAAGGTCTCACTGTAGCCTTTTCTTCTCCAGGCTGAACAGCCCCAACTTTCTCAGCCTATCTTCACAGGAGAGGTGCTCCAGTCCTCGTGGCCCTCCTCTGGACTCGCTCCAACAGGTCCATGTCCCTCTGATGTTGGGAGCCCCAGAGCTGAACACGGTACTGCAGAAGGTATCTCACAAGAACAGAGCAGGGGGGAAGAATCACCTCCCTTGACCTGCTGGTCACACTTCTTTTGTTGCAGCCCAGCATACAGTTGGCTTTCTGGACTGGAGACACATACTGTCGGCTCCTGTTGAGTTTCTTGTCAATCAAGTCAATGTGAGGGCCTCTTCCACTCAGTCTTCCTGGTTGGGTGACCTGTAGCAGACCCCCACTATAATGTCCCCTGTCCCTGCCCTCCATTTAATCCTGACCCATAAGCTCTCAGTCAGCTCCTCATCCATCCCTAGGCTCTGCACATTCCAGCTAGTCACTGACATAGAGGGTGACATCCCCTCCTTGTCTCCCCCACCTGTCCTTCTTGAGGAGCCTGTATCCTTGCGTATCAACAATCCAGTCACAGGAGCCATCCCACCACATCTCCGTGATGCCTGTAAGATCGCAACACTGTAGGGGTGCACACACCTCTAACTCCTCTTGTTTATTTAATGAAATTACACATTAAATAACATCACAAAATATGAGTACTGGTTATGGTAGTGAAGCCTCTGTGTACCGAGATTACAGACGAACTGAAGGCAAGCAGTCATGCATGAAATTAACTATACCTCATTTCTCAGAAATGTAAGGTTTTTCTTTTTCCCCTCAATAGAAACCCATTGCTCCCATTATGGTCCACACTCACACTTTACACTTCCCGTCTTGAAAACCCACAGTCAGAAAGTGTTCCTGAATTAGTTTATTATCTCAAGAAATGGATTTAAAAATCCTCATTCTTAAATCCACAGTTCTGGAAGTCACTACTAGCACATAAATTGGCTATTCCCATGGAGGCATGTGGGCTGAAGACCACGATTCTGACTTGTCAGCTGTAACGTCAAGAGTGATGACTGAAGAAGTTTAAACTTTTGTTTGATTGTAATTGCAGGGTAAAACCAGGAAAATTCCAGTGCAAAAATGGCACTCATCGATATGCTTAACTTGAAGCAAATGCTATCAGCTTTTATCTTGAATGGAGGCCTAACTGTTTCTTTCCTAAATTACAGAAAGGATTACATTCAAGTCCTTTTGTTACATCTACATTTCTGAAATGCTTCCTGTCAATTACTGGTTGTAAAAATAAAATGCACAGCAGTTAATATCTGAAGAAAGGAAAGTTTCTCAAAACTAAAGGTGTTCCCCATACACACTAATTTCTATTTCTCTTCATTATGGAATCACCTCAAGTTGTATGACTTTGGAATTATTTAAACTCATTTTATCATATCACTGTCATGCTGAATGAGAAAAACAGTTATAGAAAGCATCATTTTATGGTTTTCCTGTTGTCAGCTTTTAGCCATTCTCAGCTTTTCTCCTGTAAATCCCTACAATACAATTGGAATAGTCATCAATAGTTTTTTATGACTATTTGTTCAAACACGAAATACAGACACACACTGCTATCACAACATCTGTTCTCTTGAACTAGAGATTTTTAATAAACCTTTTTTTCTCTCAAGTCAGAAAAATTACTACAAGCAATAAGCATAACCTACAATAGTTGTATCCTTTGTCATCTGCCAAGCTCGTATTGAGTCAAAGGTATTTTCCTAATGTCACAGAATCATAGAATGGTTTGGGTTGGAAGTGACCTTTTAAAATCATCTAGTTTCAACTAGGTGACAATGAGATGAACTAGATGTCCACACTGATGGCAATTACTACTGGCAAAATTAAATGGCTATTTATGGAGACTTAAAGGGACAGGAAATAAATTAAAAAAAAAAATAAAATCAGAAGTAATTTTAAATGAGAATTCTTCAAAAGCTGAGCAACTTCTACCATCTTTTCCTTGTTATTTTGCCTGCTTAATACTTTATCTGCATTTTTTTCCCTCTTCTCTTTTTTAGCTTTCATCTTCATGGTTTCTCTTTGTCTGCATAGGTAAGTTCCAATCCTGGTGCAAAGAAAAAAAACAAACAGTGTATTGACATACATGACAAGATGAAGTGGTCATTTTGGGCAAGTACAGTCAAACACAAGCCAGCCTGATTTAAAAAATATCCTTGCTCTTCATAAAGCTTAAATGCTGCAACTGATATGCATGAGAGCCTCCCTGAAAATCTACTGGCACGGAAGAAAACCTCAGCACTGATTTAGTTACTGAACTATTGTCCTAGGGTACCAAAACATAAGTTCTTTTTAATAGGCATCTCTCTTTTTTTTTAACCCTTACCTGTCTGTAAGGACTGATGTCTTTGCCTCTGAAAGACAGATCAAAATCCTGATGTACAATGACAAATTTAACTGATTTCCTGCCTGTTTACAGCAGATGGTTGCTCAAAAAAAAAATTAATGTTTTGCAGAAGCTCTGGACCTACTGCATGTTCAGAGTGCTTCTGAAAAGCTTTGGCCTTACTACTTGCTGCGTGTGGGGTACAGACTAGACTTAATGTACTGTGGATATTGTGTGAGACCTCCTCTGGATGAACAGACCAATAATGCTAAATAAAGCCACCGAAGCACAAGAACAGCTAAAATGCACATTTTGCAAGGAACAGCATTATCACACATTCACAGTTTCCAAAATAAATGTAAAATTCCTTTTTAGCCATCAAGTTAAAGAGTGTATGCAAAGAAAGTGAAGTTAAAATGAGTTGCAAAAAGAGGAATTGTTTTTAATTTAAATATGCTCCAAGACTATCATTCAAATACTTGGTAAAACATTTTCCCTCCTTTAAATGGCACTACAAATTCAGTTTTGCTGTAATTCCCATATTAGACTTTAGTATCTTTGAATCTTAAGTGAGTCTCCAACCTAATACAGCATTAACAATGAGCATTTAAGAGGCATTATCATGGCTAACCATTTGTTCAAATGAGAGCACCATCAAATATATCTGTTGCACCTTTCTGAATTTGGTCACTAAAGAGCAAACATGAAAATCAAGAACTATTTGCCAACGGAATTTAATGTCTTCCAGGGATGCTGTCGCCTTAGAAGACAAAGTGGCCATTTTTGAACAAGAAAAGACCTGGTTTGTTAATAAAGCAGGACAAGGAGAGAAAACTTGGTAAAAGCAGTCTAGAAATCCAAGCTATTAAATTCAAACCTCAAGTGCTTCAAAACTGATCTGTACAGTGGGGAAAGGTTAATTTCTTCTGTATATTTTGTATCCCATTTTTTCCTGGTCTAGTTTCAGAATCATTTCACAAAATCTGAGCTCAGATTTTCAAAATGCAATTGATAACCTTCAAAGAGCAGATTGGCATCTTAGTTTGTATTTGGCCACTTTAGAAGATCTAGATATAGCACACAATTTATAGTTAATTGTTAATTAAGAATATCAAACAGACTTTAAAAAAAAAGGAAAAGAAAAAGAAAAAAAAAGTAATTTCTAGACTCATTTCAACTGTGTGGTCCATCCATCAAATTTATGTCTCTTCAGTTTAGGTACAAGGATGTCATGCAGGAAAATATTTTTCTCTATTTATTTAAGGATTTCTAAAGTTGAAAGAACACTGCCAAAGTAATAATTCTAAAACGTGCAGATAAATGCAGGTAGTGATAGTCACTTTGCTCACAGGTAAACTCTAAAGTAAAAGGAGGAAAAAACACAGCCAAGGTTTTTGCAACATATGCAACTTGATTTCTACAAATCGTTTACTCGATTGTTATTTGATAAATTCATCTCAGTGTGCGAAGAAATACAACATTCAAAATGTAATGACAGTGTCAGGTCTTTAGTAAAAACCCCACCAAGCCACAGTCCTGACAGGCATCTAGCCCACTTCTGCCTGGTGTGGTGAGACGCTCTGAAAAGTCCCTCCAGCAACCCTTTAGCACAGGGCACCTTTTCTTGTTTGCCTTGAACTAGCAAGTTTTTGTGCCACATGCACCCTTAATCGCAGGTGTGGTGTAACACCACGGAGAGGACATCCACTGACCAAAGCTGTCAGAGTTGCTCTGAGCTGCTAAGGAAAACCTCCCCTAATCCTGTGCTTGGAATTGGGTTATTTAACTCCCCCATTTATCATCTCCAGAGAAGCAGTGTGAAATTACACAAAAACTAGGGTAGGTTGCTCAAATGAAGAAATAGCAGCTTTTTAAAGTGCCAGTTACCAGCAAACCCATATCACAAGCAGTATTAAAGTGTTCTCCTTGATTGTCTAGTGCTAACAGTAGGCCTTTAAAGTCAAGAATAATTAAGGCTGCAGCCTATTATTTGTAAAGTCAAGGGCAGCTTTGTTTTGCCTCAGCCTGAAGTGTGATTTAGCAATTGCTGGAAAGGAACAAGCAGCTGCACATTAAGTAATTCAGTGGCTGTTGGAGAAAACTATCATCGTATATGTCTGCAAGGCTTGAACTCTTGGGCATACACTGAGCTCCCCAAAGGGGTCAGGCTGGCCAGGTAGCAGGGCTGCAGCTGAAGGGTGCAGGCTGTGCCTCCCCAGTGGGACACCCAGGGATCCAGAAAGATGGACTGCCCACTGGGGCAGGTGACCACAGCAGGATGCAAGGTGCAGATGGAAGAGAGGGAGCCAGAGGGATGCTGGAGCAGCTGGGCAATTGGGTGAATGGAGGGGAAATACAGCAAGCTGTGGTGGCAGGGGGTGGGAAAGTTCACAGGCCCCTACAACTCAAAACTTGCTGGCATAAAGCAAGCCCCAAAGGACTAATTCACTGTAAACATGACACAGCTACACAGTGGGAACCACTTTCATTTCGATGCTGTTTTATCCAAACCACTTGGAATTTTCTGTATTTGAAAGGTAAGTATTCTAGATTTCTCCTCTTTTTTCTCCTCTTCCCTTCACCTCTCTCCCCCTTAGAAACCATTTTGGTCTTCTTTGTGAAGTTCATTTTAAGGAAGAAGACTAGGCTTGTTCATCTTACTCAGGGTCTTGTCACAACCTCCTACAACGTACAACTTCTAATAGCAAGACAACTTCAGTAAAACTAAGGTTCTGTTCTGATGGATGGTTTTCAAAACAGTTACCACATAATTTTGGCTTAATAGCTTTTCCTCCAGGAAGCTGCAAATGCAAAGATAGGATGGTGGGTTCTTACGAAACAGAAACTGAAGTACTAGGGTGGTACCCGTTTGTTGTCAGAAAGACTTTATCTTGTACATGCATTTCAGGTCCATTTTCCTGGACAATAAACTACTATTTCTATGAATCCTTTAGGTATCCTAACACTTGCAGATTTTGTAGAATTGTTTCCAAAAATAATTGAAGCTGCATATCCCTTAACAACTCTTTTTACACTGCTAAAACACCGTTTTCACAAATTAGAGTCAACAAAATATTCTGTGTTAACTGCAGTAATCTTGGAATTTGGCAGCATTGCTTGAATGCACTCACCATTTCAAAATAAAACTTTCCAAGTGTACTTAAGAGGAACAGTTAAAAAACCCACACACATGCAGCAAAAAAATGTGTTAACTTGGCATGTAAACCATGTACTACCCAGAATGAGTACCCAGACAACAATTTTATAGCTACAGACAAGTTTTCTTCATGCCATGTTTTGCCTCTGGAGAAAAAAACAAAGTCCAACTTTTATTCCTGACAAGTATGTATTAACCTAAGTATCAAAGTAAATTGTCCTATATAAATATATTATTTTATTTATCATGAAATCAACCTCCAGTTTTTCCTACTCACTCCTTTCCAGTGCATTTATCTAGTCAGAAAAAAAGTGAACAAAAGTGACTAAGACACCCTGATACAGTGTAGTCTTCCCTGAATATACAGTTAGTTTTGATTTGAAGGACTTTGAGTTTTACTGAACTGCTTTGTGCTTTGTTACTGCTTTACGCTGCTTTTGGCTGTTTCTCAGCACCTTTCTGCCTGACAGAAGGGCTGCTGTTACAGTAAATAGATCCCAACGCCTTCCAGAGTCCCCACTGATCACAGAAGTTCAACATTGTCCCAAGACATTATCAGAATAACTGGAAATGTCTCATTAAGGTAATTATTTAATTGCAGAGAAACAAAAGCAGAGAAAATAAGGGGAAAAAAACAAGCCTTAACAGCAGCTGGTGCCTTTAGCTGGGGTGAATGCCAAGGAAACTTTGAAGCGGAAAAATACCCCAGCAATTCCCTGCAGACTCCCTTCCGAATGTCCCCATTACATACAGAAAGCTTTGAACAGGTCTTGTATAAAACACTGCCTTGATTTGAGCAATGAGGTCCCCAAAACATGACATTAAATATCCATTCTGTACATCCCAGAGGCAAGTCTCCCTTGCCAGCAAGTGCCAGAAGTGGTATCATTCTACCTCCAAAAAACTGCCTACTGAAGTATGCCCAGGACCCCAGAAATTTTCAGGCAGGAGAGCTGAGAACATAAGCCCATTGGGGCAGATGAGCTCACTACAGCAGGGAAGCACTGTCCCATGCTTCCCAGTCATAGAAATAGGAAGCCCTTCCCCAAGCTAGTGTGCAGAAGGTATGGCACAGGATGTGCAGTTCATCCACAGCAGTGCAACGCTTGCTTTGCCCTAAATGCCCACAAGACAGTTCCTTGTTAACTCTTCCTGCAGAGTTTTTGCTGCTCCACAAAATCTGCTATTACAGTACTGGACTTGCAGGGCTAGTCCTAAAAAAACAAAGATGGGGGGATCCTCCATTTATCCCTTATTTTCCCTGCCCATTGCAGAGGTCTGTAAGGTCCCTTCCAGCCCAAACCACTCTATGATCCTATGATGCCTTTGGTATTTTGCTTCAGACCACATGAACAGATGATGCTACTTATGCTAATGCTATGGTCAGCATCCATGCCATAAATTCAATATTTGAGGTCCTCTTAATGGTTTACAGAAACAGTTTTGTTGGAGGTATGTGGAGTGTAAATAAGGAGCTTTCATGTGTTGATTCAACCTCCAGGAGTCAGGAGAGTGATTAATGGAGGCATCCCACAGAGACCACCTGGCTTGCCTTCTACCATTCCCTACCTACTGCCTCCCCCTGTTGCAGAGGAGGAAGGGGTGGTCTATGCATAGTGGTTTCCTCTAAGAAGAAAAGACGCACCTTTGCTGATAAAAGCACATCCAGAGGCCTGGAGATCTTAAAAATATTTCCTTTAGACTTGTTCTGTGGCAGGAATAAACTATTCTAACTTCAGGTACTTGAAAGAAAATGGCAGTCTCTGAAACAGAACTTCATGTCTGCCCATCACTAATTAACGTGTATTGTCTGCCTTCAATATCGTACTGAACAGAGATTAACCGTCATAGATATGTGGATAAATGGTATGGATAAGTAGGAATATACTTGTCATATATTACTGGTTTAAATTTTTTAACAGTTGTTGCCCATTTCACATGCTACAGAAGACATCTCAGTAGATCATCTTTGGATGTGTGTCAGGAATGTTTTTCAACTTGGTTGAACATTAGTAAAAAGAGTGTATTTTCTGATCACACACAAAGACTTCCCAGTGACTATCAGGACTTCAACACACTCTAGTCCGGCTCTATGTGGCAAAGGCCAGCTCTGAGATGCCTTGACCAGATCTGAAGAGCTTTTCAAGAGAAAGCTGGAAGAAGGCTGTCATGCTGGATCCTCATCTGAGCTGTGCTGCAGCTGTATTGCACATGCCTCTGTCTGGCCACATACCCTACTGACCCAGACCCAGACTGACTTCCCCATTTGACTCAGGAACTGCCGCACCACTGTGATCTTGCCTGCTGTCTCCTTGTCTACCCTGGACATGACTTGCTGACCTGTATTCCCAGCTTCACCTCGTATCTGCCTCATCCCCATGAACTTGTCTGACGCCTTCACTGAACCTTGTGTGATCTCTACTCTTTTCTGTATCTCGTTCTTGTCTCCAGACCTGCCCTGACTGGGTAATGTGGGATGGGGTTCTGGCTGGTGAGTCCCCAACTCTGCTGGGTGTGTTAGTGCACTCTGCCCCAGCTCCCCATGTCTGAGAGACAGCCATCCCTTGCTGGGGCTGACAGTAATGCTGAAAGTGGGAGTACAGACCGGATACCCACAAAATAAAGGTCTGGCACCGTGTTAGAGCACTGCTGAGTTGGAAGAAGAATCCAAAAGCATCCTGTTAAGTGGTAAGAAATACTATTTTGTACTCAAACACTGTAGCCTTTATAAAGGATCCTGGCAGAGCAGCAAAGTAAAACCTCTCCAACAGTCATTTCTAAAGCAGAATTTATACTCCTTCAGCTTGACATTGAGCTAAAAAGAACCTCGGCTCCCCGCTTCTCTTTGTGGTGTGGGATGATCCCACACGACCGGAACAGACTGCCAAAACACTGATTAGCCTGATCACAAAGGAAGGCTTCTGGGGATCAATTTTTTAGCACTGGGCCAGTTAAACAGCATTTGAGCATAAGCAGTGAATTACAGTATCACCATCTGAATGACATCAAAAGCCAAGTCACATGCACAAGAAAACTGTACAAGATTTCCTCTACCCTGACTGAAATTTAACATTGAGAAAATACACTGATTTTGACAAGGAAACAAGGGATATGCTATAACACACTATACAGAGATGAAGATAGCATCCAAAATCCTGTGCCATTCAATCAAATTATTCTGAACACTTTAAATTCTTCACAGAGAAACAATTCTATGGGAAAGTCACCTAGAGGCACCATGGTCATGGGCATCAACTGGGAGCACTCAATGCCATGCAGTACCGAACATTTACTGTAGATTAAAATCCTATCCTATTTGATAGAACAAGTGATATTTGACAAGTAAGCAATTTAACAAATCTGTGTTTTCTTATTCAGAGTCGTCAATTCTAAAGTTGCCCCATACAAGATAACGGAATATATTCTTCTCTTCCTTCTGTTAGTTCACAACTTAAAATAACACCATGCATCAAATCCTGGTACTTGGCATAGGCATCAAAACTTACATTTCCCACAGTGATGGTCAGAATGTACAAGTTCTTACAACCATGGCTTGACAAAAGATGGTGAAATCAGAGAAAATATGGGCCAACTAACTGCTTTTCCACTGTAACACATTTGAGCTCATTAGCTGCATCTCTTTGCCTACTCTGGATACATAAAACCAGTGAGAGCCACAGGTGAGAGCCCTGGAGACAGCTGCTAAGCTGATTTTGTGCACTGCTTCTAGCATTACCCTCACAGAACGGACTGCAGCTCCTTCGCTACCTCTGCACCTAACAGTAAGTACAGCAAAACACAGCACAGTGAAGCCCAACCTCACTGACTTTCCTGGTCAGGGAACAAATCAGAAGGCTCAGCTAACTCAAAACAAAGGAACTGCAGTCATCTAGGAGAGGTGGCCCCCCCATCCCCAAAATGCAAGCAACTCAAGTGACTGGGCTGCAGGTCAGCAAAAAGGAATGCCTTCAAACATTGCCACAATAGATTCTGAGTTATAATTTAAACTCGCTCTCTTCTGCATTTCTTAGGCCCTTCCTTCAGTCTTGGCATTTCAATTACAGCTCAATAGGAACATTTTTTTCTGCAATTTCAGAGCTGAATTAGCCTGGCTGTGCTTTCCATGCCCAGAGCAAAAAGACCTAGACAGGGGAAGAGCCAGTATATGCAAGGTACATATCCTTTTCGGAGAGTTAAGTATTGAGTTTGAGCAGTCATCCCTGAATCACTTTCTCTGCCACAATAAGCATCCATGAGATGAATCAAACCATCAGATATATACGCACTAGGATTTCTTCCTAAAAAGCACATCAGTGACCTTTTTCTAAAAGATAAATTAATGAAGCCTCTCCATCAGTGACATATTATGTGTTATTTTCACAAAAAACCTAAAATATGAACGGGTACTGAGCCATATTTTTGGAGCTCAATTTACCAATAAGTTAAATTGATGACTGGGTTGACAAATCAATCTTTTCTGAAAGATAATAAAAATGCATCTAAGTAAAGCACTTGTTTACTGCAGCAATATCAAACAAAATTATTATTACTTTTACCAGCCATTTAATACAGTGGAACCAAAATTCCTGCACTACAGCCTCAACACAAAACTTGTTTCTCTTATTATGAATATATGCTTTGGCTTCATCCTCATCTATTATTTTTGCTGATAAATTCTTCAGCTCCTAGAAAGGAAACAGCAGGAGGCTGCTGTCATAGACTAAATAAAAATTCAACTGTCTTCTTTTAAGTATATCCAATATATAACAAAAGCACAGGTGAAATACCACTTTTCATTATATAGTAACTTACGGGCACCTTGACATGATCTGACAAAATCCATTATGGTAAGCAAACATGAGTGGAGAATTCTGTATGCTTTCAGAGACACACATATAAGACGGGTTGGAACACATTTTTGAGAATAGCTATCATAATACAACTCATTTATTTCTATATTTCATTTCTTCATACCTTAAACTGCATAATAACTTTGAAACATTCTTAGAGCTGATCCATCCTGTTTACAGAATGGCAAAAATGTTTGTAGAAAAGTATCACTTGACCATGTTATTAAGGATTGTGATTTACAAAGTATAAAATATTGTTACCTTGGGTAACCTCTCACAGAGTTGCTACCTGTTGCACAATTGACTCCATGTATACAGCATCAAGCTGAGATCCACACAGATCAACAGCTCGATGGGGCTCTCTGAATCAGCTCTGCAGTCTTCTGAATTTATAGAGTAGTTGACAGATTTAAAGGCTGGTATGCTCCATCTGTATTAAGACTGGAGTTACTTTCTCAAGAGACACTTGCTGACAGCAAGGAATAGGAATATGCAGGTTCAATTTTGATCTTCATCCTACTCTCCAGAAGGACATTCTTAATCCACAAATACTCCATACACTTGTCTGACTGTGGTATTTGTTTCTCAGGTTATGGAGTGTCAGACCTATCCTTTTGCACAGCACCACGTAAATTCATTTCTGAGCATTTTCTTCCAGTTTGATTATAACTCCAGCACAGGTCTGGCCCTGCCCCAGTGGGAGTTGGTTTCATCCATGGCAGCACTTGCCTGGTGGCCATGTGCGTGTTTGCTCCCTATGCTGTTTTTTGCTCTGGGAACACCTGGGAACACCATACACCTGGCAGTGTATGGCTCCCAGAATTAGCCTGGGAAGCAGGGAGAAGGAGGCAGGCTGTGGTAACACACCATATAAAAATATCCCGAGAGCCAAAACTGAGGAGAAAGGAACCTCCACTATGACCGTCCAGAAAAGACCTCAGGGTGCTGAAAACTCATTCTTATTGTCCCCCATTTCCTTTTCAGAAAGACGGATGCTGTCAGCCCTAGGACGCAAAGGAACATTTGAAGAATGCACACAGCAGCACACTGAAGGGGCAGCTACTTGAAAGATTCTCTTGTATATAAATTTAAACGGTATTTTAAATGAAGTTTTACTTTTATAGTTGATTCAGACTTTTAGACAATTAAAGTATTGATTTGGCTAACAAGAAGCTCCTGTTTGTAGACATATGGTGTGTTCCCTTTGGTAATACTGAGATTTTGAGCCTAACATTCATCATTTTGTGCTGTAAAAGGTTTACCTTACCTTTAATCTAATCTAGACAAAGCGGGGAGGGTTCTCCTGCCCCCTTAGAGAGGCCGTAGCTATCAGTGTGGAGGTTTAAGAGCTTAGGAAAAACTAAGATTGACTTGTTTACAAAATATGGCAGAGAAATAAAATGTATGTGTGTGTGTATATATATATCAGTAGGAAATTTTGTTCAGTGAAAAGAAGATGTACAATGGAGGATGTGGAACCCCCGAAGCGAATTCGCTCTGCCTTCAAGAACAGAGAAGGCTGTCATTACCTGAACCACTACACTGAAACTGATTTATACTGGCCATTATAATAAAAGACCAGGATGAAGTCTGGCAGATCTACACCCACACTTCCTCTTCTTTCTTTCTGGAAAATGCTTGCAGAGCTGTAACAGCTCTACATAAACATTTATTTCTTCCCTGTTCCTTTAGGATCCACCAAGGGTCTAAGATTAAGTGCCTGTTGGTGCGCATCAGGTGATAGTTCATCAGTCCTCGAGAGTTAAAACGCCAGACCAGACCCTACCCTGAGCAGCTAATGCAGTTGAGAGCACACTTCCAAATGAAGCTGTTCTGCACTTAGAAACTCTTCTTTGAAAAGTAACCCTGAAAGATAGGACAAAGCATAGAATTTTTTGAAAATGCAAGTCTAGCAGTCATAAAAAACAAGATGAGGACACACAGACTGCAGGGACTTCATCCCAGGTCCCACAGGACTGTTTGGATATTTGGAGTATTTTGGTCTTCATTACAAGATTTCCACAATACTGTATGGTCAAGAACTGTCTTGGAAACTTCTCCTCAGAGTTGGCTCCTACACCTGTGGGAATGGCCACGCCCCTGATCTCTCCCCTGCAATGGGTATGTCAGACAAACTGAATACGTCACAGAGGTATCATCACTTCCCACCACATTCACTCCTTTTACGCAGCACTTACCTCTTCTGTGATGTTATCCTCTGACATGCCATACTATTCTGCTGAAAATTTAGCTACAGGATGATGAGAAATACAAACTGTCAGGGTTTGAATTTACCTGCTTTTCTTTAACTGAAGCAACAGTCTCAGCATTATCTAATTAAAAACTTTGATTGGTTGTACCCTCAAACACATATTCTGGAATATACTTAGATTTACTCACAAAGTAATTGTTTTCATTCCTGTAATCATAAAATGGCTTCCATAAAAATAATTAGGTAGCTGCAGAACTTCTATGCAGACCATTAACATTTACATATACCTATTCAGATGTGATGTTCTCTACAATGAAGCAAGAAACCCTGAGATCTCATAGCACGGCTTCATACTGAGGGGTAGCCAAAGCTCAGAATAAGACAACCGGAGAGAAGCAGGTTTAAAGCACTGAAATTGCCTACCTAAGGATAATGTTAATGATGATAATGATTTATACTGTACTGCAAGGACATGTATAATTCTATGTTGACTAAAATAAGAAAATGAAAATTATAGTTGGCTCAGCTTTAATTTTTCAGACTTAGCTCTTTTTATCAACTCGTTTAGGAAAAAAAAAAGGCTAATATGCAGGAGAGAGACTCTGACGCAAGCTGCAGAAAGGTATAGTAGCTTTGGGATTGAAGTAGGAGGCAGTCTTGGGACAAAAGCCATTCTGTGTCAGTAGCTTATACATACACAAAGAAATGCAAGGAAAATAAGACGCATCATCCCCACAGTTTCAGGGGCCCAGTTATGCTTTCCACTGCCCTGATTCTGGAAGACGGGAAAGAAAACACAGGGTGACCACTGCCCAGTCAGTGACAGCCGCTAGGCTCCAGTGCCCTCTCCTCACATCAGGGAGAAGGGCAAAGGGAGCTGCCTTGGGTTAGTTTCTTCCTGGACTACTCTTGATTTTTCGGGTGGATGAAACTCACAAGTGCAACCAGAAGAAGCCCTTAGAGCAATGTCACCTGGCATTATAGGACAGATAGGTTCTTTGGGGATCTTGAGAAAAACGATGATGGCACTAAGGGTCAGGAGCAGGGGGTACGACTCACAAACCGACACAGGTCCCCCTCAAAGATAGCAAAATATAGCTTGTGACAAAATGCTATGCATGCAAATTCTATGTAAATGATACATTCTCTGTAAATGTAGATGACTCTAAAGCTTGTTCTAGTACAGTTCTTAAGCATTCTTCAGAAGTACTGCCTTGGTAATTCCTGTGTAAAGCTCCATCACACAAACTAATATACTTCGATATAACCTGTCATAGCCTTGCTGGACATATTCACATGAGTATTTTCCCCTAGAGAAAAAAGGATTTTGGTTTCATGAATGGTAACCATGGAAATATCAGATGAGCCAAGGTTTCAGAAGCCAGACCTGCTTATCAGATTTCACTTTCCTAAACCATGTTTAATATAATGGATATAATAAACATCAAGTACATTAAACTGTACAAGCATTTACTTAGCGTCATTTGACACAAACCTGGTACTACACCTGGACTGTCCTAGCTACATCTCAGAACTGTAGGATATAACTAAGGCCAAAGGATCTCTGCTTCTTTATTGAATGCTTTAGCAGTGTGTTGGATGCACTGCAGTGTTGAACATGATGCATAAACATCATCTGCTATTTTCAATAAAAAGTGTTTGTGGTTAGCTACCCTTCCTGGTAGCTGCACTCAAGATTTAGAGCAATCATACACAGGGAAAAGGGAAGGCTTCTGGGGTGAGGCAGAGAGGGAGAAATGCACAGCGGGGAGATCTTCAAAGAGCAGAAAGCAAACCTCAGCCTTACTGCAGAGAAATATCAGGGGGAGGAAAAAAACTAACAAATCCGGAGGAGTCTCAAGGGATTGTATGGTATCTATTCAACCCATAAAAATCTCTGAAAGCTGCTAGTGTACAAGCAAAAAGAAACAACTTCTAGTACATGTATACAACAGATAGACTTGATTTTAGAATTTTGGTGTCAGTCTTCCTGGACACCAGCACTGAGACTTCCCAATTTCCAGAACTAACATGCTCCAATTAGATAACCCTATTTCTAACAAGATGTAAACCTAGCGAATACAATTTCTCCTGCCTTTTAAGGTGAGAGTAGTTCCAACAGGGGGCTCAGACTCAATCACAGACTGAATGAGCTGTGTTTTAACACGGTATTTCAAGTAGCTTTGGTTCTGTTTTGCTGCCTTTTTTTTTTTTTTTTTTTTTTGGGGAAAAATGGTTTGGAAAGAAAGCAGAGAATGTGAGTTTTGTAAAGTATAGGTACGAAAACACAATCTACAATTTCTATTTGTCTAATCTTTTAACTACAGATAGACAAAGCCAAATTAAAAATGGTAGGAAAACGGACCTCATACTAAAACTGATATGAAGGCTTGGGAAAGCCCAGTCAAATAAGCTCTGTGATGCATTTGCTGCACCACAAATGCGCTGCCTATGAATATCATACTGATGTATAACAGCTTGCTATTACTTTCTTAAATTCTTCCATTCATTCTGAGGAGGTCAACAGATAAAACAAAGATAGCCAAATACACATCCACTGTTTGTACATGTGTCAGGAAAGACCTCCACAAGACACCTGAAAGAGGAATTCCACCACGTTTTTTTTACATGAGTGAATCCTCAGCTCTGTGAATTCTTGACAAGAAGCAACAGCGATAATCTTCTCTGAATAAACTTACATGCTTCTCCTTCAGGGTGTAGTTTCATATTATACTTAATTCAATCTAACGGCAGGTGGAGGCCAGAGGGGGTGGACATGATTTCCCCTTGCTTTTCTGCCTCTTCCCTTGTGTTAAATTTACCAATTGTGCAACTCTGCAGTGACTCTCATCAGCTTGCTGATCTGAAGGAAAAATCACAGGTTTTCATGAGTTAGCTTTCCCCCCAAGCAGGAAAGATTTACTGTGACAAGTCCAACTCAGCAGAGGAAGAAGAAGCAGCACACAAAAAGTGATGTGAGCATGAGAGGGCTATTGCTCCTTTCAATAACAGTCATTAGACCAACCTATGCAGAAAATGAAGTCATGCCCTAATGCTTCATCTATGTTAATCCTTCAGTCTGAAGCAACAGTATGATTTTGAAGTGCATCTATGAAATAATGGCCCTACTGGATGTTGGTTCAGTTTGCAGAATAGCTATAGTGCATGCGAGCCAGATGCTTTTAGGGGGAAACTTAGCTGAAAGCATTGTTCCAGAATTACACCAAATATTTGCTAAACATTCATATGCCACCCAAAAGGCTCTTGAAAAGTTTATGGGTTTGGAGCTACTCATACTGCACTGCGATGTGTGAGCTGACCAGGTGCTGCACTGTCTTCATGAAGATGAAAGCCCTGGTCTTTAAAAGACCCTAAACAACCACCAGACATAAGGAACAGTAAAATAGACATGTTTCTGTCTCAAAGATCCTGAGCTCGTTTTCATGTGGGAACAAAGCAGTAAGCTTTCCACTCATTTGGATATCCACACGCTCAGACCCAAGACAGCCGCATTGGAGGGTCCTCAAGGACAGTGAACTTTTCAGCATTGAGGAACCCCACAGAAGATCCTTGTTAAGAAACATTCAGGGACACGTTTTGGTCTGTTCCATGTCCCATAGTGCAGTGTGCCAAGGCTCCTCACTTCAGCCAAGGAATTTAGCAGAGTGGAGCAGAGGAGTGGTAGCAGAGTCTGTCAACAGTTCCCAAAAGAGTGAACTGATCAATCAGGTCCAGGATCCATCTAGGGCTTCAGTCACAAGCATCAGGAGGTATGGCTGGGAACAGGACTGAGGACAAGCTATAGTGCATATCCCAGAGGTCCATCCAGGAAACACACTACCTGTGACGTATGTCCAAGGTCCACCCAGGTGACAGGACCATACACAGGACTGGAGACAAGGCTAACTACAAGGGCCACGAGGATGATCAGGAGACTGGAGCACCTCCCGTATGAAGACAGGCTGAGGAAGTTGGGGCTGTTCAGCCTGGAGAAGAGAAGGCTGCGTGGAGACCTCATAGCAGCCTTCCAGTATCTGAAGGGGGGCTGTAGGCATGCTGGGGAGGGACTCTTCATTAGGGACTGTAGTAATAGGACAAGGGGTAATGGGTTAAAACTGAAACAGGGGAAGTTTAGATTGGATATAAGGAGGAAATTTTTTCCTGTTAGGGTGGTGAGGCACTGGAATAGGTTGCCCAGGGAAGTTGTGAATGCTCCATCCCTGGCAGTGTTCAAGACCAGGCTGGACGAGGCCTTGGGTGATATGGTTTAGTGTGAGGTGTCCCTGCCCATGGCAGGGGGGTTGGAACTAAATGATCTTAAGGTCCTTTCCAACCCTAACTATTCTGTGATTCTATGTTCATCTAGGAGACAGGACTGGAAACAGGTACACCTACAAAATGGCTCTGTGCTCTGCAGACACATTCAGTCTCAGTGTCACACACTTCCTGGCTGAAGGCTAGTCCTCACGATGGATGTGAGAAGTATTTTAGAAACTTGAGCATTACTCATGCACCATTCTGCAAACTTATGTCACAGGTGGGGGTGAGGATAGCCACACTCCTCTTTTATTACACTGTCCCCTGAATGCCTTACCAATACTATGTTGACAGCAGACAAACACTATCATAGGTAACTTAAATTGCTTTGGATAGGGTAATGAAATGGAAATAACATTAAAGATACCAGTGTATAGCAGCGTAATGTTAACACATTCATTTCAAGCACAACCTGACTATACATTTATAGAGGAATATCAGCAAACTGAAAAGCAAGTTCTGTGTCACTATCACTCTCACAGCCAGTCTGCAAGTGCAGTCATCTGGTACAGAGAACAAATACATTGTCACTTAGCTGCAACACTTGGTAAAAATTGACACTATCTATCAGGGAAGCAGTATGCATTTTCTGCAGGTAAAGCACTGGAACATATTAAGAAAGGCTTTTCAGGTCCAATTATTTCAGAGAACAATTACATAGTCCCCACTTAATAATTCCTGGCCTTTTAATTTGATATAGTTCTTCCGCTTTAAGTGTACTCTCTAAAAAATGGCTGTCAAAGCCTCATACTTACAGCCAATAGTTCCGATTGAAAAGTGATCTTTGATTAACACCATTTGCATTTTATTACACAGTTATCCTACATACTTGCTACAGTACAGTAACTGTCACTGATATTTATCATTATACAAGAACAAGCATAACTTAGAAGGTCAAGTGCAAAACCCAGATCAAAACAATGAAAAATTCATAGATGAAATAAGGACCAAACAGAACAGTTGGTGTTCTTAGCAGTTTGAAGTTAGGAGAGATTTTAGTACTTTCAAAGTGATAAACAACAGTTTAACGCTTAAGAACAGTTGCAAAGGCCCACAAAACCTCAAAAACAAGGGGTATATCAAGCTCCTGTGGACCCAGGAGTGTTTCCTAACTGTTGAGACTGACTGCAACCAGACTACCAGTTATAATGAGCTATGGGCGTGCAGTATGACCCTGCACACCTTGGTTTCCACTTGAAAGAAACTTGCCTAAACGAACACTGGTAGAGCTACAACCAGACACCCAGAACTCCATGACTGGACAAGCGGTGGATAAGTGCAATAAGACACTATGACCCTGCAGAGTAAATACACCTAGTCACTACAGAAACCTTTAAGTGGCTGTCCACTATATTCCTCAAATCAGAGTATCATGTCAGCATGCATCCTGCAGTTAGTTTCAGTGTGCTCAAACTCTGCAGAGTAGAAACTCAATTTTCTCTCTAAACTGCCATATGACTTAGGATTTTGAGACCAGAGTATTCTAAAAGTCCACACACCAAATAGTAGTAATTAAAAACAGTGAGTTCCAGATGGAAGATACTTTATTACAATCCCTTAAACAAACAAAAAAATGGATTTTATCTTTTTTTAATCAAGAAGACAGCTTAAGTGCAATATTTTGTAAGTAGATAGATTCATTACAATCAAAATATTGTAACTTTAAACGTAATTCTTTAATACTTCTGAATGCAAATATTTGAAACCTGGAAATCACTGAAGGACTCACATTACCCTTTTAAAGAAACACTAGATATTACTTTTATTAATTACAACTGTGATTTTGATTCTGGGAAACAGAAAAAAAACCAACAGCTATTAATGTAAAATATATTCTTACAGTAATTATGCTATAGCTTATGAACTTAGATGAAATACAGAAAAAAATTACATTCTGCAACACTGAAACAAATTTAATTTGAGCAGTAAGACATTTCTCTTCCTATGGTAACACTCTGAAATCCCTATGGTTGCTATAACAGCTAATAATATATTGAGTTTGTTTTAATCTTGATTTCCCCTGAATTTCTTTTTTTTTACATCAGCACCATTTAGAAACCCCAATGCAGTTAAAACTGGCATTTGAAGGCATTTTGAACTGAGTTCAACAAGTAACCAACACTGGCTTAGATGCCATGTTCCCATAAAAGTCTGTTTGTCCTCATACATTTGAATATTTTTTTCTTACTGTTAATAGCTTTGCCCCCTGATGGCTACCAAAAGGCCTTCAGGACGACAGTGGAAGAGATAATTCACACTAACTGCACACAGTGTCCTATCACTGTAAAGAAATTTTATTCCACATTCATTGCTCCTTCCCTCACTCCCCATTTCTTTCATCACAAGCTTTATGCTCAAAAAGAAGAGGCCAGGCTTTTCTGAGCAGCAGTTGATGGTGAACCTTTCCGATCAGGCTTCATGCTATCATATTGCAAACCCATAGACCTAAAAGATGGTAGTTTTAGAAAGTCTCCAACTTAAAAATAAAAGAGGTATCACAGTGTGACAATCTTGGCAGAGCACTGATGCCACAGAAGAGAATGGATGCCTTGGCAGAACTGAATGCTTCATTCAGCCCTTGAAATCTTCCCTTCCTCCATGCAAATAAAACTTGGGTTTTTTTCTTCCCCTGTATGTGGGACCAGCTAAAGGAAGAACTGAAAGAAGGAAATCAGCTTGTGTCCATGGGGTACAGTCCCCATCTACGTCCCATCCTTTTGAAAAGAGGACAACAATTCAATGGAGAAGTAAAACTTACATTTACCTCTGTATCTCTGTACAAACTGAGTTATAAAAAGCTATTAAGATTTGACCTTGGACCATTAAAATGGTAAGGTCAATTCTAAGGTCAAATTTCTAAGAGTTTCAATTTCTGCCTTGAAACTCTTCAAAATCTTATTCTTACAGATTTTCAAGGAGCTGAAGTTCTACAAACAAGAACTTGTAATCTAATACAAATAATTTCAATTTAGTTGTGATTGTACAGGCTTCTTAAAGTCTCTGCCTTCTCTTGCAATTCCCCTTAAGACAAGAACCAATGTCAAAAAAAATGCTGTAAGGTGGGGGCTTTTTGAGATAAACCTCTAACCATGGCATAGCAAGTCAAGCTATTACCAAGCTTGTGAAAATCAACAGAGCTGCAACTCTACAAAATGTACTTTTAACCACACATTTAGCACCTCTGTTTTTACTTCCATACTTCTTTTCCATAAGGATGATGCAACAGCAATTTAAATAGCCAAAATTAAAGGTGATTTTCTAAGTTCTTTACCCAAGCAATACCTTAAAAATTAATGAGATGTCACTGAATTAACATCAGTTGCAGTATTTGTATCTACCACTAAGATAAGGCTTCTTCCCTGTTTATAAGTCACATTGCACAGTACTCCTCTTGGACATCTGGCTGCAGTAAACTTACACATCAGTTGAAACTGATATATTTTTTTAATAGATTACTTGCAAACTTTAGAAACATTGGTGCAATACTTTCAGACTGAGCAATTCAAAGAGGCCTAAGGGAGGAAGGCAAGCATATTTCATTGAATCTGGTATCAGCTGCAATAAGAGCATATGTTTGCATATAATATTCTATTTATAGCTATTATCAAGAAATACAGCATGTAATATTTCTGAAAAACCTTCATGGAAGTACTCTATGCTCTCAGACTGCAACATCTCTGAAAGCATTACCAACTTTTCCAAACTTTAACCTCTAGTCTTGCAGCCTCAGATTCTTGATATGGGAACCATTATTGAATGGAGTATGCTAGTGGAACACATAGGAGACTATGAACGTATTTCTCATCATCATGAAGTGATAATAAAGCTTAAGAACACAAAGTGATTGATTATTAGAATCACTGAATCAACGAGGCTGGAAAAGACCTAAGATCACCAAATCCAACCATTCCCCTAGGACTGCCAAGACCACCACAAAATACCTCCAAAAGACAAAGTCAGAAGGGGATTCTGATTTAACTGAAGACAGCAGATTGGAAAGTCCTGCATCTATTCCTAGATCAGCTAAGAACCAGAGATGATTAACAGAGACAAAAAAAGTATCTCTGTCCTTTTAGGCACATCATATTTTTCAGAGAGGGATAACTGGTAAGGAATTAAATTATTAAGATTTTCTAGGGACCCCTGGGTCTGGAAACTCATGAATATGACATCACTCTGGTAAAATAAATTATTTATCTCATCAGACATTCCAGGTTGGAAAAAAGATTGAATCATATGGAATAGATCACTGCTCATCAAAAGACCTACACATTTCAAGTATCAACAAAAGAGAAAAGGAGGCAGAGAAGGAACAGTTATAAACATGACAAGAAGTTAAATTAGAACTGACTTGTTAAGAAAAGTATGGAAGCAGTTGAAAATACTAGATTGCAAGAGGGCCAGAAAATGATGCTAAGAATATCAAGTTATGTTTTATACCCCCTTAAAAATTTACTGCAGATTAATTACAATTTCTCCTTGGTTACACCGTTGACTATGCTGAATAGAAAATCAAATGGCAGCTCAGAACTAAAGCATCTGGATGCCTGCTTGGGGTTTGTAATGCAAAAATATGTCAACATGACCAGCTAACACTGCATTGGGGTGGAAGGTCCTGTTCAACCCAAGGTCATTTCAGTCACTATCTGTCTTGGCATAATCAGTCCTGATCCAGCTACCAATCTACTGTGTGTTAACACTTGAGCCTAGATCACACACTGAACAGGAAATGCTTCTTGTAGTTTGTTTCATGAAAGATAACTACTGCTATGTATCACAAGCTAATTTTGGGACGTTTGAATGCTGAAAAGCAAAACAGTAATATCAAAACAACTTATTCCTATGTAGATTTTGAATGAAAATGCAAAATAAACCTTTAAATTCCTGTCTTTATCATTGGAGTAGATTAAGAATATTTAGCATTATTACTGCTTAGCATCACTTCATATAGCTTTAAATAATAACAGGATAAAATTAAAAAAAAAAAGAAAAAGTAATAGAATCCAAAATCTTGCCCCCCAGGTTTGGTTGCACTCTTAATGATGTGCTAGTGTTAAAATACTCAGCTAAATGCAGTACTGTTCATTTCACTTTTCACTAAAGTCACTGTTAATGCAGAAAGCTGTACACTAACCATAATATCTTTCTAAATTACTGGCCACAATTGTATCTTTCACTGCATATATCCTGCACTATGTTAAACAAAACAAAAGTCACCCATAGCCTACATTTTTAGCAAAAGCTTTAAATAACCAAAACCTGACAAGGCTTATATTGTGCATGGTAACAGGGCCTTCTTTAACTTTTACTTGTCAAGGAATAAAAACCATGCTTATTTAAACATCGCTGATGTTAGGAGGTCCATGTCACAGATTCTCTTAACGACATGAACAAGGGCATTTATTGCAACTACATCAATAAGCCTTTCTGATGCTGGGGTCTTTTTTTTTTTTTAAGCTAAATATAAGCTGTCATCTAAATTCACTGCAAAGAATAAAGCGACGTAATACCAATGTCTCACTGCAGAAACAGAGATGAATCTTGAAACACTGCTCCTGGGCCACTAAAATAGGTATATTTAGAGGCATTAACAGATCTTATTTAATTTTTATTTTGTTCCTTTATCTGCAAAATGGATCATGAAAGACAAACACTAAGTGATTTTAAGTGGAAACCTACCAAAACATTAAAGCAGAGGGCATGAAAGATAGTTGGTTAATTCCTCATTCCATAGGTGCTAAGACTAAGATTTTGTTAGATTTTATCAGTAAAAGTTGGCCATAGCAATGTTTACATGGATTTATAGAACAGTTTAGAATCAGGACAACAGTGAGTTGTAGTAAAATCAGATCAGTGGTAAAAAAGGTAACTCACAACTTTCTGCTATTTCTGAAACTTCTGATTAGAGCCAAAATAAAGACTTAAGGAAGGTGAAGGCCTTGAAAAGTCTTAACTTTAAATGTAAATGCTATTGCCTTCTTAATTACGGTACTAATTGTAGATACCGGGGGAAGGAAATTGAGAGGAAAGGAAGAGAGGAGAGGTGGATGAGAGAAGAATACCTGATGATAAAAGTATTATTCTTTTGACATCTGAAGTCAAGTGTGGTTTTTTTTAATCAGAAAAAAAAACTGTGAAACATAAATGCTGCTACAGAAGCTGTTTCAGACTGACTTCTGTCATTTACTGTGTAAGCTACACTTCACTTTTCAAGACTAGATTTATAAACACCATTACATGTGGATAAGCTGTATCTCTTCTGCTTATTCCTTCAACAGGATTAACATGGACCAGGCAGAGAAAATTAGAAAGCTTTTTGCAGAAGCTTTTCATGTATGAAGTCACTTATGCCCTGACGTTTACATATCTCTAGGAAGAGAAATGCAATATATCGTGATGTAATATATTTAGCAGATTAAGACAGAAAGTGGAGGTGATTACTTTGAATTATTAATAGGGTCTTCTGTTCTCATCAGTAACTTGCAACAATTATTTCCTCCCAACAGCTACATTTATCAATTTACCTACACTCACTACATTTCATTGACAAATTATTTGGCCATGAACTTCCACAGATATGCCAGAGCTTTCTGCTAATCAGCTAGAAGGGAAAAACTGGCTAGTTGATCTACAAATCATTGATTATAATTAGATCAGTCATATGAGTGTAATAAAGAAAATTCTTGTCATGTTCTACATCTACTAGTCTAGCATTTCGACTAGAAGTGACTCAACATAGACTAATGCTTAATATTGCTGAAACGCTGTATTAGGTCTAAGTGGCTGAAGTGGATTTAGATTCAAATACCACTTACAAACCAGTTTTTAGAACAAACAAATTTCATAATGAGTAATATAAAAGTAAAATGGAATTATTAACCATGTTATACCATCCCAGCTATATATGCCACATCTTATGGAAGAGAAGGTATTTCAGCACAGGCAACTATTTGCCTTTGGAGGGCAAGATCACTGAAGTACCAGGTGCAACACTAACATTGCGAAGATAATTGTGCGCGTATTATTCAGTAAATCGGTAAGCGTGAGCCAAAAAGTATTCAGGATGTCTCCCTTTTACACCGGCAGACTAGGGAAGAAAGGCAGTTAAAGTCAAAAAGAAGAAAACTGTAACTTCGATGTGACTGTTGCTGCTGCATTCTCTACACGGTGCCCAACACTGTGAAAGAAAGACTACAGCTGTCAGATGGCCTACATGAGGGGAAACTCCCATCTGCCAGTGTTACCCTTCCCACAAAGCCCTACACTTCCTTGCTTTCAGCCAACAAAGATCTCTTGCTAATGCTGCTGTCCTTCTTGCACAGCCTGACCTAAAGCAGGGTTGCTTCTATCAGGTTTTGATCAGACACCTCAGAGGAAAAGCTATTACCGCAGTGACATTATTAGCCCTCCATCCCAGTAGTCTCCAAAGTGGGGTGCGCACATGCCAGGCACTGCACAAAACTGGAGTACAGGAAGAAAATATTTTTGTATCATTATTATAAAAAAGAAAATTAAAAAAAAGTGTTTACTCCATTTTTATCTCAGCCTTTCCTAATTTCTGTTTCTTTTTTTAATAAGGTTCATAATGCATACAGTAGCACATGCATATAATCTATAAATAAATAAATATACAAAAATTGTGGTCCATGCTCAAAAATGTTTTACTGATGGGGTGCACAATCAAGACAGTTTGGAGAGCACTGCTCTAACCTATCAGCAGGCTGGTGCAGAATCAATAGAACCTGCTATTAAGTCTGTCGTCTTGAAACTGATGTCTGATTTTTGTAGGGAGGAACGCCATTGCTGTGAAGCTACCTGAAGTCCCCTCTGAAGTTAGAACATTTCTACCATACACTGGGGACCTATATATTTTTTTTCTTTTTTAATAAGCTTTGAAGAAAGTATTTTTATCTAAGCTAAAGACATTCCTATTCCTTTCATGGTAGTCACTGAGTCACTGGCTCCTCTTAGCCATTCATGAATACAGTCCAAAAATTTAGCAGCTATATTGGGAACCTTTAAGGTAACTTTCACAGGATATCTGAAATGAGGAAAACTTCATGCTGTACTCAGCTCGATGTTAACCCTACCGCAGCTATATTCACAGCCATCTGTGTGATAACATTTATGGTAAAGACTTTCAAAATGAAATGTAGAAGAAAGATTTAAATGAAAACAGAATACGACTATTTAATCATGAGCTAGTTGTTTCAAGATAACAGAGCAGATATAAAAGTTGTACTGTATCTTCCTTCTCTATACCTGGGGAGTTCGTGGATAGTACTCTCTAGAGAGTGAGGAAGTAAAGAGCTGGTGTGCAGGAGTCTGGTTTGGTTTCTTTTTTTATATCTTTCTTTGTGCAAATGAAAAGTGCAGAGGAACAAGGTCAAAATAAAAGAGGTAAAGGAAAGCCAGAAGGAGGCAAGATATTTATTCACAATTATCGGTAACTGAGCCTACATTTACTATGAGCTGAAAGCACAAGGGATTTAAAAGCTCATTTAACTTATTAAAATCTATAAAATCTTCCTTAACTGTTGAAATGGCAACATGCCTAGAGAGCATACAACATTAGCCATTCAAAGTATGTCGCTATCCAATTGTGAGATGCCTGTGGAAACAGAACCGTGTTCATTCATGCCATTCCTAGAATTCAACTAAATATATTAGTGATACTTCCTGTGATCTTTTGATATTTGATATATGCAAGTATCAAGGAATGCATAGCTCAGTTTCTACTACAGAGTGATAGCAACTGCAGCAGAACCATTAAGATGTTTATGTCAGTCCCTCAGATGCATACAGACAACACAAAGGAAAATCAGGATCAATTCCTGTGCAAATTATAGGAGAGACTGCCTAATAATTAAGAGTAATTAGCACTGTTAACTTCTAAAGGTAGGGAAGAAAGATGGGGGGAGGGGCAGGGCAGGTGTGTGTGTGTAAGAATCTATTCAAAGTGGATTAGGAAATCTTAATTTTTTGCATCAAACACTACAGCTAAATACAACAATTTTTTTGTTTGTTTTTTGTCAAGACAGATCATGGCAAGACACAGGATCCCCTTCAATGTGACCGCAGAAATGACTACTGTTAAAAGGACTGTGAATTTGAAAACTGTGATTGATAAATCTGTAACTTCCACCAATGCATTTTTACTGATAATCTCCAGTTTCTTTAAAGACTGCACTGGCAAAGTACTATGCTTTTATTAAAACCAACAACCCAAACAAAGCCAGCTTAATCCAAAAGCAACAGTCATTTGACAGGGACAGGTAAACTAGCCCGGATGAGGTTTTGGTAGGAAGCATTAGTAACTGCTACCATATCTGCACCTGGTGAAAGGTGATCGGGACAATCCAAAGCAAAGACAGAGCTAAGAGCAGGAGGTGAGGACTTTATTTTTGCAAACTTCAGTGTTCAGTAAGTTAGGCAGAATATAAACTTAGGCAATGGAGAAGAAAGATATCAAAAGAGAGGATGCTTAATACAGAAGTAGAGGTCACCTACACAAGCTCAGATAGTGAGAAGCACAAGGTAAGGGTGGTGAAGGAAGAGAAAACACTATGTCTGGCTAATACTTCTTTGAAACTCAACACGATATTGAAATTGTTTCCTCAAGACTGGCAACAAGATAGGCTTTGTCTTCATCAGAGGAACGGGAGTTCTGGAAAGCCTTCAGCTGGCTGCATTTTTACTTACTCCTTGTATAAATGTATTGTTACACAACTTTTGTTTCATGACCATTTCATTTCTAAACTGCTCTAGGGATAACTCACGTTTGTGTGAAGGGATGCTGTTGTCTACAGGAGTCTAATGGAGTTTCATAACTTGCAAATGTGCATCAGGTAAAGCACTAGCTATCTGCTTATAACAGCTGGAGGCAATCCAGTGGAATTGTTTCAACTTCTCATGCTTAATTCTGTTGTTGTAAAGATTTGTCTGAAACCCTGTCAGGTATTGTCTGCTTCTCATTTCTCTGTACAGACTTCCGGATATGCAGGGATCCTAATAATCAGAGCAGGAACATACAGATGTGATGGCTACTCATAGCACCAAATGAAGCCAGTAAGATCTCTGCAGCAATTAGTCCTAGATTTCCCAGATAAGTGGGCATTTTTAACTTTTACCTTTGGTCCTCCAACTATAAGCAGATTCCCTGACTACTCTGCCTTATGCTCCTCTGCTGCTCTTCTCTGCCCTTATTTTATTCCTCATCCTGTTCCATCCTACTGCTTCATTTCCCAGACCCTCTGGTTATGTGACCAATAAATACAAATCTTCACTTTATAGACTGAACCTGGTTTCTTCTAGATGCCTCATCCACATTTTTAAAAAAGGTCCCTCCTCCCTCACTTTTCCTTCTATATATGCATGTAACCAGGATGCTAAATGCACCTGGAGGTCTGCTACTTGACCTCTTGCCATTAGACTCAGAAGGACCCCTCCTTACCTTCACAACACAGAGGGAAGGATGGGATAACCCTGGAAGACTTCCCTCCCAGCTCCAGTATTCTGCCCCATTGTTAGGCAGATGGCAACAAGGATTGTAGGAAAAGAGGGATTTTATCTTTGTAACTCTGTGCAAATGTATGTTTAGATCCTCTTCTGAAAGCAAGGACCTTTGGTGCAAATCTATAACGATGATGACTACAGTGATGATGGTTAGTTGAAATTCCCTTCAAAACCTCAGTATGTGCATCTTGAGAAGGAAATACTCAACCTGGAGAGTGCAGCTTGGCAAAATAAGGAACAACTGAAATCTTGGTTTAGTACAAACCAGCAGGCAACATTAATGAGAGACACTGTTACAGTCTCTGTCCATGATTCTTCAGAACTGACTTCTTGACTCCTTGGATACCTTACTTCTGCTTCAGTGTTTGATGTCAACTGACCATGACCATTAAATACTGTCACCATGTCACAGAATTTCTTCTCAGTCACAAACTAGCTACTTCTAAGATATCACAAAAATAGTATCTAGTACCTTTGACCCAGTGCAGTAAGCACTAAAAACAAACTTTCCTCTGCAAGTTTTACCAAACTTCCCTGCACTCTAAATTCAATAACTTTATAACAGCAAGCTACTTCCCCTTGGCATTATGCTCAATCTTGTCGTTCTTCAAACCTATCAAAAACCATTTCAACATCTGGTAAGTAAGAATGGGGACAAAAATAATGTTGTCAAATTATTAAAGCAGAGCACAGCAAGGAATCATAAAAAGGTGAGCTAGAAGGGCTGTAGAGAAATAGCCTTGTCACTTGTTTCCCATTCTTGATATATACTCTACATGTCCTTAAGCTTCAAATGATAGTTTTTATGGTCTCCTTAGGCAACCTATTACTGTGCTCATCTGTCCTTAATGGTAAACTGTATTGCTCTAATTTTTCAACAAATGGCTTGTCAAAAGTCGTCTGAACACAGAACCTCACTCTGTAAGATATAACCAAGTTTTACATTACCAATGTTTCCTAAGATCAGTATTTCCACCTTTACTTTAAATCAGTGCAATATTCAAGTGTCAGGCTTACAATAACACATTTAAGTTATGAATGCAAGAATTGGAAAGAGCTTTCAGATTTCTAGCATCATGCCAGAAGTACACAAAGGTAAAGAGTACATTAAGTATTCTTTCTCTCTTTCCCTTCCTTCCCTCCCTTCCTGTTTACTTTCTTTCCTTTTCCCTCCCTCCCCCTTCCCTCCCTTCTTCCATTTTCTTTTGGCATTACTGAAACAGAAGAAATAATTAAAGATTTCACCTACCTAAGAGAATCTAAGTGACACCTGGCAGCCCCAGAGAAGGCTTTCAGCCTATAAGACCCTATCTTATAGCCTGAGAGAAAAGTATCTATAACCTTACTGTCATAGCTTCCCTGCAGTAACTTCGATGAGATTAAAATAAAATCTGATACCTTAATTTCACAAACATGCCAGCGCTACAAGTTTGGCAACGCTGAATGCTATGTTACTGCTCTCATGGAGGTGATACCTCAGGAGGGTATTTGGCAAGTAAAAGAGGGAGAGCAGCTGTGGAGGGGGTGTTTTAAAAGTCTTGCTGGAGTTGGTGCCTTCAGAGATATATCTATCTGGGAATGATACGACCCATAATACTATTGTAAAAGATACGAATATGCTGTAAAAAATAAAATTAGACCAGACTTGATTGCCTGGATATTTGCTGGAAATTTGCCTTTCAGCAACAGAAGCTTATCTGCTACAAAACTGTTCCCTGTAAAGGATCAACGGGACTGATTTGTTTTCTTGATGGGCCTCATTGTGAAGAACCAGCACAAAGCCCCCACAAATGTTGTATTAATGGAAATACAAAACAGTTGCACGACCTTCTACTTTATCTCATTTTCTTGCTTTTCTACAAACTTCTTCTGCCAGTATTTTTTAACCATTTCCATAAACACTGGACTTTCATACAGTGAGTACAGACAGACTTAAATCTTCTATCTTAATCTTGTATCAGGTTGCTCTCAATGACCAGATCACAACAAGTCTCATATTTTATTCCAATAAACATTTGATCTACACAATATAATTAACTAATTACATTATTATTATTATGAATTGTATTGACTGTTCCAACCGCAATTTATTTCCTATAATGACCATTTTCTTCAAATCTTCCTTTTTCCATAGTTGTCTCCATCTAATTTATTGTCCAAGTCTAATAGGATACAGGGTTCATCACCTTTCATGTACCCACATCTCAGCTTAAAGATCAAAAGACAGCAAGTACAAGATGAAAAAGAAGTATTGCAAATACTGATCTCAGTATCCCCCTGTTCACTTTCTCTTACTTCTAAAACATATCTGACCCAAATGATCTTATATGTGGTGGCACACATGAAGCCAAACATTAACTATTGCTGTCAAAGTGGCAGAGGAAATTAGGCTTTGTAAATTGTAATAGTTGTCACAACAAGCAGAATCTGTCCATTCCACTTCTTGACAACTTACTGTATTCCTGAAGATGTCACAAGTGCCTAAATGCTGTGTTTGGGTAAGTAAACCAGTAGTCTAATTTTCACAAGTGCTGGGCTTCAGCTATTACCTAGCAGACATGCATTCCCACAGTGACTGTCATTCATCAGCTAGCAGCCCGACAGATAGAAAGTCACCATGATTTTTGTGTTAGGGAAGTACATTGTTGGAGAAGACGAATGGCACGGGGGAGAATCCCTAAATGTCTTAGCTAAGCTGTAGACTGAAAACAGGCTACAGAGGGGGGAAAAAAACCCACATTTTAATGAAGTGGCCAAGCACTCAAACCACACACACTGTTCATTCTTAATTGTGGTCAGACAAAGGCTGCTTGTTTCTTTTCTTCCAAGATTATAAAAAGGAACTCCTTATGGATTTTAAATGTAAGAAAGATATTTTTACAACTTTTTCTAAGAAAGTATCTCTGGCTTTGTTTTGTTGGGGTTGGAGGGGAGAGGCTTGGGAGTTGTTAAAGGTATTTTCGGTTTATTTATTTACATATGAGACAGCAAAGAACTCAAATAATGCAAAGACTTCAAAGAAAAAAATTATGATATAACATACATTTGCACATTTCCCCACCATTTTGATCTAATTGAATGTTTCCTTCCAGATCACTTCACTCTCTTGCTGGCCTAGTAGAATTATAACCAATGATGCATGATTATTCAAGAAGGAAGCTGGCTTCCTAGTAAAGAATGCTGTGGGTTGTTTTTGTTTTTTTTTTTCTTTTGACTACCTTGAAACATACAACATGTTCTTACCATGGTATTCTGCTTCACCACAAGCCAAATAATACATGATAACTTTTATACAAGATCTGGAAATATATCAGGTAGTACCACGCTTAACACTGACAAAATATTTCTCATCAATGTAAACAGATTTGAGTTACCCCAGATCATCATTGTAAGCATGGCCATTCATAATTGTAAGCATGGCCATCCTTTCATTTTAGTTTTCCTACTGTCTTGGGTTCAGTAGGACCCAGTATTGATTTTGTATCTGTTCACAGGTTTTTAAATGGAACTGCCTTCAAATAAGACACAGGACAGTCATGAATGAAGTGATACAAATGAGTAAGAACAGATCTGAGGCACTATGAGGGATTATGAGGGATAATGATGTTCAGCTTCAGTTCCACTAACATTAGTACTGTCCTTCAAAGTAAAAGAGCATCTTTGAAGTGAACCTCCTGCTCTTTTCTGGTGACCAGGGTTTAGTCTGCATCATGCAGACTTGTGGCACACCAACTGAATTGTTTCAGAAACTAACCTGGAAGAGGCTCTTCAAGTGCCTAGCTTTACTTCAGCAATTAATGGCAGGCCAATACATAGGACCAAACTGTTACAGATCCCCTCAAAACGCTTATGATATCGATGCTTTACTCTCAGAATTTAGTATTTCCTTCTGCTGAGCCCCAAGAATTGCACTGCACTACTGCTAATGAAAACAACAGCTATAAGCTGAAGAGCTTTAAATAAAGTCTCCTTTCTCTGAGTTCTCATTTGATTCAGTTTATTTACTTCTAAATGATTCTTCACATTTACTACCACTGCTTTCCATGGATTCTGCATAATACTTCTGAGAAAGAGGGAAATTATATATGCTGTACTTATGTCTCTTTTGCTGCCAACAGTTACAGTTAAACACAAAACTCAAGGCTAAAATTTGATGACTGGAAGACAGCAGGCTTACTATGGATTGGGGGGGGGCTTGTTACCCTCTTTTTCACAAAGAAAACCCTTGTTAAGATGTTCTTGGCTGCAAAGGAGAAAGTAAACTGCTGAGGAAAATAATTTTTCTTTTTGTCATATATTCACATAACAAGGAAATCAACTGTGAATAGACTCTGCCCTTAGAATATTCTGCTGTTCAACATTATTCTGAATTGCTGTAAGATCTGAAACTAGTCAGAACCTTCTGATATCTGTACACAGGTCTTTTTCGAAAACAACTGAGAAGCTTCTAAACAAACCCCATTTTTCCACACAACTTTTATTAGAGTAGAAAATAGAAACTTCACGTTTATTCAGAAAAATCTCAGAAAAAGACACACACCCCTCCTCCAGACAACTAAAGGTTTATATCCCACTCTTCTTTAGCTCCTGTGTCTTCAGAGCTGGGTCTTTACTTTGTCCCTTGGTTTTGGCCAACTGAAGAACATTATGAGTTGATGCAAATCTAGAAGGTTGCACTTGGCTCTTCAAAATTTCATTCCATTACTCTGAGGTTTGGCTGGCTGCTCTCCCGTGTTCACTGCAGGCTGTGTATGAGCTCATGTATCTGGCTGGTCTGTATACAAACTGAAGATTCCCTGCTTTTCTATTTGATTTCCTTTGTCTGCTGGACCCTGAACTCTCTGGCATCTTCCCTGCTGACTAAGTGTATTTGACCTTCAGGAATGGAGCAATCAGGGTTCCACCTGACCTGATCACTTATAGCAACATAAAATTACTGTGAGACAATGAGGAAAAAAAACAACAAACCCCACAAAATGCTGCTTTACTGCACCCAAATATTCAGGCTTGTAAATTTGTAAAGAGTGTTTTCAGAAACTCACATTTTCAAAAACCTGCCTTTTATTGCCATTTTTAATTTTATTTCAGATAAACTTTATTAACTCAGCTGACAGAAGTTCATCCAAGCGTGACTTGTTAAGCTTTACACAGTCCACAATGAAGATGAGCAACAGCATGTGACAAAACTTTAAGCTTATTCAACTTCTCAACTACTGAGCAAACACACATTTCCTGAATAAGATGAAATTTTGACCTACTGCATTTGCTGTCAAAAGTTTAATCAAAATCTTCTCTGTCCACTGGTGGAATGCCCCTTTTCTTAAAGAACATCCCTTTTAAAAATCTGACTACATTTCTTGAATGTAGCAACTATTAATAACATGCTATTGGCTTATGTTTCAAAAAGCAAGTACAAAAATTACACCTGGCTTTTTCATTAAGAAATGCTAAAATACTGTTGTTTTTATTATTTCTGCTCTGAAATAATTGTTGACTTTTTTTCTTTTTAAAGGTCAAGTTTCTAATTTGTATTTCATTAAAAGGGGGGGATTTAATTTTTTATTTAAAAGCTTCCCAGGAGCCCTTGGAGACATCAGTGTAACCAAAGCAACGTGAAAAAAAGTTTAACACATATAACTTCTAACATGTTGAGTTGGTGAATCACCACCATGCATGCAAGACAGATTTCCAGTAATGATGATGTATAAATTTTACTTGAAAGTTGCATTCTGTTACAACTAAACATGACTGTTAGTCAAACTATCTGCATGCACCCAGCTCTTCTGCTCTCCTAATATAACAGAAACACATCTTTATCCTTTGGCTCAGTTTTTGCTCCACACTAACCATGTATTTTTCAACTTTGCTTTTTTAATACCTACATTCACAGGCAAGAGCAAACTATGCTTTCATTTGTTTAGAGCAGAGATAGGTGTTCACCTGAAATACTTGAAAAAATTAATATAAAAAATACAGAATTCTAATACAACTATTTTCCTAGGATTTAGATAGAAAAATAATTAAACAATAAAAAGAAGAAAAAAAAAATCAAAAACCACCACCAAAAAAAAAAGAAAAAAACACCCTAGATGCACCCTAGATGTGAAGGCGAAGTCATGTTTATATTATCTCCAAGCAGGGAAACTCTACAACCTCTCAATGCAACCTGTTCCACTGTTTATCTAAACTCATGGTGAAAAATGTTTTCATTACATCTGGTCAGAATTTTCTATGTATCCAAAAAATTTTCAAGTTGTGTCTGCCACTTCTCGTTCTACCACAATGCACCTCTGAAAATAGTCTTGCCCTGTCTTTTCTATGTCCTCCCATTATCTGGTTGCAGACAGAAGACCCCTCCTGATCCTTCTCTTCTAATAGCTAAATCCCATACTGTTCCCTGAGAGTCTTTTCATGTATCAAGTGTTCTTAACCACACTCCCCCCCCACATTCTTGGCAACCATGTACTGGTACTGAATTTGCTCCAGCATGCTAATGCCTTTCTCATACTGGGGAGCCCAAAACTGGATATGGTACGCAAGATGTAGCTTCCTGACTTTTAAATAGAAGGGAGGAATCACTTCCCTTAATCTTCTGGTTGTGCTTTTGCTACTGCAGTCCAGGATCCCCTCTCTTCATAAGGTTCCACTTGGCACATTTCTCCAGCCTGTGCAGGTCTAGGATGTGGCAGCCTCACCTCTACTAGGGTGCTGGATTTTTCAACCCCCCCATATTAAATATCTGCAAAGGCTATTATATATACATCCACAATAAGTAGCCTAAATTAGATCTAACACCTATAGCTATATAGGAAAACTTTATAACTGAGATTTTATTTACTTGACTGACACAGTAGAAATCGTCTACCTATGTCATAGTGCATTTCATCTCTCTCTTAAATGTTCTTAAACTGAAGGGGATCTTATGGGTTAGACTTGCTGGATGGGTTTTTTTCAGGGAATTTGTAAAAATTGTATCCTCCTAAGTAAAACATCAGTTTCCAGAGTAAAAAAGTATGAATACGAAAGCAACTCTAAGAAAACTACACCAAAGAAAACATATACAAAGCAGGTAAGCTTTCCATGCAATTCAGTGAGTTCTATTAAATTTTTGCTTCCTGTAAAATACAGAAATGGTAGCATATTGCTTAGGGTGATCAAGTCTTTTCAGGAGACTTTCAATAGCAAATGGCAAATCACTTCTACAAATTTCAGTGGAGGGCTGAAATTCAGTTTTGAAAAATTTGATTGCTTGACCAATTTGCAAACTGTATATTCTAAGAAAAAGAGTGGGCTATGCTTGAGCTAAATTCCAGCGTTCAAATAATAAGGCTCCATAAAAAACCACAAATGTAAACAAACATAAGTTGCTCACATAAAACACTTATAAAAAATGTGAAACAGAAATGTGTTTTAAGGATTTACTAACAAGTACAGTTCTTCACGAAAGTCCAAAGGACACTTGTTTTTTATAAAGACATATATATGTGTTACACATATATGCATGAAATCTCTTTTCTTACTTGTTCAGTCGTTCTACTCTATGGCAATATTTTCTCTGAATTGTTTCAAGAGAAAACAGAAAATATGAAAATACGTAGCTCAGTTTTCAAAGTGTCTCAGAGATTTTGTTTTCATCTCTGGCAGGGAAAAAAAAACATTCTCACTTTCATCAGCTTTTGTTTTGAGGAACTACATTATATGACTGTGGGAAATTTGAAAATCTGAAATACGTTAATAGATGCTTAAAATGATCAGAGATGGAAGATCTCAAGGATAATGCAGGCATCTAATTGCCCTCAGTACAAAAGGAGGTGACACACTGATGGATCTGGCACAGAAGGAACAAGCACCTCAGCCAGAGGGATGGAGCAGTATAGAACATGACTTAGCTCCTTATGCAATTTATGATGAAATTTCAATATTCAGCAAGCTGAGTAATGAACCGCTCAGAGTCTGCCAGAGGGAAACTCTGTGGCACGGAAGAGTTCCCTAATTTTGTCCTACTTCATGGTCTAAGCATTTTATTCAGCTTTATCAGAAGCCATTGATTCTCCCTTTGATGTACAGCCAAGAACCTGTTCCTGAAGAGAATGTACTCCAGCTTTTTTGGAAGAATTCCTAGTGAATATAGTCCCCTAACCCTCTAAAAAATGACTACCGATCAAGGATATGACAAAACTTACTTTGGGCATTCTGATGGGGCCCAGCTGTGAGACAGGTAGGCACAGAAACGATGAACAATATTTAAGCAGTGGTGTTTCCTCACATGCCCAAATAAATTCTTAAAAGGTTAGGAAATGGTCCTGTGGAAGACCAGAGCTTTTGTGTCCCTTCAGTCGAGCAAGACTTGTCACAATCAGAGCTTTGGATAGAGCAGTTAGTTCTGGCTAATCCAATCTCTTCTGAACAAACTGGCACATCTACTACTACAATCTCCTCTGAACATATCGGCACATGTACAGGCAAACTACAGTACAGCAATACCACTTTGTTATCACAGAAACTGAGTGCCGGATTCTTTCCTGCCTACTCAGAGGTGCCTCTCACCAAGCTTGATCAGTGTGAGCTATGGAGCTATACAAGTGTAAGACACAGTGATTCCCATTATGGATCTAGGCTGCATAATTCTGTGCATTACTTTCTGGATCCAAATTTCTATGTCAAGAAATAGGAAGTCTTTAAGGACTGAAAAATGAGCCACATGGAGCTTCATGGTACAGCTGGATACACAACTCCTTACGGGCCAACTGTCAAATACGCCAGATGACTGCAGAAAGCAAAATTGAAGGCAGAAATAACAGCCCTTTAGCATGTTCCTAAAACCTGATTTCAAAGGCACGATTTTAAGACATACAGGAAGACTCCATGAAACTACTATACCATGGAGTTAAAGCTAAGATCAATTTTCCTTGTATCTCCACAACAAAGAGCACTATAACTACTTATTATGTCTATCTGCAGTACTTTTGAGATGTTAGACAGAGCAAAAAAAACCACTGTAAGCTATTTTAGACTGACTAAAATTGCAAATATGGACTACTGCTCCATTACTGATTTTAGATGTTTGGGTACAAGGTAGCAAATACTAACAAGAAAATGCTTTTTAGATATTTTGAGTAAATTATTTTTAAGCAGAAAAAAATAATCTAACTTCCCAATACTAAAATATGCTGATTACAATCAGTCCAGTTTGATTATTCTTTGAAACGGAAAAGCATCTGAATAATAAACCTATGTGTCACCAGACAACAGTGACATCACTGAAGGATGTGTATTATTCTACTTCTACTGGAGACTTAGAGGTAGGATTTCACTTTGAATACTGACAGTATTTAGAATAAATGCAACTGATTAAAGGATTGTTTTAAAAAGCTCTTTACCAATAAAAGCTTAGTAATAACAGCTACAAGGCCTGATTTTAGTTTGTGTTCTGCCAGGAAATCTTGTTTAAAACAATTATGCAGTAGCTTAAATAAAATAAAGATGGCAAAATCTTCAAATTGCCCTGTATCAGGAAGGAATTTTAAAAGCACAAAATTAATTACTTTGAATTAAAGCAGGTAAGTCTGAAAAGCTTAGCTTCACAGCAGCCATATATATATGAAAAGAAGTATTTTTAAGCAAGCCTCTTCTGCTCCCACAGACTCCAGAAGACTCTCACAAGTTGGATACTTTTTTTCCTTAACACATATTATTCCACTACATAGCTCTTTATCCTCCAATTTTTTGTATCACTACACTAAGTCAAAAGGAATATTCTCAAATCTGAACGAGCACTGGAAATTCAGCACACCAGCAAGACTGGTTTTTGACTTCACTTAACATTTGTGATAGTTCTACCCCCTCCCACAATGATTCATTATTTTTAAAACTAACAAAAAACTATTCTTTTAATATGTATGGGAGAACCAACAACCCAGCACAAACAATATTAGACTATTTTTGATTTCCTTTTTAAAGCAATTGTTAAGTCTATGAACATCTATCTATCTGTAAGCTTCTGATGATATCTTTTGGACAACAGTATTTCAAGTATTTCTTACAATGTTTTTAGTTGAAAGGCTAGTACTGTTAAACTCTCATATGTAAAATGTTTCTGGTGCAAATCACAGATGTCAAAAAATTGCATGAAATCTCCTGTTGTTCTAGGTATGAATTTACTGCACACAGAAATTAGTAGTCAAAATATTGAACTTTTCCAACTGGAGCCTCTTCAGAAACAGCTGAGTGAGTGACCTTGATGCCACTGACAACTCAAAAGTATAACTTCACCAATAGGAAAGAACTTAACCAAGAAAACCTCTTCCTCTAAACAAGAAACTTCCCAGCCTCCATACCACTGGCTGGGATAATCCTAAAATAACTGTATTATTCAAGAGTAGTTCATATGGCTTTTTTGAAATGCAGTCACACCATACTTAAAATTCAAAGTACTAAGGAAGTGCACTTAGGGTACTTAAGGTGCAAATCTAGTACTGCGTTGCTAAATATTACCTCCTCTGTGCTTAAATAATTCTAAGTAATATAGTTTCTCTAATGTTGATGTAAGTCCAGTTGGTTGGAAAGATTATACAGAATAAAGTAAGATTTTATCTTAGGGAGTTAATTCTCACTTGAATTATTAAGAATTTTTATATTTAAGTCAACTTCTTGTACAGCTTCTGCAGAATTACTGAAAGATTTTTCTGACTTTTGCCATTTTAACTGAACTGTTAAATTCAGTATTTTTGCTGTATCTTTGGCATTCTACTGAATAATTATTTCCTATTATCAATCAATCATTTATTTGATTGACGTGTAGTGTGAATTGCTTAAAGAGTTTCTTCCCATAGCAATAGATAGTTTTGTAGTTTTTCTACTAGTATCACACAGACCTTGGCACTAAACTTGGCATATCATACTTAATCTTACATATTGGAAAGGTAACACATTTAGTATTTCCACTGATAAAAACACAAGATATGTCTGTACAATGTTTTTTTTCTTAATCCTTGTAACTCAAATTCTACCATCTATCATTTATTAGGATCACCTGAGAAAACAAAGAAACCAGAAGCTCAAAACTACAAAATCTTTACTCACACCAAACTGACCGAGACATCAGCTTCCTTTTGTTACAGTTTCTTAATTCATCTCACCATCACCCAAACAATGTATCACAACAGTTTCTTAATTAGAGAAAGCCAAGGTTTAAAAAAAGCAGAATGATTCATATCTTATCATTACAGTTCAGTGTCAGGTGAGCAGATTTAAGTAATTATCACTAAAGCATTTAATACCTTAAATGACGAAAGTAGAAAACAAGTTCACAAAACTTATCAATACATTTCGGCTAAATGAAGCTAAAAACCTCTGGCTGAAAAATACAGCTTTATTGGTAACAGAAACAGAAGTTTTGCTGTTAATCCAGTCAGACTACAGCAAATCAATAAATTCCAAATGAGACTACTATTTTGTTACGGGGCAAATCAGATGTCAAATTGCATGAAATTAAGCCTCTTCCTGAAATTCTCTTTCTAAAAAGCAAATAATCCAAATTTTTAAGCTCTACTAAAATCATGCTCCCTGGCATGTATTTTTTTTAAAAAAAAAAAAAAAAAGATGATCAACCTTGTTCTCAGTGGCAATTCATAACAGCAACAAAATTAATTACATTACAAAGAAATTAACAATTTGTACATTACCTGATGCTGCTCATGCTTCCAGTTTCTGATCCAAGCTTACATCTCTCTAGCTGGCTAGCTACAATCTGACGTTCAGCCTCAAGTTCTCGAGTCAGTCTCTCGAACTGCAGTTCCTGAAAAAAATAAACCATTTGGTTTTACTTCCTTTGAGATTCTGAATTTCTGTACATAAAATTATAATTTGTTCAAGAACTGTTAGTATAGTATCTCATAGGAAAGCTTTTGGTTTTTCCTTTTCAAACCCATTCACAGTTCAGATTCCAGTGGTAACACTTATTCATTCATTTACCCTAATGATATATGTCATGGAATGAGACACTTTATCAGAAACAGAATTTCCAAATATATTAAACAATTTAGGCCTACATCAGAATCATTCATAGTTCATGTAGACCTCTTAGTAGCACACAAATGACTTAACAAGCTGATAGAAGTATGATCACAAGTAAGAATAATTTGTGGTACTTAAAAAAAAAAAGATGCAAAGTTCTGCAGATCATCACATGGTGACAAAAGCTTTTGTAGTCAAAAAAGACAACCATCACAGTACACCCTAGCAAAATAAACTAAATTGAAGGTGTGCTGATATGTACTGAGGGCAATTTAATTTAATTTCTGCATTCAATGATGCACAGAAGGTAAACTCAAGTAGTTTTAGACAAAAGCTGTGGTAAAAATCCTTCTGCTAATTGAATGTATTTCCTTTTATTCTGTCAAGAAAGCCAAACCAGTTCCACCAGGTAAGACTTATCCGCAAAGCTTAAAAAACTGAAGAGTTTTTTGTTTTATACAAAAGAGCTTATTTTTTTTCGATTAGAAGAAAAGTAAAGAAGTAAAGGCAAAACCAATACAAGTAAAATCCCCACTACACCACAAAGAGCTGCGTTTGCCACAGATGGCAGCAGTAGTTTTATCAAATACAAAATTGAGACACTTCTAGGGAATGAATGTTTGTTACAAATTTGCCAAATGTTGCTGTGGCTTCATTTTGGTTATAGTTACATGAAGTCATTTTCACATGTAAACAAAAACAGCTTTCTTGCACCTTTCCCTTGGGTTTGTTGAAGGCTGAAAGAGAAATATTTTTGATAATTCACTTGCTAAATCATTCCTGTGTCTACACAAATGCACCCACTATCTTTTTCTCCCTCTTCTTTCAAAAGCTCCCCTAATGGGGAGCTGTGAGAGAAAGTCCCTTGAATAACTCCACAGCAATGTCTTGCCTGGAAGAAAAACACCCCTGGAAGTAAGTTACATACACCAAGTGCCAGTGAAGAATTTGGTATTTGAGAGAAAGAAATAAATGGTTGGAGAGAAAAAGACTCAGAAGTTTTCCTCCTATCTGCTACCTAAAACCACTGACCAAGAAACAAAGGGTAAATGGAGGCATTAAACTTTCTGAATCTCTGGAACAAGGCAAACCATAACTTAAAAGGAAGAAGGAAATGGCTGGTGGTCGTTCTACCTAATTGAGCTGCATCAGTCCTCTCTGTTTCTCTTGTTACTGGCATCAAATAGCTTGGTGTCCTGAATTGTGAGTCCACACAGGTTCTGTACAGCAGGAAATAGGGTACTGTGTATACTTAAATGGCCACCGAGTATTGGACAAAGCCTACTAAATTCTGTATTTGCTATTCTAAGCAACACTACCCAGAGTACAAGAACACTATCGAGGCAGACTGATGTAAAGAGCAAAACATTGCTGCTCACTGAATGTTAATAGTGCATTAGTAATCACAGTTCATAAGAGTCTCTGCACATTTTTGTAGTACTCAGAAATTACTTTTTCAGTGTTATTTGTAAGCAGGACTATTAAAAAACTACCTAATAAAAATCACTTATTTCATATATGCCTACTTCACAGAGAGCATTTGTCTCTCCCTTAGTAGAATCAATTGTCCGAAAAAATGAAGAGACTGTTGGTCAATTTTTCAAGAGTCATTATTCAAATCCTGGCCTTGTTTGCATAAAATAATACCCTTACAGCAGAAAGGACTGTAACAGAAATATTAGTAAAGTTTTGAAGAATTTAAAATCAAAGTGGTATAGTGTTTGTTATGCATGCATGCTTCTGTCAAAGCATGTAAGCACTCAGAAATCCTGATAGTATAAAATGCCAAACAAAACCAAACAGAGCATTAAGTTTACTTTCAAAATAAAAGCAAAAGTTTTCACAGTTATTCTGTTCCACTGCACTGTTTCAGCTACTTGAATCTATTATGACAATGGTATTGATGCACATTCTGATGCTTAGTATATACATTGTCATCCAGCCAGCTTCACTTCCCGCCATGCCAGGTGTGGCAGGTCAGAGATGTTCTTTGTCATGGCCTACCAGAGGGCACTTTTCTACCCACCTAGTGAGAAAGTGCAGCTGTCCTCATAACCTTGCAAAGAGAACCTAAGAATCACCTTACATCTGCCTTTTCCCAGTCATGTAACTGATTCTGTCCTTTTATTCTAGTAGGTGTGCAAACAACCTCTGTCCAGCTCCCTTTAGTCCATGCGATCCCAAGTCAAATAAATATAGAAATGCCCCCAAACTTGTATTACTGAAATACATGAACAGCAAATATTCTTTTGTCTTTCTCTTCTGCTATCTGGAACAATCTCAAGGTCCTTTCCAACCATTGTATGATTCTGTATCTTCTCGTATATTTTCTATGTTTTGTATTTCTTCAGTTAAGCATTCCAGATGACTACTTTCCACACAATTCAGCATTTTCCTAACTTTTATGTCATGATTGCTTCACCTACAAAAGAGTTTTTGTTCATCTCCAAAATATACTCTTCTACTCTTGAGTCTGTCATTTATCTTTCCTTCCTACTTACCCCTTTCTGTTCTTTTCCAGATTCCTTCTTTCTTTTATTTCCTAGTATACTTCACGACTCATCCTCCACTAATATTTCAAGCCTCCTACGCAAATTACTACTCAAACAAATGTCCTAAAATCATCAGTTTTAACAGCCTCTCTTTTGGTAATTGTGCCCTTATAGATGGAACTCCGTTCTTAAGATATAGAAAGTGTAACATAGTTTCACTGCCCTCGCTATTCAAGTCCTACCCTGCAGAGATGACTGGAAAAGGACAGTTGTGTTTATGTTCCTCCTCCAGAAGGAAGCACAGACATGCTGGATCACTTCAGAAGAAAAATTCTCTAGGTTTCTAATGCATGAAAATGGCTATAATAGCTGAACAGTAACTTCATTACTAGCTTGATTTAATTGCTGCTGTTTCTCACTTAACTATCTTCTGTCAGGTGCTATCAGAAGTTAGAGATGGAAGGAAGGAGATGAAAGGAGGAGGGGTGGGATATGTGAAGGGGCAGAGCCAAACAATTCTTACCTCAGAATTATCTTCTACACTAAATTTAACAAACAACCATGTTAGGTAGTCCCTTGTATGATGGCAAGATTGCCTTTAGAATGAAAGAAGAAAAGAAGAACTCAAGCAAAAGTTGTGAAAGTCTTCTATCCCTCCATACCAAGAATCCCTGGCAGAAAACTAATTAATAAGCTTCCTTCACTTCATTCAGAAAGCAGTGAGACTGACTAATATTTGAATAAATCCATATGTTTAGATTTCAAGCAGCTGTCACAGTACCAGGAGACAGACACTAGAAATATTATTTGCTTACGTTTTATAAAAATAACTACTGAACCTGACTCCATCATTTGTCTTACTTATTCTGTTTACAGTCATTTTCACCAGTTCATGCCATGTTGTGTTATCTGCACAACCTTCTATTATTTGTCTGAATCAAGCTAATCGCAACATCAAAATTAAGAACAAATTCCTACCCATTGCTTATGCAAATCTGCTGTCAAGACAATTGCAGAATGAAGAACTGCAGAAACTACCTCACAACAGCAAAATTAGTTTAAGTAATGTTGTGTCAAGTGCAACTTCACAGACTGTGTTACACAGGGCAATAGTGCCAAAGCAAGTGCACATGCACAGGCACTACACTGTGAAATGACCAGTCTGGCAATCCTTGGCACCATAAAGGGTGTGGGAGTGGGAAACCAACAGAAAGATTAGACATAATGCTGCAAGTAATCCACAGAAATCACTCAAGAGAGCAGCTTGGAAAAGGAGGAACATCATGGTAATGTTATCAAAATGGTCTGAAGTGATAAAAAGACCATGTAACTGCTAGGGCCTGAAGAAATATATGCTTAAAAGTGGTGTTTGTTCACTACCATAAGTTTTTCTGTAAAAAATATTCATTATTCCATAGACAGCAATTGGACATATTCGCCTTTTCAGTACGATTTTTGTTTTATCTACCCTCTGCAGCCACTAAAATGTCAAACATTAAATAAGACGAGTCAGGTCATACATTTCACAGTGGTCCAGAAACTGAATAAGCCTGATTGAAAAGTTCACAGCCTGTGGACAAGGTTATGAACTCCTGAGCTCAGGGTACACCAAGTAAGAGGGTATTTGGTTATTGTTATGCTTTGTACCTGCCACGTGGTCTGTGTTGACCCATGTGAATGTTGGAAGGGTAAAACAGATCAAAAGATATTTGGCAGATACTCAGAATGGATCTCACTTTACTCTGTCCTTTGTAATCTTAAAGTAATCCTTCACTCCTTTCACACAGAGATGTATACTGATGCTGAGCAAAAGACACAGCAAAATCTGTAGAGACAGTAAAAAGCAGCTGATAAAAAAAAAATAAAAAATCTAAATTTCAGCTGAACAGCCTTATTGAATTCCCAAGAATCTTAAGGTCATAACATTAAAAGAAGTGTTTAGCTTTTGACTGTAAATACGCTACATAAAACCAAATTGTGCATTGATGATCATCTGAATCTTCAAATACAGATAAATAACAGCACTGAGGTAAGGCTGGGAATCCCTGGTGAGATGAATAGAGAAAGCCTGATTACAGCTACACAAACAAATAAATCATCTCCTGGATTGAAACCTCTCATAAGAGCATCTTAGAAACCACAGAACTTCCTAAAGTACATTGGCTGCAGAAATGCAGAACTCTGGTTCTAACTTGCTGTAACCTACTAAACCAGAAAAAGTGTACCTCAGTGTCACAGGTAATATGTGTATATTGCTATGCACATCCTATGGCATCCTGCATAATTCCATGTACTGCACATGATAAACTCCAAGTAAATGCCATTACTTAGTGTGGTGTTGGCAACAAGCCATTCTTAACCTATCATACTGGACACACATAGGCAGATAGAATTGGGGCACATACTTCCTGAGGAAATCATCAAAATCTAGGAAGTTTAACTTGGCAGGAATGTAGGGACAGCATCATACACAAACCAGACCTGACAGCCCATCCTGTAACTAGAAAGAAAACAGAATGTCTTGATGCTTTCAAACAAGATATAAATGTCACTAGCAATACCCCTATCCATCTAACACTGAATGCTGTTCAGAAGCTTTAAAACTGGGCTTTAGAACACAGCATTTGATTCTTCCAGCTTCTCTACCTTCTCCATTGCTGGACTGCATTTTCACTGGTACTTTTTCATTGGATTGTTTCATTCTTCCCTTTCAATAAATAAAATGGGGGGAGAGGAGGGAAAAAGCTCACAACAAGCTAATAAGCAGATGAGCAGAGAGGTGGCAAATTCAGAAACTCAGTGGTGGGCATGTTGTTGCAGGCTCTTAATGGAGGCCAAAATCCTTAAGATTTAGGAAAAAAAAAAAAAAGGAAAAAGAAAGGAAAAAGTCTTGTTAGAACTCTGACTGCAGCTATGTTCAACTGCAAGTTTCCAGATAGCACCAACCTTAATGAAACATTCATACATTGGAGGGTAGGACTCCATTCAGAGAAATCCTGACAATCTGGAGGAACAGGCCAACCATAGTGTCATGAAGTTCAAGAAAGGAAAATGAAAAATCCTTCATGGAGGAAGAAATCCCATGTAACAGTGCAGCATATCCACAGAAAAGATCTGAGGGTCTGGCTGACAACAAGTTGTGACTCAGCAGTGCATCCCTGTGGCGATGATGGCCAATCACTTATTTCACTGCATTAGCAAAACTGTCACTAGCAGAACAAGGAAGTCATTATTCCATTTTATTTGGTACTCCTGAAGCTACATCTTTAGTACAGTATCTGGTTCTGAGCCATGAAGACATGACAAGATTTTGAAGCAAGACCACCAGAGGGCCACAAAGATGGTTAGAAGACTGAAGCACATAGAATGGTATACAAGAAGCTGAAGGAATTTGGCTGTTTAGCATGGAAAAGGGAAGGTCTAGGGAGGATCTAATTGCAGACTCTTACTTCTTAACAAGGGATTATTGTCTTGCTGATAGGTGGCGCTAAGGGGTGCTGAAGAAGTTCTGGAAAAATGGGAGTAGCCAGTGGAAGAAAAGAAGTATGTTTGGGGAGAACAGAACAGGAGACATGAGGAAAAGAAGGGATGAAATATGAGTTAAGTAAATGAAAAATCAGATGTGAGCTAGGAATGTGTACCTGCAGCCCAGAAAGCCAACTGTATGTTGGGCTACATAAAAAGAAGCCTGGCCAGCAGGTTGACAGAAGTGATTCTCCCCCTCTACTCTGCTCTTGAGACCCCACCTGGGGTACCGTGTCCAGCTCTGGGGTATGGACCACAAAAAAGACACAGACCTGTTAGAGTGAGTTCAGAGGAGGGCCACAAAAATGGTAAGAGGGCTGGAGGACCTCCTGGAAGACAAGCTGAGAGAGTTGGGGTTGTTCAGAAGAGACAACTCCGTCCTCTTCTGAATAACCCCAACTGTGAGAGAGAGAAGCATTGAAGCTAGATCTGCTTGGAGGTCTCTTTTAACCTTATTTTTCTATGATCCTAGAACTGCTGAATTCTGGAAATTTTCCCAAGGCTTTATACCAACCCTTATTATAAGAGGTCAGTGGCTATCAGATTCTCTGATCATCAACATCACCTTTACACAGACACATTTGATTTAATCTAAGTGCTAGTATTTTAGCAGCCTCAACCTGCATTCCTCTAGCTTACTCCTTACACCTGATTTCAGGTTTTAGCAAACCCATGTTTCTTTATAAGAGATTAGCATGGCATCTGGGCTATTATGCATATGGATTATTTACGGGTTATAAAACTAGTTTGACTGATTATAGTGTTTAGAAATTTACTATTCCTTCTTTTCCATGTAAGATTACCTCAGAGAAGCCCCTTTCATGCTTTTAACAACTTTTATAGAAATCAGACCCTATTTTATTTTCTATTTTTAGGCCTCTGATACAAACGAGGTCACAAATGCATTCAGTTGCACGTTTCAGCAGTCCAGGCACACTGCCCTATTCCTCTGTGAGTTACAGGCAAGCCTTGCTCTCGGAAGGCAAGCTGCCCAATTGCCTGGACTTCTGTTCCTAGGAAAATTGTATTATTTTTTCTCCAGCACAATCACCAAAGTTATTCAGATTATCTCCATTTTTCTGTTACAAATTGCCTGGTCCTTTTTTATCCCATTTTTTTCTTCCCTCTGTTTTGTATTCAGCTTTAGTCTTTCTGCTCAGTCCTTTCTTCTCACCAGCTTTTGCATCCCTTTCCAACACTTCCAATGGTTTATCACCCACCATGATTGCTGTGCTATTCCACTTCCTCCCATGTAAACTACTTCAGTCCCCAAAGAAATAAAGTATAAGTAAAAGCCTTGGAGTGTTAGGACAGGATTAGAAATACCAAGAGCTTTCTAATCTCATACTTTCGCTTCTCCACCCTCTGCAGCAGCAATTTAAAGAGGATGTAAGATAAATTAACTTTCTAACTCACTAGCTTTGACTTGCTTTAGGGCTTATTGTTATTCATTGTAAAGCTCAATGTGGGAGCAAAACAAAACCTCAAAGATGATGAATCTTCTCCAAGGAGAGTGAGAGAAAAAGACATGGAGTTTGGTAACAAACCCTGACTCTTCAGCGTTACACTAGCTTGTAATTCTCCTTTACTTCTCAGTTGCCCAGGCACAAAGATTTACTATGTCTTAAGTTGAAAAGGGTAATTCCATTTAAAGTAGCCATTTTTGGAGCCTGACTTTGAATGCTCAGTAAATCTAATGTATCAGACAGAAAACTGGGCTAATGTCTTTAATCTCGATATCCCAATACACATCTGTAGGGCAATTTTGTTCTGAAAAGAGCAATACAGTCCTGCTGCAGCTGGAAGATGCTTTATTATGATGTAAAAAATGTTTGTGTGGTTTAAAGGCCCATGAAAAGCTAAGGAAATGAAAGAATGGGGTTTCAAAAAGTGAAACTTGTAAAAATGCTCTAGACACTGAAGCACTAAGAAAACCTTTCTTGATTCTGACAACATACTCAGCTCATAGTCTCCCTTTCTTCTCTCGTCTGATCTGTGGTCTGATGAGCATTATGCCAAGATGCTACAGAGGTGTCAGTATACACACCAACATATGTGGATACTAGTAACACACACCACTTTTTCTGCAGTCTATCTACTTGTTTAGAGAGCTGAAGTCTTCTCTGGCATTTTATTCATGGGGTTCAAGAGTTCCCTGTTTATACATCTCTAAAATAGTTCTCTCTTCCAGAATTTCGAAGACACACTCCATCCCAGGCATTAAGTGCAGATGAAGAGCCAGCACTACAAATTCTTAGCTTTACAGTTGTCCATTATGGTCCAAGAGATTAGAGACATCTAGTACCCTCCTCTTTTCCAGCTTCCACTGGAGAAATTGTTCTGGTGCATGATTTTCTCTTTTGATTTTCCTTTCCTTGTAAGAGAGACTGATTTCTCAATCCATAGACAGGCTGTCAGTGCAGCATATCCAAGAACAGACTCCATAATTTGCAATTATCGTTGAATCTCTGAATTAATTAGGCTACTAGAACTGGTTATTGCCATATGTAGCTGGCCATTACCATGCTAGTAAGGGATTCAAAAGTTATCTAACAAAGCAAGATAGGTTTTTGCCTTTTTTTTTTTTTTAACGGTAACCTACTGCATGCAAATCAATACCTACAGAATTCTGTTTTTTCTTGTCTTACAACTGATAACCTAGAACCGTGATTTTCTGTTTTGCACAACTCAGTTTGCTACGCTAACTGAACGTGGATGCACTTTCAAATTAAAAGTTAACTTTAATAGCCTTCAACAGCCTAAACTATTGTCCTGGGTTCAGCAGCAGCAGTCAATTTTCTCTTTCTTAGTAGCTGGTGCAGTGCTGTGGTTTTTACTTTCAGCCCGGGAACAGCGCTGGTAACACCGATGTTTTTAGTTGGTGCTCAGTAATGTTCACTCTGACCAAGGACTTTGTGAGTCTCATGCTCTGCCAGGGAGGAGGGGAAGCCAGGAGGAAGCAGAGACAGGACACCTGACCCAAACTAGCCAAAGAGGTATTCCATACCACAGCACGTCATGCCCACTATATAAACTGGGGGCAGTTACCTGGAAGGGTTAGATCACTGCTCGGTTGGGCTGGGTATCGGTTGGCAGGTGGTGAGCGGTTGTATTCTCTTCCCTTGTCATTTCCCTTATCATCATTATTATTGGTGGTAGTAGTAGTGGTTTGTGTTATACCTTAGTTACTGGACTGTTCTTATCTCAACCTGTGGGAGTTACATTCTTTCAATTCTCCTCCCCATCCCTCTGGGAGTGGGGGGAGGAAGGTGGGGGGAGTGAGAGAGCAAGCTGTGTGTCTGGGCTTAAACCACGACATCTATGCTTTTGGATCTTTCCTTTTTTATTACGTCTTCTATCACAAAGAAGAGAACTAGTAAAATAATCAGGCAATTCATTCCTTTTCTGGCTACCCTGCAGACATACCACAGATACAGAAAATTCCCAACAGATTCATATTGTTCTTTATGAAAGAGAAAAGCAATTAGTAATGAAAATGTTAGTTTTAAGAACTAATGTTATGATCTTATTCTCATAATAGCTCATCTTTTGAACAAAGTAAAAAGGTTTTCATAATGAAATTACAGCCTAAAAGTTACCTGTTTGAAAACAAGTAGGTAAGGAACACGCAGTTCAGTATAACATTCGTACTATGGGCAAAGATAGCAAAAGAGCTTAGAATCAAATTATATAAACAATATTACTGAATAGAAAGAACTTGTATGGGTTGACATATGGGTTGACAGTATGGAGTTGGCAGTACTGGCTGTCCATCAAGGCAGAGACATATCTTTTGAAAGAAGGATATAAAGTGTGATAGTTCTGGGAGTCTTCAATTTCAAAAGACAGGCATGGCGCATAGACTGAATTTTGGACACTATCATAGACAGCTGCTTAGGATGCATTCCAGTACTTACAGGGAGCCTACAAGAAAGCTGGAGAGGTACTTCTGAACAAGGGCATGTGGGGATAGAACATGGGAAAATAGCTTTCAAGTGAAAAGAAGGAAGATTCACATTAGATATTGGGAAGCAAGTCTTCACTATGAGGGTGGTGAGATACTGGCACAGACTGCCCAGAGAAGTTGTGGCTGCCCCATCCCTGGCAGTCTTCAAGGCCAGGTTGGACAGAGTCTTTGGTGACATGGTCTAGTGGAAGGTGTCCCTGACCATGGCAGGGGGTTGAAACCAGATGATCTTTAAGGTGTCTTCCAACCCAAACCATCCTATGATTCTATGCCAACAAGAAATATATAATTCTTGACTTGGTCTTGGGCAATGTACAAAAGATGGTTTGACATCTTGAAGGAGAGAAGCCCTTCTTTAAGTGATTATTCTGTGCCCAGATCCAACATCCTTACAGAAGGCAGAAAATCTGCCAGTTATGAGCCACATAAAGTACGCAACAAAAAAAATCAAAGTCTGTTTAAACCTAAGAATTATTAAGTCCTCATAGGCAGCACAGAAATGACTTGATACCCCCATGCTGGAAGTACATACCCAATGATGTGTGTCAAGAAAAGCTTAAAATAAAACAAGAAGTTAGCAGAGTTAAACAGGAGGGCAAAGGAAGTCATTAGAAACAAAAATGCTCTTTCTGAAAGTTGAAATCATCTTCCAGTGATGAACATGAAGGGCCATAAATGCTGGCAGGTTAAATGCAAAAACTCAAGATTGCACAATATGGTTCTAAGGGACAAATAACCAAAAGCATTAAGGCAAACAACAAATCTTTCTTTAAATGCATCAAGAGCAAGAAGCTGCCTGGAGAGTCTGTAGAGCCACTGGGTTATCAGGATACAAAAGGGTTCATTGAAGAGAAACTAAACAAATCCTTCAGAAAAGTTTTTGCTATTTCATGGGAAATTCCTATGCTAAGAACCCACTGAGGGAGTCTTATCTGAGAACTGCCTGAAATTGAAGTGACTGTAGAATAGGTCGTGAAATTGACAAACAGTAACAAATTGGAAGATCAGACAGCATTCATTGAAGAGTTCTCAAGGAACTAAAAAATACATGGCTTAAAACAGATGTAGTACCTGAGAACTGAAAGATACTGAGTGCAATGCCAGTTTCCAGGAAGATCTATAGGATAGTATCTGTAAAAGCAGCAAGCCAGCCAGTCCTTATCAGGGGAATTAGTGGAGCCTATAACACGGACAATGACATAAACATAAACTATTTATCCAGAAAGTTTCTGTAAGGAGAAGTACCTTCTTAAATAGGTGGTCAAGACTAGAAATAAGTTGTAAATTCCCACACTTGAAGGTATTGTTCTCCCAACAGGCAGGGTACTCAACAAAACAACCACACACTAGCCCTGCAACATGCACAGTTTATTAAATAAGCATACTAAAACATGCACACTAACATGCTATATATCTATATATATAGTAAAAAAGAACAATAAAGCAAATCAGATATATATATAAGTAAAGCACAGAGGAAAATTAGGAACGCACCAAATCATTACTTCATAGAGAGAAAAGAGATGAAGAAGAAATACATCACCACTTACCACCGAATCACCATCCAGGCCTACACTTCAAGCTGAGAAGCCCCATTACAGCCAATGCTGGGAGACTCAGGTAACTCGGAAAGTTTCTATGCAGTGCATCCACCCATAGGTGAGGCTTCAGATTCAGCTACAAGAGGGTCCTGCTTTTGTACCCTCAGAAAAACAACTGGCTTTATGCCAGCTCTGTAATTCTTTACTTGCAGGGCCATGCAGTTTCTCATGATCTCACTGCTGTCCACACTGAGAGAGTTTGCCAGGCACCCTAGTGCAGCCAAGTATGAAGGTCACAGAACAGCATCACACCTATATTTTCCTGCCTCATTTCGATGAACAGTCACAATGAACATAAACATATAAATTCTACCAAATACACTTTGACAAAAACATATTGTGTTATGTCCTTCAGTCATGAGAGGTAACCAGCTCTCAGGTAGGTTCCCATCCATTACAGGTGTCCAACAGTGAAGTTCTGGTTCTGTGTTCCACATTGTTCAATATATATATAAATGACTTGAAACAAGGAGTGAAAAACAGGGTGACCAAGTCTGGCAACACCACAAAATTATGCAGGATGGTAAGACTGAAGGGCAGAAGCAGAGAATTCTATAAGGATGTTTTCACAGCCTGAAAAAGCAAGACACAAATTGGGAGATCTAATACCCTGCAGATAAGCAGAAGGTGATCCTCATGGAGCAAAACCAAATTTCACATACCCTTCAACTTCCTGGAAACGCTTCCATGAGTTACATACAGGCTCACCAGCCTGTAGCTTCCTAGACCTACCTTTCTGCCCTTTTTGCAGCCAGCTGCAATATTTGTTCTTTTCCAGATATATGGGATTTCCCCTTACTTACATGACCCTTTAAAGACGTTAAGTAGTTTTGTGATCGCATCAGCCAAGTCTCTCATCAGCACCCCCAGTTGAACCTTATCAGGAGCTGTACATGTCCTGTTTCTACAGATGGTCCCTCATTTGACCCTCCTCTGTGAGCAGTGGTTTGTCATTTGCTTCATCATTGCTTCCTGACATAGAGATTTGGGGCCTGACATTACCTGTGAAGACAGGCCGAGTGCTTCAGCCTTTCCTGTATCTTTTTTTTTATGAACTTCCTGGCCCTGTTCAGCAACAGGTCTACATCTTGCTTGTACTTCTGGCTTCCTACTAACATACCTCCATAAACTTTTATGCTATTCTTGTCATCTCTCGATAGTTTGAGCTCCAGCTGAGCTTTTGCCTTCTTAATTGCATCTCTGTAAGCTGAAGCAGTATTTCTATACTCCTTTATGGGAGTTTGCCCCTGTTTGCACTGCTCTAGTGCTCTTTTTTAATTTGAGCTCATTTAGTTCGCTTGGTGTTTTTCCAACCAAATTCTTTTTATATCTCCTCCTTTTCCTGCTTAGGGGGATAGGCTGCTCTTGGGCTTCAGGAAGCAGCTGTATTGGGAAATCTCCCAAAATTCCTGAGCTGCTACAAGACAGACTCCCATTGGATCCCTCCTAACAGCTTCCTAAATGTATTGAAATCTGCTCCTCTTAAGTTCAGGTCTTCATTTTATCACTTGTCCTTCTCAAGACCCTTGGCCTCTACACTCCTACAATTGCTGCAGCCAGCACTGCTGTTGACATACGTATTTTCAAACATGTCTTTATTAGTAAGCATTCAGTCCAGAGGAGCACTGTTCCTAGTTGGCCCATCCACAGACTGCACTAGGAAGCTGTCCTCTGCACACGCTGGAAATCTCCCAAATTGCTTAGGAACCCCTGTGTTGCTTTCCCAGTGAATATCAGGATGGTTGAATTCCCTTTTGAGAACCAAGGCCTACAGGCCTGAGGCCTCTTGGAGGCCAACAAATAAGGCTTCATTCACCTCCTCTTCCTAATCCAGGTCTGTAGCAGAAACCATGAGGTCTCTCTCAGTGGTTCTTTGACACAAAAGCACCCTAAAGACCACAGCTGACCTCTATTTATTAAAAATGTTCTTTTACACAGAGCAGAACCCTTTCTTCTCTTCTACCCAACCTCTACTGTTTTTCCTTATGGTCTTAATGGTCTATCGCAGGAGTCCAGACACATGAGCTCTCTCACTGAGTTACTGTAATCCCAACAACACTCTAACTCTGTGACTGTACAAGGAACTTCATTTCTTCTGTTTTCTTCCCAGCGTGTGAGGGCTGTTGCACAGGCACTTGAGACAATGTGCCATCTGTTCCCTCTCTCTGAGGGGAATGCAGCAGCCTCTCCTATGGCTTTGCTCCACACATGCTTTCACCTTGTCCCCTCCAGCCTTGATTCTCTCCACTCTGCCTTAACCTTCCTTTAATATCCACTTCACTGCTCCCCAGTCTATTGGTAAAGGAACCCTTGCACTTCTTTGAAATGTAGATCTCTTCAATCTGTGTATCAGAGTCCTTTGATTATGGAAGGAGAAACCCTCTGATTCCAGTTACACAGCTAGGTGTTGACCTAAACTTTATGCCTGCTTTTGCCTGCATTCTTCCCTGGCAAGACTGAGGAGAAAACAACCTGAGCTTCTGTCTCCTCTACTTTAACACCAAAAACTCTGTAGTCCAGGTTGTTTTTTTCCCAGATCATGCTTTGTAGTATCATTGGTGCCCACTTGGGAGAGTAGCAAGTCCTTGGACTTGGTGAGTCTTGGTTGTCTATCTGCACAGGATTGCAGCTGTATTTTAACTCCAAGCAAGCAGCAAACTTCATATGACTTTGTGTCAGGTCATCAGATGTGTGACCTCCGTTTACCACAGAGAGGAGATTCCTGCTGTTAGTACTACTTTTCCCTCACAAGTTAGACCTTCTGAGCTGTTGGTCTGGTTGTCCTTTCCAGGGTAATGTGTTCATCCTTCCAGGCTATTCCCAAGACTCCGGATCCATTCTTCAATTGAAATTTTCCAGATGAAGAGAAAGGTGCCTCGGGTCACAAGCTTCCAGGGTGTCTTGCTCTGTGCATTGCTATTCCTCCCCTATTTAAGCTTACTTCTGGTCTTGCGTTTTGCACACCAAGCCCTTTGCTCTTACCCCTGCAGCATCATTGCTTGACATCCTATTGGTTTCCTGCTCAGTTTCCCTGCTACAGAATAAGCTGCCAAGCTCTACAGGTCCTACGCCTGCCAGCTTCGTGGCCCACTAGGCAACAAGTCCAACATGTGAGGTCCCCACCCCATTTAGCCCAGCAAGGAGTACCAGGCCCTCCCCACTGTCCCTCACCTGAATGGCCACATCCCCACCCAGGATGGTCAATGCCCCTGTAATCCTAGGAACAGCACTGTGGACTGACACAAGCGTCTTGTCACTACTACTTGATCACCTGCTTTCTTACCTAGACAGCACCAACAGTCCCATGGCACTGAATAAATTCATGGTGTGCCAGCATCTTGGAAATCACATGAAGTTCTGTTCTTCCCACATCTGAAATGATGTGGCAGAACTGAAGAGATAGAAAAAAGGGCCACAGGGATAACGGCTTCTGTAAAAGCAACTATGAAGTTGGGAATCTTCAGTCTGGAAAAAAGACAGCTTAGGGAGGACAAAATCCCACATGGCATATTCACTAACTCTTCCAAAACAAGTAGGACACATCGAATGAAGCAAATAAGAGCCAGACTTGAAAAGAGATGAAAGAAGATTGTTCTTTATGTAACAGGCACGCTTTTGATGGTTACTGAGCACGTCATATCTTCACTGGGTTCTGGAAATCTGAAAACAGGTGGCTTTTGAGTATTAGGCAATGGTATCATACATTCTTGCCCTGTTCTCAGTCTGCCCACAGTACATATTTATGGTCTTCAGTGGAGACAAGTTGTCCAACTAACAATGGCCATTCTCATTAGTGAAACATACGTTTATTGATACAAAACAGAAACCAGAAAGCATAATGAATCCTTTTTTTTTTTTTTAATATAAAGCCATATTTTCATCCATAACACATCCAGTTTGGGAATCCAGGCTATCCTTCCAATAAAACACAAGAGTTTTGCTATTGAGAACTCAAACAAACAAACAAACAAGACTCCCAGATTTGCACTACTTATTCTAAGTAAAATGGTGAATGGAACAAAAGAATACTGGACTGGATTTGTGGTTATGGCTCTGGGAGATCAAACACACAATCGACACTTGCTGCACTCCAGAATTACCAAGCCTCAGTAAAATAACAGTGCTGTTTCCACAATTATAGGACGGATACCAGTTCAAAGACCAGTCAGTTGCCACGAAAATGCGTTCAGGAAGCTGCTGGTAACTAAAATGGACAGAAGTATCTCTACAGAGATGTTCCTTACAGGAGGCATACCAGATTTACTGCTGTGATACAATTCCAAAATAAGAAAGCCCCAGGAATCATTACTACTTTCACTGAATTGAAAGAAAGGAAAATGAGAGAAGAGACTAAAAATAATGAATGAATCAATTTGTTCAAAGTTATTTCATTAACATTACTGTGGAAGTCATCTGAAATTCAAGCCTTTATTACAGCAAAACACCATGATCAAAATTGTATCTATCCGCTTGTGAAGAATGCTGGAATGCTCTAGCAGTGTTGATAACCCCAGCAATTTTGTCCAAGATCTGTCACACACAATGCACTTCTCTAAAGCCCTTGACGCTTAGTCCTACAAGCAGGTAGGAGCTGCAACTCTCTTTTCAGAACAGACTGATTCATGATACCACAGTATTGAAAAGAAAAGGCAAAGTAAAAAAAACCAAGCCAGCACATACTGAATTTTAAATGCAGCGCTCTACGTGAATTTAATGGCAGAAAGAGAGTTTGAATTGATTTTCAGCCCTGGTTTCTGAGCTGTGTTTTACAGTCATATCTGTTCTCTTTCCCTGCCCCCCCATGTTGAATGCGAGGTCTCTCCCCGCAGTGGGAACTTGGACTGGGTAAAATGCAGGCTCTCTCCTCCCCACACCTGGCAGCGGCTGAATGCCACACACATTCCCCCTTCTGTGACTGCAGGCACCGTTTCCATGGCAGCGCCAGGAAAACCACTCCAAACCGGTCGGAGTCGGGAGGCAAGGAGAAGCACCGGCCGCAGCAGAGCTCCCTCTTGCCTCCCTGCACAAGGCACTCTGAAATCACGGGTAGGAACGAAGCTGGTCACGCAGCCTGGGAGAGACTGAAGGCACCGGCAACACCACGCAGCATAGAAACCTCCTTTCACGTCTGATGAGAGCTGCTGTGGCTCACACGCGATACAGCGGTTCGAGTGCCCGGCTATGCAGGTAAGTAGGAGTTCTGCCACGGCCGGCAAGCGCTCAGCTGATCTCCCCTGCCGTGACCTCTAATAGCTTGTTGTCTGTGATCCTATGGTAGATATATTTCTGGTTGCTCCCTGGTTAAGGGGAAGTAGTGATGTGCACTTGCCATAAATTGAAGCAGCACGAGGGCACCTCATCTTTTTTTACTTCACCAATCTCCTATACATGGTTCTAAAGTCTTACCTAAATTTTTCAGAATTTTAGGATCATGATTTTTTGGGGATTATTTTGTTCAAGCCATACTATTTGCACAGCTGAATGTCTCAGAGACAGAAATCAGATGAAATGTGACACTTCTGAATGATCTTCACTAGCTTGAAATAATGAGAATCTGGAATTGCAATCTATATTTGCACAACGCATCAAAGACACAGGATTACTCTGGCCACTTCCAAATCCCAATCTACACACAAACCACAATGCAATATATCAGCACCACGAATAGTCCCTAACCATGCTTGGCAGGCATCTTAAGGATCACATAAGGTTTCAGGGTGAAAAGGACATGTGGAAATCATCTGGTCCAAAACTCCTGCTCCATCAGGACCACATACAGCCAGTTCTCCAGAAGCACGTCCAGGCAGCTTTTGAATACCTCTAAGGAAGGAGACTCCATAACCTCTCTGTGTAACTTGTGTCAGTGCTCAATCACCTGCACAGTGAAAAAAGCATTTCCTGATGTTCAAATGGAGTCTCTTGTGTTTCAGTTTGTGCCCACTTGCCCCTGGTCCTATCCCAAGGTACCAGAAAAGAATCTGACTCCCTGTTCTTTGCACCCTCCCTTTAGCTGTTTATAGATGTTGATGAGATCCCCCTCAGCCTTCTCTTCTGGCTGAGCAGCCCCAGCTCTCTCAGCCTTTCCTCACAGGAGAGGTGCTGCGGTCCCTTCATCATCTTTTGAAGCCCTTCTCCTCATACCCTCCAACATGTCTGTATCTGTCTTTAACTGAAGCCCAGAACTGGACACAGTGCTCCAGGTGTGGCCTCACCAGTGCTGAGCAGGGAGGAAGGATCACCTCCCTCGACCTGCTGGTAAAACTCCTCCTAATGCAGCCCAGAATACCGGTGGACACCTTTGCCACAAGGGCACATTGCTAACTTATGTTCAACTTGGCATTCACCATGACCCACAGGTCCTTTTCTACAAAGCTGCTTCCCAGCTGGGTGGCCCCAGCCTGTACAGGTGCCTGGAATTAAGGAGCATACTTCTGTCTGCAGCTAGCACTGCCAAGGTTACTGAGGCAAACATGTCACCCCAGAAGCAGGAAAGTTTGACTGGACTTTGCCACACACACACAGTAGTAGGTAATTTCCTGTGACATTAAAATTCATCTCCTTCCCTGAATGAAACAGGAGAATTTTTATGAGTTTTCCCATTCTGCAGGAAACAAGAATTTTTATGAGTTTTCCCATTCTGACAAGTGTGAGAGGTATAGCCTCTTCCTTGTGTGCCTGAGGATAGGAATGGATAGGATGTCCATTTATATGAAAAATTATATGGGAAACTGTATTTTTTATTTTTTCCTGAATTGATCATGGAAAATCCATCTTGGTTTATCTTACAAGGTTCATTCTTCTCTGCTCACAGACACTCTCCAATTTCAGTAATAGCCTGTCCCATGCAGAGCACTAAGTTTCCCTACTCTACCTGAGAAGCTACACTGGATATAGTCCTGAGACGACTTAGCTGTATAAGCCTGGCTCTTTGATCCAGACTCTTTTGAGGAGAGTCTCAGCAGCCTGGAATACACAAGTATCAGCAACATTTGCAATGCTAAACTGTAAGATTAGAAGAAAGACTACTTAATTTTCCAGGCCTGTTCTGTTCTGTGGTCTGTTCCTTGTGTATTTTAGATTACCCAATCACCTGGCAAGCAAAATGTGACATCAAACTGATTACTTAGCAAGTGCTGGAAATTTATAAAGTAATTTCCTCTTTGCCTTAAAAAGGAAGAGTACACATTTAGCATGCTAAAGTCAGGATTTTAAGCCAAAGCTTTTATATTATTGTGTTCTTTCCCCATTTCTTGATTTCTAATTGGTAAAGACTGATTTTTTTCATATTACATAGCTGGCAAAGTATGTATCATTTCCAAAAGCAAAGACACTGGAATTACAATGAAAGAAATAATTTAATGGGATGCACTGACTGTAGTAACTCTATTTCATTTCCTCAAACAAGAGACTGCATTGACTGAGAGAGACATTTCTCTGGCTCATGTCCATTACAGAGCAAAGTCAGAAAGAGAGAGAGTGGAAGAAATACAGCATTCCCTCCTTTGAATAGATTCAATGCATTTGCAACAATGTTTGGGGTGTCTTTGACAGCATCATCAGAATATAAATTGTCTCTAACCACTTTCCACATTTTTATTCTTTTTACTGGGAGAGAGCAAACCCCTCCATAACAGTGTAATCCCACTTAAAGAGAAGGCTTTTGAAAATGTAACCCTTAAAACTCAGCTCCCTTCCCTTTAAGCAGCTTTGCATCTCCCCATTGCAGTTTCTATCTTTTGTTCTTCCAGTTCATGTTCAACATAAGAAAGGAGTAGGGAGTCCTTTCAGATTCAGTCCTACAATAAGCATAATGTATACTGCCTCAACAGCCAAGAGGAGCCTGGAAAACCAACCCTAATTCTGCTATGAAGCACTGGCAGCTTGATTAGTCAGGACTGGACAGAGGGGAGCAGAACCTCCTGGAGCACTGTTGAAGAGCATATCTATGGTTTGGTTTGGTTTTCTGTTTTTTTTTTTTTTTATTGTTTTTATTTTAATTTCCTTTTCTGAATTTACAGAGCACATCTCCCACTCCAGTGAAACTGGCTTTGTACCTCCTAGTGAGTTTACAGGCAGTTTTATCCACACCACTACTTTAGGCATGTTTGGTACCACCTTCATCCATCTACTTCTTGTGAAGAGAGGGTGACAGGACTCTCTGTAGCAACTGAGTACACATGGCTGTGGATACAGGACTTCAGGCAAATCACATGCAACTATGTTTTACCTAAACAAAACACTCTACAGTTAGAATCCCACTACGATGACGGCTAAAAAATTACTTACAGTAAAACAAACTTGAGCCCGAGAAGCAGTCACGTGAGAAATAACACTGAAAATACTGCTTAGCATGACAAGAACTACGTGACCTAAATTCTAATTTAAAATATTTATAAAAGAAAAAGCTTTGGATCACTCAGATACCATAACACTGGAACTGCTGAAAATGCTGACTTCTTAATGACAACCACTCTATGCAAATGATCTAATTACAAACATCAACACACAATGCCTTGTTGAAAAACAGGGGGAAATGTTTCAAGAGGCTTAGGAAGGAGAAAAAAATGCACTTTGAAAAATATTACTATGTATATGGAATAATAAGGCCTCATAATAGATGCTGGATCTTATTTACTAAAATTTTGCTGTTTGATTCAGATGTTAATTTCATGCTGCATTAAATGAATAACAGATAAACCTCCTTTTTTTAAATGCTCACATCAGCTTCAAAATTACAGTTTGATACATTTTTGAATTAATCTTACAAAGCACTGAATCTAAATTTGCAAGCCATGATGAGTTAGAATTTTAAAGAGTTATAGCTGTGGGAATGAAGAGAGAAGAGACTGGAGCAGATAACAGACAAATGGGGTGCTCTGCCTACATCTGCATACTGACAGCAGGACCTTCTGATTACAGGATAGCTGGATTCACCACTGCTTTTATTTATAAATAAATGGGCCTACAAAACAATGAGTTATAATTTGTCACTCTGGCTAAACATTTTTAATTAATGTATTTTAATATTGTTGATGAAGTTAAGTCAAAGTTCTATTTCAGTAATGTCAGAATTGACTGTACTCCTGGCACACACAGCAGATAACCAAGAGTAAAAGTCAGTCAGATAAACCTGGAGGCACTTTTTTTAAGGTGAAGTTTGAAAAAGTGTGTAATTTACCTTCTTTCTGTCTGTGAATGTCTGAAGTATCCAATCTCACTGCAAGAATAACCTGTCAAAACCACAAAGCAATTCATCCCATGTCGACAAACCTAACATTCAAATACATTTGGGAATAAAGATTTAAGAAAAAAAAACAAAACAAAAAAAAAAAAAAAAAAAAAAAAAACAAAAACCTGCAGCTGCAAAATATGGCTGCTGCAACAGGTGAACTGCTCTGTAAGATTAGCAGCCTACCATAAAATCCTTCTCTGTAACAGAGCAAAGCACAATGTGACAGTAGATAAACTCCATTAGAGTGAATTTAAGTACATGTAGCCATGTAGACAGAATAAGCCAAACATCTGCCCATGTTTTTTTCTACATTTTGTTGATGTTTGTTATCATCTGGACACATTATCCGCATGTCCCCTGAAACCATATATTGCACTTTCCATCAACTGATATTACACCTGATGAAGAGTACAGAACTGATCGACTAGAGCTTCTCCTGCTGTCGAGCTCAGCCAACAAGCTGTTTGTGAATCCTGCAGATGTTTTGGTAAACAGGGACAAACTGACTTTTTAAAATGAGTTTTCAACCTAATTAAAAAAAAAAGAAAAAAAGAAAAACTAGACATATATACACACATGCTGTTTTTCACAACTACACTGTGATTCACTGGTGTGTGTTTCGAAACTTCACTTGAGGGCAGCATGAGGGGAATGACAAAAACCTAATAAGCAGTCATTCCACAATATATTTAAAAAAAAACAAAACAACTACGTCATGACAGAAGGGTGTAATGAAGCAATAATGACTGGGCTCTCACCCCCCCAGCAACACTTTAAAACCCTTCACAAGGTATGGATTACATTTTTCGAAATTCTCTTCCAAGATATATTGGTTTTTAGCTGGAATATCATGCAGGTTTATTGTTTTTAAACAAACCTCCTCTGTCATTCAGAAATTCAATCAGAAAATGCAAAGACCCTATGCTGTCTCAAATCTCCATCTAATTTCTCTACCTAGTTAAACAAATAGCTAATTATTCCTCTAAAGCATTCTGTGAACATTTAAAATGAAAGTTCAAAGGAAGAAAAGATGGAAACTTGCACAAGCAGGTTGTGTAAGATTTTGGAGAATGTGACTGTGTTCAAATAGGAACTGCAGTGCCCCTGTGGACAGCATTTCTGGTTTTCAAGAGCCAGTGTTAATTAAAGCTTAGGTTCAGCCTGTCTCCTGCCACAGAAATGTAAACTTAGGGCCAGAATGCCCCGGCAGGACAAGGACAACAGGTTTAACCATAAAGCCTTTTAGAGTTTGTCCAAAGAGATCCCCAGAGTCTATCTGGAGGTCACACCAACCAGGCAGGTTTTTTTTGTCTGCTCTATTTGGTAGCCATGCCACAGCCATCTGTATTGTATGACTTATTAACAGAAGGAAGTTATTTTCCATAAACCAGTGTCTGGACATGTTGCCTTTACATTTATCCAAGCTCATTTCCATTCTGAGGCAGTATAATGCTGATGCCAAGCAACTAAAAGTAAGAATAGGGAAGAGTTCTAAGATCATTGCTGCCAGACTTTCTGAGTTAGAGACATGCAGTAGCCCCATGAGGTTGTAGTGAGGTGGGTCGGTCTCTTCTCCCAAGTAACAAGTGATAGGACAAGAGATAATGGCTTCAAGCTGTGCCAGGGGAGGTTTAGATTGGATATTAGGAAAAATTTCTTCACCAAGAGGGGGATCAGGCATTGGAACAAGCTGCCCAGGGAAGTGGTAGGATCACTGTCCCTGGAAGTGCTAAAAAAACATGTAGATAAGGCCCCCAGTGACATGGCTTAGTGGTGGTCTTGGCAGTCCTCAGGTAAAGGCTGGACTTGATGATCTTAAAGGTCTTTTCCAATCTAGTTGATTCTGTGATTCTATGATTTCCGAAAACACTACAAGAAGAAAGAGGGTAAAGGCATACTGACAGTCAAATGCCATAGGAGATTTTCTACATTCAAAACACCGATTGGCAGCAGCCCACTAAGTAATAGTGGGATTTAATAATATCTGAAATTCTTAAAAAAAAAAAAAGTCACATTTTGCTTGAAAAAAGTTTGCAAATCAGAAATACACAAACCCCCCTTTAATCTGCATGCATATACATACAAACCAAAGCCTCCCTCACTTAGGTGAATGCAAATACTATTTGTGTGTGCATTTCTGTTTAGAAACAAATTAGTTCACTTATGTCCAGCACTCCAAGGACTAGATCAAGCCTGCAAGGTAACCTCACCTGGCTCCCAGAAGTGCTGGCTGGTAGGCAGACCAACTGAACTTGTCAAGTTGCTTCTGGATTTGTACTTTCTAGAAAAGTGAGTAAGTGCAAACTTAAGTCAGGGATGTCAACATTTTTTAGGTCACATGCTGCACTGTACAAAGTAACTTACTAGCCTGGTACCTGAACATCCAGGTAGCAACAAAAACAACCTTGAGTTGCACTGTAAGCTGACCACTGCTGTGCTGTTGCTTTGTAACTTAAATTTACATACATACAGTCCAAAGTATGCAGAATTTTGCTACTATTTAAGCATCTCACCCTATGAAACACTACCAGCTGAAGGAAAATGGATGACAAAGGAGCCCAAGTTACTCCCCTTGTTTTCCTCAAACATCACGAAGCACATTTACAAATACCAATTCATATACTTGGTAGATTACTGGTGTTTCCAGAATATTTGTACAGGTGACATTTCTCTGCAAAGAGGGAAATTAACATACGTAATGCATGTGCTCTGGAGTAATGCTATTGTGTCTGTATGCAAGTCATCACTGGCACATGAATAAACTGTCATTCTAAAAAAATCCTGCCATGGGAGGCTAAAGAATACAGCCTAAAGACATAAAGTTTCAGGAAGGTGTTACCACAAGAGCCTATCCATGAAATGAAATCCTGTAACTTTCAAGGAATATTCTCAGGTAATCCTTCAAATAGTGTATTACCAGAGTCTGGAGGAAAAAAAGATGAACTTTCCCCCAGTCCATTTCAGTGGAACCTAGTACTGAGATGTATACAAGGACGCTGAATGGTACTTTGGGTCTCATTCAACACGATGGATATGTAACCCTTCCTGATTTCATCTTTGCTTGAGACTATCTATTTTTACTGCTCTGTTAAAAAAAGAGCAGCCTTCTTCTTTGGTTGGAAGGACCAATTACCTGAGATAGATGTGTAAATGAAAAATTTAGACCCCCAGCACCTTTTAAGAGTTTCCTTCCCTCCCCCCCTGAAGCTGTGACTTAGCTTTAGGTCTCCAGCATGGAGCTACAGCTATAAAGCAAATGAAGTTCTGGTCTACTCAGTCAACTGGAAGGGACAGTTTGGCTGCTCAGAACAAATGAATGCATGTTTGATCTACAGCAAGTCCTCAGCATACCAAAAGGTTTTTTTACAATATATGCCAGGCAGCTCCTACAGTATTAGAAACTTATTTATGATGTCCTACAAAGGTTCATTACGATAATACTCAAAGACATACTTTAAATTACTATGAAATGCAGTGAAAATAACAGAGATTGTCAAAGTAAACAGTACTGTGAAAATAAAGTTTGTCAAGAATACTGTTGCGTAGAATGTCATCCTTCAAAGCGAGGCAACTTGTTCACTGGGACAGTGTATAGGTGTACATTCTACATAAAAGTTACTACTAATGCAGAGCTGATTTTGATATGGCTAATGCATATATATATAGGCTTTTAAGCAACTGCAGAAGCTTATTTAAGAGGGACAACGGCACTTGAAAAGCCCACTTACAGGTACATTAAAGAAAAGTAAACGTTTTTGGTGGTACATACTTATTTGAAATCAAGTACATAGGCTACACAGAGCAATAGCAATATAATAACTGAAAGTAGTAGTTATTTCATCTATGAAACAAAATTAGAGAAATGGTCTTAGAAAAACCATGGATTGCCAGCACATCTGTGAATACAGCTATCTGCAGTAGGTATATCCTGATCTCTAAAAATGTACATGAGATATAATTAAACCCTAAGTCCTATGACAAAAATTAATGAGAAATCTAAACATTCCATTATGACAGTGATGAAGAAAACTCCCCAGCTCCATAACTACAGTTACACTACATTTCATGTTTAGGTAGTGAATGTGCAGTCTCTTTTACAGAAGGTCTATTATTTTATTTGGCAACATGGTCTACTGTGAGGCACCCCTGCCCATGGCAGGGGGGTTGGAACTAGATGATCCCAAGATGCTTTCCAATCCAAACCATTCTACAATTCCATGATTTCTGATGAAAATTACATAGCATTGCTGCACCAGAGCATATAGGCTTAAAGTGAACTTAAGGAGGCAGAAAAAAAGTATGAAGAAGGCAACATGATTAATGCAGGGGTTACTCAACATTCATATGTAGAATTAATCTTGCATGAGAACAATTATATTGAAATAAAACTGCTCTATGTTCTTTTACATATGTTTATTGAATTAATAGTTTGGAGAAAGCGAGCTATTCATCTAATTCTAGCACACCATTTACTGGCAATGACTTTTTGGGCATCTGTGTGCAGTGAAAATGAAACCAAAAATATTTCAGCATTTGAAGCTTTATCAGTGTCAAGCACATGCCTTTCCAGTGCAATGTCTGACCTTGTGACTATATAGAGGGCAACAAATATGATCAGGATGCTGTAAAATTATTTATGAAAGCCCAAGGGCTTTCACAGTTTATATACTTTTTTTTTTCCTCTTTTAATCACATCATTCTGAGCAAGTGTGATTTCAAACACAATTAGCATAGCTAAAGCTGGTGATCTTTTGCCTCCTCCATAGGATATGCTCATATGTGGTTTAATTTGCTATGTCTGGAGTTACTTAAAGCAGTCGTGTAACTTAGTTTCAGCAAAAGCACAACAAAACCTGTGAGCTCTGGAAGCTCAGGTAAGCCTCCTCCACAACTAGAAGGGTATCACAAAACAACCCAACACAGACCTACCTCCTCTAAGTCAGTCGGGTTCCACTAATCTCGGTAGATCCTGAAACCTCATTTTTAAACATGTGAGAACTTGTTCTGGCTTTTACTGTGTATTATTGATTTGATTAGGAAAAAAGAAAAAGAAAATACTAGAGACAAATCACTAAAAACATTTCCTCTGACTCAGCAGCCACAAAATTCCCTCCCTTGCAGCACTGAATTTCATATGACAGCCACTCCTCAGTTCTCCAAGTCTAATGGAAGGCACTGGGATAACAGTAGCTTGGACTCAAGTGGTGAGACACTTGCAGAAGTTGTCCAGAGAAGTTCTGTCTGTCCCATCCTTGCCAGTGATCAAGGACAGGTTGGACAGGGCTTGGAGCAACCTCGCCTAGGGGAAGGTGCCCCTGCCCATGGCAGAGGAGGTAGAACTTGATGGTCTTTAAGGTCCCTTCCAATCCAAACCAGTCTATGATTCTATGGTAAGTTTTTACCCATGTAACTGAATATCAGTTACATGGTGGGTGGGCAATTAAAAGACTATAGCCTTGGACTATAGGACTGTGTACAGATAATGGCTTTGAGAAAGACAGACAATGAAAAATATCCAAGTCACTGTGCAGAGTGAACTGGAGAGAAACAATGCAGCCTGAGATGAATTCCAAGATGGGAACTTGCTCCTCACAGAAAGCTGACATGAAGCCATTTCTGTGCTTGACTCTCAGTCTGAAATTCGGCTGTCAAATTTTTAGCACATACAAAGCCAGCTGGGAGAGTCAGCTATGGAGCCAAAAGAAATCTAATCTGAAATCAGGGCAGGGCAGATGTGTAACAGTGGAACCTTGAAGAAAAGAGGAAAAGAGGGGAAAAAAAAGAAGCGAGGGAGCAGGGGGAAGAAAAAATGCCAAAGTGCTTACTGTTTGTTTTTTTCCTTAAAATCTCTGCTAGCAGATCTTTCCATTTTAATTCTTTGTCTTTATGTATTGACAATTAATCATCTCTTGCAGGAGCAGAACTTTTGAGGTTTTCTAAGTTACAGGTTGCTAGCAACACACTGACTTTTCTATTGCTTAAAGTCCAGCTTGTGAGAACAGCTGCAGCAGTCTAAAAGATAAAAGCATTAGAAGGTTCATGCTAGACTGGGCCCAGGAATAAAATATTGACCTTTCTGAAGGTAAGCCATTAAAGTAACAGCAAAAAAATACAAGTGTAGTTCACTTGTATGTTGTTATCTACATTTTAGTCAACAGCACCCCTCTGACATAATCAATGATGGATTAATCTTAATCCTCTATTCAAGAGAATCTGTATCAGGTTTTGGCATGTCCCTTTTGCACACTCACAATCTATGGCACTTAAGAAAAGTTGAAAGAGCTGGAAACACAGAAAAGCCAACTCAGTATTGGACCAAGTAAGCTCAGGTGAGAAAACAAAACAGAACTGCCTGTTACTGTTGAAATAAGGTTACCAAGAAATTCACTTAAAAAAAAAAAAAAAAGAAAGAAAAGACAAAGTGTGAAAAGTCAAGTCGCAGAGGCTAACATATTAAACTTTAGATTTATCACCCATTCCAACTGTGTCGTGATTTTATAAATAGAAATGAGCAACTGCACAAGTAAGGCTGCAGTGAAAATGCTGTAACTTCCTATAGTCTGCTGTGCCATTCTGCAGGCTGGACAAGCAATCTACTTTTTTTCACCACAGCAGCCAACATCACCTTCAAGCCACTATTCCTGCAAGTCTAATAAGGAAAGGGTACATGTTTCATCTGAGATAGCCCCCTGCATATGCTAGAATGAGAGCCTGTATGTACTAGAAAGCGAAGACACCTGCCCTCTGTTTCCAAATGAACTATTTGCTACACTCTGAATGTAATTTCCACATACAACTCTTGTAAAACCCTAAGAGAATGGTAATAAGCAGTATTAATTTATTACACAAACTATAGTAACACATGGTGCACACATGCTCAGTGATAATACTTTCTAGAAGAAAGCAAGTTTTCCTTTAAACAAAAATTATCAGTATTCATTACTACCGGGAAAACTGAGGCCACAACTAGGAAAAAAAAAGCAAAACAACAAAACAAGAACGACATCTGTCTCGGTGCCTGCTGATCACGAAATGATTTCATGTTGCAACTCAACAGTTCAAATAAATAAGTACTTTTTTCTCTGTCCATAGTTTTAGCAGAAACTATCAATGGATCTTTACTGCAGTCTCAATAGACTTTTACAGCCTTTCCTAGCACAGAAGGGAGAGGTGTCCCAAGTCATAGCTTCTCTGACAAATTCTAAATCTTTGAAAGCTGTCTGGCTTCAACATGTTTCAGTCCACTGAAAAGAAAACTTTTAGAACTGGTCTAAATACAAATTACACACAACTGTGATAATTCCCAGGTAACATACTAATTGCGTAGCTGTTTTCCTATTGACTCCCAAGTTCTGATTTGCTCCACCACACTGCCACAAAATCAAGGACCTTTGCTGAGTAACTTACATCGTGTCATTAAACTCGTTAGACACAGACAGAGCCTTACTTTGACTGACATGTAGCTGTGTTTCCAACTACTTTTTCTTCCAGATCCTCAAAACTGCATACTTTCATAGCACTCAGATAGACAGAGATGTGTACCATGTGTTCATGGTGGGCATGATGAACCTCCTGCTTTAACTGTCAGGTTAGTTTTTTCAAAAAAACCATTAATGGAATGACTATTCTGAGACTATCATACATAAGTCTTGACCTCTGGCAGAAACTATCTGTAACAGCATGAAGCCCATTCTAAGAGTTTTCTGAAAGGATATCTCTGGATCCCAAAGAGAAATATTTTCAATGTCTCATTAAAGGAAAAATAATAATAAAAAACCCAATAGCCACTTTCATATGTGTAGGATAGGGATATTTCAAATGTAGGGATAGTAGCTTCTATCAAATGTTTTATATACTCTGCTATCTGAATGGCCTGACCAACATTTTAAATCTTGTGCACGTTTTTAGATCAGGGCTTAACATCTTTTGTTTCCTTTGCCTCTCTTCAGGGGTTAAAGCAAGTCCCTAATATATTTAAAGTACAGTTATAGGTACAGTTTCTATACATATGTATTTGTATACATGCACACACACACAAATGTAACACGTTAATATCACGGACCCATTGTTTGGAGGGCTGCTTAAAACATGGTGAATTTCTATTTAAGTATCACGATACAAAAAAGTGTTTCAAGACTTCTACTTTAGCAGGTTACTAGGATAAATCTTTTACCAATGACAGAAAGCTGCAGTATCCTATCTCTGTCAGTCACTTCAGGATTCAGCAACTAGAACTGAAGACTGAATAGGATTGTCTGTTGTTTTTGGGGGTGTGTTGGGTTTGTTGTTGTTTTGGGGGGTTTTTTGAGGTTTTTTGTTGTTGTTGGGTGGTTTGGTTTTTTGGGGTGTTGTTTTTTTGTGGTTTTTTTTGTGTGTTTTTGGTTGGTTGGTTGTGGTTTTTTTTTGTTGTTTGTTGGGTTGTTTCTTTTTCTGTGAGGGGAGTTTGGTTGTTTTGGTTGTGCTGTTTTTTTTCCCCAGAAAAAGGAGAAATAAAAATAAATTACACCTTCTGCTCACAATTATTTTAAGGAAAGAATTCCTAAGCTACTGAACATCATTAGTGATTACATAAACAACTACTACAGTATAATAAAACCAGTGAAGTAATTCCAACTTTGCCTTGAACTTCCAAAAAGCAAGATGCACACATATGGCTGAATTAGTTCACTCAGAAATCAGCAGAGGAATGCCAAAGACAGATTTGACCCATTATCTACCTGCACAGCACAAATGAATAATGCAAATGTGTATGCAAAGGACCATGAAGCATCTGAGCTTAGCAGTGCATTTAAAATATATCACTAACTTTCAGCTTCTTGAAAAATGTATCAAATGCAGGAGGTTCCACCGAGAGCACACCCTGTTAGGGACTCCACTGGATTTTTATTTCTACACCTGACTCAGAGGACTATAAAAAAGGAGACTAAAGCAACTTGGGGTACTGCTCTGTCACTACAGGCCTCACATGTCCCTTCATAAATCTTCCTGAAACACCTGAATGTTCATTCCATAGCCAAGACTAACAGGTCTTTACACAGTGCATCTTGGGAAGGGAGAAGAGGAAGGCAATGGGCTTTTCGACATGACTTCAGAAGCCACAAAAATTAAACTGTATGCAATTAGAACGTTACTAAAAGAACCCACAGTAAAAAGCATACTTTACGGCACCACAGTCAACTCAAGAGTACCACATAACAAGCTAAGCAACCTTATTAAAATTAGTGGTACTAAAATTAGTTAAAATGACTAGTTGGATCAACTAGGAACAAGCCTGGATCAGTCACACAAAGCAGTTAAACTGCTGAGCGCTCACCAAACGCTGAATTAGTTTTACTAAACTTTTTGTGAAACAACATTAATATAGGACTTTGGGAGGGTACATGCTTACTTACGTAATCTCACAAATGCAATTGCCACAATAACATATTCCTGCAGTGTCTTAAGTCAGGAATAATATGTAAACCAATCTGCTCTAAATCCCCCCCTCCTATTTTTTTTCTCTTTTGGCAGGAATTACTAGGCCTCATGGGAGAGGGAATGGGCTGTTCTTACATTTTAGATATTTCACTTGAATTCAGCCAAAAGATCAAACTGGTAAGCAAACTGTTACCGTAACAAGTATACAGAGCTGTGTCAGGAAAGGTTGTTGGGGCTTTTTCACATAACTGACTTTCACATTGAGTTATTTAATCCCTTGAGCAGTCAGTCACATTTTCCTGGGACTTGAGCAGCACCAGATGAAACTCGGGAGGTCACAACCATCCATCGTTTTCACTAATCTTCTCTAATGAATTTCAAATTAGCTGACCCATCTACACACACACACATATACAAAAAATCTACCTGAAAAGCTTAGTAAAGATTTAAAGGTTATGCATAATTATGAGAGATGCAAATCCCATTCTCACCAATTTAAAGCTATAATCTGAAATAAAGATATCACCACACACTGAGTACATTTATTGAGAACATTTTCTAGGGTAAAAGTACAAAGCAACAGGTCTGTGAGCTCAAAAAATACTTTTTTGCACAAGAAAGATTAGCCTGTGGAATCATTTTATCTCAGCGGAATTAGTGATTTTCTGAAATCTTTGCTTTAGGCAAGCTGAAACAAGAAATAACCAGGGAAATACATTGTTGCTAAATAAGGATGTGAAGCATTTCGGGGGGAACAAGACACTTAACTGAAGAGTAACATTTACTTTAACATTTCACTTTCCTGCCTTCAATGGACTTTAAAGTCCCGGTTTCTCTCTTTTTCTTTTCTTGTTTTTTGTTTTGTTTTGTTTTTTTGTTTGTGTTTGTTTTTTTTTTTTAAGGGGGTGGCCCAGATTTCTGTTTCTAAGGAAAGATAAAAACCCGACCAAAACCTACCAGCCACAAGTTCGACTCCACTCCACGTGGACTTTAAAATCCAGCAATGGTGCTACCTATATGCTTTTGGATAACGTAATTTCAAGCGTTTCGAGGTCCAAAAGCATTTCTAAGCCACTCAGAAGAGACGTTCAAAACCACGTACAGACCCTTCCACGAAATCTCTTGCTTTTAAGAGCTCTGAGGTCCAAAAACGTTTCTAATCCATTCAGAAATGACGTTTAAAAACACTTATAGACCTTTCCACGAAACACCTCGCTTCGTTTCCAACAAACAAATTTCGAGACAGTCCCAAACAAGCGATCCGTCTTTAACTCTTTTACCTTTGTCGCCCACTTGTAAATTAACCTCCTTGATCACTTCAGCACCGCTCTGGGAAGTCTCCTCAAAGCCGAGCTGAGTTTCCCTCCTCTCCGGAGCAGCAGCTCAAGCAGGACTTGCCATCTGGGGTAGTGTTTGTTTTCCTCTTTTTACACTTACAAGAAGAAACTTGGTGAAAACACGAGCCGGCGGGCGCTGACGGCCATTCCGAAAGCGCGGAAAGACGGCGGCCGCGGCAGCAGCACAACAAAAGCCAGCCCTTTCCCCGCCTCCCCGTCCCTCAAGGCCTCCCCGGGGCTGGCAGGCGGGCAGGGGGCGAGGCCCGGCCGCGGGCAGCTGCCACCGGCCCAGCGGGACAGCGGAGGGGGTGCGAGAGGAGCAGGCCGGGCGGGTAGAGGAGCGCTCCGCCGGGCACAAAGGTCTCCATGGCAACGGCGGGCCGAGCCCCCATCGCCCTTGTTGAGGCAACACCTCGTCGCCGCAGGCCCCGCCCACCCGCCGGCCCCCCACAGCCCCGCGCAGCCCGCGAGCTTCCCCCCTAAAACAAAACCCGCAGCGATCGATCCATCCCGTAGCATCTCCACATCCCCCTCCGGCACCGGGCGACGCACCCGCCTCGCAGCTGAAGCACCGGCAGCGGCGACAGGGCAGCCCGAGCCCCGAGCCGAGGGGGGCTGCCCGCGGCCCTGCCCTAAACCTGCAGCATGGCTGTGCTTCGCTTTGTCCCCAGAGTGCAGTCATTTAGGCCTTCTAATTGAGAGTAGAAGTCGATATGCTACTACAGAATGACAGCATAACTTCACTCTGAATTAATTAAAATGCCCACATTCTTCAGCTTATCATGGAATCACGGAATGGCTTGGGTTGAAAGGGGCTTTAAAGGTCACCCAGTTCCAATCCCCTTGCTGTGGGCAGTCACATTCCACTAGACCAGGTTGCTCCAAGCCCTGTCCAACCTGGCCTTGAACACCGCCAGGGATGAGGCATCCACAGCTTCTCTGGGCAACCTGTGCCAGTGCCTCAGCACCCTCACAGTGAAAGAATTTTTTCCTAATATCTAATTTAAATCTCCTCTCTGTCAGTTTAAAGCCATCCCCCTTGGCCTGTCACTATATGCCCTTGCAAAAAGTCCCTCTCCAGATTTCTTGTAGGCCCCCCCTTTAAGTACTGAAAGGCCTCTCCTCAGCCTTCTCTTCCCCATGCTGAACAACCCCAGCTCTTTCAGCCTGTCTTGTCAGTTTCTTCTAATACAAAATGTTTTATTTTGAGCTTTTTTCTTTTAATTATTTTTCTTCTAAACTTACGTTTTTCAGACTGTACAACCAGAAGCTATGAAACTTTTGTCCTAAATATGCAGGCACCTAGAAAATAAAACTTACACTCCTGTTCTTAGAAACATGCACAGCACTAAACAGGAAGGTTAAAAGCGAAGGGCTAAGCGCCCAGCCTGGTCTCCAGCACAGACAACTCCAAGGCTCCAACACACACTACAAACAACAACTTTATGTACATATGGGATTCCTCCCACTGAACACAGCAAGACTCCTTGTATGCCCTGAAGTCTGAGAGGTGTCAGGTCAAGGATCACGACACCTGAGACAGAAATGAGGCTCAAGCCCTAGCCATGACAAGTTCCTACAACCCAGTGCAAGACCCCTGTAGATGTAATGATGCCTGTAAAATATTATGATAATTCTTCAGTGTGGTGCAAATGTTTAAGTAATTCAATTATTCTGCTGATGTCAGAAAGATTTAACTTGCTTCCAAGGATTTCTTGCTAAAGGGCCTTCACCACTCTGTGGGTTTCAGTTCACCAACACCTGTATGATATGAACACTGGAGGAAAACAACTGTTTGATTATTTTGTATACAGAGATCCTGTCAAGAAAAATAACCTTCCCTTTTACAAAAATATGAGCTTCACACTCATATGAATAAACTACCAGACTCCAAAATGAGCCCTTTCCTTCCTCATTAAAAATAAAACGTCATAGCTCACAGTGCCTTAATTATTTTCTGCCAGCGTCTAGGTAAAAGGCTGAAGGACTGGACTAGATGACTCTGGTTTAGCATTTTCTTTTAATTCCACATTCAGTCCCAATCTCAAAGAAAAGGCTTCTTTCTACGTAGAAAGAGCTGTCCCTCTTTCTGAACCACAATGACCACATACTAACATCCACTGCCATTAGTCTTTACAATTACTGACTGTGAGCCGTAAAATTTCAGTAGTCTTCTCTCAAAATGTCACAGTGAAGCTGAGGTCAGTCTTGCTTGATCTGATACGATACCATATACACATGGAGGAAAGAAGAGTGGCATTTCAGGGTCCAAAGGGGGAAAAAAAACACTTCTACCAACCATCACTGGGTTTATTGGCACTCCCTGGTGCAGAGGTTAAGTGCAGGGGTTAGCCCCCAACTCTGCTAAAAAAAGGGAAGAGCAGGAAGAAACTGAAAGCAGCTAAGAGATTTAGCATTAGAAACTGCTTTTAAACACCAGCTGAGGCCAATGCAATTATGATGATGATAATGATGATGATAATAATAATGATGACACAATCAGCTACCTCTTCCTTTTGGAGGAAGTACTTTGGAAGGGGAAAACCCAACAGTTAACCATATTTCCAAAATTTCAGGGAGGTAAAATGTTGCTGGGGGCAATAGATGGAAAACTAAGTTGTAAATCCCTGTATTTTAGCTCATGAATGGCAAACATACTAGGTTCCTTGTAATCCTGCCAAACTGTAAGTGTCATTTAAGGAGAGCAATGCAACAGCTTACTGTTGATCTCCATTGTTGCCTACAATAAAGGAAGACTGTTTCTGATAAATTAAAGGTCACAAATACATGCCAATTTAATAGAAAAAATATCTACTCCACATGAGATAGTATCTCCAAGGGGTAATTAGTTACACGGCCGTCTGAGCTCTCTTTCACTGAAATACTGTGAACAGCCATCCTGTTCCATTGAAACATAGCTCACAGAACAGTTTGTGTTGAAAGATCATGTAGTACCAGGCCCCCTGCCACAGTCAGGGACACCTTCCACTAGACAAGGTTGCTCAAAACCCCATCCAACCTGGCCTTGAACACTGCCAGGGATGGGATTGCCACATCTAAAATTCCATCACTGTCTCAGGAAAGCTCTCTTGAAAAAAAAATAAATAAAAATAAGGTACTATAAATTCATTACATCCATTTCAGCAGTGCACAACACACACGCAGTATATTTAATAGAGAAATTTAACCTAACAATAAAATTCAAGAGCATTTCACTCTCATTGCAAAGATCAATGATCAGTATTAAAATGGATTACCGCATACTCATAAAAGAGTTGATCAATAATTTGACATTTTGTACAGATTGCTACCTTCATTATGGAGTGGTCCCATCTCATAAAATTGACTGATCAAAGTGGAAGCAAACTATTTTCATTCCAAACCCATACACCCTTCCTGTCGTTAGAATATGTACTTTTTCTGAATCACAAAAATTCCTATACACTTCAAATTCATCCCATCCTAAGTGCTCTGTCGATGTTTGACTTAATTGTCTGCTGAAGCTGTGCAAACTTTAAGCATTTGAACAAGGAGAAGTAGAAGGAAATCCTGTAATGCATTTTAGGCTTTCCAATAAAACTCAAGGAAAATGTCTTTAAGTTGATGTACTGAGAAAGGAGGTTAGGTGCAGGATTTGGCTGTTATTTGGCACACAGATAGTTATGTCTGACCCACAATTCAGTGGTTTTATGCTAACACCCACAACATCACTTTCATCTACACAGACACATCCTTTTCACACTGGTGTTTGAAGAATCATTTAAACCATCTCCAGATGTCAGGAGTGTAAAGACCAAGTGGATTCTCTGTAATCTGAATGAAAAACATCAACACTCAAATCTATGTTTTTCAGAAGAGAGAAATCTATAAACTTTTCAAGGCAGCTGTGCTAAGGCCAGAGCTGAGTTAGCTTGTGTTCTTCGTGTCTACTAAGCCAACAGGAGGCATGCACAGAATAAATTGCTGTACAGAGCAGAAATCAAATTACTTAATTTTAAATTCACACAAATATTTACTGTATTAATTTGGTAGTTGTTTCTATACTTGGTTGTGGGTTTTTTCCCTGCTAAACCCTTTCCAGGGCACATTTAGCTGTTCTGCTTGATAATCTGTGCACATGAAGAGAGAGATTACTCCAGAATATTTCCCTTGTCTCTACCAACATTTTCTGGTTTGTGACATTAAGGTTACCATGAAACAGTGCTGCAAGTACTGCAAAGCCTCAGACTGTTTTCAGAAGCTCAGTCCCGGGTTACAATTTCTTACTGTGTTTTAATTGAGTTTCTGTCTTGATTTGGTAACCCCGTGGGGAAGACCACTCTCAGAACAAGTAAGGGTTTTGTGTGATACTGTGCATGCTAGCTCTGCAGATCCCCACAGTTTCTCTTCCATGACATATTCAGCTCAGGCAAATAGTGTAAACAGGGAATTTTGTTCTTACATAGTAAGTGAAGAAAGCCTTTCTGTGGGTCTGAATACACAGTAGTAGCACTTATTTCCACCAACTTTTGGTCTTCATATGCTGCAACACTAATGAACAGCAGAATTTTTTTCAGAAAATATTACAAGCCACAGAATTTTTAAGATTTAATTTGTTTCACTGTCTGTGGGAATAACCACTCAGTAACACTGAGAAAATAGAGAACACGCCTAAGCGCTTGGAAGATTTGCTAACCAAAAAAAAGAGCTACCAAGACATTTCCTACCACCGTGTAACAGCTTTGTAAGTACTCTTGAGAGTTTCTGACACACAGCAGGAATTTTGGAGAATATGAGCAACTTTTAAGTCACACAGTAGAAAAGGAAAACAATTTGAGAAAGGTTGGGCACGACTTCCTGGAAACCTGAAGTAAAACTCACTGATTCCAGTCAGAACACATTTAGGTCAACTAGAATTACCACTGGAAAGCTAACACTTATGGAAGTACTGTACTTAAATCCCAGTTAATTGGGTTAGTGGTGATTTCTTTGTATTACAAAAGGATTTTCTGGATATACTGTTCAGGAAGTTTTTGAAAATGAAGGTTTGCAATTTTAGAAGTTCCTTGAAAGTTTCTTGCCCAACTTCTTATAGCTACAAAGTTTAACTGTATGTCATATTTTCTATTTTAAAAGTAAGATTATCCTTCATGACAATCAAACCTGGAAGTGTGATCTGCTGAGGCAGCATGAAAAGTCAAACATCAAAAATACAGGTGAATTCTGAGAAAAAGGATTTTGCCTTTTGCTAGAATTTACATTTACCCACATAATAGCTCTTCTTCTTTCAGCTGTCTGCCTACCGTGGACCCTGTGCTTGTGATATCTGATAATTCTTTTTCTTTTTTGTGCTGTTTGTTTTAAAAGCAGTATGAAACATCTTACAATTTTTGCTATGAGATGGGTATATTAATGTGTCCGTTTGCAATATGAAAACACTTCTCCTACCTTCAGCCAGCTTCATTTTCTGAACTGGTAATCTGGAGGCAATGTGTTTTATAATCCCTAGACAAGCAGTCCCTTTTTTAGGATTTATAAATACCTCTTACACTGATGGAAATGGCCAGCAAACCCTTAAAGGAGGGCTATATGTAGTGGAAATGGCAAGCACCTGCCACAATGAAACCTGCAGGTGTCCAGCAATGACAGAGCTACGCGTAGACTGGTAAATGCACTGATGTTAGAATCACTTCAGATTACACATACAATTTTAGCTTTATTCTTGGTAATTTACTTGGCTGCTACCTAATTTCTGACTACTCAAGATTTTTACATTGTACAAAAGAGTTACTTCTGATGCTGTCCACATTTTGAAGTATTAATAAAAGTAAATGGGATTGTAATTTGTCCATTCAGCCTTGGGGACTTGTGTTTACTATTTTCCTTTTCTATCTGAAGTTAGAATTACTCTTTTATAACTCCCGCTTGCCTTTTTCCCTGTCCAAAAGGAACCATTCACGCACATGCTTTCTCATCCTTCTATAAATGCTAACAAAACAGAAACACATCCATCTTGAATAAACTCTGCCAATGTCAGTGGAAACTGTACCTGAACAGGCATCCTGAAGACAATCCCAGAGTCAGGGAGAGAACATGGATGCCTGCAACCTCACCTGGTCTGTGCAGAGCCTTGTTACGGAAAGCTACTCTGAGCACTGTATTAAAGAAAGACAGGTGGGAAGGATAAAAAAGGGCAAAAAGGAAATAGGCTACTAAAACAGTGCAATCTGCATACTGTTTTTTCTGTGGTTGATTTAGTATCATCAGTGCTTTACAGATAAACTTAATTTCAAGAAACCCATACCACCTGCCTCTCACAGGCAAAGCTCAATGGTCAGTCCTATTCTATACCATTTATCACTCTATACTATTTAAAAGCTTTAATACAAGCATGAGAAGGGGGGACAGAAGCCATGACTCTAGTGAAATTTTTTACCCTCTTGTTTTCAAATCCTGGCTGTTGAGCTATGCAGTGAAAATAGGAGTAACTGAAGAAATCCCCCCCCCCCCCCCAAGGAATATTCTGTTTCTATAATCTGTGTGCATTTATGGCTGTCTTGCTATAAGCACAAATAAGACTAACTTGCAGTCCATAATTTGTTAACAGGATTTCATCTTGAATTGCAATAGTTAAACCAGAAGAAAATGGGTGTACTGATAGGCATGACAGCCGGTTAAATTTTCCAGAATAAATCAGTTGCCTGTTCACTGCATCAGAAAAATCCACTAGATGCCCAGCAATGTTGAATACAATGCATTAGGACAAGAAGCAATATCATCAACTGACTTTCACTTCAAAAAGTTGCTAGTAAAGATCTCTCTATCAACCAAAATTTGGTTGTCCATGCTGATTCAAAGGTCAAAGTCTCATTTCACATGCTTCTGACACATAATGCTTACTCAAAATACAAGAGGAATAGAAAAAGAAGCACCACGCTACAGAGATTGAAAGACCTTCCTAACAAGCAGTATTATGCTGAAGAACTGATGAAGAAGGGGAGCAAGTTACCCATGTGAGGTATGATCCTCTGCATTAGCAAAGGAAACCCCGTTGTTAGAGCTGTTCTTCCAGGAAACCAGTATTTTGCACAACAGTAAGGAAAGAAAGGATGCAGGTGCTTCTGTCACAAGTGCATTCTTATCACCTCAATAGCTTGCCTGACACACTGGTAATAAAGAACCACGGAAAACCAAATTAATTAGAGGATATGCTCAGTTGTACAAAACCCTAGAGAACTGCGTAATGTCTACTATTTCCCCTTCAAATATAGGGGGTTTGGTTTTAGTTAAAAATTATTCTTTGAACAAAGGAAACCTCAAAGTTGCTTTATTTAACAGCAAAGTAGGTCCAAGGGAAAAAAAAATGGTATATCAGAAAAATATTAAATCAATATGAAACTAATAAGTGAAATGTGAAAATGTGTTATTACAGCTGTGTATTCCATTGCGGGTGTGGTGATCAGTGACAGAAATAATTCATCACCACAACACAAAACAATGTCTGCAACCCAATTTCACTTGCTACATCTTGTATGATATATACAAACGTCAGGTACAGTTCAACACCGGTGATGCTGAAGCTTTGTAATAGTCAAACATTATGATGGGTTTTCTATCAAACTAGAAAGAGTTCAAGACTCAATACTTTGAACCCACAGAACAAACACATTGCAGGGTTGTGTGTCATACACAGTCTTACGCAGTGTCACTTCTTCAGCTCCAGAGTCACTTTGAACAAGTAGAAGGCTTTTTAAGTCTGACTTTGTGTCACAAGGCAAAGAAGAAATATAGCCTTTTATCTGATAATCCAACTCTGACCAAGAATAAAGACTTGCTGCTCACAACAGGTTATTTTTCTTCTGTTTCTGAATATAAAAATACTCCGCTGGTCTGGTAACATGAGGCTGGTATCTGCTCCCCAAAAGATCTTGAAAATTAAATTATACCTTTTGTCAAAGAGCATGGTGTGATACAGAATATGAGAGCAAATGTGATATTGTGTATGTAAAAATTTGAGTTTTCAAGCAAACCAGAATAGAAACAGGTCAGGAGCTAGTAATCAAAATAAAAACATAACAGAAATCCATGGAGGGAGTGGCAAATATTGACAAACACACTTTTCATCAGAAAATACTTTTTTCATCAATTTTTGAATTAAGAAAATCAAGCCCAAGTGAAGATACACTGACAGCAGCACCAGGAAGCAGCAGAAGTCCAGTTCAATGGAGGGAAACTGTGTAATCATTTTGACCTTTTGTCAGACACTTTACCAGCTCTACAGAAACAGGATTTTAAGCAAATAGCCATAAAACAGGTTGCATTATTTAGCAAGTGTGGGACTTCTAAATCATCCCAGGCTATGACCTACTGTGTCAGTGAATCCGGCTGCACTGGAAAACAGAGCCTCCCAGGATGCAGCCGTGGTTTGATGGGAGGTCAAGAGTAAGGAGGAACTCTTTCAAGCAAGCCAAAGTCTGTGGTCAGTTCAATTAGCAAGTAGATGTAACTAAAATTTTAGAGGGAAAACAGAAGTGATTTACAAGTTAAAGATAAAGGAGGGGGGATTTGAGGGAAGATGTCATTAGCACAGATATAATGTTAAGAACTTTTCCTTAATCATGCAAAATTTCTTCGACAGTTTGGCATATAGTTAATCACTTTTTTGAACTGAATGCACCCCAACACAGTGGACCTCATTTTTCAACCTGTCAGCCAGACTTTGTTATTAACAAACTTTACAATACTTCACTTTTTTTTCAGGCTGGTGACTTGGCCTGGGATGGGATGAAGACAATGTGTATTTCCAGCAAGATTAATGAGTAATTAAGAGTTGAGATTAACCTTTTATATATATTTAATGGATTTCTGTATTGGCTGTGGAAATTCTCAGAATAATCTGATGAAAGACTGCCACAAATGCAAACAAGTTAACCTGATCAGAAGAACCTGTGGAGGCTGAGGGAGAAAAGAACAGCAGGGAGAGAATCTGATGTTCAGAAAGGTATTTGAGCCATCAATACCAACAGAAAAGGGAGAGAGGCACTCAATAATGTGTGCACCCACCACTCCTTTTGGAGTGATCAGCACATTAACCTTCACTTGCTACAGCAATTGCATCAGGAACAAAATAAATCTCCTTCAGAGAATTCTTTGGGACAATCATGACTGCTTGGCTACTGGGATCTTAGATTACACTTTTAATCATGAAAAGTTACAGGTTTTTTTTTTTTGTTTTGGTTTGGTTTGGTTTGTTGGTTGGTGGTTTGTTTTTTTTTCCCTCCAAAAAGCACATCATACACCTGTTTCCTAAGTTTTATTAAGGATATAATGATTTTGTAAATCTGGAAGATACAGAAGTATGCTCACATACTACCATAGCAAATATTCGAGGCCTCAAAGTTTATCTGTAGAACTTTTATATACATATATATATATTTGTTACAAAACCCAACAAACACTGTTATGCACACCTGCAAAAAAGCAGTAACAGGCCAATTAAGTGGCTTCAACTTCCACTAACATTCTCCAGTCGATAATGCATGCACTCTAATAACTAATACCAATGCCACATTTAGCTAACATCCTTTCCACACTGTGTCTTCACTCTGCAGCTCATCTTTTTCCTCCTCCTTCCTCAATCTCTCCCTTTACCTTTCCTTCTCTTTCACTTCTCTCACCTCCCTCTCTTTAGGCAAAGTCCAGTTTCTTTAAGAAACAACACAAAATCCTAGCAACCCTCTGAAAGCACACCATTCTCTCTGCTGGCATGTTATTTCTCTGCCTATCCCTCTAACAAACCCAACAATACTCTGGGGAGAAAAAACACCTACTGTATGCACACCTGCAGACTAGGTAGCTAGTTGCTCACAGTGTAGCAAGCAGTAACAGCAGTAGTATGTCTTTTTTTATATCCAACTTGCTTTCAGTTTCCTGTTTACACTTCAAAATATGGCACAAGGCAATTAGCACCTTAAAATCCCTCATGCTCTCCAAACACCCAACCACCTCAGTTCAGCCTGGAAACAGACCTACCACTTCCTGCGCGCCACCAAGAGCCTGCAATGCCAGTGCCAGACCTTCATTGCCCCCCAGGGACCCCCTTCTTGACTCCTGCCCATGGGCCCATGTGCTCCATTCCAGCTCTGCATGGGGGCCTCAGCGCTGGCCTGAGAGATGATCGGGGAGCAGCTGGGAGGGGGAAGAGAGTGCCCACAGCATGGGCAGTGTCCTCCCGAAGCAGGCTGCAGTCTTACAGAAGAACCTCCATTGTTTTTGAAAGGTGACAATATATATCACTGCCTACAACATCCTTCACCTCACCTTTACCTGCCCAGTCAGCCATGAGTAACTTGACCTAACGGATAATTATTTTTCAGTGCACAGAGTGTTTCACCATAGCATTTTCTTCTCCCCCTTCACAAATATCAGGAGATTTTGATCGTTGCTTATTCCCATGCAAAGATGCAAGTTTATTGTCTCCTTTCTTTTTTTGGCAACACATTTTGCAAGAGTTTCTGCCTGTGCCCTGACCCATGCTGAGCTGTCTGTCAGCCTTTACACCTTGCCTGTGAGTGTTAAATTCAAAATCTGTTCCCAGGCTTTTCAAGTAACTGCACTCATGTGGCATGTTTATAGCTACCAGTAAGCTAAACTGATATCCTGTGTAGAAAACATTACTGGAAACTACCTAATGGTAACTGAAGAGACTGTTCGGACCAAGGACTCACTTCAATATTTGAGACCATGTTGTCTTTATAAACTGGAAGACGCAAAGTTAAATTATGCTGTCCCACACAAGAGCTCAAACTGACCTACATTAAAAATATCTGCCAGAAGTTTGCAAGGAAGGGTACCAATGCACTTCCCAGGTTATCTTCCTAGAGTAAGAAAGCTAAATCTTCCAAGTGAGTACCTTTTCTGGCTCTATACATTTATTAAAAGAATGGCTAAAATCTTCCTTAACTCATGCCTCCTGTGACATCTTCTTTACTGTGAGGGTGGTGAGTCACTGAAACAGGTTGCCCAGAGAAGCTGTGGCTGCTCCATCCCTGGCAGTGTTCAAGGCCAGGCTGGATGGGACTTCGAGCAACCTGGTCTAGTGAAAGGTGTCCCTGCCCATGGCAGGGGGGTTAGAAGGTCCTTTCCAACCCAAGCCATTCTGTGATTCTATAGTTCTATGATCTTTAAACAATTAACAATAGCCATATTTCAGGGCAGACTGTCTCCTTTCCTTGGTCTCCAGAGGAAAGAGGTTGGGTGCATTCACAAAATGCACCCAAGGGGTCTAACTACTGTAAGTGAAGCTGACTTCTACACTTTGCTAAGGGCAGATAGAACTGCTCTCAGCTGGGATGGACACTACAACTGACTGTGTGACAGAGAAAGGGGCTTGCTGCATGAAGAAAATCTGTTACATCTGCCTAAAAGAATCTTGAAACACATGCTGCATTCATTTGTGGGAATAACTTTTTAACTTTCATGATGAAGAAAGGAGATGCCTACAGCACATTTCTAAACAAAAAAAAACCCAACCCTAAACTGGCACATGCTGGTTTCCTTCAATTCACAAGCTGGGTTGCATTCCCCATCACCTAGGGAGAGCAACTCTGCTCTCACTCTCATACAGGCATACGGCATACATGCCAGATAAAGCTGTTTTCTAATAGACCCACATGGCATAGACAGCATGCAACTTGGCTTTTATTTATTTTAGCAACAAAAACTAACGCGAACAAACTTCTAAACTCAGAACACATGATAATGGAAAGAAGTTAAGACTTGCACATTTCAAAAATCTGAACCAGGTAAATGCTTATGCAATACCAGAATGCACACACAGCTGCCATACGCATCCCAGGAGTAAATATGTGAGCAGAAATTGTTGCAGCCATTTAAATTACCTTTTCTACACTTGAAAAGAAATCTTTATGCAAAGAATTTAGAGACTATTACATTGCTTATAGCAGTATGCAGTACAGCTTTCTAGCAGATAATATATGACAACCACCTCAAAATGACACGTTCTTAGAGACTGTGTTAATACAGCAAGAAGTTCCAAGAGAATTATCAAGAAGTTGTGAGGTTTTCATGAAGATTTTTCTCATACCAAGTAAAACTAGCAGACTTCTCAAGCATCCAGAACTTGAAGCAGATGTAAATAAGCAATAATCATCACTGATAATCATGTCCATGTTTCTGCTCTTTCTTATTACTAAAGACAATGAGAAAATGAGGAATGGTTCAGTTCAAAGTCTTTTGCCAGCTGTTTAGCAGTAAGTAGTGGAATAAAATCAGTCTGGAGATTAATTCACACTACTTCATAAGCCTACAACCAATTACTTAGCCTGTGGGAACGTAACTGAAAGCAGTGAACAAGGAGAGCACAGAGCCCAGCAAGGTTATTTCCCCAGCTCCCACAGCCTGTGGGGTATTCACTGTTAGCATTACTGCAGGAAATCACAAGCCAGTGCTCATGGAGGTGTGCTTGTTGCCTTGCTCACGGGTAGGTTTTCACTGAACAGGATGATGAATTGGAAACACTGTCCTGGATGTCAGCTATATTCCTTAAACCAATTCACAAGCAACATTCTTGAGATCCATCATGAGCTTGGAAACATTTTGGGAACCTGACCTGAACCAATGATTATGGAACATCATGGAGAACAACATGACTGAATAAATCCGTCATTCAGAAGGGGAAGGCCTTTTCTGGGATTTCTGTTTCCTGATGACAGCTGGTACTGTTAATGAAGAACAGTAGGTAGGCAGTATTTAGTACTGGAGAGACGACCTACTGCAGAAAGCTTTTCCTTGTTTGTTTGGGGTTTTTTTCCGACTCTCTGTAACCTGACTTTCTGCAGCTATTCTTCCTATTCTGCCTTTTTCAGTTTCTTTCCCCGGTCTCTCACAGCTTTTACTGTTTCTATTAGCATCTCTCTAATTATTTTCCTGCATGCTGAAGTAAGGGCAACTATGCTTTTCTTTCCCTTAAATCTAAAACTGCTTAAAGTTCACACAGAACACTGGAGAGCTACTACACAGTATTTCTTCTTTTTAATTAAGATAACTACTTCACAAACCTATTAAATTCTAATAAACCTAAAAATGCCAGGTAATTTTTCAAATTGGGATTTCGCAAAGAACAAAGAAACCCCAAACATACTACTGAGAGCTGAGGTAATGAAAAAGTGCTATGGAATAGAGTCAAAGAATTCTTGTTTGTAGTCCATACATTTTGTCATCTGCTTCTGTATCACTGAAGATAGAAGCCTTGAATACCTCTTAATACCTTCTATAACAAAGATGTTTTGATTTAGGTAAGTCAAATATCCAAGAGAAAAAAAAAAAAAAAAACAACAGAAAATACTGTGTGCCATATGTCATATTTTTCTCAATGTTAAGGTATTTTTAGTTTGATAAACTTCTTATGATTAAAGTCATAAAGTAGATGCTGGCCATACTGGGCAAATATGTGTCAGTAAGGAGCGCTGATAAAAGCTGGCAGTACTATGTGGCCTTCTAATATGCATGCAATTGGAGATTTAGAGAAAATGTAGGAGATACTATTTATCAGACTGTAAATGAAAATACACTAATTCTTTTCTGGCAAAACACACTTAAGAAATGGGAATAAAATAAGGCCAGACCATCCCTACACATTACAAAATAATGCTTTTTTGTTGCAGACTGAAAAAGGCAAGAATTGCATTTCTGAGCTAAAGAAAATACTGGAATAGAAAAAAATTGTATTGAAAGTAACAATGTGCATCAGCTTGGAGCAAGAGCATAATTAAAAAGAATATGTGAAATATTCACAAGAAATTTTAAAGTACAAGACAAACTAATGACAATTTTTTTCAATACTAACAGGTGTATAACTAAATGTGTGAAAAATACAGATGCATTATGTATTGTAGTTTATGCAAGATTGTTGCAATATGAGAGAAGATAGGACAAAAGCACTGTGCAGAATGTAAGGCGAATTCACTTTTTGCTGTTATCCAAAATATTTCTTTACTCCCCAAACACAAAACACCCACAGTGCCAATGCCTACTGTAGGTACCAAGAGGTTAACACACAGTTTCATCATTTCAGTTCTCCTTGTGATAATACTAGTGCCAGTCACATGTATTGGTACAGGTCAAGAGTTACGTATCATGGCTAGAAAGAGTTACACATCTTCCTACAGTTATATTAGAACAATTAAGACTTTCACTCTTAAAATGACAAGGAATTTGGAATTAAAGTATAGAATGTCAGTTAAGAAAATAAAGGCAATAATACCATTAAAGTAGCAGACTGTTTCCAATTTTTGTTAAGCACTATCAAAATAATTTCAGCATAGTGCATTTATTATTTTTGAAATGGCTGAGATGAAAAGAATAGTAGTATGAGAGTATGACACATGCCATGAGAGGCTGTGCCTGTTTAGAGACAAACATTTCATTTCTAAAAGAAAGTTACATGGCTTTAGCACTGTAACAGCCTAATGTAGATTATGTTTCAGCACTCAACCAAAATGGCACTGCCAAGCACTGTGTTTTCAATTTATTTTATGGAAGGCTTTTAAAACCAACAAACCAGAAAATCTGTGTTTGTTAAAGGAACAAAGCTTTCCTAGAGTACTAAACCCCCAGTCATAGGGATTTGAGACTTAGTCTCAGAGAGGAGGAGGGCAAAGACTTAAAAACCACTTGTGTATCTATCTCTTGCACAGAAAACTTCATTACTTGATGTCCAATCAATAAAATAAAATAAATAATAAGCAAATAAAGTTTACCTGTGTGATGAAAACAGTATTCAAACCAACATCAAAAGAGAAATGTACTCTGAAGGCAGTATTTCCTGAAAAATATGAAGCTTTCCCTTCTTCCCTCTTTTCTCCCTCATGGTCTGACCTCATCAACTGTGAGCACTCTCACTCTCAAAAAACAAACACTAAAATACAGTTTCTCTATATTCACAGGATCAATGCTGCTAGAAGAGATGAAGTGCTTGGAAAACCTACAGTAATGTGCAGTGTCCAAAAATTGCCCTGCACAAAATAAATAAAACTATTTGTACCACAACCTTGTCCTCTTTTTTTTTTTTTTTATTTCAGAGGCTGTTTGAACATCTGCTGTCCAACCTATACATACAAATCTGTTTGGCAGGGAAGGCAAGCTCCAGGTACCAAGGCTTGGCACATTGCCATTCACCATGTTACAAGTTTTGCCCAGTATTTTCTGTTCAAGTTATGAATGAAAGTAAAGACTGGGGTCCTAGGAAAGGACTAAGGAAGCTGCAATACTCTAAGGAGTTCTTCTAAATTCCCCCAATTCCCACACAGTAAAAAGCATTTTCATGGAATGAGTGAAGCGGTGGTAATTCCTATGCTGAACTGGGGCCTCTGGACTGCATCAGTTCATATCACACCAGAAACATTACTAGTAATATAATCCCCGGGGAGGGGGGGATAAATAGACAAATTTCATTTCATGTCCCTCCTGCATCATTCACTTAGCACTGTGCTACACACAGGCTAGCAATCATCTGCAATGGAGAAAACAGCTTCAGTCACACCTTTCAGAAGGATAGCTGAAAGACTACTTTCAGAATACACCTGTAACTTCAGACCAAGTAGGTCTTTTCATTTTTATGAAGGCTTCCAACAGCACAGTGCAGAATTTGTCAGTCTTTTAACATTTTTTCATCCATTTGTTTTTGTACTGTCATACTGTTCTTATTATTTCACAATTCAACATTTAAAGATAAACTTAAAAATGCAAAGAGTTACCAGTCACCTTGCAAAATTCTAGCTCTTTTTAGTTCACACATTACATTGACTTAATTCTGCGGTTTTCCACCTTACCTGAGATATAATAGGAAAACCTGCAAAACAGACTTTCCATCTCTGTACTGATCTTCAGAGTCCAGCGCTAGTCTCAGCCTGACTTCTCTTTAGATATAATGTAATGTCATGTTACTTTGACTTACAAAGGTGAGCAACGCTGGAACAGACTTCTTTGCGCAGTTTCTACTGGCAGTTTTTTGCTTGGTTATTATTTGGGAGCAGAAGGTGGAAAGTAACATAACATTATTAATGATGCTGATGCTTCCAATTGGCATTGCAAGCTTCATTACTGGGGATTCTGAGCCAATCTGGACAAAAAGACTGACAGCAAAAATACAGCGATGCATGTATTAATCACAGACACCAAGGGCCATGCTGTCTCAAAGGCTGATGGTGCTTCCCAGCAGTCTTGGAGCATTTTATTGCCCAGAGGGTGTAAGAAAGGCATAAAGAAACGTGACAGTGCCAGGATCATCACTGACATAACTAAGCATACTTTTTTTTCTCCCAGAAAGGTTTTGCAGTGTTCCAGGAGAACCAGGATGTAGCTGGGGGAAAGGAAGAACATCTGGGACAGTGTTGCAGCCATACATACATCTGCAGTCACATACATAGGAGTTGAGAGCTTGGAGATTTGTAGCTTGCTGCTGGGAGAAGGTACGCTATCCAGAAATGTCAAAAGACCAATAGGCTAGAAAGACAAAAATTAAGCCAAAAAGGCCATTTAGGCCCAATATCTTCTGAATCCAATCCCCAATTTCTATATTCAATTGAGGCCAGATGAAGGATTTAAATTACTTCTAATAAGAATTTATAAAAATACTTTAACACTGTAAAAATATTCAGAAAGTCATTGAGTACTGCTTCTATACAACCACAAGTATGATGGATTCTAAAGCTATGACTTTTTCCTTGCAGCTCTTGTAATATTTACTCTTGGTGCCATCTATAGGTAGTCCTTACTGCAAAATGTTAGTCCAGTAAGATAGTGAAGGATGTTCTGATCACCGACACTTTTTTTTTTCCTACTACAGCTGTTCTTCAGCTCTTACTAAGCAGAATTAAAACTGCAGTGGTTTTTAACTTACATCTAAGCATGACTTACCCAAACCTAAGGCTCCAACTTACCTTCATTTCTTCCCATTTTTGTAATTCACTCAAATAGCCACTGAATTTGTTAAAACTGAAACTGTAATCTGAGTGGAAATCAAGAACAAGACCCAACCTAAAATAGCTATAAAAGTTGAAAAACAATTTCTTCAGTCAGTATACTGTAAAGATGCAGTATTCTGTGCAGGCACTGTTAGACTGACATGAAGAAATACATATTATGAGTTGTACCTAGAAGACCAGACAAAAACCTTTAAATTCCCCCTCCCAAAACTGTTACACAATAAAATACCATCCTCCTCTGTTCCAGCAAAATGAAAAGGAAAGGGAAAAGAAAACCTTTATTAACAGGCCATGAAGAAAGAAGCACAGGGAAAGAGCTTTAATATATGCAATATTATTGCACTTATTTATAATGTAGTATGTTTTGTGTGTCTTGCACATATGTACCATCATGATAACTTATCTGCTTTATGATGGGGGGAGAATAAATCTATTATTGAAGTCTAAATTCAAAACCTATATTTCCATAACCTAAACAGGGAAAAAAAAATAAAAACCATGTGCATGTGGTGTGTATCTGATCTCAAATGGGTTTATGAAATCTAAAAGTCTTAAAGGTAAAACTAGTAAGCAAATCTGTGACACTTCCCCATGTTCACTTCAGGATCATGCTTCGTTTTGGTCTCTCAGCTGAACCGAAGTCTCTCAGCTGAACCTTTTACAAACCACTAGCTTTTCCCAAACAATTCTTTTTCCTTACAATCTACTGAATCAAAATCTGAATGGATGACAGCAGAGACATCATATGAAGGCAGTTGTTTATAATCATAAATACAAGTGGGTAGGAGGACTGAGGCAGAAATGCCTTTTTACCTCACTTTAAACCTTAGAAGGTGTTTCACCATTAGGATGTGAGTATACGCAATCACTGCACGTGTTCTGAAAGGCACTGATTAAAACAGTAGGTTACTCATGGAAATATGTAATAAGAGTTAGAAAGAGAAAGCAAATTGGGGATGGGGGGAGAGAGTGAAAAAAGAAGGGGTTCAATATTACTACAAAATCTCACATGATGTGTTCTTTCATATCACAGCCAACAACAAATACCTTTAATGTCTCATTATTACAGTTGTCATGTATTTGCCAAGGATAGCCAAAGGTAAAAGACATTCTGTTTACAAAATGTGATATAGTATACACAGTGAATTATTGTAGTTCACAGTGAACCGTATGACAAGCCTCTACCGAGGTTTTCATGACTTCATCAAGCCCTGTCAAGTACTCTCCTCTGGCATCTTTCCTACCTACTATCTATTCCCTGCTCTATACGTACCCCAGAGTCTAGATTATTTAATTAGCCAATGAACACTAGCAGGGAAAGGTTTGCATATTGCTCCTTTTGACTGTTCAACTGCATGTCCTAAACTGATTACTTGTTGCCCAGTGATGCAAACTGATTACCTGATTTAAAGCCCTTAATTAAATAGCCATTCATTGAACCCACAGTTAAATAGAACACGTGGTATTCTGTAATTAAAACAAATTGTTGTACAAAATATCTTTTAATTCAATAGATTTATATGACCGATTAACACTATATTAAGCTTGAATACAGAAGAAGGACTGTGACTGAAGTGGAAAAGGGATGTACTGTATGCTTTGAATTGGAAATAACTATATAGCAACCAATAGCAAGTTATTATTTACAATAGCTTTTATCTTTTTATATCACTTTTAAGCTAGCTCACAATTACCTCACTCACTGGTCCCAGTTTTTAATACCTGCATGTCTGTTATGTGTTTTTCATGAGGCGGCTGCTACTCTCTAAATGGGGAGTAGCCTTCTACTATTATTAGAGTAAAATTCTAATTCAGGTTCTCCTTGTCAGAATATAAATAAGCACAAAATCATTCCAATTCAACATTAACATATCTAAAGATGTTTCTCTTCCCTGGTAAATCAGTTTCCTTCCTACCCTTTTTCCAATGTCACCATTGCTTTTTTAGCTCCTGCACTACTTCCTTGCTCTTTCCTCCTGACAAGAACCACAGAGCTTTCTAGTTCCATCCTTGTCATTCGGCCACAGCAATTCTCCTTCCTGAACCACTCTGTTCCCTTCTCCTTAGCCATCTGAGGCTAGTCAGGTCACACTGCTTTTCCAGAAAGAAAGGTATTATCTTTTTCATTCTCCCAGGACAGTACAGGGGCCACTGGGACTTAGATACGAGAGATGGAAGGGATGTGACTTTTATCACAGCAGGGTAAAGGTAAGATAAAAACCCCTTAAGCAACTCAATACAACTGGAAGAGTCCCAGTATGAAATATATGGTTATCTTTGCCCAGGATATGTATGAAAAGCAATGGCCTTTTTTCAAAGTGGGGCAGGGAAGTTATCTTCAAATCACAAGGCTTTTCTTGGTTTATTCTTCAGTAGTCCCTCTACTGCCCTGGTTCACATAGGCAGATTTTCACCCTCTTACAGAATAAACACAGATCAACAGTACAAATTCTGTCAGTTTTCACAGATGAAGCTGGAAGAAAGAAAGAGGAAGAAAGTATAGCACCTTTCCTCTTCACACTCAAAATCCTCATATTATAGGGAATAATGACCCAAGAAATTGAAGTATGTTTCAGATGAATTTTTTATTAGAGGGCCCAGGAAAAAAAAAAAAATTGAATACAGCTTGCCCTGCATGCTCTCTGTATAATACAGAGCACTTGTTTTTTCATAGTCAAAGTACACAAATAATTTCCTGGTTGGAAGCTTCTGAATAATGGTGCTTTCCTCCCTTTTGAGTGCTTCTAATTTTCTTCTTCTGTCAATTAAAAGTAACTTGATAAAAATAACGTTATAAAGAGTAACTTCATGAAATGCTTATAGTTTAATCCCCTAATGAGAAATAGCACAGAGTACCAATTTTATTCAGGTGCATATAGAAATCTTACCTACTTGCTGCTAAAACTTGAGTTATCTGAAAGTCAAGTCAATGACAAATTAAATCTTGCTTTTATCTTGCAAGAGAAGGCTCACGAAGAGCCAAAGAGCTGCAAGATTAAGGCAGCATAACTAATAACTGATACAAAAGAAAAATCACATATGATTTTGCTTTCAGGGTACAGTGTTCTATGTGCACCATGGAAATGGACTCATACCTTAACCAAAAGTTTCAAGCTCCATTAGCACAGGTGCCTATGCTAAAGCTAGAGCTCTGATTATGAGATCTTCATAAATCTGCAACATGTATTTGTTACATAGAATCATAGAATGATTTGGGTCCCCAATGGGTAGGGACACCTCACACTAGACCATGCTGCCCAAGGCTCTGTCCAGCCTGGCCTTGAACACTGCCAGTGATGGAGCGTTTACCACTTCTTTGGGCAACCCCTTCCAGTGCCTCACGACCCTCACAGTAAAGAAGTTCCTCCTTGTATCTAACATGACAGTTCAGATGAAATGTTTTTTCCTCACTGTCGCAAAAATTAAGGCAATTTTCAGACAACCAGCCATAAAGAAAGAGTTACAGTCAAGAACACAGTCCTTTAAAATAATATTAATAGAACACACGATTCACATTCCGTCTTGACTGCTGATAACTGCTATTAAGTTGCAGGCATAGTGCAACTCCAAACTTCATCAGTCATCATGAAACCTACCTTTTTCTCACCTTTAACTACAAACATAACATGAAAGGTCTTGTTATGTGCCCTTTACTTACAATATTCCCAAGCAACCTTTCAAGTCTACTGGATTGCTTATCAAGGAGATACAAATCTGCAGAGATGAGAAATCTGTCTGCCTAGGCATCAGACTCAATGTGAAGTGAGAGTTGCACTAATTTCAGGGGTCAGCCTATCTGTTTCTAATCTAAAGTATTTATTTCCCCACAAGCAGTTCTGAGAATATCCCAGTTCTGCTGGTAATTACATGTATTATTTAATACTCCTGAAATCATAGCTTGTGCTAAAAAAAAAAAAAAAAAAAAAAAGAAGAGTCCCTTTTCTCAAATGAATTTATGCCTGCGTAAGTGCTGTGTTAAAAAATGAGTGTTTTCCATTAGATAAAAATATAGTCCAGTAACAACCACTACAGTTCTTGTAACTCCCTCCTCTCCTTTTCCCCAGGGAAAATTGCTTGAAACAAACAGCCAAATGGCAAGTGTGGTAGTGGCCAGACCAGACCTACCCTGACTCCCTGTCCCTTCACTGCACCCCACACTTTCATCACTCTGTGTTTTTTTTTTCTTTTACCATCATCTCTCTCCCTCTCAGAGTTTGTCTTCATCCACACAAGTAAAATTGGATGCCGAAACTTCCACAGTAGTTCTTCTAGTACTCGTTCGGTGCACCTCTCAAGCTACATATGTTTTAACTGTGTAGCTAGCAAACTGGTCAGGACAAGAAAAGAACTCTTTATGGCTTTCTCCTTGCCCAGGACCTAGCATGACCATGTTCATCCTTGACTGCCTGATCAACGTAACAAGGCAGTTTAGGATAACAACCTATGTTACTAGGTTTCTCCTTATGTACCCATGAAGTACGGAAGTGTGGAGAACTGGGGAACAGAGAAATTAAGTGTCGTAACATCAGTAACATAAGCATTCAGTACCTACTGCCTTGTCAATTCTATCTTACCACCAAAATCCATGAGAATCATTGCCTCTTCTCTCAGGATGAAATTCAGCCTCTGTATCAACAGTACCCTTTTAAGTGCTCCCATTGGTCTCGCTTTTGACGCCATAGCATCTAAACCTCTAAATACAGTATAGTGTATCAGTAACCACCCCGCCTCCAGCTATTTCAATAACTGTCAGAATGAATATGGAGAGCAGCTGAATTGACCTAAATCACTACTCACTCATACAGTTACTTTATTTTTACAGCACTGGCTTAATGGGTTTGTTTGCTGTATTTTAAATCTTAATTTTATTGAAATAATGACAATCTTTGCATTGTCTTTTCATTTATGTCCATGCAAAAAAATCAAAGCCCTTTGTTATCAACAAAGGTTTTTAAACATCTGCAGTGCATCCATTCTTCTCAGAGTCTGAAATATGAGCTGTTATTCACATCTGAAGTTGCTGTCTCACTGGGTGCAAGTGCAAAACTGCTAATATTTCAGTAGATTAATATAGTGGCTTTAATTATTCATTAGGAAAATAATCAACTAACAGTAACTTCATTTGAGATAAACTTGCCAGCATAAAGGAATGCTCAGAGTATTTTCATAATATATTAAGGAAAAATTGCCTAGAGCATGAAAAAAAAACAAGCACCTTTAATGAGAACACATTTTCTTCTGGGCACCTGATTTTGAGGGACATACAAGGCCACAAATCCAAGAGTACAGGCTACAGCAGGGCTTCTTAGTAAGGTAAAAAATGAACTAGTATCATTTCAGTACCATAAATATTCAGTGAAAAATTGTCCAATGTATTCTTAGGAAAAAAAAAAAAAACAACAATGAAAGCTACTGATTTTGCTTTCCAGAATGTGACCTTTCAGAATCCAGGATGGACTAGAAATGTGACAGCAGTACAGGTTATGAAATACTTCTTTCAGAGATGTCAAACCAGATTTCTGATGAAGTTTCAGTTACATTCTAACCAAATTACAATTAAGACTATTTATATGACTAACACATGAACACTGGCAGAATTTCTTCATGGTCCAAAAAATGTGAGCTCCTGTGAACTGATAGTATATTTTGCTCCTCACGGAGGAATACTACCATCTTCCCACCAAATGAACTTGCAACAGCAAGCAGCTGAGAGGCACAACAGAAGTTAAGAATGAGTTAAAAACTACCCCTCCTCCCCCATACACACATATAGATCCTCTGAAAAGGCCTTCTTTGTGCATCACAAAACAAAGTTGTTCAAAGCTCTTAAATTAAATAACTCTATGAGAAATTCTCTGGGTCCCTTTCTTTGCCCTGATTCACCAAACCAGAGGAAACAAACTGTCACAGATGTACTGCTAAACCCTACTAACCCATCCTTGGCAGAAAAGATTTGCTTTTGTGTGGTAAACAAAATGGGTAAATTTGCATCCTAGAATAGCTGAGCTTCCTGCCTCACATAATGACACTGGGTCACGAAGGGGTGCAAAAATTGTCCTGACCAAAGGGACCTGCATTTTTACAGTCTACTCACCATCACCTAAGCTTGCTATATTATTCAGGGATTTCTCACATAATGCAGTCTAAAAGGTTGCTAATTGGCAAGAGCTGACTCCTGACTGGAGTCAATTTATTAATAATTTGAAGAAGAGGATTTTTAATGTACTCCCAATAAAATTTATTTATCAACCTGTGTGATTCTCATCTATAGCAAAAGCTACAGAACTATAGTGGAGATGTTGATATACCCTAGGAATGGGTAACTGCCCAACCAGCACATTCTAGCATGGCTGTGAAAGATGACAACACCAATTAAAGGGATCACTCTGTGCACTCCATTAGATAATTATCCAGATAAGGTCAAGGCTCACATTCTCCTCAAGTGCTTTGATAATGGTTTATTACAGCAGCCCACTTCAGGTTACATTAGGCTGACAGCTGGTGTATGGAATACATTTCAGCACAGCTGCAATGAAACAGTCTGGAGGCTGATGGAGGGAGGGGGGGGACAGCATTCAGAAAGGCAAAGGCAGGCTTCTTCTCTCCCCACTTCATCTGCAAGGTCTGGGAAAGTGGCACATAAGGCTGCCCTTTCTGTGCAATCCCAACGGGATATGCACCTCGGTGTGCATTACTTCTGTAGTCACAGGAGATGTGGGGGTTGAACACACAGCTTCTGCAACCATGGGGTTTCTGCTGATGGACTTTGAAGACAAAATGTCTCTTGCGGTGTTAGAATCCACCCCTGGGATTCTTGTTATTTGAACAAGCCCTCCACAGATACCATATTCAAGCCCTACATACTAAAGCTATTTAATAGTTCTAATGAAGTCCTCTTTTCATCTGCATTTTATTTATAAACCTGTCTTTTCAGAAGTATACTGTAATGATTAAAAATCACTTTAACACTGCTGTTAGGTATTTAATTTTGAAAACAATTCATATATACACTTGTAAAGCTTTAGCTAAAATAAAGAACATAATAAAAAGATACAGTTTTCTCTTCTGCTGATTTCATCAAACTTTGAATTATGCCTATTGGTGCCACTCTTTGCTTTTCAAACACCTGCTGTAGCTGCAGACTCCACTCATTCCATATCAAGTCCTGCTTACAAGAGTTTATTTATGGATGAAGTCTTTAGAGAAGGCACATTATGACTTCCCTATATAATGAAAGCCCTTCTTAAATTTTTTAACATTCTGAGAAGCCAAGATAACTGAAGTCAGCTTCTTAAATCCATACTTGAAGCAGCTGTTTAAGTGACCTCATTTAAAACAAAAAGAAAAAAAAAAAAACCAAAACCAAAAATCTTTGCACATTTCCTCTTGACTTTAGTGAGAGCTGCTGAGTAATCAGAAAAGAAAACCAAGTCACATATTTAGCTGCCTTACTTCGATTTAATTCACCATGCCACGGTTCAGAAATCACGGTCAGATAGATATTAAACCAAATTTTCAAATGCAAGCTGCAGAGGTTTTTCAACTCCCAGGTTTTCACTTTCTAGATTAGAAAAAGAATTTGTCTCTCTGACATCACTGAGATTGCTCAGATAAAAAACAAATAGATTGTGTTCTCTCATGTCTTAGATTTAACACTGTCCTGTTAACTCTCCTCTTTGAAACGCTTTCGAAATGTCAACTAATTAATCCTTACAGCATGGTGGGAAGAAAATACTGCATTTTGCAACTAGGCGAAGAGAAGCAACAGCCACACCTGCAAAAAAAAGAAGCGTGTAACAGCAGGCATGAAAGCTCAGGAGTTCTGTCCTCAACACACATCACGAGATCCAGGCATCCTGCTGCACTGTGCACACTGGCCCTGCAGGCTGTCCTGCTCAATCTTTTGTCAAGAGCACAAAACAAGTGACGGCAGTGCACATGCATCAACACTCTCGCTGTTACTGCATAATCTTTCGATTACACCACTCTGTCAAGTGACTAAAATAGCTATCTGGAGACAGCATGCTATCTTGCAGTACACCTTTTGAGGTCTCATAGTAATTCCCTTTGTAACAAGAAAATTACTCTCTACCTCCAGCAAAAGGACACTACCAGAACAGGTGAGCCAATGAAAGGGCTGACTTCAAATAGCTTCATCAGTCAGCCTTTTTTTCCTGTGGGGAATTTGTGACAGATCATGACTGTTTGTTAGCTCACAGCAGGCTTTATGATTTTGCCCATGTGTCTAGAATGTCAGCTGCCTAAACTGTGCTGATCGTAAAAAAGGAGTAAATATTTATCCTACTGCAAGAAGCTAAGATGCCTGCATACATCAGACATAGTTCCTAACCATGCATGGCAGGCATCTTTGCAGGATTACAGAAGGGCTGAGGCTGGGAAGTGACCTCAGACATCTGATCTAACCCCTTGCTCAAGCAGAACCACCTAGAGCTGGTTGCCCAGGACTATGTCCAGGTATCTTTTGAGTACCTCCAAAGGAGACTCCACAAGCAATAATTCACTATATAATTTAACAACAGTTTTATTCTGAGTTGAAAGCAACACTACACAGCTAAATCCTTCAAGTGCTGGGTAATAAATCCAGCAGCTGTGCCCATGAGGCACCATTTTGAATATCTGACTGTACCAAAAGAGCAAAGCATGCTATCTATGACTGAAACTCTTTGAAAATATTTAGACAACTTCTGCCTGGGATCTTACATGTGAAATATTTTGTCCTTACAATGGTGAAAGCACGTGAAAGCCAGTGTTTAGAGTAATCCAAACCAACAACTTTTGAAATACCTTTTAAACCAAAGTACTTCTGCTCTTCACTCTTCTCAACATATCAAGACTGACAAATTCACTTTACAGGCATTCTCTTTGTAAATCATGCCTGCCTACCCGCCAAATATGCACAAGATGAAACACCTGTAAGTACAGGTGCTCCCTGCTCCAACCAAGACCCTTTAAAAAGACGGTGTACAGCAATCCACCTTCCCTTTTGGACTTCTTACATATTGTTCTATATCTCACTCTTACCTTATTTCTACAAAGATTTCCTACAAAGACACTGTTGTTCAGCTTCCTTCCACTTCCTTGGCAGGAAAATAGTACAAAATACCCTTTTTCCCTCACACTGAATTAGCTTAACAGAACAGACCTTTATCCTTGCAGGAAGTGAAGACATTACAGAGTGTTGGAGATTATCCAAGTTTTGATCTGTAAAACATTCAGAGTAATGATCAACACTATACTTATAAAAAATGTAGTGAGAAACAAAGCCTAAATTTGTTTTGTACAGCAAAGATGGGGTTGAAAATCTTACTGAAAACGGATGGTATTTCACTGGTAAATTAAAAATTGAAGAAAAACCTATTAATCAGTATACCAAATGCAGCATTATTTTTCACTCCCATAAATGTCACTCCAAACCTTCCGCAAAAGGCAGAATCATCAGACACAGTGGCATAATGACATTTGCTGAAAGTGTCCACCAGTCAATTAAAATAAACAAATAAATGAAAGAATGAAACTGAATTAGGCCAGGACAAGTGTGAAGCTTAGTGCACCCACTTTTGGATGTACAAAATATAACTTGAAGACACTGTTGCTAGGAAATGGAAAGATGGAAAGGTAATGTAATTTTTCTTCTTGGTAAGGACCAATTGTTTATTTCCTTGTATTTTAGCAGACAGAGTTTCAGGCATTTGGTGTTATACAGACAGAAGGTGAGAGCAAAGTTTTTCATAATTACTAACAGAACAAATCTATTTCATGTTGACATACATTATCTAACATTACAGAAACCATTACAGAATCACAGAGCAGCTAGGACTGGAAAGGGCCTTAAGATCATCTAGTTCCAAACCCCCTGCAATGGGCAGGGACATCTCACACTAAACCATCTCACGCAAGACTCCATCCAACCTGGCCTTGAACACTGCCAGGGATGGAGAATTCACAACTCCCTTGGGCAACCCATTCCAGTGCCTCACCACCCTCACAGGAAAGAATTTCTTCCTTATATCCAATCTAAACTTCCCATGTTTAAGTTTGAACCTGTCACCCCTTGTCCTGTCACTACAGTCCCTAATGAAGACTCCCTGCCCAGTGTCCTTACAGGCCCCCTTCAGATACTGGAAGGCTGCTATGAGTTCTCCACGCAGCCTTCTCTTCTCCAGGCTGAACAGCCCCAACTTCCTCAGCCTGTCTTCATATGGGAGGTGCTCCAGTCCCCGAAGCATCCTCGTGGCCCTCCTCTGGACTTGTTCCAACAGTTCCATGTCCTTTTTATGTTGAGGACACCAGAACTGCACACAATACTCCAGGTGACGTCTCACGGGAGCAGAGTAGAGGGGCAGGATGACCTCCTTCGACCTGCTGGTCACGCTGCTTTTGATGCAGCCCAGGATACGGCTGGCTTTCTGGGCTGCGAATGCAAGCTGCTGGCTCATGTTAAATTTCTCATAGACCAACAGCCTCAAGTCCTCCTCAGCGCTTCTCTCAATCCAGTCTCTGCCCAACCTGTAGCTGTGCCTGGGGTTGCCCTGATCCACGTGTAGGATCTTGCACTTTGCATTGCTGAACTTCATGAGTTGGAACTGGCCTATCTCTCAAGTGTGTCAAGGTCCCTCTGGATGGCATTCCTTCCCTCCAGCGTATCAACCGAACCACATAGCTTGGTGTCATCGGCAAACTTGCTGAGGGCACACTCAATCCCACTGCCTATACTCCATTTTGTGATTTTGTGCCCCCCTTGTCTCAGATGTCACCAACAAAGATGTTGAACAAGACCAGTCCCAACACTGACCCCTGAGTGACACCCCTGGTCTCCAACTGGACATTGAACCACTGACTGCAACTTTTTGGGTGGGACTATCCAGCCAATTCCTTATTCACCAAGTGATCCATCCACTGAACATTATGTTCAATACTGTTGCTGATAATCATATCCCTGTTATGTGGTCATGTTGGCAACACTAAGGTTTACATCTCTCTTATTTCTTATTCCTTGACTGAAACAGTTGCTATTGTAGCTCACACTAAACCTACCTTTGTCTTGGGAAAGTCTTACATACAACAAATTCCCTATTTACATCACTAAAAACGTCAACGTGTTTCTTACTTCACAACAGTGGCATGCTGCAGAATAAATAAAATCTGATTATAAAGCCAGACTTTTAGACGAAGTCTAAAAAGAGAAGGTCAACTTAACAAACACCAGTCATTACCTAGAATAACTAATCCGGTTGGTAAAAATGAGCAAAGAAACAGCAGTAACAACAAAATGATTACTAAATGCTGGAACTGACTGTTCTCCCATCTGACTATTCTGCCAAAGTAGAGCCCTCAGCAGTTTACAAGGGAACGGGAGGAATGCATCAGTAGGAATCTTACAGGAGTTTTGATCCTAACACAGAAAGGAGTGAAATCCATTAAGTCAAGTATTTTTTTTTACAACAAAACAAGTAATCCATACGGATAATCAATTACTTAAAGAAAATTAGCTACAAAAATAATGTGAATTCCTTTTGTCAGAATAATATCTAAAAAGTATGTCTTATTTATTTCGTACATTTTAATTCACAGAAAATATTTTCATTCAAGTAGATGACCCTAGGTTAAAATGTTGTCACAAGTATTTTTTCATCTATATAGTTGCTTACTGTTCACATGTGCTGTAAGAGTTAACACCATTATCAGTGCCTATGGCGTCTCCTCATTGTAAATGCACCAAATAGGGAATATTGCTTGAAGTGGTAATAATTATAAATTTGAATGAACTATTAAAGTGAATCAATTGCATAGATTGTTGAAATGTTAAAGCAATTAGAACACATTTTTTTTTCAGCAGATTAATTCAGGGAAAATTCCAAGCAACAGTGAAATAGCTCTTGGGAAATAATTAGTAAAATAGTAAATGGAGTTCATAATCAACAAAGGTGTTAACTTAATGAAGCACAGTTTCCTCCAGAATAGACGATACATCATGGCACCCTAACCAACCTATGATACAGGTCACTTGAAGTCATATCTTAAGAGTATAAACTAAGCTGCTATGGGAACACTGGCATACACATGACATTCCTGCAGGATCTGCTTCAGTTTAGAGAAGCTGCACGTACTCAGCACTGTAATTTACCCTCAAGACAATTACAGTTACAGGGGTAAGAGGAAAGAAGGGGAGGAAGAGCTCTAGTTGTGATGGTATCATGACACCTATGAGAGAAATTACTCCAGTAACTAGTTCCATCATTTTAAAAGAACTCCAAAGTTCTTCTGAAGAAATGTTCAGAGAAACTTTAAACAGTAAAACTTCGGGCCTGTTGTGTAGGCTAAAGCTCAGCAAACAGATACATGACAGATCACATTTGATATCTATGGGAAAGACTAAAGCTTTTGGACCCATTTTGCGGTATATTTAAAATCCATTTTGCTACAAATCAACAGATTGCCATATTGTTTAAAATCTGTAGTGGAATTTTTTGTTACCATCCAAATACATTTTGGATGCTGCCAGTCAGCATATTGCAGAGAGTTTTGAATCTCTCAATGCATCTAAAGAAGGGAAGCCCAAAGTGCAGAGGCAAAAATACCACATATAAAAGCTAGGCTGCAGTGTTTGATTTTATACAACTGGGAGGTATCAATCAGGCTGAAAGTTCATCTCTCTTCAGTTGAGAGGGCTCCTGATGGGCAAAACCATGTTGTATTAGAAATCTGCTCTAGTGCCAGCCCTTCCCTACCTCATCTGCATGCCACCATCTACGCCCTCAGCCTCTGCTCAGGACATGCTATAGCAGGGGAGTTACACTCCAAACGTTGTTAGTCCATTTAATGTTTTAAGTCTAACAGTCTGAAGAAAGCCTACTGCTTCTCTCGGGCTGTGCACACCCTTTCAATGCTCCTCTGCATCCCAAGGTTGACAGTTTCAGTCTTCTTCAAGATGAATGCAGAGAGAGATGTATAAATTATGGGCATCCTGAGGTACCTGCTGAAAGCAGTATAATGTAACAGCAGGATTTTTTTCTTGCTAAGTCTTCGGATCTGCTTGGGCCTATTATGAATTTTCTTACCACAGCCCACCCCTTTCTCCCTGCTTCCCAGGCAAAGTCTGGGAACCACACACTTCCCTCCCCCAGCCCCATTACCCCAGAGGGGCTGTCTGTCCTGCAGTGACAATAGGGGCAAGGATAGACAGCTGATTACAACCTCTTGATGGGGAATATTTTATGAGAAGAAGCCTAATGGACTGCCTAGGAAGACTGCCTAATGGGATTTGCAGAATCCAGAGCTATGTGTGGATAATGGGGTGGGCACTGGGTTCTTTTTTTTTTTTCCTGGCCAGAGACATAGGACTACCAGGCACATTTCTGTATAGGCAGCTCTTCAATGGCAGCTCTGGCAACATCCCTTCTCAGCAGAGTCAACAAATGCTCATATGGAGAGACTGCAGCTGCTGCAGGGGATGCTCCAGCACACAGAGGCCACCTAGGCCCTGGCAGGTAGCTCTCGAGGCAGAGGTCACAAAGAACATGCTCCAGATGGCACAAAGGCTAGCAAACAGTGACAGATCCTGGACACCTATTCTCCAGTTGTGGGGTCTCATCTATATCTTACAGTGTACTTGTTCAGAGGGGCAAAAGCTACAGCTGGAGATGAATTTCAGAGTCTGGTTTGGCTGCTCCATACAATCGGCTTCACTAGCCTTGGTAGCAGCACAGAGAAGATGCTTCCAGTCAATATATTCTCCATAATTCCACGGCACAGTGAAAGCACAGTGATATTCAGTTTAAGAGAATCATTCCAGTGGGTGTCCAGTCCAGCCTGGCTGACTAGTGACCTTAAACAAACTACCCAACATACACTCTTTCAAAAACAGTCCTGGTGTATGCTCTTTAAAAACAGATGAACTTACTCCAGTCTAACCCAGGCAAGAAGTTCTTTGCTTAAGGGACTCTATGTCCCTCTTTTGAGCTGAAGAGTGACAGTAATGGCTTTTAAGGTTGTTTTTTTTTTCTCCTGCTTCTATCAGACATTACTGCCAACTCTGAACTCAAAGATGAATATGGGGAGCAATGGCGAAGTATAATGAGTTGTCTTAAAAAAGCCCATTGCCTTCCAGGGTTTAACAGCTCTGACCAGCCTCACCTATGGTCCTCACCCACACCCTCTGTCCAGGGACTCTATTTAAGCTCACACTTGGGCTTTCAAGCCTTGGTCCCTAGTCCTGCCTAGACTGTCAGTAAGACCTGTTACTGCAAGTACACTGCTTACTGGGCTCAGGTACCATGGGTTGCACCCTGGGTGAGGGTACTGCCTGTGCAATGTTGACATGTTGGCTTGTCAATCCTCGGGAAGCAGCTCTACCCCCTGACAGCAGAGCCCAGGCATAACAGACAGTCTTGGTGCTGTATGAAAGGAAGTTTCTGGTCTGGGTTATTCTTGTTATCAGAGATAGGCTACAGCTTTTGGAGGCCTCTGTGGCTAATGCACTGAAGCCTACCCCAGGCAAATAAATGTGGTGAGAATTGTTCCTTCAGGGTCTTTCTGGTGAAATACAATGGCTTTAAAAAAAAAAAAAAAAGTAATAGCTGATAAATGGTTGTATTTTCCCTTTCAACTAGTACAGAAACAGCAAAAGAAAAGAAGAAACAGCAGCATGTGACTATGACAGGACATCTGCACCTATGCAGGAATTATGACTGGATTTTTTTTGTATTGCAAGCAGTTTGCTTGCAAACAATTGCAAGCATTAGTTATTGCTTTCATGTGTTCATGACATCCTTTCGCAGAACCCTGCGATCTGTATGGGTCAGCCACAGTTTCAGTTAACAATATCGGCACACCTATCTATATATGCTAGCCATCCATCCATCCATCCATCCATCCATTAAATTGCTCCAGTATGAATTTGGCCAACGGAATTCTGCAAAGACAATCCTGTTACCTACAGGAAATATATTCTGATATAGGGGAAAGATACTATAGTCTGTGAAACTCTGGGATATCTGGCTCATTTCTTCTTTGTTATAGTGCAGAACTACAAACATATGAGGGGTTAACCCTTGCAATTTAATCTTTCTCTTTCTCTTAAGAGAAAACCAGAAATAAGAACTACCACACAGCTAGAAGAGCAAGTGCTTTGCTTTGGATCATCTTCTCCATAATAGGAAAATCTTCATTAATAGTTAAATAAGAAATGAGTCAATGAAAGATAATGAAAATAACCTGATTAATAGGATATGAAATTCTGACATATTTTGCCAAACAAGAAACAGGATACACATGAAGTACCCACTTCACCGAGAATGCGACCTGTTGTGTGGGTTTACCTCATTTCTTCTACTGTTTCATATACCGATATTATTTTTGGTTGGAACAAAATGTCTGCACTGAGAAGTATCCAAAAAAAGTCCTGCTGAGTTCATGAAACTTTAATTGCAACAGTAATTGCAAAGGCTTATCTTACTCTTACTTGAAAAGACCATTTTTCTGATCCATTCAAGCAAAAATTATAAAGTTCATCCTAAATTGTTGTAATACCCATTACTTACCTGTGATTTAAACCCAGGAATAAAGAGCAGGAAATATTAAAATAACTGTAGCTTAACCCAGCCCTTTGAAATGGTGAATGAACAGGAATGTTTTTTGTTTTTTTTTTAACATATTGTTATGCCAGGATAAGATGGCACCTGTACCTTCAGCTTTCTGAACTGGTAGAAGGATTATTCATGTTTATTTAAGAACAAACTCTGCCATCTTCATTTATAAAGGTAATTACTTTCCTAGGCAAGCATCCCAGGTCTCTCTGCTAGAGTTTTAATGTGGAATAAGGTATAAGACACTGTGACTAAAGATAGAAGGAACTGGCACAAAGTCAGCATTTTCATTTCCTTTTGTGAGAAGCCAGATTTCATTTGCCACATAAATTATCGACCAATTTTAATATGGTTATAAATTCATCACGGTTACATTTTCTTTAACAAGCAATTGCAGCTGAACGTTAACAACTGCAATAAAACTAATTTTGATTTAAGTGGAAAGGAACTTTGTTGACACTTCTCAGTAAATCTTTTACAAAAATACAGTTCTACTGCAGAATGTGTGTTCTGTGAAACCCAATGACCTTCTAACATAATATTAACCTAATATGCATAAACTAGGGATCAAGTTTCAGCACAGAATTCTTCCTCATTGTTCTACCTGAAGTTCTTCAAAGATACACTCTGATGATCAAACACATTCCATGATCTAAATTCATTAGAAGTTTTCATTAATATTCATTCATTACATTTGAAGCACTCAGGTAGAAAACTGCAAGGACACTCAATTTGCAAGTGATCAGAAAGCAAAGAAGTTTTACTTGTGCCACGTTTGGACCAGATCAGCTAATCTTAAATTTCATCAAATACATTCGCTCAAATTAACTCCTGCTGCTGCAGGAAATCATAACTGCCACTCAGGAGATGGCATCTCTACACTTACCGAAGTCAGCTGCTGCTAACGGGGAAGCATAATAACAAATAATTACTGCTCTTTTAGCATTATCTTCAAAGCTCACAGGGCAGTAAGAATCTCAGTTCAATTTCAGCACTGGCAAAATATTTTTCACTCAAATGTCTTTGACTTCATTCTCCTTCAGAAAAGATGGTTGGTATTCACTCCTGATGCACCATCAATCATATACAAGGGATTCTGTTTAAAAGGCTTATAAGTAAGAGTTATGTTGAAATTTGGGATATTGCAACTCTTGAATCATGGTAACACTTCACCATGTATTATGTGAGAAAGTATTATATTTGCCATTTGCTTCCTAGTAAAAAGGTCTAATTAATTCAGGAAATGTTGAACCCTTGCCTGTTATATTAGCTTCTACCACTCAGTGGACAAGGAATTGACTGGATGCTTGCACTCAGACAGTCGCAGTCAATGGCTCCATGTCCAAGTGGAGACCAGTGACAAGTGGTGTCCCTCAGGGGCCTGTGTTGGGAGTGGCACTGTTGTACGTCTTCATCAGCAACATGGACAGCAGGATTGAGTGCACCCTCAGCAAGTCTGCCAACGACACTATGTTATGTGTTGCTGTGCACATGCTGGAGGGAAGGAATGCCATCCAGAGGGACCTTGACACGCTTGTGAGGTGGGCCGATGCCAACTTTATGACGTTTAACCATGACAAGTGCAAGGTCCTACACCTGGGCTGGGGCAACGTCAAGCACAGCTACAGACTAGGAAGAGAACGGATTGAGAGCAGCCCTAAGAAGGAGTTGGCGGTGTTGGCTGATGAGAAGCTCAACATGAGCTGACAGTGTGCACTTGCAGCCCAGAAAGCCAACCGTATGCTGGGCTGCATCAGAAAAAACGTCGCCAGCAGGTCAAGAGAGGCAATTCTGCCCCTCTACTCTGCTTTTGTGAGACCTCACCCGCAGTACTGTGGTCAGCTCTTGAGCTGCCAGCACAAGAGGGATATGGACCTGCTCGTGTGAGTTCAGAGGAGGCCACAAAGATGATCAGAAAGCTGAAGCCTCTCTCCCATGAAGACAAGCTGAGCCTGCCGGATTTGTTCAGCCTGGAGAAGCCTCAGGGGAGACCTGACAGTAGCCTTCCAGTACCTAAAAGAGGGCCTAGAAGAAATATGGAGAGGGACTTTTTACAAAGGCATGTAGTGACAGCACACAGGGAATGGCTTTAAACTGAAAGAGGGTAGGTTTGGATTAGATATTAGTATGATATTCTTTTCTGTGAGGGTGGTGAGACACTGGCACAGGCTGCCCAGAGAAGCTGTGGCTTCCCCATCCCTGGCAGTGTTTGAGGCCAGACTGGATGGGGCTTTGAGCAACCTGGTCTAGCGGAAGGTGTCCCTGCCCATGGCGGGCGCACTGGAACTACATGATCTCTAAGGTCCTTTCCATCCCAAACCGTTCTATGATTCTTATATATTATATACTATTTTCTGTATTATTTCACTCTTTCCACCAGAAGAAGGAGGCAATAGTATATGTTTACACATACAAAAATTAGTTCACTGTGTCAGTCGCTGCAGCTGAGGCCCCACAATTTCTCAAAAACTGAAATAAGAACACCACTACATAGATTTTATTCCCCCTCACTGTGGTCAGTCTACTTCAGAAAGACATCTGCACTGCCCCACAGAAAGACAGCAGACTGTATGGATGCATCATCACTGAGTAGAAAAACATCCTTGGACCAGCAACACTTCATCATTTCTTGCACCAGAAAAGTTACCCATTATCCTTGCTAGAAGATGTCAAGAGATGCAGTATGTATTTACTGGAAGAAAACTACATGTTGCTGGCCAGGAAACCAGCCTCCATGTTCTATACTAATAGGAAAACAAAGGCAAATAAATGCTGGCCACTTTGGAACTCATGTTTGTATTTCCAAACTTCATAGTGGAGCCAAAGAGCAGAATTTAAGTTTTTTCAACACTTTGTTCAGATCAAAGAACTTTACAAGCATTCAGACAGCCTGCCTCTATTCCTTTAGTTTTCAGTGCAACGACATATTTAAACACATAGCTAGTTCCAGTAGGCTTTACTGGGATTTAAGGGTATGTTAAAGGGCTTCTAATTGTACTCTAAATTGGCATCAGAATGATTAACAGACCAAGAATACTGTCTGTTGCCATTACTGGGAACCCAAAGGGATTTCATACAACAGAGGGGCCTGTCAGGATATAAGAAACTGCTTTACAACAGACTGGAAGACATTTCAAGCATGACATTTTTAACTCCATCACTCTAGAAGTGGATCTTGTATGTATCAGGAAATCAATACACATGGCAGTGTTTCCACAGGCTTCAGAAATACCTTTTATGATATAAATGTTTTTTAAATCAAATTAGAAAAGGTGTTACTGAAAACACCATTCACTGATGTTATCCCCCTCCAAGATAATTACTGCCATGCTCTCACAATTTACAAGATTCTGTGTAACAGAAAAATCACTACATTTGTGCTTGAAAAATATGGATTTTATAATTACAAATAACAGCTGAGGTAATTCTAAGTCTAAGGGACCTGTGAAAGACTTCTTACATGAAGATATGAAGGGACTTTACACCTTGCAGCTTTCTCTTATGAGGAAGGTAAAAGTACTCCCACTGAACCCGTTTTAAGTAAACAGAGAAAGAAAAATACAAAGTATCTGTTTGGGGGTTCTATTTTGTTTTTCATTAAAACACAGCCACAAGGGAATACCATTTCAAGCAAAGACTAGTCAAGTCTATGGCTAGGGCCACCTAACAGTATAAAAAATTAGAATTGCTATTACGTAACACTAAAAGTGTTTAAAAAGGCATTTAAGGAAGAAATTCCCTATTTCAGGCTTACAAGATACTCCAATTAAACAAGTTCCCCTGAAAAATAAATACTATTACATAATATTTCAAGTGAATTCTTACTGATCAGGAAAACAATTCTTTGTGAATGACAGGTAACTGATACATTACAGAAGATGTCAGGCTGTTCATAACTTGAGAAGTGTCTTAGAAATGCTACACTATAGTGTGAGACTACTAAATTTTAAGCCCCCTGTAGTGACTTTTCATGTAGCTTTACCCAGTATTGCATAGATGGTCCAAAGCATCCCTGTATTTGCTCCTTATTCCTGTAACAGATGAGACTTATTTGTAACAACCTTAACTTATTTTTAGACATTACTGCAATCTCCACCTGCAGCATCAGCTCCTGCAGGTGTAAAATTAGAAACTCTACTTCCGGGGTCAGCACACGAGGCTCAGATTCAAGAAAGCACTTAAGTAAATGTTTTACTTCTAGCATGAGCAGAAAAGCTTTCCTGCAATTGTTAATGGGCTCTGAAGCAGACTTTAAAAATACCTTCTTCACTAAATGAAAAAAAGCCCACCATGTGGACATTAGCTAGCAGAAAATGAAGCGCCCCTGTGGAGTGAGAACTGCTCTTATATTAAGCTCAGCAGGGAAACTCTCAAGTTCCTTGGCTTGCTGGTACATTTCCCACTTTTTGCCAATAAACTCTAAACATTTGCAAAACCTGATAAAAATAGTTCACTATTCCTAAAATAAAACACATGAAATCGATTCCCATCACACAAGCCCTATGACAAGGCAAGCACTTAGGTAAATTTGGACAAACTTTCAGAACAGTGGCCTTGGTCTCAAGAACAACAGTAAGCATGGAAATGTACTGCAACAAATTATTTCTTCCTGACTACTGAAAGACAAATCACTGATTCCAGTCATCTTGATATTTAGCAATGACAAAGTTTTCCCACATAAATAAAAATCAAGTTATTTAAATATCTACACAGATTGGAGTAAACAGAAAACTTTACTTATTTAAATGCTGGTGGTGGTCTTGTATAACACAATTCCAAATCAAAGTGGAAGTTCTGAAAAGAAGATTAAATGTGCATAGTTTTACTGAAGGTCAGTGACCAAATAACAACGGTTTGCAATGCCATGGAACTAAACATGGCTTATTTGCTGGGGAAGCTGACCAGAGCCTCAGCCAAGCAGTTGATGTCTATCTAGACATCAGCTAGATGTCTATCTAATCTGTCTAGAGGCCAGAGTCTTTAGTTCAAGTTGGAGCAATGATTAAAAAAAGGTGGAATACACAAATACACACAAGTCAGGGCCTTGTCTTCAGTCACACAACTTTATTCAGTTGACGACCATGGGCATGCAAGCTTCTAATACTGCTTTTGCATCTCATTTCTGAATGACTTCTTGCACATTTGAATTGTGCATCAATGTCCACTAACTTTAACAACCACTCATATCCAGGATGGTTCCACTCTTTTGAGCCACTGTCAACTCACCACATCCTACTTAGCCCAGATGTTCACTTACACTTCTATATATGATGCAGGAGTGTATGAAAGACAAGAGAGGAACTTTTTACTGATGCCTGTAGTGACAGGATAAGGGGCAAAGGATTTAAACTGATATAGTGTAGATTTAGACTAGGTGTTAAGAAGAAATTCTTTACTGTGAGGGCACTAGTGCAGGTTTCCCAGAGGAGATGTGGCTGCCCCATCCCTGGCAGTGTTCACGGCCAGGTTGGATGAGGCTTTGGGCGACCTGGACTACTGACAGGTGTCCCTGCCAGTGGCAGGGGGGTTCAAACTGCATGACTTTTAAGGTCCTTTCCAACCCAAACCATTCTACAATTACATTACTGTCTCCAGCTGTCTCCATGGTATACAGCTGTGGGTCTTACACATATGAAAGTTTTGACAACTAGTTCTTCAGGTGAGAAAGGATAGCCATTTTTGGTCATGGAACATTCTATTTTCTATTAAGGGGGGAAAAAAAGAGAATATTGTAATTTTGTCCAGTTATATACCATTGTGGATTTTTTTTTAAACTGCTTTTAAATATGGTCAGTCTTCCTTATTTCTGTGTGTACCGTGAAATGATGCTGAAGCCACCTGAGCATTGCCTGGTCATCACTCATCTTACTTGTTCATTTTTTTTAAGTATGGGTCAGTATCAGTTGTACCTGCTCATATCAGCTGTAGGTTTGGTTCTCCTTTTGCAGGGAAAGTAATAAAATTCAATCAAATTCTTTCCTAACAAACATATTTAGAAATAAATATTGCAATTACATTTTTCTGGAACACAGCAAAATAATCTGGTTTCCTACCCCAGGCAGTTATTGAGCTAATAATTTTCTAAAAGCAAAATCGGGACTGCTGAAAGCGTCAGTTTCCTTTCTAATATTCCTAAAGACTTTCTCTATTAAAAAATAAAAAATCCTCTTATTTTCCAGAGTCTCCCTGGGGGCAAATTGTCTTCTAAACTTCAAGAAGAATTTCTTTCATAACACAAAGATGACATACTCAATAAAATCTTCCTTCTACACTCTCAGTTTCTATTTAAACAGACATATTCGATCAAGCAGCCTCTGAAAATTGACTGGAGAAGAAGAGCCTTTCACCTGACTAAAGTTTTCCAGCTCACCAATTTCATTGCTATAACTCATCAAGCCTAACCATTTTCTTTACTTATAAAGAAAGAAAAAAATCCCCTCACTTTTTACTACTTCATCCTTGAAAAGAGCTTTACTGTTTAAGCTTTACTGTCTCAGCCCCATGGGCTGCCATCATCAACCCATGTAGAAAACGACAATAAAATGAAATCACCCACAGAGGTCATTCCTTTTGTCCTGTGATAATATGAAGAACCAGAGGACTAGCAATGAATTCCAGAACTTTAACAACCTGAATAAATTGTGATGCACACACCAGAATGAATACAGGATGTGACATTCATTTCATATGAGTCAATGCACAGAGGTGCAGTCACAAATCTGCAAAGATATCTTCCTGGTTTTAGTGAGGAAAAATTACAGTGGAAGAGGATGATTGTTTTTCATATACTTGTTTTCAGTAAGGTAAAAATGATTTCTTTAGGATCTGAAAACAGTGTGAAAAAATAAGTTAAACACCATCTGAATGAAAACACTCCAAAGCTGCAACTGAAGACCAGCGACTGGCCCAAGACTTCTGTTTTTTTCAGTTCTTCCCTTCCTCCCTCTTTTCCTTTCTTTCCCTCCCTTTCTCCCTCCCTGCTTTTCTTCTTTCCCTTTCCCTGACTTGTCCATTTTGTGAAAAACAAAAACAACAAGCCAAAACAAATCCCCAAACCTGTACCTGAAACTTGTTACACAGCTAATTCATGAAATAGTCTTGTAATGACTCAAGCTGGATGACTACAACACAAGTACTTCTTTAACAGCACTCTGTTTTGATTGAAAAAGGCTTCAGTCAAGCCTGACTCATCAATGGTGGTGTGACTGACAATTTTCATTCATGGAGTTTATTACTATAAATAAAAATAAATACTAGCATTTCTTACATGATAGCATAGAACATTAAAAAAAAATACAGAAGTTCAAATTGTCAAAGCCCTCAAGATGATCTCTTAATGACTCAAGGACCCAAGCAGGACTGTCTCTTTAAGCTTTTTAGATTAACATAAAGAAGGAAACACAATAGATTTTGTAGATTCAGTAACTGCCGCATCTTCAAGGCTTTCAAGTTGCTAATGATTACTCAAGACATGACTCCACATCTGTTTGGTTTTGGATTTTTCTCAAACACCTACAACTGACACCTTTGATTCATGTCTGTTGTAGAAATGCACATTGTCTCTCTGCGCATTCCGTTGCCAATTTGTAATTTTAAGAATGTTAAACCTGAGTTGCCCCAGGGAAAATCCATAGCAAATACATTGCAAAGCAAGGGAACACAGTATATAAACATTTGTAATTCCAACATATTTCTAAGTAGTTGCATGTTTTCAATAGAATTTTTTTTCCCAAGAAAATAATGCTTTATGGCTTTCAATTCCTTTATTTATTGATTCAGTTCCCGCATTAAATAAACCAGAAGATATATATGTCCCATAAGTGTAAACAAATCATGTCCTGTTTAGCTTGTTACATATTGGAGTAAAATATTATTTTGCAAAAAATAATCACTCTTTTGACAGAACTCACTGCAAAGACGGTCCATTTAAGTTGGACAGATAAAGATACTACAACAGAAGATATGAACTGGATGATAGTCAAGGAACAAGTATCCATGAATTAAAATCTGAAGCTTGCAGGAGAAGTAATCTCTATTTATTCTGCTAATCCCAATGTTAACCACAACCAACAGTTAGAAGATATCAAACTTCTAGACAAAAAAAACAAACAAAAAAATCCCACATCAGTTGACATGTTTGTATTTCCTGCTCATGCTGTGCTGACATAGTAACACCAATGTAACACAGCATTTTTATTACATCCAAGAGGCTTCAATTAAAATCAGTTCAAGTTTGCCAGATTCAATTTATAGGTATGAAAGAGACTCTTTTTCTTCCAGATGCTGCACTCCAAGGAGACAAGTCCACAGAATTATTGGAAGGGATAAGGATGAGGAAAATACATTGCAATAGTGTTAAGCAGAGTGGTTATTAAGCAGCACAACGCCAAAACCACTGCTTTATTCCTGGACTTCAGAGTGGAAGATGATGATGCAATATTCTACAGGTTTTCTTTGGAAATAACAAACAGTAGCATTTTCTTAGTGTAGAAATTGAAAGCAGTTACACCACATCACCCTTGCGCAAAGCATGCAGGAGTAACAGGAGACACAGTAATCAGAACATGTATCACTGATTTTGTGAAAACGGTTCTAGCTCTATAGGTGTCAGCACATACCGAAAGGTACCTCCTCATTTACCTCTGGAAAACCTTCTCCTCTATAAACTGAGGGGAGATACATCAAAAAGCTATTCTTGAGATTGCAAAGCAACTCAAAATTAGGAATTCTCACAAAAAAAAATAACGTTCAGTGAATTACAATAGTTCTTTTTTCAGCAAGGGAAATCTGCTTATTTCACAGCACGGGTTGGAAATATCCTGGGGATATGTAAGTTCTGCAGTCAGCGAGACTATTTTCTTCCTTATTTGTTGAGCAAGTTGCAATTTACAGTCCTTTCCTTTAGTTTTAATGTATGAATAGGCAGGACAGCTAGATAGTTCAGGCAGTCAAATGCTGTACTAGACTAATTTAGATTTGAAAAATTTAGAACTTTTCAGAGGGAGTCATCAAAAGTTGTGTGCTCCTCAGTGCTTCATTCTAAGCAAATGGAAGTTGTGCTTTGTATATGTAAGTACAATAAAAGCTCATGTTCTAGGAACCTCAGGCTGATAGTACAAAATAAGTAGACTCCTTTGACTGTAATTACTCAGTGCCTCAGTTCCCCATCATTGAAAGATGGAACTTATATTCTTCCACTGTAGTACAGTGTGTGCTATTGGAAACTGTCATGGAAAAAACAATAAGGAAATTACAAAATCTATCTCTAACCACAAGTCAAGTGGTAATAATTAATAGGACCTGAGGCTGAATGAAGGTAAAGCAAATTACTGAATGGTCCACTGAATACTAAATACTTTATACACTGAAGAAGGCAAATGCTGTGGAAAATCGTGGTGTGATCATGTAACAAGAGATTATCTGAGTGTGAACATAAATAGGCTCCTGACAAATCTTAATCCCAATGACTCAAATTTTGTGCAACTGATTTAATAACCCAGAGTTATTTCTGCTTTCTTCAACCAGTATAAAAATTAATAATATCATATATAGTCCTATTGTCCAAGTCTAAAAAAAAACAGGATGACGTGGGGAATGTAATTCCACTGTTCTGAAATTCACAATGTTCCCATTTCCTTGCTTTCAAATAATTTTCTACCAGCATCTTCATTTACCTCTTACTCCAGATTTCTTTCCTTAAGCATTTATCTCTGATGTGAAAGCCTGTCAAATTCTTTTTGAAATGCAAGGATGCTACATCCTCTGAATTTTCCTTATCTTTCTTACCACTAATATCTTCAAAGAACTCAAACAGATTAGTTCAGCATGACCCCTTCTGCCTGAATTCACGCTGGGTATCCTTTATCAAACTGTTTTACTAGGTGTTATGCTGCCACATTTTTAAAACAGGTTACCAAAGATCTTCTCAAAATAAGAGCTTGGGGATGTTATTTCTTCATTTTTCTCTCCCTTCAGACAACTATTACGCCATCTAAGAAACCTCAAGCATTGTATCAAATATTTAATTAATCTTCACAACAAGTGAGAGCTGAGCAGGGTTTTATCCAACATTAGATACATGGCAGATTATTCATACATTTAATGAAGGCTACACATATTCTCACTGCACTGCATCTCAGGTCTCTGCACAGAATTTCTGTACTTGTTTCTTCCATCTTTTGCTAGCACCATATAGTTTCAGGTACTAAGTAGGCCCACATTCCCACCAGATATCCAAACCTTCTGGCACATTTTCTTCACATGCACTTTTTAAGCTGCCAATGCTATCTGAGTTAGTTTTAGAATGCAAAGGAAAACTGAGAGGGACCCATACTCAGATCACCTCTCAGTGCCCGAGATACTTGCAATTCTTCTGAGCTGCGTTTCAGTACAATTATGCGGGACTGCCAATAATTTTTAGCTATTTCTAACAATAATTTCAGGCAAAGAAACCTACCTTGACATACATCCTGTCAGGTGGAGAAGAAAACAGGCATTAAACTGTGCACAAGCAGAGAAGATAGGTTAAGTAGGAGCATGGACAGCTGACAGGAGCAAGGCTAATGATCTTACAGAGAGAAGAATCATATGGAAAGTCAAACCACAGCAACAGATTTGGTTGCTATTACAAACTACTACAGTTGTAGTTTTTCCCTTAAATTGTGTGATGACTTCTTACATGATTAGCCCCTTGCCTCTCAAAAACAATATTTTTTGCAATAAATCCATACTTATCCTCTATAAATAACAGACCACCTCACACTTCATCTTCACCCTTAATAAAACACATTAAGCTTTTTTGCATGGTGACTACCTTCTCTTTTTCTCAGCCTCTCCTTCCAACTAGAAAATAACCTTTTTAGTTTGCTCTCATCAGTTTACTGGTTTTCTATTTCATTCTTTATACAGTAATACTAAATGATAGTGTTCAGCCACTTCCCTTGTTTCTTTCCATTTTAATTTTCTCAGTGTGTTATTAATCCTACTAAGCCACAATTATTTCTGTTCCTTTCTCAGACATTCAGGTTTTCAATATGATTTCCAAGTATGGACTGCTCAACACTTAAATATCTCTTTACCTTTCAATATGGATCTTTCAGACGTTACTGAGTATTTCTCAGCTCATTCCATATTCTTTCAGAGTCTGTTTTTCTGAAGTCAAGCATTTTCCTACTACTACTTACAGAAACCATTTTTGGTCTATTAAATTCTAGGTGCTCACCCAGATGAACTACATTTATCACACTTGACACACAGCTGGTATTTTTTAAATCCAGCGTAGTTTGTGACTTCACTGATCATTCAGAATTCTGCACCTGAGACTGAAATTGCATTTGTAGCTGAGGTCATACTGCTATGATGTCTGGTTCCCATTTTTAAGAGGGAATTTCCCTGCATAAGAGGAAGCTGCTTCTGCCAGAGAACTCTGCCAGCTTGATTCGCATGGAGTCAGGACAGGACATTCACTGGCATCACTGAAGGTGAGTCACAGACCAAATGGCAAAGATTGAGATACTCCCCTCACACATTATTTTCTCTCCTCTCACTTGTTTTTCATGGTACAGCTCCCTTTGCACAATCATGTCTCTAACTTTCTACTTCTTTCTTACCTATTTAAAAAAAAAAAAAGAATCCATTCTTTCTAGCTCTATCATTTTGCTCAAGAGGATGCCATCCAGCATCCAACACTGCAATACGCTGTAACTCAGAGTCTCACCTTGGGGTTCCTTCAGGACACCTTGCAGTGAAGCAGAGGAGGTTGGCAGTGCCCTTGCGTGATCTCTTGGGCAGCATATTGTTGGTATAGCTAGACCCCACTGTATGCACTGAGAATCTTGACTAAGTTGTTGTGTTTATCATTTCTGGGACACGGTGAACAAGAGTTGCTTGTCTTTATCCTTATTCTGTTTGTCATAAATTATTTTTTTGTTCAGTGTTTGAAACCACTGCTCTTTTTTCTGCTTTTGCTTCATGCCAGATCTTCCTACTACTCATATAATTATCTACTTGAATGATTTTTTTTTTACTACCAAGGTATAATGGAGCTATCTTAAATGAGCAAGTCATCCCGCAGTCCAAAAAACTTGAATGGATTAAAGCCTGATTTTATAATACTGATAGTTTTGTTGATGATTATACTCATATTTTGTAATATAAAATAAACAACTAAAAGAACCTCATAATAGTATCTAAGCCTTAAGTACTCCATTATTTTCCAATCAACTTTAAATACCTAAATCAAATGCATCTATTCTGGGCAACTAGCCTGAATATAATGAAGTGTGACACTTCCAGGAGGAACATGCATTTTGGTATTATTCTTTACTCCCCTGTTTGGAAACAACTATAAAAGCAATACATTCTTTCTGTTACCTGGGATTTTTCTGGGACAAACTCATGTATATGTGTATCTGCCGTCACCTTTCCTCCCCACACACAGTAGATGTACCTTCTTTACCAGTTCTGTATGATGACACAGGCCTAATAACATCAGCACAGTGTTTTCTTCAAACAGCTCTCTTAAGAGTTCTTTCTGGGTTGGTACGTTGCAGATAAACACCTGAACTCACCAAGTCTGTGACCTAGGGCAAAACCCAAAATCAGATCTCCATCAGAGACAGCCTGATTAAAGGAGCAATCTTGTACTCTGATTTCAATGGTAAGTATCAGTGCTCAGTGTAGTACAGGTGTCAAAAGTGTTAAAAATAAAACCAACCTTCCTATCTGAAGTGTCGATTACATTCCTTTCCTTGTTACACGTTTTCTTTTATTGAGTAATTTTAAATACCCGAATTCCCAAAGCCAAAAAAAAACCTACAATATGTTCATAAAGATGAACAAATCTTGTCCACAGTTTATTAATTCACTTTTTTAACAGCAAATCTTTTTCAAAAGGGAAAAAAAAAAAAACAACTTGATTTTGCCTTCTTGTTAAATCTTCATAATCTTTTTTTGTATGGACAGAAACACTGTGGCAATTAGTCAGTTTTGTGTAAAAAAATTAAAGATAAAATGTCATTCTTGGTAAGATTTATTACTCCTCTCATAATTTATCACATTCAAATTGTAAACTTCTTAATGTACTCACTGGCTTAAAAAAAAAAAAAAGGGTTTACTTATTTGTCTTGTACAAGCATGTTTGGATTTAGCTGAATCCCCACAGCAGTGTGTGAATTATGCATGTAAAAAGCAAAAAATCTCTGTACTGAGTATCCGCACACACAAAAGCCAGCAAAAGAAAAAAACCGACACATCAGGCTTATCGCTTCTTTACCATTTGCTGTGGAATATAAAGATAAAATTTTGACTTCTGTCTCAGCCAAGATTGCTAATTCAGCCTGTAAAATCAAAACCAAACTCATGTTTATTTGAAGTTCTAACGAGTTACTCAAATTGCCCTCTTTAATGTTTCCTCTTAGGCATTCTACTTCTTTCAAACACCTTTATGCAGAAATATTGACTACGGTATACACAAAGGATGCTGCTTCTTCTTCATGGTTCTTCGATTTAAATCAAAATGAAGTTAAGTCACTACATTTTAAAACTCTTTTTCCATTTTTTATATTCTTCAGAAAGAGTTAACTTCCTTTGGTTGATAACCACTAAGATGTATTTCATTTCACTTTAAAGTAGCTAAATAAATATGGATAAAACTACTAAATACAGAAATGAACAAGGAAGGTTTTATATAGTGAGTCTGGGGAAAAAAATAAAGGCAATCAATATATGGCTTAAGTACTAAATTAGCAACTTACTCCCTTTTTAGTACGAACAACAAGGAAGAAGGAAGAGGTCAAATGGAAGGAGGATACAGAAACAAACAGCAATGTCCAAACACGTGGGGCAGGGAGGGGATAAATGAAGAAAAAAAAGTAATGTAGAGCTTACCAGGTTCAAACCAAGAGATGGTGTCATCGCATGACTGCACACTAATGCAGCTAACATAACATTACTCAATGACAAGTAGCAGCAAGTGCACTGAGTGACTGTAAAACATTATAACTAGGCTTTGGAAGGGGAAAAACATCTTACAGACAACTAGAGATACATTAAATACATCTGTTCATGATGAATAACAAGAGGTATTTTTCACACAGTGCTTTTTATGCCTTTTGGACTGTAAGAGCCCTGTAGCTGCAGCTCTGTATCCCTTCACCCAAGCTGGCAGGGAAATGTTTTCTAGAGCCTCAGTGGCACTGTTTTTTCCTGCTGTTCCTATGCAATTGCTCTTGTGCTGTTACTCCCATGGCCTTGTACCTGTACACTCCAACAGTGTTGTTACAGTGGTTATCAAACAAAACGACTGCCACTGGTCACTTCTTCCTTCCCCCTTTTTCCTAGCCCTTCATTTGTAGCTCTTGGTTTACACTTGGGCAGAAAATACACATGCAGAGAGCATACGGCACCTTCCACTGATCTAAGCGTGCTCCTGCTAGCTTTAACAGCATCACATGCAGGACCAAACAGCTGGGAGTCTGAAAGGGCCCTGAAGAACGCTGCATAGTTACTATGGGAAAAATACCATGGGGGGAAAACGCCTGCTGTTCTAGAGAGGACACACAGGGAAAGATCCTCACCTGGGGTCACGCTGGTGCTTCTCCTCCCATCTGGCCACTGAGTTTGTCCTCTCATCCCCACATCCTCTCCTCTTCTTTCCACTTTCCCCAAAAGTAACATCCACCATTAGAGTCAATACTTGCCATCAGCCACAAATCAGTGCTACTGAATCTTCATGCAGGTGAACTTGTATCAGTATTTTTTTGTGTAACAGTTTGTTACCTGCCCCAGCAGAAGACTGGCACTCGGAACTCAGGAAGGACTGCCACTCTTGAGCCTCTGCTAATAAATTCCAAGGTGACCAAAACTCTTGGTTGCTGGCATTCTTCACCTTTCATTTTCTTAACCACACACAGAAATAATTTTGTCAAGAAAAGTGTTTGAAACAAAAGCCAAATAGACTCAAACATGATTTTGCTGAAATACAGACACAAGACCTTCAATACAATCTTTCGTGCATTCAGTGTACTTTTTAATTATCCTGCAATTTCAACACATATTCCCTTACCTTTTATGCCTAAAATTCACAACATAATTTAGAAGCCCAGTTGGAATCATCAGAAAACCACCATGGTAGATGGTTAGCGCTTATTTTCAATCTAATCTGAGGGTGCTGCTAAGTGAGAAATCTTGAGAGTTGTCCTAGTTAGGAAAACATAAGTGATGGAGAGCTTCTCTCACACTACAATGTACACTGGCAAAGATGAAAAGGACAGAAAACAGTATCCACATTTCCAACATGCAACCTTTTTTCGCCTGAAATCCAAACCTAAAGTCTTTTGCTGATACTGGCTTTTAGAAACACTCCTTTCGTCATCCATCGTCACAGTGATTTCAGCAAAAATTTAGCTTGGATTATTTAAATAAGCATTTAAAACAAAATTCTATGAAATCTCCCTTAATGTAGTTTTCTGTTGTCAGTGCAAAATGCATCAAAACTTGTTTTCTGACATTCTGGGCCTTCAGCTGTTTTGAGAAATTTCTGTGGCTGCAAAAGTCTAAGAGGAAGATTCTGGCTCCATATGAGAACTTATTCAGTTGTAATACAAGTCTGATGTCATTGCAACTTTTCAGAAAACCCTTCAAAAGGATGGTCAAGTTTTTTTTCCTCTCTGGCAAGCACTCAGGAAACTCACCAGGTCATCCTGATTACTATTCAGATCTAGTCCCCTCTTCATTCAAATGATGAGAGACCATAAAATCAGATGAGTAATACAAAGTTCACAAATGGAGAACGACTATTGGAAAAGCAAGTAAATAAGATAAAAAAATACCATGTCTAAAAAGGAAATATTACTGAAGTAAATATGGAATTTCTCTTCCAGTATAAGACTAAGTAATCATCAGATGAATCAGTGGCAGCTGATTCATAGTAAGGTGGTGGTTCTTCTGACAAGATATAGTGAAGCTGTGGAACACTTTGGGATATGGTAGCTGTTAAAAAAGTACATGAGTTCAAGGGGAGAAAAATTCAAAAGGCACCACTTCTCGTCCAGGAAGTAAAAAGCATCCTGGGAACTACCACATAATAATTATTCCCTTGCATTCCTTTTTTAGACAATCTTATGACTGACTAGTTAACACTAGCTTGGTGTAACATTGCTTACATGAAGTACAAAATGCATTGCTGTAAATCAGTGAACGTAATCATTTTGTATTATGAAGGATTACTGAGTAATAAAAATTATTTTGAACAGTGACATTTGGGATTTTTTAATATTACTTCTCAAGTTTGTTGGACTGGAGAAAGTGTTTTGTAACCATGCCCCCACTGGCTTTCAAAATAAAACAAATTACAATGTTTCTCTGAATTAATCACTTTCATCTTAAAATACAGTACATGTAGTAGAAAGATCTTGATGGTACATATGTGATAAGTCTTACAACAGTTTGCCAAACCTTATGTACTTTTACCATTAGCAATTTGCTACCCGAGTCTGAACTTTCAGTTTCAATTTCCAGAGCTTGAGCAATGTTCTTCTACTGGACTTCAAATCTACCTTGCTGTCAGTTTTCTTTTTCCTAGGCAGGTACCTTTTATCACCCCCTTGATAAGCTAGTCAGACCAAGTTCCTTGAATCTTTCACCACAGAGGAAGTTTACTAGTCCTTTGGTAATCCTCATTCTCTAAATACTTTTTGACGGTAAATGTGCTGTGTGATATCAACCTCTATTATCCTTCAAAAACCACTTTTGTGTTGCCTTAATTTTTCTGTTTATAGTTCTTACCACCTATTAAGTTTTCTATATTTCTCAGATTGTTTCTGATTGTATTTACATACAATAGCTTGAACTTTTTATCTATTTGGATGCGTATATATACACACACAAATATATACATAGTTTTAAACTGCCTTCAAATTGTATTTTTCTTGCTGCTTTCTTTTCTATCCCAGTTTATTACTAACCAGCATTATTCCCTAGCTTTCTTGAAAATTAATTGCTTCCCAATTATTATCTTTTTGTCTTTAAATACTTTCTTCCAGATAATGGTTTCCACTGCTACAAAACTGGATACTTAGGAACATTCTCATTGACTTATATTTTAATCCATTTCAATGCAATTATTAATAATCTAATATTTATACAGATCACTTCACTAACCTTTATTTAAAAGCTCAGATGCAGCAAGGATCTCTGAATCATTACTATTGACTTGTATTTTAATCCATTTCAATGCAATTATTAATAATCTAATATTTATACAGATTACTTCATTAACCTTTATTTAAAAGCTCAGATGCAGCAAGGATCCCTGAATCATTACCTTAAGCTTAAAAAGGAACCTCCCCACATTTACGACCTACGAGCTCTGGGCATGCTCTCTCTTCCTTTTGCCAGTCTTTTTTTAGTTGTGATTTCCTGGGCTACCTGTAGCTCTGGAAGATGATTACAGATGAAACAAACCTTAAAACCTATCTCATCCCCTAATATTTCAAGGCATTTCTTACATGTTTCTCACTCATCTTGATAAGCCCTTCCCATTTCCACTCTTAGGAACTTTCACATCTATGTTCTTTTTCATGATGTATCCCATCAAATAGGTAAGCAGGCTTTTACTGCTCCAAATTATTCACAAGTATCAGAAAAATAATAGCATAATTGGGACTTTCCATTTTAATTAACAGATTTGATACAAAATGCACCCCTATTACAAGAGAAATCTTCCACTAATTCAGCTCCAAGTTAATTACTTTGACAAGTAATATTCTGGGTCAAATATACCAAAATAGAACAGATCTTGGAAAATTACTTGTCTAAAACATCGATATGGAATACGCATCACATCAAAGAGATTTTACAAGTGTTATAGTCACTGGAAAATCATCCGCACAACTCTGTGAAAAAGAACCCCACGAAATCGAGTTTAAATATTTTTCATTAAAAACCAAGCATTAAACAAGCTTATGGTCTTCCTTCTGAGGACACAGTGATGAAAGCTGACATTTTCAGGAGTACTGCAATAAGAAAGAGTAAATTATGACAGAAGAGATATTTACTCCTGCTGTAGGGTGCTGCAGCCAAAATACAGAACTGACCAGTTATTCCCCATGTAAGGAATAAAAATTGTTAGCACTGTTTCACTTTTGCCAGTGAAGAGAACAGACACCTAAGGCGTTTTCTGTGTTATTCTCAAACACACTGATAAAATACCACAGTTCTGGTGTATTTCACTTAAACTGATGAGGGCCATTATGCTTTAAGATGTACAACCCTGGAGTAAGTCTGCTTATTCCAAATTTCTGCAACTGAAATATTCTGCGCCTAGCTTGAGAAACAGAAGGGGAAGCCAAAATGCTTCTGAGCAGTTTTAAGTTTATTCCTATCTTCTGAAGGGATTTGAGAAGAAAAACAGTTAGAAAACACAGTACGGGATGAAAGAAGACCAATGAAGGCTGAAAAAGAATGTAATTGATTGTCATTATGAGCTCTACAAAAGTAGAGGTCAATTAAATGACTTAATGGCAAATGAACATACTTTTAATAATAATATTCCACATTTATTTAACACCTGAAAAGTGCTTTGCAAACAATTAATTAGTCTGTATAAGAGTATCAAACAAATCGCTTTGACAGAAGAAAGCTATGAAGGCTTGAAAGTTGATTTAATTCTGTTTCTTGTTTCAGTCTTTATTTTAGAACAGCATCCATTCTATTGTATTACAAAACAAGTTACCTTAGGCTGGAAAATCAAGGAGTGAGAATTGGCCACGGCTCCACAAGTTTGAACTATTATCTCATTTTAAAACACTATTTCTGTCTCTTGATGACTAGTTTATACACAGCAGACACTGTTTTCTTAAACAAATGAAGAAATTCAAATGTCAGAACAAAGATACCAGATATAAATGAAGTAACCGCACAAGCTTGCAAAGAAATATTACATCTTTATAAACTGTAAAGAAAAAAAATTAAAAAAAAGACAAATTTCTGTAAATGAGGATTTTTAGTTATGCATATTATGATCTGAGCCTGTGATTCAAATGAAATTTAAAGCTGTGTAAACCCATTAAACAGCTTAGATTGCTGGAAACAATACACAAGAGTAAGGGAAATTAAAACAAAGCAAGGCTGCTGGAAGTCAAACACTTGAATATATATTTAAGAAAAATATCTGGAAAACTTAATTCAACAGATGTTTCAAGTCTGTTGGTTTGTTCCTTTGTTTTGTTGTTTTTTTTAATTTACAACAAATGGTCTTTTCCCCATTCCTATGGCAGAATACAATATACAAGCAAAATATGCTTTTTTGCCTTTTTTCTTTCTTTTTTTTTTTTAAAAACAAGAGGCTGTGCATTACATTAGAAATCCCATTTGGACAAACAGTGAACCCTAAAACCAAACTCTGATTCACTTCACTGCATTTTCTATGTGCTTGTTGCTCAGTTCTCGAAGCAGTTTTGTGGGCAAATTAGATTTTAGAAAACTAAACTAAAAGTACTCCACCAAAGCACTCTTCAATGAGGATAATTAGGTTCAAACTCATAGACAGCTGACACCACTACATGCAACTTCAGCACCACTAAAAGTTCTTGAACCATAGCAAACATTAGGAGGTTCCTCCACCCTGTAAAGTGACTGCCAATGACTGAGAGTCCTCAACTCATTCTTCAACTCTGCTGTTCCTTCCTCAGTCACATATGTTTCTGGTCTGAAATCCTTTCTTTTCTGTACCTGCTCTTTTCTACTGCAATTGCCCCTTGCTAAACTGCATTTTTGCTACTATAACGTATACTTTTTACTTTCAAGGCTCTACTGTCCTATCAATCAATGCTTACCCCTTCCCACTCTTGCAAAAATAGAGGTGTGACTTGGTGCCCCAACACTATGATACTAATCATGAACCGTAACCTCTCCTAGAGGGCTGCAAGTGTCGTGGGCAGTAGCCCAGCATGGTGAGAGAACCAGCAAGTTTCTAATTTATGACTGCAGCCTAGTATGAGAGGAATGATTCATTAAACCAAAAAAAGATTATGGCAGTTTTCTTGAACACCAAGAACAGTAATCATACTTCGAGGTCACTGAGGCAGCCTTTATCAAAAAAGGGCTTTCCCACAGGTTTTTCCAATCAGCTGGTTGTACCCTTGGTTTAACCCTTATGAAGAAATTGCCCTCTCCCTCCCAAGCTCTGGCCACTACTTTCACGTCTTTTTCAAGTCTCCTCCTTCCCATTCTCTCCCACTGCACCTACTTGCAGATGTGATAGCAAGCCAAGCTTCTCCCCCTTAGTCCTGAACAGTGACTGCTGCTCTTAAAGTTCTGCAGTTATCTTTTTACTCCCTCCTCCATTCCTTAGGTAATGACCTGCAGAGCTCCCAGCTAGCAATCAGCTAGCTAGATCTTCTACTGCTACATTAAAAGTTTAAACAAAGAAAATGTGGTTGAATGGGCTGGGTAATCAAGTGCTAGTAGATATTGCTGATACTTATGAAGTGTGTAGGACCTGTTGCACCACTTCAGCCCAAGGGAAAATCATGGAGCAAGTCCTCTTGAAGGAAGTTTCTGAGACATGAAGGACAAATGCCTGTTTGAGAAGGAAGGTGGAATCAAGTCCTCCTGGGGTATTTTCCAACCTGAATGCCATATGGAAAATTTACGGGGACTTATGCCACCAATAGTGTTTTCTAAATAGTAAAGTAAAAAGCATAGAAGCAAATGTGTAGATAATGGAATCATGACAAAGAATAGCCTAATGTTACAGAGAGCTCTAACTACAGAAGATATATGGAGTGCATTGGTTACTACAAGTCACAAAAGAAATGCCAAGTGTAACCTCGTTTTCTGCAATCTTACTGGCAATCTGCATCAACCAAATCACAGATACAAAGAGCAGTGTGTCAGAAGCGGCACCGCACATCTACGTGTATAATCCTGGCAGGTAATATTGTATGTGCAGTGAAGTGCTGTAAAGCTGAAGACAAAAAACACACCAAAACTTACAGGCTTTTCTAGTCTTACAAACATTACAAATATCAGATATTGTTCCTCATAAACACAAAGAAAGGGAGAAAGAAGAAATCCAGTAAATGCCAAAGCCCCTTCTATGATATGCTAGAGAATAACATCCTACATGCTAGCAGGCTCCCCATTAACACTTTCACGTAACATCTGAAGTGTGATTACATAAAGATACAACTGAAAACAAGACTGAGCAACTCTTTCCTTGTCCTTTCACCACAAGCAGTATTATCCCTTCCTTCATCTTTTTAGGTTCTTTCCAACACTGCAACCTAAGACAAGACAAAAACTGTTCTGCTCTTCAGGGAGCTTCCTTATTGAATCAACACACAAGCTCACTGCTTAAGTAGAGTGTACTTTGTTCAGCATCTTAAGTAGAACACGCACTTTGTTCAGCAGCTCCACTGATGAGCTTCTTATACTGATACTAATAACAACCTTTCTGAAAACATGGAACACTTCAAGATGCCAAAACAAGCTACATTTCTACTCTCATTTGATCTGACATTCTCCCAGTCGTATCTTTTTCCGTGTAAATCAAACCTAATATTTCCCTATTTGTTTTTCAGGTTTTTTTTGGGGGGTGGATGGAGTTGTTAGGGGTTTTTGGGGGAGGCTTTGTGTTGTTGGATTTCTTTTGGTGGGGGAGGGTGTGAACTTATTATGCCTCCCATTCTCCCTGAAAGCACTGCTTTTTAAAAAAATCAATTATTTTAAAAATACTGTTTTTTCTCCTTAGCAACAAACTCTCCTTTTTTTCATTCCTTCAGTTGCTAAATTCAGAATTGTTTCATTTGCCTTGACTAAGCTTGCAAAATTTGGTGGGCAACCAAGGTGTAGGGGTTTTTAGGATTTTATGAAGGGCTGGAACAGAGTGCCACTGAAACAATGGTTATTATAAGCAATTATGACTACATAATGATTGTATTAGTGTTAGTATTATTAAAATAGCAGAACTGAAAAGCTTAGGTTTGCCTAAGTATGAAAAATTTTAATGCTCATATGAATTCTGGGTCCCTTAATAATTTACAGGAAGGTAGAAAGAGACAGGATGTAACATCTCTATCACTCACTGTACTAGATGGAAACAGTTGAGGCAGAGCAACTTAAAACTGCAGTACGGCTGAATCTGTTACATAGGAGAAAGAACATGCAAATTGGTCACGATCAAGCTAATCAAACATCTGCAGCAGGGAAAGTTTGAACTGAAAAGTCACATTTTACTTAACGGCAATAATAATTTACTTGCGAAGTTACTTCTGCCTTTGGACTCTAGGGATGAATGAGATGACTTCATAGGTCTCCCCTAACTCAATTTTTTAATGATCGTATGAAACAAAACAAATGAAACAATATGAAATGACAGATTATATTAATCTTTAAATGAACAACAGAAACAGTATCAAATACTGTATGGAATTAGATTAATACAGAAAAAGACATAGAAACTAAATGCACCATGAAAGCTTACATTAAACATTTGCCAACAGCAGTCTCCCTTTTACTAAAGGAGCTACTGGCGTTATTGAGAATAGGTCTGGCTATAGAATTTCTACATGAAGGGTTAAAGAAAAAAATAACAACCTTCTTTTGAGAGCAAGTTATCATACTGCATCATCTTAACTTGGGTATTGCAAACGAGTGGTGATGTTGGGCTCCCTAAAGCAATTCCACAGAAATAATCAAGCTCAATGCTGTGGAAATTCAAGACAAAAAGAAGACTGAAAAAAGACTGTAACCATCTGCAGCAGCTTGAGGGGGAGCAATTTGACTATGAGAAAAAAAGTGAGAAGAATATGCTGTATTTACATCAGTCATTTTCCACCATTTCATAAAGCTTCTTCCATTTAAAGTCATTAGCCACAGCTAACATGTCATCCAATTTATCATCCTTTCCAATTCCTCATGCCTTAAATTCTGATTTTTGAGACAATAAAATAGAACAAAACGCTTAATCTAGGATAAAATATTAGTTGCTGTGGTTCCAATGAAATAATATACATAAGCATTTACTGCATGCATTGTTTGGCTCAACATACCATGCACAAAGCAGAACTGGGGATGTGCTTAATAATAAATTCATACTTAAACTATGAAATCAAATGTGTGATTGAGTGACATTTCTATGCAAAGAATAGAAACAATATGAGCAGTCTTGTACTGTCGGATGCTGTTTAGAAAAAGGGTTTCAAAACACAGTGAATTATTTAAAGAGAAAAAATTTGGGTGCACATGTTAACATTGAACAGGACTGCACAATTCTGCCACGTCGGGAAATTCAAGGGAATCTGAGACAAAATCCCTCCACCAAGAGAGACAGAACTGCAGAAGATGTCAGTCAATAAAACCTACTGGGTGATCAGGCTTTCTACCGCTTTGTAACATAGAAGACATCCTGAAAAAGGCCTTGGGGAGTTTGTTCTCCTACGGACATTATTCAAAGAAATAGTCAGACCGCTAAAAAGAAAATGAGTTTGTGTAATTCATTTCTACCTAAACTTTGAGATTAAAAAGGATTAAAATTATTAGACAAAGACATCAAAATACCTTTTAAATAATGTGCTAGACCATCTTCGCAGCTAATTACTTAGATGTTACTTTTTATGTGAGTTCTTTGCCTACTCAATTGTAAATTGGGTACAAATAATTATACTTTGCTGTAATATCTACACATTGCTACATACTTGCTTCATCCTTCTTACAATGAATGTGCTTGTGAAGTTCTTATCTATACTGCAGTTAGATTAGAAATACAAAAGCACATTACATGAGTATGTATCAAAAATGACAGGCCAAAAATGTATTTGGTCTATTAGATACAGAGCTAAACTGCAGCAAAGCATGTGTTTCACTTTTTTCCACATGAAATTGTACACATCGTCACAGAGATGCTACATACATCGCTGTGATCTTTTATGCATAATGTTAGTTTCTACTAATACTTGACATAGAAGTAAAAATTTAGAGAATGGGCATTAATGGGCTCTTGGTCTATGCCAAGCCAACTTGAAGCAGGCTTCTTTTTCCCAGTTGCCTCCTGATTACCAGTAAGTGAACAAAAAAATGTTCAGTGTGCAAAACAGTAATGCTCTCTCACACGCAACTAGCTCTGAACAGCTTGCTGGCCCCTGCACAGGTAAACACTATAATTACTGTCCCTGCCTTCCCACCCTTACTTTGTAATTCAATAACAGACCATCTGTAGCCCACTGCTGGTGAATCATCTTGCATCTTAACACATCCTTTGAATTACCTTCATAGTATGAAGTAAACATGACGTAAACACTATAAGCAAAATATGTAAGCTGGGTATCTGAATAGCTGCTCCTTATGCTACTAAAGGAAGGTTTATAAAAGAATCTAAATCAATCCTATTTAGCAGAAGTAAAGCTTACCACATGATGCCTCTACAAAGCAATACACGCTATTTGCTATTAATGAACTGATAGTGATGAGATGATATTGCACTTCACCTATATCACCATGAATTTCAGAGATCTCCATGCAATAGAAAAATAAAACAGCAGAGACAACTAGCTAACTTCTCAAAGCAGCCCATTGCTCTGGTACCTTGTCAGATGCCAAGCTTAAATCATCCAGTTAAAAGTATCAGAACAGTGTGCTGTTTCTCTGGATACAATCTCTGGGGCCAGAAGGGGAGAAGGAGCCGGCAAAAAAAAAAAGCACCCCACATAAAAAGCACAACAACAAATAAAATACAGGATCCAAAATTTCCACTCGACCAGGGTGCTCAAAGCCCCGTCCAACCCTGCATTCAACGCTGCCAGGGAAGGGGCAGACATAACTTCTCTGAGCAACCTGCGCCAGTGCCTCACCACCCTCACAGTGAAGAATTTTGTCCTAACATCTAATCTAAACATACCCTCTGTTAGTTTAAAGCCATTCCCCCTTGTCCTGTCACTGCCTGCCCTTGTAAAACTCCCTCTCCAGACTTCTTTTAGGCCTCTGTTAGGTACTGGGAAGCTGCTGTCAGGTCTCCCCAAAGCTTTCCCAGTCGTTGCACAAACCCAGCACTTTCAGCCTGTCTTCATAGGAGAGATGCTCCCACCATTAGGGCATCTTCGTGGCCTCCCCTGCACTCGCTCCAGCAGGCCCATGTCCCTCTTATGCTGGGGTCCCCAGAGCTGAACACAGTACTGCGGGGGGGGGGTCTCACCAGAGCAGAATATAGGGGCAGAATCCTTTCCCTCGACATCCCGGATATGCTCCTCTTGATGTAGCCCAGCATACAGTTGGCTTTCTGGGCTGCGAGTGCATGCTGTCAAGTTCACATTGATCTCATCAATCAATACCCCCATGTCCTTCTCCTCAGGGCTGCCCTCCATCCATTCTCTACCCAGCCTGTAGCTGTGCTTGGGGTTGCCCAGACACAAGTGCAGGACCTTGCACCTGACATTGTTGAATTCCATGAGGTTTGCACAGGCCACCTCTCAAGCCCTCTGGATAGCATCACTTCCCTCCAGCTTGTTGACCACATATCCTACCTGGATGAGAATGATCCTGCCTGGAGCCTCTGGCAGAAAGCTCCAGGGGAGACTCAAGGTCAATCCCTTGGCTTTTGGAGTCGGGGATACAAAGGATCTGAGGCCAGCTATACGCAACTGAGAAAGAGATACTGGCAGCCTATGAAGGGGTTCGAGCTGCTTTGGAAGTGATTGGCACTGAAGCACAGCTCCTCCTGGCACCCCGGTTGCCCGTGCTGGGCTGGATGTTCAAAGGCAGGGTCTCCTCTACACATCATGCAACTGATGCTACATGGAGTAAATGGGCTGCACTAATTACACAACGAACTTGAATAGGAAATCTCAGTCATCCAGGCATTCTAGAAGTCATCATGGACTGGCCAGAGGGCAAAGATTTTGGAATGTCACAAGAGGAGGAGGTGATGCGTGCTGAAGAGGCCCCACCATATAATAAACTGTCAGAAAGTGAAAAGCAGTATGCCTTGTTTACTGATGGCTCTTGCCATATTGTGGGAAAGCATCGGAGATGGAAGGCAGCTGTATGGAGTCCTGGACGACAAGTTGCAGAAACTGCTGACGGAGAGGGTGAATCGAGTCAGTTTGCCGAGGTGAAAGCCATCCAGCTGGCCCTGGACATTGCTGAACGAGAAAAGTGGCCAGTACTTTATCTCTATACTGACTCATGGATGGTGGCAAATGCCCTGTGGGGGTGGTTGCAGCAACGGAAGCAGAGCAACTGGCAAGGCAGAGGTAAACCCATCTGGGCTGCTGCACTGTGGAAAGATATTGCTGCCAGGGTGCAGAACCTGGTGGTGAAGGTACGTCATGTAGATGCCCATGTACCCAAGAGTCGGGCCACTGAGGAACACCAGAACAACCAACAAGTGGATAAAGTGGCTAAGATTGAAGTGGCTCAGATGGACTTAGATTGCCAACATAAAGGTGAATTATTTTTGGCCCGGTGGGCCCATGACACTTCAGGCCATCAGGGCAGAGATGCAACAGACAGATGCACCCATGATCGAGGGGTGGACTTAACAATGGACACTATTGCCCAGGTTATTCATGAGTGTGAAACATGTGCTGCAATTAAACAAGCCAAGCGGTTAAAGCCTCTTTGGTATGGAGGACGATGGTTGAAGTATAAATATGGGGAAGCCTGGCAGATTGACTATATCACACTGCCACCAACCCACCAAGGCAAGCGCCATGTGCTTACCATGGTGGAAGCAACCCCCGGGTGGCTGGAAACACATGCTGTGCCCCATGCCACTGCCCGGAACACCATCCTGGGCCTTGAGAAACAGATTTTGTGGAGACACGGCACCCCAGAGAGAATTGAGTCAGACAATGGGACTCATTTCCGGAATAATTTTATAGATATTTGGGCCAAACAGCATGGCATTGAGTGGGTATATCACATCCCCTACCATGCACCAGCCTCTGGGAAAATCGAACGGTACAATGGGCTGTTAAAAACTACACTGAGAGCAATGGGTGGGGGAACTTTCAAGCACTGGGATACACACTTACCAAAGGCCACCTGGTTGGTCAACACCAGAGGATCTGCCAACAGGGCAGAACTTTTACATATTGTACAGGGGGACAAGGTTCCTGTGGTGCACATAAAGAATGTGCTGGGGAAGACAGTCTGGGTTATTCCTGCTTCAGGTAAAGGCAAACCCACTTGTGAGATTGCTTTTGCTCAGGGATGCGGACATACTTGGTGGGTAATGTGGGAAGATGGGGAAGTCCAATGTGTACCTCAAGTGGATTTGATTTTAGGGGAAAACAGCCAATGAACTTAATTGTATGCTGTTGCCTGCTATGTAGCACTTTTATAGCCCACCAACTAGATGTTTTCAGGTCACTAGCAACTGGCCCTGACCTCCCTCCAACCATCATCCCAACAAAGAATGAACTTTGCTGAAACCAGACGAGTTCTGCGGTATCATCAGCAGGCAACAATCCAACACTGCACACAACCTCTCCTGCTCTGAAAGACTGTTACAAGACATGGAGCCTGACATCACAGGCCAGATGAACTCAGCAGCTTTATGGGGACTGGTCCACGCACTAAGGAATGATCTCTCTCTGTTAGGATGTATATACATATATATATGAGACAAGAGTGATGGCATATTAAAAAATGTGAGATCTGAGCATGACATGAATGGTATGGAATAAGGGGTGGATACTGTCCTGGGTTCAGCAGTAGCAGTCATTTTTCTCCTTCTTAATAGCTGGTGCAGTGCTGTGGTTTTGACTTTCAGCCTCGAACAGCATTGATAACACTGATGGTTTTAGTTGGTGCTCAGTAATGTTTACTCTGACCAAGGACTTTCTGAGTCTCACGCTCTGCCAGGGAGCGAGGGGGGAAGCCAGGAGGAAGCAGAGACAGGACACCTGACCCAAACTAACCAAAGAGCTATTCTATACCGCAGCACATCATGCCCACTATATAAACTGGGGGCAGTTACCTGGAAGGGGTAGATCACTGTTCAGGTCAGGCTGGGTATTGGTCGGCAGGTGGAGAGCAGCTGTATTCTCTTCCCTTTTTATTTCCCTTATCATCATTATTATTGGTAGTAGCAGTAGTGGTTTCTGTTATACCTTAGTTACTGGACTGTTCTTATCTCACCCCATAGGAGTTAACATTCTTTCGATTCTCCTCCCCATCCCTCCAGGAGCATGGGGAAGGAAGAAGGGGGAGTGAGCAAGCGGCTGTGTGGTTCTGGGTTGCCAGATGGGCTTAAACATGACACCACACCACACAGTTTGGTCTTGTTGGCAAACTTGCTGAGCGTGCACTTAACCCCACTGTCCAGGTCATCGACAACGATGTTAAACAGCGCAGTCTCTTGTAGGGGCTGCAGTAAACATTCACTGGGACACTGAAGCTTCCAGGGGCAGAAAGTGTGTTCACCAGCTCCCCAGTTTCAGAACAGTCCTCAGCTGATGGAAGTCAATGGAACACAAAAGCTCTCGCATTCACTTTCAGCTAAAGCAGCTTTCCCACACAAGCCGTATATGCCATACACTTCTGCAGAGCAGCTCAGCAGATGAATGTGGATCTCAGTAACTCCTGGAGACAGTGCTCAGGCCCAGAAGAAAGGGAAAAAGGGTGACTCACCCTGAAGTAGTGGTCACCCTGTATACCACCAAGGCCAGATTTCCTGCTTGTGTGATGCAGCTCAGTGCCACACAGTACTAGGACTAAGCCTCCCTGCCTCCGTCAGAAACTGCTGAAGTAGATGACAAATTAATACCTGTTCTGTTTCAAGCTTTTCTAGTATACTCTTTCCATGAAATGATGCTTAGTTCAGATCAGCCATCCGAAGTCAAAGAACAGCAAACCAGGAGACAAGGGAAGCTGGACATACTTGAGTTAGCTTATCCAACAGCACTAATTTTAATATTTTTTTTTTTAATGATATAAATCAATTTGCAATTTTAAAATTAGCACTGAACCACATTCTTTGAGACTTAAAAATCAAAGTTTGTACTTCACCAGATTAACAGAAATTTGCATTATGACAAAAGCAGTGCAAATTCCCTTTTATGATTTAGACACACAATTAAGATACAGGTTCTTGAATTTACTGCTTAGTCTCAGTATGAAATTATCCTTATGCATTTTGACTTATTATTGCACTGAGTCATAAAAAGGAAAGAAGCTTCCCATCAATTTTGCAAATTTCTAAAAGGTGGCATTTTAACACAAAAAGACTACAAGCAGACATTTTTGCTTTTAATTTAACATAGTGAATATACAAACCAGGTACTCCTGGCTTACACCAACTCTTTTCTTAACCACGAGCTTTGACTGGTAGCAGTTTCTAGAAGCCCTGCTAAGATGACTTCAAAAAATGACAGTTGTTTCAATGAAGAAATTCTGAAAGCTTTAATGAATTTTACCATATTTAAGTCACTCCATGGTTACAGATGTGAAATTTTTTTAGTTATTTTATAAAGTCCTTTTCTTCTAAAGCTGAAATTTAAGCTTTCTATAAAGTCATCCACCAAATCGTTTTATTTGCATATTTAGAGAATTAAAATTTTCAAAATTACATAAGTAGATTTTAATACATCTGTGATCCTAAGATATTTTGCCTCCCACTTTGATGTGACATCTTGCTTAGAGCTAATGTGAAAAGCTATCATTTTCTCTATTCTTAAGCATTTTTATTACCTTGGGCTATCAGTCTACTTTATCATTTACAATTGTATCCAGCTCTCTCCTGAATGTGTTAACGTTATTAGATGACACATGTTCCTTGTATCTTTATTAAAAGTAACACACCTCATTTCTCACCCTTCTTCTCTGTCAGTCTTTGCAATAATCTTTGCACATGAAAGGTTTTGGTAACTCCTCACAATGTTCCTATTTACAATTCCGATTGTAGTTCACAGGCCAAATGTGAACAGGTTGGCTTCAATGTGTATAATTTCTACTTGAATTGAAGCACTTACACTTGCAAGGGGCAGCTATATATTAAATACTACCTATGTGTTTAGAAAGATAATAAGTACCTAAGACAATTACTTTAGGCAAATGACATGAGCCTAACAAAGAAAAAGGAATCACAACACCTTGAACAACTCTCAACTGATAGGCAGAAAACTTAAGGGTAGTATTTAACAATGAAGTTCAATGGGGTGAGATTCAGGAAGATATGTTGAGGTTGAGGTATGCAGAACGTGCAAGAAAGATGTGTAAAATACAAGGCCCCTAAGCCAAGTTCAGAGTGTGTTAACTCACCTGATCAGAATAATGCTGTTGAAAGATGGAAGAAAACAACAACCAGCAGACCTAGGGCTGACAATACATTCTGTCAAACATCTCCAAGACCTAAATTGATTGATGTTTATGAAAGACCGGATTTGAATCAAAGTCTATGAAAAACAGGATGAAAAAACAAAAATGCTACAGCAAGCTACTTAAAGAACAGCAAGATAAGAAACACCTCCAATTAAATAAAAGAGTCCTTATTTTTAAGAAATCCCATCAAATTCTACCTATCTGAGTCTTGGGGGAAAGGGGATATATACCTTACACCACCTAAAACCATGGTACTTTGCATTACTGAGAGCAAAATGCTACGATTTCTCGAAGAAGAAAATGTTGTAAGGATAACATCAGATCATTTCAGTGTCAGAATTAAAATACATCTTTCAAAAGAGAAGCAGCAAAAACAATGGTCCCTAAAAAACTCACTGTTTTTCACACTAGATGTTTTAATTTAAATGGAACAGATGAAGCAGATTTCTCAAGGTTGTTTTTTTGCCACACTTTTTCAGGATCCAGTCCTACAGTTAAGTAAAATCTGTACCCATTACAGAATAAAATAAGCTTAAGGGAGATACAAATGTTGTATTTTTCTTTGTCATTATTTGCTAATTTATTAACTCCAAATTCTGTGGATGACCACTGGCTTAGGCTTCTATTCTCCTTTAGCTCCAGGTAACAAACAAAATCAATCTATGCTCCATAATACGTAAAATGCCATTTATATGGTCTACAAAATAGGAATGCAGCAATCTACTCTATTGGAAGACTTCAGATATGCCCCACAGACCTTTTTTTTTATTATTATTATAGCGGTTAAACATAACTTTGACTTTCACAAAGTGTTTCAATGGACTACTATTGGGCAGTAACTGACAAAATATATAGAGCCTTATACAATCAACGGTTCTGTACACACACTGGGTAGCTATGGCAACTTTTCACTTGCTGGCTGGTCTTTTTTAAGACACAGAATAGTCAAGAGCAATCCCTCGTTTCAACAGGAGGAATGTGCCATGGTTGTGCTACACAGGGGCACCTATAACCCAATCAAGTGTCCCAACTCTCTAGAAGCTTCCTCTGAACTTATGTTTGAAGCCTGTCAGATGCCTTTCTGCACAGTCAGATAAAAGAGAAGTTAATCTGTGGGAAGCAGCTATGCAGTGAGAATGGGATGTTCCCTTTTAACTAGTTCTGGAATCAAAAAATAGTACCATTAAAATTTTAAAGCTATCAGGATTATTACTATAGAAGTCATGAAAAAGAGAGAGATCACGAAGAAATCTAATGGAAATTGAGTCCTAAGCAAGATGCAGACTGTTGTCAAAGTGGGAAACATAATGAAGCATAAAAATAACAGGGAAAAAATCTCAAATTTATTCTCTTGCTCTTTTTTAATTTGTTCTCCCTCTGAAACAGAACACCATTTTAGTTCTAGCTATGAAATCTTAGACAAGGTTTGCATAGAGGGGAAAAAAAAAATCAATTTCTATTCCTTCTTGTCTATTGTGTGATCGCAGACAATTTTAGAGGCTTGTTTGCCGTCCCCTAAGAAACCCTGAGTAGTTGAATTTCCTGCATAGACAGCTTTTCTTATGTACAGCCAAAAAAAACCCAAAAAACATACAATAAGGGCTATCTATATCTCAAAAAAAAAAAAAAATGCATGGGTAGCTTCAATTTCATGAAGAAGCAAGAAAATTTAAGGAACTAAAGTATGGGTTAAAGAAATTCACAATATTTGTAACTTGAAAAAGATCACCTATTCCAATGATCTTGACTTGTTCTTGTCATGACAAGTTGAAACTCTGCAACTAAAGAGAAGGGGATTTCTTTTAGAATAAATGCACATTCTCCCATACAATCCTGGAAATGAAGAGAGTACTTCAGACTTTCCTGAAGTCTCTACTACACATAGTGAATCCCTCAAAGCCAATCAAAACCGGATACGAGTCCCACAGGTTGGGGGCATTGGGTTTGGGTTTTTTTCTTGATGTCTTCCTTCATGAATTATTATTAAGTGAGACTAAAAATATTGGTTTATTTAGCATGAATTCTGGTACTAATAATTAACATGTAGCTTTGGTTCATTAGTTTACAAGGTATGCAAAGCATGGGGATGTACATGGCATGTCTTAGTTACTCAAGTAGAAAGAAAATCGTATTTCTTTCCTGAAACAGATTTCAAAGTTTATTTTATTATGCTGTGCCTTAGGATATTGGTCTTTTTCATTCATAAATGATTTGACAAGGACAGAGTTCAAGTGATAATTAGATTCTCTTTTATTGATTTTTGGCTGGTAAGTAACCAACTTAATCTTGTTTCAATCTGCCCTAACTTTGAGCCCTTTCACGATTAACTACTCTGGACACATATTTGAATTGCACAGCAGCAGAAGTAAATGTGATTCATACTCTGGCACATAAGTTAGTGTAACAATTCAGTCAGTCTAATACATATGCTGAAATAGTTGCTTTTAGTGCGCATACCTTTTGCTGAAACATAATGAAGTTGACCTGTATTGATGAGCATTCAGGAAGCTCTTTAGACAAAACCATTCTTCCTTTCTACTGCCTCTTAGTATGTAAGAGAAGATTCAGATTACACACAAACTCTTAGAACATCTACATACTCCAAAATGTTTTGTTTAAATATTTGATAATATACACAGCTTACACAGTAAAGATTGGCCTCTTCCTACTTCAGCGTGTAACTGTACTCTGTAAATGCTGCGTAGAAGGAGAGGAAAGATAAGGCACTGAGAAATAGCAAAACCTGTTGCATGGGATTCAAATTGACGGAGGAATGTAAAACCGTATCTGTTTTCTGTACTAGCATCCTACATGGGAGGATACAACTTCAATTTATACAAGGGGATGGTTGGACAGACACATGACTCTACCACATATTGCAAGAGCATTTGCTGTACCAACCAGTGTTAAAAGGCAAAACCACCATACCCCATGTGGTAAACTTATGTCTGCCTCACACGTGCCATGCCATGCTCTGGGGCCTGAGACCACAGCAGTTACTTAGAAAATGCTTCCTCTTTTTATCTTGGGCTGAAACTGCAATTTAAGTTCAGCAATTATGTTATCATATGAATCTATCATCTTAATCATCAAAAGTTATCAAAACAAACAAAGAGTCAACAATTGTATGAAATCATGGAGGTATTTTCTGAATCTGTGTACGCCAAAAAGCTGAAGTCCTTGGCATGCTTCCTTAACTTAAAAAGCCTCTCAGGAAAATAGTAGTCACCATGATGACAGCATTACAGGCAAACCACAAAAAACGCAAAACAAACAAACAAACAAAAAATTACAGCAGATAAAACCAGAAGAAATAAGAAAAACACCACTGTGCAAATTCCTGTGGTTGAGAGAGTTGTCTTTTCAAACCAAGGACACTGAGAAATCAATTCTCATGTAACTGAACAAAGCAATGGAAATTAACTTTTACAATCAAGTTTCATAACTATTCATATTACAGCTTACCGGCAGAAATTCTGAATCTTTAGAAAAATAGAATATGAATTTAACTAGGGAGAACTGATCAAAACAATTTCTGATCAACCTGAGTTGTACAAATGATTTAAAAATCTTTCCTAGACATCAAAATAAAACACAAATGTTCAGCTGCAATAAACCTTATACAGTCTAAGGCCAGAACATAATATCAATGCTAGCGTGGTCTTAAGTACAGCACTGCTAACATTAGTTCAGTGTAGGTTCCAAACAAATTCATTAAGAAAGGAGCAAAATTACAAGGCTAACCAAAAGAAAACGAAGATGATATAAAAATACGATTTCATTTCCAGAGTCAGTTAAACACAGCCTTTAAAATAAAAAACCCTAAATAACCCTGGTGTTTTCATTAGAGCCAAGATGCACAAAAAACCTTCTAGGAACCAGATAATATGAAAGTATTTTAAATCTTTAAAGGAAAATGGGTAAGAAAACTCTCTTAAAAATAGCCCCTACAAAAATATCTAGTATCATCCCGCCAGATATACTACTGTATCTACACACATATCCTGTTTACCCCACATAACCTCCATTTTAAAGCTCTTAATATGAAGGAAATTTATCATGTGCAAACAAAGGAAGAGGATCACAGAATCATAGACTGGTTTGGGTTGGAAGAAACCTTAAAGATCATCTAGTTCCAACCCCCCTGCTGTGAGCAGGGACACCTTCTACTAGACCAGGTTGCTCAAGGCCCTGTCCAGCCTGGCCTTGAACACTGCCAAGCATGGGGCACCCACAGCTTCTTTGGGCAACCTGTTCCAGTGGCTCACCATCCTCACGGGGAAGAACTTATTTGTAGTATCCAATATAAACCTACTCTCTTTCTGAGAGGAGAACAAGCATTCTCCTCTCAGCAAACTTAAGTATGATGTCTCAGCCTTTCAAGACCTTGCATTTTAGGAGTAACACAGATGCAAGGGTCATTTAAACTTTCCAGCTGAGAATATGTCTCCTTTCTTGGCCATAAAACTAAATACTCTTAGGAAGGAGTTAAGTAATGAATTAAATCCATAATAAAATATATTGACCACTGTGGAAAAACATAGTATAGGAGAGTAACACTTTCTCTTCACTACCCCTTATCTTGCTTCCCCACACTATGAAGCCTGTCAGTCAGTGCTACAGAGGTAGGATTTGGTCTCTAATCCCATTTTACTCCAAAAAATTACCCAGTGCCACCTTGTGACGTATACTTTACATCCTCTCTTCTCACAGAGGGCTGAAACATACTTGCTGTGATCCAAGATCATGCTGCTATCCACAATAAGGTAGCAGAAGCATTTACTTTGTATACTCTATGAATGACTACATTGCATCTTTTACAGAGGGGTAAAGATAGTGTTACCAAATTTAAATGACTGGATTGAGACATGACATTTCAAACATGTTTGCACAAAATTTTACATTTTATGTTTTTAATGAATTTTAACTCCTCTATGAACACTTTAAAGACGTCTGCTCATTTTATGTAGCTTAATCCTGGTCTAATTTGCTATGTATTGCTATGGAGATACTTTGGTAAATGGAATCTCTATGTAATTACTGTCAAAATAATGAATTGCATGGGTGTTGGATTTATTTTTTTAATCAGTCACATCATATTGTTAGGTTTTACCACCCTTCAGTGTGCAAACTAGAAAATCAATATATAAAGTATAATTGTAAGTAACAGCTGATTTCCTTTATCAGAAGACTCAACAACAGGGCACAGAATAAGAAACTAGAAGAGAAGATAGGAAATATCCAGCATGAGGTATTCCTTTGGCTGGGGAATCTGAACGATGCAGAGGTCATCATGAGATTTGAAGAGTATGTTTTCAGAGCTTGATGCCCTAATTTAGGCTTGTAGATCCTTACTCATTCACCAAGCATATAAATTGATTTTAAAATATGGAGCACTCTCAGTACTCACTGCCATCAATACCACCAGATGGTTCACTAACCAAACCCTATACCCATTTCTTGATGCAAATATTTCAGTGCTTACACAGAGGCTCAGGACTTTAGAAAACAAGTTTGAAAATTCCATGCTTTCCTTCAGTTTTTGCAACACAGTATGTTCTCAGTTACATGAATATTTCATTTTGCTTTTATTCACGTAGTTACATTATTTTCAATATCCAAGCTATTTCTGACTATTATGGGTAACAGTTGTGTTTCCTCATTAGCAAAGCATATAAAGAGAACTTACAAACTAAAAGCAAATAACCCCTCATCCAAGCCTCCTTATATGTAGACTAAACAGCAAGTTTCAGCAGAAAATATGTAAAACCAAATCTAAAACATGAATGTGGGTGTGTTAAAAGCAAAATGCCAAATTTACAAGCCAGTGTTATACTTCGTATGTGCAGAATTTAAAAGGGAAAGTTGTGAAGCCAGACCTACACTCTGCATTCTCACAATCTAAGAATTACCAACAGCCATAAATAAAATAAATCTAGAATCTTTTTTTTTACTTTAAAAATGGGAATAGTTTCCCCAGCCTTTTTAATGGCAAAGAGCTTACAGCACAGAACTGAAGAGGTCTCGCTTCTCCACAACATGAGAGTTCAGATGAGTCAACCTCTGCCAACTGAATTTAAGGTATTCTACCGCAGACATATAGCTGATACTTACAATTCAAGAATATTGGCATATGTGCTGCAGCACTAATATTAATATAAGTAAATGCTAAAGGAATATCGATACCAAGGATGTACCTACATGCTTCCTTGCTTTTAAACCTACTCCCCCAGGTTATCTCCATATAAAATACCTACTGCATGTTTGTAGCTGCTCACACACACTGGTCTACGGATGAGATTATCAGTTTTTATTTATACAAATAGACTGTAATATCCACTTAGCTACTCAGGAGTGTAGCTGCTCAGGGGTACCAGCAGTGACACTCAGGAGTTTAGAACTATTCTGTACCACGCTGCTGCTCTTCAGACCTCCCTTTTACTTGAATTAACACCTGTGTGACATCCAAGAGGTTCACCCAGACGGGCTTTTTGACCTTTCTTTTACAATAGCTCTTCTACTGCTGCAGTACTCTGGTCGTCTGTTCCAAACAGTGCTGGAAGGCACCACCTTATCACACTACTGTCTGGACAGAATGTAGCACCAGAGCTTCCAATCAATGTAGAGGGTGATTTCAGCCCTTAATGTGCCTTTAATGCTTTAAACTAAGTTTTTAACTATCTGTAAGCTAAGCTTGGTTTAGCACACAAAGCTGGGGCTTTGATATCCAATTACCAGAAACATTCTCAAATACCTGCTACCCCAGTCAGGTTTCAAAATGCCTTTAAAAGCATAAAGCAGAACAATTTTTAAGATCCATGGATGATGGTGGCTTACCGATGTTTTCCGTTATGTAACAGCCAACTTCGAACTCTGACATAAGCTTTGCTATACAAAAATAGAATTATTCCTGCGTTCAAAGACATTCTGCCTTGAAGATTTCAGTGAAGGCAGTGTGCCTTCAGAAAGCAGCTGCGATAAAGCAGTTAAGGCTGTGTGGGTGTTGGTGATAGGGCTGTTAAGGTTACATGGGTGCCCTGAGTGTACATTTTCATATCACAATATGGCTGACCTGATTTTAGAAAAGACAGAAATAGCTGAAACTTCACGTAGCTAAATAAGGTACAAATCTTGCCATATGTAACGGGCTTCATTTGATTCACTGAATAACTCTTCTAAATTACTACATTACTATATAACTCCTCAAAACTATAAATTCTGGAATATTCAATATCACTTATTGTCAACTGCATTTCCTAACAAACAAACATACTGGCTCTGTTGTGAGTGGGCAGTAACAAGGCACTATGAAAAGAAAACATTTGATCATCATGTGGATTATAATCATATTGAGTACCACAAGACAGCAACAGAATATCACTCAGATTATTATAATAAATATTTGGAACTAAATAACTGATAACTCTTTAAGATCAATGTGTTACTATAATGTTAGAGACACACCAGATATGAGAAGTTACTATACAAAAGAAGTAAAAATGAAAACCGGTATTTTTCAGTATTTCTTCTTTTTAATACAGTCTGTATTTAAGATTCAGTGCTCATGCCATATACAAAAGACTTGTGAAGCAGTTGCAAAAAAAAAAGTATTGACTGGAATGCTAAAAGCACTAGTTAAATGCAGCTTTGTTGCACTGCACCTATAAACAAACTGGGCTATATTACAGTCACTCCAGTGAAGCTGAGGGTAAATGATAAGAGGAAGCAAACATTTCATACTGCATATACTCCATCTTTCATATAGAAGCACTTGATACTGGTTTTTCACACAGTAACTGTTATATAGAAACTGATGAGGGAAAGCCCATCCAAAAGTCTCTTCTGCCCGTGTGAAAGTGCAAAATGCAACTGCTTCTAATTTATATGCAGTTTCCCAGTTTTTACACACATGCAGTGAGCATTCACATAACTAAAGCTAAATACTGGTGGAATAAAACTCCCTCCTCTGTCAGGAGATGGAAGCAGAGACAAGCTACAAAGGAGGAGTCTGAAAATACTGCCTGGGCATGCAGGGACGGTTATTAGGAAAGGCCAAAGCTGAACAAGGGGTAAGATCTGCAACAGACATTGAACAGAACAAAGAGACCACTAGGCAAAAGGGGAACAAGGAAAACATGTGACTGTGGTTGAATAGAGTTGGTGATTTAGTGACAACAGATACAGAGACATGTTGAGGTGCCTGGTGCCTCCTCTGCCTCACTGTGAAAAGTGAACCTACAAGGTCTTTCAGGCATCTGCTTCTGGAGGGAAGTTTTGGAAAGGAAATACTAGCAGTGAAGGAGGACTGAGTCAATTGTTACATGAGAGAAATCTCAACCCACTCACGGGACATGATGGGTTTCACCCAAGCATGCCTAGAGCTGTCTTATGTCCAGATCCAAAAGGATAGCTGGAGAGTGGATTGCAACTAACATGAAAGACAAACGGTGAGTACAATTTTTGGGTTTGTGTTCAATCAGTGGGTGGGGGAAAGGAATGTCTTGGACCTATCAGCATGTTTCAGCCCTTTTAATTTCTGGTTCAGAGGACTTGGATAAGATATCCTTGCCTTCTAAAGGAATAGGTTCCATGTCAGTGCACTGGAAAAGCAAGCTCTCCTTCCGCATTTGAGGGAACACAGCCCTGTCGCACTGCAGATGTAAGCAGTCTTGAGATCCACCTGTGCTCCTCTGTGAGCAGGGCATGAGAGGACTACAGAGGGGCACTTTGGGTGGCAACTGGGATGAAGCATGGAGAACTGGCATGACCTCACCGATGTGTCCCCAGCACTGGGAAAGCAGATGTACGATCACAGAGCTGAATAAGCTTTTGCACTTTCTAGATCTCTAGATAAAGCATTCTCATTCATCTGAGAACCTGCTGTGCATCTTGTCTATAGTAGAATCAAGATTAAATTTAAGAAGAATTTATAAGTCTTCTGAAATTTTCACACTTACTAACATTCAAAAGGCTTGCATCAGTGATCCAGGGAAAGGGGAGTGGTAAAGAGGGAAGGTGAAGGGAGCGACGAAGAGAAGGCGAAAAGAGGAAGGGAGGAAGAGAGATTTATCTAATTATTAGACACACGTTTTAGACACTAACATGACACAGGTACTATAAAGATGAGCATTCAACAAAGAAATATGGCCTACAAACCAGCAGGAGGGTATTCAGATCTGGACTTAGGCTCTAGTCCCTATTTTCCTATGTGACTAAGACTTCAGTATCTCTCTTTCTCTTTGTAGCTATATGACAATCATAATCCTCTGCAGCCTTACCAAAGTGGAAGAAATTATCAGAGAGATTAATAAACCCTAAATTTCAGCTGTGAGTAAACAGCTGAAGACATGGTAAATAGGAAAGCATGATTTAACATGTAAACTGAGCTAAATTACAAACTAGCTTTTGCTGTCCACATAATACCCTGTTGTGATATACACACACAGCAAAAGAGAGGCACAAAAGAGAAAAAGGACAATGCTTTGAGTATTATCAGCTTCTAAAATGACTTTAAAATGTTGTGGGTTAGGGAGAAGTTAAAAGTGATGGCCTATATGTTGAAAGGGATGAGAGATTAGAGCATAGAGTACAGTAGTTAATCAGCTTAAATTTAAGAATTATTTGCTTAAAATTACTTTTCCCCCCAGATGCCTAAACTGTTAGGGCTGAAATCAAAACTGTGAGTTCATTCACCAGTCTCATTAAGTAGTCAGGCTGAAAAATTCCAGCTTCAGCCACTCCCACAGCAATGCAGAGAAGTGGGGAGAAGCCCTCCGTAATTGTGTATTTTCTCGGACTAAATCACAGTGAGGGCACTGCCGCAAGCCCCAGCTACCATCCTCATACCTGCCCTGTGTCCTCATGGCCTCCTGAGAGAAGTATCTGCATTACATCTTATCTTAATGACAAGATATGTGGTTAAACATACTTAAATTTGGTCCATGCTATCTATTGTTTTTGCAAACCAAATTCTATTACTTATATACTCCGAAATTTGGAACTCAAGTTACCTGTCTTATAGTCAGCACTGCTCCCCTTTTCCACAGACTGCTTCTAAACCTACACATTTTTACGAGAAAGCTGCACTAGACTTAATGACTGAAAAGCCCATTTTACTCTATATAAAGAAAATAATCTGCTTACGCTTACACTGTTTTCAGCCTACACAATCCTTCTCACAGTACTCATGATGCCATCCACCACAGTATTTCTACTTATCTAGCATTACGCTTAAAGACCTCATTTAACTTTCACCTCACTGTTACTGATCTCTAAGGAAAAGGCCACCTGTGTCTGAATTGTAAAAAAGTAACTTACAAAAAAACTTCTGCGTACATTTGGTTGTTGTGTTTTTTCTTTATTCTGACTTCAGCTACAATAGGAAGTACTATCCACACAGCATTCACCTAGCCCCCCCCCCCCCCCAAGTAATGAAATACTGTTTAAAATTAAGTAAACCTGAATAAGGAAAAGAGCCCTTCTAGATTTAATCCAAAATGTGAGAGTCTATGGGTTGTGTTTTAAATCCTTGAAAGAGATAAGTGCTGAGATGATGTTATTTCATTCAAGAAAACCTATTACGTAGGATATTATACAGTTACGATGGGACATCTTTATGTTGCAAGCTTTCAATACTCTAGGATAAACAGCTTTGTAAATATTCAATGAATATGATTTTACTCATAATCTTAACTTTTGCCTTTCTACCATGCATATCTAGAAAACTCTGTATCAATGAGTAAATTAATGTAAATTAATAAAGTAAATTAAACTGTATCCATTACAAGTCTAACTACTTGAGCGTAATTTCTTCAACAAAATACTTGTGAATGAAACAGGTCAAACTTTGTGGAACCGTAACTCATAGTTCAATTTTGTACAGGTATTTCAGGCTTGCTTGCTTTTCACATAAACTGTTTCAGCAATCTTTCCTATACATACAAATCAGTGTAATAATTATAGAGTTAATGTCTCATAAAACACAGTGTTTTACAAGGAAGAGCCCTGAGTTACTGCACCAGTTTTCATTATGTGATGATTACTGTTCAAAGGTCTAAACAATCATGAAACAAGGAAGGTTTAAACAAGAGCTTTATATTTTTAGTACATAAAACCAAAAATGCATCACTGTTCCACAATTTGAAATAGGCGTTTGGTGTTGTCTGCCCCTATTTTTTGTTGTTTTTTTTTTTCTTTTTCCCCTTTTTAAGAAAGCTTAAAAATCAATGACCTCAAGTTGAAATAGAGCCTGGAATAATTTCAGCCCACTCAAAAGCGCTTGAGGAAGTTGAAAGCATTTAAAAATCTATCAGCTATGTAATGAAAACTGCATTTCAACATGACATTTCCTTATTAACAGTGTTTCACAGTCTTTCAATAACCTTTTTACGTGACTTCTGCGCTTTTTATCTGTAAGCTATGGACATGCAAATCCTCCTCTGCTTTTCAGCAATAGACCATGAACAACTAGACACACAGGTCAGATTTGCAGCTGTATCCTTTTACCAGATATGAATATGCTTAATTGTTAAAACTCTGGAGAGGGTAAGTATCCTATTAACTATTCTCAGTTTTCTACAGGCAGATTTAACTGTCCATCAGCACACAGCACTAAGATATGCAGCTCTTAACAGAGATAGCTGAAAACCAGGGACAAGGTGTCAGCTTTCCTAAGGGCCCCTCTACAAAGCCTAGCTCTGCCCCAGTATCAACACTGAAGCAGAGCAGCAAGACAGTTTACACCCAAGCTGAGCCTTAATTAACAAGTTAGGTATTTGAATCATGAATCCAAAGTCTATGCCCATGGAAATTTATCAGAACAGGTTTGTTGCATGTGCAGGGGACCAATTAAGTTGGAAAGTCACGTGTGAGCAAATAAACTTTGTTTCCCTTAACCACAGAAGCTATGTAGGACTCTCCTCAGAATTAGACAACCCATTAATGCTGTCTTGTTCAACACAGACCGTGCCACACATGGGCTATCCTACTTCTGTGCAGTCAGTGGGTGGATGTGTGTGTCTGCTTAAGTTCCCTGGTGTCTATTTCTACAGGTGCTTCAGGGGACAGCTGCATTTCCAAGGGTACGTGGCACAGGATAGCCCCACAGCACCTTGGGTAACAGGAAGCCGACTGTTTTACGACTGTATTACGGAGAACTGCATGCTCCAAAATGTGTTGCCTAAAGAGGGGTTATAGCATAAAAAGCAGTCTGTACCTAGGTTTTGTCATGAGTTACAGTAACAGAGAACTACATGTGTTTGAAGCCACTGATTTGGCTTTCTGTCCTGGGTTCAGCAGTAGCAGTCATTTTTTCTCTTTCTTAGTAGCTGGTGCAGGGCTGTGGTTTTGACTTTCAGCCCGGGAACAGCTCTGATAACACCGATGTTTTTAGTTGCTGCTCAGTAATGTTTACTCTGACCAAGGACTTTGTGAGCCTCATGCTCTGCCAGGGAGGAGGGGAAGCCAGGAGGAAGCAGAGACAGGACACCTGACCCAAACCAGCCAAAGAGTACTCCATACACAGCATGTCATTCCCACTATATAAACTGGGGGCAGTTACCTGGAAGGGCTAGATCACTGCTTGGGTCAGGCTGGGTATCAGTTGGAGGGTGGTGAGTGGTTATATTCTCTTCCCTTGTTATTTCCCTTATCATTCTTATTATTGGTGGTAGCAGCAGTGGTTTGTGTTATACCTTAGTTACTGGACTGTTCTTATCCCAACCTGTGGGAGTTACATTCTTTCGATTCTCCTCCTCATCCCTCCAGGAGAAGGGGGGGAGGAAGGGGGGGGGAGTGAGCAAACGGCTGTGTGGCTGAGTTGCTGACTGGGCTTAAACCATGACACTTCCATATCTGCAGGTGGCTATTTCTTGAGTCAATGCAGTCATTCAGTAAAGATTCTCATGAATAAGAGTATCTGAAAATTGTGAAGCTGGCCCTGTAGTACACAGTGAAGATCCAGCTTACATAAAGTACTTTTTATTTGAAATACAATCAGACATGGATTTTCAGACAGGAGTGAATCAAGTGGAAAACAGCATTAAACATCTGTTGTGATCTTTCAGTGTTTACAGGAGTTAGTACACACAGGATCAACACATTAATTAAGAATGAGGTGATACTGAGCATTTCACATCCTCTGAGCCTCAGCTACCTGCAGAGCTGGATGTGGATGGGGAAACCCAAACTGCAAATTCAGTCATTCATCAAATCAAAATAGCAACTAGGTTTTATAATGTTGTCTGTATTACAAGAAAACTACTCTCTATAATCAGTTCTAACTGTGAGATGACTATAAAATTCAGCTGGAAGTAGTTTTCACTCCTTATCCTGTCATCAGGAATAGTACGTGGCAAACCCACAGTATCAAACTGTTCATTCTTACACACCCAGCATTTTACCAGAAATGGCTTTGGTGCCTAAATGAACTTAAGACAGAGTCCTATACAACTTAATGTATTGTCCTGACTCTCAGAAGAAGCTAACAGTAAGCCTCAGGATTTCAGGACTATTGGATGGGAAATAAAAATCCAAAACTAAACCAAACAACAAGAAAAACTCCACACTATGAAAACTTACTATGCTAGGGATAGGATGGAGAGTATGGAACGCTGTCTGGGGACAGGTGAGCAGCCCACAGAGAGTCTGTGGGTCAGGGTTAAAGGGAATATAGCTATGGGAGACATTACTGTGGGGATCTGTTACAGACCGCCTGATCAGGGAGAACCTGCGGATGAAGCACTCCATAGACAGATAGGAAAAGCCTCACGCTCACAGGCCCTTCCTTAAGCAAAGGAAGTCTTTATGTCTTGGTATGCTAAGTTTTACTCATTCCCCTATAAACCACTGGCAAAATGACACTGGCAAGAACTACTGGTAGCCCTTAACACCTTGCTTTATAATTTCTATCCATTCACTGCCCCTACTAGAAAATTTTATTTATTTATTTATTTATTTTCTATCCAGGTAGAATTCCTTGCTTTATATCACTGTATTCAAATATTCAGATTTCCGCACAAGCACAGCAGCTTCCAGGAAAGTAAATTAAAAACTGTACCTGTGCTGGTCTGTCAGCATTTCTAATAAGACTGTTATTTAAATTTAGCTTTGACAGCAAGTTAAATATTAGTTTAATTGCAAATTACACTCTAAATCAAATTTTCTAGTAGGGGCAATGAATGTTTGCTATTGAGTGACGGTTTAATTTATTTCTAACAGGGGCTTAAAAGGCGTTTCTTGCAATTGTAACTCGAAACAAAGTGGAACAGACTGAATGAAAAAAAGAACTCCTTTGTAGAGAATTTGGGGCATTAATAAAACACGGACTTAAAATCACAGAGACTCACAGGTTCTGAAATGTGAAGCCCAGAAGTATATTTTGAACTTTTTACAGCAGTAAAGAGAAAGAAGTGATTGAGCAGAAACATTTGAAAATGCCTTTATATTTCAAATAAGTCCCTGAATATTTTAATAAATTTCTATGAGTTACTCAAGAGTTTGAGGCCAATCCTCCATGCTGCTGCATAATGCTGCTCCTACTACTATTAAAGAAGACTGGATTCCCCAAGACATTCAAATATGAATTATCAACTTTCAGTGATTGCTAAATGCTTAATAAGGCTAGTTTCAAGATGTACCACCACCCTCAGATATTACATGCCCAAACATGTATTTGGTAAATCAATATTAAGTTTAAAATCAAAAAATCCCAACACACACGCGTCCTACTTGCCCTCTCCACCAAAGGAATACTACTAAAATTAACAGACTCTATAATAAATGGAGTGGAAGCAATAATGCCTCACTGGTGTCCCTGCCATGGCAGGGGGTGTGAACTAGGTGATCTTGAGGTCCATTCCAACCCAAACCAAAAACATGTGATTATTATGCTCCCCAAAAGACAAAACCAACTTTCATGTCCACACCACTGCCCACTGCTTCTAAGTGCAACATTCTGTATCACAGACTCTGTACCTCAAGAGTTTAAAAGACTGGGACATCATCTGGACACATGCACATGTTGCATAAGGAGTGCCTTTTCAAAGCAGTGGTGCCACTGCCAGTGTTCTGATGATGCAAATATTTAGGTGAATAATGGGGGAGGTGAAGGAGATGTATTCTTTCACCCACTACACCGAAGATCATGTTTATTAAAAGCACTAGAAAGTAACAGAAAAACCTGAAAACAACTTAACATCCCAGCAGCTCCAGTGGCTGTTCTATGTTTCTTTCTTTAACATTAACATTCTGAGGAAACTTCCACCAGTATCCACAGCAATTGTGCCTTATTTTTCCAGGGAAACAATTGAAATTCAAAAACTATGCAGTATCCATAGAAATACTTCATTCTTTAACTAAGAAAAGGTTTGGATAGACTTATTTGAAACTAAACTAGGAATCATTTCTCATTCTGAACTTAATTATTGTGAAATTATTTTACAAATGGAAAAACCTAAGTGCTATTTCTAACAAAGACTTAATAATGTTTTGTCAGATACTGCTCTCACTGTTAACTGAAATAAATTCTAATTTTATCCTTTGTGTTTAATCTCAAGAAATCAAACTTTTTATTATATTTACATTTGTACAATCTATCTGTATGGTGGCTCTTAATGAACCCAAAAGTAGTTTACTTATACCTCAACAGCAGTCAAAACTTTATTTCAAAGAAATAATTTTAATAAAGTTAACACACTCATTAACAGACTGAATATATAGTACCTGCTTATTTGGTATACAAACCATCATAAATATGACAGTTATTCCAGGAATTCTAATATTTGCAAAATATTAGCTAAGCTCAGACAATATTGTAGGCTACTGCTTAGTTTAATATTCTGTAATGAACCTTGAATAGTTATTTTCCCTGTAACTTAGAATTCTTTCTGAAGAATTCTCAAGAACATTAAGAAATCCTGCTGTTATTGTGCCTAAAGAGATGCAACTAATTTTTCACATACTTTTTCCTTACCTACTAAAAAAGGTAGGTAAAATGGAAGCCCTCAGTCATTTTGTGTCACATTTCTGCCGCCTTCATTCTCTGGTAGTTCCAAGAAAATCTAAGTTTTCATCAAAAAAAGATATTCCTATGTTTATGTGGAAGTATGAAATGCAAATTCCTAAGTTCAACATCTGAAAGGTTAAATAAAAGCAATCTAAAATAAAACACAAGCATTTTTGTTTGCCTATCTAGGAAAAGTAACATGCTTGGTACTGAAAATTCTATCCAGCAGATGCTGGCTCTATCTCCGCCAGGATACAGGAAAAGGAATCCTTACAATCTTGTTTCTGTAGGTACCACTACAGTGACACAAGGCAAGAGGCCATCTTGCTTGCCACAGCCTTATAGGAGTCAGAAGCAGAAGCTCCTCTCCTTACAACTACATAACCTATCAGTGCAATTGAAAACAGTCACTTTTCCAATTAAGTTTAAAGAAATACTACAGAGTTCAAATTTCCACATTCTTTCTACAGCATTGTTTGCTGTAGTGTAACAGTGATATAAAAGTACATCTTGCAACTAAAGATTAAAGCATCTATTATATGTGAATCACGACTGAAAATACAGCAGTTTCAGCCTATACACAAAACCAGTATTCTTGAACTTTGAAACAAACCTTGCAGGCCCTTTAGGGTTCCAAAGGCATATTTTAACATCTACTAATACTAAGAAGTTCAAGTCAAAACATTTCAGTGCTCCTTATGCTCCAGAAAGCCAGCTGCATATTGATCTCCCCCAAGGTACCATGTTTGTTCCTTACAGGTCAGAAAATTAAGAGACGGTGCTATACATGATATTGGAGAAACAGGAAACCCAAGTCTTAGTGTAACACTAAGGCAGCAGCATGTGTGCACTGCCTTGCTTCCTCTTCCCAGGTAGCTTGTAAGAGGCAGTCAAATGCGTGCTGCTCTCAGTGTTAAACCACTTACTGTCATAGAGCATATCAGCAACAGCCAGAGATAATGGGGTTAGCTAGCAGTTGAGTTTAGTAGGAGTTGAGGACTGTAGGAGACACACAGGAACTGAAGCATCAGCTGTATTTTACTCAAAGACTTGAAACACAGAGTAAAATTCCAAATCAAAAAGAAGTAAGGACACAGCACTATTTTTTTTCCCCTTTTGAAACAAAAGCACATTATCTGTGTAAATTTCCATTCTTATATCTATGTAGGTATAAATTCACCCTACTCTTCAAGCAAGTGAATACAACCACCTTTTTCCAACAACTGAATATTTTCTTATTCTAACAAAATAAATAAACAAGGATTGAGTTTAGCAACTGAAAACTCTCACCCTAGTAAAATTTTACAGGTAGGAGGACAGCATTTTTAAAAACTGTTGACAGGTTTACTTGGAGGGCACACAGGCACATCAGGCAAGAATATAAAAAAATGACAATCAAATCAGGAAAATATAATTTGAATACTCATGTTTTACTAAGATCAAACATAAAATATTTAGATGTTATTTCAAAATGCCTCTTTTGTTTATTATTGTATTTGCTTGCTCCACTGAAACTGATGTTAGATAGTATAAATACATAAAAAAACAAAATAACCCATAACAGAATACTGACAATATTTGGATGGCAGATATTGTTTCTCCAGTCTTCCTCTTTAGCTTCAAAAACTGCCATTACCAGAACCAAGAGGGTAGAAGAATAAACAGCTACTAAAGTTGTTGTTTGTTTTTTTCTAAATACTAAAGAAACAAAACATTAATTTCATTACCTTGGGAATTAAAGATTAAAAAGCAAATCATAAATTGTTACAAATTCTTTTCTTTAAAAATAAATTCATAAATTATTATGTCAGATCTGATCCTTAGCTGCATTCTAAGGACTCTAAAAAAAAATGCAAAATATATGTTCAAAAACTGTATTACAGCTGTTTTATCCAAAATCTATAGAAATGGTGTTGAAAGAAGAAAGCGACAGGGACCAAACTCAATTTTGCCTGCTAATGCCTGTTCCTGGTACTGTTACCATGGTTCACATAAAAACTTCATATGTATGCCCACAAAATTGCTGTCCTGACTTTTAGTTTTATCAGATTAAAACAAGTATGTTTATTTTAATGAGCAGAAGATTTGAAAAGAGGCCTATTAGGCAGAAGAACCATCATTGCATAATTAATGTATTATTTTACTGTCCTTACAGATGCGTTACGCTGTCATAGCCCAACAACAGTGGTTTGAAGAGTGGTAATTTTGCAGTACAAGAAAACCCATAGCTAAAGAAAAAAATTCTTAAATTTACAAATACAGCTGCAATACTTTTAAGAATAAATATTGTTTAATAACCTGGGAAAAGTTGAAAGGGTAATTTTATCTTTTACACAATGCCTTTCTGACAGAGAAAAAACTGTTTCTGAAACTTTAAAACTCTTTTGGAATGAAGGCAAAACATAATGTACACTTCTGAACAGTGCATCCCTTCAGGTGTCCTGCTGCTAAATAGTCTTCCATTACCTTCAAGCTAGAATGGCTCTGTACTGGAAGCAGCTGATGTTCTTTTGTGTCTACACAAACTACACCGTCCTTCCTGGTTATTTAAACTGAAGGTAACTGTACTTAATGGAAGTACCCAGTCCCACGACTCTCTTTAACATACCTGATGTTTCATTTCTCTATCAGCTATTTGCAAAGTCTAAGCTACACACTGATTTTGTGACTGCACTGGGAGTTACAAGACTGGTATGCAACTCAGTAAAGACATGCTGCACACGTGAAAGCATACACAGTCTTTTGAGCTCTTACTAGTAACTCCATTCTCAAAAGACATGCTGCTGCCACCTGTTTACAACACTACCTTGATTTGTGTTCCTGAAGCCAACCAGCACCACTGCTAAAAATCTCAGGGTGAATCAGTGTGAAATCTTCAGGCATAGTTTTTGTGGACCTATGCAGTAGGAGCCCCATGAAAATTATTTATTAAACAAACACACAGAACAATCTTGGATAGGCTTCTTTTTCTAAAAGAGGATGTTAGCAGTTGCCTGCACTAAATACAAACTACCTGCAGCAGTTGAACAGGTACGACCCCACCGGAGAAATGTCACTTCACTCCAGACTTCATGCCTAATGTAATACTGTAGAATTATTTAACCACAGAGCACAAAAGGGCTCATTCTGGAAGCTTAAGTTATATATTTCTAAGTACACAAAAATAAATGGGTTTAGCGTGATAGCCAATATCCATTTTCAGCCACAGCTGTTTCTGCCGCAATTACACAAGATCATCTAAAGTGCATTAAGATGCCCTTCTCTTACAGTAAGATAACTTAAATAACAAATCTTTCTGCATTCTGGTCCAATTATTAAAAGACAGTAGGAGCCTACACTTGTCATTGACTTCAGAGGGTAAGAAATGCTTAGCATCTGTGAAAAAAAGAGACTATCTTTTCTTGACTCTTTTCAGGTTTTGTTTTTAAGACTCCTACTGCAAAATAGTTCAATTTTGAGGGAATCTCTTCAGTATCAGTTCTGGCAAAGTTTCTGAGATCTACAATCAAGCCCATTTTTTCCCATTTGCACATTACTGCAAGGCAGATGATGCAGTTCAGAGCCATATAAGTGCAGCTGTGCAACTCCTTTGATTTCATTTGGCTTGCAGTGATAACTAATAAAATTCAATGGAGAAAGTGAAGACAGAATGCAAACATTCAGAACTCAGAAAAGAATCAGAGAGCAGATGCATGAGAACAAAAGAGATTTTGCTCAGTCTTCCACAACCATATGATGATACCAGGAATAAAACAACCTTGCAGCTTTAAGTGTATTTTGAAATGCATTTAATGGGTAAGATCCTTGAAAATAGTTTCATCTTCATGTGAAATAAATAACCATAACTTGCTTTTGTATCAGTAGGTTGATCATATTTATAAGCTTCACTGTTTATATTACTTATCATATGCAAATTTGGTTGTGCAAGTGGTCTAGAATTGCTTTTGCAAAATTATTAGATAACGTTAAAATCCTAGCTGTGTTCATCATTAGAATCACCTTAAAATATTCCACTGAAATATTTACTTGCTGGGAAATGCTGATTAGTCAGGAGCAAGATGTTACCTTGAAAGAAAGGGGCAGGAAGTGGGGGTGGAGGATGGGAAGGAGAGAGGAAAGGAACTTTTGGGGGATGAGAAAGGAGTAGTTGTTTTGGGTTTTTTTCACATAAAAGTACTACTTTGTTTTTGGGAAAAAGAATTCTTTTTGGAACCTCGCGATACAGAGAACTAGATTGTGCAGAGTTTAATTATATTTTAATACATCGTAAGACAGGAAAATAACCTTGTTAATCAGTGATGAGTAATCCTCAAAACATTAACTGAGCCTACACATCACAGCATTTTCTTTAATTTCTTTGTCATCAACTGCACATTAACTTTCTATTGATACATAAATATTCTAAGAGTACCCTCCTGAAGTAGAATAAATGTATACCATATTTCCATTGTAAGATTATTAATCAGGTATTTTTTTCCAGCCAGTGGGTGGTGGTGGGAGAGAGAAAACAAGCCTAACAGATATAGGTGTCTTAACTTTGAAACACATCTTAACTATAAAATACATGAAAAACTAGACAAAAATCCTCTGAAAGCCAAACAACATCCTACGTAACTCGTGTTATAGTCCATTAAGTATCAATACGTAAAATATTTACAAAAAAACAGCTAAAAATTTACAGCTATTTGCAGTATTTAAAATATGAAAATACAATGGCCTATTTCCTTTTTATACAGGAAAGTAAGTCCCAGCAGTAGCAAAAAAAAAAAAAAAAAAAGAAATATGAGCTCATGTAAAAAGTAAAGTTATAGTTTGGATATTACATCATTTACATTTGGATATTTACATGTTAAAATAGCTTTCTACTTTCATATAAGGATTTTCTATAATTAAAAACATTTTAATCCCAGGCTTCAAAGAGAGCTCTTCAGAAATAAAATCAAGATTCAACTCAAATCTCTAAGCCCCCTGACTTACAAATAACTCATATAACTTCATCAGCTGTAACATGACACTCAGGTGAGTGCAGTTAGTCATGCTCAAGGATATACAGGATTAGATCCCTCTCAGATTACACTTACACAGAAACAGGCTGAAAATTTAATTTCTAACATTCAAATGAATACAGCTGCTTATTAAAGCTACATTTCTCTGTCTGTTCTCCACATCCCCTGTGGTAAGGAAGTACATGAGAAAGGACTTCCCAGATACACAAGTATAGCAAGGGTGTAACAGGGAGCTCAGATGCCCCTTTCCTGCCCAAGAGATACAACAATTTTGTATTTGCCATACCAGACAAGTAGTCATGCTTTATGACCTCCTTTTGTGCAATTTTTCTTTTTTCTTTTTCTAACATCCCTCTAGCTAGAAACTTTTGGTATCTTTCACAGCTCAGAAGGCTGAATAAAGCTTGGTCCAACAAAGGCACTGCAGCAACACTGGAGCAAGGAGAAAAGGTAGGGTTTAGGGAACAGAAGACCAGGAGACAGAAATTTAACAAGATGAAGTCTTTCACCTAAGGAACTGTGGAAAGATGAGAGGTCAAGAAGAGATAGGTATAGCACCAAGCTTCTGTAAGTCATTCAATACCTGCTAGGATCTAGAAGCAATTCACTTTCTTTCTTTCATTTCTTTACTTTTGAAACTGCGAATGTCCAAAACCATGGCGAAATCATCTGATCACACGAAGACAGGCCAGGTCTGTCTTGGCATATTGACACAAGCTCAGTATTACCCTTTCCCAAACGCTGACTGGCTGCCAAGCCAATGAGGGAGCACTACACCTGTCATGTCTATGCTGCTCCATTACAAAGGGTATGCAGATAAAGAAGTCTTTTTTAGAACAACTTACTTCTAGAGACCATGTTAACTTACCATGAGAGTCTCAAAGATACTGAAGATTGAGTTAGTCTAACTCAAAAAATGCACGACAACATCCAGAGATAACCGCAATAGGAAAGGATTTTACTGTGTTGGTTAAAAAGATGCTCACGGAGAAACGTGAGCCGTTTATACAATATACATGTTCCTTCTACAATAAAATAAATCTCACTTAAGAATAAAAATTAAGACACAGACATGGTAACTGGGTAGCAATTCTTGCGCTGCAGAAGTATGGCTTCATTAAGGCTAAAATTAACAAGTGCAGCAATAAACAATACATCATAACTAAAAAGCTTTAAAAACCTAATCCTGATATAAAATCCTTACTTAAACAAGCTCCAAGTCTTCATTCAACTATTCTGAAGTATGCTCAGAACAGCACAACCTACTGAAAACATAACACAGCATCAGATAACAGTTATAATTCAAATCTAGGCAGTATATCAGACAGAAGGCATACTGATCTGTGCGGTAACCAAGAAAACTATCGCAAAACTACTTTAAACAGCCAAAATTACATAAACTCACTTCAGACAATACAGCTTTACAAGTATATGAAAACACAGAAAAACACTTCAATTTTCACTAACAGTGATGCAACAGATAGAACTGGAGAAAGTAAACTAACTGTGAACAGACTGCTGCAGAAAATGGTGGTACATGGCACATCAGACAGTATAAACTGCAGTAGGTTTTACAGAAAACAATATTATATCCCCCTTCCAGGCACTGTTTAAATACACTGGAGTCAATAGGGTATAGGACAGAATTGAAAGAAAATATCCATTAAAAGTAGCACAAAAGCTACTGTTGAACAACATTACAGTAAATGACAAGATGCCCACCAAAAGCTGTTAAAGCATGGATTTTCTTTAAAGCACAAAGCTTTTCTTGGGATTTAACCTGGAAGATAGGAGGGAGGGAACAGGTATTGGTATATAGCTACTGTATAATTAGTCAGATAACGCAGACAGAAAAAGGCCACAATCCGACTTGTGTTGCATGAAATCCACACCTGGCATTTTGGCACTGGAATTTCCTCTGAATAACCCCTAAATAACAAGAACCGTCTCTGACTTGAACAATCATTTCTTTTCACAGTAACAACTTCAGTATTATAGAGATAACAATCAACTTACTATATCCTAAAATACATTACTGCAACAATTACATTGTATTTCTCCCTTAGCTCTAGAAAGAACTCAACAAACACCAGGAAATACCTTGCTGAATTGAAGGATTAACCTAAAGAAGAGTCTCCTGCAGACCTGATCATGCATTCAAAAAGCATTGACTATTCTCTGTGCCACTGAGATTAAGCAGTCAAAGACAGACAGCTTATTGCAGCAGCATGAATAGTCACTTGATTTCCTTTACTGGGAATAGATTGCCCTGATTTCCAGTCTATTTATTTGTATGCTATACACACACTACAAGGTAATTAATTTTCCTGCTAAAAGCATAAATGACTTTCCTGGTCTTATTTTATATGACCCGAGGTCCAAATCACATGGGGAGATGCAGAGTGTTTGTGAATTAGCTCTGTATTGTCAGAAGGGAAGGTTCAGCCCTCATGAGAGTGGAATCTTCACCATATTAAAGTGTCTAACATAGGTTTTGTACCTATTTTACTCTTCTCCAGGTATTCAATCTGATACAAGTAAATGACAGGGGGAAAAAAGAAAAAACACCCTACTTTCCTTAAGGGACCTCTCTTCATGTACATGTATGTGCAATCTGTCCAAAATGTAGTCAAATGTTACTATTCCCAATTCATAAGAAAAGGGAAGCTAAAGGATTGTGAAGAGAATCATCAGTCATATAAAGTTTGACAGAAAGGATATAAAATCTGAATGTGAGGCTACCTTTATACATGTATTATTAACACCAAGAAAACATTATTTCCACATGTTGCTCTCTTTTAAATGTTATGGTCTAGTAGAGTTTGAGAAGTAATAGCTTGGTCTCCAAAACCTGTTTAGAAAGTAAAAACTTTATGTGAAGATAGAGGATAACTTGAGTGGGAGAGGGGGGAAGGGGAAGCAGGAAGACAGGAGAATGAAAGTAAATGTTACCGAAATCCTTCAGAATAGCATTCTGCATTAGCTAGTTTTCCCCTTCATCCACCAATCCTGTTTGCTGATCTACTATTTCAGTTCTTTCCACTTAATACAAACACTGAAAAGTAATGAGATTATTCCTCAATGACCAGCTATCCTCAGTTTCTAAGCTGCTTTTTTAAAGCATTAAAAGGCAAGTAATCAAATTGGGGAATTTTTAAGCCACACTGTCCTCCCTCAGACTGTATTTTCCATGGTCTACACACAAAGGCATAAATTATAATTTGAGCAAAGTTGCGCATTACCATTGACTTACTACAGAACCATCAAAGAACCACAGAAATTTCTGGCTGCAAGTCACATAGTCTCACCTCTCAGTAAAAATGTGGCAACTTCTAACACCAAATTAAGAGTTCCAGTGTAGCTGACTGGAAAAGATCACACCGACAGCCTTCCTGGTCGCCTCTTCCATTACTAAAGTATCCTCTTCACAAAAAAGATTTCCTGTGTCCAGCTGGAACTCCCCAAGTTGTAATCAATGGCTAGTGCCCCTTGCTGAAGTGTATGCCTCTACTGAGAAAAGTTTGGAGCCATCATCTGTGCCTCTCCCTTTGAAGTTATTGTGGCAAAGTTAAGATTGCCCCCTTACCCTCCCCTTCATCAGATGCAGCTCCCTAAAAATCCTAGCTCCCCAACCTTTCCCATCACATCAGTTGGTCTATGCCTCTGACTAGTTAAGTATTTCCCCACTGGACTACTTCCAGTTTTTCAATATCCCCTCTGTGTTAGGGGTTACCAAAATGAAACACATTTGTTGTCCAAGAAGTGGCTTTCACAGTTCCAAGCAGAGGTGGTAACAACGTCCTTCAGTCTGCTAGTCATGTTCCTCCTTCCTTCTAACACAGACTCATACACAGTTTTGTTTGCAGAAAGTACATCATCGGCTCATGCTCAGCTTAACATTCTTAATGATCACAGGTCCTTTCCAGCAGGACTGTGACTCAACCAGGTGTTTCTCAGCCTGGACTAACGCATGGCATTACTCTTCCTCAGAGGCAGAATTTCAGTTTTCTCTTTTTAAAATTTACAAATTCTAAATACATTCAGTCCTCAGTTTGTTCAAGGTCTCAAGATGCTTTAAGACAGAAGCCCTACTTTGGCCTTCCAAGCATCACCCTAATTAAGTAGCATTCACAAAACTGCTGAAGGTGCATTCTTTTCAATTATATCATTCAAGTCACTGAAGAATTGAACAGTACAAGTACCAGAATCAGCCTTTGACATATTCTACTTCTTACTGTCTGCTAACTGCTCAAGCCATTGAGCAGTCCTTTCAGGACTATAGTCCAGCCAATTTTCAGCCCATGCTTCCTCAGCCTGCTGCTGACAACAGTGTGCGAGAAGGTATGAGTCAATAAAGCTATGTTTATACCAAATCAAGTGTGCTCTACTTATTCACAATGTCAGACATTTCATCCTAGAATGAAATCAGATCAGCACTATCTGCACTTCAGATATCTGTGTTGACTATTCCTATTTCCCCGTTGCCCTTCATGTGTCTAGAAGCAAATGTAAACATGATGTGTTCTATGATCTTGCTGGGGACTGTCACTGACCTGACACAGCCAGCAGATGCTTGGACCGTTCCCCTTGTCTTTTGTAAAGACTGGTATAAGGTTAGCCCCTCCCTAGTTGTCAGGACTTTCCTCAATTACCATGCTTTTTCTTGGATGACAGCTGCCTTGCAATCCTATCACCTAAATGCACTCTTGTCTACCTTGGAATAGAGGCCCAAGAAGATGAATGCATCCAGTTTCGCTAAGCAGCCCTTAACCTGTGCTCTTCATGTTACTGCTCCTTGTCTGGGAACAGTGGGAAAAAAAAACAAAACAAACAAACAAACAAAAAGCAAACAACAGGAATTTTCTGCTTTTTCTATGTTGTCCACCATTAGATTGCCTCCAGCACTGATCCACAGACCCACATTTCCCTGAGTTCCATCAGGGAAATACTTGCACAATCCTCTCCTGTTACATCCAAGTTCAGCTCCAAATAGGTTTTGGCCTTTCTGATTTCAATTTGCCTTCTCCAGAAATAATGAAGGAGAAATTGAAGTTACCATATGAAGTACCACAGTAGAAATACATTCAACTTCTAGATCAAAACAGGCATAAGATTAGAAATCAAATTCTATATTCTTTGAAGGAATGGTGTAAGCTTTTTCTTCACTGCAATGAGGCATTACATGTTGAAACCTTCATCCAGCAGGGAATGCAGATGGCTAATTTCTGAAATGTCTCAGGAAGCTTTGCACAAAGAGAAATTAAAACTGATTTTCCCTACTATAAAATAACTAATGTGCCACAAAATGAGAATACAGCTGATGATGATCTTTTAGAATAACAGAAACACAGAATAGTTAGGGTTGGAAAGGACCTTAAGATCATCTAGTTCCAACCCCCCTGCTGTGGGCAGGGACACCTCACACTAAACCATCTCACCCAAGGCCTCGTCCAACCTAGCCTTGAACACTGCCAGGGATGTAGCACTCACAGCTTCCATGGACTACCCATTCCAGTGTCTCACCACCCACACAGTAAAGAACTTCTTCCTTATATCCAATCTAAACTTCCCCTGTTTAAGTTTGAACCCATTACTTCTTGTCCTATCACTACAGTCTCTAATGAAGAGTCCCTCCCTAGCATCTTTATAGCCGCTTTCAGATACTGGAAGGCTGCTATGAGGTCTCCACGCAGCCTTCTCTTCTCCAGGCTGAACAGCCCCAACTTCCTCAGCCTGTCTTCATACGGGAGGTGTTCCAGTCCCCTGATCATCCTCGTGGCCCTTCTCTGGACTTGTTCCAACAGTTCCATGTCCTTTTTATGTTGAGGACACCAGAACTGTACACAATACTCCCAAGTGAGGTGAGTGCTGCCTAATGACGCAGCATTAGGCCAGAACTGCAAGGACAGGCTGACTCCATAGTTTAACAACTCTTTCAAGAAAACAAATGCTAAGAATAAACATACTCAACTAGGAAGCAATACGTCAAGTATATTCAGATTCAAAAAAAATTATTTTACCTAACTTGTGTGTCTTTGTCAATTCTAATATAATCCTTTTCAGTGTTAACCTGAAGATTCACATTTTTCTTAAGCCAGCCCATTCATCCCTCACTTACCGTCACTGATGAGAGGAAGGACCTCTATGCCTATTTCTCCCTTTTCAAGTAATGCTTATTATTAATACAGATTAGGAGTAAAAAAAGGTGACTGAAAAAAAAAATCCATTCAAACTTAAGTCTGACAAAATAGAAATCTTCATAAACATCTAAAATACCAAACAGAAGCCATACAAATTAATATGCTTTTATGAAACAATTTTACTTCTCTGTATGCATACACGTGCATTGTTATATTCAAAGGAGCTACTGAGTTCATTAATCCAGGCATGAATTATGTGAACAGTTCAGGTAGAGCATTAATGCCTAGGTTTATAACAACACAAGATTCATGACATAAAAATATGTATATTAAAAAACAGTCTACCAAATGAACCAGGAAAACGTTAATACCTGTTACCATATGACTTCTTCACAGGGAAGGGTTATAATGAGGAGGAGTGTATGTGATTAGAACAACTAACAGTGAGAAAATTTAAAGGGCAAACACTCAGCTGCATAATTTAGACCCACAGAGAAGCTTGCATATTTTTTCCCTTTAACAGTTGGCCTCATAAATAGATTAACTATGCCTATAAATCTTGCATCATAACTACAGACTAACAGCCTACTTTACTGCATAAAAGGCAACAAAAAAGAAAAAATCAAGGGACACTATATATCATATATATATTCAAATTTACAGTAAGAAAATATAAAGTAGCTCCTTGCATGACCACAGATAAACTGAGAGGGAGCAGATACAGTTACAATCTCAAGAGAATCAGAAGCTAAACTGCATGTCGTGGGGATACTGGAAGAGTAAGCATCTCAGGAATCTCATCATAGATGAAAAGGGGAGGGAACACAATAATTTCTGTTCAGATTAAATGGATGACATCCAGACAGATTTCTTTCAATGGTTTTATTCCCAACACATAAGGCAATGTAGCTAGGTATGGTCTTCACAAACCAAAGCACACCAAAACTACCTGACAGTGGCAACGCTCTCTCATACACAGAAAATCTAGCAAGGTTTTAAGTACCGAACAATTTCTCAAGCCAAATAAGGGAACACAACTGCATATCTCCCACATACCACTTGTACAGAAAATTGTCATTTGTATCTGTTTTTTCACACATTCATGGAATCAACTTTAGTTCATTTTCTAAAATTAAATGAAAAGTGCTTAGTGGGCTTACAGTCAGCCTTGAAATATTCACCTATTACTAAAGCAGTAAGTATATTAGAGTCATTAACTATCTCTTCTTCATTTATGAAGGCACCGCTGTGGCATACGTTATCAATGAATTTATATTTCTGTTTCTGACAGTGAAACTGGCAAGTAAAAACTCCAGCACCAGCAGCCATGCTGATTCAGTATCAGCAAACAGGCACTGTGTCGAACCTGTTTGAGTAGCTATCAAATTTATAATGGACAACTGTCCATTTTCTATAGTTTATCATGCAGCCTCACCATCAAAAACCTCTAGAGGAGATGCTGGTGCTGCCTAAATTGTGGGGTGCTTCCAAATCTTTATAGACTGCGGTGGGGAGAAGTCGCTGTTAAGTACACCTTTTTGCAATGCTTTTAAATCCCAATATGCATCACAGTGGCATATCCAGCCCTACTTTCAGAAACAGCGACACTTACCTAGTGTTATATCTGGTTTTGTAATACACGGCTTGTGCACACAGAAAGGGCATAGGATGAAACTACACTTAATCTCAAGAATGTATTCGCTATTGTCCTGGTTTCAGCTGGGATACAGTTTATTTTATTCCTAATACCTGATGTTGTTTCAAAGCAGCCTAGAGGATAATTCTTAAAGATACCTATTTACATCCAGACTCTGGACTATGAAATACATAGAAGTGAAAGAAGTTAGAAAATTTTTCCATTCTGCTTTTTTCTTTAATTTTTCACTGAAAAATTGTTGAAAAATGCTTAACAATGAGAAGATAAACTAACAGATTTCCTAGACTGAGAGCCTGGTAATGGTTTGCAAAAGACCCAATTTAAATCTTAATTACACAGCCAGGCAAATAACTGCACTGTGTTTTACTGTTGGGGTAGATGGATAGTCATGACCATGGAATAACACTGCAACATGAATTGCAGGTTACAGTGATAAGACTACCACCCTAACCAGCAAAATGTCATTCCAGATTAATCAGATCATTATATTGGAGGGCACTACATACCTAAGAAAGGGAAGCTCAACACAGATTCCTAAGAGCTGGGACCGTGTGAAAAACACAAAGAGTAATGCTTTATGAGGACTTAAGGAAAAAGAAACATGACAACTGAAGGAACATAGATGAAATTTGATAAGTACTACACACATTTTGGAACAACTAATGAAATAGACTACAAGAAGCTATTTGCTGTATGGCAATCCAGACCAAAGAAATTGAGGGAATACTAACATAAGTATTTCTTGCATGCTATCAATTAGATAACTAGTGGTGGGTTTTCACTTACAAAAGCTGGTGGAACAAGTTGCTATTATTACCAAAAAGGTAAATTTCTGTACATAAGGAAACAAGACATCATACCACACTATGGAAACAAAGGGGACAAAGGGCTGTGACTGATCAAAGATCCCTGCCCTGTGCAGCCCCTGTTCCACACCCACATTGAAGGAATGTTCAGAAGAGGTAAATTGAGCTAACATGACCTGAAGGCTCAGGGGAGAATAATGATGTGATTAATCACAACTGCTAAAAAGGAAGCCAAACTCATCTCAATGCCAAAGGAAAACCCAAGGGTGCCTTTGTTTCATACAAACTGACTGTATCAGCAAGGTATTTCAACTGTTTGTGTAACTGCTTGTCTCTGAATGTAAGGAATGCAGACCCAGAGCAAAACAATATCAGTTCTGGGGTGCTTCTGGTTAAAATAACATAATATACGCATTGGATCTGCTTATAACTCTAATCAAGAGCATCTTTTACTCATATAACTGCAAGAGGTATTTAGCTTAAAGCTTTGGGCTTTTCTGCAGAGCCCAGTCATCCCCTCAGCAAGTGACCTTGCCTGCTGTGATTCCACCTACAATTAGTGACTGCTGAAGTGCCAACGCAACAGCAGACTCCAGGCAAGTGGGCTGAGCTGGGACACACCTCCTGCCAAAGGAGCCTCACTTCCCAGCAGCTGCTAGCCTTGAATTCCAGGCACAGGACAGATCACCCTATTAGACTTGCAGAGTGCTGGAGGAAGGAGTATTTCCCCCATTGTGGAGCTTGCTGGATACCTTTATATGAATTATGTGGAACACTTAATGAACCAAGTAATCACCTAGTTTTGTACCAAGTTTGCAAGACCTCAGTACTGAGTGTTGCCAGGATTTTTCTGTCTGAACTTTTCATGATCTGCCTGCAGCTTTGTTTTACTTGGTTCAGCTGTAACAGCAATTTTCATAATCCAGCAAGTGCCTATGGCTAACTTGACTATAGTTTATACAGACAGAAGTATAAAGCAGTCATTCTGTCCAGAACAAGATATTTAATGCGACTGACACAATGAGATACAGACCTGTCATGACAGCAGTGCCCTTCAGAAGTGAAGGCAGAGTATCATAGTATAAGCATGAAGGGAAAAGAGATGGGCCACCAACTTGCCCCTGGAGACCCCACATATATAAACAAGGAGACCCCACAGCTATAAGCAAATCAGTGAGACCAGCATGGGGGGCATACATGTGGTTAAGCCCAATATAAAAAAAGCCAACCACAAACAGGAGAACTCTTGTGAGAGCTGCAAGCTTCAGCTGACTTCAGCATTCCTTTCTGGTGACTGGGGGATGCTCAGCGCCATGATGGTGAGCATACTCTAGATAATCAGATGCACATTTATATTATGTCAATTTTATAGTGCAGCTGCTATACTCCACTAGCTGTAGTTTCTAATTAAATTGAGACTTGAGTGCATTGTTGTGTCACTGTACTAAATTAAAAACCCCTGTAACGTCAATTAAACTTTGTACTAAGTCCTCCACATGTGGAATATCTAAAGGACCATGGTTGAAGAATATTGCACTAGACAGGTCTCAACAATCAAAACGGGTAACATCTTAGGAAAGATTCCAAAATGCAAGTCACTATCATCTCCTCATATCTATCCCTTAAATAATAAGAAGTAAATAAGCAGAAAAAAAAAATAAAAAAAAATCTTTCAGTGCAATCTTTTCAAAAATAAAAAGGAGAAAAAACTCCTCAGGACCTGGATTAGCTGTTTGCACAGAAAAGGAAAATGTACATACAAAGAGCAGCAGGGAGCCCATGCAAAAGGCTTCACTGTTACACGTTACAGGACATACACGTAAACCTCCCTCCAAAACAGTGAGTGATGTTCTACCAAAAAAGCAATGTTAACACTGAGGGAAAACAATTAATTATGAATTAAGCAGTTAATTTGTCTAGAACTTTACTATGAATCTTCAAATCTTTTTAAAGATTAGTATCTTTTACTGGCCTTTTATCCCTTTACACTGCAAAGATTCTCAGAGACAACTGTAAGTTTCTGTCACCAGATATTTCAAAAATAAATGCTTAATTTTCAACACGGGGGGGGACGGGGACAGGGACGGGACGGACGGGGACGATGACACTAAACCAAAAACACAACCCCCAATTTATTGTGTGATTCTAGACTGGTTTAGTGTTATCATAACTACATAGCTCACAGGCAAAATTAAGCTTATTTGGGTAGTAATGTACCTGAACTCTCAGGTAAAGACTGAAGTTTCGCCATAGCTGAGCATTTGCTGAGTTCCAGTTTTCTTGTTTGGGAATAAACAGAATTGTAACATATTTTATCAAAGTGTAACATGCACAGCATTCAACTACCCAGGAAGTATTTTTTCCTTGGAATACAAAAGATTTAAATTACCCCCCGAAAAATACAATTCCACTTATCAGTAAATGCATCGGGAGTAGAAAATGCCATCATGTGACAAAACACATCGATACAGATGGAAAAACACATAAAATTACATAAAAGGAACAAAAATTGCTAAAGCAATCATAAAAATTAGATCTTCAAAAACCCCTTTTAAAACTGAAGTTGTAAAAGCAGGCTGCATGAAAAGTACTGCCAAGACAAATTAAAGGAGAAGGGTCCAGAGAGTGCTTTCAGTGTTTCATTTCTAGAGAAGAGAAGACAGAAGTCACAACAATCACTACGTGAAGTGTTCACCGGTTGTTTTTTTTAACAGCGCTTTCTTTTATCTCTAGAATAGGTGTGCTGGTTTTGGAAGCCATGGCACTCACAGCCTCATACACTCTCTATGCAAATTAAAACTACTATTGATGGATATTGTTTTATTCAAGCATAGAAAGAGAAAAATACTGAAAGCAGGTAAGATAGCTAAGCCTCAGGAACATAAAGTACACAGAAACATAACTGTGACTTCCTTTATGACAAGCTAGTGGAGCAGGGATGGGGATACACACCCAAAGCCACCACTTCCCTGTACATTTAAATAGGGATGTTACATTGGACTTTGCATCATTCGAAACACTACAAAAAAGTTGACTAAACCGGCAGCTTGAAGTATATTTTTATAGCAACTGTGCTGAAGAGTCTAGTTCTTGAAAACAAGTTGGCAAATTGATCCAACCACCCTTTGCCAAAAGAGAAAACAACACACTCAACCTCCCATAACACAAAGCTGCTTCTTATCTTTTCAGACAGTTATTTTTAGCTTTCCCAGCTTCCCCCAGCAGCATTCCCCACATGGGAATGCTTAAGTGCATGTCTGTCAGTACAACAGAAGGAGCTGCATCAGATACAGGAAGAAGCACAACTTGACCAGCTACTTCTCTAACTATTTTAAGTTCATTAAGATCTCCCTCTCAAGTGATTAAGAGTGACATCCTATTTCACTATGCTGGTTAAAAGACTTGGGGTTTGGTGTGAAAATACTTTACATTTTAAAAGGCCCCAATGAACGATGGCAGAGGAAAAGAAATCAACAGTGTTAAAATGTTACAAATGTAATACATTAAAATGTTAAGAAATTTAATACAATAAAATTTAAATTTATTAAAATTGAGATCAGTATTATTACTTTCTTATGGTATCTTTATTCAAAGTTTGAAATTCTTCCAGTATTAGCAAAAGAAAAAAGTTAACGCAGAAGTGCTTGTGGAGCAGCAAAAAGTGTGTTCACACACTGGCTGCATGCTAAGAAAGGATATTTTGCCTTTCTTTGTGATGCCCTTTAATAGTGTTTTAAATCAGCATTAGACTGAGCTATCACTAAGTGGCATTCTACCCAGCTTCTTTGAAATTCTTGGCTTTGAACTACTAATTTTCAACATTACTTTAAGTCAAAATAGCATCATATTTAACTCTACTTTTGTTCTGATAATTAGCATTTTATTCCCTCTTTTCAAAGACGGTTTTACTGTGAGGATATATTCTCTCCCAATACTTTTCTATCAGACTAAATCTTCACAGAAGCCCTTCCACTCCCAGCTCATTTCAACCAATCCCCAAAATACATATTTTGGATTATGACCACAGTGAAGTAATTTTTAGTTTCTTCATACTGCACCTACTATGGCTGTCACCTCTTTCGCGTGACTTCCAGGATACAGGTTTCTGAACAGACATTACTTATCTAGGTCTCTGGTCTTGTAAACCACCATTTCCTGAGAAGCACAACACGAGTATGCTCATGGCTGCTCTGGAGAGCTCTGTGAAACCAGTCCCAGACTAAACCAAGAACTTGAGAATCCTATAGAGCAGGGTATATAGTTGCTATGTTAAATTATTCCCTTCACCAGCAATTGCAACGATGCTTTTCAAAACTTATCCATCAAAGTCCCCATTTCCAGTAGTGGAATCATACATTCCAAAAGCAGTTCCCATCAACTGGAGGACATATTTGGGAAGCAATAGCTGTACTCACAAAGCTCCTTATTTCAACAGTACATTGGTCTATCCAGCAACATAGAAGTATAGTATCCACTGTATAGACTTGTACTATTAAGTTTAGTTCTTACCTAAAAATCAATATATTAATGAAAATAGAAAGATGGCAAAAAAGAAGAGTATCATCTCTCTGGAGTATTCTAAAACCTCACCGGAAACAAGGGAGTTCTGTAACTAAGGAAGTAAGTATACTGACATGCTACTTAGAGAGACAATGAAAGAAATATATATTGATTGAGTACAATTGGCATGGGTCTGAAATAGAACTGCGAAAACTTTTAAAGGCAGAGATAAAGCCTGATGTTTGAGGGCAAGCGAGACATGAATGTATTGTAATTGAACCTATTTAGAAAAGCTACAGAATACCCAAGGTTACTAGAGTAATTACTTGTTCCTATAAGGCAAGAATGAGATTTTATTTTTGTGAATATCACATATTACAATATGTCATGCATTACATTAGGGAAAATGGCTGCAAAAGTCATTCTGCAATCAGAACTGGGGCCCAATATTTGGATGACTGTATGAAATATCATGACCTGCTGGTCAGACCAGATGAACTCACATGTCTCTTCTGGCCTTAAAACCTTAAAAAATCCTCTGAACTGAAACATCCATCTAGATAAGTTATTTTGTTCTAAAACTTCCATTTAAAGACATGGGAAAAACAACACGGCACAGGAAAGAGAAGAAATTAAATCTTTGAATTTCTACAGTCACTTCTATCTGAAGTTTTACTTACATACACATACGCAAGATGTGCATGACACACACAACCCCGTTTCCAAAGAGTACTAACACCTCACATACAAGATCACTTAAGTCATGTTTATCAGACTAGTTTTAAACACAATTTGACAGACAAGTAGCTTTCTAATGGGAAAACTGATAAATATTTAAAAGTAATAGAAGCTACTTTATTAAAAAAATGTGAGCATTATAAATCCAAAATAAGTATCTTTATTTGAAATAGGTAGATAAAAAGGATTCAGAAGAAATATTAAACATTACACAACTTTTTCTTTGCATAAGTTTTCTGAAAAGGAAAGAGCTGTCCTCTGAAACAGCCTACTACTAAAATGGTAAAGGAAACGAGTCACGAGCGAACTAAAACAAATGTATGATACTATTTCTGAGCGGAATATAGTTGTTGGTGCTTCAAGATGAATCTCACTCTTAGGAATTCATTTTATCTTGTGTCCTCAAAGTGTTTTTATTAAGAGAATATGCCAAAACAAGCCTCTGTTAGGTCACTGTCACCACATTCCTCCTCAGCTTCCAAGGAAGCAGCTTCTGTATGCACAAGAACCAAAGTATTGTGTATGACATACAGCTGGAGACTTCTAGGAAACACATTAGCTTACACCATGCTTACATCTACATGCTCACTCAACAGATTCTTCCAACAGCATTATCAATAGCTCTCTTTCTAAAATTTCTTTAACACTGAGTGGGATCAGAAGTCTCTTGCACAGGTGGAAATTCCCAATCAGAAACGTATCATGCTTTTTGTGGAAGAAATAGTTGTACCTATCACATGTGTTCTCATAAATCAGAGTCCCGATATCACACAGTGCTTGTTGACTATTTTTCCCATATTTACAGAAACAAACACAGATGACAAAGCAGAAACAAATGCCCTTACGTTTTCTAAAACCCATGAAGCACTGGGCCAAATGAGTTTGCCAGTACTTAAGAAGAAAAAAAAAAAAAAATCCTTTTTCATACAGATGTTATAACACTACTTGATTTCAGTTTAAAGAACTGGATGCAGACTGCCTAAAAACAAAAAGACAGACAAAAAAAAGGGCCCAACAGCTTTCACTTTCTCAGAAGTTATTAACCCTTCCTCTTCATGAGGACAGCTCGAAAACACTGAAGCCAAAGCTCAGTGCCTGACATTTTAACCTCACGATTTCTCAGACATACAGTGCATGATTCTGACCTCTCCTCCAGCTGTGTCAGCTGACCTTTTAGAAAGTTAGCAACAAAGAGAAAAAAAAACAAAACCATGAAAGATTCATTCTTTATCCATCACTTCTTCTCAACTGCATCTCAGAAGTCTGAAACCTGAAAGTGATTCAACATGCATGCCAACAGGTAAAATACAAAACATACACTAAAGGAAGGACTTTGGGGTTTTCAGTTCCTAAAATCAACCTGACTTGTCAACATCAGCATACAGGCTTCAGTTTCTACTTTGACAGAAATCTCCCGCTTGAAAAACACATGGGCTATACCTTCTGATCCAGTCATGACCAGCACAAATGCCACTTTACGTTTGACATAGCAAGCACAGCTTTTTAGACCAAATAATTTTTTCAGACCAAACAAGTCTCCTCAAAATAAGAATGCACATGGGTATCTGTTCTTCGAGCTAAGCACTGCAAAGCTTCACTTTTTGTGAATTTTGTGAACATTTATGTTTCGCATAGGAAATTTAAGTAGAACAAATGAAGACAATGTCTATGACTTCTCTGCATACTCCATGTATCCCGCCCTCTTCAAAGACTGCAAATACCTATTACAGTCAACAGTACCATAAATACTGCAATCACTCAAAGATACCATTCTAGTTATTTCATGAGAAGTAACACACGAAGGTGCCACAAATGTTTCAGAGAATTAAAAAAATAAGGAAACTTCTTAACATCAGCACAGATGAAGAAAACATAACCAATTTGATTCACTGATTATGAACTCACCTTTTTCTTTATTAGCAATACTTTTGACTAATTGTCTGTGTTCCTATTTCTAAAACTCTATGTATATTTTCACCTACAAAGGGCACTAACACAAATTCACATGCCAGGCAGTAAATCATTCCTCCTTCTAAAAAGCAGAGGGTTACTGATCTGAACCATCAGTTAGAAACTTACTTCATTTACTCCCCTAATACCCCCTAATGCAGAATCAGTGTCATGGATTTCAACTGCCTGAAGCACACGGTGATGACCTGACCCAGAATTGTTCCGACAGAACATTACAGAAGTTTGTCAAGACACACAGCATTCTGGGGAACAGAAAAGGCTCAAAAGCAGGTTTGTGTGCATTTGGTTGTTTTGGTTTGTTGGCTGTTTTTTTTTTGTTTGGTTAGTTGGTTGGATCTGGGTTTTTTTTTGGTTGGTTGTTTCTTTTTTTTTCCAAAATCTTTACTACACATAAAAAAAGAAAAAAGAATATTGAAGTTTACTTAACAACAGCTGTGAAATTTTGGTACTCTGTACCCCTGTAACTCAAGAGATTATCCTGTTAGCAGTACCTTTTGTTAGCTGGCTAAGTTGTCCTTGGGGATAACAGAATGCAGAATTTCTTTGTTACAGGCTCCTTCTTGCTGGGGTTCACAGGCATCGGAAATCACTTTGCTAATATTTTACTACTTAAAATCCACCTAATCTAGTCGATTCAGCACCAATTCACCCCAGTACTCAATTCACTGATTTATGGGGATGGAAGGTTCAGCTGCAAAATACATGACCAGGTATAAACTATTAATATCACCACAAAACCCAACAACAGAGAAGAACTCTTCACTATTCAATACTGTATTTCACACTGTAAAAGCAGACGCAGCATTATCTTCTGCCTATGTAACTTCCCTGTGCATTTTTTCAACATTAGAGAGTCAAAAGCTAAGGTAGATATTTTTCCTCAAAAACACAGTAACACAGGTTGAAACACTGGCAATGAACAGAGGTACAGGCTGAAACATCACTGGTACGTGACCAAGCATTGTTATTGTCCCACAAGAGAATATGCATAAAACCATCTAAACCATGGGTAATTCCAATACAACAACATGCCATGAGTCTTAAGACAAAACTCCATGCTACAAGCTTGCTGTCTTGCACTCCTCTTTTCAGAACCAGAAAATACAAGTAACTTTTACCACCCAAAAGAGACAACCTGTACACATTAAAAAGAAAAAAAATAAAAGGTCATAATTTTTATAAAAGCCCAAGGACTGAACAGCTATTATTCCGATGGCAATATTATAAGCTGAATTCATGCATTGATTTTACTAAAGAAGCAGTGAATGATCACAACTTTATAGTTGGAGAACCAACTTAGACACAATCAGCAAGGAGAAAGCTGACTAAAAGAAGGTATCTTCTAATGTCTCTCTTTTGGATACATACTGCTGCTGTTGAGCCAAATAAGGGAGCGATGGAAACCAGATGATTTCATGAACTGGGATATTAACCATCTCCTGATGTACAAAGAAGCACTAACCAAAATCTCATACACCAGGCCCACAAAAATTTATAGTGAAACGTCCAAACCTGTCTTATAGGAATCAAGCAGAGAATCACACTAAAGACCTTTCTTTCCGAAATTTCTAATACCTTTGATTTTAACCATATGAGGTTGAAATACTCCGTCCCTACTCAAGCTTGTCCTAAAATAATCTCACATCAAGTTTAAAAAAACAAACAAAAAACATAAACAAAACAAACAAACAAAAAACCCCCACATATATGTTACATTTTAAAATCCTAGGATTCTTATAAATCCCTTTAACTAAAACGTCTAGGACGACACATCTTCTTCACAACTACTCATTTGTCTATAGTTTTTATATGCCATGGTTAAATGCTCTAAGTTCACATGCAGATTGCCAACAAGAACAGGAGAGATCTCTGAAAACCACCATTCACAGTAAGAGTGAAAATGGAGAATAACATGAACAATTAGATTATATTAAATTCATTGTAGTACAGCACATGGAAGTATACTGAGACACAAAGAAATATTTAACATCTTTTGCAATGTGCGTGCGTGAACGAAATTGTTCAGACACCACCTATGAAACCTTTGTAAAAAAAGACTAAATCATATTATTGTTTTTCTAGCTTGCAGGTGAAGCACTTACATACCTGCTCTTTAACTGAAGCTAGAATGGCAGAGGTGGTCTCAGTTTCAGAGCCATCACCATTAGATGTGTTCAGCACAGGACTAAGGGAACTTGTCTTGTCAGAAGACGAGGGCTGGTCTGGAACAGGCATAGTTTCTGCAGTTGATAGAAAAAACAATGATTTTGTTATTATAAACCTGATACGTATCATAAATCATATGCATATAACAAAACTAATTCAAGGAAAAAAGTGTAGAACATGCTTATGTTCTGTAATATAGAATTAATCTATCACTTATTTAAAATTAAAACTAATTATAAAATGATAAAAATTAAAATTAATTATAAAACAAAATATTAAATGATCTCCCAGTCTTATTCCAAAATATTCACCACAGTACATTTGGAGAAGATTCAAACCATTTACAGCTATGATTTTTGCATAGTGTTCCAGTGGCAGCATCCAACATGAAATTACAGTATCATGAAAGTAATGAATCATGAAATGCTTTGCAAACAGAAACCCAACAAATTACACATGACAGAAAACTAAAACATCTAATGTTGACTCTAACATGATGATTATTTAATATTTATTATATTTTAAGCCTAGGCAACTAGCTTTGCCTTTCTTCTAGTCTACAAGGTGATTTTGACAACATTTTATCAGAGTATTTTTGAGAAAAACAGCATACCAGTTGTTAAGCCATTTTGAGACATGTTACAAAAAAGATTCTTAGTACTGGAAGGCATTTCTAGTATTCATTTTTAGAGAGCAAAATGCCTGTGTGACTGTGGAAAAAATGTATCTTTCTGAAGGCTAAGTTATAGGGTAGCATCTCTGTTTAAATGTCACTACAGGCACATCTCAGCAGGCAAGTTGTTCCACATTCCAGAATTCAAGGAGCAGAGAGGCAGCTTGCATGTTTATGCACAGGCAAGTTAGGATAAGGTCACGTTCATGTGGGAGCTGGCCAGAATTACTCTGTGGAAGAAAACTGACCCACAGCCTGACAGCTGGATGGGCCCCCTGAAGAGCAGTGGGGATATTCAGAGGGATGTCACCAGAAGGGTCGTATATGCACAGGACTCTCCATTCACATCAATGGCAAAAACCCTGTCCTGGCTCCCTTCTGCTTTTCAAAGCTCATGTTTTCATAAAGTGTAACTTTTTCTGGATGAAATAAGAAGTCGGAAAAGAGTGGGAAAGGGTAGTTGGTAAAAGCAAATATAAAATTTAATACCCACAGCAAGCATCCCCACATCAGTCTGCCATAGGGCTCTAAAAGAAGGGGAGATGACTCTGAAGCCACAGTGCTACCCAAGAACACTCACTCAGCTCAGATAGGTAGCTTTTTCCTAAATCTCCCTGAAGCTCAGGGCACTGCCATAAATACGTAAGACAAAAACATGAAAATACAGACTATTCATCAAAAAGTCAGTTATTTCTCCTAAGAGAAATCTCTCTAAATCTCAAGCCAAATTAGTTTATATATTGAAGCATGATATTAAACATAGTTTTAATTAAAGACGCTACATATTTTCATACGGCTTCATTTCACAGTTTTTGTAAGCATATCACCTGAAGTGGCTCTGGCAATATCCCTGATCAGATAAGTACACTATTCAAAGTTTATCTTTAAAAATTGAGATGATATACAAGTGTCTGTCACAAGTGCAAGTATACTGCACAAAACTTCTATATGATTCCAATACATCAATCTTAAAGGACTTTTGAGCTGTATTTTCCCATTTTTTGCAAGACAGGAATCAGCTTGTATTGTAACAAGTTACGTAGTTTGTGGCACACTCTTTAAGTTGCTACTGTGTTGTAAAGTACTACATAAAAGACACGCACACACATTCATATACACACTTATTCTATTACCTTACTTTCTAACAGTCTATTTTTTAAATTATTAACTGCCATATCATAATAGAAAACATTTGCTTCTCAGTATTGTAAGCTATCCAATAAAATAAAAACCAGCCTAACAGTTCCAGAATAGCTATAAAAGAGAGACACTGAGGTGCTGAAGGGTGTCCAGAAACGGCAACAAACCTGGTAAAGGGTCTGGAGCACAAGTCTTACGAGGAGCAGCTGAGGGAACTGGTGTTATTCAGTCCAGAGAAAAGGAGACTCGGGGGGACCTCATCGCTCTCTACAACCGCCTGAAAGGAGGCTGTAGCGAGGTGGGGGGTGGTCTCTTCTCCCAAGTAACAAATGAGAGGATGAGAAATAACGGCTTCAAGCTGTACCAGGGGAGGTTTAGACTGGGTATCAGGAAAAATTTCTTCACAGAGAGGGTGATCAGGCATTGGAACAGGCTGCCCAGGGAAGTGGTGGAATCAGCATCCCTGGAAGTGTTCAAAGACCATGTAGATGAGGCCCCCAATGATACGGTTTAGTGGTAGTCTAGCAGTCCTGGGGTAATGGTCAGACTTGATCTTAAAAGGTCTTTTCCAACCTAGCTGATTCTATGAAAACACTGGAGCGCAACACTCCTGCCTATCAACTGCATGCCCTGTAAAGTCCAGCTGAAAACTGTGCACAAGAACAAGCGAGACCACAGCATTCAGGAACATGAGTAAGGACACATCAAGCAGTCCTATTGCCCTTGCAGACACCCTCTCTAGGCAGTCAGAAGCCATGCTTCCCAGTCAGGACAGCTCACAAGGGAGACACTGGAATTGCAAGAGCATGAGCTGTGAAGAACTGCCTCCCCAAGCCTGCACTGGTAGTGGTAGAAATATCAGAGCTGTGAATGATGCTCTGATAAATAATCTCAGACACAGTGTCTGAGAGCAGCTCCCTGATGCGGGACTACTTTCTCTGCAATTGTGAAGGATCTTCCAGGAAAAAGCCCCTTTGTCTGCTCTGCTCGTCCTCCTGCTCCTCCAGGCAGCCTGACCCTGGCAGGGAGACTCCGCTCACTCCCCTGCTTCATAAATACTGGCCTGAGGAGATAAAATCCAGCAAACTAAGCCAGACTAAGTCAGCAACTCCTTCCTCCTGCTCCCAGCTCCACAAATCATTGTCATCTGAGGTCCATTTAAGTTCTTCACCTGACAAAATGACCCACCTGCTGCTCCCAACCCCAGCTCTCTACCACAGCACACGGTTACTGGACCCGACTGGAAAGACACAAAACCACCAGGAAGTAAAACTTGTAGGGGTTTAGTAGGTGTTTATGTTCTGGGGTTGAGCTGCTGCACTTGTATTTGAAGACCTCACTCATCAACTCACAAAGGGACTGAGTCTAGCATATAGTGAGTGGATAGGACACCAGGATGGGTAAAAGTGTCTTCTCTGTGTGTTCATTTAATTGAATGTCTTACTTATTTCTCAATACCAAATTTAGTACTTTAAAGTTTACGTTAATTTGCACGTATCAAATTAAGTGAAATTCCCTGACACAAAGAATTTGGCCTGTGACACTCCCAAAGAGCAAATCCAAATGAGACCCTCTGAGGCATGGTGTGCTTCTGTTGCTAAGTTTTCAGGAAGATGGGGGTAAATGAGTCTGCCCAAGCTGCTGTGAAAAAAATAATTATCTGCTACAAAGAATACTTGCCCTAGCACAAAGACTCCAAAATTAAAGTGTATTTGGGAGGGAGAGCAAGGCCGCATGGTCAACAGAGAAGACCCTCTGTGCCAGAAAGATGCTACCAATAAGATGACACTGTTATCTGTGTGTTCAGAACAATTACATTTGTGCAATACAGGCAGCCACTGCCTGCTGCTGTGCTGAACTTGTTTTTTGGACTGTATTCAGTAAATTTTAATTTTTAGGCAGTAAATTTTTGTAAACATTTTGTTTCCACCAGAGAACGCTTCAAAACTGCTTTAGTAATCTACGCTTTTGCAAGTACCAGTTTAAAAAAACTGGGAAAAAACAATCCAATTGCACAATCAGCTGCTGCAATAAACTGTACTAGTATCATTGAACCTACAGCACGATGTTATCCAGCTGAGCTGCTAACATTACATATTTTAGCATCTTTGCATTACACAAATTCACATGAGAAACGCCACATAGGAAACGCAGAATGAGTTTTCAAAGGCAGGCGAGAAGGTGCTGTACCAAGGGTAGCTACATTAAAAAAATCATACACAAATCAGCAGTAGGATTTCAACAGCAAACACCAACATACCAAAGGCCCTCATTTGCCCTAGTCCACCCAGTCAGAGATGGACTTTAAATTTACATCAGTCTTCAGTATAAGAAACTGGACATTCTTGGGTTTAAATGGAACTCAAAGCTGCCAGTACCATAGGCTGAAATGGACCTCTAAACCCCTGGACCACTACCTAATCTCTAGTCAGGGCAGATTTTTTTTTCCCTAAGTCATTCTGGATATTTTATACACATAACCAGTCCTTCACAGCTTCCCTCACTGCAGCATCCCCTCGGCCACTTCCCTCTGTTTGGCGCTCCAGCAGCCTTACAAGTAGAAAAATTGCTTTAGTGTTTAATATAGTACATTTAAGCTTAGTGTTTCCTGTGCTGCCCCCCATGGGCACGAAACACTGATTATCCCATCAGTCCTCTTCAGAAAAACATTATCCGACATGATGATGACCACCATTGTACTGCTTCTCCTCCAGCTTCTCTCTAGACAAGCCACCCCAACTCTTTTCCCTTTTCCTCATAAAATAAGCTGGCTGATAGCCTTTTAACCCACACTCCTGGGAGCCTAACACTAAAATCGAGAAAGAAAATTTGAACAAGCATGAGAAGAACAATAAAAATTAAGCAGCTTATCAAAGTACTCTATAGCTGAGTGTACAACCACAACACAGAAGTAAACCGGCTGCATTTAACTGCCGCAACAGCAACAGTATTTCCTACCAGTGTCACAAAAATACAAGTGAGATTCTGTAAGTCAGAGCATGTACATGCTCCTGAGAGAATCAAATTAGAATCTTAGATGATCATAGATAGATGAACAGGAAGAATACTACCAGCCTTTTGGGAACATACTGGGAAGTCGGACATAAATAATCCAAGGGTTCCTGTACTCCACAGCACTGGCAAAATTCTACCTGGAGTTTGACTTTTTTGTGGTTGTTTTGTGGTTTTTCTTTTGGTTGTCTTGCTAAAACCATCTAAAAACTTTACCTCACCTTAACCAAAAAAAAAACAACCGTATAAATCCAAACACACACATGCCCTTCCACACATACTGGGTGCGGGTGCTCGTGGGCTGGCTCCATGGGTGTCCCCTGTGAGGTGCAGCCAGGGCTGCCAGTGCTGAAAACAGCCGGTTCCAGCCAGCTCCAATGGCCCCACCGCAGCTTCTGAGCTTCTCAGCCACAGGCGGGGACCTTGGGGAAAGCCTGGGTAAGGAAGGGCAAACGGTGCCCGGCAGCCAGGGCTGAGGGGAACAGGTTGTAAACTGTCAGTAAATTAAGTCAGTTTTCCCCCACTCAAGTCTGCTTTGCCCATTACAGTAACTGGTCATCAATCTCCTTGCCTTTATCTCAACCCAGGAACTTTTCCCTGCCTTGTTGAGGACAGGCAGTGAGAGAGCAGCTGAGTGGGGTCTGGCAACCAGGCAAGGTCAACCCACCACACGCCACAAGCTGGTTTTCACTTCAACAAGAAAGGTGGAAACAAATGGCTGGATACACAGACAGAATCTACAGTTGTGTACACTATGTAACTACCATCTAGAACTGACAACTACCACGGTCACCATCTCATGAGCCAGTGAAAGCCATGTAAAACCCAATGAGATTAAGATTCTTCTTCAGTCACTATTAAGTACAGTGGTGGAAGTATTTAATGACTGGGCAAAATAAGAAACAGAAGAAAACAACAACGATAATCTATATAGCTATGGAAAACTCATACGATAAACATCATAAAAATAAAGCCAAACTACGTAACTGAATTTCACTTTATTGCCTAAATACAGATGGGCAAGCAGTGCTCAGTGAGGAGCTGAATCAAAACAAACCGAACAGCTTCCATGGCTACACTGTTTAACTCTCCACCAAAATAACTTCAGCTACACTTCTTTATTCTTCGCTAATAGTTCCATAAGCCGTAACAAACTGCCAGGTATCTATCTTACTCCCTATAGCAAATGATTTCAACAAACATTGTTTTTCTTGGTTTGCCTTTTTTTAGCCTTTACAACTTCGAATACAGTCAGTCAACGGAATTAAAGATTATTTAACACCATTAAGAAAACCACTATAGAAACCTTTGGAAAAGCAGGTTAAAAATCACTTCTGTTGTATAACTACTATCAAAGAGGTTTCATTAATTTTTAAATGCTTTAAATGCTTTAAACAAAGCACTCAATATAAATTTCAAAATAATTTTTAAAATCCTCTTGCATTTCTTTTGAACATGGGCAACTTTACTTTTTTCCAGTGAGTTCATGGGACTCTTCTCAGGCTGATAGCCCTTTCTTGGTCCCATGAAATTCTATTCAAACATAAATGAATGATGTGGTGGTTTATATCTTTAATATATAAAGATACGACATCTTTATTGCTAGATCCCACAAATACCTAGCAACAATAGCAACGACATTCAGAACTGGGAAGACTGCAAGAACCCATTCCTTATGTAACCCTTGGGATAGCAGCGGATGCTGGATGGCAGACACCCTTCCTTGTAACAGGATTTTGTGCCTTCTCTTAGGTAATACAACCAACTGAGCTAGTTCCAAGGTCAAACTGCAAAAATCTGTTCAGGCTGAACTCAGGCATAGAGGCAGACACAATACACAGAGGTACCATTAAATACTTAGGAAAACCAAGATATTTATATAATTTATAAATGCACATGAAAATGGCAATGTCAGATGCTGAGGTTTCACTTGAAAGCTCAATTTTGCATACACACTTTTATATAGATTTTAATCATACTGGACAGGGATGTACTAAGTAGGGAACTAATGAGGTATAGCCATGAAGCCATCACTGGTAAAAGCATTTTGGTGGCATAGCTCACAAATGACACGTCACTCTCTCTCAGATGGGGTGGCTAAGTCTGTCTTTCAATAATCTTACTCCCCTCCTCCTCCAAATCAGAAATGCTAGGCTTCGTTCACTGTATCCATGAAGAACACTGGGGAAAAAAAAAAACAAACAACAACCCTATAACTGAAAAAGCAGCAGCATCAACTGTAAACTATTTCATTCTCTTTCCAGCTTAAACTCCATTGTTTTATTAGGTTCATTATAACCTATGCTTAAAGAAAAAGCGAATATTGCTTAAAGAGGGAGACATCTGTTTATAAATATTGATACTCCTTTAAAAGTTACTTCGTTAATGGTGTTTACATACTTTAATATTACATCACACTTCCATGGTTTGAAATTGTAAATAGGTTAGAAAAACACAAAGAGCTCCGCAATGTCTGAAAATCTGTTGTAAAAGCCAAGTTATCCCCTACTCTGGCAACTGCATCAAATCAGTGAAATCAGATAATCCAGATACATTTCTTTATTAAAAAGTTATTGCAGTAAGGAGCATGTACTCCCCAGTGGGTTTTCCCCGTACAATGAACCATTAATCAGTGAGAGCGCTCATTATAAAAGTCTAAGTCCTGCTGTCTTACTGCACAGCAATCAAATTTGGCTTGTTACTGAGCTAATCTGGAGAACTATGAACGATGCTGAACTAGCCTTGGATAAGAACTAATCACTTGAAATAATCCAATATGCAATTATACATCTGGAAGTACTCTTTGCTTCCTTTCCTCTACCTTAGATATGATGTGTAGAGATTACAGTATGACTACCATTTAATAATACCCATTTCTATTGTTCCTATTAAAGCTGCTCTTAATTTTTTGCTATTGTTTCATAATACTTCTTTTTAACTTAAAACTGCATTTTTATGACTATACTTACATTGTTCCAGTAACTCATATAAAGATTTCAGAAGCAAGGACTAATGCTGATCTTGTTTCTAGCTGGTTTTAATTAAGAAATATATAAAATACTCCAACATTCATCACTATAATAATTGCATGATTGCCATAGGGAACCTCTATTTCTTCCTGTGTATATGAACAAGAGTTGTTATTTGAAAGCCTACAGTTGTGAAGACCTCCAGTAGACTAGCTTCTAACAACTGTGGCAAGCAAAAAACAAAAAAAAGTAATAGGTTTGGCACTGTATCTATGAACATGAAAACCACCAGTTTTCATACCGTTCACCAAGTCATTCTAATAAGCTAAGAATTCAGTGGGTGTAAGTCAGGAGCAAGAACAATAAAGAATACAATAGCTCTGGCCATTCTTGCAAATTACCTATATCACAAGTCCTATTTAGCACAGATATGGAAGGGAAAAATACCCAAAATAGTAATTCTCATTATTACACATTGTAAAGCCAGTTCAAACAATAACACATACATAAGACTATTAGTCTGAGATATTTACAGTAGTTTTTTAGAATCAAATCCCAACTGGAAGAAGTAGAAATTGGCTCTGCTTGAGAATTTAGACATGCCAGGAATCAGCTTCAGCAGAGAGATGACCTGTTGTATTCCCTCAGTAATGTCAAGCTAGGGGGGCGACTGAAGGCTGAGACAGCATTGGCTCTAGGCAGCAAGATATATTATCTACTATTGTTGCATTAAATTTTTCTGCAATGAAGCTGAATCCTTCAGCTGTACCACAGTGAAACAGGGCAGGAAGTCTGTAGATAGGCCTTCCCTTCTCCTGCACACACAACCACTGAATTTGTAGATTTCCTTTACTGTCCTATCTTTGCTGACAGTTTGATACAATTTGTGCCTGGGTAAGTAGTCTTAAAAATAGACTGATAATCCCCTGAGTCAACAGGAAGATAAGAAAATCTGTCATACCCTGCCAAATACCTCGGAGAGAAAAATTTCTTCTGATTGCCTAAGTAGTTATCACAACATCCTAAATCATATATCTCCTATGTTGAAATTACTAGATTGGAAAACAGATTAATTAAAGGAGACATGATATCTTAAAGACCTTTACAAAGGCTTAAGCTCAATTAGGCAACAGGGATATGAGGGATCAAGTCACAACTCTTCTTATTCTAGCTAACCCATCAAGGGGGCTTTCCAAAGGGCTCTATTTTCTTTCTGGGCTTGTTCTTTGTCCATAAACCCATCCAGTTCCCCATTCATCAAGACAGGAGACTTTGTCTCTTGCCTGTAACTGCTGCATTCTCAGTTATTTCAACCATACTATTTAGTCTTCTATGGCCTCTAAGTTGATGAAAAAGAATCCTCTGTTTTTAAATTTTAGGCAAAGTTGAGGTTTGGAGTCAGTAACCCATAAAATTTCCCTTTATTTTAACCCTGCTTTTTGCAGAAGTGTGGTAGTAGATATAAAAAAAATCACAACTATCACAGTAAAGAATAAAGATGACCATATTCTAAAACCTAACTAAATAGAAGCTATATTGGCAAACTTCCCCCAACACTTTCCTTGACTCATCCTACCCTAATATCCTGCAGATAAATATGTAATACCTAAAATGGAAACCACAACTGTTGGCATATATGGAGACAGTCTATATGAAACTTTCTACTCCTTTCCCTTCCACAGATGCCTGACTCAAAGGCATTTCCTGAAACAAGGTAAAGACTACAGCTCAACTGGAGAAAAGCTTCTTCATCAGGCACTCTATACTTCTGCCCTGACTCTGATTTGAACATTTCTATTTTCCTCCTCTCAAAAGAGGAAGCAAAATGAAAGGTCTCATGCACACAGGAGCCTGTATGAAGTCTCTGCAGGCTGCATCAAATATTTTCTTACCACTGTCTATATTAACTGGTGTCAGAACACTGGAAGCCATGAGAAACCTAAAGTCCTGACTACAGCTGAAGCCATCTTCAACACTTCCAAATATTTTAGTTCAGTGTATTCCTGCTAAGTACTGTTTTGTTAACATAAAGTAAGCCAGTTTTTGTGTTTTTTTTTCTCTGTCAGGTTTAAGATTGCAAGTACTTTGAATTACTATACAGCCTTCTTCCTTCAAATCAAACTGAAAAAAAATCTTAAAAACATTACCAATGATTTCAGTGGGGTAACACAGAAGTAATGCTGACAAGAGAAAAGCTACAGCATTTGGCCCAAAGGGCTTTGAAGAAAAGGCAAGAGAACGATGGCCCAACTGTACATTCCTTGGGGTTTTGTTGTTTTTTTCATTCTTGAACTGGAGTCAGCGCCACCGCTGACTCAGGTTCAAGACTCAAGTGAAGATTTGAAGACCAGACCCAAACCACAAGAACAGTGCTGTGTCAGTTAACTGCCCTCAGCCCCTCTCTATCTATCTCTAATAGCAACTGAATAAATGAATAATCAACACAGATAAACCACATGCGAGCTTGAAACATGTTCCTACTTTACTGGCACTGAACCCACCTACCTAATCTGCAGGAATTTACCCTAACCATCTAGCATACACTGAGCAACCTCCTAAAATCCATATGAAAATATTTCACAGCTGGAGTCAGCAACATGATCACAAAGAGAAACCAGCAAAAAAAAAAGAACACCATACTCCTGTCAATATTTTAGACAACTCAGCATGAGGATTTCCAGTAATTGATTTCAGTTTTTCTGAAAAGTCTATTCATAAATCAAGCTAAAATGTTCCATTCATGAAATACAATAAGAGAATATTGTTTGCTGCTGTTACCGAGGGAACAGGAGTTCTTATTTCAGTGACAATGCCAATATTCTCAAGCGCACAGAGCAAAATGCACATCTACAAACAAAAGCCAGGAACACTCCAGTGAATCCTTCAACTCTTGTATGACCTAGATACCACAGGAATACATGATACTAGCATAATATGGGGTGCTCCTTTGTATTTACTTTTTGTTGTTTGTTGGTCACTTATTGCCTGGGAGTGACTTGAAAATTTAAGTGATGTCATGTTCTGGGTCTGGTTGGGATGGAGTTGATTTTCTTTGTAGCAGCTCATACGGTGGTGCTGTTGATTAGATTTGTTACCAAAACAGTGTTTCAGTTCCCGCTGAACAGTGCTTGCACAGCACTGAGGCCTTCTCTGTTTCTCACTCTGCCCCTCAGTGAGTCTGGGGGAGAACACAGCAGGGACAGCTGACCCCAACTGACCAAAGGGATACTCTGTACCACATGCTGTTATGCTCAACAACAGAACTAGGAAGCAGTTTCTCTGAAACAGCTGTTGCCTGGGAGCTGGCAGGCCTCAGCCTGCTGGTGGTGAATGAGCACTTTTGCATCACTTGTTATCTTTCACTTATTAAGTTGTCTTTATATTGACTTATATTGACCTTATTTCCTCACTTATGCCTGTCCAGTTCCCTTCCCCATCCTGCTGTGGGGGCTTAGCTGCTGGCCAGGGTCAATCCACCACACACGGTGATTAAGTAATTACTCTCCAAACACCACCAACAGTAATAAAAGGGGTAAAAAAAAAATCCTTTTGCAATACAAGAGTTGGGGTCAATGACAGCAACACCTGAGGACATGTGTTCATTACAAAAGAACAGAAATAGGAAGGCAAAAGCACAGCCCTTTTGAGTCTGAGGCAAGTAATCCACTAAGGTTCTGTGCCAAAATAGACTCTTTATTACTACTACTTTAAATTTAAATTGCAGGCTGATTCATGCTGACTACTCTTAATGTTTCCCATGGCTCTGAACCTGAAGGAGGATAGACAGTTCTGGTATCGGTGTAATCTCAGAACTAATCTACTTCCTCACTAATTCCTACAGTTAAGGAGCTTACTTAGATATCTTACTCAATGCACAGATCCTCTTTGCCTCACACTTTTATTAGAGCCAGACAGCAGAATGCATACTTCCAAGTCCCAAACAATGCACCTCCAGACTAACTTCAGAGAGAATGTCTAGCAACTAGTGCTGTACTTAGGAATCAATCAGTCATTCTGGGACTCCTTTCACAGCCATATCCCTTAAATGAAGAGCTGGCAGAAGAGCATAAAGTCGCCTCACTTGCTCACTACATCCTGAAGTAGGGAACTAGTGGGGTAAGGATGTCTTCTCTTGTAAGTGGCTGGATCCACCTCCCCAGCCTGAGATAAGAATGATATCAAATATTTCCTCAGCTTTTCCTGAAGAAACAAGGCGCCTGCATACAGAGTAACTGCCATGCTTTTCACTCTTTCCACTTACAGTATCCTGCTGGTGTAGTAATGGCAGAGCTGTCTGGTGGAGAGGCAGAGCCCTGAGCAGTACTTCTACTGAGAACTGTGGCTGCTTGTCTTGTCTCCTCATTCCTTTTGATATGGACTTATGAAGCCCAAGCCCCCCCCCAAAAATACAAAATCCCATGTGAGATTTCAGTGTGGTAAAATGAGCTCAGAATCCATTATTTTATATGTGAAATTGGGATGTTGTATAAATGCATCATTTTACATTTATCCACATTAATATTTATCACTCCTTATTTTGGTTTTTTTTTCTCCATAAACTCTTTACAGTATTTTGAGACCCTAAAGCACCCCCACAAAGAATACTGCAAGATGATAAGCTCCCTAAACATACTACTTCACTGTCTGTAGCAGTTAGCATGAGTTATGTCTAGGCAGGATAGCTGTTAGCATGAGCCAGTGAACATTAACCAACTTTTTACTGTGGCAAAAGCAGATGAAATATAGTCAACCACCTGAAGAACATAACAGTTTTTGTGTGCTGAAGAAAACAGCTGAACTATGCAAACAGCCTGTTGATCATCAGTGCAAACATGCACAGAAGTATCTGGAACAAGCAGATTGTGAGCAGCAACAGCAGCAACCACAATCATAAAAGATCACCTCTGAGAGGACTAATCAGCAACACTGAATTCCCTGCTCAATCCTATAACTAAGGATGCTTAATATCTTTGCAAACCAGAATACAAAAGAGAGAGGTGAGAACCTCATGACCCTGTATCAGAATTTGGCATCATCTCACCAACACCCAGAGGACCTGAGAGCACCAGAGGCCACCCAGGGGACCCCATGGCTTTTATCATAAAAAAAATAAGCAGCTTTTAGATGAGAAGACACATAAAATGTTCATGTGAAAGCACTGGTAAATATATTGCTGTGAAATCTAGATAAAACAAACTAATGTTAACCACACAGTTCTGCTTTAGAATATACATGGATTTAGTACCAGTGCCATAGTTTTCTTCATGTGCATGATTATCGTAAAACTGTAACTCCTAAAATATTGATAAGAGAAGCATAGCACTGGAAATACAAGTTTATAGAAGCTAAGTAAATATGAAAAATAAACTACTTCTGTTACCAGAATCGAAACAAACAAAAAATAAAACATTCATATGAAATGACATATCTGCAAGGATCTGCCTAGTTTTTCCACAAATTTCAATTGCATTCCTGACACTGTGTATATCTGAGATGCCATAAAACTTCAAGTAGTTTGTATGTCATTATCTAAAAATGGGCATTACTGTATCAGCCATCACAGCACTCTTGAAAAAAACAAAATGCTACTGTTCCCTTTTTACAGAGTGCAAAGGCACAAAGAGGCAAAGTATCTCACCTGAGATACAACAGAAGTCTAAAGCGGATAAGTTTAATCCAGCTGTCCTAAGAGTCAAGCTTTCTTGATCCCCATTACAGTAAGTACATTTTAATGGACAAAACAAACCAGAAATTCCATCATTACAATCCTAGCTATTTTTCTAAACTGCATACAAAGGAATATTTTATGTACTCCCAAGCATGGAATCTAGATTTTCACAGAAATAAATGCTGAGTGAATTTTCTGCTGACACGTTAACTAATAAAGTGCATTAGAAACTCAATCATAAACAAAGCAAGCGGAGTAGAAAACTGTCTCTGGATCTCTACCTGCCAAAAAGCAGAGTTAAAAGAGTTCTTTTCATCAGATACAGTCTTCTACAAAGTATACTTTACATACACAAAGTTTGAAAGTTTGGATTTAACTGGAATACACTTAAATCAACAATGACAATCATCCTAAGAATCTGATGTATTTGGTTGAAAACCTACAGCCAGACGTTGTGGAATTAACTGAGCAATTTACCATAAAATACACAAAATAAGAGGTCATATGTCTACTTCTACGTTGTGTGTTGTGATTCAGAAAGAACAGTCACTTGCACTGTCTTCAGTTACTCTGAAATTTTGGAAATTACTAAACCCCTCAAACCCAACCTAGTGTCCCTACACAGTACATATCTATATTAGTTTCTTTCTAGCCAAAATGATACTACGCTGGAGACAGGTAATTGAATAAAAGAATAAAAGTATGTGTGATATGTATGTTTAAATTGTATAAGACTGTAATTAAGTCTAATAGTTTCAGTCATCAGTCTGACACACTAAAAGGGTATCAGCTTACAGCATTATCCTTACACACATACGTCAAGCACATTCTTAAAATGTATCAGATAAGAACTTGCAAGACTTAGACTGGCTATATAAAGTCTTCTTTCTGTTTTCAATACATCAAGTTGGATAATCTGTTAAATGATAGCAAAAATTGCTAGGGGAAAAATACAGACAAGCCTAAACCTTTGCAGAACTCCTTCAGAGCCAACTTTTTAAGGGTCATTTAAGAATCCCTGCCCACCTTCACCACCAGCCTGGAACTTTCATATCCTTTGATCCTTCCAGATAAGGGACTATGAAGCTTAGTTTCAGGAAACTAACTGATCTAGAACCTACAAAATAAAATCTAATGAATGTGCTAATACATAGAAAGACAAAGCATGCATAAGACCAAAGAGTGCAAAACACCATACAGCATTTTAAATATCAACAGGAAGACTCAGATCAGCACACAGAAATAGCAGAGAGAAGGTAGAAATTGTAATCAAGCGGCAATCATAAAGTACAAGGTGGAAGTTCAGAAAACGTTCACTTAAAATATTTTTGCCACTAAGTGATGGGAGATCTTACTTGGAAGATCAGCTTAGGGGTGCTGGTCGATGAGAAAATGAACATGAGCCAGCAGTGTGCTCTTGCAGCCCAGAAACCCAACCATATCCTGGGCTGCATCAAAAGCAGCGTGACCAGCAGGTCGAAGGAGGTGATCCTGCCCCTCTACTCTGCTCTTGTGAGACCTCACCTGGAGTATTGTGTGCAGTTCTGGTGTCCTCAACATAAAAAGGACATGGAACTGTTGGAACAAGTCCAGAGGAGGGCCACGAGGATGATCAGGGGACTGGAGCACCTCTCGTATGAAGACAGGCTGAGGAAGTTGGGGCTGTTCAGCCTGGAGAAGGGAAGGCTGCGTGGAGACTGCACAGCAGCCTTCCAGTATCTGAAGGGGGGCTATAAGGATGGTGGGGAGGGACTCTTCATTAGGGACTGTAGTGATAGGACAAGGGGTAAAGGGTTAAAACTTAAACAGGGGAAGTTTAGATTGGATATAAGGAAGAAGTTCTTTACTGTGAGGGTGGTGAGGCACTGGAATGGGGTGCCCAGGGAGGTTGCAAATGCTCCATCCCTGGCAGTGTTCAAGTTCAGGTTGGACAGAGCTCTGGGTGACATGGTTTTGTGTGAGGTGTCCCTGCCCATGGCAAGGAGTTTGGAACTAGATGATCTTAAGGTCCTTTCCAACCTAAACTATTCTGTGATTCTATGAATCTATAAGATAAGAAGCAGACTAACACAAGGATTCTGCTGTTGCTTGAGAAAAAAACAGAACATTTCTCCAAACACAAGCTAAATAAAGCATGAGAAAGACTCAGACTAATGGTTTGAACTGTATTTGTGAAGAACGTACAGCATGTTTTGCTTATCCACACCCAGTCTGCCTACAAGAAAAAAGTGAAAAGTAACCTCATGTGGCATCAACAGATAGTGAAGTGTATTAGTAACTCACCAGAATGGTCTCACAGCACTACCTAAAGCTCAGTCAAATTTCCTATTTCAGTGTCAGTGATGTGTTGTCTGAAGAGCCATAAACTTTCAAAGAAAGGTCTATGTATAGGTAGATGTCCTAGGTTCAGCAGTAGCAGTCAATTTTTCTCCTTCTTGGTAGCTTGTGCAGCATTGTGTTTTGACTTTCAGCCTGGGAACAGTGCTGGTAACACCGATGTTTTTAGTTGCTGCTTGGTAATGTTTACTCTGACCAAGGACTTTGTGAGCTTCATGCTCTGCCAGGGAGGAGGGGAAGCCAGGAGGAAGCAGAGACAGGACACCTGACCCAAACTAACCAAAGAGCTATTCCATACCACAGCACATCATGCCCAGGATGTAACTGAGAGTTACCCAGAAGGGCTAGAAGACAAGGGTTGGACTAGGTATCAGTCGGTGCTTGGTCGAGCAGGGTGGGGCAAGTTATCTGTCAGCAGGTGGTGAGGTGTTGTACTTTCTTCCCTTGTTATTTCCTTTATCATTATTATCATTGGTGGTAGCAGTAGTGATTTGTGTTACACCTTAGTTACTAAACTGTTTTTATCTCAACCCGTGGGAGTTGCATTCTTTCTGACTCTCCTCTCCATCCCTCCGGGAGTAGGGGGAGGGAAAGAAGGGGGGGGGAAGTGAGTGAACGAGCTGCTTGACTGGTTTTAAACCACGACAATAGACCTTTTTTTTCAGTGAGGATAAATAGGTAAACTAACAGGGCAACTCTTCAGTGGCCTTTAATTATGATTACTTTTTTGTTACACCTACCAGTATTACAGGCAAGTGAACTTGCAATAATTTTCTGAAAAAGCCTAGACTAGGGCATTTTTTTATAGTACTGCAATATCTCTCTTTTCTAACAGGAGCCTGTTTACTTTGACATGACTTACAAAGAATGCATGCCAGAACACAATTTTGTTCCTTAACAACAGGCCCATTATTAAAGGGTATGCTAAGATATCAGAAACAACGAAGTTGTAGTGGCAACTAGGCATAACAAGCAAGTCAGCTCTCCCCTCAATAACCTGGGTTTAAACCAGCTAGTTACACAGAAATGAAAATTGCCTGTGACTTATCTGTACTAGAATTTTATTATACACTGTGTGACTCTATTTCCTAAATCAAAGTTATTAGAGGTAACAGAAATCAATATATTTAATTCAGTATATTTCCTCCAGCATCCACTTCTTCCATTTATTGTAGCCATACAAAGATGCACTACTCCCTTTTTTTATTTTAAACACTTTCTCATAGATTGACTACTTCTGCATGATTCTATCCCAGTCTTCATGCAGATCAACTTCTTTTAACCACTCCTTTTTTTTCAGATTATTTTCAAACAAGAACTATCACCCAAGTCTTTGACAGAATTAATACCAAGTTACTGCAATGTGTGGGTCCTTGACATTGCTTTGCTGTGTAAACTCAAATGGTATAGCAACTGCTGTCTCCAGTCTTCACTGTGAGGTTGATTTTAGATGCCACTGAATTCCTATGGACTGTCAAGTGGCTGGAACAGCAGCACCATCCACTCAACACAGATATCTTTCACGGCTTATGCAAAGAGATGCACACAACTGGTTTTATACCTTTTCCAGTGTCTCTTTCGACTGTCTCCATTACCTAGTTTTAACTACCTACATAGACACTCTATAAATATATTTACAGGATGCTCTAATCTACTTATATCTACAAAATCTCAGTTGCATTTATGATTTTATTTACAAGCTCATCCTGTCAAATTACACATCACAACAGAAAATCCAGTTTTTATCCTAAATCCAGTCTTAATCCTAAAAATGTCAGCACAAGTTAAGCAAACGTTACATCCAGTGATGTGCTGCCAGAGATACATCCAGTGATACCGGGGAGGAGGCCAAAGACATGGGCAGGAAGCCAAGAAAGAAGGCACCACTCCTCCCTGTGCCTCTTCTTCCCTTTCCTTCACCTTAAGGTGAGAGGCACTGCCTCCCCAAATGGAACTGGTGAGAATGGGGAAGGTGCACAATGCAGACCTGAGACATCACAGCTTCTAGGAAAGTTTGCTGGAAGCAGGTCTCAAAAGCAGACCTGGTGGAATTCACATATTTCACAAAGCAAAGCTGGTAAGGAATTTTCACAATTTTCTTTCTAGCTTTTTCTTTTAGTTACAGGCAGAGCTAGCAGTGCTTAGCACATCTCATTTTAAGATCCTACTTTGAGCCTCTTTTCACAGGCCCAGTGTTTGAGCAACAATACTCTACCAAAGCAGCTGCCTCATAATTAAGCATACCCCAGCCTTCAACACTACAGGCTTTTCCAAAAACTGTATTTCTGAGAAGTATCTTTCTCAGCTCGCATTATAAGAGAGTCTCAAAAAAAGGGTATCTCTGGAAGCGTTTATGGTCTACAGGGCATAGCAGCAAAACATACGAGCATCTAAAGTCTTCTACTGCAACTGAGGATCCACTGGTGTAAACAATGCACAAATTAAGAAAAGACAAGGCACTAACATAAAAACATAATACACAGATCTCTACTGAACTCAGTATGTTCCATCAAACAAACACACAATTTAACATATGCAATTATTTCCTGATTACAAAATTATTCAAAAGCATTATTCCTAAGTTATTCGACACCGTTATTTGATAAAAGGCTCGGGGCTTGTTAGTCCAAACATTCACAGGAAAAAGAAATTCAACTGGAAGTTCACTAGCCTGCAATAAAGCCAACTAGGAGGAGCAGTAGATATTCATGGATCTGAAGCCCCCTCACATACTTTACAGTGACTTAACGCTGAAGCAGTTAGAACTTCATGACCTCTTTAGGAGCACTCAATGAACATGACTTTCCTCCTTGTCCTTCACTTTCAAAATAATTAAAAAAATAAAAAATAATTTAAAAACCCTCCACAACTCTTTAAAATCATTAAGAATAATTTAAAATCATTTAAAATATACAGGGAATCATTGCTTTATGATCTGCAAGCATCTGCAAGATTTACCAAATGAAAATACCGGACACAAAGACTGTACAAAGCTAGAAATGGCTATTCATTTGCTGCCTTCCTCATTATACATTTCCTTTATTAACAGTGTTAGAATCTGCTAGAGATGCTTGAATGTACATTCTCAAAAGAACAGTTATTCTAATGAACCCTCTTGACTTCACACTTATTACGCTGTTGCCCACCAAAGATAAATCTTAACAACACAGACAGCTATTTCCAGTCATACACCTTAAATCATCAGGTACTTTATTGAGCTGACCCGGTATTCCTTTCATTGTTCAACTACAGGCAGTCTGGGAACGCTAAGCATTATTACTATCACCTTTAGCCCATGAGCTCAAGTCAGGCTTTTAGAGGTACTTAATAATTACATGCACTTTCTATGAAGTACTCTCAATTCCACTGGTAGAAGAAAGAACTTGCTTTCAATTACTTTCTGAAAAAAAAAAAAAAAAAAAGAAGTATTACCTCAGATTTCATCTGATTTAATCTGAAGTGGATATAAAGTCATACAATCTGTCCTGAAGAAGACTCGTCTATTGCCAACGGAGGAAAAACAGAGGCATGTATCTAACATCAGCCTGTTGGGTCTACACAGTAATCAAGAAAAAGAAGCAAAAAAAAAGGAAAATCCAAAACACATGTGGAGACTTCTCTCCCACACATCACTTCTACAGTTTCCACAGAGTCTCCCAAAGATACCTACCCTACTTAAATACTTTTGTGGCCCATAAAGTAGAGATATTATATGTGGATGAGCCTATGTTTCCTGGTTAGAAAATAAAAGAAGGAGGTAAGCCTAACAGAAGTATGAGTACTTCCTGCATGAATTTAGCTTTCAGTATATTGCAAGAGTGCTGTGGCCCAAGATGAAATGTTGCTTCACTGTCTTTTGCTGAAAATTGTGAGGTTGCCACTAGACTACAATAAGAGAAACAGTGTCTCCTGTGAGCCACCCAGAGAAGGGAGGCACACACACACAAAAAATATACAACCCGAAAAACAAGCACTACCACTACCACACCACCCTGTGTATGTGGAAAGAGAGATCTGTGTTACTTTCATTTTTCCAATGAGTCATTACACCAGGTACGTATCTGCTGTTCGGGCTCCAGCTGGGATACATTCCAAAATGCTATGCAGTAATGGAAATTTGCATCAGCTACCTCCCTAAAATGGAGTGAAGGAACTAAACTTTTTTTTAGTTGGGCTTACTCCTATTCCTCCAAGGTGTTTCAGTACAGGAAACACAATACAGAATGAGTCTGAATGTAGAGATTTGCCGAATAAGCATATGGAACTAGTTGCCCAGTAAGAGCTAGCTGCCTACAGTGTTTGAGTTCTTAGGGTAAAATAGGTGCTTCTGCAGAGTGATTAATTCTATCACAAACCAAGCCTCTAAGGCAGGCAGGATGACTCATGTTTGAGGAGAGGAAAAATGTTCTCTATTACTTTTAGCATGTGCCTAGGCAACTATTTTAAACTCAATGACTACCTTTTTCAGGTAGCTAAAATTAGGTAGGATGAATTGCATCTGAGATGCAGAATAAATATACCAACAAACAAGCTCATCAAATAAATGCTATATAATCAAAAGGTTATTCAAAACTTCTTCTGGAAAGATAAATATAAATACACAGTACTAGAAATTGTCCCTGACATGAAAACACACAAGCTTTTCCTGTACCTTTTTTTGTTTCTTACACAGAATTAAGTACTGGGGGGGGGGGATGTCATACATTATTTTCAACAGAAATATATCTGCATGCAAATTCAGTGCAAAAATAATTATGCAAAGTATGCAGCATTTATGATAGACTTGGTTTCTTTTTCCTTTTGAAAAGGAAATGATATAATACTCTCCCAGTGCAGGGGAGGAGAATTTATTCCAAACTAGAAGTCCTTAGAAAAATGATGTTATTTTTACCTGTTCTTTAGCTTATGTATTAAAATATAAAAACTCAATAAATGAGTACTCAACAACAACAGGAACAAATCCATTCTCCCTAATACAATTGTTTTAAAACCTTTGTTTTTAGCTGTCAAGTTGGATATTACTAAACATGCAAATAAGAAGGATGTTATTAACAAATATGCAAGTATAAAATACATAATCATCATACGTAATTAATCATTCAGGTCAGAAGGGCCTTCAGTAGGTTTTTCTCATCCAACATCCTGACCAAAGCAGATCAGGGTGATCTGCTTCAGCTAGATGATCAACCTTCAAGACCAGTTTTTACAGGGCTTTGCCCACTTGGCTACTGAAAAGTCCCAGAATAAGGATCCTACAGCAATCTCTCCAGGCAATCTCTTCCACTGCTTAATTACATTTAGAGTGAACTTTTCCCCCCGCTTTAAGTCAAATCAAAACATCTCTGCTTGATTAAAAAGTCAACTTCCAGCCACACACCTCAACAAAAGAGCTTGCCTCAATCTTCATGGTAACTTCCTTACAGAGATAAGAAGGTGGCTGCCTTAAGCCACCTCTTCTTTTCCAAGCTAAACAAAACCCATTTCTCAGCCTCTCTTCACAGAACAAGTGCTGTGGCCACTGACCAGCCCAGGGGCCCTCTACTGAATTTGCCCTAGATTAATGTCTTCCCTGCATTGGGGTGTCCGCCAAACGTGTGCATGGTAGTCCAGGCATTGTCTAATGACTGCTGAGTAAAAGTGAATAAATTTCTCCCTCAATCTACTGGCTGTGCTCCTACTTATGCAGCACTGGTCACTGCTGGCTGACAAGGCATCCTGCCAGCTTGAGCTAAGGTTGCCATCTACTGTGACCTTCATGTCTGTTTCAGCAGAGATGCTCCCCAGCCAGCAAGTGCCCAGGATGTACCGATGGTGGCAGTCTGTCCATCTCAGGCTTAAGTGTAAGTTATTCACCTAGCTTCAAAAGGTCACTGTCAGCCCTCTCCTCAAGCATGTGCAGGCTCTTCTGAATGGCAGCCAGGCCCTCAGAGAGCTTTGACTGCACATCATGATTTGTTGTCACACAAAGACTTGATGAGAGTGCCACCTCCTCCATGTCACATGAAGAATTTAAACAGGACAAGGGCACACAATACACCACTAATGTGCAGACCCAGCCAGGTTTTCATCCATCTAGCAGACCACTCATCTAGCATGTAATGTCCCAGCCCGGATACAAGGATGCTGTGGCAGTCTGTGCCAAAGCCTTTCTGAACATTTTCTGAATGTCCTTTATTGAATGTTTGTGGGTACACTAGAGAGAGAGTACACAGGATGGAAGGTCCCTTTGAGAGTGACTAATTACATAGGAGAGAACAAATGAAAGAGAATAAACTCTTCCTATACAGACCACTGACAGATTCCTGGAGATAGCTGGGTTGAGAGATGTGTTTAACATATGTTATTCATAGTGCTCATTCCATTTTCTGGATCGCAGGAGGTGATAATAGTTGCTAATGATACTAAATTGAAAGTATTACAGAAAATGCCCAATTAGGGAGAACTGCAGAAGACCTTGCAAGACTGAATGACAAGGCAATAAACAGCAATAGTTCACCTGCATCTTTAATACTGTGAGCAGCTCCTGTTCCTCTTTGTTAAAAGGATACAGGAGAATGGGAAAGGCAGAGAAGGGCAACAGAGACAACCAGTGGCAAAGAACGGCCCCCACACAGTGAACAAGGACGCATGCCAGAACTCTGGTCCAAAAGTGAGAGGGCTGAAGGGGTGAAGAAGAAAAATCTCTAAATCCTGTGTACCAGAGGTAGGTTAGAAAAAAACAGGGTCAGCTGATGAAGTGATTGAATTGTAAGTTCTACACAGAGAAAAGGAAAGGGCTTTTTGTACATCACTGAGCTGTTGAAGTCCTTGCAGTTGCTAAACACGTACATGGTTTCAGATGAGAAAAATGCACTGAGATTACTAAACACACAGAACCACAGTTTCTGAAAAGCCCATGAGGCTGATACTGTGCTAAACAGGAAGGTAACGTGCACTTGCCTTCTTTGTATCTTCCTTTCTGATCATTTGTCTTCAACAATTTTAAGGGGCAGGACAGTTAGATCTAATATAGCAGTTATCAGGTTTTTATGTTGACATCCCATGATACTCAATTCAGAAATAATGACACTAAAGGTAACTATGGATGTCTACTGCCTTTTGAGAGATCTTTAGCTAATCCTGCCTAGACTCCAGAGAGCACTCCAGGAGGACTTACGTAAGTCCTGTATCCTACCTGATATGCCAGAATGACAAAATCTATGGCTGTCTCAAATGGCATTAGACATCTATGTTGAACTGAATTGAGCCCTCCATTCCTAGAACACTGCAAAACAAGAGAAAAATGCCCTATAAAGAGCATAATACAGGGAAAAATTACCTATTTTTCATGGAAAACCATTGTTTTCACAGTGCACACCTGAATCAGAGAAAAATCTATTGCACCAGAGCTTGCTATGGAAACAAGACATTTATTTTTACTCCATGCTGTGGAGTTATGAATGGACATAGTACATAACCGAAGGAGCACTGCAACCCCTCAGTAGTTAGAAGTTACATTTGATTTAAGCAATGGACTGTGGAAAGCTTCAAAGGTTCAAGACCAAATCTTACTAATCAAATGGACAAAAGCCACATAAGGTTATGAAGGGAAGTCAAATTGATCAACATGAATATAAAAAACGATAGAAAAAGTAATCTTGAAACTAGCAAGCATGTTGGCTTAAACTTCAGAGCTATGCCAGTGACAAACTGACCTATAGTGAGAAAGGAGACAAAAAAAATTTCTAAGCAAGTGTCGTGGTTTAAACCCAGTCAGGTAATTCGTTTGCTCACTTCCCCCCCTTTTCTTGCCCTCCCCCTGCTCTCGGAGGGACGGAGAGGAGAATCTAAAAGAATGCAACTCCCACGGGTTGAGATAAGAACAGTTTAGTAACTAAGGTCTAACACAGATCACTACTGCTACCACCAATGATAATAATGATAAAGGAAATAACAAGGGAAGAGAATACATCATCTCACCACCAGCCGACCGATAACTCGCCCCCCCCAGCCCGACCAAGCTCTGACCAATACCTCCTCCAGCCCCTGCAGTCTCCCAGCCCTTCTGGGTAACTCCCAGTTACATCCTGGGCATGACGTGCTGTGGTATGGAATACCTCTTTGGTCAGTTTGGGTCAGGTGTCCTGTCTCTACTTCCTTCTGGCTTCCCCTCCTCCCTGGCAGAGCATGAGGCTCACAAAGTCCTTGGCCAAACCAAAACATCCTTGTTATCAGCTTTTCCCGAGCTGAAAGTCAAAACACTGCACTGCACCAGCTACCAAGAAGGAGAAAAATGACTGCTACTGCTGAAACCAGGACAGCAAGGAAATTCAGAATTCTAGCACTCCTTTGTTAAAGGCTCTGACAGAGAATTTGAATATAATTTTGGAAAGATCCTACAAAGCTATACAGTTTGCTAGATTGACAATTTAGAACTACTTTTCATACAAACCGTGTCACTTAAACAAGAACTTTGTAAATTCAGGAATACTCAGAAAAACCCTGTTTCAAAATTGTACTTAATTTCCTAAGTTACTTTATTAAACCTCTGTAACTTAAAAAGAACCACCTAAGACTTTTACTGTGTCATTTTGTAAAAAAAAAAAACAAAAAACAAACATGGTTTTCCCTTTCTTCTTTAGGCAAGCAATATAGCCAGCACACAGGAGCAGATCTAAGATCTACTTACAAATGATATGTGTTGCAAGTACACAAAAAAGATTCCCAACTACTCCATGTCCCAGGAATTTAGGAACTTGCCAGCAAAATCCTCAGTATTATTGGCAGGAAGCAATGGAGTGTGGCCAGAGCCCACGCTCTGTGAATCAAAGTTGTCTTCTTCAGAAGGGCTGGTGTTCAGGAGATACAAGGCAAAACGCCATTAGTCTGTCACATTAGACAAGCACACCAAGTGGAACAATCACATATTATTTATTAAGCTCCGTTTGAGCTGGTGTATGCGAACTGAGGTCTTTTCTGTACAACAAATCCTGTACATAACTTTCTCTTCAATGTTTTATTCTTGTGTTCAGGTGCAATTGCTTTTGTGACACATACTGCAGGATGTAATTTTTTAAAAAGTATAATTTCTGAAATTAGGTCTGGATACCTTGAAACTAAGGTCCAAAACAAGAAATCAACAGCAAAAAGAAATGTAAATAACATAGTACTTAAAATTCTACTTTGTCATTGCACATTCAGGGTACATAAAGTTATACATACACAGAGTACACATAACAAACTGATTATACCATGTTATTGAGAATACAGATTTAAACTGATGGTTGTAATGCCAAAGGTTTCCTCAGGACCGAGGCTTTGCTTGACTACTTACATGAAGATTTTTCATACTAAAAATAATTCTCTGATCACGAAGATAACTGAGCACACATAACTTACCCAGCAGACTGTAGAAAACCAGACACCTCATCATTTCTCCTTAAAACTCTAGTTGCATTACAAAGCTTCTGCCTGTCTGAGATAGCTCACACCCAGGAAAAAGGAAGGCACCGTGTACCCTCAGCAAGAAAACACTTCTCTCTACAGTCAGTGAACCTGTGGCCTCTTGAACAAGACTGTAAGAGAGGTGCATCAGGATCAACTGTGGTACACAATCTGCTGCCTGATCTGTACTGCCCTAACCATACATTCATCAACATCTATCAACTGATAAGGGATGGTCAGCTAGATCCAAACTGCTGGACTGAAAATAAAAGATGATTCCATTATCAGAGCTTTGAATTATTCCCCTTAACACTAAATTCTCCTCCTGCTACACGTCAGGCATCTTGGTATAAGAAAAAAATAATTCATCAAAGAAGGTGATACTGCAAAGATTCACACAGCTACGGAATTGGCACTGTATGAATTCTCTCTTCTGGGACTAAGTTTCTCACTCATGAACAGTTTACAGTATGAAAACAGGTACATCGAAAGACACACACCAAAGATTATTTATAACAAAGATGAGTAGATGAATGGAACAGCCTTATAAAGCTAAGCTTTACAAATGCCTGGGTAAATATTTCACGTGCATTTGCAGATATGTAGAAATACTATTTTTTATTCAATATAAAGTGCTACTTCAAAACACTTTCCCTTTTGTTGGGTTCGTTTCGGGTTTTTATTTTTACTTTTTGGTGACTTTGTTAAGAAAATGAGGCAACAAACCCCTGTCATTTTACTATGCTTATTATTTGCCTATTGACATAACCTTTACAATTACAAACCTAGAGATCAGCTGGTTGGGCAGACTACACTGAACAGGAAAGAGAATTTCAACAAAGCACGTATAAAAGATGGTATACTGGAAAAAAGATGAGTGATTTGGGAATGTATTCTGTAATACTGACCTCCAAAAGAAATATGAAGCGGTAATCTTAGGAAAATATAAGCACCACAAAGAACTGCAATTGTTCAAAAGTCTTCTAAAAAAAAAATACCAGATTTTACTGCAAAAAGTTTTATACACTTTTATACTAAATAAATTCTGTGTTTCTGTGAATGGACAAAGCACCACAGAAGTTTAGAAACCCTTCATATACACTTAAAATAAATGCCCTTTGTCAGTAAAAATATGCCCGTATGGAGCAGTAGTTTTTCCAGATGAGGTAGAGTTAGGTCCTTCTAGGATCTGTACGAATACTGTCTGATCTTTAAACCTCGTATTTCTGCACTGATTTTAAACTCTGCACTATATGTAATAGCACGTAATGATCCAGAAAACAGAGGTGTTCACAGCCATAAAGCTTATATCCAACATGAATAACCGCAACTAGATCTGAGGGAAATATGTCGGGAAATGAGTGTTATTAAGAGATCAAGAAAAACAATACATAGCTTACTTGAAAAGAACTAGTTTGTAATTAGCAAAGGTCAGGAGAATAGCTAATGAAGTCTAGGATGTCAACACTTACAAGCTAATTTCTTCATCAGATATTTAAAACATAATCGGACAGAAATCCATATCCTTCTGTATGCTGAAACCGTACTTCAGGAACCTAAAGTGCTTACAGAAACAGTTTTTGGTGGAAATCAATCAGTCCAGAGGTTGTAGAACTGTAAGGGGGTCCCACCTGGGAAGTCTGGCAAGTCTGCTTGGAAACCATACGGCAAATAAACCATTTACTGAAGTAATGCAGCACTCATTACTGCCATGAGGTGAATTGCGCTTATTGTGTGGTCAACAGATTGTCACAATACAGAGAAACAATGAAATTACTAGTGACAACAGCCAGTCATTTTCAAAGCTGCTAACAAGACCACGCAGAGAGCAGGACTGGTAAGACCAATAAATAAGGCAAGATTTCCACCAGGGCTGACATACAGTGGCCTGGAAAAGTGGCTTCCTCTGAAGAAAGAGCTGAAACAGGATGCTGCGGAGTAATAAAGCACCTGAAAGCAATTTCTAGAATGTTAATCAAGAAAGTGAAAGAAAAATCAGAGAATATACAGGAAGTCATAGAAGATAACCTTGGCATATTGGCTCATATCTTTTCACTGAAAAGGATTCACAGACATTAAAGCTGGAGAAAACAACTGAAGAACAGGGATTTGCATGTGTCCCTCCAACAGTGAATAAAATCCACTTTCACAAAAGCTTTGGGATCTACTTTTCTCCAAAATGTTCATCATGTTGAGTATTTCCTTAGGGAAATGCTGTGCTGTGGTCATCATCAGGCATACAAACATTCATTAGGTGGACATTAATTGTTATCATTCCCTATGCAAGAAGAACCTCATTTACCCTTATTGAAACCATGTTAGTTTTCATGTATTCATCTTCCAGGAGTATTTGCTCTCCAAGTACCTTCTCAATGAAAACAACCGCAAAGTTAGTGCTTTGATTTAATTGTTATGAAGCATTTAGCACTTTCACACAGTTGTGAAATACAGTATATAATAACGCTACTTCAGCTATATATAAAAAAATCACTTTTTTGGTTTGTTTAGTGCAATGCTAGTACTTCTAGTGCTAGCTAGTACTTCCTCTATCACTAAAATTGACATAAAGAAATAATTTTCTTATTCCACCCTCTTTTATACCCTGAGGATGTAGATGAGTCATGCAAATTTCCACAAAAATCCATTTTCAAAGGTACCTTGTAAATACCTTACTAGTAAAGAAGCTTGGCTGGAAAATAAGTATTTTCTGCCTTTTGGGGGGTTTTAATTATCACAAAATTATATTTCTGTCCTATAGATAGAATGAAATGAGAGTCACTGATTATCTTACAGTTCACAAAAAAAATAATTTCCTTCTTTTAGAAAGGCTTCTGTATTATTACTTCATGCTTGTATTCATAAAGTTTTTTTTGCTTTTATTTATCTTTTCTCCTCCTCTTCATGTAAATGCAATCCTTTTTGCTTTTGATCGTTAATTGGCAATTCCTTATTCCATGGTGATCCCACATTCTGTCTGTTACAAGCCTCTACTTGTGAACTGCAACTATATTTTTACTTTGTTATGATTCAGCTGTACTGTTGTCAACAGGTAACTTCCTTCATGAAGAAGTCCATTATCACCCTGTAGGCTAATAGTCCCTTAATTTAGTTGCATGATGTCCTTTTATGACTTCCCTTGCCTTGGCTGTCAGCTCATGCACTGTGCCTTGCCCTCAAATCTAATAAATTTTCTTTTTTAACTAAGATTACACAAACATTTTCAGTACAGATTTGTCCTTAGCACAAAGAGTTAATTTTATTTTAGTTAGTCATTCGTCAGATGTTTCACAGCTACCTCAAACTCAACCCAGAGAATACGGAAGACTCTCAAAGGCTTTTACTTATGACTTCAAGTTTTTCACCAGTGGGGATGTCTGAGCCTATTTAGACCTTCACCACAGCAAGTTCAACCACTCTGTCCTAAGTCCCTGCAAGTATAGGGAGCTGGGGCTGCCTTTTGGATTTGCTTTGCAGCATCACTATAATGTCATTTGCTTTTTATTTCCATATAGACTTGCCTACCATATCCTTTTTCCAGAACTGATGTTTACTTTTCTCATCCTATGATATTTATTTCAGAATAACTCTGAAGTACTGAGAGCAAGCATTCCCTTTCTAAATGCCTTAAGTTACTTTAATATGTCCCTAATTCATGTACATTTGCCCTTCCTACACACCCTGCCACAGAATACTCATCATCATTTTTATTTCAGAAACGAATACCTCTCCCTTCACCTTCATTCCTTCTTCTACATCGTCTCTTTACGCATGACCTCATCTAACATCTGTAAGATCAACTAACATCCACAAAAAAAGTCACATCCAGTGACAGGAAGACATAAAAATTATTTCTAAAAAAAGAAAGATTCACGTATTTTGTACTTATCATCGCAAAAAATACGTTTCAGCGTGATTAGAATTAATTCAGAGAGCCTATCTCATTTTTTCTCCTATGAAACTCAAAGGAGGTATCACACTGCTCATTTGGTTGGGAATGGCACAAGCAAAGTTAAAAAATCATTTCTAGTCTGAATTCAGTCATTTTTTCCAAAACATTTCACTGGTGTTATCTGTAATACTATGACGGTTCTTTGCCTGTGGGTGGCTTTAAAATTTCTTTGGCACTATTCTCTTATCTGCTGCCTATAAGTGGGTAAGAGCATATATACTATCCATGTTTTCTACAACTACAACCACTTTTTATAGGCTAACAGCTTTCTTAATTCCCTTGGCATAAACTTTACCTATGAGCTGTGTTTCAAGAAGAATTTAACTTAAAATCCACTTGAGCACTGCTCAGAGGTGCAAGCATAAACAAACATTTTTGGAAGGTAAAAATACATTAAAAAAAAAAAAAACCTCCAAAAGCAATCAGTGATGTGGATCTGTATATACTCAGTACTACCACTGATATCTAAAGGATAAAGTTACATGTACAATGGATAATCCAATTTAAAAGCATATGCAAAAGGGAAGAGGTTAAAGAAAAATAAAGAAAATAATCTTTCTTTGAACATAATATCAATAGAAGCAGAATAAATCACAGATTCTGCCTTCATTTTCTACTCTGTGTAACTCCCAGTCTTTTTACTGCCCTTGTCCAAACTCCAATGAGTGTTATGTTTTGATTTCTGCATAATTTCTTATTTCTATGCAAATTCTCAAATAATCAGATACGTAATTTGGTTCTCTGATGTACAAGATGTTCTCTTTCCAGCAAAACCCCAAATTTGCTTCACTAAGCTAGTTTGAATAAATTTCTATTCCAGCTTTTACAAAACTGTCTGTGAATTTATTCCATGAGATTAGAAATCCTGTACTCACTGTCTAACAGCCTATACCAGTACTGCTAAAGGATAAAAATCTTACGAAATTACAGGTAAAACATAAAAAAGCTAGCACATGATAGGTCTACATAAGGAATTTCTGTCTTAATAATGCTAAATTTAAGACCCTGGTCTGATGTACTTATACACTTGCAATGTAACACTTTTACAAATTAAAATAATAAATCCCTAACCTCTGCTGAAGGGTACATAACCTTCCCTTCTGTTTTCCTTTTCAGTTTCTGCTTACTTTATATCCTTATGAGGCAGTACTGCCAGTATCCCTTCTCCCTTTATTAATTCTCCTGTTCCTCTCCTGCCCCCATATCTGTTGCGACAGGCCAGCCATCATGCCAGCAGGAACCCACACGGTTGATGGTGCAGAGCTGAGATGATGCAGTGTAGGCACATGTTCTCATTCACAACAGAGCAGGTACCTATCAACCTCCATTTTAGGGTGGGTTAGACTTCTGATTCAATGCAGTAATGATTACAGTGCTGTAACTCGAAGCACAGGAAGGCAGGCATCAGACAAGCTGAAGTATGTTGACATCAAGAGAACTACCTGAGCACTGGTTAAGCTTTTATGTCTACAAGGCTACAGTGAAGACCGCCTCCAAACAACATGAGGTTAGGACACTTCAGGCAGCTAAAGTAATAGTTTTCTTAAGCTGATGTGAAAATAGCACTTACACTAGGCACTGATTTTTATTTACCATTCCCTTGCAGAATGAACTTTACCAAATTTTGCTGCAGCAGCTCTGAGTAGATAAAACTGTAGTTGGAGAAATCATGTAAGAAAAAGAATTTTGAAATCTACACTATGAAGCACAAATGGAAAACCAACACATATTCTTGAGTAGTCCTGCCCTAAATTCAAAAGAAGCCACCGAAAATCCAGTAACCAAACAGAACACATCACAAGTGAAAACTGGAAGGGGTTGGAGACAGAGAAAAATAAAAACTGGAACTTCAAAAGATTGGTCATATCTATTGCATCCAGCTGAGGTAAATGATAAACCCAAAACTTACGCATGAATTAACACAATGTCTTTTCTCTACAAATCAAAAATATACCTTCAGGTCTTCAACAGAATTCTAACAAACAGAAAGCAAGCAGCATCAGATTTTCCTGGCTCTTCAGAATAATTTACTTTATGTAAATTTCTCTACCAGTGTGAGGAGAGGTAAAGCTACAAACAGTGGACAAAACTCATCCTTACCACAGGAGTAGCCAAACTGGGCTCTGTCAAATGGCTACTATGCAAACATGCAAGACATACCCACATTCTCTCCAGGAAAATCTGCAACAACAGAAGCTACCACCTGAGCAGCCTTGAAAAGTAAAACAAAAAATTCCGCAGCAATCATGTTTCCTTTCCCGTGAAAGCAATTTTTAGGCTCTGTACCACCATGGCAGCTAGCAACATCTGCCATCAGAGTCCATACAACATGCACAGTTCATAGGCTGTTAAAATACAGTTATGTGCTGAACTGCATGGGCAGTTACAAAGGCATCTCATTCCAGTAACATTAAAACATCAGTGGGCATACTGAAAGCTTGCCTCCAGTTTATCTTTGCCCAGTTTATCTTCTTTCAATAGACAGGCTCAACACAGGTGAAGACAGTGATCTCCACGATGACAAAGTGGAAGAAGGAAGGGTCACAGAGATGTTGCAGGAAGATGGCGAACAGTAACTGAAGAGGACGGAAAACACACTATAATCTAAATAAAGTGATTAATGAAAGGTATTGCTGGCAACATTTTTTAAGCTATCTCTGTGTAAGTGAGTCAATAAGGACCCTAACTGATATGGTTACTTTGCATCAATTTCTGACTGGCAGTATAACAAAAGCAGTGCTCTGTCACAGAGGATTTTAAGTTAGAATCATCAGTTCTAATGAAAAAGTTCCAGATTTACAGCAGTACTACTGAAGTCAGAACAGAATTTAAAATCCAGATAGTGAATTCAAAAACTAGATCCTAAATCGGAAGGGTACATTTACATTCATCCCTTCCAAAAGAGAAAAAAAATAAGTAATATTAAGAGTAACATTCTATAAATCAATGTATTCTACTGGTTTAAATGCCATCAGGGCTTTTTCAAGCTTGCACAAAAAGAGTAACTCTACTAAGAAATGCACTTCAATACAAAATAAATGAAGGCATCTTATGAAACTGTCCCTCAAAGACAATTCTTTTAAATGAGAACAACGATTCTGGCTTTTTACCTAGCATATATTTATAGACTATAAAAACACAAACAAACTGAGCAGATGCAGTTTCTTTGTTTTGCTTTAGAAAGTGTACAGCGGTACAAAGCAGTGAACCAAAATACACAGCTCCCTTGGCTTTGCTACCTAAGATGATATTTAGAGCATACACATTCAATATTAATAAGATAAAAGAATCACACACGCATCAGTAATTCATAAAAGCACCACTGGGAAAAAGGTAAAGAGGAAAAAGGGAAATTGTTTCAAAGAGGTTTTATAATCCGAGTCTGATTAGGATTTGGCAGTGATCTCCCCACAATCAGTTACACACTAAACATGCAGTATTTCAACCAACCAAGTCAATCTGACAAGAAACAAATGTCCCTCTTTGTCACCACTTCACCACTTCCACAGAGTTTGGGTAACTTTGAGGAAAACAATTACTGTGAAAGCTGGGGTACCTGCTGTTAGCAACAGTTTGGGGAGAGAAAGAAAATCTCAAGCACACTTTTTTCCTCTCTTCTGACCAGAGGAAAAAGTTCACAGCTATATAAAGGCCAGTGCAGCAGAAGCCTGGTGCGAAGCCCAGCATCGCCACCGACAATGCAACAGGCTTCACTTAATGTTCAGGCTTCACTTCATTTTCTGTTATTTTCTTACATTACCTTGCCTGCTAACATTAATTCTTCAACAACCAGGCTCCATGGTTACATTCAGCAATACCACCAGGACGGCTTGCTAAGAGAAAGACGTTTCATTATGACTTAGCACATCATGTTTTGACCCTGCTTCACTTTTCCACCAGCAAACATAATTCACATCATCAGATTTCATTCTGATCAGGGACACAGCTAGTATGCTTAATATCATCAGTCAATTAGCTACCATGCTTAATATTACCAGTAAATTAGAAACAAGTCATTGGCTTATATACATTAAAGAAAATATTTACAGTATACTATTATTTGTTTTCTCCTTCCAGGCTTTTATCACTATAAATTAAAAAGTTAAATTACCTCTGCTATTCTTTACAAATCTGTACTTACTTCAAATAATTAGTTTTTCAGAAACAGAACTTCCTCTGATATTAATTCATCATTTAGCAATTGTCTTTTATTTATAAAAATATATAAAATATTTCAAATAAATGTAAGTATAAATTATGTGTGATTGTAGATTTTGAGGCTATAAGTATTTTAAAGGGGAAATTAAACTTGGTACAGTTGATCAGCCTGTATAATTCACTACTTGAGGGGAAAAGAAACTTCTCCAAAATCACATGAAAAATTTGTCAAACATTGTCGTAAAGAACATCTACCCTATGAAGACAGGCTGAGAGAGTTACTGTGTTTCAGCCTGGACACGAGAAGGCTCCAGGAAAACCTTACTTCAGCCTTTCAATATACCAGAGCCTGTAGCAACAGGACAAAGGGCAAAAGTTTTAAACCGAAAGAAAAGGAGGTTTCAGTTAGATGTAAGGAAGAAGTTCCTTTACCGTGAGGGTGGCAAGACACTGGCACAGGTTCCCAAAGAAGCTGTGGCTGCCCCATCCCTGGCAGTGTTCACGGCCAGGCTGGACAGGGCTTTAAGCAACCTGGTCTAAGAGAAGGTGTCCGTGCCCATGGCAGGGGGTTGGAACTGGATGAAATTTAAGGCCCCTTCAACCAAACCAAGCCATTTTACGATTCTGTGAAAACATGACCCTATTCCTTCTCTGATCTATGACCTTGGGAGTACAAGAGACCCAAATAATGGATATGCAGCTTTTCACAGGGTCTAGTATTTCTCCTCATTTTGTATTTCATGTGTGCATACATATAAATGAAGGAAGGAAATGTATAAATACACACTCTCAAGCCCAGACTAATTCTAACAACCTAATTAGTACTGACTCCAACCTGTAGTTCTCCAAATTTTGGCTATGAGAGCCCCTAATAAAGAAGATAACCCTGAACTTTGCATCATTTTTCCTAGCATCCCTCAGGAGGGAAGGAAAAAATACAAAAAAGTGACAAAATCCTGAATATATACCCCTAAACCGACACCACTTTCTGGGTTGGATGAATACCTGCAGGTTGCACATGAGCACTCCAGCCTTTGTCCCCCCTAGTCATTTTTTCTTAAAACTGGAAATTCAACAATCTGTGCTCTGGAAACAGATACTTTCTGAAACTGTCTCTCTTATTCCTGCTCCTGTGCTTTAGTTAAGACAAGGTATGGAAAGAAGGCAGATGTTCCTGCTCTTCTTGGCATCTATGTAGCAGATGAGTACGATTTTTGTCACCTTACAAAGCTAACAATCGCTGGTGATGGCTCTCTGGCATATCCCATTATTTGGTCTTTCCAGTATTCTAGTGGAAGTACTTTGTCTTTTCAATAAACTGAATCTAGAATGCAGTCTTTTAGGACTAGATAAAACTATCTCTAACCAAATGTAAAATTAATGTTTTACTAAACCATGTGGCCACAGAAAAGTATTAAGAAAGCATCAACAGAAGATCATAAGTTTCCTCATTTGATACATACACAAACCCTTGAACTGTCAAGAAAAAAGAAAAATATACATATAAAAATAAGTAACAAAGGGAAACTGAAAAAATGTATCTCTGTCCAAAACACGAAAGAGACAAAAGGATGCAGTATATCTAGAGGGACTACTTAGGTTCTGAGGGTTTCTTATGATGCTGGTACTAAGTCTGAGGCACGTAAGAGAACTGAGCTTCTGGTATTTCAGATTTAAAAAGAAAGGAAGATACTGGGCTTTTTCAGCCTTTTATTTACTGTCATTTTTTTAAACACTCCCCCCTTCTGCCACCTGAAGAATGCCACCATCTGCAGCACAACAACTTCTGGAGATGTCTGGAAAAGTTAAGCAAATAGATTTTTAAAAGTAATGAAACCGCAAGAGCGAGCCACATGTTACATAAGTTGCTTCGAAGAACTGTCTGGACAGTCAGGAAAATTACAGAGAAAAAGGAGGATGCAGCGTCACAAAGAAATTTCAGACAGCAAGGATAGTTTTCCTTCTGAGATGCCTTTTATCAGGGTGAAGCAACAGAAGATGCAGAAGAGAAACAGGAAGGAGCGTTAGCAGTACTTCACCAGCTAGCCCTTCATTACAAAATCGTGGTTGAAACTATACTATAGTACATCTCTGCAGCATACATGGGAGGAAAAGGAAGGCATTCAGAGCTGAATCACATGCGGGAGAACACGGGATTTTGCCAGCCCATTTCAAGACAACCAATTAAAAGAACAGAAGGACTTTTTCCCCCCTGAGGAAAAGCATCATTCTTTTCCCAGCCTAGAAACAAGCAGTTCTCCACAAGTAAGACTGCTGAATGCTTTAGATGTACATTACATAAATTCTTACACGTGTATATATTCACGCAACATTACATGAACAGCCAAAATACAGGATGCCAGTTGAGTAATATCTCACTAAAGAAGAAAGTTCTCACAAGTGGTATTGCCAGTGGTGCTCTTAAAAGTAAACTCAGTAATAAACTTATTGATCACCTTCACCTGGAGTATTGTGTGCAGTTCTGGCGTCCTCAACATAAAAAGGACATGGAACTGTTGGAACAAGTCCAGAGGAGGCCTACGAGGATGATCAGGGGACTGGAGCACCTCCTGCATGAAGACAGGCTGAGAAAGTTGGGGCTGTTCAGCCTGGAGAAGAGAAGGCTGCGTGGAGACCTCATAGCAGCCTTCCAGTATCTGAAGGGGGGCTGTAGGGATGCTGGGGAGGGACTCTTCATTAGGGACTGTAGTGATAGGACAAGGGGTAACGGGTTCAAACTTAAACAGGGGAATTTTAGATTGGATATAAGGAGGAAATTCTTTCCTGTTAGGGTGGTGAGGCACTGGAATGGGTTGCCCAGGGAGGTTGCAATGCTCCATCCCTGGTGGTGGTGAAGGCCAGGTTGGACAGAGCCTTGGGTGACATGGTTTAGTGTTAGGTGTCCCTGCCCATGGCGAGGGGTTGGAACTTGATGATCTTAAGGTCCTTTCCAACCCTAACTATTCTATGATTCTCCGATTCTATGATTCATGCAAAGGTAGCAGGCATAAAAAAAAGTCTTAGAGCAGATGAGATTCTCTCTGCAAACACACTTTTCCTAAGAAAAAAAAATGATAAACAGAGGTCCTTAAAATACATGAATTACAGAAATTTGTACCACAATTCCAAAAAAGGGAAGAGGAGTCTCACTTCGACTGTGTCTAAAGGCCAAATGTTTTGCTCCAACAAGACTTTCCCCTGTTTAAAGGGAAACCTTTCCCAGGCAAATTGAAAATATTCACACCATACGCAATGCTTTTCTAAGCTTGCCACTCCTATACTCAAAAGTCCTTTACTTTTCATATAGCACTGACACTATGCAAGGCTTTCTGGTTGTCAATTTACACACTACTTCTTTCAAATGAGGTAACAGTACCGGGGGTGGGGGGGAGGGCCGGACTGACCATGAGGCTATGTAGGTTGTAATTCTAACTTATACATAATACAGTTTTCTGTTATGATTCCAAAAACAATATCTAGCACAAGTAAACTGCATATTATATAGTCTACTCAAGATCACTTTATTTTTGTACTGTTTTAAAAGTCTTAATTTTCACTAGTTTTTAAACAATTTATTTTATACATCAGCAAGTTTAAGGCCATTTTAACACAGACTCTAAAAAATAATACTAGGTATGAATACATACTGAAGCACTTTACTGCAAGTTTTGCTAAGAACACATTAGTAACAGACAAAAGTAAAGGTTGTTCAAATACGCTCTTTGCTTGGAGACTACCCTTGTCTCAAAAGTGAATGATCAACAAAAATAAAGTCAAAGCCTTGACCACAAAAAATCCACATCGTAACACTGAATCAACAGTCATTCAACCCACCTTACATACATTCATTTATTCAAAATCATGCCTACATAACTTTATTACTTCAAAATTTTGGTATCTTCCTCTACAGTTGCTCAGGAGAATGTCAGTCAGTATTATAGCAGCCCTGCCAAACTAAACACTGAGGTTATGCACTAGACAGTGACTGAGAGGAATGGGAAAACAATGAGTGATAAAGGTGTAAGCACGAAGAGCAAAAGCAAAGCATAGCAAAGTCATGTTTTTCCTTTGTGTTAACTGGTACAGTGCTGTGTTTTGACTTCCAGTTTGAGAACAGTGTTGGTGAAGCCGATGTTCTCGGTTGTTGCTAAGTGATGTTTACTAAGGACTCTGTGAGGCTCATGCTCTGGCCAGGAGGAGGGGAGGCTGTGAGGAAGGATGCCTTCATGCCCGGGGTGAGGGGTAACTGGGAAAGCTGTTCATTGCTGATAGTAGCGGTGGTGATTTGTTGCTGGAACTCTCTCGAGGGGAAAGGGGAGAGCAGGCGGGGGGGGGGAACAGACAAGACAAAAGAGTGAGTGAACAAGCTACCTGACTGGGTTTAAACCACGACAGTAGGCCAGGAGCTACAAGGATGCCTTGATGAAAGCTGTTCTGCCAGCCAATCTTGAGGTGGAAAGCAAACAAACAGACAAGACAAAAGAAAGCAACTTACTCTGTCTGGCTTGTCTGAGGCAAATCACAAAGCAAGAACATTCACATTGTGCTTGCTCTTTCTTACAAGGCCTCGGGCTCTTTTCTTCTTCCAAGTTAGGCAACACACTGCAAGGCAGCTTCCCAGTTCCTATGTGACAAACCCTGAAGGCTCTGTAGAAGAAATTTCTCTCAACAGCACTAATATCTTCCACTAGGGATGCAATGTCCAGATAAAACCTATCCAACTCCACACAAAAGTGTTAATCATCAACAGAGGGAAGTTTGCAAATTTTCCCAAAAGAAGGGTGGTGCAATGTACAACATCCAAGAACATTTACAAGCCAATCTAAGGTGAACTTGTTCAAATGTGTGCTGTTTACTAAAATGGCACAACAATGATAAGAATTCTTGATATTTTCATCTTAATGTCAAGGAATTTAAGTTCTGCTTATCATGCACTATTCACAGCCTCCTTAATGGGAGGACCAGATATGTTGGGTTTTAATCTAGATGATATCTGTCACTTAATAACTAACTCAGGTGCCATACAGGAAGGTAAGATTTCTACGTCAAATGAAAAAATAGCAATACTAGTTACAGGAACTTAGCACAGCTGCTATCACTGGCAAACAGACTAACAGTTTTGTTACTACAAAGGGTATTTAAGGGAAAGTAGTCCAAACTCCTATCCACATATTATATTAATCTGTAATATTTTATATTTAAAATGTCTTATAAATCATTTTGAATATTGGCAAAATACAGGCAAATTTACAATAACAACCATTGCCCAAACATAACAAAAGCTCAGGAAATCTTGATTCACTGCTTTTGAAAGCTTCCATGTACTGCTCTTGTATCTGACATTTTTTGCTCTGCTCACTAAAGCCAAGTCTGTCTCTTCTACTTGGGGAAGGAAGGCAGCAGATGAAAAATCAAGCACCACTCCATCCTTGGCAAGTAGTCTTCAAGGGCCCTGAACTTCACAGCATTCATGACTGATAAGAATGTCTGGCAGGGGTTTGTTGTTCGGAGTGATAAAATGTTGACAGGAAAATTAATTTGTTCAGCCTTGATATACATGTATTTGTAAAAAAATAATAAAATGTGAAAAGACTGCATGGTATCTGTAAGACGGGGATGGGTGGTTTTTTTTTGTTTGGAGAGTTTTTCATACACACAAGTCAATGAAATGTGACTTCTTATGTTCTAGCCTAGGATTTTGCTGTGAAAACTGTATCATGCTATCTCTAACAACATATGCGTGAGAAGTAAAAATACAACACGATTTCTGCTGTGCTGCTGTGCTGTGACAGCTGGCAGTACATGTTCTACATAATATACCCAGTGCTGAGCAGTCTATACAACTGCAAGTTGCCTGGATGCAATGTCTTTTCGAAGACCTATTGCCTACCCTTCTCTAACCGAGACACACAAAGTGTTTGACGGGTTCCAAGCATTGCATTTTCCAACAGCCAGGAGGAGGGAATTCTCGGCAGATGATGTGTATCTCTGGGATCTGCTACTGGCAGAAATTAATTCCAAGAGCAGACTTGGCTATAATCATAGTGAATTACAAGACTTCTCTTCAGTGTGTTTCCTTATGACTACCAGCTATGACATCCTGCAGCTATGTTCAATGGCTATTTGGCTAATGGCAACGCCTAATTACTATTAACGTCCTAATCATTCAAGTTCTAGGCAATGTGGCCAGTATCTTGATTTTCACTTTTAACAGGAAGCATTAGCACCTCAAACTCATACTACTGAGTTGTATACACAAATAGCGTGGTGACCGTCATTTTCTAAACATCCAATACACATCACCTTATGAAATATTAACTCTTGTGAAATGTCTCCCAGAGACCCAATTATCCACTTACATTTTACATCATAAACTGAAAAGGCTTAGAAGTGCAGCCACTTCTAGAAAACTAGTTTGCCTAAATTAAACACTGCTTCCAAGGAAAACTGGGGTTTGGGTTGTTTAGGGTTTTGTTGGTTTTTTTTTTTGGGGGGGAGGGGGAAGACCACAATGCCACTACTTAAATAAAATTTAAAAAATAAACACACAAAAAAAAACAACCACAAAACACCAAAAACAACCCACCCCATCCTCTCCAAAACCATACCAAAGACAAAACTAAACTGAACACTGAATGCTAAACTAGTTTGTCTTTTTTTTTTGCTTTAAATAAGCTGAGATGACTAAAAAGCTGTTATCCATTACATCTGTTTATAAGGAGACAAAGATTCAAAAATATGAGCTCTTGGTACCTTTGATAACTTAATTTCACACAGGAATATCAGCCTCATGGAAATCAAACCTATTGAACCTTGTCAATCATAATTCTTCTGAAACAGAGATCAATAATGCTGCAAAACAGGGTTCTGTAAAATAATTCATAAATACATCATTCTTACATAGTGGTCTGGAAAGCTCTTAACATTCTTTTTTTTTTTTTGAAGTTTACTTGAAACTGCATGAAGGATATCTGTGAAATGACAAAAGTGAACTACTACAAAGTAAAGCTGTTTTCCTAGGAAGACAATCCTTGCTTAAAAATGTCTTATCTATTAAACAGACAGGGCCTTAAAGATATTAAAGTCACTTTATGAAAAAAGCTTTTTCCCCTGCTTAACTAAAATTTATTAGATCATCAAATTATTAGTATTAATCCAATATTTTTTTTTCAACCAAGATGGTCAAGTTCTGTACCACTATTATTTCAAGCACTATTTCATAATGCATATTAATAATGGAATTTAGTCACAGAGGTACATAAACCACAAGCTACCAGCTTTTAATCAGACCTCTGACCTTTACAAAAACTGCCAATCCTGCACCACTGCTCCATTTTTTTCCCAGCTTGGCTGCCAGCAGAAGATATCATTTCTTACGGAAAACACATACTTCAATGATAGGTAAGTCAAAATACACTGCATTTTGAGCATGAATCTTAGCCTACATACATATCCAAACTCTCCTATTGTATATGCGTTGCCAAGACAAGGTTGCACTGCACAGTTATGTCACAAGTGGACACTCCTTTAATCATGAAGGCAAAAAGAGAAATTAACCCTCCTAAGTAACCATCATCTTATAGTGCCTACCCTTACTGCAAAAATAAACACCTTCCACACTCATGAAGAAATTATTTATTGGATCAATATGCTTAGTAACTGAGGCCTGACATTTGTATTTGAAAGATGTCTCAGTCTAATGGCATTTATCTGGCAGCATCATTATCTATAGTAGCATCTTTATCAAGCAAAAAAAAAATCATTATATTGCTGCAACTTTCTATTTCACTGGTCAGCATTTTAATGAAAGAAAATTAGCAGTCACAAAGAGCACATCTTATTTTATATCCTTGGAATTTGTTTATTAAGGAGTTGCTTTGATTTTGATGGAGATGGATATGAGACTGCAATAGCTAAAACAACATCAGAACCTAGCTGAGAGGATCCTCAAAGGAAAAAGAATCGGGGTAAAAGATCATCAGCCAAAACCAGATTTTTCTGTTTTTAGAGGACTCTCTGTAATATTATTACAAGGAGGATTCTGCCCAAAGATGACAGAGACATAACCCATAAGGTAAAGAATGCTACATCGATCTCCAAACTACTATGAATTCTATTTATTTTTAACCAGGACTTCCATGTGGATTATGCCAAATCTGCTTCACAAAAGAATGTATTCCTTCACAACTCCTAAAGGAAGTAAAATAGGAAAATGACAAGATGATGATCTCTGTGAGATGCCAGTAACGGTGTACTTTTATGCTTTGTAGAAAATTAAACAAAAGCAAATTAAGCTTAGTGCTTCAAGATAACCAGCTTAAAATATCTAACCACTCAAATAAACAGAATATATAGAATTTAGGAAAGGACTTTAAGTGTCAGGAATGTTTTACCTGATTTTCTCAAAATCCAGCAAGTAAGAGCAGTGCAGCAAACAGAAAGCACAGCTTAGAAATTCATTGCTAAACTCACCCCAAAGTTTAGCTTTTGCAGGGTCTATTTCCTTGGACACGTGCTTATCGTTACCATCAATGCCTCCTTCTCAGTTTCACTAATAAAATCTGAATCCAGTCTGAACAGTAACAGAAAGTGAATTAATCTAAAAGGCCTTCTTTTGCTATACTTGCAAAACTGTTTCCTGCCTCTATTCTTGGTATGAGTACTCACTCAACCTTAAACATAAAAGCTATTTGGAAGTAACACGTACCTTACCTGGGGGAAGTATAAGTGGGCATGCTCATCACATAATCTAGCAAGACAGACTGTTCAAAAAGCATTTTCATCTGCTCTTGCAATGGGCTGCAGAACTTTGCAAGATTCCATGTTTAGGTAGCTATACACCTAATTGGAACTTCGGAGTATGGAAGGTGTTTTATCATAACACAGCTTTGAAGAAAAGAAAAAAAAAAAAAAACAGAAGACCAATTTTGGGGGTTTGTTTGTTTTTTTTTAGCTCCTGCATAAAAACAAATCTTTCCAGAAGTCTCTTAAGAATTGCTTGTTTGACATCCGTGTTGATGTCAGGAGCTCAAAAAAAACCCCAATTAAAGAAGATAAAAAAGTAGAATAAATCAAACCCATAATAAACCCAAAATTACTTCTATTAAGAAAAGCTTCTGTTATTCAATGCTCTGCCATGAAAACAAATATTTTCTGTTCTTTATGCTGGTCTCAGAGCAAAGAGCTAACTAATGCCTTAAAAATCACTATTTTTGAAGGTACTAAGAGACTTCATAACTTCATCTTCCTCGTTTAATTACGTAACGTCAAGGTTTCATATTTACAGATCACAAATTTGCTACAAGCTGCAATTACTATTTTTCAGCACTATAACACACACTTAGACTCCATTTCCAATAAGGTATCATTATAATAAGATCAAAAAGGTAAGGCTTTCAAAATTTAACTAAAGAAACTTAACCAATTCATATATCAACAGAGAAGGACTCAGCAACTCAAGACTACATCTTAGTGATCAGACTTTGAATTAGGTACCAATCATCATTTAGTGACATTTTCTTTGGGGCCTGTTTCAAGCCACATCAGTTTTTACTTATTACATTTAAAAAATAGCTGGAATTTATTACAGAAACAAAAGACAAAGAATGAAGCATGGTTAAAGAAAAAAAAAACAACCACCACCTTGGAAAAGCTACTGAAAGAAATCAAAGATAACTGCTGCCAGACTTCAAATGTGCATTTTTAGGAAGTCTGGGCAGGGGAGGGGAAGAGCTTGGCAGGTAGACAAAGGTCATTTTTCCCTCCAGCTTTCAAACGAGCAATAAACTAAAAGCTATTCACTTCCATCTCTCATTTAACATAGGCATAGTCAAAGCAATGATTTCTTTGCTCAGATGAAGTGCCCCTTAAGCATGCCCTAGATTTGCAGTGAATTCAGTATGATTTTAGCTATATGGCTTCTACTGACTTAAATGTAAAATTCATGACAAAAAGACCAAGCGATTTTATATAGAACTTCTTGAAACGATTGCTATACTCGTAAGTCAGGTTTTGGAATCCTTAAGGCATCTTTTTTTCCACTTCATACCACCAGCAAATTAGAACACATAACATTTTAATTTAAGCACATGCATATAAGTAATTATAGTAACTGTACTTCAACTACAATAAAATGCACGTATTTAGATGATTAAATAAGATGGGATACTTCCATTCACTAGTCCATTAGTTTGCTCAATTAATTACACAATATTAGACCTGGAACAAAATTATCATCCCCTTTTATATTTAATTATATATACAATAAATACACAGTATACATAACATAGCAGTTGTTTCTTGCATAGATCCCAGGAGAGCAGCTTTCAAATCCAGCTCAAACAGCTAACACCATACTGATGAAATGCTTCTATGTTAGTTTCTTCTTCTGCTTATGCTTTTTGGAAAAAAGGTCTGTGATTACTTTAGTGAAAATATGGATGTTTTAAATAAAGGTAAAGAAAAAAAAAGTGGGGTAACACATGTAAGCAGGGATTTGAAATAAACAGTACCACTGGTTTCATACTGTTTAGATAAAATTTCAGAGGACTTAGATGAGAAGCATCAACAAAATCAGTCAAACTCCATGCATGAATGAGGGCAGTACAATCCATTAGTTAAATAGATCCTTTATTATAAAATTATTCTACTTTGCATAAGGTCAAACACTAACTTAAATATTTGAAGGAATCTTCACCTTAAATACTAAATATATTTTCAAAGCTATTATCAGTGGCAGACATCTGACAAGTCTTTAGTCACTGCTGAAGCAGTAAGAAATCTTAAACTTCTCCAAAGTCCCTTATTTATAAAGTTTCCCTTCAGCAATGGAAATGCTTTAAGACAGAGTGCAAAACCTTAACTAAAGATGATGAATAAATTTTCATAACTATTACATATACTTGGGCATCCAGTATGATTTTGTCTATCTTTTATTAAGAGAGATTGAAAGTAACTACAGGGAAAAATCAATAGGAAATCAAACAACAGAAAACTGAGATACCATATGACTGCAGATCAATCCCTCCATCTTGCTGGCATGGCTATCACTCTTTCCTTTGAATTTCTGATGGTAAAAAATCCTAAGAGGAATGTATATCTAATGTGTAAGAAGGAAGCAATGGGAATGTTACTTTCATCTGTTGGAAGATGGAACAATGTAATGATAAATGTTTCTTCTTTCTCATTGCTTCAGGTTTGTGGCTACATAGTTTGTTCCTAGAAATACTAACAAGTGCAAAAATTACAATTCAAGACAGAAAATGGATGACTAAAGAAAGGAACCATATGTATTCACCATGCATTAGGATCTGAAGTTTAAAAAAAACACATATACATATGTAAATGCACCCCACATATTACATACACGTTTATATGCACAAATATATGCATATATGTGCGCATATTTACTTTCAAACTTTCATTACACAGTAATCTATATTCTGTGACCTTTATATGACATGGACTCATGGCAGTCCTTCACTGCAGGCTTTTTCTGTGGAGTGGACAAATTCAAATAGGTATATCTTAATAAGTGCAAAGATCGTATACTCGGCTCAGTAATTGCAGACCAATACTGCAGATCAATAACTGTAGTATTGGATCCCAGATCTCACAGGCACCTTGACAGGCAGGCAGTTTGCTCCTGAGGAGCTGCAGGACCACACTTGAACTCCTCACTAAGAAAAGCAGGCCCTCAGGAAAACAGCTAGGAGGGAATACTGGAGGCTTCATCTCTCCTTGAATCAACATGCTTGTAGGTTTACTTTCCTCTTGCATCTGTTTTCAGGATTGAAACACTATGTAAACCTTAGAGACACCAACTGGTCTTAAAAATATGAGCTGTGCAAGTATTCAAAAAAGCATCAGGATACAAATTCTCTGCTAGGACCACAAAGATGGGGAGTACACTGCAAGTGTACTTTTCTCAGCACAGCAATGGAAAATAAATGGCTTTCAGTAGCAAAATATCAGCAAATTTGTTAAGACCCATACCTGTCAAGTCTGTATCCTGTGGCCTGTCTTTCCTCTGCATGCTACACCCATCCAGATGAACAAATTACATGTTCTTTGGGATAAACTTTTCAGACAAAAGACTGTTGGCAACCTAGGCTTTCACGTTGTTAATACCCGACGACAGATGGGGTCACTGCAAGTTTCCACCTCATTCTCTTATCATACCATAACCCAGTTTTCAGGCTACAACTAGGACTTCTTTCTTCCTAGAGAGCAGCGAAGCTGACAAAATCGCTTTAGATCAAGTGAAACTAAATGGAAGGCTAAATAAGAGCTCATCCTTCACCTGCATTAACTCCTCGTAGTCAGCCTCTTTGAGTCTGTTACTGTGAACCTGCTTCATGCAGAATACCAAGTCCAACTGAGACTTAATTCTGAAAACATGAAGAGTCAAAAAGAATTTTTGCACTTTTAAAACTACACAGATTTCTCATTTTTGCACATTTTCTGACTGGAAAAAGAGACACCTATGGCTCCATCCAGGACCCAGAATGCAGCTTGTATTTTAAATACAACTGAAGTCTGCCCAAAACACGGCTGATGCTCACAACAAAGAGCACATTTGTGTGGCAGATGTCATTGCTGGAGAGGGTTGAATTGCAGTATGCAGTGTTTCCTATCACTTCATTAGTTTTTACTGTATATGTAATGAATGCACAACCTACCTTTAGAGTGAATAATAAAGAGGGGTAAAATCCTGCTTAAATACAGCCAACTTGCAAATTCTGAAAGCAGAGAAGGAAAACGCCAAGACAACAAAGAAAAGTGAAGGGGAAGAAAGGAAGATGCAGTTTCTTGAGTCATCTCTTTCTAAAGCACAGAGATGAAGCAAATGTTAGAAAAAGTGGTTTGAGGTTTGTTTTTCTGTTTTAAATCAGCGTAGGTCTTATCATAGCCATGCCTGGATTTGAACTGCTGGCCCTCCCTTAGTCCCTGGCTCAATTTAGTGGTGGCGGAAACTAACAAGGCCAATTGCTTAGACCCCAGATTACCAAAGGCGTAAAAGAAATGCCTCAACAGAAGAGCACTACAGATAGCACAAGGGGTGAGCAGAAGCGGATGAAAGCCCATTTATCCCCTCTAGGAACAGAGAAGGAATTGGCCAGGGATAAGGCACATTCATGAGACTGCCTCACAAAGATAACACTGGCTATGCTCTCTCCAGAGAAAAAACAAACCAAACCAAAGAAACAAGCCAATGCACTTCCAGGACACATTCCTCTGTCCTCTACGTCTCAGATGATTACAGTCAGCTGGAAAAGTAATTTCAGAAGAAATTAAGGAGACAGCTTTAACTTTAGTTCCTTCATAAACCTCATAGGAACTGCAAGCAATTTGAAATACATGAACTTTAGGACAAAATGCCTACCTAGTGCCCACCTTGCCATCACCTCCTAACGTCTACAGCTTTCCATTACCATTACTTTAAAAAACAAAATGTCACAATGTGGAGTGTAGCTTCTGCTCCTTGGAGTGTTGTGAAAACCTAGTGGACATCAATTAGTCATCCCAACACACAAACATATGCTGCAAATTTTAAAACACTGTGAAATTAAAACGACTACTTTAAAATGCTCACATATGGTGCTGCAGATTTTCAACTGTTTGGTTTTAAACAGCCTCCCAACATTACATTTTTCTCCTCTTCTTCCTTTAAAAGATGCATCCCCACAGAGTCAAGCAATTCTCTGCTTGTGGATGAAAGTCTGGAACTATAAACTTCATAATGTTCAAGGAAAAAGAAATAAAATAAATACATAAAAAAAGAACCCAAACCAAAATATCACATGGAGCCAAAACTGTTACTTGAATATTTCAGGATAATAACAACAATGCTTCAGCATCAAAAGAAAGCATCTAAAAATTTACTATTTCTGAATGGTCCCAAATGCTAGCATCCATGTAGCTAAACTTTAGTCACAACATGTGTGATTCCTCTGAGCTATCAAGTATTATACTTAAGCAATTTTCCCCCACAATTACAACTGCTTTGTTGTTTCTAAACCCTACAAATGTTTAAGGGAAGATGAGTCATTCGACTGATTTATTTTTATAATTTGGAATGCTCCTTCGGAACACGACTAGTATTTTTGTGTTTCAGAAGGGTTCCAAAGAAACCAGTGTTCTTACTAATTAAATAAACTGCAATCTGAAATTACATTACAGTTTATAAACAGAATTTAAGGTCCTGCTGAAGGAACTCTGACATCCCTTCCTCATCTCCCTAGTTTCTTAATGACACCTTAATGAAGCTTAGAGATAGGACTATTTCTATTTAATTAAAACTAATGCTGCTTGAAAGGGAGTTTGATTAAGAATAAGGGAAGTCATATGACTGGGACTACAGTGACCTGGGTCCTATCGCTGCCCTTCGTAATTCACCTTGGGTGAATGATTTTTTCTTTTCTCTCCATTTTCCAACCTGTAAACCTGGGAATTAATGAGAAGGAAGAAGAAAAAGATACTGACCTCTGTCATAAAGCACCTGAATGCTAAAAACGCTCTTTTAAATTATAAAGCCAAAGGCATTTCAGGTAACAGGAGTCAGAATGGACTGTAGATACATCAATTTGCACATCCAACTACTTACATATGCATTAACATATGAACATTTAAATCAACATTAGCAACAAGCATAGTCCAAGGTGGAGTTCACTTCAATGTAAGTCCAAAGTCATTGTAACCATTTTAAAGAAGCTTCTCTTATTTCTAGCAGAGACCATGCTCTGTACCACAACCTCCACTATGCGCACCAGTCAAAGGTAACTTATTTCCTCTGCAAAGAATTTTTCTTCATTATGAATACTTTGTTCAACTGGAAATGCACATGACATTTTCTACAACCTGGGGGAATAAAAACAACTGGCTTTCTCGTCTCATTGTAATGGACAGACTGAAGTGTCCTGAAAATAGTGATTTGTTTACAATGATAACATTCAACACTGCAAGAAAATACAGATAGATTAAATGCAGTAAGATATATCTTTTTATTCTAACATAAAACCCCCTCTAATTAGAAAGTAAGCTCCATTAAAATAGACACTAAACTATCCTACTGAAGTCATCTAGCAAAGCAGGTCAAAATCCCTGACTTTCATTAAAAAATGGAAGATACAGAGGAGACTTAATAAATATCAGGAATAATCCTAAGTTTCTAAAATAAGTACAGACTTTATTTTTATATATATATTCTTAATGAAGGAGGTAACATCGTCTGGAGTGTTACACCCAATAATTAAAACTACTCCAGTACTGAAAATTATCATCATCCATACAACGCATTCTGCTGTCCTTGCTGTATACAAGCACCAATCTTGATTCAGATGTGAAAACGGTGCTTTTGGCAGAAACCTAGGCTTTGCACCATGTGAAATCAGACCATCAAAGTTTGGTTTTAAACTCTGGCAATCTTACCATCTGTTTAACCATACTAATTTGACTGCAATACTTTAAAATAGCATTTCACTGTCCAGTAAGATCTAGTAAGTCTATCAATATCTTCGTAATCCTGAATGATGGATATAGGCAAAATACTTACATTAGCAAGTCCTGTAAATTATATTATGTAACTTTATTATATTTATTCACTCACTCAAAACCCACTCTGAGTGTATACAATGTATCTTTGCCACTACTTCAGACGAAAAAGCCTATTTCATTTAGAGGAAATGTCACATGAGCAATTTTGAGCTTCATGTCATTACAGCAGAAAAGCACTGAAATTTTAAACTTAACAGTCTTTACACTTATTAAGGTCACCTTCACAAAAATAGCACAGCGGACGTGGTTCAATCCGTATCATTTTTCTGTTAAGACCCTGAATTGATTCCATAATCATACAAAAACAAGCTCAATACACAATTAGAGTTAACTGTTGCCCTTGCCACTGAGGTGCACAAAGCAATTTGTGAAGGAAAAGAAAGAAAATAATTTTTCTTTTCTGAGGATCACTGCTTAAACAGGTAGTTTCCATAGTAAGTGACATTTCTCAGCATAATTCTGTGAACTAATCAGATGAGTTTCAAGAATATGTCAAACCATTGCCCCAGGCAGTGTTCTGAAAATTAAACCTAGATTGCGTTCAATTCAAAAGAAATGAATTACTTTTTTCTAATGAATGCTTTTCTGTATATTAAAAATGAGCATATTTGCCATTTAATATACACATGTTTTCAATGACAATCAGCTTTACTGTCTTGAATATCTTCAGTGTGATAACTGGTAACTTTGATTCTAATGTTCCACATAACAGGCAAGCAACAAACATATTTCTGATAATGTTGCATTAAAAAAATGGGTCTTTTGATAGACAGTTTGCCAGAACTAATTTTCATATGAATGTGTATCTTTCCTGCAACTTTCATTCTGCACATCTGAAGGACAGGACTACCCATGTATTCTGAGCTCACTAAACAAGCTAGAGACTGCAAGCAGCAATGTTTTGGAGCAGAGAAGACAGAGCAACCCAAAAAGATTATTGACTTTCCCCTTAGAAATTGACATGGTTGTAACCACGATGAAAGACACCCCTGAATTCTCAGAAAAGAATCAGAGTGATCCCCCTACCATCTCCCATCACCATAAAACAAGCCAATGAAACATGGTCTAAATAAAGAAAAGCAGGTATAAAATTGTTCAGAAAACAATACTGGGAACAGTTGTCAATGGTAACTATCGCAAGAGAAGAATATTTTGAGTGTAATTCTGTCCTGGGTTCAGCAGTAGCAGTCATTTTTCCCCTTCTTGGTAGCTGGTGCAGTGCAGTGTTTTGACTTTCAGCTCGGGAACAGAGCTGATAACAAGGATGTTTTGGTTTGGCCAAGGACTTTCTGAGTCTCATGCTCTGCCAGGGAGGAGGGAAGCCGGGAGGAAGCAGAGACAGGACACCTGACCCAAACTGACCAAAGAGGTATTCCATACCACAGCACGTCATGCCCAGGAGGTAACTGGGAGTTAGCCGGAAGGGCTGGGAGACTGCAGGGTTGGAGGAGGTATCGGTCGGAGCTTGGTCGGGCTGGGGGGGGCGAGTTATCGGTCGGCTGGTGGTGAGATGATGTATTCTCTTCCCTTGTTATTTCCTTTATCATTATTATCATTGGTGGTAGCAGTAGTGATCTGTGTTATACCTTAGTTACTAAACTGTTCTTATCTCAGCCCGTGGGAGTTGCATTCTTTTCGATTCTCCTCTCCGTCCCTCCGAGAGCAGGGGGAGGGCAAGAAAAAGGGGGGGAAGTGAGCGAACGAATTACCTGACTGGGTTTAAACCACGACAGTTCATCCATCAATCTAATATGCTATTACTCCCAACACCTAGATTACCGATCATGGTTATTAAACTTGCAGCTTGCATGAGTTCAAGAACAACATAAATAGAATTAGACTCCAACATAGCACAGGGAGAATTTGCCAGGCACCAAAGGTATTTCACAGATGCATGCCCCCTCACTTCCTGCCCAGCCTGTTCCAGACTCATGTACTGGCTGCTCTCATGTACTTGGTTTCTAAGCTATTCAATTTTTTTGTTTTTAAATAAAATAAAAGAGAGTGTGTGTTGCCCAGAGGTATGTGCATTTCTCCCTCTCCTGGGTTCAGCAGTAGCAGTCATTTTTCTCCTTCTTAGTAGCTGGTGCAGTGCTGTGGTTTTCACTTTCAGCCTGGGAACAGCGCTGGTAACACCGATGTTTTTAGTTGTTCCTAAGTAGTGTTTACTCTGACCAGGGACTTTCTGAGTCTCATGCTCTGCCAGGGAGGAGGGGAAGCCGGAAGGAAGCAGAAACAGGACACCTGATCCAAACTGACCAAAGAGGTATTCCATACCACAGCACATCATGCCCACTATGTAAACTGGGGGCAGTTACCTGGAAGGGCTAGATCACTGCTTGGGTCGGGCTGGGTATCGGCTGGCGGGTTGTATTCTCTTCCCTTGTTATTTCCCTTATCATTATTATTACTGGTGGTAGCAGCAGTAGTTTGTGTTACACCTTAGTTACTGGACTGCTCTTATCTCAACCTATCTCGTTCTTTCGATTCTCCTCCCCATCCCCCTGGGAGTAGGGGGGAGGAAGAGGTGAAGTGAGTGAGCAGCTGCATGGTTCTGAGTTACTGGCTGGGTTTAAACCACGACACTCCCAACATCTTCTCTTGCTCACCTTTTCAGGGGTTCTAAATCATGGGTCCATTTTCAAAGAAAAATAAGAATGAAGAAAAGAAGACAAGATGGTTGCTAAGCTGTATCTTCCTGCCTTTGCATGTCAGGCCCACATTCACTATCCACAAGGCTGTGTTGTAATAGAATCATAGAGTGGTTAGGGTTGGAAAGGACCAATAAGACCATCTAGTTCCAACCCCCCTGCCATGGGCAGGGACACTTCACACAAGACCATGTCACAGAAGGCTCTGTCCAACCTGGCCTTGAACATGACTGGAGGAATTTTTATGCCAATATCCAACACCTACCGACAGAAGCAGCCAATTAATTTCCAAACACAGACTTTACTCAGTCATCCTCCCCAGGCACCTAGACTCAAGGATTCTGCCCAGTCGCTTTTGAACATGTTGAGTGTTTAAGAAGTAAATGCAGTGCTGAACTCACCAAAGATAATGCTCACTACATGATGCGGAATTCCACCAACTGAAAGTTAATGTGCTTTTAAAAAAAATGGGAAAAAATAAAATAAATAAAATAAAATATAACAAAGTAAAATTTGTTCTCTTGTTTTGCAAGAAACTTGAAAGCCTTTTCCCACAATGCTCGGGAAGCCCAGCCAAGACTTCCAAGGAGCACGGTACTACATCAAGATTCAGCTTTTAGAACCTATGTAAGCACCCATTTTTTACTTTTAAGACAGTGGCATCTTAACTTTTTAATATGCAATATAGAACTCTCAAACATATTTTCTCACCTGATCAATGAAAAATCTTTATTCAAATTGCAAACTTTAAGACATTTTACCCTCTTTTATCAAGGACAGCATGTTAGAGATCATACCAGGCACTTCTAACAAATAGACAAGACAGCTCATTACCTTGAGAAGCTAAGTGTAACACACAATAAGTATCTTATAGCCTACTTGATCTCACTTTTTCAGATAGCAAAATATTCTGAAAAGCCTCTGGCAGGTCTATCTCATGCTAAAAATACAAAGGCTCTTAAGTACAGACACAGACTAACAGTAAATGGCAAAAGTGAAGCCTGAGCAAAGACTCTGACTAGATATCAAAATGTCTATAGCACATTTATCCTCTAATAACTAAGAGCTTCTATGATTAATCTATTCAGATATACAAAGCAGTCTGATGGCAAGCACAGAAGCAGCTTCACATTCTCAAAGCATACAAACACCAGAATTACAGGATGGAGCAAGTCAAGGGGCTATGTACCAGCCTGTGCACAGTACCAGCTGGCACCTCCCATACTGTCAGGAGACAAGACACCAGGACAACTCTTTTGGGTTATGGGCATCCCTTCTGAGGCCACCCCTCCTACTCAGAGAGTTATCCCAGTGCCCCCGACAGCTGAGGAGGGGTGCGAGAGTGGATGAAATCAATCTGTCCATTGTCCCTCCTGTCAACCTTTTTATCCTGCTAGACCAGGGCTACCACAGACATTATACAAAGAGTAGTAACTGCACTAAAAACAAGGCAACAAAGAGTGATCAACAAAAAACAAAAAGCAAAACCCCACAACCAAACCCCTGGGAACTCTTCACTGCCTGTGCCGATGTCCTTACACATCAAAAAACAAACAAACAAAAAAAGAATGTGAAAACCATTTGTTTTAAAGAACTCTTATGCATATTGCCCTTCTTGCCAAGGGAAATTAAGTAAAGTTTTATGCTATTCTAAATATTCCATAGCCTGGCCTCCAACTGTTCTCCTATTTATAAGAGAAATGCTTAGTTTTAGACTGGTGGCTAATAAAAGTAAACTGTGAACACTGCTCATAAGCAAAACTAAATGAGAGTTGCTGAAAATGGTATTTAAAGATCTTGGAAAGTAACTCAATGCATATCAAATAAAGAATGAGTTTACTGATTTTACAAGTCTTTGCTCTCTTGGATTTCTGAAAGGCATTCTGCAGCAAACTCTTTGAGCTCGGTATATCACTTCTTAGTATCTAGAACTAATCTGCCACCCTTCTCCAGATAGATCTCAATTCCTATTAGCTTCAAGGACAGCACATACTTTTTCTCCAGGACTGCAAAAAGACACCTTGACTGCTGACCAGCTAATGCATCCTTTCACAAACTAGGAATCAATGAACTCCCTACGCCTGCTAACGAACAGCAACAATTTGGGGCCACTATACTCTCCTGACATCAGAAGGCATCTGCAAAATCTTAACATTTAGGCATGAAAGGTTTCCTGCACTAAGCATTATGTCTTGTTTCTTTTGCTTTCCCATGTTCCTCTTCCTTGTGTCCCACTCCTGCTTCATCTATCTTCGTGGAAAGTACAACTGATTAAAAGAGAGCCGCACAATACTTCATTTTTCAGTAGCAGCAGGTTGCCTCATCTGAATTTCACAGAACTGAAGGCTAAATGAGGTTGGAAGGGGGCTCAGAAAGTCCAAGCCAAAGCAGGGTCAGCTATGAAAATACACTAGCTTGCTCATCTGTGTCTTGAAAACTCCCACGGATGGAGGCTGCCCAACTTCTCTGGACAACCTGACCCACTGCCCGGATGTCTGAATAGAACAAAATTTTCCTGAACTTCATAAATGATACTGGATTCATTATTTGTGATGACAGTTGTATGATGATAGCTACTCTTCTGGGACAAGAAAGTGAATCCTTAAGACTTCTACATAGAAGTTCTTTGGAATGACTTTTTTAGATTGCTTTAAACAGTATTTATCTTTCAGTGGCCAAAAGTAATTCTGTGTTTAGAAGCTCTTGTGTTTTTTGTGTTTAGAAACTAATTATCCATCACCATCACAGGAGGATTTTATGGAAAATTTTAAAAATGCAGAACGTAAGGGAAGGCAGAGATACATTTTAATAATGTTTTACACACGGATACCACCATCTTACAAACAAGCTTTAAAAAATACTGTTTAGTTACAGTTCACCAAGAACCTCCACAGCAGCCTAAACTGACCAAAGGCCGTAAAGTGATCAGGCAAAGCTGAAATTGCTACAGCTGTGAAGACAGGGAACACATCAATTTAAAATGTTGTGTCTCACACTTGGAACCATCTGGACTAATAATATCCAATAGCAAAAATCTCTTGCAGGAGAAAGGAAATGCTGCAAATTATGCATGCAGTTTGAGAAGGGGACAGCCCTTTAACCAACACAGGTCTGTTACTCCACAATTATCTGAATGCTTCATTACTGCCAGCCATGTACAAAACAAAACCACGTGTCTCAACAGGTATCTGAATAATGCAAAATATGCTAGCTCACTTATGTTGCTAGAAACACATCACTTCAATGGCTACCTACTGAACTGTGCACCTAAATGAAAAACAAAGCAAAAAACCCCCAACGATATTAAGAAAAAAAATTTTTAATAAGCTTTTCCTTAAGCTGTCTATTGCAGCTACTGAAAAAAAAAAAAAAAGAAGTATTCAATCATACACTTTCAGTGATTTATTCATTAGGACAAACAGAACACTCACCTACAAAAAGACTAGAATACACATATAAAAAGTCCCGTGAGTATGGAAATGTTTGTTATTTCATTTATTACTCTCTTCCCTCATTTCCTTCTAGCAATGTCAAATGTCGCTATCAGGCTGTGACAGTGATCTCCTCATAGTAACTAATTGCTGTGAATGTTTCTATTGACGTTAATAAAAAAAGATCAGTGAATGTTCAACACCTAAAAAAACCTGACACATTCATTAGGAAAAAAAAAAAAGTGAAGGAAAAAGGACACTCCTGTGCTGTCCAGGAGATAGATATTTCAGTGTAGACTACAAATTCGCAACAAGACTGAAGTTATCTCTGACTGCAAACAAAATTTAAGGAGCAAGGGTAAGGGGAATACATGCTCTCACCATTTTCTACATGAAGTGTATGGGAAAATATATGCTCAAAATACATGTTTCAATCATAGCTTTGGCTAGACATTAAAATGGATTATGCAGTAAAATTCTCCAAGAGTTTAAAACCATCTCTTTTTTTGCTGAGAACATTTATCAAAAAAAGTGCTCTTTTCATGTAAAAAGGTTGTTCAGGAAAGCTAAGGTACATCCAGGAAAACGATTCAAAACTGATGACTTGTAATGAGAACATACATATCTGACAGTCCACAAATGCTCTGAAGAAAAAAAAATATACTTGAAATTTCATTATTTGAAATTACATCAGGGATCCAGTTCTGAATAGGTATAGGCCCTGATCTGTGGAAATAGATTGTCCTTCAAAATTGTATAATGACTATGTCATCTGTCTCATTTATAACTACATAAAATGTGATACAGCCTTAAGGGCTTTTTTTTTTTTTTTTTTTCTTCTTCTCAAAGTTTAACTTGTTGGATTAAGGTTTATACCACAATTCAACTTCAGTGTCGGCTAGTATTTGAATGCACTCCAGAGTATTGATACACAGGTTTTTAAAACATTTTATTACAAAGAGGGGATTATTTTTCAGACTTACAAAACGTGAATAGTGATGACTTCCATTTGTGTGGCAGGCCCAGTTTACAAATGAAACATGATACGAAACTCCGGTGTTACTACTTTTACTGAAAATTGCATTGTTTTAAACCAGCAAGCAGTTAAATATGTGCAAGACCAAACTATACTAAAGGCAGGGGGAAGGTGTCCAATTTACAGAAGCACTTACAGATCTAAAATTACTAGCTGTGGAAGAATGACGTATAACTTCAATCCCCCCCGACAGTCTCACATATTCTCATAGTAAAGAGCCGGCCTGCCTTCACACCCTGAGGTCATCCTAAATGTAGCTCTAAATTCCTACCTGCAACTCTAAAGCAAACCAATCTCAGTGCAGCATACCTTTTCTATATAATAGATCAATTAGTAAAATCCAAAAATAGGTGTGCAAGTTGAGACGCACAAGTTAAAATGCCACTTAGAATTTTCCTTAGATAGTAGATTTAATTTTATGGTTCAAATGAAATTACTGAGAACTCTTCTTAAGATACTAAGTAGGCTGAATAAAAAGAATACCCCCAGTAAATGCTCTACTGATAAAATAATTAGAACAATTATGTGACTTTCAAGATAACATTTTATATTAAATAAGGAACAAAATACAGAAGGACTTTCCTCGGCTGAAAGCAATACTAATGTTGGTGTTCTTCTCTAAAGGCACATGCTTTCATGTCCATTGAAATGTTAGAAAAATTGAGCTAGAAAGTCAAAATACACACACTGAATGGATGTAAAACTGCCAGGTATACACAAATGTGAAATTTTCTGTGTAGTGAGGTAGAACTTAAACAGGGGATGTTCAGATTGGATATAAGGAAGAAGCTCTTTACTGTAAGGGTGGTGAGTCACTGGAATGGGTTGCCCAAGGAAGTTGTGAAGGCTCCATCCCTGGTGGTGTTACAAGGCCAGGTTGGACAGAGCCTTGGGTGACATGGTCTCATGTGAGGTGTCCCTTCCTTTGGCAGGGGGGTTGGAACTAGATGATCTTAAGGTCCTTTCCAACCTAAACCCATTCTGTGAACACAGGTAACACCTATAAACTGAAATGACAGTGAAAGGAGAGTTACTAAACACAATGCCAAAACCATGGTGAATATGTTAAGTTCTGATATCCATTGCACAAAGTAGGTGCACTAGAAGAGAGCCACAGGAACACCTCAAACGGGGTGGGGGATGGGGAGGAAGCCTTACTTTTAAAATCAATTATCAATAACCTATTGGGTTACAGAAAATCTTGATCTCCATGAATATATGAGAACCAGTAAACAAGATAGAAATACTATCTTTATCTGCTAGATTAAGAGGTGGACCTCAAGAATAGCTAGATTGATATTCTGAATCCTCTTCAAGCTTCTAACAAAGAGGTTAAAAATCCACAGCAGCAGTTCAACAGTGTTTATTCACCAGTAACTACCTTACTTAACTGACATTATCTACCTGGACTTGTGCAAAGCATTTGACACTGTTCTGCACAACACGCTTGTCTCTAAACCGGAGAGGCATGGATTTGACAGATGGATGACTCAGTGGAAAAGGAACTGGCCGAGTGGGCACACTCAAGGAGTTGCAGTCAACAGCTCCCTGTCCAAGTGGAGACCAGTGACAAGTGGTGTCCCTCAGGGATCATATCAGGAGTGGCACTATTCAACATCTTTGGCAGGGAGAGGGGGATTGAGTGTGCCCTCAGCAAGTCTGCTGATGACACAAAGCTGTGTGGTGCGGTCAATCCCACTGTCCATGTTGCTGAGTTTTTCTGAACATTTAAGGGAACAACAACTGGGTTGAGCTCCCTGTTTCCTGAAACTGTATCCTGCAAAATATTTTTCCAGTTTTCTTACTTTATTGCTGCACTTCAAAAAAGAAGGGGGTTAAAAGAAAAAAAAGGAAAACAAAGAAAAAAAGTCTAGATTACAGAAGGTCCCAGATTTTTTGCTTCATTTACAGATTTTTCACATTCCCAGAAAACCCCCAAAATGAGGACCAAGTGAGGCTTTGCCCAAGGCTACAAGAATTTGGTTATCTGCAGTGCCCTTGGAGTAATTAGAATGTAAGCATCCAACTCTTCTTGATTAGGCCTCTCAATCTGTGGGCAAAATAAATGTATCTTGGTAAAAGATGACACTGTTACTCAAGCTCAAGTTGTTTTTCCCCCAAGACATATCAAACAATTTTTGGTTTAATAAAAACCATAGTAAACAAAGTTCCCTCTTTTGTAGTGAGCATTAAGAATTATAGCATTTCAATTATTTTGGTTATGATTTAGCAATAAAATTAAAATATAATCTCACATAGCCTTAAAAAAAATCAACAAGAGAAAATAAAGCTAAATTATTACAGTCAAGTGTATTTTATTCTCTATATATATGTACAATATGCTGTGCAATCCCATGAAGGCACAGTCTTGGAGGAGATCTGAACTGCTGATTAGATGAAATTAAGGATAAATGAGAGGCTAAAATATAGGCGTTTTTTGAGATTTTTTGATTCACAGGTTTTTCTGCTACTGCTATTAAGCTTGTTTATTTGTTTTTTTAAAGCAAACATACATCATATAGTAAATCTGCACTTGTTTCATCCCTGCCTACCATTATTACAATGTACAAAACAATTCATTAGTCTAAGTAGTAGCATGTTGGGATTATTTCCCCATGCAAACATACATTAAAATAATTTCTGCACCAGAGAAAGCAGATTATGGAAAAGCATTATGTTCTATCACAAAGAGAAGGAAATATGTGCAGCCACTACTGGATCTTTTTAATGCAGGGATCCCTGATTCAGTGCAGGTGTTTCAGATGTTTACTGATTTAGAAGGCACTCTGAATAGTAATGCTATTCACTTTTCATTTCTTCAGAGAAATGACAGTGATCTACTCTGTTTAGCTGGATTCAACTTCAACAATGGCAACTGCAAACAAGAAATGTCTGTCCTGGGGTGACTCAGGAAAAATACTTTATTGGTTGTGTTAAGGAAAAAAGGGGTAAAAAGTAACATCAGTTTCTTTCAGTCGTAAGTCTAAGTAAAACCATGTGCAAGGTACCAGGCAACATCCCGAGGAATCCCCTAAAGTACAAATCATCCTTATTTGTCTTGTACCTGGTGAGTCATGGGCGATTCTCAACATTTTCAAAAGATCAAATCTAGATCAAGAAATCTGTGCTTGTGTTCTAAGTCTGTTCCTTAATATTAACCAGGAGTGGAAAAGTCATAGGTCATCCCCATGAACACTTAACTTCTGAGATCCTGTCATGAGCATGGATAGGTGGCTGAAACCATCACACAAGTCAACATCTTGGCATCTTTCATAAACTGTTCAACATGCAAAAAGACAAACAAGAATCCTCAACATCTCCCACACTTCTCCAAGGATCACAGTCTAGGAGGACTGTGACAAAAGCACACCAAAAATAGGTTTGCCTGCTCCACTTCCCCTGCTCTTTACCTCAACCTAGACAATCTGCTGGGTGAACCCCAACATCATTTATTCTCTGTTGATAATCTTTACACTTTGCTCCCCAACCACATAAATGCAACTAATTACAGCAGTGAGGTTTTCATATTGTATTAAGTCATATAAGGATAATAAAGTTCTAGTAGACACCTTGTCCTGAGGAGTGAAGTAGGGAATATGCGGGGGGGGGGGGGGCAGAAATCCCCTACCTTTCCCTACTGACATTAGAGAACATCATCCCGGAATTAAAACTAGACTATGACACTATCACAAACAATTGATGGAAGCACTGATTCAAGACATGGAATTCAGCATTTTGTACTCACTAACCAGTTGTCTCATTTTACTGGAACTTGTCAGCAACGGTGATGAGAAGGAAAGTTTTTAAACTAAGTCCAGAGTGCGACAGGAGAAGAAATAAGAAGGGAAGAAAACTGTACAAGATGTTCGCTATATCATCAACCTACACTGTGAATTTGAATCTTCCATGCACAAGCAGAGCATGGAAAGTTTTATCTTTAATACAGATTCATTCCTGTCATCTTGTAATCCTCCAAGCTGGCTTTATACTTCCAAGTTCCTTGAATTGACATTAGATAGAAATAAAGAATGAAATTATTGCCATCATCCACACCCCCACCTTTTATCATCTTTTGCTGCCTCTTTCAGTGAGAGTTCTGAAACATTACAGCACTATCATGAAAACAGTCATAAAGAAGGATCTGCAAAGTCATCCTTCTAAAAATGGAGTCCTTACTCCTTTTTCCAGAGCTAGAAAGTCTTCAACACTGCACTAACAACCTCCTCTCTCCCTTTTTTTATTCATTACTGATTTGATTGATACTGCAACATCTTGTCCCTTTTGCTGTTGATTTGTTTGGTCTGGTCCCTCCTTTTCATGATCTGGTCCAACCCCCTGCTCAAGCAGGGCCACCTATAGCAAGTTGCTGAGAACCATCCAGGCAGCTTTCGAGTATCTACAAGGCTGGAGATGTCACAACTGCCCCCCGGACAGCCTGTGCCAGTGCTTGGTCACCACTACGGTGAAAAGGTGTCTCCTGATATTCATAGGGAACCTCTAGTGTTTGTGCCCACCCCCTCTGGTCCTGTCAGTGGGCACCACTTGCAAAAAGCCTGGCTCCATCTTCTTTGTAACCTTTCAGGTACTTATATACACTGCTAAAATCCTCCCTGAGCCTTCTTTTCTCCAGGCTGAACAGTCTCAGCTCTCTCAGCCTTTCCTTATAGAAGAGATGCTTCAATCCCTTCATCATTTCCATGGCCCTCTGATGGACTCTCACTCCAGTATGTCCATGTATACCCTGTACTGGGGAACCCAGAACTGGACACAGCACTCCGGGTATAGCCTCAGCAGCGCCGAGCAGAAGAGAAGGATCACGCCCCTTGACCTGCTGGCAACATTCCTCCTAATGCAGCCAGGATATTATTTGCTGCCTTTGCATCACAGGCACATTGCTGGGTCACATTCAACTTGGGTATCCACCAGAACCCCAGGACTTACTTCCTGGAAAGCTGCTGGCCAGCTGGGTGTCCCCAGCATGTCCTAGTACCTGGGGTTGCCTTTCCTACTTGTCCGTTATGTAGCCAAAAGAGATGCGTAATGTCACACAAAAGCCTTTTCAAAACATGACATGAGTTAATAGAAGTTGTTTTCTGGCAGTAACTGTGGAGTGGTGATGCAGAGCTTAAGTTCATTGAACTTGGTTAGCTTCCCAGCTTCTGTTATAGTCCAGTAACTCCTGCTTCATTTTCACCTACTAAATATGCTGCCTACAGCCATGAAAACTTGGTAGCCCTGCCTATGCATTCCTCATTGTTTTATATCTCTGTTTCTCTTGGCCAATTCCCTTCTAAACACTTAAATCCCTCTAACTGCCTTCATGCTCATACGTAAGATAATGTAAACATCTCCTCCACCCCAAAAGAATGTTTCTAGACCAACAGTTGGGGAAATGTTACTACTATGAAGCAGAATGCAGAAAAAGAGACATGCCATTAACCCCACAAACACAATATGTAAAGAATGCACCAGCATTCAAAGCAAGAGCAGCTTTCCACTTCCCTGAAAGAACATCCAGGACTTGTCATAGCAGATCACACTGCTGCTCTGTGAAATTTGGCATGCAGCCTCCAGCACTGGCCAGTACCTGATGCTACACAGAGAAGTGAATAGCAGCATACTGCACCTGGCTAATCTTCAGAGATGCGCTCTTTAATTGCTAAGCAGAGCAGAAAAGAAACACATTGAACTTTCTCTTGGGCTACACACATCATTCTGCTTATGTTTAAATTTAGTAATACAGACACCTTCAGGTGACACTGCATTAAATCCAGTCAATGAGAATTAGCTTCTTGTGTTTAGCTGATAGAGTCAATTTTGATAAATGTTCAAGAGCCTACAAACAATATAGCCATATCTCCCGTAAAAGCTAACAATTACTGATGCAACATCCCTAAGTCACTACATGAGCAGGTAATGCCAAGGGGTTTGTTTCATTATTTTTTTGCACAGGCAAGAGGAAGCATGTATTCCACAGGCACATAGGACTTAAAATAATGATCTGGGATCCTACAAAATCACAGTCCTTAACAATAAGGAGGTGAGTCTCCTTCTGTACCTCTGGAATATCCCCACGGAACAGAGCGCAGCAATCAAGAACAAAAAATTAATCATAAAGGGTTATCACATCTGGTTCTGGTTATCACATCTAGTTCTGCAGTTTTTCTCACCTGTTTATTGTTGCCCTCCACCGTCTCTCCCCACCTTGCCCCCAGTCCTCCTTATCTCATGTTTCTGGCTTTCCCAGAGAAAATTCACAACAGATAGATTTCCACAGAAAATATTACTGGTATCCCAAGATAATACTCAGGCAGTGATAAGAAACAATGAGGACTGAGGAGCCACATTTTTATAGTGAATGGTTACAACAACTATCTTTGACAACACGATATGAAAGTCATTTATTCAACCCAACACAGACATAATGATTTTGTGGGGGGAAAAAAATGAGAACCCTTCATAAATTACTTCTTATGACTAAATTATGCCATATTCGGCTCACATTTTTCTCAAGTTATCTCATTTGCTTTATAGATTGATGATGGTCTTCATGCCCAAGCCTCCATATTCTACAGGATAAACATTTTCAACCTACTCATCAATCTGTCACATTCCTCACGTTTTATGACCCTCTTCAATTTAGTCAAAGTACTTCTGTTGGCAGAGCAGGATACAGTGCAATTGGATTTCTCACCCTTTGAGATAAACAAGATGGACTTTATCCTTACTTTCCCAAATCTGTACAAAACTGCTTGAAAGAAATCATACTGTATACGATCTTGGTAGGCTGGTTTTTTTTTAGAAGAATAGCTTTGGTAATTTTTAAATGGACAAAGACTGAGTTTGAAATCAGAAGGAAACAATTAAGATATAACACATTTTCAGGTCACTTCACTCCCACTAAGTATTTCTTGTTACAGTTCACCTTTCACTATAAACAAATACACAGTGGACCACTTCAGCTTACCAACTATAATCCTTAGACTCAAGAAAATGAAATACAACGGTCTTCTAATTCTGGTAACTGAATTTAGTTTTCTGACATTGGCATCAAAGAAGGCTACTACCATGGAAAAGATTGAGAATGCCTACTAGTTTAAGGCAGTGTTACCTCACTATGCCTTTCCAGCAAGGTAGTGGCAAATATGTGTCCAAATAAAAAGGGACGGCTACCTAGCATTGGTGATTTTATTCTTATTGCTGCTTACATTTTCTCAAATGTCAGACTACTCCTTACTTCTATCACACGTTTCTGAAAGGCTATTTATGGTTTGTTGTATTAGTCATGTAGTAAACACGCATTGTCCAACCTTTTCAGGTGTTTGTAATCAACAGAGAAGTTGATATCCAGCTGATTACAGAAACAAGAGGTACCTATTTTGTTTACAAAAGCTCTCAATTGTAAATGCTTCTATCTATGAAATGCTGCACTAAAAGATAACAAGCTATTTGACTGCACAGAGAAATACTGAAGAAGTTGCCAAGAACCCTCTCATTCATCGTCTCCGATATGGCGAATTTGAAAGGAGGATACGGTCCTTAGCCAAATCAGAACATTTTCAATAATCTGGGAACACCATTAGCTAGGCCATAAGTATGCTGTAGGTTTTTTTGACCTCTTAAGTGAAGAGGTTGAAATGTTTCATGTTCAGTACATCTAGTGAAGTACGAATTACACAAAAATCAGGCCAAACCATGTTGGAAATTACAATGCAATTTGTAAAAGCTAATCCTGACATCTTCACAGATGTGAAGATTTCTTCACAGTAACAACACACTCTTGTATTCTTCACCTTGATAAATTAGTGAGTAGCAGTGCCATACAAGCAACAATAATTAACTAGCCATTCCAAATTCACGTCCACCCAATGTAACTTGAATTTGTTTAAAGGTACAGGAACAGAAAATCAGTACAATAGCCTAATTCTGCATATCTACCTGTTTCTGCAATCCTTATTATTTTGGCTGATGTATATCATAGAACCACAGAATACCTCAAGTTGGAAGGCACTCATAAGGCTCAATGAATCCACCTCCCTGCTCCCTGAAGGACTCCCTGACACTAAATCATTTAACTAAGAGCAACACCAAGATGCTCCTTGAATTCTGACAGGCTTTGGTGCTGTGACAGCTTCCCTGGTAAAGGGAGCTTGCTCCAGTGGACAACCACTCTCTCAGTAAAGAACTTTTTCCTTGTCTCTAATCTGAACTACCCCTGACACAGCTCACATATCATAAGCCGATTTGAGTAGACAAATTCTTATGCCTGTATAAAATCCACAAGCCTGGTCTGAAAGCTCAGCCCTACACAGTCTTGCGTCATCAGGTAGAAATGTACAGATCTTATCTGTCAGGAGATTATAAAACACCACGGTTTTATAGACAATTAAAAACTCCAAAACACTAATGCTTAAATATGGTCCTCAACATGGCTCAGTCAGCCTTCAACAGGATCAGGAAAATTACACCTATACACTGCTGAATTTCCCCTCCTCCTACATTCCTTGTGACCCCCCCTAAAAGACAACCCCATTTCAACATATCCAGCAAACTCTACTCCCCACCGTCATTGTTCTGCTTCTCATTTTCCTTTATGGCCAACCCCATCTTCTTAAACTACTGTTTGCAGTTTGGCTGTCAGTGTGGATCATGTCAAATACCCTAGAAATGGGTGCATTCAAAAAGGATGAAAAAAAAAAAAACCAAGCCAACAACCAAACTTCACAAGGCAGGATACTGAAAGGAAAGGACTGTAGTACGCTTATTTCTAGGAAACAGCATCCAGAGGGTAATCACTCAGAAACTGCCTCTGGAGTCAGACCTCAAGTAGCCCTTGTTTGCAAGTGCCATTTTGTGTGGCATCACTTGATTTCAAGTAGGATCAACACCGATAACCAGAGAGCAAGCAACAGCTACCTTGTTTTATTAAGCTGTTGAGAGCCAGGTGACCGATCCAAAACTTACCCTTCTTTTACAGGACAAACCTATACTAGTTTCATTGGGACTATGCTATTTATACCTGAAGACTGTAGCACAGAAACAGCATTGCATGGTAGCAAGGTGTAATTCATTATGACATATTCCAAGAAAAAATTAGAAACACAAAATCCAGTGTAAAATCCCATGCTGCATTTCTTAACCAAACTTGAAGACAAAGAAAAACCTGATCATAGTTATATAAAAGATGATAAGAAGATAAACTTCTTTTATATATCAATTATTTCCCCATTCTGCTGAACTACACATTTAAAATTGTACAGACTCCTACACAGCTTTCAAGAAGTTTATTTACTTTCTAGATGCATACTTAGCCATATTATATATAAGGACAAAGTATACTGACAGAGACCAAAACATAATAGACTCCATCCAAACTGCTCCTGCCATCAGGAGAGATGACTATGCCATACTCAAGCAGCATTGCAATTGCACAGCTATCAAGGAACTGTCACCGTCGCAGAAGCAGCAGCAGGGCTGCTCTAAACTGAGCCAAGGACTGAAGAGATATGCAACACAGATGAGTAACAAAATGACGCTGCACTGTAGTTTATGTACTGCTCCTCAACACCCTTTCTGAAGTTCTCAACCTTGGAGGCACTGTCATTGAGGCCAGCCAGCCTTCCTCTCCTCCCATTGGGCTGCAAAAGTAACTATGGGATACATTTTGGGTGAAAGGGATTCAACACCATGCATGGGCAGGTTCTCACACAATTGCTTCTACATTTTGCTACCTAGTTCAAACCATCAGTCTTGATCTTCACCTTGCACTTCCAAAGCTCCCACCCCGTTTCATTCCTCTTGCATGTTTCACCATTAGAGAAGAATTTGTAATTTTCCATGTCAGTGCTATTTGACAATTCAGTTCCTCCTTAAAAAGTTAATTTAGGCTTAAATATCCCTTCTAACAAACATTATATAACTTTTCCTATTAAAAGGCAGTATCAGTGCAAAGTAATTCATGATTTCAGATTATCAACACTTCAAAACAGTATCTTCATTATTAAATTCCGCTCTCATAAGCTTTCTTGATCTCCTTAATAAACTTGCTACAGATAACTTGGATTTCTCTGGGTGATAGTAGAAGAGAATCCATTTTCCTAATCTTTTATGCACTGCCTTATATAACTTTTTAGAGGTGGTCCCCATGTCAGTCCTGATGACACCAAAACATTTGAAATTTGACTGCAGAGGGTCTGACAACAGTGCTGCTATTCATGGAACAGAGTCCAGTGGCTAAACTGTAACAGGGAAAACATAATCATTTTTACTATTCTTTTTGGGTAAACAAAACTCAAATTGCTTGGGCAAGGTCCCTGTGAAAGCATGCATGAATGGGTTGATGCTCTGCCATCAGCTTCCAAACTAGCCTCAGTTGAGTATCTTGCTAGATATACATCATAGTAGCCGACCATATGCATCAAGTTCTTTACCCCAAACAAATCCTATAACAACTACCATGACATAAGTGGACAGTTCCTAAATCAAATCAGAGCACGTTCAGGCTGAGGTCTAACCACCACAGCTATTTCCACTGGCTGACAGAACTGAAACAACAAACTCCCCCCACCACGGTAGCAAAGGAATTCCACAAAGGAATACAAAATTAAATTTCAGTCTGCCTAGACTCGCCAGCAATGTTCCCCTGTTAGTCACATCACAAAACTTCTTCAGTTTAGGCATATCCTTAGGAGCCTTTTTAGCTCAAAAATCACAACATAGGCCTCAGAAATAGGTGTTAATAGTCACACTCAAGCACCTTAGAAACTCTACACTAAAAAGAACCATCTTCTAAAGCTAGCATTATAGCATCTTATCGTAGAATCATAGAACAGTTTGGGTTGGAAGAGACATTAAAGATCATCTAGTTCTAACCCCCCTGCCATGGACAGGGACATCCACTAGACCAGGTTGCTCAAAGTCACATCCAACCTGGCTTTGAACACTGCCAGGGATGGGACATTCACAGCTTCTCTGGGCAATCTGTGCCAGTGCCTCACCACCCTCCCAGTACAGAATTTCTTCCTCATAGCTAACCTGAATCATCCCCCTTTTCAGTTTAAAGCCATTTCCCATTGTCCTATTACTAAATGTCCTTCTAAGAAGTTCAATATCTTTCTGTAAAAGCCATTTCAGCAGAGTTTGCATGCTTACCTTTCTGATAATAAACATGCACAGTGACCCATTTACCCACTGAGAAGTCTTAAGGAAGGTTGATAAGAACTAGTAATTTCAATAAGCTCCCCCTGAAAGGACAGGCCATGCTTAGGGCTAAGTGATATCTTCTGATACACATGCTCAAATTTAAGTGTCATTCACAAATGTCTGTGCTGCAAGCCTACAATGAAATAGTTTGAGTTTGTTTCACGCCAAAAAAAAAGCCAAACCAATTCCACTCTTTCACCAAATAAATTAACAAATGATTGCATACAGAGTAAGTCAAGGGAGGTGATTCTGTCCCCCTGCTCTCCTCTGGTGAGACCTCACCTAGAGCACTGGTACTCCAGCCCTGGAGTCCTCAGTACAGGAAATACATGGACCTGTTGGAGAGGGTTCAGAGTAGGGCCACAAAAACGATTGGGGGGGATGGAATACCTCTCCTATGAGGAAAGGCTGAGAGAGTTGGCGTTGTTCAGCCTGGAGAAGAGCAGACTTCGAGACCTCACTGAGATCTTTCCATTCTTAAAAGGGGCCTATAAGAAAGACAGGGAGAAACTTTTAGCAGGGCCTGTTGCAATAGGACAAGGGGTGATGGTTTTTAACTAAAAGAGGAAAGATTCAATCTGGATGTGAGAAGGAAATTTTTCACAATGAGAGTGGTAAAACATTGGCACAGATCGTCCAGAGAGGTGATGGATCCACCATCCCTGGAGATATTAATTGCCAGGCTGGATGTGGTTCTGGGCAACCAGATCTAGCTGAAGATGCTCCTGCTCATTGCAGGGGGGTTGGACTAGATGACCACTGAAGGTTCCCTTTCAGCCCTTCCTATCTGCTAAGCCAGGAATATAGTCATCCTTGCCTTCTCGTTCTCCTTTCTTCCTCCTAAGATCGGAGAACTGACTTTTGAAACTCAGTTGAGGGGGTTTCGGGGAGTTGGTTTCTGTTTGTTTTCCTGGTTGTTTGGAAGTTTTGTGTGGTTTTAATAGTGTCTCATTCAAGCAAATTATGCAAATAGCAGATACAATCTATTGTCACATAGCGGAAACGTTTTACTTGATGATGGATAACCTGTTTCACACTCATGCTTGGGGTACTGTGGGGAGAAGAAAGGAAAGGAATAAGGATGAAAAGTAGACTGAAAATTAAGCTGTACCAATAGCACCGATAATTTGGAAATAAGTACTATCACCATTTTGATGAAACAATGTTTGCATTCAGTTATGATTCTGGAATTATGAGGAGTTTCTGATAATGAAGGGAAACAGAATGAAAAGAACTATAAGATTATTCATGTAAGATGAACCCATCAAGTGTATATTTTATGCATAATAAAGGCATATACAAAGTAGGAAAAGACTCAAGAGTTTCTTAAAAGTATCATATTTGAAAGGCAGTTAGAGGAGTCATTCTGATAACAAGCATGAGGATCTGACTGGGATAGAACTTTCCAACTAATTTACAAATGTTCATTAACTCTCATAATTAACGCATTATTTAACTTAAAAGTTTTGGTTATTTGGGTTTGGTTTTGTTTTAATTGAAGCACTTAAGCCCTAACTGCTCTGGTTCACCCCCAATACTATTCATTACCTTAATCATTTCATAGAATCATAGAATAGTTAGGGTTGGAAAGGACCTTAAGATCATCAAGTTCCAATCCCCCTGTCATGGGCAGGGACACCTCACACTAAACCATATCACCCAAGGCCTCGTCCAACCTGGTCTTGAATACTGCCAGGGATGGAGCATTCACAACCTCCCTGGGCAACGTATTCCAGTGCCTCACCACCCTAACAGGAAAGAATTTCTTCCTTATATCCAATCTAAACTTCCCCTGTTTAAGTTTGAACCCGTTACCCCTTGTCCTGTCACTACAGTCCCTAATGAAGAGTCCCTCCCCAGCATCCCTATAGGCCCCCTTCAGATACTGGAAGGCTGCTATGAGGTCTGGGGTTTAACCTCTGAAAAACAATTGTCATTTCTAGCATTTTATTACTGACCCTTAATTTTCTCTCCCTTGCCTAAGTGAAATACATGTTCCATAGCTATACTCATACACGTGGCCAAAAAAACTCCTAAGATACAGCAAGTCTGGGTTGTTTTTTTTTCTTACTTGATGTTACAAGTTTTACAAAGATATTGTATTAAAACAAACTGACTTGGGAGAATGTAAAGCCCCTTGGAAGGATTAGGTTAATGTCAGTTTCAGGATTCTTGGCAAAGAGGGGGAAAATGAACTTCATTTTGCCTGTGTGCTACATAAGGTCATTTTTACATATCCTGGGGGTGGGCAGTAGACCTAAAGTATTTCAGAGATTTCAGTTAAGAGCCTGAGATTTTAGTTTTGAGATTTAAAGAATATTTAGAATTTTATGACTCTGCCTTTTTCTGTTTGTTTAAACAGGTTTATCTAAGCTGAAAATCTATTGAGTGCTATTTAACTAAGGTAATTATTCCACCTGCATAAAGTAATGCAAATACTCCTTTGGCAAGTTTAATCTGGAACGTAAACTTGAAGGATTAATTTACAAATTTACTGGCTAATTTGTGGATAAATGGTGAACCAATTAAAAAAAAAGTAAAAATCATATATCCTCTTTTCAAAGAGCAGCGCTTCCAAGTCAGAATGGGAAAGCAACCTGGGATTGGGAGCTAATTAGTTTCAGCATCTTGGTAACACTTGGGCTACTTCCAAAGGAGAAAGTCCAATTGTTTTGTTTGTCAGAAAACAGGTCGAAAATCTTAACGTCATATGTACTAAATGCTTGCTGTAACATATCAGACCTTTTTTACAACTGTAAAGTTGCATGGGAGAAGATGCCCAGGTATTGGCTGTCAAACCTGTTGCTTAGTCCAAAATGGGCCCTGGGCATACAGCTGAAAAAGATAACCCCTGTCCCAGACGGTTAGCATGGTCACTTACTTGAGAACTCTGAAATTAAGGAACAAGATAGTTTTGCTGGAAGGACAGAGCATAGGAGCAATAGCAGCACAACCACTTCATTACACAAGGATTAGTAATTATATCATGTTGAGTACCACTTATGTTAATCAGCCAGAGATACATCACTGACTGCATCAGGCAGCTCTACAGCAACATACCAAGTCACCTCTCAGTCTCTCATTTTCAGAGGCTTGTTGAAAGGGAGAGAGGAAATGCTTTCAACTGGGCCCTTTCCAAATAAAATCTGAAACCGAGCATAGTACAACTGATACGGAAACTTATGCAGGCTTTTTAAAGACAGCTTGTGTAACAGTTGCCAGACTGCTTCAGGTATTTCAGTGAGATATGTAGTCTGAAAGAAAGATGGTACTGGTGGGGGGGGGGAGGGAGGGGGCAGGAATAACTAGTGTCTGCTTAAGAGTAACACTGTCTCATTTTCATATTTCAGCTGGGCAGACTCCCCCCCCCCCCCCGCCAACACTAGAACTGATGGGGAGAGGGGGGATGGATGGCAGGGGTGACAGACACAACAGAAAGCTCTAACAGGGTTTTTACAAGGCTTGAAAATTTCTTAAGAGTAGATTATCCTCACAATTTAGAGTTCTAAATTGCTGAATCAAACGTGCTATACAAGGTTGACAGACATTTGAACTATACTTGGTTAGAGAAATAAAATTTAGCTCCAGATTTGGTTCTACAGTTCTTCATATATTTCTCTTGAAGAAGAAATATTAGTCAATATTAAGTCATAGCACTAAGAAACCCACACGATTTTTCCTCTATCACATTTGTATAGAGCTGCAATTAAAGACTTATTTAAGCAAAAGATTTTATTAATGGGTTGTTGCTCTCTATAACGTCTATTTCAGTTCTGTAGCCCTGATTAAATCCAAATTTATAAGGCTGGAAAGAGGCCAAAATGGCAAATCGGTATAACTCCTTAACAACATAGATTTTTTATATTTTACTTTTTTTTTTCTTACAACAGCAGTTCTGAAATAGATTACAAAGCCTTCTAATGAAATTCAACGGCATTTGAAAGCTAAAGGCTTAAAGCACAATCAAAGACCTAAAATACCAAAAATGGCAACATATGTTTCAAACTTTGGTCTTCTCATGTGCCCAAAAGGTCTGGCTGGATCATAATCTTAAGGAGAAAAAAAAAGAAGTGACTTTGTGAACTGTGACTATGCGGCCTAAGCTAACAAATGGTCTTCATAAACCCATACATGGAGTGCTAGGTAACATCTGCTCATGGACTGTCCATCACCAATGTCAACCTCCTTTTCTCTGCACCTGCCCTCAGCATCCTCTCCCCAAGCACCTCAGCTCAAGGATGCTCATGTCATGGCCCAGTGTGCCCTTCCTCCTTGCAGCTGCAGCCCCAATGATGGGCATCAGCAGCTGACAGGCAGCTCCATAACTCTGGTCTGGGGGCTTCATCAGAAATGCTTTAAATGGTCACAGGTCTGCTTTAACTGTAACTGCAAATATTGATAAGGGTCAGGAGAGTGTCAGGAGGGTTATTTCCTATAGATGCACAATGACTCTACATTGACATATTTTCCACAGCTTAACAGAAACTTCCTTTGCTACAGCTTAATGCTGACTCTGCCATGATGTGCTCTAACCATACCGTGGTAAGAGCCACATGAAGTAAGCAGTCCTTCTGCAATTACCCGTGAGCTATTCAGAAATGAAGGAGTGGATGAACAAGGCTCTAAATATATGAAACCAGCTCTAAATATATGAAACCAGTCCCAAACAGACTGGGGGGGGGGGGGGGAGCTTCCCCCTCACACAGTATCAGGTCACACAGTATCAGGGAAGAGCCAAAGATGCTGACGCTCCCCTGGCCCCACCATCCTCAAGGAACCTGTAACCTCAGGAACTAGGGGTATGATTTATGGTTGAGCAGGACACAAAAGGCGTCAATGCAAGGGTGTTTACGAACAACTTTAAGCATACTGTTAATGAGGAGGTTTTGAATCCAAAACAACTTGGTATTATTAGTTCAATTAAAATTATACTTCTTGATTAGACTGCTGTAATTTCAGTAAGACTAACAACAAATTTCTGGCTTCACAAGATGGGCTTCTCTGACCTACAAACTGTATGAGGTGTAATGCAACATTACACACTTCTAACCATGATTGCTTAACTTCTGCTTTCCATACTCATGAATATGACATAGCCCTGTACTTTCTCAGCAGTGCTCCCCTTTCCTGTTCTCCCTTCAAAGTGGTAGAGTAACTGGCACAGTAGCATCAGTGTCCTCACTGTGCCTCCTCTCTTTTTGGTTTGTGGGCCAGAAAAATCAATCACCACCAAACCCAAAACACATAGACCAGCTCCACCACTACCTATTTTTCCACCCTAGCATGAGTGTTGATCCTAAGGTGCTGCCCAGCAAAACAGTACCAGGGAAAAGAGTGATGCACACTACAGTGATGCAGTTGAATGTAATGCAGGGGTGCAGTGTGTGTAAACAGCATAGATGCTATTTTCAAGCATTGACTGCACTGAAAAATCTATGTGCTTGCCTGCTCTCAATAAACATCCTGGCACAAGTTCTCGCAATTCTGAATGATTGAACACTGAAATGAACACCAAATACTAAGAACACATAGAAAATTAACTTTTCAGGAATCACCTCTACTTCAGTATCAGGAACTTCATGCAGACTGCAGTACCTAGCACCCTTGGCAGGTTCCTTTACAGAATTACAGATTTAGGAGATCAGGTAAATTGTGCTAGGAATACCATTCTTTTCTGTACCATAGGAGATCAGTCACAGTAATGTATCAGCCTGACACACAAGTAGTTCTTAATCTCTAGTAAATCTCCCACCTGCAGAAACAATTAACAGTTTTGACCTTTAAATTACAGATTTAGTTCATATGAATTCAAACTGATGGTTCTCTGTATGAACTAATAATTTCCTTTTAACTACTTAATGCATAAAAATCTTATTTTATACACAATGTACGTATCCATTACGAAAAAATACCAGTGAAGTAAATTCAATTTACTTCTGCTTATTCAATCTGTCACATGCACACACTTAAAACTACTCTGGCTTTACCTCCAGAGAACAAGAGTGGCAAATATTAGCATTCTAGGACTTTCTTGATCTACTGAATAATAGAATATAAAATAAAACTATAAACTTTACTAGTAAGGTATTTTTTTCTGCTTGATTGTGAAGGTAGAGAGCTGTTCTGCAAAATATCTACAATCTCCAGTAACATACCCCACTGTCATCAAGGAGAGAGCTCAATTTTTAGCTGTGAAATAACAGTTTATTGCATTTTGGGTGTGTGTTTTTTTTTTTCTCCAGCTCTGTACACCACCACACAGACAAATTAAAAATAAGTATTTGTTTAGGAAAATATTTCTGCATCAAGTACATCCCAAAAACTGAGTCAGTTATCAGAGAATTTTAGAAATAATCTAAATTTTAATGTGTTTTAATCCGTAAGCAAACTGTCCCCTTTCATACTTCCAGTTCTGGAGATGTACCCATCAATTTTCTTTCCCTGGGACAGAAGGCAGAGTTCTTCCAAACTCACTAAAAAGACTGACATTAACCTATAAATACTCTTCAGCCAAATCACACCCATGTCAGAGTACACTACATTAAATTTCATCCTCCCCTTTATTTTTATGTCCATGAAATATTGTAAGTAGGAGCTTATGAAAAGTTGACAAATAAAACCATGAAGTACTTTCAAAATAAAGACCACAAACACCCCTACACCAAGTTCAAATAATCAAGACAACTTCCAGAAGAAATGGAAGCCTCAGAAAGAACCACAGAAAGCCTACACTGAGAACATGAGAGCTCGCAGTAGCACTGGCACAGTACCACTGGCAGTACCTGAACATCATCTCCACTAAAAGGAGTGGAACAAAAATAAAAGAAACAAGACTCAGCCAATTGACTCCTAGATAAAGATCAAGTGTTTCACCCCCAGTTCTCACTTCACCCCCTTCTGCTTCCCCCCCCCCCCTTCCCCCCCAGTATCTTTCCAGGCACAGCTGATGAGTAGGACACAATCTTACTCATTACGGGCAGGTCGGGTTTCCAGCTCAGATTTTTCTACCAGACCTCCCTTTTGGTAATCACACAGACATAATAAAACCAAGTTCATTTGGACACAGAAGACTTTATTCATGGTACAAGCTTAATTCAGAAGAGACAGCAGAAGTACTACCAATTTTAAACAGCACAAGAAATAGTTGTACAAAAGTTGAGGAAACTGCAATACTGCTTCCCCTTCCCTCCTCAATCTTTTCTTAAACAGTATTGTCCAAAACATACAGGTTTTCACTATTTAATGTATAAGCTTGATCTTACTTTACTGTTGCAAATGATTAAAAAGCCTGCATGATAGAGCAAGAAAACAGCATGAAGATAATCATAAACTACTGCATATAATGGAACTAATTGAAGCCCAGGCTGCTTTAACTACTTTTTTCGTTAAGGAGCAACACATAGCATTTTCCTTAGACAGAATCTGAGGCAGATTAGAACCTCCTTGGTTTATTTTATGATGACACCCTAAATACAAATTATCAACCTTTAACATAAACATAAATCCATCACTACAGTGTACCTCTAGCAGCTTTAATGGCATTGCTGCAAAAACAGCTACAGGAGACAAGTCTCTGCATCAGCTGTCCCCTAAGCTGCTCTCACTACCTAAATTGCTAGGTGAGTGCAGCAGTGACAGCCCTCACTACTGGTACGACTCTTGGTGAGAACTGTTGAAGAGAACTACATTAACAGTAGCAGCCATGCTGCTGTATTTAGGCAAGAGTTAACATTTTCAATGTTCCTTTGTATTTTTATTTCTGGCAACAGACATGCACAATACATTGATATTTAATTAAGTACCATGAAAATGGTGATAAATTTAATTTACAATTTTAATAAATTAAATAATAAAAATATGAATTTAATAAATGATTAATGTTAAAATTGTGATACTGTAGTGACCTTAAAAAGTTGTGAACTTCAGCAGAGTTCTTCTCTTCTCATCCTCAATTCTACCTGCTTCTTACTCCCAAGTGAAACAAGGTAAGAAGTAAGTCTTACTTTCAAATTCACCCAGGCAATAATTACCAGGGATGTTAATATAAATATGGAAGGATGGAAGAAAGGAAGGAAGTGCTTTAAAAAAAATAATGTATATTTCACAAAACAGGAGTAATGAGGGGAAAAGACCTTGATCCCACTGAAAATCATCCAGAAGATATTTATCCATTTAAAGCAAACACAAAGCATAATGAGATCTTAAGTGTATTATAGCTTGATCCTGCTCAAACTACTTCAACAGATCTTCTCCTGTAAGGCATGCAGTTAGAGACAGACATACCAAGGGACTGGCACTCCAGGACCATGCCTCAGAACCCCTTGACTGTTCTGAACCCTGAATCTCTCCATTAACAGATATTGATTCAATTGTTTGTTCATGTATTTTCTTCCTTACAACATGAAAGGAGTGGATACTTAAACCAGATAGCAAAAGACAGGAATTACATACTTTTCTGTCAGTAATGAGAGTTGCAATAGTACCTTATTAAGGAAAATAAATTGAACACATGCATACAGAAACAGTGTATAGACGATAAACCTTCACTTTTCCTATGCAGAAAATAAATGCACCTAATATGGTCTTAACATGGTCTTAACCCCAAAGCTGAGTAATGTCAGTGTTGTACATGTGTTTTCAGACTACATATACACAGAGAAGTACAGTCTATTAACTTCTCATGCAGATCATCCTATTGTTTCTTAGTATTGATGTGCCTCCATGCATAAAACTGACATTTTCAACAATTATTCTAAAACCAAATGGTTATCCCTTTAGCTCTTCAGTTATCCCCCCTAGCACGTGCCAACTCCCACCCTCACTTCAAGCACGTATCACCAGCCAGAAGACATGTGCCAAGCACCACTCTAACGGTCCACTTCATAAAAACAAAAAACAAAAAACACACAGGCAGTCTCTGCATACACATGTCTTCTGGAGCAGAATATTTCTCAGAACCAAGAAATACAGGAGAATAGGATGCTCCTAGGGCACTTTCCCTAAAAAAATTCTCCAGGAGTTAGAATGACACAGAGCCAACACACACATTTGTATTTTCTCAAAAATGTAGCCTACTTCTCAAAAATGAACCTACTGGTTCAGGGAAAAGCAAAACATTCAACAAATTCAATTTCATTGCACTAAAATATTTGACAATTAGTAGTTTGGGATTTTTTTTCTTGCGCGTCTCCTTATTAACAACATCCCCCTTGTTCACCAAGTAGGTTACTAAATTAAATGGAGACTTCTCGTAATTGCTCAACCTGCCAGTTCAGCAGCATTGCTTTTTCTCTACAATTAAATTTCACAGAGAAAACGCTTTGGGTTACCATTTAATTTTTATTAAAGTGGAAACAGGGAAATATTAATTATACATTCACATTGCAGCTATGAAATTTAAGCTCTTCCATTCTTTCACAGACAAATGCTCTCTTTTTCAGCTGGAGAAAACACTTTTGAACTGTTTTACAAACTGGAATTACTAGAACAAATGGCTCCTTAACAGCCTTAAAAGAAAAGCAATGGTTACACAGTCTTTGTGCAACCTTCCTTGGGCACTGGCATGAATCAGCTCAAAGAAAAGGAAAAGGGGCAATTTGTGAAGGATTCCTGGAACAGGTGCTTACTCAGAAAAATAACTTTTTTGCTAACCATAAAATCTCTTCCCCCTGTTTATTGTCTCACCTTGACATCTGTTAAACAGACTAAAAAAAGCCACAAGACTACAGACCTTTCGTCATACCTGTGTGGTAACTGGCCGCTCAGACCAGCAAGGTCTGATTAAAGCACAAGTCCCACAGCAGTGTGTGTTACATATACAAAAATGCAAGACATAATGAAATGCTCATTATCCAGGTACCAGAAACAAGAACAGAAGCAATTGCTGACAAAACAACAAGGATTTTGCCAAATGTTTAACATGGAAAGGCAGACAAAAAAAAAAGTGAATCAGGTTCTGAATATGAATTTCCAAGATTTTTCTCCAGGGCACTATTTAAAGGTCTGTTCCTTCAAGCCTTTGTCATGCCAGCAACCCCATTGATTCTTTTAAATGTTTAAACTTGGTTTAACAAAGTAGGAAACAAAGAAACATAAGGGAAAAACACCAGGAGAAATAGAGAGGAAACTCATATGCAAACTACAAGCAAATGAAGGGAACTAATAAATGTAACGATATATTGCTACTCAATATTAGAAATGGAAGATTCTTGCGCAGTACAGCTAGAGAGCTATGCTGATGCCACTGCTTAGTAGTGGCTAGTCCCATCAAGATGTATCTTACCCCTGTAACAGAAAAGTTACTGTCAAGATCAAGAAAAGAGTTACAGAAAAATAGACTAATTTTCAGCCCCTCTGTTCAGACAAGTTGAGGATTGTGCAGTCTTGAATACTTTAATGAAGTTTCTGCAATAGCCTCTGTAAGCGATGGTTTTCACAGTCACATCTGACATCAAGGAGGAAGCTGAAAAATAAACTGAAGTCCTGATATGACAGCAGCTCCCATACGAGCTCAACCATCAATATTCTCATGTGCATGGCTCTGAAGTGTCAGAAAGTTACAGAATTAGATATGACCATGTTTAGCACTGAATAATTTTTCTTTCTAATAAATGTTTTTTTTTCAGCTGATGGTTGTACATACTCTAAACTGAATCTGAAGGAGCAAAATAAGGGGAAGAATCTGACCTAGGAAGGATGTTCAATTTTCACCACCTTCATTTGCAAATCTTTCAGGGTTCCTTTTCCAAAACACCCAGCATCCAGCAGAAGTTCTGATGGAGGCAGGCAAGTACCACAGAAGGTCCTCCTTTCCTTGAGACTGATATATCCACTGTGCTACAAAAATCCAAGCAACAACACCAAAGGACTTCAAAACACTTCATCTTTGCTTTGCTGTGGACAAAGTCTCAGAGAACCAGTTCTCAGTGTTATACAATTTAATCACAATTAAAAACGGACACAGTCAGCTGCAAGTATTATAATAATCTTGCAAATTACTAAATTAAACACAAGCAGATTTTATCAGAGTCCTCTAGCAACTAATTTCCAAATAAAAACCAAAATATCTTGTAAGTGCCCCTACCTACTATTTAACTGCTCTCATTGACACCTTTCCAGAAATCAGTGGGGTTTTTAAATAAAGCATAACGGGTCTCCAAAATGAAAATTTCCTTCCAGCATAACTGTGACTTTGGCTGCGTTACTGACGCTTGTCACATTTTCAAAATCAGCACACACAGAATTATTACACTGACTTATTAGCAGCTTCCATTAACAATCACTTCACTGTGCCGTTCCCACATTCAGAGCAGAGCTTGCGTTATTTAGGGCTACTATAACATAATTTAATAGACACTGACAACACAACATTTGCTTCAGTTAGATGTCATCTCCCTATGCACAGTAACATCATTTTTGATCCTCACTAATAAATTATGGTGAAAATATTTTAGTGGCAGATACATTCAAATGTCTCCCATCATCTAAATCATCTAAATAGTTGTTAACATACTAGCAACACTCAAGAGTTTGGTAGCTATTTTACCGTTTAACACATGTACATAACATGAACTGGTGCATAGGAGTTAGTCATGAAGCATATCTTCATATGACATCACCTGTCTGTCATAAACATCAACTCCATTGCTGAGACTATTTCATTATTCCCAGAAATATTTTAAAACAAGCATCTGATCATTCACCAGGAACAGACTTTATGTGTGAAAGACGACACTGTTCAGAATACTTAATTTTCTTTCCCCAAATGGCTTCAGAGTATTCCCACAAATTCCCATTACACCATTTCAGACTATTTATTAAATAATTGGTTTTGCTATTTGGCATGTGTATGTGTGTGTTTTCAGGTTTTCTTAACAAAAGCAATTCTAATTAATGCAGACAAATTAATTACCATCTAAGCTGCACCACATACCATGACATGTGCATGTTAGGGACCACCAAGAAAAATACAGTGCACAGAAATTGACACTGCAAAAAAAAAAAAACCAAAACATTTATGGTATGGTGACCTCCAACACAAAGATAAAATTCATGTAAATTCTTTAACACATTTTCTGTATCGTGCAGTTGCATAAAAGGATGCTAAAATTAGAAATGAGTAGAGCATTTGCCAGCTGATTATTCACAGCTGAACACAAACCTCTGAGCTTACAGCTTTGGGAAAGAAAACTTCATCTTTTTTTTTTTTAAGTATAAGCTAGTACAATGTACCTCATACATTTCAACCTTCTGCTTCACTACAAGTGTTTTCAAGCAGAAAGCATAAAGTGAACCCAATAGAATAACTGTGTTTTGGTGCTCTTAAGTATATATCACAACCAGATTTCATTAGTTACAAACTTGTGCAATCCACTAATAGACAGAAGCCTTCATCATTTGACTAGATTTATGTTGGGTTTTTTTTGTATTTTGGTGTTTAAAAAACAAAAACAAAAACAAAAACCAGATGATACTAATTATGTATGACCAAAACCAAATGAAGGAAAGAGTGTACTTGCTTAACGGCATCACATCTTTAGCTTTACAGTGCACATGCACTTTCTTCTTCCAAGTGTTACCTCTTTTGCTTAAAATATGATTTAACATTGCTTGTTGTCATGCAACATAAAGACTGTATTAACAGTAACTTTGAGGGTAATGTAAAACTTGTGTACTTATTTGTCAGCCATTGGCAATACTGAAATCTGGAAATCCTTTCAATTAAGTATGCCTTCTAGGGATAGCAATTTGTTCTAAGACATCCAAACTTTCTAAAACATGGTGCTTGAGAGTGTAAGTGAACAAAGACCACCACCAAGTCAAGTAAAGCCATCAACTAAACAGTAGGCATATATGCATATACTTTCTGGCTTCTCCATATAAAGATCAGTGCAAAGGATGCAGCATGTGGGAGACAACTGCCAGCCACAGACATAATATGGTGACTAGTAGGGTTTGTTTCAGCACTGAAGGGAAGATGAGAATCACATGTCAAACACCAACAAAGAGCATGCCAAAACAGCCTGGTTTTGCTTGGAAAAACTCTTATGGAATACAGTCCCTGTTTAAAGTTTTCATTTTATAAACAATGTTTCTGGCAGATGTAGTCAGGCCCATACTTCCCTTTCACTGTCCTCTCCATCGCACTCACATGCTTTCCAAAGGCAGCTGCTGGATGCTATATCCACAGAGCAGGCTTAATATACATGGAACCAGAAGTAGGAAGAAGTGCATAAAGCTCTGGATGTTTAGTATTTCTGGAGCTCTGCTCCTACATCTCAGGCAGCCATCACATTTGCTATTAACATATATTTATTCAAATATGAAGAAGCTGTTACAGCAATTCTCTATCCACAGTTCTTGAAACATGTTGTGATGATTAAGAATCCCACACACACTGCAAAAAAGTTACAGTGAATACATTTGTTACAGTATCCTCATACCCTATGCTCCCTTGCAGCATTAAAACTGAATTATGTTAAGTTACATCCCCTTGATTCTGTACTGGGTATTTTTCTGTAGACTATTACACACTGCAAACAACCACACTGAACAAAATCTGGCTAATTTTAGAAGTCCACTTTCTTGGCATTTGGACTTCAGCTGCCCACTCAGATTGTCCAGTAAGAGAGTGGAACTTGAATATTATTAAACACCAAATACTTCGAATGCAGACATTACTTGTGCTTGACATGTTGTTGAAAGAATAAAACAATCCAAGTATAATTTTTTGCAGTCTGAAATAGTTTCCTTCTGACCTTATTACATCAAAGTATCATAAAGTTACCGAACTAAATACACCTCTACATATATGATAGGGGTACCAACATCTTCAAAGCACTTTTTTTTTTTTTAACCAGAGAAAAATAAACTTACAACAGGATGCAAATTCTATGGGAGAGATCCAATGATAAAACACATTTTTGCCAGAAGGAAAGGTGAACTACTGCTACATCAACAAAACCAGCAGCAAGGTGGAAACTGCCTCTGTGCCTCTTCCAGTAAAAAATGTCCTTTTGATTTCATGCCTTTGTGATCATTCCAGGCTCTGAGACCATCAGTGTTAATCACCCATCAGCTGTCAGACCGTGACAGTGTGTAATTCTAAGGTTTGCAAGTTTGGCAAATTTTGAGTTGATACGTTTCACATTTAGGTAACAGACTGTTCCTTGAACCAGGACAGGGCAGTTCATGGAGGTGTCTTCTCCCAGACACTCTTCCCAAATCTATGGCAGAATCCTGTTTAACAGCTCTCAATTGATTAATTTTCTTCATTTATTTTTTCCAAACCTCAACAGGTGTGCTCTGATGACTGCCAAAAAAAGAAAAAAGGAGAAATAAACACTTCCATCAGTGTAGTGTCTAACACAGCCCAGGATGCTGCTAGCTTTCACTGCTGCCAGGGAATGCTGCAAGACCCTATTTTAGCCTACTAAACTTGAAATAAATTGCTCGTCTCTTGCCCACCTCTGATAAGAAATTTGCAGAGTTCTGCTCCACAGGAGAGGCTACGCTTTTTCTTACAAGTTTGTAACACTGCCCTTGACTAGACTTCCTAGGTGCTACCACAAAATCAACTGCTATTGCAAAAAAATGACTTAAAATTTCTCCTTATCTTTATGCCTTAACAACAGTTAAGTACAGCAGGAAAACATGTAAGTCAGTTTCTCAGTTCAGCTTCCATAACCATGCCTGAAGCACTGGAGAATGGCCCAACTTGATGATTAGAGACAGAGGAAGAAGTTGCAGGCATAAAAAAAAAAAAAAAAACAACTCTCACCACAGAGCAACCCTCCCTGTTCCTCCTACAGTGATGGAGGAGTAATTCTGCTGCTCACAAGACTAAGAAAAATGAAATTATAGAAATCTGATTCTGGATCTGACAAGTATTTGATCGGGGAGATTATAGACTGTTTGGAACAGAGCCTGTACTTGAGCATTTTGTTTATGTTTAGGGAATACATTTGCCAGACAGACAGTACACAGTGCAGAAGAACATCCCAGCTAAATGGAATAATAATTTAAACAGTAAAGATGCTTGTCTTTAATTTTGTCAAAAATGCCATTGCTCACTGTAGTCTGACACGTTAGAGGCTAGGTTCTTTTGCTTGAACTGTTCTTGACAGATTTTAATGTTAATGGGTCTGGGGAAGATGCCAGGCAACCAAAAACATTTGCCACAAAACAAACGTGAAGGAAATACAGCTCAGGGTGGGAAGTTTCACAAACCACTTACAACTGCAGAGAACAAGCACCATTCTCTACAGGGAATTACAGAAGGAGCTGAACAAAAAAAAAAGATTTTAAGAAGTGGCAAGTAACAAGCAACTCTGCCACAGGAGTTACTTCCTGTACATTAAGCAGCAATAAAACATTAATTCTACTATAGTAAAAATGCTGACTATAAACTCCAGCAAGGTCTCAGCAGAAATACAAAGCAGTTGCAGTCAGCAGGATCTGTTCTGTGCAAGAATTACCACTTATGGCTAGCCAAAAACAGAAATAAAATACCCAAGGAAGACAAAAGCAATGGAAACCAGGTTATGAAGGAGTCCCTCAGAAAAAAGGCAACAAAGGTCATTTCATCCCACGTACTTAAAGCACTCATCCCAGCTGCTCTCTCCCTATGCCATGAACAACTAAACCACACACCATCAGCTTTCATATTAGGATCTAGCAATGTCACTGTACCTTGACACATCCAACAGACCCACAGTAACTACAGCATTTTTGACCAAGTCAGGGTCATGATTTCTGAAGGAAAATGTAAACAACATCAGCACGCAGCACAGCTTGTGTTAAATGTGAAGCCAGTGGCACACCAGGCTCCTCAGGGCATGATCAACCAACAGCTCTGCAACTCTAGCAAAACCCCCCTTCACACAAGACAAGCATGTCTTACACTCAGCAAACAAACTCAGTATCACAATACAAAATGGAGGGTGGGACTTTGAATCTCAATCACCAAATATTCTGGATGCCCACTTCTCATTCATTTGCATTAGGACTGTGTGCAATGGTCTATTTACGAGACTCACAAAATACATGAAAAGTTTGAGTAAAGCTGCACAGACACAGAGGTTACTCAAGGAGATCTTTCTGTCTGGATGGAGACGTGCCTCCCAGACCTGTTAAGGACACATAGAATACTTATTCCATGATCCTACAATTCTAAGATCATCAAGTTCCAACCCCCCTGACATGGGCAGGGACACCTCACACTGAACCGTGACATCCAAGGCTCTGTCCAACCTGGCCTTGAACACTGCCAGGGATGGAGCATTCACAACTTCCCTGGGCAACCCATTCCAGTGCCTCACAACCCTAACAGGAAAGAATTTCCTCCTTATATCCAATCTAGACTTCCCCTGTTTAACTCATTACCCCTCGTCCTATCACTGCAGTCCCTAATGAAGAGTCCCTCCCCGGCATTCCCATAGGCCCCTTTCAGATACTGGAAGGCTGCCATGAGGTCTTCACGCAGCCTTCTCTTCTCCAGGATGAACAGCCCCAACTTTCCCAGCCTGTCTTCATATGGGAGGTGCTCCAGTCCCCTAATCATCCTCGTGGCCCTCCTCTGCACTTGCTCCATCAGCTCCATGTCCTTTTTATGTTGAGGACACCAGAACTGCACACAATACTCCAGGTGAGGTCTCACAAGAGCAGAGTAGAGGGGCAGGATCACCTCCTTCGACCTGCTGGTCACGCTCCTTTTGATGCAGCCCAGGATACGGTTGGCTTTCTGGGCTGCAAGCACACACTGAAGCCGGCTCATGTTCATTTTCTCATCAGCCAACACCCCCAAGTCCTTCTCCACAGGGCTGCTCTGAATCTCTTCTCTGCCCAACCTGTAGCTGTGCCTGGGATTGCTCTGACTCAGGTGTAGGACCTTGCACTTGGCATGGTTGAACTTCATGAGGTTGGTGTCAGCCCTCCTCTCAAGCATGTCGAGGTCCCTCTGGATGGCATTCCTTCCCTCCAGCGTATCAACCAAACCACACAGCTTGGTGTCATCGGCAAACTTGCTGAGAGTGCACTCAATCCCACTGTCCATACCACTGACAGAGCACTCTCCTGTGCAGTCTTTGGGTAACACCAAATTTTAGTTTTGCACAGTCTTTACATTTGCTCGTCTGCCTGCACCTAAAGACCAGCAAGAGCACACCCTCCTCTTCCTTCAAAATGAAGGGGTGAAGTAGCTCCAACAGGTGCAGAAATAAAAGGAAAAATGGTGAGGAGAAAGAGTCTTCATGCTGTACCTTTGAGTAACAACTAAACTAAATCTATTTCTCCAATGAGGAATCAGTGTATCAACATTGAGAGGATGCTGGCCAAAAGAGAATCTCATTTCTGCAATTTGCAGGAGTGTGGAGAAAATACTGTCCCAAGCAATTTAACCCTTCAGAAAGCAGCAGCAAAACACAGACACAACCAACTGCAAAATATCATCTTTCTCTTCAGCAACAACAAATAAGCTACAGAGAGTATCAGTCTCTCTACCATTTACAAAATAAACCATCTATTTATCCAAACAAAGGCTCAATCCAGTGTTTTGCAAAGGAAACAAAGAGATGACAGAAAAAGAGCATGAATTTTCTAACAGCAGAGAATGAAACAGAAGAGAAAGGCTTTATTTCTCTTAAATACAATAAATTAGCACCCACAGAAAAATAAGGACATTCTCCCATATCCCTAAACGTTTAAAAGCAAAAATAATCTTTAAGTCTAAGTGTTTCAGTATAAATACCTTTCAGTTATCAATTGCTGAATAAATTATCTGTGTACACAAATCTTACTTTTCTTTGAAAGCTACAATTCATCATTAAAACTTACTCACTTTGTGTCCTCTGAAGTTATTTCTATCTTTAAAATCAGGATAATTTTTAAACCATGAGATTAATTTTAAGCATAAGTATTAAGCTAAAGAGAAAAAAAAAAGCAATTAAAGAGTTTTTCATAGAACATTTGACATCATACTGCCTGTATTTAAAAAATGTTTATTTAAGAAATTGTAGGAATGACATTCTGAAGTCTATTACAAGACATTCTTTTATAATTTATTCATCATATAGTACCAATTAAGCATTAATACTTGCCATTATAATGAAATTGTGTCTAAGTGTTGTAGGAGGATCATCTTTACCACAGCAAAAGAGTTTAAAATCCAGCTTACTTCATGAGACTACTACTAATGAACTATTACGAACTTCTGTGACTCCATTAATGCTATTAATTCCCTCTGCCCCTCAAGACAGTAGCATAGACACACCTGACCTTCCTTCCAGAAGAAGGCTAAGTGTAGTTCCCTTTTACAGGGAACTACTCCAATGGTCAAATCAAGAAAATGTCCACTTGCTCAGCCAACACGCTCTTCCAGAAGACATCTCCACTCCACTACCACCCACTTCAGGCTGATTTGCAGGAATTGCTTTGAAAAGTTAAGCATGCTTACCCATGTGACCAGCTACTAAATATAGTGGTTATCTACCTCCAGATTTTCTTTAAAAGACTATTTGAAAGAACACAATACTGAAACCAACAGATCACATTCTTCACCAGAGACGTAAATGGATTCACCCTGCTCATGAGCTGTCAGTAGAGAGACTGGAAAATACAAGCATTATTTCCTCTTTTCTGGATGCAGTTGTTACACAGATGCCGTAGATGCTTGTAGAAGGGTTGATACGTCTCATTTAATTAAAGACATACACACACATTGTATTACAACAGTATATACCTCTCTGCTCTGCCAACCGAGACGGAACAACTGGGCTTGCCCACATGTTGCCAAGACTGCAAATGTTTTACAAAATCATGCTACAAAACCACATAGCAGCACTTCTGGAATTACCGGGCAGACAGCTGCTTCAGACAGGCCTCTCTGACCAGGTGGGGAACTCAACCCATTGCCATGACATTCTTCATACTTCGGTTAGTGTGCATGCCACGAAAACCCAGTTATTCTTTAACCCATATGGGAGTACCTCTAAAGCAGCAAGACAAGCCTAAAGGCAACAAGTCAGCTTCTGGAAGGGCAGGTAGGAAGCTGTGGTTTAATCTTCCCATACACATAGTCTGCAGACCAAGAGAGAAATATTCCCCGCCCTCAGCAAACAGACCTGATACCTTTCAGAACTTTTTAAAGAGCCATTGTAAAAAATACAGCACCGTACTTGAGACTGCTGTAACAAACTAAAAAAAAAACAAAGATTAATACAACTAGCACCCTGAAGAGAAAAGCTCTATCAATTTTAACGAAATATTCATTGAACAACTTGTAAAACCAAATATTTCAGAAGCTAAAATCTGATTATGGTACTAAAATTCACAGAAACTTCCTGAACTGGGAGAAATACAAATGCAATACTTTATTGACAAACACAACTTAACAAAACAAAATTTTTACACTGTAAATTCAATGCAGGCATGCTTTTATTGGTCACTTTTATGGTCACTCATTTTCAAAGATATTGGAACGTACCATCCTAATTTTTTGTCTCTTCCCCCCAGATTAGCAGCATAAGAACCGTTTTTGTATTCATACGCTCATACAATGGAAAGACATACTTTCTACCCAAGATTAAGTCCAGAGGTGCTCTTCTCAGCCAGCTAGGCTAGTCTGTCAAAGCTGAGGAATTTCTGTCAGCCTCAGTTTTCGGTAAGGAAAATGTTCATTGCAACTACAGTTAGTCTTTACAATAGTAAACTCTATGACTGAGTTTGACTGCCAAACGGGGACAGGCATCCACTACTTGACAGTGGTGGTATACATCCTTCTAAAAACCATGTACTTGAAGCAACAGAACACCGGTACAACATGAACTGCAATTAATAGCAGGCATAATACATATTTTTACTCCACTGTAAATTCTGGCACTCACCAAGAAAAGTAACATTTTTTTTAGCAGCCTCAGTATGGTAACAGCAGACTCCCTCCACTTAGCATCCACAAAGTGCAAGGAGATATTTCTCTTCTAAGACACAACAGCTCCCACCATGTCTCCTGTATAGGGCAAACCATACTTTACCTAGCATAGGTTTTGGTCATGGGGTCTTTTTGATTGTTATTTTGGAGTGCTGGAGTTTTTTTTACTTATTTTGGGTTGGGGTTCTTTTTTGGTTTTAAACTTTTAAGTTGTTCAAGTAGGGATCTACCCAGACACGTAGCAATCACTTCTCCATTTCCCCTAGTGCTGACTGGTCCATGGATTTAAATCCTGTTATATGAGATATGACCATGTCTGCATAAATCTCTTGTGCCTTGGATCTCACAGATTCCCCATCTTGGATAGATGCTTCATAATTGATGAGCGGGGAATTCAAGAGCAGAGTAAGTTTCAATTACCTCACAAGAAATACAGGACTACTGTATATAATAGATTTTTTTGATTGTGCTCTAAAGGTTCTCCAGCACCAGCCAAGTATATTATTTAGTGAGTCATGTTGATATACCATACATTCAGCATCTCAATAATTGAGGCACCCTGCCCAGTTAAGAACCACTTCAAAGTCCCATTGAAGCCAGGCTCAATGACTCTAATTAGTCGGCATGAAATAAATCAGCAATGCTGAATAGCACAAAAGCTGTTCTGCTTCAGGTAATGTGTATCATTCATAGAGACAGCTGTGCCTTTCCATTCAAGGGTATCAAACCATTTTTAAATCTAAAATGTTTGTAGAGTTAAGACCTCGATAAATTACATTTCATCAATTACCTCAAAATAGCCAAAGAGAGGAATTAGAATAATTCCTTAGCATTTGTTGTTTATTTTGGATAGAAAATGAAAAGATAATTGTTTTTTTCTTTTTAAATACCAACTGTGTTTCAAGCAATTTACAAACATTTGGATTGTTTTAAAATTAAATTACCTTAAATTGCCAGATTTACAGTGTCAGAGAAAAAGATAATGTGCAAAAAGGTTTGAGAGCTTATTAAAACCTGAAACATTCACAGCATTAAAAGAGCCCAAACAGAGCTCAGTGTTTTGCAACATGGCATTAAAAAACAAATGGAAAAAAATGTAATGCCACATAGGAACAGGGACACCACTACAGCTTTCCACCTCTTCAAACACATCAGATATTCAGAGCTTCGTTAACACCGCACATGTCACAAACAGATAGATTTACACATTCTAAATGTCAAAAAGAGAGGATTTATTTTAAGTAGTACCTGACATACAACCCTGGCTAAAAAAAAAAAAAAAAAAAAATAAAAGAAGAGAAAGAGAAGGCCAAAGCTGTTCCTGTCCGGCCAAAGTAAGGCCAAGAACCACATTCCTGTTTGTGGAGAAATATTTATTGTCCAAACCCAAAATTATTTTACATTTGTTAACATTTTGATGTATCTGGGCTTACATCTTACAGCTCTAGCAAAAGTAATTACAATAAAGAAAACAAAAATGTTTAGTTAAGCTAGATTAATTAAAATCAAACCTTAACACAGCCAATCAAGTAAAAAAGTGAAGTCTGGCTGCACAGGGTGTCTTCCACAAGATTTGGAACTAATTGTGTACATAATTTGCTAAACATCGCCTCACAGTAAGCCATTTTTCTCATCGTCAGGTTTTCCTCACTATCATTCAGTGCAGAGTCACAAATCTGCTTATGGAAAAGCTTCCCCATTTTGTACTGGGTAGAGATCTACATTATCTTCGGCACTTCCTTCACCATCTAAGGCCATCCCTGTAACCATCATACCTCACCTCCCTCAGATAAAATAATGTTACACCATCTATAGAGACTGGGAGCTTAAAGACAGTCAAGTTTAGTTGCATTAAATGAACCACAGTCTAAAGGCATAAATTATTCTTCTGAGAGGGAGAAAGCAGAATTATGAAACTCTTGAGTCAGTAACTTTATAAACCAAGTTATGTAATATACAGTAGTTTTCCAAAGGAAAATAAAGTACCTGCATTACCATCTACCTGAACAATGTTTTTTTCTACCTAAACTGTAAAGTTTTACAACTGTTGAAAATTAAAAACCTTTTAATTTTGCCTTCAAAGTAAAAACCTTTTTTCTAAACCTGTGAGGAAGCAAGCCTTTGTCACTGCTAAAAGGTAACACTTCATCAGTAGCTGAGGGTTATAAAGCATAAATCAACACTGTTTCAATACCATATGACTGTTGAATGATTTTTCTATGGACCACCATATTTTATAATTACCTGATGGCCCTATCTTATAGTTACTTGTATGTTTATTCTAAGATAAGCTTATGAATTTATAATTTCTGAAATGTAAACATTTCAGAAGAAACACTGTGCTGATGAAGCAGCACAGCCCATTATCCTTATTCTTTGTACAGGTATCATATTCCTTAGTTTGAATCTTCATTATCAAATTTATTTATTAAACTCTACTTTTATTACAGGAAGATAATTTTTTTTAGCAATAAAAATAAGCAAAAGTTTAGCATCTTTATCCTGCAATAGAGTCTCTGAAGAAAAACAGAAACAGGATTCACAACCAGAAAAATCTTTATCTTAACTTCTTACAGAAATGTTTTTACAGTAATTATATTGAAAGAATATTCCAGTCCTTTGAGCTACAAAAACAGTGACTTGTGCTAAAGAAAGCTCACTTTTCAGCAAGAAGTACTGAAGATGCATGAAGTGACAAAAAGAAAATCTAACATTTTCATCATGCAAAAAAAAGGAAGTTAGGAGGGACATTGGTCTTGCTTGACTAGTAGTGACAAATATGTCATTAGCATGGTCATCAAGAAAAAAAACACTTAGTCAATGGGATTAAGCCTTTCTGGTGTATTTTGAAATAAATATATTCCAGCCTTTACAACAAAGAAATACATTGGTAATTCTGTGCCGCCCCTCAACGTCACCAGCAGATTGGCCACGCTCCTAGAAAAACTTTCAGTGTATCAAAGCAAGTGAAAAAGACAAACCAAGAAACAGCGCTAAATGCAACCAACAGAGAGGCTACATGTTTTGTTTCCAGGTTAAGGTTTTAAATATGATCTCATTTATTAATACCCTTACAGGTTTGCCAGAGCTTACTGCTCATTCACTTTGTTCATTTATTTTAACTCAGCAACATGAGTCCTCCTAGTATTGGAAACCATCTGAACAGCAACTTCTTCTGTTCAAATGAAAAGTGACACATCAACTTAACACTAGTTCTGCTTTGTCTCCCCCTATCCTCCTTCAGGATCTGACCAAAATAACACACGGCTTCTTTCAGAATCCCAGCAGAATAACTGAATGTTATACAGAATAGTATGTAAAACTAATTTAAAGAAAATATGATACTAATTTGTGGCAAGAAATAGAAATACCTGAAAGAACAATCAATGAAATTGAGTAAAATCTTAGACTTCATAAGGTTGCCAGTGTGCTAATTATTCATTTACCTTGTAATCTTTACATATTTACAAAAAAAAATAGTATTAGATGGATTATCCACAGTAATCTGAAAGTGATCTTTCAGACAACTGAATTTGTTCAGCATTGTTAGGATAGACTTCCAACACAACCATTTAAACAGATCTCTCTCCTACTGAATAAAGTTTCGAGTCTGCACCCCTGCAGCTAGAATAACAGATGAGTAGACTCAGACTACGAAATGATCAGTTTACTGCTGGTAAAAATACATTTAACACTTTCAGGGAATTATCTGGAATCAAATTTTCAAGTTAATTTCCTTACATCAAATCAACATCAGTTCATGTAAACAGAAAATTTTTCCACTGCCTATTTGCTTCAGCAAATTATATTCACCCAGACTGATCTATGATGCAAATGAATTCTGCCTACGTAAAGCAAGGTTTACACAGGCATCCCAATGGATCAACTTTTCTAATGCTGCATCTGTGTGACAGTGTCCAATCTCTCAGATTTCTTCACTATGCCAAAGTTTACATCCACAATACACAGTTCAGCAGTTTGGGGGAACAGTGCATATACCACACCTTTCACCTCTAAGCTGCATTACAGAAAGAGGTACTGGGGTTGCGTTGTATGTCAGGGAGAGCACTGACTGCCTTGAACTCAATGTTGTGAGTGAGAAGGCTGAATTTTTGTGGGTGAAGATGAGGTGAAAGGCCAACCAAGCAGATATCCTGGTAGAAGTCTGTTACAGACCACCCAGCCAGGATTAAGCAACGGATGAAGCATTCTTCAAACAGCTGGGAGTAGTTTCATGATCACTTGCCCTTTTCCTCATGGGGGACTTCAGTCTACCAGATGTCTGCTGGAAGTACAACACAGAAGAGAAGAAACAATCCAGGAGGTTCTTGGAAGGTAAGATAACTTCCTAACCCAGCTGGTTAGTAAGCCAACCAGGGGAGATGCGTGGCTGGATTTGCTGTTCACAAACAGAGAAGGACTGGTGGGTGATGCGATGACTGTCTTGGGCAAAGTGATCACAAAACGATGGAATTTTCAGTCCTTGGAGAGGGCAGGAAAAAGGTCAGCAAAACCTTCACCTTAGAATTCCAGAGAGCTGACTTTCACCTTTTTAAGATGCTGGTTGGCAGAATTCCTTGAGAAACATTACTAAAGGACAAAGGGGTCCAGGAATGCTGGACACTCTTCAAGAATGAAACCCTTAAGGCATGGGAGTGAGCAGTCCCTATATCCCAAAAATCAAACCAGGGAGGAAGAAACCAGCCTGGCTGAATAGGGAAATACTGCTTGAACTCGGGGGGGGGGGGGGGGTGGTGGTGGTGAAGAGAATTCATCACCCATGGCAGAAGAGAATGTCACCCCATGAGAAGTACAAGGATGTTGTCATGTAGAGAGACAGTTAGAAGGCAAAGGCATAGATACAATTAAGTCTGGCCACTGCCATAAAGATAATAAAAAGTAGTTTTACAAATGTATTAGTAATAACAGGAGGGCCAAGGAGAACCTCCATCCTCTACTGGATACCTGAGGGAGCCTAGTAACTGAGGATGACAAAAAAGCTGAGAAAATAATGCTGCCTTTTTATTCAGTCTTGAATAGCCACATGAGCCATCCCCAGGGTACTCAGTTCCCCAAGATGGATGGCAGAGACAGGGAGCTGACTGAAGTCCCATAATTCAGGAAGAAATGGTTAGTGACCTCCTGCTCCTCTTAGACTTACACAAGTGTATAACCTACTTGATTCTGTGATTCTAAAGGAATGCATTATTTCTCACACTAGCGCTGCAAAGTCTTTACAACTGCTCAAGGAAAACAAACTCAGGTGGAACAACCCCTGGGCAGACCTATGAAACTTCTGTTACTACACATCCACAGTATAAACAACCAACTACACCTTGTTTTGGCAGAACATCTTCATATGTGCTGAAGCATGTACATGAAAGAACCTGATGATAGCCCAAGTTAACAAATAACAAATAAATAAATAAATACAAATTAAAAAGGCTTCCTGGAGCCCAATGGCAAGCAATGACACTATGACACATGAAAAGTAGTTATAATTAGTACCATGGAAGGGGACACAAGTCAAACCACTCATTTTTTCCCCCTATTAATTCATCCGACCCATGGAAAAAAACAGAGCAAGAAATTAACAATTACATACTCAGTAGATCACAGATGACTGTGAAATACACAAGACTGTTTATCATTTACCTCCAGCCTCAATTTTTAAAGAAACAGCTATTCAAACAGAAATAATGTAATCCTGTAAATCCCACAAGCCACTCAAAGCTTTTTTTCTAAAATACAAAAGGAAGATATAGCAAAATCTTCTCCTTTTCTTATTTAAAACAAAACCATGAACAACTTTTGTTACTGCTTTGACCCAATACCTACTGCATAAGGGTCTCCTGCAGGGAGACACACACCAGTAAGATCCCCTACCTGCTCACACCCCAGCCAAGCCAACCATGCATCATGACTCACACATGCAGCACCCCAGGACCAAAGCACTGAGGAAGCATAATGGCATCTTGGTGACTGAGTTTCTCTGTTTGTATTTTTCTGGTTTGGTTTAGTTTAAGTGTTTTTCCAGTACTTAACTGCTCACAGATGGGATATTTGTGGAGAACTTATGCAACACCCCACAGAGACCCCGTAAGACTCCCATAAGCTTTAGTTATGTAAGGAGAAATACATGCAATGGTTCACTGGTGAACAGATGCTCATTGCTGTCTGCATGTAGGAAACATTACTGCACTATCTCAGTGTTACTGTAGCAAATCTTACAGGAAAGGAAGGTGATTTTGTTTTTAAACAAGCTGTCTTTGCTCACACACTCTCACTTTCATACCTAAATACTCATCACCAAATTCAAAACACATAGGTCTGAGCAGCGGTGAGGCTGCAGGGTCAGTGTCACTGGCACCCATCCAGGGCCCCCCATGATGATTTGGGAGCCTAAGAACTCTCAGGATGAGTCCTCTCCTTCTGCCAGGATGGCAACCATGGGCAGCTCTGGGTGCACTTTCTGCAGCCATCAGGAGCTACCAGGGATCAGTCTTTTCATCTTGAGGACAATCAGGACTTAATCTCTGTCCTCTGCCTCTTTACCTGGGTCTCAGGAAAAGCTTCAAGTAGACCTGTTCATTCCTATAGCCTCTTTCCTGCAATTTAACCCTCCTGGTTCTTCCACACACGTAAGTTTCCTAACCAGATCACCTTTAAGACTAGTACTGCAATCCTCTACACAGGCAATAGGAGGGATCAGACCCTACTGATTTATTCCCACTACATCTCACTACATGGCTAGTACAGGAGACTATGGGAGGATACCTTCTGAAAAAAATAAAACCCATTCTAAGTGAGCATGCAACAAAGAGACTTTTACAGAATTTTCTTCCTAATCCCTTTGCTTAGCAGGCACCCTAAAGTATTAGGACATATTTTCTGGTTTAATCCCATCTAAGAAAACATTTTCTTGAACTTAAAGAGTTTTTAAGGCCTGGTAATCTTTTTGCACTCCAAATTTTTACACAAGTTTATCACCAGTTACTTATCCCTCATATAAAGAAGTTAATCACCCTTTTTTTATAAGGGGTGAGGGGTCTTAATGTTTTAAGGTCCATTATTTTGTTCCAGAGAAGTATCAGCCAGGCACAAGAGAGCAGAGGCTTCGACAATCCCACACAAAGCTGACTCCTACTGCATTCACAGCTTGCAGCCTATGTATTTTGCTGCTTTTGCTTCTCATCTCACATTAAGGGAACAGAGGTCTGAAATGCAGGACAATGCATTACACTGGAGGAAGCAGCAACTTTATATTGAAAGTTTTATCACCATCTGCAAATTTACAATTCCTAGCTATATAGGTATTCCAGTTTGCTTAACTCCTTTTCCAATCATTCCTTGATGAAATTCAGAATCAGCCTTCCAGCTGAACTGATTTCTTGTGCAAGCTAGCTGACGCATTTATTTAGTAGCTTTAGTGAAGCCCTAGGCACAGTGACAGCATTAATAATACACAAAGCAAAGCCCAACATGCTCAAGAACTACCACAGGTTAATAAAGAAAGAAAATAATTTGAAGGGAGGGGAATGTTGGTTTTGGGGTTCCCAACCCCCCCTTCTTTTTTAAGAAACATATACAGTCTTCATAGGCAGGATAAAGAAGCTCCTTATTTTTCCACTCGATGTGCACATATTTAGCCATAAATCAGCTAAAATATGCACGGCACGTTCTATTCAAACACTCCCATAAAACTGCATATGCTTCTATTAGTTCAGATTTAGAGAAATGAACTACCTGAATTTCAGTTCTAAAGTTTATTCATTCTCTATGATCTCTGATAATTTTGCTCATAACTCATAAAGCAGAGAGGAGGTCATACAAACCCTGTCAAAATGTAACTGGAAGCAACAGCCTGAATTCATTAGTCCAATAAATTTTGAATTTAACACTATAATACAACACAAGCAGTAACAAGTATCCTTACCAAGCTCAAACATCTGTATATTTTTCAGCCACGTATCTTCCACATGTATCATGGCTTACCCTCTACACTAGATAAAAGGAATCCTGACCTTCTCTACCCCCACCTCTGCCTCATAAAGAACAATTTATCTAACAATCCTCAGCAAAGTTCACATTGTACGGTCATTCCAGTAGTATTCATTCAGTGAGGTCAGGGGTAATCTTCTTGCGGGTGGTAGGAAGACTTTCTAGTGTACTACCATTTAACACTCATTTAAAGAAGAAAGAAGAAAAAGCTGTCAGCCTGTTTCATTTCTCATTGATATCTAGACACTAAAAATCAAAATGGACATAATTCTTCACTTAAAGTAAAACCATATATAAAGTGTTCTGGACAGCTATAAAGGAATATGTATCTTCTTTTTTCCCTTTCATTATATTAGTAAAGAGAAAGGAGAAATGATTTTATACACAGACCATGTAACATATCACCTAATTCACAGGATTTCATATTTGCTTTATGACTTACGCTCATTGCGAAATTAACCTTAAAATAACACAACATAATTTTTCTAGTTATATTGTGGTATTCCTCTAGCCATGATCATGTAAATTTCAACTAAAGCAGCGAACAGAGGGGTTAAGCACATAGTAAAAATGTTAGTCTTGGTGATCCCCATATCACAGTGTTCCTCAGGTTTATTTGCCACAAGATCCCACTGAGCACAGAAATCACTGGCAAATAAGCAGTATTTTTTTCTGAATTTCACAATGGAACCAGCCTACACACAGCACACATACCAGCTGATAAAGCTCGTCATTGAATCAGCCATTTCAAAAGGTATTTTAGTATTTTTATGCTAGTTTTTAAACACCTGAACATTATATGACCATCTCAACATGCAAACTTCTCTTTCCCCATAATGTGCAATGCAATTTTTTCTGATTTTAAAAGTATTTACAAACTAAATAGGAACACCTGCAATTAAACTGAAGTGCCTAAGAGCATTAGGCAGTATATATACAGTCACTCTTCCCTTAGATCTTTCACTTGAACAATGAAAGATTATTTACGGATGCAAACAAAATACCCAATAAAAACCAAAATATAATAATTTCCAGTAGATTTAAAAGCTTGTTCCTTACTTAGCCTCCTAATGTCTTCTCTGAGCTAATCCAGCTCTACTAGCAAACACTTAGTAATGATCTACTAGTCATTAATACCTGTGGTGAGTTGACACTGGCTGGATGCCAGGTGCCCACCAACTGCCCTCCTGAGCTGGACAGGGGAGAGAAAATATAACAAAAGGCTTGTGGGTTGGGATAAGGACAGGTAGAAATCTGTCACCAATTCTATCACAGGCAAAACAGACTCCACTTGGGGAAGTCAGTTTAATTTATCATCAATAAAATCAGAGTAGGATAATGAGGAATAAACAAATCTTGAATAACACCTTTCCCCTGCCTCTTTCTCTTAGGCTCATTTTCTCTACCTCCTCCCTCCAGTGGCACAGGCGAACATGGAATGGAGGCTGCAGTCAGTTCATCTCATGCTGTCTCTGCTGCTTCTTTCTCCTCAGGGGAGGACTCCTCACACTCTTCCCCAGCTCCAGTGTGGGGCCCCTCCCACAGGAGACAGTCCTCCACCAACTTCTCGAATGTGAGTCCTTCCCATGGGCTGCAGCTCATGAACTGCTCCAGCGTGCATCCCTCCCATGGTAGCAGCCCTTCAGGAACAGACTGCTCCGGCGTGGGTCCTTTCCATGGATGCAGCCCTTCAGGAACACACTGCTCCAGCGTGGGCCCCTTCCATGAGTGCAGCCTTTTGGGAACAGATGGCACCCCGTGTAGCCCCACCACAACCAAAACCTTGCCATACAAACCCAGTACACTGCCCTATGCTGACAAGGCTTATGACAAACAGCATTCCTTCCAGAATTGTAAAATGGAAAAAACTTCCCCAAAATCAGATGGAACCATGAAGTTTCCTGCTACAACAGCTAAGCCCAGCAATATGAGGTCTCCTTGCCAGGCCATATTTAAACAACAAAGTTATGCACAATCCTCCTCTGTTATTCCTGTCCTAGGTTTTTTAACCATTTTTTTTTTTTTTTTTCAATCCATGAAATGTCTTTCCTCCTAATAAAACTTGACGCTTTTTTCTTAATGTAAAAGTCATCCAGGCTTCTACAGAGACCTCCTAATAGGGGAAGGTCTAGGGAGATATATGTCAAAAGCTCTGGTCACCTTAGAGCTACATGGGTAGCACAGTCACATTCCTTTAACTGAACGTGATCTCCTCACTATTTCATGTTATATACATAGTGAGGCTAATACATCTGGGCTCACTGTAGGTAGCAGCATACTCACAGCAGGTCAGATTTACTTTGGGTGTGCCAGAACAGCAGGATTACTTGCAGAGATGAGCTTCCACCGTGAGCAAGAACCTCGTATCCCCTCTCAGGCAAAATGGTTCTATCTTATGCTTGAAGACCACTTGTAAAACAATGCAAGAGGAAAGCCATCAGAGAAGCCAGAGTACTTCTAAAACCTGTCAATAATCTAATACACCTGGGGTAATTCACAACAAAGACCACCAGCTCAGAGAAAAACCTCACTTTATCACACCCTGAAGAGAGCACAGACCACTGGTCCTTATCGGGGAAAAGCACAAAGGGCACATTCCCTTCAGTTAAAACACATTGCTGTTTTGTTTGCAATGTGATTAAAAGACAAAGAATCCAGTTTACACCAAGTATCTACATCCTTCAACACGACAAAATATAAATTATTATTTCACTGTGTCATACTCACAGTGAAATGCACCTCAACCAACAGGCCCGGCAGAGAGCATGTGCTTCACACAGGCTTATAAAGCCTTCAAAGTACTAGCAAATTAGGATTCATATGATCCATAGACTTTCTGATGAACATATGAAAAGGACATATTTCACACTTAGATCAGAAACCCAAGCTCCCCACGTAAGCAAAAAACCCCCAGCAAAATACAGAAACACAAGCTGGCCTTTGCTTGCTGACTCCAGCTAAGGCGCCTGACTGCACTGATGGACCATGTAATAGGCTTGCTGCTTTGATGAATATTCACTCTCACAACCCTTTGCTTCACCTTCTCAGACAGTTTCCAGAAATACCGTAAGAAGTTATTTGCAGCACAGCGCCTCTGCTTGGCCAAATATTATTTGCTAGAACACTGAAGTCAGATTTTTAGAGTGGGGAGGAAAAATCTGAATCTCTGTGAAATGTCACATTGAAAAGAAAAGAACAGAATAGAACAATGCTTCAAAAGGGTTTTTTTCCCAAGTTAAAAATCATGTCATACACAAAATGCAATGCTTCTGCTATTGAAACAAAATGATTCGTTTAATTCTCCTATTTTATCGAAATTTCAGTAACCATACAACTCGTAAATAACGTTTCATTCCTTTTCAGCACTTGTATTTTAGTAAGCTCAAGTATCACAAGTTAATATCTGGTAAAGATCATCTCAATTTAGGAAAGGTTGAGGGTTGAGAATGCATAAATCTGTCTAAAGGTATACTTGAAAATTCATATTGACATGTGAATGTGAGTTTACCCTGTGCACACCAGAATAGCTTGGCTCCATCACCTAGACACCTGAGAAATCACACACTTCTAAATAACAGCAAGCAGATGGGGTAATTTCTATTTTCCAAAAATTAGCTGTAAATGCTTATTAAAGCCTATAATAACATACTACTTAATGGTTTTCCTCAAACTTCAAGATAAATATGACATTAAATGAAAGGACACATTTTAATTTAACATTTAGAAACTAATTTTCACTAATTTTAACTGACTTCTGAACAGTGTCTCAACTGGATGCAAATAGTTAGCGTTTATCGGCAAGTGTTGTTCCTGCATCATAGATACACTCATCTGAGACTGAAAAAATACACTCCATCTCCTCATAAAGTGGAAGCAGCTGCAATGACAACTGATTTTTGGCAACATCAGTCCCTATCTCCTTGTAGGTACCAGAAGCAGCCTCAATCACATATTAAAACTAATTAACAAATCCAATAAACTGCACCATATTAAGTACAAATGCCAGCTTCATCAGTGAGAGCAAACATCTAACTCTTACACTGCATCTCCACGGCGATTTTGAAAGCGTTTTATGAAAGGAGGTGAACAGATTTGTCCATACATCTCAGATCTGCACATGGATCTTTCAGTCCATCTTTTTTTATTTCATTGCAAAGGCAGGCTCAACACATTAGGCTATGGTAGTAAAACAGAACTAATTACTGCAGGGGCATCACAGATCAGCAGATATCACAGTACTGAAAATAAGATTCCATATTCAGGCAATGCTGCAGAATAGGATATTTGGACATTCTCCTCCATAAATTCGTGCTAAGCAGACAACTTCCTGCTTTCAGGACAGCACACTGTGATCGAGCCCCTAGAACAGGAGCCTGAAGAGTGAAAGCTGTAACAGCAGCATTACCAGTACAACACAGGACACAGACAAATCCCTTTCATGTGACTTTCTTGCCCTCTGTAGTTGGGATTTTTGAGAAGAACAGAGTAGAGTAGATCAGGAGGAATAAAACACAAAGTATCTTCTTCAGAAGGTCTGAAACAGACCACATCCTGAAATACCTGAAGATGATGACTTTTGGTCAGCCAGCACAGAGTACTGCAAAAGCATGTTAAAAATGAGCAGTCCACTGTACACCAAGACATCCACTAACAGCAACAAAAAGCCTGCTGAGACTTTTTCTTCCTCCCACTGTGGAGGGAATTATGCTGCAAGAAAAAACTGTAACATCAGGACACGGATGCAGTAAGTCTTGAAACCTTAGAGCGTGGGAAGCTGGAAAAGGAAGACCTTTTCTAAACCAGTGGCAGTAGTTGGGATGATCCCATGCAGAAGAGGCCAAAGAGACCGTCATGCTGCCCAGTGAGGAGAACCAACGGCTGGAGTTTCTACAAGGAGACAAAAAAAATAAAGGCTACACCCTTTCCCAGTAATGGACTTGAGGACAGCCACTGGTTTTTCTTCCTCTTAGGTCAGCAACAGCACACATAGCCCTCACTAACCAAAAAAGCACCATCCAATGGAATGTTTAAATTAAGCAAATGTGGCTCATTTGCAGGACTAGCTTCTTCTTGATTCAAGCTGTACTCAGTTTATCAGTAGCACCACCACCACAAACAGTTGCTTGTTCTCCTTGTAGGAATCAGGCAAAACAGCAGACTACACAGCACGAAAAAGGCTCCTAAATTCATATTTTACTTTGCTAATTATCAAGGGGTAGAGCCTCTCAAAGCAAGCCAAGCAGCCTGACAGCCTTCCTGTGCCAAATTATTCCTACAAAATAATGACAATAAATCCTACTGGATCATGTAATAGTAAACCTAAGCTTCCTAATGGAAAGTGCTGTAATGCTGTCCCAAGTCAGCAGACAGAAAGCTGAATTAATCTCCACCGTTACACACAGGCTTGTTAAACCACAGCAGAGTGAAAACAAAAAGACCATGTTATTATCACTCAGCTCTGCCACTGAGAGCCCAGTGGGGAGCCACGCCACCTCGCATGAACCACGCGTATTTCACAGCGCTGCTGTTGGCAAGACCCTGTGAAGAGCATCTGAAACAAGCAGTGCAGTTATTCTCAAGCTAAATGGATGCCAGAAACACCATGCAGAGGATGAAAGGACAGCAAAAGAAATTTGCACCTCTCTTTTCCTCTGACAGAGCTAGCAGGTGGAAGAGACAGTTTCGTTACTCTCCATCCTGGTATCTGCAGCGGCATGGAGGTTTTGGCCAAACTGGGAAACAACCTCTCCTCTCACACACACTGCAAACTGGGCCTGAAAGCACGGAAGAGCCCTCTCACTGCCCAAAGACAGAGAGGCGAGTTAAGGACTTCTCCTCCACTTCCAAAGATCAATTCTTGGAGCATTAAATGCCAAAAAACAAAAGCTGCATAAAATGGAGCAAAGCCATTTTACAGGCGATATCCTTACAGCATATATATGTGAAGAGACTTTATAGAACAATGACCTAGACAGATATTTAACTAGCAGGTGGTTAGCACACATCTGGGAGACAGACAAAGCACTATTAATCTCAAAGAAAAATAATACAGCCTGATAATGTGATATCTGGCCATGCTCAATAAAACACTGTAAAACATTTATTCTCCTCTATTTGCTAAGTAAGCAATGAATCTTTTAATTATCCACATCAAAACCAGGTTCAAAAGATGACAATGAAAACATCTGGGAAAGACTATTTTATGGTCAGTGTAAAAGGTAGTGCTTGTGGACCTGATTCTGTCCATGTTTATCAAGTTTCCCCCTTGAACTCAATGGCTATCTGTGCACAGGAGAGAGCACATTTGTATAAGTAGGATTCTGAAAGTGAAAATAAAGTTCTACCAGCGTCATTTTTAATCATGTTTAAATCTGGCTTTGTGCTTTTATTCCCTTCTGGAGCATTTCTGAGTTATTTGCCCGTTCTTAATCCATTCAAAGAAGAAAAGGTCATAACATGTCTTTAAAAAAAAATTAGATGTGATGATTCTGCAACTGCACACTTCAAGTGCCTATGTAGAATTAGGTATCTTTGGACACCAAGAACATAAGCATTAATTATTGTGAAGACAGAACCAGTTTTTCTGAGATTAAGCTAAAAAAAAAAAAAAACACACACAAAAAAAAAAAAAAAAAAAAAAAAAACAACAAAAAAAACGAATGCCCCACTCTAATAAAGATAACATGCCTTTCTGAACTAGTCTGGGCTCCACTAATAACCAAATAAGTTGCATTAATGGGTGCTTATTTACAACAAACGGATTATTTAAACAGCTTGCACCACAATTCAAGTTACTTTTCATAGCATCTAATATGCTTCATGATGAACCTTCTACTACATTTATGAATGCCAACAAAATACTGCTTAATGTTTTCTGTAAATCAATGTATTTCACCACCTTCAGGTGACATACTCTCATGGGGTATTTTTGGAAGATGCGCATTTCGTTTGTATGAAATTATTAGACATACCATTTCACTCTGAAGTAAAGCTAGTCTTTTAACGCTAGCAGTTAATCATTAAGGCCACTACCTCTTTTGTTAAGAGCCAAGAGTGAATTTTAATAGATTTACCATAAGGAAGGATGCAGAAAGCAAACTGTCAGCAAACTGGACTGAATCTTGCCCTGATTACTTCAGCTTGGGGATGTTTCAAGACCCCTTACATAATGCTCTTTTATTTCACCTGACAATGCAATTGCCCTTTCAAGCATGATCTGTACAAATTGAGAAAGCATCTTCAGTTCCCTTTTCTGAAAACCTTATCTTCAACACAGTTTCCCCCCCCGAGAGTGACAGCTCTGGACCCAGACCATGGTGCAAAGCTGGTCCTTGCACCTTACAGAGGACATAAATCATACAGACTGCACAACCCAACAGCAGCATAAAGCACACACATCTCTCTTGGCAAAGCCCAAACTGGCTCAAGGAAAGCTACACACCATTTAAATGGCCACAATATATCCACTGCTTAAGGCAGAAGCTTCAATGACTTAGCCAAAGCCCTCACAGAATAATGCAAGAGGCAAGACAGAGAAAAAGAACTTGACCTTTTGACTAGCAGGTAAGCTGATATATGTCCACCAGCACTGAGCCCACCAGAAAATGGTCAAAATTACTTTAAGACTTCACTTCTGCCTACAGCAAGCAGCAGACCACAGTCAATTTCTTCCAAATTCTTGAAGCAAATATTTGGGTGCACATATTACTACCAAAAAATAGTTTAAAAAAATCCACAGAAAAAGAGTATATTTTAAGAGGCCAACAGCTTGACAGTCCAAACAGAGTGATTACAGGACTGTGTTCGCATCCCCTGAAAAAAAAGGATGCTATGAAAGAGTGCTTAAGTAACCAAAAGACAACTGAAAGCAATGCCGCATCTCTCCAGGCAGCTATGGAGCACTCATACACCAAAACACTGTCTGCAACACAGGAGAAATCCAGAGTAAAAATCAACTCAGAACTTTTTCTTGTGATAAAGAGCCCAATGTACTTTTTAAAACCAGAACCAGTACTGCCTTTAAGCCAGGCTTCTAATTAGCCACCCATAATCAAAAAAGCAGCTGTTAAACACGGAGTATAAAAATAAGCACAGGAATCATTTTCTACTTGCACATGCATATTTCTCTCAATTAGTAATGAGATGCTCTATTTCTGAACTCCTAGTTCACTAGAGATCTGTCACTACTATAATTGAGGGAAAAATACTGAAGCCTCATTATTATCTGATCCATTTGAATTTACAAGTGTAAAAGATTAAAAACCACCAAAAAAAAAAGTGACAGTTTTGGTCATTACTCTCACAGAATTACCTTGTTCTAAAATATGCATCATCATATAACAAATCGTTGCTGTGTCATTTAAAGTTGCTTAGGTTACATTGGTCAGTACTCTTCAGACAGGACAATCACTGAAACTGCCATTGTATTTTGATGAAAAACAGGATTTAAAAGACTAATGCATTCTGTCTTGGAATCAGCTGGATACAGGCACTCTAAGTGTCCATGCATTTCCTTTATTTAGGAAACCATAAAATGCACACTAGAAGCTGAAAAATTATGTTGTTTGACAAGCTCTCCATTATTCATAAGAGGTCCTATAATTCCTCAATAAACTCTTCTAATCACTGAAATTTTATTAAATGCCCACAAATGCTTCCTTTGGCAAAGTATTTACTACAGTAAATCACAAGAAATCACCCTGTCAATGAAAACATTTGTGAGGAATTTCATAACATTAAAATGTCTCCACCTTAAGTGTAATACGACACCATAAATATTGTACATATATTTCATTATGCTATAAACACCTGTCATATTATTAAACAATCTACTATTAAATAAAATACTAAATGAGTAAATCAGTACAAACTGAGTTCACTACTACAGTCGTAATTCAAGTTCTTTGAGCTCAATCCCAATGTAAAAAGTCTTGAAAAAAAAAAAAAAAAAAAACAAATAAAAAAAAACCAGCACACACCAATTAGAGTTTGTAATTCCAGAACCTTCTTCACTACATTGGAGACGTAGGAGATTCAGATTGTTCTTCCTCACACACTGGTAAATGACATCATGATGCAGTTACCAATCAGCACCACCAAAAGTAGAATATCAGGATATAAGGATTTAACACCTGACTGATATGGCAGAAATTCATGACAAAGTGAGCTATCACTTTCTATTGCTAATTAATCTATTTCTGTCTCAAAATTGAGACACATTACCCTAAATATAATTGTCTGTCCTCAAGAAATATAAATCCAATGGTGTGCTGTAGGAGAGATTGGAAAAGGATTGGAAAAAAGAAACTTTCATTTTGGGGTTTTAAGGTTTAACTTGAAGGTGTCTAGATTATTTAAAAAAAAAAAAAAAGCTACTGACTAGTTTGTAACAGCTGGATTTTGTAAAAGTTATCTGTAATTTTTACTCCAATTTGAGGAAGTGATCTTTATTTCTTAAGTAATGGATTTGGACAAGAGCAAAACAGAAATATCAATCTCTTCTCTAAAACATACACACTCTCTTGCTCTTTGTAATACAGTTACAACATTTAAAATTAATAAAGTCTAATTAGCACACCTGAAGAGCCTAAATTAAGTTTCAGAAGTGCCAGTCAGGTAAGTATTTATAGCTGCTGCAGAGACACATTCTTAAATGGTAAAACCAAGTATTGCCATGCTTCAAGGCTGCTCAAAACCCATGTTCTAGACAGCTGCCCAAGCCTAGATTGTACCAGTGCAAGGACGAGTTTAAGCCTCATAACACTAGTTGTTTGTAGTATTGTTAAGAAACTAAGTGGCATGTACCATTTAAAGTATTCAGATATTCAGGTATTGCCAAGTACCAAAATACTTACTAAGCCTGTATGTACTGATTGTAGAGTCAGGTTTAGGAACAAGTTTTGAAGTCACCATCACAGGAAAGCATTATACAGAGTAATCCTTATGCTAAGGTGTAGAGGTGCTTGCACCAGTATCTGCAGAGAATGGAATCATTTTAAGACTACCGCACCAAAGTAGCTGAACTATTGTAGAAACTCAACACATTTATTACAGAAAAACCCACACAATTTGACACCAAGCTCTGTCTTCCTATGCTCCTCAGTCTTATCTGGTGACAACATACACACATTATGAAGAAATTCACTCCTGCTGCTTAGTGAACAATAGCAGAGATGAAACTAACTCTAGTTTCAGCAAATTTTGTTACCAGTTACACTTCTTTAGATTTCTTTCTAAAAAGAAAACTATTATGCAATAAGTTAAATAGCCAAGATTTGGAATAGACATTTATGACCATTAGTATTCTAAGACAGATCTCAAAGCAAATTGACAAAAGACCAAAAGAGGTCATCATCAAAAGCATACTTGCAGTACCTGTTACTATATATTAGCAAAGACCCTATTTAAATAAAACTCTCCCTTACACCCTCACAAAGTGGATAGACTTAAAATCCTGGAAACAACCAGAAAAGGCAATCAAACACTATGATTTACCTTCTTGTGCTAGTTTTGAGGAATACTTAGGCAGAAAGATTAAATTCCAGTAGTTCATGAATTTCAGATGGAGAAAGAACCAGCTCCCTAGGGCTGCACATGAGATTCTGCTCATGGTTTAAAATATTGTAAGATTCTTACATTCCAGTACCATGAAATGGAAAGAAAAAAAAATTAAACCAGTGTTTACAGTACCTATAAATACACGATTTTCTTGGAATCATCCCAGAATCAGGGGTAGTACATAAGTAATAGCATTAGTAATGTAACCAGTGGTACTACCATTGGTAACATAAGCATAAATACATGAGTTTCAAATTTCTTTTTCAAACAGAAGGGCAGAATATACAGCAGTATACTAAACATCAGTTAGCGACTGAGAACAATTTAAACAATAACCTTTGAAATGCATTAGTTCAGTAACGAATTCATTAGTAAGGCCAGAAAATACTGTAATTTGATGTGATAGCCAATAGAATTGTTTACCAACCTTACTATTTGTCATAAATATATTAGGCATTCAATAAACGTATTAAGACCGTCATTTGGTAGTTTCATTTCTGTGGTTAACTACAACCAGTATGAAGAGTCTAAACTCATTTCTACAATCAATTTGTTTAATATTAGCCACCAACTCTCCGTGTTGTTTTCTACAAAATTAAAAAGCCCTCCAACACAAATCACTTCCTTGAGGTACTAGCAGACTGCAATCAATTTACTCCCTTCAGCTGGCAAAAGAAGGTAGCTTAAGCTTCTTTATCATCTTCTGCAGGTGTGTTTTCTAGATCATGATTCACTCCAGTAAGACCCTTCTCAACACACCTGCAATATCTCAGCTGATTGCACAGAAGGGTAAGGATCCTTAAGCCTTTTTCTTTTTGAGATCATTCAACTGATTTTTAAGCTAATGCATACCATATGTTTTTATTTGGGACAGACTTACCCTCCCCCCATCTCCTTTTCCTTAATCCTCAAGTTTTGCTCTTACCTAGAAATGACATTGTATTTTCTCTGCACTCTTGTGACTAGCTTCATAAACACAACCAACTTAACTTTTGGTAAAACCAACTGACTACATTAGTTGCATCCACAAGTCTCACCATTATAACAAGTCTGTATTTTACTGGGACAACCCTTCCTCTATAGCTAGTCTTCTCACCATTTTCTCCACGTTTCCCCAGGACTCCTTAAAATGAGTATCTCAAATTAAGAACACATGCTGACTATTTTTTAAGAGAAGTTACTTGTTTGGGATTTTTTTTCAGGCACTTAATTTTGCAATGTTCTGAAGGTGCTCTTTTGTCAGGCCAAAATTTATATTCAGTACAATTTCTGCAAATAAGTAATGATCTTGAATCACTATAAATAATGCTCTGTTAATACATATAAACTACCAAATTCAATAGGACACTATATAACTTGGGACAAACCCCACTATTTTCACTCATGTAAATAGTCCCACTGGTATCAACAGAATATTTGGAATAAATATGAACAGGGTTTGATTATGTTGACCAGAATACAAGGATTTCCCATACCTTGAGGATTGGGAGAAGCTATCCTAGGTCATACACAAAACTCCCAAATGATCATATTTTATAGAAGAAGCTTCCAAATACCTATAAAACCCTGAAAAACCTTCTCCCCAAAATACCTGAATATATAGGAATTCCTAGGAATATTTCAAACAAAAATACATTAATATATCCAGGTATTTTGGCACACTTATATGCGGACAAGAAAAGCAAATTTTGTGTCTCTGACAAGGTGCAGCAGGAACAAGTACTAGCCTCTTCTGACAGCGTCCTCTTCACCACCAACTGCAGCTGACTGGCAGTGTCACTGCTTGATACACAGTCCAACTGGCAATGTTTTGGCATGCTGCACATGTTTTAACTGCTATTAAGCAGTGCTGCTTAAAAAAAAACGTGGTCTAGTTTCTCTTAAAATGGGATCACACGTCAAGAAGTCAATTACGAGTAACTTTTCAGAGAACCTCTTCCTGGAATTTCTACCCTGTACCTGTCTCCTCATCTTCCCTATTGAACACCTCCCCTCTCTTCTCCTGCCCCCTGAGTTTGGGGATTTTTATTTCAAATGCATGTGTGCCTAAAGCAGCCAGGGCTTTTGAAAACCTGGCAACAGTGAAGGGCAGAATGTTGGGCAAGACTCAGAGTTACAAAGGAATGGGAAAATGTGTAATTTGTAGACATCTAAACTCCGCTCTTATAAGAAGCCTTGGTCAAAGAAAAAGTATTTATGTTAGTGGAAGATCTGTGTGACATTAAAAACATCACGCATTCTTCCTTTCTGGAGAAATAATGAATAAATATTAAGTATGTTTAAAAAACATATATACAAAACCAGTACTGTCAATCATACAGTTAGTGTCCAGCATTAAATAAATAAAAATAAAAAAATACCAGCACCCCAGAGTATAAAGACTTTAGAACCATAACTGAAGAAGCAGGCATTTTTAAGGCACCTGTATTACTGACAGCAGGAACAGCCTTCAGGAACTGAACTCTGACCTGCACTTTTGATATTACCAATACAGGACCTAAGAGCTTTGTGAACCAAAACCAGTTTTTGGCACCCTCTAGAGGTTTTGCTCCCACAGAGAAACAGCTCAGAAGATAAATTATTGTCATTATTACAAAACTGGGGAGAGCTTATGATGCAGAACCAAGCCTGTAACCTATGCAGACTGGTACAAAAAGGTTTATGAGAGAATGCAAAACCAGCACATTAGAGGATTAGTTCTGGTCCCATTCTGTGTGATCAGATGGCTCATTTCATTCAGTTAACCCCAGGACTTCCGGGTACTTAAGAACACAAACTAGAAAAAAACAAAACAAAACAAAACAAACCACAATTAATACTCCCCTGTTAAAAGACAGGCAGAATCTAGTTTCCAGTACATGACTCCAGAGCTTTCTAAAATCTAATATTTCACTTAGTTGAGAAAAATAAACCAAACCCAAAGACAGCTAGCAAAATAACAGATCACCCAACTATGCAGCACAGTAAAACAATATTCCAAACTTTTAGTGTCACATGGATTTATTTTTTTATGTAAACTGCAATTAAAGTTGCATTCATGTTCTCTGAATAAAAGCAGTATTAATCATCCAATTCCCCATAATTTGCCCAGCCATTTCTCCCTTCCCACCAAACCATGTCCATGCAAAATAGAAAGGGAAATGGACTCTTTATGATAAAAAAGCTTTCTGACTTTTTGATCGAGTTGATGTTAAGATGCAACTTCCTATACTATATAAAGAAGCTACCTGTTCGGATCTCAGTAGGCCATGCTTTCCAGATCCAAGACAAATAGATATTAATTCTCAAACATTAAGCATTAATTTTCTGCTATCATCACCCACCAAGACTGAAAGCAGAGGGCCCGTCAAGCAGTTGTGTAGATTTATGCAACTTCTTCAAAAATATGAAAGGAAAAAAAAATAAATCAAAAAACATGCTACAATCTGAATATTAAACAGGCATTTCCCATCATCAATAATATCACAGAAATGTAAATTCCAACTGTGAAGTATTTATTTTTAAGATAGCTTGAAACTGTAAAGGCATTAATCCACAGCTTTTCAACTCGGAGTCTAGTCTTTTGCTGCAAGCATCTCCCCTTTGTTTGGTTGAGAAAGAAAATAAAAATACAGATCAGGGTGTCCATGGTATCCCAGGAACAACAGAAATAAGCGAGCATGCTACATATACTTCTTCAGTTCCAGTATCAGAGTAATTTGAGACATAGACATCACATTATTCCAAGTAAACTGCTGCATCAGCAAATGGTGAAATGAAATGAAGACCAACTGCTAACAAAATCGTACAGCATCTGCTTCAGAGAAAACCATAATGAGATTCTTGAAATATCCTGATGATGGCTCCTCAGGGATCCAGCTATTGTGAATTTTGTATTTCAGGAGACTAGCTCTTGAATGTAGAAGCATCTCAGACAAGGCTGAATGGTGATACACAGGCACCCTTGGTGCAGGCATACGGACCATACTAGAAACCATGCAAAGCTTTGAGCTCCTTTACATCCTGTTATATCTAAGTTTTCAGGCAGTATCCGAACATTCACTTGCCATTTGCCTACCAAGAAACTTCTCCCACACACTGGACAAGCCACAGTAACCAATGCAACCGACATCCTTGCATTGATCAGCACAGAGTGTTCAAGCTGAAGACCACACAGAGAGTCCTATCTGCAGAGAAACCTGTTGCCTGTTGTGTCAGAAAGCAAGTATCAGTGGAAACACTGGGGCCCATACTCAAGACTTCCCTGGTCCTGAAGCTTCCATTCCCAGTTTAAAGCCTTGTTCCTCGTTCGACATGAAGTAACAGTTAAACTGATATAACACCCCACTAATATCTTGATTTCTCTGAGACAATGCAGATGCCAAAACAGAAGTCAAAGAGCAGTTGTGAATTATCTAGAAATGCAGAACTGCACAGAGCTGTCTGGATGTGGCCTCATCAGTGCTATGCAGAAGGGAAGAGTCATTTCTCTCCCACCTCAGGGTGATGCTTTCCCTAACACAGCCCAGGAAGCTGTTGGGTTTTCTCTGACATAAGAGCATACTGCTGGCTCACGTTCATGTTGTCCACCAGGAACCGCAGATCCTTTTCTGCAAAGCTGCTTTCCAGCCAACTGGCCCCAACATGTGCTGGTGCAGGAGATTATTCCAAACCAGGTGCAAAACATGGCATTCTTCCTTCATGGACTTTACAAGGTGCCTGTCAGCTCTCTTCTCCAACCCGTTAATACGTCTTTGAACAGCAGCATAATCCTCTGGTGTGTCAGCCACTCCAAGTTTTGTATCATCTGCAAAGCTGCTGAGTGTAACTCTGTCCCATCATCCAGATCACAAATGAAGAAGTTAAACAATACAGGATGCAATATCAAGCCCTCGGGTACACCGTTTGTGCTTGGCCTCCAGCTGGATTTCATGTTGCTGTCCACAACCCTTTGAGCCCAGAAATTCAGCCATGTTTCAGCCCACATCACTGTCCATTTATCTCATCCATACATCAAGAGCTTGTCTATGGGTATGTTATGGGAGAATGTCAGAAGTCTCCCATAAAGTCATAGTAAGTTGCACATGCTGCTCTTCCTCCATCCACCACAGTAGAAGTTCATTCTTTCCACTCATTGTAGAAGGCTATGAGGCTGGTAAAGCATGTATTCTTCATAAATTGATGCTGACTACTCCCAGTCACCTTCCTGTCCTTCGTATGTTTGGGAATTATTTCCAGGAGGATTTGCTCCATCACCTTCCCAGGGACTGAGGTGAGACTGACTGGCCTGTAGTTCCCCAGAATATCCTTCTTGATGGCAGGAATGATGTCCACTTTCCTCCAGTCCTCAGGAACCTTCCCTGATCGCCACGACCTTTCAAAGATAATTAGATACTTTAAATCTCCTACAACTAGTACAAAAGTAGAATTTTTAATGTAGGTGATGGGCAGATGCCATGATAAATTGGAGCTGTACTAACTCCTCCACACTTCCATAAGCAAATATACTGTTGCGTACAGGCTGATTCTGAAGCCCAAGTCAGCTTTTTATTAGCATTTGATCAGACATTCTTGCATTTGTACCAGAGTGCACACAAGGATAAAAAGGAAAGCCCTACTGTAACCGCCCTAAGCCCGATAGTCACAGATCAATAATGAGATGCCACAGAATTTCATGTTACTAGTCATGACGAGTGAGTTCAGGCTCCCTGTCAGTAACAACAGCCTCTGCCCTAACTCAGGAGAAGACAGTATCCAAAACAAGCCATCTACTAGCTGAAAACACAGGTAATGAAGCCTAGAGCAAAGCTCATGAGAGCAGGAGACAGTGATGTCAGGGAAGGGTGCTCAGCTGTGGAATAGTCTATTTGAAGAAGAAGGGAAAAAAAAAAAAAAAGGAAGAAAAGAAGAAAAAGGTTCTAAGTCTGACCATCCTCTGAGGAAAAACAAACAAGAAAACCTATCATGAGTAAAGGAGATCAGGTACTCTGCTGTACCCACACATAGCAGCACACAAATTTATCTTCTAGAAACTATGGTTTTTAAACTGAATTTTCTCCTGAGATTACATCTGTAGGAAATACTACTGTCATTCATATTGTATTTACCCTTTTGAGGCAAGTGGTTTGCTAACTCCACAAGTCTTGCTGATTATAATCTGACAACCTAGAGAACAATGGGTAAGAAAAGACATGATCTGAGAAGCTTCTAAAGTGTAAATGTATAAAACCACAAGGACTGAGCACCTAATGTACATGCATTTAGGATAGTGATATTTAGAATAATTAAGAGGGCAGATGTTCTAAAATTCACTATACATTTCAGTAGACCATACTATCAAGGCTGACAAGACATATATAAATGGAGCTGTGCAAAGTTGTTTCCTCCAATAAAGTACATTAATTCTGCTCAGCCATCCTTTTTTTTTTAATTATTATTTTAACTGAAATAGCAGCAGCTGTACAAAAGCTACAATTAATGTTTCACGGAATTTAACAAATTTCACTTTTCAAAGTAATATTGCATTAAATGTATTTTTGATTGTGTATTATACTACTACCTGAAAATTACTCCAGAACAATAAACACAATCTGTAATATGCCCCAAAACATTATACATTCTTGCCACCTAAGTCATTACCCATACTTGTTGAGATAATTTACTTCATTTCAAACACATGAAGCGATAAAGGCAACTTCTATCTAATAAAGCACAAAGAAAAGTCTACTGTTACCTTATGATCCACTGAGTCAAAGCCTAGGGTGCTCAGCCACCTTGGCCCCTTCCCATTTTGTTTCCTTTTGTTTCTTTTCTGTTCCGTTTTTTTGATTGTTTGTTTATCCTTACAAAATGAATATCAAAAAAAAATTACATCGGAACATACCACTGTTGAGAAATCATCTGAAAAGCTCTGAAATTTAAGACAAACAAAAATTAGAATAGTATTTCATGTTTTGTGAGAGAAAATTGTCCAAATATTCTAGGGCTTACCTATGTTAATTATTTTCTTAAAAGAATCTTCAATTACTTCAACATCAATTTAACCCCTATTTGAAGAAAACAACCTATGGATATGGTAAATTCAAACATTTGTCCCTCATCTTCCTGCTCCGAGACTGCTTCTTTTGGCTTGAAACAAAAAAGGAAAGGATTGGAAAGAAATTGCTGCTGGTACAATGACAAAGCTTGAATATAAGCTGCCTGTCCGCTTTTCTTAGTATGTGATGAAGCAATAACACAGGCTCTTGCTCATAAACAAGTTTAATATCATTCTTTACATACTCTGTTAACTCAGAGAGTATAAATGCCATAGTAAAGGACCAGCAGCAGAGGATTCACTGATACTTTGCGCAGCTTCATTATTCTTGCAAAAGTAAGTTTTGGTTTTGTTCTTTAAACTTCTCATGGAGAACGGACCTAATACATTTGACTTCATTCCCCCTTACTTCCCCCACCCCCACCCCTTTTCCCCTCTCCAAATGACTTCCTTTTAACTTATTTTCATGTTTTTAAAGAAAGGACCAAAGTTCAATAATGACATTTTCTGGTTTGGGAAAAATCCTCTTGCATCTCATAAAACATGCTGTTAATTACTTGGGAAAAGTATCGTAAGAATACAAGCAACATTTAGTTTTATGCCACATGTGCACTGAGAGCAGTACAAGAGACAAGGATTTGCTTAAGCAACATGGAAAGGGTTACATGTGCTAGGGAACTCAGAGTACATAAGCAACCAGGATCCTATTTTCATGCTTGTACCTGACCTGTTTTCAGCCTCTCTAGACTTGTTTTCCCTTGTTAGCAGTTGTGTTAGCTAGGTTTCTGAGCTTTTCAGCACCAGGACCATCTGTGAGTATGTTTTGGACAGCACAGGTTCAACAAGGTTATGATCCAAGTTCAGTCATCAAAACACTGATGTAATGCAAAATAAAAAGCCACCACTATGATTACTCAGATGATTGATAAATTAACATTACAGTCTGTTACTCCATCTGCATTCTTGCATATGGTCTTTCATATATGGTACAGTTAGTGAATCCACATAACACTGTTTTCTAAACACACCCTGGGAGGGAGCTAGTTATATACCACTTTGCACGGGGAGAGAGTGCTGAATCATAGTCCTGACTGTGGTTCTTCTGTTTGTTACTGCTTGTAAAAGGCCACGGAGTAACACAGAGGTGTTGAGCTCACTCCAAATTTCAAGGTGGAAAACCCTGGGATATTCATAACTAGCTTCAAGGTCCTATTGTAACTTAGGTCTGAGGCCCAGTTTCATAACAAAATCAGCATACTGAAATTCAGTATCAGTAAGAAGTGAATACATTTCCACTCAAACACTGAGAAGTTTGGTTTTATATTGGTAGAATGAGAAGAAAATCTGAAATGAGAGCTGTAAACAGGACAACTGAAGGAGTTACCTGATACTTCTACCTCCTAGCCTGCACCTAGAGGTATCAGCTTCAGACCCCAACACCACCTTTTTGCACCATAAAATTATTTAAGCTATGAAGAAGTATCCTAAACTGTAGAGGGATGCAATACATAACCCATGCACACTTATTAACAAGTGATAGTACCTACATCCTGTCAGAGAGCAGGAAAGATCCCAGATGTTTAAAATATTCTATTGAAGCCATTGATGACTGTTTCAAGACAAATCAACAAAAGTCTTTACAAAAGAGGAGGCCTGCCTGACAGGAAGAAGGAATTAAAAGAGAGACAATACTGCTATAGATGCTTTGGGTTAATATCTGAATGTCATATTAAGGTATTATTAGAAACTCTGCATCTACCTTCAAACTTCAAAAGTTTTGGAATATAAATGCTCAGAACTTAAATTGCAAGTCCCTTTTTATTCTTCTCTTCTATACATACATGAAAAAAGTGAAGATTAAAACATCAGAAACACTGCACAATGTCCTATAAATTCATTCAGCTGGGTAAGTCACCTTTTAGAAGAAGCTCTAAAATGATTCATGTGCAAAGAAGAAAAAGCTTTGTGCTGCCCTTCCTTTCCCCAACTGTTCCTGTGAAATGCAGATGTATAGCTGTGCTTCAGAAATACACTTTGTATCAAAAACCTGGTATTATGAAATAAATCACAAGTCTCTAACCCTTTCACAGAACGAGGATAGAAGTGCAAGCTTTGGATACTGAGAACACATTTAGAAATACCCATTCTTCTGCATGTTCTTGAACAATGGGGCTTTGAAAAATCTGGTTTAGTGGAAGGTGTCCTTGCCCATGACAGGGGTTTGGAACTATATGACCTTTAAGGTCCCTTCCAACCCAGATCATTCCATGATTCCATGAAAGAAGAATAAGAGAGAATCTGAACTCTGTAAATTTCTCTTTTCAGTGCTAGGAAACACGGTAGCCACCTTCAGGTTAGGTGAAGGATTTGTTTGGTTTGGGTTTTTTTATATCAAAAATATTTGTTTTCTTCCAGTGGAACAAGCAAGACTACAGTACTACTAATTTAAGATGGTGTAAGAGAGACAGACATACTTCAGATGTGTATGAAGGTGGGAAAACTTTTGTGAAAGTACGAATGTCTACACGGAAGCGCGGTATGGGTTTTCAATGGCTGCTCCCATTTGGAAGGGAAACCAACCTCAGCAGTAAGTAGCGCAAGCATAGCACCTTCGATGGCCTGTGTAATTCATCAAGTGCCTTGCCTGTCAGAATGGTACAAGCAGAGATGTTATGTTCTGGATCACCTAAAGGAGGCAACGTCACTGCAGTAAGTCCTCTGTAACTTCAATGGAGTTTGAGGATAGCTAAAATTATTTTGGGTTTGTATTCCATTTCCTTCAATGTGCAACTTACAGCAGTTTATATGAAAGAGACTTGTGATTTATTTCACAGCACCAAATTTTAGATTCGAAGTGTATTTCTGAAGCAGAGCTATACATCTGCATTTCAGGACTGCTTCATTTTCCACTCATCCCATTCCTCCTAGTCAACTCAGCTTTTTCACACCAACCACTCATTCTCTTTTGTTAAGCAAAAATATGACTATATTGCATAGCATTACAGATTATACACTCCTAAATAAAACCATGTGACAAAAAAAAACTTAAATTTTGGCCACCTGCCAATATTATGTAGTTATTAAATCTGAAGTGGAACTGAAAGACCATATTTAAATAAAGATTTATGAGAAAAGTATTTGGAAAAACATGGATACTTAAATATTATAATGAGAATATTAAGCCCTTTAAAAATCAGGAGTCCTGGTATTTTGCCAGAGCCATGCTAAACATGTTATGAGTAAGTAAATTTAAAAACAGTGGAAGGGGGAGAAATAATTGCTTCATTCCCAAGAATATAGTTAGTTGTTTTAGAGGTCTATACAGCTTCCTAGAGAGTAATTCCATTTATTGCAAACATACTACAGTATCAGGTAAACAAACCTCATACTTCCAGAACTATACTGTCCTCTAGGTCAGAAAGGATGTATCTGGTAAGGTAAATTAGCTAAACAAACTAGCATTCTGATTTTCTCCTCCTCTTCCCATGCCTCCTCTACCCCCTCCCTTCCCCCCCCCCCCCCCAATCTGTAACTCACATATTGATCGAATCTGGAAAATAATTATTTAACCCAGTATGGCAAAATTTACAAGTTCTAAAGTATTGAAATCATAAACTGCTAGGAAGTACTCATCCTGCCCGTTTAATACCTGTGATTTTCTTAAACATACACACAACTGTGTCATGACAAACATTAGATTGTAGAATCATTGAAGAGTCAAGTGAAAGAAGGCTGTATAAAGAGTAAATAGTATTTGTACCAAGGCATACCCTATACAGCACACCTCCCATGGAACTGGTTGGATTTCTGTTACCAAATCCAACAAGAAGGGTTTCTGGGGGGTGGGGGATGGGGGAAAAATAAAAAATTCCATTGCTTTTGAGGTTAATAGTCAAGTAACACACGTGACACAGATGCAGCTAATTCTATAGGCAGCATACAAGCAGAATATATGCATATATTTCTTAAAACATGTTCAGATTATGTATCTGTGCAAGGCATCCTGTAAGAACTGAGATACATTTGCAAATGAAGTACTACTGAAAAACATATTTCTAAACGCACTTTCTAGAAATCAAGACTGTCCCAACTACCTGTGGTAAACAACCAAACCAGCATCTTTCCTATTCATTGACAATACAGCAACTGTGCTTTCCTGCTTGTCTCTCTGTCCCCACCTTCCTTCCCCAGCCTTTTTTTCAGTTTGCTATTAACAGTATCTCAGATCTCTTTCTCTGCTTTAAACATTAGATCCACAGTTTAAAAAAAAAAAAAAAAAAAGGGGGCAAAAGCAATCTATATTGCAGAGTCTTTGGCTCCTTGACAAACACCATTGCTCCAAGTCTGTTCTGTCAATAGATCACCAGCCATGTGTCATTTGGGGACCTGAAATATTGTCATCACCACTAATCAAAAGCCAAGTAGCTCCTCACTGGATATTTTTAGAGGGGAGACCATGCTGAGAGAGTCTCAGACAGAGCAATCCGTCAGCAACATCAGTCTGAAGACTCCAGTGCACAGAGCAACGCTAGAGAGGAAACCCCCACTCCCCCTCACCAGCCAGTTCTAGTTTGAGTAAATGCAGATAAGGATTTCACATACAAACAGGAAAATCACATTCTTTGAAGTGACTCTGCCCAGCAGGCCTCCCAGTGAAACAACGATAGCATGTTCAGGTCATCAGACAAAGATGCCAGATGTCAAAAAAATTAAAATATCCAGAAGTCCTAAAAGTAGGTGAAGCTTACGTGGCATTTCACTGGCATTATGTATCAGGTACATCGTATTCCTCAAATACTAACACTGCACTTACTAAAGGGAAAAAAAAAAATCAAAATCTTATTTTGGAAATCAAACTAAATTCCTAATCTAGCTGTGCAGAGTTTCAGCCATTCTAAGATAAACGGAAGTCATAAAACATGATCAAAGTCTTGGTTTGACCTCTCAAAAACAGGTGTCTTTTCTGCTCAGTTTTAGTCTTTTTATGCCAACAGACATGAAATAAGAGAAATATTTACTACTCACTACCAAAAATTCACATCTCTTTAAACAGACTAGAATAAAATAAAAAAAAAAGACAGCAAGACCTACACATGCACTGTACCTCCTAGACTTGGAGACAGAAAAGTAAGAATTACAAAGCTGATTAATCTTGGCTACTTTTAATTAAAAGGTATTTACAGAGAGGGAACATTTAAGACAACCAATCAAAGCTCAACCTCAAAAGGGCAAAGAAGAGATGTAAAGGTTAAGTTTCATCCACCTAAAATAACTGCTGCATAGATCTATGCTACATAAGCTGACACAGAATACAAGAAAACGTTTATTCCTTTCTGAAATGAGGAGCATTATCCATCCTTGGAGTGCTCATTATGACAGTCAGCATTGAGAATTAAGTGCACAAGATCCCAGTGGAAGCAAATTCATAAAAAGCAGGCTAACAAACTTCCTTAATTTGACTAGAAATATATGCTTTGGAATTCGCTTTTATTGGGGGAGGGAACAACCACCAAAAAATACCAAAACCCAAACAAAACGGAAAAAAAAAAAAAAAACACAAAAAACCCCGAAAATACACAAAAAACAACCCCAAACCAAACAAAACAAAAAAATCAAAAACAACACCTACATGTAATGACACATTAAAAGAACCTACTTACCTAGGAGTATTAAATAATTGCTTAACAGAATACTGCATTAGGCTTCTCACATATACTATGGCTTCTGTTCAATGTTTCCATTTATGTGAAAAAGATTTTTTGGTTATCATGACTTTTTTTCTAATGTCAGTTCTTAAAATTTATGATTCTAAATTTACCCTTTGATTAGACATGCACATTTTTAACTAAGCTCAACCTGTCCATTCTTCTTTGAAGAGACTAAAGTCAGAGCCCCCCTAGACCCTTGAGGCTTTGTGCAATAATTTACTTGGTTTTGGTAAAGACAACAGAAGTCAGAAGTGGAAAATAAGTGCAATAATCTGCCAAGCTTGTCAGAAACTCTTTTGACCAAAAATATGTCCTTCTGAACCTATAAAATCTTTAAGGTGCCACCATATTTATACAGAAGAAGAGGAAACGGTGTGGCATCTCCCCTATGCCTTCACCCATAGGATGCTGTATGTCACCAGTAAAATAAAAGCATCTGTAGTAGTTCGTACTTAATGAGTACGGTGCCATATAAATGCTAGTTTTCCCAGGGTTAACCAAATTTTACCTTCTCAAAATCATGCAGACATAGCTGAGAGGCATTTGGGAATTAACTTGGTGATCCCTAAGCAGGACTTCCAACCCCGTTACTCAAAATTCTTCTGCAGGTCATTAATGCTATGAATATGGTTCAACAACAGAAACAAAGGGAACAGAAGCCAACTGTCTTCTGCCATTTTAATTACAATGATAATTTTAAGAACGCATTAAGCTTTCTACATTACTGACACAAAGAAGAGATGTACTATCACATTTTCAAGTTCTCCCCTGTACTGCCAGATGACATACATCAGTACTACAGTGGAAATCCACATATAAAGTCACGTTATTCTTGTAACTCAAGCTTCAAAACCATTTGCAGTAAGAACAGCAGGAATTATGTGCTTCATCAATTACTGTCAACTTCCTTCATTAAAGCACAGACTTTTTAAAATACCCAAAGCCCTTTTGTTCTATTCACTTCGCTTCTGAGCACACTAGGTCAGACAAGGTTAAGCACTGAACTCAAGGTTCAGGTTACCATCATACCATCACGCGGTAATCAAGGACACAGGTACTTCATCAGAAATATTCAGAAAGTGCTGAATATGACTAGTCATTTTGTTAAAATTTGTCAAAATGCTCAAAGACTGACCTAGATTTTGATCTGTACGAATTCACTAGATTATCCACTCTTTATTTAGCATCCACACCATTTAGGAGCCCAACTCTCACTTTCCACAAGACTTCAGCTTCTAAATCGCACAGAATGTCATTTTCAGATGTATCGCACCATTCAGAAATGAGATGATTAGGCGTGCTCAAAAGCTGCCCTGAATTACAGTTGGAAGAAATATATGTGCAAAAAAGATGGCATAAGAATGCCTCTGGGTATCCTTAAAGAATTCCATTTCTCTAAAAATTCTGGCATACATGACAACAACAAGGTTTGCCCAGAAAGGCTTCTGTTGCTTAACCTTGAGCAATTTCCACTGTTGAAAACCTTTAAGCTACTGTTTCCTTTGATAACCATTCTCTGACCTAGCCTTCTGCCTTCTCACTCTGCTTTTCACTGAATATGAACCTCTGTATTCACTGCCATACCATTTCTCATGTCAAAAACTGAGCATGAAAAGGCTTTTGCTTTCCCATATGCCAAACAGGTAAAATAATAGCCAACCTCTTGGCAAGAGCAACAATTATTTTTAAACATGCAAATTCGACTGGGACAACAACTACCCGCTTTCAAAGAAACCCAATTACTACCCAGCCAAGTACAACATTAGGAGAAAATATCAGAATACCAAGACTTGATTCAGATAATCACGTACACCATCTTCAGAAGTTACATTCTTCACTCAGATTAATCTGATATAAAAAAAAACACACCAGAACACACACACATGCCTGTACATCAGCTTCTGTACCAGACATACACACACTCCCAAGATTCAGTATTTTGATGGAATACTATAAAGAAAAAATTTAAGGTTCACATGTTCTGTTTTCAACATCCAGTGCATATTTTCTTGCTTTTCAGATACCCAGCTTCAAAAATGGCAGAAGTACCCTCCTGGAAAGCAGGAATTAAAACACAATACATTCCTTGAAATTAATTGCCTGGAGCCTTTTATTACACCCCTGAGATGCTTGCCAGCCACCCTCCCAAACTGCTTGCTGGTTATGAATGAAGGCACATACCTTTTACAGGACGCAGATTACAAATTTTGGTAATCCTAGCAGTGCCAGTAGGTACAGCAATTTTCTACAACCACTCTGAAACTTATTTCTCATTATTGCCCCAAACATCTTACTAATTTAAAAGAAATTAATCTGATCTAAATTAATATGGAAGAGTTAAGTCTCAGCCAGCGACTTCAGAACAGTTAGGAACCCCTTAAAAAAGAGATCAGAATCTCTTTTTAAGCTACCTGCATTATCATTCGTCTCCCTTCAAAAATTCAGCTGTAAAGGGATATTATGGTGTCACTTAATTGACTGTGTTAGGGCAGAAGAATGTACGTATGGCTTAAAAAAAAAGAATATACTGATGCTATACTAAGCAGACAAATTTAAGTTTTACTGTCAATTTTTGACATTTTCTTGGCCAAAAGGAAGTTTCTGTACTGTGAAGATTTTTGGGAGATGAAGAAATCAACTGCAAACTTCCAAGAAAAAATAAAGAAGGGGAATGAGTAGAAGGGGAAAAATGCAAAATCATTCCCCGGATAACCTTTTCTGAGAAACCCTTTCGACTCACAGATGTTCTTGACTTAGTTGTTACAGCTCAAAGTGGTCTCTGTCTATTTGTGGCTTCTTAAAATGAATGAAAACAAGTGGAAAATAATGGTCTGTCATACAGTAGAACTATAATGGATAACAAATAAACCCTAATAAAATATAACAGAAAACATGGTTATTTTACATGTGAATTGAAAAAAGTTACTATCTTTTGGGTAGGTCTGAGAACTACAGTTTTAAAGTTTCATTAGAAGCCTGGGTTTTTTTTCCTCAGAAACTTCAATAAAATAGGCAGTGGCCAAAAGGACAAGATAATACATATTCTTCCATGCTTTGTATCTCCTGAAGTTATTGCTTATTACTATAATTGAATTTGGTAAAGTAGAACAGGCAGTTTAAGAGCCAGCAGAATGCACTGCGAGTTAGCATGCCAAGAGCCATTTAAACAAATACTAAATATTTGCTCTCATAGATACTGAGATGTTTCTCCATTTCTTAGTTTTACACTAAAATGGCAACTATACAACAACAATAACAAAAACCAAAAATCTTATTCACTTGGCTATCAGTTTACACATAAACAACACCATATTTCCTTTTTAGTTTTATTGAATTTAAATTTTGTCCAGCATACTGCCAAAGAATCTGGTCAGGTGATCAGCATTTACAACCCATTCATAACACTGAGTTAGCACATCCCAAGGGGATAGAAGAAATTGTTTTAGTGTGTCATGCTGCAATTCAGTCCTCTTTCCAAGTGAGCATAACTAGAGAAGAGCCACTAGCCAAAGGGTGATGTTCTGCAGTGTATGAGCAGAGGACTGCATACCTGTCCTGCATGGAGAGTTCCTACTGAAGTAAGAGAATGCCCTCATTGGAGGGTGGGGGGATGAATAAATAGATAAAAGATCAGAAAAATTTACAGTTTTACAGGTGGAGTGACTTTTGTCCGGGGCAGAGGGCAAGAGGTATGAGGAGGTAGAGAATCAATCTCATTTAAAAGCAAATGTATTTTAGTCCTTTTTGAGAGTCATTCTCAAAAATGAAAAACCAATGTGCTATACTTAAAAATGCTGTCACCATTGAGGCTGATGATTTTCTTTTATATTATTAATAATTAGACTACTACATTTAATATTGTGCAGTTAAGTAAGCATCCAAAACTCATCTTGTAATAAGATCTTACTCAGACCTTCAAAGGGGAGAAACAATCAATTTCATTTTTGTCAAACCTCAGCTGTAACTTGAAATATCAAACTCTTCATGACTTACAAGCCCAATCAATAAGCATCAAAACCACAGGTCCTTATTTAAGTAAAGAGTAGTGTAATAATGTATTTTCCTTATCTTGCTGATACTGCTGAAAACAGCTGGTTTTAGGAATTGTCAAAATACACATCTGAAATACTAACAAAGATATGCTGGAATTTCCACAAGTGGCAGGCTCTAAAAATCATATCACACTGAACCATGAAACACAAAATGTACCTGAAATTTAGTGCAAAATTTGCCACTCATGAGTTCTGCTGATTCTGTTATCTGCTCCATTTACATGCCAATCTACAGCCCTACTTAAAAATGCATTTCTTAAAACCCTTAAAATAAGCTGCTTGAGCACTTCCTTTGTAGCACGTTGATTTTACATGTGTCTTCAGGAACAAACACTTGAACACCAAACCACAGCCATCAAATTGATACCATCCATCAGCAACGGTAAATTATGCAAATCAGAATTATGCAAACACCTTTTTTTCAGTTGCTACTATTTCTATTTTGTGCAGCTGTCTGTCAGAGTTCATTACGTGAGGATGAAGTTATTTTAGTAGTGTTAGTCAAAAAAAAACCCACTAAACTACAGCAGAAGTCACAAGCTTGTGTCACTGATGAGCTATTATTTACTGCTTTTAACTCTGTTAAGGTACCTGATAAACAGAACTGGGGCACAGAAGCTGTAGTTCCCTCCCAAAAGCATCTTTCTTGCAATCCACAAGAAGTCATGCAACTGAAATAAACACTTGACTTTCCACCAGCAGCTTTGAGGGGTATTTCCTTTGGTATGTACACACAGCACAGCCCGCTACTCTTTTTTTTTTCCCCAAGCCTCTCTTATATAACAGACTGCAAAAACCATCTCTGAACAACGTGATCAAGATGTGATCTCCTATTTCAGTGCTACAACATTCAACATAATCACATTCAATGCAGTCCCAAGCCTTTAATCAACTTCTCATTAATGACAATGATCTATTGCAAGCTCTCTGCAGTTCTGCAGGATGCAGACTGATAGTCAAGGCTCCCAAAGGGTCAGGTCATTCACTGACTGAAAAGAGACAGCTTCACCAACTTGCCTCAGAATTAGGTCTTACAAGGGTATTCGATCATCGCAAACTTCCACATTTTGCTTACAGATCACAGTCTTCCAGATGGTTTGGGTTTAGGGTTGAAGCCTCTCCCCAGATAAACCATGTAAAGGTATACAGGCTCATAAAAGCCCTAAAGCCATCTGAGCCCCAGAGGCCCACAAGTACGATGTGCAGCAGCTTCCTCTGGATACCTGCACCTAACTCCCTCGCACCACGTCGTTTATACACTGACCAGCTGACTAGGGCTGTTGAAACGCATCAATCCAGCCTACATGAGTTAGGTAATCAGGTAATTTTTTTAAGACAAGATGAATACATCCTTAAACACAGGATAACAAAAGATACTTTTCCTTCCCTTGATTTTGCAGAAGCTCACAACAGGCTTATATAAACTCCATATAATTCTGCGTAGTTCTCTCGCTATCTTGAGGTATGCAAGTCTTGACGTACCCCACAGAGAGGTTTGCTACGAACCACAGCTCAAGATGATTCACTGTTTTCACTTTATATACAGACTAGCTGTACAGTCTGAAAATAAACCTGCACCATGAAGTTTTTACTTTATGTTGTTACAGCCAATAAAAAGGCATACATGTTTTAAAGGGCATAAGTATCAGCTAAAACAGCCGATAAAGTTAGCAGTTGGGTGTTTAATAAAGGCACATTCATTTCTAGATATTTTCTGCATGTTTGGGGTATTTTTCTACAACACGCTAGGTTAATTACGACACTCTAACACTTAAAGTATCAGAAAGAAAATGTCTCTGCACAAGATTCTATATTCTATGTATTCGTGCCTCCAATCCCTCCAGGGGAAATATAGCATGGTTTCTAAAATGACTCCTCTTCAGGGTTTTTATTTTATTCCAAGATCCCCGGCCAGAGGAATTTGTGTATTACACGTACCGCCTGCGCTGCTGCACCTCCTCTGTGGCGGCTCGATTCAGCTGAACCTACGCTTTGACCGATCGATGCAAGCACATTACACACCAGAATAAGAGTACGTTAGGGGTAAAAGGAAAGAAAAGCATCTTTCCTTTCAGCCATTAAATATAGATCAACGAAACACCACCGGGCACATCGCGGCTCCCCTCCCACCGCTCCTCGAGCGCAGGATTTCGCAAACGGTGGCTTCAAAGGAAGACACCACCACCCTCCCCGTAGCACACGGACAGACACACGGAGCTGCCGCCGCCACCCAGAGCCGCCCCAGTGCCAGGGCCATCGTGCCGGCACTTCCCGCCCGGCTCCGAGCAGGGCCGGGCGCTGCCCCCGCCCGCGGGTCTCCGGGCCCCTTCCTCCTCCTCCTCAGCCCATGACTTCACTGCCATAACGAGTACTCTAGTGCAGAGCGTCGGGAGACACGGTGCCGCGGATGCCCTACATAAGCAACGACTAACATAAAGAGAGGGAAAGGATGGGGGGGGGGGGGGGGGGGCAGGGAGGCGCGGGAGGAAGAAACAAGGGAAATAAACGCACTTTGTTACCCTAATGCTTGAAGGCACAAGCACAGCTCTCGCACAGATCCCAGCAGCCCAGCCCATCCCGTTCGCCTCGATGAGGGGAGCACTACAGAAGCCCGCACCAAGAGGAAATATCACGCAAGCGGGAAGGAGGGGGGAGAACCTGGCACCATTACGGTGTCTGTCGTACTCACCAATCGGCGCCGATTCAGCCTGCTTTCTCCCAAACATACACCAAAACCCAACAGCAAATCCTCAGTCCGCTAGGCAAGGATGAAAGAGGGCGGGGGGAGGAGGCGAGCAACGGCCCCGGGCTTCACCGCAAGGTCCTGACCTTGCCCAGTTGCAACATCCTCGGCTTGCCTCCCCCCCCCCGCCCCCCGGCGTGCGTCTGCGTCCGTGAAGTCCCCGTGTCCGTGCGAGCGCGCCGATCCGGGTCCGAAGGGCTCCGCCGCAGGACAGCTGCCCGCCGGCTGCCGGGGAGAGGCGGGCTCGGCACCCACCGCCCCGCCGCTCGGGCGAGGCGCGGGGCCGCGGCGGCGGCGGCGGCTGGGGCAGGCTGCGCGGCGCCGCCGTAGCGCAGCGCGCCTGGCGGGCGCACCGGCCGCGGGATGTGGCCGAAGGAGACACAGCCGCCGCCGCCGCCGCAGCATCTGCCGCCGCCGCGCTCCCGCCCGCCCTGCCTCCTTCCCTCCTTCTCCGCCTGCCTCCGCTCCTCCCTCCTCTGTCCCCTCCCCAGCAGGAGCCCGCCCGCCGCGGCCGAGCAGCCGGCTCTAAGGGGAGGGAAGGGGCGGGAGGCCCCGCTCCCGCTGAGGCGCCGCCGCTGCCTGCGACTGGCGGGGCTGAGGAAGGGCCGGGCCAGGTGCACCGACCTCACCGTAACGGGGTGCGCCCCCATGTCTCCCAAGAGTGCCTTCCCCCCACTGCCCGGGGATGGTGGTTTGCCGAGGAAGGGGAGGCAGGCAGGCCGGCCGGCGGGCGGGCGTCGGCGGGGACCACTCGCTTGGCACTGACAGCTACGCCCACTGACTTGGGCTGGGTGACTGAAACTTGAGGTCTGGCAAGCAAAACGGTAAAAGCAACAGGGAAGGGAGAGCCGGTTCCACTGCTCGTTTGGTTTTCCCTCCCCATTCTTGGGAAGCCTAGGTTGAAAATCTACGATGTTTTCAGAAGTCTTGGCAAGCACAGGGAGGACAAGGTGTGTGACAGTCATGTTTAAGATACGCACGCTTAACCCTTCGCTGAAAAGCTTGTGTAGAACGCGGCTGCAGCACTCACCTGAAAGTTGCCATTCCATCGGTCCTCGTAACTCGCCGCGCAGTTTTGGTGACTGAGGAAAAACACCAGGTTTTGGTTGCTGCCTGCTGTAATTACCGCTAATTTACCCTCGCAGCCACCTGAGCGTCAGCATAGCAGTCGGGAAACCCTTTTTCTCGGCTGAGGCGTCAGGGCAACGCCTACAGCCTGTGAATTGCCGGCAGCGGCTCGGCAGCACGGGACGGGAGGGATGCCGCTTTCCCCTCGGTGTGAGAGGCGGCCGGTGGCCCCCGCGGGACGGGACAAAGCGAGGGTCAGCGCAGACCCCGGTGCGGCCATCCTCCCTTGTCAGGGCCCGGCCGGCGCGCACATCACAGGAGCGCTTTATTAACGGCCGTGGGGTAACAGGACCTGCTCGCCGTCGAGTTCGGCCTGCTGGCACCCGGCGAGCTCCACCGCCGAGCTCTGGCTGAAGAGCGACTCGCTGCTGCCACCTTTCGCTTGGCCTTCTCGCAGCTTCCCAAGCGCTCCTGTGGGCAGAAGCACCACCCCACTAAGTTCCAGCTGCACCTCGCTAAGGTTCTAAGGTGGTGGTTCCGCCAGCTCCTTTCACGAGTATGTCGTCCCTTCCCATTCCTCGTGCTGTGTCCAGCGCCATGAAAGACTTGTTTTCTGCCCGTGGTCTCTTTGTTTTATTTCCCTGTATAACTTGTCTTCATTTCACCTTCACTATTTACCCAGGAAAGGATTAAATGCACAATGTTATGTGCACTGCCTTGAGGCCAGCTCATTTATCAGCTATTTGTAGCCTCACGAATGAGGACGCCAGTTTTCGAAGATGCGCCATAGGGACAGAAGAGAAAATTAGTATTCAGAGAAGCCTACTTAAGCAATTCAAGAAGCCCTAACAGTAAATAGTTAAATAAATCTGTAGTAATTAAGAGTATGTCCATTTTTTCCTCTTAAAAAAATTAGGAAAGTTGATTCCCTTTCCATTATCCAAACTTGTAATAGCATTATCAGGTCTGGCCTTGATGTCTGAGGCTGGAGAAATCAGCAGCTGGAGGTATAAAACTTCCCTGCTTGCTAACTTGACCCTTTCATAATTAGAGCCCTATACTGGAAAGCAGACTGGTCTTCCACTCTGAAACTCCCAGACATGTAACTCAGCTGTCCTGTTTCTTGACAAATGTTCAAACTCGCGAAGTGTTGCAAAGTAAGGAGAGACCCGCCAGTAGCTGCTGTTTCACAGGGACAGAGAAAAGAAAAAAGCAGCTTGTCATCTGCATCTGGAGGAAGAACATAATGTCTGTTAAGTGCAAGACATTGGGTTTGTGATTCCCAGCCTGAGAGCAGCATCTGTCTCTGGACTTGAAGCAGTGTATACTATAGCAGTAGATACCTAGAGTCACCACCTCACTGTTAAACCTCAAGATGTACTTGATAATAAAATTACTGGGTGTCATAGCATCCTAGATTGACTGTAGCATCTTGTGATCCATCTTCTGCAGCCAGCCTCTTCTTCAGAGCTGAGAGGTATTTCTGTCAATAAAGAGAGGGCTAGAAACAGGCTGTGTCCTCCTTTCTTTTCCCCTGAAACATAGCCACTTAATAGGGGCATTTCACAGTCCTGAGAATCATGCCTATCTGGCCTAATTCGAGGATGAGCAGAGTGTGCTGGTGAAGGATGCACCTAAGATACCAAACTCTCCCCACACTGTAAACGTTACTGATTGATAAGTACTAGTCTGTAAGTCTGGAAGCCATTGGCCTGAAAGTTAAATAGAGGAGTAATAAGCAATAAGGTATCTAAGGAGTGCAGACCCTCTGTAGGGGAAGTGAGGACTGGAGGCAGAAGGGTTTTGGAGGAATCTGGGAGGAGTCTGGAGACATTTTTGTTTTTCTCTCACAAAATTTCCTCCTTTCTAATCACTATCTTGCGTAACAGGGCATTCACCTTAAGACACCACAGGATTCACAGAACCACTCCTTCTCCTACTGCTTAATTCCCTGACTCTGCCTGCATCACCTTTTCAGCACCTGACACTAGGGGAGGTCAGAGAAGGGGTCAGGACTGGGCCCTGCTTATGGATATGGAGAAGAAGTGGGACAAGGGAACTAAACCAGGCTTCAGAAATGCCTTGTTGCTCCTCTTGCTGCTGTCATGGAGAAAGGGTAAGGGAGAGCAATGAGGGGTAAAAAGGTAGAAAGGAGTGGAACTGACTTTTGGAAGGGGTTGCCTTCTTTGTAGCAGTCACTGTCTGCCTACTTCTTTCTCAGTGACTAAGCCTCTTGTTCTGACAAGCCAAAAGCATATTTAGGTGGAGACTGTTCACTTTTTTGGTCAGTCCCAGCCATTTCAGGTAATGGCAGTCTGTTCGTTATCTAAGGCTTACTTGGTTTGTGCCTGGGAGTGGTGTACCTAATTAGGGTAGCCTAATTAGGTAAGAATTAGGGTAGCCTAATTAGGGTAGCCTAATTCTTAGTTAAGTTCTGTAAGGGTTTGTTTGGGTGGTTTTTTTTTTAATTGAAGAAAAGATGGAAAAAGAAAAGGAAATCGTTATATATCAAGGCAAAGAGTTTCAAGCACAGGAGCTGCAGAAGCATCTTTGCCACTTATATTTGCCTGTAAGATTTACTAAGTTTCTTGAGGCCTCAAGTTTTTATTTGGTCAAAATCAAAACAAGTAAAAATTTTAGAAAATAAGAAAAAAAAAAGTAGTAACATGGATAGATTTAAATTCAGTAATAGAATTATCAAATATTTTGTCTTCTAAATTACTATTATAAAGATCAATAATAATAACAAAATGTTTAAGCTTATGCCCAAGGCCTGCATGTTGCTATAGCTAGTTGCCAGTGATTCTTTTCCCTGCTAACTAGAAATATATTTTTTTCTTTTGGAAATTTCATCTTCAGGTAAAAGATGAAGCTGGCAGTGGAGGAACACTGGTCGGCAGTTAGACAAGGCCTCAAAAATATAGGATACCTAGCCACAAGCGTTAGTTGTTCTGTGTCGACAGAAACCATATTTAATTGCTCTTGGAACAGAGTTGAGGATCTTTTTTTCTGAATTTTTGGACAGAAGAGGAAGCACTTCCTGAGTGGTTTGACTTTTTTACTTTTAGATTATATATAAAATTAAATGTGTGCTTCATATGAAGATTGCTGAGATCCTCCATCATGGTCAGGGTCAAACATCCCCCTTTGTCACACTGAAGTCAGTGGGAGCTTTCAATTCCGAGAACATAACCAACTTAAGTAAAATTGGGTCTATGAAGCAGATTAATATTTCAGGAAATCTTTAGCCAGTTTGGAATATAATCAGGAGAGCATGGTTTTTGCCCTTTTTATTTATTAAGAATAAACTGAAAAATCAGCTAAGCATAATTAGTTTTTCAAGTCTAGATCAATGCTTTAAGGAAGTTATTGCAATTACTGTCTTGTCACTTGTCACTGTGTCACTTGTCACAACATCCATTGAAGTATATTTTAGATAAAAAACAGCATGTTTCATGAGACACAGTATCTTAATGTGTCGTAATGAAACCAAAGTGGGAATGAATTTAAATAACTAAAATTTCTTCTCTCTTATTTGACTATGATGTTATCTTTAATAAGTCAAATCACCATTGAATTATAGTAGTATTATCTGTATTTTCCACTTTTCCTAAATTGCTACACAATATTATATACAACATTTTGTACCCAACAGCAAAGTACCTGTAAATCCTGGGATGGAGATGGCTTCCTATGCAACAAAAATAAAGCCCAAGAGAAGGTTTGCACAAATATATTTGCATAAACTCATGCCCTAATCTCATGTTAGTGTTTTTTAGCAGTAGTCTCTTAAAGAAATATAAGGTGTTTCCTGTTCTGAGACACAGCTGGTTTTGATTCCATCTGGTTATGAGTAAATTACTGTTGAAGTGCTAAGCTCGACTGGCAATAGGAAGATACAGTTGAATTTGTAGTACCTGCAGCTTTTGTAAATGAATGCATTGGGGAAGTTGGATTGTATGTACTGAAGACAACTCTCAATTCCCTAGGACCTGACTGGGATTTGCTTATTCTCAGCTTCATCCACAGATGATCAGACAGACAGTTATGAAAAAAATTACTCTGAAACTGCTGGGTTAAAACATCTTTTGGACCTGCTTGACTTTAAAAAAATCGTTTTAAGAATTATTATTTAATTAATAGGCACCATTAATTTCCTAAGTAATTTGGCATTTTCAGTATGTCAGGTTTTCCTATAAAATTATATAAAAAGGTAAAATTTCAGTTGAATTCAGTTGTCTGTGTCAGTCACAAATGGTCAACACTCTTATTCAAGCTATAGTAAGGGGACTGCACTATTTAATAATAAAACTTTTTTAAAGTGTTCCTGTTTTATAAGCCTATTGAAGTTTTACTCAACTCAAAGGAAAAACATAAAAATACTGAGAGGGTTAGTACTGATTATTCCTATCAATTAAATCTGAATTAAAGAGGGTTTGGGGCTTTTGTGGGGTTTTGGTTTTTGTGGGTTTTGGGGTTTTCCAACTTTTTGGTATATTATCATTTGGAAGACAAATGGCCAGAACTTGAAACAAAATTTAGTGTAATGTAAAAATTGTTCTTTTCAGCATCCAGTAAAAGAAAGTTTGATGTTATAGATTCGTATCCTGTACATGCACACGCTATACGAAGAGCTGAATGTTCTGAAATTATTTCTAAACACTAATCCCATGAAAGAAAGTAATCTCACTCTATCTTCATGTGACCCAGTTTTATGAGCAGTACGATGTAAAGTCTGCTGCAAATTACTGTCTAGTTTTAATATTTCAAAACACTTTTATCCCTATTAGTGTCAACTGAAATGCCAAGCCATTCTTAGAATATATCCCTTAACACATTTAGAGCTGCAAAAGCATTTAAGGTTAAGGTATAACACGTACAAAACCATGTTGTACCTTTAGTTTTCAACGCCTTTCAATAGTACTTGTGTATTGCAAAAATCCATCTCAACAATAATGACCACCCTGCAAAAGGCAGTAGAAGTCTTGCCACAGATTCAGAAAATTACATTGTTTGAAGTTAGTGAAACCTTGTTATGCCAATTATCCTTCTATTTAATCTAGTTATGTCTGAGTTTTACTTCATATTTTTCTATAGTGTGAAAGTCTGTCAGAGTTCAAGGAACCAGTAAATTGAGCATCCAGTTAGACCTCATATTGCATAGGACTGACTACCTTGAAAGTGAAATGAGTGAATTGGCATATCTTGTAATTATGAAGTGGCGGCTCATTTTCTAGCCTATTCTCTAATACATTTAGTCAGTATGAGGAAAGATGAAGCTAAATTTACTTGGCTGTTATACTCCATGGACATCATGTTCTCTGTGTGACAATCACACACTTCTGCTTTTTCCAATCAGCATACCTTCAAGTTACAAAGACTGTTGATCTGGTTTACCAGTGCTCATGAAACTAATGTTTTACCTGACACCTATTCAGATCCTTTTTCTCAGTTTCATTTGATAGCTACCAGCTATCAAATGTTGTGCTGGTAATACGTTTACCTGCTGTTGTGAAAACCCAAACCACTGAAGCTGCATGGGTATGCAACAGTCAGTAAGGATTCCTTGCAAGAATTTTCCTACTCTTAGTCTTCTTGCGTGGCATGTACACTGGTGTTTTAGTGTACAAGAGGACACTTTATAATATTCCTTCCATCCATACCTGGAATTTCTGAAGTATGTTTCTGGTGCATACAAAGTGGTTCCCCCACCAGTCTCACCAAGGATGAAGTCACAGATAGGTGATGTCAGGAGAGCACTGTTAGCAACATACGCCCAAGGTCCTCCAGCATGCCCTGTACATACTGAGGCCCAGCAACTACTGTGAACTTTAGCGCTGATATAGATGTAATGTAGACAGACTCCTGTAACCTTAATAGACCTCAACAAAGTAAACCCCAGTTTTCCCTTCTTTGCACTGTACCGATAAGTAATGTTGATATTCCCTGTTGGAAAAAGGGCATTTAAGCCAAGTGGACCAAGAAACAAAACTACTTCATTTCCTCTTTTCTTTTAGTCAGCTGAACTCTTCTGTACTTCATATTTGTGAAGCAGATGTCTGATTGTCTCATGCTTTGCCTGATCATTCTCTCTGTCAGGCCCAAAATTAATTTGTCTCAAAAAATCTCGGACTGTGTGATATCATCTGGTTCTTGCATGTTAACCAGTCTTACAGCTTTTTCCTACATGCTATCCTGCATAACTGGGTATCTCTAGTCCCATAAGTGATTTGTACTAGAGAGAGAGTGCCTGTCTTCATCCCATAGTTTCAGTAATAATCGTACTTCTATGATCTAACTTGTTTAGAAATAATAATTTTCAGCAATGCAGGAGCATCAGTTGCTACCAATGGAAAATGGCTATTCAACCTAAGTGTAAAGGGATGAGTGTGCAGTGGATAGGTACAATGCTTTTTCTTACGAAAGTTTTCAGCATCACGCTTTTCTAACTGGGAGATCAGATTTTCACAATGATGTTATAAAAATGGAAATAACGAAAAAAATAATGAAACAACCTTTAAACAATTAGAAGTTCTCCAGCTTGATACCTCTGTTGAAGGCTGTCACTATTCTGCATTCTTTCTGACAGTCTTTAGCATGACATTTAAATGCATCAAGAAAACAGGTGGAGCACAAGGGACAGGATGTGTTTTGCCTCACTTGCTGTTCTGCTTCTGCTCTTTCAGTTTCAGGGTAATAGCTGTTGAAGGGAAACTTGAGTTTCTTATCCTATGCTTTTTCAGCAGAAAATTTACCTGTTATTTTCATTAATCCTGTTACTTAAATCTCTGTGTTACAACACACCTGACCTCCCTTGTGTTATTTTTAACTTAATGGAAAACAGAAAGATATGTTTTATCAGCACCACCTGCTTAAATTTAAAACGAAAAGATAACCAAGTTTAGTATTCTCATACCTTTCATGCAAGAAGATAAAAAAAAAGAAAAGTAGCAGTAAACTGTAAAGTATTACAAAGTCCAGAGAGGGAAATAAAATGTTTATAAATCTTACTGTAAAAATTTCCCTTTTTTTTTTTGTTTTTATCAAGGACTTATTAAAAATGTATTTATATTAGATTTATTTAGCCAGTGATTTTGGCTGTATTTTGGAATTCTCACAACTTCTACTGTGGCCATATGCTATGAGAACAACTGGTGTTCAAACGTAGCATAGTTAGTCCCAGCGTCAGTCCTTTGGGAAAGATGTTAAAGTGTGCTGGAACAGCTCTGACAAACTCAACAGCAAGAATACTTTAAAAGTGGTAAAACCTTTTAACTGAGTTACAAAAAATCTTTGACATTTCTCATGTCAACTGTGTCCCTAAAATAAGTCGCTATTGTCACGCATAAAGTTCAGATGGCAAATCTTTTCCTTTTTTACTCTAGGATATCAATTCAGAAAATCGTATTAGATTCAGTGGCCTTTGGTTATCACAGTATCACACAGTATGCTAGAGATTGGAAGGGACCTCGAAAGATCATCTAGTCCAATCCCCCTGCCGGAGCAGGAACACCTAGATAATGTTACACAGGAATGTGTCCAGGCGGGTTTTGAATGTCTCCAGGGAAGGAGACTCCACAACCTCCCTGGGCAGCCTGTTCCAGTGTTCCGTCACCCTCACTGAGAAGAAGTTTCTTCTCAAGTTTAAGTGGAACCTCTTGTGTTCCAGTTTGTACCCATTACCCCTTGTCCTATCATTGTTTGCCACTGAGTAGAGCCTGGCTCCATCCTCGTGACACTCCCCCTTTATATATTTATAGACACTTATAAGGTCACCCCTCAGTCTCCTCTTCTCCAAACTATAGAGACCCAGCTCCCTCAGTCTTTCCTCATAAGGGAGATGCTCCACTCCCTTAATCATCTTAGTTGCCCTGCGCTGGACTCTCTCCAGCAGCTCCCTGTCCTTCTTGAACTGAGGGGCCCAGAACTGGACACAGTATTCCAGATGGGGTCTCACCAGGGCAGAGTAGAGGGGAAGGAGGACCTCTCTCGACCTACTAACCACCCCCCTTCTAATACACCCCAGGATGCCATTGGCCTTCTTGGCCACAAGGGCACAGTGTTGGCTCATGGTCATCCTGTCGTCCACTAGGACCCCCAGGTCCCTCTCCCCTACACTGCTCTCTAACAGGTCGTTTCCCAACCTATACTGGAACCCGGGGTTGTTCCTGCCCAGATGCAGGACTCTACACTTTCCCTTGTTATATTTCATCCAGTTATTCCCTGCCCAACTCTCCAGCCTGTCCAGGTCTCGCTGGATGGCAGCACAGCCTTCTGGCGTGTCAGCCACTCCTCCCAGCTTAGTGTCATCAGCAAACTTGCTGATAGTACACTCCATTCCCTCATCTAAATCGTTGATGAATATATTAAATAATACCGGTCCCAGTACTGACCCTTGAGGCACTCCACTAGTTACAGGCCTCCAACTAGACTCAGCCCCATAGACTACAACTCTCTGGCTTCTCTCCTTCAGCCAGTTCGCAGTCCACCTCACTACCTGATCATCCAGTCCACACTTCCTCAATTTAGCCGTGAGGATGCTGTGGGAGGCTGTGTCAAATGCTTTGCTGAAGTCAAGGTAGACCACATCCACCGCTCTGCCATCATCCATCCACCGTGTTATTTCCTCATAAAAGGCTAAGAGATTGGTCAAACATGATTTCCCCCTGGTGAAGCCATGTTGACTGCCCCTCATAACCCTCTTATCCTTGATATGCCTTAAGATGGCACCAAGGATAACCTGTTCCATCACTTTCCCAGGGATGGAGGTGAGGCTGACCGGTCTATAGTTACCCGGGTCCTCCTTCTTGCCCTTTTTGAAGACTGGAGTGACATTTGCCTTCCTCCAGTCCTCAGGCACCTCTTCCGTTTCCCAAGACTTGGTAAAGATGATGGCGAGTGGTCTAGCAATGACTTCCGCCAGTTCCCTCAGCACCCGCAGGTGCATCCCATCTGGACCCATGGATTTATGGATGTCCAGATTGCTCAACTGATCTCTAACCCATTCCTCATCGACTAAGGCAAACCTCTCCGTCGACCTGACTTCATCTAAGGTCTCAGGGGTACAGGGCTCTTCAGGACTGCCTGCAGCAGAGTAGACAGAGACAAAGAAGGCATTCAGTAACTCTGCCATCTCTGCATCTTCTGTCACCAGGGCACCCATCCCGTTCATCAGTGGGCCTACATTGCCTCTGGTGTTAGTTTTGTCTGCCATGTATTTGAAAAAGCTCTTTTTGCTGTCCTTGACCCTTCTCGCCAGGTTTAATTCTAAGGAGGCCTTAGTCCTCCTAGCTGCCTTCCTACATCCTCTAGCAGCAGCCTTATATTCCTCCCAAGTGGCCAGCCCCTCCTTCCATGACCTGTAAACTCTCCTCTTCCACTTGAGCATACCCAGCAATTCCCTATTTAGCCACGCAGGTCTCTTGGCCCTCTTCCTTGACTTCCTACGTGTCGGGATGCTCCGATCTTGAGCACGGAAAAAGCAGTCCTTGAATGTCAACCAACTATCTTGGGCCCCTTTACCTTCAAGCAGCCTTGCCCATGGGATTTCCCCTAGCAATTGCTTGAAAAGGCCAAAGTTTGCCCTACTAAAGTCCAGGGTTGCAATTCTACTTGGTATTCTACTAGTCCTACCACACAAGATCCTGAACTCCACCATCTCGTGGTCACTGCAACCAAGGCAGCCCTCAACCCTTACTGCTTCAACCAGATCCTCCTTGTTAGTGAGGATGAGATCCAGCAGCGCTCCTCTCCTGGTCGGCTCATCCACCATTTGCAGGAGGAAGTTATCATCCATGATAACATCCATATATTTATGTTATTTTGTGATGCCTGGGAGATTTTCAGCTGTTATAAAACAACAGAGAATAATGCTGTACTTTTGGAAGTTTGAACATATTCTGCAGAAAAATGCTGGTGAGCAACTATCCATCTTTGTTTTTTTTTTCCTTTTGTTTATTCCAATGGGTAACTTGCAAGGTGGTTTGCAGTTTAACCTAATTGCATCAAGCATCATACCCTTAATATGAATTTTATGTTTAGAATGGCCTTTCACTTTGTAGACCTGCCTCTCTGTTTCTTGTAAAAAACCACTATTAAGCCACAAGACCAAAATATGAGGCTTTTAATCTTGCTGCCATGTCATTTTAGTAGTCCCTAGTGGTGAAAAAATACAACCTTCTTGAAAGCTACGTTTTTGTTTTCATACACAGAGCTCAAAAGAGAGAAGAATGCCTCTTTCTGGAATGCAGCATGTGTTCAAAAGTATTAAAATGGCAAACATTAATTTGAAGAAGATGTAAATTTTATCTTTCAGTTAGATTTCATGTATAGAAGTAATGCTCGGTGGTTTCTGGTGAAGGAAAATACTTTGGTATGTAAAGGATATTTTGTCAGCAGTTTTTTAGTGACTTGTTCTTCAGGTATGATATTGCATTAGTCAGTTATAAGAAATGTGATCTGGAACTTTAACATATCCAGTAACAATCTCAAGACTGTTACAGTGATAAAGATAAGAGACTTTAGTCTGTTCCGTTTAACATGTATATGAGGCTGTCATTAGAACAGATGATTGAGGGTCAGGATGCTCTGTTCTGGGTCTTCACTGAGCCAGGATATGTCTGTAACTTCCATCTAACCAGTTTCTACTTTTTCACTTGTAAGATGGGGGTATCACAGACACTAATGGACTAGAAAGGTCTTTGACTGAGGGACAACATATAAGCAAGATACAAAAAAATCCCTAAAAATAGCCAGTATACTTCAGAGTGGGCAAGCCACCAAAACGCAAACTGCAGTGAAAGGCAGAGACTGCATAGACTATGGCTGTTATGCTGGTGGGCTTCTTTTCTTCCACTGTTTTGCCAGGTGGTCTCAGCTTTCCATCTTACAAGTAGTTGGCAAAGAAACATGTTACCAAAGAGGTGAGGTTGCCAACCCTATACTGCAAATTATTGTATTTTGTTGTGGAGAATGGCCAAAATGATGTACTTGACTATTACAGTAACAGTCCTGACTAACCTTTCAGACCAGCACAGGCAATGGCGCTTTATTAGTCTTCCAGAGCAATGGAGAAGGCTATTTCACTTACTGTATCACAGGTGTCTCCTTTGCTCTTGATTTCCTGTCTCTGTATATCTATCATCACCCGGTTTCTTTTCACTGTTATTGTCTACTACAGCCAGCTCTGTTATCCTTCAGGTTTCTTCCTTTGTGCTGCCAAGCTCTGTGCAGACCTGTTGCTACTTTCAGGTCAAGTTTCATTTCTAGTACCATATTGACTCTAAGCCATACCCCTTTATCCTAAGAGACTATATGGACTTCCATGATTATTCTTAGGGACCCTGTTTTCCTTCTCTGTACATCATCATATTCCTACTTTTCTTAAGCAGATGTAGGAAACTATGACTATTTAGTTAGCAGTACCTTTAGACTTAGCTCTCTGCTTCCCCTGAAGTATTTAGTCAATTTTCTGTACCTAATCTTCAGTGGCTTAATGGAGAGATGGTATATAATTAAAAGGTGACAATACAAGATTATACATCTGGCAATTCAGCACTGCTGCCTCTTCCCCCTCCTCCCCATCATTCTTGAATAGAAATTATAATATAGCTATTATGTTAAGAATTTTGGGGTATGTATGAAGGTTTGCCAAATCTAGAGGAGTTTAAAGCCCAAGACATTTCTCCTACATATTCTGTTTTCTGGTATTGCTGTTATTGGGATCATTTGTTAGTAAGGCTTAGCATGCTTTCCGAACAGATGCATAGGCACAGGATGCACACAGTGGGCCACACAGATGAACAGAGTGTGCACCCATCTAAACATAAACAGCACTCACACAGAAATGAACAACACAGTGAAGTCCTGTTCCCCCTCTCCAGAGGATCACTTTACTAGTGTACATTCATGCACCTTCACTCTTTGTTCATTCAGGACCCATGGCCCCATTTAACTCGTCTCCAGGTCTGACCTTTTGTCTGTCCAGATTCTTGTCTCTTCCAACTTCCCAGCTAGTCCAACTTGAAGTGGGCTAGTGAGTCATCTCCACACGCCTTCACACAGAGAGCAGGGTCACACAGGAAAGAGTGAGGAACAGGGCTCAAGAATATAGGACAGAGCAGTGATCAGATGTGGAGCTCAGCTGGACAAGGGCATTGACCCTTTCCCTGCCTTCAGTTCTTTCCCCTAAACACCCTGTAATAAATTTCACCCATTCCCAAGAGCCTGGTAAAGGCTCTGAGAGTAAGTTTGCTTTTTCCTGTGGGACACCTGATACTCTCGTTGCCCCTCTGCACCCCTTCTTATCAGTTACAAAAAGCTGGTGAAGCCTCTCTAAGGTGTTGAGTGATTCATTCAGTTGTGTTCCCTCAATCTGTGACCAGAGAAATTTGGCCTTTGATATTGTCTCTGTTATCTTGTTCCATAGAGTCTGCATATCTAGGTTGGGTTTATTACTTTTTTTCTTCTTTTTATTTTTCAACAATATCCTCAAGAAATGTTCTTAAATTACAGGTATCTATATATCCTTTGCATTTCACTTAGTTTTTACCTTCCACATATCCTAATTAATGTTCCATCATGTTTGAGCAACTAGAGCTCATCTGCATAAGAAAACCAATCAAAAAAAGACTAATCAACCCCCCCCCCCAAGAAGTGCCAATCTTCTTTGTTAATTTATGAACAAGATTCTGGTGATAATATCACTCAGTGCTCTCCAAGCAATACAGTGTGCTTTTAGTAGACCCTGAAGAGAGCAACAACTACAGAAAATTACTTCGATTTTTCAACAATATTTTACTTGTAGGAGAAATACACCGACATTAAAATACCTATGGTAACAATGAATAACTAGCCACTTAGATTGTATCATAACCAAAATGAAGACTCAAGAACCAGTTCAGTCCTGTGAAGTGTCCTGTGTCAGATATTTTAGTGCTGCTTTGGCAGCTTTTCAACAGGAGCAACTGTGAGAGTCTCTGTATTCTGCATAGAACTCCTAGTATTCAGCAAAAAAAAAAAAAGAAAGCCAGGATATTTTAACTGCAACAATCTACATATCCCAGAGTATCTCCTTGAGCTGTTTCTTGGCAATTTCACTGCAGCAGTGCCTTATGTGAGAAGTTGCACATGAGACTTCATTTAACATGATATTCTTCAGCTGCGGATCTGAAATTATTAAAGAGCTCAGTTTTCAATAGTTATCTTCTCCTACAGTAAGAGAATACTTGATAAACAAACTGTTACGTGAAGGAAAAAAAGCCAAAATAACTGAACAATTTTGTCTCAATTTTGATTGGCTAGACCCCAACCTCTTCCCAGAGGCAGCTTACCCTTCTCTGTTGTGTTTCTGTCTGATACAAGCCAGACCTGTTCCATCGCTGTGAGACAAACAGAATTTTAAATGAACTATGGATTTGGGAGACTTCTTTGACCTAGAGCTCAAAGCAGTGAAAGAGTGGGGAGGTGGGATTTAAAGCCATTTTGTCCTTTCCAAGAATTACATCAGAAAAAGGAGGAACTTTCCTAGGTATAGGAAAATACAAGGATTAACAACAATGGTTGCTGAATGCAATGGCATAGACTTTTTCAGCCTTCAGCCTTAAAAACTCCTTTAGAAAGGACCAGTATTGCATCTTACGTAGCACGACACAAAAAACTCCACATACATTCCTAGGAATTGGTGGCGATTTTGTTCATCTCAGATTCCTAAGAGTCCATAGATTAAGGTAACTTCCCTCTAAAGTCTATTCCCAGGTGCTGAGCCAGCCAGCCAATGTAGAGGTCAAAATATCTACCAGGTCTACTGCAGCTCTGTACTTCTTCCAGGGAAGGAACAGTTACTTCTGGAGACAATATTTTAAAGGGTATGTACCTCTTGCTACAGTTCAAGACCCTAGTAAAGAAGCCTTATTGTCCAGATAACTAAGGTTTTCTGGCATTGTTTTTCAATACAGTAGACCTCATCCTCTTTCCAATTGTATCCAAAACCATTAAATACCCCAAATTAAATCTTGCCTAAAATATTCAGTGTATGTAGCTGATAATTTTCTTCTCTTTTTCTGATATATGGAGAACAGGACTAGATAACAGGTGCACAATCTGGACACAAGGGTCGTTCAGAAGTGTGCTGTCTCAAAAATGAACCTTTAAGAGTAACCTTCTTATGTTCACATTGTTTATCTCTTCCCATAGGATTGATTTCTAACAGGTTGTTTTTCAGATTTTACTTGCACAACTGCACATTGCATTTCTCACCACTGAATTTCATGTTCTGTTGGATCATTTCTGCAATTTGTCAAAGTAAGTTTGGATTCCAGTGTTATGTTTCAACTTGCAGCCTCACCTCGTTTTCCATCATCGGCACGTTTAATAATCTTGATTTTACTCAGTAACAAATTTATTAATTACAAGATTTAAGTAAAAACATATTCTGAGCAGGCCTCTTCTACTGTGGATGGTAATTCACCTGTAGCTACCCTTCTAATTACAGTTTCCCAACAAGATCTATACCCACGTGTACCAGATTTTATCCAGATAGTCCTGTAATAAATTTTGTCAAAATCATGTCTTCCTAACCTGTTTATCAGAATATCATGAGGACATAATTGGAAGTTCTATTATTGTTGTGATGTGAAAACATATTTCTATGTTTCTGTGGTTTTATTCTATCCATGTCTCATTTTCCCATTGCAGAATAAAATTATATTGATTTGACACATTTAATGTTTTGCAAAACCACATTAGCTGCTATTAATCCTGTGATCTTTCAATCTCTGTCCTACTTGCAAATGGTTTAATTTCTTGTGTCAAGGTTACTGAGGGTCTACAATGAAGCTGAAAATACTGTAAAATCCCTATTAAATTCTCCAGCTCTCTTCCTTTTACCATTCTTATGTTACCCTGCATTTAGGCTGTCTCTTGTACCTAAGAATAACTTACAAAATAACTGCTAGTGGACAGCTTTATTTCAGCCAGTTGCATAAATATTTTAGAATGAAATCTGTTAGGGCCAGCTGATCTCTGAACAGTTATCTTTATTACCTAAATATCTTCATTCCAAACAGATATCTTAACCTAAACGTCTTCATACCTGTTTTCCCCTTGCTCTAGGCTGAGATCTTATCCCACTGGTGTGAAGTAATCACTTGTGGAAACCAGTACTGACAGATGGGGGATTTTAGGAAGGCAAGATTCAAAAAGGGCACAAAATACATGTTTTTTCTTAGCTGTTAGTAGTTTCTTTCTCTGTTGGGTAATGAGCCAGGATTTTTTTCTACTCTTCTGCTAGCATGCATTTGTTATTATGATATGTGTTGTTGGTTTCATAGGGTTTATGCCTTAGTCTTTTGTTTCCACATGCTTGCCTATGTAATTCTGTATTCATTTTTAGCAATCTGATTTAGTCTCCACTTCCTAAATTCTTTTTTTTTTTTGGCTGAAGTAACTGAACAATTCATTAGTTAAGTCGATTGCTGCTTCTTATCCTTCCTCTTCACTGCACCATAACATTGTGTGAAAGTATGACTCTGGCTTAAAAGTCATGTGTAAAATGACATTCATTTGGAATGGGTGATACCTACTCAGAAGTAGATAAGATGGATACAAATTTAACAGAGGGAATTCTATAGCTAATAAAATGCAAAGTTAGTTGGCTTTTTCTAAATCATCTGTGCATCATATGCAGAGTCATTGGGATTGTTGGAGTTTATCAATTAAAGATTTTAAGATTAATACAATAACCTTGTTTAGGAGAATGCTAATGCCTTTTTTGTCTCTCACATGTTTTATAAAGTCTGTTCTATAATCCTACAACTAGTTCATTAACTCTGTTTTGCAAACAGTGCTAATACCAGTTGATTATACTAGCTAATATTTGACAAAACCTAGAAACACCTTGTGGATTACCAACTGAGTCACTACATGAGCAGGAATTTACTGGTATGAACAATGCCAGTATTATCATTTCTAAGTGTTTCTGACTGTTTTTTGTTTGATTACTTACACACACATCCACATAAACAGGACTCATCAGCTCATCCTGGCTTAAAAGGTGACTTAGTCTGGCAACTGACATATGTGCAGGAGATCAGCTTTTCCTTTGTTAAAAGCTGTCACTATGGCCTGTAAGAATTATTATACTATTTCAAAATTCAGTACTGGTGGGTGAGGGTGGATCCCTTTATGCTGAAAGCATTATATAGCCTCAGTGTTTACATAATAAATGACATCTGGCATTTATTACATCTTTGTAATAAATAATATTTTCTATTAATTTTGGAGAAAGGATGACCATTCACTCTAAGAAAAAAGAAAAATAGTCTACCAAATAATATGCAAGAAAAGATCTTAAGTTCATGCTGTCATACATGTCAACAATGAGTGACAAAAGAATGTCTGTATTACATGCCTCAGGATGTGAAATAGTGCCACGTTTTATCAGGGAAGGAGGGCTTTGAGGGTCCATTTGACCTCCCATTCTTCTGTGATTTGGTTGGAAGAGAGAAATCGGCAAACCTCCTTGTCCCGAGATCCACAGTGAAACTCCCATAGCACTGTAACGCCTGCCTGTAGCCAACATTTTTTTTTTTTACTGTATCTTTAGTCTCAAGACCTTTTACAGCTTTCTTTTTCTATTGGATCCACCTCTGATGTGTCAGAGATGCACTTGCTCTTGTGCAGAGAAATTCCTTACCATTTCAGGAGAACATGCCCTTGTACAAAACAGCCCTCTATCAAACTGCAGCTCCTACTTCATGAAGCATTCTCTGTGCTGGGAAAAACATAAAGAACCTTTACGTTATTGAAGGTTGACTATGTATTTCAAATTCGCAGAGCTTAGATTTGTAGAACAGTGATCCCACAGGCATTGACTGAGGGTAAAATAGGCTAATTTTAATTTCAGTGTTTCTTACACATACTATTGTAGAATATGGAAACTAGTCACTAGCTGGTCACCACTCTGCTTTTGAGAGGCATAGTCAAGGTGGTGCTCCTGGCTGTTCTTTGTGTCATTGTCTGCTACTCTTCTTTCCAGTTTGGCAGAAGCTATTGCTATCAAAGAAAGAGGAAAAGGGTGAGCCCAGGAAGGGTGGAAATTGTCCATCAGCTTAGCAGGTATGTGTGCATTTTAAAAACCTCTTCTGACCTATTGGTGATGAAGGGCTCTTAAAACCATGGGGGCCAAAAGTGATTCTACCTACCACATGCCCGTCCATGTCCACAGAAATGCATACACCTACAACTAACATGCCAGGAAGGAAGACACAGGGAAACATTTTCACTGCTGTGGGGGATGGTATTATCCTGTTATTTCAATGACAAGGTAGGGATCTGGAAATCCTTCACCCTGCACCTGTGTATGAAAGGGGAAGGAGGGAGGTGGTTCTAAAAATGCACCTCACTTAGGAAGGTTAAAAGTTTCTGACATCTCCCACCTCTCTGCCCCCATTAAACATGTACCTGTAAAGCATATCTTCTCCTCCACTCTTGGAGCCAGGCTGCCCGGTCTCATCTACTGGCAGAAAGTAACACTAGCCAGGAAGAAAAGCATGAAATAATGAGCAAGTCTCAAAGGAGAAGATAGAGCCCCCCAAAACTGGGTAGTGGCCTGCACTCTAAATAGCAGGTCAGTGTCTCCCACATAGAATCATAGAATGGTTTGAGTTGGAAGGTACCTTAAAGCTCATCTAGTTCCAATCCCACTGCCATGGCCAGGGACACCTTCCACTAGACCACATTGCTCAAAGCCCCATCCATCTCAGACGCTTGGATCACCTATGTTGCTTGGATGCTCTGACTATAACTGGAAGAAGGTAAATGAGCTAGGAGTGGGCAGCAGAGGGTCTGGGATGGAAATATGGGCTGTATGTGCTCTGGACATAGTCAAATGCTGGGGAATATGCAGCCTGCAGAAGAACTGCTATCACCTCAGCTGTCAGGCCTTTTTCCTCTCTTGTCCACCTGATTTTCAATGCAGTGGCAGTACTTGCTTCTAATTACGTTAGAATAGACAATTTTTTCTGTTGTAAGCTACAGGTAGGTATCATTTTGAACACAATTTGATAACTTCTAGAAAACAAATAAGGGTTTTAAATCTAGACACGAAATGAAGCTAGTATTATTTTCAAAGGGAAAAATGCTGAGAGGTTTTTCATTTTATGTTTGCAAACCAGCTTATCAGAATGTGCCAGTGGTTAATTTTCCTAACATTTTATGTGTGTAACACAGAGGGACCATAAAAAATTGGGAAAGGTAAAAACAATCATAGATTGTTAGATAGACCATATGGTGAGGGCAGACCTTGAAGAACAATAAAGTCATCATCTTCCGGCCTTTAATGTTCATTTGTTTTCCTGTTTGTTTGTAATGTGCCCTGTGGCATCATTATAAATCTTCTTCCTGTGTAATAACTCTTACTACTTCTTTTCTTGCAATTACAAAAGGTGTTTTATGTTTATAATCCTTTCTAGACAACACAGATCCTATCTAATGTATATCTGCCGCAGTAAAAAGATTGAGTGTATCAGTGCCTCATATAATGTGATACATAAAATCAAACATTAATAAAGGCTTTTGACAATCTCCATCTGCTTGATCTTCACACTTCTTCTGCTTTTTTAAGAGATAAAGTCTTGAAATATTTCAGCATTTCCTCTAACTCATATAGTCTGCCAATTTCTGTGTAGATCAGAAGATCTCAATTTATGAGTTATTTAGTCTTATGACCAGAGAACAGAACAAGTTTTTGTCAGGTTCATGGGTGTTACTTTTGTGTCTCTGGAAAACATACAGAAAACATCTTGGAGCATTTCTGTATCTGAGGGTGAGCTGCTGCAAAGAGTTGGCTGTAGGGTCATGGAAAGCCATGGAAAGTGTGATTACATATATTAAGATGTAGGAGGAAAAAGACTGAGAAGATCTTGAATAGAATATCCAGTTATAAGGTTCCACTTGAGCTGAAAATAGAATTGCCATTTCACCGTTACCAGCATAAACTGTCAGTGCAGTTTTCCTTGATGCAGTTTGTGAATGTCCATCTAAGCATCTAAAGCACAGAAACTGTGAATTTGATCACAAGAATTCTCTCTTCACAAGTGTAACCTTCTCTAAAATAAATTAGATCAAGACAATTCAAAAGTAAGTATCTAAATTGATACTTATATCTCTATATTTAGACCCCTGACTTAGGAACTGTGTTTCATACTTATGCTGTCCCCCAGTTCAAAACTAAAATCAGAATTTACAAGGTTAAAAAAACCAACAAACAAGCCAGAAAATAAGCTGTACGAATCCATAGTCTGAAAAAGTTTGGGTTTTCCTCAGTTGTACTTCTTGCTTGTCTTCTACACATTACTTGCTGCTTTCCTCTAAGCACAGGCACTAGGCTACAGTTTCATGCTCTCAGTGAGTTTAATGTAGAGGAAATACGTTTAACATTCTTACAGGAGAAAAAATATTAAAACGATACATTTTGATATGTAAGGAAATAGTCTTGCGATTAAACACATCTCAAGAATTTTCACATAAAGCAGTGAAATCCTTGAAGCAATTCAACCTTTGCCTTGTATTAGTTATTTTTTTTTATTTACGTAATTATTTTCTTCCATTTGCTATAAATACTGTTAATCTTAATTTTGGAAAGATGAAAAAACAATTTGAAAAATCTAGTCAGAACTTGTTCATGTCACATTATGAGTAACAATTTACAGAACCAGAGAATCGTTATAGTTGGAAGGGACCTGCCTTAGCCAAGGTCAAACTTTTACTCTTCACGAAGTTGTAATCTCATATCATATGGAGGTGAAATATCACTCAGATGTTGTACTTTACTGTGCTTTTATAGGTGATGCCATACATGTCACAAAGAAAGTTTTCTTACCTATTTTGTAGATCCTAATTCTGACAGCTTAGTAAGGGAGAACATATTTTAAAATGAAATAATTTACGTCTTAGAAAGTAACTCTATCAGAGGAATAAATGCATTACAAATTCATTTTTATTTAATCAAGCTGTTTACATTTAATCAAATTTTCACATTGTAACATAGCACTTCTTAAGAGCATCAAAGCCAAGTAGTACCAAAATAAGCATCTGTCTGCTATTTACAAATTAATATTAAGCAGACAATTTTATTTTTGTTAATTTCCTTAAGAAAGAACTGCTTTCCTAAAACTGTAGCCTGTGGTTTCATCAACAAAACAACTCCACAAACTACTTACCAGCAAGTTATGAGTTGATGTCAGTGCAGGAATCATGTTTACTGAGATAGAAGCCATGGGTAGTTCTGTAATTCTCAAAAGGAGTCCTGCTAAAGACACTACTGATCAAAGGTTATAGATTTCTCCCATCCCACCAGTATGTTCAGAACTGATTCATAAACAAATGCAGACTGTAGGACCAAGTATCCTATTCAAACTTCCTAGACTGGAAAAGTGTTATTGCAGTTCTTCTGCAAAGCTATCATCTGGGAAATTTCCTGAGGAACTTTCTTGCTGAAGTAGCGCTGAGGTAATCTCCTGAATCAATGCAGAAGGAAATGTCCAAAAGGTTCTCACAGCATTTTTACTGGTGTTCATATCACAGATGTCTCTGAAAGCTTTAAGGAGGTTTTCAAAACCTGGTTGGAGAAAGCCCAAAGCAGCCTGGTCTGTACTGCACATTGATCCTGCTTTGAGAAGGAGGCTGGGAACAGGCGGTGTCCAAAGGTCCTTTCATAACTGAATAGACCCATCACTCTGTGACCTCAATCTGATTTTTAAAATGTTCATTTACTACTAGAAACCTATCAAAAAGTGTGATAAAGCATTCAATTACTTATGAATCAAAATTCATTTTAGGAGTGATAAGGTCCAACTGGATAAAACCCAGTGTTGGAAACATTTAATTCATAATCCCAGAGTGAAACTAAGACGCAAACAAGGTCAAGTACCACAAATGGTCAGTTTGTTTATTATAAAAAGATAATTATTATAAAAAAGATTATTATTATAACAAAGATAGTGGTAGGAGAGATTAGAAAAAAAAAGGGTAGAGATTTAGCAAGCATTTGGAGTGCAGAGGGATAGTCAACACCACAGATCCAACAGCATCCCTAGGGTCTGTAGTTGTCTTCAGCGGTTGGTGGCTCCCCAGCAATTACGTTTTTCCCCTTTTGTTATGTGCTGGGGGAAGTACCTCTCTTCTTAATGTCACATATGGCACATTCCTGGTGGATTGTTTTCATCCAGTTTCGCTGGTCTTGCAGCCAGCTCTTCAAATAATGGATAGCAGCTCCTCATACCAATACTTGAAACAATCAAATGTTGAGCCTTATTTCAGCTCTTCACACTCAACTCTCAGACAATAGATGGTGGAGTCTTATCTCAGATCCTCATACCCATCCTCGAAACAGTGGACCTCAGCTCCTCACACCAATCTTTGAGACAATGGATGGTGGAGTCTGATTTTAGTTCAGTTTCACAAGAAGCCCACATCATTGTCTACTTTCGACATATCAGCATAGTTCAAAAGTGGCTTCTGGACCATATTGTGGCTTATGGAATGCTTTTGGCTGACTGCCGCTCACCTAGAGAAAAGCAAGTAACAATTGTTCAAAAAAATCAATGCCACCTAAACATCCAAATTCCTCCATATGTACTTGACTTCACCTTCCTCTGTATAGCAGTCTGCCTCTCTTTTTTATATCTGATAAAATGTATCTTGTTCTCAAGCAATAGTTCCATATATTCTGCTAGGTCAAATTTCATTTCCACATTCTCCCACTTTATGGTAATTGAAATTCTTTTATTCTTTGATGACTGAAAAGAAATTGGATAATTATCATTCTATCTTAGAAACTGCATTACACTAAAATTTTCTTAAATTCTAGATTTGCATATCTTTTTTCATATATGTTAGGACAAAATTTTTGCAGTAAAATTCTGGGTAAAAAAAAAAAAGTGGAACCATACTAAAATCCTGAAAAAAAAATTGTTCAAAATTGGGATTTTCTTCCTTCTATGCACAATTTTGATTACAACATTAAAAAAATGTAGATTTGGGGGAGGAGGGAACAGAGAAGAGTAAGAGGGGAGTTAAAATTCAAGGATATTTAATGGGGCAATGTGCTAAACCATCAGATACTATACTGCTGTTGAAGCTACTATCCTTTTTCCATACATACGCTATGGATGATCAAAACATAATTTTTTCTTGTTGGGTAATTAATGTGTGCTAGCACCTTTATTAAGCCTCAAGGAATTTTCAAGGTAACAAGATAATTTCTCCAAAATGCAGTCAAACCTCATATGCACTTTACTCTCCCCTCCGCTTGTGTCCATTATCTTCCTGGACATTCCTCACTAATGAAAAAAGGTAGAGAAAAACCTTTTGTTGTCTGGACAGGCTCTTCAGTGAGAGTAAATGCACATGACAGCATACAAAAGGGTCAGTGCTTCTATCATTCTTGAAACTTCTACAATCATGCTTCAGTATAGGGCTCAGAACTTTACCTGACCAGTCCACTCATTATTACTTATTTCCTTGTCATCTCATTCTTATATTCCATGAATCTTAAAAATGTTCTCATATACATATTCTTCCTTCCAGAACTTTCCCAACGGATGGTACAGGATAACTATTGTTTTCCTTAGCCTCCTTTAAACTAAGCAAAGAGTCTCTCCAATGCTTTTCTCCCATTTTCTTGAAATCCCTAACTCCAGTGCTTGTCAGAGGGTCCCGTTTGTACTACCAGTCCCAAAAGTGTTTAGAATATGAATTTATCTGAAATCTGATAAACTGGTAGACATAAAGAGATGTTTGTGTGTATGTTTGTCTGTGCATGCATATGTCTGTGTACTTTAGGTATAAACAAAGGAGAGTTCCCATTTTTTGGGAATAGCAGCTCTTCAAAGTTCTTGAAAATGAAGAAAGCAAAAATATCAACAATTTTCCTGAGCAAAATAAAAATGCCCTTTTTATTTATGAATGCTTCATTTTGTGTAGAAACCTTACCTGCAACAGTGCAGCTTCTCTCATGCAACTGCAAATCTCCTTGATTTTAAGAATAAACCAAAGACTAACAAAATCAGTAACTATCACAGAAGAATTTTTCTAGGTGAATGGTTTCTGTCAGCTCCCTCTGTGCCTTTTCCAGACTGAGATGGCCATTGTAGCAACTTCTTGAAATCATACTCATGTCTCAAAACACTGCCTAAATCCATTCTGTGTTAATCAGTTGATTGTCATTTTACCTTTTTTTCTGAACCATGATGTTTTGTCCATTATAACATTCGTTTCAGCCATATGAATAAAAGTCTGAGGATCCCTATCCAGGAATGGATATATTCCTATAGGACCATCATGTGATAGCACTGCTGAATCATAGATCAGAATTCTTGTGGAAAAACAATATGCTGTTTCATTTTAACTGAAATGTCACCTTAGCTTCCACTTGTGTAAATCTCAGTCCTCTTTGGAGATTACTTTGCATAGAGCCTTTTTTTTTTTTTTCACTCCAGAATATAATGAAAAATCAGTTCAAATTGGCTAAGCATTGTTAGGAACTGAAATCTGATTGAAGAATTTTATGTATAGGAGATAATACTGACAATAAACTTCAGGTATGAGAGTGGTTAGTCATAGTGCAGAGAATGATTTTTCCTTCTTTTCAGTCTACTTAAATCATTTAACTCCATCATAACTTGGAAGTGTTTGGTACGGAAGTATAGATTAAAAATAACCACCTTAGAGATAATATAAAATATTTAATAAGGAGTTCAGTTCTTGTAACTAAATAATATCATACATTTTGAACATCAGGGGCTAAAAAAAGTGAAATAATTTCAGTCGAACAACTTTGACGATGATTTTAAACCATTAAGAAATGAACAATTCATGGCCAGTCAGTACTTGCATTTTATGGTAATATACACTTCCAGGAATATAAAACCAAATAGCCTCATAACATTAGTTTCAGAATACAAATGTGCTAGCAACTAAATACAGTGTCAGCTGTAAGGAAATACTGTGTATCCAGCTTGTTGAAGGTTCAATAATCAGTAAATATCAGTGCTATTTCACTGTGATGAATGACAACTGGCCAACTGAACCCCCTTCAACCATAAAGCAAGCTATCATAAAGCTGATAAGTTTGTTTAAATCCTAGTTAATACAGGATTTAAATAGTTGTGTCATCTGAGGAGGAGGCAAACCGTGCATTCATATAATAAAGAGAACTGTATATTAATATAAAGTATAAACTGGTATATTATATTATACCAAGTGATGTAAAAATCATCCAGTGTTGCATCTGACTCAAAACTTTTAAACTTTACCTGCTAAAATATAATTAAATTCTTAAGTTGAGTTGTATGCCCTGGAATGAATAAGATAAAACAGAAGAAATGAAGTAAGAAATAAGACTGGCAAGACCGTGGGAAGTGCATGATAATGCAAAAGGAAGGTGAAATAACCTGGATCATGTATTCAGTAGGCAGTGGTGAACACGTCTAAGGAGCAGAGATTTGTAAATAATTCATTGGGAAATTACCTAAGCGTTAACAAGATCATAGGATTTCAGAATAATTTCAGTTTGGGTTGCATTTGTGCTTGCCATCCTGCTACATGTGAAAGGAAAATGCATTTTTCATATACCGTTGTAACCTTTTACACTGAAAAATTAGAAATCCGCTTTAACCCATAAAAATTACTCAGACATGATCTGTAAGACCCACCCTATTTTGCACCATTCATATAAAGGTAGGTGTATAATGCATAGTGCTCCATAAGCCCCCCACCTGTTTATCGAAATAAAATATATTTTAAGCTATCATAGGGCTATTTAAAGAGAACTTATATTTCAGTTACATTCCCCATCAATAGTCATGGGGGAAGCATAGTGTCTGTGGTTTACTTGCCGCAAAATGTGCTTATTCTGAGCATGACTCATTAGTCAGCAGCAGCTGTGTTCTGGCAAGGAAAGCAAGAGCAAAAACTTTTCCAGGAATGGATGAATGTAGATTGGACAACAGCTGCGGCAGTGTGAACAGTGTCCTTTGTCTCTGTGGTCTGATGTCTTCCTATTTCTCAGCCAAGTCTCTGCTATCTCCTCAGATGTTCTGCCACTGTGCATGGAGGGTGGTTTGTTTGGGGCAACGATTTAGCAGATCTGGAGTCACATTGGATTGTTCAGTTGTAGTTCAGCTGCTATACAACTGCCTCTATTCCAAAAGGATATATAAACTTGTCAATATCCATATGGCAATTCCATTGTAATGGTGTGTCAGATGGCAAAAAGTACAGATACTTGCACTTAGTTAACATTTCACGGACAGTAGGAAATAATGTTAAAATAAGAAATAATTATTTAAAAAATTAGAAAAAATGAAGATTAGAAAACTGAAAACTATGCAAAAAGCATCGAAGTCGTTCTTTATGTAAGGATCTACTGTGTTGTCATAGGGACATATGCCATATAGGGAAAAAAGGTTAATTCTGGTTTTTAGTTCTTTGAAAGATGGTAATTATCTTTTTTTTTTTTTTTTAAGAAAACAAATATGTATGGAGAAAGTGAAATTTAGTAATGGAGGACAAATGTGTTTTCAGTTTGGTTTTTATTTTTTGTGATTTTTAGCATCCAAGTCTGGAGCTCAATCACAGTAGATTCTACTGGGGAAGATCCTGAGAAGATACAGAGAAGGCAGGCCTCACATTAATCAGTAAGGGGTTTTTGCTAGCTTTATAGTGAGCTAATCTGGTAGCATCCTTAGGAAGGTGAATTCGGGGCTCACAGGCAAAGGCCAAAGTCTCTGGATTGAAAAAAACAGTCATTGGCCTTTCTGATGGTTGGATTCTATGTCTGTTACTTTCAAACTGCCTTTTTAAACACTATTGAAAAGGCAGTGATTAAGGGCAGATGTTGAACAAACTGTGTTTCCAACAAAACAGTTTTAGTTAATTCATTTCCACACTTCTTTTTTTTCCAACGTGGCTTCAGTGCAGCCCTTTCATGGTATCCGTAGAGTAATATGAATTGCTCTCAGATAACTTTTCCATCTTTTCTCTCTCTTTTTTACTTTTCCCCTCAGTATATGTTATTAGCATATTGGAACATCTTACTGTCCTGGGTTCAGCAGTAGCAGAGACAGGACACCTGACCCAAACTGACCAAAGAGGTATTCCATACCACAGCACGTCATGCCCAGGAGGTAACTGGGAGTTAGCTGGAAGGGCTGGGAGTCCGCAGGGTTGGAGGAGGTATGGGTCAGTGCTTGGTTGGGCTGAGGGGGGCAAGTTATCGGTCGGCTGGTGATGAGGTGTTGTATTCTCTTCCCTTGTTATTTCCTTTATCATTGTTATTATTGGTGGTAGCAGTAGTGATCTGTGTTATACCTTAGTTACTGAACTGTTCTTATCTCAACCCGTGGAAGTTGCATTCTTTTCGATTCTCCTCTCCGTCCCTCCGGGAGCAGGGGGAGGGAAAGAAGGTGGGGAGTGAGTGAACGAGTTACCTGACTGGGTTTAAACCACGACACTTACAAATCTTCATTGACTTTGCAGCACTTGGGCTCACAACTGGGATGGACCTCAGAAGCCTCAGTTATTACAGTTGTCAGAAATAGATGCATTATTTTCTAAGCGTAAAGCTGATTCAATACTACAGTTAACAAAATTGAAAAAAATGGAAACATTTGCTGCTACATCACTGGGTTTGACATTTCTAAGTAATAGAGTTTCCCTTGTCATTTCCACTGTCCCTCAAAAGTCTAGGTTTTGGGAAGTTTGGTCAGGAAATTACTCCATTGTGCAGGAGATTACATAGTGTGGATAAGGGTCAAATCTGGACCAAAATGAACTCATCATAAAATGTAAAGATGGTTGGTTATCTTTGTGGTTGAAGCTTATTATTCTATATCATGAACCTAAGCTACTATGTTTGCTGATGACTAAACTCTTTAAGAATGTAGTGAAACTCTGAAGTAATGTCTGACACTAGAAGTTTGCTACGACTTAGTTGGATAATGGCCTTGTCCCTTTTTGAAACAGAAATGATTCAGTGGTGTTCTCAACACATTGCTTCTTTAGGGAGCCCTAACGCACAAACAAGTTGGTTAAAAATGCTTATTACGAATGGTGTGAAAATTGGTCTGGATAAAAAAAGAGAAGGAATCCAGGCATTATTTTTCTTGTGCTTGATCTTAAAGCCTAGAAAGGAAAAAATTTGGAGAAAAGTCACTATAAAAACACAGCAGGACCCTTGCCTGATTACAGCCTTGCCGTTAGACCCATCATTGCATAAACTATTAATTAAATAAGAAAATTTATGACTGCTGACTGACAGGAACTAGGCAGAAGTCAAGAGTAGCTGCTTTTTGGGACATTGCTATATGCAGTCTTCATCTCATTCCAGTGGCAACTTACCATATTTCCCCTTCTTCACTGCTGAATGCAGGCTCAAACCAATAGCTCACAATTTTAACATGGTCTGGCTTGGATAATTCCTGAAGCAGGGAAAAACAAGTCTTTTTTGTTGCCTGAGGAGCAAGCTTTGCTCTACTGGATATGTAAAAAGAGAGTCAGGTGACAGGGGTTGACAAGGACAATGAGAAAGAAGACAGAGGTCTCCTTTCCAGAGGAGGAGAGGAAGAAGGAAATGGAGGCAGACAGGGGCAGGAATCTCCCAAAAATGTGAATGATGTAAGAGAAAACTAAAAGTGTAGTACTTGGGAAATAAAAGGGCCTGTTGCGAACATCACAAATCTGTCTAAATTTTCATTAGTGAGGACTGCTGTTAAAGAGCTGACAGTCCTAAAGGCAAAGCAGAATTAGTAAATGGAAAAATGAATTGCCTTCCAGACAAAGTAAGAATAATAAAAGTCGATATAAGAGGAAAAAAGGAAAACAAAGGAAAAAAAAAGCCAACATTCTGATGGAAACAAAGAAAAACAAAGAAAAATTTACTAATTGCTACTATTTGAGAACAAATATTCCCACTGAAATAGCTCAAGTATGAGTGAGTTAGGTGTTAAAAGAAGCAGAGGTTCTGACTTTTTTGTATTTTTGGGAAAAGATTAAAAAAAAAATTGTACCACTACAACAGCATAAAAATATTCTATGGATTCCAAGAATTTCATTCCAAATATCTTCATATATAAATACTACAAGTATTTATATATATAGCAGAAAAAAAATATTAGTAAGAATAGCACTGTCAAGAAATAAAGCTATTCCAGAAGGCTGATAAGTACTGAGTACAGAACCTTGAGCTTGTTCAGCTTAAATGAAAAGGAAGGATAAACGAACAGGCTGTTAAATAGTGTTTTCTAGATCAAAATAATGGATTTGAGGTATATAAAGGAATTCAGAGGTCAGACTATAAAGATTCATGTGTCAAAGTCTCTGGAATGATGTGGATGAAACATACACAGAGTACTTGGAGTTTGTTGCCAAGCACAAAGGAAATTCTGTAAGGGAGAGCTCCAGATTTAGTGGATAAATACGCAGTTGAAATAGGCTACTAAAAAGAAGCTGGAAACCTGTAAGGATGAAAAAATTAGAAAATATTGATCATCAAGGAATTTTATCAGGGAGATCAGAAAGTTAAGAAAGAAGAAAGTAATTAACTGAAGTCAAGCTCATCCTGATCAGTGATGAAGTGGTCAAAATAACTACAGGTGTGGCTCCAGTTTAAATTAGCACTCTGCTTCTCTTTGCAGAAAATGGGACATTGCTAAATATGTTGCAGGAGTAGGATTACTATGAGAACGATGGTATGGAACTGGAAACTGAGGTATATGAAATGACATTGGTGAGTCTGTACCTCTTCATCAGGTACTTCCTCAGTGTAATGAAGGGAGTACTTGGTGGGATGGATTACCTCCTCTTTTTTTTTTTATTTCTGACTACAGAAACATAGAAAAGCATGAAAATTAGTCTGATAGCAATGATTTCTACTGAAAGTCTGAGGTTGTATAGCATCAAAAATAGTTCATGAAGCAGTAACTTTTCAGAAGAAAAAAGTTATCTAGGCAGCTGCAGATAAATTACTTTGACCTCTGCAGTGTGCAAAACTTAGAATATATTGTCAAAAAAAAGAAATTAAGACTAGAGAGGCAAATAGAAATGGGTATAAAATGAAGAACAAGAAGGTCTTTCTAGTAAAGACTGATAAGAGAATTTTCTTCTATAAATGTATTTTCTTCCATAAATGAAATGTTCATGAAAAGGAAATGACAGTGGAGGAGAAAAGTTTGAGTTCATCAAGATGGGTTATAAGTTATCAGTGTGATGTGACCTGGAGAAAGGAAATGCAATGAAACGTATCAGAAGAATTTGCAGGAGAGTAAAAAGTATTAATACAGGGCCCTAGCAAATTATCATTAAGAGTAATACATACATTGTGAACATCCATGTTCAAGAAAATGGAATTTGTATTAAAAGGAGTACAGAGACTGCTCAGAGAAGGGGCAGAATTTTCTGCAAACAATGACTAGCAGAATATGGTTTAATAGTCTCACTAAACAAAGACTGAATGTTACACACTTGTTCCCTTTGTGAGAGACCTTCACTTTCCTCCCTAGAATGAAAACTGTGGAGGAGTTTCTAAACCTGAGAGATAATATTAGTACAAATAAAAAAAAAAAGGTGTATACTGTGCACAAGTAAGTTTAGAATGGAACTGAAAAGATATTATTTAACAAAATGAGACTTTGAACCATCTTTCCAATAGGAAGTAGAGTGGAAAACCCAACAGTTTTCAGCATAGAATGTGGGTGCTTTATGGAAATATTTCAACCCAGCTGCCTGGCATAGTTGAAGGCTCATGATTATTTTCCTCTTAATATTTTTATGACCTGCTTTTTATCATACCAACAAATCATTGGTTTGATTACTTTCCAATCGAAATGGCCAAATATGGCCAGGTATTGTTTGCACTATTTATCCTTTCCATCTTACTGCTAGCATTCACTTATTTATCCCTAGCAGAGATGTAAAGTTTCTATTTAAAAAATGTGATATTGGCTACTGCTAGATCTAGGATGCTGGTTGGTCTAGATACATTTGAAATGGTTATTCCCATGCTTCATTCACAATGCAAAGAGTTGTGGTCAACGACTCAATGTCCAGCTGGAGACCACTAATGAGTGGTGTCCCTCAGGGATCGGTGTTGGGACCGGTCTTGTTCAACATCTTTGCTGCTGACATGGACAGTGGGATTGAGCAAGTTTGCTGATGACACCAAGCTGTGTGGTTTGGTTGATACCCTGGAGGGAAGGAATGCCACCCAGAGGGACCTTGACATGCTTGTGAGGTGGGCTGATGCCAACCTCATGAAGTTTAACCATGCCAAGTGCAAGGTCCTACACCTGGGTTGGAGCAATCCCAGGCACAACTACAGGTTGGGCAAAGAAGAGATTCAGAGCAGCCCTGTGGAGAAGGACTTGGGGGTGTTCGTTGATGAGAAAATGAACATGAGCTAGCTTCAGTGTGCACTTGCACCCCAGAAAGCCAACCGTACACTGGACTGCATCAAAAGGAGCGTGACCAGCAGGTTGAAGGAGGTGATCCTGCCCCTCTACTCTGCTCTCGTGAGACCTCACTTGGAGTACTGTTTGCAGTTCTGGTGTCCTCAACATAAAAAGGACATGGAACTGTTGGAACAAGTCCAGAGGAGGGCCAGGAGGATGATCAGGGGACTGGAGCACCTCCTGTATGAAGATAGGCTGAGAAAGTTGGGGCTGTTCAGGCTGGAGAAGAGAAGGCTGCATGGAGACCTCATAGCAGCCTTCCAGTATCTGAAGGGGGGCTATAGAGATGCGGGGAAGGACTCTTCACAAGGGACTATAGTGATAGGACAAGGGGTAACGGGTTCAAACTTAAACAGGGGAAGGTTAGGTTGGATATAAGGAGGAAGTTCTTTCCTGTAAGGGTGGTGAGGCCCTGGAATGTGTTGCCCAGGGAGGTTGTGAATGCTCCATCCCTGGCAGTGTTCAAGGCCAGGTTGGATGAAGCCTTGGGTGAGATGGTTTAGTGCAAGGTGTCCCTGCCCATGGCAGGGGGGTTGGAACTAGGTGATATTAAGGTCCTTTCCAACCCTAACTATTCTATTATTCTATGGTTCTCTATTCTTATTTGTTAAAGAAAAAATTTCTTTGAACAAGGGAAGAAGAGCATAAACCCTCTGATTTCCACAAGTATTAGGCCCTCCAAGAACTGATTCATTAAAACTTCAAATACCTATTTTTATTCAAGTTGTCAAATGTAGTGAAAATGCACTGAAATGTTCACTGGCCACATAAGATGAAATAGATCCCTGTTGTAGTTTAGTAGGTAAATTGAGAAAGCATAGAAATGTTAAATTCTTATGGGTCATCATTTAATGACAAGAAGTAAATAACAAAAACAACTCCAGCGATATATGTGTATTAAACTGACTGCTCTTTACCTATGTATAAATATACTGATTGAAATATGCATGTATGCTGGTTCTTTTCCTAAAGCTTGCTGTCATGAGTCACATATTTATCTTAAAGATCCAGACAGTTACTTGTGTCCAAGTGGCTACTAGAGGCTTATGAAGCCTTTTTTCCAAGCAGCAATAGAGACTGACTTTTGTGTCAGTTGCAACATGAGAAAGATGCATTCCTTGCTCAGAAAATGAAATTAAACATATTATAGATGTGCTTAGTATCTTCTGTTCCCCAAAAGACACTTTTAATTGCTTGAACAAATCCCAGTGATTCTGTATCCTATCAAATAATGAAAATCAGTTCATAAGCCAAGCTTAACATCATGCAGTTCTTATTGCATATACATGGTGAAGTATTTTAGATGCAGTCTGTCCTTCTATTTTTTTTTCACAGCTAAGTATTTGGAGCCTCAGCATCAGATGGCTGAGCTTCTGTCTTGGCCTTCAGAGGTCATTAGAAGGAGATAGCCAGGTCTGTAAAAGACTCCAGTGCCAAAAGGTTAGTGACTGTGTGCTAAGCAAGTGGGCCCCAGAAGCACTGTCCATTGCTCAGTGGTAAGTACATACATGCACCCAATATTTGTGTATGTCCATATATATGTGGAGTGTATACCTACGTATGCATATATACGTGCATGCACAAACACCTATATACTGCATATGTCATTCAGGCAGAAACGGATGATCATGCAAAAGTGATCCAAAACATCAGAACACCAACTGAGAAAAAATGATTTCAGGCAATTTTGATGCCACCCAGGTTCTGAAGCAGACACCTCTTTACTTGGAATGTTTTCTGAGGCATCTGAACTCACTGGGACACACTAGCCATTTTTAAGCACGCCCTCAAAAGCCTTACATGCCACTTCTTTCTTTTCGAGTTTTCATTTGCTCAAACCAAGGCCTGAGTCATACTCTAAATGTTTAGCCAGGCAGGATTAGGTATATGCATTTTGGAGAACTCTCAAGCTAAAAAACACCCCTCCCCCCAAAAAAAAAGCTCTAGGAAGTTTTGTTTGCTCCAAGGCTATCTGGTCACCTGGGTATCAGAACCTGCCTACCGCTGTTTCAGACATTTACAGGGTAGATTAAAATCTGAATTACATTATGGTAGAGAAGAATATTGTTTAAAAATGAACTGCAAATATATACCTCTTTTCCCCTTTTCATTTCTTGTAATTAACCTAGATCCATCATGAGGGCAACTTTATTACAGAACTCTTATATTTTAATTCTCTTCCTGATCAGTGAAACAAGCTTTAAATAAAGATAAGCCAAAATACACCGAAAATCAATAGAAATTTTAAGTAAACATCTGTTCTTTGAATTGTTTTTTCCTTCATACCTAGTTTTTTATTTATTTCATGTACTTGAGCTAGTAAAAAATGTCATTTGCTATATAATAAAACAAAACAGACACCTCGTGGATGGATTTATTCTTAGCTCTGAAAGAAGTCAGCTGAGACTTACACAGTATTTTTAACACAGGATACATTGAATCTCATATCTGTAATTGCTTCAGGACATGAATTCATGTAATGAAGAACTTCTGGAAAGCTTTCAAGTATTTCAAGATGACTAAAGCTGAGTACCATTACAAACCTCCTGGTCTGTAGGGTGGAGATACATGGAAAATTGCTTTCCTGTAAACAGAAGCATTTGCAGCAATGATAAACTACAGCAGCTTTCACACTGGTTTGTATGACTGCGCCCCTATCTGACTTGGGTGTCTGACTTAGATATGTGTGTTACACCACTTTAAAGGAAAAAGCTTTCTTTCAGTGCCTTCAGTAGCCTCTCTGTAGCACCTGCATACATATGCCTTAGTGATACAGTCTGGCCTGCAGTACTGCAGCTTTCAAAAACTGAATTCCAACATAACAGTTAATACTAAAATGAGCTCTGTGCTACATTAAATCCTCTTACATTTTCCCGCTCCTATTTGTTTTACTATATTGCTTATTGGGGTGGCTAATTTTAATTTAACACATTTATCCAAAACAAAGTACGGCATACATACAATCCACAAACAGAGAGACGTATTTATAAACAAATTAGATGATGTTTGCAAAGTACTTGAAATGTACAATATATTATCAACCTGAAATAATTAAATCATAAATAGCCAGTATTTCTTGTAATTCTGTTTGACTTTATGTAGCCTGGGAAATTGTCAAGAGCTTCAACTGATTCCAGCTCTTCACCAAAGCATGGCATCTACCATTCAGCAGGATATTATGTAACTTCTATTTTTCACCAACAGGTGGTACTCTGAATTTCTATGTTCCTTGAAATATTAGTATTGTAATATGGATTTTACTTAATGTAGAACTTAATTTTAGGGAAACTAACTAGGAATTTTTTTTTTTATTACAAACTTCAAATGAATTTGTATTTTCTAGCAAAAAAAAAAAAAAAAAGGTCCACATACACATAATGCTTCTGCAAATTTTACCGGTTTGCTGGCATTTTTATGGGTTTCCAAAAGTATTTTTGCATACTGTAGAGCACAACAAGATACTTCAACAGCTAGCAATGATTAATCGTGGCTAGTTGTCAGTGTATAATCTTTAATGTCCTCTTTTTGCCTTGGGCAATCACATTAGTGTTCAGATTCATATAAATTCTGAACTCTCCCTCCTTTGTTCACTTATTAAGAACATACTGCCTGAAAATTAAGAACTAAAGACTAAATTATAGACCAAATAGCAGCCTTCCAATATCTGAAGGAGGCCTACAAGAACACCAGAGACGGACTCTTTGTCAGGGACTGTAGTTATAGGACAAGGGGTAATGGGTTCAAACTAAACAAGTGGAAGTTTAGGTTAGGTATGAGGAAGAAGTTCCTTACTGTAAAGTTGGTGAGGCACTAGAATGGGCTGCCCAAGGGTGCTGTGAATGCGCCATCCCTGGAAGTGTTCAAGGCCAGGTTAGGCAGAGTCTTGGGTGGCATGGTTTAGTGTGAGGTGCCTCTGCCCATGGCAAGGGGGTTGGAACTAGATGATCTTAAGGGCCTTTCCAATCCTAACCATTCTATGATTCTATGAAATCAAAACTCACAATATACACTCATTAAGTACAACGTACAGTGGGAAATAGCGCATAAGAATGTAGAAAACAGATGTGAAGTAAAAGGTAGAAGTAAGAATAAGTGGAATTTTAGTTTTTATTTAAATTGACTGTAGACAGCAAAACATTCTGAATGATGATTCTCTGAAAGTGTTCCAAGATTTATGCTACAAATTTGAGAGGATCTGAAAATGCCAGCTGTAGTAAAATTATGCATGTAACAATTGTTTTGTACTGACAGAGGAAAAATAGCTTAAATGGACCTTGTCCAAAATAAAATTCTTATCATTCAAGACAAGGACTCATACTGTTCATCACACTTACATTGGGAAGTTAGTATACTCTCTTGGTTCCATAGATTTCAGGGTTAGATAGTCAGGAAGATGTGTGCATTGAGATGGGTTTTTTACTGATCTTTGCTTCCACAGATTCAGGGAATTCAGATTCAGACAATCATTCATAAGCACAGAATAGTGAAGCACACAGTCCTTCAGGCCCCAGAGCAGCTTTTGGCTGAAACTACCTTATATTTTAGAAGTGAAAAGAGCAGGATGAAAATAAATTAAGGAAGAAATAAATCACACTTCTCTTAGCACTACAGTTTTGACTTATTGCTACATTTAGAGACCATAACATATCTTCACATCACTGAGTAAACTGTAGAAAGTGATTCTCAATTACTTTCTGTTTACGAGACTTTTATTTCAGAGTTGTGGCAATTTATGGGTTCTATCATTAACTTTAATGTACAAAATGTATTTATGCAAGAAATTTAAGAATATGATGGTCGTTACACTTTTGTTCTACAATGAAGTACATGATGAAGCTTTCATATAACCAGCAGATTCACTTTATCTCAAGTATGAGAGCTAAAGCGTACAAGTCTTTGAATCCTGACAACCATGGGTTCCTTTTTCAGTGTACTTACTGGCAGTTGAATGCTTGTGCATAAGGCTACATTGCAATCATTTAATTTTAATACTTCCTGTTTAATTGCCTATATTTGATGCAGGAGGAGAACCTAGTTCATGCTAGATCTATGTGATCATTTCAGAGATAAAGACTTAGAGGTAGTTATGTGTTGTAGTAAGCGTGATTAAAGCCCTTCCCAAATCTTTGCCCATGAAGCCAAGCCATCAGTTATGTGTTCTGTGTTTTGTGATTTCACTGAAAGTCATGTATTAGTCTAGACTTGCTGTTCTCTTAAGTATTAAAGAATCTATCTTAAGTCTGGGGCAACCTGGGCTTAAACTTAAATGCTAGATGCATTCAACACCCAAAAACCCACAATGCAGTTTAAAAAAGTATACTGTCTTGAAAAAGTGGTGGCTCTAAGAAGGTGATTTCTTGTATCATGGGATCATTCTTACTCTTGTTTGATTTTTTTGGCATGTGTTTTCCATGGGATAGCAATGTGCGCCTCTAAAAAAGAATGGTGAGGAAACTCTTAAGATCTACACAGATGTACACTAGTTTATCTGCAACCAATCCATAATATCACAGAACATGGATACTTCAATGAGCAGGGGGAAATTGGTCCATATTCTTTCTTTTTGTATCTTTTTATTTCCTCTGTCCTAAATTTAATTTTCCTTAAGGTATATTATGAAGATAAAAAAAAACCCAAACAGGTAGGTGTAAACTGTCTCATTGATCTGAAGACATACAGGAGGAGGATATTACTAGTATTATGTAAATCTCTGATCGCTACTTGTTGCCATACAAAATATTTAGCATATCTGAAATGGGATGACTGCTTAGACAACTTTGGGTTCTTTTCAACACATCTATTATGTGCTTTCTGCTAACATGTATGCATTTTTCAGACTCTTACCTGCTGTATGAAGCATATCACGGACTACCTGGTTGGAAATAACATGTTTATCTGTGTTTCCAGTCTCCTGTTGCTATGTGGATTGCCAGGTTTCATGAGGATGCTGTGATTTTCAAGGTATTACTTCATTTCTGATCTCTCAGTCTAAGCTGGAAGGCATCTGGTTTAGCTGATGTTTCATAGAGGGAAATTTTCCAAGACAAATGGTAGCTGAGAATCAAGATTCTCTATGAAAAGATCACAGGTACTTTTCATTCGGATTATGTGGAGGATTTTGGAAAGAAAAGGAAAAACATACTTCAACAATGTGGTGACATTTATATCTCTCAGGTGTGGAATGTCAGTGCTGGGACACAGAGGGTAAATTATCTCAGGGAAAGTACTGCTCTAATTTTCTTATGTTAATTCCAGGATGCCAAGTAGTTAGGATATCTCTGTTTGTATTCCATTATATCCTGGACTGTGACATTTGATTAGGTTTGACCAAGGAGAACAAAATTTTCGTGGTTTGTTTGGCTTTGTTGTTTTGGTTTTGTTTTTTTTTTTTCTGTCCAGGCTTGTCAAATACCTTAACTTCCTCAGTGAGCTTTTTTTGAAGGGTCTTTGAAATTCTGTTCCCTTTAAAATAAACAGGCATTTGTCACTGCTTTTATTAGATACAGATATCTGCAGCCAACAAATGATAGCTTGCGAAAATAACAATGAACTTTTATTTTCGTTTCATTTTCATTGAATATGAACTTTGATGGAAAAGTAGTAAGGCTATTTTTCTCATCTGAGTTTTCTAAGTTGTTTTTGAGTCCTCTTCCTTGCATCGTAGAATATCGCTGACAATGCAGTAGCGTTTTTTAGCAAACTTTTTTGTTTCTTTTTAAGAAAAGATCTTCTGGGAAGCTTGTATTTACTTTAGATTCAGGTAGACTCTTTTTATGCAGTTGTAGTCCATATATTCAAAAGCAGGCTTAGAAGAATCCTCTGCATTCCTCAACAATATTTGTGTAAACATTAGCCTTAAGATTCAGCTAATAAAAAAATATGCAGGAACTAAGAGCTAATAAAATCTTTAATCCCTGAATATGCAGACTGTATCAATGCTGTTTTCTAATAAATGCATTCATACAGTCCCAACATGTTTTGCTCTTCCCTCACAAATTCTCTGAATTCATCAGTTTTCAGTCTGAATCCAGCATGAATTTAGTGCTTGCAATGAACATATCTGAAAGCATTAAAATGGAAGGTACACTTAATTATTTTGCCACTCTTCAAGTAAAAAAAAACCCTCTAGTGGTGTTGCCGTTACTGAAATTTTATAATTGACTCATCTGAAGTATGAGGCAGTGAATGGTAATGTCATTCTCCTTTAAGATGCACATTCTGTGGCACATTGATCTTGCAGGTCCTTGAGAACTCCAGCCTATACCTAAAGAGGGGTAAAACTTAATTATCCAGCAACCTAAAATATTTTTTAGCAGAACTGAAGGATGTGAATGGAAATTTTATGCTATTCGTTATAGCTTGCTTTAACAAGCAAGATCTTACCTCTAATGTATAGTCAGAGAGACTTCAACTGACAAAAATCTAGCACCATACAGTATTTTATATATCTAATAAATAAGTGTATGACAAAACAAAGACACAACAGAATACAGAAGATTGCAATATATTGCAAATTGCCATATTCTAAATAAAATGTACATGAAATCTAAGGTGCATAGCATGCATGCAGGGAAAATAGGGACCCACTAAAATAATTTCACATAATGTTAATATAAAAGAGGGAGTGAAACTGATCATATGATTAAAAGAAAACTATACCAGGAAGAGCAGAGATGACATAGGAAATAAATTGTTTGACTTGCTTACAGTACAACACAGGGGCAGAGAAATTATGCATTTTGTTTTCCAACTTTTTCAATTTTCAGTTGTGTTTTCAGTTTTCAAAACAAACTGTTCAAATCAGTTCAGTTTGTCAAAGATATGTTCATATACTTAAGCTTAATGTAGTTTACATGACAAAAAACCAAGAATCATGTTCATCTTCTTTAAATGTTATACTCTATGTGTATAGCTGCTTAGTCGTTGATAATGTGTATTGTATAATGCTTTTATTTATAAAGTTTGTCAATGACTCTGTAGTTACTCCTGGAAAACTCCAGTGTTTGAAATGTAGAATTAATTAAAAATAAGGTCCACATACATTTTCTTTCTCTTTTTAAAGGTACTCTTTGGGACAAATTCTGCTACTATTCAGCTGGGTTTTCCGTCAATCGCATATATGTCACTGTGGATACTCATCTACCAGCTTGCATAAGATAGATAGCTGTATACATGAGAATACCAATCTTGCCATTCATTTTAGCAATCTGAAGCTTTCATTCTGTATATGTTTGCCTAGTCCTTATCTAGCACATTGAAATAAAAAAAAAAAGCAAAAGCCACTTTTGTGTAGTGAAACATGTGACTTGTGCTTGCCTGCTGTGTAAGTCACCTCTTGCTTTTACAAGAGAGCTGAGGCTGACAAGCAGATGAACAAGGGAGAGCAACGTGGGAGTGATGGAATAGAAATCACCAGCAGCCCAGTTCTCTCCAGGGCATTTGGGCACCACATGCTGCCTTCCCTCTCTCCCCACACACTGACACCCACAGCTGCCCCATGCCAAACAAAAGCGTGTGTTGTGCATTTCAGAGGCCAGGGCGGATGGCTCTGCTGTGGAGCAAGGAGGGCACAGCATATGTTTTATAATCTCAGTTCTGGTGCCACATTAAATCCCTTAATGACTTTCTTTTTAAAGGTTCAGAATAATCACTTGGCATGTGATCAGTGCTAGTGCTCACAGCCAAAAGTTTTATAACTGGTAGTATATGTATTTGGGTTTGTTGAACTGATTTTTTTTGTCCTATTTTCTTCCATAAGCAATAGGAAAGTTAGTCATTCAGGTACTTGTGCCATTTCGGCACAGGGTATTCTATTTAGCTTCTAGTTGCTACTCCAGAAGAAAAACATGCCCTGTGCTTATCCTTATCTGTCTCATATATATTTCTCAGATACCCCTGGGCCCAAGAAATGGGCTTGATTACTATGTTAAAGCATTTAAAAAGCCCTTTGTTGCCCATGTCTGGGGTAGGCCAAGGTGATTTGTCATATCCTATGATTCTTCAACAAACAAAATGTGGGTTTATTCAATGTTAATTTTGCTTATTTCAAGACTCAAAGCTGGTATGAGCAGATTTTTCCTACCAAAATGTTTGGTACTACAGTTTTTTCACAAAACCATATACATAAACCTAAGTATACCCATATCACCTGAGGTGACATCCAACATGGTTAATCTCCTGTGAAAGAAGGAAGACCAATATCATTTACAGGTCATGTAAATGTCAGGCTCAGCATTTTTTTCTGCAATGAAATACACTGGGAGAGATTTACTGCTCCAGTGGGATACCTCTGCAATGCTCTGCTGGTACAAAATAATCTGCTACAACTGGTACATCTACAGATAGTTATGCTGGAATGGGAGATCCTCAGATTGCCAGTACCAGGAGCTACAGGCTGCTTTCCCACTTTCCTGTTGTAACATTCAAGAGGACTTTAGGGTTTATGGAATTAAACAATCCTTTTGGCTGTCTCCTCTAGGGCAATGTACCTTGTGCCTTTGTGTCCTGGGTTCAGCAGTAGCAGTCATTTTTCTCCCTCTTGGTAGCTGGTGCCGTGCAGTGTTTTGATTTTCAGCTCAGGAACAGAGCTGATAACAAGGATGTTTTGGTTTGGCCAAGGACTTTGTGAGCCTCATGCTCTGCCAGGGAGGAGGGGAAGCCAGGAGGAAGCAGAGACAGGACACCTGACCCAAACTGACCAAAGAGGTATTCCATACCACAGCACGTCATGCCCAGGAGGTAACTGGGAGTTAGCCGGAAGGGCTGGGAGACTGCAGGGTTGGAGGAGGTATCGGTCAGAGCTTGGTCGGGCTGGGGGGGGGGGGGGGGAGAGTTATCACTTGGCTGGTGAGGTGATGTATTCTCTTCCCTTGTTATTTCCTTTATCATTATTATTAATGGTGGTAGCAGTAGTGATCTGTGTTATACCTTAGTTACTAAACTGTTCTTATCTCAGCCTGTGGGAGTTTCATTCTTTTTGACTCTCCTCCCCGTCCCTCCAGGAGTAGGGGGAGGGCAAGAAGGGAGGGGAAGTGAGTGAATGAGTTGTCTGGTTTGGTTTAAACCACGACACTTTGGCACATGGTGCACTGGTGAGGCTGGAATTTGAGATCTGTCACCTCAGTTTCCTTCCTCTGCTGGGTAAGCCTGAAGTGACGCAGAGTGTGTGTCCATGGACTTTTTGACTGTTCATGGCATGATATTCAAAGCAAACCAGTACTCCGATCTAGCTAAAGACACACATAGATAGAATGAGCAACCTGGCTTACAGTTTCCTTTTGCTGCCAGCTTTCATTTCTTGATGAGGTTTTCATTTTCCAAAGAGTTTGATTTATTTTCTCACTAAATCCTTACCTGTTCATAAAGGGAAGTTTTCCCTTTAAAAGCTGTATTTTGGGGATTCTCTCTGCTTTTTTATCTTATAGATGCTGCCAAATTTGTCTTTTAAGATATTGATCAATGAAATAATTCAACCAAATTTTGTCATGCCAGCACTTGCTTACCAGCATTTCATAATTCCATCATTCAGAAAGTCACAGTGTTCTTGCTGTGCAGAAATAATGAAAATGTCTGTTTTTCTAATTTTATTCTTTGAAGGACTGACTCAAATTTGTTACCTTTTCCAAGTCATACTTGGAAGGTGACCAAGACCTGGTTGGCTCCCGCACAAACTGAAGCAGAAAAAGGAAGCCTAGAAGAGGTGGAAGCAAGGAGGGGTAGCCTGGAAGGAATGCGGAAAAGTTGTCCAAGCAGTCAGGGATCAAGTTATGAAAGCTGAAGACTTGAGAGAATTAAATCTGGCCAGGGACGTCAAGGGCAACAAGAAAAGCTTCTATAGGTATACTGGTGATAGTAAGGAAAATGTGAGCCTTCTCTGAAAGGAAATGGGAGGCCTGGTTACCCAGAATGTTGATAAGGCTGAGCTACTCAATGACTTTTTTTGCCGTAGTCTTCACCAGCAAAGGCTATGGCCACACTGCCCATCATGAAAGACAAATGCAAGGGCTGGGAGAATGAAGAACTGCCTGTTGTAGGAAAATATCAGGTTTGAGACCATCTAAGGAACCTGAAGGTGCATAAGTCCATGAGACCTAATGAGATGCATACGCAGGTCCTGAAGCAGCAGGCGTATGAAGCGGTCAACCCACTACCCATCATATTTGAAAAGTTGTGGCAGTCTGGTGAAGTTCACACTGACTGGAAATGGGAAAACATAACCCCTATTTTTAGAAAGGGAAAAAAGGAAAACCTAGGGAACTACAGGGTGGTCAGTCTCACCTCAATGCCCTGCAAGATCACAGATAAGATCCTCCTGGAAACTATGCTAAGGCACATGGAAAATAAGGAGTTAATTGGTGATGGCCAACATCCCAAGCACAACTACAGGTTAGATAGAGACTGGATTCAGAGCAGCCCTGAGGAGAAAGACTTGAGGGTGTTGGTTGATGAAAAGCTCAACATGAGCCAGCAGTGTGTGCTCAGAGCCCAGAAAGCCAACTGTGTCCTGGGCTGCATCAAAAGAAGTGTGACCAGCAGGTCGAAGGAGGTGATCCTGTCCTTCTACTCTGCTCTCATGAGACCCCAGCTGAAGTACTTTCTGCAGTTCTGGGGCCCCCATCAAAAGAAGAATGTGGACTTGTTAGAGAGTCCACAAGAGAGGCCGTGAAGATGATGAGAGAGCTGGAGAACCTTTTCTGTGAAGACAGGCTGAGAGAGTTGAACTTGTTCAGACTGGACAAGAGAAGGCTTTTAGCAGCCTTCCAGTACCTGAAAGGGGCTTACAAGAAATCTCGAGAAGGACTTTTTACAAGGACATGTAGTGACAGGACAAGGGGGAACGGCTTTAAGCTAGAAGATTTAGATTGGATATTAGGAAGAAATTCTTTACTGTGAGGGTGGTGAGACACTGGAACAGCCTGTCCCAGAGGAGTTGTGGATGCCCCATCCCTGGAAGTGTTCAAGGTCAGGCTGGACAGAGCTTTGAGAAACCTGGTCTAATGAAGGTGCCCCTCCCATGGCAGGGAGGTTGAAACTAGACGATCTTTAAGGTCCCTTCCAACCCACACCCATTCTGATTCTATGTTAATGCTTAACTGAGTCCAGCTGGTTTCAAGGCATTATGAGAGAAGAAAAGTATGCATCTGATGGAATTGCTAGTTGGTGGTAAATAACAGACAAGAAAAAAATCTATAGACATTACATATCCATTTATATTGTGAATTTAGAAATATCCATGTGAGGAGTTTCTAATCTCATTACGTGTGTTAAGCTCAAAAACTGCAATGAGGTGATTTACTGTGAAATCAGCCTTATGCTGTACAGATCATAGGATTTTAGTTTCTGAAGCTTATTAATGTTAATGCAACATTTTTCATTTACGTAGTGGGCTTTTAGTGAACTCAGAAGTATCAGTTCAACAAATGAGTCCAGCACATGCTTCATTCTGGACAGACTGAAGGAGAGTGGCTTTCTCTATTTGGTAGGGCTATGTGGAGAATAAGCCCATGCTTCTCTACTTTGCTGCTTGAGAACACTGGCAAAACAACTTGAAAACATGTAGTTGTTAGGAGACTTTTACTTCCATTAGTTGACACTTATGCCGTTTAGAACACACTTTTGACACAGAACCTAAAGAAAAACAAGCCACAGGACATGACTTAAAAGCTTTCTGCTCATCACTGCATCTGCTAGTTCAGGAGAATACTGCACATAAAGGGATAATGGGCATTGGAAGGTTTGGTCCAAACCTGAACATCTGTTAAAGAGAATGCTTGACTTCAGTAACAGTTTTGTAGGGATCCCAAGCAGTATTGTTATACAAACCAAACACTTAAAGAGGAAAACTCCTTAACATGGTAGTACAAAGACTGCCTGTAAGGTAAACCAAACAGAATTCTTCCGTGATTTGTTCTATGTCAAATTTTGTCACTAACTAGTTACTAGAATAGGGTATGCTCAGACGATAATCTTCACAGAGGATTTTTGAGTTCTGAGTATAACAATATGTTATGAAACAGCATTTTAAACACTAGATATTAAAATAACAGCAAAGGTAGAGTACAGGTAATAAACAGTACAGGCATGGCTGACAGAATGTTATTGGAAGCTGACAATCTCCTATTGACCTTGATGTAAAGTTGATTCAATCATGCTTCAGAAATAACAGTTAAAGGACAAGCTAATTTACTCTTCCCTTTACTAATCACTAAGGTTGGGATTTACATAATTTCCTCAGTATTTCTTTGAATGCTTTTGTTTGCTGTTACTTGGAAATATTCAATATTATAATTTTAATATGGACTAGTTTTCCGTACCTTTGCCATACTCTGTATTTGTTTCCTGCATAGACACCTAACTCTTTTTTTTTATAATTTTCTTATGGTAACACATAAGTGAAAATTTACTTTTCCAGAGTAAGTTGAGATATACAAATAAAATTAGTATTTGGAAGTATTCCTAAGAAAACAATAATTTGCCAAATGTCTGTAAAGATTTAACATGTAAAAGGAGTCAAATTTATCAAAAATATTTTCCAAAGAACATTCAGAAAATGGGAGTTAATTATCTCTTCCTGGACTTACTACAGGTACATAAAATAAAGTTTTGAAAAGTGTCATCTCAAGAAACCAAAATTAAAGTCTGATATCCCAGACATCTTTGCTATTTTTAAAGGTATAGACTCTTCTCCATTACCTAGAACTTTGCCTGAAAACCTATGCTTCTCCATCAGAATAGTAATACATAGTCCATACTTACTTATGCTTAGCACATTAAAGGGATGCAATTAGTGCCTTTCATTAGCCTCATTTCTTGTGATTATAAATCTGAATTTAATTCTGTTTTATTCACTTTGGACAAGTACAACATAATTGTGATCCTGCACATTACTTTTAATCTGTTAGTGTAATTCCCTTGAGATATCACCCTTATTCGCTCTGCATACAGATACAAAAAGAAAAAATAAGAGAGAAGATGAAAAGGGCTTGTATTGGAAACATTGATGCACAAGAACACACAGACCCTTTGCTTTGGAAACTGTGATGCTGTAATGCTCTAAAAAGGTCTTACTGTGCTGATGAACATGTTAAAATAAGCGTTTCTACAGTGTGACATTGGGTAGCCGTTTGATTTAAAACCTCTTACATCAGAGATTGTCCTCTTCCCTCATGTTAATCTGAAACTCTAAAACATTGATCCAGGGCTGAAAGTCCTACAGATGGGTTTCAAAATGAACCAAAAATCTCATGGAGGAAGAAGTAATGTAAAATTCTGTGAGAGTATTTTTCCAAAGTTGATAAAGTTGAAAATAGCAATTGAGTACTATGCTTGCACTTGAATGAGTAATCATAGCATGTAATATTTGACTTGATTTTAAAATGCCTAGACTCATAAAAACTCTACTCAGTCTGATCCATGAATTTTCCTTTCTTTGCTTCCAGAAGCAAAACAACACCTGTGCATTTTCAACAGAGAGGAGAAAAAGCAATTTCCCATCCAATGCATTTAAAGATATGTGAATACAAAGAAGGAAAAAAAGGCACGTGGTTACTGTGGAGTAATAAGACAAAAAGAGGAGTCATAGACAAAGGATCGCAGGAGCTCTACTTTTATGAAAAAAGCAAAACAACAATAGAAAACACATAAAAGAATCTCAGCTTCTATCAGCCAGAAAGAAACCTAGATTACAAGAAAAATATAAACAGTTTTTCTCACAGCTTCTCAAATGAAGGCTATAAGGCTTTGAGGATTCCTCAGTGATCAGAAGATTATATATCATTTCAAATAATTTTCATTTACCTCTTCATTTTTGTGGGGTTCATTTTTTTCAATTGTAAAAATTATTTTTTTTTTCTTATTACTGTATTCCTCAAGCTCCTGTTTTGTGAACACATAAAGGATCTACCTAAATGGAAATACTATTCACAGTTCTGTAGCTGGGCAGGGCACTTTTTCTTCTGCCCCAATTTATCTGTCTTCTTTCTGGTTTATTGTTTTTTAAGGAGAATGTGTTTTGTCACATTCATGAATTGCAGATCAGTTTCTCATGAACTGCAAGACTGATAGCAGCAGTTTTTCTTCTCAGCAGTCTATAATTCCACTTCTTTCTTTTTGTTTGTCTTTTATGTTTCCCCCTTATCTTTTTCTTTCTCCCCATAGATGGGCAAAGCTACCTGGAATACTAGGTGGCAATTACATCCTGCAGATGATTTCTGTAAATCGGTCTACTTTTCAAGCACTTATAAGCAAAATTATTTTAGCTGAGAGAACAGCACCCTAAGAAAAGGAAGCAGAAATGTATGCTTCATTTACATGGTTATGTACACAGGCTCCAGATTAGGAAGTGTCAATAGTATTTACATTTGTTGGGTAATGTTCATCGGCTTTATTCCTTAAAAGTATTTTTTAACATTCTCATTATTTCAAACCACATTTTCTAGCTAGATTTTTTTTTGTTTGTTTCTTTTCATTTTTATTTTTTTTTTTTTCCTCTAGTTGTCCTCTGCATGTTTGATATGCATTTATGTTCTCCTGACAGGCAGGGTACGCAACAAAACAATACACTAGCTGTATAATATGCACAGTTTATTAAACAAGCACACTAAAGTAAATAAGCACACTAAAGCAAACAAACACATCAACATGAACTGGGTATATAACTATATATACAGTAAATAAATACAATAAAGCAAATCATGTATAAGTAAAGTACAGACAAAAATTAGCAATATATCAAATCATTACTGCAGAGAGAGAACAGAGATTAAGAAGAAATACATCACCAATTACTACTGAATCATCATCCAGGCCCACACTTCAAGGGTGGCAGCCCCATTACAGCTGATGGTCGGAGTCTCAGGTAATTGGGAAAGTTCCTATGCAGTGCGTCTACCCATAACTGAGGCTTCAGATTCGGCTACAAGAGTATCCTACTTTTGTACCCTCAACAAAACAACTGACTTTATGCCAGTTCTCTAATTGTTTACTTGTGAGGCCATGCAGTTTCTCATGATCTCACTGTTGTCTATGCTGAGAGTGTTGGCCAGGTGCCCAGGCATGGCCCAGTATGAAGGTCTGCACCATTATGTTTTCCTGCCTCTTTGTGACAAACATTCACAATGAACATAAACATACTCTACCAAATACACTTGGTATTAGTTGCGTCTTTCATGGGAAGGAACCAACTCTTAGCTAGGTTTCCATCCGTTACAATTTAATTAACTTTCTAATTTTTTAGCTGCAATAAAATATTATAGGCAGATTTTTAGAAATGCTCGATATAAGTTAGTAATTGATAAATCTTAGAAAGATTGCACAAAAGTGACCATTTTGGGAAATCACAGTATTTAGAATGCTACTGTGTGTTTTATCCAAAAGTTGTATTACAAACTAATACAATCATCACTTTATGGATCATGGAATCATAGAATCAGAGAATATTTTGGGTTGGAAATGACCTCTAAATTCTAAATACCGTACCGGGCAGAGAGATCTTCTCTTAGATGAAGTTGCTCAAAGCGTCATCCAACCTGGCCTTGAACACTTCCAGTGATGGGACACCCACTGCATCCTGGATGGTGTCACTTTCCTAAAACACATCGACTGCACCACTCAACTTGATGTCATCTCAAAACTTGCTGAGAGTGTACTCCTTCTTACTATCTATGTCACTGATGAAGATATGAAATTGTATTCGTCCCAGTATGGACCCTTGAGGGACACCACTCATTGCTAGTTTCTACTTGGACACTGAGCTGATGACTATGACTCTTTGGACATGAACATCCAGCCAATTCCTTATCCATCTAGAATTCCATCCATCAAACCTGAATCTTTTCAATTTAGCAACAAAAATTTTGCTGGGGAACATATCAAATGTTTTACCGAAGTCGAGAGAGATGACATCCATAGCTCTTTCCTTGTCCACTGATCTAATCACTCTATCATAGAAGACCACTAGATTAGCCAGCTGATTCCTTCAAGACCCTGGGATGCATCTCATCAGGTCACATGGATTTGCATATGTTCAGGTTTCTCAGGTGGTCTCAAACCTGATCTTCTTCCACAAAGAGGGTGACTTCATTTCCCTCGTTCCTGCCTTGATGTTCAGGAGTTTGAGAGATGTTGCAAGAGAGATTGCCATTTAAAAATGGGGCAAAAAGATGTTAACGAGTACCTCAGCCTTCTCCATGTTTTTTGTCACCAGTTCTCCTGTCTTTTTTTATCAGGACAGGTACATTTTCTTTAATCTTCCTTTTCTGTCCAATGTATGTATAAAAGTCCTTGTTATTATTCTTTGCATCCCTTGACAAATTCATCTCCAACTGTGCCATATTTTTGCTGATCTCATCCATACACATCTGGGCAGCGTCCCAGTATTCTTCTCAGAAAACCTATCCTTGGTTCCACTGCCTGTGCATTTCCTCCTTATACTTTAGTTTGACCAGGAGGTCCTTACTCAGCCATGCTGATCTCTTGCCTTCCTCTCCTGATTTCATACATGGGTATTGAGATCTCTTGTGCTCTGAGAAAAATATGCTCAAAGACAAAGCTTGTTAATTTTAGTGGAAATTAAAGATGCTCAGCATTTTGAATTATGCACATGTACAGCCTATCTCTGCTACAGAATAAGAACTGGAGTGTATTCGTGCATAACGAAAAAATCAATGAGGAGGCAATTAACAATTGTTTGAATTATACCTGCATCACTGAAGAAAGAGGCAGGAAATTTTAAAAAAGGACCTAGAGAGCACCAAAAAAATCTTACTACTACGGCTACCTTGGTGCGTGAAACAGCAAAAATACCTGCAACCAGTAACACAGATAATGTAGATCAAATATTGGAAAAGTATAATAAAATAGGAAATTCATGAATTCTCAGTATAAAGAGAGGATCTATTTGCTTTATCAGCCCCCTATGTAAAAATGTGATGACCTGACAGAAAAAGGGGAAACAATGTTCATGCAAGGACTTTTCCTAGTAAGACTTCGCTCTCATGCCATTTTCTTTCCTGTGATGCTGCCCAGCCTTGATGCAGTTGTGCCTATAAGCATGACGACAGCTTGGATGCTGTATGTGACCTCCTTCATGGAGAGGCTCTTCTGTCACCACTGTTATTTGCAGATATGTGCATTCTGAAGAATGTGTGACTTGCCTGTGATCTGTGGCTTTTTCGGTTGACCTAGTCAGGTAAGCATCTTTTTTCTCTTTTCTTTCCTTCTCTTTTTTTCCTCTTTTTTGAGGTAAAGGAATTTGTACATAATCCTCAGCAGCTGTTCTCAACCACCTGTGTTGTCCCTACTCAGAGGTTAAGCAGTGGAGGATTTTTTCTGCAAATTCTCTGAACTGAAGTTATTTGGAAAGAATTTATCAAACCTTCATTTCTTAAGACAGAAAAATACACATAAACAACAGTTTCAATGAACTCATATGAACTGAAGTGCCCCACGGGGTAGAAATATGTAGAAAAATTTCTCAGGCTTAGTTCTAGGAGATTTTTTGCTTTAAGTTGTATTTGTTTTTTTATAATATGTATTAGGTACTCTTACTGCTGGCCTAGGTCCATAAACCAGTTGCAGTATATTTATTTTAAACATCATTAAAAGTGGTGTAGCTTAATGATGATGAAGACTTTATTTCTGGGTCTTTACATTGGAAAGAGGTATCAAATAGTTTATCCATATGTAAAATAAGAATTAGATTATAACACTATATAAGAAGTTTTTATAGCTAGATTCAATTTAATAGAACAGAAAACAGATTTTTCAGTCTAGTCCATTCTGTCCAAAACCTGAAAATCATATCTGTAGACTTAAAGATGCAATTTGCAGATACAAATTTTGAACCCAATTTTTGAGAGTTAGTTTTCTTAAGGGTTCCATATTGTTTCTAAAGCAGGTTGATTACTTTAATTTTGTACTTCTATAACTTTCCTTTAAAGCACTTCTATAGCTTTCCTTTAAAGCACACTTAAGGTAATAAAGTGGACTTCTGCTTTCTCCTGTGCATTCATCCACCATCTTGTCCCCTAGGCGTTACTACTATGAAGTGTTTTTGTAATTTTCACAGCCATTGGTCATATATGCTGTCTTAAATAACTTATTAACATTGACAGACTTTTCCACCTTGCAAGATCGTTAATGACTAAATTAGAACTTATTATGTGAAGTACAAATCTCTGAGGGATTCTTCTGATAATCTTCCTCCCCTGTGAAAACTGCTTTTGCCATGTGTTTTCTAGCTCTTAATGAGCAATTTTTTTTATCTATCTTAGTATCCTTCTCCACAGTCATCTTCTCTTTAAGAGCCTTTGGTAGAACACATTGTTCAATGCCTTTTCAAAGTCAAGGTGCACTGTACCAGCCTGCTTGCTCGAGTTCGAAGGCATGCTGACTTCTTCAGAGAACTGTGTATTTGTGAGAAGTGCTATTATTTAGCAAAAGCTATGTTGCTTTTCCTAATTGTTCATATTTATGAACCATAATGGTTGATATTTATTCAGGTGTGCATTAATTCTATTTTTCAGCCAGTTTCAACTGATTAACCTGCTGGACACATTGAGATACTGGTCAGTCTTTGAATTACCTTGCAGCCTTCTGTAATAATTGCTGTCATGTATGTTGTTCCTCTGCCTTCACACTGTTTCTGAGAGAGAGATTTGTGATTTACTTGTTTTATCTTCAAGTCTCCTTAGAGCCAAAAGATGAATATCAAACAGTCTTGAAATTTGTCACTCTTAATTTTATCTATTACTTCAATAACTTCTGCTGACAGTTGGACACATCCTTTGATGTGTCTATAGCTTAAAAAACAGGTTCATCTCAGAAATTTCCGTGGACTTGTCCATGTTAAGCAGGGACATAAACAAGTAATTTTTGTTCTCATTGCCTCTGTATGCTCTTTTCATGCTTTGACTCATTTCCTTACGCTACAGACTCCCTAGAAGGTTTCTTCCTTAACTGTTTGAAAATAGGTTTATTCTTTGGCTTTGTGGGAAGTGCAGGTAGTTTCTCACACCCCCCCTTTTTTTTTTTGGTGCTGCCATTTCGAGTTTTTACAGATAACTGACTTCTTAGTGATTCTTATTCCTTCTAGTGCCCAAATTTAAGGTTTTTAAGGATTTCCCATTCTAATGGTACCCCCTAGCCTGCTGGATTTTCTCAAGTCTTTGCTGCTTGGTTGTATTCCTTTACTTTGAGAAGCCATATGGTGGTATTAGATAGTCACAATGCCACTGGGAATGATTAATCTCTTTAACCTTTTTCTAAAAACATTTCTCATTTATGTGTGATTTCCTTTTTTTAAAAATCAATCAGCAGTAGACCTTTTGATTTAATGGCTTCAGGATTTTGGAATCCAAATATCCTACGTTTATTCATTACACAGTGACTTCCAATAATATCACTTGAAGCAATTTCTGCATGTTAGTATGGTTCAAACCTAAAAAACTGTCATTGTCACTGTCTAGATATGTGATCTCAAAATCATACACAGATGTGATATTCACCCAGGCTAGCAGGGATTACTTTACTCTTTTGCCTGTTGCATTTCCTTTCAGGTTCCAAGCTCTTCTTTAGTATCAGGAAGTCACTGTCAACATCTTTGACAGGTGAGGTAATACACTTCCAAGAGGGTTTTTTTTTTGTTTGTTTTGTTGTTTTTTTTTGTTTGGGTTTTTTGTTTGTTTGTTTTATTTTTTATTTTTCTTATATGTTATGTTAAACCTAAAAGCTGGCACCATGCAGTGATCTTTTGGGGGACAATGAATGTAGACAATCACATCTATCCTTCTGAGTGTGGATTCAGTTGACTACTGGCTGCTATTAAAATCTAGCTTGATGGTGTTGTAACTTGTCTTTGAACTCTCTTGTCTATGGAGTTTACATGACATCTGGCTGAACACCACTGGTCAAAAATTTAATGTCAACCAGCAACAGATTAAAAGGGATTGTACTATCTACCACTCTTCTACAACTATGAAATTTTTTAACACCTCCACAATACCAAGTTGATTTGAGTACTTAAAAAAAACAAGCCAAACAAAAAAATCCCCTCCAAACTGAAGACAGATAGATTTAAGCAGATCTCCAATGAAGTTGCAAATATGATAATGTGTCCTTGTACCCAGATTATACTTGGACCAGGGAGTAAAAGTCTTTAAAATAAAAATAATAAATTTTAACATTATAGAATCATAGAATCGTTTATGTTGGAAAAGAATTTAAGATCACCAAGCCAACCAATGTTAGGCTATATGGCTGAAGTATACTAAAATTGTGATTTCTAATTCTGAAAATAAGCAAGGGTATTGCAAATTTGAATTTGACTTCAGTTATGACCACTATATTGGAGTTGGTATGCCTGAATTTATGAGTTGAAGTAAGAGCAGGTGGTAAAATAAAAGGAAAGTAGATCATTATGAACAGTTTTGTTTACTCCAAATGTCTATTAACACATATCAAGGTCTAAACATTCACTGTAGTAAGAGAACTCCCTCATGTTACTGTAATACTTACGACTTGTGCAGTTTGTGTATCTTCCCATTTTCGTAGTATCCATGCTCTGATACCTTTCTAAAAAGTGGGTTGTGACTTTATGAAACACAGAGAGATACATGGTATAACCATGTCAAGCTCTTTCGAGTTAAAATTATTCTGATGCTACTCTGTGCTTTTCTTCGATAAATCTATGTTTAGTTTCCTGTTTAGTCCTGTTTAGTTTCACTGGTACTTTCAAAGCATTCCGATAATCCTTACACCTTTTTTTATACAGCAGAAGGTAGTGTGACCACACATATTCTAGGAAACTCTTCCAGACACCTTTTAAAGTAAATATAATTCAGTCCTACATGTTAGTACTGGTTGTCTGTAATCCAAAGGAAGTTACAGTAACTTCATTAATTTGAGAATATGTTCAGACACTCACTTGGATGACACTGAAAGTTTCTGACTTAATGAACAAAGTAATGCACAAAGACATTATTCATACATCTGTAGGAAGAAAGGGATTATTCAGTTGCTTTAAAACGTTTACCACACATAAATCAGTGTCTTTCCTTCATCTTTCATGTAAAATTGCACTTAAATCTGAGGTTTTCTTTTGTTCAGGGGAAACCTGTTTTTTTTTTTTTTATTTTGCTGTCATCCATTTAAGTCCATCTCCTCTTTAATAACAAAAGTACTAAAACAAACCTATCAAAACAAACAAGAAGTGAAACAACCTGGGAATAAGGAGTGTCTAGCTTTTGTACCATTTTACAGGAAATGTCCTCAGTGGCTTAAGCCTCAAGTTTCCAGTTTATCAAAACTAGTTGTGTTTACTAATTTAGGCCCCTGCAAAACTTCCATCTCCCCCTCGTCCCTTACTTTTAGCTGTGCAGTGCACAAGTACACAATATTGACATTTGTTATCTTCCTCTTAAAGAATTAATAAATTTATTGTTGTTCAGAGTGAACACTTTTTCTTTTTTGCTCTTCCAGCTGCTTTTTTCTTCATTCACTGTTTTCAGATGAATAATCTTTCAGCTTTTCTTTCCTTGAAGTTTACAGGGAATTTACAATTCCCAAAGGAGAGCTGTTAGAACAGTAGCAGTTACCCTGTTACAATCCATTTCTTCCTAACTTTTAAGGTAAACATTTTGTACCTGAGTTATCTCTTTTTCTTTTTTTTTCTTTCTTCTCTTTAGATTTCACCACTTGATGCTGATTGCTTCAGGGCCCAGAGGAAGTCAAGCTACTTTGTGCAAGATGAACTCCCTGGCAGTTTCTCTAGCTTTGTTCTTAAAGTGAAGAAAATCGTGGCAAAGATGGGGCACTGCACTGACAGACACAGCCCCTCTGGAGTTGTGAAGCCACAGTGCCTCAGCAGAGAGCTGCAAACGCCTTCATCAGCGGTTGCAAATGCATGTGTATACTCCAGGCTATAATTAGAAGAATAAAGTAGAGTTGCAGCAATTCACGTAATCTCCATAGGCATTTCATGAGCGCTATGCTTATTACTATTTCTTAATATTTTTTCACTGAGCCAGCTACTCTTGTAGCAGAACAACACAAAAGATTTTGATGGAAGTGGCTATGAATATAGAAATCTACTGCAAAGGCAAGCAAGATCTTTTTCTTCTTTTGAATTATGTTTTATTTTCTTCCCCTTTTCCTCTAAAGCATCAGATAGTGGCCAACTATGAATGCAGGAAACTCCAGAGAAGGCAGCATCAGCATATAGATGGCATTCAGGAAATCCAGTGGCTGAAAAATAGTTGTGCTGTTCTTGTTCTCATCCTGCCCTGGAAAGAACCTGAGTCGGATGGACATGACAAGTTATTAAATAAGCTGTAGAAGGTATGTAATAAGTTCTAAGATTTCTGTTCCACAACACTCACGGACTTCTCATTCATGGTAATCTAGGCCCTCCAGTACAGCTTTGACCAGCACGACAGATCTGGGGGAGCAGGACACCAGTCTAACTTTTCAACATATCCAAGTCTGCTGTCAGCCTAACGACTGGGCATAGTGGTTCCACCTGGGACTCAGTCTTTTTCACAGTGTCAGTCTTCTATGTATACAGTTCCCCTTGCTTCCCCAGAGACTACTGTTTTCACTGTATATTGAATTCTAAATAGATTAGATAAGCTGCTAATCATGTAGCCCAAGTGAATTTCTTTGAGTTTCGCTATATTGAAGGCCAGTTAACATTTTCTACGTGGATTTCTATCACACTCTGGTCTCCTGCCCTCAGATATGTTAAAAAGTGTGTGAATTTGACAACAGCAAGATAAGAAGTTAATTTATATTTTTTTCTTTTCCAGTGTATACTGCTTTGGTGTAGTCAGTCAGAGCTGTGAAGATATAGTCAAGATCTTGTTTACCTGAGCAGTACTGTTAGGCAGGTTTTATCCCATGAAACACTGCCCAACACCAGTTGCTGGATTTGGAGTGAGGAAGGACTTTGGTTCCAGGTCAGGCTGGGCTTTGGGCTTTTCTACATGTTCCTCTGCAGCACTGAGCTGCAGTTGTTGCTTAAGAACAGCATTGAAGCCTACGTTTCTCTAAACACTTTCTGCTGGAGCATCAGACAAGAGTGTCCTCTTGTTTTCCCTCCTCCTAACACAACCTCTGGAAACCTCTTTGGTTTGTGTCATAGTTGTCTGCACTGCTTAAACTAGGGAAAGAGCTGTGATTTTTTTTCATATTTTTGAAACATGTTGAGGTTAAATTATGCCAAAGAGCTAAAGGATATGGGGCAGAAAGATGCAGTATCCTGGGTAGGAAAGTTTGACCTGTAGTTCAGGAAAGCATACTAATTCCTCAGTATGCTTATTTGTTTATCCAACCAAAAATAGTTAACTGGGAAACAAATGGCTTTTGCAGAGATGACAGCTCCTCTGATGGTAAAATATGGCAAATAACCCTGGTAAAAAATCAATATGACCAAGCTATTAAATCCCAAACCGTATTTCTTTCTTTTTTTTTTTTTTTATTGAAGCCTTCTCCCTTGACTATACTGTCCCTTAAAATATCACTGTAATACAGGAAAAATATGTTTTTTTCTATACTATTGATTGTGCTCTGCATGAGTATAAATGGTGTCACCAGATGGAAGGCAGATCAATAGGTCAGAACTTACTGATGATATAAAAATTCCTTCAGGTTTCAAGATAAATACATCAAGTCTTTAAACTATGGTTATAAAAACCTGCCCATTTTCTTTTTACAAGTTGTCTTAAAGAACTAGAAAACAGTTACTTACCTGGAAGTGTATTCTGCTGTGGCAGTTTTATTGTCTTCTTTCTGGCATGTGGTGGAAAGGGTATATATTTTCAGCATGGAATGGTTTAAGATATGAAAACACTAAGCTCTGAATAGCCCTTCATCTAAAAGAAAATCTCACATCCAAGGTCTTTAAAGAGAAACAAAACACTGAGATGCCATGGGAGCAAATGGATGCATACAAGCAAGATATGAAATATATACATATATATATATAAAAAAAAGACACAATGCCCTCTCCATCCCTGTCATGAAAAATGGCTGTACCTCAAATTGCCGTCTTGTCTCTTATTTACACTTAGCAGAAAACTCATTCAAAAACTCTAGCTGAACTGAATTAAATGCAAGAACACATGTTATAGCTCTGTCATCAGGAAAGCCAGTGTAATGATGGATATTAAGGACTGCCTTTAGACATAAGGTGAGCTGAGCTGCACTGCATCATTTTTAGATTTTGTTCAAAGAGGATCATTATGGTGCAATAAGACTTCTCCATTGATGTAAAAAAACTTTGGTCAGTATTCCGTCTTGCTGCTTGTTATGCGACAGACTACCACAAGGTGATAAAGACAGAACATTTGAATTCTACATTATTCTAGGGTACAGCTGAAATGTCACTATACCAGGCTCTTCATCAGGGGACAATTTTCTTTTGAACTAATAAAAAGATGAAAAAAAAAATCACAAAGAAAATAAATGAGAATGACCAAAGTTATTTTAACTAAATGGAGAACCTGATTAACTAAAATAGTATTTTTCTCCCTGTAACTACTGGCCTCACAGCTCAGCTCTTCTGTGCTTGACAATTGCAAGACAAGACAAAACAGGTCATAAAACTCAAGCATATATGACTTCTACCTATGACAATAGAAGCCTTTCTATAAGCATAAAAAAGAACAAGATCTGACCTTTTTATAGCTTATGGGCATGATACTGAAAAATATCAGCTAAAAATTCAAGTATCATTACTCAGTATTTAATCAAAAACCTATAGTTCAAGGTTAAGCTGCAGTGATGTTGGCCCAAATTGCACCCAAATTGTCATGTTATTGCCAGCAATGGAGTCTGCATCACCTCAGCTTAGCTTCAGATTTCCAGCCGTGGCTTCTTTTCCCTGACTAAAACAAATACTAGAAAAATCTATACTTGGGTGAGTTGTCACAGGTCTTTCTTTTCATATAGTAAATAATTCAATCGAACTAAGCATTTGGAAATTTCCAGAATTTTTTGTTTTTGTTGAATGCTGCATACCTTATAAACTTGACAATTTCACTAGAATAGGTTGTTTTTAAAAACAAATGTTCTTCTGCTTCTAGGCAAGTGCCAAGCTTTTTACTGAAAGTAACAATTGGAATGCAGCAAATATGAATTTTAAAGTTTGAAGTTATTGAAGCAAGCCACTTCAGAATATGAATAAATATTCATTTTAGGAGCATAGTTTACTGTAATGGATTTTTGTACTCTCTTAAATGACCAAAAAGTCACTGCTTTACCTAGTGTACTTCAGAATCAAGTATTTGCTCGATTCTCAAAAGGTGAGAAGTATTTTAAAATACTTATGAGTGACTTGTAATTGAAAAACAACAAAGCTGGTGGAGGGTCTAGAGCACAAATCCTATAAGTAGGGAATTGGGTTGTTTAGCGTGGAGAAAGGGAGGCTCAGGGGAGACCTTAGGGCTCTCTTCAACTACTTGAAAGGAGGTTGTAGTGAGGTGGGTGTTGGTATCTTTTCCCAAGTAACAAGGACAAGAAGAAATGGCCTCAAGCTGTGCCAGGGAGGTTTAGATTGTATATTAAAATTTATTCAGTGAAAGGATTGAGAAGCGTTGGAACAGGCTTCCCAGGGAGGTGGTGGAGTCACCACCCCTGGAGGTATTTAGAAGATGTGTAGATGTGGTGCTTAGGGACATGGTTTTGTGGTGGGCATCTCAGTGTTGGTTTTGTGGCTGGATTTGATCATCCTAAAGATCTTTTCTAACCTAAACAATTCCATAATTATATGATTGTCCTTTGAGAGCTTTCCTGTAAGAGTTCAGTTCTTTTGGATTGAACTCTAACTGTACAGCTCATATGGGCTCATCATGTTCCCAGCTCAGTTAATAGGTGTTTACAGACCTCTGTGAAGGCAAGCATAAATGAATATTGAAATTTTTGTTTTGTCTTGCCTTTTGTTTTTTCCAGCTATAAGTGGTTGGTAGGACATATTCAACAATAATGATCATTAAACAGATGTTAGGAATGAGTGACATGCAGCAATTTTACAAGTAGTCAGACAAGAATAACATTTATAACCATTACATATATTCAAACAGCCTTAGGAGTATAGTACTGTAATTATGGAGCTTTCTTAGCAACTCAGAAAGTCTACTGGGTGTTATAATAACGTGAGTTTATTTTTATTCTGGTTTCCTCAGAAGAAAAGTTTTATGCAATCATGTTGTCTGTGTTCATTTACCTGTGTGTCAGTCAGTCAATCTCACCAACTTTTGAACCTGGTACCCAATTTCAACCAAATTTGAAAGTGCAGCTGAGGACTCAAAGCTATTAAGCTCCCACAGGCTTCATGAAAATAAACTATTGCTTAGAAGTTGGAGGTTCAAATTAGTGTTCCCTTGAGTGAAAAATCACATTCTCAGCACAAGACCCTGACAACTGACCAGTTAACATGCTCATACAAATAAACCGTATAGTCTGCTGCAGCACTTGTTGGCCAGATCAAATTGTTTCACTGAGAGAAAAAGAACACAGAGCCATCTGACACCAAGCTACAAAACCTTGCCCCCCTCAGAACCAAAAGTGTCTGCTTCATTTCCTTTATACTTTCTCTTATTCTAACACAGAATTCCTACTGCTTTCCTTGGACATTTGTTTTATGGATTGATACTATGTTATTGGTGAGTTTGCAGCAGTATTTTGTCTCATTTAAAACTTTAAAAATACTGCTTTTTGCAGTGAGCTTTTTATTAACTAATTCTCACAGCATCCTTATGAAATAGCTACACGCTATTATCTATGTATGTTTCTCAGAAACTGCATTGCAGTTCAACATCAAGTTGAATCTATGCTGAGAAGCAAAGTTAGACCAATGTTCTGATCTTTGTCAAAAGAAAAAAAGAAAAAGAAAAACCCCAAACCACTTCACAAACTTACTATCCCCCCCCCCCCCCAGCTATGCTTGGTGATTCTAGTATGTCATTTACATCAGTATTTTCTATGTATTTAAATAAATTTAGCAGTTGTGTTTTTTTTTTCCCCATAGTAAAACTTGGTCAACAATTACAACTCATGGAATTTTCGTCCTTGCTCATTTGTTGCAGATTTATTTGTTATGTAACTGCAGTATCATTGTTGTTGTGTGAGATCATCATAGCTATAAGGGAGTGAAGAAGTCAGAGAAATGGTTGGAGACTGTTATTAATTAACTGTACTGCTAGCCATAATCTGACAATGCTGTGTCTGATATTTGACAGTGTGAAATAATCCATAAGAAAAACGCTGGGAAAAACTGGCACATGGTAGAAGCACCTTTGGTCATTTGGTCCTGAAGAGTCAGTTTACAAACTTTTCTGCTTTAAAATCCTCCTTAGAGTTGAACTACAGAAGTACTCACCAACATACCTAAGCATCAAATTCGCTTCCATTTTCAATTTGAAACTTCCTCCCAGTGATATTTTGTGGCAAGGATTTAAGTGAATGACACATAGTAGTTCGAGATGGACTGCCCTTTCTCATCTCCTAAAAGAAATGGCAAAGGGATTTACCATTTTCTGCTTTTTCTTCTCTTTTGTTTGATACTGTAATGCTTTTTATTCTTCACTGAAATAGACATATTTCAGAAAAGCTTCTTTTGTGCTTTTTCACTACTTCTTCTGAGTCATATTGACTCTTACTGAGATTACTCATGTGCTGCTTCCTTTCTCAATTTAGATGATGAGGACTGAGGTCTGTTCTTAAGCTGCGCTGCACAACTGGTACACAGATCTTTTTCCTGAATAGCTGTGCCTGAGCAGTACGCACACATAGCAGCCTGCGCCCTGCAGTTTGCACACACAGTTCATATTAACCCTTGCAGTATGCACTGCTTTGTAATTGTTAACTATCAAATACTGCACAATTTCTTCTATTTACCCACTGTTCTGAAAACCTTTCCAAGGTTTTTTTTTTGGGCCTACTGCTGCAGGCCCAAAACCTTTTTAGTCATTTGAGATTTGACTTTGCTGTATTCTAAATCATTGATTATTGCTCTGAGTTCTTGTGCTGGCTTGAAAACTTGTGCCTCTCCACAGATAGAAAGTATTATAAACATTTAACATTTCTTTTTGGAGACTCATAGCCATTGCCTCTGTAGCCTTTACTCCTGTTCAGCTGTGCCTTGATGGGAGCAGTGGGAGTACCCGGAAAGTCCTGTTCCTGCATGCCTAGGCTTTATGACCTTGTAATTTTCTTTGAAGTACAAGGATGTGGTGTGAGCTGTTCTTTCGCCTACTGTGCTTAATCACAATTCAATTATTTGAGTTTATATTGATAAAACTTGAGCTAAGTTTCCATAGCAACCATAATGATCAGAACATTGTAATGTAGTATACAAACACTGTTAGTTTGGTAACTTAAAATATGACAAAGCCAAGAAAAGAGCATAGAATCAGTAGCTTAAATTCACCAATTTAGAATTAGATATGTCTTGCTGATCTGCAAGATCTATCCTCAGAAATTCTTCATCCCTTTAATAAATATCTGCGGTTTTTACGCTGTCACATCCTTTCGTCTCTAAATAATAACATTACCTTACATTTACCTCCCTGAATTTGATATCTTCTCTGAGATCCACAGCCAATAACATACAAAGAAATAACAGTTTTCCTATCTACTCAATTACCACCAAGGAAAAGGCAGGAAAATAATGCAAGAGGGTAATTACTGTATCTGAAAACAGAGCAACACAGGATCCTATATGCAATGTAGGAACCTATATGACAATAATTATCGCAAATGTTAAGTGACTACATTAACATCAATTTTATAAATATTAAAACTAATGTTTTTAAGATTTGATCATCATTTGCTCTTGTTATCTCAGTCTTCCATGCTGGTGGCTTTGACTGGAGGAAGTTGGGATAGACATAGCTACTCATTTAATTTTAGGATGCCAGCTTTTCTGTTAGTTGCCCTTTTCAACCCATCTTAGTTAAAAGACAGAAAGAAATTTGTGCTTTTTTTTTTAGCATAAATACAGTCAAGAGAAATGACATTCAGAGTTTTATGTTTAAATCTTTCTGTGTCAATTGGAATTTCTCCCATGTTGCTCTTCTCTCTCCATGCTCTCTGTATTCATATTTCTTAATATATGTCCTTTTATAAACAACAAATCCTACATTTACACATAGACTTTTTACTACCAATATTTTGCTATGCTCCTTAGAAAGTTTTATTTGCTTTGAACATAAACATCTATAAAAAGCACCTGGCACCTCCTTCAAATTTTCTGTGGATGGTCAAGTTGAAAAGTTGTGAATTAAGATGCAATTAATAATAAACTTACACCTTTCACTGTTTTTTTCTTCATTATAATTACAACTACATTATTAATTATAAGTTGTAAAAGGTCTGAACTTTCTATTTGAAAGATTGGAGGTTTCCTTAAAACTAATTAACACTTAATTTTTGGAAGAAGATTGTTCCCTCTGCTGTCCTTTCCTTTCTTAGCTTTTTCAGGAATGATTCATGTGACTGTTATTTCTGATGGCAAAACAAGGAATCTCTCAGGGTTCTTAGCACAAAACTTGTGGGTTCTGAGAGATTATCTAGTGTCACCATTCTGCAGATTAGGCTTCATAGATACATTTGCTCAGAACTGCCTTAATTTATCAAAGACTAGAAAGAAAAATGTAGAAACTTACAGACTGACATCTTTGCCTCTGTCTTCACTTCTTGCCTCGGTCTTCACTGGCAAAGTCTCTGACCACACCACCCAGGTCTTGGAAGGCAGACACAGGGACTGTGACAATGAAGACCTTGTGCCCGCTGTAGGAGAAGATCTGGTTCAAGACCATCTTAAAAATCTGAATGTGCACAAGTCCATGGGTCCTGATGAGATCCATCCACGGGTCCTGAAGGAGCTGGCGAAAGCAGTTGCTAAGCCACTGTCCATCATATTTGAGAAATCATGGCAGTCAGGTGAAGTTCCCAACAGCTGGAAAAAAGGAACTATAACCCCCATTTTCAAGAAGGGGAAAATGGATGACCAAGGGAATTACAGACCAGTCAGTGTCACCTCTGTGCCTGGCAAAATCTTGGAGCAGGTTCTCCTGGAAGGCATGCTAAGGCACATGAAAAACAACAAGGTGCTTGGCGACAGCCAGCATGGCTTCACTAAGGGGAAATCCTGCATGACCAATCTGGTGGCCTTCTATGATGGGGCTACAGAACTGATGGACAGGGGTAGAGCAGTTGACGCCATCTACCTGGACTTGTGCAAAGCATTCAACACTGTCCCACATGACATCCTTGTCTCTAAATTGGAGAGACATCAATTTGATGGATGGACCACTCGGTGGATAAAGAACTGGCTGGATGGCCGCATGCAAAATATCGTGATCAATGGCTCAATGTTCATCTGAAGACCAGTAACGAGTGGTGTCCCTCAGGGATCAGTGTTGGGAAGGTCTTGTTCAATATTTTTGTCGCTGACATGGACAGTGGGATTGAGTGTGCCCTCAGCAAGTTTGCCGATGACACCAAGCTGTGTGGTTTGGTTGATAAGCTGGAGGGAAGGAATGCCATCCAGAGGGACCTTGACATGCTTGTGAGGTGGGCTGATGCCAACCTTATGAGGTTTAACCATGCCAAGTGCAAGGTTCTACACCTGGGTTGGAGCAATCCCAGGCACAGCTACAGTTTGAACAGAGAAGAGACTCAGAGCAGCCCTGCGGAGAAGGACTTGGGGGTGTTGGTCGGTGAGAAAATGAACATAAGCTGGCCCAGAAAGGCAACCGTATCCTGGGCTGTATCAAAAGGAGCAGGTCGAAGGAGGTGATCGTGCCCCTCTACTCTGCTCTTGTGAGACCTCACTTGGAGTATTGTTTGCAATTCCGGTGTCCTCAACATAAAAAGGACATGGAACTGTTGGATCAAGTCCAGAGGAGGGCCAGGAGGATGATCAGGGGACTGGAGCACTTCCTGTATGAAGATAGGCTGAGGAAGTTGGAGCTGTTCAGCCTGGAGAAGAGAAGGCTGAGTGGAGACCTCATAGCAGCCTTCCAGTATCTGAAGGGGGCCTATAGGGATGCTGGGGAGGGACTCTTCATTAGAGACTGTAGTGATAGGACAAGGGGTAACGGGTTAAAACTTAAACAGGGGAAGTTTTGATTGGTTGTAGGGAGGAAATTCTTTCCTGTAAGGGTGGTGAGGCACTGGAATGTGTTGCCCAGGGAGGTTGTGAATGCTCCATCCCTGGCAGTGTTCAAGACCAGGTTGGACGAGGCCTTGGGTGATATGGTTTAGCGTGAGGTGTCCCTGCCCATGTCAGGGGTTTGGAACTAGATGATCTTAACCTGAACTATTCTATGATTCTATGATCATAAAACTTAATAGAGAATTCAAAAGAGTTGACAAAATCATTAAAGGGATTAGAACAGATGAATTATGAAAAAATTGAAGAAATTAATTCAGTATATTCATAGTGGAAAAAAAGTTCTATTCTAGTTGTCTAATACTTTGGAAAACTTAATGACAATAGTTTTGAAAAATCTACTGACAATCTACTGGAAAAGAATTGGAATGCTAATTGGCAAGAGTATGCTGCCTAAAAAAAGTTGAGGCATCAAGCTTTTTTTCTTTTTTTCTGAAGTAACCTTTTTCATGACTCGTTGTTCCGTGTGATGCAGAGAAAGTACTCTCTAGATCTTCTAATATTCCCTTGTTACAGTTTTCCTAGAAACCTAGAGGAGAGGTTCAGCTGGGGTAATATCTTGACTCCACCATGGTACATGTGTGCTTTACACCATTCTAAATCATTTTGATTAGGAAAGATTAACTTCTGGAAAATATTTGCTTGTAGGAAAGTACTAAACAATACAAATGATCAGTAACAAAAGCAAGTATTTTGAAATGCTGCACCTCTACTCACAAACAATCCCCATTGAAGAGTTACGCTAGTTGAAAGTTGTCTTACGCTCACTTTAGTGAAAGAAAAATTTAACACATTCTCTAGACTTCTACTGGAAGAGGAAGATAAAATTGTATTTTGCAGTTCACTGAGACAGCCAAATAATACTTGAAAAAGATTTACATGTATATGTATTTAGTTTTCCAGCAGAAAAAGCAAAGTTGGCAAAACAGTCCTGGAAGAGCATCTGACACAGGTTTTTCCTTTGGAAAGATTACATAAATATGTTTCTTAAAAATAAGCTAAAAACAGAAAAAAAGCAATCTGTTCCTCAACAGGTAGCTAAACAAAACCAGCCAATAAATGATAAGCATAATTGAAGTTTTTATCTAACTCTAAGGGCTGATATTTGGGTATTTTGCACCTGTGTTCCAAGTAAAGAAAGTCTTTACAAAGGAAAGCTATGGAATTTGCATTTTACTTTCCTATAAGGCTTAAATTCTCTTCCATTCTAAAAAAAATGTTCTTGTTATGAGAGCCTAGAAACACGAGAAAGTACTGAAACAGAGTCATTATTACTGTGAACGATTACATTCTTATTCAGGCACCAATACTGAAAATATATGTACATCTTTTGGTCATGTAGTTAGATCAGTATTTGTAAAGGTTTCAGCTTTTACCTATGGTGGAGGTAGCACAATAGGTTTCAGTGCATTCTGCTTTATTATTTCATGCTGTTCTAAAGAAACTCTGTTAAAATAAAACAGATGCATAGGCACTTCAACTATTTTCTAAGCTTTTCATAATATATCTTAAGGAAATGTGTAGGGGTGAAAAAGTAAATGTAAAATAATAGGTGCAAATAAGTGTTTTCATGCATTAGCTGAATCTCTGTAATATTCTTCTCCAGTATACACAGCAAAGGCATCAACCGGTATTTGACAGCATTGTCTGTATGTTACATGCACTGTTTATGTTGTGTACTCACACATTTTAGCAGATGTATTCTGTGAAGATAAATGCAATATTATTTAAACTCTCAGTGTGCGTGGGATGGGAAAGGAAAAAGCCTTACAATGTTTATGCCATTAGTCTTTGAAGCACAGCTACAAGGAACTATAGAAAAACACGTGCAATATTAGCTAAAGTCGGTTTGCTTGGGCAGAAATTAAATAATTGATTGGAGAATTAGACCTTATTTCTGAACTTCATTAACTAATAAGCTGTTATCTATATCATACTGAGACTGAATGCCCCTGCTGAAAACTGAACACATTCCTCTTCTATTCAGGCAACTATAAAGGACTCTGTGGAAGAGGAACTTAGTATTAGCACTGAAGGACAGGGTATTATGTTTAAGAGAAATATTACTCACTTCAGAAACCCTGTCATGTCCCTGTCCCTGATGTTGCTACCCTTAGAACAGATTATTGCACTTTACCTTCACCTTTTTTGTTGTTTTGACATCTGACCTGAAGAAGGACAGTCATTCTCCACTGGCCTCAGGCTAGACATTGGCTACATTAGTCCTGCTTACCTTTAACTATGTCACTTAATTACTATAACTATAGACTGGTTTCAGAGCAGTCAGATTTAAAGAAGACAAGCTGCATTTGGCCATTACAGCGGAAAAACACGCACACAAATCAATTTTACCTTGTTGCTTGCTTTCATTAGTGGACAGATGAGACAATAACCTTTTAAAGTGTTTGCCTAGACTGTAGGTTAGGGGGCTGAAGCTTTTATAAATTTTAGAATTTGCAAAGTTTTATTTTCAACCCCCTTCCTTAAGACTAGTCCTTGTTTGCTTTAACTTCATCTTCGAATTTCTGGTTAAGGTATTTTAATGCATTTTTCCCCCCTAAAATTATTTGAAAAAGTTTGGTACTTTCCTACACTTTATTTGGTGTACAGTCATATATCTTCTGTAGTCACCCAGACCAACTTGACATTTGGAAAAATCTTTAGCAGACTATCAAGGGAGAAATTCTTCATGATGTTTCCTCTTAATACTTCCATTAGGAAGAAAAGGAGGAGACTTTATGGAGTATGAAATATTTGAGTTAATCTTCAAACCCATGAATCTGCTCAGTGCGTAGCCTCCTGTAAAATTGGCTAGTGCTTCCAAAGAAGCTTCCTGAAAGTAAAGTATCAATGCAAATGTCCTGACAGGGCTTCCCCTGCATTTGTTAGCTGTGCAGAACCAGACGAAAGGGCAACCTGACTCCGTACCTATTTCTAGGCAGTGTTCAGTAAAGGAAGCCTGGGAAAGAGGGTAAATGCAGAGTTATCCTACAGTGATAATTCTCCATCCTGTCATTCTAGACCAGGCTGAAACTTGAAATTCCTGAAGACTTTAAAAACTTGTTTGTGAAGTCTGAAACTTCTTCATTGTGCTTGGAATTCAAAGTGGCAGAACAGATGCAGAAGACTGGTTTTCATGTATAATTTAATGTAATTTTCCTCTCCTATTCTGGGTTCTCTAAGTGCTGATTCAGTGTTAATATAATTTTATATACAACAGTGCATCCATCTGAAACAGCTCCAAGGCCATAGGATAGCAGACCTTGCCCATATCTTGTAGCAGGCTTTTAATCATGTAATTCCTATGGTCAGACTGGAAGTGTACTAGGAATCTGTGAGGGAGGTGCTGGTGCCATGAGGCCCAGAAGGCGTGCCGACAAGGTGAGTTTAGGAGGCTTGCCTTGCCCCTTCTCCTCTGTTAGGAAGCAAAGTCATCTGGATCCCCTTGGTCCACCTAAAGGCAGAGACAGGTTCACCACATTTTATATGGTCAAAACAACAGTTCTATTTTGCTGTCCTGTCCCAGGTGTGGTAATCAAACACTGAGGCCACCAGAGTGGTCTACCTAGATAGCCCCAGCCACATGCTCAGCTGTTAATTTATATGCTCCTTTTACTCTCCTAGGTTCTTCCTTTTCAACACTCTTCCCTACCAAATAAACAACCTGTACCTGATTACTTTTCACCTCATTAGTCCCTGTTCTGGTACCTCTGCACCCTAATTTGGTATTTCTGATACTGTTAACAATGTGATCTCAGCCGCATGGTATGGCTGACAGGATTTCTTAGATTTCCTAGGCCTTACACTATTCCCTTCCTCAAAGGGCCTCCATACTCGCATCCTGTGAAGTCTGGTGCTTTCTTGAATATCTAAGTCCTGAAGCACCAGTGAAATACAGCCATCCCCTTATGATACCTTTGTAACTTCTGTTCGATCCCCATACATCCATTTTATTCTATCCAAGAGTTTCTCTTGTCCAGCAGTTTTCCCATGTCTATTCAGCTAGCTTAACCCCAGTCTAAGACTTAGGCAGCCTTCAGCACCAGCAAAATGGGGAATGACTGAATGACAAAAAAGAAAAATCTTCAGAATAGGGTCTCTTTTAATACACACAGAACAACAGATTGAGTTTCAGGAAAAAATATGGCTTAAGAAGGATGTAAATACTGGTTTAGCAACAAATACAGCAATATATTTTCTACCCTAGTCTTCTTTAATATAGTAAGAACCTCATTTATGCTATGCTCACAAGAACAACCCCTACTGGTGGGATAAGCAGCCTACAGAGGAACGATGCTGATGTCCTTGCTTACTGAAAAGAAAGGATAAAAGCAGTGTGCTCCATTGCCTTATTCAAGATGCATCACTGCCTTCATGAATAATAACCTATGTGATTTTGTAATTAAATATCCTTTACTACTTCACACCTCATGTAATCACATTTAGGTTTTAGGACTAGAGCTCTCAGAAAGACCTCCTGACCCATCAAATCCATCCAGCTGTGATTACAGCCAGCCATTTAATAAATACCTCATCTAGAAGGGGCCATACAGACACATCCTGCATCACAAAGCACTTCACTGCCTTAGAAATCAAGATCTTTAGTGTAAAAGATCACAAAAAGCGGGGGATGGCAAGTGTATTGGCGATCCCCATGTCAGCAGAATGGAAGATAACTTTTTTAGGTGAATATGCTCTAATGAGCCTAGGAAACAGATGACACATGATGATACACAGGAAGATAAAAATAACTTGGTCAACACAGCAGCAAAAAATGCAATCTCATCAGAATGCTGAAGCTTTCTATCAGTTTTGTAGCTATATAGTTGACTACACAGAGGTATAATAATACTGTGGAAGATTATGGTGTGTGCCCTGAAGTACAGAAGTAAAATCGTGTAAGGATTTTTAACTTACAATTTCTTTTCTTCTAAATTTACTATATGCTCTTTTTATAGTTTCTTTTAGGTTTTCCTTGTCTTAAAAATTATGATCAACTTTCTGGTGGAAGACAGTAAACTCCTTAGTCCACTGTAAGGGTGTACTTACAAAGGTAAAAATGATTTTAAATATCCTAATTTTTGTAGGGAAAATTTAAACATTGAAAACAATTATTTGACAATACATTTGTGCTTTAGAAAGAAATTTAGTAATTAACTATTCGCAGTACTTTTGAAGTATGTATACAATATAGACACCACAGTGGAGGACAGTAAATGGTAACACCATAAAAAGAGTAGGAGAAAGGAATACAACTTTCTATGAAATATTCTTTTTGCATTTCATTTCAATCATGCTTTGTTGCATGCACATATAAATTTATTTTTATAAATCAGTTGCTTTGCTGTATATTGTAAAATTTAAATGCAAAAACCAATTTTTTATTAATAATTTAATTAATGTAAATATTTAAATATAATTTGCTGGTTTCAGTAACGTTTGTTAAAGTAATGAAAAACCTTCCCAAATATTTAGATATACCAGGTTATTTCTTATCACAAGAGAAATATAATTACTCTAAGTGGATTGTTAGGATCAGGAACTTTTCAATACTTAAAAGCCGTGTAGTTTCTTAATATTTTTGCAATACATAGATAAAAAATCTTAACCATAAGGAACAAAATCATGGCATATTGATGTATGATAGTATTCTATTCTGTATATTGTTTAATATTCCTTCAAGTAGATGCTTGTCTGAGCATTTCAAGGACTATCCTAGCATATCTCATTTTAATTATACATTTTAATTACTCTGAGGAGTTGTCAATTATATGTATTTTGTATGAAAAATTATTCAGCTGTTTTCTTATATAAGTATACACAATCGTTTACACCACTGTTTATGTTTATCTTGCAAATATTTACTTAGGCATAGGGTAATATCTGTTCCCTGTGTTTGTTGCTGAGGGTTTTTTCTATTTCATTAAGACTTCCAATGCTTCTTTTGCTATTTAACTTTAAATATTCTTTAAAAAACTCGTTTATGTACTACAGATTAATATTTTATTTACCTTTAAAATTCTGTAACGGAAAAGAAAATATGAAAATATCATGAAGAATTACTTGTAGCATTACTTTTTTGACATCACTTTAATTTGAAATGTAGGACTATCAGCTGTCTTTAAAAGAGAAAGATGTTTGGCTTCTGTGAGTTTCTAGACTATATCGAAGTTTCTGATCACAAGTTTTTTGCAAATCACATTAAGAAGCAAAATAAGAAGCATTCCACTGTACAGGATCCTCTCTGCCCAAAGGTCATGTAGGCTGAAATATCTGCAAATCCATGCATTCACAACAATTAAATTTGTAAAGAAAAAAATCTGAAGACTAAGCTAAAGTTTAGCTATGAATCTGAAGGTCAAGCTCATTACATCTGATGTAGCTTTAGAAACATGGCGAACCTACCCATCTTGTTCAATCACAGTCTTCCAAATATTTAATAATTAAAACATGTAAATGTCACCAAACATATCTAGAAGTTTCTGTGCTCTCTAAATCATAATAGTTTTCTTGCAGCTGTGGCAGTCACACCTTAAGCACTGTTATGCACTCTTGGATCTTGATGCTGTGAAGGTATCTCTACAGACCTCTGCAACTGTAGAATCCCAGTCATAACAGTCTATAGAGGATCAATTAATTTTTAAGATATTATTTCATATAACTGACAATTTTCTATGGCATCATATTAACAAGATCTTCCTTAGTGTGAAGAAAGAGCCATGAATTATTTCCTGCTCCCATCAGATATATTTTTCTGTCTGACCAGATGTGAAACATTTCCAATAGACCTTTTTTTTTTTTTGCCAAAATTCCATTTAGATCAAAAGAAGCTCGGGGAAAATAAGAAGCTATATAAAGAGATGGTCTATTTTCTCTTTTGAAATAGAAAGTTGTTTCTTAACAGCTATGAGGTTAGAAAAGTAAACATTAGAATGAATAAAAAAGCCCAAACAGAAAAGACTGTATTGACTTCCGTTTTTTAACAAAGGAATTGTCTTAGAAGTGTACTGTAACACCTATATAATGCCTTGAGACCCAGAAAGCAGCAGACCAACACATAAAATTCAGGCAACAACAAACAGTATATTGGCCACAGAAAACTATCATCTAGAATACAAAGTAAGATGTGTGCCGTCCCATTTAGTGAGTCTGGTTTAGGTCCAACATAGTATGTGTGTGCGTAGCATTTTTGTTTGCAATCTGAAAAAAGGTGAGAATTTTAACTAAAAATGTCAGGCTATATTATCTTATTGGCTATATTATCAAGTACCTTAAAACACAGAGTAGAGAGAGGCATGAGACTGGAAAAAGGGAAATATAACCCCCATTTTCAAGAAGGGGAAATGGATGACCAAGGGAATTACAGACCAGTCAGTCTCACCTCTGTGCCTGGCAAAATCTTGGAGCAGATTCTCCTGGAAGGCATGCTAAGGCACATGAAAATCAACAAGGTACTTGGTGACAGCCAGCATGGCTTCACTAAGGGGAAATCCTGCCTGACCAATCTGGTGGCCTTCTATGATGGGGCTACAGAACTGATGGACAGGGGTAGAGCAGTTGACGCCATCTACCTGGACTTGTGCAAAGCATTCAACACTGTCCCACATGACATCCTTGTCTCTAAATTGGAGAGACATCAATTTGATGGATGGACCACTCGGTGGATAAAGAACTGGATGGATGGCTGCACCCGAAGAGTCGTGGTCAATGGTTCAATGTCCATCTGAAGACCAGTACCGAGTAGTGTCCCTCAGGGATCGGTGTTGGGACCGGTCTTGTTCAACATCTTTGTTGGTGACATGGACAGTGGGATTGAGTGCGCCCTCAGCAAGTTTGCTGATGACACCAGACTGTGTGGTTTGGCTGATAAGCTGGAGGGAAGGAATGCCATCCAGAGGGACCTCGACACACTTGTGAGGTGAGCTGATGCCAACCTGAGGAAATTCTTTCCTGCAAGGGTGGTGAGGCCCTGGAATGTGTTGCCCACGAAAGTTGTGAATGCTCCATCCCTGGCAGTGTTCAAGACCAGGTTGGACACGGCCTTGGGTGACATGGTTTAGTGTGAGGTGTCCCTGCCCATGTCAGGGGGGTTGGAACTAGATGATCTTATGGTCCTTTTCAACCCTAACTATTCTATGATTCTATGATTCTAACTTACAGGAAGATAGGCCTGATCTTGGAGGCAGGGGGACTGCAACACATTGCATATATTTCAAGCAGGGGCAAATAAAATGGGAATATGAGGCTACTTAGCTTCAAAATTTGAAAGATATTAGTACTAATTAAGTAATTGGGGTGTGCATATGTAAAAGAAAATGAGAGTATAATAAATGTCAGGTGTGAATTTGCTGAGACTCAGTGCCCTTCTTTGCCAGAATAACTGGCTTACTGAATGAAAGGAATGGCAAATATGATATAAAGTAATTTCAGCAATATTTTGATGGGATCTTATAGCATGAAATTCCTATAAGCAGGCTAGGAAAACACATTTTAGAAGCTTATGTTATGAATTATATGAGCTACTTGGAACAAAATTTGCCAAGTAATTATCAAACATTCATTGTCAATGGCTAGGCCGTAAGTATACCTGCAGGTTAAAGTACCATGACCAGCCTCATCTGGGGACTTCATCCATGTACCTTTTCACCCACTGGCTTGTGAGCTGCATCAAATGTCTGACCCTCTGCCTACATCCCTTCCTGACCTCTAGAGTGTGAATGCTGTGCTGTGCCACCTGTCTTCTTAATGTTCTGTTGACTTTGGACCTGTCTTGTCATCACAAACAAGCCTGCTAGTCACTGAATTGTAGCTGAAACCAGTTATGATCATCAGACCTACTTTGCTTACCACGCTAATGTACCAAGGGTACTGTACCCCTTGTTCATTAAGGTATCTGCCTCTGCCTGCCGTGCTGTCACCATTGTCTTTCTTTGCAAAGCAATCTCAGTCTGGCTGCTCCTTGATTGTCAGTGCAGGGATCATCTCAAGTGAAATCTCCCCTCAGTCCGTTTCTACTCTCCACAGCACTGAAAAGATGCCAAAGCAAACTGCTGTGAAAGTTATGCATACTTGGAATATCCATATTGGACAGGAGAATGAAATCTCAAAAGAATAATAAAGTCAGGGTCTGATCTACTGAGTAGGGTAAAGAAAGACAAGTTCCTTACTGCATCCTTTAATGCTGATGCTCTCCTTCCAAACAAAAGAATTAGCTTCATATCTGCCATGTTTTGCTTGGCACAATATTTCTTGCAAGCTTATAAACCTCAGGAAAAAAAAATAGAAAAAATTGGCACCACCGCAGAGAATCAGCTTAAAGAGTTTTAGAATGTTACCTGTGCCGTTTAATCAAGTGTTGTTTAACAAAAAATTAAAATTAAAATTAAAATATCTTTAATATACTGCTTAATAAAATTAATGCATTTTATGAAGAAAAGTAACTTACTTAGCCTTTTACCTTTAGCTACAACTCCACTTCTGAGATGAGTATATAGATACCTCTTAAAATAACTGCTTTTGTGCAGAAGTTCTATTTTGAGTGTACATGTGGATAATGACTTCTCTGCTCAGAAACAGACAGTTTCAAAGTAAGTGTAGACTACCAAGAAACAGACAATGTCTTTCAGCTGTTAGCCAAGGTATACCATGAAAGCAGCATAGATCTTTTTCTGGCAATGGACCGTTTTATGCCAATTCTTCTAGACAGAGACAGGCATTTTACTCCATGGTGGGAGAAAAAAAGATTTCAAGGACTGGAACAGGTTGCCCAAACAGGCTATGCTGACTTTACTGTTGAATGTATTCAAGAACTGCAAAAGCCATGAGTACTCTGATGCGATATTGCAGCTGATCCTGCTCTGAGCATCAAAGTCCATCCAAAGCCATTTTGAGTCCTGCTTTTGAAACTGACTTATCCTAAAAACATATGACAAGCAGCTTTTCATATCATTAGCTATCAGGGTTTTCTTCATAGATTCATAGAATCATAGAATAGTTAGGGTTGGAAAGGACCTTAAGATCATGTAGTTCCAGCCCCCCTGCCATGGCCAGGGACACTTCACACTAAATTATATCACCCAAGGTTTGTCCATCCTGGCCTTGAACACTGCCAGGGATGGAGCATTCACAACCTCCCTGCGCAGCACATTGCAGTGCCTCACCACCCTAACAGGAAAGAATTTCCTCCTTATATCCAATCTAAACTTCCCCTGTTTAAGTTTGAACCCGTTACCCCTTGTCCTGTCACTACAGTCTCTAATGAAGAGTCCCTCCCCAGCATCCTTATAGGCCCCCTTCAGATACTGGAAGGCTGCTATGAGGTCTCCACGCAGCCTTCTCCAAGCTGAACAGCCCCAACTTTCTCAGCCTATCTTCATACAGGAGGTGCTCCAGTCCCCTGATCATCCTCCTGGCCCTCCTCTGGACTTGTTCCATCAGTTCCATGTCCTTTTTATGCTGAGGATGCCAGAACTGCACACAATACTCCAGGTGAGGTCTCACGAGAGCAGGGTAGAGGGGCAGGATCACCTCCTTCGACCTGCTCCTTTTGATGCAGCCCAGGATACGGTTGGCTTTCTGGGCCAGCTCATGTTCATTTTCTCACCAACCAACACCCCCAAGTCCTTCTCCACAGGGCTACTCTGAATCTCTTCTCTACCCAACCTGTAGCTGTGCCTGGGATTGCTCCAACCCAGGTGTAGAACCTTGCACTTGGCATGGTTAAACTTCATGAGGTTGGCATCAGCCCACCTCACAAGTTTGTCGAGTTCCCTCTGGATGGCATTCCTTCCCTCCAGGGTATCAATTGAACCACACAGCTTGGTGTCATCGGCAAACTTGCTGAGGGCGCACTCAATCCCACTGTCCATGTCAGCCACGAAGATGTTAAACAAGACCAGTCCCAACACGGATCCCTGAGGGACACTACTTGGTACTGGTCTTCAGATGGACACTGAGCCATTGACCACAACTCTTTGTGTGCGGCCATCCATCCAGTTCTTTATCCACCGAGTGGTCCATCCATCAAATTGATGTCTCTCCAATTCAGAGACAAGGATGTCATGTGGGACAGTGTTGAATGCTTTGTGCAAGTCCAGGTAGATGACATCAACTGCTCTACCCCTGTCCATCAGTTCTGTAGCCCCATCATAGAAGGCCACCAAATTGGTCAGGCAGGATTTCCCCTTAGTGAAGCCATGCTGGCTGTCACCAAGCACCTTGTTGTTTTTCATGTGCCTTAGCATGCCATACAGGAGAATCTGCTCCAAGATTTTGCTGGGCACAGAGGTGAGACTGACTGGTCTGTAATTCCCTTGGTCATCCATTTCCCCTTCTTGAAAATGGGGGTTATATTTCCCTTTTTCCAGCTGTTGGGAGCTTCACCTTACTGGTGTGATTTTTCAAATACGATGGACAGTGGCGTAGCAACTTCATTTGCCAGCTCCTTCAGGACCTGTGGATGGATTTCATCAGGACCCATGGAGCTGTGCACGTTCAGGTTCTTATGATGGTCTCGAATCAGGTCCTCTCCCACAGTGGGCACCAGGTCTTCATTCTCACAGTCCCAGCATCTGCCTTCCAAGACCTGGGTGGTGTGGTCAGAGCCTTTTCCAGTGAAGACTGAGGCAAACAAGTCATTCAGAACCTCAGCCTTCTCCAAATTCTGTGTAGCCAGTTCTCCTGATAGCTTCTGGAGGGGGCTTGCCTTGTCTCTAATCTGTTTTTTTATTTGCTACATACCTATAGAATCCCTTCCTGTTAACATCCCTAGCCAAGTTTAATTCTAACTGGGCCTTAGCTTTCTTAGCTAAGGAAGCTGGCCTCTAGCTTCCCAGACAGCATCCCTGTATTCTTCACAGACTGCCTATCCTTGCTTCCACCTTTTATAAGCCTCCTTTTTCCTTTGATTTTTCCTCAGCAACTCCTTATCCATCCAAGGAGGTCTCCTGGCCCTCCTGCTGCACTTCCTTCTAGTTGGGATGCAGCACTCCTGAGCTTGTAGCAGGTCCTTGAATATCAACCAACAGTCTTGGGCCCCTCTGCCCTCTAGGGCTGTAGCCCATGGAACTTTACTAAGCAGGTTCCTGAAGAGGCCAAAGTCTGCTCTTTTGAAGTCCAGGGCAGTGAGCTTGCTGCATGCTCTTCTCACTGTCCTGAGGATCTCAAATTCGAGCATCTCATGATCACTGCATCCAAGGCTGCCCTTGGGCATCACATTTCCAACAAGCCCTTCCCTGTTGGTGAGCACGATGTCAAGCATGGCACCTCTCCTTGTCGGCTCCTCTATCACTTGCAGAAGGAAGTTGTCTTCCACACAATCAAGAAGCCTCCTGGATTGCTTGTGCTGGGCCGTACCATCGCTCCAACAGATATCAGGGTGGTTGAAGTCCCCCATGAGAAGTTAAACAGTAAAAACTTTTCTTTGACAGACTTTTAAACACTTTACAGTAAACTCTTGACTGACTCTTAACCTATTATTACCCGATTCTGTCACTGTTTCTATTCCCTTGTCACTATGGGTTGTTTAAAACATTGGTTTGTGAATATCCTTAAAGTGAACATTGAAGCAAAAAAAAGGCATTTAAGAAAAGGATTTTTAAGAAAAAATCCTTGACCCCCATGATTGTAGAAAAAAACCCGACTATCTCATTGCTGTAATGAAAAATGATCTATAATTCTGATTGATAGCTTCTGACAAGGGTTTTTAAAATAGCAACTATTCCCTCCTGCTCCAAAGTAACACCACATGAAGCATTAAAGAATGAGTTTTTAGTTTACTACATTAATGAATTCAACAGATATATAAAATTATAAATAAGTAACAGTGGTTTAAGGATGATGGATATAATAGAGATGAATCAAAAATAGTGTCCGTTATATTCTAATATATTTTCAATATACTATTAATTTATTCAAAGTTTTCAGTAGACGTAATTCCTTCTGCCTGTTTTTTTTGTTTCTTTTTTCTTTTTTTTTTTTCAGATATAGAAGTCAGATACAAGGATCTAATCTTTTAAAGAACTTCAAAGTGATTGAAACAAAATGTCTTTGTAACAAGTTCTGAAATAAAACTAAAAATGGATCCTCATCCCCGGAAAGTGTGAATTGAAGAAAGTAGAAATCAGAACAAGATTGATTGGAACTAAAGGATAGCATGTGTACAATTTGTATGCAAGTTAATACTGAACAAATGAGAAATGGGACATAGAGCTAGATTTCTCTAATACAGTGCAAAAGTTTGCAAATCGCCTGACAAAGACATGACTAAAATCACATCCTATCTATAACATTAAAGGCTAATCAACTTAACAATAATCCACTGTATACAGCTTGTATTAAAGTAATGTTCCATGTAAAACAATCAAAATTGTACATAAATCTCATTTTATTACTTTCCACTTATTTCTGTGCATCAGCTAGCTAAGTATAAATATTAAGGAAAATGACATAGTTAATAAGACATCTACAGGAAACAAACAGAATGCATTCTGCTCTGTGAACAATATTTTAAAAGATACCAGTTTCATTATATGAACCTTAAAAGTAAGGGTCAAAAACCAACATTTTGATGATACCAGGATTTTCATTGCTAAGACGTTCCAAAGTTATCTTTCAATGTTGCTTCAGTAGAGGAGTGCACTGCAAATTAATTTTCAGGCTTTTGTAAAAAGACAGAAACACAGAAAGAAGAGAAAAAAGACACTTTATTCTGAAGCAGCCTCTGCAAATACATCCCATTTTCTGACTGTACTGCTGTACACACACCAGTAAGGGTGTGGCAAAATCTAAATGCTGTGGAGCTGCTGTCCTCCACATCATTTATGGCTATTATAAAAATGGACAGTTGCCACAATAATGTAAATTTCATAGAGATATCCAGTCTGACTTCTTTCTTTTTTATCATAGAAAAAAAGAATATAAACCCAAATTCTTTACCTTATATTCTGTTATCTAAGAATATGTGACTTTTTTTAATATGTAAAATAAATATACTTTCAATTTATAAGAGAATACAGTTTCCTTTCTCTTGGTGGCAGACAGCACATGAAATCCACGCTCTTACATATGACAACTTTTATTCTTTTATTTTTCTAGTCAAGACCTAATTTACTGGGCCCTGGAGCTATAGATGCCTCTGTAGCCCTCTCTGTTTTGTTGGATAGACTGTGAACAAAGAATTCTTTTGTATGTGATTCTCTAATATAATTTGAACTAAAACAGCTTCAAGATGCAGCAAGCGAGCAAAGTAACTAACTGTCTGAATAGAAAACCGAGTCCATAATTCTAACATAAACAATTGCAGAGTTGAATAAATAGACATGTAAGCAGTTACCAGAGCACTCCCAATAACGCATTTTTAATCCTCTAAGAAATGAGTGCAGAAAGGAACCAACATAGTCCCTCAGGCTATATTAAAAGTTTGTAATTATAACTATATTAATATTTCAAGGCTTCTCACCTTACACAAACCCTCAAACAAGCAGAAATATAAGGAAAGTGTACAATAATCCTAAAGAAGATTGAAAGTGTTGAATTCTATTTATGAATTTATGAACATATATTTTTGCAGTTGATTTTTCAATGGGGGAACAGTTAAGATTTTATGGTTTTATGCACAATGTTTAAGTATGGAAGACAAAATATAAAATCTGTTGCTGTGAATTTAGTGCAAGCATTCACAAGATGGGTAAGCATTTCAAATCTATCATCATGATTTGATGGTTTTATGTTTGTGAAATCATTTTGGAAGTACAAATGGAGGCATGAAGTAATATGACAAATACACAGTTTGTAATTCTGTGCAAGGATGTGACAAATTAGGTGTCAAGAACTCTTAACCACACTTAAAACCTGATATTCTGTGTGACATCAGTAATTTTGAAGTCTTCTACATATCGAGCTGTCATTGTCACTGCTCAAAGTTTCTTGCATGTAGTGTATGCTGCAACACACAACATGCTATGCAGACAAGTAATTCTTCATTGTCACTAATGTCTTAACACTCACCTAGAATGTCAGAAATCAGTAGGAATCCAATGTCAGCTAAAATTAGTGTCTCTTGATGTCTCAGAGGACAAGGAAACTGGAAAAGATTAGTCCCGTCTCTGCAAATGGAATAAAAATCTGATGTTAACTTTCAAGTGCTGGAGCTGAGTTCCCTGAATTCTGAAGAAACTTTTATTCTGTTTGACTATAGTAAAATTCAAAGTAAGGCTCATCCTTAGTTCTGAACCCCAAGAGAAAGAATTTGCATATGTATGAAGTGGCAGATTTTTTGATTGGTTGAGGTTTTGTCTACATTTCCAAATGAATGGTCAGCTTGCAGTGCCAAGTTATTTTGAAAAATCTGGCATGATGGTCTTGGTGGGTGCTGGGTACAAGGAAAATTGATTATATTTAATTATATGGAATTTTGCTGAGCTTTTAAAAAATCTGCTTCAGCTTTGACTCTTCAACACTCTGGAAACAAAACACTGATTAATCCATACTGCACTTCGTTCAAGAATTAAAAATGGAACAATTGTGTGTATAAAAACATATGCTGCTCACTCCCACTTTTTCCTAAGAAGAAACACTTGCATATATCAAGAGTTAAGCATTGAAGATATGATCTATTCTTTTTTTCTGCTATGCCTCTTCTACACCAAGAGTTAGCTGAGCACGCTGTTTAGAAGCTGACATGCAGTGTGCTATATCTAGTAATTAGATTAAATTGTTTTGCTGCAGCTTCTGGAGTTGAATTTCTCCCGCTGTTTCCTGATGAACACCACATTAATGGGAAGCTAGATAAAGTACTGAATTGTATCTAGCTGTTTTTTGTTAGGTTTTTTTTCGACAAAAAATAAATTATCTATCCCTTTTTTAAGACTGTTTAAAAATACAAATGAGGTTCTAAGTCCTGTTTAGAGATTCCTAAAGACAATAACTTACTGCAAAATAAATGTGAAACCCAAATAAATAAAAAATAAACCCCAAGATCAAACATTTTAAAAACCTGCAAGAAGTTATCACATTGAATTCAGAGTCTACCTCATACCTTACAGGAATAAAAGATAATTCCATTTACTTTTAACCATGTGGAAGATGTGAGAAGTGCCGTGTAAGGTATGGTTAGAAAGATTGTAATTTTTTTAAGAGGAAGTGAAAATTTGGTATATTGGGAGTACTGGTAATAACTCAAGGCATATCAGAGTATTGACACTGCTATTAGTATCACCAGACTCTAAGACAAGCTAGAATATGCTTTTGGCAACACTGGATTCTAGCCATTCCTATAGTTCTTGGCTATCCAGACTGCATACTGGTTTTGTTGAGAATTTTAAGTTTATAAATAGCATATATCTTTATCCAATTTTAAATCCTATTAAACGTTTATTTTGCTGGCACACCAAAGAGAAAATATGGTAGGATATTGATATTTACTGTTAAAATACATTAGACCATAAGCCTTTTGTTGAAGGTGCATGCAAAACAAGCCACACATTTGTTCTTGTACGTTTATTAATACATTCATTTTTTATTATTCAAAACAACAGCATAATCATAACTACATGACTAAAAATCTGTACAGAAAGAAAGGAAATTAAAGATAAAATAGCAAATTTTATCTTTAATTTTATCTTTAATTTTCTAGAATTAATGAAGTTAAGAAGAAAATGTTATATTGTGCTATCTTTCATGTAATCTCAGAGTTAAAGAAGGAGAAAGAAGGTGGCTCTCTTTTCATGCTGAGAGAATTTAAATTGATACCATCTTCATAATGGTTGTGTTGCTGCAATAACAATGTAAGGATACAGGCAAGACAAAGTTTACAAGAGGCAGTAATGCTTCTTTTATTACATCTACTGCCATAGCTAAAGAAAATCAGACAAGGCTTCAGGCAAACAAATCCTTCTTCAGGTCAGTGAACAGAAGAAACAAAAACTAAAAGCAAATTTGGAAGAACCAATTGGAATTTAATTAGACATGTATCAGTTAAACTATTTCTGAAATATAAGGCAGCTGCTACCTGTGCAGTGGAAAAGGTGTTTTTTTTGGAGGTGACCTCTATTTCTCAAAAAAATCTGTTTCTGAGAGCTGATAAGGTATCAATCTCCTAATGGAAGGAGAGAAACTAATAGTTTATGGTCTTTACAATACAAAGAAGTCAGGGGAACAGGAAAAGATTGGAACATGCCACAGAATAAATATCTGTAATGAATATGTAATTTTAGGCATTAAGACTATGAAACTTAGTACTCAAGGGATGTTTGTACAGCAGGAGGCTGCCACCTATATGTTTCTAATTAGTGATATTTTTTTAATGACTTGTTGCAGCTTTTAAATCTTGGTCTACTTTCTCATTTCATAACGTAACTGTTAATTGTAGGACATTCCATATTAAGTGCCTATAATCCAGACAATCCTTGAGTCTCATTTGGAGGACTTTCAGAAAAAAGCATTGATGAAATCCTTCATAAAAGACTGCTAAAGAAAATAAACATGAAAGGAGTAAGAGAAAAAGTACCAGCATGGCCAACAACTATTTATAGGATAGAAAACAGGAAATTAAATTGAATATTCATCCCTCAGGGTAGAGGGTGGTCAGCAGTGGAGTTCTTCTGGTTGGTATAACCACAAATACCCATGAAGGCAGGAAGCAGACAGGTGTAAAAATCTGCTAATGATACTAGGCTATTTAGGACATGAAATATGAGGTTTGCCTGTGAAATTGCAGGAAGAAAATTGAGAGGCAATACAGTGTCAGCTGACACTCAGTATAGCTGAATATAAAGGAAACATGAGGATAGTGGTGTGAAAGTGTAACTGGGCTGTATGCCGATCACTCATTGAATGGTCATATGCCTCCTCCCCAAGGTAGAGGCGTATCCTCAGTGGTTTTGGCATTGGGAGCCCTGGTGAATAACCTTGGAGAGGCTCTGCCTCAGTGGCCATGCTGAGGAGTCAATGGGGTGATTTTCTGGGGGAGAGTGTCCCCACAATGTCAGATGAATGTCTTTATTAGTAATTGTATAGGCTGATTTGGGTGCCCAGCTTCACTAGCTACTATGATGCCACCTAGCATACCAGATGAAGCATATTACGTGATTTCTTTTACTCCTAAATTGCCCACTAATATCACTTGAAGCGCGGAGAAAGGAGTAATGGAAAAAAAGAAATAATAAAATGCCTTTAAAAATTACTAAGACCCTGAATCTGAAGTGAACAGATAAAAACTTAGACAGAAATTCTTGTGATTGGCAATGTTTTTTCTGATACATAATGTTAGTGTGCTGGGTTGAACCTGATCAGCAGCTAAGCATCAAGTCAGTTGCTGGCTTACTCCCTGCTCAGTGGGATGGGGAAGAGAATCAGAAAAGCGAAAGCAAAACCTGCGTACTGAGCTAAGCCAGTTTAATAAGTAAAGCAAAGCTTACATGCAAGCACAGCAAAATAAACAATTTATGCACTCCTTCCCACTGGAGGGCAGATGTTCAGTCATGTCCCGGAAAGCGGGGCTTCATTACGTGCAACAGTTACTTGGGGAGATGCGTAACATAACTCTGAAATTCCTCGCTTCTCCTGCTTTCTCCCAGCTAAATATTGCTGAGCATGATATCATATGGTATGGGGTATCTCTTTGGTAAATTTGGGTCAGCTGCCCAGCCATGTCCCCTCCTATTTTTTGGCACACTCCCAGCCCACCAGCCAGAGGGACAGAGCAGGAAAAAGAGAATGCCTCAATGATGTGTAAGCACTGCTCAGCAATAGGCAAAATGATGCTCTGTTACCAACGCTGCTTTAGTTACAAACCCAAACTCATCACCATATGGGCTGTGAATGAATAAAATTTCCTCCATCCCAGTAGAGTCAATAAAACCAGTGAGTACAAAATCATGAAATAACCAGCAGCCTATTTTTAAAGATAATTTTTACTAAAAATATGATAAAGCAAATAAAATTAGCATACCAAGAAAAGGTTTCCCAAATGAGAATTTTCAAAAAAGACTTGGATAAAAAAATACCATGGAACAAACTTCTTTGGAAGGTAACAAAGGGACCTAACACTGTAATTCTCATCTTCATTCCATTTCCTTTCCATTTCCTTTCCCAATTCTGCATACAGTGATGTTTTCTGAATGTTCTTTATTGATGAAGATGTCACAGATGAAGGAAATAAACTGTGCCTAGTTTCAGTCTAAGTAAAATGTAGAAAATAGTATGGACCATTAATTGCAGGATAAAAAAGGATTTCTATTATACATAGCGGAAACGCTAAAGTTAGGTGCACTTAGACATCAGTAAACTGTCTGAGAAAGGTTTGGAATTACTATCATTGCGAATTTTTAAAAAAGAGATTGACAAGGATCTGTTAAGAAGAGATGGGTATGATTGTGCTGGCCCTAGGTCATTTGCTTTTTTCTCTACCCTTTTAGTTTCACTTCTTTTGTTATCGTTCATGATTTTACTGCTAATGCTATACAGGACTGCTTTTCCCCATAGTTTGGATGAAAGAACTGTCATTGTCAGGAGTTAAAAATAAGACAGACACACACACAAGCTTCCCCCTGTCTTTGAAATACCTATGTAAAGAACAGAATAATCCAAACACAAAGCTACGTAAGTTTGACACATATTTATGCACTGTATTTCATGCTGTTTACTTTTAGGTTTTCATTCCTACATTTCATGTTCCATGTTACTTCAAATACCTCTCATTTCCCTTTCATGCCTTATTTCCTTGGTCTAGCAGCACATTGAGAGGGTAACTGGTATGCTTTGTCAGATTGTAACAGTAATGTAAACATGCTTTCTTGACTTTTGAATAGATGTTTGATTTGCAAGTGTCAGGAAAAAAAGGAAAAAGATGTCAAACAGTGTAATCCTTGCAATGAGAGCTCATGAACAATGCATTCAATCAATCAATACAAATACATTTGTGAGTAATTGAGGTCTGGAACCTTGGTTTCCTTGGTTTGTTTTCCAGTGCTATTGACACATGTAAAGTTGAGCATAACAATGGCGTGGCTATGCAAATTGTTCAGTTCTAATAGGGTTCGTAAAGAATTTCAAAGGTGTGTACTCACATCAAAAGAGAAACTGCTAAAATAATGAAATCAGCTGTAACAATGGAGTACATGGTATATTTTTTAAGTCCAAGGTCAAAGACCTTAACTGGAATGATGGAGAAGTGTTAATGGATAATTGCTTCACTCATCACCTTTTTATGTCACCTTATCATAGTTGTGATGGATAACAAGTTGAACATGTGTCAGCAATATACCCTTGGAGCAAAAATACTGGCTACATGCTGGGCTACATTAGAAAGAGTGTAGCCAGCAGGTCCAGGGAAGTGATCCCTCCACTGTACTCAGCACTTCCAAGACTGTATCTGGAGTTCTGTGTCCAGTTTTGAGCTCCCCAGCACAAGGAAGATTGTGATATCCTAAAAGTGAATCCAGTGGGGCACACCAAGATGTTTAGGGATTGAAGCACATGATGCATGAAGACAGGCTGAGAGAATAGTGTTGGTTCAGCTTGGAAAAGAGAAGGCTAAGGGGAGACCTTATTATTTTCTAAAGCTGCTTGTGAGGATACAGAGAAAATGAAGCCAGCCTTTGGTAGGTTTCAATTTCAAGCAGTTTTTGTTGCTTCATTGTTTTTGCTTTGCTTGCATTTTTTTTATGCCTCTGTATTTTAAATGAATGAATACAAATTCAACTACAAAATTGGCATCCCAAGACTTCAATTCCAATTATCTGGACACAGGAGGTCTTTTTCAGTAAAGAATATTTTCCTTAATTTATGCTGTGCAAGTTTATTCTGGAACTCAAAATCAGGTCTTAGCTTTCCTCAAATCTTGTCAGTGAGTTAAAGGAGAAACTGTTCCTTCATTTACTCTGTGACCATTTAATGCATTTTCAGAATAATAAATGATTGAGTTTATTACTGTAATTTACTAACACATTCCCTTGATGCAAACAGGGAGCTGAACTAATCTCGTGATCTCACAACCTCAAGGGCTAACGAAAGTCAACAGATAGATGTACATAGAGATAAATCTGTCTGTCTGGTTAGCCATTCATTTTACACATAATTTTTTGCCTTGTGGTACAGTGGTGACAATCACTTGTCAGGGCTAATGTAAGCAAACAATGAACAGTGAGAATCTTAAAAAAATAGATAAAAGTAGCTATCCCAGGTCAGACCAAACATTTCTCTAGCCAAATAATCTGTCTCCATCAGTCATCAAAAACAGACAACTAGGGAAAAACAACTAAACCCTAGCATGTAGTACATATTCTCCTCAGAGCAGAAATTGCTGAAGACTGAGTGTGTGAGTTAGCGACTTCATGAGCCAAAGCTAGTCTTTTCATTGATAAGTTTTAGCAAGGAATACAGAGTACTAAAAACCTACCCTGATTAGGTCACAGGACTTTGGGAGATCTGGTAGAGTGAGCCTTTACATCACAGCTTGGTTAAGTCAGACTATTACACTGTAGTTAAGAAAAATTAGAACTGGTGTAAAAATCATCATTTAAGAAAAAAAGGGAAACTTTCTTAATGAAATGTTATTGTTGAATTATTAATGAAATATGGATAAAACTGAACACCTAACTAATTTGTTTTGTGCTACAACTTTGATGAAATTTGTTTGCCTGTAGGAGCCTAAATGGACAATCCCTTTCATTCAATTACAGAGAATTGTGACTTTTCTACCATTAAGCTTTCTACTTAACGAAGGCCTTTCACATTTGCTTTCTTCCTTTAAAGGTCTTTCTGTCCCAGTTTTGCTTTGACTTCTCATATATTGTGGTTATTTAGAAACAGAATAAAAATAAGTTTTGTAAAAGAATAAAAATAAATTCTGTAGGGTGTTTACAAACACGGAGCAAATCTGAGCAACTTGCTACAAGTTGGCAAATGCAATCTGACTGCCAGCCAAGGAAAATTTCAAACACTCACAGCATGAGTAAGATTGCTTAGATGGCTCTGATAGTGCTGCCAGTTGTACTTCTTTTGCATTTTAAGGCTGGGTTTAACTGCTACTTTGTGGTGTCTTCTACTGAATGATTGCAGGTTACTGGAAAGCTCTCATTTTTTTCTTTCTATAAGGCTTTTCTTCTAGAAAGCTGTATTACTAAAAATCTCAAACTGCTAATGCTATTATTACAGTTAATTTTGCCCATCTGGAAGATGAAATCAGTTCTTTAGGCTTAAGCGGCTCAGTGCCAGTTGCTCACCAAGCAAGTCTTCCCTTGCTCTAAGATTTAAGGGTAAGGAAAAAGGGGAAAAGATTCCAAAACTACTGTGGGTGGCCAGTATGTTTTCAGACTTGTAGTGTAACTTCCCTGATGTTTCTAATCACTGCGCTGTCACCAGAGTTGTCTATTGTAATTAGCCTAGTCAAAACAACGCATGCACTTTTCCCTGGCTTTATTCAGTTACCCTGTCTTGACTTCTCTCACTATCATGTATATGACCACTGAATATATTAGTTTAGACTGCTGCTTTGTTCCATCTGGAGAGGTTTCTGAAAGTTGAAACCAGTTTTGGAAAGTCTCTATTTCGGTGTTATCCCTTATTTTTCCTTCCATACATTCTATACTGACTTTGTTCTATAAATTGTATGCATTAATATTCCTTTTTTAGACTTTGTACCAACTTGTCTTATGTTGCCCCTAGTTTAAAAAGAAAAAAAAGAAGTATTTTACTCAGTTTTGATTTAGACATCATTAATTAAAGCACACGATTTAGCTAATATATGTAGTAGCTTTAGAAGTCTGAAAATATATTTATAAACATACAATAGATTTACTAATCCTACATCATACTTTATAATCCTCCCCTAGGCTTATAAATCCTACCTTCAGTATGTAATTCCTACGATTAATTTACAAATCATCCCAATAAATCCTAAATTAAGTGAGTAGATTTATAAATCCTTTATTCGCATTTGAAGAACAGAACAAGTAGATGATTTGTAAATGAGGTCTTCAAAGCTTGACAGTAACAAGTAAATCTATATCCAGACTTATTCCTCTTCCTTCTCTGCCTTTCCAACTTTGCCTGTAAATCCTGATCATCATCTTCTTTCATGAAATTAAGCTTTATTTAAACAAGACAAAGATTCTCCAAACCTTCATATGCTTCAATTGACTTAACCACAGCGCTATAATCACACCAGCTCAAGCTCTCCCAACAGACCGTACTGGAGAAAATGGATTGAACCAGAGATCCAAGAAAGCATGCAGGATGGGTCAGGATGTGGTGCTGGAAATTCAGTTGAAAGCACTTTCTTCTGAAAAACAGCGACTGAAGCATGCTCCGTCATATTTGATTTTTCTATGATATTTCATGATTCTTTTTAATGGCTCCTCAGAATGTTATTTCCCAAGAATGCGGCAGCATTTGTACCAGCAGATCTGGTTTTACACACTTAAAACTCACTTCATTTATAAACTAAAAGCAAGAATGTGTACTTCTGCTGTGAGTTAGAGTAGCTGAGAAACAGGGGAAGACAGTCTTTTTTCATTTTTGAAAGCCTCAAATATATTAGCCAAATTACTTACATAGGTTCTTTGAGTCCACACACTTGTATTATTCTACCTGAACACTTAATATGATCCCCCCAGAATGCAACAGACCTGCACAGCTCCAAACTGAATAGAAAGAACTAGCTTTGTTTGAAAAGCCTGTCTGTTTTCTCAAAATATGCATTAAGTGTCAAAGACCCCTTTTTTATTTTGCCAACATTTTAAAGTTAAGGTTGTATCTTTCAGCTTGTCATGCAGGAAGTAGGGAACATCTAATATTTCAATGGTTCTGTAAAATCCTTCCTCCAGCAAATACAACCAATGTAGTCCCTAAACAACTTCTCCCAAGAAGGCTTGTCCATGACCTTTTTTTCTTCTACAAGTGTGTAGGCATTTTAAGAGTTTAATTCAGCCGTTATTCCCCTCATAATTCAACCAATATCCTGCCGATCCCACTTACAAGTCTCACTTCCACTTTCTATAACCAGGTCCCTGTGGTACCACTGCCTGTCTGCAGGGAGAAGGGCAAAATTCCACTTTTTCTTCTTGAAAGGCTGTATACTCCTATTGACTGCCTTCCACAGATCCCTATGTATCTATCCCTCCATAGGGTTTTCTTTCTTGCCTGCACCCCTGATTTCCAAGCCTCTATAATGAGCAATGCACGGAGTGCAAGGAGGCAGGGTAGTAGCTAGCAGGCTTGAGAAAAAGAGTTTAGTGGATTAAGAACTTCCCTAGCAGAAATGAGAGAATCCAAGAGAGGTATAACTCCTGGTTTTTAACTTTTTTGGGAGGTGGGGTATTTTTCAAATCAGAAATGCCTCTGTGTTTACGTGTGAATCCATATGTAGAAGGTATGGCAGAGAATGGTGCAGAGAACCTCTGAAGAACCTCACCAATCTGCAGTCCACTGCTTATGAAAGACAAATTAATTTTTAAAAGTTTAACAGCGATTATTTGACTAAACACTGTTCCAGAGACTTCAGCTGGCTGCAGAAGGATGAGTATGTCTAAATACCAATCTTGAACACTAAGCATGACAAAGAAATTTTTTACCCCTGCATTAGCTAACAGGTAACTATGAAGTCTGCATAGCTAACAGGCTATGAAGTCTCCCAGGTGTCTCAATAATTCTGAGATTCTGAACAATGAGCAGTAGAAACCTTAATTTTCAGACTGAGAAACCAGTTAAAGCAAATGGTGATCTCTAAAAGGACTGTCTGGCACTTAGGGAAAGGGAACAGTTGAAGATTGTTCCCTTCTCCCTCTCTTCTGCATTTAGATTTAGTCACTTCTGTTTCAGCAAAAAGATGCTGGTGATTAAAACTTTGTTTCAATCAGACTAGATTTTTTGACAGGTGATGTTTTCAGCCCTTCTGATACCTGGGAAATTCAAAATAATTCTATTGCCAGCTATACTTTCAAAGGCAAAAATGTGTTTATTTCTTTACATATATGCAAACACCTTAACAAGTACACATATATCTATGTTAGCATAGGGTTTTGCATGTATGTATGTGTGTGTATATATATGTACTAAACCATCCATTCTATACTAATAGTGTAGATTATATTATACTTTACTAATATGTATATTAATATATGCATCTATATGAATATATCTATACTCATAAATACATATACATACTACTGCATACTGAAACTTAATTCTTCCCTAGTGTTAGACGGAAGCTGTTATCTATTCATTGGTAACACTGGCTCGTGTTAACAGTTCATCAGGGAGGTAGTATTTTTCTGGGTCTTCATATGTTGAATACAAATAAGGAGAGGAACAGCTAGACAATATGTTTTATCCAAATTGTACTGCTTTGTATTCTCCCTTGCCTTCCTAATCAGTTTCAAATCTCATATATGACTTCTTAATTATACAGCTACACATTTATATCCTCTCTCACACCTTCTCTTCCTCTTCTTGCTAAGCTGTCTTCAAAAACACTTGTGGTGGGGGTGTTCTTTGCAAGTAAATCTGTCTCTTTGCAATCTGTAAGTAAGGATGGAGTGAAGCTTTAAAAATAAGCCAGCTTCTCTGCAAAGTGGTTGGCAAAACCATGTCAAAAAAAAAAAAAATAGGAAATGAAATCCTAGAGCTACAAACATAAGATTAAAACCATTTAAATGCTTTTGAATGATAAAAGAAGCTGAAATAGAAGCCAAGAACTAGGTCTAAAAGCTTGCCTGGAATTTAAGTAAAAAAGCCTGTATTGGTGATAAGGAAAGTGTTTCAGGCCCAAAGATGAGTAATGAGTTCAAAGAAAGGAACATTTTGTTTCTTTTTACATAAAACAGAGAGAAAATAATTTTATAGTTAAATTTTCCTGACAAAGCCAAAGAAAAGTTAAAAGACTATATAAATGGAAGTATCATGTACAAATACATATTAACTTTTAAAAAACTTTCAACCTAAAGAAGAAACACCCTCTGTCCCAAAGCCACCAACGCCACAGTCTTTGACCCAGCTGAATTTTATAATGTAATTGCTGTTACTATAATCACAACCCACCGTCTATTTTAAGGCTTTACATCTCTGTCCTTGTTACTGAATTTCATCATTGTTATAATTGTTTCAATTCAGCCTGCAGTAACAACAGTGAAGCAGGAGAACCTGAATCTTCATTTTCTAATGGCTTTGTATCTGATTTGGACAGGGGACTTTGTTAAGAGAAAAGATAATACCTAAGAAAACCAGTCTATTATAGGAAAAAATACCTCTGAGATATATAAGAAAATTTTTTACTGTACAATTAGAAATCTAGCCCTCTTTCTACACCTTCTACCTGTCAATATTATTCTTTTATATAAAATCAGGATGTAAGGGTTCTAGAGGTTATAAAAATACTCTATCAACCATCTTGAACATTTTTTTACTTTCAGTATGGTAAATATTAGTGTAGCAGAATAAGCTAGCATTATGGATTATAGAAAATAATATCTGAAAACATTCTGAGGAAATGAAAGACGTTCACTGGACTATGCAATTTATAGATACAAGTTCAAAAGTTCATTGTAAACGGTAGCAAACAAAGAGAAATAGTTAAATAAGCATTCAAAAATATTTTGAAATTAAAATTGGTGAAAAATAAGTAGAAAATAATTTATTCACGAGAAGCAAAAAGAAGATTGGAATTCTTTTTCTTAATGAGAGTGGCAGCAGCAGCAGCAACAGGATTTTCCTGACATTATTTTGACAGGGTGAGGAACTGAATCTAAGTATGGTTGCCTTTTTCACAATGTTGTGTAGCACTGAAGTAAGTGTCAGTCATACTCTTTGCTGTGGGAAGCCCCTGGCCCATACAACACTCTGACATGCTCCTATTCTGGTGTAGCATCATTTCATGACTTTTACTTGGGTAAAATTACTGCACAATTTAAAGGGGAGAGAGGTTAGAGCTAAAAGTAAACAAAGATTATGTCTTAATATCAACCACTGGTGTGTGTGTGAAGGAATTTCCATCTTTTGTACCACTCATTTGAAACATGCTTCCCTCAATTAAGTGTATATCCTTATGAAAGTGTTAGACATTAGCTTCTCCAAAATGAATGAATAAACTGCTTAATATCTCTATTCAGGCAAAATGCAGATCTTTGCAAAAAAGATTCACTTGCAGATACTGCTGTGCATCCCTGGGATGATTGATCAGAAACATGCTAGAGTAACTGAGAATGGGATCTATCCACCTGGAGAGAGACTTAACACAACCAGAAGTGAAAGACTGAAGTCTTCCTTGAAACTTGGAATGAGGCCATGATGTTCCTGAGTCACTTGGTTTCTCCTGCACTCTTTTTAACAGCTTCCTTCTGAATACTTGTATGAAGAAATGAAAAGCGCACTGGCAACCATATGGATCCTATATTTCCCCATCCATTTTCAGCTCAGTTAGGCTCTTCATCTGCTTAGTCATTTTGTATCTCATTAATCTCAATTGATTTCTGGCTTAGTTTCCATCTTATTTATTTCTAGAGCAGTCTTATCACTTTTATACTGACTACTTTGGATACCCTCTGTAAATACTTTTGCATTTTTTATTCTCCACCTTGATTGTCGTTTTGTTTTCCCTATGTACTAGTGTCAGTGGAGCAAAAGAAAAGTGTTTAAACCAGCAAACTGAGATGGAAGTTCCCTATTGCTTTCCTCAGAAACCAATGTATTCTGCTTGTCTTAATGAGCAGCAGGGGATACTGGACATCTTTTCAGACAGAAAACCTTTGACAGCAAGGCAAAGATGTCACTCTATAGCAATTTACACACACTGAAGTGAAAGCTCTCATTTCATCATGTCACAAAGCACTAACACTCTCCATGAATCCTTCTGTCACTGGCAAGAGTTTGCATTATTTCAGAATATTATTAATAAATTCAAATATACTCAGTAATGAATCACAATTCCTACAAGTTTCAGGAGTATCTGCAATCATCTTTCAACACAAACAGTCCTTCAGACCACTTTACACTACTGCTTAACATACAAAGTTGAGTGTTACATTAAAAATATAGCACTTCAGCATTTCATTCAACTGTGAATCCATAAGAAACAATTGTAGTGTGTATTTATATTCTCATCTAAAAATAAAATGAAGGATCCATTCAGTGCTTTAATGGTCAAGTCACAAATGAATAGAAAGGAAATAGAAGTAACAAGAAAGCAGAACGCTAAATTCATCTCATTTTTGCAGGCAGGCAAGTAGTTTCCTAAAACATGAAAATATATAGATAAACAAGAATGTTCACTCTTGCACCCACAGCTATAATGGACATCCTGTACCAGTGTTTTTCTATTTAGGAAGTTAAAAAGTCCTGGAAATAACCAAGGAATTGTGGTTGGAATTACTTGGCAAGTATTAAACCACAAAAACCAAATGAGTGGAAAGTCCATCCGATTCCATTCTTACTTCTGAGCTGGCAGCAAGAAACAAAGCAGCTGAACTGTCTGAGCATAAGGTTTTGTTATTGTAAATAGAAAAATATGTGTGTTTTATCTTGGTTTTTCTCCTTTTAATATATAACCCTAACCATTCTATGATTCTATGATTCCCCATATACCTACCCCAGCCCTGGTGGACTGCCATTGTCTAATTCCTGTTAATTCTTAAAAAAATGGGAGCTGCTCTATTTGTCACAAAAAACTCCAAAACCAAAAAAAAAAAAACACAAACAAACCAACAACACAGTTTTATCACTATTCCTACTGTTGCTGGAAATGATATGGAAAAAACAGAAATCTGTACATTGAACTGGTCTGTGGCATGCCACTATAGTAATAAATGTGCTGAATATGAGAATACTTTATCCTTTAATTTCATTGATAGTAAAAATGCTTCTAAGAAATAATTCAGGGGGACATAAATGAACATGATTCTAAACTAAGTTCAATTAAAAAATTCTATTCAGCTTAAAAAAAATAAAATAAAGAAACTTTATCAGCCAATCTGCTTGTTGAATTCATTTGTTAGGAAGTATGCTTCAGTGAACTACCTACGGGTTCCTCAGAAAAGCTCTGTTTATTCTTCTGGTTAATCTTATACAGAACTGTCAAGAGAAGGGAAAAAAAAAAAACAACCAAGCACACAAAGAGAAAAAAAAATTATAAAACCTTAGAGTTTTTCAGACAGCAAAGTTGCTAGACAGCTACTGTATTTGAGAGTCTTGTTAAGTAGCAGACCTAGATGCTCACTTGAGCTTTTGCTTTATGTAGCCAACACTATTAGAAAAATAAAACCTTAGGCTTTCTTAAACATGTCACATACAGTTGCATGGTTTGCATTTGGTTTTGCTTCCATGTGAACATTAATTACTCCAGGGAAAACGTTGCTTCCAGCACAAGGTAGAACAGTTCAATTATTTAATTGCATTGCTGATGCTTACACAGGGACCAGCAGATATCATCTGTGTTTATTTCTTTAAATTGTTACTTAACCTTGATAGAACTTTGTGTATTAGAGTTCTAACTGGGAATAAATTCTTACTGCCAAATGCATTTAATTTGACTCTCATTTTGAAGCTCAGATTTTTATTTTTTTTTTCTTGTATTTTCTGTGAGCATTGGAGAAAAAGTTGCTGTGATGGGGAGAGGGGAGGGGGTGCTTTTAAATTTATTTTAAAAGTTTGGTTATATAATATTTTCAGGGACCTAGCAAGACATTTCTGCAATTATCTTGAGTAAAGTCTTACTATACCTAAAAGAAATGTCACTTTAAAAAAGTAATTCTATTAAAGGCTGCAAAGGTCATGAATACTCCGTACTCCTGTTTTAATCAAAATATATGCATTTAGTTGTCTCGTAATTAATAACTATGTGATAAGAGTTTCAAAATTTATAAATTGGACAAAACCAGTCATTGAGTATTGAATACTGTTGACATTCAGGTAATTTATAGGTGCAACCGTGAAAAAGAAACTCACAGCATTAATCTGTATTGTCGACACAGTGCCAGGAGAATTTAGTATAGCATGTACTGCAGAATCATGAAAAGACTGAGGTTGGAAGGAACCACTGAACATCATCTGGTCCAACTTCCTTGCTCAAGTGGGGCCACCCAGAGTTGGTGGCCCAGGACCACATTCAGGCAGCTTTTTAATATCTCCAAGGGTAGAGTTCTCACAACCTCTCTGGGCAACCTGCATCAGTGCTTGGTCACCTTCTCAGTGAAAGAGTTTCCTGATGTTCAGAGGGAACCTTCTGTGTTTCAGTTTGCACCCATTACCTCTTGTCTTGTCAATGGACATCCACCGAAAAGAGCCTGGCTGCATCTTCTGTGCATCTTCCTTTCAGTTATTTATACACATGAATGAGATCCTTCCTGAGCACTCCTCCAGGCTGAATAGCCCCATCCATCTCAGCCTTTCCTCATAGAAGAGATGGTCCAGTAACTTCATTGTCTTTGTGGCGCTTCAGTGATCTCTTTCCAGCCACTCCTTATGTATCTCGTACAGGAAGCCCAGAACTGACTGCATTGTTGTTCAGGGCATACTTCAGGGAAATCATAATAAAAAAAATTTGAAAGGATCACTCAAGTTTGCAATACCTGACTAGCTTCAAATCTAGATGAGTTTGCTTAGGACCCTGTCAATCCAGCTCTGAAAATCTCATGTGGATAGTTATTTCACAGCTTCTGCGGTCCACCTGTTCCAGCTCTTGACCACTGCGTTTGTTTGGTACTAAATTTTTCTTGTGCCCAACTAGACTTTCTATGTTGCAGTCTATGAGTATGGCTTCTCATCCTTTCATTGTGCAGATCTGAGATTATTTTGGGTTTCTCTTTTGCATACCCCATTCTTAATGCAATGAATGGCTGCAGTTAACTCCCCTCAAATCTTCTCTTATCCATATTAAATAAACCAAATTCCCCCAACCTCTTTATACCTTATGCCAGCTATTTCAGTGATACTTTGATAGACTCTTTCCAGTCTGTTATTTAATACTTTAATTAGGTCAGTATGGCATTATGTTGCCTTAGGGTTGAGCTTGAATTTACTTTGGATAAGTTCTATCAGTGCTTTCTTCTTGGGGTTTTGTTTGGATTTTTTTCATCAGCTTGAGAAATATCAGTCTTCAAGCAAGGAAAAAAACTGGCACAGATTGATAACTGGTCTGAACTCAAAACTTGAACCTTACAAGCAGTATCAATGTAACCAGCTCATTCTGTCTGGCCTAGAACTCATATCTGTGCAGGCTTAGTAAGATCAGCTCTGGGGACTGTCCTTTGAGATTCTGGGTGTAAATGGAAAACTAAAAATATTACATGAGATAATTCCCACCATGTCATTTAAAAAAAGTAGTTGGAGAGCAGGTCATTAATTGTCCAGCTAAGAATGATTAATTCAGAAGGGTGTCTGCAAGATTTTTTTCAGCTAGAGTTCTATAAATCAGCTATATGTCTGTTATATGATGCTATAGTAAGTGTAGGTGATAGCACCACCTACAGAAAGGATAGCATAATCTTTTTCCTGATAAAAAAACACTCACAGTTGGTTACAACATGGCTGAACTAAAGGTTTTGGGATTAACATTTTTATTTCATGTGTTTTCCTCTGCCTTTTATTTTTATGTATTTGCTTTCATTAAATTTCTGAGATTTCTGCAGCTATGGAAAGCAAGTAAATATGACATCCTATAGCAGTCATTTCTAAGAAAAGTATGATATCATCAGCTTTGTTTCGTTAAACTGAACCTTGTTCTCAGGTCTTATGGTGCTTCATGAAATATTATCAAGTTGTAGGACTCTTGCAAGACTTCGTTTACTCACACTTAGAAGTGCTTTTTTGTGTCTGGCAGCTAAGTTTCTCTGCAACCCCATCTTCAATGGGAATGTGCTCTATGCCTTTCTAACTGGTATTGGTGACAAGGTGTTATTTAAACTTCCTGGCTTTCACTGAAGAAAAGCTAATATTTATGTTAAAAAATACTTCTTAAAACAGAAGGGCTGAAAAAGTGATTCTGTCTTTTGATTTGAGTTGTGTAAATATGGGACAAACTTTTCCTTCAGATATATATTAAAAAAGTGATATTTCCTGCAGGGTCTACTGAGGCTTAAGTCTTTCCATGGGTATTTGCTTAGCAGTTGTAGCTATCCTTTCCGAAAGGAATGACTCACCATGCTTTCCACATTTTGCATAGGTACAGTACAGTCAGAAACTTCTATTCACTATCTATCTTCCTCAGATAAAGTGGATATTCTTTCTGTTCACTTACCTTGAATGAAAAAAAAATAAATTCCCCAGTAAAGAACATTAGAGCTTCTACCTCATTTTTAAAAGAAAGATATGACTCATTCACTTAACATTTGGGAGTAACCACTGGACAGAAGCAGACTGTTAAACAGTGGACTTGAAGTCAAATTTCGGATGCCCTAACTTGATAATAAAATGTTGCTTAAAGATAAGAAGTGGATGTTTTTTGTGAACACAAAAATTCATTACCTTGCCAGTGACTACTCCTGGTTTTCAAGTATCACATTGCCTAATCAAAGTTTCACTGGGTTATGGCACTCTGCTCCTTAATGTAGACAAAACTAAACCCACTAAACAAAACAAAATAAAATAAATCATAATAAAAAATGCAGATTAAGGCCCATCTCCCGATAAGGATAATCTCCCAAATTAAATTGGATCCAGTATTTCCTAAACTGAAACAAGCAGGCATCTTGAGAAGCACACCTTTCTAGTATGCCTCCTTCATTTTTCTGTAAACTGAGCCAATAAAGTCTGAGGGCTTGACAGGGTTTTGCTACCTCACCATCTAAAAAACCTTTCCATTATTCCTTTACAGGTAATGGTCTGGAAAGTAATGGATATTACCTAGTTAAATGGAGATGTAATCGTACAGTTCTATGGTTTGATAAAAGAAATTGTCTGATCATCTCTGAATGTCCAAATAAGTTTGTGGTCCTGCTTGTGATAACATTATTCACAACAGTGGCAAGAGAAAAAAAAATGAAACCACCAACAAAAAAAAACCCAACAGAAGAAAATCTCCTTACCTTAAGTTATAAAAGCATAATCAAATGAAAATTAACTATTGTTTCTACTTTAGACAATGAAAGAAATCTTATTTCATAGCCACAAATTAATCAGTCTATTTGGATATGGTTGCAATTTGCCATATGGCACAGTAGATTTATCTCCTGTTAAAGTGCGTAATACCTTATGGGATTCTTGTGTCTGAACACATAGTTGTTTTTAGATCTTTTAGGTATCCTCAGTAGGATGCAGTATGTGCTACTATCGATTTTAATTTATTATTGCAGCATTGAAATAGCATTGAATAAGCATTTGACAGCAACATTTTCTAGTTTTAGATGAGATTTATTTTTACTGCTTAAATAAAACTCTAATCCCCATATATAGAATAGAAACCAACTGCTAGTTCAGAAATAACTGTTACAAGAAATCCTGGTTTTCTGTTAAATTGCAAGTGGTGATTTCACTCATAAATAGAGCAATTCAGGAAGTTAACAGTAACAAAAAATGTTAAAATGAAATTTGTAAGAGGGGGTGGGTGGTATACTGTTATACAGAAGCTCTATTTGCTGTGAATTATTTAAATGCAGAATAATTGAAAAGCATAGCTTACAGAAAATCAATATTCCTGAATTTGAGTGATCAATACCCACTGTGACAAATGCAGTAGGATCATAGAATAGCAAAAGACTACTGTGTTAGGGATATAAATGATATACAGAGTACCAGGAATTCAGTCAGCAGAAAGCCCAAAAGGAAGCTGGTGAACTAAACGATGCTCCTTAAGAACCTGGAAGATGTTAGGGGTCAGTAAGACCACATCTTTTTTGTGAAGCCATGGAACCGAAAGGTCTTTTAAAAGTGGTTGAAATCTTCTCCCCTCTAGAAGGAATACTTGAAGTAGCTAGATCTAGTCAGAGAGGCAGAAAAGGAAATAAAGCTTAAATCTTACAAAACTGGCAGTCCTGACCTGAAGGAATAGATAGTTTGCAAATCGGTAACCTGATACAGTAACAGGCATAATAATCACCAGGGGCACTGTCATTGTCCATATGGATCTCTCAAATTTATAGGACAATATACTCTGTAAACTAAATTTTACTTTATGAACTTATTTGGAAAGAAAACAAATACATTAGAGTGGGCTCAGTCTCCTTTGTACAGGCTAATCTAACGTGAATTCACTCATTCTTCACTTCAGTAATTCATGACTTAAAGGTTCTCTAACTTGTAACTCACACACCAATGAGCAAACCCCTTACCTTGTAATGGGTGGGAGTGCCCATTCTTCCTCCTCCCTCACAGTATGGGTGTCCCCCGTACTACATGAGGAAGGACAAAAGCCTCAGCAGTCTGGCTTCTGCTGGATCTGCTTCAAAATATTTTTGGGCAAGCTGTTGTATTTATACATCCTAGCTCGTAAGTTTGGTCTATGTCATTTCCATAAATTGATGGATACTGAAGAAACTTTAGGCAATTAATATGAAAGGATTCAAGAGACAATGGCTGCAGAAGACAGCAAACAGCAGGTGATAACAGCTGCATAATGACCTCTATCCCTACCTGTCCATCCTGTCCTGCCTACATGTTGCTCTTGAGTTGACCTAATGGAACTGCTCCCAGCATACATCAGACCTTAGTATGAGCTGTGTGTTAGGCCAAAACCTGGGCAGGAGCTGAGTGAACAGGGAAGACATTTAGATTTATATTTCCTTTGGGATATGAATAGGCCACTCTTAAGCAAGACAGGCACTTACATCTCATTTTCATTTTCATTGTAATGCTCTTGTTCTGAGTAAACCGTGCTTTTTCTGGTGAGGGCTTGCTGATCATTAATTGAATTTACCAATCTTCGCACTAAGGAAGAGTGAAAATGCCGATCTGAAGTCGTATTTGTTGAGATAATTATAGCATGTTGCAAAAGAAAGATATACTACGCCAGCTCCTCCTTTTCTCTGCCTAAGGCTGACCCCAGCTATACAGCAAAATGTAGATCCAGCTCACAATCAGAAAGCTCATTGCTTCATAATTTTCTGATATTGTATCATAATTCCTGGGAATTTCTACCCTATGATGAGAAAAGCACACAGAGTCATCAGCCTTTCTAGCTGTCAAACTCCATGGAACTGCCCAGGGCATCCCTGCTATGCACCTGCACCCCGAAGACTGTGTTTCAATGTATAGAGCTTGGTTTGAATAAATGAGACAATTTGGTGTTGCTTTGCTGTTTTGTGTTTTGGTTTGTTTTGCTTTGTTTTGGGGTTTTGTTGTTTTTTTTGTTTGGTTTGGTTTGGTTTGGTATTTTAGTTTGGTTCTTTTTTTTTTTTTTTAATTTTCCCAAGGCAGACTTTAAACTTGCACATATCAACCACAGCTTTAAAACTTAGCAAACATTTACCTAATTACAAAAGCAACCAGACATTCTTGCCATGAGAAAGATCCTACACACAGGTAAGGTTTCTATGACAAAACAAGTCCAACTGTGCAGACACAGAAAGTCTAAGCAATCACAGCTTAAAAGAGACCTTAGCCAGTAAACATTAATTGCTATGTTATCTGCTATATTTTGTTCGTGATTGGTTTGCTTTATTATAAAATATATTACAAAACCAGTGATGTCTGTCCTTAATCTTGAGGCTTGATGGCACGACATATCAGATCGCAACACTGTCTGCTGGTTGAATAATACAGCATTAACTGCTAATATGTGGGTCCTTAACCCACATTCTAGTTCTTTCATCCAAACGTCAATGAAATGTTTTCTCTGGGCAGTCCCATTTTTTAATCTGATTGTCCAGAACATATAAAATTTTCTTTACTTGCATTACTTAATTTTAAAGCTGTTTAGTCATAGCAATGGTGATACTTTACTTTGCAGTATTGGTACTCTATAGTGCTCTTCTGTAACTATGCTTGTTAGCCTTCGAATTTTCAATTTTTTTTCCATGTGATTACTTTTCAAGTGTGAAGACCCTGTGGATACTAGGGACTTGTAGTAAAAAGTTCCTTTCCTGTTATAATAAATCTTTAAGTATATATGTTATGCCGTGTTAATTTTTGTTATACTAACTGGTCCTACAAGTCAGTTTACCATACGCTAGGTCCACACTGAATACAACTCAATCAACTGAAAAAATTCTAACAAAATATCAGATGTAAATAATTCATGACGATTTTCCTCATTCTAATTAAATGACCTGAGCTGGTGATCTTTTGCCTCCTAAAGACTCCTAAAACGCCACCTACACACATTCAAAGTGATTCCTACATGTTGTCAAGCAACTGATTTTAACATTTACATGAAGTTAGAATTTGATGGTGCCAGAGGCTTGAGGAAAAAAAAAAAGTTGCGGAAAGAATAGTCCTATATTTTAGGAATCCAAAACGTTTCTCACAAAGTACTATAATACCCCACCCTGTCCTGAGCCTAGTAATTACTCCAGAATGTGATTATATGACTAAATAAAAAATGGAAGAAAGTCAAAAAGCTCAATTTATGAACAAAACAGCTTATGCTGCACTGGGGGACAAGGGGAGACAGGAAGAATTAGTTATGCTTTTGTCTAGTTTTATTATAATAAAAAAGCTGTTTTAAACAGTCTTTTATAGACAAAACCATAAAAGAAACTGGACCATGTAATCCACCCAATAGTACTGCCACCAGTGGAACAACATACACTGAAATCAAAGCTTCACATTTTTGGCAGTATATGTTATTTGTGGGTAGTAAAGACTACTTTGGTGTCTGATGTGGTGAGGCAGATGACTCAAAGAAATTTGAATTTTGGAGCAAGAAGAATAGATTTGGGTAGAAAAGGAAATAAGATAGGACAGGGCACAAGAAAGGGCTAAGAAGAATTTTGATAAGAAAGTGAGTAGAAAATTATAAATTTAGGAGGAAGATGTATATACGTAAAAGATGTGGAAGAAAAGTGTTACTATGTAGAGTGGTGCTGAAGATTGGGCAAGAGTCTGGGATTTAGGTAGTTTGATCTTGTCCCTTCCTGTTCCATAGTTGAGTTTTCATTAATTCAGGCTCTGCATATGATCAGTTTAAGTGCTCTAAGGCTCATACATGACTCACCTACCTGTGGATAAAACCACTCTCAAAGTACCCTTCTGCAGTAATCTCTTGTGGTTCAGTTTGAGAAAAAAGAAAGGCTGCCCTTTCTTGGATAAAGCAGTGCTCAGTAGCAGGATACCAGGCCATGAAGAGAAAACACAAGATAGGAAAGCAAAAGTAGGAGTAGGAAAAAAAGAGCATTAAGAAGAAAAAGAACATTGGCAAGCAAAGATGTTAAGAAAAAATATTGAAAATAAAAGTACTAAAAATACTCTTGCAACCAATGATCATCTTCAATTAAGTCAGGAAAAGGTGTTGATTGTTAAAACCTCTTATAAAACATTTGCATTTGTGAGGTGAAGGAGGTGTCACTTCCAGAGCAATCTTTTTATCATGTAGCAATATACAGAGTACTCCTACAGATGGAAAACCAACAAAAAGTTTGAATTTCACATTCTGGCAGGATGCAGAACAGGATTTGCACATAACTCCTGAGTCTGCTTTGCTTTGGCATAAACACAGAATTTGTGCCAATTTATCCTAAGCTTTTTGTTGTGCAAATTACATACACATTTTGTGGGGTTTAGTTATTAGAGAATTTAAATAGGATAATGGAAACAAAGATCAGGTAACTGCATCTGTCTCACAAGAGTAGCAGATCCTTTATTCCGAAGCATATGTAATGAAGTACATGTTATGTGTATAGGTAACATTAGGGTCAGATCTGTTTCTTCAAGTCTCTCACTAATAAAGACTTGTGAAATAAACATTTTGACCACATCCTTTGTGGGTAGGAAATGAATGTGTCTCATAAAAATAACTTGATTTTTATGAGCCAAGAGCAGAAGTCATTCTTTTCCTTTAGGGATCCTGGAGAACTGTAGCTGTACAATACCACAATATCTATTTGTATGGAACAAATCAAATTAATATCATCCATTCAGCTTCTGGAAGACAAAATAAGTAGTTCTCCTTTAAAGCAATTTAAAATTATGAAACTTTAAAACATATCTAAGTGCATATATATACGTGTGTGTGTGCACAGGTAGATCTCACACAGATTTTACTTATGAAGACTGTTGCATAAACACTCCTAAAAATAACTGTCAGTCAGGCAGTTTAAGGAGAGAAACTACCATGAGCTGACCATAATCCCCTGTCCCACCTTTCCTCTGCCCATTGCTAAATTGGCTGAAGGTGCTGAAGTAGTTAAAGTGGCTGAAGAGGTGGTGATAGCAAGGGTGGGAGGAGAGAAATCATGAGTAAAGGAGTGAAGTTGAGCCTGGGCTTTCCCAGGGGGAAGGAGGGAAGGGGGAAGAAAAAGTGATGTTTAAGTGTTTGTCTTTTGTTTGGCACTACTCAAATTAGTAATTAAATATTTATTTGGCAATAAATTCAGTTAATTTTCCCCAAGTTGAGTCTGTTTTGCCCCCAGTGGCTATTAGTAAGCAATCTTCCAATCTTTAGATTGACCTATGAGGCTTCTCATTCCTGTTCTTCCTATTTTCTGTACATGCCCCACTGAGAGTGAACAAGCAGCTGGGTAAGTGTTCGGTTGTCATCTGGGCCAAATCCACCAGACTGCTAAATCTCAGGAAGAACAGCCTTTATTCTTGTAGAATAAATACTGAAACTCATACCGCTTTCATGGCACCCAACTTTCACATAAATCATTTATCAAAATTAATCTACCTAATTCTGTTAAATCTTCTTGTTCAAAATATCATCAGTCTCAGATGCTTTCAAGAGAGTTTAATACTTGTGACAAAAAGAGTGAGATAGGTTCTAGGTAGACTGCGAGACAGAAATGAGAATGTTTAACTTCCCATCTGGTATTTTTTAATGGTGAACAATATGCTCTTTCTCATCCTGGTCACTGAATTATGGGACACTTATTATGATGTAGTGTTTCATGTCTTTGTGTCTACAGTAATCTATCTTTTTTTAAGGGACACTGTGAAGGACAATGCTTTGGCAAGTATGCCTGTGCCAGTGATTTTTCTAAGTTATAATTGAAGGCACACAGCAGCTCTCTCTCTTCTACACTACCCTGGGCCCTGCTCAAGTAACAGCGCCAGCCTCATGGCTGGCTGCTGGGCCTATCACCCAGCAGGTCCATTTGCTTGGATCCCCTGAGCTTCTCCTTGCTGCCAGGTTATCGGCAGCTCTGGGTGCTAAGGGACAGGCAGAGCACACAGGTTGCTTCTGTGGTACACTGCCACTGCTCCCATGATGCACTGGCATGCTGCAATGCAGCTAGGAGGACCTAACCAGTCAACATCTGTAGAACCTTGGCCCTGCTTCCCCTAACCCTTGTGTGGGGTGTGTAAGCGTAGCTGAGACATTGCAAAGGAGGAGGTCAGAGGTACTTGCTATAGGTTTAGGTCATTACCTCTTCACTCCTGGAGTAACAAAAAGCTTCTGTCTGCAATAACCCTAACAGGTTGCTCAGTTTTTTTTTCCCGGAAGGGTTTAATTGTTGTGTTTTACTGCATCATACAAAAGTCTTCAGACAGCACAACAAAAAAAAGTTATTTTTACTTCAGTATTCTTACAGGTAATTTTTAGTAAGCAGTGGCACTCAGCTATTAAAAACCCTTGGTAGCTCTCAGTTACATGGAATTCGCAATTATTCAAACAGGAAAAGAAGGAAAGATGTCCTCCATACTTGATTTTCTCTTCACTTCACTTTGCAAAACACTTAATGGGTGCAGGAAATCCCAGTTGTTGCCGTAACAGGAAGATACAACTCTCAAACATTTTGGGCTTAAAGCTTTTTAAGTTTGAATGCCCACTATTCTGCATTATGTTACATCTTTCCTGCATCTAAAAAAACTACCCCAAATCAGATTCTTCCATATAACTACCTTGCATTTGCTGGGACAAACTTTGACCTTCACACAGTGGAACACACTGAATCATGCAAGTCTTGCCTTGCTAGTTCTCAGTGCTTTCTGTTTCAAAGTCTTGCACAGAATTACATATCTAATGGTATTCAGGATGGTTCATCTCTCTTTCCAAATGTATCACATTCTCATTTTCAAGCAAAGCACTGCTCTGTGGCAACTTTCATATGGCCAATGCCTTCTGAAATGGATGTGCTAGAAACTCAATGGAGACAGTTCACGCTCCAGGAATTGGACAAGTTCCCACAGTCCTAACTGAGTACGTAAGTTTCAAGCCAGTGGCTACACAGGCTAACTGGTCATTGAAGCTGTGTTATCTAGTGAATTTTAACTATTAACAGACCTAACAGGCTCTGTCAAATTTAACTTCTGCTTTTGGAGTGCATTTTTATATATTAAATGCATGCATAGTGAAGATACTCCATATCTGAGAGCAGGTATATTTTCACCTCCTTTTTTCTCAGATGTATACCTGTGAAGCTTATTTTCCACGTAGGATATAATTAAAGGCTGACTTCAAGCATCCAAATACCTAAAAAGCAGTAGACATTCTTCCTTTGAAATTGCATAATAAAATTCCTGGTTGTCTTTATGCTACAAAAAATGTATCTTTGTGAAAAGTGGAAGCAAAAGGGACTATGGCACTGATGAATGTAATGAGTCCTAAGAAAATATATGAATAAGGTGTAAATAAATATTAAATTTGATCATCAAATACCCATCATATGCATTGACATAAGAAATGCACATTTTTTGTTGTTTTGACCACAGACAGCTAAAGAAGTAAGAAATTAGATTAGTAATCTAGTAATTCAAAGAGAATTCAGAAATGAATGCCAAATCTATGGAAGGTAAAATTTTAGTATGGGGCAATAGAGCCTAATGTACAAATGCGGGGAAAACGTAGATGTACACTCTTGTAAAAATTAAATTTGGTGGAAAACAATAATGCATTTACAGAAGCTGGGGAAGCAAAAGAACATCCTCTCATCTTTACAAAAAATGTGAGACACTGAGGATTTTCAGGTTTTCAGGATGATTGATTTTGCTCGAAATGAAGTCGCTTCATTTAACTACAGCATTAAGTTGCTTGCTTATACAAGTATTTTTATCTGCAGCCTGATATTTTCAAATTTTCTGTCAAATAAATGATAAGGCAAGATGAAATGTATACCATAGAGTGGTGGAAAATAAAGCAGAGGAAAATAAAGAAGAAAATTTTGCAAGAAATAGGGGAGTAATCAACTCACTGAGTAAATAAAAGTGGACAAAAGAATCACCAAAACTTGTTAAATATCCCTACAGTTAAGCTGTAGCCATTTTGAAAAAATAATTAAAGTATTAAATCAGAATTAACTATTTTGATACAAAAATAAAAGAACATGACTATTTAATGTTAAAACTTGTTTCTCTCACATCTTGACTCCTCCATCAGCACTTGCTGAATATAGTTTATAACTCTGTCTTCTGCTTTTTAAAGAAGAAATGAAGAACTGTAAGATAAAATTCACATTGTGATGGATGCATTATGTGCTGAAAGAATGTGATGACTTATGCTTGTACCTGTCATTATCTTGATGTACTGCATCTTTAGTAGTGAGAAAACCATTCTTTACTATGAAATCAAATATATTCTCAGGAAAATAATGAAGTCAGAGAAACAGAAATTGAAAATAGAGTCTAACTGGCACGTATTATGTAAAACATGAACTAGTTTTAAAGCTATATTCACATACAAGTGTTTCCGGCAGCTATGATTTTCAGATTTTTAAGGGGCATCCTCAGAACAGAGTTTAGTCTTTGGCTTTTGTCCTAGGCCAACAGAACAAGTTTCAGATTTGAAATTCATCTTAAGCTCTACAAAATCTAATATTGTCTTCACATGCCTATATAAGTAATATTAAGGCTTACAAAACTGTCATTAAAATGAGCAAAGATAACTTCATGCTATCAGGCGCTGCCTCTCATTTTCATTATATTCCTTTTTGTAGGAGTTCATTACAGAATAAAACTTTCCCTGGTGCAGTAAATCTTTAGCAGTTCAAAGCTATGCTGCTTCATAATTATTACAATTAGGCCTTTAACTGCAGCCTGACTTCAGCATTTAAGAATTGATGGCTACATTGAAAGTAGTAAGTTAAGACTTCTTACCTTGCATTTAACATATAGTGAATCCTAACAACTAATAAATTCAAGAGTTTACTGAATGGAACAAAAAAATTTAGCTGCTCTGCATATTAATAAAGATATTCTAATTTTCCTAAGTGTCTGGAAGTGGCTATAAGCACACTGAAAATAAGACATCTCACTGTAACTCAGAACATATGTCTAGATACCTCATATTTTATCAAACTCTACACAAAAGCCTTCTGTTACCACTGAAGTGAAAATTTGTTTCCAGAATAGGTCTGCTCTTTAAAAGTATCATCTGCATTCAATGCTTTGCTATTTAGACTTTGTTCATTTCCCGTGTCGTGGAGTAAACATCGAGTTTTACGGGCATCAAGTCTAGGTTGACTTACCCTAAAACAAGTGATGGTGAGCAGACAGAGTAATTGATTATGCAAGGGTGAACTTTGATGTTTTTATGAATTTTTAGAGGTGATTGCTACAGCAAGACTATCATTTATACAGAAGAGGTTTTTCCATCACTCAGATAATTGTCAGAATCCCAGTAAAGTGTATCACCACTAAGCCATCTGCAGAACAACTTCTAACAACTCTGGGTTTTGCAGGTTTTTTTTGTCCCCTTATTGCTAGGAGTACCAGTTAAAACTGAGTAAGAGAAGCAACGTTAAGTTGACCAAATCCATCAAGATAAACAAAATGGCTGTTGCTAAAATAAGAAATAAAATTATCACGGAAGATTTACCTAAAGCTAGACTACTTCACCTTGGTAAAACAATGTATTAGCTTCTCTTTCATTTGAGAGGTACAAAGACTTAAGTTAAAAGGACATGGTTTTCTTTGTGCCAACTGTTGCCACAATCCATGGAAATATTGTTACATTTTTGGCAGTGGCTCATTATTACACTGTTGGATAAAAGAATGAGCTATTTCCTGTTTGATTATTTTATGAACAGACATTAAACTCTGTTAAGGATATTTAGCAAAAAAAAAAAAAGAAAAAAAGCACGATAAAGTTATTTGAAGCTTAACCCTCTGCCTTTTTTTAAACACCAGGGTGTTACCACAATACCCTGAGACGTTGTCCTGGGTTCAGCAGTAGCAGTCATGTTTCTCCTCCTTGGTAGCTGGTGCAGTGCAGTGTTTTGACTTTCGGTTCGGGAACAGAGCTGATAGCGATGTTTTGGTTTGGCCAAGGACTTTGCGAGCCTCATGCTCTGCCAGGGAGGAGGGGAAGCCAGGAGGAAGCAGAGACAGGACACCTGACCCAAACTGACCAAAGAGGTATTCCATACCACAGCACATCATGCCCAGGATGTAACTGGGAGTTAGCCGGAAGGGTTGGGAGACTGCAGGGTTGGAGGAGGTATCGGTCCGAGCTTGGTCGGGCTGGGGGGGGCGAGTTATCGGTTGGCTGGTGGTGAGATGATGTATTCTCTTCCCTTGTTATTTCCTTTATCATTATTATCATTGGTGGTAGCAGTAGTGATTTGTGTTATACCTTAGTTACTGAACTGTTCTTATCTCAACCCGTGGGAGTTGCATTCTTTTTGATTCTCCTCTCCGTCCCTCCGAGAGCAGGGGGAGGGCAAGAAAAGGGGGGGAAGTGAACGAACAAATTACCTGACTGGTTTTAAACCGCGACAGCCGTAAAGGTCTTTGAAATAGTTTCCAACATCTTGAAGCTGGTTTTATATAGTAAGCCAAAGACAACAAACCCAGCTGTGTTGTCTAAGGAAGTGCTGCATGTACAGGTGATGAGGAAAAGATACTATTAGCAAATGAAAATGTGGTTATTTTTTCACAACGCTATTTTTTTCGTATTCCAGTTTTCAAACACTAATAAATTTTGCATGTTGAAATTTATGATGCCACTCACTAAACAACAGTGCAAACTTTGTAACTATTTTTTAAAAAAAAAAAACAACACCCCAGGTTCAAACAGTGCAGGAAAAAAAAAAAGTAGGAACAATAAAAGTTTTCATTACTAGTATCAGTATTAAGACTGAAATATCCAAATCATCATCCCAATTCAGTTGCTTCCTCTGGAGGAAGGTGCTGACCTGTCAGGAAAACAGTCTATTTAAAGTTTGCAGTTCAACAACAGCAACAGAAGTGTACAAAAATTGTCTCTGTGCAGAGCAGTATGTACTTACAAGTTTGGTAGCATACCATTTTAGAAACCTTAAATGGAGAATTTTTTTTCCTAATCATATCTGAATTCTTTTGCCCCTATCAGTTGCAGGAAATTTTGATACCTATTTCTGTTTATAATACAAGGCAGACAATGATTGTTTCTTTGGTCAGAAAGATTTGTGCAGTGCTAAGACTTTTTACATAACAATTGTTTTAAGACTGAGTTCACAAAACCTGAAATATTTATCAGTGGAAAATAGAGATGCTCATTCAAGATGAAAAAAAAAAAAAAAGCTCTACTAAAAAGAAATTGTTTTGCTTTCAGAAATGCTGGAAATTAATCCAAACACGTGTGCTTTATTCTTTATTATCCTTTGTTTCCTCCAGGAAAGATGGTTATCATAAATCATTATCAGTGTTCTTTTTAGTGTTATCTTACAGACATCCTTCTGTAAGGACAAAAGATTGAAAGACTGTGAGTGAGGATGAATGTAAGTATTGAGGTCAGGAGACGCTTTTGCTGTCTGGGTAAGAGCAATTTGAGAGGAAGTCCTGTTAACAAAGATGAATGAATGGACAGGGTTTGTTATGAGAAGCCCTCCTCTCATGCAGATCTGTAATTCATGCATGACTTCACTAATCTGTTTTTATTCAGGCTGAAACCTATTCTAATTTTGCAAGCTAGTGAGGTTATCAGGAGAGGTCTGCAGCCCAAGACAAGATGGCTTGCAAGACACACTACTAATAACATCTTCCAAGCCTGGCTAAGCTTTCCCTATTTCCCAGACTCTTGCTCTTCTTATTCCAGCAGAAAAGGGCAATCATACCTAAACCAATCCTCCCAGAATGAAGTATTCCTATGTAACTAAACAATCCCAAAACATGACAAGGGATGATCTATGTAACAGTAGTTAAAATTCTTTAGTATTTTTTGGGTTTAAACATAATTTCTGGCTGCTAGCAATTATCATCAGTTCAGATTCTGTATAGAGAAATATTTTAAACCAAACAATAGAAATGTCCATATAATGTTTTAGGAGACCGTGAGAATAATAACAAAGGATAGAAATGATTGTCCTTGCTATTGAATCTCCATTTAAAAAGAAACATTTGAAAGATCTACTAGAAACAAAAATTAACTTCAAAGGCTACTCTGAAATTGATGTCTAATATAGTGTGATTCCTTGTGTAGAAAAAAAAAACAACAATCTATTCAGAGAAAATAAAATGCTGAGTCTATTAAAAATGAACAAAGACAATCTTAAAAAAAAAGTGGAGTGAAAAGCATCTAGCTTCATCATATTAGAAGGCAGAAAGACATTATCTATGCTATTGCTGATTTGGGGATAGTAAAATCAGGGAATTACTGCAAGAAACTTTTAAGAACTGCTTTGTTCGAGGATAGTTTTTTGGCCATGCAAATAATCTTAAAACCCCTCTAAAACTAGATTGTCCGTGGTACAATGTGAATGCTCCTGCAGTACTAGAGAGTCCCAAGAATTAAATTTAAAACAAGTTATTTCATGACAACCTCGCTGTAGCACAACACAGGTTTTTCACAAGGGCTGAGAAGAAAGAAGAAATCTAAAAGAATTCTAAACAGACTTACCTCAGGAGGTCTTTTCAGTCTGTCCTATAAGAAGGAAAATAAATGCGCCTGAATCCATGTCCTGAAATCTGTACGGCTGGCTTCTTTTAGGAAAAAAAACTGCAGTGAAAAAGATTTTATGAACCCCTCAAGACAACTTTTGATCTGTTTATAGTTAGTCTTGAAGATGGAAAACTGTTCTTAATAACTGATCACCTATGCTAATTATATTTTAGCAATCCTGTCTCTAAACAAACCAAACAAACAAACAGTAGCCAACTGATTGACTGGTTTTAGTAAGTTTTTCGGCTAGGGAAGCTTCTGTCCTCTTTTGGTGTCTTTTTTTCTGGACTTAATCTTTTGACTCAGTCCTTACAGGTCGGTATACCAAACAGCTTACATTGCTTGTTAGGCTCTTTTTCATTCCCTCTGCTGTCAGTCTCTATTCTCTTACCAACTTAGACACAGTATTTTGGCTTTCTGGCCTGTACAGCAAACCTATTATTCTACAATGTAACAAGGATTCTGCTAGTACTTTCTAGAAGTCAATTTTTCCCCCATTTTTTCTGATTGTGTTAATCTAATAGTTGGGCATATGGGGCAGTGAACTGAATATTCTTCAGTTTTATCTCAGGAAAGTCTAACAAGATCTTGAAGAAGATAAGAAAAAGGATATATAATTAGTGTGTTTGTAATTTCCAGTTACTTTTCTACTTGGAATGCTTGTCCATGTATGTATTCACAGTGTGGGTGATTATTTTTTTCCTTTTTCTTCTTTATTTTTTTATTTTAAGGAGTATTTTTTTTTTAATATGCTAACGGAGACATCACTTGGCAAGACACCTGCAATAATGTTGGCTCTGGTAGAATGTAGTTTGATCAATGAAGGCAGACCACTTGGGAGTAAAATACTTTAACACATGCCCTGATCCTGTTTCTCTTTGTCCAGAGATCTCTAACTATTGATAAAAACAGCCACTGAAGATTTCAGAACAGTCAGCTGCTTTGCACTGGAGGGTAATTCCTGCTATTTAATACCTATAATGAGGCATAAGTCCTTTGCTGACAAAGGAAGAGTAGACTACAGATTCTCTTTTCCAAAGCAGAGGTTTACATAAAAAAATAAATCAAGGAGATCTGTGGAGTCAACTGTAGCTTATTGCTCAGTTGTTGCTTACATCAGATCCTAAGCCATCTTTGTACAGTTGGGCCTTATGCCTTTCTTTTCTCACAGCTTCTTCTTTCTGCTTTTCAGGCAAATCTCAATAATTTTGCTTTTGCTCCTTAATTAAAAACTTCCTTGCGTGGCAGGTACATGCATTGATCCTCTTTAGCAAACTGTCCTTATTAACCTTATCCCTATTAAACTTACCTGCTAAATTCATGAAATATACTATTGGATATAAATTGCAATCTAACCCCTCAATCCAAATAGCCTGAGGAAAAACTCAGTGTCTTATTTCTGTTCTGAAGAAAAAAAAACCCAAACAATGTCTATGTTGCTTTCTTCCTTCATGCAAGTGTAATTTTGGTACAAACCTTTTTAGTATCAGACTCAAAAAGTAAGTTAGAAATTTATTGCAGTGACACTGAAGATTGAACCTATGCAGAAATAAAATTACTTAAGCTCCTAAATCTAAAATTAGGGAAAAACATATGTCTGGATTCCATCCGACTTGGATTAGTACCAAGTCAGTTATTTCACCTTAGGTAGAACTTGAGATAAATATTTGAGAAATATATTCATAAAGGATATAATGTAAGAGGGATTGATTACCATGATGCAAATCTCCTACTTCCTAGCAGAAGAAACAGCCTCCAGAAAAACTGTCTTTATAGAAAGAGTAATGAACAATTTCCAACTTCGTAGAGCAACAAGTTTAATTCTGTGGAGAAATAAGGCTTCTTGTTTGCAGGAATAGCTTCAGAAACCTCTAATAATCCAGTGGGAATAGCAATGAAATGAAATGAGGAGGAAAGAAAGGAAAAGGAAATGGCTGACACAGGAAGAAAAATTTAAGGCTCTTAATCTAATTTTATTACCTGAAGGCAGAGGTCTGTGGCAATCAGTGGGTCATATCGGCTAATAGGCATTAAGAAAACTAGTAGTGATGATCTTCCCTAGCAGGTTCAGGGACTAGCTACTGAAGTTGGGATTTAGAGGCTCTAAATTGGTACTGTGGCCTGTTTAACAGTACCAAGGATAGAACCTCTGGAAAATACGGTGATTTGTTATCATTAAGAGAGAAGAACTGAATCAAATCTGCAGTTACACAACTCTGGTCCTGAGGCAAATGGACCATTTTTTGGTATTCAAGATGCTCACAACAAAAAAAGCATGCACTCTCTAACAGTTGGTGCAATCGCTCCATTTAGTGTCTTTCAGAAAGACACAGATAACTACCACATTACTGTGTTACCTCTTCAGTGCAAAGCAGGCACTAAAATCAGACAGGAACATGCATATAATTAATCTTGCTGCAATATTCATAGCTAATCACAAATTTGGATCTTATTTTGCAGTGGTTTAGAAGACAAAGATCTCATACCCAGAAAACTCTGGTCTTGGGCCTTTCTCCAGCCTCTTACTGACCTGTGGCCACTTTATTTACCCATGCCATTCTGAAAGCCTTAAAAGCCAGGCATAAAAAGAAACATAAGTTGTGCCTGCAAAATGTGCAATACTTTCTGCTCACTCTTCCTGCTATTCTGGGAGTCTGGGTCTGTTAGACTGTGAATGCTAGATTCTTAATGACTTTGTTAATGAAAAGGATATTTTTATCTCTAGTAAAAATGCTAAGGATAGCCATGTGAGTGAGTTGGCTCTGGAACCCACTGTCTTTCCTAAGCTTGGAGTTGTCTTTGAGTCATTTCATGAAGCTTGACTGTTTCTTTCCAGGTAAGGGCACTGAGTTTGCAAGCCTGAGAAAGCCAGTACGGTGGTGTTAAACAGCACAAGCAGTCCCTTGCCAGGGGAAAAGTACGGAAAGCTGGAAACTTACCAAATGGCATCCACGTGTTTCTGGTTTCTGTTCAACAGTTAGATGCCAAATGAGACTGTGGAAGGTTATTTTTTGGCAGGAACTGTCTCAACCAAACAATGTTTTGCCTTGAAATCTGCCTTCCTCAAGGTCTCAAACAATAAGAACAAATATACTTTGCTTTTGGAGAGGAAAAGGAACTCTAAGAGAAACTAAAGACAGCCCTTTTGCTAAAGCCATCCCCGGAAAAGGAGAGTGGGGTTATCCAACTAAAAAAAGCAGGATCCAATGAACCTAGTGTCTTGTAGTGGAGGGGTAAGCTTTTGATAGCTCAGAAGCAAGAAGGAGAGAAGATTTTCATTTAGACTTCCTGCCTTTTATTTTTCTAAGGGAGTCATCATCACTGAGGATGAGTTTGGAACTGGGGTCTTTGCCAGGGTCATCCCCCTTATTGGCAGGGTTGTGTTCTTGCTGTTTGCACTCACAGCAGCCCCCAAGTGCAGAAATCCACAGAGCTTACTGCCTGCTACAGAGCAAACTGTTCTCTTTCTGATGGATTGTCTGATGTCTCCTTTCTAGCAAAGCACTTGTTGCTTTTCATTTATTTTAATCTCGTGCATATCATCAGATGCATTTTGAATTCTCATCTTATTCTTTGAGCTACCAAATCCTCTTAGACTGGTACTGCCTGCAAATGTTACAAACACATTCTATTTTTTTTTTAGGAAAATATTGATTAGAACTTGGCCCAAGCCAGATGCCTCCAGTTATACATCTGAAATATCTTCTCAGCTTATCAGCAAACTGTTACTATCTACTCTAAGAGTACACACTGAGTTTTGAGAGTTTGGTTTATGGCCATAATATCTAACCTGATCTTCCTAATGTTACAAATGTCATGAGTGTTAGTGTTAGAAAGCTTACTGTGGTCAAAATACATCAGAAGTGTTGCTTCATCCTTAACTTTTAGGGTAGTTATATTGTCAAAAAGGAATTGCAATGATCAGAAACAGTACATGTTCTTTACTGTTGTCATTCAGCTGCTTATAAATTGATTACTCTGATTTGAGAAGGGAAATTGAAAGAATAAATCTATAATTCAGTATCTATGCTTTTTACTATTAATATATTTTCCTTTGGGAATGTAAACTTCCTGAAATATTGCACTCTAACCATTTCTTCAATAATTATTGGGAGATGGTCTCAATTACTTATCAGGTACTCCAGGATGAATATTATAATTCTCTGCACATTTGAACCTCTCTAACTTACCCTATCCAAAGTCATCCTCTATACATCCTGTAGGACTGTGCCCTACATACTCTTTTCCAATAAATAATTAGGTACTTAGTCCAGCATTGCTGTCATCCTTTGGTTGCTGCTGTTGCCTGATCAAAAATTTTATCTACAGCTTCTTTCTGATAAGGATATTTCTTTTGTTCTTACTCCTTTTATCTTCATCCAGAGAAATGCAACAAATTTGCTTCTCACCTGTTTCTCAACTTCAGAGACGGTCTTCAAAGCATTCTTGATGTGCAATGTAATACTGGTTTCATTTTTTCCTGTTTGTGCTTCCTGAATAAACTATTTCTATTTTACCAGCCCTCTGATTCTATTGATTTGTTTCACCAGCTTCCTGTGATGTTGATTAACCAAGTATTTTTGGTTGTAAAGGAAGATTTCACATGGTTTCTCTTCAGTTCCTGTGCTATTTTGAGTTTATGTGTAAGTTATGTGTTCAGACTGACTTTTTTTGGTTCAAAGAAGGCAAAAGAAAACATATTATGCCTCATTAAAAGATCAGTGTCATGGAATAAGCCATATCTCCTCCATGAGGCTGCATTACCACTAATACCGAGTTTGTCAGGGGCAAAGGATAGTGGTCTGTGGTGAAACACAGGAAGATAGAAAAGTACCGTTTGTCTGCTTTGACTCCTCCCCGAAGAGTCCAGCTTTGGTTCCTACCCGGAAAGTTCCACTTTTAGAACTCTCCAGAAAAGTCTCGACCATTGGAGACCTTTCTAGATATTGCTAGCCACTTGTTCTGACATAGGTTGGCCCCTTGTGTCAGAATGAGTGTCCATTTTGGTCAGTATAAAATCCTGAGCCTCATGCAATGTGAGGAAGCAGAAATTTGTACCATCCAGGTCAACGTTGCCTCTACAGGGATGCCTGCTACGGTAAAGCCTTCCTCCTCGCACTGCGATGATGATCCCTGGAGCTGGTTTCCTGATCCTCCTCACAGGGTACTTGGGGTTGGTAAGGTATACACTCTTCAGAAATATCCTTTACTGTATCTGTTACATTCTCTATATTTTCCCATATTAATAAACTAGTTGGGAGTTCTCTATTTGTCTCTTGTTTTCTCTCACTTGGAATCCTCAATCTCTGGAACATTAAGATACAACATTAGGAAACTTGGCATGACCATACTACCTTTCTTGAAGGTTCATACTAAGGAGGCATCCACCTTCTCCTTGGGGATGTTATTTCAGGCTGCCAGATGGTTGTCTTGTCTTCTAGCAGGGCAATAATGAATACTGCTATTGTCGCCTTTTGATGGCTAAACTCTACCATCTTGTTTATTCATTTCTGCCTGTTTATTGAGTCCTATATTCCTTCTGTTGGTTAGTTCACCAAAATCTGATGAAGTTCAACGTTTGTTTCTGTATTAGTATTGTATTCACTCAGCCAGTAACAACACTGGAAATACTTTCGTTATACCCAAAATCCTGCTACAGACAAAAGGGAACATGCCATTCATAGGAAGCCATGGTTTCATTGAGAGTCTAATTAAAATATATCAAACACTTATCATTAGACCAGTTAACAGCACTGCAAAGTCTCATTACGACTAATAACCCTGACACAGTTACACAAGAAAATCTACAAATATCTGCTCCTTTTCTTTGGTATGATGCTTACCCTTGCAATGTCCTAGTGGGTACTAACATCAATATTGACCACCTTCCTCAAAGAGAGAGACCATGGGTGACACAGTGAACAGTTCCGGTGCCTCACTACCCTCACAGTAAAGAACTTCTTCTTTACATCTAAGCTGAACCTCCTCCATTTAAGTTTAAACACGTTACCCCTTGTCCTATCACTCCATGTATAATCAATGGCATGCTTCTGCTTGCCTTAAAAGTTTGCTGTATTGCTTTTTCTCATTTTTTGTATGCTGTCTACTTAGCATGGTTTGCCACCTCCTCTCCTTTCTTAACCGCATGGAAAAGCACATGGAGGTCCAGTGGGGCCTTGGACCATGAATAGAACCAGAAATCTGCCCACATGCAGATTTCCCACTAAATGTCATTGCAACAACTCCTTTAAAAGTGCTGGAAGAAAATGCTATTGTGGCACTTGGCTAGGGGCTTATGTTCACCTGAGTTGGAATGAGTTTGAGCTCGCACTTCCCAAGACAAGTTCCCATGGTTCTGGAGAGCTCTGAACAGTCTGGCTTCACAATAGAAGCTGTGCTACTGCTGGGGAAAGGGCATGAAATACTTTTCAAAATTCGTGACATCAGGCAGAGTAATGGTCGTGGGAGCCTGCATCTGTAGTCAAGTAATGGCGCAACTTGCTTTTGCAATTTGCATGAAGTAGTTCCTAAATGAAAATGAGAGTGTATTGGGGGATGCTCCTAAGGTACATGAAATATCCGGTTTGAATTCTGGGTGGTTCTAAAGCGGAAGTGTTCTGTTTCTGTCAATGATATGAAGGATAGGCAGAGGTAATCACTTCTTCTTTGGATGTTCTTTAAGAAAAAATTCTGTGGAGTTAGACTTAGCTTTGTTTGCCTCTTAAGTGGTTATGTCATTCACACCTTTAAGTAAAATTCTGTCTGGCTATATCATCACATACTACTTTAATTATAGCATTTAATAGTTTAATAGTGATAATATAACTGATGTTAATTACATCTTCATTAGTCAATTTATAATTTATTGGTGTCACAGGCCTTTTTATTGGCTACAATCTCCATATTTGTCTTGACTTAATTCTTTTCACTTAAGTTTTTTCAGTCTGCTGTGAAAAAGCATGGCATAAATATTTTGTAATGAGAGAGCTTTTATGGAGGCACACCTCTACTTTACTGCCTGCAGAGATGACTCAGCCTCTTTTACCCTGTGACCTGACCATGGCAAAACAGCTTTGCTTTTGCTGTTATTAGTTAGAGTGTGATACCTGAAGACAAAGAAGTTATTTCCCATACAGTAAGTGATTGTATCACTGTCTGCATGGAAGGAAGTATTAAATTCCCACCAGGATCAGCATGTTGGATATTAATGGCTCTAATGCTGAAGTGGTTTACTCTCTTTAATCAAACAGGTAAGAGAAAACATAATTATATAGCACAAGTCTGAATGGCAAATTAATCAAAACTCTTTAAAGTCCTTATTTTGTAGCTGGAATGTTGCCGGCTCTGCTTAAAAGCATTTTGCTAAGTACTTAAGGTGCTCACAATTTTCAAACAAGGAAGGATGTACATTTTCTTGGCAAACACCCCCTGGATCTACTTCAGCTATGCCTCTTTTAAGCGTCACTCCAGAGTAACAGTGCTTTGTTAGTTCTCAAATTATGCATTTTGCTACCAGAAAAGAAGAAACGCAGTCTGTTATTTCTTGGTTCAGATGTATTTCCTACTGACGTTTTCTAAGTTGTTAAACTGTAGTGAATAGTGAAGCTTATCCTAAGCAAGGACTCTGTAACAATTGAGAAGTAAATCAAAGTTTACTTAAGTTTTATAAATGGTTACTCAGTGAGAACCAGGAAAGAAATCAGTTTCATAAATATTACACAGTTCAAGTGGATCTTTCTCACAGCCCCCTGTGCTCATGGCACACAAGCTGTTGTGGAGCCATGGATCATGGGTACTACATGATAAGCCAGAAGCACTCTTCTGGACTTTGCCTAATTTACTTCAACAGAAATTCCTCCTTGGGAAAGAATGAGTGGCTCTGAGGAGACTCTTCTAAACACGAGCCTGGAGTGACATTTTTACTAAAGCAAACCAAGTGAATGTCAACAAAATAATTCAGTCTGGGAATAACTCACAATCCAGTTATCCCCTGACACACCTCCTGTGTTAATGTGGGAGAGTGAATGTGTCAGGAGAATTAGCCTTCGTTGAGGTTGCTGTGGCCACAGTTCTAAATTCTTTATAGTTAAAAGCTGGCTTGCACGTCTACTCATTGCTGCCTGCAGAGTAAGAGAGGAAGTGTCTATTCTCTTCTCCTCTTTCCCTCCCCCTGCTCTTCATTACATTAATTTTTCAGGCTAAAAGAAAATCTACTGACTACAAAACTTTTTGGATGCCTTGCTACAATCAACCCCTTCTTCAGTTTGATATTGTTCTTTGTCTTGGTTTGTCTGTCTGCACACAAGGACAGACAGAAGAAGTTAATACTAAATGCAACCTAAATTAACATTGATTTGAATCAAAAATCATAAAATGGCTAGGGTTGGAAAGCACCTTAAGATCAACTAGTTTCAACCCCACTGCCACGGGCAGGGACACCTCACACTAAACCAGGTTGCTCAAGGCCCTGTCCAACCTAGCCAAGGACGGAGCATTCACAGCTTCCTTGAGCAATCCATTCCAGTGCCTGACCACCCTCATAGTAAAGAACTTCTTCCTAATATCTAACCTGAACTGCCCCTGTTTAAGTTTGAACCTATTACCATTTGTCCTATTGTTACAGTCCCTGATAATGGTCCCTCTCTGTCCTCCTTGTAGGCCCCCTTCAGATACTGGAAGGCTGCTACGAGGTCTCCACGCAGCCTTCTCTTCTCCAGGATGAACAGCCCCAACTTTCTCAGCTGGTCTTTGTAGGGAGGTGCTCCAGCACCCTGATCATCCTCATGGCCCTCCTCTGTACTTGCTTTAACAACTCCATGTCCTGCTTTCACTGTGCTGTAAGAAAATAATATAAATTGAGAATTTGAAATCTGTCACTTAAAGCAGTTTGTTTAGTCAGGCATGACAGAGCTACCTCATATTTTTTCCTGCTTGTAGTTCTCTCTGCTCAGGAAAAATGACAGAAAATTCATGGAAAAGATGCATTAATCTTTCTACTTGATTAGAAACTTATCATTTAGGAGGGGCCAGCATCTTGCAAAGGCTAACACCAAAGTACTGAAAAATCAGAGCCATTAGTAGGCTAACACTATTAAAATGAAAATTGGGATGAAAAATATCCCTAACATTCACATGTAAAACAAGATTTAGACAATATAATTTCTATTAGTCTGAAGCAAAAATTTATTGAAATGAGTATTTCAGATAAATGAGCTTTATACAAATGAATGAGGTCATATTGAACTCGACAGGTACCCTATCACATTACAAATCTCATATCTCTTGCTGCGTTGAGAAGAAAAGAAAGGATGTGGACAACATACATCAACTTTTTCCAGAAAAACAGAACCTTCCACAGTTATTTAAAGAAAAAAATTCAACAAGGAGAGATATCCATAAAATTCCCAAACAGCCAGATGTTCATAGAGCTTGAGGGCAAAGAGGGTCTGAATGGAAATGTCACCTACAGTAAAAGCCTAGCAACTCACCTAGAGCAAATGACATCCACACTATCCATCTTAAATCCCTATCAGTTCTGCAAAAAAACAATGACAACAGAAATCATGTTATACTTCCAGTAATGCACTCGTATGTTCACAGGGGCATTGGTATCTGTACTCACTGTACCTTTGATAGTAAACCTCAGACATGATTTTTTTCACAGCTAATATCCACCACGCATGCAGGCAAACACCACATGATCTCCATGTGGTGATAAAAACATCTTTTCGTTCATGTGATGGTGACAATCTAATGATCAGGACAGACTACCTCAAAACTCATAAAAAAACAACAAGAAACATATATTTACAGAAATAATTCAAAGAGCGTAGCATTCTAGAAACTCAATCAAAGAGAAAAACACATGTGTAATTATTCCAAAGCAGTGCTGGCCCTTTTGAAAGGCATATTTTGGAAGAAATCAAGAAATTACACTTTCTTCTGCATTACCAATGAAGACTAAACCAGCTGTCCTGGGTTCGGCAGTAGCAGTCATTTTTCTCCTTCTTGGTAGCTGGTGCAGTGATGTGTTTTGACTTTTGGCCTGGGAACAGAGCTGATAACAATGATGTTTTGATCTGACCAAGAACTTTGTGAGCCTCATGCTCTGCCAGGGAGGAGAGGAAGCCAGGAGGAAGCAGAGACAGGACACTTGACCCAAATTGACAAAAGAGGTATTCCATACCACAGCACGTCATGCCCAGGGTGTAACTGGGAGTTACCCGGAAGGACAAGGGATCTTCTGGGTCAGACTTGGTTTTCCACGGGTGCTATCATATTCTCTTCCCTTGTTATTTTCTCTTATCATTGTTGTCGTTGGTGGTAGTGGTGGTGATTTGTATTGTACACTGGTTGCTGGACTGTTCTTGTCTCAACTCGTGGGAGTTGCATTCTTTCGATTCTCCTCCCCATCCCTCTGGGATCAGGGAAGGGGGGGGGGGGGGAAGAAAAGAAAGATGGAGGAAAAGTTGGGGGAGTGAGTGAACGAGCTGGCTGGCTGGGTTTAAACCACGACACCAGCTAAGATACGAACTGGAATCAACTCATATCCCTGGTGTGCAGCTTCACAAAAATTTACATTAGGTGCTATTACTTTCATGACAGACAGTATCTGCGGACATTAAGGGAAAGCTGAATTCAGAAAGGTTAATAGGTAGCAGAGCTTACTTTTTCAAAATATTTTCCATTTTTTACAGCCCGAGGAATTCTGAAGTGCTTCTGGAATGAAATAATATTTATAAATAATTTTATGGTCTGAGTGGCTACTGACAGAATGAATCATGGAATCACAGAATGGTTTGGATTAGAAGGGACCTTAAAGATCTTAAAGATCATCTAGTTCCAACCCCCGTGCCATGGGCAGGGACACCTTTCACTAGACCAAGTTACTCAATGAAAAGATGATTGTATTTTGTCAGGGCCCAAAAATGGTTATCATCCCTGCTTGTAAGATATCAAGAATGGGAAGAAACCCAGGTTCACCTCTGCAGCCATGTGCACTATGGAGACTTCCTTCCACAGAGTTCAGGAGACCTATCTTTTTTACGAGAGATAAGAAACAACATTAAAACTTCGAGACTTACCAAAAAATCAGAATCTCTTTTTAAATGGGTTGTGCCATGTCCTACTTTCAGAGGTGCACTAAAACACAAGATCAAGATATGAAAAGAGTTCTGTGAAGAAAACCTGTGCGTTATCCTTTCCCCATTTTGTAAGGCATTTTTGGACATCTCAAAGGCAATACAGACCCAGTATATGCCCTCTGCTAGACTGCCTAATTGTGTACTCATTTCAGTGAGACTGCTATGCTTCACAGACTTGCTGCAGTTCCACAGCAAATAAAACAAGTTGCCTTAAACTTTGCTCTTTAACCTCCCTTTTTTTCTACTCAACTATAGCATATAGTGCTTGGCAGAAATAATTTTGCCTAGAGTGAAAACTGGTGGAACAGGACAACAAAGCTTTTGCGCAGTGATTGCAAATCTGGCACAAAGTCTGACTTTTCTTTCTGCAGTACATTTGTCACTGCAAAGACATATTACACTACTGAGGTGAAACAAAACTAACTCTCCATATCACATTTTGCAATCTCATTGAAATAAACACAATGCCTTCTTCCACAAAAATTAGATTAATTCTTTTAGTCAGGCAGCACAATGTAATATTCATGTAATGAAAACTATCTTAGTCTAGTCATAAAAAATATAACTACAGTAGGGAAATAGATTTTTCATTATTTACACAATGCCAAAGACACTGATTTGTGTTTTTCATTTATCTATTATATTCTACTAATGAATAAATGACTAAGTGGAATACCTCATTTTCTAATAGTGGTTAAAAAAAGGGAAATCATCACTCAGGGATACTATCAGAATTAACCTTCTTCTGTGGTTAATTTAAACATATGCAGTATAAATAATCTTACTTGAAGCAGCTGGACAGCTCAGAAACATTCATTCCGCTTACTAGAAAAGCTTTTGAGTTTCAAATATGCAAATGTGTGTATTTATCTCAGGTTCTGCTGCAGTTAAATTGGGAACTTGGAGGTCTCTTGCATTTTGCTATTACATTATTTCTTTATTTCTTCAGTCAATAACAAAGGCTAATAAATACACTAACCTCGCACACGCACATGGACACAAAATTGTCTTTAATCTAAAAAATAAATTTACTTTTAAATAAAAAAGTCCAATTGGGCTAATGTATTATTAAAGTAACTAAAGCAAAAGTATTTTTTTCTAGTAAAATAATGTTTTGGATCATATTCCAAACCTTACACAGTTCACATTGTTATTAGTCTCATTACACAGTACAAGTCCTGGGCCTCATGGTTTGGATTTATATTCAAAGCAAAAGCTCTAATGGCTCAAATTATGAATAAACCAAGAGACTGCTGCTAGCCACCTCCTATATCAAATCAGTTTACGAAGAGAAATTTCTCAGTCCCAAGTAAGATCACAAGAAGAACCATGGCAAGCACTAATTAATATCACTCACTGGATCAATTTAAAAGGCTCCTGGGAGTAGAGAACAAGGCTGAGGCACTTTGTCCAAGTAAACATCTTAATAAGATACAGTAATGTCAGTTTTAACTTCCCTGAGCATGAACTCCTCATCTCTTTCTGGCCTGATGAGTGACATTCTTCACTGCGAAAGAGCAGAACTTCAGCAGGAGCAGAGGAATTCCCTGATGCAGGTTGCCAGCTGTGCCCCTGCTTCACCAGCAAAAGAGGAGGGGGCCAAGCTGCTCAAAGGAAACCAAAAGTAGCTAGGAGGGATGACAGCAAGACCACTTCTATCAGCTCAGTGCTGACATATGCTGACTTCAAGTGCTCACAGAACAGCTGTGCAGTGTGTCAAAACAGTTTTATAGGACTTGAATTTTTGTCATTTGCTCAGCTAAGGTTTTGACATTCCTATCCTAGTTAAAATACAGTCAAAGCATATTCCTTCTTTTTTTTTCAAGTGATCCGCTTTGTTTTGTTTGGTTGCTTTTCAGTTTTGACTTTTTTTTTCTTATCTTTTTCTTTCTTTTTCTTTTTGTTTTTCTTTTTAACTGCCAATGCATCAGTATACTGTTTATTGTTTAATGCAAGGCATTTGACAAATTTGTACAGTACTTAACAAATTTGACTTAGCTGGCAGTGTATGTTTCTTTAACCACTACTGCATTTTTAAAATTAAAAAATGAGTGGAGCTTTAATCCCCTAGAAATGAATTAGCTTATCATCAGTCATAATGCATTTGAGACTGATGCAGCACCCTAAAGCAAGAAAGTTGTTCAAAATTTCATTCTTTTCCTGTTAGCAAGTGTCTTGAAGTCTGTCATGTTTTCTCTGTAGCATATCCTTCACATTGCATTTGTTGAATTCACAGGTTAGACTATGGACTGACATTAAGTTAGTATAAACAAATTAGTTTCAGCAGACTCAGGATTTCTCCAAGTGAATGCAAAGATCAATACTGATATACAGCAACTTAATATTTGCTCCCACATATTACAAGTTAGATCTTTATTCTGACAAAAATGTAGCATAATGTCCATTGATGTCCAGATTAACAAGTTTTCTAACTCTCACTGAAGATTTTAAGCTCTCATTCAAAATAAAATAAAGGTAATTTTAAAATTCTGAATTGTAATTCTGCTCTTTTCACTGTAAACTTTGCAAGAACAATTTGAAATTAACAATTTCTGTAGCACTCCTTATGGACAGTAAAGAAAATAAAGGTGTTTATGACCCACCAAAGGCAGAGCACAGCCTGGCACTTGATGATGACAAGAGCTTTAATTGTTCCAGTTTGTGTTTATCACCTCTGCCTGCTTGAGCACAAAATTACATACACAACATATAGCATTAACAAGAATAAGTGACAAAAGTAATTTGAAAGAAAAAAAATTGCTGTGAAAAACTCATTATTAACATTTTAATACTAGCTTGTTTGATGAATAAAGCTGTTGTTTCAGCAAACACTCTGATGATAAAACCTAATGTAATACCTCTACCCTGCAAAGAGTGTATTCTTTATCAGCAAAACATATGACAATATTTTTACAGGCCTGTATCTTACACATATTTTACAGTTTGAAGAATATAAGTTATATTCTCTGTGGAGATGCAGTGACTAAGTCTATTCTTACAGATGTAGCCTGATGGGAACCTTGTGTTTTCTTAATAAGTCTTATGTCTAAGACTAAGAAATTATTTTCCTCAGTTTATATGTATGTATGTTCAATTAATTAATTGTCAGTTTGTTCTTTAAGAATCTAAGTATGCAGAGAACCTTGGGAAGGGGGTAATGGTGTCAGGGAAGGAAGGTAATTGTAGTTCTAAACAACTAGAGAATCAGAAAGGCAACAAAACTGGTTTGGATGTCAAGCATGCCTATACATTACATTCCATGGATGGAAAAAGTTACTGAAAACTTAGTCTGTGCTGGTACATCTTCAGCTTAAAGGACAGTGGTACACCCTTGCACCTAACATAAGAAGTCTGGAGTCAAACAGGAAACAACAGTGAGGTCTATATGCATAGGGCATGTGTCTCATTAAGGCGCAAAAGCAAACTGTAACAAGCTGCTTGTTGTGCTTTACGGTGTTTTCAGAAACTCAGAAACAAACAAGCAAACAAACAAATGAAAATTTAAACTGTAATTCTAATTTAATTTTGTAAGAGCAGGACTGCTGCAACATCCTCTGTTAGACTGCAAAACCATCTGAAATGTATGCACAATCTCCTAAGCAAAAACCTGACATGGGGACCTTTCCAATCTTTGTTGGATGTGTTCAAAGCTAAGCCTTCCAGTATGCTATTACTGTATGTTTAAAAGGAGCCCTTTGGTTCAAAAGTATCCCTAATGTATACCATTCAGAAAAGTTTAATAGAGCTTTCCAAGACGTAAAAAAGATCTAAAGGTAAAAGGCACCTTTAAAGATATTCAGGTTTTCTGTCTGTCTGCATACATTGTCTAATAAGTAATACAGAGGGTGATCAGTATATCCTGGAAAGACATTGTTGCTGATCTGTTGTCAAATATGAATTTTGCATTTCATCTTGGAATTCAATCACAGAGTATTCTCTCTAAAATGAAATCTCTTAAAGTGTATATATAAAATACTTATTATATCATGATTAATTTGAATTTCTCAGTGACTATCAGTTGTGTTATAATTAGGCCCTTTAAGAAATAGATGGCCTGTTGCTGGAACACTTCCTTATGAATTATAATAACCAAACCCTAAACACATGTCAAAGTTGTTACACAGAGCAGTGTAACTAAACAATTACAAAACAAAACCAACAACAACAGAAAAACCAATCAAAATAGGAGAGACATCAAATATGTTATTGGGATGATTTTGGTTTTTGCTAGCTTGCTTTATCTCTGGTAAGAAAGAATTCTGCAAATGGTTATTCTTCTATTTTTGTTAAACTAATCTGAAAAACTATATGACAACTCTGAATAATGATGTGAGTTAATACATATACGCATGCTAACATACAATAAAATTTTAAGCTAGTGAGTAAATGTTCTAAATAACTAAGTTAATTGAAGTGCCATAACAAGCAGTTCAGGATGAATTTTTTATATCCATATAAATTTCATTAATTTCCCAAGTGGTAGCTACATCTGACAAACTGTTTTTTTTTTCTTTTTTTTTTTTTCTTTCTTTACAGGAGTGGCTGGAGGACAAGCTTATTTTTTAAAAACAATGAATAGTAATATTTTCATACACATATTTTATTGCAATATTTTAACAAGGGATTATTCTTGGTTCCCTCATTTTAACATACATTTTACACTTTAATTTTAATGTAGAAAATGTCACAAAGGCAAGAAAAGTCTCTTCAAAAGTTGTTGTCTAAGTCTCAAGGGAGGACTGCCCAGGAGTTTACAGCGCTCTAAATTGGTATTAGTACAGTGTTACTCTCATTCTTTCCTCTTTTGTTGCCATTCCCTCCCCTATACACTGCCTTCCCCTCCGTTATGCTAACATTTGTACTTGTAAGATCAAAGTAGGGTAGGGAGCTTTTTTGTTTTATTAATTTTATTTTTTTTCTCCCCATGTAGTTTTGTCTGGAAGGCTTGAACCAGTTCATCATCAGTTCATCTGCTGGACACATAGGAGAGAGAAAAGAACTTTATCCCACATTTATGAGAGTACCTTTTTATCTGCTGTGAAACAGCATCCTCTATTTAGTCAGCTGCAACAATTTTTTGAGCACAGAATGTTGAACTTCTCTTGCATACAGCAGCTGAAAATTACACAGGAGGCTTGCTGCACATAAATTTTGGCTGGTAAATATAGTACAGCATAAATGTCATTCAATGCTCATGGGCTTGTAAGAGCCATAGATGATGTCACTGGAATATGTGTCCCTTTCCTGCATTTTCTGAAAACAACAAAAGAGGAAGTTACATACTTACATTCATTCAGTATATCACGGTTCATGCATTCTAATGTTACAACAATCACGCAAATGTATGAGAAGCTTTTAAACTTGATTTATATTTAAAACTTTCACAACAATATTGAGCAGTGTGTAAATAATCATAGAATTATAGAATGGTTTAGGCTGGAAGGGACCTCCAAAGGTTATATTCCAGCCCCCATCATGGGCAGGGCCACCTTCTACTAGACCTTCTTCAAAGACCCATTCAACCTGGCCTTGAACACTTCTCTGGGTGAACTGTTCCAGTACCTCACCACCCTCATAGTAAAGAACTTCTTTCTTATATCTAATCCAAACCTATCCTCTTTCAGTTTAAAACCATTCCCCCTTGTCTTATCCCTACATGCCCTTGCAAAAATTCCTTCTCCAACTTTCTTGTAGGCCCCTTTAGGTACTGAAAGCTGCATTAAGGCCTCCCCTGAGCCTCCTCTTCTCCACGTACAGCAAGCCAAATGCTCTCAGTTTGTCTTCATAAGAGAGATGTTCTAGCCCTCTGATCTTCATGGCCCTCCTCTGGACTTGCTCAAACAGGTCCACATCCTTTTTGTTTTGGTGGCCCCAGAGCTGCACACAATACACCAGGTGGAGTGTCACAAGAGCAGAGTAGAGGGGGAGGATTAGCTCCCTTGACCTGTGGCAACACTCTTGCTGATGCAGCCCAAGACACACAGTTGGCTTTCTGGGCTGCAGGCACACACTGCCAGCTCATGTTGGGCTTCATGTCAATCAACACCCCCAAGTCCTTCTCCTCAGGGCTGCTCTCAATCCATTTTTTGCCCAGTGTGTGTTTGTGCTTGGGATTACTTGATGTTTCTTAAAACTAGATTCAGACAGTAATTTTACTAAGCTGCTATACTAAAACAGTTTTAATCCACTTTCTTTTGTATAATGAACATTTAAAAGTTAATATTAGTTCAATGGAAGTTCAATAATCAGTACATATATGTGTACAATTTGTGTATGTATAATACTATATTAACATATCTATTAAAATCCAAATTATCCTGATTTATGTCTCACCTCAGTATATATTGTTTCAAATAAGAAGTTCACATTTTGCGTCCTTTCAAAAAAAAGAGTGTGTCAGCACAAAAGAATTTATTTTGGAAATTCTAGAATTTATATCTCAATAATTGCTTTAATTTCAGAAATCCTTTTAGCATTCTCCACTGCAAAAAGTTAGACCCGAGGGATCGAAGTACAAACCTCATTGTTATGGAGTATTTCACCTAAAACGTTTTCTTAGCTAATCCTCATCAAGCTATGTTTGCATTATTTCTTATAACAGGAATACCTAAACAATACTTGTAAAGGAAGCCTGCAAAAACCACGCATGGATTAAAAAATAAAAAAGTGCGTTATGAAAATCTGCACTCTTTTTTTTTTTTAATCTAGTGCAAACATAATGGCAATATTCTCATGCTTTATGATTCACCCATCTTCTGTACTTCTTTTGGCACAGTTTAGCTGGGTTTACTCATCTTGTCCTGAATTCCCCATGTAAAAAACCAAGTTAGTTCATGGCTAACTTTCCTGCTTGGCTGGCTTAGCAGGATTTTCATGCTTTTCACTTTACTGCCTTTTCCCAACAACTTTCTGTCTGAATAAACTGGGTCATGTGCTCCTATTGGACAAAACAGTACACATCTTGTTTACTCTATAGTTTGTTTGTAAATTTCATATTTGAAAGGTGAAATGAATTGAGTAGTGACTTTGATAAAGACAATGTCCCCAGGAACAAGCCTGAATTCAGCTAGACCATCATCATCTTTGAACAGCACTGAGGAAAATCATGAAGTTGTATTATATTTTATTATGTATACTTGACGCAGCCCCAAACCAAACTTTTTTGTAACTAGTATTTAAGGGTTTTTTTTGGTAACCGTCATTTGCCTAAAACCTCCAGTTTTCTGTTCTTCCTTCCCCCTTAAAATCAGTGGCATGTCTGAAATCTCAGACTGATAGACTGGTATGTCTAATAATGTATAATAAGATATGTCTGTTGTTCCCAGTAACATCAGCTGAGCTAATAAAATTTTCTCCACAAATTTTTTTTGTGTTCAACTATGATTAAAACACGCAGCTGCAGAAGATTAAACACTTGCCTTGAATTTTTCAATATATTTATATGCATTTATAACATTCTTCTGATTACTGTACTTCAAATTAACTGTTCTGTTCAGTAACAATTACATAATTCAAGTGTTCAGGTGATTCTGTTTCTTAAGAACAACCATCTGAGGTCTGTTATATTATGGAAATCCATGTAATTAATGCTTTTAAAGGTGCACTGGTTCCAAAATTGCCTTCATTTATAACCCAGTTTCATTTCAACTGCCTTCTTCCTGTTTTGAAAGTATGATTAATATTTCTTGCCCACTAGAAAGACTTCTCATAACCATTCACTGCAATAATTTTAAAATGTAAAAACTCAATTTTACAGAAAAACATGACAAAGCATTTCACCATACTGGTAAATATTATTGAATCATAGATTTTAAATATTAGAGTTTCTATATTGTATATAGAGCAGTTTGAACTGTGGATGAAACCCAGTCAAATTCGCATTTCACCATAATGCTGGTTGAAATATTATCACAATCATAGATTTTAAAGGAAATAAATATTAGAGTTGTGGTATGGAATACCTCTATTTGGGTCATGTCCTGTCTCTGCTTCCTCCTGGCTTCCCCTCCTCCCTGGCAAAGCATGAGAAAGTCCTTGGCCATCACCTATAGTTCCCAAGCTGAAAGTCAAAACACTGCACTGCACCAGCTACCAAGAAGGGGAAAAATGACTGCTACTGCTGAACCCAGGACAGGAACTTATTATGTTGTTGCCATGCAGAACTGGTTATTCAGTTATAGTGACTCCTGCTGCATGCAACCAAACCCCACTGTAAAAATGTGACAATGATGGTAGTCCCTAAAGCCATTTATTACAACATCAGCTGCTATAAGGAGAAATCTGAGAGCTGACCAGCCTACTGCATGTAGTTTTGTGAGCAGCTTTATAGGGTTCCAGAGATTCAAAATGTGCTAGGAAAAATTCTTCAATGAATAGAAGATCTTGTGGCTGTTCTGGCAAAGAGATGTTAATCCAGGAGAAGTAAGGTTGAGTAAAAGCAAATCATGTCTGTGAAGAATAAGTTATTTTGTTTTTCTTTTACATAGGTGTATGTACTAGAATTCTTCTCACTTTTGTCCTACACTCATCTATTTTGTGATATGAAGGACACATAGATTTTAGATTAATTTGTCTCAAGCATTTCCACTTAAGTAGTAAGATATTTGTAATTTTGAAGTAATTTTGCTATTACTTATGTTAGATGAGTTTTTTTAAAGTCTACAGTCATCCTTCCAATAAAAAACATCTACTATGTCACTGAAACTGGAAATTGCAATCCTCTTAGTCTTAATGGCAGTTATTATGAGCTAAGAGAGACACTTGCCAACCATTGTCAGACAAAGTCTGTGTTTTTAAAGAAACTTCAAAGCACATATTTGCTACTGGCAAAGTACTGAGTTTCTCTCATAGCAAATATTCAGGGCCTTACATCAAGTACAGCAGAGTTCTATAAAAGGTAATTCTGTTGCTGTGTCTTACTGATAACCCAGCTGCCATGGTTTCTGGATGAATATCAATAGTCTTCGAAATTCTGCATTGTTTTGTCATTGTTTTGATTTGACACCTGGGATACTGTCTGGTCCAGGTTGAAGCAGCCCCTTTTCCAGAATTCCAAATATATTCTGTGCTCTTATCTGAAAAAAAAAGCTGTTTCTCTGACGCATGGATATGAAACAGTTCAGATGGGAACACTCAGGGAATATGGGAGACTCAGGGGAGTAGTCGCTCCTTAAAAAGATACCTTCTCCACATGTATTCATACAGACATTAAGCATGCAGAAGGCTGAACATCATCAAAACAGTAGTGCCAAATCTGCTTGATGCCACTGCCAGAGCTTCTTGCCAGCACTAGTGTTTTCAGTAGATTTCTGTGCTCTGGCCTGTTTAGAACAATGTTTGAAAACAGCTACAATATTTCCTTATTCTGAACAGTTTTGAAACACTTTGGCTTAAAAGGCATGATAGCTTCCAATAACTTCTTGACTTTTTTATTGTAGCTGGTCCCTTGTAGCAACTGTGGGTACAGAGAGCTCTGTTCAGTTAAATAAAAATAGCACAATAAAAAACACTGTCCATTTATAAAAAATCCATTCTAGTCTAACCCCTCTCTTATGCAGAAGTCCCAAGATCATGCACAGCTCATGACTCTATCAGGGGGCATTTTTTTGTGTTACACCATTAGACATTTGCAGAGTTTTGATTTCATGGAGACATCATAGCTCACCTAGTCAAATCCATTGCCAGCCACACGTGTGTCCACTGTGTTGTCCAACTTTTTGTCATTAAAGAGACAAGGCTATCCCCCTATCCTGTCTCCACAGGATTACTTGAATAATTCTTTGAAACAGTTAAATATCAGTGATTTTGCCTAAATCCCTTAAGTGCAAATCTCAGTTAATGATGTTTGTTCTTCACTAAATAGAATTTTGCTTAGACAAACCTCTTAGCCAATAGTGTTTCCTCATTTTCCTATTTTATAAATATCCTAGTAATATTTTAACTGTGTGTCATGGTGTGGGAAATCTGTCATTTGCCATAAATTATACTACCAATAAGCTCATTCTGCACCAGTAAAGTTTCATGTTTTATTGCATCATTCTGTAAAATTTTTGAGAAATCCTGATGGTTTTCTTTGAAATTTCTACAACTCTGAAAAATGTGTCTTCAGATATTACAGTGATCTGCTCTGGAGTCTATTCTGTTTTACTGATGGTAATTTTATTTCACCTCTTTGATTCTCTTCTATTGCTTCTGCGATTTTACAATCTCAGTTATCTGCATTGGCATTTTTCAGTTTCAGCAGTGACATTGGAAAGTGTATTGAGTAATGATACCTGAGTTACTTAGAGTACCTTATTACCTGATGACCCATACTGCATGTGTCACATCCTAGAGAAGAAAGTTGCATAAACCCACACTTTCCAGTCACATTAAAGCAAATAAATTATGTATCAGAGGATATCCTGTTTTATGCACCACCTCAGCAGAATATAATAGACCAACAGCCTGCAAACTCCAGTCCTCCTTTGCTACATGAGCAAAAGTACCTACCAATGTTTTCTGTCATAATTTCTTTTAACTTTGTGAGACCAAAGCTTCAAAAAGCTATAAAAATTCAGGTCTTGCATGCTGGGAAACAACATTCTGAGTATGTGGTCCTGCAGCACATATGTTACTCCTTATAGCTGCTACTAAAGAAAAAGAATTTGTAATCTCAGTCTTAGGAGCACAGAAGGATAACCTGGGGACTGGAATCAAATGGATTTTTGGTCTGATTATGCTGGAAGAAGTGTTCCTGCCTGGAGAATTTCCCAGTAGGAACACATGGAGAAACATGGTTGAGTAACTTCTGACAGAAGCACAGAATAGTGCTGTTTCAGGAATATGAAAGCTGGTTGAATGAAGGTCAAGGACAACAAGAAGTGGACAGGAAAACTTTGTCTAATATATTGTAATGAGGTCACCCAAAACTTTGTCTGAAAAGACATCAATGTAAAACATGTTGTCCACAGATGCTAGGTATTGAGGCAAATGAAGACAGTCTGCACTCTGGGCCAACACTGAAATCTGGGGTCAAACACAATAGGACAAGGGACCACATTCCAAGGACAATGCATTAATTTTTCACACCTCCCTTCCCTGGCTACTTGACAGCGCTTGTCAGAGCAACCTAACATATCACGGTTCATTCCTTACTAGCTCAGAAGAAACCTGGCAAAACTAATTTCTCCAGACTGCTTCTGGAGAAAATGAACAAAAAGTGTCCCTTAGAAGAAACCTGTGGCCAGCCATGGGTGCACACACACAGCACTCTTATCATTACTGGCATCTTACAGGCCTTATGGTGCTACACCCAAAAAAAGCCACGTTGAATTCAAAACGCTGCCATAGGGAGTGACATGCCAGAATGACAGATCCCACTTCTCCCACACATTACAGAGAGCGATGCAATTGTCAAAATCAATCTCTTAACTGTAAAATTTCCATTTTGCCATGCAAGATTCATCCCAGCCACATGCCACACCATGGACCTAGCACTGTATAGGGTATACCAGCTGCCCACCTGCTTAGCATCCCATATGCCAGAAGGTATCTGACATCCAGACATAATAGCAGTAGGTTGTTCTTATCCAGTCTTGTCTGCTGCTCTTTTAGAGGAAGCTGACATGGTTTACACAGCAAGAACGGAAGAAAAGATGTAAGATGCAATGGTCACAATTATCTCAGAAGGCATTGTAGTATTAGTAAGATAAAGTTTCCAGAGTATCTATTTTCTATAGCAATTCCTGGTGTGATGCAACAGTATGCAGTAGTATGTAGTAAAACCTGATGTAATGGTATACAAGTGGACAAATGTAAAGAGACTTCCAGTATGTGATTGCAAAGGCCATTATCATTAAGTTGTATGGAAATGTACACAACTTAGCAATGACCAATTGAGACCATTGGTTTGCTTTAAAACCAAAGGGTACATATATGCTACATCAATTACAGGCTATTTCTCATTCTAATTTCCAGTGGCTAGTAACAACTTCAAAAGATGTAAGCAACTTCTTTGTCTCCAAGCCAAGGGTCAGGAACCCCTAGTCTAGATTTTCGTTTGTAAATTTCTTTGATTTCATGCATTTCTTTAAATACTCCCTATAGAACACATTTCACACAATTGGCACTATATATTTCTCTTTTCTACCTAAAAATAAGTGAGAAAATAAAGAAATTACCCAGAACACAATTAATTTCTCAAATATATTCCCAGCTAGAATGCCAAATCGTATTTTGGTCTTGGCTTTGCAAGAGCACATTCCTATTCTATCTGCCACTGGAGACCCAGCAGGTACTTCAGAAATGGTCACGGTGTGGTGGGGAAAAAGGTTGCATTTTTAAGTGGATTTTCATTCAATACAAAATATGTCCCTCTAATTTTAACACTGCAATGTGAAAGAAATATTTTTTGCTGATCACCACTGGACTACAAGCTGAAATCATGCTTAATGTCTCCAGGCCTTGCCTTGCCAAAATCCTGCTGTCTTTGTATCAAACTCTCTACACCTCTGACTTCCCATGGATGTAGACATATATCTGGAACAGAAGAAAGGAGTCCTTTTGGAGCAAGAACTTTACAGATCTGGAGTGGGGTAGATACACACAGCTGTTCCCTGTGGCTCACTGACAATATTTGAGAAACACCTTTGAAAAGTTTAAAATTTGCCATCCACTGGAGCACTGTTGGATTTTTCAGGATGGTAATTAATAGGAGAAAATAACCTTGTATCTTCAAAACACAGTGTAAGTTGTGGTAGAGTGAAAAACAGCCACCATCAGGGAAACAGTTGATCCTTCAGTTGGTATCTAAATCATTACTTCTTTATTGATTGATGGCTTGGCTTCGCGAGCGCAGATTTGGGACATAGAAATGCTACTGTTTGCTGGAATGGAAAAGCATAAAGAAGATCTTAACTGCTAATCTCTGAGACTGGGTGAGGGGATGCAGGGGAGAAGAAAGAAAAAAAACTCAGTATCAAACATCTACCTCACGCACCTATGATTGCATAAACAGATGTTCAGTTCAAGAATTGTTTACTCAACATAAAATGAAGTTTACCTCATAACTTGTACTAATTATCACTGTAGGGAAATAAAATAATCTGGTGAAATACACATAAATTTTAAGGTACTATAAACTGTTTGATCAGGTGTCCTGGGTTCAGCAGTAGCAGTCATGTTTCTCCTTCGTGGTAGCTGGTGCAGTGCTGTGTTTTGACTTCCAGCCTGGGAACAGTGTTGGTGAAACCGATGTTTTTGGTCGTTGCTAAGTGATGTCTATCCTGACCAAGGACTTTGTGAGGCTCATGCTCTGCCAGGGAGGAGGGGAAGCTGGGACGAAGCAGAGACAGGACACCTGACCCAAACTGACCAAAGAGGTGTTCCATACCACAGCACGTCATGCCCAGGATGTAACTGAGAGTTAGCTGGAAGGGCTGGGAGACTGCGGGGTTGGAGGAGGTATTGGTCAGAGCTTGGTCGGGCTGAGGGGGCAAGCTATCAGTCAGCTGGTGGTGAGACGTCATATACTCTTCCTTTGTTATTTCCTTTATCATTATTATTAATGGTGGTAGCGGTGGTGATTTGTGTTGTACATTGGTTGCTGGACTGTTCTTGTCTCAACCCGTAGGAGTTGCATTCTTTTGATCCTCCTCCCCGTTCCTCTGGGAGCGGGAAAGGGGAGAGCCCTGGGGGATGGGGGGGGGGGGGTGCGGGCCCTCAATTGCTGTCAGCCCGGCACCACTCACTGGGAGTGAGTGAACAAGTTGCCTGACTGGGTTTAAAACACGACATCAGGGAAAATTGTTTTCATGCAGTCATAATTCATACAATAACAAAAATTATTGGAACATAAGATAGTGAAGCAGTGTCATCTGCAAAATTGATGAGGGCACACTCAGCCCCATCATACATATCATTAATGAAGCTGTTGAACAGCATTGCAACCAGTGTTAACCCCTGGGTAGCATCAGTAGGTATTGACCTCCAACTAGACTTTGTTCCACTGTTTATTACACTCTGGCACCAGAAATACAGCCAGTCTTCAATCCGTCTCACCGTCTACTCATAATTCATCAGCTTTTTTGTGAGGATCATATGCCAGATAGCACTGAAAGCCCTACTGAAGAATTAGGTGAACTATTTTGCACTGCTTTTCTACCAAGCCAGTCATTTTATCTCAGAAGTTTATCAAGGTGGTAAAACACAACTTCATGTTAATAAATCCATGCTGACTACTCTTGATGACCTTGTTTTCCATGTGCCTAAAAAGGGTTTTCAAGATTAATTGCTCCATCACATTCCCAGCAATCAAGTGAGGTTGACCAGCCTGTAGTTCCCCACATCCTCCTTGCCCTTGAAGATAGGACTGACATATGTTTTTCTCCAGTCCTTCAGACACATATCCCAGTCACCACAATCATGCAAGGATTACGGAGAGTGGCCTTGTAATGACTTCAGCCAGCTCCCTCAGCAGTCACGAGTGCACCTCATCAGGGCCTATGGACTCATATATGTTCAGTTTGCTTAAGTATCCTCTGACTTGCTACTCTACCAAAGGTTGGTCCTCTTTGCTCCAGTCTTTCCCCCTGGTTTCCAGGGAAAATTCCATCCTGCTCTTTCTTATTTAGAAAACATGTACAGGAAAAGAACTGAGATGCATTTTGAGCTCAAAGATTTGTATGGTTATGCTCTTATACAGTCCAGATGAAGTCACCCATTTATCACTCCTTTGGTCACACAAGATACAAAAGCTAATATTCAGGTAGATGTAATTAAGAGTACTACAGTTATTTTGTTAAAACATACTGAAATAATGTCTTATATTAATAAATAAGAAAACACTGTGTGAATTAATCAGATTATTTCATAAGAATGTATATATGTTGTTCAGCACTTTAGGCAAAGGCATTTTGTACTTGTTTGGCTATTTTCATGTAAACCAGGAAAAGTTAAAAGCAACATGTGAGTTACTTTTAAGATGTCATATGCCTAAAGGTCATCATTTCAGCAAAGTGAGACAGAATTTGTAGAGGGCTCAGACAATGCAGAACAGAGTGGAACTAACTGTTGATGAGTTTTGTCCCACTGTGCAAAACATGTCTGGAACTGCTTCTGGCAACCCAAGGGAAGAATAGCAGTGCAAAGCACTGGCTTGCAACAACACTGCTATGTCAGTACATCATTGAGCTCTGAAACGAAGTGTGCTGCTGCCAGATATCCTCCCTGTAAAATATGCTTTCAGGAGAGCTTCAGTGTGGGTGAACTCCTATGGAACCTAGTGACATACACAGCCACTGTTTGGTACACTAATAGTCTTGCAGCTTAAGGCTCCTTTTCCACAATCCTTCTTAAACTGTCCTGTAATTTAATAGTAAAAAAAAAAAATATAAAAAAAAAGTCCTATAGTTCCTCAAACTTTTTTCTTTTTTCCTTGCTGTCATTTTGTTGTCAAAAACCCATGGCTCCTTCACTGATCCATCAAATGCTAATCTCAGCCTTTGCAGAGGTGCTCCACAGAGACCACAGTAGAAAAGGTAAGGAAATGAGTTAACTCCAAGATTTTTAATTATCTTCTCCTGTGCTTTTAATCCCTGCTTTAGCTAAATTCTTGTATTGTTCCCAATGTCTCCCTCTGGAAGGCTTCCTGTATTTAATTTAACAATGGAGCTTTGCACTGTACTTCCTCACCAGAGTTTGAGGAGGTTTTAAACTTCTCTCATAGTATAGGCATTATGATAAAATTTAGGGTTTTTTTTCCCAGAAGCTGCTAGTGACCCAACTGGACTTTGAGGGTGGAGAGGGAAAGAAGTTCAGAATGTGGCCAGGTTTAGTTTATAGTCTAACTGGAAGGGGCAAGTCTATGAAAACAAGTCAGAAGAGCTCTGGAAATGACTCAGCAATTGTCTGTCACCCATTTAAAAAACATGCAACGTAATAACAAACAAGAAGCTGTGCAATATGATAGATTATGAAATGAATATTTGAAAAAAAATAGTTTCAGTTGCACAACATTATATATATGCATCTAAATGAATTTTGAGTTTCATTAAGTTCAGAAACTTTTGTGCTTTAGGGAGGTACGTGTCCAGATAAGTGCACAGTAGAGAAATAAAGTACTTTCTGTGTTGCTCTAATCTCATTTATTCTTAATGTGGGTAATTTCCTTTTTATTCTAAATAAAATTTTCTTATTATTTGTATGAATTAAAAGCATTTCATATCTTGAAAGAAGTTCTTCCTTTGTCCAAAGAAAATATTAATCAATCTTTAAAAAAGAGCAGTTAGGAGAATTTTCAAACATTGGAGAACACTGGGGACAAAACCAGCGGTGTATATTAACATTATCATTTCCCACCCAGTCAATAAGCATCTGGTTTCATTAAACAAGAACCTAGATACCTGAGACATTTCCCAAAAGACAGGCAGTTTGGAACATCGTCTGGCTTTCTTTAGCAAGAAATACGCAGCTTATTCTACACTTTGAAAAGTTGCCACTAAACATGACAATAATTCAGATAATATTAAAGAAAAGAAAAGAAACAACTTTAATTTGTGAGTTTTCCTGAAATGGGTGTTGAACTCCTGAAGTGCCACGAACAACCCTGAAACCCCAACACTGCATTTAGTTAACTGAAGCCAGGAACTTTGGTTTGCAGCCTTACTCTATGACTTTCATTAACAGCGGGTTGGAACCTATGACTTCCTGAGGTGTCTTCCAGCATGCATTATTCTGTGTTTTTAACCTTTACTTTTGACAAGAAGCTGCTGATTCAGAAAAATCTGGTTGTTCCAGCTCCAGCGAGAGACCCCATATGCTGAAGGATTAACACATATGTGTAATTTCACTGAAAACACAAACAATTTTAGAAAAAAATCAAACAAAACCAAAATTTCTCTGATACAGAATTCAGATAGAGTCAAATTAAAAGTTAAGTAAGATTTTTGTTTTTAGTGGCCTGTAGTTCATTGCTGCATTTTTTTTAAACTTTTGTAAAAGTATCAGAAAATAGTAGAACTTCCGCAGAAACTGGGATTGAGACAGGCACAGGAATATCAAAGCTCTTTCTTCCCTAAAGTATTCAAGAACCACAAAAGCTATAGCAGTGAAAAAGAGAAAACTATTCTTTTTTTTTGTTGTTATCTCTCCAAGGAAAGGTTGGAGAAAATCAAGCCTGATCCAGAAAGAAAAATCAGTCTTTGCTGTGTAACAGATATTGGTATCTGTGAACATACCTTATGGTATGTTCTTTTCAGATAGAATATCTGCGTCCTGGACATGTAATTTCTGTGCACATTGTTTTCTTGCCATATAGGGGTAACACCAGTTTCTTAGTTGATTTTTTCTCTGTCTACCAGTTGTTTCTTTTGTGCCTCTAAACTGTCAGAACTCTAGCATGTAATGAATATAAAGTATTACTTTCTTTTTGGCAGGAAATGTACTGAAATTGAAAGTGTCAATAAAGGAAACTAAAAACTACAAAAGGGCATATGTTATACATTATGGTAAAACAAGTACCATGTATTTTTCAGGTTTCTCTCTCCTGAGATATGTAGATAAGAAGCTTACTTTGTACTAGCGAGATGCTAGAACATCTCTGCAATGAGCTGTTCCTGGTTATTCAAAAGCCACCTAAGATTCTGAGAAGGAAGACACAAAAAAGTACAATATAAAAACCCTCTGATTATACACCACTGCTGTAATCCAAGCCTATATTCAGTTAATGCTTTTCTTTAAATCAGTGTTGCACAACATCAAGACCTTGAATTTCCAACAAATGTTTCTTGATCAGGCTGTTCACTGTTGTAATTTACTAGTTTTAGTTGTTACTGGAGAGCTTTATGTAGCTGATGGTGGTATTTGATCTAAAAAATTATAGATGTATAGTAACTGATCTTTAAAAGAGATCTTGACTAGAGCAAGCAAGCTCTTCAAAGACAGTAATGCTTTCTATATTTCTTCCCATACATGAACAATCTGAGTGCATTAATTGGCTTATTGTGTGAAATAATCAGAGACTTCACACGGAATTGTAGGCCACTGAGATCTTTGCATCCCTGATATTTATGATTAGTGAGAGGACTTAGTTTTTATTCTGACTTGTGATCAGTCCTTGAGCATTTAGACAGTGTTTAGACACATCTGCTCTGAAAGAATAAATGAAATATTGGAGGGAGGAAGCTAGAAGTTTTGGTGAAGCCTTCTGTGTGAATCTGCATTTTTAGAAATTTTTTTAAAGTTCTGGAAAAAAAAAGTGCCGTTTGTCACCAAAGTCATAGGAGAGATGGTTATATCTCTGAAGAACATATAGAGGCTAAAATTGCGTCTTAAGAGAAATCTGTAGAATAATCATCACGACTTCAGCAGAAACCTTTTTTTAAAACTTAAAAAATTGTAAAGGTTTACCATATTTTACCATGTTACTATGTCGTCTACTGAGCATAATATGCGCAATATTGAGAAGTAAGGCTGAAAAATTTTGTCTGGATATCTTTTAGCTACTTCATTCTGTGTCATCATTGCTCAATTGACACAAGTGAGATTAGCCTACACCATACAGATGGAAAGGAATATTTGAAACGGATACTCCATATTGCCAAAAAGCTAAATATTTAGGGCCAACAAAACAAACATACACAGTTAAAGAAGGTGGGTACAGCAAAAGTGGGGGGAGGGAATCTGTAAAGTAATATGTAGTATATTTGAAGGGGTATTGATTATTCATGGCTTGCAAAACCAAACTGGGCTATTTCTGTATTGAGCTACAAAGTTTTCATTATTTTAAAATTTTAAGATATGAACTTTTCAGTAACATAATCCAATGCAAAGCATGCAAGAAATATTTGTAAAAAATTCTGACCCCAAGTATTTGAAAAGTGTACTGAGTGCAGGTGTTTTAGTAATGGCGGGGGGGGGGGGTGTGTGTGTGTGCAGGGGCTGCCTTAAGGGGGAGAAGTAGTGAGGGGTGGGGGGGAAAAGTGTGTGAAACAGCCCTCCAAAAGCAGGAGGAGGCAGGAGGGGTGCTGGGAATCTGGCAGAGGTGCCCCTGTGGCCCCTGCAGAGACTGATGGAGCAGGTGTTCCCTGCAGCCCCTGGAGAGGGCACATGGTGGAGGGGGTATCCACATTGCAGCCCCTGGAGGACCCCGTTGAGAAAGTGGATGTTCCTTAAAACAATATGGCCCACAGCCCACACTGAAGCAGTTTTATCCTGAAAGATTGAAAACAGTGAGAAGTATTGTGATTCTCACATCAAAGGACTAAGTGGCACAGCCTGGTTTTATCAGAGATTCTTTTGGTATGACTTAGTAGCTTCTGTTATTCAATGATTTAAGGACCATCTAAGTGAATAATCATTCCTTACTCACTTTCTCTATGTTCATGATTTTTATGATAACCCTCAGTTTTCTGCTATTTAAACAGAAGCATTGCTATTCGTTTATTCTCTTCTGTAGAGAGTACTTCTGACCCGCTTTGTTATTTTCTCTGTAGTCCTGGGCAATGGGGAAGCAGTGCACAAGATGTGGTAGCAATGAAATTATATACTGGTATACTGCTGTTTTCTATTTTGTTTTGAACACCCTATGAGCAGTAAAGTGATATCCACAATGATTAAGGTTTCCTTTCTAAGCAGTTGTAGCTACTTTTGAGCCAGAATGGACTGTGTATGGTGTTGTCTGTGCTCTCATGTTTTATTTTCTTATGTGGATATAGAATTAAATTTGCAATTTTTATTCAGCATCGTAAGATTCAGATGTTCTTCAGAGTCATTTTCAGTCTGGACTGTCATGAGGGGGATTCTTTTACCCCAAACTTCATAGCCTTGTTACACAACCTCTTTATCAAGCTCTTAACTTGAAATGGTGTCTTAACTACACCATTTCCTCTTGCTCTCTCACTATTATTGTCCCTCTATGAAACAACCTTTCCTGCTTAGCCAATGCAACATATTTTCTGAAAAGAAGAGTAAATATTTACTGTGCCACGGAAGGCCCATGGGATTATTCCTTGAAAAGTGTGAATTACATGCTCAAAGGCACTCTGATAAGACAGTGAAATATGTTAGCATATTATTAAGGCTACAGATTTTGGCCTGCAATACTTCAAGCCTGTAAGAATTTTTTCTGCATGCATCAGTATTCCAAATATGCAAGGTATAACATTTTAATAAAACATTTTCTTTTCAGAGTCTGTTCTCTAATCATTAATTCTCAGAAAAGTATAGTTAATATTACACGTTTTGGATACACTGGTGATGTAGATAGTTATCAAGAATACAACAGTATTTTTTTACTCATATCTTAAAAGGATTCCTAACACAATTTACATCAGAATATGGTATAAACTAATAGAATGAAAACATAGAACTTAAGCACATATGGAAATTAATGAAATGCTTTGTTGATATTAACTGGGTACCTGAACCTGCCAGACTATCTTTAGCTACAATATGTGAAACATGTAAAGTAAAAACATTCAATTACTCATCTATTGGACTAGGATCTATGCAGGCAGAAGATGTCAGTTAACAGCTCCCCTTCTTACAAGACTGTCTCTGTCAGTTTAAACCCTGCACTCTGAAATTCACCGAATGCCAGACACTCTCCAGGAATCCCCCTTCAAAGGAAACCTTAGGGCTTTCTTTAAAACCAAAGAAAACCCCAGGAGATTGCTACATATCTTTTCCAGGTAGAGCAAAAAGAACTGCAAGAAGAATCAGTTTATACTGCAGAATCTCTTTATACAGCAGAAAAAAAAATCCACATTTATTTGAAAGAATAAATATTAATAATAGCATATTCTGAGCTACTTAATAAGCTTATTGCTATACCATGCTGTTACAAATAATGCTGTTCTCTAGCCCTAGGTTCAACTGAGTAGCATTCTGTGGAGGACTCAAAAAATACATATCTCTTTCCTTCCTTCCCTTAACCCCAGGAATTGACCACAAAAGGCAGTGTTTGTCCTAAAGCCAGGCAGAATTTCTTTGAAGAAAATGAGTCTTTTCACAGATTTAGGAACCTTTCACATCCAGGACAGTTCTGAATCAAAACATTTTCCTAACTATGTTGCACATAATTTACTTCAGTGGTTTAGCAAAGAAAAGATTCCATTCCCATTGCCAACTCCTAAAGCCAGATACTCTTTTTATCTTCCCTGATGTGCCCTTTGTCTGAATTTCCATAGCAAAATTACTGTATTAATATTTTATGTACAATAACTCAATAACTAAAAAAATAAATAAACGGAGGGAATGCATACCAAGAATGATGAATTCAAAAAATAATACGAGACACAGCAAAGCAAAGTTTCAAATTTGAATGCCTGGCAAAATAATTTGGACTCCACATGAATAGCACATGCTTTGGTGGCTCATGCTATAAGGGCATAATACAGTTATAGTAATTTGGCTCATGGTGAGAATACATGGGTTTGAGCCATTAATCAAGAAAAGCACACTTCAGTAATCTTACAGAACACGTACTTACAAGTGAATTTCTAAAGAAATGCAACCAAATTAACTGAAGAATGTTATTTGGAGCTGTTTAAGTACCTAAAAAAAAAAAATAAAAAAAAATTGGTTAGTTACTATGTCTTTTAACTCAGTTATTTAAGGAACAAAAGAAGCACAAAGAAACACTATGATAATTTACAGTAGATAATTAATCTCATGGGGCTTTCTGTGTGTCAGACCAGCAATGCCAACTATAAGAGCTCAGCATTCTAATTGTAAATTCTTTTTTCTCATTGCTTTTTTAGAAAACAGCTGTCAGAGTAAATTTTATTTTCTAAAAGAAACCCTATAATGTCTTTCTTGCTTTCAAGATATTTTTTTCTATCAAAAATGGATTTATTCATATCTAACAGATGACTGGGACTAACAGGCATAACTGAACATGTATATAATTCAGTGAAACCTGGTCAGGAATATTTTTAGAGCTTTATCAAGTCACAGTCTGAAAAGTCCAAACTGTTGAATTAGTTGGGGAAAAAAGAATAATCCCTTGTTAGGGTTAAAAAAAACAGTGTATATCCTGTCCTTGGAATAGAATGGTAGTATGAAGGAAAAAAGCAAGCCTCTGAATTGTTCATCTAAGCGCATTCGTTTTCAAGTGTTTATGTAGGTAAAAATGACACCACAGAGTACGCAGACTTTGAATATGAAAGACTGGTGAAATACAATTCCACTTGTAAATCACCTGAGTTAATTACACTCTAAAAGTGAATGGGTGACATTAAAATTCCTTTTTGTTACCTGCATTCTGAACAGGTAACTACTCACATAATCTCAAGTGATCTCATAATGATAAAATGAGTCAGTCTGCCCTCTTAGAAAATACAGCCATTGTGCAAGTGACTTTCAGTTCTATCAGTCTTAATGAATAAAGATGTGCAGCATACCTAAAGAAATATTCAGTTTTAGCTGTTTATGTCTCTAGTATTTGTGATCACTTAGTGTCCTGGGTTCAGCAGCAGCATTTTCCTCCTTCTCAGTAGCTGGTGCAGGGCTGTCGTTTTGACTTTTGGCCAGGGAACAGCACTGATAACACCGATATTTTTAGTTGTTGTTAAGTCATGTTTATTCTGACCAAGGACTTTGTGAGTCTCATGCTTTGCCAGGGAGGAGGGGAACCCGGGAGGAAGCAGAGACAGGACACCTGACCCAGGCTAGCCAAAGGGGTATTCCATACCACAGCACGTCATGCCCAGGATGTAGATCTGGGGGCAGTTACCCCTAAGGGCTAGATCACTGCTTGGTCGGGCTGGGTATCAGTCGGCCGGTGGTGAGTGGTTGTGTTCTCTTTCCTTGTTATTTCCCTTATCATTATTATCATTGGTGGTAGCAGCAGTGATTTGTGTTATACCTTAGTTACTGGACTGTTCTTGTCTCAACCCGTGGGAGTTATATTCTTTCGATTTTCCTCCCCATCCCTCCGGGAGCCTGGGGGGGGGGGAGGGCAAGCTGCGTGGCTGACTGGACTTAAACCACAACATTTAGTTAATTGTAGATTCTGGCAAAAATTACAGCACCAAAACTGACATGTCAAAGCAAATATAATTAATTAATTAATTAATTAATTAACTTATTTAATAATTTGATTCCAGAAGTTTTGCTTCTGGCTCCAAAAGACACGCAATGTAAAACTGTTTTTATTTATTTCCCAGTCACTGAAACTGGAGTAGCAGCTCCCACAATTAGTGCTGAATGAACTTATAACAGAAATTACTTACTTTAAATGTAGAGAATGCTAAACTTCCGCTCTTTAATGTTCGCAGCAATCACTTGTAACTCCTGTTTGCCTCTTTATTTCTAAATCAGTGGGCATTTAAACAAAGGTTAATAGTTTTCTCATGGTGCTAACCCTGATAAGTTTATTTTCTGCTGATCTGAGTCAGAAAATTTTGTTGATTAAATCCTAAAGTACAGCAAAATAAGGTCGATTCTTATTCAATGTAACTTCTTTGATTTTTAAACTATTTGTAATTCTGTTAATGGCTTCATTTTGAGCACTGGTATCATGGGTGGGCTCCAGAAACTGAATGTTGTCAGTAAACGATTGAAAGTTTTGCAGAGTCTTTGTAGTTTCTTAGCACAACTACCTTTGCAGTCACCAGTTTAAGCTGACCAGAAACGTACGAGCTGACTGGCATTCACACATTACACTGGTAACACTGCTGCAATGTACATTAGGCAGTTGCAGGGTTCTTGGGAAATATTTGCTAGTGAGCATAGACCATTACTCGACAATGTTTTACTTTCAACAGCAGAAATATCTGGAGAAGGATTCCATATGATGCTCAGACGCTCTAGCTAAAAGATAGTAAAAGGGTGAAGAAAGTGACAACGAGGAAGAGTTACACTTCTATGACAATCTAGCAAAGCAAGTACCAAACCACCGATATTACTTATGAAAGCTGGAAGTTCATCCCATTTTAAAGGGATCATGCCTACTGACATGTGTGAGTGCCTGTGTATGAGGGTATAATAATACAGACAGAAGAGAAGAGGGGGAAAGAAAGCTGTCTAATAAACCTTATTTATTAGGTTTCTAAATCCCAAATTTTGGATAAGTCTAAGAATGCCCCATGGAAAATGGTGACAAACTTGGGGCTGAAGGGAAATCACAGGCCTAAGTCTCCAGCAGTGGCACTGTCATGAGTGTAGCAGGTTTTGTCACCTGTATCAAACAGTCAGAAGGGAAGGGAGAGATGGAAGTGTGGGCAAGACATATTCAAGCAGTGGGTTTAATCTGTGCATGATGTCTACCCTGGAAAGTCAAATGATTGTAGAGCTAGCTCAATTCAGCTGGTTTGTTTTGATCTTTACTTTTTTCTTTCTCCAAGGCAGAATGCATCATTCCTTCCAAGATAATCCATTTGTTTCACACATAGTCATAGCCTTTCTCAAAGGTTCATAATCAAGAAACAAATCCTAAATTAACTGAAGTAAAATATTAGATTACTGGCATACAAAATTAGAAAACAGGTAACTTATGTTCTGCTTTATCCTTGAAGGAACCGAAGTCATGGTGATTTACATACTTAATTTTTGAACAATTAACATTAAAGAGCTTTCTATTCTACTGATTCTTGTCTGTTGCAGCCATATTCTCTGTGCAAAGTGATGAAATAATGTTAATGGTAAAAATGTGGCTGAAGCGGCAAAAATAGAGAAGGTAGATCATATTAATGGCCCAGTAAAATTGCATGCATTCTAAAACTGCTCTGTAGTTCGTGTTCTCTCTCTCCCTGGCCACTGTCTTGCAATCCCGGCTTGGTGGAAATTTATATCAGTATATCAATCTCCTATTAACTGATTGTCTACCTTTATTTCTTAGAAATCTCACGGCTTTTCCCTGATCTCCTTATGAAGTGCACTGATTTAGATACTGTAATCTAAATTTAATATATTCTGAATTACAGAGTTCAAATAAGAAACTAAAGGGTTTTTTTTTTGTGTTGCAGGCGTCCTGAACTTGAAGTTCTGTTCAGTCTGACTGCTTTTGCTGCCACTTTCTGGCTATATTTAAAAAATAATGAAATCTCATCAGATTTTCTCTATTAATAATTTCTTTTAATTGCTGGATGTGAACTGAGAATTTGAAAAGATTCAACTACATGCCCAAAACTGTTTAGGGCCTAAAGACCATTATCAGAGCATGCCACATAGAAACCTAGTTCATGATTTTAAAAACATATATGTTTTTGATATTCAAGGTACCGTCTGTGTCTCCATTGCTTCAGAAATTGCTGTGATAATAAATTTTTAATAAGACGGGAAAGACACTTTTATTTCAATCCGAAGTGCCACAAGTAACACTGACTTATTAGAAATAAACCTTGTTTTAAGGGGTTACCAAAAAAAAAGAATGATAATGACTTGAACTTTGCTCATAATATTACTATTTTTAAAATTATAAGAGTTAAAAATTTGTACTCTGCAGGACTCCAATATTTTAACATAAACACAGAGAGGATGTGTATGTTTATATACACATATGTGTTATGCTTATATCATACAAAACATATCCACAGCATATGCGCAAGATATACACAATACTTGTGTTCACGTATACACATATACACATGCACACATATACACATACATATATTATATTGATCATATGTTATATATAATATTATGATGTGTATAAAGTAAATACTATTTGTAAAAATGTTTTTCTTCTGAATAGTAAAAACAGCATCAGGATTTCAATTTTTTTATAAAATGAAAAATGCATACATGCAAAATATTTACCTCATTTATGTATTTTCCAAACTTGTTTGTTTTTTCTTTTTTTTTCCTAATTACTAAAGATAGGATTGTTGTATGTTTATTTTTTTCCTCTAAGATGTATCTTATTTGTGACTGGAAATTGAGCTTGTACCTGGTAATTATTTTGGTAATCAGAATAATAGATATTGTAGCAAATTTAATTGAAAGTTAATATTGCAGTTGATATTCTCATTGTTTTGCTCTGTGATATCTTGTTATCTCAGTAGTTATTCTGACCAGTTATAATAGCTACTGTAAAAGAACTGCAATAAAAAAATAGTTAAAAGTGCAATTCAAAGCATTTTTTAAATGTCAATAATTATTAATATATATGAATATACATTAAATATATAATATGTAATACATAAATACTTAGCATTGTTCCCTACACTCATATGCAGAATAAATAAGTGAGAAATTATTTAAATGGATGTAAACCCCTCCATGCCATTCAGGCTATCTGCATACAATATTTAAAAGAAAATTGTAGACAAAAAAAATATTAAAGAAAAGGCAAGACTCAGTTCTTGTGATGATGGAACTAGAAAGTTAGGCAGGAAAACATATATCTTTGTCAAGGTGAGAACAGATGATAAAGATAATTTTTAGGATTAGCAATTCTGAGGAAACTGTGTCAGAAAAAAATATACTGAATGAACTTAAGATGTTTAGGATCTTACGGATGTATCAAGATCTGTGCTGCTTCATATGTTAGGAGTATGTAATTATACCTCAACCTTATTTTATAGAAATATTCCAAGACACCAGATATGGTCAGAGAAAAATTAAGTTATCAGGTAAATGAGTTTCCACCTAGGAATCAGCAAAAAGAGATTAAACATTGCAATGAAACACATCTAACAGATGCTTATAAAAAAAAGCTCTGAAAGTAGACAATTTAAAAAAAATCTCATTATTAAAAGACTAATTTATTGCATCTCACTTGTATTTCAAATTGAGGCTGCCTTCTTAAATTATACCTTTGTTAGGTGAAATTTTCTTTCAAACATCCCCTTTCTTTCATGCTGCCTGTCATCAAGGTACTTGTCACGTATTTCAGTTTTTGAAAATCCTGTAGACACAGAATTGTTTTTAGGGACTAGATCTCATTTCCACATTGCATTACGTCAGTCCAGCATGCTGAGAGAAGCAAAGTGACATTTTCATGTAGCATAGAGGAAAACCGTTCTCATTTCATGAAGTCCTGCTTCTTAAATTCACACATTAAGAATCATTTGTCATCTGAGATATAGGCTGATATTAAAAAAAAAAAGAAAGTGCTTAATACCAGTTGGAGTTGCTGAATGGCCACTTTATAGGGAAGTAATATGTGCAATGTATCTCAGCACAAGTAGCACAGTATTTTGCAGAATTATTTTCCTTATGTCTTTAACAGAAGAAAAAAGTAGTAGCCCCCCTGTGTTGTTTTCTTAAGAAATTTTGTTGTATAATAATTGGCTGTAAAGTTTCTACATGTTCTTTTGATGCAGTGCTGTAGACAACATACTGGGCTGGACAGCCACCTGATACCATTTTAACTCAGTTCATATGCCTGTATGTGAACAGTCTCCTCTCTAAACTTTCTCAGGAAAAGGTTAGGATCAAACCCAGAACATTGCACACACACACCCCAACACCATTTTTTACAAAGAACTGAGTTAACACTGTAGAAAATCTGTGGAAAATACTTTCTGAGTGGGGATGATGCAATGAAGTTTTTGAAAAAATTAAGGTTCAAGATATTGAACTGCAATTTAATTTAGAGGTAGATTAATTTCAACTACTCTCAGAGTAAACATCAATTGTGAAGTATCCTGAAGTCTAATTTTATATGATCTTTAGATATGGCTTTACACCATAATTGTAATTGCTCTCTCTTTTTGGTTCTGGTCCATGAGACTTACAAGCATTTGATTTAAAGCAAGAGATAAAAATACAGAAAACCTAAAACAGATTCCAACCTTGACAGGTAGAATTTCCTGAGAAAAAACCTATGATGTATATATATGTGGAGTTTTATTTTGGAGCGTTATTGCTACTAGGGATATTGAAGACACATTAAATGAAAAAAAAAAGAAGAGATTTCACAGGGGCATGTACAGATTTATGGCTCTCTTTAATCTTCCTGATGAATAAGTATAGCTTTTAAAATATGCATTTAGACACACATTAAAGTTCTGTGATTTAAAATCTTTGACCTTAATTAATTAATTTATTTTTGTCCAAGAACATAAATTCAGGAGACATAAGAAGGTTTTCTGGAAAGAGGGATTATCAAAATAATGTCTTTGAGAAGAAAAGAAAGGTTATTAGCAGAATGAAGAGGCTGGGAAAGGAAGTGTCTTTATAAAATGGGAGTATGTGAAAGAGGAGTGTTACAGAATAACAAGTGTGATCTGTGTAGAGAGATGCAAACAGGACCTGTAAGAACTGTCACCTGGAACATAAAAGGATAACATAGGAGTGATTCCAGCATGTTATAATTTGTCCCTGAACTCCAGCAAGCTACTCTGCCCATTGAAGACTGATTCCATTCTTATATTTCTGTGAACAGACATTCAAAATTACTTGATAAAACCTTACAAACATTCCTGTTTGTAAATATCTGACAAATCAATAACGTGTTTTGCCCTCTTCCCATATAGTTCACAGATCTCACTCCATGTTTTTATGAAAGGCTGCACTATGTTAGAATGTGCTCCTGCTTTGAACAGTACTCTTCTTTTTCAGCCATGATCAGCATTTTCAGAAATTAGTATCCACTGAAAGTATCCTAAGTTTATATTTAGCCTGAAAGTTTTTAAGAAAATACTGAATCCCTGGCAACTGCCTTCAATGACAAGGCCCCTGTAAAGCAACTATAGATAGTGGCACTATTTTGAAAGATACGAGATTCAGGAAAGTAAATACTGTTTTTATACTTGGTGTTTGGAAATAACAATTTTTATATGCATAGATACAAACACATATATATGGATATATCCGTGTTACCATGTTTTTAGTTACTGTGCTCTATAATTGTTACAAGGGTGTGAGTGCTAGTCTAACGGGAGGTGTCCCTTCCCATGGCGGTGGGGGAGTGGAACAAATTAATCTTAAGATCCTTTCCTGTTCTAACTATTTTATGATTTTATTTGTATAGTTAAATCTCAGCTGTGATATATGAGAAACAGTCACCAGCTATGTGATGATCTGATTTTTCTTGTTAATAGGAATATACTTAAAACTGAAAATTAATTTCTTCAGCCATGGTTTAGGCACCTGCATTAAGCACAAGTGTTACTGTAACATCTGTGTGACTGATGCGCATGAAAATAATGAACTAGTTCAAGGCAGAGTGCTTTATAGACATGAATCGGAAATGTTTAAGTAGGTCAGACAGAAATCATTCTGTTTTGACAAATAAAGTAGCTGATAGAAGACTTCAGATTGAAGGGTAACCCTAAGGGCTCAGGCTGCAAAGGATTCAGCCAATACTGTCAAGTGACACAATATTACTGGTGGATCAGAAATGCATAGGGGATCAGAGATAGCAACTAATAGTTTAGAGATATTACTTGAATTAACATTAAATTTAACAGAATTTAAGCAGTACTGGAAAGATACAATGGCAGCTGATGGAGTTGAGTCCAAAAGACTCCTGTTGTGTGGCATATGTCCAGTGTGTCTTCTGTCCAACTCAGAACTAGGCAAAACGCAGTTCTGTGAAAGTATTCATGTTGAGGAGCTTTAAATGGACTTTTATCTGTCGGGTGACTTTGTACTTCTCAGAAAGTACTAATGCTAATGCATTTCAGTCAGTGTAATCTCAAGTTTCAGAACCTGCCTCAACTGTTCCAAAAAAAGCAAGATTTTAAGGCATGAAGCATTCCTATGACATTCCTATTGACTGAGCTCAGGCAGTGGGCTTTATGGAAGAGCTGAAAATATATGACAGATTTCATCTTCATAACTGACACCTACGTAAACAGTATGTTTGGCCTCTGGAATATGCTTGCTTGGTATTTTAGAGCATGCTGAGCAGAAAGAAAAATGCAGCAGAAGGCTGACCTCCCCCTACTACTGTTCTAGCGATGTATACATCAGAGGCCTAGGATATTCAGTTTTAACCAGGTATATTCAGTGGATTCACTAATACAAGTCTCTAAAGAATTCTGAAGATAATTGTTGCATGGATTATGATACTCACTTCAAAACTGAGTGAATTCATCTACATTTCTCTTCCAAAAGTGATTTTTATTAGTTGACAAATGAAGTGCAATGGAAATTATTAAAAATCAAAATCTTAACTCTATTTGTTAAATGTATGGATCCTTCCTACTTATTTACTTGCCACTTTACTAAAAATTTGATCATGTAATGGAAAATTGTTGGCAAGAAAGAAAACCTTGCAAGTACATCCCAAACTTCATGTGGTTTGTCTTTTTAGTATATATATTTAAACCAGTGGCTACTCTCTACAAAATGACAGTATCCAAAATATAATCCTAATTTCAGTATAAAATAGTAGATACTTGTCACTTTTGGAAATGCAGTGATTTTTTCAGGAACCTGACCTTTGCCTCCTGCATGTTTATACACCTTCTGGATTTTAATAAACAATGAATTTGAGAGTAAAACTCAACAGAGCATTGTTCCTCAAAAATGGTAACCTGTGTGTTCACTTCAGCATCTCTTCTGAAATTTTATCTGCTTCCACTGAGTTCAACATTGAATCATAGAATAGTTAGGGTTGGAAAGGACCTTAAGATCATCTAGCTCCAACCCCCCTGCCATGGACAGGGATGCCTCACCCTATACCACGTTGCCCAAGGCTCTGTCCAACCTGGCCTTGAACACTGCCAGGGATGGAGAACTATATGGGCAGAAGGGAACAAAAACCTGGAGAGACAAGTGGTGGTAAAAACACAACTTAAAAGGTACCACTAGAATGAGAGTTTAAAAAAAAATAAGAATCTTATATTTTTTTTTTAATTTTGAAAGAATTGAAATTGAAAGAAAATGAAAGGTAGTTTTAGATTTCCTCAGAGTCAAAACCAGGACAAAATACATCAGTTACAAGTAAAAGAAAATAATTCAAAACCAGAGTAGCTCAAACAGAATCACTCAAAGTGTCATACTGAAACCATTGTTTTACCGTTTAGTTCTTTTTTAATTATGCCATGATCATACAAGCAAGCATGTTTAGAAGTCAGTAAACTCTCTAAGACCCTGCAGTAACACACATCTGGCTAAACCCTTGCATAATATTAATTAAACATCTTAAAAATACATTTTTTGTCTTTTTTCTCTGATCTGAGAGATTTTTCAGAACTTCTTTATTCTGATGGCCAGGCATCTTACAATATCTGTGCTAAATTTAATTATAGCTAGTCCATTCCCATTTGTGTTTGTATCAACGCTGACATTTAGCTTTAAGAGCTACTCTTTTTTCTAAGAGTTTCCCTTATGATGTATTTCAGGACAGTAATCACAGTCCTTACAACCTTTATTTTACTGATGCAAACAAAGTTGTGCTCTTTCACCAGGTTCTTCTCTGAGTACAGGCTCTCCATTCCCCTGATGCTCCTCTTTGCCCTTCTGTGTACTTGCCCTGGGTTCAGCAGTAGCAGTCATTTTTTCTCCTTCTAGGTAGCTGGTGCAGTGCTGTGGTTTTGACTTTCGGCCTGGGAACGGTGCTGATAACACCGATGGTTTTAGTTACCGCTCAAATATTTTAGTCTGGCCAAGGACTTTGTGAGCCTCATGCTCTGCCAGGGAGGAGGGGAAGCCAGGAGGAAGCAGAGACAGGACACCTGATCCAAACTAGCCAAAGAGGTATTCCATGCCACAGCCCATCATGCCCAGAATGTAACTGTGAGTTACCCGGCAGGGCTAGGACTGCGGGGTTGGACGAGGTATCGGTCAGTGCTCAGTCAGGTGGGGTGGGGCATGTTATTGGTCGGCAGGTGGTGAGGTGTTGTATTCTCTTCCCTTGTTATTTCCTTTATCATTTTTATTATTGGTGGTAGCAGCAGTGGTTTGTGTTATACCTTAGTTACTGGACTGTTCTTATCTCAACCTATGGGAGTTGCATTCTTTTGACTCTCCTTCCCATCCCTCCAGGAGCAGGGAGAGGCCAAAAAGGAGGGGGAGTGAGAGAGCGACTGTGTGATTTATGTCTGACTTTGTTTAAACCACGACAGCACCTCTTCCAATTTTGATAATTTTTTCTTGAATATGGCTGACTAGAACTATACAATTCTCCAGACGAACCTGAAGTGCTATCTTATACAATGGCACTAATACTTCCTTACTTCTCTTGGAAATGTTTTGCCTGGAGCATTTTAGGATTGGATTTGCTTTCTTCACAGATGCATCACATTATTTCAGGAATTCGATTCCACTGAAAGCAACAAAACGACATTGAAATAAGTTAAGTCCCACCATTGTTATGTTGACTCAGTAAAGAGAGTACATTTCTTATAGACATTTTTCCTTCATTATGTACCAGATTCCACCTTTTTGTCATAAAAATAGACTTTTCGGTTTAAAGGTTTTATTTTCCCCAATAGATCTAATATGATGATCCTCCATATGTGAAATTCAAATGTGGTTTAAACAAAAACATTTAGAAATCACGGAATAAATTTTTATGTAGCCAATTTAGCCTGTTCTAAAGCATTACATAGGATATGTCACCTCTCTGGAAAGTACAGTTTTCAGAAACATATTGCAAATTACCTTAGGTAGATGAGAACATATTGAAAAACCAGAGGAGTTCTCAATCAACATTACAAGAAACAATAAAAATAGGAGGTGAGTACCTCCTTTACAAGTACATATATAGGTAAATATATACATTTTTCAGTTAAATTAAAAATATGAAAATAAATACTGAAATATATTAACATTTCAATGCACATACTTATCAAAATCCTGTAAAATTCCATTTACTGTGGAAGAGAAACACTTCAGAAATGACTCCTTATAATAAAACTGAAGGATAAAAAAGACATTTAAGTACAAACTATATGATGAAAGAAACAAAACTATGTACTGAAAGATCAAAGTTTCTTCTCAATGTTTGTTCTAGAAAGCACCCAGAAGGAAAGGAAAAACAACAAAACATGGATTTTTTTTTCCTCAGATTGTAGAAGAAATTCCTAGAAAATGATATTGTTAAAATAAGACATGGGGTATGATTTCATTAAAATGACAACCAAATATGTTAGTTTGTTATAAGAATATTGATAACAGAGGAATTTGAAAAAATACTGGGACTGAAGACCAAATGAGAAGGGGAAGTAACTGCTACATCATCCTTTACCTAAAGAAGGACTGCTTTTAGTGGTTAGTGAATCCTCCAAAAATAGTGTGGTTTCTGATAGCTTTATTATGATATATTATGACTAAAAGACTTCTTATGAAAACCATCATGGCAATAAAATTAAGTATAATTGATTTGAGAGAATCAGGACAGATGGAAGAAATTAAACTCTAAGTAAGTAAATGCACAGTTTTACAAATGAATTAGTGGGTAAATAATTTCTCCTTCAACAGATTACAGAAGACAGTACTGATTGAACGCAATGCGTCAGACTATTCAAATGTTCTTGAAATTATAGTATAATTTATTATTAATTAACTGGATGTCTTATTTCACTTGAATCATGGAAGAATGGTATTTGTACACTTATGCTGAACTGGATACGATGTGCTCAGCATTTGCACTTCCACTATATGCAACAGTGTGTGCCTATGTAACTGAAAGTTTTGCTTTGTTTTGTTTGGTTTGGTTTTTTTTGTGTTTTTTTTTTTTTTTGAGGCTGGCAACACAAGAAACAGAGATGAAGAAAGTGATCAGAATGACTACCAAAATTAAATTAAGTTTGAAGATTTTGTACTACAAGGTATCCTGCTAATAAAATATCAAAGCTTGCAATGCTTTCAGTCCTGAGTGTCTCATTATTATAGCTCCTTGCAACTATTTAAGCTTTCTAGTATTCAATATTTAACTTAGAAAAAACAAAATGGAACAGAAGAAACCAAGAAAAATAATGTTAAAAAATGCACCTGTGACAAATTGACATCCTTATTACGTATGTTTCATCAAGTCAAACAAATCCACAAGAATATCTTTACTGTCTGAGTGTTTTAAGACAAAAAAACTGTCTTTAGAAAAGGATAGGTTGTAGTTACCTAATGGTAACTTAAGATCAAAATCTCAATGGTGCAAATTAAAGTAAAACTTAGTAACACCAGTGTAATATCTGGCTACATCCTGGTTTTACTATATTGGATATTTCACACATTCTTCACAGAAATAAGTTATAATGAACTAGCATCTCTAACTCACTGAAAAACTTCTACTTACTGTTCTGTAAAAAAAAAGGAACAAACAAAAAAAGCCTGAAGCTATGTGATTAGGTATATCAACCACTTGTAATGGGTACCTGGGTAACCATGGAAAGCATTTTCATGTCTAACTTACTTTCAGAGTTCTGTACATCATTAATCTTTTTTTCTAAGAAAGAAGATCCCATTCTGGCACGGACAACTAAAATCGCCTTTCTTGTCATAGCCCATTCAGTCTGCAGCTGCACTGCCGATCTGTCAACACACACGCTTTGTCTTTGTCAGTGTAACTACTCTCCCACTGGTAACTGTTCCAAGTTGCATATAGATAACAGACAGTGCTGAACTATATAAGCTCATAGCACACTTTAGCAGGCTACACACAAATGGGTCAGACCAATGACTCATCCATCTCAGAATCTTCCTTTCAGCCGTGCCCATCAGCCAGCTCCTTGGACTCTTTTACAGGAGCAGGGGGTGCTGCTGCGGGTGTGTCTGTTTTTCAGGTTAGCTTTTGGGTTCCTCATTCTTCCACTTTAGAGCCTTTGACCTTCAGTTCATTCTGTGTTTCTCATTGTTACTTCCCCACAGATTTGTCTTGGACTCTTTTTAGGTTTTTTTGCTCCTTGACATCTTTTCTTAACCTCATTCTCAGGGAAGGCTCTGAGGATATATTAAAGATGGATATTCTTTCCATCTGCAAGAGAAAACAAATAAGCAGAGTATGCATGTACTAATGGTTAGGAAAGAGTGAAAACAGAGCAAGAATGCAAGATATTTCCCCTTAATACCTTCCAACCTTTAAAGTGTCATGAACTAAGGGCCTTGATAGGATTTCTCTTCCCATGAACCAGTCTTTATAACTAATGTAATCTTATTTTCCCAACAATCTCTGGAAAGGTTGCTAAATTTTTCATGAAGACTCACTTCTTTGATTGTTTAAACTTGATTCCTAATTAATTGGATTCGAAAGAGTAAACAGTGCAAAGCCTCCTTATGCCATTACTTCCAGTTCTTCTTTTTAAAAATGAAATCATTATCACACCCTTGTATCCCAGATAGATCAATTTGGGTTAGCACTACTTTAATAATCATGAAATAAGTTAAATGCAATATCTAACCTCAGCTATTGAATTTGATTATTCCTTTTGTATAAACAGCATTTCAATTCTGAGTAATATGGCATATTGCCATATTGACTCTGTTTCATGGTGATAGACTGGCATAAAAGGAAAATCAATTTTGAGTTAATCAGAAATACTAAAGATCAATCAAGGAAAAGCTGTATTTGTTCTGTTCAGCATTATTTCTAGACTGGTTATCACTAGGGGTGATTTGGCTTGATACACTGCTCTTTTTCAGTTCCAGTTGTCTCACACATTTACCTGTAGAATGTTAGTCTACTACACGCTTTCAGATTTAAAACTTCAAAAGAGTTTTTTCTTCTTAAACTACAAAAGAAATTATGGACTGCTTCTCTATTGAAATATACTACTGGTACAGTTAAATGTAGATGCTATTAAAACATAATAAGAATGATATTCTTATTTAAATTTATAGCAAAACTTGCATCTTAAATCTGTGATACCTAGATTTGTTTATTGTGGAAGTTGTACATTTAAACATTACCTCACAATATAGAATGAAGTAATTACCATGAAGGAAATAGTAGATTTAGTACTTTTTCAGGGAGGAACAACAATGAACGTTGATTTTTCACAACTCTCTTCTGTTTGGGTACAGCAGGAGCTGCCTGGAGCAGGGAGGAGTGATTGAGCAGTTGTGTGGTACTTAGTTGCCAGCTGAGGTTAAACCACAAGATCTCCACTGTTAATAGCCCCCAGAAATCCAACTCAGTTTAACCATGACCAACTAGGAGCATTAAAACAGAGATTTATTTGCACCATCATTTTCCATCAAAAAATTTTCAGAGTAATGAAAATTTGGCAATTTAACATGACTGGCAGTTCTTCAACCTTCTGCATTGCCTAACAAAATGTCTTTAAATTTCATATTGAACCAAACAATCCGCAAAGAACTTCATTGACAATAATGCTTACGAAATAAGGTTTACTCATTCTAAGAGTTCACAGTCTTGAAAACTCTTCTGTTGTATAAAGCACAGAATTTTGTCATATTAAATGGACTATTAGTTCCCATAAAATGCAATCAAAAATGAAAATTAAGATGCAAATCCAAAGGAATGGTGGCCATATCTCCTTTCTCTAAATGCATGCTAATCTTTTCAAAGAATTCCAGTAGATTTGTGACATCTCGTATTTATCCATATGTTTCTTAATTCTAGTCTTTACTCACCCGTAGTTCCCCTGGAGCTCTTTTTTAAAAATTGGCATTTTTTTAACCACTTCCTGGTCTTCTGATACTGAGTCCATATTCTATGCACCATAGTTTGTAGTTTGGCTATTTCACACTCCAGTTCCCTCAGAACTCTGGGGCAGAAGCCATCTGTTTCTGCTGATTTGTTATTGCTAACATCACCTCTTTGATCCATAACCTTTTCTGACAATACTTCAATTTTAGGCAAAGCCTCTGACATATACTCTGAAAAGAAGGGTCTCTGTTTCTGTGCTACAAATTCCTCCATAGTTAACATGGATAAAAATAAATAAATAAATAATTCAATGTTTGAACCTTTGTCTACTTGGGGCATTATTTGTAAATTTCAGTTCTATTATCTCTGCAGATTCTCTGGAGAGTTTCCTCTTTCTGTTGTATATTAAAAAATGTGTAGTATCAGGTTTTGAACCTTTCTGAGTTGTTCAGATGTTTTTGTTATTCATCTTGCTGTGCTTTTACACTGTGATTGTTGGAATTAATTATATTTTCTTGGACACTAATCAGTTTTTTTTGAAAAATGACTTCTTAACTTATTAGCTTCCTTTACATTGTTGCTTAGCTATTTCTTTTTGTAATTTCTCAAGTCTTTGTTGACAGGTTGTCATGGTTTAACCCCAGACAGCAACTAAGCCCCACACAGCCACTCGCTCACTCCCCCCTGGAGGGATGGGGGAGATAGTCAGAAGAGTAAAAATGAGAACAAATGTGGTTGAGATACAGACAGTTTAATAGGTAAAGCAAGAGCTGTGTATGCAAGAAAAGGAGAACAAGGAATTCATTCACCACTTCTCATAGTCAGGTGTTCAGCCATCCCCAGGAAAGCAGGGCTCCATCAGGTGCAATTGTTACTTGGGAAGATAAACGTCATTTCTCTGAATATGCCTGTCTTTCTTCTTCTTCTGCCACCTTTATATGCTAGGCACAGCATCATATGGTATGGAATTTACCTCTGGTCAGTTGGGGTCAGCTGTCATGGCCATTTCCCCTCCCAACTTCTTGTACACCCCCCAGCCTACTTGCTGGTGGAGTGGTATGAGGATCAGAAAAGGCCTTGGCTCTGTATAAGCACCGCTTAGCAATAACTAAAATATCCATGAATTGTGCTGTTTCCAGCACAAATCCAAAATATAGCTCTATACTAGTTACTGTTAATAAAATTAATTCTATCCCAGCCAAAACAAGCACACAGGCGGTATGCTTCTGCTTTATGCTTCCAGTATAGTTACTATGCTTTCAAATATTTTTCTTTTTGGCTGCTCCTGCTAGTTTCCTCATTTTCTTCTGGCTCCCCTTTTGAAAACTGTGCAGAACTATGCTGGAATTTTCTTCTTTTGTTAGCTTCTTATAGGTGGCATAATATGCATTTAAAACTTCAACCTTGGCATCATGCTTCAGTGTCACCTTTCTCCAAGATGTAGCAAGGTAAATTAAATCCTCTGCTGATGCTGTGCTTCCTGTCCTCATTGCATCTTTGACTTTCTCAGGCACTGCTACTATGCTAGAAAGAAATTAAACACATTCCTTTTCCATAGGTTTTTGGGTGTGTCTGTGGTAACAAAGGATATAACTGGAAAAACAACAGTATAGGAATAGCCTGTTCAGTTCAGCTGCACTTCTTTGCATATAGTTGATGTTTTTTCTTAATGACACATTTTGACATGTGAACTTACTACTAAGCAAAACCTAGGCCAAATTCATATCTCTTCTCTCCTTATGCAGAAAATATAAACTCTCTTTTCCTGTCTCCTTATCCAACCATATACCCCAGCATCAGCAACCATCCCCTTCCCTGTACCACCCCTTTCACATACAGTTCCTCTTCTTCTGCCTCAGTTTCATTTTCTTTCCAGCTTTATTGAAGGTGTTGTGCAACTATAAATTCAACAAAATCAGTAGTTGGATGCTGTGATTGTAGTTTTCTGTTGTTCAAACCAACATGCATTGATGTAAATGGTTAAAGAAGTGCAAAGCTCTTGTGTTAAAGTAAACCTAATCGCGTCATTGTCCTGAGGTAATGAGTGAATATTTATCACTGTAATGTTATACTGTGATATTAATATTGGTAGGTGATACTCCTAGTGTAATTGATAGATGTTCTCTTTTGTCCTGGGCAGACTGCCATCTACAAACCTCAGTTACGTTATTCAACTTCAGAAACTGAATGAATCTCCTGGATTGTCAATCTCGGATTTGCAAGCAACAGAAGCGTAGAAGTTTAGTACATGAAAGCACACATAAAGCCAGCTGCGTACAACATAGGCTGCCAAAGGCTTCTTATTACCTTATAACACACTTAAGAACTATAGTGATAGGTCAGTCATAATCCACAACCATATTGGGCACAAAAAAAATTGCAGCTCAAGATTGTCATCAGTATCCCACATTCTTTTGACTTACTAAATAAGTCTGAAGCACAAAAAAGTATCAGCTGGGTCTGTGCTTGCAGTTCTAAGAATATGCAGGAGATGCAAATCTAGGAAGGGGTGAAGCCTTGAGGATAGTTTTAGTAAAGGGTGTTAGACAATGTTATAAAGCAGACTCCTTGCTACAGTGATGAATAAAATCCTTTCTGGTCCTACTGACAGTCTGACCTAGTCCAAAAATTCCTTCCCAATCTCTAACTGTGATTCATCGAATGGAAGCTGCATCATGAAATGACAGTATCAAAATCATAGGGAATCATTACTTCTCATCCTGCGTTGAAAATCACCCTTGCAAACTCCACCACTCCAGAGATACTATCTTTAGAAGGGGATGGCATCTATTTTGTCCAGGCTCAACAACCAAGAGCTAGGAAAAATTTGAGATGGTGCCACATGTGTGACGATAACTGGCTGGAGAAGATTATGGGAACAAACCTGGGGTATTTGAACAGCCTTATAAGTGCTCTTCTCCCCAACATGCTTTTCCCATGAATTTGAAGAAATCCTATGGTCTAGGAAGACTTGATATCATAAAAATAAGAAGTATCTTCTGGTGATCACCATCATCCATGTAGGAAGGTAACATGCAGTAGAGGTGATGGGAGACATTAAAGAAATATTTGAGAGATATTAATTTCTCTAGGGTCCTAGGTCATCACCTAACTGCCTGATTTTATATCACATTTCTGGTACTTCCAAATCAAGAGATAAAAATGCAAAACCAAGTTAAGCATCAGGGGAGAGAAAAAGTTCCTGTCTGGTCTCAAAAGACAAGTCATTGCCTGTGGTTGCAGTATTTATTCATTTTTTAATTAATTTTATGACTTCTGTGCTTTACTTCCAGAAATCCTCAATCAGCTTTATGAGTCTGAATCCTTAAAATCATAGGAGCTTGAGTTTTCCCAGAATAACTTTGAAATCCTTAGAGGTAGTACAATGTTAACACACAATAGAAAAAAAAAAAAAAAAAAAAAGTTTTTCCTCTTATTTTAATAAGAAAGAAGTGTTGTTCTTTCTTCTGCCAGATGGCAAATTATTAGCATGCTGTGCATATGTCTCCAGAATGGCCACATTAACTGCCTCTCCTAAAAGGAAAAACCACAAGTTCTCATATTTTCCACCCTTTCAGTCTAAGGATTAAGTTCATACTAAACTTCCATTAGTTCATACAATTTTCTTCCTGCAAGCAATATTTTTATTAAATATTGCTCCTCTAATTTAAATTTCTTTTTCTTATGAAAGCATTTTAATAGTTGGCTTTCTGAATTCACTTGCCCTTTATTATTGCTTTCCAAATATCCCCAAATCCCTTTTCAGTACATCAACCCCATGGCTGCTATTAAATTTCACATACGTTTCCCCAGGGTTTGGCCTTCAGCTAATGCATTTACAGCTTCTATATTTTGATAGTAAAAGGCAGAAGGTAAGTAGGAATAGAAATTGCTGTAGTAGAATTGGTCTATACCCCAACTCTTCTACAATCTTGTCTATTGTAGCGGGTGCTAGTTAAGAGTGAAAAAGATTGAGAAAAAGACATAAGTCCAGTATTTTAGTACAAGACCATTTTTCCTTATCTGACTTAGTGATCACATCTTCATGGAATGTGACTGAATGTTTCAACATAGATTTACAAAAGCCATGTAACCAGCACCAAATATTAAAAACAAATTCCTATTTACTTGCTGCATTAATGCAACTGGTATTTGTTTTAAACACTACTCTCTTAGGGGAAAGCATCCCCCAGAGGATTTATCACCTAGAAAAACTATGCAGTTTTTCCTTATGTCTAATGCAAGTTACTTTCTGTTCATGTAAACAGCTTTTGAAAAGAAAATCTGCATTTCCATAGGAACTGTGAACAAATAATCAAGAATTACTGGGAAGGAGGAAGGTAACTCCTTAGGTTAACTTTCAGCCCCAGTTTACTGCCTTTCAAGGTGAGGCACCGAATTAAAGCTGGTTGACAAGCAGAAGCTTAGCAGCCTACTGCTACTTTTACAAGCTGAGAAAAGGGGACTATAATGAGCCCAGCAGTTTTCCCATTCTTTCCACTTGCATCCACCCCAGGGAGATCCTTCCCATGCTCTCCCTGAGGTGCAGAGGCTTGTGTGAGGGGAAGGGGTACATCATGTCCTTCTGGTACTGCATTATTGAACCTTACAAACCTGTAACTAGTTAAAATAATATACGATATTTTAATAGAAAGAATAAAGATTTGTGAAAGAAACAAATACTAAATTAAACATTCAAAATCAGTCTTGTAAAAGACTAAAAAGATGCAACATATACCTTCTCAAGTATAGCTAGATCTTCAAAAAGAACTACCAATACGAAAGCAACAAATGCAAAATACAAGCCAGACACACATTTTAGGTATGCAACAGTTATTCACCTGTCTTTTGTGTAACTCTGTGATGAGTTAACCTTTGCTGTCTGTCAGATGCCCATGGAGCTGCTCTCTCAACCTCATCCTCAACAGGACAGGAGAGAAAATAAATTAAAAAGCTCATGGGTTAAGATGAGGACGGAGAGATCACTCACCAGTTACTGTCATGAGCAAAAAAGACTGGACTTGTGGAAGATTAATTTATTGCCAATTAAAATTCAAGTAGAATAGTGAAACAAACCGAAACTAAACCAAACCTACCTTCTCACCAAACCCATCTTCTGAAACACAGCTCCACTCCTGACTCTTCTATGCCCTTCTCCCCCTCTCTGAGGTGGTTCCCCTACTCCAGCATGGGGTCCCTCCTATGGGGTACAGTCCTTTACAAACTTCTCCAACATAGGTCCTTTCCATGGGCTGTACTTCTTCATGAACTGCTCCAGTATTCATCCTTTCCATGAGATGAAATCTTTCAAGAATGGCCTGCTGTAGCATGGGTCCCCCATGGGCCACCGTTCCTGCCAGAAAACGGGATTACATAATTGTAGTAAGTCCTCAAACATATCAAAAGTTTGTTTTGTTTTGGTTCCTCCCCTGACACTCAAATGCTGATCTTTTTATTTCTTTCTGAAGGATTTTAAAAACATCTACTGTAGTTTTATCATTCTGAGTCTACAGAACGCTACAATGTAAATGCCTGGACGACTTTACAGCCCAGACATTTATCTGGTTACTTTTGCTTAACTGTGGAATTATCTATTACTCCTCTTCATCTTCTAAATTATTATAACTAGGCTACTAAACAATCTTTTTAGATTTGTTTACAAGTATTTTACAATTTATAGTCTGTCCTAAAAAAGAAGCTACTGGAGATTGCCACGTACCAAAAGCAGAAAGCTCTTCCCTTACACTTTTTTTTGGCCATATCTGCTGTATCTCTTACACTGATTTGTTCTATTTTTTAATGGGAGGGCTTAAGCCAAATAAAACTGAACCAGTTTTTGTTCTGCTTTCCTGTGAATGTTTTAATAGGATTGGTTCTACCATATGCTGTCAATTTTGTTTTGAAGTGATATTTACTAAAGAGAGATTTTTAGTATTGCAACAAGAGTGTAGAGCTAGAATTGATAACATCCAAGTTCAACTCTTGTGCCTAGACAAGAATGAGCTTTGCCTTCCCTTAGGTAATTTACTGTTAGGACAAGAAAACTGTAAATTGTGTCTTATTTTTGCATCACAAGTATCTCTAACGGGACTGGAAATAGTAATAGTGAACAAAATTGCAAATTGTTCTTCTGATGAGAATCCAGGAGGAAAACCTAAACTTTTAGTATGTATTTTAGGAATATGCCTCTAAAAATGTGTGCAAAAGATCTTTTGCATATAAAATTAATATTCCAACACCTTCAATATTGAAACAAAATGTTTCTGAGCAAGCAGCTTTCTGAAATGGCGCAAAAGTCTTTAAATAAAAGTCACTTCTCTGTCTTGGCACAGATTTCAACCCAGATCTCCTAACTGCTCCAAATAGCTAGATCATATATTCATAACTTAGGGTGATGACCCAAGTACAGAATGCATCATTCACCTTTCATGAGAAATAATTGAGATAAATAGCAGAATCAAGCTACATTGAACTAACTTGAAATGGTGTGATCCAGATCATCTCCACAAAATATTTTGAATCACACATGTTTAACTCAAAACATACTTCACACTTTTTTCTTCTTTAAATAATTATTTTCCTTAAATAAAGGCTTTATATAACCAAATTTCAATCATCCTTATAGAATCATTTCAGAAAAACAAACAAAAAACCCAAGCAATGGGAATTTTAATTGATTGCATTTTTTTTTTTTTTGCTTGTTTTTCTGCTTGGCTTTTTTTTTCTTGATAATAATGAACAGAAAAAAATACATATGCAAATTCCAGCTGGTGGAGATATCATAGTTCCTTAGATTCAAATTTATTCCTTACCCCATAAAGTTGATTGCTTTTTTTCTTAGACACAGGAAAATGGTCTAATTTTTAACCTGCATCTTAAGTTTTGTTTGCATTAGGATCTAAGGCTGCTTAGTACCCTGTGGTGGAAAAACCATATAAAGTATTAAAAGTAAGAGTATGCATTCTACAGTGGCATTCTACATGCATTCAAAAACATGTCATTCCTTCTTGAATGAGGTTATAACTAAGAAAAAATGAAAAAGAATAAAAAAATATTTTTCTTGATGATTTCACAGCAGAGAATGAATTGCTAAACTGATTTCAAAACAAGAAGAGAGAGCTAGAACCATCTAGTTATTGGTGTAGCCTGCAGTATTGCTGGAATTAATCTGACTATTGCGAGAAATAACAAGATGAAAGGGACCCTGAAGTAAAAGTATAGATAGAAGATCCTGTTTTTGCAGTCAGATGTATTTATGATACATAATTGAATTTTGCATGGTAAGGGTTTTCTGTGTGTCTTCAGGATATACTAGTTTTGTGTGGAGTACTGTGGAGTACTACCTTGCAGAAGTTCTATAAAATAAAATTAGAATACAAAATATCTGAAAGTAGAAATTTATAAGTATTTTTATTTATTTTACCACCATCATTTTAGCCAAAACTAGTGGTTATTTCATTACTTCTTTGAAAAGAGAGAACAGTTATTTGAGTTATATGAGAGAAAGACAAGCAGGTTTTGCAAACAGAATAAAAAGCTAGGAAGAAGAAAATGCAAAATAAAAAAAAAATCAATGCTATAATTTTTTTTGATACAAAGATGAACTTGACAAATTAAATACTAGAAAAAACTCACTGAAATATAGAAATCTGCTGAAATGATACCCTTTGCTCTTCAGGAGGCAATTTTAATTCTTTAGTCAAAAAGTTAACATCACCTGAGGCACCCAGTTATAGTATACAGGTCTCTGAGGAAATCCAAATTGCACCATACAATAGTATCTTTCATGCAGACAGCCATTTGCATTAAACATTTTTGCTCACTTGAAAGAGATAAAGCATCATTATTAGAAGAACGGATGATAGATTTCAAGTCTTTCTCTCCTGTGGATTCAGCTAGCTCTGACATGGAAATTAAAATCTTTTAAACCACTGGCACAGTATCTGCCCCTCTCAAAAGCAAGTAGATCATATAGTAATACTGCTTAGACACTTCAATGTTGCTACAATATAAACTAGTAGTGGCTAGTAGCACTGTGATATTTAAGCAATAAATTGCTCCATGCCAAGCAAGAACAGTATTCTTTCTTAACCAGAATGCAAACAGCAGCACTGTCTTGCCACAACTATTACTGAGACAGCCACAATTTTAACAAAAGGTGCATTTATCCTCTTTGACAAAATGCCTGTTAAAATGCAAAATATTTAGTATTGTTTGTGTATTAGTTATGCTAATAGGCTACAGTAATTTGCTCCTCAATTAGGACTCTAGCAAATCATAGCTACAACACACATGGAAAATTTCCTAGATGTTCTTTTCCCAGTGGATGATCAATTGCTTGAAATGGTATTAAGCAAATGAAGAAAATGAGCACAGGCATAATGCTTCTTCTGCTCTTTTATGAACATTTGCCTCAGTATAAGTGCATGAAAGTCATTAGGTATTTATCTCATCCTCACATCAGTGGCCTGAATAAAAGAACATTACCCACTGTTTGGAAACTACCCCTTCCTGCTAGTTCAACTTGCCATCAGCCTACACCCAGAGAGTTAGCATTTTAAACAGATATTTTTGGTTCCTTAGTGGCAAGGGGCTGTTGAAGAAATAACTGGAATTGCAACTGAGATGTGGTCAGAACAGAAGAAATTTATCCCTGTAGTGGGAGGAGCACAGGAAAGCAGACACAGACTCTGCTAATGCCAGCAGTTCTGGCATGGGGCAGTTACCCAGCTCCCATGCCTTTAGGTTATGCAACCCATTCTTCACCAGAACTGCATCATATAAGCAGGATATGATAAATAACAACAGAAATTTAAGTCTTTCAGATACTGATGCTCCAGACTGTACCCTTTCATGAAAGTTCCGCTCCTTTGTCAGTTAAATTGTGCTGACTGAGTCCATTAGCTTCAAACGTTTATCAGTGAGGCCTGCAAAGGTCTAACTAATGCTAACTGCATTGGTTCCACAGGACATGCACTGGAAGTGACAAGGAAAACCACAACTCAAAAAAGTGTATTCTGTTGAAAGAACCAGGCTAATTTACATAGGTATCTGGGTTTTGGTACAGTCTCATTTATTTGATTAAATGCCAAGCATTTAGACAGGGAAAAAATCAGTGATGGTTCTATGATTTAATCCTATTGCATAATTAATTGATGTGTTAAGGCCTCAACATTCTTATATCCATGACTAGGACAAATTTATGTCAAAATCCCAAATGAATTCATGACAAACATAAATACTGCTGTTCGCTCTCTCTCTCTCTCTATGCAGGCATGTGTTCCACATTTATATATTGTTGAAACTCAGGAAGAACAGAAATTGAGAAAAAAGAGGACAGTTTACCATAGGATACGTATGAATGTTCCTCATTCTTCCTTTTTTTATTTCTAGTCTTAGAAAAACAGCAGATAAAGGAGACGGAAACAAATGAGAGAAAGAGGCCTTCACCTGCAGACCAGAAGTATACAACATTTGTCGATGCCTAGGAGAATAAGGAATTAGTGGAATTAAACAATCCAGTTCACCTCCCTTACCAAAATAAAATAAACCCAGTGTTTGGAAAGTTCCTTTCTTTTAGATATTAAACAATTATTTCTAAACTTCTAATTCTCATAGCTGTTTATCTCCATACTGTCAAAGAACAAGACTGGAGAAGAAAATAAGAGCCAGTGGTTAAATCAGGAATATTTTATATGCATAAAGTCCATTATATAGTTGAAAATGTATAGTGATCTCAATGTAAGCTGTTTTCTCAGAGATTAAAGAAAGAACACTGCCTACCAAAGAGTATCTTTGATTCCAGCAGAGGACCAATAAATCCTTCCTTCTGACACTGTTTTTTAAAACTGTAATTCAAACTGAGCAAATTAATTGACATATTTCATCAAATATTTATGACGACTTCTTGTAGGTTTTTTGAAAGGGAAAGAAAATATAGAGGAACTGTTTGACTACTTGCTTTCTAAAAAAGTGGGTTTCTTTCTTGAAGCCTCCTATTTTGATTATGAAGGGTGAATTAAGAAATTAATGCAAAATGTTTTCATCAATTAGTATTTTAAGACACTATGCTAGGAATGTTTATACAGCCTTGAATAGATTATTTCATTACATTTTTCCCATGAATTTAAAATTTCTGTTTGGGTAAAAAGAAAATCCCTGAAATATTTGAAGTCCCCTAAGTACCTGTAATATAAGTATGGGAGCAAAACATAATGATAAAGCATGGCACAGAGATGTTCAAGTGTTATCTAAAGAATGTGAGCACATAACACTTTTTTTTAATTGAAAAAACAGCAATCAAAACCGCTTTCCTTTAAAGAAAGGCACTAGCAACATTATAACATCCCTGGGCAGCTTTCAATTCAGGGTCAAATTTCTATTCAGATAAGAAAAAACATTTCTGAAGTTAACTCCATTGTCCTCATTTGCTGTACTTTGGTCTCAAGTGTGCAGACTCACTTTTTGCAACCTTATGGTTGCAACAAAAATTGGAAGATATGTTTCAGGACCACAACTCCTTTGCTCTATGCATGCACTGTTTCGTGCCACATGATGTGCTAAACTAAACATAGTTTGAGAGCCCCATGGCTGTGAAAGGAAGGATTTATATGAAGTCATGAATAGTTCCTTTCCCTGATAGTGTTGCCAAGGTACAGGAGTATTGCCCCTCTGCAGCACTCAGCAGAATACTTGCATACTTGCCTTGTTTCCCACTTCTCCAGGTTTTGTTCAGTGGTTTTCATGAGGATTTGGGGTGAGCCAGGGATGGAAAGGAAAATTCAATTATGCACTTAATGGAGGATGAGGAATGGATAGAAAATTTGTGTTCTTTTTTTCTCTTAACTTTCAAAAATGTACTACATACAACAACATAGTCATAAAGTTTGGAGAGGGAAATCTAGGCAAATACTTGACAAGCAGAAAACTTTGTTTTCTTTTACTATGATTAGGAAAAATTTGATAAAAGAATTTGCTAGCCCAATGTAAAAGTGCAGATAAATCCTAGCTGAGCTTATTTCGCGTTAATAAATTGTGCATGAGAGCTGACAGCTACATCTTGGTGTGAGGCATTGATGACCCCAAAATTAAGCAGAATGAGCTTTTCTGTCCACTTTCCCTCCAGATGCAAACTGTGACTAAATAAGCTTAAAAAGAAATCTTTGCTATATGCCACATGAGACTGGCTGAGATGAGGCTGTGTCTCCAGCAGCTGAATATGAGTTCCTCCACAGGCAGACATGTCTTCAGAAAATTGTCTCTTTCAGAACACAGACATGGGTTGTAAATCACAGCTCAACCTTTGTTCTTAAAACAAAACAAAGAAGAAAAAAAAAGAGAAAGAGTAGAAATTCTGTGACAATGTTTGTTAGGGGAAAGCCCCCTGCACAGCACCCTGTCCCTCGTTTAATATCTGGTCGCAAGTTACCCCATTCTTTCTGCTTGGGCTTGTTTGCCTCTAGGGCTTGGAAGAATAATTGACTTACGTAGTATTTCACATGAGAAATTAACCCTTCCATATACCCTACTCCACACTTCTAAGGGAATGTCATCCAAAGGAGTAAATGCTCCCTAAATTAGTGTATGCAAAAGGGTATAAGGGAAGCTGTTTGGGGAATGTATTTTCTACAGTAACAGGCATTTAGGTAAGCACAAAACTGGGTAAATGTGCTAATAACACAACTTGGAGTATACTGTGAAACAAAAGACGTCTCTGTGAACTGACTGGAAAAAAACAGTGGAGCAGTGCAGACCTGTAATCATCACAGCTCACGCCACACACCGCTGATCATTGCCATGGCAACGGGTGGTGTTTCATGACATCACTGAAATCAAGGGGGGATAAGCAACAAGGGAGAACAGAAACCACACAATTTCTGGAAGGAAGAAATTTGTTTGAATATATCCAATGAGGTATCTACAATGCCATACAAACCAAAGGGCAAACGAAGCAGTGAAAAGAGCACAAGATGCATGTACAGAAATTTCCAGTGAGTAAACCAGCCTCACTGTAACCTTACAATTTTTCCAGTGAAATTGCATTTGTGTTGAACATCTTCAGTGTCCTCTGATGTTTTTAAGAAATGTGATATGGGGAAATCTGAAAAAAAGAGCAAGGCTTTTTTTGATTTTACTCCAGGATGACACTATTTATTCAATTGTTTCACACTAGGAATGCCTACAGCACTACCAAAGGGATGGGGGGAAAAAAAAGAAAGTGTGAGTTACACTTTTACAGTAGGAGACACGGTTTATGGAAATAGAGAACAAGCAAAAAAGCAGTGTGGGCAAATGGAGCCAAAATACTGAAAATGAGACTGTGAGAGTCAGCTGGCATGACAACTCATTAGACCTGATGAGCATGACGTTCTTATAGAACTCAGCTTCATTGAAGTTTAAGTCTTTTCATTGATTTCCAGTGGTTTTGTATCTTCCTAAAAGAGTGAGGACTTCAACCTCCGAGACACGCAAGAAACAAAACATAGGAACTGATCCAAAACTCAGATTTCTCACATTACTGGTATCTTTCTCGTGTGCTTCAGGTCTAAAATATTTGAGTCAGCCTAGAAATCTAATTTAAGGGGATTCTTGTTTTCAAGTTTTTTTCGCAAACCAATTTCTTTATTGAAGATTTCTTCTAGGTAGCTTTTTCCATTACTGATGGGTTTTTACATTGCTGTTTGCCGTCACATTTTTGCATGGTCTTGTTCCTTATATAAAAGGAGCTAGCAATTATCAATGACAGGGAGAGTCAAAAAGAAAAAAACCTCAAGTCCTTGAAACAAAAAAGTGGAACTACCTCAGGACGCTGGGTGTGGAAGAATTACTTTCAGTCACTAGTTTTCCCTTGGAGGACAAAGTAGCGTTAGTTCAGACATAGAGCTGAATATTACCCCACGCAGATTTATGTGAATTCGCCATGCATTACTTTCTATATCATGATTGCTTCTACAACTTCTCCCATGATACAAAAAATATGTGTGTAATTAAGTCATTGAAATATTTATCAAATAAAAAGGAATATAAAAGAAAACAGGTGATTAAGAGGTTTAAGAGTGTGCTTGGACATTTATATGAATAATAAAAATTATTCAGTAGTTATGTGTACATAAAAATTTCAAAATGTGTCAGATGTGGCACTTACTGAAGAAAAAGGCACAATTTTTCAGCAGGTACTCGTGCTGCTAAGATTTTTTTTAACACCTACTTGAATATATATGATCTAAATATAATTTTTATCAGTAGTACATGAAGAGTGCGAACTGTATGTAGAAAAATCACAGAATATATGATTGCCAAGGTATAAGAATACAAAAGTAATGATAAGCCTTTTAAATTAAGCTTCCTTATGAAAGCAGGTTTGGCATTACAGAGAGAGTACATTATAATCAACATGTGATGGAATGCTAATAAGATGACATTCTTTTCACAGGTAGCTCAAGTGATCATTTGTTCTTGAGGTAATATAGTGATTAAGAAAAGACAATTGAAGGTATTAAATTTATTGTTTCTAGCTTTGGCATTAGAGAGGGAGTAATGGTCTGCTCTTACAAAAAAAAAAAAGAGAAATTCTCATTTTTCTTAAAATACTTCTGGTATAAATTTTCTTAGGACTATGGTTCATGCTTAAAAAGGTTTATTTATTATAAACATTCACAAATAATGTAATACAAAGATAATCCATTTTAATAATACCATTTAAGACTGATATTGTGCTTTCATTTCATATAGTTTAGGTCATGCCTTTGACAATTTTTTATGGAGCTAACAAAGCCTTTTTAATTCACTTGACATGTGTAAACTCTTCTCTTTGTGTGTCGCAACTTTAGTTACAGAGATCAGTTCTTTACAGAGAGAAGAAACTATAAAGCTGAAAATACAAAAATATGTTATAAATGATATTCCAAAATCATCTTAAATAATGTTATCACAACAGACATTCAAGGATCCTTATTTGCTTTATATTAAGTGAGTAAAATATCAAAGGTTGTGCAATTTCATTGTGAAGTCTGTTCAAAAATAAACTCATTTCCTTGGTATTTGTTCTCATTACTCTGTTACAGCATGCTATCAGGAAGTGTTATGTTTCTGCTCCTTTACAGGAGTTCTTGACTCTAGGCATATGTCAGGAAGCTATAGGCAATGTTTCTAAGAAACCTTAAAAGGTAAGCCTAATATGCCTAGCTATGTACAAATACATCAGTACAAAGTAGACAATGGCAAAAACCATAGCAATGAACTTTAATGAGGATTTCAGTAATAGTAAGTTGCTTACTGAGAAGAAATTACTAATATTAAAGTGGAAAGCTGGTGAACCATTGCTACTGTTTTACTTATATATTGGTAAACCCTAGAAAAGTGTAGAGCTCTCTCACAGTGCTATGCACATACTAATCCTGCAACAAATAGTCCTACTGACTACAGTATTACAGTTCACATGGTTAATACTTAGAAGGAATTCACTTTAATTCTGTAAAAACCTTGTAGGAGAGCTCCTGAACATTCAGTCCACATCTCCACACTCCCCACAGTAATGTCCACACTGTGCTGAAGTTCACTGAAAAAAATGAGAACAAAGTTGTTTACTAACTCTCAACAGTGAACTATTAATTTGCTGCAGCCTTAATATGTTTTGACTTGTAAAGAAAAATAAATTGAACAGGTATTAAGGTTATGCATTTGGAATTAATTCCTTAAAGGATCATGGAATTTCATTTTATTTTCTTTCTTTTGCCAAAATGTTGTGTTTCTGTAAAAAGCAAATCTGTAATTATTGAAGAGCTAAAAAACCCTTTCAAAAGAACTTTACAATGAAATTACCTGTAAAGAGTATCAATTTTGGCTGTGTTTTTTAAAATATATTTTGAGTTGCAAGTATATAAATCAAGATATTGCGTAATAGCCCTAGACTTTTTTTCTTTTTTTTTTTCTTTTATTTCTTTTTTTTTTTTTTAGATTTTTTTTTTTAATCTATTGATTTCAAAATTAGCCTGGGCAACTGGTCAGAGCCCTTGAAAATTATAAAACTGAAAAATAAAAAGAACAGTAAATTTTAACAAATATGAATTAATACTATATTTTTTTTTTTGTTTTTCCTAACAAAACAAAATTCCAGAATACAAACATAGAATCCATAAAGTCAGTTGATTCTATTTTGGTTAGCATGAAAATATTGTTTACTAATATGCAGAGTACAAAACAGGATTTCAAGTGCTCTCAAGTTGAACAGTTTTATCCCTTCACAGAAGAGATGGTTAAATATCAATTAGAACACAAAAGGCAACTAAATACATCTGTTGTAAAATGTCTCGCTCCCCAGTATTGCTTTCCTGCAATGCAGCTTTTAGTATTGCTTTTTAAGTGTCCCATCTGTCCTAAGAATTTGTTACAGACTTTTAAGGATCAAAACTATGATACACAAGTCTGATGTTAATTGTTTAATATGAAAATATGTGAGAGTTAGGACTTTTAGGTCAAACAAGCTAAGAGAAAGTTCCTAAAAATTCTGGGAGGGCTTTTCCAGAAAAGAAGGTGACCTTTTTGTTTGTTTATTTTAGTTTATTTGATATTAATAATATGTGGTCCAAATTAATCTTACATTTCAAGTGCAACCAGTGATGCTCAGGAGAACTGAAAGGAATTTAAACATCATCAAGCCCAAGGCTTTAAAATCGTAGTGGGATTTTGAGAACAGATCTTTAGACAAAAGATCAGACTGATAAGTACCCAGAGGCCTCCTAGAAGACCTCTCTTCAAGTGCTGTCTTCATGATTTATAAAAAGATTTTTTTTAAAAAAAAAGCAGTGATTTAACGGTCTATGTATATTTGTAGAATGAATTCAGTGTGAAGAGAATAGAAACAGAAAAATACATTTTCTCATACTGCTGAGAACGGAAAGCATGGTTTGATTGTTAATCTGTCATAGTTAGCCTCAGGAATAAGTTGAATTATCATTAATAATATAGTTTACCCAGTATACTACAATTTAATATACTTTCAAAGACAAGATTATATGTTATTGTATTACAGCTATGCCTTTCTCATCATTAAAGGCAAATGCCTGCAAGCATTTCACATCAGTCAGATGTTTGTGGACCACATTGTAAAACTTACTGTGTTGCTTTTTTTCCTCAGAGCTCAAACGCACGTCTTGCTGTTTTGTCTATGATACAAGCTCTACAGAAACAGTGTTTCATCTGATTAAATAAGCTGTAATAGTATTTCTTTGTAAGAGGAGGTTTCATAGATAAAAATACTTCAGACTGTAATTTTGCTACATTTTCAACTGAAATGATTTAATAAGGTGCTCATAATAAATAATTTCTGCCATGCAGGACATATCTGAGGTATCAGAACATTCTACCTGACAATTTTATTCAAAGCTTTACTTCCCTAAGGCAGTCGCTTGGTTGTTGGTTTGTTGTTTTTTGTTTTTTTTTTTTTTTTTAATGTGAAAAAGGATAGTTTTCATTGAGAATTGGGCTGAAATCACAAACTCATTCAATAATGGTCACTACCCACCAAGAGACTAAGAAATTATCAGACCTGGGCTTGCCTAAGCAACAGTTAGTCAGCTTGTTACCCATACAGTGCATTTTTCATGTTTGTGAACAGGAAAATACTTGAAAAAAGGGAAAAGCTGCCTGTAAGGAGCTCCGTGGGGGAAAAGAGGAGGACGGGGGAGAAAAACAGTAGTTTGGGCAGAAGAGATTTTAGAAGTGGTTTTTAGAAGTAGGCTGATTGCTTTTGAAGAATATGTGCAAGTAGAGCATCTGATGCCTCTAACAGGGTTTCCCCGGTGGTGTGGATGCTTTTATCTTTTAGATTAATTTAGAGCAGCTTAAACATTTTAAAGAGCCAAATATGAATCTAATGTGAAATAGAATTCTTATTATTTCAATTCACAAAAATTCCCAAACAGAAACAAAAAAACAACAAAAAACCAAACCCTCCCCCAAAAAAACAAAAAAAGCAAACCAAAAAAACAAACCCAAACCTCCCACCCACCTTGCTGTAGTTAAACTAATTTTCTTGCTGTGTTTATCTTAAAACTGAAGTTTTAATCATTCTGAAAGGGTTGTGAAGTCTTGTGTTTATGCACACTATGAATAGAAGTGGTATTTGTATTTACAAATTTCTCTGTGTAGTAGCATACAGCAAGCACATGGTGTGCTGCAGACTGACTATATCTGAGTAAGTTGAGACTTCAGTAATGGCATAGTAATTTGCTTGCTTTTACTGCTACCTCATTCTCTCCAGCCCATGCTGTGTTTTCACATTTTATGCACACTCACTGAAAGAGAAATTATCTCTTATGGTATGTCTGCACTGAAATTAGATTCTGAGAGTTACCTCTGGATACAATCCCCATACCCATTACAAAGAATCATGTTAACTAATTTGAAAGCACAGGTTTATTTGGTCAATATACTAAAACCATTTCTAAATGGAAATTTCCATATTGAAAATGTCAGACAGGAGATGTACAATAACCATATCAAAGCTTTTGGCATGGCATAATAAAGTTTCGCAGGGTCTGTATGTATAAAATGATGCCACAAAAAAAGAATGTATGAAGAGGAGAAGGCTGCAGAAGGCACTCCAAAGGACAATTACTATTTCAGAAGATAAATTAAGAAAGGTACCTCCCTCTGTAGCTGTTAGCTTCAAAATCCTGTGTTTGATAATCTATCAGACAGAAATCTGAATCAATTTTTATCACTTGTCCATCTACTAATGTGTTCCCTACTGATTTTTAACTGAATATTTCCTCATCTGTCTGCCTAAACATAAATTTGTTGAAATGTACATTGATTTCTTTGTAAAAACAAGTAGAAGTACAAACTGTTAATCCACCTTGTGTGACTTTTCCTGCCTTAAGAGCCAAATATTCCATAGAAACCAATGCAAAGCAAGCATGAAAATACTTCCCCTCCTACAAAAAGATTGTATGTTTGGCAACAATAACCTACTTTGGAAGGAGTATTTCACTGGAAGTACTGAGTTTAACTATTTAAGTATAGTAACAAACTACACAAAGGCATAGTTACTGCATGCATACATAGAATAGCTGTCTATGTAAGTGTAACATAACTATGTTTAGGTAAGTCTACTATCCCCCTTACCCTCCAACAAGGCAACATCACTTTACATACTGCTTTATGAAATGATGATCTTTCTGTCTCCTCTGTTTCTGTCTGGAAACAAAACCCAGAAGATCCGCATCAGGTAGGTGAAGTTAAAAAACATAGTAAATATGGGTCTAACACTTGACCTTAAAATTTCCAGTCAGCTTCCATGTTGTTTTTTCCATAGTCAAAATTGCATGCAAATCCTTCCACAGTTCAATGTTTAGGCTTTGGCGAAAATGTATACAAATGTATCACCATGGGTTACATTGTCTTACTGTATTTATGTTGAGCCTATTTGCTTAACTCGGAAGTGTGCTTCTACTACGTGTGTGGAATAGTTTTGTGCTTTGGTTACAGAACACAGTCATAAATACATACATTCCAAAAGCACTGTATTATAATAATAAAATAATATGAGATGAAAACCGTTTTTTTTAATCTTGAATCTGTGAGTTTGGGAAAAAACAACGTACACAAATACACAATGAAAGCTGCAATGCGAGTTGCCCGAAAATTTACCTGAGTACTAAAAATGTACTTGGCTAAAGGATATTTTTTCCTAGATTGAGAAAAATAGTTTATTATTTTTACTTTTATTTTATTGAAACTGGTTTTTAAACCCAAGGGTGATGTGAAAACTATTATCAGGAAATGTAATTCATTTAGAAAACTGAGCATAAAGATTAATATTCACTAGCACTGTCAAAAAATAAGGTTTAAACAATGTTATGCCTTATTTTAGAACTTCAAGGTGGTTGTAGAAAGCCAGTTTTTAGACTTTGGGATTTGAAACATATCAACTGCAAAAATACTCAATTATAAAGAGAATGCAGGTTGCTAAATTACAGTACAAAGTCAAGGGGTATTCAGGGTATGCGATTCATCTATCAATCCCTTAAAAACAGGCAACTCATCCTTGCTAGCACTCTCTTGTTTAACCCCAAGAAGCATCAAAGCGGTGGCTAAGAGGGTGGGAAATATGCAGGTCACCTTGGAAGGCTGCACTTTCTCTTGAAATTGAGCATGTTGACACAAAAGACAAAATATAATTCCCTGACTGCAGGGTAGGAAAACCCAGGAACAAGGGTTCAACAAGCTGTACACCTGGAGACTGCTGGGAGAAGTGGCACCAGAAACACAGCCAAATTACAGAGGTGATGAAAATACAAGAAGAAACTTTACCTGAAAGCTTAGAAGAGACTTCAGAGTTTGTTGTAATAATAAAAAAAAATTACATATGTTCTTGACAAAGAGTAAGCCTGAATGAAAAGAATTGTCTTTATTTGTATTCCAAATCATTTTGGTTAGTCTATTTGTAAAACTTTGGGGCTATTTTAGCTTTTGTTAAAACACAAACTTGTTTTACCAGTTTTATTATAAGGATAAATGTCTACTCAGACCCATCTAAAACTTAGGCCAACTCAGGGCCTTGTCACATGGAGACAGCAGTTAAAGTTACCAGGCAACTGAGCCAAGTTTGATCAGTCTGTTTGGGTGGCTACGAACAAATAAAATCAAGCAAGTGACCTCTCCCCTTTCCCTCTTCCAAAGCAAATGTCAAAACACAAAATCAGTATTCCCACTAAAATCTGTTTTGGCATTCACTGAGCATGACAAATGATATCCTATGACCTATAAATGTAAATTGCCAGACATTCTGGAGACGTAATAAAACCTTTTCAATCTTTCTAATTACTAGCATGACAATGAGTACAATTAATTTTCAATCTCAGTGACAGTCTTTAACACTCAAAGTGCTTGTTGTGATCCAGATTAGTCTAGTCTACTCTTGCATTTTACAGGAAACAGAACTTAATCTATTAATTTCATTATCAAATCCTTAATTTCTGATTTAGTTCCAACAAATGTTTTAGAAAAATATCTTGACTGAAAACAGCAAAACAACCATTATATTGCTGGGTAATTTGTTTTCATGCTTATTCTCTCTCACTATTATACTTTACAATTTAGAATTGAGACAAGAATTAGTGTGCTAGCAGAAGGAAAAAATCACGTAACTCTTCATCCTTCATTACATACAAATGTATTGCTTCACTATGTGTGGTCTACAGCTTGCTTAAGATAATAAGATGAAACCCATGTAGCTGAAGTCCAAAACACAAAAAGAACCCAACAACAAATAAACAAGAAAACCCAAAAGCCAACCAAACAAAATACTTCTGAAAAGTTCAGAGTACATAGTGACATTAGCTGAAGACCACCCTAGCTATTAGTCATCTTGCTGGTGGAAAGCTTTGCAAAGAAACATACAGAAGTAATTTCTGTCCATAAGCTGATGTGGGACCTAATGCAGCTCACTTCCAAAGGTGAAGAGATTTAAATATTTCTAAATTTAGAGTAAAAGGAGATGAAATTATAGCCAATTAGAGGCTTTTGGTATGTAAATTATTTACAGTGCTTGAAATATCTTGCCTTATTCATATGTAATGTCAGAAACTACACAGATGATTAAAAAAAGTCATCTCTATCAATGAAATATACTCCTAATTAAAAGTATACATGCGACAGAACATCTCTGTGACCATTATGGCCCTGAGGGCACTACCAGCCCTGACTGTCCTATCTGGTCAGGAGCAGCCAGCCTCACCAGTTCATCAGTCACCACATGGCACTCAGTGGGGGTTCTTTTCCCCACAGGAGAATCCTGTAGCAGGAGAGAGAATGCACCTCTGGTAAAAAATGGCTGACCTCCTTTTCTTCATTATGTCCCTGTTCTTTCACTAAGTAAGAAAGTGTGTAGTCTCCATGGCTGGAGACCATGATTGTTGTGGAAGTCCTGGATGATTCTGCCACAGTTCAAAGTTAATAGTCTTTCTTGGAATTTTTAGTCCCTGTCATTTTCCTCCACTCTTACCCTTGCACCAGATGAAAAAAAACAAAACAAAAAATGGCACTTACATTGCCAACACACGAACAGATTCTCCTGTTATTTCATTTTCCCAAATACTCTGTCTTTCCCCACATCTCCCTCCAGAAGCAGAAATGGGCTTGTCATGCTTGACAAATGACTAACCATCCGTTTTAGTCCCTTCCTCCACCCCACTGTCCTGGGTTCAGCAGTAGCAGTCATTTTTTCTTAGTAGCTGGTGCAGTGCTGTGGTTTTGGCTTTCGGCCTGGGAACAGCGCTGATAACACTGATGGTTTTAGTTGCTGCTCAGTAATATTTACTCTGACCAAGGACTTTCTGAGCTTTGTGCTCTGCCAGGGAGGAGGGGAAGTCGGGAGGAAGCAGAGACAGGACACCTGACCCAAGCTGACCAAAGAGGTATTCCATACCACAACACCTCATGCCCAGTATATAAACTAGGGGCACTTACCTGGAAGGGCTAGATGACTGCTCGAGTTGGGCTGGGTATCAGTCAGCGGGTGGTGAGCGGTTGTATTCTCTTCTGTCCTGGGTTTAGCAGTAGCAGTCATTTTTTCTCCTTCTTGGTAGCTGGTGCAGTGCTGTGGTTTTGACTTTCGGCCTGGGAATGGTGCTGATAGCACCGATGTTTTTAGTTACTGCTCAAATGTTTGGCCTGGCCAAGGACTTTGTGAGCCTCATGCTCTGCCAGGGAGGAGGGGAACCCGGGAGGAAGCAGAGACAGGACACCTGACCCAAACTGACCAAAGAGGTGTTCCATACCACAGCACGTCATGCCCAGGATGTAACTGAGAGTTAGCCGGAAGGGCTAGGACTGCGGGGCTGGACTAGGTATCGGTAGGTGTTCGGTCAGGTGGGGTGGGGTGTGTTATTGGTCAGCAGGTGGTGAGGTGATGTATTCTCTTCCGTTGTTATTTCCTTTATCATTATTATTATTGGTGGTAGCAGCAGTGATTTGTGTTATACCTTAGTTACTGGACTGTTCTTATCTCAACCCATGGGAGTTGCATTCTTTTGATTCTCCTTCCCATCCCTCCAGGAGCAGGGAGAGGCCAAAAAGGAGGGGGAGTGAGAGAGCGACTGAGTGATTTATGGCTTACTTTGTTTAAACCATGACATCTTCCCTTGTTATTTATCTTATCATTATTATTATTGGTGGTAGCAGTAGTGGCTTTGTGTTATACCTTAGCTACTGGCCTGTTAGTGTCTCAACCCATGGGAGTTACATTCTTTTGATTCTTCTCCCCATCCCTCCGGGGGTGGGGGAAGGAAGGCGGGGAGTGAGCGAACAGCTGTGTGGTACTGAATTACTGGCTGGGTTTAAACCATGACACACACAAAAAAACAAATAGAAAAAAAAGAAAGCCAAACCAGCAAACCAGAACTGCAACACAGGGAAGGAATGGCCTCATTCCCCGTTAACTGCATTTTGCTCCACAGTCCCAGACAAGCACTTTACTGTCTGTTGGCCATTCTTGCAGCAACATGTATTGCTGGCCAGGCCACTGCACTTACTATTAAGTGTTCACTGTTGTGTTAGTCTGCTGCATTGAGGAGGCCTTGAAACTATAGGGAAATGTCCAAGGGAGCATGATCCAGCTCTTCTCATGGAAACAACTGAAGACTAATGTTACTATCATAAAATAGATTTTGTTAATAGTACAGGTGCACATACCCTCATCGTACGGAATAAGACACACAGGACCTGCTCATTATGCAAAAATGCACAGCCTTCAAACTTCTGCACAGATACACGGTGAGCAGGAGACCTCTGAAAATATTGGGTATGTAGGTAGACAATTCAGTGTTTGAATTAAAACAGAATGCATCATGCGCCTCTTCAAAATTAGCTATGATGTTATTATTTTTTCACCGGTAAGGAATCCTTCCATTTATTTGCATGCTAAATTCTGAAAGATATCCTGTCCTTCTTTTCAAATACTTTAGTGGGAGTTAAAATTCAGTGGGAGTTATAATTCACCCATGGGAGAGGAGAGAATCTGCAAGCCAAAGTAAACAATCTTCTCCAACTCATTTGTACAGTATTTGCGCATTCCTTTTTCATGTCATCCAAACACAGGATTAGGGATGAAACAAGAGCAAACAGCTAAAATGGTGCAGGAAATACATTTACTATCAATGGGCCAGACTCTTTTCATGTGTAAATCAGGTTAGTGCCAAACAGTCAAAGAAGCTGTACCAATTTGCAGCAAATGAATGTCTCACTTTATTCTAGGTTAGGAGCAAGGTCATTGATATCTTTTCAGGTTTGTATTTGAAATCAGACAGATAGGTATTTTTAAAAGCTTATTATGCATTAAAACCCTGGTCACATCCTTCTGTAGATGCTGTGCTATTAATGCACAATTCCAACAGGTTGTCTGTGCATTGGGATGAAGGATAATCAAAAGCACATGTCAACAATAAGGGACAACTCACTATTTTCAAGTGTAAAAGACAGACTATAAAACCAAAATGTTCTTTTCTTTCCTAAAAACGTACAATGCTTGTATGATCACAAGTCTTGTATAGCCATTACATAACAAAAGCAAATCAAACTTTTACAGCTGCATTTCTAAAATGAAGAGCAGGAAAACTGATATGGTTCCTTTTGATCCTGAGGATCATAAGAGGGAGGGGTACGGAACTTATGCATCTTCAGTTAGCATAGTGTCTTTTTCCTTGAAGTCCTGTCTTTAAAAATATCTAGCAATCAGACCCAGACTGCTCAACTTTCTCCACAGTGATTGAAAAACCCAAACTGAGAAAGACTGTATTTAATATGTATCATAATGGCATTTCACAGATCTTCCACAGCAATTAAGCACCTAACTACTAAGCTTGAGAAAAATGTAACCAGAAAAAGAACCTCAAGTAATCAGATAATGGCAGGACAAAAAGCACAGACTGAAGGTATTCACATATACATGATTATGAATAAATTACACCAGCACAATCCAGTGTAGAGCACATAATGGCACTCTTCTTCATAGCTGGAAGCTTGGCGAGAAATAAACAGTTTCACTAATTGATGTCCTTCAGATACCTTCTTTGTACTAGGTGAATTCAACTCAGTATAATTTCTTGAAACACAGAACTAAAACATACAAAAGTAATATCCAAGTAGTTGTAAACTAGATAGTAAAGTGTTAATTGTACTTTTCTTCTTGTAGAGGCACTCTGCCCATATATACAGTTTCTCCACAGGTCTAGGCTGCTCTTTTAACAGGTAACTAAACCATGTCTATAGTGTGTGCCATATCAGTCATGTGCTGGATAATACCCTGTAAGAATAAAACTCTTGGTCTGTGTGGTTGGGATATTTCATCTCAACTCTCTAACGTCATCTAAACAAGTCTTCACAGTCTTCAGCCTTGTAACGCAACAGACAGTATTTAATGGTAGCCCGCACAGAGTTTTCTTCTGATATGACACTGCTCAGTTTTAGTGTTTGCCACCAGAATTTGCCAGCTTTCCCATAGCTATCTACTGTCTATAGTCTTTTCTATATTTTATCGATCCAACTCTTTGTTCCAGGGAATTTCCACTCTGTTTTCAGGGCCATCTTCTACACTCTAGATCTTCTTATTTTTCCATCACCCAAACAATTTTATTTATTTTTAAAGTGGAATCAGTTATTTCTAGTTTCACATATATAAATAGTAAACACATGCATATTCTCACCTAATCTATTGATCTGCTACTTTGTCTTTTTCTTCTAAAATTTTGCTTTTACATTTAAATTATAGTTATTCTTTTGGTTTGTTTTACTCTAACCCAACAATTTGGAGTACATAAGCTTTTATGAGTTCAGACTTTGCTACAGGGAAATAGTACACAGTTGTCACCAGGACAATTTTTGCTTATGCAATTCTCAGTAATATTTTTTGGGGGGGTGTGAAAATTAGAATGAGGATAGACAGAAATGTGACATTTATATTTTATGATGATACAACAAAGCATATGGTACGTCTTCTTTCCTTGAATCTACCATCTTTACTGAGAAGAACACAGACTGGCATGCTTGAGTTTCAAAAATATTTCTTCTGCTTGTGGAAAAGGGTATTCACATCACCTTTTCTTAGTGAGGTAAGCTGATAGCTGTAAGTTCCAGTTCAGGTTTCAGCAAGTTGCATAAAAAATTCTCAGTGCGCTGTGTTGAGAGCACACTTCTAAGTATGCCTCCTATAAGACTCATACCTCTATTGCCAAAGAACAGATGGGTAGTAAACTGAAACACAAAGTACTCTGGGCAGCTTATTCAGTTCTAAATAAAGTTTTTATTTTATCATACAGTTAGAAAATAATTATGAAAATATTGGCCTGTGTGTTGTTCTTACATTAGTAGCTGCATCTTAAAAATGTCAATAGAATGATTACTGAAATTGAAACTCAGGCCAACTTATTTAATGCAGTTAACATTGGAATACTTAGGACAATTATGTGATCAAATAAGAAAAGACGTCATTTTATCTCAAACAGTACTAAATTAAAGACTGTTGCATTGTATATCCTAATATCAATGAAGTAAATACACTGAGTCTTTTCACAGTAGCAGAAGTTAGTAATTCATGACGCACATGGGAAAGAGTAAATTTTAGAAAATGTTTTTGTTTTAGACAAGTGCACTGTTATTTAGTATGTGAGAGAAGAATTTAATAGAGGAGAGAACAGACGTAACTTCTTATTTCTCTGTTAAATCATGTTAGCAGTTATTTACAAAAAAATAAATCCTGTAATACACTACCAAGAGATTTGTAACTTGCTTATTGGACACAGTAAAAGAACATAATTTGTCCTTCAAGCTAGAAAATAAATCTGGTGACAGGGGGCATCCCAGACTGAACTGTAGTCACTTGCTTTCACCATCAACTTCCTTTTCTGAATAAATAAATAGTGTGTTTCTTTCTTTTTTTTTTAAATATTATTATATGTTAGTTGCCTGTAAGAATAATTCAGAATTAATTTTCAGAATAGAGCACTAAAAATAATAAAGTCTGATTTAAGGTAAATTATGTTCATCTCTGACTGCTGATTGATCAGACTGAAATCTTATTTGGGTTTGAGTTAGAGATGATACCACCCTCCCCTAAGGAGAACATAAAAGTGAACTGCGCACAGTCAAAATGCTGTAAATTAAGGGAGATCAGGTGCATATGGAATGACTAAGATGGACAGAGAAAAGGTCCAACCCTTAAAAGTTAACTGATTCCTATGGAATACAGTATATTTTTAGCCTGAAAAATGCCCTGTTGCTAATATTGTTAGGGTTGCTTTACAATGCAACAGAGTAGTACTGGCAGTATTATATGGGATTTTGTTGACGCTACCTCATCTTCTTCTTAGAATAAAAATGATGTTTCTGGTTATGGTAATTAAAATTTCATTTGTACTGTAATTAAACATACAGATTAGAGTGGGTACTTTTCCTGCTGGATTAGATGAAGTATTCAAACACTGCAAGAAGCAATGATTGACTTCCATCTTTTCTCTCATTGTTAAATGTTAAATGCTGGCATCAAGGGGAAACAAATCAATCAACAAACAGGCTTTAGGTAAATTGCTGTACAAGAAACATGGGCTGCCTTTCCAGGGCTGCAGCAGGTGAAAGATGGAGAGGGAGAGAAGATATAGGCTGAAGTGGTAAATTGAGATTACTGAAACTGATTCAGGAGACAATTCAGATAAAAGCAACTTCATGTATATTTGTATCAGAACTGTTAACTGGACATATATCGATTAGGTCCAACAACAGAAAGTTACAGACTTACTAGAAGGAAATTTCTCTTAGTCTGTCAAGGAATTAATCTGAAATGACATATGACATGATTGTGAAAGTCTGAGCTGAGTTACAGGGAAGATTTCAGTATCCCAGTTGGTTATAGAGACATAAAAATGTAAAAAACCTGGCTTGATTTGGAGCTGAACACATCATTCTGACTTACAAAGAGCAATAGAAAATGGTGCAGATTGTGTCTAAGACTTTAATGTGCACTGAACCCTATATGTTGCTGAAGAAAAATCCCAGAGGTGAATTAATTTCCTTAGACTAGAAGTGGTGACTTCTTCCACACTGTTGCCTAGTTTCACAGGGAGTTTGCAAATAAAATACCATGAGACTGGACATAAGAGGCAGTGCAGTCCAACACGTGAAGTCCTTGGCAGCAGTTAAGTGACAGTTCCTTGGTGCCATCAAGGTAGTCATGAGTTTGTCCATTTATACATATGCATAACATTATCTAAAGGATCTTTTCTGATGACACTTCAAGTATGTTTTGGCAATGCAGTCCATTATCATAAAACAGATGCATATTTTCTTACACAGCACAGGACTGCATGAAGTAAAGAGCTCAGATCCAAAAGCAGAATAATTTTATTCAGTCCACACTGATAAAGTTGTGCTGCTTCTATCCCCAGAGTCAGCTTTCTGGTGCTTGCTTCAGGATCTCTTATCCACATCATGCTGTATAATATAAGCATGCTCTTGACTGTTGAGGAAAGTTAGATGACAGAGAAGAAGAAGGATTGAGAAGTTATGTTTTGAATTTGATGCTTATCTCTATGTATGGATCTAGTCAAGTGAACAGATTTTTGCCTGGCATGACATGCATTGTCCCAAAGTGCTCACAAATTTGGAAATCACCTGATGTTTCATGTAGTCTTTTAATTTCTTCACGTGATAGAAAAAGTAAAGACTGATTGCTAGCCTTGTTTTGACAGTAATTTCACTATCATTAAAAATGCAGGTGCTTTCTCTTCTGCAATGTACATTTTTAGCAGTCATCAACAAAAAAAAATAAGACCCAGGAATACTATTTTTCACTCAGACTGGGTCTCTCACATCCACCTATCTGGGGCATTTTCTACTACTGTCATCAATTGCAAAGAAAGGCTACTTAAAACAAACACTATTGCTTTTAAAGCAATGTACTTAGACCTGGTGTCTTAGTGGGAATCCCTATTTATGGGATTATGACAAAATTAGGGAAACATTAGCCTACCCCGAAAACTGAATTGCTATTTCTAGAGAAGTAAAGGCCTAGTTTGATGTCATAAGAGTTCCCATTTCCATATAAACTAAACTGTATAATAAATACATAGAAGCTAATATGCTAAACACTCTGAACAAAACCCTGAACAAAACGCTGAATGTCTAGTGTGCGTAACAGGAAACCATCGTGCATTTATCACATTTTGACTGTCAAGGGGTGCTGAATAAAAAAAAAAAAAAGCTTAGGATAAGTAAGAAATGACAAACACACAGTTAAGCAACATATTTGATTTTAAGTAGAAACAAAACTGATGTATATCTAACTAGTTTTTTCAAGGCCAGGTTGGACGAGGCCTTGGGTGATATGATTTAGCGTAAGGTGTCCCTGCCCACGGCAGGAGGGTTGGAACGAGATGATCTTAAGATCCTTTCCACCCCTAACGATTCTATTATTATATGAAAGAAAAGCTTCCCATTGAAACTCCATTGAGGTTTTCATTAAATAAAAGGTTTTTCATCAGGCAGTAATCCAGACCTAATGTTAAAAGCATCCATGCAAGTTTCTTTGCAGTAAGTTTAAAACTTATAAATCAACTGCAAAACATTTTATCCTAGAATATTTGAAACAATGTTGTTACTTTTTTAGAATTTTCTAGTATGACAAAAAGAACACAAAGTTCTGAAATACTAATTTCGGGATTTTTGGGTTTGGGTTGGTTTTTTTTCATTGCTAGGAAGCTCACTGCACCCTCATACATGCTTAAAATTTTACATAGAGATTTTCTCTCAATTCAGGGAGTGTATCCCATCTTTTTTTCTTTTTCTCTTTTTTCTTTTTAATTTGTAATGTATTTATTTACATTTAATCCATCATTTTTTAATTGTTTTCTTCTCCTTTGCTAAAAAAATGAAAAAAGGAGATCTTGAAAACTGCAAAAAAAACCATATCCTAAACCAAAATAGGTTACATTAATGACGAATGTCCTGAAGCACAAAGGTTGAGAAAAAATAATGAGACTTTGACTTCAAACATATAGAAACTATCATTAGAAAAGCTGTCTATCACCAAAGAGCTCAACTGCTCTGGATACACAGATCAGGATACAGTCAGAAAAGCCGTTCAGTGTCCCTAGAAATGCAGGTAACAGTTTCAGCTTTCATACATGAAGAGCATATTTAATGGTTCTCCGTTATATGAACAAAACTGAGCAGAGTGTTCTGTGCCCGCCCCTGGCTTCCATTAAGACAGGCATGGCAGAATACAGGGAAATAAGATGTTTTGTCAATATCATGAGGCATAATAGTGCAATTTTTAAAATATGCATAAACTTAAACCCCAAATTATATTGCATCAATAATAAGGCCATTGCAGAAAAAATACATTTCAGAAAGTACAGTCAGTTAAGTGCAGGTTTATAAGACAGCAATAACTGCCTCAACAGCAAAGTTATACTTTTATGAACATGAGTGAACTATTCTGCTTTAAATGCTAAGTGAGGCTGATTAATGTAGATAAACACAAATGAGTGTTGTCAATGCAACTGATCCACAGCACAGTAAAACATTTCAGAGGGCATAGCTACAACAGTATGGGAATTGCTAAAACTGACAGAACTTTGTTTTCTGGAATCTGAGCTTCTCAGCTATGACAAGGATGTATACAGTAACAGCATTTATTTTATCCTAACCTTCTGAATGTACTGGTGGTCTTTTCCCTACTCAAAAGGAAACGGGAGATTGCTGATTGTCCTGGTCTTTTGATGAGTACAATCCAGCAGGGTGCTGCAGTTTCAGTTTCCTATGGGAAATGGGTCTACGCCAGCTGCAAATCATCTATGCTGCATGGCCAAAAATACTAGTGAAGATAATGGCATCTTTATCTCAGTTTGGTAACTGTTTTTCCATATCTAACCAACATCACCTTGAGCTGTCACAAATTAGTTTTGCTCCCTTACATCTTACTAAAACTTCAGATACACATTAAAATAAGGGTGGCAGTTTTGGTGGATTGCTAAAATAGAGATCAGTGTAGGACTATATTTTCATCCTCTGAGAAACTTTTTAGTATGTACCTGTTTTGAACTTTTTATATGTAAATGTTCATCATGACATGAAATAAAGTCAGACTTTGAGGAACAGAAAATGAGAAAGTCTTCCAATACTATCAAAGGCACAATATTTGTCCTCTGACACCTATGCAGAGTACCCAATGAGGAAGGTATGTAGGCTGCTTACTCTGTTTGGACAGATCCAGACACTCTAGGTTAGGACTGCAAACTTCATACTCAGATTAGCTATCAAAAATCAGCAAGGCAAAATTAGTTCAGGAGGTTTATCTGGATTTAGTTCTTAATTGACCACATTTAACTTAAAATTGTAGACTTCAGAAAACATGTTTTTCTAAACATGCTTTCCTCCTTGGATACCCCACTGTTCTGAAAGACAAGGATGGGGTAACGGCTCAGCTCCTCCATCCCTAGGGTAAACAGACAGTTGAATATGAGCTGGCAGTGTGCCCAGTTCGCCTAGAAGGCCAATGACATCCTGGCTTGTATCAGAAATAGTGTGGCCAGCAGGACTAGGGAAGTGGTTGTCACTTTGTATTTGGCACTGGTAAGACCACACCTCAAATCCTGGGTTCAGTTCTGGACCTCTAACTACAAGAAAGACATAGGGCTTCTGGAGTAGGTCCATAAAAGGGTAACAAAGGTGTTAAAGGATCCACAGAACAAGTCTTATGTGGTGTGGCTGAGGGAACTGGGGCTGTTTAGTCTGGAGAAAAGGAGGCTCAGGGAAGACCTTATAGCTCTCTACGACTACCTGAAAGGAGGTTGTAGTGAGGTGGGGATTGATCTCATCCCCTGAGTAATAAGCAATAGAACAACAGGAAATGGATTAAAGTTGTGCCAGGGGTGATTTAGATTGGATATTTTGAAAAAATTATTTACCAAAATGATTGTCAAGCTTTGGAACAGTCTGCACAGGGAAGTGGTTGAGACACCATCCCCTCAGGTATTTAAAAGATGTGTGCTTAGGAACACGGTTTATTGGCAGTGATAGGTTTATAGCTGGACACGATGATCTCAAGCTTCTTTTCCAGCCTAAATAATTCCGTGATTGGAAGTATCTATGACATTGCTAAAGGAAACACTCTGACCTGACTGCAGCCAGACACCATCAAAAAGCACACAAATAATAGCTTTTCCCAGCATATGTGTACTTACAGAGAGCCTGATAGCTGGCAGAGAATATTCCTCACTAAAGAACACAATGATGACAGAGTTTTCACAGAAGTGTTTGCATCATTCAGTGCTTTCATTCTTCTCTCTTCAATGTTATGTTAATGATATAGACTTGACCCTGCAGCCCTTCCTCACTCAAAACTCCCACTAGCTTTAATCAAAGATAGTCACTAGAAGATGGGCTGATATAGTGGTAAAATCTATTCACAATTCTGCCATTTTTAACCATCCTTAAAGAGTATCCAGCTCACTTGGCATATAAAAAAGCAGTATCTGATAAATGTCAAGGACCCCACTATGGTATATTTTTTTTTGTTGTTCAAGTTAAGGAAAGCAATGTGATATGTCCTACAGTATTTTAATACACTGCCTTAGGAAATCCTCAGATTTTCCAAGATGGACATGAAATATACATTTTATACATCACAAGACAAAAATATTCAAACCCCCACAGCTAGCGGAATGGTAACATTGCCATGATTATTACTAAATATTCAAAGGATAATTACTTATTGGCATTTTTAAATTCAGAGCAGCACATGACACTGAACAGAAGTTTACAAAGGTTTCTAAGCAGTTTGTAAGTGATTTTGAGACAGTTTTTATCAAAAGAATATCAAGAAAGAATAGTAAAAACACAGCTGACTAATAAAAAGAAAAAACCCAAACCCACAAAAGTTCCTAAGGAAATCAGCAGGACTTACAAAAAATCCCCATGTATTCTGTAGAAATTTAGCTGAGGTAAAAATATGTGTGTGTGGGAATAATCTTGTCATTAATAAGAGATTTTTTTTAAATAAATTATTAAAATGAAAAGCATGGGTGTATGTTAAAGCATGGATATAGCCTTTGTGGGAAAAAAAAAACAACCAACCAAACAAAACCAAACCACCACTAACAAAACAACCTCCCCCAAACAACCGGTACATGTAATAAAACCAAACCCCTAAAACAACTTCACAAACTTCTCCAATAGAAATCTGGACGAGTTAGAACACATATCCTCTGAAATTGCTGCCAAAAGTGCTATTTTTATTCCCTTTTATAAAACAGGATTAGTATAGCCAGATTCCTAATCCTAAAACAAACTTTCCAAGAAAGTGTAAATAAGTATGGCCATTATTTTCATATTTATATACAGCATCTGCTACTTGCATTGCCATTTTAGCCAGAGGATTAAGGTCATCTATATGGAAATATGCCAGATTTTATTTCATATAATAGGTCTGATGACGAAATCAGCTGAGTTGCACAAAAAATCTTTCATTCATCCTAGGCAAAATTCTCTTAAAAGAGAATCAAAGTCACCAGTCCTGTAATTAAACACAAAGATAAAAAACTGTCAGTGGAGTAAATCCTATTGATTAGTCACCATTTCTCTTTGTTTCTGTAAAGCTGTAATAACAGCAGTAGCTTTTCCCACAAAAGCATGGATAACTAGCAGTTGACTCTACAGTGCTTTGAAAATGTAAAGTAAATGAAAGTAAATTGTGAAAGGAACAGATTATTTTACTCCACTGCCCAGGGAATTACCCTTTCCCACTGACAAACCCCAAACCTCCACAGATCCTTTTCACTAGGTAGTTGCACATGCATTCAGCAACAAATTGGCAAATGGAAGGACAACAATTTGAGGAATTTTTGGAAATTAGGAAAATAAAGCATTCCGCAAATATTATCCTTTTATTTTTATGTGTGACTGGTGGCAAAGCTGTTTTACACAGTAAGAATCTTTATTCCTTAGAGTTTCATATTGTCCAAAACACAATCAAGATTAAGATTTTACAGATTGAAAAAGTAAGGTCACAAAGAAAGGGAAAATATATAGGGTAGTTTGACAAAAGGACAGACTAAAGAAATAATCAGATGTATAATGCTTCAGGAAAAAAAAAGTAAAGCTTTCTTAAATGGATCTTAAGTCCAAGGTTAGTAAAAATACCACAGTGAAGAACCCTGAGAATGAGATTTCTGATGGAACCTGTTCGTTTCCTTAAAATGTGTTGAAAATGCAAACTTGAATATTTATTCCAACTTATTATTTAATGGATAATATTTTTATTAGTTCATTGTTTCTGTAATGCCATCTTCCTTTTCTGATCTCAAAAATCTCCCTTTTAAATTCCAATTAGAAGTATACTCTTCAAGCAGAAATTGTAAGGACTGGTATTGTCAAATGTGTCAAACTTAACAACTTTTCTTCTCACAGCATACTCTACCCAGTTTTTCTCATGTGCTACTGAACTCATAGAATCATAGAATAGTTAGGGTTGGAAAGGACCTTAAGATCATGTAGTTCCAACCCCCCTGGCATGGGCAGGGACACCTCACACTAAACCATGTCACCCAAGGCTTCGTCCAACCTGGTCTTGAACACTGCCAGGGATGGAGCATTCACAACTTCCTGGGCAACCCATTCCAGTGCCTCACCACCCTCACAATAAAGAACTTCTTCCTTATATCCAATCTAAACTTCCCCCATTTAAGTTTTAACCCATTACCCCTTGTCCTATCAGTAGAGTCTCTGAGGAACAGTCCTCCCCAGCATCCCTATAGCCCCTGCTCAGATAGGAAGGCTGCTCTGAGGTCCCCATGCAGCCCCATGTCTTCTCCAAGCTGGACAGCCCCAACTTTCTCAGCCTATCTTCATATGGGAGATGCTCCAGTCCCCTGATCATCCTCGTGGCCCTCCTCTGGACTTGTTCCAACAGTTCCATGTCCTTTTTATGTTGAGGACACCAGAACTGCATGTTGATTCTTTCTTCCACTTCAGCAATGCAGAAACTTTACTGCCTATTTAACATGTTTTTTCCTAAGAAGTATTCTTGCTTTTGCTGAAATTCTGTCTGTGGTTTTGTGGAAAGCTCTTTGTAAACTCATAAATAAATGGACAACCAATTAGGCATCCACAGTGAAAAACTTTCAAAACCTCATTTTTTTTACAGAGGTACACAGCTAGTGCTTCATGAATGCTCACTCTTAGAACATTCATGAATATCTTCATTGCTTTATGTTTTCTGTTTTCTTTTTAAAACTATATATGATTCAAAGGAAAGAAATTATATATTTTTTTTTATGTCCAGCATGGCTTTAAATGATTTCTGAGGTGGACTCATGCATCAGCAACAAATACTGAATAATATCCTTAAATTCAAACATCAATAGATGCACAGTTTATTTTATGCCTAGGTAGATAATTTCTAAGGGCAGCACATGTTGGAAGATTTGAAAATAATAATAATAATTAGAAAAAAGAAAATGTTGAACAACACTAGGTTTCACTTGTATATAGTTGCTTTTGCTATTCTTGCCACAGGCCAATCCTGAAGAAGCTCCTTTCCAGTGATGCACTGAATAATGCACAAAGTGCTCTGAGATGAAAGGTGTTATATAAATTCAACAACATTAAGAGGCATTATTGCCAAACTACTTTTTAAAAGCCAGATGGTGTTACCTCTCCTCACTTGGCACGTCATTCAAATTAACCCAGCTTTTACCCTTTCATGTGCTTCTGTTCTGCTGTTGGAAAAATCCGTATTATAGTTCATGAGAGCTGACAAATTGTTGAAACACTATAAATGAGGTCTCGTATTTCATTCCTTTACCCTAAAGCAGGGTATTCTTGACTGGTACTGCTATCCAACTCTTTCCAAAGGTCTTGAATGATGGAGAATTAGCAGTCTTTGCAGACATGGCTTTATTTTCTTTTCGTTCTATTTCTTTTAGTACTTCCTGTTATGTGAATTGAAGTGTGCTTGCTGCAATATAAAGCTACTATTTGTGCTCCTAATGAAGTCTGCTAAGTAGCTACAAATATTAAGTGGACAATTTGTATGATACCACTACATTTCTTTCTCTAGTTTGCTGTTATTAAAAATCCATTAAAGTGTTCAGCAAAGAAATGAAATACTCTGGGGTCCTCTCTTCTAAATTGAGGTCCATTTTAAAGTTTATTAATCCCATGTATAGATAACACAGGATTTTCAAAGGCTGGAGACCTCTCTCTGTGATTCTCTTTTGCCAGAGGTGAAGACTTCCTTTTTATTGCTTGTTGGAACAAGTGGTAACATTTGTTGGTTTACAGAGTTGCCACACCAAAGAAAAGTATCATATTGCTCTCAAATTACCTCAAATCACAACTGGCACCCCTCAGTGAAGAATATATCTGGACACTGCATGCTTTACTAATGCATTAAGAGCATACACAATGGAAAAAAAAATCCAAACTTGTAGAGTTTATGGCTATCTCCTGATGATCCCTGGCATACCTATGACAGCTAGCCACTCTTGTGCTCATGGTGAGTGATCACCAGCTTCCTCTTCCAAGCCATCCCACAGGATCCTATTGCCTGGTACTGCCCAGCTGTGAGCCCAGCTTCCCCTTGCATGCCCACACAGTAGGGAAGCAGCAAGTACCACTGGCTCCTGCTCTGCACTGAAGTGTCTGGAGGTGTCACTCAGGGGCCCAGGGGAGCTTTCTAGGGCTGTTTCCTGCCTGAACACCTACAGGGCTATCAGGAGCTTGTCCCCTGCTCCATTTGAATCCAGAATTGCTTGCCCTTCAGTAATAACAAACCAAAGGCCTTAGAAAAGGGTAGGGTGGGAGATGGGGAGGTGAGGAAAGAGCCCAAGCATCTTTTGTTGATAAGTTTGTGGATATTTGAAGATCTTAAAAAGATTTACAAGCTTCAGATCGTATTTTCTATATTTATTTAGAGGAATGCTTTCTGATTTGTAACATGTTACCATGCTCTGCAGAAAATGGCTGCAGGTCTAACCTGAGAATATTCTTCCCTTCTAGTTATTTTCAAATATCAATAAATATTTTATGTTCCATATAAAATAGTAGCACTTTTCAAACCACTTTGAAATTAACAGGCATTTGAGTTACTCAGTTGGGCTTTTTTTTTTTTTTTTTTTTCCCCATGTAATTTTAAGCTTTTATTTTGGCAGCCGATAAAATCTTAAAAGATTCGGGTTGGGAAGGTTACATTGTCTTTAATCAGTAAGGCTAGAAAAACCCCTTAATGTCCCAAAATTGAGACATTACTCCTATCAGGGAAATAAAAAAGAAGAATAATGATCCAGCTACCGACACCGAGAAGTTTCCTAATTTTATATTGTAGATGGGCAGCTTGTGAAGATAAATGTAGACACTAAGAAAGAGGAAAAACAGAATTATGGCAGCAGTGCTTTGATTCCTTTAAAAAGTGATCTTGCAAGAGCATGAAGAAAAGTGCTAAAGTACATAATTTACGTCTAATTTGCATTTTTAGTTCATAGATTTAGCTATGTGGCACCTGTGTGTGTGCATGCATAAAGAGTTCTCATTTATGTTATTACACTTTATGTTATTAGTGATGTAACTATAACTTAAACTTCTCAAATGGAACATGAACATAGGGAAATACATTGCTTAATAGGCAGGAAATCAGTGTGCCGGAGTCCAATACTCCCTGACCAGGTTAATTTAGATATTCTATGAGTGGAGGGTGTAATGTTGAATATTACATTTATTTGAAGACAGTTGATGTTAAATGGGATTTATGATTTAGCAGAATGATGATACAAAATATACTGAAACCATAATACAATTGTAAGTTGCGCTTGCCAAAAAATTGCCATTGCATTACATAGTTCAATCACTATACCAATGTGGTCCCAATTGCTGGTCTCTATAATATGCTTATGATCATGCTGGATGTCCTCAGTTACCGGGAAGGAAAAAGCCAGCTCATGCTTATTGCTCTCTTTGAAATACTTTTGTTAGGTAATTGGTTTTTATAGCCTGTGTTGGGCTAAACCACACATTCTCTTCTCTTGTGCTGATCTGCCTAACTCAAGGAGACAGAGTCCTTTAATGAACTCAGAATCATTTGCACCACTGAACTGTTGATAGCTGTTTATCTAAAACAAAGGCCAGCCTCTGGTCCCCATTATGTTGAGATACAGACAGCTCCTCTGCAACTGCAGTGGTCAGTCACACTCTGCACTATTCTCTGAGCTTCATGGACACATCCTCCTTGTCAGTCTCGTCTGAACATCCTCCCTGTCCACCTCATCTGAGCCTTCTTCCACTTCAGGAATTACTGGTCAGTGACACAGTGACATAAAGAATCCTGTTTACCAGTAATATTTTTTACTCTGAAAATCAGAAATCTCATCTTTCAACATATATTCTCCCTTCTGAGCTTAATATTTTTGGATTACAGATCAAGAATAAGTCGATCAAATGTTTCCAGATAAAAATTTTAAAGACTGATTAAAGAAGATTGATATCACATGAACTGCCTTGTCATGTGTCCATTAAAATCTTGTTTAAATGATGAGCTGGTCTAGAACTTGATCTTTATTTTATCTATTAGTTCCAGGATTTTTTCTTTTTTTTTTTTTTTTTTTTTTTTACTACTGTTTACAAAACAGTCTTTACTAAGAACCAAATCCTAAGGTTATCAGATACTTTTTGAAAAGGATTGGCTAAGAAATCTCTACAAAAGCTGTGAGGCACATTCTGTGAATGGTAACTTATCTCTTACAAATATCACTGGTACAGTTAAAAATACATTGAACATTCACACAGGTTAGTTTTTACCCTTTTACAGAAAATCTGCATTAGAACCAGTGTGCTACTGCAAGGCTGTTTAATTCCAAGAATCTGAGGATAATGTCTAACTGACTGTTGTAGAATATGAAAGGTCAACTCCATCTACTCTGCCCTATATGAAAAGAGGTTTCCCTCTCTCAGTCACCACCCATGGATTTTTCAATGTTTTGTCTTTTTTGTTGCTTAGCCTAGCTTATGTATTCATCCCATAAATCCTAACAGTCAGAAATCAATGCTCATGTTTCAGTTTTGAAACTGAAGATTTCATGTTCAGGATCTGGACAAATAATTCGTTGCATTATTTACATCATCCAAAACTGGCCTAAATACACATGTGCATAAACACTTGTACATATTGATTACAAGTACATTAGGAGTGAAAAGACAGGTTCAGTGTGGAGAGTACAACAATTATGTAGTGCCAGAACTGACCTCTGCCTCAATATCTTTTTAGCTGCAACTGTTGTTCTTTATCCTTGCCCTTCATAAAACATCCACACAATGTCAGAGAAAGTTCTGTCCAGATATGATGAAAATATATTTTAAATATATTTTAAATATATTAAAGAAATTCACTTTTTTCTTTTATTCTCACAGTTCAGCAGCTTCTTTGGCTTCATGCATCTATCCTCACCCCCGCCCCCAAATTCATGTCATCGTGTCAGGTCTGAGACAAAGAAAGAGAAGCATATCTAAATACATGGATGTCAAGGGAGTGATTTACCTAGCAACAGTAACTATGTGAAAGTTTTTCAGAAACGTCTTCCTGTGCATGTGATGGTACCTTAATGGCTTGGATTTTAAAGTATTGAAGAAATGGCCAGGAGGATTCTAGGCACACTAAGTGCCAAATGACATGCAATACACATACATTCTGGGAAATATAATGCCATCAGTGCACAAGGGAATTTATGCACATCCTTTCCATTAATACTGCAAGCATTTTAGCTCATAAATCCATAGTTAGAAAAACATTATTTTACCCTGTGCTATGTTAGCTGTAACAAATATGTGAACAGAGGAAACATGCTAGGATAAATGTTTCTGAGATGTAATAGCCATCATTTTTTAAAAGCAAACAACTGCATAAAGAATTATCTGAACAATTATGACAATAACCCTGAGACCAAGAAAAGACAAAAAGCTGAGATGGCACTGTGATATATAACTGTCTATTGCTGTGTTAGTAATGGTTACTGTGGACAGATGACCCAGGGGATCAAACCCTGAAGTATGTAGTGAACAGGTATGTCTTAGGCAACTACATCTGATAGATCCTACTGAAAGAAAATTGTGTTTACATCAATTCAGCACAGTAATAGGAGAGAATAGATTAAAATAATGTAAATCCAGAATAATCCAACTGAGAACTTAATCAAAGTTACTGTACGCAAGGATCCATTTGAATTCAACATACGATCTAAAGCAGAATTCCCAGATGACATCACAGCTCTCCAAAAAACATAGCTTTTCTGTTTCACCCTGTCTCCCCTCTTCCAACAGACATTTGCCCTTTGTTTCTGTAAATTCAGTGTCTTTCAAAAAGATATTGTAGCCTGAGTCATCAGACCTTTGATGCAGAAATCCTGTAATGAGTCTCCAATTAAGACTAGAAAGGTTAAACAGAAAAAAAGTGCTTTTATCATAGAAAAGTAATTAATTTTTTTAAATAGAGAAAGTTCAATTTAAATCAGACTAAACAGGAATAAAGATGGGTTTATACCTAATCTTCTCCATGAGGTCTTTGCTTCCAGATGTGTTTTTTGGCAGCTTAATTATTTTCTGAACTATAACAAACTCGCATGTTCCAGATTGGTCCTTGCTGCTTGGTTCTAGCCTTCAGTGTACCTGGTGCTTCTCTGAGGAAGATGCTTCTTCTCTCCTTTCTCTGCTGCATACTGCAGGCCCTAAATCTTTTGTTCCCCATGGACAAACTCAATTGGCTCCCAGGGACTGTCCCTGTCCTCTGAACCAGTCTTCCAAAAACTCACAAAGAGCAAACAGCCCAAAACATAGAGTTGCTCTCATAGATGGTCATAGCAATGTTTTCTTTGCTTCTTCTTCCAAGGCACCATTTCTTCTCTCAATATTTCTTCTGTCTTTTCCTCTGCTATAGCTCTGGATTTTCTTCAACATGTCTTATCAAAACCATTCCCATGTTCCTACCTTTCCCACACTGTATTTCTTTAGCTTTGAGTCTTTTGCCGTTTCACTCTCCCTCTTCCCTAACAATAATTCTGACTATTCATCTTTCCCCTTCCCAACACTTCATGTCTGAAAAGGTACCACCAAAGTTCCTGTGCCTCAACTGTTTTCCTTGTAGTGAAGAAGCCAAAAGGAGAGGCAGCCACTGTTCTTATGAGCTTGATTCTTTCACTGTTTAGACAAGATTCTTGCCAGGACAGAGAATTACCAGCTCTGGTTGAGATCTAATTTCAAACTTAATATAGAAATATAGAAAATAATAGCCACTGATGACATGCTTCTCCACTGAACTGTGTGTTTGTGTGTAGCATGAAGAGTCAGTTTTCATGAAGTCCCACATCTTGAAAGGTGTGATACATTTTGCAAAGGCTAATGGGAAACCCATTTATACAATACTATTCCTGGAGTACAGTTTAGAGAACGTGAATAAGTGTATTCTGTATTCTCCATAGATCTCCTTATGGTATGAATGCTAGTTACAAAAAAAAACCAACAAAACCCAAAAAGTTGTTAACTAAAAAACCAACTACCACACTGTAGGTCTTCGAAGATTTACTTTCTTCATTATCAGTGTATACTAGTCTTCATTTTACTTTAATTTTTTTGTCAGATATGGGAAAGAACTGTAGACTCTTATATTTCCTTTCATGTACCCATCACTCAATTTATAATAAAAATTCCAGTGCACATCAAAAAATACAGCCTATTATAGAAACTCATTGTGACAGGTTTAAACTGTATGAAATTTTAAAGTATTTGTAAAACTCTTAAAGTCATGTATTTCATTTCCAATAAAATGACTTATTTCCAAATTACAGTGAGTGCATTATACATCCCATATTATACAGGGTATGTTTACAAAAGTATCTGGGCAAAACCCAGAGCATATACTTTTATAAAATGAAATGTTTTAAACTTACATGACATTTATGATAAATATATGTTTCATTGCCAAATGGATCTTTTCATGATTGCTTACCAATTTATGTATGCATTTGTGTGATTTAGTAGTGTTTATGTTTGCTGGTAGCTTTTAGTGGATATACTTTCCAAGAAAAAATATTTTGTTTCAGTCAGTAAAATGTGGCTTACATGTATTTTCTATTAAATCTATTATGCAAGCTTATCTTTTAGAAATATATTACAGCCATTCTTCCTGGTTGAGATCTTCTCCATATTCCCAGATTAGAAACCACAAAACACAGTAAACACCTACTGTGAAGGTGAAGGTCTGACCAGTACTGTAGAGGGAACCCCAGCTGTTTGCTAAGATTTAATTGCTGCCACAGGAGTCAGCTATTACTTCAGCATTACGCAGTTTCAAAAGTTACCCCCTCCTGTGAGAATAATTGTGGTAACGGTATTTTTGCTTATGGGGGGTTACAGTCTTGTAATGAAATACTGGTAACAACATCATTCTTTTATATAAGTACCAGTCCTTTTTATCAGGATGATATAGCTGGTTTGATAAGCCTTTATATATTGTAAGAATGAAGTTAATTGCTGTACATATGGAAAGATCTGAATGGCTACATTTGATCTCATTCTTACATGGACTGGTAAACCTAATTACAAGAATTTCTCTCTTTTCATGTTGTATGCATTCCACTGTAGGGCTTACAGTTCTCCAACAGTCTTATTTATACTAAAGCTTTTATATAGTCAGCCTCATTACAGAGCATTCTTTTAACATTCAAACACTTTTGATGATACTTACAGGTATTATTCTGGAAATTCATCTAATAAAAACAATTGTCTGTGGATATAACTTCATGACACTGACAATTATTTAATTGGAACAATTTTTTTTCCCAACATGATGTGCCATTTAAATGATTTTACTGAATTAAATTGTGAATATCTGGGGAGTGGGAGGGGTCCTTTTTTACCTTCATTTTCAAATTCCTGAAAGAGAAATAATAATGTTCAAATCTGCATGAAACGTATTGCTCAGTATGTGAAACTGACAGATACATTTTCCTATTTTCTCTAATGGATTATGAAATAGCTGACTTTTTGCCAGAATATATCCTCCTTACTTGTTTGGCTCAGAAAACTCCCTCATCATCCACAGTGGCTCTGCATGAATTGTTGATAAAGAAATCGTCAACTGAGCTGAATATGAGCCATAGAAGTTAGAGCTCTCTAAAGTCCATAAAACGCTAAATAGCAAAAAAGTTGTACACTTTTCTCTGAAATTAAAGGAAAATGCAGACTCTCCTTGGTAATATAGGACTGGCATCCCCTGTGTTTCAGCCATGATATGATATGATAGTTTCTTGCAAAAGGGTTAATAAGCCTGACTGACACTGCAGCAGAGAGAAACCCTTAAAGTAGGTGCAGCCAACTATTCAAGGGTTGGTGTTATAGCATGACTTGGATAAATGGAGCCGAAGAACAAAACAAACCAGAAAAATTATTTTATCAGCTCATCATTACCAGTCTGACCTGCTGCAAATGGCACAAAACCAAAACCGTGTAAGGTTGCATCCTGTAAGGTGCTATGGCATTGCATCTGCTCTGGCTGTTAATAAGAAAATATTTTCTCTCCAAAAATACTCTTTTTTTCTATGATTAGTTGTAATACTTGTGAAAGTGGTGGTCCTAAGGCAGGGAGAGGCAAAAAAAATTTAGATTACAAAAATTTAACTGAGAAAACTACAAACTTTGAGAGTTTTGGATGCAAAGCAAGAAAGAAATGTTTCCTGCTTCTCTATTTCAGTTAAGAGACAATGATGTCTAGTGTATGCAACTGTAAGAAAACATACAGAACTGATTCTTCTAAAGTGTCATGCTCTTCCAGAAAAGTCTGCGATCTAAAGCCAAAGCAAGCTAGGAAAGTCTGGACCTTAGGAGGTGCTCACAGTTGGCTTTTTGGAATTCAAACGCACATTGCTAGCTCATGTCTGTTTTTTCATCCACCAGCACCCCAAGTCCTTCTCTGGAGGGCTGCTTTCAATTCATTCATCCCCTGGACTGTATTGATGCTTTGATTTGCCCTGACCTAGGAGCAGGCCCTTGCACTTGTATTTGTTGAAACTCATGAGGCTCAAATGGGCCCTTCCTTTAAGCTGCACCACACATCTTGGTGTCATCTGCAAACTTGCTGAGATTGTACTCAATTCCAAAGTCTGTGTAACTGATAAAGATATTAAATAGCATTGGTCCCAGTATGGACCCTTGAGGAACACCAATTATGAGGGACTTTCACTCTGAATGGTGAACACTTGAAGTAAACTGTTAACTAGATGTTCCATAAGATTCCCACATTTTCTAGATGGTCCTGGCTTGATGTGCTGTTACCATAAACTGATGCAACAGCACATATGTCAAGGTTTGTAAACACAGTCACCATAATTATTGAGTTAACAAGAGACAGTGATTTACTTTGAATGCTCTCTTTGAATACCTTTATGGGTATCCATACCCACAGTGGGGTTAGAAACTGACCCTGTTATAAAGTTATTTAGGGTAGGATCAAAATGCTGGTCTTAATGTTTTTAATTTTTTATTTTTTTTTTTAAATTCATAGATGGAATATCATTTTGTGTTGTCCGAGATATAAACCATTTTCATTAGGGTCTGTCATTCTGCTTTTTTCTTTTTTTTTCCTGGAAGTAAATAAGGCGAAATGCTTTTAGGAAATGAAGTACCATAAGATCAGAAAAACATACAGATAAATGTATCTGGTAAATAACTTCACAGAAATCACTGAGAAAGGCCTGAAACAACTGATTTTGCTAGCATGCAGATCAAACAGGATATGAAACCTTCTTGATGAGAATAAAATTAATATTAAACTAGCTCTTTATTTGACTATATAGTGTAACATTATGGATTATAATTGAGAGTCAAAAATTAAATTTACTGTACTTTGTTCTTGCTGATTTTTGAGGGTCATGTGACAGTAATTCAACAGCTCTCCATGGTGTACACCTCCAAGCTCCTTACAAAAATAAAATGGAAAGAATCAGATCCAATTATCATTAATGTACTCAAGAAGGCTATAAACGGAAAAGGATAAAAGAAGGCCAACTGTCTACACTGCAAATTACAATCACCTCACAAGCAGGGTCAGGACACAGCTGCACTTTAATCAAATCTGTACAGTACATGTTTGTAGTATTGACAAATACTAATTATAATGAAATACTATTTGTTACCCGCTGTTGAAGGTTTCTGTTGTAATGACTATAGAGATTTGAGCTGTCTGAGCTTATAGCTCATTTTTCTGGCTAAGATGGAAAAATTAAAAGTGAAAACAATAGAAGAGATATGAAAAAGAGGGTAAAAATAGGAGGGGAGCAAACAAAGACGTTGAAAAGTCCTTTAAATCTTTTATTTACTTCTAGCAGAACATGTTAGTTAAGCATCAGATTGTTATCCAAAGGCACTTTTAAAACTGAAATGCAAACTGAAAATGGCCCACTGCTGATCACATTGCTGTCTCTTGAAAACCATTAATATTTATTAATAACAATATTATTAATATTCACAGGTTTTTAGTTATGTAATCACTGCAATTTTACTGGCATCACTGCAAAGATGTGTATCTATTTTGTCTATTTCTTTGACTCTTTGTCATTAATATGAACTCTGGTTACTTGAAAGGGGAAGATTATTTTAATAATCACTTAGTCATAACTATGATGTTCCAAGACCAATGCTGGAAAACATCATGCAGTGTCTTTTTAAAGCTGGTTACATGATTGTCGTGGTCATAAAAGTCAGCTGTAAATCGCGCAGTCACGCTCTCACTCCCCCCCCCCCCCCCTTTTGCCCTCCCCCTGCTCCTTGGAGGGATGGGAAGGAGAATCAAAAGAATGCAACTCCCATGGGTTGAGATAAGAACAGTCCAGTAACTAAGGTATAACACAAATCACTACTGCTACCACCAATAATAATAATAATAATAATAGTAATAATAATGATAAAGGAAATAACAACGGAAGGGAATACAACACCTCACCACTCGTCAACCGATAACTCACCCCCCCAGCCCGACCAAGCACCAACTGATACCTAGTCCAACCCCACAGTCCTAGCCCTTCAAGGTAACTCTCAGTTATATCCTGGGCATGACGTGCTGTGGTATGGAATACCTCTTTGGCTAGCTTGGGTCAGGTGTCCTGTTTCTCCTTCCTCTCGGCTTCCCCTCCTCCCTGGCAGAGCATGAGGCTCAGAAAGTCCTTGGCCAGGCCAAACATTTGAGCAGTAACTAGAAACATTGGTGCTATCAGAGCCGTTCCCAGGCCTAAAGTCAAAACCACAGTGCTGCACCAGCTACCAAGAAGGAGAAAAAATGACTGCTACTGCTAAACCCAGGACAATGATAAAAAAGAAAAAAAAATAGTAGTTTTGTTGAGCATAAAAGGATGGAATCTTTTCTAAACCTTCAGAAAGATGCTTGCCTATGAATACAAGTATAATCTTATAATTTATGATTGACTTTTTTTAAGGGATTCTTTTTCTCAGTTTCATGCATTTTCTCAAGAACCCTGTCATAGTTTTTTGTTGATTTAGAGATTGTTATCTGAATCATAAAAACTAGAAAAATTAAACAATTGTATGAGATTACAGTGTCAGTTTCTACATGTTTAGAGATTTGTCAGCCTCCTGAAAAAAAAAAATAGAGTATCCCCTACATAATGGCAGTCAGGTTAATGGCACAGGTATGAGATGAACTACCAGAAAATGGTAGGTTGTAGTCTAACCTTCAACTGACTTAATAAGGGCTTAGAAAAATAATTTTTTTCACGTAATGTCATTATCTTACCTAAACCAAGAATGTCCTGTTTGGACTGTTACCTCCAAATTACATACCTAAAAGGAAATATAATATGTTTTAATCAATTAGCGTTAAGTGCAATCATGAAGTACCTTGCAACTTGATTGGATCTTTGTGGTATCAGTAACTACTTGCAGTGCACAGTGGCAAGTTTCTCAATCAAACAGAGCTGAACTGAAGTGGAAACCTAATGTTTTAAAGCTGATGTAACTACTCTCTGTTGCAGAATGACTGTAAGAGCAGGACCATAGAGTTCTGGAGGACTGTGCAAGCAAGGCAGGGGGTGGCCCCCACAGGTGGCCGGAGACTGGACCTGGGAGGAGAATGTGGAGGAAGCTGTGGGGGGGCTAACCAATACTGTTGTGCCAAGAAGGAGTGGCTGAATACCACTCCTATATATGATGTGTGAACTGCGTCACAAATAAAGTAGAAGTTGCTTATCACCCATATTGGGTTGCCCTTGTCTGCTTCTCCTTGCTGCTTACAACTCTCCAACCTTTATATTAGAAATATTTTTAGTATGCTTGAAATTTATTATTACTTTAAGACAATTTAAATATTTTTAGATTATATAATTCAGTATGTGATATTTATAACACAGGAAAAGTCAGAATACAGTCAACGCATATTTATCTGTTCGTAGATCCTACTACAATTTTCTATTAGTGAGTAGCTTGTGTGATCAGCAGTGACAATAAACAGCAGCCAAAACTTTGATTATATGAAAACATATTTCTGTGTTTCCTGGGCCTGTCAAACGCTTAAACAAATATAGGCAATAATACCACTTATAACTCTTTTTTTTTTGTTTGTGATTAAAAAAAAAAAATTTTAGAACATTACAATTTTTTTTTATCCAGAAAAATTCCTTGTTAAAGGTGAGTTGGATGTCTTGGTGAGGAATCCAATTATTTATCAAAATACTATCCTTCTTGGTTAATATAAATAATAAGGTCACCATTCAATATTTTTACTTTTAGAACTTTATATCATTAAAACATGTTGCATTTAAATTAATTCAGATGAAAAGAAAGGTGTTTTGGGTTTTGTGCTTTATTTTTCTTCTTTTCCTTTTTAAATTTTGCTTTATATTTCCGATTTGTAAAGAAGGAAGTTGGGGAAGAAATCTGGAAAACAAGGTAAAACTGAAAACTGGAAAAGAACTTTTGTGCGCACTTACATTCCTTGGTGACATTTGCCTTTCAAGTGAAACAGAAGAAGAAAGGAAGAAGTGAAAAAAAAAATAATAACCAAACAAAAACTCCAAACAAAAAAAAACCCAGAAAAAATAAATCCAGAAGCAAATAGAAAGGGCAACAGGAGGCAACCTTAATCACTCAGCTCTCAGTTACCTGACCACTACTGATTATTTCTGCTGAAGTTGTAACTCGGAAAACTATTTTAAAACAACAAAAAAAAGAAAAACAAAAGTAGGTGTTTACTATATAGCAATGATCAAGGATCACTGAAGAATTACTTGTTTCTAAAAGTAAACAGATTTTATGACAATAATTGTAACAATCATACCCCCCTTCTTGCTTCTCTGTGACACTTTTAATAACAACTTTTTAATTGCTTCCTTTCTTTTTGCCACAGTTCTAGAATGTGAAGGTATGTCTTTATGAAAAACAAAACTGGGGAAACAATACGTTGCCAAACCACAATATATGTTAAAGAAAAATCTTAATTAATGAAAAAAAAAATAAAAAGGTTTCAGAGGAAAAAACAACTGTGTTTTCTGAGGTTTGGATACAAATTGAAAGAGGTTAGCATCATCCTTGTTCAGGGTACAGATCATCTGAGACAAGAAAAATTGACATGCAATATAAAAAATATTATTAAAACCATAACTAAACCCAAATAATGTAAATAATTGATTATAAATTCCAATATAGGAGATACTGAAGAAAAGAAAAAGAATCAAGAATAGAACAATAAGAAGACTGAGGCAGGGGAGAAAATATTGAAAAAATTACATGAAATTAAAACAAGAAAATCACAAGATAAAAGCAATAGGACCATACCCTGTAAATAATTAGGCCAATTATTCAAGACTTCAAATCCTGGAGTTTTGAAACATAGGAAAGCAGAAAAATGGAGAAAAAGACCAACCAGCCAATAAAACTCAATTCACAGTTTTAGAGATTTTCTTTATATTTTACACATACAAACCCACTAAAATTAGAAATATCTCTCCATAATAGGACTTGGACCTGCTGTACATAGGTCTAGTCTCTGGAAAGTATCCATGGTTTTCACTGCCCTAAAGAACACGAACAAATTTTAAAACACAGTTCATGAAAATACTCTTTGGAATATGTATTTGCTATCAGAAAGAACTCACACTCAGGAACATTGATTTATGACACCAGTCTCAGAATTCTTATTGTCAGGTGCAAAGTCCTGACAGAGAAAGTCATTTAAATTTTCCTTTGAAGAGAGCTTATCATATCCATACCTTCTGGTACTACTTTGTCTAAATTTAGAGAGATGCTATATAATTACGTGAAATTTAATGGATTTACACTTGTGTGGCTGAATAAAAAGTAGATATAATGGTTTTCTTTGCCTCATAATTTTCAAACATAAAAATGTTTCAGATTATTGTGTTAACAACTTTCTTTGTGTATCACTCATCCCTGCCCCTTACTGTCTCTGGAGCAGCAAGATAATGATTCGCTATATCTTGTGGGTGCAAAGTCAAGGAAAAAGCTATGGTGTCCTGTAGCCAAGGAAAGAAGTGTTTTGTCGTATAGTTCAGGGAGGTCCACACTTGTCATAAATGCAGCGTCTTGCATTCCCCAGAGGTTTTCCATATGCATATACAGGAAAATGATTTTTTCTATCTACCCTGTTCTTACCATATGATCACAATCTTAACCCTTTGCCCTGTGAAGTCATCAGAGCAAAAAGGAGCTACAAGAGCAGTTACTCCTCAACTCCTCAGAGAAAATATGACAAAAGCCGATGGATTTTTTGTAGTAGTCAACATTTAAAACATTTTATTACAGTCTGGACTGAAGTGTAAGAGGAATCTTTTTATAATGTTTTTGCTCTTTATCCTTTGCTCTTTAACAAACTTGGAAAAATATAAATGAGTAAAACTCAGTGACTACTATTCATGAAGGAATTAAAGAATAAGCTGACGTTATACTCTCTCTTTGGGTTGTCACCCTGAAATTCTCTTTTGATCTGTAAAACAACATTTATGTGATGAATTTACACCTTATGACTCATTATAAGATTTTATTTTTTTAATAATAAATTGTTTTGAACTAAAAGCAAGGCAAGTTTCGGAGTTACAGAAGAGTTACACAAGAGTATGAATTCTGAAGTCTCAAACCCAAGATTTTGAATCCAACATTATTATATTGAAAATTCATTACTCGTTTTCAGCTGATATTATAAATTGATGCTGGGCAACCACTATGATTTCTGAATACTGCTCTGTTATATCTTGCATGCTATTGCGTGTGTAACCGGGCATATCTCTAAGTGAAGACAGGCCTAGTAAAAGCTATGTATCTGCTCTCTTTTTACTTTGTGGTGTATATTTCTTATATATATATCTATATCTTCTTTCTTGCTTCCATAGGTAAATTTGTATTATGGTTAAGCAGAATCTAATTCTAAATATTTACTTTGTACTAGTACCAACTATTGGTAAGATCTGTTCCAGGGACCCTAACATTTCCCCACTGTGAATAATATGTATATGATTCATGCAGCTATATTATACACTGCTGTTTAAATAGCACACTTCGTGGGTAGAAGTAAGTGAAAAGTTACATAAAAGAAGGCAAGAACTTAATTCTGTCAGAAAATTGTTCTAATCACCTGAAGTGGACAGCAGGACACAGCAGACTGGGCAGTGACTGACACAGAGTATTCCTTCTTCAGGCAATTTCTATTGTGTTGAAGCTGGGAATAGGCTGTTATTCCAGCTGCTCCAGCCAATGAGGCGACTTCATTTGGAGCTCGGCTCAGATGCCTCTATACAAATGCCCGTAGCATGGGGAACAAACAAGAGGAATTAAAGATGTGTGCACGTCTACGGGGGTATGATATGATAGGCATAGCAGAAACATGGTGGGATGGCTCCTATGACTGGAGTGCTGGAATGGAAGGTTACAGGCACTTTAGAAAAGACAGGTCTGGCAGGCTGGGAGGGGGAGTTACCCTTTATGATAGGGATAGGCTGGAGTGTATGGAACTCTGTCTGGGGACACGTGAGCAGTCAACAGAGAGTTTGTGGGTCAGGGTTAAAGGGAATATAGCTATGGGAGACATTACTGTGGGGATCTGCTACAGACCGCCTGATCAAGAACCTGCAGATGAAGCACTCTACAGACAGGTAGGATCAGCATCACGCTCACAGGCCCTTGTTCTCATGGGGACTTCAACCACTCTAACATCTGTGGGAACGACGGTACAGCCCAGCACAAGCAATCCAGGAGGTTCCTTGATTTTGTGGAAGACAGCTTCCTTCTGCAAGTAATAGAGGAGCCGACAAGGAGAGGTGCCATGCTTGATCTCATGCTCACCAACAGGGAAAGGCTGGTTGGAAATGTGACGCTTGAGGGCAGCCTTGGATGCAGCGATCACAAGATGGTTGAATTTGGGATCCTCATGACAGTGAGAAGAGTGTGCACCAAGCTCACTGCCCTGGACTTCAAAAGAGCAGACAGACCTTGGCCTCTTGAGGAACCTGCTTAGTAAATTGACATGGGATATAGCCCTAGAGGGTAGAGGGTAGGGGGGCCCAAGACTGTTGGTTGATATTCAAGGTTCACCTGCTACAAGCTCAGGAGTTTTGCATCCCAACGAGAAGGAAGTGCAGCAGGAGGGCCAGGAGATCTCCATTATACTGCTGAACCCAGGACAATAGATAAGGAGATGCTGAGGAAACTTCAAAGGAAAAAAGGGGCTTATAAAAAGTGGAAACAAGGAGAGGCGGCCTGCAAAAAATAAACAGATGTTGTCTGGGAAGCTAGAGACCAGATTAGGAAAGATGAGGACCAGTTAGAATAGAACTTGGCAAGGGATGTTAAGGATAACAGGAAGGGATTCTATAGGTACATTGCAAATAAAAGACAGACTAGAGACAGTGTGGCCCTCCGGCAGCTATCAGGAGATACGGCTACACAGGATTTGGAGAAGGCTGAGGTTCTGAATGACTTCTTTGCCTCAGTCTTCACTGGCAAATGCCCTGACCAAACCACCTAAGTCTTGGAAGGCAGATGCAGGGACTGTGAGAATGAAGACCCACTGTAGCAGAGGAACTGGTTCGAGACCATCTGAAGAACGTGAACATGCACAAGTCCATGGGACCTGATGAGATCCATCTGCGGGTCCTGAAGGAGCTGGCAGATGAAGTTGCTGAGCCACTGGCCATTATATTTGAATAATTGTGGCAGTCAGGTGAAGTTCCCAATGACTGGAAAAAGGGAAATATAACCCCCATTTTCAAGAAGGGGAAAATGGATGATCCGGGGAATTGCAGACCAGTCAGTGTCACCTCTGTGCCTGGCAAAATCTTGGAGCAGATTCTCTTGGATGGCATGCTAAGGCACATGAGAAACAACAAGGTGCTTGGTGACAGCCAGCATGGCTTCACTAAGGGGAAATCCTGCCTGACCAATTTGGTGGCCTTCTATGATGGGGCTACAGAACTGACGGACTGACGGCACCAAGCTGTGTGGTTCGGTTGATACCCTGGAGGGAAGGAATGCCATCAAGGGGGACCTTGACACGCTTGTGAGGTGGGCTGATGCCAACCTGATGAAGTTTAACCATACTATAGACCGGTCAGCCTCACCTCCATCCCTGGGAAAGTGAGGGAACAGGTTATCCTTGGTGCCATCTTAAGTCATATCAAGGATAAGAGGGTTATGAGGGGCAGTCAACATGGCTTCACCAAGGGGAAATCATGCTTGACCAATCTCTTAGCCTTTTATGAGGAAATATCACAGTGGATGGATGATGGCAGAGCGGTGGATGTGGTCTACCTTGACTTCAGCAAAGCGTTTGACACAGTCTCCCACAGCATCCTCACAGCTAAATTGAGGAAGTGTGGTCTGGATGATCAGGTAGTGAGGTGGACTGCGAACTGGCTGAAGGAGAGAAGCCAGAGAGTTGCTGGGAGGAGTGGCTGACACGCCAGAAGGCTGTGCTGCCATCCAGCGAGACGTGGACAGGCTGGAGAGTTGGGCAGGGAATAACTTGATGAAATATAACAAGGGAAAGTGTAGAGTCCTGCATCTGGGCAGGAACAACCCCAGGTTCCAGTATAGTTTGGGAAACGACCTGTTAGAGAGCAGTGTAGGGGAGAGGGACCTGGGGGTCCTAGTGGACGAAAGGATGACCATGAGCCAACACTGTGCCCTTGTGGCCAAGAAGGCCAATGGCATCCTGGGGTGTATTAGGAGGGGGGTGGTTAGTAGGTCGAGAGAGGTCCTCCTTCCCCTCTACTCTGCCCTGGTGAGACCCCATCTGAAATATTGTGTCCAGTTCTGGGCCCCTCAGTTCAAGAAGGACAGGGAGCTGCTGGAGAGGGTCCAGCGCAGGGCAATGAAGATGATTAAGGGAGTGGAGCATCTCCCTTATGAGGAAAGACTGAGGGAGCTGGGTCTCTATAGTTTAGAGAAGAGGAGACTGAGGGGTGACCTTATAAGTGTCTATAAATATACAAAGGGGGAGTGTCACGAGGATGGAGCCAGGCTCTACTCAGTGGCAAACAATGATAGGACAAGGGGTAATGGGTAATGGGTACAAACTAGAACACAAGAGGTTCCACTTAAACTTGAGAAGAAACTTCTTCTCAGTGAGGGTGACAGAACACTGCAACAGGCTGCCCAGGGAGGTTGTGGAGTCTCCTTCCCTGAAGACATTCAAAACCCGCCTGGACACATTCCTGTGTAACCTTTTCTAGGTGTTCCTGCTCTGGCAGGGGGATTGGACTAGATGATCTTTTGAGGTCCCTTCCAATCTCTAGCATACTGTGATACTGTGATGCCAAGCTCAAGGTCCTACACCTTGGTTGGAGCAATCCCAGGCACAGTTACAGGTTGGTCAGGGAAGAGATTCAGAGTAGCCCTGCAGAGAAGGACTTGGGGGTATTGGCTGATGAGAAAATGAACTTGAGCAGGCAGTGTGCGCTTGCAGCCCAGAAAGCCAACCGTAACCTGGACTGCATCAAAAGGAGCGTGACCAGCAGGTTGAAGGAGGTGATCCTGCCCATCTACTCTGCTCTTGTGAGACCTCACCTGGAGTATTGTGTGTAGTTCTGGTGTCCTCAACATAAAAAGGACATGGAACTGTTGGAACAAGTCCAGAGAAGGACCACGAGGATGATCAGGGGTCTGGAGCACCTCCCGTATGAAGACAGGCTGAGGAAGTTGGGGCTGTTCAGCCTGGAGAAGAGAAGGCTGCATGGAGACCTCATAGCAGCCTTCCAGTATCTGAAGGGGGCCTATAGGGATGCTGGAGAGGGACTCTTCATTAGAGACTGTAGTGACAGGACAAGGGGTAATGGGTTAAAACTTAAACAGGGGAAGTTTAGGTTGGATATAAGAAGAATATTCTTTCCTGTTAGGGTGGTGAGGCACTGGAATGGGTTGCCCAGGGAGGTTGTGAATGCTCCATTCCTGGCAGTGTTCAAGGCCAGGTTGGACGAGGCCTTGGGTGATATGATTTAGTGTTAGGTGTCCCTGCCCACAGCAGGGGGGTTGGAACTAAATGATCTTCAGGTCCTTTCCAACCCTAATGATTCTATGATTCTATGATTCTATATCTAAATTTGTTACATATACTGTAAGCAATAACTTGATATGTAAGGTCAGAGTCTGCTATTATTGCCCTAACAAAAATATTCATTTTCTTTGGTCTAGGGAAAAGCTTTCCAATCTTACTACTCCTGTGGATTAATCTTTACCATTTCAGTGAAAATTTATACACTGTTGATGAGTTCTAACTGCCATCCATTAATGCCATCATTTTAGTGTGGATTGTGTTGCACTTGAGTTATAGTGGGGGATATAGAGTTATACAACCCAATGTAGGTCTGAGGTTACCAAAAAATATTTAAATCTTTGTGCATTTTAAAGAATATTTTTCCTTTCCCTAGATAATTTTAAAGTTCACTGCTTTAAAATGAAAGGTTCTTTAGTTGAGTGTGATTGATTGGCTTTATCAATAGACAAATTCTACCCTATTAATTTGGTGTTGTGATCTGGTGAGACTTTGAACAAATAAAATGTCAGTTCCCCCCTCACCCCATTATGGGTGGGAAATCATATTGAATTCAAAGTCTTGAAACACATGGTGGCAAGGAAGCTTACTTAAACAAAAAAAGACAAAAAGGCAGAAAAGAGCTTTTCACTCAGTTGAGAAGGCTTGCTGAGACAAAGGGGTTTACTTCTCTGACTGCCTTATAGTCTCAAGCGGGCATATACACCAGATGGAAGAGAATAGTTAGTCACTATTATAGTTAGAGTCTTTCTGTATGATAGAAGAAGGAATGATCTTTTTTAGTTAATATTTTTACCATTATATGACTTGTCTCTTCAAGTTTAGTCCCTTGCTGTGGTTTTGTTCCCTTAATAATATTTCTTCTCATAGCCAAATGTAAGGTCCTCCTTTCCTTACTTTAAAAAGCTGGTCTTTTTACAAAACCAATTGGTTGACGTTGCTGTTTGCCTTTCTTTACCAAACTAAGGTATCTGATATCTGCATTTTCACTTTTGCTGTAAGTATAAAAAACCTTCTTCAGTTGAGCCACTGCAGCTTCTCAGGGAGGTATTAGAAATCCTGTTAGTTCTCAGTCCATGTCATGATCAAGACTGATATTTTTAAGACCTGCCTGTACTTACACCTGCCTAACAGTTATAGACTGGTTACATATTTGTAATCCGTATTTTCTCCCATGAAAAGCACATCTCAGTTGCATTCATCTTATTTGAAATGGAATTCTTCATCTGATTCTAGGGTGCATAAATGTCACAACAAATACTACAAGTTTTTATTAGTGTGCTGTGGACATTTATTTGGTGGGACTGAAGACTGTTAGTTTTCTCAAGCTACGTCTCAAATCGTGAAAGTTGGGACTGCTACCAGTTAAAATTAACATCTTTTAGATCTGATTGGCAGCTGTCTGGTTTAATCTGAACTCAGTCATAGGGCTCAGGTGTCCTTTGAAATCTGAAATTCCAAAAGGTAGCTGTGATCCTTTATCAGCATTTTTTGCAACACACTGCAAGACATGACCAGTCTGTCCACATCTCAGTGGAACAACTGAGATGATTTTATTTCAGGTAATAATTCCTCTCTCCTTTTGCCTCTCCCTTTCCGTCTCGACTTCTGTAATCAGTGTCATTTCTGGAAGTTTTTATAACAGAAACTAAGGCATTTTGTTTGTTTTTTCATGCAACATTTGGCGTTTTTTTGAATTCTTCATCTTTTCAACTGCATGAGGTAAGCCGTCTATTTCAATGTAACACGAGGAATGTGTTATCATCAGACAAGTGGGTTTGTGCCATGTGTATCAATTCTTTTAGCCCCTCTGCTGAGGTTGTGCTGATTTACTGACAGGCAATTTTAAGCATACATCTTACGGAAATGATTCCAAGAAAACCACATTATTTGCAATTCTAGACACTGAAGATTGATAGCATTATGTTAACTTACACAATACAACCCCAGTGTGAGCCTTGCAGGATCATGGTAGAAGAAGGAATGCAGGCATTTGTCCCCATTAATTTTCTCACCATTGAAGGTTATTTCTGAGGATTTCTAAGGATCCCTTGTGAAAGCTGACACATAAGTAGATCCTACTTTATACAAGATCCTTTGCAGACTTCAGTGGCTTATGAGTAGCTTCTTGTGGTTAAAACCCAGATGGTAATTCAGCACAATGCAGCTGCTCACTCTTCCCCCTACCTTCGCAACATCCCCATCCCCAGGTGACATGGGGAGGAGAATCAAAAGAATGTAAACCCCACAGGTTGAGGTAAGAGTTTAGTAACTAAAGTACAATATACTAGTACTGCTAAAAATAATAATGATACAGGAAATAACAAGGGGAGAGAATATAAAACTAAAAGGGGGAAAGAAAAAAAAAAACAAGCAACAAAACCAAAGTGATGCACAATACAGTTGCTCACCACCTGCTGACCGATAACCCTAGCAGCTATTGGGAATGATGTGCTGTGGTATGGAATCCGCCTTTGGCTAGTTTGGGTGAGGGGTCATGTATCTACCTCCTGGCTTCTTGTGCCTCTCTTCACTGGCTTTGAAAAGTCCTTGATCAGGATAAGTGCTACTTAGCAACAACTAAAACATTGGTGCATTATCAGTATTGTTCTCAGACTAAATCCACTGTAGCTCCGTAGCAGCTACTAGGAAAAAAATTAACTCTATCCCAGCTGAAACCGGGACACTTCTACAATGAAGTCCAAATCCACCCAAGTTCATCTGTACATGCAGGCATTTGACCTGCTTAGTCTCTAATAAGGGAGGCCAAAACTGTGGTAATAGATGCATGGAATAATGCCGTAATGTCGTTGAAATTGTAAGGAAGACTATGCTAGGTATACTGCTGATGTACTGACAAATATAAATTTTCAACACCAGAGGTGATTTAAATCTCTCCTGCTCATCACAGAGAATCCCATCTTACTCACAGTTATGCTCTCAAAATATTCTTATATGAAACTGCCACCAGTAAGACAGCAGGAACTTCCTGCTTTAATTTCCAATTTTCTATTGTGAGATTGAGTTCCATCAGGTCTTCAGATGGACCGTTTATTCTTATTAGTATTAAAAAAACACATATAACTCTTAAGGAAATTCAACATTAAAGCCAGCTGCCTCTTCTTTTGCTTTTCTAATAAATTTCTTTTTAAAAATTTTGACATTAGAGGTAGATTTTAGCTTTGTTCTTCCTTTCAGGTGATAAAAGCTCTCCTGGGAGGTCAATGTAAAGACAGAGAATGTAAAAGAAGAAAGGAGGGGGGTAAAAGCAGTTCCTGCAAATCAGGCAGTGTCACAGTCAAAATCTCTAGATAAATCCCTGCTTAATTTTTATTTTATTCCACAAACAATCTCAAAAGAGACACATTATACTTAAGAATGAAAGCAGTAACTGACTTTTGTTCTGTTCTCTTCTGGTCTTCCAGGATCATTCTCATCAAAGAACAGAACTTATCTTCTGATCTCTTTCTACCTAGCAGCTTGTTTAAATCAGACTGGTGAAAACTATAGCCCTGGTCTGAGATCCAGCATATGTGCCTAGTTTTCTTGTAAACTCAAATAAACCATTCCTTTACTGTATGACCAATACATTTTGTGATTTCTATTGAATCATGTAATCAGTTTTTACATTCACTATTCTGACTGATGCTTATGCACTTACTAATAATTTATACTGACTAAGTACTGATAATTGTCTCAATATAGCTGTGATTTTAGAGAGTATGAAAAAAACTGATCAGGCCTTTTGGGCCTCTACTCTAATGAAAATGGGTTGGTCTCCAAACATTCATGTCCTCCAATCGTCTTCGTTATGTCTATATGCAAAGTTAATATTTACCTTCCTAGAAGTCATGAACTCATGCATATCCAGACTTAGCAGCTATTTCCCATGTTGCATCCATTCTTACTTCCACATAACTTTTGAGCTCTCTTCAGAATCCAGTGATACTTTACAGCCTTTTGTCTTTTTTTTTTTAATCTCTTATGTAGCCTTTACTCACTCTGCAATGGATTCTAATTTTCTTCTGGGTTTCTTGTCTCACTTAGCGGAGCTTTTCAGCTGTGCATTATGGTTATGCTTGGCAGCTTATGTCTTATTTACAGCTACTGCTGCTATCAATAAATAAAGGAACTTTACCTCTCAGACCAAGATTAAGGCAAGTATTTACTTTTGTTTATATGTGAAATGATAAAAATGTGAAATATCAATCAAAACCCTATGATTGTAATTATTCTAACAGCAAAACTTATAAACCAGTGGACTTCCACTGCGTCTTTGTTTGATGTTCATAACTGTAGGGCACTGGCTGTTCTCTCCTTCAAGTGACACAGGTGAATTCCTTTAAACTGGGCTCATTTCAAGTTTCCTATCCATACGCTTCAGAATGCTTTCAAAGAGAATGACTTCTAAAGGTAATAGAGGTTCCACAGGCTGAACAATAGCTCAAATCTGTTTTGACATGAGTGAAAGGATTATGATCTCAGCAAGCTTTTTCTTCTCATTCACCAGCTTGACCCTCCCCAGCTGCAAGCTTCTGTCTGACCTGTGATGACAAGGCTCAACGGTCTGAGACAGGAATTGCCTGCTCTGCATTAACATCTGAACAATGACACTCATAACTACAATATGGAGGAAGGCATAAAACTCACATTTGTTTTCAGCAGTCTCTTTTTTTAATTTAACAGGCACTAGTTCCTACTATCAATCCTCAAAGAAAGAAAGGTACATTTACCCCTCCAAACAGTCCATACATCGCATTATTTAATTTACTACCCCAACTGTCTCCAAAAGGTTGGCTTTACTTTTAGATAATAAAAGGCCTGACAGAAAAGGCTATCAACTACTTGGTAGGAATTCCTAAAAAGAGGATAGGAGGCATGAACAAGTCTTTTCTGGAAACTACTCCAGTACCTCAAAATTTGTTGGTTCTATCTTATATTTGTGTCAGTCATGTCTGTGCATTATTAATGCCCCATTCTTACTAAGTTTCCGCTAACATAAAATAGCAAGACATTACATGCATCTAGACTATTCCATCTACACAAAGGCACACATGTTTGCATATTTCATCTTAATATAGTCAAGCCTTCTGTGCAGTTGCAAAATCTTCACTGACTAGAAGACATGGTTACTGCAAATCATACTTTCTTCTTTTGCCCAGCTCTTCACAATATCAGTATCAGTCACACTAGTTAGTACAGGAAATAACAATACAAATTAATGACAGTTGAGCAAGCAAGCCTCAAACTCAATAACCAGCAATATCTCTCAAGAGCCTTAGGGACATTTACTGAGGCGCAGCCTGAAGAAGTGCCTTCCAGACTCTCTGGTTCTGTTCGGAGGAATAACGATCTATCCAAATAGCTGGATACATATCTAAATAACCAAATAATCCACTTTACAGTTTAACTGAGTATTTCTTTTGCACAGGGACAAAAGAAGGGCTAAGAGGAGTTTGCTCACCTCTGCTCTTGTATGGAAGATCCTTTTTTTTTGCTGTAACACCACCTTTGTGACATTCTAAGTAAATTGATTAGTCACATAATTTCTTACAGTATGTCCTCTGTATCTTGTATCTGAGAAAAGTTGTCTTTGTCAGCATTATTTCTTATCATCTCTGCAATGTGCAGCAATGCATGCCTCATGATAGAACAGTAGCCATCATCTAGTCCTTTTGGCCTGGCTGCCAAAACATGAGCTCTTGAATAAGAGATATTTTCCTTCACTGAGCCTTCTGGGTACCCATTACCTTCTTAGTATCTAGGTTCGTATGCAGGTATTAGAGCTGCCTGGAAATTTTCAAGAGAAAATATGGTTGCACTTCAGTTTTTATTTCAAAAAGGGATAAGATACAAAATTTTGACTTTTCCTGTGAAGTGGAAAATCCACTGCTCATCAGCTGTGATTGCTAGACTGCTTCTCCAAATATCCCTAGAGGAGGTGTGAGTGGGTGATGTATGTCTTATGCTTTTTCTCATTTTTCACGCAAAGGGAGTCGAAACTCTTTCCCCTCAGGAATGCTTGGTCACTGGACTTGCATGGAACAGTCTTTGAAAGAAAATTGTATTTTCTGTTTACTGAACTCAGTTACTGATAATATATAAACTAAGTATTCTGAGGAAATAAGCAGTATTGCTGTTATATTATCTTGTAAAAGTGATTATATTATATTGTACTTATACAACAAAATATCCTTTTGCAATTTTCTTTCAGTGCAACTTCCCACTGGATCCCAAAGGCTTTCATACATGTAAGTCAGAATTTAGTCTCCGTTAAGAACCAATTACAGAGAATGTTTGAGAAAACACATTTCTTGAGCTACTGCACAGTGTGGTTGCAGGGAAAAAATGGAGGAAAAGAAGGCATACAATGTACATTTACACTGCTAAACTAAACATATTCAGAAGCCTCCTCTGTCACTGATGCCACCAGCATGAAACAGCCTTTTCTATGTGATTTCAGCTTCCTGTTTCTCAAAACAAGTCAGCCTTGATCACACTGAAAATTAGCTGACACAGATCCTGACGCAGAACATGTGCCATGGGCTTTTGTGACTGTTTAGAAGTATAGTTTAGTACAACATGCCTGCCGTGTTCTGTTGTAATTTGCTTTGTAAGAAACAGCCTGCCCCACCCTCTCTAGGTCTGCAGTCCTTGATGAGCTTTCAGTAGTTCATCACACAGCCCACAGCCCTTGCCAGCATGCCTTGCAATCTGGTCTGAAGTGCATGTTGAACCTGCTTTGAACATGAGGTTGGACTAGATGGCTTCAAAAGATCTCATTTGTGGGGTGTTTTCACAGCCTTCCTTTGGCAAACAGCCTAGACAATGGCATCTGTTAGGGTAAGAACATGAGTCTATTTAATGTGTCTGCTGGATTGAATATGCAAAACTAGAGAGGATTTCCCACAGGTCATTGTGTTAGATGTAAAGCAACTATCAGCCACCAGCTGATCATGTAGAAGGGAAAGACAGGCATCAGCTGGAAAAAGAATAACCAAGGAATTACAGGGGGACTTTTGAAAAGAAGCAGGGGTCAGTTTGAGAAGTAGTATAATCGAAGAATGACAAGTTGTTACATGTGGGCAGATAACTTCGAGTAGCAGTAAAAACCTGTTTTGACAATGCTAGAAAGCCATCGCATTGGCATCACACCTCTGGCTCAGGCAGGCAGAGCAGCCTGGTCAGATGCCATAAGCTGACAGCTCTCTGGCCGTGAGGAAGTAGTATGGGCTATTGCAAGCAAGGACCCACACCTTCTGGGGTGCACCTGAGCTCGTGAGTGCAGCCTCACCAGCTATATGGACTTATTAACATTTTGTAGATGTGTTCTGCTTTATCTGCTGTATTAACAATATTCATCCTGCATGTGCATATCATTGATTATTGGTTAATTACACATCATTAGCAAACTAATAAACCAACTAGATGTGTTGGGGGAGGCGGGCATCATTCCATCCCAACACACCCAGTCAGTTGCCAGCACCTATAATAAATGCTCGGAACAATGCAGAGATATTCCAGCTGCTCAAGCCAATGAGCCAGCTTCATGTGGAGCTCAGCTCAGACGTCTCTATGCAAATACCCATAGTATGGGAAACAAACAAGAGGAATTAGAGATGTCGTATGATATAATAGGCATCACATAAGCATGGTGGGATAGCTCCTATGACTGGAGTGTTGGAATGGAAGGTTACAGGCACTTTAGAAAAGACAGGCCCGGCAGGCGGGGAGGGGGAGTTGCCCTTTATGTTAGGGATAGGCTGGAGAGTATGGAACTCTGTCTGGGGACATGTGAGCAGCCCACAGAGAGTTTGTGGATCAGGGTTAAAGGGAATATAGCTATGGGAGACATTACTGTGGGGATCTGTTGCACCTGAACAAGAGGACTCAGTAGATGAAAAACTCTATAGACAGATAGGAAAAGCCTCATGCTCACAGGCCCTTGTTCTCATGGGTGACTTCAACCACCCTGATATCTGTGGGAACGATGGTACGGCCCGGCACAAGCAATCCAGGAAGTTCCTTGATTGTGTAGAAGACAACTTCCTTCTGCAAGTAATAGAGGAGCCGACAAGGAGAGGTGCCATGCTTGACCTCGTGCTCACGGACAGGAAAGGGCTGGTGGGAAATGTGGTGCTTCAGGGCAGCCTTGGATGTAGCGATCATGAGATGGTCGAGTTCGAGATCCTCAGGACAGTAAGAAGAGCGTGCAGCAAGCTCACTGCCCTGGACTTCAAGAGAGCAGACTTTGGTCTCTTGAGGAACCTGTTTAGTAAGGTTCCATGGGCTAAAGCCCTAGAAAGCAGGCGGGGCCAAGACTGCTGGTTGATACTCAAGGATCACCTGCTACAAGCTCAGGAGTGTTGCATCCCAACTAGAAGGAAGTGCAGCAGGAGGGCCAGGGGACCTCCTTGGATGGATAAGGAGCTGCTGAGGAAAATTCGAAGGAAAGAAGAGGCTTATAAAAAGTGGAAACAAGGAGAGGCAGCCTACAAAAAACACATACATGTAGTCTGGGAAGCTAGGGACCAAGTTAGGAAAGCTAAGGCTCAGTTAGAATTAAACTTGGCTAGGGATGTCAAGGATAACAGGAAGGGATTCTATAGGTGCATTGCAAATAAAAGACAGACTAGAGACAATGTAGGCCCCTCCAAGTTGTAGTCTATGGGGCTGAGTCTAGTTGGAGGCCTGTAACTAGTGGAGTGCCTCAAGGGTCAGTACTGGGACCAGTATTATTTAATATATTCATCAATGATTTAGATGAGGGAATGGAGTGTACTATCAGCAAGTTTGCTGATGCCATTAAGCTGGGAGGAGTGGCTGACACGCCAGAAGGCTGTGCTGCCATCCAGCGAGACGTGGACAGGCTGGAGAGTTGGGCAGGGAATAACTTGATGAAATGTAACAAGGGAAAGTGTAGAGTCCTGCATCTGGGCAGGAACAACCCCAGGTTCCAGTATAGTTTGGGAAACGACCTGTTAGAGAGCAGTGTAGGGGAGAGGGACCTGGGGGTCCTAGTGGACGACAGGATGACCATGAGCCAACACTGTGCCCTTCTGGCTAAGAAGGCCAATGGCATCCTGGGGTGTATTAGAAGGGGGGTGGTTAGTAGGTCGAGAGAGGTCCTCCTTCCCCTCTACTCTGCCCTGGTGAGACCCCATCTGGAATATTGTGTCCAGTTCTGGGCCCCTCAGTTCAAGAAGGACAGGGATCTGCTGGAGAGGGTCCAGCGCAGGGCAACTAAGATGATTAAGGGAGTGGAGCATCTCCCTTATGAGGAAAGACTGAGGGAGCTGGGTCTCTATAGTTTAGAGAAGAGGAGACTGAGGGGTGACCTTATAAGTGTCTATAAATATACAAAGGGGGAGTGTCACGAGGATGGAGCCAGGCTCTACTCAGTGGCAAACAATGATAGGACAAGGGGTAATGGGTAATGGGTACAAACTAGAACACAAGAGGTTCCACTTAAACTTGAGAAGAAACTTCTTCTCAGTGAGGGTGACAGAACACTGCAACAGGCTGCCCAGGGAGGTTGTGGAGTCTCCTTCCCTGAAGACATTCAAAACCCGCCTGGACACATTCCTGTGTAACCTTTTCTAGGTGTTCCTGCTCTGGCAGGAGGATTGGACTAGTTGATCTTTTGAGGTCCCTTCCAATCTCTGGCATACTGTGATACTGTGAAGGCTGAGGTTCTGAATGACTTCTTTGCCTCAGTCTTCACTGGCAAATGCTCTGACCAAACCACCCAAGTCTTGGAAGGCAGACACAGGGACTGTGAGAATGAAGACCTTGCGGCCACTGTAGGAGAAGAACTGGTTCGAGACCATCTGAAGAACGTGAACGTGCACAAGTCCATGGGACCTGATGAAATCCATCCACAGGTCCTGAAGGAGCTGGCAAATGAAGTTGCTAAGCCACTGGCCTTCATATTTGAATAATTGTGGCAGTCAGGTGAAGTTCCCAATGACTGGAAAAAGGGAAATATAACCCCCATTTTCAAGAAGGGGAAAATGGATGACCCTGGGAATTACAGACCAGTCAGTGTCACCTCTGTGCCTGGCAAAATCTTGGAGCAGATTCTCCTGGAAGGCATGCTAAGGCACATGAAAATCAACAAGGTGCTTGGTGACAGCCAGCATGGCTTCACTAAGGGGAAATCCTGCCTGACCAATTTGGTGGCCTTATATGATGGGGCTATGGAACTGATGGACAGGGGTAGAGCAGTTAATGTCATCGGTCAATTGCTGAGGTGAGTAGCTCGAGAGAGGATGCCTTCAACACTGGAGCTGGGGGGGGGGAGATCAGCGTCCAGGAGCCTCAACTCAGAGCGACAAGAGCCACCGAGGGAGCCCCAAGTCCTCGACAGGACCTGCCCAGGAGCCGGCAGCTCAGCTGACGAGAGAGAGCAGCTGACTCACACGGGGCGGAGCCTGAAGCAGCGGCACCAGCCCTGACTGGGTAAAAACCTGACCCAGGGAGCGCGGTGCACCAGGGGCGTGGCGAGGCAGTTTGCGCTGGCAGGCGAGCGGGGCGGTGAGCACTCGTTGTGTGACCGGGGCCCGGTCCGGGAGCTCTGCTCTGGCTGCCCCGGCGGTGGCAGCGTAGGCACCCAGACAGATCCGGGGAGAGGGGAGGCTGCAGTGCAGAGCTCGGGGTGTAGAGAGTGCCTGCACTGGTCTGGTGAGGGAAAGGTGAGCAATGGGCAGGGCTGCACTCGGTGCTCCCTGGTGGAGGTCCTCCTGCAGCAGGGGCTGAGCTGCGGGATGCTGCTAACAGACTGCGAGATGCCAGGGAAGCTGAGAGGAAACAGGAATGCTTGCTCCCGGCCCAAACTGTGCAGGGGCCTCGAGCTTCACCTCTACCTCATGAAGGAAAGAAGGAGGCCGTTAACCCGGGAAGCTGGGAATTGGTGACAAAAAAAAAAGAAGGAAAAGGGCAACCAAAAGCGAGGGGTTTCCCCCTAAATCCCCTGTCCCCACGCAGAACCGCTTTGCTGTCCTGCAGGGGGCTAATGAGGAAGCGCACTCGAGCCAGAAACAGGCGGCCGATGCACTGGTAAAGAAGATCTCTACTGGTGCTGCTAGGAAAAAGCGGTGGGTCGTAGTAGTAGGGGACTCTACACTGAAAGGGACACAAGCACTTGTCTGCTGTCCAGACCCCATCTCAAGGGAGGTGTGTTGCCTACCGGGGGCACGGATCAGGGATGTGGCAGAGAGGCTGCATGCTCTAGTAAGTGCCACGGACTGTTACCCACTCCTGGTGATACATGTGGGTGCTAGGGTTATAGATAGTAGTAGCCTGGGGAACATAAGGATTACAGAGCCCTGGGGGAGGTGGTTAAGGGCTCTGGAGCTCAGGTGGTCTTTTCATCAATTCTCCAGGGTAAAGGGGAGGACCTAAAAAAACCTAGGAGGATTAGCCAGGTTAATAACTGGTTAAAAGGGTGGTGTCATAGTCAGGGGTTTGGGTGTCTTGAACATGGGACCCAAGCTTGTAGGCCAGGTCTAGTGGGGGCTGGTGGAGCTGGTCTGATAAAGAAGGGAAAGAGCAGTTTTGGTAGGAGGCTTGCCAGACTGGTCAAGGAGGCTTTAAACTAGATGTGTTGGGGGAGGGGGGCATCATTCCATCCCAACACACCCAGTCAGTTGTCAGCACCTATAATAAATGCTCGGAGCAATGTAGAGATATTCCAGCCGCTCCAGCCAATAAGCCAGCTTCAGTTGGAGCTCGGCTCAGATACCTCTATACAAATGCCCGTAGCATGGGGAACAAACATGAGGAATTAGAGATGTGTGCACGTCTATGGGGGTATGATATAATAGGCATCACAGAAAAATGGTGGGATGGCTCCTACAACTGGAGTGTTGGAATGGACGGTTACAGGCACTTTAGAAAACACAGGCCTGGCAGGCTGGGAGGGGGAGTTGCCCTTTATGTTAGGGATAGGCTGGAGAGTATGGAACTCTGTCTGCGACAGGTGAGCAGCCCACAGAGAGTTTGTGGGTCAGGGTTAAAGGGAATATAGCTATGGGAGACATTACTGTGGGGATCTGCTACAGACTGCCTGATCAAGGAGAACCTGCGGATGAAGCACTCCATAGACATATAGGAAAAGCCTCATGCTCGCAGGCCCTTGTTCTCATGGGTGACTTCAACCACCCTGACATCTGTTGGAAGGACGGTACGGCCCAGCACAAGCAATCCAGGAGGTTCCTTGATTTTGTAGAAGACAACTTCCTTCTGCAAGTAATAGAGGAGCCGACAAGGAGAGGTGCCATGCTTGACCTCGTGCTCACCAACAGGGAAGGGCTCGTTGGAAATGTGACTCTCCAGGGCAGCCTTGGATGCAGCGATCATGAGATGCTCATGAGATGCTCAGGACAGTGAGAAGAGAGTGCAGCAAGCTCACTGCCCTGGACTTCAAAGGAGCAGACTTTGGCCTCTTCAGGAACCTGCTTAGTAAGGTTCCATGGGATATAGCCCTAGAGGGCAGAGGGGCCCAAGACTGTTGGTTGATATTCAAGGATCACCTGCTACAAGCTCAGGAGTGTTGCATCCCAACTAGAAGGAAGTGCAGCAGGAGGGCCAGGAGACCTCCTTTGAAGGATAAGGAGCTGCTGAGGAAAATTCAATTGAAAAAAGAGGCTTATAATGAGTGGAAGCAAGGACAGGTGGCATGGGAAGAGTACAGGGATGTTGTCTGAGAAGCTAGGGACCAGGTTAGGAAAGCTAAGGCTCAGTTAGAATTAAACTTAGCTAGAGGTATTAAAGATAACAGGAAGGGAATCTACAGGTACATTGCAAATAAAAAACAGACTAGGGAGAACGTAGGCACCCTTAGGAAGCTATCAGGAGATCTGGCTACACAGGATATGGAGAAGGCTGAGGTTCTGAGTGACTTCTTTGCCTCGGTCTTCACTGGCAAAGGCTCTGACAAAACCACCCAAGTCTTGGAAGGCAGGTGCAGGGACTGTGAGAATGAAGACCTTGCGCCCAAAGTAGGAGAGGAACTGGTTGGAGACCATCTTAAAAATCTGAACGTGCACAAGTCCATGGGTCCTGATGAGATCCATCCGTGGCTCCTGAAGGAGCTGGTAAATGAAGTTGGGAAGCCACTGGCCTTCATATTTGAATAATTGTGGCAGTCAGGTGAACTTCCCCACGTCTGGAAAAAGGGAAATATAACCCCCATTTTCAAGAAGGGGTAAATGGATGACCCTGGGAATTACAGACCAGACAGTCTCACCTCTGTGCCTGGCAAAATCTTGGAGCAGATTCTCCTGGAAGGCATGCTAAGGCACATGAAAATCAACAAGGTGCTTGGTGACAGCCAGCATAGCTTCACTAAGGGGAAATCCTGCCTGACCAATTTAGTGGCCTTCTGTGATGGTTCTACAGAACTGATGGACAGGGGTAGAGCAGTTGATGTCATCTACCTGGACTTGTGCAAAAGCATTTGACACTGTCCCACACGACATCCTTGTCTGTAAATTGGAGCGACATCAATTTGATGGATGGACCTCTCGATGGATAAAGAACTGGCTGGATGGCCGCACACGAAGAGTTGTGGTCAATGGCTCAAAGTCTGGCTGGAGACCAGTAACGAGTGGTGTCCCTCAGGGATCGGTGTTGGGGCTGGTCTTGTTCAACATCTTCATGGCTAACATGGACAGTGGGATTGAGTGTGCCCTCAGCAAGTTTGCCAATGACAAAAAGCTGTGTGGTTCGTTTGATACGCTGGAGGCAAGGAGTGCCATCCAGAGGGACCTTGACACACTTGTGAGGTGGGCTGATGCCAACCTTATGAAGTTTAACCATGCCAAGTGCAAGGTCCTACACCTGGGTCGGAGCAATCCCAGGCACAGCTACAGGTTGGGCAGAGAAGAGATTCAGAGCAGCCCTGTGGAGAAGGACTTGGTGTGTTGGTTGATGAGAAAATGAACATTAGCTGGCAGTGTGCGCTTGCAGCCCAGGAAGCCAACCGTATCCTGGGCTGCATCAAAAGGAGCGTGACCAGCAGGTCAAAGGAGGTGATCCTGCCCCTCTACTCTGCTCTCGTGAGACCTCACCTGGAGTATTGTGTGCAGTTCTGGTGTCCTCAACATAAAAAGGACATGGAACTGATGGAACAAGTCCAGAGAAGGGCCACGAGGATGATCAGGGGGCTGGAGCACCTCCATATGAAGACAGGCTGAGAAAGTTGGGGCTGTTCAGCCTGGAGAAGAGAAGGCTGCATGGAGACCTCATAGCAGCCTTCCAGTGTCTGAAGGGGGGGCCTATAGGGATGCTGGGGAGGGACTCTTCATTAGGGACTGTAGTAATAGGACAAGGGGTAAGGGGTTAAAACTTAAATGGGGGATGTTCAGTTTGGGTATAAGGAAGAAGTTCTTTCCTGTTAGGGTGATGAGGCACTGGAATGGGTTGCCCAGGGAGGTTGTGAATGCTCCATCCCTGGCAGTGTTCAAGGCCAGGTTGGACAGAATCTTGGGTGACATGGTTTAGTGTGAGGTGTCCCTGCCCATGGCAGGGGGGTTGGAACTACATGATCTTAAGGTCCTTTCCAACCCTAACTATTCTATGATTCTATGGTTTCAGTACTGTTATTGTTTTAAAATATGCAAAGTTCATATTTTTTTTCTCTTTGACAGCTTCCTATATGAATGATTCTGTGATTTTTATCCTGTGAGAGCATTTTAATTGTCAAAATCTGCTTGGGAATTCTTTGGGAAGGCAGTGGTTAACACAAGGAAAATCCATGCCCACAGACATTCCTGCATTTGCTTGAAATTGTGAGTACTGCGGTAGCTAGCATCTTGCTCCATGCACCTAGCATCATGACCTAATACTAACATGCAAGTTTCAAGTAGACCAGATTTTCCAGAGCTGAATTCTGCACACATTTGAAAGCAGAGTACTCGGTGCATTGATCTCTTCAGAACACAAGTCATCTGCAGGCCTCAAATATGGGGAACAATCCGACCTCTTAAACCTTTCTGAATATTTAACTTAGTTTTCTTAGACTTTGGAATTATGTAAACTTCTAGTTGTTTGTGAATAACTGAAAAGTCAGAGAAAACTGAGGCAGAATCACAGCCTCACAGGATTCTGACCTGTCCTAAAAATTCTTAAAAAAAACCCTGCCATTGTTCCTTAAGGAAACTTGTTGTTGTGTTTCTCTTTTGTGTTTTTCAAGATATAGTCTAGCCCTTAGTGTACACTCAAATCAAGACTATATTCTCACCTCCTTATGAACACATGCATATCTTCTGGTTGTAAGAGCAGATATTGTGGTGAGTAGCTGAAGATGCCCTGTCTTGCACAGGGGCTGCTATGGTCATTTGTGTTTACATGGGAAAAAGAGGAGTGTTGTATTAGAACCTGAATTTAATAGCTCAAACTCCAGATCATGCTGTTGTTCAAATATCATTACTCTTCTCATATAGAAAGCAAGAGGCTATATTTGAGACCTGTCAGCAGGGCTGAGAATGATAGCCGGGAGAGGAAAAGGTTTAAATTCCTGGCAGTATTGAATGTTGCTGGAGCCAAATAATTAATGGAGAAAATAAGAAGATTAAGCAATGGGCTTTTTGGAAAAAAAGAGACAAAAGTTTGGGTCAGGGCAAAGGTACAAACATAAATGAAAGAAACATTTAGGAAAGAAATTGTCTTGTGCATTATAGGGGGGAACTCATCTTTACACGGGCACGGTCTTCACAAGCCCTTATAGCTAGTTTTTCTAGTTTTCTTTCTTTCTTGTGAATTCTTCCTCTTTCTTTGCTTTGACCTTCTGTTCTCTTTCAGCTCCATGCTCAGAGTTAAAGCTAATCCCTGTAAAAGAGATGTAAATGTGTCTACGTGAACAAGCCAATGACAAAAAAAAAAGATTGGCTGAGGCAGTAATGGATTATTTTAGTATTACTGGTACACTTTATCAGCTAGCACAACAGTAATAAGATAATCTGACTAGATCTACACTTAAGAGAGTGTATGCATTAAAAGAAAGAGTCAGTCTTGCATCAGGGACTATGGGAAACAAAAGTAAATATGTAAAGCCAAAGTATAGGTATGTACAGAATTAACTCCCACATCTTTAACTGACTGAGACTGTCAGACAGTCTCTGGACAGTATCAAGGGAAAGGAAAGAATGTAAAGAGGAATGCTAAGCCAAAGTAATGTGGAAAGTAGTAAGGAGAAAACTGTAGACAATTATTTGATACTTGCTTCAGAATCATAAGCAGTGCTTTGGAAGATCAGTGCAATCAGCCTGCAAGAAGGGAGATGTGTGCTGTATACACAAGCATAAAAGTCCAAATACTTGATACCTTGCCATTTTGCATCTGAAAAAGAGGATGGAGTTTCAGAGCCAAATATGTGAAAAATTCAAGAACTGCTTCCATCTGAAAATTGGTTTGAGCTAAACTCTATTTTTACTGCCAAAAAATGGCTTGCTTTTCAAAGACCATCCCTGAAATTTCTTCCTCTTTCTTCATAAAATATCTTTATGATTCTGAATATAGATGCTTCTAGTTCTGGCAGATATTTCTCTAATAAGTTTCACTGGGCATGGCTTGCTATGTCCTTTGTGGGACATACTTATCAGGTTATATTACCAAAATTTATTTTTTAAAATGTCGGGTTGCTCACCTATACCAATAGATCAGCAAAATGTTTTCCCTCTTGTTCTTATCAACTTCCCCATCAAAACTGAATGACTATTCCTGGAATTAAAACCTTCAGGAAAACAGTTCTTGTGGTGAATGGACCGTAAAATCTCATTCTGCTGCTGGGACTAAAAACACATCTGACTTCTTCTTTAAATGCAATTAAAAAAAAATTTCATCAGAAAAAAATTCATCAATAAAACACAGTTTCCATTTTAAGAATATAATTTTGCAAAGATGACTTCGGAGAGAGAAAAATCCAGACCATTTAATTATCGATTCGATTTATTATTTGCTATTTGCTAAAGCTATTAGCAGATATTTCAATACATCAGGCGAACCTGTAGTGATCTTGCAGAATGCTTGGATAACACCAAATCAGATTACTCTCCAAGAAAAAAATAATCTGCAGAAGTGTTTTATTGAACCCCTCTCATAATGGTAGAGTCTCCAGAGAGTAATTTAAAAGTTCATATATATTTAGTTTGTTTTCAGTTTTACATCACGAAAGGGTAATTTTTATTATCAGGGAAAGACCAATTTAAATGTAAATTTTATTGTTTAAATATATCACAACAGGTGAGACAGAAATATTGTTTGTGGCTGTGCTAAGATGATTATCAGCCAAATATTTTGGAGAAGATTGGAGAAGAGAAGCTGGAGAAGAAAAGGCTCAGGGGGATCTTGTTGCTCCCTACAACTACCAGAAAGGAGGTTGTAGTGAGTTGGGAGTCAGTCTCTTCTCCCAAGTAATGAAGGACAAGAGGTAATGGCCTCAGGATGTACCGGGGGTGGTTTAGGTTGGATATTATGAATTTTTTTTTCCCAGAGAGTGTGTTCAGGCATTGGAACAGGCTGCCTAGGGAAGTGGTAGAATCACCATTCCTCAAAGTGTTCAAAAACCATGTAGGTGAGGCCCTCAGTGGTATGATTTAGTGATGGTCTTGGCAGTCCTGGGGTAATGATTGGACTTAATGATCTTAAAGGTCTTTTCCAACCTAGTTGATTCTATGATCTTATGATTCTACGATCTATTTTTATATAAAGGATCTTCTAATCATGAGAAAATAATTCTGGATCTGGCTCTGCAAGGCTGATTGATTTATGCACCACTAAAGACAGAGGAAAGGTTCTTTCTGATTTGTATGTGTAGGAATATCACTCACTTCAATCAGCACATTGTCACTTTTAAAGACCAATCCGTTTTCCTTTCACTTTTATTGTTAAAATTACTGGCATCATGGAAAAAATCATTTTATAGAAACTGCTATCTAGAATAAGTAACTACCCTAAAGCTCACCTTTAGACTCATATTTCTTTATGTTTTCTGCATGGATAATTCTGTATTCCTGTTATACACTATATCATAGCTTTTGGCACTGACAGCTCCAAAGTATAGACTTAAAAAGAAGCTGCATGAGACTTTTAGGCAGCTCTCTTCATTCCTCACTTACTTGTTGCTACCATAAGGACAGAAGAATTGCTCCAAGTAATGGCAGGCTCTTTAAATAAATGCATGCAACAGGTGTAAACATCACAGCATGTGCCATATTCTTTTATAATATTATGCAGTTTTGATGCCAGGAAGTGATATATTGCAAGGACAATTTAATCTTGTCTGCTTTTCGTAAGAGGCAGGTAGTTAGAATATGCATACGAAACTGAAACAACAGTTGAGCTTAACTTCCAGTACTAGATCCTTTCAGTCTTTGAAAAAGTGTGCATCCAGATCTAAGTATTATGAGTTTGCCTGTGTCCTTGACATAGGTCTCCAGAGTGCAACATTGAAGAAAAACTTTCCACATTGGTTAGTTTGTTCTTTTTTTTTTGAAGTGGAAAAATAAACTGTAAAATATGATGATTTTACCTGGAAAGCTTAAACTAAACTTCATATTACTGTAGTGTTTGTTAATAATCAAATCAATTTTCTGTTCTTTCATCTCTGCATAATTTCTCCTTAATAAGAACTTTTTCTAAAAACAAATGGGCATATTTTTTCTTGTCCTTTACTGCATTTGAGAGAACAAAAATTAAAAGAATTTGGACTGATTGTTGATATTTCAAGGTAAGTTAAGTTGTAGATTATTTTATGAAGTTTACTCTATACGGATTCTGTCCACAAATGTTGTATATGCATCTGTATTTGTCTACCTGTCTGCCTGAACAATAGCAATCAGAGTCCATGAGGATGATTCAAGTAATAAAAAATGAGTAAAGTGGATCAAAAACCTAATGCCACTATACGAAATGATCTATGTGTTTCTCCAGAGTTGCAGAATTTTAGCCAGAATTTCAATTGCAGAGAGCCTTTTAGGGATCTGGAAGTAAAAGAATTAATTTTTCTTTATATCCACTTTTATCTTTCTTTGGCAAGCACACTCTTAACAGAAGACAGCTCCTTCTTAAGGTAAGTTAAGTAGCAGCAGCTGACAATGTATGATTCATGAGATTTAGGGTCTTTCAGTAATTCTGAGAGGCTTCAATTACATGAACAGTGATGTTTATGGATAGAAGGTGTACTGGCACATGGTCTTTATCACCCATTAAGTCCATCATTGTTGACATACAATATTCTCATATTAATAAGTCCAGTGTCCTTCCCCTTTCTATCTCTACAGCAGCCTGCAAGTAGCCTACCACCAAATATTACTGATGCTCTTTTAAGAGCAGAAGGCATCAAACACACTTAAAGTATATGAAAAGTAGTAAAATCCTTGAAGAAATAAGAACTTTGAAGTCCACATGTGTAAAAGGAAGGTAAGACTGTGTTTGGTGCAAAGAATAAATGATTAGTAATTATAAAGAAAATAAATGGTAGTTGTTGCTGGGATTTCTGAAAGATCAGCTGTGTAAACAACAGTTCTTCTATGGCATATCAGACATAAATAAGGATATTTTATGAAGAAATAAGGAAAGACTTTTATTCACTGATTTTACTGTCAATGCTATTATAGCATATAGGATGTTTTCTTCATCACAAATTGTAGAATATAAGCTATTACATATAATATGTTGTTCTAAAGTGACAGTTATGTTTCCACATCTGCAGCTGACTTGGAAAATTGGAAGCTGTTCAATAGCTTTAGGAATTGTTTCCTGATGATGCATTTTAGAGTGTTTCCTTAATTTTTTTTTTTTTTTAGATTCTAGCATGAATCCCATTATATAAACAGTATGTAAAGCTAAAAGTCAAACCACAAATGCAGAAGAGCTTCCTTATCTGAAGTTCAATGGATTTTGAGTAAGGTATCTGTGCCCTTGAAAATCTTTTGCTATTAAATTCCCTTTACTTACAACAGAATAGGAGGGAAACTTTCTGTAAAGAGATTAAAGTGGCCTAACATTAAATCATAAATGTATGTTGAAAAATGATAATGCTAGTGTTGAAGTAGTGGTGGTCTAACAACAGAAGGAAGGAAAAATTTCTAGGCAAAGTATCACCTCATTGACTACAGCATTTCTTCTCAAGCATAGGATTTGTTTATTCAGAAGTCATCATTATGCATATATACATGAACAATCCAAAAGCAGTCACTTAAAAGATAGTTGTCAAACATGCAAATAAATTTTTAATGCTGGGAAGCAGCAGGCTAGTCACAGATATTGCATAAACTGTGGGAATAGCCCTGTGAATTATTTGCTGAGCTCTATTTCTGGGCAGCAGTGAATCAACTTGACTACCACAGGGTGGCATTGTCAAAGAAGAGTTACATTAAAATCTAGTTTATGACTTCAGCCAAACTGTAAAGTCAAAATTCCCCCTTACCCTGAGGAAAGAAGGTTGGTAAATTTCTGATTTACAGCTGCAGTAAATCAGGATAATCCTTGTATTTATTCAGTGGTAGTGACCAAGAAGATGGAAAGTCAGGCCATAACTATGTCTAGTGCCAGTACCTTGCCAGACAGCCTATCTAAAATGTGAGTAGCAGGCAGACAGATTGAACAACAGAAAATATAATAGGTCTTTCTTAGTTACCTGACTGGTTGCCAAATCAAATTCAAGTCTACCTTTAATTAGCCTTTTTTTTAACTTAGTATAACATTTCCCACTATGAGTTTGCAGTAAGATAATCTTTATTTTAAAAATCACTAAATAAAGGTTTTCACTTCACAGCTGCCTGAATTTTTCAGTTTTTGAAAGCTGTTGCAAATACAGCTTCATTTTCTTGTATTCAAAATATAATTTTATGACTTTATATTTTACACATGAATCTTTGCAGTAGGTCTACTCTTCTGCCTTCCAGGCAGATGGATCCCAAAGGGGTATACATTAAGAAAACATTTCTTAAAACTGAAAAAGAAAGAACAAGGTTTTTTCTGGTCAGTGAAATTATGTTTTGATATAAACATGAAAAAAGCAAAAGTTCTTTTAAGAAAGCATGTGTTACTGTTTGCTGACATTTTGTCAGTTACATAGTAAACGTTACTTTGAGAAAACCAGATGAAATCTACAAACATTTAAAGAAAGAGCACTGTAAGTATAAAAATCAACAATAGACTATCAAAACCCTAATTATCATGAAGGCAAACATGCTGTATAGAAGAGGATAGCTGTCAATACCCCTAAAGCAGAAAGGTCACTTTACTATTACAATAGCTTCACTTATCTTCCTTTTGTCTGAAGCTGTCAGCAGAAGATAAATGTCTACATTCAGCCTAATCATAACATGAGTTTTATCATGTGATGACATGCTTGCCAAAACCAATCATTTGAGCCTTGCCTAGGTAGAGACACTGAAGAAAAATGACCTGCTTTAATTTTATATGAATTAAGTGATGACAAACATTTGCATAGAAACAGTAATTTAGGACAGAAAAGTCTGTAATTTAGTTTAATTTATTCTTATTTCCAGTCTAAAAGAAACTGAATCATACCACTGAATGAAGTTACGCAAGCATACACATTTTGCTAGTTTGCTTTAAAGCTGCACCTTGAGTCAACTTGGATTCAGTGTGCCTTTAATAAACTCTTAGTTACTTTAATTAGAGTAAATACTGCAAAATACAAGAACTGCTAATATACAGCAGGCCTAATTGTACTCCCATGCTACCAAGTGTAATTGGAATATCAGTTCCAGATATTCCATGTTCACAGTCAAGTGACAGATTTGTCTCAGGACATGGAAGCAAAAGACATTAGTTGAATGCAGAAAGGGATGTATCACAAGCTTTGTAAAACATGCTCTCACACTTCAAATTTTTGCAACAGTGCAGGCCAAGATAGATAGATTAGGAATGGCATCTACAAAGTTCCCATGCACCTGGGCTAGTTACAAATTGAATTTTTTTCTTTCATGGCCTACAAGGAGTCCAGAATGAATGCCACTACACTTCTTAGCATGGTGTGCTGTCTTAAAAATTTTGAGAACCTAAATATCTTGTATGAAGCTCTGGCCTGGCATGCCTAAATTGCTTCTGTTGGTGGAGTTGGCAGGTACCTTTGCCTGATGACGGAATGAACATTCAGAATGAAAGGCCATTCTGCTCTACCATACAGTCTCTTACAACATAGCTATGCGATTAGCTTTCTTCACCTCCTACAATAGATTAGGTGATACAGTAGATTAGGAAGTGGCCTACTAGTCTTTTTTGGGGGGTGGGGGGTGTTGAAGAGAAAGGCTTGATGCTGTGCGAGCATGGCTCAGCAGTAACCAAAACACTGGTGCATTATCAACACTCTGATAGTTACAAAGCACAGCACTATCGGGGCTGCTATGGGAACTTATGTCCACCCTAGCCAGGCCCAATACAGAGGAATAGTTTGCTTTGCCAAATTCTCTTTCTGCCTAAGGGCTATGAAATCTTTGGCTCAGCCAAATAGAACAGTGGTCAGTGGATCATAGAGAAAGCTGTTAATAAGTTGCTCTTCCCCTTTGCACACCATAAGCAAAATGACAGTATGAAAGGAAATAAGATTCAAACTAGGGTAAATCTAAGGCATGAAGTTAGAAGATGCTAAGAGGGAAGTCTGAATTATAGTAAATATTATTCTAATAAAGAATGCAACTCTGAATTGTACACAAGAATATGAAACTGAGTATGGCTTTCCCTGTTAGGGAACTAAAGAATAGACTAGACAGCAACTTATAAACAAGTTTCATACAGTTTTAAAGACTCCAGAAGAAAAGCAAGACATTATACCCTTACCAAATCCAAATAGACCCAATAATTATAAGCACATGGCAGTGTGACAGACTCTAAAGAAAATTCCAGAGAAAACATAAAAGTTTGCAGGACATAACAGTTTTTTCTGTAGCAACATTTTGATTTTAAACCATTCTCCTCTGTTTCTGTAAGACTGTTGAAATTACCCAGTACTGGCTGTCCAACACTGTACATAATATTGCATTAATGTTTCTGTTTAAAGGATGTTATCTTCATGATGCCTCTTATATAGACAGAAAAAATTATGATGAAAAATATATCTATATCACATAAAATTAAAAAAAAATTCTTTTTTAATAGTAAGCTACACAGGTCTCATTCTGCTGAATATCTGGATATCTGTGCCTGTTTGCATCTTGAGGAAAGAACAACAGCTGGCAGCCTTTGGCATTCTGAGAATATGTTCTTCACGTAGGTTCCCTCTATCTGAGGTAACTTCTACTAGCAAATAAACTTTTACAAAATAAAGAATGTGTTAAATAAACTCTGAGGCAGAGAGAAACCGCTATTTACTACCACTACAGAGTATACTAAGTATCATTCAATGACAAAAGACCATGAGCCTTTTAATTTCTGTATCTGTTGCTTCTGGGCAATCCGATTTTCCTTCTGGATAGGTAATATCTGTAGATTCCACTACTCCATAGAAGAATATTCACAGCCAGATGCTGCCATATTTCCCTGTTTTTTTAGACAGTACATTTTTTAGTACTACCATGCTAGTGGAATTTTTAGCATTGAGAGTAAAAATAAAATCCTCCTTTATACATGAATCATTATAAGAATGTTGATTACTTACATTGTTTCAGACATCTTGTTTATTATTTTCTATATATTATTTCCTCTGTCTTTCATTGCATACTGAAATACGGAGAAGACTTCTGCCAGAAGAAATGTTACTTCTTAAAATTAATTGATGAAAATTTCATTTAAAAAGTGAAGTGTTGCCTAGTAGATTTCCATGTGATCACCATAGCCATGCTGTCAGCATTCTTCAGATTTTTCTGCTGTTCTTTCTTGATAGAGGAATTCTTTCAAGTAATGGTGACAATCACATGCTAATATTAGAAGTACAAAAGAATAAATAAATAAAAATTGTTCTTCCTTCAAGTGAGGATGCACTGGATAAGGTGTACATTTCCAAGACATGTTTTAACTACTGATACCACAAGGAAACAGTATAGTACATCTCTCCCATACCATTCTGAGGACTCTGCTGCTGAGAATTACTTCTATCTGGTTGTTCTGTTTTTTTTTTTTTTCCCTAGACTGTAATTTACATACCTGTAATAAGCATACAGTAGAAGAAGTGAATGCATTTTTCACCCATTTGACAAGCTATTTAAATGACAAGCTTTATGTTAGCTTACAAAGAAAGTTTATTTGCTGTTTTGGGGCTCAGAAAACAATAATTGTTTCATTTGGGTTTAAATTTTAAATCTAGGTGGAGGATTGATGTTTTAATGTAAATAGTTAGAGAAATAACCAAATCTAATTTATCAAAAAAAGAGGGGAAATGATATAGAGGCTATAGGCAGGACTACGCTAAAAGTGCTGAAAATACACCTGTGTGAAAGAATAGGCTCTAGGAGAATAATTTGGGGTTTGTTTCTTTGTTGAAAATAAAGCTTATTTTTCATTTAGATAGGAGTTGATTTTGCTCTTAAAGTTTAATCAAAAATTTTAAGTTGCGTACTTAATTTCAGTTAGGAGCAACATTTGGTTATGAAGTCAAGTGTCTCATACGTGATCAAAATTATTTATAAATAATGGACCGTGGGATCTGAATAACAGAGAAATCCAAAGAGAGGGGTTGGTTTGTTTGTTTCTTTTCCTTTTGTTTCTGCACAAAGTAGGTCCTTAAACTCTTTCGCTACTCCTAAAGCATTCTGGAGTACATCTGTTTGAAGGCTTTTGACAAAAGCTGTGCAGTGACTTTTTTTATTAATTACATAAACAGAAATAATTTGGTCCAGAGTGATAAGTGCATTGTAGCAAGGGAGTATATGAGTAGAAAACAACAGATTAATTTACACAGAATATTTTTGGAGACCTGCATACACCAAGTTATTGAATCTGTGCTGTTTTAGCTTACTCTTCAATGCATCCTTTCTTTATCAAGAATTTGTTATCATACATACAGAGAAATAATAGGAGTATTTCTGATCCTTGATGCCAGAGGCATATAGCCTTAAAAAGCCTAGACTTCTGTCTTTATAGCCAATATTTTTCAATCCTAATTGGGTCCTTTTGGCTTGTGGAAGGACCTCTTCACTGCCCTTTGTCAACTGGGTGGAACAGAAAGGTTTGCAAATGTCCTGATGTGGACAGGCTTCTAGATGCTGGAAGAGGCTATGGGGCAGCTCAGGAGGACACAATCCACTCGTTTTGACTGTAACTAAGTCTATCAGGGCATCACCTGACACAAATACATTAGAATGAGTGTCCGAGTTGAAGATAGTCTGCTCCAAAACTTAATACAGCTTTTAGAACATGGCTGGAAATTAAATGGGCCCATTTAAGGTCGTCAGAAAATCTCTTGCCCGAGGGAAACAACCTGCTGCTGAGGGAAATGTAATTCACTCCAATTTTTTTCTTTACCCTTGCTTGCTGCCAGAGACTGATAAATCTGAATCTGTGCACAAAATGCAGGGAAACTGAAGCAGACATGGAAATGTGTCTAAGGACCTCAGCAGGAAGAGGTATGGCCTTTTGGCAGCCACACTTTACCACAAGCCGTATCTAATTTGCTATTCACAGTCATCCTTGAAATAAGTTTTGAATGTTAGCTGCTATTCCTTTCATCTGAGTGTATATATCTCAGATTAGCTCAGATTGCTATTTCTCATTTCAGTGCCCAGTATGGTGAGTTTATTTTTTCAGATAAAATCTTAACCTTTAATTCATGGTGATGTGAAAAGAAGCAAGATTTTCTTTTTTTCATTTTTAAGATATATAATAAAAATACTGTTTTAATAATGATTTTTAATAAAATTAGCTCTTCCATCTCCCTTTAGTAAATGAGCATCATGGTTTAAGTCCAGCCAGTAACTCAGAATCACGCAGCTGTTTTCTCACCCCCACTTTCCCCTCACCTCTGGGTGGGATGGGAAGGAGAATCGAAAGAATGCAAATCCCACGGGTTTAGAGAAGAACAGTACAATAATTAAGCTCTAATACAAAACTGCTATTAAAAATAATAATAATAAGGGAAATACTAAGGGAAAAGAATATAAAACTAAAAAGGGAAAAGAAAGAAAACCCAATTGTCGTGGTTTAAACCCAGCCAGGCAACTCGTTCGCTCACTCCCCCGCCTTCTTTCCCTGCCCCTACTCCCGGAGGGACAGAAAGGAGAATCAAAAAGAATGCAACTCCCACAGATTGAGATAAGAACAGTTTAGTAACTAAGGTATAACACAAATCACTACTGCTACCACCAATAATAATAATGATAAAGGAAATAACAAGGGAAAAGAATACAACGTCTCACCACCAGCCGACCGATAACTCGCCCCCCTAGCCCGACCAAGTTTTGACCAATACCTCCTCCAACCCTGCAGTCCCAGCCCTTCTGGGTAACTCTCAGTTACATCCTGGGCATGACATGCTGTGGTATGGAATACCTCTTTGGTCAGTTTGGGTCAGGTGTCCTGTCTCTGCTTCCTCCTGGCTTCCCCTCCTCCCTGGCAGAGCATGAGGCTCACAAGTCCTTGGCCAAACCAAAACATCAGGCCAAAAGTCAAAACACATCACTGCACCAGCTACCAAGAAGGAGAAAAATGACTGCTACTGCTGAACCCAGGACACCAATAAACACAAGTGATGCACAATACAATTGCTCACCACTCACTGACTGATACCCAGCCTGACCCGAGCAGAGATCTGGGCCTTCCAGGCCCAGTTTATATGCTGGGCATGACGTACTGTGGTATGGAATAACCCTTTGACTAGTTTGGGTCAAGTGTCCTGTCTCTGCTTCTTCCCATCTTTTTGTGCCATTCCTCAATGGCAGAGCATGACACTGAAAAGTCCTTGATCAGGGTAGGTACTGCTGAGAAACAACTGAAACATTGGTGTGCTACCAGCATTGTTCTCAGACTGAAGCCGAAACACAGCACTGCACCAGCTACTATGAAGGAGAAGAAAACAACTGTTATAGCTGAAACCAGGACAGGCAACAAAGATGTTTCAAACAGAAAAATACTGAATCTTTGAGCTTCTGCTGCTCTTAGGTTCCTTGCTTATAGAGACAATAATAGCTTTCAACTCTTGGCTATCTAATCTAGACAGCAGTCTAAATAAAAACACGAAATATAAATACTGTATCTCAAAATCTGTCCTTCTGTAGCAAACCACATCTGAAGTGAGCTGTTGCCAGTTCTTTAGAAGACAGAAGATGAGCAACATCTTATTATGTAAGGCATGTGGTATTTAAAGCTTTTACTTAAAAATCTGGGATAATGATAATACAGCTGGTGCTATACATTGTCTAGCATCCCTTATATCAGAGGCATGATGCACTGTCATTTCTGTCTATCCTAAAATCACTTATTTGGAAAAGAGTTGTTTCTTGTTTTGTTTTAGCTAGGAGATTGTCTAATGCAACAGATAAACAATGAAGAAAAAGTGCATGTTTGTACATGAGAAAGATCTTAATGGAAACAAAACAAAAAAAATACCAATCAGGTTGATAAATATGCATGCAGAAAGAATAAAGGTTGATTGTACTAAAGAAAATGATGCATCGGCTTTTAGAAATCCATCATTTCTGATGTGCTGGCAGTGGAACCAAACATTCCTGATATTCCTAAAAATAAAGTGAGTGTCTTGGAACTGCAAAATATTAAAAATTGTGCTGGCAGTATACTTAACACTTAAAGTACAACAATGAACATTTGTACAAAAATATACAACAAATGTATACAAATGTATACAAAAATATACAACAACTGTACTTTATCTCACATATGAGGCTGGCTGGCTAGCTAGCTAGCTGAAACAGTAAAAAAAAAAAGAATCTTTGTTTCCCTTTTCAAATACATTGATCTGTCTTAAATAGAATAAAACTTTGTGAAGAAAATAAGTTGATTAAAAAACAATTATTGTGCACTTCTTTTGTAATAGGCAGAATAACCTTTACAGCATCCTATGATTCATCAGTGAATATGTCAAGAACCTGTAAATAACACTTGAAGCTTGCTTTTTGTTCTCTTAATTAAACTAACATTGAAAGTCTTATCTCTTGAGGCATACACTTCTGCCTTGAATATTTTAAGCAATATTTCATTTCTTGAAGTTGTTTTCACTTTAAACATGAAGGTGAATTAAACAAATAATAATGTTCAGTTTGAACTCAAAATTACCAGATTAAACATCTTTAATATAACTAATTTACTTGAGCTACACCCAAGGATCAGGACTTTTTGGTTTTTAGAGCTCATATGTTGTTTTATAGTAATGGATACATACAGTCCCATCCACAGCTGTTTAATAGCTCCAGTTATACAGTACAATGAGCTTTTGGCCCTTTTTGAGATAATGAAGCTGCAGTTACATTTTGATTCCAATTTCTAAATCTCTTTCCCATAAAGAGAGGCTTATATGACTCTAAATGATTTAAGAGAAGCCCTTAGTTTTATGTTTCTCTTGCACTCAAATAAATAGACACCTCTCTTCAGCCATTGTATAAACCAAAAATTCATTTTGTAAACTTCTGTATTTCAGAAACACTTCCATCAAGGCTTAGAGAGCAGCAACAAAAGTTTCCACTCCCTTTAGGCTCTTTACCTACTTTGATGGAATGTCATAGTCAGGAGATGTCAAAGGTAAGTCATAAGAGGAAAAGACACTACACTTTCACATTGCTTTGCTTCAAACACATGTAAATGTGGCAACAGTATTTTCCACCAAAAGGTACCTTTGGCATCAACTGGACTTTTTTTCCAGCAGCTTCCATGAGCCACTATTTACTTACTTTGCTTTCAGTAGGAAAATACTCTTCTGTCTATGAAGAAATTCCAGTCTAATATTCTGTTTGCATGGCAAACTATTACCATACTCTTGACTAAATTATTTTGTTACTTTTGAGTCAAATATTGGACATGTTAACCACCTCATGAAGCTTTATGTAAAAATCTCACATAGTTATTTTAAGATGACTTTCACTGCTGTTTTGTAGTTCAAAAATCAGAGATGTATTTCTATTAACTGCTCTGCATGTTACTAACCATCTTAAGCCAAGCAAACATGACTATTAGTCTGCAGGATTCCACCTTCCGTTCTTGATTCCAGCATGTTCTCTTTCATTTAAGGATCAAGTATTTTTAAACTCCCATATTCAGATGGTTTAGTCTATTCCTTATAAACCTGTATTATCTATACATTTTTTTTTTTTTTTAACTGACTTGAATATTTCAACCTGATCACTTTGACAGTAAGCAAAAGCTCATTTGAGGAAATGGGAAGTCATCAATCTGTTATTAGGACCTTGGATCAAGTCCTTGATACTTGGTAATCTTATCCTTTTTCTCAGTAACAGACTGAATTGTGCCTATCTACAAATTTTGCAATTTGAAAAGTAAAATTTAAAATACCTATTGGTGAGTACTCTACTGAAGGGATCAGAAAATTACTTAAATCCTTCACCTTCCTCATGTGTACACATTTCACTTCATAGTAAACAAAAAAAAAGTAGCTACTTTAAATAGCTTCCTTGCAATGAATTGCAATTAATTTCATCGCTTCCTTGCAATGGCCACTGTCTGATCCATGGTGTGTTGTTAGCTGCCCAGTTTATCAAGAAAAGACAATAAAATATGTGAAAAGTTTCAAAATAGTTTGAGTTCAAACAGTTACCATCAACACAGAATAATAATAACAAACTTAAAGGGAATGTCAAAGCAGTAAAAAACGCATACAAGGGTCTATATCAGGAAAATTCTGAAGTCACAACTTTTCATAAAAGAGGGAAAGATTATCATGATAGACATTATGAAGACATTTTTGAAGAGTGTGGTGCACTGGCACAGGTTGCCTAGCTAAGCTGGGGTGCTCCATCCCTGGAAGTGTTCAAAGACAGGTTGGACAAGACTTCAAGCAACCTGGTTGGGTGGAAAGTGTCCCTGCCCATGGCAGGGGTGGTTGGAACTAGAGGATATTTAAGAACCTTTCCAACCCAAGCCATTTTATGATTCTAGGTTTCTATGATTGCATGCTGTGAAATAACCTATCCTGAGCATACAGGTAAATTAGCTGTTGTTACACAGCAAATTTTGAGAGACTTTTGAGTAGAACTTAAAGGATAACATAAACTTAGCTAAATTATTTGGTGGATTTGTTTGAATTTTAACAGTGGGTAGCAACTTCTTATATCTGTCTCTTTGACCATACAAGTGAATAATGGTTTGTTAGGGCAACAGTCCATGAAATATTGTTTAGAGCTGCCAAAACCAGACAAAACTAAGCAAAAAGTAATTCCAGCAGGAGGAGATCACAACCACTGACTCATTCCCCTGAGGTATACCATCTCCTCAAAAGATTAAGGGAGTGGAAATCTTAAAAACTGTAATGAGCAAGGATATTAATCTACATGTTACACCTCAAAGTCCATCTCCTCAGGGCTGCTCTCAATCCAGTCTCTTCCCAGCCTATAGCTATGCTTGGGATTGCCCTGACCTAAGTGCTGGACTTTGCATTTGGTCTTGTGGAACTTCAGGAGGTTTGCATTGGCCCATCTCTTGAGCCTGTCGAAGTCCCTCTGTGTGGCATCACTTCCCTCCAGTGTGTTGACTGCACCACACAGCTTGATATTGTCAGCAAACTTGCTGAGGGGACACTTAATCACACTGTCCATGTCGCTGACAAAGATGTCAAACAATGCTGGTCCCAACACCAACACCTGAGGAACGCCACTCATCACTGGTCTCCATCTGGTCATGAAGCTCAACCTGGCATTGACTATTTGAGTGCAACGATCCAGCCAATTCCTTATCCAATGAGTGGTCCATCCATCAAATCCATTTCTCTCCAGTTTAGAGACAAGGATGTTGAGCAGGACAGTGTTAAATGCCTTGTACAAGTCCAGGCAGATTACATTAGTTGTTCTTTCCATATCCACCAATGCTGTGACCCCAACATATAAGGCCACCAAATTGGTCAGGTATGATGTGCCCTTAGTGAAGCCATGTCGGCTGCCACCAATCACCCCCTTATTGTCTATGTGTCTTAACACAGTTTCCAGGATCTGCTCCATTACCTTATCAGGCACTGAGGTGAGACTGAGCAGCCTGAGTTCCTGGGTCATTGTTTTTCCCTTTTTAAAAATTGGGGTAGTATTTCCTCTTTTCCACGCAGCAGGAATTTCACTTTCACATCTTCTCAGGTCCCTCAGGGCCTGCAAATACATCTTGTCATATCTCATGGACTTGTGCACCTTCAGCTTCTTTAGATGATCTTGAACTAAATTAATCTAATAATCTAATTAATAAATCAGTCCTTATTTTCTTATTAGTAAGGATAAGTATGCGCTTTACAAAGACAAAAGAAAACAAAACCAAAACAAAAAGCCATTTCATAAAAAGAAATTGATATAGAAAAAATTTGTAATGTAGACTATGTGCACAGCTACAAGCAAAGGGAAACTGAGAAAGCACGTCCTCATTTAGCTAAATACAGAAGATGCAGCCAAAGTGTCCCATGTCCTAAAGAGCCTTAAAAACACAAACCCAATACCAAAGCCCCCCAGACACCCATCCAACCTCAGAAAAAAGGTTCCTGTACACCAGTAAGGTCTTCTAGCTTTTTGTAAGTTATTATAAAATAGGTACAGTGTATAATGGTATGTACATACTGCAAGAACAGACTGAAAAATAAGTTCCATAAGAAAAGACTGATTGTCCCTGGTTTTTATATGTATATAGTTGAAGGATAAGAAAGTTGAATCTGAAATACATTCACCTTAACTACCATTGTCACTGAATTTACTGTCTGGGTTCACCAGACCTGCACAAGCTTGTGTGGGCATCAGCACCAAAAATTATAACACAAATTTGGTTTGTAATTTACACTAGCTCATTATAACTTTTATTTATATTCTGATTTTCAGTGACTTCAGTGATCCTATTTGCATTTTAGCTTCTTCACAGCTACATTCTGTACATGTTTTTTACATCTAAAACTGTTATTTACCTTTTCATTGCCTTTACCTCATTAACCTTATGCATATTATCCCTTTCAAATCACGCTCACTGTAACTATGTCTCTTTTTTCCAGTTTTAATATTGCCATCAATGAATAACAGTAGTGGAAAAAAAAACACAAATGAATGCGTCTTTCTATCTATATATAGAATAGTAGATACATACATTGTTGTCCTAGAGACGGGAAATGGGACACATTCCCTGCAGTCATTAGCTTCCTTGTGACAGCTGTTAAACAGTGGTATGCTTCTGGAGCAGCAGAAAAGCTTTGGATGCTTCTGAAACCCTGGTTATCGTTATCCTGCAGTAGGTAACCATTCATCCTTTGCTAATGATACTGACTCCCTGCTCGGTAAAGATGAAGCCCGTTGTTTTTTTTGGGAAATGCTTAGGCTTCTCTTTAGCACTGAGCTGTTGTCTCGTGCTGTTTCTTTTGCTGCCTGGCTGATCTTGAGCCTGCGATAACTGGTAGAGAGGTCACAGGCTTGCAGAGGAAAATAAAACCTCTATCTTTATGGTCCTTGATAAGCATTATTTGATGGCAAAGTAGTTACTAACCTGATGTATTACATCCTGTACCTAAACAGATATTACTGTTGCTGTATCATTTTAATACAGCAGTTTGTACAGCAAAGGAGGTAAAGAATGAGCTATAAAGCATTTAAAGAACTTTCACTTGATGAAAACAGGAGTATATCTAACAATGACCATATTTCTTCCCTAGACATCTGCATCAGTCAAGGACAAGATAAATTATGGGACAACAATGCAAAAGAAAGTGAAACAAGTGAAGCAAACCTAATTAGCAGTAATAGGATATTAAATCTGTGCTATATCACTGACTCCCTGTATCCAACTAAAGGTGATAACCAGGGATTGCTCCAGTTGTATTGTGTAAGGTTTAGCCTACAGAACCTTTATAAATCTGCAGTACAATGAAATACATTTTATTAATTATGTATTAAATTTGTCAGCTGATGTTAACAAATGCTGCAGAATTAATTGGAAAAAAATACAGACAAGTAAACTTTTTACATAAAAATATAACTTTGTTCATGTTTATTTAAATGATAGAAGTCAAAATAAGTATTTCCTGTAGTTCATTCATGAAAGTTTATATCTTCAGATGGTATAGATGTAAGCCTGTATTACATTTAAAACATTCTGCAAATGATGATCTGCAGTTTTAAAATACAGTAGTGTTTTTTTTTCCTAACTACATTATTCTGGTAGCCAAAAAACTTTTATCAGTTGAGTATTTGTGATTACAGCTAAGAATACTGGTAGAGACATAACACATGACATGAAACTCAAATGGGGTAGATTTGGTTCTCTGTAATTGTCTACTTTCTAAAAATTAGAAAGCCGTAACAAACTCTTGACGTTTTAAAAACAAAAATAAGAAGAGTGGGTACACTTTCCAGTGCTGTGTTATGCTGAAATCCTATGGCATCAAACTACAGAAATACAGAAAACATGAGACAAGCAAGAAAAGAAAGCCCCCAAGCATGTAAAAGTGGATATAAACCTAGATAACAGGCATACTTCAAGAAGTACTTTATTGCAATAATGGATCCAAGATAATGGGTGAAATTAATATTTACAGATTTTATTTTTATTCTTTTTTTTTTTAACATTAAGGAAATAGGAACATGAAAAAATGAAATTATCCAAAAAGTAGAGTTTGGTCTTGGAAAAAAGCCCATACTTTGTCTTAGCTCAGTAGAAAAATGTTGACCAAGTTAGTGCTCTTCACATAAACTTATGGCTTTTTATTAAATTTATTTTCACATCCGAAAGGGGTAGAAACTGATGACAGGTAAGTACTTAAAACTGGTTGCCCAGAGAGGTTGTGCAGTCTCCAGAAGGTTATAAGACCTGACTGGATAAACCCCTGAGCAACTTGGCCTGACCTCATTGCTGACCCTGCTTTGAGAAAAAGGTGAAACTGGCTGACCTCCTGAGGTATGTTCCAAGCTTAAACTACCCTGTGGTTGTATGCAGCGTAAAGTCTACCATGACAAGCTTCACTATCTGTGGCAGCTGACAGTCATTTTTATATACTGAATAAAGCACTTGCAAAAAGAATGTCTCTGTCCTTCTCATATCTCAACTGCTTGTGCTTGGTGCAGGGTCACAGAAGACAAGGTATCAAGCACTTTTAATATTCAATCATTATGAAAGACATGAAAGAGGGCATCACCTGTTAGAGCTAGGAGATAAATCTCTGAAAAAACAACATGAACGCAGCATTAGTGTCACCAAACACTGACCACAGTCCAGCTCTTTTCCCTCTTCCCTTATGAAGGTACATGCCCCCCAAAAATTTATGTTTAGTATAACTCCTTATTTGAACTCTGACCCCTTAGATTTTAAAGGAAATTTACTTATATACCTGTTTCAATTCATACTGTGACAACCTTCTGGGTGTTATCACAGACACCATTCAAAAGTGAAAAAAAAAAAAGAACAGGATCATCTTTAACATTTGGAAGTTGCTTTTGGCTAACAATATAAAATCAGAGATTCCCCTATGTTGTGTACACAGACAACATATCTCAAAGAGCCACAATATTGTAAAGTAAGCAATTTTCTTTTATTTAGTCATATCAAATTCCACCTTTGGTGACTTAAAGGCAGTGACCTGGATCACAAAACGATATGCTTTTATCTACAGATGAACTGCAAATCAGGTTAAAGATCTTGCAGTTTGACATCTGAAGTAAAGCAAATTACATGACTTCTCTGTAAATAAAGCACCTTAGCACCAACAAGAGAAGATAATAATTTATTTATCAATTATGAAATTCCTGATTCCATAAAATCTCTTGATGTCTGTGCGACAGTCTTTCTAGCTTAGAATGTGTTTTCTAAGCAAAAATGTTAGATTCATAATATTTCATAAGATTAATCTTAAGAGTAAATGTGACAGAAAAAATATCGCTATGATTTTTGAATAGAAGATGTATTAGGCATGTTGCAATGAGAACAGTGAATTATTGTTTTATCAACATAAAATATTTAATATATGCATTTAAATATAAACAGTAATTATAAACAATATTTCTACCAAATGTCATTAGTTCACATAACTTACGTCTTCTTCTCTGGTTTTGGCTATATAGATTTCTATAATACACTATTTTACCTTGTGCTTGATAGATAATGGAAGATGCCATCCTTGAAGAAGAAAGATAACATTAGCTGATTGAGCCATAATTGCCTGCATCATTCAAGGCAGATGCAATTCAATGTCAAACTGTCTATAAAAAAGTCTTCACACATCAAACCAATTATTTCAAGCTTTGTTCTATAAAAAAAAACCTTCAGCTTTTCAATCAATTGGTTTGTACACATTAGGTAAGCATTTAGAATTTTATTAATTTCTGTTTAAAGAATGCAGTAGTCAAAAAAAAAATCCATATATTTCTGCTAGACAGGGGAAAAAAACAATTGGAGACAATAAGATGCAAAAAGAAATGTAAATATCCAAGCATTGTGCAGTACCTGCCCCTGATCAAGTCAGCTGTGGCAGCTTCATAAACAGGAGCTAGCTGGGATGTTGAGCAAGTCCTGATAGAAACCATACAGTCGCTACAGAAAAAGTATTACATGGGGAACTACCTGCTGCATCAAAGAAGACACACATAGCAGAAAGTTTGTCTGGGGATCCCTGTTTCTTCCTTTCGTCACTGGCCACCGGGAAGAATATTTCTTTTTCCTTTTCTTTTCTTTTCTTTTCTTTTCTTTTCTTTTCTTTTCTTTTCTTTTCTTTTCTTTTCTTTTCTTTTCTTTTCTTTTCTTTTCTTTTCTTTTCTTTTCTTTTCTTTTCTTTTCTTTTCTTTTCTTTTCTTTTCTTTTCTTTTCTTTTCTTTTCTTTTCTTTTCTTTTCTTTTCTTTTCTTTTCTTTTCTTTTCTTTTCTTTTCTTTTCTTTTCTTTTCTTTTCTTTTCTTTCTTCTCTTTTCTTTTCTTTCTTCTCTTTTTCTTTTTCTTTTTTTTTATAAGAACATCAAAACCAGCTTGTTGGTAGGTAGTTCATTTTCTTTATAGTACTTCATATGGTACTTTTGGATTTTGAGCAGCTCTGTGGGGCTTAGCTGTTCTTCTAGGTTTAGACCAGAACAATGGTAAAAGTTTAGGTGATCATCATGGTTTTATACTTTAAAGGAAGTCCGAAAACACACATTTGCAACTTCAGCCATTACAGTGAGAGAACTGAGAAAGAACTGGGGCATAGACATCCACAGATCCTAAGTATATATATATATATATTAAAAAAAAAAAGAAAGATTGAACTCAGAAGAAATGAAAGAAAAAGCAGATTTCACACTGCTTTCTATAAATCCACTAGGAACTCCTGCCAAAATAAGGCATTCTTATAGTATTAGTATGGTATTAGAAGGCTTGACTAACACAATGTATAAAGTTTCTGTACATAATATAGTCACAGTATTTCAGACTTCACCAAATGATTTTCCAGAAAAAAAGCTCTTCTTCCAACAAGCATCAGCTCCAAAGCAATATTACAATAATATTTTCATGTAAAATTAAGTGCTGTGAATGAGAATAGACTCCTGCTAACCTTAAGAACTCTTCTTTAGCAAAAGACTAGTTTCTGTTTAGTTAATCTAGAATAGGTATTTCCACAAAACAAGGAATTGGTTTTGTTATACAGGTTAGCAGTGCTAATTTTGGAAAAGCAATTGAGATGGAAGAACACCCTAGAAATAAGATTCTGAGACATGAATGCAAAACAATCCTAAGCCCTGCTAGAGCACAGCATAAACTGTGTTTATACATGCTTTCTTATACATACCTGAAATGACCATGAGATATAATCCAAGGCTAATAAAATAACACACTACTTCATTCACATCAATTATTTGGCAGCTCAGATATTCTGCTTTCATTTTGCTTTCGTAAGGTCAGACCAAAACTTCATTAATAGACCATGCAAAATAAGTAGGGAAAGCAAAGCACTTTCAGACTGTCTCACGTGATGTGCCTTATTGTTGTTGTTAAAGCTGCTGTAAATAAGAAAGGGCATTGTGGAGGAGAGGAGAGAAAATATTCCTTCTTTATGTATACAGATTTATTGGATATATTTTTTTTCAATCAACTGTGTTAATTTCATACAAATAACTATTTTTACACCCTAAGTTGTACTAACTCTGCAAGTAAACTGAAGGCTTTTTTCTGGAGCAAAATATAAGATGAAGGAAGAAATTCTCAGAAAAAAAGAGAAAGTAAAACTTTTACTATTACCATTTCATATATAATCTACTTTGAGATATTTATAATAAAGGAAAACTTTATTTGCTGTTCTTGTCTGAGCTTTCTTTTAAGTCAGAGCAGTGTAGGTCAAATAATTCTGTGTCTAGAAGATGATTTTCCTAAATAGTTTTGCTTGGTTTAAGAGCAATTTCGAAGTATCCATCCATAATTGCAACAGTTCTGCATCAGTCTATACAGGATATGGTCTGTTCTGCTTGGACTGGATTACTTTAAACCACTCTTGATCTGATGACTAGTAAATAGGAAGAAAAAAACTCCAAACCTTTAAGTTTGTATTAACTGCTTGAAAATACTATCTCTGTAAAAATCTAATTATGGATTACATTTTATTCCTCTACAGTCACAGATCAGCAGGATCAATGCATATATACTGCCTTTATTATATTTTGGACATATATCAAAACATTTGTAACAGTTTTATATGGATAACATCTTCATGTACTGCAATATCTAAATGCATCACTCTTCACAGGCTATGTAACTATTCATAGATTTGGCTATATCAGCAGCAAACTCAGGAAGTAAATCTCTACTGCATTCTTTACATCCAATGGTTTGAGAATTACAAAACAAAAAGAAAGCCACCACAAAGCCTTCAGTTCCTGAAATATATTATGTGTATGAACATAAACTGTTGTCACTCACATATAACAACAATAACCTGAGAGATTGATTCAACGTGGAAAAACAAAGGGTATGTGTATGTGAGTGTGTTATGAAGAGATACTTCTGACATTGTTAGGAGGATGAAAAATTATTTCTCTTTCAATGTATATTTTTTAATATAATTTGCATAACTCTCAACAATTTTGTCCATGTTCCAAAACATCTTGCTGCTGCTCAAGATAAAGGTAAGCTTACAGTTTTCTTTTTTCTATATTTAAATAAAACACAAAACCAAACCAGCCTCCTCTGGAAGGGAGAACAAAAAATTAATTCCTCCTTTCTAGTCAGGGGCCTTCTGCTATAATTTGGCATTTTAATTCAAATTAATTGAACTCGTTCATTTTTACATCAGCCAAGAAAAAAGTTTTACTCACAAAATTCTGTGTTCTCTCCTGTAATAGTAAGTATAACTTCAGAGAATTTACGTTTCACTATTTTCATTTTGTTCCACTGGATTTGCTCCAATAAGAGATCATGAAAATTCTGTTGCGATTTGCAAGCTCCCACATGGATGGTGGGATTGAGTGCGCCCTTAGCAAGTCTGCCGATGACACTAAGCTGTGTGGTTCAGTTGATACACTGGAGGGAAGGAATGCCATCCAGAGGGACCTTGACACGCTTGTGAGGTGGGCTGATGCCCAAGTTTAACCATGCCAAGTGCAAGGTCCTACACCTGGGTCGGAGCAATCCCAGGCACAGCTACAGGTTGGGCTGAGAAGAGATTCAGAGCAGCCCTGCAGAGAAGGGCTTGGGGGTGTTGGTTGATGAGAAAATGAACATGGGCCGACTTTAGTGTGCGCTTGCAGCCCAGAAAGCCAACCGTATCCTGGGCTGCATCAAAAGGAGCGTGACCAGCAGGTCGAAGGAGGTGATCCTGCCCCTCTACTCTGCTCTCGTGAGACCTCACCTGGAGTATTGTGTGCAGTTCTGGTGTCCTCAACATAAAAAGGACATGGAACTGTTGGAACAAGTCCAGAGGAGGGCCACAAGGATGATCAGGGGACTGGAGCACTTCCTGTATGAAGACAGGCTGAGAAAGTTGGGGCTGTTCAGCCTGGAGAAGAGAAGGCTGCGTGGAGACCTCATAGCAGCCTTCCAGTATCTGAGGGGGGGGGCCTATAGGGATGCTGGAGAGGGACTCTTCATTAGAGACTGTAGTTATAGGACAAGGGGTAACGGGTTAAAACTTAAACAGGGGAAGTTTAGATTGGATATAAGGAGGAAATTCTTTCCTGTTAGGGTGGTGAGGCACTGGAATGGGTTGCCCAGGGAGGTTGTGAATGCTCCGTCCCTGGCAGTGTTCAAGACCAGGTTGGACGAGGCCTTGGGTGATGTGATTTAGCGTAAGGCGTCCCTGCCCATGGGAGGGGGGTTGGAACTAGATGATCTTAAGGTCCTTTCTATCCCTAATTATTCTATGATTCTATATGCATCTAAGTGAAAATTTACCTGCAGTACTAGAGGTTCTTAGAAACTAGAAACTTGACCAGTTTTAGAAAGTGTTTTCGTACGTGCAGGATGAAGTCTCTGAACACAGATTATGTTAAAAAAAAACTCTTGTCAAAGCATTCTAGGTTCTTTGACATGGAGTAGCATTCAAATTCTTATTTTACTTTTAAAGCTTACCTTCAGTTTTCTGTCACTTGCAGCCAAGTTACTGAGATCAGACGAATACCGATTTTGTATAATTTTTGTATATCTGTAAGAAATACTGGTAATAACCAGATAGTGTCAATGTCAAAGAAGAAAAAGTAGCCTAAGATGATGAACACTGCCAGGGATGGAGCACTTACAACTTCCTTGGGCAAATCATTCCAGTGCCTCATCACACTTACGATAAAGAACTTCTTCCTTATATCCAATCTAAACTTCCTCGGTTTAAGTTTTAACCCATTACCCCTTGTCCTGTCACTACAGTGCCTAATGAAGAGTCCCTCCCCAGCATCCCTATAGCCCCCCCCCAGATACTGGAAGGCTGCTATGAGGTCTCCATGCAGCCTTCTCTTCTCCAGGCTGAACAGCCCCAACTTTCTCAGCCTGTCTTCATACAGGAAGTGCTCCAGTCCCCTGATCATCCTTGTGGCCCTTCTCTGGACTTGTTCCAACAGTTCCATGTCCTTTTTATGTTGAGGACACCAGAACTGCACACAATACTCCAAGTGAGGTCTCACAAGAGCAGAGTAGAGGGGCAGGATCACCTCCTTCGACCTGCTGGTCACGCTCCTTTTGATGCAGCCCAGGATACGGTTGGCTTCCTGGGCTGCAAGTGCACACTAAAGCCGGCTCATGTTCATTTTCTCATCAACCAACACACCAAGTCCTTCTCCACAGGGCTGCTCTGAATCTCTTCTCAGCCCAACCTGTAGCTGTGCCTGGGATTGCTCCAACCCAGGTGTAGGACCTTGCACTTGGTGTGGTTAAACTTCATGAAGTTGGCATCTGCCCACTTCACAAGCGTGTCAAGGTCCCTCTGGATGACATTCCTTCCCTCCAGGGTATCAACCGAACCACACAGCTTGGTGTCATCGGCAAACTTGCTGAGGGCACACTCGATCCCACTGTCCATGTTAGCCATGAAGATGTTAAACGAGACCAGCCCCAACACCAATCCCTGAGGGACGCCACTCATTACTGGTCTCCAGCTGGACATTGAGCCACTGACCACAACTCTTTGCATGAGGCCATCCAGCCAGTCCTTTATCCACCGAGTGCTCCATCCATCAAATTGATGTCTCTCCAATTTAGAGACAAGGATGTCATGTGGGACAGTGTTGAACGCTTTGCACAATTCCAGGTAGATGACATCAACTGCTCTACCCCTGTCCGTCAGTTCCGTAACCCCATCACAGAAGGCCACCAAATTGGTCAGGCAGGATTTCCCCTTAGTGAAGCCATGCTGGCTGTCACCAAGCACCTTGTTGATTTTCATGTGCCTTAGCACGCCTTCCAGGAGAATCCGCTCCAGGATTTTGCCAGGCACAGAGGTGAGACTGACTGGTCTGTAATTCCCAGGGTCATTCATTTTCCCCTTCTTGAAAATGGGAGCTATATTTTCCTTTTTCCAGTCTTTGGGAATTTCACCTGGCTGCCACAATTATTCAAATATCATGGCCAGTGGCTTCACAGCTTCATTCACCAGCTCCTTCCGGACCCGCGGATGGATTTCATCAGGTCCCATGGACTTGTGCACGTTCAGGTTCTTAAGATGGTCTCGAACCAGTTCTTCTGCTACAGTGGGCCCGTGGTCTTCATTCTCACAGTCCCTGCATCTGCCTTCCAAGACTTGGGTGGTTTGGTCAGAGCCTTTGCCAGTGTAGACCGAGGCAAAGAAGTCATTCAGAACCTCAGCCTTCTCCAAATCCCATGTAGCCAGATCTCCTGATAGCTGCCAGAGGCAGACTACGTTGTCCCTAGTCTGTTTTTATTTGCTACATACCTCTAGAATCCCTTAATGTTATCTTTAATACCTCTAGCTAAGTTTAATTCTAACTGGGCCTTGGCTTTCCTAACCTGGTCCCTAGCTTCCCAGACAGCACCCCTGTACTCTTCCCAGGCCGCCTCTCCTTGCTTACACCTTTTATAAGCCTCTTTTTTCCTTTGAATTTTCCTCAGGAGTTCCTTATCCGTCCAAGGATGTCTCCTGGCCCTCCTGCTGCACTTTCTTCTAGTTGGGACGCAACAGTCCTGAGCTTGTAGCAGGTGATCCTTGAATATCAACCAACAGTCTTGGCCCCCCCTGCCCTCTAGGGCTGTAGCCCATGGAACCTTACTAAGCAGGTTCCTGAAGAAGCCAAAATCTGCTCTCTTGAAGTCCAGGGCAGTGAGCTTGCTGCACACTCTTCTCACTGTCCTGAGGATCTTGAACCCGACCATCTTGTGATCACTGCATCCAAGGCTGCTCTGGAGCATCACAGTTCCCACCAGCCCTTCCCTGTTGGTGAGCACGAGGTCAAGCATGGCACCTCTCCTTGTTGGCTCTTCTATTACTTGCAGAAGGAAGTTGTCTTCCACACAATCGAGGAACCTCCTGGATTGCTTGTGCCGGGCCGTACCGTCACTCCAACAGATATCAGGGTGGTTGAAGTTCTCCATGAGAACAAGGGCCTGCGGGTGTGAGGCTGTTCTTATCTGTCAATAGAGTGCTTCATCTGCAGAGTCCTCTTGATCAGGCAGTCTGTAACAGATCCCTGCAATAATGTCCCCCATCACTGCTCTTCCTTTAACCCTGATCCACAAATTCTCTGTTGACTGCTCATCTGTCCCTAGACAGAGTTCTATACTCTCCAGCCTATCCCTAACATAAACGGCAAGATGTAAAGCTGAACTTCATAAGGTTTGAGGAAGGTTTTGTTTCTGCTAATAGGATATTTTTTTCTCAGAATGTGCTGTAGTAGATATTTCTATGTAAGCAGCATATTGTGAGAAAGACTTCTTCAGAAGCCTGAGTGATTCATTTAGGTTAAAATTCATTCATGACTACTGTGGCTTGTTTAGCATTTACCTAGATAACTAGCTCCTATTGAATATACAGAAAGACAGATTCTGCATACTGACATATTTGAAGTATCATATACATATAGATCACTTTGAAGTAAATAGTTGCTATTAAAAATTGTAAATCAGTTTGATAAGCTAATTGTTTAATATTAAAAAAAAGATGTAACATTTTCCTTTTCTAAGTTTAAGATGAAATCTCTTATATGTTGAAGTCTCTTGGGGACACTATTTTTCTGTAAAAGTCAGGTGCTTCTGTTTACATGTAATAACAAGTTTTCTATGTTTTTTTCTTTCTTTATGCCAGATATTAGTGTCATGGTCATTATTCCTGATATAGCCTTTTAATTTTTATTTAAAATATCACTCCATAATGATGAGACAACAATGATCTTATTTCTTCACATTCTACTGTAAATTTTTTGCAGCAACTCCATTCTTGATCAAGGCTTATGTTCTCAACAGACAATGGGAAAATCTACTCAGGACACCATTAATTTCCTAAATGAGGTTCCATATATCAAAGACAAATGCAAATCCTCATTGTATGTGTGGTAATACATGTTTAGTAGTATTTAGAAGTATTTGACAATTAGAATTCTTTTTGCCATGGTCTCATACCATTTTCTAATGCTCTCAGACTTAAATCTGTTCTTTGGAAATGGAAACATGTAGTTTTAAGCATAATTGGACTAAGTTTATATATTCATAGAATTATATGTATTTATTTTCTAGAAAGTATGTTTGCATATACTGCGTTGATGGCTGTATGTGCAAATACCTTTTTATATCTAGCTTTTAACTTTTTTCTCTATAACAGTATTATTCATCATATGCATACAGAAACTTCTTTCTTCCTAAGAGAGTCAATGACAAAATAGCCAATATTAGTGGGAAGAGTACAGTTTTACACTGGTTTAGTAGCTTGAGGTTAACATATAGAGAAGTGATTAGCAGAGCAAAGCTTATTCACTTGTTAAATTAATGGTGAAAGGAGGAAAAAGTGTTTTGCACTTTAATGTTGTCTACTACTACTGTCAATATATATATATAAATTAATATTTTAGTAAAAGTTTAAGTCTGAGTAGGATGTTAATAAGGGAAGTCAACCGTGGGACTTCAAAAAGTCTTCATTAAAATTGATATTTCTTATACTCTCCATTTCTCATCCAGGTCCCCATCCAATTTGTGGAAGTCACAATCTGAAGTATGCCACTTGAGAACTAAGCTTAATGACTAGCATTTTCAGTTTCATAAAATAAAAAAAATAATGTGAACAATCACACTGACAAGTCCCCTTTATAGAACATTTAAGAAAAAACTCATAGCACAAAAGATGCCAAGCATGAAGATAGTTAGCACAATATTAGTTCATTCACAGTTTTTTCAATTTGAAAGTAAATACACACGGTGATGAACTGTCATACACACATACTCCACTCCTTAGCTTTCAAGTGTTGAACAACTTCAATATAGGGACCAGTTATTTTGCATTATTATATTTTTAATTACTGTTTTATGAACTTTGTTCAGATCCTAGATGCAAATATCTTCAAATTAGTAGCTTTTAAGGTTTCACTACATTAAAGACACAGAGTAAATTAAAAAAATAATACTACAAATCTAAGCAACTAAATAGTAGTGATAATGCTTACAAATAACTAATATTTGGTTCTATATAAATTCTACTTCCTATTTAGTATCCAAGGTTATTCAAATTGAAAACCTATGATGAGCTGGGATACACTACATAGGTATTTTTCTCATCTGTTCTGAAAAATCCTCCAGAGGTGGCCCAGTGTGGTACCTTCCATTCCCCAGAGCTTTTTGTAATATCTTAGTATGTGTGCATACACAGGGATATGCACTAATTGGAGTAAATTATTACAATTTTTTTATAAAACAACTTTTTGCGTATTTATAGACATGCTTAATCTGTTGTAGATCATATTTACTAAATCTGTGATCCCTCTTATTTAGATTCTTTTCTAGTCATCTTTAAGAAATGTAGTTTAAAAGCAGGTATGAGGCTGGTAAATTCTCTTCTGTTACTTTCACACAAAGAAATGTTACCAGTGACAAGTTAGCAACATTTTGTAATTTTATATTAGATAATTATGACCTCTCCCTCCTTTCTTTTTTTGGCTTTTATTTTCTATTTCACTAGATTTCAATCTATTTAATTGTCTCTACGTTCTGTTATACTATATTAGAAAATGTGATAGTCTACATTTCTATTCCTCTTTTTCATATGCTTCATGACCCCAAAAGAACAATTGTTTACAATGTTCATGATCTGAAATTATTAAATTTCATTTACAGATGATAAAGACTATAAATATTGTACATATCCTAATTAAACTTTCGGCAATACTTAAGGATAACTGATGAATGCTTTGTATGAGAAAAACTACATAACACTGAGTTAATGTGACAAATTTGCTATATTCCGAGCCTAAGCTTGAAAGCTTTGTTTCAAATTTAATTAAATATAAACTTAAGAAAACGTACGTGCAGTCAGTGAGATTTCAACATATTGCCTGAATCAAGATTTCCTAAATATTTGAAAAAAATATTATCATCTCTCCAATTAAATTTAGAGTAGAATTAATCTTCCAAAAGAATTTTGGTTAATTTTATTTAATTCTGTAAAGTAGCATTTTATTAGGCAATTCCAATGTTATTACTACCCATATAAAAACATTAAAAATTATAATGTTGATTTATTTTAGATGTTTGGACTCTAGTGTTTCCAGGAGCATCATATAATTATTTTATTTTCGACCTATTAATAACAGATTTGTACTATTCATTTAGTTTAAGGTTTTGCTGAATAGCAAACACCACGTAATGTAACGTCTACTTTACAATGGAGGGGCATTTTCTAATCCTGCTCTTGCAAAGAATTTTCTAGTTGATTGTAAAAATGAGTCTGTCTCCTCACATTCAAGAGCAGTGAACTCTACTAAGTTTATTTTCCTCCACAAGAAAAGGCACTGTAAAAGTCTAATCCTGATGTAAGGCAGATGTTATATAAGAATTAAAGGCTTTCCAAACAGAAGCCTTTGTTATAAAATCCTAGCCTTATAAAAATAGAAACTGTGGACTAGACATGTTCTTGTTGTTGTCTTGTGCACTTAAATATCTGGTGAGGTTGAAATTATATAAGTCCAGATATCTAAGAATTTTTCATGCACTTCAGCAATTTTTTTTTTTCTAATATGCTTTTACCATTCTTAATCCATTTGTTAAATTAATTTCATGATGAGGTTGAAATTGCTGCTTTTATCTATTGTAAAAAAAAAATCTCAGGGATTTTAACCACACCTAGAATCATGACAATTTAATTTTGGTGAAGTATTAGGGAATGACAACGCAAATCTCAAATCTTGCCATCTTTTTCTTAAAAAAAAAAAAAAAATGCAATCCCCTCCAGTTCCTATTATCTGCTCTCTTTTTGAATAATACACATTTTTATTTTTCATAGTCACAATAATAGTAGTTAGAAGGGAATTTTAGAGGTCATTAAATTAATTCTCCAACTTGAAAGGACGTACACTAATATGGCATTGATTGCACATGGTTTTGTCTAGCTGAGCCCTAAAACTCACCAAGGACAGAATTCACAACCTCTCTGGGTAGACTTCTAGTGAAAAAGATTTCCTGCTGGTGAAACTGAAGGTCTTTTTAAGATTTCATTGTTCTTTAGATGGTTTTCTTCATGTAAAGACAATATTTCTTCCTCCTGAGACTGTACTTTCTTTCACCTATGACAAGATTATCTTTCCATCTTAGAACTGTCTATGTTATATCTCAGCGTATTTATTTATGATTGTGGATGTGAAAGTTTTCCACTACTGTTCTGGCATATTTCAGTGATTCTTTATGATCTAGCCTGAAAGAAGAAAAAAAGACAAATTTGATCTCTAATTCTGAAGATGAAAGTAAGTTCTATCAAGCTTCTCCAGTGATGCAGGTCTATGAGGAGTTCTCTAATCATCCTCATAACAGAAAATCCTTCATTAAATAATCATTAAATTGCATTGTTCTAGAAAACTCTATTACAATAGCTTACTTCAGGCAGAGATATTCCCTGTTATAGTATGACAAGGAATTGACCTTCTAAAGGCCATCACTTCATACCTGTAAGTACGAGGTACATGACTGCAAGATGTTTTTCTCTAGATTAAGCAAGCATAGATTATTTAATACACTGGATTTGTTTTGAGCAGAGACCAAGAATGAAGGTTTCAGTGATGCTATATCTCTTCTTTCTCATGATTCAAGAATTATATCTTCTCTAGAGCTTTCTTGACCCTGCTGCCTGTAATATTTACAGTTGTAGGCTTCACTGTTTATAAGTCATGATTACATTGTTACACTTTGATCTTCAGGTTAAACCTGTCATTTCATTACAAAGATGAACAGACTATTTTTTAGCTCAGAACTATCCTGTACTCATTCTCCTACTCAGAGATTTTACCATAGAGGGAACCACATTGTCTATTAATTTGACTGAAAAATCACAATCTGCTTCTCTAGGACTGGTAAAACTGATAAGACTGATAAGACTTTCATTAATGAAGATACTCCTGCATTAATATCCGAAGGACATCTATTTCCATTCCTCAGCTTCTTTTGCTCCTTTTCTTGTCATTGCAAAATTTCCTGGTTCAGTGAAAAACCCCATACCTACTAAAAGGGAAGGTAACTAACTCCACAGGACAACCTTGACCACAGTATTAGCGGAACACTGTTCAGAAAGAATCTGAAAACTTAAGACAAAGCCTGAATTGGTCATATCTAGAAGGTGAGTGAGCCACTGGTGATTGTAGTAAGCAATGGTATTTGACATTAGACATAGTGTCTTGCTACTGAGACTATACCAATAATGCAAATTATGCATGAATGTGTAACTTTAAATGAATGCATATTTTAAAATAAAACTCAGTTTCACAAATGTTGCTATTTAAAAACATGCTGTGGTTGAAATATATGAATATAAGCTGTAACCATGAAAGTTCTGAAATGAAATTGTGTGAGAAAGTTTTATTTAAAAACATATGTATTCATAACATATGAACCACCAATAGCATCTGAGTCTGGAATGTGAACAACTGAAACAGCTGTGAGGTCAATACTTTTCCAACTGCATTGAATTCACAATATGATTACAAACACTTTGGAGAGACAGAGAAGATTTAGAAACAAAACCTCAAACAAATATTCAGGGTTATATACTCTTACCGTTCAATAGGGGTTTTAACTTCTCTGTGAGTTTTCTCACACAAATAGGCAAAATACGTTCCCTTAATTTGATTAGAGATTTATTCTGCAGGTTTTGAAAATTTGAAAGAATACTTGATTGGGAAACAGACTATTTTTCCTTATTTGGAGACCGCCTCTGTCATTGCAGATTTTGGCTTTTTCTTCTTTTAGACCCTAAATTACTAAAAATATATATTTCATAAACTTAACATTATAAAGTAATTTTTTTTCTGCTCACAAAATATTACTGGCAATAAAAATACAAAAGTAAAATGCCTTTGTAGAAGTTTTTCTCAAGTATCTGAATTCTCACTTGTAGCAATAAATATGGTTTATTTTTCAAAATAAGGTAATTTTTTTTTATAAAAGTAAAATACCCTTAAAGCACTATACTCAGAGCTGAAAGTTCTCATGTTGCCATCAACATGACACTTAATGTTTTCAGTAAAAAATGGACTTGACACACTGCTTATAGAAGCATTTAGTGATTAAGTTTGAAAGGACTCCTGAAGATTATGTAGTTGAAACTCCTGCTCTAAGAAGGGCTAACTTTAGATGTTGACAAGCTTGCTCAAAGCCTTGACTTGCTTAAGTACTTGAGTGATGAAGATTTCACAAAACCGCTGGTCCTTTCCAACCTCAGCAATCCTGTGATTCTGTGAAATTCAAGTAAACTCAGACATTTTTAATGAATGTCAAAGGTTCAAGCTTATTTTAGGCAAAGTGTCTGTGCATTTCTGAGTGCTTTTCTGCTCCTTTCAGACTGTTGGTGTTAAAGATATGTGAAGGGATTTTGTATTTGTCTGCTTATATTCACAACTGAATGAAATTATCTATATAGCTATCTATATTTATTACTGAATATTGAATTATATATTTTAAATATTTTATTTATATTTATTAGTGAATTACAGAGATTCTGTTTCTTTGTCTTTAAGGAACTTTTTTTTTCTGGAGAATAAAATGGGGAATGAAGATTCCAGCTTCTGGAAGAGAAAGAATGTGAAATCCCTTCAGTTCTATGGCAGTCACCTTACAGAGAGATCTGGAGACCTACAAGTACTTATTTTAGGTTTAATGGTATGAGGAAGAAAATCTTTTCAGCCTTCTCATCTTTCTTTCCGGTAGTTTTGCTCAAGAGAGAGCCTATTCATGTACAAAAGGGTATCAGTCAGCATCTGCTGAGGGCACTTGCCATAACTGATAGATATGACTTGGAGGCTGCAGACAAGAACCAATAAGGTCCTTAAATTAATTCAGCATTTTCATTTAATTGCAAAATATGGCTTTTTAAAATAAGGAAAGTGTAGACCTAATGTATTCTGCTGTGCTCCTGAAAAGAGCAACATGTGAACTCTTCAAGCAAACAAAAAAAATATAATGACAAAAGTCATTGTAAATGACAAAATTTTTCTATTCTGCCTGAATTGCTGAAACAACTTACTCTTTCTCAAGCAGCCACTATCATAGAAACTCTTCCTTATCAAAAAAGAAGCTTCTCATCTCAAACTAAAGTTGAAAGTTTCGGTTCATGGATTTTGGTATAGCAGTGTAAATCTAAAATAACGATATACATAGAGCAATGTCTGCTCTGGTAATATGAAAGGACCAGATGTTACTGTCATATTTCTATTTATTTTATCTGCTTTGGTTCTCATCCAAAATGGGAAGACATGATATAATAAACTTCACTCAGAGAGGAAAAGATTTTGGAGACTTGGTCTCCCCCAAAAAGCAGATCTTAAAGATTCTTCAGAAGCTTGGAGCATATCTTTGAAGTCCCCATTTGCTTCCTTACACATGATGTATCATAGCAAAATTTGACTACTGATGAACTGTTAGGCCCAATTCTACATCATTTTCAGCATACGCTGTCACAATAAATTACCCCATCAAACATGGTATCGGGAGCTGATTTTGGTACTGTGAAACAACAGTTTAAGAAGAGCTCATATTTGCATTGACTATAGCAAATAAAGGAACGTAATTATCTAGTTCTAATAGATTTGTAGTGATGGGCAGGATGGCCATTCTGATAAGGTTTTGGTGAGTATTGGGGAAGTAAGAATCCTGGTGCCTAGTGTCCACTGAGTGCCACAGAAATACCAGCTCTCCCCTTTGTGGTGTGTCCTGAGAAACTCAATGATTTCCTCTTTGAATGAAAACTCTCAAAAAATATGAAATACCATACTACCCAACAGGCTTTTTACAATATTATACGTAAATTTGTTTAAATTGCAAAAAAAACACAAGTAACAGAGAAAATCACAGATAAGGAAGAAGAGAAAATATGTTCTCAAGTCTATCAACATGTGATCTTGCTGTCTTGAGACAGAGGCAATGTACACTTCAAATTTAGTATTTACTTACGTCAAGATTGTGCAGGTAGAAGAAAGATCTCATGGGTTTGAAGATTTGCTTTAGCCAAGTGGTTTTAATGACATTTTCCTGTATATTAAAATATTCAGGTGAAGTGGTCTCAACTTGTGGTTGACTGGGCACAACACAGACATGTGACATATTAAGTCTCTAGAATATACAAAATAAGGAATTCTCCTAGGTTCACCTCACAGTAGATTATTGCCTTAGTTTTCACCTGATGTCAAAGCAGAATATTCCCCAAGACAAATGACTCAATTCACCTAGCTGGATAGACTCACTTCACAGAATACTTATGCAAGAGCTCCAGTTCAGCACCTTTGGTATGACACCAAGGCAGAAATCTTTATGAAGTTTCTGAGGCAGATGGGAGAAGGCAGAGATTAGAGAAGGTAGAAGATTCTGCTTTGTTGTTCATAGTCCATTTATCTAAATGAATGTACTCCATCTTATTCCATAATGTAAATGCAGCTGTGGGAATGTATGATTTTTTGTCCCAAAGGATGTCCTGGTGTTTTCTCAAGAAAACTTTTGGTTCATTTTATAAGTGTGTTTCCTTGCAACATGAAGCTAGGGACAAAAGAGGAAGGTCACAATCTCATTAATATCTTTAAAGCTTCCTTGTCAAAGAAGGATCCAATCTAGTCTAAAAAATGTTGAGCTTGCATTCTCTAACGTCTCTTAAATTCTCTAACTTCAAGCACAACCTCTCATTAAAGATGTAAGATACCAGAATAAAATCCCACCAAACTTTTTAATATAAACTTAGCTGAGGACAGGTTGCGCATACAATAACCTGCCTTGCACAGAGGAGCTGAAGGAGCAAGTTGTAAACCTTCAGCACCTTGAGAGTTATGATCACAATTGTACCTGAGGACTTGATCTGTTATTAAGGAACACTGAAAAGGATCCAAGGTGTTATAAATACATAATGATGTAGGGGTGAGAAAAACAGTCAAAAAAGAACGATGTGTGAGCCCAACGACACATTGAACACATATTTTGCCATAAATATAGAACTGAAGGAGACCAAAATGATCTTGGTCAGGTGAAGATCAGGAGTAAGCAAAGCCTGAAATTCATCAGCTGACAAGTGATTTTCAATGTGGAGCAATGGCAGGAGAATGAAGACCAAAAGGCTCTCCTTCCTTAACCTGAGACAAATTTACCAAGAAAAGTCAGCTAGATCAGCTGGCTACTTTAGATACCACAGGTCAGAGCTGTGGGTGGGCACCTCGTGGAAAACCTGGGTAAGGAAGGGCAAAATGCTTCCAGACAGCCAGGGCTGAGGGCAGCTGTGTGAGAAAAAGCGCAGTGAGCCCCAAGAGTAGAGCGGGAGGAGGGTGGGAGGGGCTCAGGTTGCTCGGCAGAGATGCCCCTGTGGCACCAGGAGGGACCCTTTTGGGGTGGGAAATTCTCTGCAGCCCCAGAAAGACAACATCAGAACAGATATCTGACCTGCAGCCTGTGAAGAACCCCACATCACAGCAGGTGGACGTGTCCTGAAGTAGGCTGTAGCCCATGGGGAGGCCCCACACCAGAGGAGGGAAAAGTGTGTGGAGAAAGGAGCAGCAGAGAGAAGCTGTCAGCAATCTGACAGTAATTCCAAACAAAACCCCTAGTGTTCAAACATTCACGTATGAGAAATAATTACAAAATCTCATGTTTATGTTTGTTTTCTTCCAAGAAATACACCTGAAACAAGCTAATTAATCACAATACTACAGTGATACACAAAGAATAATCATTACCTTTGGCTATCCTTCAAAATTTTCCTACTATTTCCAAAACATACGCATGCATACATAAACTCACAGGCACGTACACAGAGATTTTGGGGGACTAAGTTTTTTTCATATTTTCCTAATTCTTTAACACACTGCGTATTTTGTCAGTATCCTTGTGAAATTCTGGCTAAAGTATTTAGCTTTCATGTTACTTCAGATCCAGAGCTCAAATAGCTTTTTGTGTGTCCATTACTTAGGTTTTTTTCTTTTTTTTCTGAAAATGTCCTAGGAAATGAGCTTGCTAAGAAAAATAAACCTGCAAATTTTAAAAGGAAGGAAGAAAAAGTAATTATGCACATAAATAAAGACAGCATTTTCACAACACAGTCTAAATTACATTCATCCAATCATGAAGCAGAAGAAATTCCACATGATTTATGTTGCCACAATAAGAATCAAATTATACTGAGTACAAATTCAGTTAAATTTTTTCAAAAGCTGTGCAGACCTGCAAATGACAATATAGTGCATTCTGGAAACTGTCTGAAATTGCAAATCAACCTGAGAAGGGAAAAAATAGTGCTTTTAGTCTTTCCTGATTTTGACGAATCCTAGATGGGACAAGATGCAGTTTATAGCCACCACCATTCACTTGTGTTTTGATGATGACAAAGATGTTTCCATCCCTGGAAGCATTCAAGGTCAGGGTGGACTGGGCTCTGAGCAATCCAACTGAAAATGTCCCTGCTCATTGCGGGGTGTCTGGACTGGACAACCTCAAGAGGTCCCTTCCAATCCAAACTATTCTATGATTCTGTGTTGAAGAGTAAAAGCAGCACTGGTGACAAATCAGGGGGAAACATCAAACTAGCAGAACAGATTGTAAGCTTATAAAGACAGGCAGTCAGCTTCCCCATTTTTTCAGAAGTTCTACTAATAATGGGTAACTGAGAAATTAAATTCTCTCCTGTTACTGTGCTGCACATGGTTTACATGGAATGCATCATAATAACGACTGGTCAAATTTGACTGAAAGGTCTTCTAGCCAAAACTTTAGAGAAAGGGAGGATGGGAATACACAGGTTTTAATGGTAATGTCCTAACATGAGTACTAGTGCATAATGTGAAAGAAGAATAACACTGCCTTTTGTGAAAAGGGAATATCCAGTCTCCTCACACCTTTAGAAACTAATAATTATTGTCTAATGGGTGTTTGCTCTTAATGCATGATTATTTACTCCTGATCTCTCCACACTGCATAGATGACACACAAGGAAGCCTAGTACAAGATGCCTATAACCATGACCCATACTCTTTAGAGCATTGTCAAAGAGACAGTCAGAGGAAGGGTCTGTAGAATACGAAGTCCTTCTTTACGGTTTTATGTTTGAAAGCAAAGTAGCCTCCCCAGATCTTTGAGACTGTGAGAAACACATAATTGCTAGATCACCTATTAGCAGAGCATTCTATGCACTCCATTGTTTTTCACTGTATTGACTTGGAAAATAGTATCATTCAGCTACTGAAATTTCTTCTACATTTCATAATTATTTTTTTTAATGAGAAAGTTTCCTGATTTGTCCAGTTAGAGTGTGTGACATTACCTTAAAGCATCAAGTCAGGTTTTCCAATAATTAAAACTTACAGGATGATGACAGCTACAGCACTTAAAAATCTGAACCTATAGTTTATTATACCTTCTGTTCTGTGTACATACCACACACACACAGACACAGGGACACATTTTCAAACCACATAGAAATGATACTTGCATATATTGTTAGCCTGCAGGGAGAATTGGTCTAGCTTTTATCATTGAGGGTATGAAAAATTCAACATTAAATCATTTCAAATTAATGGGAATTTTTCTCTTAGGGCAGAAATAATTCTGTGTGCTACCTCCCAGAAGTCAAATAAGACGATTTCAACCTCTTGGGAGGAGATTCAACAGCTTCACAGAAGAAGCCTTTCTATTGACTTTCATTTAATTCCCAGTAGGTGTTTCATTTCCCCATAAAGACTTCATAATTATTTTTCCTTTTTGTTCAGTGCAAACATCTTTCCCTTCAGCTGCAATAAAAAGTATCTAATCTCAAAGAGCTTGCTTTTTGATAAAATATATGACATGCATTTTTCCTTTCTAGGAGCAGACTTTTGATTTATCTGAATGATGAACTAAGATTGATGAATGGATGGGAAGAATTAAATATATGTTTCTGCAAGACTCAATGAAAAAGGAAATGCCAAAAGATAAATATATGGATAAGAAAAAAAAATAATTCACAACTTAGTTTACCTGCTGTGACACTTAACACTCCACGGATTACCACCGGAAAAAGAAAATCTAAAATGAAAGCAGAATAGTTACATCTTTATCTTTTCAGAATTTAAAGAATGTAAAATGCTTCATAGACGCATTAATGACATTATGTAGGAAGCTGAAGAGAGGAGGGGGGTAAAAGAATCCATAAACTACAAGGTAAACACCAGAAGCTTGCAGGAAGAAAGGTAGAGCATGTATCCCACAAGCACAGATACTGAAGAAAGAGAAAATAATGATCAATACAATAAGAAATGTTTATTTAAAAACAAAAATAAATAAAAAATATGTTTTTTATCAGAGAATTGAGATCTATTCAAAAAGAAACAGCTTACAACAAGTCTCTAAGAAAAAAAAAATTAAATGGCTGAAGCATATGACTACCTTGAAAATAAAACCTTTCATTTTGAAGATTATTTTGCATTCATAATTGCAAGTTTGTTTGTTTGTTTGCTTGTTTTAACTAAACCAGAACAGAGACTGCCAAATGACTGTAGCATTACTTTTTGGTCACAATTTTGGATCCCATTCTGCATTTCTCAATATTCTCAATATTCAAAATCTTATTGGCATAATAATTTGGGTTCTCTTGCATAGTGAGAGTAATAGCTTATCAGAAAAGTAGTTTTTTTTGTTGAAGAATAAGAATGCACGTACTCTAGAACTGCTGTAAATGTTCTGTAGGGAGAACTCCTGAGCTGAACAAAATGCATCCAGAGGGAGAACATTGCATGCAGGTATGCCAGCAGCAACCAATTCAGGCTCATGAAAAGTCATGAAGCAGAACTACAAGGATGGCAGAACCTCCTAGGCAGTCTGACCTAAAGAGTTAATTATGATGTTCCTGATAGATACAGCCTAATTAAATAAACTATGACTTCTAATTCCTGAAAATAGATGTATATGTTTGCCTGCATATAGTCTTTCTTTTGCAAGAAACAATTTCAGAATATATGCAAAAAAGCTTGCAAATAAAATACTCAGAAATAACTACATAGCCCTACTTTTATGAATGGTCATATATCCCTACTAGCCACTAGTAAGAAGCTGATTTTATTAGCAGGGAAAAATTGTTGGAACACCTTCTGCTAGAATAAAATGAATGGCTTCTGTCTTAGTATCAACCAACTGATGCATTTTTTACACACAAATGCCCCAAAATTTCAAAGTGTAACTATACAGCATGAATGGGTTATATCATTGATGAGATATATAAGCTAGAATCATTCTAACGTGGAGTACATTTAACCTACAGAAATTTACTGATTTAAGATTGTTCTATACACATCAAGGAAAGTAAATTTTACTTAAATGTGAATTATTGAAAAATTAATTGTTTAGTTTACACAAATTCCTTCTCCCTAGACAAATAATAGATATTGTAAGCCATAAAATGAATTTATGAGGTATTAGACCAAGAAAGATGAAGCTAGTTATTTTCCAATAACTTATCACACCATATGCACTGAACTTATATTTCAAACTATAAGCACTGAGTTTAAAAAGGATATGAGTTGCTATGCAACAGTGTCATTGTTTATCATATTGTTTTTGCAATGAAAGCATTAGAAGGGGAAAACAGAACAAGCAAACATACAAGAATATATTTCACAGTCAACTTAAGAAAACAACTTTTGCTTACAGAATATAAATTAATAAATATTCTTGACAGCAGCTGGATCCATGATTCAATGGACTTTTTTTTCTATGCATTGCTGGTTTTGTTTTGACTTTGCTTTCTAAATGTGTCAATAAAATGATACAGCTAAGTAAGAAATTAGACTACAAAAAAAAAAAAGAGGTTTAATATTGAACAGAATTTCTGAAAAATGTTCAAACTAAAAGATAATTCTATATCTGAATTTGGACAGAGACCAACTGGTTTTGTCCAGGTTAGTTAATTTTCTGCCTAGTAGCTGGTGCAGTGCTGTGTTTTGGCTTTAGTCAGAACAATGTTAATAACATACTGATGTTTCAGTTGTTGCTCAGTAGCACTTACTCAAGGGCTTTTCAGTCTCTCATGCTTTTTTAGTGAGGAGTGACACAAGAAGCCTGGAGGAAGTAGAGACAGGACACCTGACCCACACTACTCGAAGGAGTATTCCATACCACAGCACATCATGCCCTGTATGTAAGCTGGGGGGAGTTGCCCTGAAGGGAGTCACTGCTGCTTGGGTCAGGCTGGGTATAGGTCAGTGGGTGGTGAGCAATTGCATTGCGCACACTGCTGTTTCTTGAATTTTATTTCCCCCTCTTTTTCTTTTTCATTACTATTATTATTATTGTTGTTGTTGTTGTTGCTGTTATATTTTACTTTATTTCAATTATTAAACTGTTTTAATATCAACCCACAGGTTTTATCCTTTTACAGTTCTACCCCCCATCCCGTCAGGTGCAGGAGGAGGGGAGTGAGTGAGAGGCTGAGCGGCACTTACTTGCTGGCCGGGGTTAAACCACAACTAAAACATATGTTTACTTCTTCTTATAAAACAAATTAAACAGGCACAACTTCTTTACTGGCTCCAAACTGCTCAGCTTACAAAAAGCCAAGTTAGTGGTTGTGTATCAAAGGACTGCATAGATCTCTCCAGCTGCGGAGGACTGATGAAGTTGTGGCTGCTTTCGTAAACATGGCTAGGCAACTGTTGAAATTTGTCCCTCTCAAATACTTTCTACTTGTGCCAAATCCCTTGCAATGGGTGGGGAGAAAGGAAGTGGATCCACACACTGCACAAAGGACTGTCCCATCCTCATGATGATTCTTAGCTGGAGACGTGCCAACAGAGCCAGCGTTTCTCAGTGGCTGAAAGCTAATCAGGAGCTGCCTAATATCTCTGCCCTACAACTGACTGAAATTTTCCTGTTTATGTTATTATTCTGTCTCTTAAAAAGACAAGTGGTTCTCTCACATCTTTCAGTTTCTTCACAGTAAATAAATGAGGTCAAGACATTTTGTGTTCTGGAAAAATTACACAGATGATAAGCCAGGAAGGTGAAATTGGCCATCCTCTAACATAGAATCATAGAATCATAGAATCATGGAATCATGGAATCATAGAATCATAGAATAGTTAGGGTTGGAAAGGACCTTAAGATCATCTAGTTCCAACCCCCCTGCCGTGGGCAGGGACACCTAACGCTAAATCATATCACCCAAGGCCTCATCCAACCTGGCCTTGAACACTGCCAGGGATGGCATACCTTACTGCAGTCACTGAGCCTGGTATTTTTTACGTCTTTTTGGATATGCTGCTGAAGTGAATAAGGCCTCAGTCCCCCCAAAAAAGCACTTCAGAATCAGTATATGATCCTAAGTGTTTATGTATGACCTTTCACTGAGAACTGAAATGGTATACGTGACTCAGCGAGGTCTCCTTTACCCATCTGTGTATTTAGTCTCTGTGTAAATAGTTCTAGCTAAATTCTGACTCGACTTTCCTCTCTGTGTTTCTTCCATGTAGTAATTGAACTTTGTGAAGCTGCACTTTTACAAATTCATAGTAAAATTTTCCCTAATACCTTTAATGGTGATTCTTTGAGCTATCTACATCACTCATCTGTGACAAATTATCATAGTAGGCAGGATCCTAAATCAGGATTTGTGACAGAGTAATATTAATACCAGACCATTCTGAAATAAGAACATATACATTTCCAGTTAAGTGACAAAAAATGACTTCTTATCAGACACTCTTGAGTAATAGTGTCATGAATATGAAGCATGACGTCTTATAGACAAAGTTGCTGGGTATTTCATATATTTTTATCCGAGAACATTCACCTCACATCTTCAAATGGGCTACCAGTGTAATAAGAAGTAGAAGGAGCAAGTACTATCTATGTACAAAAAAGTAGAAGCAAGAACACATTCTCTCAGTTAACAGCAAATAAAATGATTTCATAAACTCAGGTATATTGTGCCTTCAAAATGGGTATGAGGAGACTAAAATTTTAGCATGTATTCCATAGATGATTTTTCTTCGTTTTTTTTTAAAGATACACAGTAGTGCATTAAACATTATATTAATTTTTTAGCAAATGAGAAATTCAGTTTTAGGAAAACCCTCACATGTCAGGTAAATCAGACTTTACATTGAAGAATTATAGCAAATATACAACTGCAACATCATTCGGAAATGAAAGAGGAAATATGGAAAGGTATGGAAATATGGGATTCTTCAGTATCGCTAACCAGTGAAGTTTTTTTCACATTGTTAATTAATTTGGCAAAATAAACATTCAATAGATTATATATTGAGTGCATTGCTTCTGTGTTATCAGGAGAGCTAGATGCAAGGGAAAATATTGCTAACCCATGTTTTGATGCAGACAGTGTTATATTCTTTTCCTGAGGCTTCAAATATAGAGTCTGCTTTCAGATGCAATTTGATGGCAAGAGTCTTTGTTGCAAAAGATTTTGAGAAAACAGAAGAGAATTTATGCAGATATTTATGTTCACATTTTTTTAAGGTACAGGAAACTCTGGAGGAAGATGGTTGATGTGTCTGCTAGAAATTATAGGTGGATGAGCATACAGAAGTATACAGAAACTTGTCATAAGCCTGCACAATTAAATATATGTGCACACAGAGCAGATGTTCAGAATTTTAAGGAGTGGAGACAAAAATGTCTTTCTTTTTCCGCTATCTTGCCTTTATAGCAGGTTGGGAGATGAAAGCAAAGGAGCTCAAAATAAAGAAGTCTTGATGATGAATGAAATATTTTGTAGAGGATGTTAGCAGGTAAATGAAAGAAGATGAATCTAAAAGTTCAGAAGAGCATTCAAATTTCTTTATGTGAAAAGATTCACTGACTGTTCTCTGCTGTACGTAGCACCAGCCCCAAAAGTTAAATCAACCCTGTATGATAAATGCACAATTACTGTTTTTCAGAGCATTCAACCCACATCACCTTTTTCTTTTTTTAAACCATTACAAATTTACTATGTATAGGTGAAAATATAAACTCTCTGGTTAAAGTAAAAGCAGGTGGTCCACTTGGCATACTACATATGGATGATATTTTTTCCCATGGATTTTTTTAAGCCATCTCCAAGATAAACTTTAGTAACAAGCAGTTACCTATAAAGAAGTGTCTGTGAGCTTATGACTCCTTGCCTTACTCCCAAGCCCTAAGTGAAAAATGCTGACATTTTATTCCTTCTCTTCATGAATATCACTTCTTAGAAAATATGTTACTGTTAAATTCTCTACACCAAGTTTAGTCAGTATATGGAATAATATGAACTATACTTTCTGTTCACATATTTTTTGCCTCTTTAACCATCAATGTTTTTGCTGCCCACAACACTTTATACCTCATTACCAGGATAAACATAACATAAAGCAAACAAACTTTTCTATTTTTTTGGTGGTTTTTTTTTGTTTTGTTTTTTTTTTTCAGCATTTAACATTTACATACATGGAATATTAGCATAAGGGATACAAAGTCATTATATACTAATGCTTTGCAAAGTGGAAAGACAATATCCTCAGCATCACTCTGCACTGCATTTCAAATGGCACATTTCAGAGGATTTATGCTAATTTCCATCATTTACAGAACATAATGATAGAAATCAGTTCGAATTCAACATGACAGCCTCTAAGTGTTCAGAACTATGGAAAACACGATAATGGTCTCATTAACTCTAAGTTGAGAATTGAATTTCCATTTTGGGGCAAAACTGTTATTGCTCTACTCATGATCCACAATGCTTTCTGAATGTCATAGGTTATAACATCAACTGGTCAGCTGGGTTTCTTTCCCTTAGTGACTTCACTGAGCCCACCCAAAGCAGTAAAGATCAATTGTATTGATCTTACCTGAAGTGACCTTATTGTCTCCTTTCTGGCTGGTATTAGCTTGACAAAGAACAGCAATATCCAACTTCACCTCACAGGCTTAGGAGCCTTAAGTATATACAGAGCTCATAGTTTAAGCCTTTGATATATTGAAAGGAGATGGCAATAGCACAGCAAATATTTGCCTTTCAATTTGACATTACAGTGAGAAGGGTAATAAACACTGTGTTCATAAGAATAGGTATAGCTAAAGCAAGCAAAAAGCCATCATTTCTGAAGTACATGAATGCTGGGAGGTATTAGGAGAAAAAGGTCAACTGACTGTCCAAAGCCTATCAAAAAGGGTAGTTACATCAGACAGTACAGCTAAGACATGTCCTGGATCAACAATAGAAATATTTTTCTCTTTTTCCTTTATCCTCCTCAAAAATTGTTATTAGTAGTTTTAAGTAGAAAACGGAAAAGGATAATGATGAGTTGAATACACCCATGTTTGCTCCAGATTATACTTAAGCATATTTGTCTCATCCCATCATACTGATAGGGTGCTAAACAGTTGATTCATAACTGCAGATATATCTCAATTATGTAAATCCCTAAATTTTTATTTGCTAAGGTAACTTCATAATGACTCTACACTTCATACTCAGTAACTACAAAACTATTTTTCAGAGCTCTGTCTTTTGAGCTGTCAATATCCTAGGACTACAGGAATTTCTGTTGTGGCTGTTACAAAACTTTAAAGCATAACTTAACCTACATTAATCACTAGTATACAATGGTTAATCAGTATAAATATAAATACTTTTGTACATGCCTACATCAGGAGCACAGCAACTACAGAACAGAATTATATCGGTGGTTTATCTGCTATATGGTATGATAGTGATCAGCAGTGGTGTAATCGTATAGCTAGATCAATACAAACCAACCAACCAACCAACTAGAAAATCTGCTAAGTTCTTAATCAAGCAAATTCTTAACTGTTATCTTTATGTGAAATAAGAAAATGGGGAAAACAGTTAGGGTACCCAAAGAGGCTAAAAGTAATAAAATTTAGTAAACATCAAGCACTACTGCAGGGTAGAAATTGAAGGTATTGCAGTGTAGCAAAACTGAACCTCCAGCAATTCTATAGCAGATCATATTTCCGAAGCAGAAGTCAATAACCCACCAAAGGTGCAGTGCCGCAAGAGCTTACAGACTTTGCGATGCTACACAGAAAACGTATAAATTCTAGACAGAAAACCTACAGATGTTAAAAAAAATGTATGCACAAGTAACTGTTTAGGTACTAACACTATCATACTGTACTGTTTTACCCAAATCGAATTACATTTGGTCACAAGCAATATAAACCGAAGTATGAATAATGACATAAATTAGAGATGGTTGCTTATATTATTACTAGCTAAAAAAAAATCCAGGGAGGTATAAAAAAAAATATAGTGCATTATCCCACACTTTTAAAACAGGTTTTCTTTTTTTCAACTCCTTTTCTTTAAATCGCTTTTACACAAAGAGAAACCCATACTGGATTTTTATTTACCATACTTTTGGTATCCGCAGTGATCTGAGGTAAAGTCTTCTACAGCTTAACTCCATGTTCTATAAGAAAATGCTATTCCTTATTTTGTTTAGAATCTACCATTAGCTACATTCAGATGACATCTATTTCTTATGTTGGAACACAGTTTATTTTTACTGTTACTGATTTTCTCAGTAAATACATCAACCTTATTGAGGTGTTCACTGTCTAAATAGTACCAGGAATGTGTTGAAAATTAAAGCAGGCTGCCAATACCTGTTTCAGCCTTCTGTGCCTAGCTGAAGTGGAGATCTGTCTACCTACGGCAATAGAGAGAAATTTAAAATTGTTTGTGATTCATTATCTGTACAAACATATTCCAGGATCATATTTTTAACACTTAGGACAAAGAAAAAGAAATGTTAAGACCATTTTAACAATGGTGTAAACAAGGCAGATAATATTTCTGTGTTAATAAGGCAAAAAAAAAAAAAGCAATAAATTATGCAAAAATGATAAAATATTAGAAAGTCAGGAATAACAAATTCTATAAGTACCTATTTATTTTATACTTGGGGACCTTGCAGTTAATATTTTTCAAGTCAATCTGCTATGACTTCTTTGTTAATGTTTAGTTAATTCCTTCTCATTGATTGCTTATTTACCATGATTTATTGGCTGGCTTTATTTTGCATACTAATTGTTATTTTAGACTATTACTGATCTAGGAAAAAATGCTATTCTTAATTGTTTCACCTAGTCCACTATGAATTTTGTGCCAACTTTGTTTTAAAAGTTCAAATGTATTAATTTGAAGGACAGGAAGTGCTACAAAATAGCACTTAAAAAATACTTTTCAGGGGGAGGGATGCAAACTAAGAATTCAATTTCAAAAGATAACTGCTATTCAAAGCCTTATTAGTGCATTTAAGAGTTGCAAGATTTGTAGGCACCATACATGGTATCTGGAATATTTATACTTTTTAAAATCTTCAACAGAATCTAAACACTGAGATAAATGCAAATGTAAACTTTGTAGGAAAACATAATTCGCAAAGTAACCATTGCAGTATTGGAACTGACATTACAAAATCAGTATTTTCAACTGTGTAATGGCTTATAGAAACTAAAAAATTCTCACTCTTCTTTGCCTCATGTGAATTGTATGGTGGGCAAATAATCTATCAATCAGAAAATGAAGGCTAAATGAGTAGTAAATAAGAAACATCTGGCATATTTAAAATTTTCATCTTACCCCAATTTAGATATGTAAGAGGATTAAACCATATTCTCAATAATACAGTGAAACACAAAAAGCATTTCATTACTTTCATAAACCCTGTTTTTTTTTTCTCATGAACAGGTAATAATTTCATTAAGAAAGCCACATTGATAATCAAAGACTTATGTGAACTATCAGGAATTACAGATGTGGAAAGACAGACTTCTGTTGTTTTGGTCATCTACCTTTGAATACAGGTTGCCACCAGTTTAACCATTTTGCGATAAATTAATTTCTACATGGATTTTCAATTTAAACTGAAAACCTGTGTTCAAATGCATTCAAATGACAAAATACCATCTGCAGCCTTATAGATGCCTTCACTTCACACCCAAACAGACGGAAAAACAAAACACAGGACCAATAATTGCAAACAATTCTCTCTTTAGAAAGACTAGCATTGCTCTTGTGCAGTTTAGAAGGTATGAAGTACAAAGAGCTTACAGGGCAAATAGTAGTCTGTGGGAGGAAGAAAATTGCAGTCTTCTCTTATTCTTCCCCCTTGCAGCACAGCTAAGTGTAAGCAAAGAGCAAGCATGTTAAAAGTAGAAAACTTATTATGGTGGTAAAGAATTTTGGCATACTCGATAAGATTGGAAGCAGAAACAGCCATGACTGACAGTCACAAAACTCAAAAAATACAAACTTTCCAAATTCTAATGAAGCGCCTTTGTGAAATATTTTGTAAATTAATGTATCAAATATGAATTAAATTGATATCCTTTTCTATCCTTTTGGATTAAGCCAGACATCACTGTCTATAGAATCAAGATCCTGTTCCTCGCATTCTCAAAATAATGTCTTAAAACTTTCCTTGATCTGTGTCTAATGGAAGCAAGTTGATTTATTATGACCTGGCTTAGTAGCCACTAGAGAGTTCATGAGTAAAAAAAAAATCCATCACTGCCTAGGACAGTAAAAAACAAACAAGCAAACAAAACACAACAGCAACAAAACCTCTACTTTGTTCATAAAGCATTGTTAAATCTTTCAATTTTATCTGAAGTTTGGTATTAGTGTTGAAGTCTTCTAGTGTCGCCGAATAATGTGAACAACCATACTGCTCTATTAAAAAAAAGATAAAATTAGCTCTTTGTGCATGACCTGTCCCTCTGCTCAGGTTCATGTCTGAGTTCCTCATTTAATGGCTTGTATTAATGTTATAGTTGTGGCTGCAAAAAGCCAGTATCATCTGTAGCAGCAACGATTTGGGGTTTTCTGCCTTCCTCTGAAGCATCTGATCTAGTGAATGGAATGCAACATGTGTGGGACTGTGAAATGGGACTTTGGAAGAGTTCTTCTGAGATGATGAAGAACTGAAAAGGAAGGACAAAGGGGAGCTGGATTATGATGGCTGATGTGAAGACAGTGCTATAAAAACTGCTGCAGCTTAAAAAGATTCCCTTTGCAGCTCTAAAACAAAAAATCTAAAAAATCCTCTGCCTTGCAGAAATAAAGTAATAAAACTCTGCTGAAAACAAACCTAAATAAATGCTACATTTTGAGTGAGAAAAGCCACACCATCTGTTACTATGTACAAACAACAACATTGTTAGATTATAAATAATGTATTGGCACAGAAAATATGGCTACCTTCAGATTATTAGGTTAAGAGGCCTACAGAATGTTTCTATAGATAGGAAAAAAGAATCACTTTTATCACTTAAAATACAATCAGAAAACAACCTCATTGAGATGAAAAAGAGTACAAGACAAGTCCATGTCATAGAAATTCATGAGCAGAGAGGAAATTAAATAGCTATGATATACGGACAACATGTACAGATAGCAAAACTATATAGCTGGTGACTTCAGTCTTCACTGCATCAGTCAGTGCCCCTTGAGATACCTACAGTGAGTCAGACGTAAATGATGAATGTGGTAAATAATTGTTCCTGGAACCACTCTGTCACAGATTCTTCTAAGAACAGTTCATCTTTGGACATGGTTTTATAAGAAAGAGCAAGGAGATTAATCCTATTTGATGCAGCAGGCTTAAAGGATTTAAACATGATCAAACACAAATAAATCTGGTAATCTAAAAATCAGAAAAAAATAATGTATCAACTAAAAGAATATTTAATTTAATAGATGCTAAAAGAAATGTCAGTTTACTTTCTGTCAACAGAAGAAAAAAAAAAACACCCCCAGACTTTAAAAATATAGTAGGGGAGTAACAATGCCATGTTTCTAGAAAAAAGGCTTCCTGAGATTTAGTGTGTGTAGTGACAGAAAATAACAGTACTGGTTTGTGTGTGTATGCAAAAGAAAGCTCATTACTGAGTTATTCTAAGCCACATCAAATCTAGCACAGCTAAGAACTCAGACATTTAGGTAACACAGAGAAGTTTGTCATACGTTTTCTGCCCCTTGTGCTTGTTTTATATACTTAGGTGATATGACATATTCATTTTTGTCTAACAGTGTACAATGTGCCATTCAAACAGAACTAATCCTTCTGATGAAATATGCCTATAGTCACATACAGTATTTTTCTTACATTGCACCGCTGCACAACTGCAGATGACTGCACATTCTGTAAGGGTAAGGCTACACATTGTGGTTCTGAGCTCAGTCTAATTGAGAAAAAAGTAGTCCAGCTTCAAAGCTCCCAGATCTGCCATTTTTGACAAAGCACAGCTTTTAACACAAAACTTGCCCTATTGTAAGACACAGAGGATATAGACTGACATTTTGATGGGGTCATGGGGAACTACCAAAGAAAGTACTTTAAGGTATTCAGTTATTCGTGAAACCGTGAACATCCACCTGGTGCTTAGCATGTCTTTTATGAAAACATTTTGTACCACATAGTTCCAATTGTGACTGTCCCTGCTGCCGCCTGCTACACTTTGAGAGCACAAAATATTTGCACCAGTTGAAATAGAAGGGAGTTTTCTTTTACACTATGTTGTTGAGACTGCTGCTGTTTCTTTCAGCTGATACTTTGAAATCCAGTTGTATCATCATTTGCAAGACTTATGGGGAATGAGTAACATCACTCAAGAATTTACAAGACTTACTTTTTTTTTTAAGCTGGAATGAAATGCAATCCAATGATATCTTTGTTATATATATGTAGCCCACTTGCATTCAAGGTTTTCAGAAAAAAGTTTATACTGGACAATTTCCATGTTATTGATTTATTGTGCTCAGTAGTGTGTATAATTTCTGTTTCTTCTGAAAATTTCAACTTTTATCTTATACCTTTAGTGGTTTTATTAAATTTTCAATGAATTTTCTATATAGATGTAGATACTGCATGTCAACTTTAACAGGTCCATTTTGTAAAACTTTCTTACAGAATAAGAAACCTTCTTGCATATAATACCATAAAAATAAATATTTCTCATTTATATATTCTTTCAATACCTTGTTTCAAAACAAACAAACAAAAAAAAAACCCTACCTCAGTGAATTTCTAAATAATGATGCTTTTCTATCAAGATCAGAAGAAAGCAGGGACATCATAGGCTGTGCTTTACCATCATTCTTAAACAAAATTCATTTATGGCATTACACATAGAATTATAGAATCATAGAATCGTTTAGGTTGAAAAAACACTTAAGATCAAGTCCAACTCTTAACCTACCGTTGCCAAATCCACCAATAAACCATGTCCCTAAGCTTCCCATCTATGCAACTTTTAAGTACCTCCAGGGATGGCAGTTCAACCACTTCCCTGGGCAGCCTGTTCCAACTCTTGACAACCCTTTCAGTGAAGAAATTTTTTGTAATATCCAGTGTAAACCTCCCCTGGTGCAACTTGAGGTCATTTTCTCTTGTCCTGCTTGTTACTTGGGAAAAGAGACCGACCCCCCCTGTCGTGGTTTAAACCCAGTCAGGTGGCTTGTTCACTCACTCCCAGTGAGTGGTGCCGAGCTGACAACAATCGAGGTCCATGTCCGTCTCCCCCCCCCGCCTCCCCGCACCGGGGCTCTCCCCTTCCCCGCTCCCGGAGGAACGGGGAGGAGGATCGAGAGAGTGCAACTCCTACGGGTTGAGACAAAAACAGTCCAGCAACAAATCACCACCGCTACTATCAGCTACAACAATGATAAGGGAAAATAACAAGGGAAGAGAATACGATACCACCGGCCAAGAAAAACGAGTTCCACCCGGAAGCCCCTGTCCTTCCGGGTAACTCCCAGTTACCCCTCACCCCGGGCATGACGTGCTGTGGTATGGAATACCTCCCCGGCTAGCCCGGGTCAGGCGCCCCGTCTCTGCTTCCTCACAGCCTCCCCTCCTCCCTGGCAGAGCATGAGCCTCACAGAGTCCTTGGTCAGGGTAAACATCACTTAGCAACAACCGAGAACATCGGCTTCACCAACACTGTTCTCAAACTGGAAGTCAAAACACAGCACTGTACCAGTTAACACAAAGGAAAAACATGACTGCTACTGCGGAACCCAGGACATTATCCACCCCTTATTCCATACCATTCACGTCGTGCTCAGATCCCACATTTTCAATACACCATCGCTCTCCCACATATATACATCCATATACATACAGACCAAGAGGAAAAATCATTTTCTTAGTGCATGGACCAATCCCTATAATGCTGCCGAGTCCATTCGGTCCATGATGTTCAAAGTTCATTCTCTGTTGGGATGATGGCTGGAGGGAAGTCAGGGCCAGTCGCTGGTGAGCTGGAGACATCTAGTTGATGGGCTATAAAAGCATTACACAGCAGGCAACAGCATACAATTGAGTTCACTGGCTGTTTTCCCCTAAAATCAAATCCCCTTGAGGTATACATCGGACTTCCCCATCTTCCCGCATTACCCACCAAGTATATCCAGGTCCCTGAGCAAAAGCAATCCCACGAGTGGGTTTGCCTTTACCTGAAGCAGGAATTACCCAGACTGTCTTCCCCAGCAAATTCTTCATATGCACCACGGGAACTTTGTCCCCCTCTACAATATGTAACAGTTCTGACTGGGCTGGGCCAGCCCTGTTGGCAGATCCTCTGGTGTTGACCAACCAGGTGGCCTTTGGTAAGTGTGTATCCCAATGCTTGAAAGTTCCCCCACCCATTGGTCTCAGTGTAGTTTTTAACAGCCCATTGTACCGTTCGATTTTCCCAGAGGCTGGTGCATGGTAGGGGATGTGATATACCCACTCAATGCCATGCTCTTTGGCCCAAATATCTATAAGGTTATTCCGGAAATGAGTCCCATTGTCTGACTCAATTCTCTCTGGGGTGCCGTGTCGCCACAAAATCTGTTTCTCAAGGCCCAGGATGGTGTTCCGGGCAGTGGCATGGGGCACGGCGTATGTTTCCAGCCACCCGGTGGTTGCTTCCACCATGGTAAGCACATGGCGCTTGCCTTGGCGGGTTGGTGGCAGTGTGATATAGTCAATCTGCCAGGCCTCCCCATATTTATACTTCAACCATCGTCCTCCATACCAAAGAGGCTTTAACCGCTTGGCTTGTTTAATTGCAGCACACGTTTCACACTCATGAATAACCTGGGCAATAGTGTCCATTGTTAAGTCCACCCCTCAGTCACGGGCCCATCTATATGTTGCATCTCTGCCCTGATGGCCTGAAGTGTCATGGGCCCACCGGGCCAAAAATAATTCACCTTTACGTTGCCAATCTAAGTCCATCTGAGCCACTTCAATCTTAGCCGCTTTATCCACTTGTTGGTTGTTCTGGTGTTCCTCAGTGGCCCGACTCTTGGGTACATGGGCATCTACATGACGTACCTTCACCACCAGGTTCTGCACCCTGGCAGCAATATCTTTCCACAGTGCAGCAGCCCAGATGGGTTTACCTCTGCGTTGCCAGTTGCTCTGCTTCCACTGCTTCAACCACCCCCACAGGGCATTTGCCACCATCCATGAGTCAGTATAGAGATAAAGTACTGGCCACTTTTCTCGTTCAGCAATGTCCAGGGCCAGCTGGATGGCTTTCACCTCGGCAAACTGACTCGATTCACCCTCTCCGTCAGCAGTTTCTGCAACTTGTCGTCCAGGACTCCATACAGCTGCCTTCCATCTCCGATGCTTTCCCACAATACGGCAAGAGCCATCAGTAAACAAGGCATACTGCTTTTCACTTTCTGACAGTTTATTATATGGTGGGGCCTCTTCAGCGCGCATCACCTCCTCCTCTGGTGACATTCCGAAATCTTTGCCCTCTGGCCAGTCCATGATGACTTCTAGAATGCCTGGACGACTGGGATTTCCTATTCGAGTTCGTTGTGTAATTAGTGCAGCCCATTTACTCCATGTAGCATCGGTTGCATGATGTGTAGAGGAGACCCTGCCTTTGAACATCCAGCCCAGCACGGGCAGCCGGGGTGCCAGAAGGAGCTGTGCTTCAGTGCCAATCACTTCCGAAGCAGCTCGAACCCCTTCATAGGCTGCCAGTATCTCTTTCTCAGTTGGGGTATAGCTGGCCTCAGATCCTTTATATCCCCGACTCCAAAAGCCGAGGGGTCGACCTCGAGTCTCCCCTGGAGCTTTCTGCCAGAGGCTCCAGGTAGGACCGTTCTCCCCAGCTGCAGTGTACAGCACATTTTTTACATCTGGTCCGGTCCGGACTGGTCCAAGGGCTACTGCATGAACTATCTCGCGTTTAATTTGCTCAAAGGCTTGTTGCTGCTCAGGGCCCCATTTAAAATCATTCTTCTTCCGGGTCACATGATAGAGAGGGCTTACAATCGAACTGTAATTTGGGATGTGCATTCTCCAGAACCCCACTGCACCCAAGAAAGCTTGCGTTTCTTTCTTATTAGTTGGTGGAGACATTGCTGTTATCTTGTTGATCACATCTGTGGGGATCTGTCTACGTCCATCTTGCCATTTTATTCCCAAAAATTGAATCTCCTGTGCAGGTCCCTTGACCTTACTCCGTTTTATGGCAAAACCGGCTTTCAGCAGGATTTGGATTATTTTTCTCCCTTTCTCAAAGACTTCTTCCGCTGTATCGCCCCACACAATAATGTCATCAATGTATTGCAGGTGTTCTGGAGCTTGCCCCTGTTCCAGCGCATTCTGGATCAGTCCATGGCAAATGGTAGGGCTGTGTTTCCACCCCTGGGGCAGTCGGTTCCAAGTGAACTGGACACCCCTCCAAGTAAAAGCAAACTGTGGCCTGCACTCTGCTGCCAAAGGAATTGAGAAAAATGCATTGGCAATATCAATCGTGGCATACCACTTGGCTGCCTTTGACTCTAGTTCATACTGAAGTTCTAGCATGTCCGGTACGGCAGCACTCAATGGTGGTGTGACTTCATTCAGGCCACGATAGTCTACTGTTAGTCTCCATTCTCCATTAGACTTTCGCACTGGCCATATGGGGCTATTGAAGGGTGAGCGGGTCCTGCTGATCACCCCCTGACTCTCCAGTCTACGGATCAGCTGATGGATGGGAATCAGGGAGTCTCGGTTGGTGCGATATTGCCGCTGGTGCACTGTTGTGGTCGCAATTGGCACTTGTTCTTCTTCAACTTTCAGCAACCCCACAGCAGAGGGATCTTCTGAGAGACCAGGCAAGGTGGACAGCTGCTCAATTTCCTCAGTCTCCAAAGCAGCAATACCAAAAGCCCACCGGTACCCTTTTGGGTCTTTGAAGTACCCTCTCTTGAGGTAGTCTATGCCAAGAATGCATGGAGCCTCTGGACCAGTCACAATAGGGTGCTTTTGCCATTCCCTCCCAGTCAGGCTGATTTCAGCCTCCAGCACAGTCAACTCTTGGGATCCTCCTGTTACTCCAGAAATATAGATGGGTTCCACCCCTTGACACCTTGATGGCATCAGGGTACACTGTGCACCGGTATCTACTAGAGCCTTATACTTCTGTGGGACTGATGTGCCAGGCCATCTGATCCACACAGTCCAGTAAATCCGATTGTCCCCTACCTCCACCTGGCTGGAGGCAGGGCCCCTCTAACAGTCGTCACAGCATTGGACACTTAAGTCGTGTTGAAAGGGATTATTCTTCGTTATCACAGGAGCTGGAGTAAAATCAGCTCTTCCACTCCATCTGGGAAACTGCTCACCAGAGACTGAAGCCGTAGCTCTCATGGGACGATCAGTCTTGGCCCTTGCTCCCCTCTTCAGTTCACTCACCCGTTCCTCCAAAGCTGAAGTAGGTTTTCCATCCCACTTTGTCATATCTTCTCCGTGATCCAGCAGGTAAAACCATAGGGTACCCCGTGGCGTATACCTCCTGTATCTCCTCTCTTGAACAATAGGACGCCTTTTGTTAATAGCTGAGACGCGTGTTGGTACACGTGAGGAGCCGGATAAATCAGATAGATTGTCCTTCAATTGTTCGATGTCCTGGGACAGTTTTTTCACAGCTGAGATGATGGAAGGGGTGAGATTGTCTTCGAACTCTCGGAGTTTATGAACCATTTCATCCACTGTTAGTGGTACTATGTCATTCCAGGTTACTGTTGCCAATGAATGGGCATATGATGACGGTGCATTCCGTGTAAGTTTTCGCCACATGGGTCGTGTACATTCAACTTCATCTGGATCTATAGGTGTATCCCCGTTATTCGGCTTGATGTGATAGATCATCTCTACGATGGCCGATTCCCTCAGAGACTGGATGCCTTTGTCTATAGTATTCCACTTGGCCGAACGACTCGTAACATCGTCCTTGTACGGAAACCTTTCTTTCACAGCTGCCAAGAGCCTCCTCCAAAGGCTGAGGGACTTTTTCTCTCTTGCAATTGCTTTGTCAATTCCCCCTTCTCTAGCAAGTGATCCCAGCTGCTTGGCTTCTGTACCTTCTAGTTCGTGACCATCAGCCCCATTGTCCCAGCATCGGAGTAACCAGGTGATGATGTGCTCCCCTGGTTGACGGGTAAAATCTTTTCGCATATTCCGCAGCTCGGTTGAGGTCCGAGGTCGAGAAGTTACCTCTTCTTCTTCTTCTTCGTCATGTGATGATGACTCCTGATCAGATTCTGGACCGGGTGGTGAATTCATTGGTTCTTCATCTCGCTTCACCCTTTTTGCCTCCTTTTTGCTTGTTCTCTTGCGTACAGGGGCAACTGATATTGGTACGAATTGGTCCTCTGGTTTGGCTGCAGTGATTATCACTGTGGTTTGAGTAGCAACTGTACTTGTTACTGGGGGTGGTGTAGCTACTGTGCTTGGAGCTGGGGTAACCGCGCTGTCTGTTGCAGTTGAAGTTTGAGCAGCTGCTGTACTTGCCACTGGGACAGCTGTGCTGTTCATTGCAGCCAAAGTTTGAGTAGCGACTGTTGCTTTGCCCTCAGATCCGCCGACATTCTTTTCCTTTTGAAGGTGCTGGATAGTGTTGAACAAGGCCCTGTAAGCATAGGCCAAGCCCCAGCACGTTGCCGTGATTTGTCCATCTCTGGTATGGCCAGAATGACCACACACCTCATTTAAGTGTTTTACTAATTCTTCTGGATTTTGCAGTTGTTCGGTAGTGAAATTCCAAAGTACTCGAGGGGCCCACTGACCTAGATACTTGCCCATACTATCCCACACACCCTGCCACTCATGGCTGTCCAGCCCCAGGGAAAATCTCTCGGTCCTCCTACATCGTCGTTTGACCCCAGACAAGACCCAAACCTGAATCTGCTTAACTCTTGAAATCAGTAGTGGGTAAAACACACTCTGTATGCGTGTTAGCATGGTGATTCCCATCACCATCAGCAAACAAGTCTCAACAGCATTAAAAGGCCATTCAAAAAATTCAAAACTCTCAAATGTAAATGGTCTGGGGGGACAACTAGGAGGGTAAAAGGATGTCTCCTTCCCAGGTTGAGCACCTGAGAAGGAGAAAAAAGATGTGTAATTGCTAAGCACCTCCATCATATACCTCCCAAAGTATAAAGGTGGTGACCACACTGGGAACATAAGCCAGATCAGTTTCATGATCAATGATTCTATTGTATTACAAGTCATTACCATAAGGTACAATGGGATAAAAACCTTAGCCCAAGCCCCACACTTGAAAAACACTAATACAGCAAGTACCGGATGGACATAAGATATCATATACTGAAACTGTGAGATCAAGAGGAACAACCTTGAGAGCCAATAAATCAGCATTGTGACGAGTGACTATCAATCCAGTCAGATCTGTTCTTATCTCAACCCTTCGTGCCCCACGTTGGGCGCCAAAAAGAACTGTCGTGGTTTAAACCCAGTCAGGTGGCTTGTTCACTCACTCCCAGTGAGTGGTGCCGAGCTGACAACAATCGAGGTCCGTGTCCGCCTCCCCCCCCCTGCCTCCCCGCACCGGGGCTCTCCCCTTCCCCGCTCCCGGAGGAACGGGGAGGAGGATCGAGAGAGTGCAACTCCTACGGGTTGAGACAAAAACAGTCCAGCAACAAATCACCACCGCTACTATCAGCTACAACAATGATAAGGGAAAATAACAAGGGAAGAGAATACGATACCACCGGCCAAGAAAAACGAGCTCCACCCGGAAACCCCTGTCCTTCCGGGTAACTCCCAGTTACCCCTCACCCCGGGCATGACGTGCTGTGGTATGGAATACCTCCCCGGCTAGCCCGGGTCAGGCGCCCCGTCTCTGCTTCCTCACAGCCTCCCCTCCTCCCTGGCAGAGCATGAGCCTCACAGAGTCCTTGGTCAGGGTAAACATCACTTAGCAACAACCGAGAACATCGGCTTCACCAACACTGTTCTCAAACTGGAAGTCAAAACACAGCACTGTACCAGTTAACACAAAGGAAAAACATGACTGCTACTGCGGAACCCAGGACACCCCCTCACTGCAATCTCCTTTCGTGTAGTTGCATAGAGCCATAAGGTTTACGCTCTGCCTCCTTTCCTCCATCCCCGGTTCCCTCAGCTGCTTCTCATAAGACTTGTTCTCAAGACCCTTCACCAGGCTCACTGCCCTGCACATACAAATGTATTTCATTAACAAAAATTGAAAGAAGTTGTTAAGAAGAGTTTATACCACGGGATGCTAGCTGGCTTTGTAGGAAGTCCCAGTGTGGCATGCACACTATCATAGCGGATTTGGAATTCTTACACAGACGAGATATTCATAAACCATACATGAACATGCCTATTTGAATATACTCTAATATGTGAACATTTTCAAAACTGAATCTTTTCCTCTGCTTATAAATGATTTGCTGTTAGACCTTCTTTATCTTTGCAATTTTGAGTGAATTTTTAAACCAAGCTTTAAACCCTGGTTCACTTTTCAGCTGTAGAACATTAGCTATTTGCTATTTTAAATTGCTTTTAACTATTTGCTGTTTCACTAGTCATAGTGATTTAATAACAATTTGTGTTTTAAAAGAATGATTATGCTTCATAATTTTTAATATCTTGTGTAGATAATAAAATACTTTCTAAAAATATTATAAAACCAGTAAAAATGTCAAGAATTTAAAAATAATATCTTCATTTTTTTCACTCACAAATACTCTTGTAAATAAAAGGTGACTTTGGCTAAACATTTATAATCTCAGATAGTAAACATTTTACAGATATCAGTAAAACATATTGACTTCTTTTTATTTTTCACTGAGTTATTTATGAATGTATTTTACTCTTTTTTACTTCTTAATATCTAGCCTGCTTTTTCTGTTTTACAACATGGTTACGACAAAGCACATTTTCCGGTATTTTTTGGTTGATTGTCCTGGGTTCAGCAGTAGCAGTCATGTTTCTCCTTCTTGGTAGCTGGTGTAGTGCAGTGTTTTGACTTTCAGCTCGGGAACAGAGCTGATAACAAGAATGTTTTGGTTTGGCCAAGGACTTTGTGAGGCTCATGCTCTTCCAGGGAGGAGGGGAAGCCGGGAGGAAGCAGAGACAGGACACTTGACCCAAACTGACCAAAGAGGTATTCCATACCACAGCACGTCATGCCCAGGATGTAACTGGGAGTTAGCCGGAAGGGCTGGGAGACTGCAGGGTTGGAGGAGGTATCGGTCAGAGCTTGGTCGGGCTGGGGGGGCGAGTTATCGGTCGGCTGGTGGTGAGGTGTTGTATTCTCTTCCCTTGTTATTTCCTTTATCATTATTATCATTGGTGGTAGCAGTAGTGATTTGTGTTATACCTTAGTTACTAAACTGTTCTTATCTCAACCCATGGGAGTTGCATTCTTTTCGATTCTCCTCTCCGTCCCTCCGGGAGTAGGGAGAGGGAAAGAAGGGGGGGAGTGAGTGAACGAGTTACCTGACTGGGTTTAAACCACGACATTGATACAGCAAATCTATTGCTAAGGCTGTTACTGTTTTTTCTCATACACCTGAACCTTGCCTTGGGAAAAGAAAAAACAAAACAGCCCTGTAACACTTTATTTTTTTATTTATTTATTTTCCCCTGTTATCCTTATTCGTATTACAGAAAAAAGGAAGAAATTGTGTTAAACAATTCGATATCGCTATCCATGAATAAACATAGTATGAAAAAAGATTAAAAGGAATAGGATTTGGTGAAGTGGGTCTTTCTCTAAGTTTCATAAAAAATGAATGCTCCACAGAATGCTAACACTATGTAACTCATAGAGTAATGGAATCAGAGGCATCTGAGCAACACTAATAATGTAATCCTAATGTTTCACAAAAAAATTATTTGTCCTGTTCAGGGAAACTATATTTATTTCAATATAAATAAATGCACAGGGTCAGCAGATGTAAGAACAATGGCTTACAGAACAGGAAGAATACAGGGTGCTTTTTAGAACTAAAGTTAACAGCAGATAATGGGAAAGTGCTGGCATTCATTGTGGTTCAAGTATTTGGCAGCTTATAGTGAAATAAGATTTCAGGAGAAACTGCTGAAACATCATTCTCTTTTGTCTACAACCAGGTGAGTTTACTTCTTGATAAAAATATAAAATTAACAAAAAATAAAGTTTTTGTTTTGGTAAGAAAAGAAAGCTTGGAAGCATTTAAAACAACAATTTTTTACAATTCAAGATTACCTCTAAAATTAAACTACTTAGCACCTTTGGTATTATTCTCCAAGTAGCATGGCATAAGTCAAATATCTCCATTACCTGATTAGATTCACCATTTTGAATGGCCAGTTGTACCCTCAATAGCCTGCTTGGTTAAAACCAGACTGCTTGACAGTACCATTTCAGTTTAGAAAATTAAATTCATGGGTCTGTTTCAGGAGTTCTGTATCTATTGCTAGTATGAAAGCAGAAGAAATAATCAGACCCTATGCTGACGACAAACAAGAACTTCTAGAACTGTAAGTTCAGAAGGAAAAAAAAATGTTGCATTCACAGCTCCCACACTGTCTTTTTTTCAACATCAAATATTTTCAAACCGTATATTTCTATATCATTCATATCATCCCTAAAGCACCAGTGGAAAAGGTGATGTATAGGAGATAGAAACAGTAAAAAATCATGCAGGATTCAGCATTTTTACTTCATGTTGAATCAGTAAAACCATTCAAGAGCCAAACTGAAAATCATTCAGCACTAAAGTACAGATAGTTATTTGCAACTTCTTTTTTTTTTAATGAATGAATTAAAATGTCTCTAGCATCAATTAAAGGGCATGAAAACTTTTAGTCTGGGCTGAACTTTTTCCATTACAATTTAACTCAATTGCATACTTTGTGTCCTGATTTCAGCTGGTATAGAGTTAGTTTTCTACCTAGAAGGTGGTTCAGTGCTGTGTTTTGTATTTAGTGTAGAATAATACTGAAAACACACCAGTGTTTTAGCTGTTGCTAAGTAGTGCTTACCCTAAGTCAAGGACTTTTCTGTTTGTCATGCTTTGCCAGCGAGGAGGAGCACAAAAAACTGTGAGGGAGCAGAGACATTCCATTTCAGAGAACACCATGATCGATATATAAACTGGGGTGAACTGGCCAGGAGGGAATGATCGCTGCCTGGGAACGGGTTGGCAATTTTTCAGTGAGTGGAGAGCAATTGTATTGTATAGCACTTGCTTTTATAGAGTTTTATTCCTCCCTCTTTTTCCTTTTCATTACTACTACTATTATTATGTTATGTTTTCCTTTATTTCAAAGGAAATTTCCTTTATTCTTGGCTCACAGGTTTCCTCCACCTGGGGACAGGGGGAGTGGGTGAGCAGCTGCATGGTACTTTGCTGCTGGCTGGGGTTAAAGCACAACACCTAGGCAACACTAAGATTTTTAATTCCTGCTATTTACAGTACAGTTAAAAGAATGCTATAGTAACAGTATTTTTCTGGTGGATAAACCAAAGGTTTTTTAGTTTGTTATTTCAGGTAGTAAGAATATTGATCACTCCTGTTTACATTAGCAACTGTGCTATGGCACATGCATAGACACCTGCATTTTCATGAAAAAAAGTTATTACCGTATAGAATAGGAAAACAGGCTTGTGGTGCCAGAGGGACTGCACACACAAATCTGGAGGTTTATGGACACTAAACAGAGAAAAACACTAGAAATAATACATCAGTCCTTTATTACTGCACATGAAAACAGACAAAACATGATTGCATAAGCCTTTGTTTTAAACAGAAACCTGTGCAAAATTCAAAATTAGAACAGGAGTGGCAGCAAAACAGATAGAAAGATAAGACTTTGAAAACTACCAGAAATGGAAATAGAAATCCAGAATAACAACATTTTAAATGAGATTTTTGCTTTAAAAGTGATCTGACAAGATCCATGTAAGAAATGCTGCAAAAAATCTCTTATTCTACATCCAGGTGGAACCAAGACCCCTGAAATTTAAGGAATAAAGGAGTAGGAGTGGAGGTCATGGAACCGCTATCTGTTAAAAAAAAGCCACTAACCTAGTACATAAAAGAAGCACACAGATGCCTGTAGAAGATAAGAGCTCCTAACAACTTTTTATTCCAGCTTTGGACTGATAGAAACATCCTTAGTTGGATAGAAACATTACAATTAAGTCTTAAGGAGGGTCTCTTACATACTGAGTGACCAAGTCCCCAAACACTAAATTCATGTTAAGGGATCAATCAAAACCCAGGACAAATCATGTAATGTCCTTCAAGCCTCCCCCACACCCGTAACTCACTGTAAATATCTTTTCAAGCAGGTGACATTAATTAACTGTCTTAAGTGGAGTATCCTCACAACCTGACACAAAATTTAGTTGAAGCTCAGTATCGTAAGGAAGTAGAATACTTTCCCTTCATGACTGTGAGTTCTGAGCTGCTTAACACAGATTGACAACGCAAACTAAGCTAACCTCCTGCTGGGTTTTGTTTGTTTGTTTGGTTGGTTGGTTGGTTGTTTTTTGGCTTGGTTTGGTTTTTTTTAGGTGAAATATTCATAGCAACTTGTTCATTTTTCATCATGTTAATATAAAATATAATTGTTCCAGATATAGAAAAATAATCTGCTTGTGTATCCCATTGGACCCTCTAAATTTTCTCACACACAGGGTAGTCTGCTTTTAATGTGTATCATTGGGTACTAAGCTGACAGATGCAGCAGAATCACAGACCTATACCTACTTTTCCAGTTATAGTCTTCGACTCAAAGAAGCAAAATAACTGTTAACAGAATTTATTTCATGCTATGTCTAGCAGTATGATGAGAAATATCCCTATGAGGAGACTTTTATGCCTCCAGCTTTCCTGCATTTAAAGAAAGATCGGTGCCTTGTTCTTTCACCATTGTATCACAATCAGCTTTCAAAGACTAGCTTTCTTCATGTCTGTAAATACAGGACATCCTTGGATGCTCTTCTTTATGCATCCTTGGATGCATTAAATTTATGCAAGCTGAAAACTGGGTATAACTGTTGACAACCACCACAGATGCTTTCTTCTGCTCAGTGATAATTACACTATTGATTTTGGCTGGTGATACAACTTTTGTTACCTCTTCTTAAATTTATAAGGTAATTTTCCATGTACACTAACTTCTTCACAGATCAAAGCATATGGTTATAAATCCATCATAAGTCCATGCTTAATATTTAAGGTTTTACTATTATTTTTACTACTAATGACATGAATTGCATTCACCGCTGTTCCTGGCATATTGAAGCAATCTGTACTGTTTCTACTTTGCCAAAAACCTAGATGTGTTAGATTCAACCTCATGTTAAAAACTTTGTATGAGATTAAGAGCTCTGTCTCTCTGTGTTCTCAGGGAGTTTGTGTTCTTTCATTTTTGGTAGAGTTAAAAACTGACAACAAGTAAGAAACAGTAACATAGCTCATTCTTTCTCTCTCTCTGAGTGGGCTTCCCAGATTTTTTTGCTGCATGCAGACGCACAATAACAGCTGTGGCAGTGACCTACAGAAATCTATGCCTAGTAACTAAAAGCAACTCAACTAAAAAGAATAAAAAAAAAGATCAAGCTGAGAATGTTAAAGCTTACAGAACAAGACTTTAGGTTGATCCTTAAATTCTGAGAACAACATACTTTATTATCTCTGTAGCTGTCTGAACTGCTCTGCGTAACTAAAGTAAGAAGCTAATTCATCACTATGTCACCACAGAGTTACACCTGTTTAACTTCTGTGGTTTCAATAAGCTACTGTGATAAATCAGGACCCTGAAGAGCACAAGTGTAATACACCATAAATATCCATCCGTTGGACCAAATCAGACCCTCTGCAAAACAGGACCAGCTGTTGACTACAGAAAATGATCTTAAAATCTTTAATGTTGTACTGAGTTGACTGCTGCTAAGCCTTATAGCAAAGCATAGCTTTGCAAAGAAGACTTTCATCACCATCATGTTATTCTGGAATTGAAAAAGCATGAAGGAAACTAGGAAGAATCTGCAAGTAGCAGAGCTGAGAAGAAATAAAAAGATTTGAGGACCCTGCTCTAAGACACAAACTAGCACTGAAACAAGAAGAGAGAAGCACAATTAAAAAAAAATCTACTGTAAACATAATAAAACTGCTGTGCACTGTCATTTTGTTTCTTGAAGGTATTATCAAATATACATAATAAATTAAAAGAACTTAGAAATGTCACCAGCAAGTATAAAGTTATCTTTTTACTGACATACAGTGGACACACTAATGTGGGAAACATACCTATGCTAATGTTATTTTAGGGAATGAAATTAACCTTATGAATCTTCAAAAGAAATTCAAGATATTATAAGAAATGGCTGTTTGCAGAGAACTCTAATTGCTTCAGTAGCAAGTAGAAATCTGTTCATTTTCCTTTAAAAAAATCTGGTGGTAAGCAAATCAAACACAATAACTTAAAAGGGAAAGTGCCTTTTGGAACACTGACTTCTGCTAAAAGTTGAAGAATTAACAAGCAATATATATAGTAGAAACATGATTGTTTCCTTGTGCCTTCATGTGATGCTACTCATTAAGTGTAGCACATAATTTTTAACAGGCGCAATCTTCATGAAGAAATAGTTATTAAACTTCTGCATTAATTTGGGATTTTAATAATACATGTGAGTAAAAAAACCTCTCAGATAAGTATGCTTACAAACTAGCAACCAACATAACAACTTGTTAGGTATTAATAGGATTTCTGTAATAAACATTCCCTCTTCATTATATGAGGGAAAACAAGCTCATCTTGTTGAGCTTTCCACAAAATTAGGACCACTACTTGTACCTTTAAATAAAATCCCTAAAAAAGTTAAAATTACCTTAAAAATAAAATTGACCATAACATCTGGATGTTTTTCATACCTCTTTTTCTGCACATAGACACAAAAAAAATGATGAGACAGTTTGTCTCAGCATTTTCATCTCAGTTCCCTCTGATAGCTCACACCAATTCGGTGAAGGAGGAATGTAGAAAAAAATCACTTCTGCCAGAAGCTACTATTAAAAGTCTGGAGCAAAGAACCATGGAGAGGTTGAATATTATAAAATGTAGATCACTGCTGAGATCTGTAACAGAAACTCCATTAGGAACTAGCATCATGTACACAGTCCGTCTAGGGTATGAGACACTCACAGAAAACCTAAACCAGCCTCTTCAACTTATAGCAGAGTTCAAAATTCAAGATAATCACAAGTCCTGCAAACAATAACTTTACAACAAAAGTTAATAAAGTCAGAAGTATTTCAGTCAAGACCTATTATATTAAGCTCTACTCATTCTTCAAGTTTATTGAGACTTGTCCTGGTCTGCATCCTGTATTTTACCATAAAAAAGTGTGAGAACTCAGGAATCTACACATTTAATAGCTAAAGCAACACACTCCCAATAGTGCCATCACAAACACAGCCTTTGTGCAACCAAAGGTCAGTCTGACAGTTGGTAGGAAAAGAATCGGATGGCTGAAGATTCATGCCAGGAGCATCTTCAAGGCTGGAAAGCAGAAGACTACAGCATTTCTTCCTTTATGCCCCTATTTATTGTTCAGTGTTCAGGCAAAAATATCCTCTGGCTTTGCCTAGCTTTCCAGGGATTTACAAAGATCTTTCATGGACCACAGGAGGACTTTCAGTCTATCATTCCAGAGGATCAGAAAATGCCAAGGTTGGTCAGGTTCCTAAATTTGTCCTTCCAGAATACAAATTCTGTATGTACCTTTGTATTCTAGCTTTTAAAAGTCTGTGATAAAATGAGATTATCAAATAACTTTTAATTATTCCTCATATAAGGATTTTTTACATGGAATTTTGCAGGGTGGCTTGTTTGCCTTTTTTTTTTTTTTTAAATACACTTTGCTAGGTTAAAGGATATACAGTCTCTGATTTAGTAAAGTAACATCCTCTTCCACTGCTTGTCAGATTATACTTAGCATTTAAAATGAAGAGATACTTTAAGTAAAAAAAAAACCAAACTGACCCCAAGCAGAAGAAAAAATACGTTTTAAGAGACTTTTCAAGGCTCTTACTTAAGACTTTTATTTAAAAAAACAGCCACCTTGTATAAGAAAATCAATACTTGAAATTAGGTTTAACCTCCAAATCAGATGTATCTGTTTCTTGAATCTACATAAATCAAACTGACATAGTAGCGTCAAAAAGATGTATAATTACCTGGTCCTTGAATGTTACCAAGACCATTCTGGAAGCATATAAGTTTTCACAGCATTATTTCTTTCCTGACATCTGTGTAGAATATTTGGATTACTAAATTTTTTCAAATCACTTAGAATAAATACAAGTTTATCAGTCTTGAATGTTTTCCTCTTGCTCTGTTAGACAAAGTTCTGGTGCATAAAGGAGATAGATAGTTACAAAAGCTCCTTTGAATGACAAAGAATGAATAAACTTCCAGAAGTACATGTCAAATAGTGATAGAAGATACTTTTCTTTTATTCAGAAAGTAGGACTTATGCAGTCATACTTACCTGTCAGCAGTCTCTATTTCAATAGTTATTCTGGACTTGGCTTATGATTTTTTAGAATCTTGCACAGATCAGTTCACCACCGCCGGCATTTAGAAAAAAAAAACCAACCAACTTCTGAGCTAAATTTTTTGAAACTCCTCAGTAGTTTCCCAAAGCCTTCATTACTGTACAAAGTGCCCAAAGCTGCATAGCTCTCCTTTGCTGGATCTTCTCTGGGCAATTTTTATGTTCATACAAGCTCATGCAACTAGATAATACATAACTTACATGCAGAATGACTGGAAAGCCCCTAAATAGGCAAATTTGAAGAAGGAAAATACTTTCAGAAGTCTGTGGGGGAAGGGGTGTTGTTTGTTTTTGACTAAGTTTCTTTCCTAAAATTACTTTTGCTTCTTCAGAGAGGACATCTGTACCAACACTTAAATGAGGAACAAAAAGAAAGAGGGAATTATTTGTTGTTTGCCTGACCATCACTTTGAGAATTGTTCTATGTCAAATAAAATATTTTGACGTTTTAACATGAGCAATTTTCTTCATGAGCAATCTGCCCTGTTAAGACACAGCCATTTGCTATTGCTCAGTGGAAAGCCAAACCATGTTACAAACTCCCTCTAAAAACCTCACAATAAACACATAAACAAAACAAAAGTGTATAAATGATATTAAAAATAAATTTTTAGCAGCACATTCCTACTCTCCTCATCAATTTCTTCTTTAACGTTTTTTTTTTTTTTTACAGGAACAACAAGTATTAGAAAGCAAGTATAAGGCAACAGTCACACCTGCTGTGACCATCAAAGTTTTTTTAATCATGCACATTCCTTTTTTTTAATATTGAAATCAAAGTATTGCCATTCTCATTAGTAATATTCTGTGATTTCTTTCTCTTTGTGAAGGCTTAAACCTCATATAGCGGAGTTTATTTCCTTCTCGTTTCTTCTGTCCCAGTTGATCTTCACAGATTTATATAAATCTTCTGAAATCATAAAAAGCAGTTAGTAACTTTGTGCTCCAAAAATATGGAAAAAAGAAAACAGAAAGGCTTCTTTAGCATGGAGAAAACAGAGTCTTTATGCATGAGGAAAGGGGAGTAGGGGGGAAATCTTAATCACCTTTGGGTGACAACATCCATAAATAAAGCCTTATTTTTCCAAATCATTGTGTTACAGGAGTATTCACAGACCTAAATACTCATTGTTTTTCAAACTGTGAGCCTATTTAAGTGCATTTATCCTGTTTGGAGTTATCTTTTGAAGAGTTTTAAATAGCATCTCTGATTACTTCTTAGAATGTAATGCACCTTGACTATGTACTGTCAGAGCTAGTTGTGTTAGATACATAGGTACAGCTACATGCCACTTGAAACAGTGTAGGATCTTTTGTTTTACTAAGGATCTTTTAATGATTTTATTAGAAATAGAATAGTGATTTCATCTTAGCTTTCATGCTGACTTACAAGACAAAGTATACAATGCTCAGATATTGAAAATATGTTTCTTTTTTATTTTTAGAGATACTAAAATTTTCCTTATCTCTGTAACTAAAAAATGGCATTGATATCATCCATTCTATGTGTTAGACGTGTCTTTGCTTCTGTTGTGACACTACAATAGTTTTAGGCACAAGGTAAACTTGCCAGTCTCCAGGGGTGTTGCATCAGTGATAACTAGCTGTAATATCTGACCATGAGACAATCAGCAATAATTTCATAAGATATTTTCATAGTTGGCACTATGTTACTGGTAGTCAGTTATCCTCAGCAAGGTCTGTCATAAGCAGGCCTTGATTAAAGCAGTGGATAAAGGTGGAAAATAAGAAAGAGTATCATGAGAAAATTTTCATGCCAAGACTTTTTACTTGTCATATGTTGTTTTAGCAAGTGATATGATGTCAGTGTTTCTCCACATATTTGCATAAACATATATGCAAACTCCAACAATTCAGAGTTATCAACAAGGAAAATTCAAATCCTATTAAGTTATATAACTGAAAATCCAGATTGCTTAAAACTGATCATTTCTACAATAATTTCAAGACAGTTTGCAAAAATTGTCTTTTATTGGATTTGACGTTCCATGTTTCATGTTTCTTTTTTCCCCTTTGTTTTGCACTTCAATTTTTTAATCGATTCCTCCGCCACTTATCAAATGTAACATTAATATCTACACTAAATCTGAGAGAATACCTTTAAAAGTGTCTGTGTATCAGACACTACTGATACATTTGACATGAGGTTATACACAGTACAATGTAGACTGAAATTTAATGCTAAGAAAAAATACTGCACTGCTATATTCAGAAACAAGCGGTAATGATAATTATGGTGAGCATCTTTAAGTCACCATTAATCACTGTGCTGCTTACCTGCGTAATTTAACCTTCATGTGACAAGGCCACCATTCTCCAAGTATATGAAGTACAGGAGTAAGTGACAATTCTTATAACATTTTATGATTAGGACATTTGTCAAATGGGAATTCAGCTTCAATCTTTCCAGTGAGCCATTAGCCAACAGAAGCCTGCTGCAATGCTTTTGTACAACCTGTGAGCATAACATATTCTACACAGAGATTGCAACTAATGTGTGGAGGGGTGGAGGCTGTACTGAACGCAGCTAGACAAGGACATCATTACTGTTCAGCCACAGGCTGTAAATGCATGTTCAGCCACATGGATTGTGCACGGTAGGTTCAGCATAGGAAACCTCAGGACTATTTAAGCACTTTAGCCTAACACAGGACCTGGGCCAAAGCCAACCAAATTTTTCAACACAGTTTCATTGAAATTCCAGTAATATCTTAGCAATTAAAGGTTCTTTGACATATCCCTGTAGGAGACTGCTCCTTTCTCCCACATTTCAAAATTCTAATAATCAAATATAAACAGATGTTCCAGAGAAGACAAGGTAGAAAGTGAGACTTTAAGGTTGCATTTGGATATGTCTTCATCAAACAGATCAGCGTTTTCTTAAAACAGCGGTCCTTGTGTGTTCCACCATGTTTGATCTTCCACCTTTACTACTTCCTCTCCCCTTAGGACAGATAGCCCTCTTCTGTGATACATTAAAAAAAAAAAACAAAAATAGGTGTAGCTGGTAAAGGAGCAGAAAACTGAAGTTCTACCCTCCATTATACCACCTGAACAACACTGAATATGTAGTGCCCAATACTGCAAGATGTAGCAAGTCTAGACAGTCTTCAGGAAAATCGTTGGAATATAACTGACAACTTGAATCCAAGGAAACATTCATCATTGAAAATATTTCTATAGAAATAAGTCTTAAGGGTAATACAGTTTATATACTTTTTTCATACTTTGCCAGTGACGAGGTACATGACAAGCCAGGAGGGAGCACAGCCAGGATATCTGTCCCAAACTAGCCAAAGGGATATTCCATACCGTAGAACATCATGCATAGCATATAAACTTGGAAGAGATGATCAGGAAGTGCCAATTACTATGCTGGTCAGGCTGGGTATTGGTTGGTGGGTGGTGAGCAATTGTATTGTGAATCACTTGGGGTTTATTGAGTCTTATTCCTCTCTATCTCCTATTATTATTGTTGCTATTAAATGATAAATATAAAATAATTATTAAATAATAATTTCTACTTTATTTCAATTATTTAACTGTTCTTATCTCACCCCATGGGTTACTACCTTTTTTCCTAGCTCTCCTTCTCATCCCACTGGAGGGAGAAGGGGAGTGAGCAAGTGGCTGCATGGTACTTTAGTTGCCAACTGGGGTTAAACCATGACAGATATGTTAATCAGCTTTGTATTCTGTGAAACCGAAAGACATAAATCTTGTTTTGCATTCTGATGAAAGCCAAGTACACTAAATCCTTCCTCCCGAGTGACAACTTTTTATTGTAATGGGTCTAAAACTTTTTTTTTTCCATTTTGTTCTTATAAAATATTTCAGGAGGTTTGCCATCACTATTCTCTCCATGCAACTAAAATAGCAATTAATATGAGTTTCTGATCAGTAAAAGCTCTTTCGTTTCTTTCTAAACCAGAAATTACTTGAAACCAGAACCATTGACTGTAAGAGTTAGTTTTGGGAGTGTGTGTGCAAATATAAAAATGGCAAAAGGCTCTGAAAACAAAACCACTACCACTAAAGAAACTCCTGTTTGTTTTTCAAATAGGTTCATAAACTTAAATATCATGGGGGTTTTGCCTGTTTTGAGAAACTGAATCTTGCTACCACTAAATGTCAATCTGTCCAACTATATTTAATTGGTTAATTTTTGAAAGGTAAGTAAACAACATGTCCTATCCGCCTGAGCTACTCATATGAAAAGTAGTATTTTGTATACTTATGCTACCTTAAATATTATACAAGGACAGTTCAAATAAAGTACTAATAAACAGATTGCAGAAAGAAAGTTAACACAGATACCTCATTACTTTCGAGATTTCATTTCAGTTTGTTTATTTTCCAACAGGACTAATAAATTCTAATGACTTCTCTGAAATCACAGTGCAGTCTAAGTGGTTGTAGTATGTACTGTAAGATCATTAGGAAGAGCAGTATTACACAGTGTGGAAAAGCTTGCCATGCTCCTTAATCTGTGGCATAACTAAGAGACTTGAACTCTGGGTTGGTTTTTTTTGTGGAGGAGCTACAAAAATTGCTACAGCAAAAGGTTTTTGTACCACACTATGGTAGCTTCAGTTTCTCTGCTTCTCAACAGTACACCTGAAATGTTATTATGTTTCTAATACTTTCCATGTTTCTTTGTGTGATACTTATAGCTGACATGCCTATATCAATATATTCTATGTGAACTTTGTTAAGAAAATCCACATTATGTACCACAGGATGTGAAATCCATGGAAAATATGGAAGAAACTGTGGGCAGCAGAGCTTTAAAGTGATCATTATGCTGAAAGATGTCTAACTGTATGGCATGATAGACAGTCATATAGGAAAAGTTAGGAGATGAACTATTGCAAACCTTTACATTTTTTTTTTTTTATTTTTTTTAATTTTAAAATTATGCCTTTGTGGTTTGCAAACTGTGCACTGCAAAGTATTAAAACATAATGACTAATGTTTGCTAAACACAAAAAAAGTTACGAGGATGCAACTGGTTATTTAACAAGATTTCTATACAGTGAAGAAGGAAGAGTTATGATATGAAGTGATCATTCACAGGCATTGAGCACTTTTGTGTCTGTTTTGTTGGTGCTTAAGGAAAGCAAGAGGGTGAAAAATTGCATGAGAAATTGCACACTTTTATTCTGCATCTAGTGCAGAATTTCAAAGTTTAAGGGCTTTCTAAACATGATTGGTGCCAAATGAATTCAGAATCCTTATTACAGTCCTGGTTTGTGTACACTTGACAGTTGTTATCTAAGCTCTCAATTCACATTCTTCACTTTAATTCTCTATAATGTCAGGGAACATAAGTATCCTGTTGCTTTCACCTCTCAAATTCTTCTAAACTACTTTCTTAGAGTTCACTAATATACTGGGGCTGGCTATACCCAAAAATGTTCTCTCTGCTCTGCCTCCCCCTTTGATCACTGTTTTCAAACACTGTAAATTATTTATGGCTTATCTATTGCTTCCTTGGGCTTTCATGGTTTTTGTGCTCCAGTGATTTTCCTGTTACCTCAGTATTACTTCAGTAGCTCTTGCCATATTTTCCAGAAAGATCCCAAAATTTCAATTTCATTTTATTCTCTCCAATCCCACTCATGCAGAGCTTTATGTGCTGCCATACCTTAGATGACTTAGGTCAGATTCCAGTGTAACCCTTACACTTGACATATCCAGTTTCTTACTCTGCTAAATTTGTAGTTGTTTCTGGCTAATCTTAAAATAACAGTAGGTTTAAAAGACATTTTGGATTTACTTTACCATTAGTTCTTTACTTTTCCAGTTAAACTGATGTTCATGTGCAAGCTGGTCTTAATGTTGATGTTCTTCCTCAATGTGTTCAGCATCTATCGTATTCTGTTTATTCCTACTGGTAATATTTTGGGATCTTATCTAGACTTTTCAGCACAGATTACTTCGTCAGGCTACTGATGAGGACTCATGCTACTTGCTATGATCCACTGTGTGTATATACTTCATGAACCTTTGGAATCTTCAAAGTACCCTAGAAACTGTGCTGCACTTGGTTGCATTTGTTCCCTTAGTCACTTCCTAAATTCACTAGCTATTTTGATGAACACACATGTGTCAAGCATTCACATATATATAGCATACCTTTGTGAACAGAACAAACAAATTTTGTCTGTTTCATATTAATCCACAGAATGGTTTCTTTTTTCATGTACCATATATTGCTGCCCTCTCATTAGATACTACATCCTTTCCCTCTCAGAAACAAATAAAATATATATCAGCTACAATTTAAAATAAGAATCTGAATAGGTAACTAAAATTAGGTATAACATGGAATCTTTTAATTGCAACAAACTTCACCTTTCCTGACAGCTACCCTGCTTAGCTTTGCAGTCAGGTTGCATGTCATGCCTAATTTCAAACTAGAAATAAAATAAAAATAAAAAAACAAAACAAAACCAAGAACACAATTTAAAACTCAATTCCCTCATACAATATACATGAGTAGGACATTGTTCCTGTCACTGTGGTTCTAACCTTCCTACTCTCCAAGTAAATTGGATTATTGCCATTGAATCATCTGGATTAGGTTCTGAACCACTTTAAGGCAATTTTGAGATAAAAGAGCTGTGCAGTCTGTCAGATGAATTCTCTTTAAAGAAGATAAACAGCAGTACACATTTTAGTAATAGCTATTATTAGAAGTCAAGGTTAAGGTGATAATGTAATTAGTAGTGGTAGGAAATATGAAACTTAACCTGCTGCATATTGATGTTTCTTCTCAGGAACCCTTTGATGCTTACTGTTTCTGTCACACAAGGTAATATGCCTGTATAATTAATTCATCTGACAGAAACAGCAACTCTGCATAAGCAGGTCTGGAAAACAACCAAAGTATGAAAAGGGGCAGCTAAATATTTTTAATGGTGCCCATAAAGTAAATCTATTCTGATTTGAGACAAACTTGAGACAAATCTGAAGTATGGATATAGAGAAACAAATAATATGCTGAAAGGGTTCACACTCATTTCCAAAGACTACTGATCTTCAAACTCCTCTGTGGAAAACACAGAAGTTATTTAATAATGCTGATGCTAAATAAAGGTACACAATGCAAATTACATTGTTATATGTGACTTGTAAAATTAGATCATTAATGTGTTTTTCAGTGCAGTATTTATGCACTATACTGTGTTAATCTCTTTACTATGGGAACAAACATGGTCTTAATCACTTTCCAGTAGGTAGACTATGTACTGTCACAGTCAGCCTGTAGAGCTGCAAATGTCTAGCAGCCTTCAGTGTTGGAAGGCTTTGGTATGATGCAGAATCAGGTAATACCTAACAGAAATAAAAACATTACCTCAGTGCAGCAAACATAACTTTTTGACTTGGTGTTTATGCATAAAACTACTGAGCAACTGTTTTTCAATCAAATTCCAACCAAGGTCAAAATTTCAGAGGATGCTGATGGAAACAACTTATGCATTACTAAAATTATGGGGAGATTGCATACATTCCATTAAAATTGTTGAAAACAAATCCATTGAGTCCCTAACAGCAGCCTGTCTCCAATGAAATCTTAGATTTTGCAAGAAATTCAAAATTTGCTTTTTACTGTGAATAGAGTTAAGCCCTTTTTTTGAGAACCCAATACCTTTCACTAGTATTCCAAGAGAACATGGTCAGAGAGACGGGAGGAAACATGATTCACAAGGAGCTGGAACAACAGGGGCACTGTTGCAGTGTCTTGAAGTATTCAAGCAATGCTCTGACAGCTATATAGGACCAGAGGGGCTCTCTGAGAAAGAGAATTTCAGCATATAATAACACTAAGAAAGTTATGCAAAACTAAAAATGATAATAGATTTCTTAGGATGAGAGTTAGTTATGAAACTGTATCTAATAATGTTAAAGATTATATCACCATAACAGAAATATGATGCTATTATAAAATACATGTTTAATAAAGACTACATACACAGGCAGAATCCTTTACTTAATTTATTACTTATACTGAATTAATGGCTCAGATAGACAACTACTGAACTTTGACAGAACACAAGATACCAGACAGTTACCAGAATGGAGACCTAGAATCACAGAAGAGATTACAGCACAGGATAAAGTAAGGAAAAACTATACAACTCTGTCAAGCTGCAAAGGAAAAAGAAATTAGTCCACATCTAGAAAGCAAGCTTATAGCTGCACTCAGGATACTGACCATCAGGAAACTGGAAGCTAATACACATGGAAGAATGAGGAATTGACTCCCTAGAGCAAGTATTTGTTGAAGGAGTTTGAGAGGCCTCTGGCAGGCACTCTTTCCTTCATCTGCAGACACCATGCAGACCCTCACCAGGAAAGGAGTGTCTACAGTTAGCTAAATCCTTCCTCTAACAAAACAAATTTAGTCAGCTATTTGAAATCCTGTACTAAAGTGGTACACAGAAAGGAGAGCAGAGGAAATGCAAACAGGCAAATAAACACTAAATATGGAAGAATTATTGATCCAGACTAGGTAAGGAAAGAACAGAACTACCTGTGGAGAAACAAATTCTTGCCAGTTTCTACATTTTTTTTCTTATTTCTTTTTTTTTTTCTTCTGTGCACAACCTTATCTGTTCCCTTTTCCTCTCCTAATCCAGAGCATTGTACTGAACAGGTTGGATCTTGGTTTTATACATCAGATCTTGGTTTTATACATCGGATGATCTCAGGTAAATGCAGAAAGAAGAAGGCTTAATACATATGCATTATGAAAAGATTGGTTCATTTTTTTTTTTCATTTCTTCAGCCAATAAGACATGTAAAGGATCAATTTTTGTGATTATTAGTTAGAGATGAGAAAGCAGGTATTACAAATTCTAGTGTGGGTGAATAATCCAAATTTTTTGAAGTGACATTACATTGTCAGTCACTTATTGCTGAGACAATTATTAGCAAAGATTTCCTTAAAAGAGAAACTCAAGGGATATTTTGCTTTTCCTTTCTTATGTTGAGATAGAAATATATACGCCACTATCATACTTAGTCAGTCCCACGTTGGGCGCCAAAAAGAACTGTCGTGGTTTAAACCCAGTCAGGCAGCTTGTTCATTCACTCCCAGTGAGTGGTGCCGGGCTGACAATAATCGAGGTGTCCCCCCCCGGGGCTCTCCCCTTCCCCGCTCCCGGAGGAACGGGGAGGAGGATCGAAAGGGTGCAACTCCTACAGGTTGAGACAAGAACAGTCCAGCAACCAATGTACAACACAAATCACCACCGCTACTATCAACTACAACAATGATAAGAGAAAATAACAAGGGGAGAGAATACGATACCACCGGCCAAGAAATGAATCCCACCCAGAAGCCCGTGTCCTTCCGGGTAACTCCCAGTTACCCCCCACCCCGGGCATGACGTGCTGTGGTATGGAATACCTCCTTGGCTAGCCTGGGTCAGGCGCCCCGTCTCTGCTTCCTCACAGCTTCCCCTCCTCCCTGGCAGAGCATGAGCCTCACAAAGTCCTTGGTCAGGGTAAACATCACTTAGCAACAACCGAAAACATCGGTATCACCAACACTGCTCCCAGGATGAAAGTCAAAACACTGCACTGCACCAGCTACCACGAAGGAGAAACATGACTGCTACTGCTGAACCCAGGACAAAGGGGAAAGATGCCAGGCTGCCTGGGCTTAACAGTCAGGTTCTGTTGAAACTGACCTTACACTTCAGTAGCATTACAGCAGAAAATACTAATACATTAAATTAGAGATTAAAGAATGCTTATAGCTCTAAAAACCTGATATGCTGGGGCTAGAGATTCAGAATATGTTAACTTCTTATGTATTCAGAAGGATGTTAGGTATCCATATTACCAGTTAACCTGTGACAACACAACCACAAAGTTTGACTTTTTCTGAAAATTTCCTTTTCTTGTGTCTGTGCTGGTTCTGTGCAGTGAATTTTCTGCATAGTAGCTACTATGGGGCTGTCTTTTCTATTTGTACAGAAAACTCTTGATAACATAGGGATATTTTTGTTACTGTTGAGCAGTGCTTACATGCAGCCAAGGCCTTTTCTGCTTCTTACCCAGCCCCACCAGTGAATAGGCTAGGGGTGCACAAGATTCTGGGAGGCGACACAGCCAGGACAGCTGCCCCCAACCGACTGAAGGGTTATTCCATACCATATGAAGTCATGTTCAGCATACAAAGCTGGGAGAAGAAGAAAGATAGGGGGACATTCACTGTGATGGCATCTGTCTTCCCAAGTAACCACTATGTGTGATGGATCCCTGATTTCTTGGGCATGGCTGAATACACGCCTGCCAATGGAAGTGGTGAATTAATTCCTTGTTTTGCTTTGCTTTTGTGCACAGCTTTTGCTTCACCTATTAAACTGTCTTTACCTCAATTCATGAGTTTTCTAACTCTCATTCTTCTGATTCTCTCCTCCATCTCACCAGAGGTGACTGAGTGAGTGGCTGGGTGGGGCTTAGCTGCTGTCTGGGGTTAAACCATAGCAGCATCCTTTTCTCTTTTCAGTCTATTTTCTCATGCTTTTTATACTGCTGTCTAAAGCTCGTAAACTTTGTTCACATCATCACCAACTCTTTATTAAATGAAATGTCTATACTTTTATTACCAATATGAACATAGCCTAGTATGGCCAGTTTTATTATAGGATTATTCCACTTTTCACAATTTCCACATTGTCCCAAGGTATCACAGTGAGTGTCATAATAAGCATCCAAGCAGAGATATCTGTCAGCACCCTTTCTTCCCGACCCTGACTGCAATTAATAGCAGCACCAAGTGAGGGTGGAAAACATTACTTCCTGTGCCCAAGAGGTTGCTCTTCACAGCACATCAACACACTGTCTTATGAACCATATGACTCACTGCTCTGTGACAACTGGTATTCTCAAAACCTGACAGATGCTTGCTAAGATATCTTGAAAATCAAAATTTCATCTTCTTTCTGAAAATATTGAAAATGATGCAGATTTCTCATTCCTTCCCAGCTGACAAAGTCAAAAGAAGTTTCTGGGTAGCATTTTCTCCCCACGGTTCTCCCAAAAAGCCTGAATTGGACTCAGTAGAGAGAAACATAATAACCTAGGTAAGCTGTCATGGTGATCTAGCTGTGTCTCATACATGATTGAAGTAGTACAAGCATATGCCACTTGAAGCTGTTGCAGAGTAGCTCTTAATCAGGTTAAGAATAATTTAAAGCCTTATCTACCAGCTTTAGTAGCAGTTCCAAAGTCCCTACAACTGCAATTTCTTTGCTGCTCTCAGGCACATTGAAACAGTACAAGATGATAGGTAACTTAAAGCTCCCACAGCACCCTCTGACGGTGGGAAGACAGGCATTTGAAATCACCCCTTACGACAACGCAGACAGAAACAGTAGTCTCTGGAAACATTGATGTGTATTAATGGGAGTGATTATTTGAAAGTGGAATAAGGATTTAAGAAGGGTCATGACTGATCAGTCAAAGCTGATGTTTTTATACTTAATAATGATTGATATATTTTTCTGCCTTGTATTATCTGTCCAAATGAGTTTAGCACCTGAAATAGCCCATTAACACAGTTTGACTGTTTAAATATCCTTGTTTTGAACCTGTTGCTTGTTATATTAATATGATACACACTGTTTATTGGATCAGAAGTGACACTGGATAATATTACTAAACAATTGTTCTACTTTATGCAGATCCTTTAAAATTACTGTATGATAAGAAGCATGGTTTCCAAAGTCCTGTGTATGGTGAAGTACATTGTCTTAAGGATATAGCAGGGGGTTTAGCTTTGGAGGATACAATTAATTTGTTCAAAACACGCTTAAACTGCAAAATTTCAAATTTAACATTACCCTGGATGGTGCACCACAGAATATACTAATTTTTGTAGTTACCCACAATAGAAATATCTATTTTCTTTTATCAGTAACAGCCAGAGAAATCATTATTGTCTATTTTTAAAAAAGAAAAAACACACTAGTAAATATATTTTATTTATAAGAAATAAACTTTCTGATATTAAATGATAGTGAATTTTAGCAGACAGCTTTTAACAGCAAAAAAAATTTTAGGGTACATTGACAATAGTTTCAGTCTAGGTAGTAATTTTTCCTTCCTTTCAAAACCAAACAATATCAAACCTTAGCTCAAGTATTTGGATATAAATATTAAAGGGCAGATGCAACCCTCAAAACAATAGATTTGGTGATTCCAAGTTATGGGTTAGTGAAATGTGTCACCTATTCTATAGCTCAACACACTGCAAGGATGAAGACAAAGTGTAAGTGATGTAAGTGAAAAACTAATTCAACAGTTGGAACAGTGGGATCCTCAGCATCTGATTTACTGATCATTACTGCCTATTACCCTAAATATGTTCAGAAACACTTCTGGATATTGTAATTTTGTGTTTCTGTTCTACCTGATTGGTGCATGAACATCACCTGAGTTTCTTCTGAAACATTTACGATCTAGAGTAACAGTTTTCAGACCATGATTCCTGGATACCAGGATTCAACTGTGGGTGACAAGAGCCTTTGTACTGTCCACCAAGAGTCTCATTTTGAGACAGGAGGAAATATTTTTAGGAGTGGAGAAAATGAGCAGCCTCAGGGGGGAACTCCTTTTGCTGGAGAAGGGAGAGTGGTGACATTAGATGGGAGTTTGCAAAAGAGCAGTAGGAATTTGCCCAGAATTCTGTCATCTGTTGGAAAGCAGTGTCTCCTAGAAATCTAGTTAATTACTAACAGGGTGGGTCAGATGCAATAAAAAAAAACCTCCTGGCATTAGTGATATAAAATGACAACACGCAAATGTAATAAAATTTAGTTTTTGGCTGCTAGCCGTATTTTCATTCCCCTTGGAAACAAGATAGAAGACCAGGATGGTTATGTTATTTAAAAAGCTAATATCCTCATGTTTGATATAATGCAAGGCCTTCTTTCTCTTTTAGTGTACTATAAATCATGTTATTACTATCTAGTAAAAATTTTCTTTTGTCATGACAACACTGTTTACTTCTCCTCTTTGCCTTTTTCTCCATGTCCTAGATTTAATGGGACTGAAAAATTTGTGAACCTTTGAGGGAGCAGAATTTCATTTGTATTACCTTTTTGATCTCTTTCTTGCTGTTTTAACTAAGCATGATGCAGTGGGAGATAAGATGCAATTAGAGAAACCAACAAACTCTTTCAGAGCCTGCAGATGATTTCCCCATATCATTTTGTTTCACTCCTTGTGCCTTTTGTATTAAACATTCAAAGTTAGCATAAGGCTTTTTAAGTTCAGTTTCACCATCACAATTATAAGTATGAGACCTGATGATTATGAAAATTATTTGAACTCTTCTAATTGCAAGGCTGCCTCAGAGAGTTAGACATCCAATTTACACGCTAAAATTCCACTTGCTCCTGCAAGTGTGCCTTGAAAATTATAAGACTACCACTGCATTTAGGCATTGCATGATAGACCTAATTCTTTTTATAGGAAAACTCATCATTTCTCTCTTTACAAAGTATTCCAACTTTCAGATAAGAAGGTCTTTTAAGAAGCCAGTTGTGTGGGCATGTTGAAAGCCTCAGCACAGATTTCCATTTTCTAGTTTTTTACTAACTCATCCATTCAATTTAGTTCTGCATACTGAAGCTCTCAGTAAGGCCAGTCTATACTTAATGTAAATTCGTTGTGCAAATTAAAAATTAAGTTATATTAGCAATTCCTTTTTAATTGAAATAGCAACATGTGTGATGATAAAAACTTAATGGCAGATGGAGCTCAATGAACCACAGAAGAAAAAGGTACACTTGCAAATTCAAAACCGGGTGATTGTGTGTGAGGTTATTTCACACTGAATAATAAATACGTATGATAACCTCTTTAAATTTGATGATAGGAAAATAAGAGCATATAAAAGAGATCTGCAGGGTATATCATGCTCTTCATTAATGTGATGTTGCAATGGTCACTGTGCAGAAAAAGTGAAGGTCCCAAAGTGCTTGAAAAACTGACATTTAAGTTTGGCTGGAACACATCTACGGGACTTGCATGCATATTGCAGATGTTCATACACACAGGAGAAAGGTGAATTCATCCCCTTAGAAGGCTACTGTAGGCTAGTACCACGTAACTGCTGAAAAAATTGATTAAAATATTAAGAAAACACAACAAACAAACCCCAAAGCAGCAAAGCTCCATAGCTAAACTTCTTAGGAAGCTGTTATGAGAAAACATACTGGATTGAGCAGAATCAGATCACTATTAGGTATCAACTAAAATAATTTCTAGAAGCAATGTTCTTTGAATTTCTGAATCCAAAGAATTTCTTTTAATTTGAATTTATTTCTAAACCGAGAACTCTTTCTGTATTCTAGTCCTAAGTACTTTTTTATAGTTTGAGCATATGAAATCAGTAAAGTCTATCAAGAGTAAAAAAAAACCAAAAAAGCAGAATCTTCTTTGCTGCTTGAAAACAGTAGTAGGTTGGATACACTAAGCTATGTTCCACATACTGTTTCTGTAATGTAGAATTTGCAAGTGTTGGTCTGGACAGAAATTATATGTACAAAATAAAAATCCAGTTTTGGTTAGTTGGGGCCTTCAGGGCTGTGTTTAATTGCCTTTAGGACAGAAAGCAGGTTTATCTCTGTCATATCATACACCAGCAGTAGTGTTGCTGCCCTCAATGAAATATTTCAACCTTCATGAGAGAAATCCTCCAGTAAACGAGCACTGCTATATGCTCTTGGTAATACTGTGGACAGGATTGTCATTGATTTCCCCATATGACATTGGGATTCTGGCACTGAGAAATAACTTATCATGAAATAAATTACTTTTACTCCTACCGAGGATATCAGAAAGATCTGCAGTAGTTGCCTTGAGTGAAAGTGCAAAGCAGAAAAAGGGCATTTGATCTTAATAATGCCTTGCTAATTCTCATTAATGATTGGGACATCCTTTGTGAATTATAACAGGAATAATGAAATGAAAGAAAAATGTATTGATAGAAAGCAATTAGGCTAAATCCCAAAGAAGACCAACTCATGAGAATATGAAGGTTGGTTTAAGCTTGAGTTGTTAGAGCAATCACATTTTAAATTACTACGTTTCCTCAGCGTCTAGTTTTGCAGATAGGCATGGGATACTTAATGAGGACACACTCTATTTTTTTTAATTCCCACTTGAAATTTCTATGGCTGAAGCAGTGTTTCAAATACTTTAAGAAAATATTGCCTTTTTCTAAATTAAAAAAAAAAAAGAGCTGACACTCAAAGAATTAAAAAATTTCAGAAAGGTATTTGAGGTTATTTCTGAAGGGATTAAATAGTGGGAAATAGAACAAGTAATCTGAGGCCATGTCCCAAACTATTATAGTTTGTACTCACAGCTGAAGATACAACCACGTTTAAAAATGTTTACAGTGATATTTTATTCTTATAGTTCTCATTTCTGTAAAATTTATTTAAACATTTTAGGAGCCTGTTAATTTTATATTTCCTAATAATCATGCATAAATACTAAACTGCATGAACTACTACCCAAATATTAGAACATTAAAAAAAAAAAAAAGGTTATATGATAACAAGTGAGGGATGGCCAACTCTACAAGAATCAGGAATTTCTAGAACAGCAGTGCAAACCTCATTTGTAAGAACCTGATGTACTATTAATTTTTTGTCTTCTGTAATTGATTCTGGTCATTATTGTGGTTGAGCCTTGGTAGCCAGCTAAGCCCCATACAGTTGTGTGCTTGCTCCTCTCTAGTAGGATGGGGAAGAGAATTGGAAGGGCAAAAGCAAGAAAACACATGGATTGAAAAAAAAGAGTTTAATAGGTAAAACAAAAGCCATGCACACAAACAAAGCAAAACAAAGAATTAATTCACTACTCCCATTAGCAGGCAGGTGTTCAACCATGCCTAGGAAATCAGGGATCCATCACACATAGTGGTTACTTGGGAAGACAAACACCATAACTCCAAATGTCCCCATGTTTCATCTTTCTTTCCCAAACTTCTGTTGCTGAGCATGATGTCATATGGAAGCAGATATCCCTTTGGCTTGTTGAGATCAGACGTCCTGGCTGTGCCTCCTCCCAGAAACTTGCCCACCCCTAGCTTACTTGCTTGGAAGAGTAAAGTCAGAAGCAGAGAAGGCCTTAATGCCATAAGGTATGGTACAACAAAATATAAGAAATAGCAAATATAAAAATTGTAACAAATCTGAAAGAAAAAGAAGTACGCGAATAAAAATATGTTACTAAAAAAATAATCACATATTCTTAACCTTACTGTTTTCATATCCTAGCTTTTAGTTTTAATCTCTTCTCTTGTTATTGCAAGCCTAATATCAAATTAATAATGTGTCCTAGCCATTCTAAAAATAAATCCTTGCAAATGTATAAATGAATATTGCTGAAAAATTATATTTTTATAAGTTCTCATTTAAAACCAAAGTAGGGATATTTTGGAAATTGTCTAAACTGGGAAATTGCATTACACTTTTGTCTGATGAAGCTGAACAAGTGGTTTTTGAGCAGCCACAAATTTCAGCTATTCATTTAGGCACATCTCAGTCAAAGGGGCTTCACAAAACAGTGGATGTCACCTCTCATATTGTACTTTTAGTAAATATCCATGTATGTCATATTAGCTTGCCTTTCTTGGGAGATTAAGCAGTTGTGCTGAAACTTAATGAAAGAAAAGTAAGGTCATGTATTTTACATCAGTGAGGGCAGACATAAGATACACAGATGATTTAGTTGGCAGGGACTTATTTATCAAGAAATGCTAACATAATGTCTTTAAGTCATTCCAGTCTAGCATTTGAATTCTGACTTCCTGACTTCTGACTACCTGATCACAATCTGTAATGTAGAAAATAAAAGAACCACAAGGCTAGCTCCAGATCACACTTGGATGGAGAGCTACTGTATTTAATGGTTATAAAGGACTAAATATATTAAAATGTTAATAGATGTATTTGTGAAGTGCTGCTCCTCTATTTCAAGGAAGCTTTGAAACTACTGTAAATTACAAAGATGGTAGAAAATAAAAGTTTCATGGCTTTAGGCTTTTCAAATAAATCACATTTCATTTCATTTTAAAGGTAGCTAGTTTAGTGTCAGTGTTAAATTTCAGTGGTATCTCTTAGGTATAAATTATATGAAAAAAATTAATTGAATTCTTATATTTACACTATTTTTCTTATGTTTATAACACAAATATTTTAGATAAAACAGTTTCCAAGTAACATTTATCTAGCTAGGCAAATAAAGCCTGCAAGTTTTCTTTAGATTATCTTAATAATGAATCATGCCTATGGAGAAAAAAGAAGTTTCAGAAAAATAGTTGATGAAAGGCTGTAGACTCCAAATCTCAGCAGAGTTCTGTGGTAGCTATATTATAGAAAACAATATTAATCATTTCAGGGTAGATTTATGTACTATGTATTTGTAACTCAGCATACATCCATAGCATCTTTGTTGATACTTTAAAAAGATATTTCAAGATTTTAAATTTGGTAATACTGCCATTTATCTTACATGGTTAGCATAACCATGTTAGGTTAAAATCCTCTTACTGCTGCTTACATTATATGCATAGCCGTACGATACCTCCTTTGTCCCCCCAAAAATCAACCACAAAACAAACTGTGAGAAAAAAATGTGGGTTTATTATCATTATAATTGTGAATAGATTATTCCAAAAAGGTCCAGTCACAACCAGTGTTCCAGCTACTGATGCAAAGGGATGAAATGACGTTAATTTGCTCATCTGCTCTTTGAAAATGCAGGCCAATTTTTTTACCAAGGAGAAAGACAATAATTTCAGAGGAAGAGACAATAGTAAAGTGTACAGAGCAGGACTGCGTTTGAGTACAGAGTACAGCTGTTGGTAGAGGATGACATTGGAACTGGCATGTTATGCAGACTCTGTCATAAGTCCACCAATCTATTCCTCTCTCAAAAAGTTCCTCCACTGAAGGCACCTAACCAAAACCCTCTCATCATTTATAGTTGTCCTGGGTTCAGCAGTAGCAGTCATGTTTTTCCTTTATGGTAGCTGGTGCAGTGCTGTGTTTTGACTTCCAGCCTGGGAACAATGTTGGTGAAACTGATGTTTTCGGTTGTTGCTAAGTGATGTTTACCCTGACCAAGGACTTTGTGAGGCTCATGCTCTGCCAGGGAGGAGGGGAAGCTGTGAGGAAGCAGAGACGGGGCGCCTGACCCAGGCTAGCCAAGGAGGTATTCCATACCACAGCACGTCATGCCCGGGGTGGGGGGTAACTGGGAGTTACCTGGTAGGACACGGGCTTCCGGGTGGGACTCGTTTCTTGGCCGGTGGTATCGTATTCTCTTCCCTTGTTATTTTCTCTTATCATTGTTGTAGTTGGCGATAGCGGTGGTGATTTGTGTTGTACATTGGTTGCTGGACTGTTCTTGTCTCAACCCGTAGGAGTTGCGCCCTTTCGATCCTCCTCCCCGTTCCTCCGGGAGCGGGGAAGGGGAGAGCCCCGGGGGGGGGGTCGATTATTGTCAGCCCGGCACCACTCACTGGGAGTGAGTGAACAAGCTGCCTGACTGGGTTTAAACCATGACAATAGTGAAAAGAAATTCCAAGCAAATATCCCCAGTTCATCATCATCTCATTTGTATCTGATGTGGTAATCACAAGTCTAATGCGCTTTTCATTTACTACTGATTCTTACCTGGATCAGTATAGCTTAATAATTTTATTGAAAAGCAGGTAATCTGCTTTTGAGAAGTTCACCCTAATACTTCTCAAGGTCCCTTTGAAGCTACATTCCCTGAAAAACTGCAGTACCAGCTTTGGCATTCAGCGCTATAATTCCTAACTCCTTGCCAAGTGTCTTTCATGCTAAGTTACATCCATTGACCTTCTGCCCAAAGTCTTTATAGCAGTTCTGACTAAAACCATTCTCATTCCCTGCTTAATGACCTGGCACAGGAGAAGTGCCTGCTTGTTTACAAGGGCCTTTCTCCATACTGCATACTTTTAACCAGGGTCTCAATCATTTCTTGTATGTCAGCCTAACATGTCCAATTTCTAACAGCCATGAATTACAGAAGAATTTTTACATCAAAGCCAGAAATGTAGTCAGCACCGAGAGTCTATCTGGAAACCACCAGCACATCAGTTTCATGCTCTGCAGATAAAAGACCATTAATAGTCCAAATCTGACAGTAACACTTATGCACTAAATTTTCATTAGTTGAATGCAGCAGTGAGCAGCCACATCAGTGTGTCTGATCACATAAACAAGCAGTTTTGAAAGGTATCTCAAGGTCTGCATAACCACGGTTTATTGAAGAAATTATGGTTTTTGCTCAAAATTTGCAGAAAAAACAGTTCCTCCATGCTTCATTTCATGTAAAATCTGAAGTAAATTTGTACTGTAGGATGTCTAGGAGTCAGCAACTTACCAAGCATGGATTTTTTGTTTTGTCATCCATTCTATTACACTCTATTAAATCTAGAATATAAAAAATAATTTTGGCTGTAGTACTTCAAAAACCTGTTAAAATAACCCATTTAATTACCTTTCTTAAATTTCTCTGCAGTCACATAATATTCAGGCTCGACTACTAAAGTCCCTATATAAGTTGCTGCCTAAAGATACTTCCTGAGGGCTTGGTATGTTGGTTTGGGGAAATAGAGTTTTAATACATATATATATTGAATTGCTGAGGTGAGTAGCTTGAGAGAGGACGCCTGCAACAGCGGAGTGAAGCGGGGAGAGATCGGCCTCCAGGAGTCTCACCTCAGAGCGACAAAAGCCACTGAGGAGGGAGCCTCAAGTCCTCAACAGGACTTGCCCAGGAGCCGGCAGCTCAGCTCTCGCGAGCAGTGACTCACCGGGGGCGGGGCCAGCAGGCTCGGCGGCTGCTGTGACCGGTTAAAAACCTGCCCGGGGAGCGCGAGCGACCCGGAGGGCAGCGAGCAGAGCGGGCTGAGGCAGTTTGGGCGGGCCGGCGCGTGGGGTGACCGCCCGGTCAAGAGGACTCGACTGGAGCGCAGGAGGGGGAAGGACTGCTTGCTTGTGCAGAGAGGCGTAGATGGACCGATGGACCAGATAGATCATGGTCACCACTCGATCAAAACCTGTAGTTAGGAATAACGTGGGTACCCAGACTGAGCCTTCCTGCAGACGTGCGGCCATGCAGGTCTCTGGCTGCAGTGAATGCCTGAGCCTGGCACTTGTGTCAGAGAGAGCCAGTGACACCGCTTGTGTGCGGTGTCAGCAAGTAGATGACCTGCTAAAGGAGGTGGTTGAACTGAGGGTTGAGAGCTATCAGAGAGTGTGAAAGTGAAATTGATTGGTGGAGCCACAGGCTAAGGCAAGGGCAGAGGGAAGTGGTTGAACAAGTGATAGATCCCCTTCCCTCCTACCATCAGACAGAAGGAGTAAACTTAAGGGACAAGGAAGTATGGAGGGAGGTCCCTTCTCAGAGAGGTAAGTGAAAACCCTCACAATCCCTTCCTTCCTCCCAGTTGCCCTTGAGTAACAGGTATGAGCTCTTGGAACTACAGGGCCAGGTAAATGGAGATGGAGGGGTAGATCCATCTAATGAGTCACCTTGTCACTCACCCCCATGCCTTAGAACTTCCTCAGTGAAGAAGAAAAGAAGAGTAATTGTGGTGGGTGACTCCCTTCTGAGGGGAACAGAAGGGCCCATTTGTCGACCTGATCCATCCCACAGGGAAGTCTGCTGCCTACCTGGGGCTCGGATTGGAGATGTTAAAAGGTGCAGCCCTCTGACTACTATCCGCTGCTGGTTTTTCAGGTTGGCAGTGATGAAATTATTACAAGCAGAGCAAGGGCAATGAAGAGAGACTTCAGGGCCCTGGGATGGCTGGTTAGAGGGTCTGGAGCACAAGTGGTGTTTGCCTCCATACCTGTTACAAGCAAAGGTGCAGAGATAAATAGGAAGAGACTGCAGATTAATGTATGGCTATGGGACTGGTGCCAAAGGCATAGGTTTGGGTTTTTCAATCATAGGCTGCTATATGAGACAGCTGGTTTGCTGGTGGCAGGTGGGATACATCAGTCCCAGAGGGGGAGAAGGTTTCTGGGGCAGGAGTTAGCAGGGTTCATTGACAGGGCTTTAAACTAGGTAGGAAGGGCGAAGGGGTGATAACTGTTGGGGACAAGCCCAAGAGAAACATGCTAGGGCTTGAAGAATGGCAGACTAGGGAGAACTCTCAATCTATTGTTTCATTTGAGGGAAAGGGTAGTTGTTTAAACCCTGTCCTGCAGGGGAAAAAGGCTACCTGGGCAAGAGTTAGCAGAGCTCACTCACAGAGCTCTAGGTTAGATTCGAAGTGTGAGGGGGTCGTAGCTGGGTTTGAACTAGTGGGGCGATGTTCTAGTATGAATGAAGACCAGAAGGTCTCCCGCCTTCCAAGGGTGCCACTAGCGTGCTCTGCTCGCTCCCTGAAATGCCTGTACACCAACGCATGCAGCATGGGGAATAAACAGGAGGAGTTAGAAGTCTGTGTGCGGTCTAAAGGTTATGACCTGGTGGCAATTACAGAGACATTGTGGGACAGCTCACATGACTGGAATGTAGTTATGGATGGCTATGTCCTTTTTAGGAAAGAGATCAGCAAACTGAGGTGGTGGAGTTGCTCTTTATGTGAAAGAGCGACTAGAATGTATTGAGTTTTGTCCAGGGGCAGATGAGGACCAAGTGGAAAGTCTGTAGGTGCGAATTAAGGGACAGGCTGGTACAGGTGGCACAGTTGTGGGGGTCTATTATAGACCTCCTGATCAGGACGAAGGAGTTGATGAGGCTTTCTACAGGCAATTGAAAGCAGCCTCATGACTACATGCCTTGGTCCTTATGGGGGATTTTAACTACCCCGATATTTGCTGGAAGACTTACACAGCCAGTCATTGACAGTCTAGGAGGTTCCTCCAGTGCATTGATGATAACTTCTTAATGCAAATGGTGGACGAACCAACTAGGAGAGGAGCACTGCTGGATCTGGTACTCACCAACAAGGGGGGTCTGGTTGAAGTAGTGACGGTCAATGGCAGCCTGGGCTGCAGTGACCATGAGATGGTGGAGTTTAGGATCTTGTGTGGGAGGAATAGAATACCTAGCAAGGCCACATTTCTGGATTTCCGAAGGGCAAACTTTGGCCTCTTCAATCAATTGCTAAGGGAAGTATCATGGCAAAGGGTACTAGGTGGTAAAGGGGCTCAAGATAGTTGGTCAGCATTCAAGGACCACTTCTTCAAAGCTCAGGATCAGAGAGTCGCAATGAGTAGGAAGTCAAGTAGAGGAGCCAGGAGACCAGCATGGTTAAACAAGGAACTGCTGGGCAAACTCGTACGGAAAAAAAGAATCTATGGATTATGGAAGGAGGGGCTGGCCACTTGGGAGGAATATAGGACAGCTGTTAGAGGATGTAGGGAAGCAATTAGGACAGCTAAGGCCTACTTGGAACTTAATCTGGCAAGTCGGGTCAAGGACAATAGAAAGGGTTTCTTCAAATACATAGCAAATAAAACTAACACAAGAAACAGTATAGGCCCACTGCTGAATGAGGTGGGTGCCCTGGAGACAGAGGATATAAAGAAGGCAGAGGTGTTGAATGCCTTCTTTGCCTCTGTCTTTACTCCTGCAGACTCTCCCTGGGGGACCCAGATTCCTATAGCCCCGGAAGGAGTCAGGATAAAGGAGGAGTTTGCTTTGGTAGATGAGGATTGGGTTAGGGATCAGTTAAGTAATCTGGACATCTATAAATCAGTGGGTCTGGATGGAGTACACCCGCGGGTGCTGAGGGAGCTGGCAGAGGTCGTTGCTGAGCCACTCTCCATCATCTTTGGTAAATCGTGGGAAACAGGTGAGGTGCCTGAGGATTGGAGGATGGCAAATGTCACCCCGGTCTATAAGAAGGAGGACCCGCGTAATTATAGACCGGTCAGCCTTACCTCCATCCCTGGAAGGGTGATGGAACAACTTATTCTTGACACCATCTCTAGGCATATCAAGGATGAGGGGGTCATTAAGAGCAGCCAACATGGCTTTACCAAGGGGAAGTCATGTTTGACCAACCTTACAGCCTTCTATGAGCAAGTAACTAGGTGGATGGATGATAGTAGAGTGGTAGATGTGTTTTTTCTTGATTTCAGTAAGGCATTTGATACTGTCTCCCACAGCATCCTCATAGATAAGCTAAGGAAGTGTGGGCTTGATGATCAGGTAGTGAGGTGGATCAAGAACTGGTTGGAAGGAAGAAAGCAGAGAGTTGTGGTCAATGGGGCAGAATCTAGCTGGAGGTCTGTGACTAGTGGAGTCCCTCAGGAGTCAGTGCTGTTTAATATTTTCATCAACGACCTGGATGAGGGAACTGAATGTACCCTCAGCAAGTTTGCTGATGATACTCAACTGGGATAAGTTCCTGTGTGATGTACTCTAGGTTACCCTGCTCTTGCAGGAGGGTTGGATGATCTTTTGAGGTCCTTTCCAACCCTTAGGATTTTGTGATTCTGTGATATATAATTTTCAAGAGATTCTCCAAATATGATTATAATTAATCCTATGAATATATATAGTTGTATCACATTGCAGTCATATCACATTGCACATTGCAGTTTTATGGCAGCAAATCATCAGATAATGTAAATATTTGTACATTATGTTGCAGAAATTTATAACAGAAATAGTAAAGTTTGTATAGATGCAGAATGAATGAAATTCATGTGTGTAGGCATCAGAAGGAGCAGTAGAAAAAGGTTAAAAAAGGTGGTCTGCACTGGGAAGGAAAGGACACCCTTCCCCAGGCACTGTTCTTATGGGTAGCACTGAGGATGATGCTGCATACGTCAAGAAGAAAAAGCCTGCAGTCTGAAAAGGTCATCATAGCACAAATGACTACCCACCTGAAGACCATTACCCTCACACAAAAAAAGATGGCAACTACATTGCTTCATATGGTACAAAACATTCTTTTTTTCTGTTTTCTCAAAATACAGACTTCAGAAATATTTTAACTATGTACCAACAAATGAGGAAAAACATACAATAAGCATCAATTTAGCATACAATAGACATCAAAAATTATGACAGCAGAAATCAGCAGTATTCTCAGACATAACTTCTGGTGACTCTGAAGGGTTGCAAAAGAATTGTCCAGATTTTTTTTTATCATCTCCAGTCAGGAAGAACTGGCAAGCTTTTCTTATTTCACATAAGTGATCCTAGCCAGAGCATAAGAGCAAGAGAGTGTGAATGTATAAAATCCAGTTGTTTAAGTACTTTATAAATAAATACCCTGGGTTGAGTTTTGCTTCACTAATTTCCCTATCATGCCATTGCACTGTAGTGTCATATTATCAGTCTAACTGGGTCACATATTTAAAGATAATATTGCTCCAAATGTTTATAGTGTTTTTCTCTTGGTTATTCTCAGGATGTAATAGAGAAGATGTTGTTGCAAGACTATATAAAAAAAATATTTTACTTAAGGCAAATAATACACAGATAATTCAGTATTTTTCTTGTGTTGGTTTCAACCATTGAATTATTTATGTTTACTGTAAATATTCTTTGGTCATCTGGAAATTTTAAAGTTCACAAGTAAATATTGATATTTGGTTAATTTTCTTCAGATAAATAGTTACCACTTATTTCTCTCAGTACAAGTGTGTCTTCCAGAAATCCAACTTCTTCACTCCATGTATCTTCGATGCAGCTGTATTCAGTTCAGCACCCAGGTGCACAAATTTTAGCAAGAAAACAGCACAATCAATGAAGTAGATTCTCACTTGTGTAATTCTCCTGAAAGTCAGTTATCACAATTAACCTTCTCAATACAATGTGACAGAAGTTCAATGAAAACAAAAACACTGCTGCTCTAGGAAGCACTCGAGGTTTGGAGACCCAGCAGTCACCATAGTTCCTGAAGAAAGGCAAATACTACTATTTAGACATCAGCATTTCAAAAAGATCCCTAGGCAAAGCAAAAGAGGTCAACACTTGTATTGCTTCTATCTTTCTTTAATGAACATCTGAGAACTACTTTATGTTACAGCAAATGAATGCTTTTAACAAGTTAAAAAAACGAAGTTGTATACAAAACCAGCTATCAGTCAACCAAACTATAAAATACAAAGTACTTCTGAAGTGTACAACCACAGAAGGTAAACTCAAGTCAGTTTTGTGTGTGAATATTGTCACACACTCTGCTTGCTGTACAGGTAAATTACTAGCATAGAAGTCAGGCCAAGATTCATTGCTGATCCTTATACTCTTGTTATTTTTTTTCTGTCACCTAAATATAGATAAGAAATAAAAGTGCCCCAGCTTTTATGTGCCCAATATCTGAAAACTGCCAAAACCCAAGCCCAGTTTGAACATGGCACATTTGTGTGCATTACCTAGGGAGTATTAAAAAATTATCAACACTATAAGTAAACTGGGACTAGTGTGCAAATGAGTTCCTAACTAGGGGCTCATGCACTGGTGCTTAAATTATTGGATGCTTATTCTTTCAGGCTGTAAACGCATGAAACAATAGACTAGATTTGTAATAGATCTATTAAATTTTGAACCCAGAAACTGCTTTTCTTCTCAAAAAAGCTAGCTCTGTACAGCTCAACAGATCGTTCATTTCAGCAAGAACAGAACCAGAGTTCTGAAAGGCAGGACGTGTAGAGTTGGAGAGCTGGTACAAGAAAGCAGTTCAAATTATGTGAGGACGAATTTTAGGTTTCACACTTAGGAATCAAAAGCTCCAGATTCACTCAGAATAAAAAATCTTGGAGTACTAAAGCATGAAGATAAAAAGGTGCTTAGGTAGAAACATCCTTTCTCCACTATGGGCCTGATGAAGTTTCACCTGAAAAAATGGTTTTAATGTTGTAAAAATCTCTTATTCATTGTGGAAAAAATAAATAATAATCATAATAATTAAAACCACTACCACACTGCAGGATAGATTTTTGGTAAAGCTAAAAATCTTCAGTTGTAAGATAGCTGTTTTCATCCCTGAAAAGTATTCTGCTTTGGGAATGATTTATAGTGATTAGAAATCACTACCCCTGCATTTTTGTTGTCTTTCTCATTTAAAAAATATTTTTCTCAGTTATATTAGGCAATAGACAGGAGAATTAGCTCATATAAAAAACCTTGCCCTAACATAAGCTATAAATGATAAATAAACAACAATTAAAAAAAGTTCACTTTTCAGGGTGGTAAACTTTAACATTTGAGACTATCATCAGACACATTAGCAAGAAAGCACTGTTTCCCACTCTTATATAGCATTTCAAATAAATCAGTACTTAGGCATAGTTATGGCTCTTACCAGAGCATGTCAGTGTTGTTGTCTATCAGACTCTTGCAAGCTATCAATTAGATTTGAAACTGTAGAATTTCCAAAACTATTTGAAGAAAGTTTTGTTTAAGTGCAGAACTCAGGATTCTATATTGCAAGCAGAGATTTAGGAGATTTTGTTAAAAGTTCAAGAAACCATGTTATGCAACCAGAAATCTATGCAGTCTTTGCAAGTAGTCTTTGAAAACAAGTTTTTGTCTGTATAAACACCATTGTGTAGATAAATTGTCTGTTAAGCAATATAAAGTGTTCTGTAAATTGCCAAACAAAATATCAGCCCCATAGCTACTCAGACACAAACTATTTAAAAAAATAAAAAATTGTCATTGCAAACATTGAAAATGTATATTTGTGGTATACTAAGAGCTTTTATCATGAATAAAAACATTCTTAGCATCAGCTTACAACTTTTATGCATAAGGTTTTACCTAAAATCATTTTTTCACTGAGGATATTTTTAAAAATACAATCAAAGTGCATGCATAGAGCTTATAAAACACATATACGCATTTTCCAGAGAATACAGTTTGTCTCAGCTTACTATTTACTATCAAGTCAACCAAAAGTGCAATAACAAAGTGTAGAGGCAGTAATACAAAAACATCTGAATCTATTTATCACAGAATAAGTGGATGACATGAATCTTTGTGCAAAATGTGTTTTTAGCAGTCATAAAAACAACCTCCCCCTACCCAATTTATTTGCTATATTTTTATGAAGAATGTCAGGAAGTCTCAAAGTTCTGTTCCAGATGTCCAAGGAGAACACCACAACTAGGATTTTTTTCAAGTTAAAAATTTGGAATTAGGCAAGAGCTATGCTTAATTCCAGAGTGGCTTACATATTCCAGAGTTTTGGAACAAGATTACACATATGCATGATCCCATCATCTCTATGGAGGTTTAATAACTTATAAACTATGTCACCCTCAAAATCTTAACAGCAGAAAAGGTACACACCTTATTTGTAGCCAATACTTTATTGATAGTACAACTGACATCGTAATAAAAGAATCCTTATTAGTTCATAAGTAAGTATTACTCGCCATGAAGATAAAAGACATTTTTAATGGCTCTGTCTTCATAGCTCTTTTTGCTGTCACTGGATATATCTTTTGGCCTCTGTGCAGACAGAATTTAGTGTTCACAGGAACAGGCAAAGACACTACAAGAAAGGGCAAAATGCAGTGGGAAAATACATAGCAAAGAGAAAAAAAAGCAAAGCTCATTCCTCTTAACACAGTTTTCTTGTATTTCAATTTTGAACTCGGACTTTTGTGTGAATTCCTTCAGGTGTACCCAGTGACCCACTGCATGAGGTAGGTGTATTAGAAGGTTAGCTTACATATATTCCACAAGTTCCTTGAGTACTGTTCAGGCTGAGGACAACATAGCTTTTTTTTGGATGGTATATAGCTGCATTTGAAAGAATTTTCATAGAATCATCGAATGGTTTGGATCGGAAGGGACCTTAAAGAACATGCAGTTCCACCCCCTCCTGCCATGGTCAGGGAGACTTTCCACTAGACAGGTTGCTCAAAGCCCCATCCAACCTGTCCTAGAACACTTCAAGGGATGAGGCAGCCACAACTTCTCTGGGCTACCTGTTCCTGTGTCTCACCACCGTCACACTAAAGAACTTCTTCCTAACATCTAATCTAATCTAAACCTATCCTCTTTCAGTTTAAAGCCATTCCTCCTTGTCCTGCCCCTGCAGAAGTTTCAAGAACACAGTGCTCAATACATGAAGAACATGTATAGCCTCACAATTTTACAAGTGTATGACTATAAAGGATCATAGGTTAATTCATGTTGGAAGAAACTTCAGGAGGTCTTTAATACTTTATGCTGTTAGGCTTTATACTGTTACATCAAAAAAACCTTCAAGGATGGGGACTGCACAATCCCTGGGAACACTGTTCCTTTGCTTTATTATTCACAGAGTGAAAATGGTTTTATTCTATTCCATGTGAAACTTATCTCTTGTTTCAACTCTGATTCCCTGTCTCTTGTCCTCCCATCATTTAATGTTGTGAATCTTCTTGATTGCAGATCTTTGCAGGTTGCTGTTAGGTTTCCCTGAATTCTTACCCATACCTGGTCCCTCAAAATCTCCTCACAGGTTATGTGGAATCCTGAAAGAAAAAAACCCTAAAGTTTGCAGTAACAGCAAACCTCACTGTGAACGGGAACTTTGTGCACTGTGCCATTCCCTCAACAGAAAGGTCTGTGTGATGTTGTATCATCCCAGGGTTTCATCATTAGGGATGTAATATATTATAACTTACTGTTACCTTTTCTGGTGTATTAATGTGTGGCTTTCTTGTTGGGATCCAAAAAGAACCAGCATCTTCTGTTACACAACAATAGGACTTTTAAGCCTATGCTAAACATAAATATAAAGCTCTCATCTTCCTTTATTCTATACCCAGCACTGTTACACCTCCACGGCCCAATCCTAGGATGCTACATTAGTAATGTCTTCCAACATGAGCTTTGCTACATCATTGCAATAGGATAACTTTAGTTTTTATGTGACCTGATGCTGTAAAGACAAAATTTCTAGTGCTTCATGAATCTGCTTTGATAGTGAAACTCAGAATTGCAACTGATAATATACAACAATAGGTCCCAGTGTGCACATTTTAAGAGCAATGAATTCCTCACAGCATCTTGCTATTTCTTTGTGTGCATTTTTTGTACCTTTTTGAATTTTAGGGATTTTGTTTGGGTTTTGTTTTTACAGTCTGGAAAGATCCCCTTTACCTATTCCTACTTGTTCAAAGACTGTTGCTAGAGAGAGATAGATTGCAGCTGGAGAGAGCTAAAAACACATGAGCAGTCAGGTGTATCAGAAGGACAGAATTCCAGCTCTGATTTTGCTATTTTATTCTCACAGATATTGTGAGACCCCTATAGGTCATATTTAATGCTTATTGCTCTGTTGCTTGCTGTCATGTACTTTTAATCTAGAGATCTTTATTCAATTCTGGACTGTGAAGTCTTATTTTGCTACACAAACTAATTTTTGTCACTGAAAAGATTACATAGAATGAGAGAAATTCTCTGCCTTTATGTTCTTTTTTTTCTTTGTTAGTTCCTGTTTAATATAGATTAAATACACTGCCATTGTCAATTTCTTTTGGCTTAATAGTTAGGCTATGTTATTATTAAGAGAATCAACAGTAATTATGGAACATTTTAGCAAGCATAAAGCAGGATAAGAAGGTTTAGGTTCATAATGTTATTAGCAGCACTGATACTAGAAGTAATGAATGGTTTATGGATTCAGACAATCCAATAAAATTCATAAGACTAATACTTACTTACAAAATTGTAAAGTACATGTTTTATCCTCTTTCAATGTCTGCCTTGAAACTGTTTAAAATTAACAGATACAATACTGTTATGGAACCTATCAGATATCTGTAGGGAACACAGGTTGATCATGAGATATGGGGCTTCAGATCACACCAGCAAAAGCCATGTTGTAATTTTCTCTCAACTGAAGTTTTCAAGTATCAACTGCAAAAAAAATTAGAGATTTGTTAAAAATGTAAGTACATAAAAAAGACCCTGAGTCTTAATATCTGAAAACTCTGAGCAACCTGGAGAAAACTCCAAACTTCCCTCATGGATTTCTGCTGGAAATGGAATTACATCAAAATATATGTACAGTTGCAGTTTGAACAATTATTTTTTGAGATAATTATTTTTTTGAAACTGTCATTTATCTTTCTTCTGAATTGCAGCAATATAGTATTAGTTTTACCTGTCCTGGCCTTAAAATGTATTAAAATATCCAGCTGGTATCATGTCAGTTTTGCCTTGAGGTTGTTGCGTTTTTTGCCTTTCTTTTTTCCTTCCAGTAAATAAATCTTATTCAGAGCCAACACTGTCCCCCCTCACCAAAAGGACAACTAAGATCTTGAATCATATATAATTTTTTACGTGATATTCCTGTGATGAAAAAGAAAATCACATTATTGTTGCCTGCTTTATATTTAATCATCATAGAATTGTAGAATCATAGCAGAAGGTTTTTAAACAGCTTCCTCATGTTTTTATCAGTTCAATTTACAGAATACAGAGATTCTCTGAATTTTGGCCTATTAGGCTGGGAATATTCCTTCTATTATTTTTTTCCATTGTTCTGTAGTTATCATATACCCCAAAGTCTTCCAGTTCTTTTGTATTTTTTTGTTCTTCTGTTTTCAGAGTCTTAATGTAAAAACGTCAAGTCTCAGTGAAGTATAGATATTACTAGAAGAGATACATTTATGGGATTCAGTATTTTATTAGAAAACAAATATCTGAACAACTTGATGTAACCAAAAAAATACAAGAGTCAACAACTAGATCCTGATAGCTGTGGCATGGTAAACTAAACACTTGAGTGCTTGAATATTATTTTGGATGCACTGCATCTCACTGTTTTTGTTCAGGGAGATCAGATTTCACCAGGGAAAGAAAAAATCTCTTATATTTAATAATATTAATAATAGTAAAGAGTAATCACTTCCAAAAGGATTTGGTTGGAAATTCCCAAGGTTTCTTGTTACCAACCAAAAAGAATTCATCTCTTAGACATTCTTTCCTTTAATTGAAAGTTGCAACTTCTTGAAAATTACACTAAGCTGTAATTTTATCATTGTTTGTGCTTGAGGCATTTATTGTGATCGAGTGAACTTTGTTTACACATCTACCATGGTATTGAATATCAACATAAAATATTTAACCATGGACAAATCTACTTTGTAATACTACTGCAATATTTCAGAAGAAACTTGTGGATCACTTACAGACTGTTATCCTGTTCCTATTATATGCTACCATAATACAGAATTGTTTAATTTTCAGTGGTAGTAAAGTGGGACTTGCATAAAACCTGCACAATACCAAATTTAATAGTTTTAACTAAGCACTTCTTTTTCTTACTGAAATTTCTATTAATTCATTTTTAATTGTGCAATGTATTGTCTTTGCAAATTGTGTAGATACATTTTTGTTTTAAATGGTGTATTGTTGCTATGACAACCACAAAATGAACTCCCAGGTTGTGCATTAAGATGGCTATCTACTGACTACCTTTCACTCTGTAAAACACTGTTTCCAGAATAGAAGGCTAATTTAGCCTGGTAAAACTTAAGAAATGCAAAAGTTTTATCATGTATTGTACACTATACATCACATACTGCATTGTGGCTTAGTACTCATATGCTGTGTCCTTCTTTCCCAGTAAACAAGTAGGGGCTAAAATGCTGAGAACCAGTCATCATGCGCTTGCACCTTTTGGAGGGAAAGTGAAGATGACTGTGTGTAAAACACCTGTGTGCACCACAGAGAAGGATTCAAGGGGCTGCTGTACCTCCTGGGCTTGCTACATCTCCTGACACAGACCCAACCTGCCTAAATGCTTTTATTTTGCAGGAGCTGAGCCTGCAGCTTCAGGCTTCACTTGATTTACAATCCAAGATTGAAGCTGTAATTCATTCACTGTGTAAATTTACTCAGATTAGAGTATGCTGATGGGTGTTACCCCTCCCACATCCTTCAGAAAGAGGACCTTTAGACACAGTTTGATGCCTGACAGACCCTGTCTAAGTGCAGGATTTCCTGTGCCTGTGCAGTGTCACCTGCAGGTTGCATGGAGCAGGCACACCGGCTGGAGGACGTGGAAGATTCTGTATATCACAAAGACCTGTCACTTTGCACTTTTCAAAGAAAAAACACCATAGGATTGGTTTGAGTTTTTTTCTGCAGGAGTCTCAAACAGAAATTTATTCAACTGTGCATGTCTGTTAGCCTACTTTCTCCATATTGTGAAAAATAATACTCCGTTAAAAAATGTGTCTGGACCTTCTACTTTGTCCCATGACTAAGAATTAATACATTTCCTTTCTCCTAGTTCCTCTGATTATGCACCTGTGTTTCACATGAATAATCAACATTATTGTTAGCAGGTTCAATTACACAGCCTTCATTCTACTTCCTCTCTGCCTTAGGCAGTAGGTCTCCAATATTTCTCAGTTCTGAATAATAACATTTCAATGACGACATCTCATATAGAACAGAGGGAGCTACAAGGCAACAACCAAAGTTAATTTCTTTTTCAGTAGCAATCATCAATCATTCTTTTTCAGAATTTTTTTTAGAAAAAAAGAAAAGGGAGTCAAGTTAACAAAGTGCTCATGTATTTGGTATCCACAATTGAATCCCAGGTATAAACTGTGTTAGAAACAATATTTTTTTAATCCTTCACCAAACCTGATATCAAAATACATTTTTCTTTTTTAATAAAACCTAATGCTTTCTAGTTTTGAGTTTCAGTGTTTGCCTCATAATCACATGTAACTGTTTAAATCTTCACTTGACATATGCTGCGTTTAGACATACAACATAAAGCACCTCTTCAAAGTTGGGCAGAACAACATTTTTATTAGAAATGCTAACCAAAACCTATGGGGTTATTGCTGAGGGAGAAAGGCCCACACCTTATCTCTAACATCACGCTGCACTTTGACAGAAATAAATAAAGTGCTTACTCAGAAGGTGTCCAGACACACTGTCTGTAAAGGATATCAGCAGAGTTTCACCTTCTATCAGTTGCCAGCCAGGTGCTTCGAGGGTCTGCCCACAAAACACAGCATAATGGGAATAGACTCATGCACAACTGTTTCTTCTTCATGCTGACCTTATGTAAAGAATGCTTTATCGGTATTTAGACTGCCCATACATTTTGAAGGCAATATCCCTACAGTGTATAGCTTTGTTAATTTCCTAATACTTTAAATTGATTGTTCTTACTCTGGTACTATCTCAAAAGTTGTCCTCTTTCTTCTTGTCTTCAACATCTTGTCCCTTGTAATATTTGGAAAAAGGATTTTTCCTTGTGCACACAAAAACTGTGATTAAATGGGAAAGGACTACTGCAGAAACTGTGTTTTTCTAGTAAATGTGAACATGGCTTTCCAGGTGTCCTGCATCTCTGTCAGAAATTAAGGAACATTTCTGTGACTTTTCTTAGTCAGCATGTAAGCATCTTGGGGTCAAAAAGTCCATGGCAGACAGGATTATGACAGATCGTACAAAGACCATCATTCAGTTCATCTACCCATGGCTTGTGCATGTCCACAATGTCAGCAAGGCCAAGCAAACCTAGTGTGAAGATACTGCACAACCCCAGCTGCGCAGAGATTTTTAAAATGGGCGCATTGGTAAACCCACTGAAAATACATACTTGTCCTCTCCCTCTCTGCAGTGATAGGCCCCTGCAGAATTCCTACAGCAACTGAAAGCTGCTGTTAGACTATCAGGGAAGGATCACACATACTGTGGTTAGTTCTGCCTGAAACTTGCAGCCATTCAAAATAACTGCAAAACCTTTGTTTGGATCAGGATCTCTAGTCCTGTAGCATCTCATTGCAGTGTTTGGCCTGCTGATTTTGAAGTACAAAACTGAGTGACAGGATGGACATCAGCATGGTTAGTGCTGTGCAAAAGACCTTTTATCTGGAGCATCTTACACATTTGCATAACAGTGCAGGAAAACTATTTCAAAGCAGGATTGGATCCTTTAGTTCACATACCTGACTTCAGTGCCCCCATCTAGTTCAGGGGTTTTCCATTAAAATATTCATTAACATTGTAGCATCATTGCATCATCCATGCCCCACAGGTTTTAAAAATAGATCTAGATTCTTCTCCTCTACATGGCACCAACACATTCTCTTGCTGTACCTCAGTTCTTTTGACTTAAACCCCATGCTAGAAGAAACAGACAAACTAATGAACCTGAAAATCTATAACGGGCACTCCCTCTAGCCCTATCATATGATATGGACCGTTTGCTTTCAAAGACCCCCGTCTCTCCATTGCTACACCATCTGCTTGTACCACAGACCATCTGATAGCAATGAGTGCAACATTCATTCTGCTAAATCAGAGCTGCCTCTTGGCTGGTCTAACCCTCTTACACGGCTGATTTCCACCTGCCTCCACAGTACTCTCACACAGACTTTCTGGATGAGCCCTAGACACCTACCACCCACACTCAGCTGAATGGTTTCTATATCCCACTGTTTTGAGCTGTATGTACTGTACACTTGCAGCTTGTAGATGCTGAGTCAGACTTCACTTGTACCTCTGTCTTAAGTGTTTTAAGTGCTGTTTCTCCATCTGTATGACACAGACGGGCATTCTTATAACATCATTTTTTTCCTACCATGGTATCACAAAGGCTTTAGGAAATTTTCTCCTCTTCCTTGTTTATCGCATTGACCTCTACTGCATGCCACTGCTACTCAACATACCTAATCACAACATAACCAGTCACAACATCCAGATCTCATTCTCCACCTAAATGAGTTCAACTGTAGGCCTCACTTCATTTTACAGGCAAAGGAAACCATAATAATGATCGGATCTTCCATGCTTATACTTCAGGGGATGTCAGGGACTTAGGGAAGAGACAGGAGGGAAACAGAAAGCTGGAAGAGACTAACATATGTACTACCTATCCCTTTCTCAGCAGTGTAGATGTTTTCTGCCAGATGAAGGAGGAGAGCATTCTACATCCATGTATAACTAATCTCAGTACAGGTAAGGAGGGAGATGCATCAGAGATTTAGCCAGTCTTTTGAGGCACAATCTCCTCATTGACTGCAACTGCATTGTGCTTTCCTTGAATCTCAGGTTGCTTTCCCCTGCAACTCCACCTTTCTGTGAGAACAAGAGGCTGCTCTGCCCCGCTAAGGGTGGAAATACATAGTATGATTCTCTGTCTCTCCAGTGCAACTACAGAGCAGCACAACAGCATGGAAGAGCACTTGGAGTTACAGTACATGGAGTTAAAAGGTCTGCTTGGATATTTTTGGAGGGCTGAAACAGGTCCCAGAGACATTTTAACTGCTGAACTGTAGATGGGAATTGTTTGGGAAGATTGGAGATTAGCATGGGCTGAGCTGCTGCAAGTAGATTTCTAACAACCTACTTCTATAGATAAACTTATTCTACTTATGGAGAATGTTCTCAGGCAATGTAATTTACTAATGTAGCTGTAGCTCTCAAGTAGATGCAAAGACAGTGGTGATTAAACTAGGACTTTACGTTTTTTTTTTCCAGCTGTGGTGATTTTATGCTGGTAAGTCACAACTTTTGTGTCTTTGTGATATGAATATGAAAATTATGTACTGCATTAAAGATTTATCTATAAAGAGCTCTATGAGAAAAAAAAAACAACTTAATGTAACCATAACACTGATACAGCTCCCTCTCATGGTGCCTATTCTGAAATAAGCAACTACAGGGAGAATCAGGGCAGTGTAACTACAGCAATAAAAACTATGCCAGTAAATTTTCCATGTAGACAAACTCTAAAGACTTCATATTCCAACAGAAATGTGCAAAGGTTTTAATACTGGCATGACCTAGGATCCTTGAGAAATAGCATCTGTGATCATAAGTGTAACCACATTTTAGTTGATTTTTAGTAAGGTTGTACTGTTCAGTTTGTTAACTCATAACACATGATTTTCTCAAGAACATTTTTATACATGGCATGAACCTCAATTTTTAGATTGTGGAATTAAAAAAAATAAAATGCAAGCACATGCTTTCTTCAGATCAGGTCTTTGCTTTTTATTATCTGAGAGGTTCAAAGTAAGATTTCTTAAGGTTGTTTGGAATGGCTAAGGGAGATAAGGGAAGAAGAATTAGCATAAGAGCAAAAAAAAGAGGTGACAGTTTCATAGATGCATTTTTAAGTTTAAAGATGTGTGCATATTGATATTTAAGTTACTTCAGAACGAGTATTTTACAGCATACAAAGAAATAGATTTTGGTTGAAGTGGTCATGAAAGCTTTTTTCTGAAGTCTCATATCTTGCCAATATTTATTTGGGTTCCCATATGCAACTGTTGTACTTGTCATGGACATGCTTGCAAATAAATTGAACTCAATCTATAAGCAAACAAAAGAGGTCATGTATATGGATGAAATTATATGGTAGAATCTATTCATAACTATAGTTACCAGGCATCTTTAGCTGCAATATACTTAGTAATTAAGTTAACGTTTACTCATATTATCTATAATCAGACAGCAGGCTATGGAGAGAAATCTAGATAATGAAGGTGCTCATTCTGACACCCCTAAAGATACTGATTTCAAAGGGAAGCAGTCAAAGAGAGCCTTAATGCATATCCTCTGTAAGTACAGGATAAATTGTAATTTGAAGGAAAAAAAATAAGATTCTAAAGCACATAATGGTTCCAAATGGTATTTTGTGAAAGTCTCATTTTCCTAAATGCGGTTAATAGTAGAATAAAGAAAGAATTACATATTTGCAGGTGAACCTCATTTTGCACATTGCTTAGAGAAAAAAGAGGCCACTTAGGTATGGAACAGAACAGACAAGCTCAAAGTGCCTACATTTGATCACAAGGAACTACAACTCAAAGCTGAAGGTGATGAAGTACAAGGAACATGGTTTTCTTTCAGTAAGATCAAGATGTTTAAGCACTGTACAAACATTTCACAATAATGATCACAGGAAATCACAACAGGAAAAGGACTGAAATTCTGTCAGATGAACGAGAATTGAAAGGAATGCATTCAGAGATGCCAGTGCTTATGGAGTAAGACCAGCTGCTGCCTTCTAGATTAGTCATCTCTACAACTCTCACAATATGTAGTTTATCAGACTGTCAAATTAAACTTCAATGAACTAAACTCTTTTCCTTTGCAGAGGAGGCACATAGTTGGAGATAAGAAAATCTATGCACTATGCCATTTAAATTAAAACAATGATAATTATTCTGTTGCCAAAGTATTTTCCGTCATTAGGAAATTCCAGCCAGGAATAGAGTTTCTCCCTCCAAAGGTAGCTGGATCAATAGCCCGATTGAAATTTGTCTACACCAGTGCATGCAGCATGGGCAACAAACAGGAGGAGCCATTGTGCAGCTGGAGAACTATGAAATAACTGCCTATGAATGTTGTCTACCTAGACTTCAGTAAAGCCTTTGACACCATTTTCCATAGCATTCTCCTGGAGAAGCTGCCTGCTTGTAGGTTGGATGACTATATCGTTTGCTGGGTAAAAAACTGGCTGCATGGTCAGGCCCAAAGAGTGGTGGTAAATAGAATCAAACTCAGTTTGCAGCCTGTCACAAGTGGTCTTCCAGGGCTCAGTACTGGGGGCAGTTCTGTTCAATTTCTTAATTAATGATCTGGACGATGTGATCAAGGGCACCCCCAGCAGATGACACCAATTTATGCAGGAGTGTTGATCTGATTGAGGATAAGAAGGCTGTACAGAGGGATCTGGCAGACTGGGTCTGAATGAGGTTTAACAAGGTGAATTGCTGGGTTCTGTACTTAGGCCACAACAACCCCATGCAATTGCTACAGGCTCAGAGAAGAGTGGCTGGAGAGCTGCCTGATAGAAAAGGACCTGTGGGTGATGGTCAGCAGCCAACTGAACATGAGCCAGCTTGTGCCCAGGTGGCCAAGAAGGTCAACAGCATCCTGGCCTGTATCAGAAATAGTGGGGCCAGCAGGACTTGAAGCGATGGTCCTCCTGTACTCAGAACTGGTGAGGCTGCACCTCAAATCCTGTGTTCAGTTTTGGGCCCTTCATTACCAGAAAGACACTGGGTGCATCCAAAGAAGGGTAACAAATCAGGTGAAGGGTGTAGAGAACAAATCATGAGGAGTGGTTGAGGGAACTGGGGTTGTTTAGCCTGGAGAAAAGGAGGCTAAGGGGAGACCTATAGCTCTCTACAACTAGCTGAAAAGAGGTTGTAATGAGGTGGGTGTCAGTCTCTTTTCCCAAGTAAGAAATGATAGGTCAAGAGGAAATGGTCTGAAGTGGCACCAGCGGAAGTTTAGATTGGATATGAGGAAAACATTTTTCACCAAAAGGGTTGTCAAGCATTGCAACAGGCTGCCCATGGAAATGGTTGAACCACCATCCCTGGAGGTGTTTTAAAGATGTGTAGATGGGGTGCTTAGGGACATGGTTTAGTGGTGGACTTAGAAGTGCTGGGCTAATGGTTGCACTTGATCTTCAGGGTCTTTTCCAGCCTAAACAATTCTATAGTTCTATGATTTTATACTATAAATCAAGACACCAAAATACAACTCAAAGCACCTGTAGTCACACATGAAAATTTAGATTTAGAAGCTCTCGTGTACTTGCAGTTATCCCTTTATTTAGATACTGATACAAACTGAAACTGGAAAACAATGAAAAGTCCTTTCTTAAAATAAACCAACACAACACACCAAACTCCATTCCAAAATCACAAATAAAAACCACCCCCCACTCCCTCACATTCTTCTGTTTAGCTGAGTACACAATGCAATAATTCAGACTATGCAGGAGATCTCAAAGAAGAAAATATTTTTGAAATAAAAGCAATGACCACATTTCTTCTTAGCAGTAGGAATTACTCTTTAGGCTATACATGCAGAACACATGTGGTTTCACAGCCCCTTTCAGCAGTATATCCTGCTGACAGTTGCAGGTGGGAGAGGAGGTTTCCACAAAGCACTGCAGTCGAGTGCCTGCGCGTAAAGGCAGCGTCAGGCTAACAGCTGGCTGCTGAACCTGCCATGGAAAGGGCATTCAAAAGAGACCAGGGAAAGCATAGGGTAAGAGAATTCTGGGTAATGGAGATTAGAAAAAAAATTGTTTAAGGTAAATTCTAAATGCAGATTGGTATAAATAGTGAAACTGTGTGTTTGGTATGAGAATTCACATGAAAATTTTGTTTGGAAGAGAAATTCAGGTGCTGAAAATAGAAATATTTTAACTCTGCATTTGATAGTGAAGACTTCCAAGTTTTTCACTCCAAGTGAACAAGCCTTTGCAAGACTTCCATCCATTGTCAGGTTAATAAATAGAGATTTATTTCTGAAGATACCCTTTTTGTAAAATTCACATATTGACTCTTTTATAGTCAAGTTTCACAGATCACAGATTGGACACCATGATTTTCCATCTTACAAGCTGTTACACCACTGAAACAATCGCCTTTCCTTTGTTAATGATTCTTCAGATTTATCTTTTGATACTATTTTTGCCATAATGTCTATAATTTAAATATGCTGATTTAATTTGTGCTATTAATGTGAGATTAGTAAAGTCACAAGGTAAATCAATTCTCCAGATGTCTATAATTCTGCAGACATTAACACCTGTATGCAATGGATAGATACCTTGTATTCTATTACCTTCAGCTAATATTACCTTGTTCTGCTTCAGTTAGTATCACCACAGCATCACCTCTCTTGAAAGTGGTCTCATCCAGAGGAGGAAAAATGTAGAAAGACCAAGGTTTTCTGCATAATATTCAGTTCAACAGTTTACACCCAGTCTCTGCTCCAGTAGTGCCTTGGTAAGAGAGAATGGGAAGGTGAATAGCATAATGCCTTTTTTTCCTTTTAAAAAAGGCCAGAAGAAATCCAGCAAGTCATTGGCTGTTGATCCTGGCATTAGCACTTGGTAGAGAACACACTGGAAAATAAAATTAGTGGCCACATAAAGATAACAATGTGGAAGGAGGTGACAATTTTTGAGAGGAAAATACTACCTTGGGTCCCACTGGAATTTTCTATCAAAATCAAGCATCATGTAAGGAAGGGTGGTAGGGCTGACCTTGGCTACCCCAATATAAAATGAAGTGATATATCTGCCTTTTTGTAAAAGATCAAAATGTATATAGTATCATGAATATCTATAACAGTATATTTTTTATGTTAAAAAAACCCAACTCAAACAGTGTTTTCTGAGAATGTAAGAAATGAAGATTTCTAATTTTTATTATTTTCCTCCTTTCTTTGAATTCAGATGCAAATCAGAATTAAGTAAGGAAAATGAAGGTGTGAAGAATAACAACTGCATTTCTCAACCTTCAAGCTGAACCCTAGAAAGAAATTGCTGAGATTTCACTATAATACAAATTGACTAGTTTCTCACTGTTGCATAGACCAACACACTACAATGTGACATTTCTAATAGGGAATTATGCAGGTTGTTTTGGAAGATTAAATGTTACATCTTTGAGGCCATCTCTGACAACATACAGAAATGAAGGGCACATTTTCAGTTTTGCTTCCATTTCAAAGGTCTGGAAAGGAAGACATTTTTGGCTAACTTGGAAGCAATGAAACAAACGTTCACAAGACATGCATAACAACTTTGGAGACTTCTACAAATTGATGTCCAACAAAGGGCATTGTTTTGCAATAGATACAAAGTGCTGCAGAATTATTTTTTTTTTTAATGTAAAAGAATACAATGCCCTTGGAAAGTGTTCTAAAGCACATTTTAAAGAAGGACATTTTTGTGAAATTGGCTATATAAGAATCATTGTCAGAAGAAACAGGGATAATTTGCTTTATTTAAAAAAGCAGTAGCATTGCGAACAGCAAAAAAAATCTAGGAAACTCAAAGGTTCAGGTAGAAAAAATGTAGTTTAAAAGAACTTAGGCTTTTGCTGTGCATTTTCTGATGCAAGGTTGAATTTAGTTGTGAATGTATTTGTAAATTTAAGCTGGTAACATCCCAGTAAGTAAAAGCAGATAAAGAAACAAAGCTTTGAATAGGAGACTCCAGATGAGCCACTCAGAAATGTTTGTCAAATACTGGAGCAAAACAAGACCTTTCACCATAATGGTGAAGAAACAGACTATAAACTAAGTCCAGCTTTTCATACTATGTGGAGAATATAAAGTAACCAAACATAGGGTTGCTAAGCTTTGGGAAAAAAAAAAAAAAACATCTCTCATACTTAGAACTCATATAGGAATACAAACATTGAATTTACCTATCTGTAAAACAAAATTTCTAGGGACAAGATGTGTATCAAGTACCTTATTGGGTTCTTTAAAGTAAATTGACAGCCATTACCAGGTACCTACAGGTGCCCATATCAAAACAGTCTTTCTCAAATGCAATTTTTGTACCACTCAGAGCTTTATACTCATTTATAGTACAGTGAGCACTGGAGGGAAAGATTTGTTGGTTGCAATATACTTTTCAGTTTTGGCCTCATAAGGCATCTGATTTACAAGCAGTGGAAAATCAAAGGTGCAACTGTCCCAGGATAATTGCAGTGGTGGGGCAGTCTGATTTAAAACAGGTACAATTTGAAAAGGATTGCTTGTTCATTTTCAGAGAAAACCAAAACTTAAGAGTAGTTTTGAAGACATCAGCATAATCATCAGCATTTCTGGAGTAGTGTACAAGATATTTCCTAAAGAAATAAGTACTGCTGAAAAACTATCTAACCAGGGTTCCAGAGTAATTGCTGCTAGTTATATACCTTTTCATCAATTGCAGGTATTACAGATATTATAGTATACAAACCATAGGAAATAAGATCTCAACCCAGAATAGTTTACATTCAGAATAGCCTTGAAGTAAGCCACCCTTGAAGCTGCAAACAATTAAAAAATTAATATAAAAATAGATTTTAAGAGTATATATTAGAGGATAGAAGGCCTCCACATTCTTAGTGGGTTTTCTTTCTATTTGTTGTATATCTACCCTGAGGTTTCCAAAATTTAGTATACTCATACTTTGAAAGATAAATTCCATTTTCAACAATTTAACAATCAAATTGTAATTTCTGCAGTTCCTCAGCATCCTTTGGCATGAGACTAAATATGACTAGATATTTTATATAGGACTAAACTATATGGATGCTAAAGTCATTTTAATTTTATGTGACAAAATTGACAGCATGCCGTAGAAATAAGATGATGCACAAGTATAAACACAAATGTTTAGTTGCTAGAAAATACAAAACACTCTGCATCACCAAGGTTCTGCTGAGGTATGAGAGCACCTTTACCTGTCCACTTGCCATTTGCTCACTGCTTCTTACATATGAGTCACAGTTACTTATGAGTCATAGTTAAACCTTACTGGGGGAGAGGGGAGAAAAAAGAGGAATTATTTTGTAAGAGTTCAACTTTATTGAAGCTTATTCTTGTTAAGCATGAACAGTCACAGGTTTGCTGATGTAAGGAAAATAGAAAAAATGTTCTTCTAACTACCACAGCTAAATCTCATTCTATTCACAAACACATTAAGAAACAAAATCTAAACATGAAACTGGAAAATTAAGAAGAAAGGTATAAGAATATAAACCTGGACAATCCACCATTAAGGACACTTCTGTTTTGTTGTGGTGTAAGAGTTTAAAATTTTATTATCTGTTCAATGATTTCAGAGGGAGTAAGGACCAGAGACTTCACATCTTCATAAAATCTCAGTCTATAAACATGTTGTGTTGTCGTGAAAGTAAAGAAACTGTAGAAAAGAAAAACAATATACTTTCTAATACTGGATGTGTGATTTATTGCAAGACTGGAAAGTTAAGATTACGCAAGTTAATTTAAATCTTCCTACGCTATATGAAGTATGTAAGACATATATAAAAAATACTAGTCTGAGCAATCTGCAGTGTCATGCTGTAGGAAGGAAGAGGTGGAAAGCTGGAAAGCAGGGATGATCTATTATTATCCTTAAATTATGTCTCTAGCCAACATAGTACCAGTTCCACTTGCTAACAGAGAGTAGAAAGCTGATTACAGTATTGGAGGACAATATTTCTCCCAGTTCATATGCTCTTAAACATAAGAAAATATGTAGATAAAGAAATCTTGTCTCAGCAAAAAGAAAATACAAAACCAAAATTTACTATGAGAAATGTCCTAATAGGAAAATTGTCAGAAAGCATTGGAATAATATTCAAAAAGCCTTTGAAGCCACATGAAGTCTAAGAATCAATTAGAAGAAGAGGGATGGGTAATTATTTGGCTGGAAATGCAGATGCCCATTTCCTTTTATCCACTTAAAAATATTTACTCTATTTTAATAAGAACAGTATCTTATATTAATTATCAAAGTAAAAAAATATGAAAAGACATTTCTTGCATCAGTATTTAAAGTCAGATTTCTCCATTAATAACAACACAGGACAAGCTATAAAACTTTCTTGATACATTCTTTCCTTTGTTGCTTACTGTTCAGATAATTATGTGCATATAATTGTCAATAACAAACATAACCATGAGATCAAGTATTTTGAATACTCTCTTACCAAGCTGATTTAAAATGGAAGTATATCCTTAATAATTTTGTTTAAGTTAAATTTACATTATTATTTCTTTGGATAAACACTGAGCTTGTAGAATGCGTGTTTGGAAACTGAACAAACAAAAATGTACAGCTTCAGGATCTAGTTTATAGAAAATGATGTTAGACTGAACTGAAAGCATCCTAATCTTATATTCACTTTCAAACAGATTAAAGTGCATGATTTATAAGAAAATTTAAATGTTAAACCAAAAATTATTTTACATTTATAGGAATTAGAGCTTGAATTTAGTTTAAAATAGTGTTTTTCTGAATTCACAGTTCATGCTATTGACTTTTCATAACCGATAAAACCCATCTTTATTTATGTCAATCAGCATGAGTTTCAGTGTTTGAATAGCCTCAGAAAAAGACCACAGCAGCTGATCTTATGTAACCTCAATTACAAAGAATAAAAGTAGTTCTATTATTAATTAAACTAACTTCATTGTCTAAATCTGTAACTTCAGTTTTGCTGTCCAGATAACTACAAAAGCAGCCTTGTTTATGCTAGTGTATGGAAAAAACCTAATTTCCTACTGCAAGTCCTTCTTACAATGATTGGGGTTATTTGCATTTTAACGTTAATCTCAAACTGTTTTTTATTAATATTTTGTGCATATTTAAGTGATATTACTAGAAAAACTTCATAAATTTGCTTAGCACAATTTAAAACTTTCAAAATATATAGCATTCCAATTAAATTTCAAAGCTGTCACTACATGACTGATCCTATAGTTTTCATATTTGACTAGACACATCATTTATCCACTTTTGTTTTTATTTGTGAATTGTGACAGCTCTGTTAGAGATGAAGTTCATCAAGGATGAATCCGAAGCTGAACTGGGGGGAAACAAAATTATATCATCAGGAATTAGTTGTTTTTTCTAATTTATTTGACTTGTCATTGATAACTAAATCTCCCCTACTGAGTCCCATCTTCACTTTTCACATACAGTATGGATTGACATGACAACTTCTTGCCAGGATATTACTTAAAGTCTAATGCTAGCTTGTTCTTAGGGAAAAGAATGTAAACTTTTCCAAAACTCTTCAATGAAAAATTTCTTTGCAAAATTATGAAACCAAAGGAGATGAAGCAAAAGGGAGATTTCTAATGTTCACATTGTGACATATATTTGTGTCTAAATTTTAATCTTAAGCTTGATATCTCTTTAAAAACATCTTTATTTGGTCAGTGCTGGAAAAGTATATTTTTAATTTTGCTTATTTAGTTTTTTGAGGTGTACCCTTCACATGACACCACAATGGCACTTTTCTCATCAAAAGCAATTCTTCCATAAGAAAAAGAAAACAAAAGGTAGGGGGGAATACCTGAAGTTAGTGTCTTACTTGTAAAATTAAGATTAAACTTCTTTCTTGTCCCAAATTCCTCCCCTTTTAAAACAAGCATGCACATTTGCCTTTCTGTAAAGTCTATTATACATGTATATTACAACACTTCATAGTTTACTGCAGGTGATAGAGACGCGGTGGAAAAGAAAAAATTGCTGCAACTTTATGCTGAATGATAATTGGAACAGCGTCTGAGTTTCTGTTCCACTGCTATAGAGCTCTGATCAAAGATAATTGCTAGAAAGAGAAAAATGTTAAGTTTCATACAGAGTTTTTCAAATCGTGCCTTTACAAAGTCCACATCCATTCTCCATATCAAATGTCAGAATGTTCATGCTGAAGTTATAGCCCTGAGAATCAAAAATAGTTTGCTGTCAGAGACCCCATGTACAGTATGATGCTGGGCATTTATAAAAATTGGGACATTTAAGGTACAGAAAAGAAATACATCTAAGAAAATATGTGAAAGTTGGAAAACTCTTTACATCAAACCGCTAATTAATTCACCACCACTCCAGTTAAACTGTGTTCTCTTGGGTGTCTACAGTGGGTTACATTAGCAGGACTCAGGAAAACAAATAGAAAGGCCTGTGATGAGCAACACAGGAGCAGGTACTTAAAGAAATGGCACTGGTAGTGACTCCATAACATCTGTTTTCATATCCTTTGGAGCTAACAGAAGTGATTTTGACAATGCCATATGCTCAAGAATTAGGGAACCCTCAGGGGATAACAGGTGACACTCACTCTTTCTCTGGAAAATGTTCCTTCTTGAGAACTATTCAGTAAGACAGTTGCTAAAAGGCTTTCCTGGAGAATCTGAAAAAAAGTATGTACAGGCAAACATTACAGAGTGGTGAGCTTTGAGTAATTTAGATAGAAGATTTTAGAATTCTCCTCAAAGGCCTTTTAATTCTCTATATTTCTGTTTCAGAAAGACCATGAGGTTGCTATAGAATGTTTGGTTAGAGTTCCTAAAAGAGGGACTTTGACTTGCTAAACCCAAGTATAGTAAATATCCTGTGACCTAGTCTAAGGAATAAATAATATTGAATGCACCATCTTAATTCCTAAGAGAAAGGGATGACTTAGCAATTATTCAGATGAAGAACTGCCCAAGAACTATTTTAAATTATATTAATATATTGGTGTCTTGTAAAAACCAGTCATAGTGACATTCAAAAATACTTTAAAATCATTTTTACCAATATTTTGTCAACTCTCATAATTCTAGTCAAAGCTGTAAATGAAGCACATTTAAGTCTGCATGGGAAAACTTGTACAAGTGTATCAGTATTCTCTTTGTTTTTCCTGTTATGAGAGAAATAGACATACACTTTTTGAAAAAGTTAGCATCCCTTTCATATTTCTAAATGTAAAAGACTAAAAGTATGACACATAAGCAGTCATATTTGTATTATCATCTCATAGCTTTGTTATATTATAGTAGATTCTAAAAACGCAATTAAATTGGAAAAAAAAAAAATCACTTTTGACTTTATGAGGCAAAGAACCAACTCAGCCTTCACAAAAGGTCAAACCACGTGAAGTTGAACATTTCAGGCCTCTATAGAAATTGTATCTTTGAACAGGTCCAAAATTGTGAATTTTTATTTTCCAAGATTTAGACACTGTAAACTTCTCAAATGAAAAAAAAAACACCAAACCCCAAGCCAAACCAAAAATCTTTCCTTATATTAAGTTTGGTTGGATTTTTTTAATTGTGTCTTTTTGCTTATTTTGTTTTGTTTTAATTATTATGCAGGTTCTATCATTATAGTTAGAACTATAGTTACGATATATAGTTAGAACATTATAGTTGCTAGAAAATGGCAACACATATTGAAATACTAGAAATATGTCAACAGGCATGCTTGAAAAAAAGAGAACAATCTTGATTAGGTAAAGTAAATGCAGCCAAGAGAACTAGTATACTAGGAACTTGAGAAAATACTTGGGCTTTAACTGATAAAGTATGAGAGAACAGTGAAGGAGCAATAGAAAGATAATGTTGCTATATTAGGCATTATTTCAGTCAACCAGGTTTCTCACATGAAATAAGAGGTTTTCTAGTTTAGATTCCCACTCTTTTTTTCTGGGAAATTTAATTTTCATCAGAATTAATGTCTTTCTCAAAAAATTTTCCTGTATTCTTGTCCTAATCAATGTCCAAAGAAAATCCTAACCAGCTCTTGTAGGTGACACTGACAAGTTACCTCAAAAATAGCTCACTTTTACAGTGGCAATTCCTCACAACATAGTGGTTGAATTAAAAAATGGGCAAAACTGATTTCACTGAACACTAACAACTGATCAAAAATGCTATAATTAAAAGTAGAGAGTCAAAATATCAGCCTACCATGCAAAATCAAGCCAAAATCACCATATGAATTCAGGTAAACTTCCTGTCAAGTTCAATTTTTGGGTATACATAAATTCTCCAAAAACAAAACAAAACAAGAAAAAAGCAACAAAAAAAAACAACAAAAACCCCTGACAAACTTATTTTTTGTGATATAAAATAGGTTTTGAACAAACCAACAATGTTTATGCACAGAGGCAACTAATCATATTTTTTGCATGCCAAACACTTGATTTTATTTATGCTATTTCACATTTTTTAAAAAATACCTCTAGATAAACTAAAAACCCTGTTACTGAAATATTTAGATTCACTTTCTCCCCAACAAAAAAACATTCTGAAAAAGTTGTTGCCATGCTACATTAGCAAGTTTCGTATAATTTCTATTTTCAGACACTACATTACATATTTCTGATCTTTGAGGTAGAAGGTTTATTTCTGTTATATGCTGCTGGGAACGTGCAATCAAAGATTTCTCCTATTGTCCTACCTACTTTTCAGTTCTCAGAAACCATGGCTTACATATTGATTATGAGGGTGTGATTTTTGCGAAGTAGCTCAGAACTATATATTTAATACTTGCTGTTTTGCTTGTACAGTGCAAGCTTAAAGCATGTTCATATACATTCATGTAGGAACTGTCTTTTGTGTCATTCTATCTGTACATACAACTCAGAAACTACTTTCTCAGTTATATATCTTTTTTGGCAGCAGTTTGTTGTAAATATATATACTGATATTCTGATAAAGTTATCGTCAAGATCTTTCATACTAATATTTATTGTAAATATAAATAATCTTTATAATTGTAAAGATTATACTCTCTCAGCCTATAATAATGAAGAAACGAAGGACTTTTACAGCATTTCTGAACATTTCAAAGAAAGGTAAGAAGCATACAACCTTGCTGAGTCATTCTTAGGCAAAGATTTTCCTTCTTGCATATTCATATATGTCCCTTTGTTTTGGAAATCAGTCATCAAGAATTGAACACATCACAGCTGAACAAGCTGTCTGTAGCAGCTTTCTGAGGGTTTAATCATAGTCTTCACATAGGATTGTTTATAATAATAAAACGTACTGAATTAAAATCGAAGTAGAAACATAATGCAGTCTACAAGTGAGAATAACAATCATTTCAAGAATATCACTCCGTCTTATATATATGTATTTTTGGATGCCTACTGCTTCCATAAATATTTTTAAGATGAGGTGCAGAATCACTCTAGATCAACAGAACTTCTGGAGTATTTCACCTCCTCCTGTGTGAAATGTTGGATAGTTAGGATACCAGCCAGGTAGAACTGCATTCTTTAGCAGACAGATAGACCCAGTCCATTCCCAAGAGACAGGCTCAGCAGTGACAGAACAGGGGCTCCCAGATGGGAGAAACATAGATTGCTTACTCTTCTTGGGATCAGAAACCTTGAACCTGGCACTTCTCTGTCAGATGACTGCCCACTCAAATGACAACTCAGTTCCTGCAGGGACTGTTTGAGGACCAAAGTACTGAGATTTTAATTCCTATCTTGTCAGTAAGTTGGAGAAATAGGGTAGGATTGCCACAGGGCTAGAACAACACCAAAAAGCTCTTCAGCACTCTAGTCATCTCAGACATATTGCAGACATGGGTTTAAATTTTTTCCCACTAAAAACTTGACTACTGCTTCCTTGTTAGTTTCTGAATATAAGACTTCAGAAGAAGGAAGTGCTGTTTCTTTAAAAGAGACATAAGAAATATGCAAGTCCATCTGTTTGATAATGAAGTGACAGACAGAAGCAGCGCACAGAACCCAGAATCAACAAAAAGAAAAAAAAAGACTACAAACTGTATAGAGTAAAAAAAAAGAGTGAACAACAGGAAACTCATGCAGAGCTTCTGACTTTTTCTGCATGTAACTCTGGAATATTACAGTCACTCTGGGAAAAAAAAAAAAAGAAAAAATCTGTCTGCCATAAGGCAGTTTGCTGTGCAAGTGGCATTGAAATGGCCAAGATATTCAAACAGGAAGCATCATGAATCTTATTGGCAATATCTCAATAAGAACACACACCAGCAAAAACACTTGAGCAACAGCACTGCCAGCTGCCTGCTAAGAGAGAATTCTGCTAACAGAACAGTTGGCTTGGAAAGGGAAAAGAAGGAAAAATAACTTCAGGGACTGGAAGCCAACGATCTCTCCCAGAATCAATCTCAGCGAGAGTCACAGTAAGTAGTTATACTGGGAGACACCACAAAAAATGAAATAACTTGAGCAGTGACAGCAAGACTTTGGAAATGTCTCTTCAACAGGCATGCTAAAAGAGAAACAAGGTGTAGTGAAATACGAACATATTTTCCCTTCTGGAACTTCAGCCAGTATAAGCCAAAGCCAAAATGAGTTGCCTATTTTCAAAATTATTGAAGAATTTAAGTCTAACCATTAAAGTTTTATGGTTTCAACAAGAAACATAGGATCATAGAATAATTTATATTGGAAAGGACCTTTAAGATCATTGAATCCAACCATTAAAATACAGTTAATTGTAATTAAGAATAGTTAATGATATATGTTTTCACTAGAATTATATATATCCTACCTTCATTATATATTTGAAGGAAGATAATTGAAGTAAGTTAAACCTCACCATCAGTAAATAACAAAAATTAACAGTAAATTATTGATCAAGTATCAGGGTGAGAGAAGATTTTTACCTATACTAGGATGTAGATGAGAAAGAAATTGGGGATCAGTATCCAAAACCAGCTAATGAGTGTCTGGTGTCATTCATTAGAAAATAGGTATGTATATTTGTTCTTTTTAGGAGTATTCTGCATGTTTGTAATATACAAGTTATAGAATGTAAGATCATGTTTTGCTCTGAAATGTCCTGGTGAATTATCAGTAACATGGGAGGTTAAATTTCAGTGAGACTAGATGTCTGCTAGCTGTTCTTAGCATGATAGTTACTCTAGAAAAGGCATATTTATATGTTTAAAGAAATGAAGTGATATTTTTGCCTCTAGCTGTGTTTGTTACCAGTAAGTATGAAGACAACTTAGGATTTTATGGACAAATATTTCATCGGATTTTATTTCATCGTGGCTCAAGGCTAAGTGAGGGAACTAACTGGTAACAACAAAGCCCGTGATATGGCCAATGAACCAACTGGGACATCTTATTGTGAATTTTAGATCCCTATCTTATTTTAGATTCCCAGCTTACACTGCTTACTTTATCAAAAGAGAAATACAACGGGCCCATGTTTGAGCTGTATAGCCAGAAAGTGTACCAGAATAGGATGATTTCCCTCATATCCTATACACTCTGGGCTGTATGTTTGAATTTTGAAACTCACAGGAAGTATGCCACAGTGGGGAAAAGAAGTGATAAATGAATGCTTACATCAATATAAAAAAAGAAGAAATGCTGTGCTTACAAAATACATTTATTTTCTGCAGCAATTGTTTGTGGATAAAGTTTCTCCTGGACCTACCAGAGAGTTATGAAGAACATATACTAACATTAGAATAAAGTCAAGGAATCTCTCTTCTATTAATTCTAAGTGGTCAATTGAAAAATTCCACTGTATTTTTTTTCTGACTAGTGAAAATGAAGCATTTTAATTCGCAGCTTTCCTGGATACTACAATCTCTTTATATATATATTATGAGGTTAGAATGAGGTTTATATGTTATGAGGGTGGAATGGGGTTGATATTCTAACCTCGTGGTATTTTAAACCACAAGGAAAAATGAGGACAGAAGGAATCACTACCACTGTGTGCATCATAAGAGATTGTGGTTTTGTTTTTTTTTTTTCCTGTTCTATGATTTGTAAATGAATGCACTTTCTCCTGGTTTGGTCTCTGTTAGATGCATGCCATTTGTTCTTGGGAAAAAGCTGGCCAGTATGGTAAAACAAAATATATGTTAATATTAAAAGCAGGATCTGAGATAACATCGGTCTGTTACTTGATAAGGTTGGTCACCTCACAAATAACAAAACCAAACCAGAGACTTTTAATACCTTCTTTGCCTTTGTCTTCAACACTGGTGATGGGCCCTGGGACCCCTGGAGCCCTGTATTGGAAGACTGTGACTGGGGGGATGATATACTCCCAGCCAACTCAGAAGTTGTTAGACTTACGGTTCCAGCGGAGTGCACTTATGTCTATAGGACCTGATGGAATTCATCCCAGGGCACTGAAAGGGCTGGCCAATGTTATTGCTGGAACTCTCTCTGCTATTCTTCAACAGTCTTGGGAATCTCTAGAGGTCTCAGTGGACTGGAAGCTGGCAAATGTCCCAGTTTTCAAGAGGGGTAAGAAGGAAGACCCTGGTAATTACAAGTCTGTCAGTCTCAGTTCAGTGTAAGGTAAAATTATGGAGAAGGTTATTCTAGGACTTACTGAAAAAAACCTGAGAGGAAATGCAGTCATTGGTCACAGCCAGCATGGGTTAATAAGGGGTAAATCCTATTTGACTAACTTAATTTCCTTTTATGACAAGGTCATCCACCTGATCAACCAAGGGAAGCCAGTAGTGGGTTTTTTTGTTGTTGTTGTTTGTTTCTTTTTTTTTCCTTTTTTTTTTTTCATTTGTGTGTGTGGTTTTGTTGCTGTTTTTTGTTTGTTTATTTTTTTTTTTTTTTATTTTGCTTTTTGTTTGTTTGGTATTTTTTTAAGTTTAGCAAAGCTTTTGCTGCTGTCTCCCACAGTATCCTTCTGGACAAAACATCCAGCATACAGCTAGAGAATATGCAGTCCCATCTTATTTTCTCCCTGTCCCACAAAGGGGGAATAGTGAGACAGTAGCTTGATGAGCACCAGGCAGCCAGCCCAAGATCAACTACCACATACTACCATGTCAATATAAGGTTGGGTGAAAAGCTGGCTGAAGGTGCCCCAAAGTGTTACATTTTGCTGATGAGACTAAATTAGAAGGAGGTTTGGACTCCCTGGAGGGTAGAGAGATCTGGGTAGACTAGAGAGCAATGCAATAACCAGCTGTATGAAATTTAATGTGAGCATGTGCTAGGTTCTGAACCTGGGATGGGGTAAACCTAGTTACACAGGCAAACTGGGGAACAAGAGGCTGGAAAGCACCCCTATGGAAATTGATCTGGGACTTTGGGTTGGTAGCAAGATCAATATGAATCAGCAGTGGGCCCTGGCAGCCAAAAGTGCTAACCATGTCTTGGGACAGTCTACAGAGGTGATTCTCCTACTCCACAGTGCACTGGTGCAGCCCCACCTCAAGTACAGCAGCCCCACCTCAAGTACACCTCAAGCCAGACCTCTCTTCTCTGGCGACCAGTGATAGGACACAAGGAAATGCAATGAAGCTACATCAGGGCAAGTTCAGATTGGCCATTAGGAAAAGTTTTTTCACAGGGAGGGTGGTCGGCCACTGGAACAGGCTCCCCAGGGAGCACCAAGCCTGTCAGAGTTCAAGCAGTGTCTGGATGATTCTTTTATTCATATGATTTAGTTTTAAGTAGTCCTGCAGGAAGAAGGGAGTTGGACCTGATGATCCTTATGTGTGCCTTCCAGCTTGAGATATTCTACAGTTCTATGGATCACCTAAAACAAATATAGCGGACAAATACTGAAAAAATGTATGAAAAAAAGATTGGGACGAAAGGCCAGTACAGCTTTCATATGACTACATGACTGTGTATTCTGGTATTACAGCCATTTCCACAGTAAAGAAACTTTTACAATTATGCTAGCAAAACAACCATCTGCACTGGGCAGCAGTAAACAAAAGCTCAAACTTAAATGAGTTTCCTCAGAGCATGTGTGTAATCTTTGACTTGTGCAATAATTTCTTTAGTCCCTATGCATAAGAAAACTCTCATTCATACCAGCCCAGATACCAGCCCAGATACTTACCCACAGGCAATGGACAGTGACAAACTTAGTCTTGCTTGTTCATTTTTCTCAGTAGCTCTCAGTGATCCTTTTTATAGTTTTCTACATTTAGCTCCCACCAGCTTAGGCACTGTGAATGTCAAAACATTTTTACTGTTCCTTTCCCTCTCTTTCCTTTTACAGATACAGAAAATGGTGCTGCTATATGTTTTATTCCTTTTTGGTTCACTTGTTATTTATGCACTGCTTTCTTCTTGCTAAGGAGTAACTCAGTTTATAGTAGCTAGGACTGTGACTCCAGGCAATATATTCTGGGCTTGCTTTTGTGGGTGTTTCTTTGCATTCTTTCTACTGTTATTTTGTGGTTTTTTTTTTTCATGTTCAGTGTTACCTCTTTCCAGATTCATAACAACATTCATGCCCTGATATAACAAAGTTTAAACTTACAATATTCTTCTCCTAAACTGGTTCACCTCCCTCTTCTTAATGCCATGTTTCTTTTTATTAACAGGTACTAATACCTTGACTTCTGTTTCACTTTATTAGATGTAATAGGTACTAAGCTATTTTTCTGCAGGACCTTTGGGTCTTGCATCTCAATTTCAAGTATTTCTGCAGCTACAGAACAGTACTCTAAGCTTTCAAACACACTGGAATGAAGGGGGCATTATACCCAACTCACACTTCTAATACATGACTGAGATTGCTTTTTGGTTATGGGAAGTAGAGGTGGCCTAGTATCTCACAGCTGTCAAAATGAAGAAATCTTCCTCACATTTCTCCTTCCATGACCAGATTCTGCACATTTCTGGTCCTTCTGTAAGCTCTTTTATCATCATCTCAAAGAAAAGAGTCCAAGTTTTTCCCTACATAGCAGTATATTAATGCAGCCATGAAAGGGTCTGGGATATGAAGAAGCTGGCACAAAGTACAGTAAGAATACAGGGCTGTTGGTAGAGAAAAGCTAACTGAAACACCTCATTTAGCAGCACTTTATTTTTAGATTACCTGTCTACAGTTTATGGAAGTGTACTCTCTGTCAAGTGAACGTTTTTATCAGGACATGTGCAGAAGATGGTGTTTCCACAGCAAGCTGTGTGACAGGGATGATCCACTCACATGGAACTGGAACCCATAGAAAACTTCACAGAAACAAGAGCAGCAAAACGACTTTTTTCCTTCCATAAACTACAGTTGATGGAACACTAGCAGAACTCACTGTCATATCAAAGGAAAGGATGAGTTCAGTCTGTCTTTTCCTATACACAGCTGGGTACATCGTTTTTCCACGCTTCTATTCTATTAATATTTACTTTTACAAAAGCATTGTCAATAACACTGAGAATATTTTTTCAAAGAACTATCAAAAGGAGCGTGACCAGCAGGTCGAAGGAGGTGATCCTGCCCCTCTACTCTGCTCTTGTGAAACCTCACTTGTGAAACCTCTGCTCTTGTGAAACCTCACTTGTGAAACCTCTGCTCTTGTGAAACCTCACAGTTCTGGTGTCCTCAACATAAAAAGGACATGGAACTGTTGGAACAAGTCCAGAGGAGGGCCACAAGGATGCTCAGGGGACTGGAGCACCTCCCGTATGAAGACAGGCTAAGAAAGTTGGGGCTGTTCAGCCTGGAGAAGAGAAGGCTGCGTGGAGACCTCATAGCAGCCTTCCAGTATCTGAAGGGGACCTATAAGGATGCTAGAAAGGGACTCTCTATTAGGAACTGTAGTGATATGACAAGGGGTAACTGGTTCAAATTGAAACAGGGGAAATTTAGATTAGATATAAGGAAGAAGTTCTTTCCTGTTAGGGTGGTGAGGCACTGGAATGGGTTGCCCAATGTCATGGTTTAAGCCCAGCTGGTAACTCAGAACCATGCAACCTCTTGCTCACTGCCCCCCTTTATTCCTCCTCCTGTTCCTGAAGGGATGGGGAGGAGAATCAAAAGAATGTAACTCCCATGGGTTCAGATAAGAACAGCCCATTAACTAAGATATAACACAAAACTACTACTGCTACCACCAGTAATAGTGATAAGGGAAATAACAAGGGGAGAGAATACAACTGCTCACCACCCATCGACTGATACCCAGCCTGACCCTTTCAGCGATCTGGCCCTTCTAGGTAACACCCCCCCTTTTATATACTGGGCATGACGTGCTGGGGTATGGAATACCTCTTTGGCTAGTTTGGGTCAGGTGTCCTGTCTCTGCTTCCTCCCGGCTTCCCCTCCTCCCTGGCAGAGCATGAGACTCAGAAAGTCCTTGGTCAGAGTGAACATTACTGAGCAGCAACTAAAAACATTGGTTATATGAGCGCTGTTCCCAGGCTGAAAGTCAAGACCACAGCACTGCACCAGCTACTAAGAAGAAGAAAAATGACTGCTACTGCTGAACCCAGGACACCCAAGGGAGTCATGAATACTCCATCCCTGGCAGTGTTCAAAGCTGGGCTGAACAGAGTCTTTGATGACATGGTTTAGTGCAAGGTGCCCTTGACCATGGCAGGGGGGCTGGAACTAGATGATCTTAAGGCTCTTTCCAACCCTAACTATTCTATGATTCTATGACTCTAAATATTTTAGCATGCAACATGTAACATGTCAGTCTGTGCATATGTGTCTATACATGCATACACATGAATTCTCAGTTTCATGATGCAGTCTTAGTACACCTCCATTATGTTTTATTGTTAAGGAAATGGTACTGAGGTTTTTTTTGGCTACACTTAGACAACCTCCTCTTCTGTGGTCTAGGTACCTCATTCTACAACATTCACGCACATCACGCATTTACAATAGGGGTTTTAATTTCAATCTTTTTTTCTAATACAAATACTGAAAATGTAAGCTGAGAAACCTTTTAATCAAGAAGCCTGTTACCACTCTAACTTGACAATAAGGGCAAAAAGACAAGTGTTACACATTGGCAATTGTCAATGACATCAATTTGCAAATTGAATAGCAAGGTAACCTCTTTACTCCTACAGTTATGCAGTTAACTTCAAAGATGACTCATTGTTAGAAAGCTCTGATATTCTCATAACATTTCCATTTTTTTTTGTTTTTTTTTTCTAGTGTGAAGACAGTTTTTGCTTCCCCATATGAAGAGTTGTGTCACAGAAGAATCAGACATCTGACGTGAACTAAAGGATAACTTTCAAGATATCAAATGGGTTAATTAGTACTTATGTTTGATTCTCTTCATTTAACTGATCATTTCTCCAGTTTGATCATCCCTCAGTAAATACCTGGTATCAGCTTGGACTTCCTCCTACAGTGAACTACTCCACCATGTTACTGAACAATTTGTTGGTTTTTTTTGCTTTGAGTGCTCAACATGGAGAAAAATGTTTTCTATCACAATATTTTCAACATAACTCTCATAGGTAACTTAAGCATCTCTTAATATTTTTTGATAAAAATACATTTAATACAGTAAATAGAGAATGTTGCACCTCAGCAGACTAACAGTTAAAGAGTAATCCACTTACAAGCCGTAGCAGTCCAACTAAAAGACCTGTTTGAAGTCCTAGATTAAGCTGGTGGTGTAGAAATCTGAAACCAGTTTCTAAATTTCTCATTGCAAATTCTTATAATTTAATTTTTTATTATGCTTATATTAGAAAAAAACTGAGATGCTTTCAAAAAGAGATTCTAGATATTAATCCATCTTCATGAATTTTTGGTTTTGAAAATTTACCAATTGCCAGCAAAAACTATCAAGAAAATTACAAACTAGAAATAAACAAAGAGCTGCTTCCATTGGTTTCCCTTCCATATACAAAAGCTATGAATTAGACTGTATTATACTTCAAAAGAATTTGATCACTGTGACGTTAGATTGTGCTTAACATAAGAACAAAAGAGGGTGTTAGGAATAAATATACAACAAATAAGTTTGACATTAACCATTAAGAATAATTGATCTGAACAAAAACTTTGTTGTTAAGCCTTCAAGAAAACAAATTATAACCTTTCCATTTTTTTTCCTCTGAACATTCACAAATGTACAATTCAGATATTACTATCAGAAACCCCTTTATCTGTAACTTGATTTCTGTATGCAGTGTCATGTGTCATTAAATAAGCACTGTGCATAGATAATTTTGACAAGTACCTTCATCATACAAGTAAAGTTCTGACTTTTACCATCTTCCTATTATCTTTCAGTTCTTTCAGTCAAAAGTGTAAAACTACATAGCAGAGGCATTTTCCTCTGACTCCCTGTTCAGTTAATTGGCTATGCTACTTTCTTTTTAGCATTTGATTCAAAAGCATAAAAAGCTTTGTTTCATGATATAATATGATACATTAAAAGGCACAAAAATCCATATTTCTGAATATTGTCTAATGACATTTTCTCTCTCAGTCTTTTAAAATGTATGAAGAAGACAAAGCTGCTGCTGTCTCCATAGAGACACCATGACAGTATCATGAGAAAATGTTTTTATTTCAGTACCTAAAGGATTTGTCTCCTGAACAAAATCACTCAATAAGGAAAGTGCCAGGAATAGAAAAGTCATTCATTACCGTGTGTGTCTCATTGTGTTTTGCATTGGCTTGGTCTGTGATAAGTGATTTAACACAGTGTTTAGAAATGTTGGAAAAATAGACTTTTTCAGATTTGCTTACCTTGCCAGACTCAGGACTTATTTAACAGTCTGGCTTAAATGACATGAAAGAGCAGCATATTTCTCTCAATATAGGAAAATTAATATTTTGTTTAACCCTGGAATTAAACTTGGTTAAAAAGAGAAAGCTGTTTATTTGAGGAGACATTCTATCTGATGAGACTGATAATTATCAAAAGTGTTTTTTTTGTTTTATTTAGAAATTAGAACTGGAAATATGTGATGACTGTTTGCAAGATTACCAGTCTAAACTGGTGTTTATGTGTCAAGGCTATCCACAAGTTAATATGTCAGAGTTGCAATTTCAAGCTCTGAAAGAGGTAATAGAGAGTCTTGTATTTCACTACTTTAAATACACAAATATTTAGAGGAAGTTCATCATGTCTAGATGTCTACTCTAGTAAATATTTATAATTCCCTTTCAAAGTACAGTTATATAACATATATACAGTGGAGTTTTACAGTACATGTTAAACAAGTCAATTCAATATGTGAATGGAAAAGAAGACCAAAACAACAAGTATTCCCCCTCCAGCTAATTTAGGCATCTTAAACCAAAACTGATTTAGTAAGAATATATGTGATTTGGAAATTTTTAAAATCTTATGATGTTGTAATTATGCATTTTTTTAAGTGTGCAAAATGAATTTTAACACATGGATGAATTTTGTTGAGTTATCTGTTCATTGTTGGAAGGAATTTCAAGTAAAAATGCATTTCAGACTGGTATTTCTTTAGTTATAAAGTTATCAAGCAACAATGCCACCTCAATGATGGTAGCTCTCTGTTTTTTAAACTAAATATACAGTGGTCTTGAAAGAGGATATTAACTTTAATTCTACTGTTCCCACTGAGGCTGCATATTACCCTTTTCATTCCCATTCCATCTCCTGGGTAGGAACAGATTCCCAGAAGCCTCTTGCTAGAAAAAACCCCAATCCATACATGATCATCAGTTTAGAAACACTTCAATGACTTCCTTACATTAAATTCCACTCCCATTTAAAATACTTGTCGTGGTTTAAACCCTAGCCAGACAGCTCCCAGTGAGGAGTGGTGCTGGCCCGCCCCCCCTCCCCACCCCCGGGGCTCTCTCCTACCCCGTTCCTGGAGGAACAGGGTGGAGGATCGAAAGGGTGCAACTCCCACGGGTTGAGACAAGAACACTCCAGCAACCAATGTACAACACAAATCACCACCGCTACCACCAACGACAACAATGATAAGAGAAAATAACAAGGGAAGAGAATACAAAACCACCGGCCAAGAAACGAGTTCAACCCAGAAGCCCCTGTCCTTCTGGGTAACTCCCAGTTACCCCCCACCCCTGGCATGACGTGCTGGGGTATGGAATACCTCCTTGGCTAGCCTGGGTCAAGCTCCCCGTCTCTGCTTCCCCCTGGCTTCTCCTCCTCCCTGGCAGAGCATGAGCCTCACAAAGTCCTTGCTCAGGGTAAACATCACCTAGCAACAACTGAAAACATCGGTATCACCAGCACTGTTCCCAGGCTGGAAGTCAAAACACAGCACTGCACCAGCTACCAAGAAGGAGAAAAATGACCGCTACTGCTGAACCCAGGACAATACTATAAAATAAATCAAGTTTGATCAAGATACCTCAACTAGCAGCTCAAAGAAAAAATTCCTCTCCCCATTTTTTAAGTTGTTTTACAATAAAGATCCTTTGCAACACTTACAAAAAATTAAACCACAGCACTGAGTGTCCAAAATGGATTCCAGTAACCCTGGACTACTTGTTAAGTCATGCGAAAACAAAGAGTGGTGTTGCTTGTCACTGTATTATGATAACACTGGTAGACCCTGCTAATTGCAGTACAATTTTAAGTAGTCCCATTTATTTTATTAGGCTTTGTAATTTGATGTGAAATGGCAGTAGAAGAAATATTTAGGTTTGAAGCATTTGGTGGAAACTTCAATTTCTCTGGGGGAAAGTAAGAAACAAATAAAATATGGTCTTGCTTTTCATGGTATCATTTAAAGAGCTAACTACAGAATTCTTCAGGTGGCTGAGCAGTAGAATAACACTGCTATCAGATTGATTCAGACCTGCTTGTGCAAATTATAGTAAATTAACAATCCTACATTTTTTGTGTTCCAAACCAAGTGCTTGAATTCTGAAATTTCCAAGGGACTCTATAAAGTGAGTTTGGTAAGAGTGGTGGGAGTGGACAAGAACAAAAATAAGCTATGAGGACATACTAGTACACTTAAAAGAGGAAAAAAGAACCAAAACTGATTGGGCAGGAACACAATAAATAATTACAAATTAAATTATAAATTAAATTATAAATTATATTAATAGTTAATTACAAATGAAATTAATAGTTAAATTATAAATTTAGCTTCATATCATTGCATTCATCTAATACTTTAATCATATAGCAAGTTAAAAGGTAAATGGGTGAAACAAAGGTTCTAATAATTGACTGAAAAAACACTGTGACAGTTCCATGTTTATCTTAGGTAGAGAAAAGATTGCAGAACTTTTAAAGAACTGCTCAAGAGGAAATGAGTGGTTTGCTTATGCTTACCTTTAGCATGCTGCAATCTGAAACAAAGGAGAACACCTCAATAAATCAAGACTGAACTTGTTATAATGGCAGAAAGAAGATTAATTGACCTTGTATTTTACTTAATTTAGAAAGAGAAAAAAAACTTAGGGCTTTTTTTTTTTTTTTTAATAAACCCACCAGTGCAGTGGATATTAGCATACAAATAAACAACTTAATTCTGTATTTCTTTCCAAAAGTTGCTCATCAGAGCAGAAACTCAGATTCTCTTCTTATTTCTTGTTAGTAAACTTTCTGGATATTAACAGCCAGAAAGGAGAGAAACTGAGTTTCCAAAAATATTCAAAAAATATTATGCGAGATACGCAGAGTTTACTCCTATCTGCAAATAAATGCAGAGCTGTGGGGTACAGTTTGGACCCAGAAGATCCAAGAGACCTCAAAAATTTTTATGGCAATGCTAATGGCTGTCTTATAAATGATGTTCCAGATTGGAAAATGAGCTGCAGCAGCCTCATCTCCATTGGGCCAGTGTATTTAGCCCCTCCTAATATTAATTTAGGATTTGTCTCCACATCAAAGAAAACTTGTTTGCAAAATTGTTTCTTTCTGTCTTAACTGAGAAAAAGGCCATTAAAAATGATACTATTACTTAGAATTACAAATGCTGTTGCCAAGATTCTTAAAATCTATATTCTCACATGTCATCTACAGATATTTATCCCTTCATCCACCAAAAATGGACTTTTAAGTTCACACTGGTTAACTTCAGCAAATACACGAGTTATGCTAAAGCTGTCCAGTATGCCCTCTCGTGCAAATTATTTTCTCAAATTCTTTCATTTTATATATACCATTTTGACTCTTTCATTAGTCCTATCACACATATATCATTACAGAACACAGCTTTAAAGTGCAAGTGATGGATTTGGACAGTAACAGTATCATTTTAAGCTAAAAATAACAGGAATGTATTATTGTCATCTCCCACAGCTCTCTTTGTTACTGTCTGTTAAATGAAATGCCACCAGCAAGTTGCACTTCCAGTCTATCAGAAGAGTGTCATCTCTATCAATTTATCTCAAAGACCAAATAGGCACAGTCATCTGAAAACACAAAACAAAATGCAGTACTTCATTTCATTAAAGAGACACATTTTTTGTTTGAGAGAGACACTTAGAAATGAAACTATTTTATTTTCTCACAAAAAAGCTCAGCTCCTGGGCTTCTTTGTTATGACCATTTTCCATGAAATTTTCAAGTCAGTGACAGAGTACTTAATGTTAATTTTTTATTTCATATTGAAAACTTCAAAACTAATTTGTCTATTCAGGGACTTACCTTCAAGGACTGACACTTTTTGCCTTCGTTTTCTATATTCGTCTGCATATCTTTAATTTAAAAATACCTTTGATTTATCCCGTGTTGAGGAAATCTGCAATTCTGAAGTGATGGAACCACGGAAAATTATATAATGTAGTGGTATAAGACATCAATGTTATAATACCTTAGAAACATTTAGGAGATAAAACTGCTTCAGGATAGTATTGATGCTGGAAGCAAGAACACTTTGCTCCAACACTGCATCAGTTAAATGATGCATAGTTATGTTTAAAAAATACAGTCTCCAACTGTATAACATGTGTTGACATATATTCCATACTATAGAGTGAAAATATAAATCAAATTGGAGGAAAATGCCTTTAGCAGACAAGAGAACAATTTTGCATCATTCCTTAAGGAAGATGTTAGGCATTCACCAATGCAAATGCATAGGTATCTAGAGGTTTGTGATTACATTATAAAATATAGAGTAATAGGTATGAGTATTCCTTTATTCCTCACTGAAACTAAATCCAATAAAATTCAGGTTAGCATCTGTTCTAACATTCAGGGTTTTAACAAAACATCTGTCTTACAAATATTTTCACAAAGTTTCCAAGAAAGAAAGGGGCAAGGGAGGAAAGAACTATTTTCCATTACAAATTCCTACTTTCCTTTTAAGTGAATCAGATTAAGTTTGACCAGTGTTACTAGACTGGTAAATTCAGTGGCAAAGACTCAGACAGGCTTGTTGCCTACAAAGCAAATTCTTAATATGTGCATCATGACAAAGTGTTAAAAGCGGTGTTCCAGTGGCAATGCACAACACTGTGAGGACTCGAACACTTTAATAACAGAATGCTTACATATTTTTTTAATTACTTTTTAAACAGTAATCTACTTACTTAATTGTTCTTGCACGTAGATCTGGAGACTTACCTTGCATACCTATCATGTGCATCAGGTCATTTTGTGTTGAATAAAGGTTTCCCTTTTATGTGTACCTCTATGTCCCACCTAGCAACTTTGTTAACATTTTCTTGTAGATAGCATAACTAGTGGCCAGATTTTTAAATGAGACATATTCTGAGTAGTGCGATAGCAAAGTTCTTATACCAGTATACATAGGAATCACTGTGATTGCTTGCAGTGGGACTGAAAAATTAAAAGTAGGCAAGAAAAAATATAACTTACAACATTAAAACATTTTTTTCAATAAAAAGAAAGGCAGTTGTCCTACCACTTTTACGAATGAGGCAGATGATTGCTTTTTTCTTTATTTTCGATGTCTTCGTTATTTTGCATTCTTTCTGTGACCTGCAAACACAGATAACTCAATAAATACAATCTTCTGCTTTATAAACTATACTTATTTGATGTACAGCTTCTTTTAAAAAATTTTACCTTTTTTACGTGGCTTTCCCCTTTTATCCCTCTGTTTTCCCCACATTTGTTACTCTCCAAAGCACCTCGATCTCTCATTTTCCTTGCCCTTGGTTCCTCCCTTAAACATCCCAAAATCTTGTGCAATCCTGAAATGTTCTTTCCCTCTGTTCCATAATGTGTCCAGTCCTGTAGATAATGACTCCCGTCAGTCTGTCAGTCAATCAGAAGAACCTCTTCCATTAATTCTTGATGATAGGAGTTGTGCCCAGGATTTGGGAGTGATGTCCCTACTGGGATAGACCTCCCTCCCTGAGAGGAGCCAGGATAGCATTCTTATTGATCTGACAGGTTTAATAGGGTTCCATCACCTGCCATTTCAACTCTGTGCTCCTTTGTGTGTCTGGAGATGAGCCCTTGGTGGGGAGATGGCTCCTGTGAGGGGTCTGGGAGGAGCTGGAGCGGGGAGTTATTTGGGTTCCCCAACAAGCACTACTCCGCTTCTATGTGTGCATGGAAACAACTTTTTTATCATATAACCTAAGACCCTTCACCAAGCTTCTTTCTGGTAATTGGTAAAAAGGCCTATGTGAATATATCTTTTTGCATACAATTTTATCCTATAATCATCATAGAACAAATTATTCTCAGAAATAGTTGGTTTATTAAAATTATGTGTTTGTTTTAAAGTAAGAGGAGGATTTAAGAATCTTGGTGTAGATTGTTACCTTTTGGGGCCCTTTTAAAATAATAATAGAGATTATTCTCTATTTAAGTTTTCTGTTTACTTTGAAAATATAGTTTTAGAATACAAATGTACACTATGTATACTATTTATATGTCCTTAGTGTAAACTGCTTATGTGTTAGGTCAAGAAGTTATGCATATATAGCAATGGCTGAAGTAATAATGCTGAAATCATCACTTCATTTTTCTTCTGTAGATTAAAGTAGTTAAATGCCTCTTTTCAATGCTTGCTTTGTTCTTGTGGGAATTACAACAATGGCAAAGAAATAAAATATTAATGTAACAAATATTGAGTAATCTTGCCCAGATTTTTTTCTCTAACTTTGAGTACCCATAGAGGACTAGTACATATTATTTTTTTGTTATGTGTTGAGGAAAACTGTGGCTACAGTGAGAATTTTTTGAAAACACCAGATATACTACTCACAAAATCCCTAATAGGGAAGTATTCTGCGTTTTTTTCTCAGTGGGAAATAAAGTCATCCAGGTAATTTGAATTACAGACCGATTTTTCAAGGCAGTCATAGTGTATACTGTTATGGTTGAAACCTGGAAGTATTGAGAACTTCAACAAAAATGGCAGAACTGCACACCTAAATAAATGTAACATTTTGTCAGGAGCATGAAATGGTTCTCACACACTTCATTGTGGTTCACTGAAATATAATTTCTGTTATATCTATCTGTATCTTACACGCACTCAGCCTAGATTTACTTCTTTAACTTTAGACATCAATATTTGGAAAAAAAAAATATATTATGTTCTCAAATAGTTCAAAGTTGCCAGTCAGAAGCAGAGTCATTGCCTGAAAAGAAGCGTTTGGTCCAAAAGAAATAAATCATTCTAGTAAAATGGAAAAAATCGTTCTCATGCCAGCCTGAGGATTTTTGTGAAGAAAAACTGTCCAGTACCTATAATGAGACTGAAGCTCAGTTGCTTTAGATAACCAGATGGGAGATTTGAACTGCAGAGTACTATTCTGCTATAAGTGTAACTTACTGAGTTGGTGTCCTGGGTTCAGCAGTAGCAGTCATTTTTCCCCTTCTTGGTAGCTGGTGCAGTGCAGTGTTTTGACTTTCAGCTCGGGAACAGAGCTGATAACAAGCGATGTTTTGGTTTGGCCAAGGTGGTGCCCCACGTTGGGCGCCAAAAAGAACTGTCGTGGTTTAAACCCAGTCAGGTAATTCGTTCGCTCACTCCCCCCCCCTTTTCTTGCCCTCCCCCTGCTCTCGGAGGGACAGAGAGGAGAATCGAAAAGAATGCAACTCCCACGGGTTGAGATAAGAACAGTTTAGTAACTATATAACACAGATCACTGCTACCACCAATGATAATAATGATAAAGGAAATAACAAGGGAAGAGAATACATCATCTCACCACCAGCCGAAGCTCCCCCCAGCCCGACCAAGCTTGCCTCCTTAGAGCCCTTCCGGCTCACTCCCAGTTACATCCTGGGCATGACGTGCTGTGGTATGGAATACCTCTTTGGTCAGTTTGGGTCAGGTGTCCTGTCTCTGCTTCCTCCTGGCTTCCCCTCTTCCCAGGCAGAGCATGAGGCTCACAAAGTCCTTGGCCAAACCAAAACATCGCTATTATCAGCTCTGTTCCCGAGCTGAAAGTCAAAACACTGCACTGCACCAGCTACCAAGAAGGGGAAAAATGACTGCTACTGCTGAACCCAGGACAGTTGGTATTTGAGTATTGCTATTAGAAATTCTGTCACTCTTATATTTGGGCTGTATTATAGGTGTCCAAAAAAACCCAAAATGATACATTTTGAGTAGAAGAACAAAATGTTCACTGAACCGACATAGTTTTTGTTTTCCTTCCAAGAATCTATTTATCCCTAAAAACCTGTTGTTTTGCATTTTTTTATGATGACTCAGTCTATCTCCCAAAAATATTTCTATAGCGCTGGTCTATATGAATTTTCAAATATGGAAACATGGGAGTAAATCCAAGATGTTCAATTTAAGATTTTTTATTTATTTATTTTTATTTTTTTTTAAGTTGGGTGCGCTTAACACCATACGTAATTTCTGGAATATATCTATAAATAGCAGAGTAGAAAAAAACGTCTATTAATCCACAGATTTCCTCATTTCATCAGCAACTCGTAACATTCAATTGAACTGCTAGTACACTTTTCCAAACCATTTTCAGAATATTCTTATTTATCCAATAGAGTCTGAAGACAGGAGGGGGAAGTATGGTCAGCAGAGAAAGCATACAAGCACATTTCTGTAAGAATTCAACCCAAATTAAAAATGAACCAATAACCTCCTAACACTGCAGACTTTCTAGAGAGGGGAAAACCTCAACACTCAAGTATTTCTTGTGGTTGTATAGTAATTTAATATGGCAACGCTATGGATCCAAACCACCAAGCTTCTGACCTTTAAATATGGGAATTCAGTTCTGTTCCAAGACTGTTCTGCATGTGTATGCGTGAGAGAGAGATTGTGTCCATGTACAGAGAGAAAGAAATCTGACATGATATGTGTTAAAAAGTTGCTCTTTAGGTACTTCAGATGCTAGGAAATATGAATGCTGTGACTGTTTTTAGAAGTTAGTAAAACCTCAATATTTTGGGGATTTGTTTTTTGTTGGTTTGGGGTTTTTCTGATTGTTCATTTTTGTGGTTTTTTTTTTGGGGGTTTTGTTTGGTTGTTGGGGATTTTTTCATATCCTTTTTTTTCATATCACTACTGTTCAATTAGACTCCATCTTGGATGAGGAGGCAATATACATGGTTAATCAGCCACTCCTGGATTAACATGCAGGGGAGGAGTTAGAAGCTATCATTGTGTCAAGTGATACTTGACAAACAGGTATTCCTACAATAGGAAGAGGGGATGGTCTTGATATTATATATTTCAGTCACTCCATTATCTCTCCAACTGAGATAAATAATAAGGTCAGTAAATCAGCCTATCACCAGCCAAAGGCTGTTCACCAGCCAAAGAACAGGATTCTGCAGTTTTCTTTCTCCTGTCTTTACTACAGGGAATGTCCTACCTGTATGAATCTAAGATACATTTTAAAAGCCCATTTTTTAAGGGTAATTTCATCATCTTTTTAAAAAAAAACCCTCATTCTAAAGCACAACGTTAACTTCTTCACTACGTTAAAAGAAACAAACACCCAAGAGTTATGCTTCCAAAACTGACAAAAAGACCCCAAACTTCTCAGGGCTTTCCAGTGTACACAAAAGTACTTTTAGAAATACATTAGAAGTCAGATTTGTACCATGCAAATAATTGATGAATGAATCATTAAACTAGATGTTTATTCCAGAGTACATTGTGTTTACTCTTCAGCATACATACTGAAAGCAGAAAAAGTATTACTGGTTTGAATAAAGCTGAGTAAAGAATTTCATTCAGCATGAATGAAGAGGACAGAAGCCATAATTACACAAGGTCAGATTTTGCCATACTTAGTGAGTAATTTTAGTAGCGAGTTATCCTTATTCAAGACAAATTACTTTTAAAAAGGAAAGGTTGTAAATATTAGCCATAAAGCTAGTTCTTTAAAATACAGCCTTTGCTACCAGAATAACAGAATTCATCTCAGGTTATGAATATTAAATTTATTCAGGTAGATTTATGTACCCATTCTCCTGATTTTTTAGATTAAGAATGCACATACTTTTGTATGTTTAGATGTGTGGTTATCCAGACTAAATGGATAAACACACATGACAGCTGTGCTATCACTGCATAAACTCAGAAGAAGAAAATTCCTAGGATGGACACAGACAATAAGGAGGGATAGAAACAGGCAATAAGCAAGATAAGATATACCAACACAGAAAGATATATTTTCCAAAATGTTTCTGGCATTGGTTAAATTACAGGAATTATAATTTTTAAGCATTACATTTTCAGCTATGAATGGAATTTTTTTTCAGCGACAGAATTTCCTTTGTTTCCTGCTTGTATGGAAAAATGTTAATTCAAATTTAGGTATTTGCTGGAAAACTGTTAGTAAATGCATGATTGACTTTCATTATTGAAAGCTAAACCTGGACAGCCGGCTATTTGACTTGAAATTTTAGGACAAGAAGTAGATATTGGAGAGAGAAACCTGCTTCTTTTTTTTTTTTTTTACAATAAAAAGAGGATTGCAAAGCACTTCACTCAAAACTTAGGCTGTTTTGGTTTGGTTTATTTGTTGTTATTCTGTTTTGGTTTTTTTTTTAATTGACTGATAAAACTTTCTTTGCAACATAAATTTGTAATTTAGCCATTACAAATAAGCATTATATAAACATTTAAATAAGAATATATCAAAATTTTCTGTGCGGTACTGCCTCAACTCATAGAAAAGGTAATAAAGCAAGAAGACATTGAATGCCTTGGGAGCACTAATTGTATATTATATATCTTAAAGCATACAAATCTGTGATAACTTTTAGGTATATCATACTCTTCCCATAAAGTAAGAGCTAAGTCAGTTCTGCTAAAAGAATGTAAATGATATTCGTTAAGGTCACTGAAATTGAAGCCTAAAGCATAAAGGCTTTCTTCAAATAGTGATAATGGTAAAGCTAATAGAAGCAATGAGGACTTCCACACTCAGCTATTGGATCATGCCAATTTTACTCAATGACTGGGCAGTAAAACAGACAACAAAATTTCACATATGTGCCACAGATGGATTGTGTGCTGACCATAGCGACTCATAACCTGAGATTGTGTGGCTTGTTAGTCATTTGTTGTAAAAATGTCCCAACACAGCCAACAAAACCCAGGAAAGATACACATGCTAGTACCTCGATTTTGTGCACAGTTCAGGTTGACATCACAAAAAAGATGAAGTAGAACTAGCAGATAGAGTAGAAATTAAGAAAAGGTCTATGAGAAATATCAAATATATGAAATTGCTTCTGCTTTAAGAAAAACAAAATAGACTGCAACCATTCAGGTTGCAAAAAATGATAACTGAATAAATAAGACGGATGCTTACTTATTCATAAACAGCATAAAAGTGAACTGGGGTCAATTTTTCATCTTGTGCTAGGAGGCCAACATTCTTTTTACGTTTTAGTGTGAAAAGAAAAATCACCTATTTTGCAAGGAAAAGCAAATTTCAGTTAAACTGAAATACAAGAGAACCTTAAAAATGGAAACTAACTTATTTTAAACTGTGAATTTAAAGTCTCCTTAAAATCAAACAGTTTTTAGCTGAAGTCATAGAATATGCAAGATGTGATAAATGTAACCATATCTTTTTCATTATATTTATGAATCTTAGTATTGCATTGGGAATTTAATTACAATAAATCATAAAAAGGAATAAAAAGCAGAACTTTTCATATATTTATCAACACTAAAAGCACATTGATTAACTATAAATAAGATGTATCTTTACTAAGTTCCATGATTTTATTGTCTTTTCATTGAAATCAACTTCCCTTCTATTTTATATCATGATGTTTTCCCATATTGAACTTGCCATTAAAGTTGGATATGAATGTGAGAAAAAACACTTTGAAAATTTATCATTAAGATGTAAAACACTGTTTTTTTTTTTAAGATGGTATTTTCAGACCACATTAAATAGATCACCCTGGAAAGTACCCCTTAGGCTATTGCCGTTATCAGCCACTGACATGAAATAGTTGCGTGAGAAATAGCTTATTTATTTTTTTTAGATTTTCAGTAATACAGGTCTTTATTTCAAAAGGGAAACAAACAGGCTTCTAAGAAAACTGTTGAAAACAGCTGATATTCAGCATTTTCTAATAGACTTGAAGCAGTTTGGAATATTCACAATGCAGACTTAGTTTTCAACTTATAAAAAAACAAGACTTTGTTATTAAAAAGTTAAGGTTGTCTATAAGCTCTATGGCTGCAGTGATCCCTATTTGGTGTCTCTGAAACAGCAGATTATTCAGTAATTTTAGTGAAGGACAAAAAAAAACAAACCCACTTTTTTTGTAATTCAAGTAGCAAAGAAATTGTCTGGAGGCAAAAAACTTTCCAAAATAGATTTGATCAAAATATAGGGGCTAAAAGCAAAGCTAGAAAAGAACTATTTCCAGGTTTCATTAAATCTCTTTTAAGGTATTATTTTTAGTTTCAAATATCTTCATTTTTTCAGATTTTTAGAAAATACTGTGGTCCACAAGCTACTGTCAGCTATTCTGGAATTTTAATTTTCATGGTCAAAATATTACTTTTCACAGCTTTTCCCATAATAAAGATGTTAATTATGCAGTAAACAAAATGACAAATCAAAAAAATAGTAAGTGGCATAGGAAAAAGTTCTCCTAATTTTGGCTTATTCTCATCATATTATTCACCAGTTCAGAAAAGATGAAAGGAGAAATATTTGGAATATTTTGGTTTTTTTTTGTTTGGTTTTTGTTTTTTTGTTTTTTTGTTTGTTTTAAGAGCTTACACATTGAGGAAAAAAAAAACCCAGACCTTTATTGAAGAAGTTTATTTTGAGAAATACATTTTTGTAACGTTATAAAATCTGACAGGTGAAAACTGTAATATGTTCTATTCATTAACTCTGATAAGCAGGTAGAGAAGTAGTTTAAAACAGTCAGAATGACTGAAGTTATATATTTAATATGCATATTATTCATTATCATCTCATTAACATAGTTCTATACTCACCTATAGTCACATTTATTAAATACAAACATATATACATATTTATGTATATCTATGTGTGTGTTTGTAGGCATGCATCTGCCCTTAACAGCTTGAAGCTTTCTACTACTCTTCTACAAGACTTGGAAAAAAGATAACCTTTCACTTTTCTGAATAAAGGAGTTAAGGAAATACAGGACAGTTTCAGGTTTCACTGAAGTTCTACATGTGAGGGGATAAAAATGTCAGATTTTCAGAGATCCTGACACTTGCTGTCTGGTCACCCCAATAGCTCCCACAGATATGTAGTGTGATGACAGACAGGTCCAGTGCTAAATAGAAAATAGGAAAATATTAAATTTGGACAGACAATCCACCAATGGAGATACAGATGATATAACAGAAGACATTCAGACAAACCTGACCCATTATGCAGTCAGTTAGGTCTTTTGTGCTGCTCAGAAACACCTTTTAAGAATCGTGGAATAGTTAGGGTTGGAAAGGACCTTAAGATCATCAAGTTCCAACCCACCCCCCTGCCATGGGCAGGGACACCTCACACTAAATCATCTCACTCAGGGCTTCCTCTAACCTGGCCTTGAACACTGCCAGGGATGGAGTATTCACAACCTCCCTGGGCAACCCGTTCCAGTGCCTCACCACCCTAACAGGAAAGAATTTCCTCCTTGTACCCAATCTAAACTTCCTCTGTTTAAGTTTTAACCTGTTACCCCTTGTCCTGTTACTACAGTCTCTAATGAAGAGTCCCTCTCCAGTATCCCTATAGCCCCTGTTCCGATACTGGAAGGCTGCTATGAGGTCTCCATGCAGCCTTCTCTTCTCCAGGCTGAACAACCCCAACTTTCTCAGCCTGTCTTCATACAGGAGGTGCACCAGTCCCCTGAGCATACTTGTGGCCCTCCTCTAGACTTGTTCCAACAGTTCCATGTCCTTTTTATGTTGAGGACACCAGAACTGCACACAATACTCCAGGTGAGGTCTCACAAGAGCAGAGTAGAGGGGCAGGATCACCTCCTTCAACCTGCTGGTCACGCTCCTTTTGATGCAGCCCAGGATACGGTTGGCTTTCTGGGCTGCAAGTGCACACTGAAGCCGGCTCATGTTCATTTTCTCATCGACCAACACCCGCAAGTCCTTCTCTGCAGGGCTCCTCTGAATCTCTTCTCTGCCCAACCTGTAGCTATGACTGGGATTGCTCGAATCCAGGTGTAGGACCTTGCACTTGGCATGGTAAAACTTCATGAGACTGGCATCAGCCCACCTCACAAGTGTGTCAAGGTCCCTCTGGATGGCATTCCTTCCCTCCAGCGTATCAACTGAACCACACAGCTTGGTGTCATTGGCAAACTTGCTGAGGGTGCACTCAATCCCACTGTCCATGTCAGCGACAAAGATGTTAAACAAGGCCGGTCCCAACACCAATCCCTGAGGGACACCACTCGTTACTGGTCTCCAGCCGGACATTGAGCCATTGACCACAACTCTTTGCGTGTGGCCATCCAACCAGTTCTTTATCCACTGAGTGGTCCATCCATCAAATTGATGTCTCTCCAATTTAGAGACAAGGATGTCATGTGGGACAGTGTCGATCGCTTTGCACAAGTCCAGGTAGATGACATCAACTGCTCTCCCCCTGTCCATCAGCTCTGTAGCCCCATCATAGAAGGCCACCAAATTTGTCAGGCAGGATTTCCCCTTAGTGAAGCCATGCTGGCTGCCACCAACCACTTTGTTGTTCTTCATGTGCCTTACCATGCCTCCCAGGAGAATCTGCTCCATGATTTTGCCAGGCACAGAGGTGAGACTCCCGAGGTCATCCATTTTCCCCTCTTGAAAATGGGGGTTATATTTTCCTTTTTCCAGTCATTGGGATCTTCACCTGACTGCCATGATTTTTTAAATATTATGGCCAGTGAGTTAGCAACTTCTTCTGCCAGCTCCTTCAGGACCCGCATATGGATTTCATTAGGTCCCATGGATTTGTGCACGTTCAGATTTTTAAGATGGTCTCGAACCAGTTCCTCTCTCTTCAATAGGATAACTCTTATTAAGAAAACTGTCCAACATCCATTCCATGAAGTGGAACACACATATTATATGGCAACAAAAATCAGTATTTTCTGTTACCCTTTAAAAAAAGTGAGCCTATATTGAATGAAGTCCTGAGCCGGAAAGCTCAGGAGATGATCTCAACTTTGCCAGCATAACATATGTATTCTATATGTAATACAGAATGCACCATGCTATTAATGAGACTGATGAAAAAGGAAAAGAAATGCAACATGCCTGCAATGCATTCCTCAGTTATAAGGAAGTGTAACATGCCAGCAATGGGTGTTTGCTATAATCCTGCAGGTCAAGAAATTGTCTCTGACTTGAAATGGAGATGGTAAAGATGATTCTTCTAGGTAATCTTCCTACGAAGATAACAGCTCCTGTGTACCTGCTGTCACAGTTGCCTTTGATGGCTTACAGGGATTAACAACTTCTTGCAAAGACATAGAATGTTAAAAAAACCCACCCAAATCCAAAAAATCTCCCAACAACACAAAAAATGAAATAACACCTTCCCCCCCCCCCTCCATAAAACCACAAAAAAATGCAAGAAAACAAAAAAATTATTTTTATCTTTGTGTAGGGTGATGCTTTCATGGGCTATGATATCTTTCAATCAAGATGATCGCTCATGGCCCAGATGGCAATGAGATACCGTCTTTGCAAAGGGCCTGCCAGCAGCATCCTCAGGTGGATCAGACAAGATTCCCCCAAACTACCTCTCTTCTGAATTCTAATAGGAAGCTAGCCCATGGTTCTTTGGAGCCATGCTAGCACATGCACAGTCCACCGCTGATCTATTCCCTTTAAATTGTACCTAAAACATCACTGAACTATAAGTAAAAGACATGGTATCTGCATTATCAGTCTGTACTGACTACTGAAGAGTCTTATCGCTGCACTATATGGTCAGTTCTGCAGCAGGAATCTGTTGTTGACCCAAGATATTGATCAACAGATTTAAGCATCTAAATAGTGCTTGTAAATTGATTCAAGCATAGAGGAACTTCCTGGGTAAAATCTGAGACTACCTGAAATTTCAGCCTGGAATGCTCCTGCAACAGTTAGCAAATGCTTTTCTGTGAAGCCAATTAGGACTTCAGTGAGTGCTTTTACTTGGAGTCAGTCTATTATGTCAAGTGAGTCCATTGCCTCATCTATCTGAAGAACAGCTGAATTCATGAACCACCCAGGGAAATGAAGACTGTGTTGGGTGTTATGCAACAATTATAACTGTAGGACAAGATCAATTTTTATCTTTCTATCACACTTATAGCTGTAAATTTCATAAGAATGCCACAGGCTCCTGAACTGTTATAGTTTCCACAGCCCTTTCAAGCAGTTTCCAAACCCTTCTCATTTTAGGTTAGATAACACCACCCAGGACACAATACCATAAATTCAAAATTTTTGTAAAAAACTGTCTCCAAGACAAAAAAGTCTTGCATGCAGGTACCTGAAATGGAATCCAGCTCTTCATGTTGCACACTGTGAAAGGTCACTTCAGTATACAACAGCTGAAACAGAGATGATGTGTCAGCAGAATGCTATTTTGAGCTATATACTTCAGCTAAGCAGGGCTGCTGAGAAAAATGAAATGTTGCTAAACACATCCTGCTTGAGATGTCCTACACCTGAGCATGGAGTGAGAAGTTCTGTGATGAATGAAAATGAAATTTTCTCTGGTTCTCATTCCTCAGAAATATGTATATCTGTATTATTAATGTATACACGCACTACATATCTTTATTATTAATGTATACACACACTAACATTTGAATATATGAGATTAGTCATAGGCAACGAAAAGTTTTCTTTCATTGAAACAAGAAAACCTACATTAAGAATAGAGTACTTTCTTTTTGTATGTACTGAATGTCAAGTTCAAAGCCTTTTCACAGTGTGGATCTTAGGCTTCACAAAGAGAAGTTTACCTTTTGAATTCTGTTAAAATGCCTCTGAAGCTTTCCTTATCCAGGTCTATTCAATACCTGCTGTATCAGATTTTCTTCATTCTAGACTTCTTTCTTCTCAGTGTCAATGTGATTTCAGTTTCCTTGGATGTAAGACGGATGATCTGGGGCAATCTCCAAATAAAAACTTCATTTCATCTCCTTTAAAAACAATATGTTGCTTTTTCGATTTTACCTTTATTACTATCCAAAATGGATGTTTCATCATTCTATCATAAAGAGTTCTTATGAATGATAATCCTTTAATGATACTCACTCTAACAAAATTATCTCTCCTCTTAGTATACCAAAAAAGCAATACTGAAAGCATCATGTGTGTTATTAGCTTTGTTTTAGGCACAGATCCAAAACTTGGCACGATACAGATTAACTCTATCCTAGCCAGATCCAGTACAGATGTGAAAGACTTGCCACTGCATAGTTCATGTCTGAACACCTACTATCCAAATATTCAAAAGGCTAACTCAGTAATGAAAAGTTTATCTTTTTGCCTTGTTTTCTATCCATGTGGAATTAATTCTGAAAGTTTAGTGAAATCAGATCATTATTTATGAATTTATTAATTTATTAATCCAAGAAATTATGTTAGCTAACATGAAGAAATTAATCAGTTAAAAATTCCATTTTTTGATCACTGGAACTTTCAACGAAGATTTAAGTCCTCCTGGGAATATACAAGTAATCAGAAATCATGAACATGGTGTAATTAGTAAGTAACAAAGGTCATAGAACATAGGTCATGTACATAGTTATGTAGTTGGGAAAAATAGAGAACTCTCCTGACCTTAAAAATAAACACTCCCTCTAAACTACCTCACTATTTCTTAAACTTAGTACTCCAAAACCATATAACTTTTCTGAAGCATACTCTGCAGGTAACAAAACTGTTTTATAGAACTTCCTTGCTTTATGGTTTTGATCCCAGCCTTTGAGGATGAAAGCTGTTTTCTTCCCTCGACTGCAAACACAACTTTAAAAAAATCCCACAAACTAGCAAAAACTAACTCTGCTAATAAGATCTCCATACATAACCAGAATATATACAAGTGGTTTAAGTCCACATATCATTTTAATTTTGAACTTATTTGTTGAGGAAATAAAGACATCATTATCTCTCAGGCAAAAAAACCCTAAAGGTATCATACAATTTCACAGAATTTACAACGGCTCTTGGAATCAACAGGAATTAACTCAAACAACTCTTCAATATTAGACTACTTCTCTTCCATTTTTCTTACTTGACAGAACAAAAGAAAAGTTGAGATTTTGAAATTCTCACCTTCACAAGCATTTATAAATGCTATGTAAAATTTATATTCAATCCTAGAAAATGGCCCTGTATGTCCATGCCATGTGGTATTTTAAAGGTATTTATGTAAAAAAAAATTCACCAAAGTAACGGACGAGACAATTTAGATTAACTTTCTCTCTCCCATAGCCATATACTGACTTTGCTTCAGACATACTTCCAAATATAAAAGCTTTTTTAATAGTTGTCTAGATACCCTGCAATGGACTTACGCAAAAGTTTCTAGGGGCAATTGCTTACATTTCCTCAAACCATCCTGTGCTGTTTTCACAGGGCTGCCTTGTCACAGAGACCTACACAGTCTGACACTTTCTCTTCCATCTCCTTCTTCCTGCTCCACCCTCAGATTTCAGCTGCAATTTCCCCCCAGATATTTGCCCTACTGGTGCATGTTCTTTGTAGAAATGTGGAAATGCAAATTCTATGTGTTGAATTTCAGGATATCTATTGCTTTTAAACATAAGAAGCACAAGAACTATAATTCTCATTTATGATAGTAGACCCCTCTTAACTAATGCAATTTGTGGCACCAAAAATCCACTTTCTCTGCTGCAGGAAGGAGTATTTGTATGGTCTATTCACGTTGTTTTGTGTGATTGAATTGCTACCAGTAACTATTGTCACATACTTAAATAAGGCAAAATACTAGCATTTTCTATTTCCCTACAGTCTCCCGAATTTGAGAACTTTAGTGTCCAGGCAGTTATGCACTTTCAATTTCTCTGCAACAAGTAAAACTTTAAAATTTTTTAAATTACTGAAGTGATGTTGCGGAAATAATCTCGCATTGAAATTAAGACTGGAAAGCAGCTCTGCAGAGAAGGACCTTGGGATCCCAGTGAATAGCAAGTTAAACATGAGCCAGTAATGTGTCCTGGCAGAGAAAGCTAACATCCTGGTCTGTATTAGGAATAATATTGCCAGCAGTTCAAAAGAGGCAATCTTTCTTGTCTATTCAGCACTGATAAAGCTGTATCTGGAGTAGTGTGCCCAGGGCTGCGCGGGGCTGGTTTCTCTGTTACAAGAAAGGACCTTACTGAAGCGAGCCCAACAAACACACACACATATGATTAAGTGGCTGGAGCATCCCCCATATGAGGATAAGGTGAGAGAGCTGGGACTCTTTAGCCTGGAGAAAAAGACGGCTCAAGGGGAACCTTATCAATGTATACAAATACTTTCTTTTGAAGAAATAAAGATGAGGGAGACAGAATCTTCTTAGTAGTGTCCAGTGGCAAGACAAGAGGGAATGGGCACAAACTGAAACACAGGAAATTACATCTGAACAAAAGAAAACACATATACTGTGAGGGTGGTGAAAGACAGGCATGGATTTCCCATAGAAGTGGTAGAGTCTCCATCCCTGGAGATATTAAAAACCCAACTGGACACAGAACTAAGCAACCTGCTACAGCAGGCTGTTTGAGCAGGGAAGTTGACCCATACAACTTTGGCTCTACTTCCTCCCGGCCTCCCCTCCTCCCTGGCAGAGCATGAGGCTCACGAAGTCCTTGGTCAGACCAAAACATCATTGTTATCAGCTCTGTTCCCAGGCCTCAAAACACAGCACTGCACCAGCTACCAAGAAGGAGAAAAATGGCTGCTACTGCTGAACCCAGGACACCTTGACAGGACTATTCCAACCTCAACCATTCTATGAGTCTATGGTTTTTGCACTGCATCCTCCAGTGTTTTCCTTCCCTCCTCCAATCCAATACCCAAATTTAGTCCAATCTTTGATTTTCTTCAGGCTGCAGATGAATCTCACAGAACAAAACTGAGCATGCTACAGGGAATTCTTTGATTTATACACATAGAAAGGTAAGAAACACTGTGACATGAATTTGTGTTTTCTTACAGTTTACTCTTCATAATAAATTGAATTATATTTTATGATTAGTCTTAAAGAGAAGACAGTCTAGAACAAATACCCAAAAGGATTTGATGTCCTGAAGCTGACAAGTGGTATTCCTTGAAGCAAGTGTCACTGTTTATCTGATGTCTTGCCATCTCTCAGATAAATGAATTTTGCAGCAGCCCAAGTGCACAAAGTCTGCAATTGATTCAGCCCAGTTCTTGCTCACTTGCCAGAGGCAGGGCAAGTGCTATCACCATTTAATGGGAGAAATGTCTCTTACATTGAATTGTCAAGGATGCATTGTTTTAAAGTGAATAATTCCAGTGCTTTCTTTTACACATACTGCTTAAAGATGTTGTGGCATAGGAAACTTACCATCACACACAGCAGTAACTCTTTACATACTGAAGACAGTAATAACTGGAAAAAACTATGAACATAAGCCTACCAAGTTTAACAAAACACTTGATTTTCAGGAAGAGCAGGTGGAACAACTTTTACTTGCATATTCTATATTTTGCAGGGTCTTCTTATTTTTTTAATGGTCATTTTAGGATAACTTTATGAAATCTGGTACTAAGTGCAGACAGGTGGAGAGCAGCAGGCCGTGTACATAAATAAGAGAATGTATCTTAAATAAGTGTTATGTAACATATGTGTATTGTTATTATTTATTATTATTATTGAAGATAATCAGAACTGAGTTTAATTTGGCACACTGTGTGGCAGACCATTCATTCCCATCCCCCTCCACATCAAATCCATTTAAATCAAGACCCCCAGGAGATTTCTTAATCAACAAGTTAAGATGCTCATACAGTTTTCCCTGAGCAAGCAGTCAAATTGCCAATTAGTGTTGACAGGTATTTTGAAAACACATTCACACTGGGCAGCATTAGCACCCACTGCATCTTTCCTACTAATATCTTAGGGAAAGAACTCTCATTCTCCTGCTATAATTTACGATTATTCAGAGTAAATTTTTTTGTAAAATATATACAAAAAGCAATCACAGAACTCTACTTAATACTTCAGATATTTCAGAATACTTCAGAAAAGTCTAAGCATATTGGTTGAGCAAAGGATCATTTTGCATTATTTAATTTCCTAATCACAGCTACAGTGATAATGTTGTCCTTGACTCTTTAGATCAAAATAGCTATACTCTTTTTAGGAATCTCAGCTTACAGCATAGAAGTGTAGTCTGTGTTATATTCGGTGGGGTTCAGGTTATTAGTATGTTTATCCTGTTTAAGAACCTGTAGGGAGACACATTATTAATTAGAGTCACTGTTTTTTCCATTTCTCAGCTGATTTCTGTCCAAACCAAAGGATTGGGGAAGCAATTACTGGTCTGAGCATAAAGCTGAAAGTCAGAAGTTTTATTGAATGCAGTGGAAAGTGTAGTTTTATCTTAATACTTCATCATGTGCTTCACTAAGCAGAGGAAGTGTACACATTTTTACACAAAATTTCAAGGTGTTTCTAGATTAGAAGTCGGAGCAACATAGATCATAGAATCATGGAACAGTTAGGGTTGGAAAGGACCTTAAGATCATCAAGTTCCAACCCACCTGCCGTGGGCAGGGACACCTCACACTAAACCATCTCACCCAAGGCTTCCTCTAACCTGGCTTTAAACACTGCCAGGGATGAAGCATTCACAACCTCCCTGGGCAACCCATTCCAGTGCCTCACCACCCTAACAGGAAAGAATTTCCTTCTTATATACAACCTAAACTTCCCCTGTTTAAGTTTTAACCCATTACCCCTTGTCCTATCAGTAGAGTCTCTGAGGAACAGTCCTCCCCAGCATCCCTATAGCCCCCGTTCCGATACTGGAAGGCTGCTATGAGGTCTCCACGCAGCCTTCTCTTCTCCAGGCTGAACAGCCCCAACTTTCTCAGCCTGTCTTCATACGGGAGGTGCTCCAGCCCCATGATCATCCTTGTGGCCCTCCTCTAGACCTGTTCCAACAGTTCCATGTCCTTTTTATGTTGAGGACACCAGAACTGCACACAATACTCCCAAGTGAGGTCTCACAAGAGCAGAGTAGAGGGGCAGGATCACCTCCTTCGACCTGCTGGTCACGCTCCTTTTGATGCAGCCCAGGATACGGTTGGCTTTCTGGGCTGCAAGTGCACACTGAAGCCGGCTCATGTTCATTTTCTCATCGACCAACACCCCCAAGTCCTTCTCTGCAGGGCTAAACTGAATCTCTTCTTTGCCCAATCTGTAGCTGTGCCTGGGATTGCTCCGACCCAGGTGTAGGACCTTGCACTTGACATGGTAAAACTTCATCAGGTTGGCATCAGCCCACCTCACAAGCGTGTCAAGGTCCCTCTGGATGGCATTCCTTCCCTCCAGCGTATCAACTGAACCACACAGCTTGGTGTCATCGGCAAACTTGCTGAGGGTGCACTCAGTCCCACTGTCCATGTCAGCGACAAAGATGTTGAACAAGGCCGGTCCCTACACCAATCCCTGAGAGACACCACTCATTACTGGTCACCAGACATTGCGCCATTGACCCCAACTCTTTGTGTGCGGCCATCCAGCCAGTTCTTTATCTACCAAGTGGTCCGTCTATCAAACTGATGTCTCTCCAATTTAGAGACAAGGATGTCATGTGGGATAGAGTCAAAGGCACAGACATCAACTGCTCTACCCCTGTCCATCAGTTCTGTAGCCCCATCATAGAAGGCCACCAAATTTGTCAGGCAGGATTTCCCCTTAGTAAAGCCATGCTGGCTGTTACCAAGTACCTTGTTGATTTTCATGTGCCTTAGCATGCCTTCCAGGAGATTTTGCCAGGCCCAGAGGTGAGACTGACTGGTCTGTAATTCCCAGGGTCATCCATTTTCCCCTTCTTGAAAATGGGGTTTATATTTCCCTTTTTCCAGTCATCGGGAGCTTCCCCTGACTGCCATGATTTTTCAAATATGATGAACAGTGGCTTAGCAACTTCATTCACCAGCTCCTTCAGGACCTGCGTATGAATTTCATCAGGTCCCACGGACTTGTGCACATTCAGATTTTTAAGATAGTCTCAAACCAGTTCCTCTCCTACAGTGGGCCTAAGGTCTTCATTCTCACAGTCCCTGCGTCCGCCTTCCAAAACTTGGGTCGTGTGTTCAGAGCCTTTGCCAGTGAAGACCAAGGCAAAGAAGTCATTCAGAACCTCAGCCTTCTCCAGATCCAGAGTAGCCAGTTCTCCTGATAGCTTCCAGAGGGGGCCTACGCTGTCCCTAATCTGTCTTTTATTTGCTACGTACCTATAAAATCCCTTCTTGTTATCCTTAACATCCCTAGCCGAGTTTAATTCTAACTGGGCCTTAGCTTTCCTAACGTGGTCCCTAGCTTCATGGACAACATCCCTGTATTCTTCCCATGCCACCTGTCCTTGCTTCCCCTTTTTGCTTCCACTTTTTATAAGCCTCTTTTTTCATTTGAATTTTCCTCAGGAGCTCCTTATCCATCCAAGGAGGTCTCCTGGCCCTACTGCTGCACTTCCTTCTAGCTGGGATGCAACACTCCTGAGCTTGCAGCAGGTGATCCTTGAATATCAACCAACAGTCTTGGGCCCCCCCTGCCCTCTAGGGCTGTAGCCCATGGAACCTTACTAAGCAGGTTCCTGAAGAGGCCAAAGTCTGCTCTTTTGAAGTCCAGGGCAGTGAGCTTGCTGCACGCTCTTCTCACTGTCCTGAGGATCTCAAATTCAACCATCTCATGATCGCTGCATCCAAGACTGCCCTGGAGAGTCACATTTCCCACCAGCCCTTCCCTGTTGGTGAGCACGAGGTCAAGCATGGCACCTCTCCTTGTCGGCTCCTCTATTACTTGCAGGAGGAAGTTGTCTTCCACACAATAGAGGAACCTCTTGGATTGCTTGTGCTGGGCCGTACTGTCCTTCCAACAGAGAACAGGGTGGTTGAAGTCACCCATGAGAAAGGCCTATGAGAATGAGGCTGATCCTACCTGTCTGTAGAGTGCTTCATCTACAGAGTCCTCTTGATCCGGTGGTCTGTATCAGATCCCCACAGTAATGTGCCCCAGTGCTGTTCTCCCTTTAACCCTGATCCACAAACTCTCTGTTGACTGCTCACCTGTCCCCAGAGTTCCATACTCTCCAGGCTATCCCTATCATTAAGGGGAACTCCCCCTCTCCGCCTGCGAGGCCTATCTTTTCTAAAGAACCTGTAACCTTCTATTCCAACACTCCACTCATAGGAGCCATCCCACCATGTTTCTGTTATGCCTATTATATCATACTCCCATAGACATATACACATCTCCAATTTCTCTTGTTTGTTCCCCTATGCTACGGGCATTTGTATAGAGGCATCTGAGTCAAGCTCCAGATGAAGCTGGCAGGGCTACAGACATGAGTAACAGCATTGGAAGCATGTCCTAACTTCAGTACTATTATATAAAAGCGAATGACAGAAATATGACTCTTGCTTTTTATATACTAGATTTATGTGTAAAATATGCTTGACATCACATATTTATACCAATTTCAGTATTTCCTTACTCCTTCTTTGGCATGTTGTAATGCAGTCCAGATTAAAATTAAAGTAACTTTAACAGAAGCAACTTCAGTTCACTGACTAGATTTTTCAGCTACCAGTATCTCCAAGTATTCTGCAAGGCTGCTCTCCATCCAGTCATCCCCTGACTGTATTGATACTGGTTATTGCCCTGACCCAGGTGCAGGAACTTATGCTTGGCCTTGTTGAAGTGCACAAGGTTCACAAGTGTGTATTCGTCAAGCCTTTCAAGTTTGTTCTGAATGGCATTCGTCCCTCTAGCATGTCAGTTGCATCACTCATCTTAGGGGCATGTCCAAACTTGCTGAATTTGTCCTCAGTCCCACTGTCTAGGACATTAACAAGAAAAGTTCTGACCTGTATACTGAAAGCCCGGTAAATTGAAAGAAACTTCTTAGAAAAGGAATCAGTTTGGGAAGCTGAGTAGAAAAGCAGCCCTTTTTTTGTCATATGTCTGAACAATTCATGCTAACGGAATGTGTCAGCAAGAGAAAGGGGTTAAATTATCTCAACAAAAGCTTTTTTGTTGGTGACAAAAAGGCTAACAAAGAAAAGTAAAGAAGTAAATTTTAAAATTATACTACAAATAGATTTCTTTTCCCCTCCCTAACATAGCTCTCAGGATAAATTTTAGTAGAAAAAAAGGCAGTTGTACTCTCTGAATTCATATTCGTATGATAACCAAATGCAAAATGAAATTTTTCTCTTGAATAAAAATAAAGATTGTATTGTTAATGGAATTTTCTTTAAGTATTTAAGCTAATGACTAGTGAAGAGTTGCCTGAAGCATTTCAAAATTGTTTGCTGTAAAAGAGAAACTGACTTGTTAATTTCAACTTTGCATTGTCAGACTTAGAGAGCTTTTGATGTGGCACATGACCTAGAACTTAAAAAGTTGAAAAAAGTATTTAGATATTCTTGTACTTTCTTATCTTAAATTCAATGTTTTTTAAACAAGGACAACTAATTTGGGGTTGCTCGACTATCTTTCCCTGAAGCTTACAAAAGGTCCTCATGCAACCTAAATGTAGGTTCTGTCAGTACTCTTACGCAACCCATTCCTACACAAATGCTCTGCCTTCCCTGGAATGAAACCAAGAAACTGCCTGTTAGTTGTATGCCTTTTCTAAACCTACTAGTTTTATGTTCCTATATTCAAATGAGATCCTGGCTTGACAGAAAGAATAAGTTCAGGTAATACTCAGGCATGAAAACTTCTTCTTCACTTCCATCCAAATATACTCATTATCTGGAGCAGAAAAAGAATTACAACATGTTTTTTTTATCTCTCCACAAACTTCAATGAATATTAAGTGTATTATCATGAATATTAAAAGAACTTAAAATATACATCTTTACATACCCTGAAATGAACAGAAGCACCTATATCCAGCAGCATGGGAGGACACTAGGACTTAGAAGATGTATTTGAAGTTTCTAAAAAGTTGGTAAATTTAATCTGGCATGTTTATTCAGACTAAAATATTCTGCACTATTTTACTGTGTATCTGTAAATTACACCAAATTAGGCCTAGTCAGAATTTCTAAAGTCACCAGTATTATAGAAAACCTTAAGGGCTACATAACAGATAAACAGCTAGTACAAGATTTCGAATTAACTGAGCTCCTCAGTTTCAAAGCTGCTTCCTAAAATGCTCTTACCAAGTGCTGCTTAAATCTAGAAACACTTGGGCACTTCCCCATTATTGTATACTTCCTGTGGGTTGTGATGTCCGGATTGATGTGAAAGCAAAGAAATTAGCTTCCTGAGGATGAAAGAGGAGAAGACACTGTGTTCTTGCGTGGAAATGAGCTTCCTAAACAGAGTAGTGCACATACAGTAACAAAGCATCTCCTTTATCTCTCTAGTTTGTGATTTTAAAGTATATGAAATATACATAGCACAGTAGCTATGAGAGGATTTACTGAGCTATCTCCAGGCTGAGACAGGCATGTGTCAACTTGGGCTGAAGAGTAAAGGGAGTGCATAAATATTCTTCTCATTGTTCATTAAGAAGATATACTGTCCTCCTTCCGTGTGATTTTGTGCTCTTAAACATCTACTATATGCATAGCCTGCACAATCAATAGGGCACACAGATGTGTGCAAGCCTACTACAGGATTTTCTGGTGAAATCCTTAGCAATTAAAACCCAATGCAACTGATTATAACTCATAAAAACATTATTTTTTCTGTTAATCACAGTATCTAGAATTCATACCTATAAGACTGTAAAAGCCCAGTGGTTGAAACACTTAGCGAGCTGAGGAAATTAAATGGTTCTGGTGTCAGCCAAATCAGATGAGATTCACTCAAGATAGATAGTTTTATGTTCTGGTCTCTGTTCTAGGTTTCTTTCATGTGCCTAATGTCAGATAGAAGGGTATAAATTCCTAGGAACAGAAAGAAAAGGCAAAATCTCTTTCCCATCTGAGTATCCAAAGCTCCAGTTCTCATTCAGTAAGTTTTGAATTTTTTACTAATTATGAACTGAGCAACAATGCCATAAAAAAAAGGCATTTTGCAAAGCTTTTGCAAAAAAAATTAAAAAAAAAAATGTTGCATGTTAAAATCAGTCAAAGCAGAGGTACTTGTGTCATTTAATTTCCTTCAAGGTTTGACAGCCCTGCTTTCATTTTACTGTAGATATCTGAAATCATTCTTTATAAGTAGAACAACTGGAAAATTTTCAGCAACCCATAATTACATTTCCCAGTGGCTAGCTGTAGCCACCTTTCTCGGTAATCTAGTGTTTGGTTTAGATGCCTTTCTGAAATGAAGAATGAATCACAAGTAAGTGTAAGTCACAAGAAAAGCTGATACTACTCCCAGTTAATCTCTAAACCATCATTCTTTCTCCATGGACTGCTCTTGTGGACAGAAGCAATTGTGGAGCCGCATGCACACTTGCTGATAAACTTAGCCTGTAGCTAAATTGCCTATCTCTTTTAAGGTAACCTAAAAATCTTTTACAGTTTGTTTTCATAGCCAGAGAGGTAAAGCAAATGGAAAGCAGTGATTAGTATGCAGCTTGGCTATCTATTTAACCTCTGAAAGAAGCAACCTAAAGACAGGCTGGGTTGGCAGCTCAGGACAACATTAGCTGCTTCAGTTGTCTGATCCGGATTTGTCTTTGAGTTCTCAAAGTATTGTGTTTCTAATGCACTTCCTAGGCAGTCAGTTCACCTAGACTATAGTTCTGGTCCCCAGGCTGTGCAAGAAGTAGCTCCTGACCTCCTACCACACATGGCATCCTGCAGCACCTGATATCCAAACAATGCCTGTTTTGCCCCAAAACTGCCTGCCTGAGAAGAAACAAGGAAAAAGCTATAGTGTTTATAAATAACTGAGCAAAAGTATTAATCCACTTTGGAATTATCAGGAAATTAAATATTCTCTGATTACAGGTGCAGGTCTCTCCTGGAACACCAGTTCTTCTGGCAGTATTGAAGAGGTTGTTTATAAATGGACTCTGCTTGAATCATTTTCCCTTCCTAGATTTTTCTATTGTGCTCTGAAGAAGGTCACATAAGAGAGGACCAAAATATTTTCTCCATAGGCTTCTTACATCTTTCAGCTGTTCTTTGTACATATATCAAGGCAAACCTTCCCAAATGATTTTCTAGGGGTATATTTATCACCAAGCCTTAAACAGTTCATATTATGCATAATTTTTATTAAACATGAAAGACTTTCAAATTAATTAGACAGCTGATTAGTTGGTAAGCCTGTTTGTCACTGCTATAACCCCAAACATTTTTCACTGCATAACTGATAAGTTAAATACCTGATTACACTGACAGTTAATTGGTTTTTAATAGAGCATCTACAGAAAAAAAGTTGTAAGCTCTGAGGTACATGCCAATCAAAATCTAATACAGTTTTTAACTGGAGATGATTAACACATACTACTTAATAAACTCTGAACCTGCCTTCCTCCTACCTGAGGTTTACTCAAAAAGATGAAATTCTTGGCCAAGGATATACAACGTGAATAAGATGATTTACTTCTTTCTGTCAGCACAGTTAACTTTAGCATAATTTTACACTGGGGTAGGGTGGTTAAGACTACTCTAAGGCAGTATAGATTGTTTACTTAGTTACAACTTTAGAAAAATACCTTTGTCCAATAAGAAAGCAGGGAAACAGGGAAAATCAGCTGCTTACAACTTGAAAGAAAAGAACAAACATTTGTGCTAAAGATGTACATCTCGTTTCTGCTAAAATGAAGAAAACAATACTAAGGGGTTGTTTTTTTTTCAGGGAGGAACAAAATGCAGGCAGAATAACTTTATTTTCTGAGAATAAGGGGCAGCAGTCATGAGCAGGTGATTTTTTCAATAACTTGCAAAATTGTTACAGATCTGAGGCACCATTAGAAGAAAATTTTGCAATTTAGAATATTCTTAACCATAAAATTTGTGATTCTTATGTGATTGTAAGTTTATGATATCATTTTTATAAAAATTCATTCAATAAATACAGGTTTTAAAAAGCATTTTTTCTTATGCTGGGTAGCATTTCATTGAAACATGGAATATCATTCCATGATATGATAAGGACATTAGGGTTAAACAATTTAATATTGAGACTACAAATCCAAACCTAAAATACCCTGAAGAAAGAAGTAATTGGTTTCCTTCATTCCATTTCTGCATCCACACTCCTACACACACTCTAAATCTACTGTGTGCCTCATTCATACTTCTATCCATAGTACAAGTTTAAAAATTCTGCATGCTTATCTGTATACATTCTGTTCTACTCCTGCATTAACAGTTTTAAACTTTGAAAGGTTCTGTCTGGATCACTACTTTGCTCTTTTCTCTCTTCTTTTACGTTCCAGAGTCCTACTTTTTCAGTTTCCTTACCTACTGCTGTTCATGGATTTAAAAAATTTCTTCTTACCCTGATCAATCTTCAGAAAACTGAAATGTTTGCTATAGGCATTAGAACATCAGTACTGCTCTGCTATCTAATGCCAGTCAAAATATTCACCCTTGGTATTTTTGATGTTATCTTGTTAAAACTCTTGCCAGAAAAAATCTGTTTTCCTGAAATCTTTCACTTGAATTTAAATATCCCCAATTAGTCAAAGTTAATTAAGCCTGTCATTATTTTATATGCCTACTCTTCATTTTCAAATACACAATATTTTTAATTGTCCTAGTGATCCATTCTTCTGCTGAAAAGAAAAGAAGCATAGACTTAAGACTACACATTTTTTCACTGAAGTATTTTTTCACAGTATGGTCATCTCTTTACTAAGAAAGTTTCATCACCTTAATGCAACAGATATAACAGTGCTAAGACGCATGTTCAAATTTATTCCAGTGTTATCATAATAGTTAAAACAATACAAATCAATTACTGTAGAATCATAGAACCATATAATAGTTACGGTTGGAAAGGACTTTAAGACCACCTATTTCCAACCCCCCTAGCCATAGACAGGGACACCTCACACTAAACCATGTCACCCAAGACTCCATCCAACCTGGCCTTGAACGCTCCCAGGGATGGAGCATTCGCAGCTTCCTTGGGCAACCCATTCCAGTGCTCCACCACCCTCACAAAACTGTAATTTTAATCAGTTTTGTGGAATCTCCTGAGCTTCACTACACTACTGATATTCTTTTCAGATCAAGTTGTCTTGATTACAAAGTTAAGACCTCAATGTTTCGAAATGGCTGATAGCTTTATATTTTGATGTGCGTGGATAAAAACCTTACACCACAACAGATGTTCTCTCAGAAACCCCCTTACGCTTTGCTAGCTAGTGGTTAACAGGATAGTCACTGTTGTTATGTAGCAGTGGCCTATAAGGGTACAAACACAAGATGATAGAGAGGGCTTGAGAATACAGGAGATAATGGAGATCCTCAAGTGTGTAAACATCAACCACAAAAAAGAAAATCAGATTTATTTCTCCTTCGAGAAATGGAACATTGAAAGCTGGGATGATCGGTTTTAGAGCAATAGGAAAATAACAAAACTCATGTATCCAACATGCACAAACATCATTATACAGTGAAAAAACAAAGGATGAAATCAGAGAAGTAGCTCTACCTGAAGGACAATGGTGTCCGTTCCCCACAAAAACTTTTACAGCTTGCTATTTTTTTTTTCTTTCTTGCGTTAGGTGTGGATGGCAGGCATGCAGGCACTAAGCCTAACACTAGAACATAGTGCGCACAACAGAACTGGAAGGACCTGTACTTACCTTTTGAGATTTCCATCACCTTCGAGGAATTAGAGCCACCACTGAGAAGATACAGAAAACCGCCACAACCCCTACAAGAAAGAGGCCAAAGGAAGAACAGAGAAAGAAAAATTTCTGCTGCATTATGTCAACGCCACTACTTAAGCATCAGCAGGCCCCTTTCCCCTTTTTGATAGAGAAAACACCACTTTTTATTTTGCCATTCACTATATTTTTCTTTTGCAACCCAGCAATTACTTTCTATTATACAACTGGGATTTATAGATTACAACTCTAAAATGCAGTGTGGATTCTTGTTGTGTGTATATGCGTGCATATTTGTGTACATCTGTGCGTGTACTGTGTGTATTTTCTGCTCTAGCCTTGCCACACAAAGTGTCTGATACTGCAGCATCAAGTCAGAGTAAACTCACATGTACCACAGATGTCTAGTAGAATGATCAGTTGACACATAAAACTAAGATTCGCTGATCGATACTCCTACAAATTCTCCATTTGCCTCAGAGTTGGCATTTATGTAATTATTCATTCTGGCCCATAATCTTTACTGGAAGAACACAGCACCTATTTTTAGATATATGAAATTCATATCTTAAAGAACACTGTAGAAAGGAAGTCAAAACCAGACAGTACCAATTAGTTCGTAGTCAATCAATACCTAAAAAGTAGCTGATAGGACTTTTATCAGCAACATCTGAAATCCATGTATTTTCTGGAATTTACACACTTTCAGACTGCAGGAAAGCATTTCCAGGACCTTGCTGACTGTAAGAGCTGGTATCTATTCCTGTTAAAATTGCCGAAATTATCCTTTTCTTCTGCATTTTATCTAGAAGAAAACAGGTTAGCTGATTCTTAGTTTAGCCTCTGAACAGTTCAGAAACTCTTCTGTTAAACTTGTGGAACTATGGACAAACTCAGAAACACAGCTAAGGGAACCTACAGAATCAAACACATAGGCAGCTACAGGGAGAGGTGGGAAAGTTTCTTGATTGAATAAGAGTGGGACAAAAGCATAATGGTGTTTTCTGGTTCCATTTGCAGACTCAGGGACATGACTCCTATCTCAAGTCCTGCACTAGGCAGCCTAATTCTTTTTATGTGCTTAGTCATAATAATCTAGTCCTGCAGAGGATACACAAGCACTTCTCTTTATATCTCACTATGATATCCATACGGTGAAGTACCAGCACAACTCAAATCTGTTGATATAAAAAGCTTCTTTATGGTGAAGATGAACAAGGACTTGAAAGGCTTGCCAAGAGTGGCTGTGGTGTCTCCATCTTTGGTGATATTCAAAACCCAGACGGACGCAGCCCTGAGCAACCTCCTCCAGTTGACCCTACCCCAGTAAGAGCACTGGTCTAGATAATCTCCAAAGGTCCCTACCAACATTACATGTTCTGTGATTTTGTGTGTGATTAACCGGGCCTGGTTTAATATGAATTCAAATACACTGGTCCAAACAAAGAAAGCATTAGACCTAGAGCAAACAGAAGTGTCTACAGAGTATCAGTAAAACCTTGGTGACTAGTGGACTTCCGATGTTTTTCCTATTTGAAACACTAAAATCTGGTTTATATAATGATATGAACTTAACCAAATAAGCCTTGTAAAAGATTTGCCATGATATTACTGAAAAGTGTCTTCACGAAGATCTCATCTTACAGTCAGAAGAGAAAGCTACAGCTGTTGAATCAGTAATTCTCAAAGAAAGAAGCTTATTCATTGACTTCGGTTCAGTGAGCAAGAATGAAACAATACATCCAACAAAACAGTGTTTGGATATCATTCTAACAAGACAGAGGCAGTGAGCTGTAAACCTCAGAAAGAGCAGAGTAAACCTTTGAGAACCTACTGGCTTAAAACCAAACATAACTAATCACAACAGCTGTGCAAATAAACACAGAAGTCCTATTTTTTTTTCTTTACATCACCTCAAAATCAAGAAATATGTCAAAATGAGCCATCATAACTGAGACATGCTCACGGATATCAAACCAGCATTTTAGAATGACAGTCAGCTCCCTTATGCCAATAAGAGTAGAAAAGAAGCTGACATAAGGGCAGTTTTGTGCTTTGCTGCAGAAAGACAGATTTTAGACAATAAACCAATTAACAGCTTAAAAAACCCAAAACACAGTATAAGGAGTTTTTGGAAGGTGATTTTATTTATTTTGATTTTGATTTTGTTTCTTGTTTTACCTTCCAGAATTATAAGCATCAGCCTCCCTCACCACTGGGAGCACTGCCGGCTTCATGTTTTGATCCATGATGTTCCTTTCCCCCTTAAAGTTAGAATTTCTCTCTCACGACCAACTTTTAGAAGCAGGTATCTACATTTCCCCCCCTTCTCTTTCTGCATAGTGAAATTTAATCTTCTGTTTGGAACAAGAGGACAAGCTGCAGAAGGAGGTGCAGGTGCCTGGCAGCAATTCAAAAGGCTCCAAACCTTCCTACCAGTAGGTGGAGCAAAATTGTCATTAATGTAGAGACAAACTTTGAACTATGTCTCTGTAGTCACCCACAAGGGGTGTTCATTGTCAGTTCTGTTTTTTTAACTGCTCAATCCAAGGAAGACAGCCTAATGCCATTTTTGGTTTTTTCTTTTTAGCTCACTTTAAGAGTAAATGGGGGATTCTGTCTGTTACAGCATTTACGGGCACAGCAAACAAAAAATTGCTCTGACACTTCCTGACCTCCAGCTCACTTGTCTAAGTATATGGGCAGAAGGAATAGGGACATGGTTCAGCACAGCACTGCTGTGTATGTATATTCATGGACTTCTGTTTAGCTGGCTGTTTCCTTGCTTGTAGCCCTGAGGTCAGTCCAACAGATAAGCTTTTTGTCCTTTAGCTCTTCCATGTACATTGCTTCAGAACAAAGTTGTTTCATGACACATCAAAGATAACAGGCACTCACTGAAAAAAACCTCTCTTTTCTGTGTTGGTTTTATTTAGTAAGGGATGTGCTTATGCTCATGCCAAAAACATGCTACAAAATCATGCTTTCAAATATGCAGCCTTAAATCTGAACTACCTTGAGTGTGCTAAAATGTTGATAGATTTTTAACTCAGGCAGTACTTAAGAAGCTATTACACATAGTACCTTACACATTAAAATATCTTGAAAGCACCTTTCAACTTTGTCATGCTTCTGCATAATGGCAGTCAGCATGGGACTTGCTACACAGACAGGAATACCTACAGGAATTAACATTTAAACTGAAAACCTCACAATGAAAATCCTTGTCATCTCCTGACAGAATCATGCCTGTTGTTTCCATCATTCACAAGAAAGCACAGCTTTACATGAAATCACAGCTGAGCACCAGGATGCAAATATTCAAGATGGTCTTTGAGAAGGACATTGCAGCTAATGATCAGAGACTTGGACAAAAATGTATTTAGAAATTTATTATCAGTTGTTAGAAACTTCCTGCCTTTAAACTCATGCACCTCTAAAGTCAAACATTTCCTCACCAACTTTGGTTCTTGTATGTCAGGATCTTTAGAAAACAATATTAATATGGTATTTTGTGTCAATTTGGGGACAGTTTAGAAGGTCTTAATTGAGGAAAATTTGCTACATTTAATAGTGTTTCATCAAATAATGTTAATTTCATCTTATAACATGAAAGACATTAATTCAGTTTTGCTTCAATTGTTTGGGTCTGTTAACAAAAATATAACTTTTCACATAGCAGTATTTAGAAGCTTTCTATCTGAAAGGAATGATACTGAGAGAAATAATTTTAATTAAAAGGTGAAAGTTAAATTATAATGCTTCTCATTAGAAGCACAACGAAGCTGGTGAAGGGTCTAGAGAAAAAAATTTGTGAGGAACAGCTGAGGGAACTGGAGTTGTTCAGTCTAGGGAAAAAGAGGCTAAGGGGAGACCTTATTGCTCTGTATAACTACCTGAAAGGAGGATGGAACGAGGTGGATGTTCGTCTTTTCTCCAAGATAACAAATGATAGGACAAAAAGAAATGACCTCAGCTTGCACCAAGAGAGGTTTACATTGGATACAAGGAAAGGTTTCTTTGCCTAAACAGTTGTCAAGCACTGGAACAGGCTGCCCAGAGAAGTGGTCAAGCCATCATCCCTGCAAGTGTTTAAAAGATGTGTAGATATGTATTTTAGGGTCACAGTTTAGTGGTGGACTTGGCAGTCCTAGGTTTACAGTTGAACTCAATAATCTTAAAGTTCTTTTCCAACCTAAGTGAAATTTAGTTCTTCTAGGACTAAGTATGAGCTCTGGTGAAGTACTATACCAGCAAAATTACAACCTTCAGCTTTTTTAATTTATTTTTTTTTAAGCAGAACAGAAGCTACCAGATTTTTAAACATGAACAAGCTGCAAAATATTTATACATTATCTATGTTAATAACATTGTTGTGGTTTAAGCCCAGCCGGTAATTCAGAACCATGCAGCTGCTTGCTCACTCCCTCCCTTCTTCCTCCCCCTGCTCCCAGAGGGACGGAGAGGAGAATCAAAAGAATGTAAATCCCATGGGCTGAGATAAGAACAGCCAAGTAACTAAGGTATAACACAAAACTACTACTGCTACCACCAAAAATAATAATGACAAGGGAAATAACAAAGGGAGAGAATACAATTGCTCACCACCCATCGACTGATACCCAGCCCAACCAGAGCAGTGATCTGGGCCTTCCAGGTAACTCCCCCCCAGTTTATATACTGGTCATGACATGCTGTGCTATGGAATACCCCTTTGGCCAGCCTCAGTCAGGTGTCCTGTCTCTGCTTCCTCTTGGCTTCTTGTGCCCCTCCTCACTGGCCGACCGTGAGACTAGAAGTCCTTGATTGGATTAACCATTACTTAGCAACAGCTAAAAACATTGGTTATCAGCGTTGTTCTACACTAAAGTTGAAAACACAGCCCTGCACCAGCTACTAAGAAGGAGAAAAATGACTGCTACAGCTGAACCCAGGACAAGCATATAGAAAAAGTTAAAAACAGGTGCCTCTAGGCAAGGTATACAAAGGTGTATGTTCTACAGACTTTCCAAAGCACTCACTACCTGCTATTGAGATAGATGAATTTTAACTGCACTTTTAGATAGAGGCTGACAATAGCAATTTAAGAGTTTATGATTTAATACACAAAGAAAGCAAGACATGTTCAGATCAAGGTTCCTTCCCTCTTGTCATGCCTTGGTTATGTAAAATTATGCACAGAAATGGTGTCCCAAATCAGTGTTTTACTGGCACAACAAATAAAATCACTAAGAACTTTATAAGCTCTCTGCCGTCAAGCCACATGTTTAAGATTCTGAACTTAAAAGCACAGATTTCAAAACATGGTTCTGTAAAGGTTTGTGATAGTTTCCAGAGCCATAAAAGAGGATAGTAAAGAGCCCCCAGGCACACTGAGTTGAAATAAATTGTTAATGTGAGCATTTTGACTTGCAGTGGAGGGGAATGATGCTTCCATAATTTTAATAGAAATTTCATTCTTTATTTTATTTTCCTGTTTCTATGTCTTAGAAATATACATCTTGACAGTCTATTGCTCCCACTCCACTGGCTCAAAACAGCCACTGACCATAATGCAACATCACTTACCTACATTTGAAAAAATGCTGACATTTACCTTTCCCGGGTCATAAGCAAGGAGAAAGATTTCAAGGAATCGTCTAAATACAATTCAAACTAAAAGGAACCTTGTTTCAAGAGGTTCATAAAGGATAAAGAAAAATAAGAAATACTGATAAGTTCTCTCAGAAGTACAAAAGACATATTCCTTGCAAAGGGCTCTCAATATTTCTTTAAAACCTGACTTGCAGTAAGTATCTGGAAGTATGCTATAGTAAAAGGGATTCTTTTTATAAGAATTCTTCTTATACTTTCCACAGTTTTCAGAAGCTAAAAGAACCAAAATTTCTCACCAAATTTACCCATAAAAATGCAATTTGTCAATATACTAAATAAAATACTAATAAAACAGTAAGTTAATATATCTTACTTCAGCCTTGAAGGTTAATATATTCTATTAATTTATAACTTTAAAGAGGGTTTTGTTTTGAAATTAAAGAATTCAGAAAATCCAGATACCTTCTATGGCAAAATTAATAACCTTATTAATCCCTTTCATATGTGCCAAAAAATACCAGAATAATACTAAGAAGCCAGGAGAGATCAGCATCTAGAAGAGTAATTATGCCCTGAATTATAAAAGAAAAAATAGGTTCTTGCAGAAATACATGAAGGACAAGAAAGCTAGTGCAAAAAGCCTACATCAATTTATTGAGGGCAAGTCCCACTTGACTAATCTGTTTGCTTTTGTGATGAAACAATTTGATCAGAGCAGATGATGTCATTTGCCTTGATTTTAGAAAGGCTTTTGACAGAGTCTCCAATGACATTCTCCTCACTGACAACCTGATAAGATTTGAACTGGACAGATGGACCACAAGATGGGTGGATATCTGGCTGAATTGTCAAGCACAGGGGGTGGTGGTGAATAGCTTAAAGTCAAACTGGCAGCTCATCAGGAGTGGAGTTCCACAGGGGCCAGTAATGAATCTGATACTGCCACGGGCTACAAAATGACAAATGAGGAGGATACATTAAGTCATCTTTTCAAAACCATCTCCTTGGACTTCATTTCTGCTCTTCCTTTTAAACAAATGTTCAGCTAAAGAACTTTTGTAGGAATAAAAGCATAGTTGTGTCAATATTGAGATTATTAACATCATTTTATTATTTTCATCTTCTCCTATAGCAATCTGAGCACGTATTTAATCAGAGAAATATATTTGCTTGCACTGGTGGACTTTCCACCCCACAATTTCGTGTTCTACAATATTGTTGGGGAAACTAATTTGTCTCTTTTTCACTTACTTACCCATTCTAAGATAAAAGGCCAATATACAGGACCTCAAATGTTACTTTCCTTTCCCATCTGGTGAATGTCTTAACCCCACCATATAAGACACTTTTTCATATAGTGACATAAATTTCTGCTTGGATTTAAAACATATTTTTTAATTCAAATACTTCTGGATATTGAAACAGTTTCCAGATGTTAATTTTTTTTTTTTTTTCCAAATGCCTCTGAAAGGGCACTCCTGATTAACTGAATTTCTAAATTACGACATCATGCTCTGATGTCGTAAAAGTCTCTAAACTTCATGCAAGTTACACAGGAGCCACACCTAATCCTGAGTTGCTTAGTGAAAAGCAGAGGCACTAAAATTACTGAGCAATTAGGTATTATCTTCTGCCTTTTACCATATATACTTTCCTTCTCTCCCCCCCCCCCCCCCCCCCCCGTTTTTTGACAAAATACTGTTTGTCAAGCTTGTTTGTTACAATTTACAAGAAAGAACTAAGAACCAAGTCTGATACAGAGAGCATTTTGGGGCTTTGTTACTTTCCCACTGCTCTTTGCCATTGTGCACAGGAGTTTTGCTACGTAAACCTCTTCCTTGAGTCCCACAGTTTCACAGCAGATTACAAAGAAACTGCTGTGTTCTATGTGCAACCACAAAGACCTCTTGCTTTACATTTAGAATTCTCAAGCTCTGTATCTTTGCCCATGAGAGAATGAGTCTGACTTAAGAGCCCAGCTCTAGGAAGGAGATATTGCCCTCTTATTAGTTAGAACTCTTTTGTGATTTGAAAAGTCTTTATTTCAGTCCCAGTTTTCACTGATTTGAAACTTTACTTCCAGTCTGAGTTCCCAGGCCACAAAGATACAGAATAAATTTATGCAAGGTTTTAATTTGCCCCAGGTGAACTTGTTGAGTTCTTCTTATGTTGGGACCCCTTGTGGTGAATGCTGTACCCCAGTGGGGGGCTCACGAGAATGGAATAGAGGGGGAGAATCCCCTCCCTTGACCTGCTGGTCACCTCCTTTTGATGCAGCCCAGGATACGGTCGGCTTTCTGGGCTGCAAGCTCACACTGTCAGCTCATGTTGACCTTCTCGTCAACCCCCAAGCCCTTCTCCTCAGGTCTGCTCTCAATCCAATCTCTGCCCAGCCAGTAGCTGTGCCTGGGGTTGCCCCGACCCGGGTGTAGGACCTTGTACTCGGCTTGGTTGAACTCCATGATGTTTGCACAGCCCAGGTCTCAAGCCTGTCATGGTCCCTCTGGATAGCATCCATTATCTCCAGCGTGTCAACTGCACTACACATATTGGTGTTAGCAAACTTGCTGAGGGAGCACTCAATCCCACTATCCATGTTGCTGACAGAGATATTAAACATTTCATTACGTTCCATGTATTTCATTACATGGAAATAGATTAAGTAATTGTTAGTAAATTAAGAACTGAATTGATTAAGAACGATACAAGAACTGGACAGTTTCTTAATTTTTCAGCTTCATTTCAGATTTTCTACAGAAAAAAAAAATCAGAACTTTTAAAGTAGGTTTTTTTTTCACTTCTTTTACAATAACCTGCAGAATTATTTCTATAAGGATTTGGTTTTAGTAATCTTTTCAGTGTTCTAATCTCATCAAATATTAAGAACAGAGGAAATTTGTGATACAATTCTAGAAATATTGTGTCTTTTTACCAGAGTAACCTTGCACAGTTTCTTGTATGACTTTGAGAAACTGGATGTTTTTCCCCAAGCGTGAGACGTTTGCTAAAAATGGTCAATAAGCAATATCTTCCATGGGCATATCTAGAGCAGCCTAAATAATCAACCAGACTCATTGACATATAATGATCTCTATCAGGTAATCTATCATATAGGAAGGCTGCTTGACAAAATAACTAAGTCTTACAAGTCTTTTCCTGGATAAACAGATGAAAGCCCATAGGATTCAGGATGTCTTTCCCTTTTCCTCCCCTTCCCTCTTTTTTTTTTTTTGAGGTTTTGGGGTTTTTTATAAAATAAGTTGATAAGCTTTTCAAGTTGTTGCCTTCCATGAAAGTTCATACATGAAAATGAGGATGTAGGACACGCACAACTGAATTTTCTAAAAAGCTATAAATCAAAACTTTAATCATACATTATAACAACTAGAAACAAGGTAACATTTTCTTACATCTACTAAATATTTTTCTGAAGTGTCTCAATGGCTTCTTCATCTCAGGGAAAGCTTGACAATGCCCATTGTAAACTCTTTCAGATGAGGACTGTCTTGTTATGTCTGCCAGAACAGAGCCTTGATCAAGATTTCAGCTTATGTATGACAGTGTTTATTACCTGTACTATCTGATGTGCTATGTTTTGTTAGTTCTCTTAGAAGGGTTACAATATGCAAGATAAGTTCCATTCCTCAAGAAAGGAAGGAATTTTACAGTTTGTTTTATAACTCTGTATTATCAGGCTTCACAACCATCCAAGACAGTAAGAAGCCAGACAGAAAACCAAAGCAATTCCTCATTTACATCATTGAAAAGCTAGCTTCTGCCAGCAACAAGCAACTAGGGACAGCGACAACTTCAACCATATCTGCTGTCAGCTATCATTCATACAATTGTGCTTTGATGTCATTTTATCTTTGTGCTTCCTCCCACAAAAGATCCTTTGAAGGCTTGCTCAAGTCTACTTTTACTCATGTATGCAATACATCCCATTTTTTTTCAAGCAGCTGGCTATAATCAAGGCCAGTAGTCAAAGAAATATGCTGGAGCTGCAATATTGAGATGACGTCTCATGTCTCAAGGCATCGCAATTACTTTTAAAGGAATGCTCTCAAAACATTACCTGAAATCATATTTTTACAGTGGAATGGCCAACTGAAAAAACAGAGAAAGCTGATAAAGGTGTGATTTAGATCTTTGACTTGTAAGGAGATTTCTACTTGTCTTATAAATGCAGAGACTTAAATTTTCCATCTCAAAGCTACATACACAGACCTGCTCACAACAGTCCCCAGGAAAAACAGACCCTGAAGTCACCACATGCAGTTTGAAATGTGCCAGAGAAACCGCTTTAAAGGCAAAATATAAGCATTTTTGCTTTCTTTTGTTTTCCCATATTTGAAGTTTTATAAAATGTGGACAATCTAAGAAAATGAGAGAATCCACATTGCTTTATTCTTCCTCAGAGAAAGCAGTCTAACAGTACAAGTGAAAGTGCATATTGCTAGTCTATTACTGTGCAATATCTTGAAATACAGCAAAGCACTGAAATTAAACTGGATTATGAAGAACCTTCTTTTGCCTTTAAATATATTGGTGATCCTCTGACCCACAGAGGATAAACAGACAAATCTGTGAAGTTTTACACTGGACGGGTTGCCAGATGAGTAATAAATGATATCATATAAAAGTGACCAGAGCTACTTTGAACTACTGTGGTCAAAGTAAATATTCTGATACAGTAATAGAGTAGCATGCAATCATGTACAGAGCTGTGCATGGAACAAGAGAAAGATAAATGTTAATTAAGCTCAAGCTCATGAAATTGCTGGCTAAAACACTTTTGAGTTTAGTATGAAATTGATGTATTGAAAATAAAATACACTTTATTATCTATATACATCTTTTCCTTTTTCAAATTATATATTTACCTCAATAACCTTAAAAAAATAAAATCCCATTAACATTAACTTCATTAAACTGAAACAAATGATAAACACTAAACTGAAACATGGATCATTAACAAAGGAGAGAAAAGGTTTCTGCAGATAATGTGTTTCTGTCTATCATCCAGTTAAAACACAGAAATACCATAAATACAAGTATTATACTTAATGAAATGACAAAAAAAAATCATGTTCAACTGTAAAGTAGCAGCAAACCATCTTCATCATCTCAATATCTTGTGGAAAAGATCTTCAGTATTCAAAAACCAGCAAAGAACCAATAAAAAAAAGACCAAATAGTGATCAAACCTTTCAAGAAAAAAATGTATTTCTGCTAAGAGAGGAGAAGTGTGGGACATTGCCTAAGAATAGTCTTGTTTAGACCTTATTTAAAGTAGGAGCTGTAATCTATATTTCTGCCTGCCAGCATGAAGTTCAGAATCCAGTTGCATTCAATATTCACTGTATTACTTGTATTACATAGCTAATGTATTTAAACAACTTCCATTATCATGGATTATGAAAAACACAAATAAGTATATCATACTGAGAAAGCCAGGAATGCAGGAACAGTTGTCTAAAGTAACATATTCCATTAGAGGACATTGGGGCTTTTCATTTCCCAGGAATTTTCTGCCTTTCCTGGTCCTTGATTAAGAACCCTGCTAAACCTGCCACAGCAAATCTCAGGGAGCAAGACAAAATCACTTTCTGAATCCCTTTTGGATCTGTAGTAAGGAAAACCATAACACTGCGTGTTCTGTCTCATAAACACAGTGTAGCCTCTTACATGTTTCAATTTAAACAGTCAACATCCTAAAAATCTTGGTTTCAAAAACGAGTAATGAAACTAGAAATATTAAAAATAACCAGGAGAAAGTACTACAGAAACAAGTAAACTGTATTTTAAAATGCTATTTTTTTCAAGACATAGTGCCTAACCGAAGTGATGTGAGTATAGTAATTAAGGGGTATCTAAAGACTAAAATATTTTCATGATACAAAACTAAGGTGAGAAAGAAAGTATTCATTGCTACAAGTAAAAGCAGAGGTCAAGCAGAAGCAGCTGCCAACTGTGTTTCTCTAACAGAAACACTTAGCAATATATTAAAAGAAATTAAAAGCTAAAGGAGAAATTAAAGATCCTGATATAACCCTGATTCAATTAAAATAGAATGCTATTGAGCAACATTACTAGGAGGAGGCACTTCATTTTGATATTCAGGCAAAATAGCCTAAACTGGCAACTTAAAATGTCAAGTCACACACTGAAATATCCAGTAAGATTTTAAATGGCTAAAAGGACTATATCATGATATGCAGACTCAACAACAGATTCAAATATAAGGCTATATGAATCTCTGACCAAACAACTTTTAACACAAGCCTTAAGAGCTAACATAAGAAAATACAAATGCAACTTTATAAAATGATGACAAACCGTTCATAGCAAATACAAATTTATTGCAGAAAGTGAGGTACGTCTCCTTCCTAAATAATTTTGCCGACTTCACTAGCTGTAATAGGAGCAAATCTTCTTCCACCTTTCTGTATCTGCTAAAGTGAATCAGCTTTCAAGTCCAGAAGATATAGAAAGTGTTTTAAATCTTAATTTCATTGAAGTTTAATTACTGCTACTGCTTAAGTTTTGAGTTCAGCTTTGTAGGAGACAAATTGCTACTTCAGTGTGTAAACTTAAGTTTTCATCACATAAATGCTTCAGCAAAAATCTGGACCCACAGAAAGAGTTTCCATTAGCTGAACTACTCAAATAGAGATGTATGCTTCTCCATGTCAACAAGATAAAGTCTTGCATCATTACTCCTGCTATATTTATCTTCACATCTCCTCATGAGGGTCCTGTAACCATGACAGGATATGTTTGAAACACTGTCACCTGCTTCATAGAAATTTCTAACCGTCTTTTGTCAGACAAGCACTGCATAGACAGTTTTCTCTCTGCTTGTGCCATAAGTATATGCTTGATTTGTTCTTATGTAAAATACTAGATGGTTTGGCTTTTTTTGTGTGCACAGTGTACATATGAAACTGTGAAAAAATAATTCTGGGAGCTGGAAAGTTTCCAACAAAATAGTCTTAAATGATTCCAGGTTTTCTTACAAATCATTAAATATACGCCAATTCCACAGGATGATTACGAGTTTGTTTGTTTGTTTTGTTGTTGGTGGTTTTTATTTATTTTTTAATTTATATATATATATATATATAAACTTAGCATTCCCATACAATGTGACATTACAACCAAGGACATGAACTTTCAGATTTATTCTTAGCATTGTTACTGTGTTGACTGAACAAGGGTATTCATGCCTTTTTCGTTTTAAGACTTAAAATCCATGTTAATGTAGCACACAAGATTTCAGGCAAGAAGCCTGCCATTTTTCTGAAACATGTATATGTATATTTTTATGTAGGGGTGTTTGTCAGCATAATGAAATGAACTATGCTTGATTTAGTAATGTGCCAACTTTAGTCTAATTTATGAGATCTAGTTACTGTAGAAAGTATTCAAAGGACCTAGTACCATGAAGCACTGGCTCCTCATCCAGGTACAGAATCAAGGGAGACAACCATTTGTCCTTGAAGTGGGTTCCTGTTTGCAATTCATATATTTCTCTATTGGAAACACAGTCATTGAAATCCAATAATAGGAACAAGTGTCATAAAAGACAGTCACAAAGTTGAAGTAAACAACTGGTAGGGTAAGGATGGCAGTGAAGAGACATCGAGAAACAAACACAGAAGAAAATCAATAACAAGCTACAATTATTGGAATGAATACCTAAAATTGCTCATTAAAGCCTTGAGGCAAGTACAGGAAGGGTTAAAAAATATTTTTCACGTATTTATCATTAAAAGAGTTGTATAGAGCTATTGGGTTGTTTGCATAGGGATATTGAGTGTGAAATAGATTACATACGTATCAACTATCATTTGAACATTGGAAAAGCAGTACATCAGTTAGAAATGACTATATTTTCTTAATCATTAAAGCACACTAATTTAGGTAGCTTAAGGAATAGCCAAACACTTCCAGGAAGACAGCTGATTGCTAGAAATTACCATGCAAAGTTAATGGGAATTTACTTTCAAACTTAATTCTCAGGTTACAGAAATTAAACTGACTTGAGTTTACCTAACTACTGAACTCCAGAAAGTCCAAGATAAGTCATGTCATTAGATCATATCAAACACCTGTACAGAGAAGAAAGCAAACATCTGGAAAATGACTGTGCCTTATATTTTCATCCAGTTTCCTGAAACTAAAAGCCTGGCAATTTCACGTAGTCTTCTATGGAAAGAAAAATGGGTACTTTTGTGTTAGGCAGATTATGTAGCAAGAAAAAGAAAGAAAAAAGATGATGAAATGATTGACAGAATAGAACTAAAGTGGCACCCAGAAATCTTAGTTAGGAAGCAAAAAGTACTCTAATAAGAGACACATGTCCAAATTTTAGCATGTTAATATTCCTTGAGACTTGAGAACAGACAACTCAGGCAGGGCATAAGAATACTAGAGAAACCTGGCCAATATTATTTAATTTATTTGAATTTCTCCTCCATCTGCGACCTGAAAACTTGATTCATCCAATGTTTGGAGCTAGAGCGTTCATACAGCAGAGACTTACAAAGTCAACTACATCAAAATTTTCATCTGGTACGTAAATGTTTGGGTCACTATGGGGTATTTGATGATCATACTCCAATTCATTCTGGAAACTACTCTGAACACTCCTGAAGTGCAAGTTTACTTTAATTGCAGATAAATACAGTGGCATTGAAGTTCTAGGGAATTTGCTGTTGGTTCAGAAAGAGTATGCTCACATTAGGAAAAGCAGGAGAAGCTACAATTTGTATTACTCTTCACATTCAGTGTGCTTCCAAAGCATTTGTCTCTTTCAGGCTCCACTCATTTTACAAGACACAACTTGTTTCTTACATATAAGCTCTACAGCTGTGGCCCCACTTTACATTGGACTAATTTAACAGGACCATAGCTGGCTGAAGAGCATTATTTTTAAATGTGAGAAACCACAACCTGCTTTAGAAGCTGTAAGCACCACCATCATTTACCAATGTATTTGGCAGACTGTTTTATCCCAGTCCTGCACAACCTAGAAATTGTTATATGTGGATACATACTTTAAAGCAGATCTACTTGTGAGAGACCCTGATCTGAAGGGAATGAAAGAATAGCCATTGAGACTGGACTAAGAAACCTTACCGGCCATTTTCTATTTTGAAGATACATATCTAGGATGAAGGATCACAGCCTCCCTAAGATCGTGTTTTACAGTGAACTTGCCACAGGTTGCTGCAAAAGAAGTGCCCCAAAGAAGAGATATAAGGACTCCCTGAAACGATGCCTTAGCTTTGGCCATATTGACTACCATCAGTGGTCCACCTTGGCCTCCAATCGGGAGACTTGGAGACACACCATACATAATGCTGTTGTCTCCTTTGAGAACTCACGCAGAACTAGTCTCAAGGAGAAAAGACAACATAGAAAGAATCATGCCCTGCCTATACCACCCAAGGAGACCTTTCGCTGTGCTTTTTGCAACCGGATTTGCCTATCTCACATTGGCCTTTTTAGTCATGAGCACGCTTGTAGTAAGCATGGGTAAAGCCCTTCCCAAATCTTCGTTCGCAAAGTCAAGCCATGATGACGATGATGTTTCAAGTCCCTATTTACCTCAAACTAAAAATGTGGTAATGAATGAAAGCTTATATAAAACTGTCTACTAATTTTACAGTAGATTTTAACAACAAGAGTAGAAGTGCAAATATTCAATATAGCACACAGAATAAAGACTAGCTCTTGCTAGAGATTTCCACTTAATTAAAAAATATCTGTGGAAGGGACATACTACATCTCTTGCAACAGATTTTAAAGACAAGCAACACCATTCATAACACAGAAGTTGAACAGCTAGCACACTATAAATCCTTTCCTTCTAATTAAATTTCATGTTAGGTTACTAGAGAAGAGTCAAAATCATCACTCAGATGCAAATGAACTTTACCTTTTTGCTTAAAAGGCCATGCTTAAAGTAGCTTCAAATAGTATCATTTTCACAAGCATTAATTTTGTTAGTATTATGTACAGTGTTATCGGCTATTTCCTGTATTGTGTAATTTTGCACTCAAAATTATGTAATGAGAAATTGTTCTATGTCTTTCAAATTAAATCTTAATGTTTAGTGTCTTCAGTTATGACTGAACAGATGTGTTACATTAATTTCTTTTTGGTGACATTAGAATTAGCTATTAAATCGAACAGTACAATGGGCTATTAAAAACTACACTGAGAGCAATGGGTGGTGGGACTTTCAAACATTGAGATATACATTTACCAAAAGCCACCTGGTTGGTCAACACCAGAGGATCTGCCAACAGGGCTGGCCCAGCCCAGTCAGAACTTTTACATATACTAGAAGGGGACAAAGTTCCTGTGGCGCACATAAAGAATGTGCTGGGGAAGACAGTCTGGGTTATTCCTGCTTCAGGTAAACGCAAACCCACTTGTGGGATAGCTTTTGCTCAGGCACCTGGATATACTTGGTGGGTAATGCGGGAAGATGGGGAAGTCCGACGTATACCTCAAGGGGATTTGATTTTAGGGGAAAACAGCCAATGAACTCAATTATAAACTGTTGTCTGTTATGTAACAGTTTTATAGCCCACCAAGTACATGTCCACCAATATGACAATTTAGGAAGTTGTTTAAAAACCTATCTCCAAATACAGTAACAAGCCCTTGTCATTGAAAGACTATTCTTGGTACTGAGGTTTTACAGGTTAGAGAACACCACCTATTTCCTTTCAAGGACATCTGTCTTCTGGTTTGTCTCTCAGATGTAAAATTTCGAATAAAATTTAAGTTGCCACATGATTTTCCTTAAAATGCAAAGGAAACTATATAGAACAGCAGGATTTCAGACACTATTGGGAACCAGTTGAGTCAAATAAACTAAAGATATCTTGAAATATCAAAACTGCACTATATTGAAATTTGACATAGGAAAATAAAATTTATAAGCTGAGGACAGTTATAGAATCATAGAATCATGGAATCATAGAATAGTTAGGGTTGGAAAGGACCTTAAGATCATCTAGTTCCAGCCCCCTGCTGTGGGCAGGGACACCCTATGCTAAATCATATCACCCAAGGCCTCGTCCAACCTGGCCTTGAACACTGCCAGTGATGAAGCATTCACAACCTCCCTGGGCAACCCATTCCAGTGTCTCACCACCCTAACAGGAAAGAATTTCCTTCTTATATCCAACCTAAACTTCCCCTGTTTAAGTTTTAACCCGTTACCCCTTGTCCCGTCACTACAGTCTCTAATGAAGAGTCCCTCCCCAGCATCCCTATAGGCCTCCCCCTCAGGTACTGGAAGGCTGCTATGAGGTCTCCACGCAGTCTCTTCTCCAGGCTGAACAGCCCCAACTTCCTTGTCTTCATACGGGAGGTGCTCCAGTCCCCTGATCATCCTCGTGGCCCTTCTCTGGACTTGCTCCATCGCTTCCATGTCCTTTTTATGTTGAGGACACCAGAACTGCACACAATACTCCAGGTGAGGTCTCACGAGAGCAGAGTAGAGGGGCAGGATCACCTCCTTTGACCTGCTGGTCACGCTCCTTTTAATGCAGCCCAGGATACGGTTGGCTTTCTGGGCTGCAAGCACACACTGCCAGCCCATGTTCATTTTCTCATCGACCAACACACCCAAGTCCTTCTCTGCAGGGCTGCTCTGAATCTCTTCTCTGCCCAACCTGTAGCTGTGCCTGGGATTGCTGCGACCCAGGTGTAGGACCTTGCACTTGGCATGGTTACACCTCATGAGGTAGGCATCAGCCCACCTCACAAGTGTGTCAAGGTCCCTTTGGATGGCATTCCTTCCCTCCAGGGTATCAACCGAACCACACAGCTTGGTGTCATCGGCAAACTTCCTGAGGGCACACTCAATCCCAATGTCCATGTCAGCCACGAAGATGTTAAACTAGACCGGTCCCAACACCGATCTCTGAGGGACACCACTTGTTACTGGTCTCCAGCTGGACATTGAGCCATTGACCACAACACTTTGTGTGCGGCCATCCATCCAGTTCTTTATCCACCGAGTGGTCCATCCATCAAATTGATGTCTCTCCAATTTAGAGACAAGAATGTCATGTGGGACAGTGTCGAACGCTTTACACAAGTCCAGGTAGATGACATCAACTGCTCTACCCCTGTCCATCAGTTCTGTAGCCCCATCATAGAAGGCCACCAAACAGGTCAGGCAGGATTTCCCCTTAGTAAAGCCATGCTGGCTGTTACCAAGTACCTTGTTAATTTTCATGTGCCTGAGCATGCCTTCCAGGAGAATCTGCTCCAGGATTTTGCCAGGCACAGAGGTGAGACTTACTGGTCTGTAATTCCCCAGTTCATCCATTTTCCCTTTCTTGAAAATGGATGAACTGGGGGTTATATTTCCCTTTTTCCCTTCACCTGACTGCCATGATTTTTCAAATATGATGGCCAGTGGCTTATCAACTTCATTCACCAGCTCCTTCAGGACCCATGGACGGATTTCACCAGGACCCATGGACCTGTGCACGTTCAGGTTCTTCAGATGGTTTCGAACCAGATCCTCTCCTACAGTGGGTGCAAGGTCTTCATTCTCACAGTCCCTGTGTCCGACTTGGGTGGTGTGTTCAGAGCCTTTGCTGGTGAAGACCAAGGCAAAGAAGTAATTCAGAACCTCAGCCTTCTCCAAATCCTGTGTAGCCAGATCTCCTGAGAGCTTCCTGAGGGGGCCTACGTTCTCCCTAGTCTGTCTTTTATTTGCTACTTACCTATAGAATCCCTTCCTGTTATCCTTAACATCCCTAGCCAAGTTTAATTCTAACTGGGCCTTAGCTTTCCTAACATGGTCCCTAGCTTCACAGACAACATCCCTGTACTCTTCCCAGTCCGCCTGTCCTTGCTTCCCCTTTTTGCTTCCACTTTTTATAAGCCTCTTTTTTCATCTGAATTTTCCTCAGCAGCTCCTTATCCATCCAAGGAGGTCTCCTGGCCCTCCTGCTGCACTTCCTTCGGTTTGGGATGCAACACTCCTGAGCTTGCAGCAGGTGATCCTTGAATATCAACCAACAGTCTTGGGCCCCTCTGCCCTCTAGGGCTGTAGCCCATGGAACCTTACTAAGCAGGTTCCTGAAGAGGCCAAAGTCTGCTCTTTTGAAGTCCAGGGCAGTGAGCTTGCTGCATGCTCTTCTCACTGTCCTGAGGATCTCAAATTCAACCATCTCATGATCGCTGCATCCAAGGCTGCCCTGGAGCGTCACATTTCCAATGAGCCCTTCCCTGTTGGTGAGCACGAGGTCAAGCATGGCACCTCTCCTTGTTGGCTCCTCTATTACTTGCAGGAGGAAGTTGTCTTCCACACAATCAAGGAACCTCCTGGATTGCTTGTGCCGGGCTGTACTATCCTTCCAACAGATGTCAGGGTGGTTGAAGTCACCCATGAGAACAAGGGCCTGTGAGCGTGAGGCTTTTCCTATCTGTCTATGGAGTGCTTCATCTACAGAGCCCTCTTGATCAGGTGGTCTGTAACAGATCCCCACAGTAATGTCCCCCATAGCTATATTCCCTTTAACCCTGACCCACAAACTCTCTGTTGACTGCTCACGTGTCCCCAGACAGAGTTCCATACTCTCCAGCCTATCCCTAACATAAAGGGCAACTCCCCCTCCCCTCCTGCCAGGCCTGTCTTTTCTAAAGTGCCTGTAACTTTCCATTCCAACACTACAGTCATAGGAGCCATCCCACCATGTTTCTGTGATGCCTATTATATCATACCCCCGTAGACGTGCACACATCTCTAATTCCTCTTGTTTGTTCCCCATGCTATGGGCATTTGTATAGAGGCATCTGAGCTGAGCTCCAAATGAAGCCGGCTCATTGGTTGGAGTGGCTGGAATATCTCTACAGCGGCCCAAGCATTTATTATAGTTTCTGGCAAGTGACTGGGTGTGTTGGGATGGAATGACGCCCCCTCCCCCAACACATCTAGTTTAAAGCCTCCTTGACCAGTCTGACAAGCCTCCTACCAAAACTGCTCTTTCCCTTCTTTATCAGACCAGCTCCACCAGCCCCCACTAGACCTGGCCTACAAGCTTGGGTCCCATGTTCAAGACATACAAACCCCTGACTATGACACCACCCTTTCAACCAGTTATTAACCTGGCTAATCCTCCTAGCTTTTCTTAGGTCCTCCCCTGTACCCTGGAGAATTGATGAAAAGACCACCTGAGCTCCAGAGCCCTTAACCACCTCCCCCAGGCTCTGTAGTCCTTTATGTTCCCCAGGCTACTACTGTCTATATCCCTAGCACCCACATGTATCAACAGGAGTGGGTAATAATCCGTGGCACTTACTAGAGCAGGCAGCCTTTCTGCCACATCCCTAATCCGTGCCCCCGGTAGGCAACACACCTCCCTTGAGACGGGGTCTGGATGGCAGACAAGTGCTTCTGTCCCTTTCAGTGTAGAGTCCCCTACTACTACAACCTGCCGCTTTTTCCTGGCAGCACCAGTAGAGATCTTCTTTACCAAGGCATCAGCCGGCTGTTTCTGGCTCGAGTGCGCTTCCTCATTAGCCCCCTGCAGGACAGCAAAGCGGTTCTGCGTGGGGACAGGGGATTTAGGGGAAGCCCCTTGCTTTTAGTTGTCCTTTTCCTTCTTTTTTTTTGTTGTTTTTTGTCACTAATTCCCAGCTTCCCGGGTTAACGGCCTCCTTCTTTCCTTCATGAGGTAGAGGTGAAGCTCGAGGCCCCTGCACAGTTTGGGCCGGGAGCAAGCATTCCTGCTTCCTCTCAGCTTCCCTGACATCTCGCAGTCTATTAACAGCATCCCGCAGCTAAATGCAGTCTGTAGTCTGTGCCTTCCCTCCAGTTATTCTCCTACTGGGGAAAGGAAAATTTAAAGCGTCCCTCCCCAGTATTCATACTGTAAAGGGTTAAAAAAGGGAATACAGTAGTGGTAACTTTCAAGACATTTATTAGGAGACAATATCACCAGTGAAACACTTCAAAACTTTTCAACACCTTTTCCCACACCATACGACATTCAGTTTTACCCAGAAATTAGTAGAGTATAGTCTATGGATCCAATTTTCTTTAATTTGTTACCTTTCACCTGAAGATGCAGCTGCTTCATTTTTAGTAAAGTACTTTTTTAAGAAAAACTGGCATTAATATCTTAAACAGCAGGATACTTTAATATCCTGTTGTACCCCTGAGTGGCACAGGCTATTCCACCAGGGGTTTTTGAAGATTCTTTTCACTGCCCACACAGCACTGCACATTGGCTACAGCTTTTCTTATTTTCAATCCTTAGCTTAAGTTCAGTTTGCAGCACATCCTTAGGCACTTCCTGTAAGATATCCTGCTTACTGTAACATGAAAGAGTATATCAAGTTCTAATGAAGATTACAGGATAAATAAGCCAGTGGCCCATAATTCAGAATTTATGTTCCTCCCCTTCAAAAGGAAAGCAGTTGCGACAGCATTCAACTGCAAAATTACAAACAAAAAACATTTAATATGCAGCCTAGGATTTCACGGATGCAGTTCTATCAACAAGAGAAAGCAGTTATAGAAGGCAAAATAAAGTCCCACCTATCAATCAAACATTCCTATACCTGGAGACAAGCACTTCCACTCTTCCAGTGTTGCACTCTGAGTGCAAGAAATTGGATAACTAATGAAAAACAAAATGTCCCTTGCTCTCCTTTCCAAGAACTGAAAAAATTATTAACCTGTCAATTCCAGCACTGTTATCACACACAAAGTGCCTGCAACAGTTGAACATGAACAAGTTTTAACCAATGGTACTCACTGATCAAGAGCTATACCACAACGAGTTTATATTTTCGTTTGATGCTACCATACAGACAAGAATCAGTTTCTTTAATTGGCTACAATTCTCTGGAAAACAGGTAAGGCAGTTTTTGTGGTTAGAACAGATATTTTAAACACTGACTACACCATGAATACACACAGCTACTTTCATAGAGTCTTGGTTTTGGTTACCAAATAAGAAAATGGTTTACTTTAAGAAGTGTCTGAAGGCTATCTAGAGAAGGCAATAATCCTTTAAAGGGGATCTTGTAGGCAATAGACTCTACTAAAATGCTGTAGTTTCATGATTCTATATTGCCAGATGAAAGACTTCTTTAAACTCTCCACTGCAATGATGTGGAATGATATTCATTAACTCATCATGTGCTGAAATACCTACTGAGACACTTCTGAAGATGAATTTTTACTTTTTTAACAGGATGTTATGATTCAGATATTTTAATTTCAAAGTAATACTCTCAATTAGAATAAATAATCAGTTTTGAAAAGCCTGCCAAATAAGTTTATTTGGTTGATAAAAATCCTTCTTTTTTAGCAGGAATGGCAAAATAGTTTTCTGGACTACACAAGTACTTCAGCTTTAATAGAAGTGAGCTACCTATTCCAACCTTCTGCTACTGCTTCCAGTGGTGGAAGCTTGCGATAGGAAAACATGCAGAAACGGCCTCACGCATACCCCAGGATTGAGGAGTATCAACAGGAGTGTCATTGTCCTCCAAAGAAAGATCTCACAGCACTGATGCCTTATGATGACCCTCCCTACCTCAGACTGCATCAACTAAGGTTTACACTAAATGAGAATTATAATTAAATAGATATATAGGTTAGTCTTTCAAACAATTTACACTCAACTGATGAAATTACAAGGCAGTATAGAATTTACTGTTCTACCTGTGGCCATAATATATGTAATATTTATTATAAGATATATACTATATGATCATACCATATTTATATAACATATAAAAAATAAAAATAGGAATCAGATTCTTTGAGAAGAAGAATTTCAAAGTTCCTATTCCAGAGCAACTGAGAACAATTTTCTGCTTAAGAAATAAAGACTTTTAAATTATAGAATACAATACTTTTGTTCCTAACTATAGAGAGTTGACTATAGTATAGGGTAGAAAAATATAGTGCTTTCACAGAATCTCTCTCCAAGCCCCTTCCTGTAGGTCTGGTTTTTGGTATAGGTCTGTCCTGCTTGATACCCACAATAAATTGATTAAGCTATAGGAATTAGTGCAAGTCAGAAGCAAGCAATACTTCAGTTTGTTCAGCTTGGCTATAAAAAACCCAAAGCATTATTAAGCTCTCACTGGCATGACAAGAGTTTTCGGTGTTACTTAGGTAAAACCTCATTTGAGAACTGAAATTTGTTAAAATAGAGTGCATTGAATTAATAAGTACTTTAGAGTAAGCTATGAATCACATTTTCATAATTGGTTTTCTGCACTTTGTGAGCACTACTGCACCTTGAGTGAGATCAAAGATGGCAACAATACACTACCCAGTGAGATCTAGAACACTGTATTACACAATATAACTAGCAACTAAGCTGTATTTCTTCAGCATTAGTTGTCAAGCAAAGCTAATTGCACAAAACCTGTTTCAATGGAATAGATACATGAACATCTGCATCTGTCACACAGATGGTGCTTATTTCAGATAGTTTGGTTTTTAAAGAAAAAAAGAACATTTCAAAGAAAACAAGAACATTTCAAAGAAAAAAAAATTCCCATAGAAACAATATTGGCAACTGGAAGCTTCTTTCTCATGTTCCTTTTCTTTGAAGACAGTCATACTGTCAAAATATCTTTAGGAAAAACACTCAGTCCTAAAACAATAATAGGTCAAACTTTTACCAGGACTATTTAAAACTATATGCTGTCATATACTATGTATTTAGGAGCTGAAATTTAATATGTCATTTTGAAAACAAGTCATTCTTGACATTTTTATTCACAGGAATAAGGCTAAAATACAGAAGAGAGAAAAAAATTTGGTTCAGAATTAAAGGTCACTTTCAATGAGTTACACTTATCACCAAACTGCACTGTAACTGGATCTTGCAACTGGACAGTATCATCTTAATAACCTTCTACAGTGTACACCAAACAAAAAAGCCAAACAAACCAACAAACCCTCATACACTAAGTTATGCCAGAACACAAAAATATTGATACTTCATGATTTATTAGTTTTTTTCATAATTTGAGGACCTGCTGCAATGTGGCAATTTACAAGTTTGCTTTTTTGAAAGGTTTATTGAATCTGACTAGAGAAAAATCCTATTAAGAAAAACTAAACATTGTCACTCTGATAAGTCTGTCCAAAATAAGGTTATTAAGCACTTGAATAAGCAATGATCAGGTGCTGTCTTTACAGATGATCCAAGATGCTAGCACAGTTTCATTAATCAGACAGTATAGAAATACAGAAAAAAGACCATTGTTTCTGAGCTTCGTTTCCAGTATATCTTTAACTGCAACAGATTACAGTTGTGCAGTGAAAAGCAAAACAGAGGGTACTTCAGTCTCTTTTGTAACTTCAGGATGTATCACTTCATTGGGTTTGCAAGGAAGGGTTTTTATAGCAGAAATGGGTTGCTACAGAGGTGGCTTCTGTGAGAAGATGCCAGAAGCTTCCCCCATGTCTGATAGAGCCAATGCCAGCTCTGTTGTATTGCTAAGATACACTCCTTAATTTTAGAGAATTAACTTCTTGCTCAAGACCCCTTACCAGTTGTCTCATTGGAAGAAAAAAAAACATCTCATAAGTTAGTTTACAGTCAAACACTCATACCTTAGTTTGTATAGACTCACTTAACCACATCAACATTTTTAAACAGCCCTGTTGGTTCAGCGGTCAGGCATTAGTATCCAAATGTCTCTCAGTTGGATCTGGAAAGACTTTTCCATGAACATGGTGACAAATTGTTCTTCAGTTTCACTCTGAAAATTTTCATGACATCCCAAAGGAGTAATAACCACTATATTCAAATTCAGGCAAGCTCTCATTGCCTGAACAATACCTGTCACAGCCAAAGGAATGAGAGATTTCTCTTTGCTAAAAGAGTGATAAACTTTAGAATCTTCATGTGAAGTTTTCTCATCTTCTGCCCAGGAAATGACAAGCTAAGAGACAAGCGTTCTCTTACGTGAACAAGTAAATTTTTTTTTGTGCCTGCTGCTTTCATTTCTATGTGTTCCTTAATCAATTTTACCAAGGAGAAGAAATCCAGTTGATTAATTTTGGTGCTGCTTTCTCTCCTGTAACATTTTTTCCCTCCAGGATATTATCTTCCCAGTTATCCCTTCCTTCCTGTAAAAGTAGATAGCAAACTATACTTTCAGGAACTCATGGGTCTGATCATCTCTTCATCTGGATCAGATATAATATTTAAATACCATTTGAAAGTGATTAATCTCATCCAAATTTCTTTCCACAAACTTTTTGAAGTAGCATAGAAATATAGGCATCACTGAAGAGAAAAACTGCCTAGCTGAACAAATCTTTAGATGAACAAATCTAGCTGAACAAATTTCTAGCTGAACAAATCTTTATTAGAAGGCCTTAATTTACCTGTCTCTGCCCCTCTTCAAGTTGTACGCTTTTAGGGTACCCATGTTTTTCAATGTATTGGAATGAAATTCCTTGCTGTCTTTGGGAAAAAGAAGCTTCAGGCTTTAAAAGAGCTATACATGTGCATACCTTTTTAGTGATCACCACACGTATAGGTTTACCTTTGCCAGTTTCTTCCAGAGCAGTAACCCAAAATGTTTCTATTCAGAGGAACAGTCAAGGATATTTGGCTAAGCTTGTCCTTCCCATCTATGTCCTTTCTTCACTTTTCACATTACCAGCAAACTCTTGAAGGAAGGTTGTCAAAAAAAATAGCATAAGTCATCTTTCAATAATGAAAGTCAACAAAACAATCATGCTCTTTCACTGTATGCAAATGGGGGTCTTCAAACCCCATCATCTCAACAGCGGGAGTTTTGATACTGTCTGTAAAGAATAATTGAACTGGGCACTTTTTCTTCCACTGAATTCTGTAGTATAGACACTGTAAATTTTAGTAATCCGTACCTGTCAAGCATAAAATCATACATCTGCATGTATTAACTTGAAACTGGAGAACTGGTAAATATCTCCTACATCCCAGTACTCTGGGTACATTTTGCCAAAATTCCACAGACTTGTGCAGGTTATACTATTAAAAAATTGAAGCTACAATTTAGCAAAGATATAACATGGTAGTTTCTAGAGGATGTTTTCTACCAGGTAGCTATAAAGCTCACTTTCATCATCCCTCTTTTCTTAACATCTATTTAAAAGGATTGCCTGTCAAACTGAAATTTCTGAAGGATGAGCAGTTTCCTGGCAGAATTATGCTGACAGTACATTTTCTGTTGTTGAAGCCAGCATGCTAATTTAGGTACCACTAGGCTCATTCATCTTGAAGGTAAACCTTACATGGAAAGGACTTCCCTCACCCACAGCAGAGGCAGCAGAGGACAATATGAAATAACTGTAGATGTTTTTCCACAATAAGAGACTATTCAGTTCACTGAAAAGTATACTGAACTAACCAGTTCACTACTGTTGGAGGTGGCAGAAAAGATGTTGTAAGAAAGTAATTAAACTCAGAAATTAGCTTCATTTTTTTGCCAATGTACTGTTCAAATCAGAAGGAAGAACAGGGGAAGAGTACATTTTGGTTTGGGTTTTTTTGATTGGTTGGTTGAGTTTAGGGTTTTTTTGTTGTTGTTTTTGGTTGTTTGTTTGGTTTTGGCTTTTGTGGGATGCAACTGTCAGTAAAACTCTGCTTTTAAGATCAAATTAGCAGTATGAATTCCCCAAAGAAAGTATACTGTGTTATATACTCTTCATAAGGTATGTCTTTCATATCATACTCTATTTTTGAAACCCATTTATGACCGCCATGTACTACTTCACATCATAAGTGATTCTCTATTGGAACAACTGCCAATAAGAAGGCAGCAATAATGTCTAGTTTTAAACTTTCAGTGTTGAAAAAAATTTTTCTTGGGGTTTACTTTCAGAAGTTTTTCTCTTGAATAATATTTTTGGATATATGCACATGCATATAGAGAGGTAAACATTGCACAGAGCTGTGAATACCAGGAATTTAGCATAATTTGAAGACCTTCAGAAGCATGTTTACATGGTAGAGTAGCAAGAATATTCAACAACTACAATTTTAATTTTTTAAAATAATTTGGGGAGAGAAGGATGAAACAGATGTAGTGAGATTTATCCATTTGTCAAAATACGCTTGTTATCTTCAGAACTGTATTGATTTGCAGGTCTCAGTGCACGAAATTTGAGTAATACATGTAGTAAGAAGTCCAAGAATCTTAATTATCACTCAAACACTCATACATGCTACACAAATGTTGAATCCAGCCATGAAAAATGTTGATCGAGTTAAAATGTTTTATACCTCATGACCCTTAAAAGCAACAACATTCATTATTCACAATCCTGTTTTTTTAGCAAAAGCAATAATGAATTGTTTTAAGTGAAAAAGAAAGTCTTAATCCAGTGAATTCCATAACTGAATAATCAAATATTCCTGTTCTTTGACAGATTGCAGCTTGATGCAGGTAAAGTTGTTTTATTTCTGTCCCATGCATCAGCTTCAATAGGACATCAATATGTTAAGTTATAACTCCACTAGTCCTTCTACAAGCCCATTAATCAAATTTTATTCCCTTTCTTCAATCTTTCATATCAATGAAATAAAGATTAATTTAGAAGTCATTCTATATCAGGTACCACGTCCTACCAAATATCACACTACACTTTTCTAATATATTTCTTTCCCTACCATACATTTCTTATTAACTGGCTAAAAACAAGCCATATGAGGGATTCCTTTCTTAGGTCTCTCACATTTCCTATATTTACCTGACATTAACCTTAATTTGTGTATGCTTTCTTAGCAATGTGCAAGGGATTTCTTTATCACCATCTTCTATTGTAAAAGTATCATAAGTGATAAAGTTTCCTCTTGGAGATCCTTTGTCTTTCATGCTGCTGCACTGAAGCTTCAGTTTAATCATTAGCAAATTAATTAGATTGGACTTAACCGGGACTTAACAGCCACAGAACAATCAATAACTTACAAAGTTGTTAATAAAAGATACATACACAGACATAATCCCCTGAATTTGAACTTATCGACACCACCCATCATCTTAGAACAAACATTTAGATGTTAAGAAGACAAAGCAAATTTATTGTTTTTCAGACACAGATGCTATAAAAATTAATTATGAAATAGTTTAATATTAAAGTTAGAAGAGTAAAAACACCAAAGAACTAAAAACGTACATGAACTAAACAAAACCAAACAAGTAAATATATTGCTTGCAGTCGTTTTCTGAGCACATTAAAAAAAAAAAATTCTGTTTAAATTACTCCAATTGCCTGTATCTTCAGATTTATAAAATACAATTTTTAAAATTCAGAAAACCAGAAGCTTGAGAGAGAAGAAACATAAAATTATTGCTATTGGTAACACTGAGTCTGCAACTTTCACAAATTTGATTCCAACATTATAGAACATCTTCAAGACCCACTGAATGTGGATCTCACTTTCATTAGTGGAAATAGCATACTCTTCAACTTATACAAGTATGTTTTAATTGTTTCACACCTTTTGCAGGGATTTTAACATCTTGTTGGAATGAAAAATAGCTTAGCTAGGACAAATAATTCCTAGCAATGCATGTTACAGATTATCTCATTCATATTTGAATAATTGACTAATTAGTTCTTTGAAGATTGAAGAATGTAGTACACCATTCTTTGGAATTCTGACTCCTTCCTTTTGTTAACCTAAGCTCAACACAGCTCAGTCTACCATCATATCAGACACTACTAGGAATGCTATTTTTTTAATGATAGAAGTTTACAATTGTCCTGGGTTCAGTAGTAGCAGTCATTTTTATCCTTCTTAGTAGCTGGTGCAGTGCTGTGGTTTTGACTTTCAGCCTGGGAACAGCGCTGATAACACCGATGTTTTTAGTTGTTGCTAAGTAATGTTTACTCTGACCAAGGACTTTGTGAGTCTCATGCTCTGCCAGGGAGGAGGGGAAGCTGGGAGGAAGCAGAGGTGGGACACCTGACCCAAACTAGCCAAAGAGCTATTCCATACCAGTATATAAATTGGGGGCAGTTACCCTGAAGGGCTAGATCGCAGCTCGGGTCAGGCTGAGTATCGGTCAGTGGGTGGTGAGAGGTTGTATTCTCTCCCTTTGTTATTTCCCTTATCATTATTATTATTTGTGGTAGCAGTACTGGTTTGTGTTACACCTTAGTTACTGGACTGTTCTTATCTCGGCCCATGGGGAGTTTTGATTCTCCTCCCCATCCCTCCAGGAGTGGGGGGGGGGTGGGGGGGGGGGTGGGGTGGAAGCGGGGGGAGTGATGGCTGGGCTTAAACCACGACGAGCTGCTTCTCCATATAATGAAAGAGTTCACTTGTTCACTTTTGACAGAGTGAGTTCTGGTTTATCAGCAAGCAGAGGTAAACACATAATCTTATCACTCTTGCTTCCCAACACTGTCTGTCAGAAGATGAAATCATACCTTTTCCTCTGAGCTCTTCATATAGCTTGACAGATTGAAATAACCATGAGCTTCAATGTTTTCAAGATACTTCCCTAGCCTCTAATACCTAACCATACGAAGCTGCTTCCTGAGCTGAAGGCTGATCCCCCCACCGGCAGGCAGGGAGTGTATTCTGTATGCTGCATCAGCTTTTCCTAACAGTATCAGCTCAATCCTAATGAATTAGACTGCAATTATCATTAATTAGACTTAGCTTAAAATCTACTTTAAGCACTGCATCCATTTTTACATGGGTATTTTTGGCATTCCCTTTATTTAAAATTCTAATGGTGATCCTCAGAATGTTTTCTGGTATCAATGAATTGTAATTTTTCAGCCTTGATACATGCCCTTTACTTAGCTATGAATTAAGTGTACTCTAGAACAGGTTCAGAAGTTTTCCAGGCAGTAGTCAAAATTTAAAAAAAAAGAAAAAAAAATCAGATTATATCCTCTAGTCAAAAAAATCACTTCATATTTGCTGCTTCCACTTATGCGTGTCTGTTATATTTTTTGGCTTAAATCCAAGTAGGTGACATGTATGAAGATAGGCTGAGAAAGTTGGGACTGTTCAGCCTGGAGAAGACTGCATGGAGACCACATAGCAGCCTTCCAGTATCTGAAGGGGGCCTATAAGGATGCTGGGGAGGGACTCTTCATTATGGACTGTAGTGACAGGACAAGAGGTAACGGGTTAAAACTTAAAGAGGGGAAGTTTAGATTAAATATAAGGAGGAAATTCTTTCCTGTTAGGGTGGTGAGGCACTGGAACAGGTTGCCCAGCCTATCTTCATACAGGACGTGCTCCAGTCCCCTGATCATCCTTGTGGCCCTTCTCTGGACTTGTTCCAACAGTTCCATGTCCTTTTTATGTTAAGGACACCAGAACTATACACAATATTCCAGGTGACGTCTCACAAGAGCAGAGTAAAAGGGCAGGATCACCTGCTTCGACCTGCCGGTCACACTCCTTTTGATGCAGCCCACGATATGGTTGGCTTTCTGGGCTGTGAGAGCACACTGAAGCCGGCTCATGTTCATTTTCTCATCGACCAGCACCCCCAAGTCCTTCTCCGCAGGGCTGCTCTGAATCGCTTCTCTGCCCAACCTGTAGCTGTGCCTGGGATTGCTCTGACCCAGTGTCCTGGGTTCAGCAGTAGCAGTCATGTTTCTCCTTCTTGGTAGCTGGTGCAGTGCAGTGTTTTGACTTTCGGCCTGGAAACAGAGCTGATAGCGATGTTTTGGTTTGGCCAAGGACTTCGTGAGCCTCATGCTCTGCCAGGGAGGAGGGGAAGCCGGGAGGAAGCAGAGACAGGACACCTGACCCAAACTGACCAAAGAGGTATTCCATACCACAGCACGTCATGCCCGGGATGTAACTGGGAGTTAGCCGGAAGGGCTGGAGACTGCAGGGTTGGAGGAGGTAAGGGTCGGTGCTTGGTTGGGCTGGGGGGAAGGCGAGTTATCGGTTGGCTGGTCGTGAGGTGTTGTATTCTCTTCCCTTGTTATTTCCTTTATCATTATTATTATTGGTGGTAGCAGTAGTGATTTGTGTTATACCTTAGTTACTAAACTGTTCTTACTCAACCCGGGGGAGTTGCATTCTTTTGATTCTCCTCTCTGTCCCGCCAGGAGTAGGGGGAGGGCAAGAAGGGGGAGAAGTGAGTGAACAAGCTGTCTGACTGGGTTTAAACCACGACACCCAGGTGTAGGACCTTGCACTTGGCATGGTTAAACTTCATCAGGTTGGCATCAGCCCACCTCACAAGTGTGTCAAGGTCCCTCTGGATGGCATTCCTTCCCTCCAGCATATCAACTGAACCACACAGCTTGGTGTCATCGGCAAACTTGCTGAGGGTGCACTCAATCCCACTGTCCACATCAGTGACAAAGATGTTAAACAAGACCGGTCCCAACACCAATTCCTGACGGACACCACTCGTTACTGGCCTCCAGCTGGACATTGAGCCATTGACAACTCTTTGTGTGCAGCCATGCAGCCAGCTCTTTATCCACCGAGTGGTCCATCCATCAAATTGATGTATCTCCACTTTAGAGACAAGGATGTTGTGTGAGACAGTGTCAAACGCTTTACACAAGTCCAGGTAGATGACATCAACTGCTCTCCCCCTGTCCATCAGTTCTGTAGCCCCATCATAGAATGCCACCAAATTGGTCAGGCAGGATTTCCCCTTAGCAAAGCAATGCTGGCTGTCACCAAGCACCTTGTTGATTTTCATGTGCCTTAGCATGCCTTCCAGGAGAATCTGCTCCAGGATTTTGCCAGGCACAGAGGTGAGACTGACTGTAATTCCCTTGGTCATCCATTTTCCCCTTCTTGAAAAGGGGGTTATATTTCCCTTTTTCCAGTCATTGGGAGCTTCCCCTGACTGCCATGATTTTTCAAATATGATGGCCAGTGGCTTAGCAACTTCATTCGCCAGCTCCTTCAGGACCCATGGACGGATTTCATCAGGACCATGGACCTGTGCACGTTCAGGTTCTTCAGATGGTTTCGAACCAGATCCTCTCCTACAGTGGGTGCAAGGTCTTCATTCTCACAGTCCCTGCGTCCGCCTTCCAAGACTTGGGTGGTGTGTTCAGAGCCTTTGCTGGTGAAGACCAAGGCAAAGAAGTCATTCAGAACCTCAGCCTTCTCCAAATCCTGTGTAGCCAGTTCTCCCGAGAGCTTCCTGAGGGGGCCTACGTTCTCCCTCGTCTGTCTTTTATTTGCTATGTACCTGTAGATTCCCTTCCTGTTATCCTTAACGTCCCTAGCCAAGTTTAATTCTAACTGGGCCTTAGCTTCACGCACAACATCCCTGTACTCTTCCCAGTCCGCCTGTCCTTGCTTCCACTTTTTACTTCCACTTATTATAAGCCTCCTTTTTCAACTGAATTTTCCTCAGCAGCTCCTTATCCATCCAAGGAGGCCTCCTGGCCCTCCTGCTGCACTTCCTTCTAGCTGGGATGCAACACTCCTGAGCTTGCAGCAGGTGATCCTTCAATATCAACCAACAGTCTTGGGCCCCCCCTATCCTGTAGGGCTATATCCCATGGAACCTTACTAAGCAGGTTCCTGAAGAGGCCAAAGTCTGCTCTTTTGAAGTCCAGGGCAGTGAGCTTGCTGCACGCTCTTCTCACTGTCCTGAGGATCTCAAATTCAACCATCTCGTGATCCTTGCTTCCAAGGCTGCCCTGGAGCGTCACATTTCCAATGAGCCCTTCCCTGTTGGTGAGCACGAGGTCAAGCATGGCACCTCTCCTTGTTGGCTCCTCTATTACTTGCAGAAGAAAGTTTTCTTCCACACAATCAAGGAACCTCCTGGATTGCTTGTGCCCGGCTGTACTATCCTTCCAACAGATGTCAGGGTGGTTGAAGTCACCCATGAGAACAAGGGCCTGTGAGCGTGAGGCTTTTCCTATCTGTCTATGGAGTGCTTCATCTACAGAGCCCTCTTGATCAGGCGGTCTGTAACAGATCCCCACAGTAATGTCCCCCATAGCTATATTCCCTTTAACCCTGACCCACAAACTCTCTGTTAACTGCTCACCTGTCCCCAGACAGAGTTCCATACTCTCCAGCCTATCCCTAACATAAAGGGCAATTCCCCCTCCCCTCCTGCCAGGCCTGTCTTTTCTAAAGTGCCTGTAACCTTCCATTCCAACACTACAGTCATAGGAGCCATCCCACCATGTTTCTGTGATGCCTATTATATCATACCCCCATAGACGTGCACACATCTCTAATTCCTCTTGTTTGTTCCCCATGCTACGGGCATTTGTATAGAGGCATCTGAGCTGAGCTCCAACTGAAGCCGGCTCATTGGTTGGAGTGGCTGGAATATCTCTACATTGCTCCAAGCATTTATTATAGGTGCTGACAACTGACTGGGTGTGTTGGGATGGAATGATGCCCCCCTCCCCCAACACATCTAGTTTAAAGCCTCCTTGACCAGTCTGACAAGCCTCCTACCAAAACTGCTCTTTCCCTTCTTTATCAGACCAGCTCCACCAGCCCCCACTAGACCTGGCCTACAAGCTTGGGTCCCATGTTCAAGACTTACAAACCCCTGACTATGACACCACCCTTTTAACCAGTTATTAACCTGGCTAATCCTAGGCTTTGTAAGGTCCTCCCCTGTACCCTGGAGAATTGATGAAAAGACCACCTGAGCTCCAGAGCCCCTAACCACCTCCCCCAGGCTCTGTAGTCTTTATGTTCCCCAGGCTACTACTATCTATATCCCTAGCACCCACATGTATCACCAGAATTGGGTAATAATCCGTGGGACTTACTACAGCAGGCAGCCTCTCTGCTACATTCCTGATCCGTGCCCCTGGTAGGCAACACACCTCCCTTGAGACAGGGTCAGGCTGACAGATGAGTGCTTCTGTCCCTTTCAAAGTAGAGTCCCCTACTACTACAACCCGCCGCTTTTTCCTAGCAGCACCAGTACAGATCTTTACCAGCGCATCAGCCAGCTGTTTCTGGCTCAGGTGTGTTTCCTCATGCAGGACAGCAAAGCGGTTCTGCATGGGGACAACAAATTTAGGGGGAAGACCCTTGCTTTTGATTGTCCTTTTCCTCCTTTTTCATTTTTTTTTTTTTTTTGCCACTAAGTCCCAGCTTCCCGGGTTAACGGCCTCCTTCTTTCCTTCATGAGGTAGAGGTGAAGCTTGAGGCCCCTGCACAGTTTGGGCCAGGAGCAAGCATTCCTGCTTCCTCTCAGCTTCCCTGACATCTCGCAGTCTGTTAGCAGCATCCCGCAGCTCAGCCCCTGCTGCAGGAGGACCTCCACCAGGGAGCACCGAGTGCAACCCTGCCCACTGTGCACCCTCCCCTCAGGAGACCAATGCAGGCACTCTCTACACCCCGAGCTCTGCACTGCAGCCTCCCCTCTCCCCGGCTCTGTCTGGGTGCCTACGCTGCCACCGCCGGGGCAGGCATAGCAGAGCTCCCGGACCGGGCCCTGCTCATACGCCGAGTGCTCACCATCCCACTCGCCTGCCAGCGCAAACTGCCTCGCCACGCCCCTGGTGCACCGCGCTCCCTGGGGCAGGTTTTTACCCAGTCAGGGCTGGTGCCGCTGCTTCAGGCTCCGCCCCGTGTGAGTCAGCTGCTCGCTCTCGTCAGCTGAGCTGCCGGCTCCTGGGCAGGTCCTGTCGAGGACTTGAGGCTCCTTCGGTGGCTGTCGTCGCTCTGAGTTGAGGCTCCTGGACGCTGATCTCCCCCCCCCCAGCTCCAGTGTTGAAGGCGTCCTCTCTCGAGCTACTCACCTCAGCAAACAAAAAATGTGATGTGAACAGTAAAAATGGCATGAATCAAATACAGCTTTTTTTTTTTTTTCTGTTCATTTTTCTATAGATACTGTTCCACAACATTTTATGTGAATGAATATAACATCTGCAGTGCACACCTAGAGATGAACGATATACAGCTGTTTTAGACAGTAATTTCATGCTTTTTTTTTCGGGGGGGGGATGATACGTTAACAATGTGCAATTGATTTATTTCATTAGATTTTGCTTCTTTACTGAATGTTTCCATTAAGAAAATGCAGCACAAAACTACATATTTCTGGGAAAAGTTGTCGAAACGGGTCAAAGATAATCTGTCACTTGGATTAATAAGTTATTCAAAATTTCACCATTATTCTATTACTAATAAAAGAACAGATGTCCTGACTTTTTGAAATATATATATTATTAAAGAATTTCATTTAAGGAGTTTGGACCAATGAAGATCAGGTGGTGGGTTATTTCTGACCTGTTTTAATTAAATTTTGGCTGGATTTTATTTATTATGCATTTTTTTTTGTAAGTACAATGACACTGCTGCTTTTCCCTGAGGAAAAATATTTTAAATGTGAGATTAGGCTAACAAATGCAACTAGAAAAAATATACACCGAAAATTTATTATCTCTCTTTTTCACTTCTAAGTACATTTTCACATCATGCAAATTCACTTTAAAGCATATGAGATTTGAATCCACTGTTAATTTGAAGTAACCATGCAGCACTTTTTGCTATTCTGTTTTTACGTACACAGAAATTCCCAAATGTGCATGGTGCTTGCTGTTTTTAAATCTACCTGTCCATTTCCCCAGGAAGCTCTCAGCTTTGAGCTTTCAGGTTTTTGTATTGATTTGGTTTTATTTCTTACCAATACTGTTATTTTCTACAAACAGTTGAAAGTATATGGAACAGGGCAACTTCTACTTTGCAGCACAATTTTGGAAATCTTGAGTGGCAGGAGCTATTGTTCAGCTACAGGATCAACTTTTTTTCTCTTTTTTTTAGTGGTAAGAGACAGATTGTAAAGGCATTCAAACATCTAAGCTTGAAAATAGGATGCCTTGTGAGTTTTTTCAAATGCATCTAGGCTTATAACTTTTTGAAAGCTACTTAGAAAACTGCATTTTTGCCTATTCCTATTTTCATGCATGACCTTGAAGACATCAATCTGTGTGTCTCACATACCAACTCTTTAAAGTGGATACAATATAATAGTCCCCTCTCAACTGATACCGTCAAAAATCATTGTGAAGTCACCAGGGGCTACTTCATTCGTGACTTCATCGGGTATACCTGCTGTTATGAAATGACTGAGTATGAGCACCATGCACAGAACAATAATTTTGCCATGTAATTGCATAAAATGCTAATGGGAAAACAATAAATTTGAAGAGGTGTTTATAGTACATCATTGCATCCTTGTCATGTATGAATAGTACATTTCTATGAATTCCTTCCTGAGGATGTTGCAGGAAGCCAATGTATTTTAGGTTCACATGTTTCAGACTATTAATTTTGTTCTCATTTAAGAAGAGACAGTTGCATGTAAAGAAGAAATTTCACTTAGTTTGTGCTTCAATTTTACTACAGAAATAGCATGGTTGATCCAGCCCAATGACAAGCTTATATATTTTTTTTTCCTTAAACAGCAATAGCTCTTGCTTTTTGTTATAAATTGCCAGAAATTTTCAGTCATAAACATAGCATTTTTAGGGGAGCAATGTACAACAGTTAAATATATTTTCATAGAATTGCAGTATACATCAGAGGAAAACCTATAATAAAACCCAATAGTTCTAACTTGTGCAGAAATGAGTGCATCTGTGATCACAGGGGTGCACTAAGTAAGTATAGTAAAGATGTTTACTAAGTATAGTAAAGATGTTCAGTTACTTGTCATCTTTATCTACATGGGTGACAGAGAAGTGGCACTGCAATGCTATATTTGAAATCAAGGTGGCATGAAGAGTTCTTTACATCCTGTTATGTCAAGGTATCTTTTCAGATTGACTAGTTTTGAACCAGTTGCAAAAGAGATAACCAGATGGCTTACAGAAACATAAAAAGGTCAGCATATGCTTTTTTATCCCCCTTATATGTTCTGTGACTCACATCTATCATTTCCTACAAAGAATTTATCCCTGCAGTTGTTTTGCATAAAAATAAAAAAATGAATGTGAATGACCAGCACAAAGGCAATAAAGGTGGACTTTTCTGAGGGATTCATTTGCACAATCTGCCTCAAAAAAAAAAAAAAAGTGTTATACTTGCATGACCCAGTGGGAATGAACTGCATGAACAAAGTCTGGTTCCTGTGAAAGTTTTGTGAGAAAGCTTGCTACCCACAAGCCACATAGACACCAATGCAGTTAGACATGGCTGCTGTGGGAGATCCTGGACCCCAGGATCAGCAGGTCACATTTAAGAGTATGAGCAGAAATACATGAAAAACTCAGAAATATTTGCTTAACTTTTTTTCCTTCAGAAGCCTGCTTATTTCTCCAGTTCCTACTTCTCCTTTATTTCCAGTCGCATAGTATATGCCTTTTAAAAAATTGGAGTAGAAATAAGAGATCCTGTGCAGAAAGGAGTGGGTTCAGTAGTGAGGCTGCAGACTGTGCATATGACTATAGACTCACATTCATTTTTTTTTCTGAGCATGTGCTTCCAAATTATTTAATCATCCCACCATAAGGCTGATTCTTAAATGTTTTTGTCCTGATTATTGTAATAGTGCTTATATGGCAAGTCTTTCAGAAAACAGCCTGATTCTCATTGCATAACAAATGCTTTTATCTTATATCCATTATTATAGAAATAAACTCAAGATGAAATATATGATGATAAGTTAAAAAGTCTCCACTATCATCCTAAAGCTACTAGTTTGTAGAACTAAATATTGTTCAATTACATGGACAATATTTCTATTGTTCTGTAATAGAACAGTAGACTAACTGGAAAATCAGAACATATGAGTCCTGTCAAACCAACCTGCGCTTCAGACATTTGCATCTTATTCAGAGAAATAGGAAAGATGCTGATTGCATTTACTGTTAGGGTGGTGAGGCACTGGAATGGGTTGCCCAAAGAAGTTGTGAATGCTCCATCCCCGGCAGTGTTCAAGGCCAGGTTGGACAGAGCCTTGGGTGGCATGGTTTAGTGTGAGGTGTCCCTGCTCATGGCAGGGGGGTTGGAACTAGATAATCTTAAGTTCCTTTCCAACCCTAACTATTCTATGGTTCTATGATTCTATATCAATTTCTGTGCTGCAAAGTATGCAATTTTTTGTTAAACTGAAAGTTCATTTCAAGAAATAATTCTTAATTGAAAGTAGTCCACTAGAAAAAGTAATTGACAGGTATTTCATCTCATTTAACTTTAGAGAAAATAAAGTATTGGATTTCTTATATTAGTAAAAGGTTAAAGCTAAAATTACAGTAATTCAGTGTTTGATAGATAAGGAGCTGGTACCAATAATCCATTATTATTCTTTTAAGAAACTCATTGGATGAAATGGATGTAAATGTTAGGTAGACTAATAATATTGAGAGATAGAAAGAATACCAACAATTTCTTTACTGAAATTCTGCTTTTATTTGCTTTCTTGATCTAAACCAAGAATAACCCCAGTAAAAGGAATTAAAATATTCTTCTTGGCTGCGGCATAAGGAAGAAGAAGAATCTTCCCATTTTCTTTATACCGTGCAAGAAGTGGGCACTAGTTTTGGGTACATTTACCATCTCCATTACCGCCACACAACTGCTATGAAAATACTGCTGGAGGGATGATGTTGCCAGTCTCAGAGCCAGATTCAACATGATTTTTCTAACACCCTGAAGTAATACTGGACTTAGAAGCAGAAAATGGGACAAGAATAGGAGGAAAAAGAGGGTTAATGTGACTGAGCTGACCAAAATTTCTAGACAGCTTCTGGTCAATGACTAGGGTGACACTTCAAGTATTTCTTACTCCACAAAGGATAGTTCTTCCCTGTCTTGCCTTAGAGTCTTCTTTATGCCCCTCACAGAGATCAAATAAAGTTTGTCTCTCACATCTGTATGTACGAAAACCTGCTGCTGTTACACCTAAAAGCCAGAGAATGTTAATCTTTCTAAATCCTGTTAGAAAGATAAACTCCTAAATCTCCACTTCCTCTAGCGTCAAGCAATAACATTTGCTATTGTCTTTGTGCTGTTATTTTCAAGCCTTGACTTTAAATAAGCTAAATCTACCTAATACACACTTCGCTATATGCTATATGCCCATTTCATGCACCATTTCCTCAATGAAAATTAGTAAATACTACTATATATTACTACCTCTTACTTAATTCATTTTAATTTGGTGTGGAAATCCATCTATGCTTTCCTCTGCATGGAGCATGTTGCCTATCAAGAACTGAAACTGACACCTCAGTGTATACTATTTCTTATATACACTTCTACAAGTATATATAAATAGTAAATATAAAGATATAATTATACAATTATATTATGTTTATAAGGAATATATATTTATATACTTAAGTACTATATGTCAGTATATACTCATAAGTATAAACGTCTATATATCTAGATACTTGTATCTATACTTAAATATTTCTTATGTATAATAATTTCCCATTTCATAGATATTACTGGGACACTCTTTGGAGATTCTTAGCCTAGAATGGACATGAACTACAGACCAACACTGGGAATATTAAAACATGGGAAGTAACAGGGTAAATATCCAGTTATTAAAGCATCAGTAACTGAGCTACTGATCTGTTATGTTGTTCTAAACTATCCTGTGCTGAAAATATAGTCAATAGTGTGGAGATACACTGGATTTTTCTAACTTTCTGCACAATACTGAGAGTGCAAGTGCACACTGTCACAGCTTGTACAGTACCAGCTCATTTGAAATCCTTGCTTAGTTCATACTAGAACAGCTGGTCTAAACCCAACTTTTCACTACAGTGTAGGTACATATTTCTGGAAGCAAGGGCTTTTTTACTCTCCTGTTATGTTTCAAGAAGCAGCCAGACTGGTTCACAGATGGGATTTCTGTATGCAGTGACACAGAAACATATTGACTGAGTTCACGCTGAACTATCACTGTCTGACCTGGATGCTTCTGCAGCTAGTGGATTTCCTACCTACTCTAGAGTCTCTGCTAAGAAATCTAATCAGCATTTCCTACAATATGAGAAAAAGACCCAGAAATCTATGAGGAAAAACAATCTACAGAAAAAATTGTATTAATAAAAAAATGTGGCAAGGTTTATGAGGAGAAACTGTATTGTAAACTTTTATATCCTTATAGTGCTACAATACTATTACTACTTTAAACTATACCATTTTTCAAACTGCTGTGAGGAAGGAAAGGTGTGAGAACTGCAGGAAAAGATTTTCTTTTTCCTTGTGGCAGAACCAGTGTTGCTGTGGTCACACAGTACTGTCACTTGGAGGAATGGTAGAAGTATTCTAATAAAAAAGTTTAGCAGGGCTTATTTCAGTGCAGTTGTTCACTATTGATATTACTGTCAACTAGCGGTAATTTTCTTCTTACCTTTCCTCAACAAAAGGAGGTTGTTTTTAAAGACATGTTATTGATTTGTAAGAAATATAAACATTTTGCTTGTAACTAAATATTGAATACTTTTGAAAAGTAAAGGATACATTATTCTGATATAACAATATTGTCAGATAGACTAATTTGCCACAACTTCATAGATTCCTTATTGTTTAAAAAATTACAAGCGATGCTTTTGTTTAAGTAGCATTACCATGTTTTAAATGACTTGGTTTGAAATAGATAGTTCTACTTTAGCTTAAATGCATTTTGAATTCTTAATTCAATTTACCAGCCAGAAAATGACAAACAACAATTTAAAACTTGACCAGGAGTAAATCCTCCAGACTATGGTTTGAGAACTTCAGTCCTGTGAGTCTGACAGTGTTTATAAAGTATCAAAAACCATTGTTAAGTTTTAGGGCGGTTTGTGAACTGTGAGCTCAGTCTTCTTTAGAACTCCTAGTTCCTGTGTTGCTATTTATTAATCACCATTAACAGTCCATTGCCAGAATATGAATTTAATTATATAACAGTACCATGATATACTGAATGATCATGAACTTTGCATTGAGCTGTTTACAAGGAAAGGTAATTATACACCAAGACGTCATTCATTAGTAAAACCTGCTTTTTTTTTTAATTATTTTTTTAATTCTCTCTGTACTGAACAATAAGATTTTGAAGACAATGACACAAGAAAATTTTATTAACTTTCCTAACTTGTAGCTACTCCTAACTGCTACTGTCAGAAATAATATTCCGTTCAAAATAAATTTAAAGGAGAGGAAAGAAAAGCACCACAGTATTTCAGACTAAATGTAAAGTAATAACCTCAATTTTTTCTACAGTATGACTGTTGTGTTCCAAGATGAGATTCAAAACCTACTTTTCAAAGTGATTGAAACACTAGTCTTGTAATGCAAAAAAAGTCATGATTTTCAGCAATATGTTTGGATTAAGAAACAGACTTCAAAATAAAAATAAGCAAATATTGTGAGAATTTGAACTGCTTAGGCAATAGATTAATTCTGGCATTATAGGCAGACTTGAAGATTTGGCCATTTTTTACAGATGTAAAATCCAGTACTTTCAGAAAAGACTACTGATTTTTGAATTTCCTATTGGAGTTCTCATGGTGGGTGTGATGTATAAATAAGCGTAGTCATTGCTTCCTGAAAAACATCTCTTTATGTCTAACACAAACTGATGCCATCATTAGTAACTTCTGAGCATTTTAGTTAAGAAATACTGCAACCTTTTAAGAACCAGAGTTTTGTAAGCAATGCAGTTCTGCTTAGATTGACAATTGTTCATTACTGATGTACAGACATGATTAAAAAGAATGACATGGATTTGTAAAATCCAAACAACAAACAGAATAATTATTTAAAATCTCCTGAAATATAATTGTTTCAGGTACTTAAAACTAAAAACCCCTGTATCTAACAGTTAATGAAAAATAAGGCTACTACCCAGTGTTCTCTGTGATAGGATGTTAAGAACTATAACAAAATTGAAGTCATATGTGTGTACCATACACATAAAATAGCTTCCAGAGTTTTGGAGCTCCCAAATTATAATGCTGTACCAGTGGTCTGTGGATAGCAACACAAATTCTCACTGAAGACAATTTAGTCCTCTAATTGTTCACAAAAATTGAAGTAATGAAGAGAACATAAACTATAATAAAATGCAAGGTATATTTATTGGAGATTATATGCCCATGTAAGACTTAGCTACCATTGGCTACAATGTGCTGAATAGGAACTAAATTTAGAACTTAAGCCACTCTTTCTTGAAAAACTCTACACTAAAGTGCATCCTGGAAAATGCCAGTTTCCAATGGATGCACTATTTTTTGTTTAATCTTTTTAATGACATCATAAAAAATGAAATTTGCTTAAATATGCAAACTTGAGCTCATTTATATCCTGAAGAAGGCGTATGCTTATAATTTGGAGATATTGCTAATGGTGTAAAGAATGAGATAATGCTATAAGAATTTCTACTGCTTCCTAGTAGAAAAAGAAATAAAATTCTCAGTGCAAAATTTCAAAATTGTGAACTAATGGAATAATAATGAGGAGTTCTACTGTACACAAATACATCATTAGTCTAAGATTTTTAGTCATAGGATCATTATAAGCGACAATATAGAAAAAAAGACGGGAAAACTGATGTTAAGATTTGTCATAAAAAGTATCTGCAGTAGAGAAGACATAATTACACAAAACACAGAGAACATATCTATTATATATTCTGTGTAGTTCTGATTATCTATGTTCAAACCCAGGTTCACTTGCAACAAGCATAGTAATCGGCTGCTAGAAAGATCAGGGAAGAAGTATCTATTTTAAGAGAAAATTAAAAATCTTATCTGGTTCAACACAAAAATCACTGAGAAAGATATTGAGTCTCTTTAACTGTGGGAGTAATAAGAAAAGGGGGGGGGGCAGGAACTGAGTAATTATTCAAATTTGACAGGATGTGTTTTAGGAGCCTAGTGGAAATAATTAGAAATACCCACTGTCTGGGTTCATTCAGATATTCCAGTTGTGAAGAGTACAATGTTTAATACCAGGTTTACTTATCTGAAGTAATCTGATATTACATGGGATTTTGATTGAGGAGAATGATACACTAATTAGTTAAATCATAACATGAGTCCAAATCACACTTAGCAGGGCATAGGAGTGCCTTTATTGGTAACGTAGGTTTCAACAGAAAATAAAAAAAAATATTTCTAACCTATGAGTGAGGGGAGTCTGAATTGTTGAATGAAATAATAAAAGAAAATAGCTTAAGTTACTTCAAGATGCAGTTTGTCTATTTTAGGGAAGGAATTTTATAACAGGACAGGAGTAATCTCAAACATGGAATATTAAAACTGGGAAAAGAGTAGGAGGACAATTTACTTTTAATCTCAAAGGGGTAGCAGGAAAATTCACTACTGTTTCCTGGTTGTTTATTTGCACTATAATTTTAATGCAACAGGTCTGTGCTTTGAGAGTCTAGCTGATCAACTGCAGAAAACAAGGGCTCCCCCACCAGTGCACACGCTAGGAATTTATTTTCATTATTTTTTACTTATCTATGTGACTTGTACCAGTTCTGGAGTCTGTAACTCTCAGACCTGAGTTTGCTACGTGTGTGTATGTGTTCTGCAGTCTTCAGTGAAGTCAGTGCATGTGAATGAACTATTCTACAGGCTGTTGGGTCTACAGGTCTAGCAGCCTGCAGTCAGTGGCCCTATGAAAACCTGCCTAAAAATCCTTTGGAATATTAGAAAAATGTCCCTGTAGAAGTAAATGTTTTTTATTTATTGAAATATTAAGTTTTGTGCAGAAAAAATAGTAGGCCTATTTATATTATCTAAGATGATACTTAAATGATTTTTTTCCTGTCAATATACTGGAAAGAATTTTAGCAGCCTTTTATTTATTTACCTTAGTAATAGGATTTGCACTCAAGACTATGGCTCACGAAGATGATGAAAGCAATTGAAAAATATAATTGTATGTGTCTAAATGAGAGGAAAAGAGGGAATTTTCCCACCAAATGTTTGCATGTGGCTGATGACAGAGCCATGGAGAAGGGAGACAGGAGAGAATGCAAGTCAGCTTGCTGTGCTGTTTTTCAGATTCTTATTCCACCTAGTCATTGTTTCTGATCTATATTCATGAGGTTTTCAGAGACCTAGCAGTTACATGTCAGAGTGATGTGTCTCAACCTTGTTTCAGGATAAAGCATCAATCTGCTTGTGAGCGCTGTAGCCTGAAATGACAGAGTTCCAGTAATTCTGCAGTCCTTGGGATTCCTGTTGCAGAAGGTAATTCTGAGCTCAGAGTACAGTGATGGACAAGATATGCTATCAAAGTTGCTTCTCAGATTGTCAGCAAGAGCTGTCCCAGGAGTATCTGTTGAAGGTTTTGCCAATCTATGTTTTTCTGAATGTTAACAGCACTTTTACAGCTGGCTTTATTTTTTTTTCTTCTCTGCTGCCTGGTATATAACCTTTTGCTATTTATTATATTTGCTTTTCTGAAGGCAATAATATAAGACAGGGCAGGTGTATTCTTCTCAGTATGAACCTAAAAGTACCTTTTCTTTGTATAAAGGTATACAAAGAGATTGCTTTGGTATACAATGAGATTGCAATGTATACAAAGGTATACAATGAGATTGCTTTCTCATAGTCAGGACTTACTTAAACATTTCGGTGCTTGTGTGTTAGGGCAGGGAAGTAGGCAAGAGCTAGCTGAATATTTCCTCCTAAGGTACTAGGATTTCACATTATTAACTCTAGACATACTTCATCACTCTGTGCAGTGAAATTCACTGAGACTAAAGCTAAAAAGAAGAATTCAAGACCTTGAATTTTTATTCCATGTAATTTTAAGAATGTCCCATTTTTCTAAAGTACACCGAATACTGACTCAAAAAGAAATAAAATTATTCTAAAGAGTACGAGAAGATTATATAGAAAATATCTGGATACACACACAGTTCTTAGTATTAGTTTTAATGTTTATAGCACGCCATCTAAAAAGACAGAAATTGAGGGATGGTTTTACAGGAAGGACTTCAAAAAACTATAAGATATTCATTGAATACCTTCAAGAGTTACTATAGTACTGAACCAACACAGTTTCAAAACAAATTTACTCTAATAGAGCACAAAGTTACTGATGTTGTATAAAATGACTGCACAGCATATATATATGCTTTTAACCAAAGGATGTGATATTAAGATGACAGTACATGAAGAAAATATTACAACAAAATCCTGCTCAGGAAAATGAATGCAAATGAGAGTTGTCATCTTAATTTATTATAAACAAAATTTAATTTTATTTTAAAATAATTCTATAATAAATTTATTTTTATTTTATGATATTTTTAAGAGATGTTTTTTTCAATGTCAATGACAACACTGAGATTCAATATAGAGGTATGTGACATATCATATGCATCCTAAGCTAATTTGTTGACAAATATTTAACTCTAAAATATTTACTACTGTATGGTAAATTCAAACTAAAATATAATACTCAAATGCCAAGTATTTTTTTTTTTAGGCAGGAGATTTGTTTTCAGTTCTCAAATAAACTCACTCGTCTCAGGTTTCTACTGTGACTTCTCTGGGACTCTCAAAACCAGATTTTGTTTCACCTTTATTTAATTGGGATGGTCAGAAGAATGTTTTCTATATGTGCCCATACAGCACCACTGGGATTGCCTGCATACATTGCTTTTTCACACTTGCATCAGGACAAGCAGTAGTTAAAAGTGGAGAACTATGAGGATGTGACTAAAAGCACTACAGACATTTTGTAGAAAACTCAAATCTTTCACAAACACCTTTTGAGTGTTGAAACCCTGAGGTATCTTCATGCAAAAGCGTTAACTGACAAAATTGAAACTCTTCAGGTAGTTAGGTTCTGTTAACTGAAGTCACCATTAATTACAACCGGGAAATGATTTAACAGTTCAAGAGGGATCCAATAATTTGAAGACATCTTTCAGAGGTGACTCTGTCAGGCAATTTACAATCAGGTCTGAATAACTTCATTTTACTTCTCTAGTTATCTCATCTGCTGGAAACTCTGCTGGACTATTTTAACATTGGTATGCTAATGATGATTCCTATGACAACTTTTCTCAGATAAACATTTACATGAGAAAGCTTAATGTCAAGTAAAACAAACCAAAACAACCAACCAGAAAATCTGGCTATAAATGTTAAAGCTTTCTAGAATATGGAGTTTCTGGAAAAAAGTTTAGGAGGTGAACTGCCTTCACTCTAATGGATCAGAGAACTAACTGCAAACAAGGAAGTGCAACAAAGCTTATGGAAATATACAGACTTATATATGTATGTTTATTTCTGGTCAGCAGCTGGTCAGCAGCTAAGCACTCTCCCAGCCATATGGGTCTCTCCCTACCCCAGGAGGGATGGGGAAGAGAACCAGAAAAGCAAAAGTGAGAAAACTTGTGAGTCGAGGTGGAAGCATTTTAATAAGAAAAGCTGTGTATGGAAGCAAAAGCAAAATAAGGAATTTATTCACTCTTTCCCATCAGGAGGCAGCTGCAAATGTTCCTGCTTCCTCCTACTTTCCCCAAGCTTTTATTACTATGCACAACACTACATGGTTTTGAATAACCCTTTGGTCAATTCTGGTCATGTATTTCCTCCCAGCTATTTGTGCCACTCCAGCTTATTCACTGCTGGGGGCAGAGTGGGAAAAAGAGAATGCCTTTATGTTGTGCAAACTCTGCTCAGAAGTAGCCAAAACACTGGTGTGTTATCAATACTGTTTTGGTTGCAAATTCAAAACAGCATCATGCAGGCTATGAAGAGAATTGCCTCCATTCCAGATGGACCCATTACCATATATATAGATGTATAATGATACAGATACAGTAGTAGATATAGACACAACAAATTTGTGCCAGGTTTTCTAGCATTCTGCAGCTAGCCACTCTGATTATAAATATTAATATTTTTAAATATCTATCATTCAGAAAACAAACTTACATTCCAGTTAATAAAAGTACTTTTTCAGGTTTTTTTTTCTAGTGTGTGGAATGAAGTGTCCTGATGCTTCTGCTGCCACTAGACTGTGACAGCTTGTGTTGGGCCAAGTTTTCTGGTTTCATTACAAAAGTTGTGTAGGGTGCAATTAGTTAAGTAAGTGGTCAATACTAATTATTGAACAGAGAATTAGATTTGCACAACACTTTAAACTTCAAATAATTTTTTTTTATTATTCCCACTTTAAAATGCTCTGAAACTTCAAAACATATATTATTATTTGACAAATGAGGATAAGAGCCAGTTTAAAATGAAATAAATAATTAAATAAAATCAATAAATCATAAATTGTTGTGATAGAGTAAACCAAGACCTCATAGCAGCTTTCCAGTATCTGAAGGGAGCCTATAGGGATGCTGGGGAGGGACTCTTCATTAGGGACTGTAGTGACAGGACAAGGGTTAAAACTTAAACAGGGGAGGTTTAGATTGGATATAAGGAAGAAATTATTTTCTGTTAGGGTGGTGAGGCACTGGAATGGGTTGCCCAGGGAGGTTGTGAATGCTCCATCCCTGGCAGTGTTCAAGGCCAGGTTGAACAAAGCCTTGCGTGACACAGTTTAGTGTGAGGTGTCCCTGCCCATGGCAGGGGGGTTGGAACTGGATGATCTTAAGGTCCTTTCCAACCCTAACTATTCTATGATTCTATGATTCTAAGTCTTCCCGCCAATCAATGCATTGGAAATCCTATTCCATATACATTACACTGGAAGCAGTCAGATTTCTGTAGACATTTGCAGTTCATCAGGCTCAGGGGGGCAGATTTGGAGGGATGGCAATAGGTCCTGTTGGCAGGCCAAGGAGCATCAGGCAATGGCAGGAGATCAAGCCAGGACTAAGACCAAGATAGGAAACCCAAATGACAAGCATGATGCACTGCTGTATCATTGCTGGGGCAGGCACTGAAGGCTCCAAGCTGGAGTGGAATGATGTCCTGTACAATGGTTGATGGGTACACGACCAGAGGACTGTCTAGGCAGGAAGAAAAAAGGTTGACAGTGCCCTCAAGACCCAGACATAAAAATTCTAAGTCAACATTTTAAAATATTTTTGAAAGTGTAACCTCATTTCCAATAAAAGGGTAAAAAACCCCAGCGTTTTAAACTATTGTGTGAATGAAATCAGCAAGACGTTTTCCAAGTAACTATTGGATAATATTTCTGTGTTGCTAGTAAAAAAAATACAGTAATAATTCCTGCAGTACTTAAATATTTTTCTGTATATGTTAAACCCCTTAGTTGATATAAACCCCTTAATATACAAATATATTTTAGAAATGCAATTATCAGGCAACTTCCAATGTGTATTACCTTGTCATCTGAAATAGCTTTTCCTTCAGCATTGTGCTTTAGAACAAACTGTGAAAAATCAATAATAATTGTCTTCAGTAATTTAATCCATTGAATCAAGACTTATATTTTTTTATAAAATATATTGATTTAAATATAAGGAAAAATGTTAGCAAGGCAGCTATTATCTCAGGAAATATTGATCATTTTCCATCTCTAATATGTCTTATGACAGCTTCTACATATTTAGCTATTTTGAAGGTGGCAGGGGAGTAAGATGTGCATTCTGAAAGACTCACAAGGGATATGAAAGGTAAGATCATCAGACATACAGCAAGTTTTCCCTAAGACACAATAAACCTCTGTTTCTTTCAACTCTTTCCAGGTGTGACTGATGTAAATTAGGATAGAAGCTTTAACCATGGAGATGAAAAATCATGAATGATATGTGGGAATTTTATCAAAAGCTCTGTTGTAGTGCTAAAGTATTGATTTTCTTCAAAGCTTCCTGAAACATTGGTATTAATCTGTGACTGTTCTGAAGGATTTAGCATGTGCTGAAGATAAATGATTAGAAATACGTTTAGATTTAAGCATAAACAAATCAATCAAAAATTTTTATAGCTAGTGTTTTCAGAAACTAATGCAGTCTGACCAAAGCTGGCCAAACATACATATTATAACTTCCTGTTCTGTGCTAGGAGAAAAGCAAAAAACCATGAAAACATTCACTACCAATAAAATAGCTTTTGTACTACTACTGAACAGTAACATCTGAGGTATTTCAATACTTCTTTTGGATCTGAACCCATGCACCTAACTCCAGCCTCAGGAAGACTTAATTAAATTATTACTTTTTTTTTTAAGTAAACAAAGAAACCATGGAGATGAAGATGAAAACAGTACGAAACATGTTCTGCACACATATCTCTATCCGTGAAAGTAAATGTAGAAAAATTGAATATCCAATGCCTTAAATCCATGTAAACTGATTTCTAAACTTACTTTTGTGCACATGACAGTATGTAAATCAGATAAAAAACCTGATTGCAACATTAATGCCAGAGCAGCAATTCAACATGATGAGGCTCAAAGTAAGGGCTTTTATATTCTGCATTTCCACAAGAGATTACAAGTATTATGTAAGTAATTATTTAAAGCGTTAGTTTACAGTTCTGTAGTGTTTTCCAATACCTTTTTGTAAGGCAAAATATCTGAGATTTAGTTAATCTTTCCCCATCAAAAGATTCTTTTGTTTGTTTGTTTAGATAAGGGAATTGTTGTCATAGACTCAGTCCAAACTAAAAACTATGAAGAAGCTGTCTGCAATCAATTTTTTTTTTTTTTTTTAATACTCTTTCCCTGGTAGGGTAGAGTTAGTACAGATTTTGTATACTTCCATGTATTTAAATTTATCTCTGTATGCCAAAGTTTTGACATGCTGTCCATAGCACTATAGGGTAAAACCTAGCACTTCTTTTCTGTAAACAAGTAGAGATCTCAGTGACCTTTTCTTGTTTCTTTGTTTAGTTGGTAGTGAATTTAACTTTCATGCAGCAATACTGCTGTTTTCAATCTATTTGGTAAAGTCTGGTGGGAGAAGGAGATGCTTGTTAATTCACAAAACTGCCTGAAGACTTACTAAGATGTTGAATTATGCAGAATTATGGATCAAGCTGTGAGAACTGAGATGGGGAAGGTGTCAGTCTTCCTGACAGGCTATAGAAATAAACTGAAGAATGTAGCTTAGCTGCTTTGTTTAGTTTAGGTTGGGATAGTTTTTTGTTTGGAGAAAACAGGGCTTTGAAGTGTTAAAACTACTGTAATGCCTCAACATTTCACAAAGCTCCCATGCTGTCTTAGTCCATGCCAGACAGCTTGTGAATGCTGGTCACAGGAGGCTTTTTCCAAATTACCTGTGTTTCCATTCAAAATGAAAATTTAACTACAGGAGTTTTCATAAAGGATATTAAATGCATGAAGGTGTGGGGTTTTTTTTTTGTTTGTTTTTTTTTGTTTTTTCTTTTTTGTTCTCTTGGTGTTATCTACTACAACTAAAGAACACTTACCGCTTTTGGGGATGCCAGGTGTAACCCTCATCTTCTCAACCAGTAATCAGCAGCTGCTAGTGATTATCTAAACATTTAAATTAACAGTTCTTTTTACCACTTCTTCCTGGGAGGAGGATGCTCTCCAAGTACCTGAACATATATATGTATTTTGTATAACCCTAGATGGCTATAATCTTTCAAACCCTAATTCTCCTTACAAAATAGCTAAGTAATCAATAGCTGTGAACTACAACAGTGCCACTAACTAGTTGCACTAAAACTTGATAAGCTTGGTTTTTAAAAGTGTGCATTTTATTGTTTCAGGTTTCAGTAACATTGCTTTAAGACAGAGTGTGTGTTTTGTTTTCTTGCAGACTGTTGAGAAACATTGTAGAAAACCTTTTTTTTGGTGTGTAAGTATCGCAGCTGCTGGCAGCCAGTTGCAATAAAATTAGTATTCTAGTTGAAATCTGGCAGCTGGGAGTCCCTTGACAGCATTTTCCAGCTACAGGCTTCATAGTTTGTCCTCCCATGCATTGTGAGAGAAGAAACATCACTCTTACTTTCAAATATCTGCTGTGTTAAAAGCCAGAAGTATTTCACCCAGCACTGAAATCTAGCAGAGTCCATCATTCTTACTGAGATGCCTCTTGTTGAATTTCCATTAAAGTACCTAGGGTTACCCAGGCTGGAGGATCTGGAATGGATATGTTTCCTCTATGTATGAAGACTACTTTGGTTAAATCAGTGTTATGGCTAGTACTAGATATGTATAACTAATTAAAACCAAAGGAAAAAAAAACAAAAAAATATGGTAGGGATTATAAAGCACTTGAAAAGCCTTCTGAATCCCTTTAAATTTAGAATTTGATCACTAAGTCCATGAAGCAAAGTTTTATACACTTGTTGTGAAAAAGCTCTGTGCAGGTCTAATTAATTCCTCATTGTGAATTATTTGATGGAAAAAAAACCCAACATATCATGATCTCACTAAAGTAAGTGACAGTGTAATTTTACTACCCACTCACTTATTCTCACTTCAAGTGTGTGTAGTATCTTGTGAAGGCTAAGGTTTTTAATTTTTATCTCTTTTGATATCTCAAGATGACATGCATATGTCATTAATCCCACCCCAAGTATATATATATATGCATAAATTTTTTAATTTTTTTTTTACTTTGGCAAAATGAGAAGAATACATTGGGAAGGGGTGAACTGGAGCTTTCCATCCATCTATTTGCTTTCTGGTGAGTAATCTGCTTTCATTTCATTCATGACAATGGCTCATCTTCTAGTATTCTAGAAATACACTTGTTAATTACTTTACCTACACTAATAAATAGTAGCTGACTAATTAAACAAATTAATCTAACACATGTCTTCAAATACATACTGGTTTCGGAAACTAGTTCATTTGGGGACTATGCAAGGTCAGCTCCAATGCAATATATGGCTAAAGCCAATTAACATAATGTAAATATGCCAAAGTGGCAAGTAGTAAACTACCATTTTTAGCATCTGCTGAATCTTTTTGAATGAAAGATGACGAAAATACAAGATAAAAACAGGCATAAGAAAAAAAAATATTTAAGAGTGAAAAGACCATTCTGTTTTGTGTATGCTGCTCTGTCCATTAGACACATGTTCCATATAGGTGTAGACTCTTGGAGAAAAATAGAGTGCACCTGTTGCACTCCTGAAGTGCAGAAGTCTGACATAAGGATAAATATTTTCTGCCTTGACTCAATTTGGGGTTGAAAAAGGTAGCAGGTGAAAGTCAATTTTTTACTATGAAAAAACACAAGCCTTGTATATTTCCTGAGTTACTGAGGCTCAGTATGCATAAGAGATATTATTATTATGCCTAACTATAGAACTCCTATGCTCAGAAGGTTACAGCATTTTCTTAAGTACTGATGAAGGATAAAGCCCACAGTACACTTATTTAATGCTGAAGAAAATATATAAACCTAGGCTCCTTAAACAATACTTTTTATGATGTTAAATGGTTTTTCTGTTCTAAGTTTGTTTTGAGAAATTGTCAAACCTCCTATAATTTCTAAGAAACCTCTGAAGTATAACAGTAAAAGAATTAATGGAAGAGCTGACAGTTTGAAATAAAAATAATGCAATGCAGATTTAAAATTTGGCTTTGTAGTTCTGATCAGTATTGTTAAAACTGTACAAAGCATTGTGGTTTTTTTTCCCAATTCATTTTGTAAAATATCTAAAAGATTAAAGAGGTTACAAAATAAGCTTTCAAATTGAGTAGTCAAAGGAACACATAACAGAAAAAGTTCTAACGACTTAAACTTGGCAATCTTATGAGATCTAGTAAAGACAATAAATCAGATGTTGTTAAATGTAATGTTTTAATGCTAAATACTTTATTCCAATGGGAAACAATTCAGATAACTCTGAAACTATGACTGCTTAAAGAAGCTGGTCATATCCTTGGCACTATCTGAATTCTTTTGATGGTGGTAAACTGTATATGTAAAGCACATGTGAACAGAACGAGGGTGCTAGCAGAAGGTATGTTAAACTTCCTTAACCATGAGTCTCACACTGATGGCAGCTGGCATAGCTAGTGATGCCCAATCAGCCAGGGCTATTTTGGCACTCAGGATAGAACTAGTGATGAGAAATTATTATATTCCATTATGAATTGTGTCTCACAAAACCAATTATTGAAAATTTAGTCAATTGCAACTGGGGTTGATTCCTTACTAAGGGGATCACTTAGGAGGTTTTTTTATTAGGCCCAGAGATAGTTAGCTTAATAAGCTTAGACTTTTTAAAATAATTTTTTTGCTAGTTAGAAATCCACACAGGAATCGGCAATCTCTCAGGGTCTTCAAGTATGTCTGTTTTAAGAATAAGTTCTACCAAGGAAGAGGCATTTTTTCTGTCTACCATAGTGTAGTACACCCTCTCCCATCCTGTGTGTGTATACACACAAACATATGTATCTATATAGTGTGTGTATATCTATATGTGTATATATATATATACTCTCTATATATAATAGATATACATTGCTGTCGTGGTTTAAACCCAGTCATATGGTCGAGAGAGTGCAACTCCTACGGGTTGATACAAAAACAGTCCAGCAACAAATATCTATCAGCTAAAACAATGATAAGGGAAAATATATAGTGTGTGTATATCTATATGTCTATATATATATACTCTCTCTATATAATAGATATACATTGCACATACACAGTGACCTAAATGTGAGTAAGCCAAGTGGAAAGAAAGAGGGAAGTTACATGAGCCTAGGACATTTAAAAAGGTGGTATTATTAATATATATATACACACACATGCGTATAGGTCTGTTGAGCTTGTGTTGCTGAAAGAGCACATACTGGAAAAAAAATAATAAGAGAACACAAAAGTTAACTCGAGGAACTATCTTTTAGGAAGTTATTCAAGAAAACGTAATACATAACTAACAACAAATGCCAACATCTACATATAAGAGGAAAGGAGGCATCAGCATATTCAAATAAAATGGTTTTGCTTGATATCAGCCTAAAAGAAGAACATGTCACAATATTTCACAGTAAATAATTTAAATTGTTGGGGCTGATATTAGCCCTCATAGGGGCATGGATGTGCTCCAAAAAAAAAGTGTTGAAAGAAAAAATCTTGCTTCAGCACTTGTTACAGAAAGCTGGTATGTACTATTTCAGTTTCCACTCAGGCTCACAGTAAGCTACCCAGTTCCTTGGCTTTTCTCAATATCTCCATAATCTTTTACCGATAAAGGCCTCAATTAAAACTCATTTCTGAATGTCTGTAAGAATTACTTTAAGCTAAAAATAATTCTTACACACAAAGAAGAATGTGGTTAATTCCATCCCTCTCTCATCTCCATATTTTAAAATCTGTTCAAGTAATTTTTATTTTTTAAAAGCAAGTATCTCTTATTGCACCACATGTTGTTCCATTGCTTTGGTGCCAGTGGTAGGTGGCCAGCTCTTTACAAAGTACCGAATATATAATACAGTTGTGTTATTTGCACAGTTGTGTTATTCACACAGTTGCTTTTAATGAGCTGGCTCTGAGTCAATAGTATCAGTGTGTCTGTGGTATATATGAGGACATACTTGTTTCTTGACTAAAACTCTATTTGTGAACCGCATTAACCGCATGGGCTGTGGAAATCTAATTTACAAGCTAAGTGGTCATTTTGACCATGAATTGAAGATGCTGCCACACAGAAAACAGATCTGAACTACATGATAGTGGCATGCTCTCTTGCCTTGAACAGTGAAAAACTCATGCTGCTGACAAACACAAGTGCTTCTGGGAAACTGTTACGAAAGAGAAACATAGGAGTAACGCTGTGTGTCTCATCAGCACAAAAGCAATTTATCAGTGACTGTGACAAGGTAAACTCAAATTTTATAACTGCATGCTATCCAGGGTAAATTAATAAGTTAAGAAAAATAAAGAAGGCAGCTATTTTAAAATGTGAAACATGTATCATGAAATACCAAACTGCTATCAGTGTAACTCCTATGTATATGCAATTTATACCTGCTAAGTTATTGGAGACTCTTGGATTGTATGAGCTTTTTCCAGCTTCATGAATAATATAAAAATGAAGGTGCAGTTGGATATTTAAAATGCATTATTCTTTTTATTTTTTTTTAACTTAAAGCTGTTGTTTCACTTAACAATATACAATAACTGCCTTTTCTTGTACCTTGTTGGTGTTTTACAAGAGATTATCACTGGCTAGCCTTTCACGGACACCCCCTTGTTGTGGGGAAAGAGTTTGCATGCCCTTGTGAGGTTGAGAGCTGTGCTGGTGGTGGCATTTGCCTCCTGTAGGGTCTCCCATGCCAGACAGGTATCAACAGAAGGGTGAAAGTGTGTCTATGGGCAGGATGGGCTCACTAGCCTTTGGGCAACCATCCTAGGAGAAGGACAACTCTAACTTCAAACCCAGGCAGATGGAGCTTGTTTAGCCTTCTAAGACCATCCATCTAAGAGAAGGAGACTCTAACCAAACCTACGACCTGAGGACTTTGCTGTCACTGTCCAAGCTTGCTAGGCCCTGGCAGATAAACCTCAGGTGTAAAGGGTAGGGCCAGTTCTGTGCATGCTGTGTCTCACCTAAAAAAATCCACCGTGCAGGCCCGAAGGGTTTACTCACACTTGCAAAGCCCTGTCGCAACAGGTGAGGGATGAAAGGGCAGGTGATAAGGTGCTCTGGAAGCTGCAGACCCAACCCTGCACACAGATGGTTCAGGACATTGGTCGCTCAAGATTGACCCAGGAGATGACAGTCTTGTTTGGCAGCATCTTGAATAACCAAGCAGCCTTTGTTCAAGGAGAGCACTTCTTGCTCCATATGGAGAGAGGCCTAGAAAAGGTGGCCTAACCAAAGCTCATCTCCCCCTCCACCTGGTTGGTTAGCCGCAGCCAATGGGCATCTTCTGTTGCGGTCGATCAAAGACAGACAAAGGCATACACCTGCCTCCAAAGGTGTGTCCAGATTGACACTCACATGTTGGAACATCAGAACCATGCTTGATACAGTGGACAGTGGGTGTCCTGAGTGCTGTTGTGCACTAATTGCCCACGAACTGTCATGACTCAACATCGACATTGCTGCTCCTAGTGAAGTTTGCCTTCATGAGGAAGGTAGCCTTAAAGAACATGGTGCCGGCTATACACTCTACTTGTCAGGTAAATCCAAAACTGAAAGTCATCTTTCTGGAGTTGGCTTCATGATTAAAAACTCCATTGTCTCTAAACTTGAAAATTTGCCAATAGGTCATTCCAATAGTAGTATCTCCTTACGCCTTCCGCTACGCAATAAACATGTTCTTTTCAGCATATATGCTTCAACTCTGCAAGCTGACCCTGCAGAAAAAGACAAATTCTACACCAACCTGCGTTGCCTCACTCAAAAGGTTCCTATAGATGATAAGATTATAATCCTTGGTGACTTCAATGCCTGAGTAGGTAAAAACTTTGAAGCCTGGAAAGGAGTACTAGGCAAGCACGGTGTTGCTAGCTGCAATGATAACGAAGGCTTATTGCTAGAGTTTTGTTCAGAGCAGCAGCTTACCATCACCAATACTATTTTCCAGGAGAAAGACAGCCTGAAGACAACCTGGATGCATCCTCGATCTAAACATTGGCACCTTATTATGTCTTAGTGTGCCAGAGAAATGTTCACGATGTCTGTCACACCCGAGTGATGCCTAGTGCAGAATGTCAAACAGACTATCGCCTTGTACATTGCAAACTTAACCTCCATTTTAAGCCCAAACCTAAGAGAGGCAGCATTCTCAGGAGGAGGCTCAAAGTTAATAATCTTCAAATAGCCACAGCGAGGGACAGCTTTCAGGATAACCTTCAAACGAGGCCTGAAGACCATCTTATAGATTCTTCTGAAGTGCTTTGGCAGCATATTAAAAATAGCATCCTGCAGTCCTCCAAAGAATCTTTGGGTTCTCCTTAAAGAAAAATATAAAGACTGGTTTGATGATAACAACCAGGATGTCCAGAAACTGCTGACGAGATCTGCTCATCAAGCACACCTTGCTCAGCCATTTTGCCATATAAGAAAAGCAGCCTTTTGTCTTGCATGCAGTAAACTCCAACACAATTTTCGAGACGTTCAGAACAAGTGGTGACTCAACCTAGCAGAAAAGACTCAACTATGTGCAGGTTTGGGTGACTACAGAGGATTCTCTGAGGCTCTGAAAGCAGTGTATGGATACACATACAAGGTTCAAAGCCCCCTAGTGCAGATGGCCAAACACTTCTTACAGATAAAATCTCCATCCTGAATTGGTCTGAACATTTTCAAACACTCTTTAGTGCTAACCGTGTAGTCCAAGGCACAGGAATCCAGCACATTTTACAAAATCCTGTGAAAAACAAATTGGATATAGCCCCTACCATGGGAGAGAGTCTTAAGGCTCTACAGCAGGTGAAAACTGGCAAGGCAGCTGGGGTCAATGAAATCCCACCCGAAATCTGGAAGCATGGAGGCCAAGCACTTCATGCTAAATTTCACAAGCTGGTTGTGCACTCTTGGGAACAAGGTAAATTACCATCAGGTTTTCATGACACAATCATCATCACTCTGTAGAATTAAAAAGGTGTAAAGTCAGACTGCTCAAGCTACCGAGGTATAACTCTGCTCTCCATTGCTGGAAAAATCCTTGCAAGAATACTATTGAACAGATTAGTACCTGCTATTGCAGAAGAACTTGTACCTGAAAGTCAATGTGGTTTCCGAGCTAATAGAAGTACCGCAGACATGGTATTTGAGACATGGTATTTGTTTTCAGACAACTGCAAGAGGAGTGTAGAGAACAGAATAAGGGGCTCTATGTAACTTTCATTGACCTCACCAAAGCTTTCGACACTGTGAGCAGAAAAGGCCTGTGGTTGATCTTGGAATGATTAGGTTGTCCCCCCAAGTTCCTCAAAATGATTATTCTGCTACATGAAGATCAGGATGGCCAAGTCAGATATGGCAATGCACTCTCTGAACCCTTCATAATAATGTTGGAGATTGTGTCACTTTCTGGATTTAAGAGTGTGATAAATCCTAACAATTAAATATGCTAACAGCCTGCATAGAATCTTTCTGTAGTTCCTAACAAGGGAGACAGTACAGAAAGGATGGCCCAGTAGGCATTGCCTGGTTTCATGCCAAATCAACCGCTCTTGTAGGGAGCAGTGATACAGAGCGGCATACTCTTCAGAGAGTTTACCCATAAGACTGCACACAAAGAAGCAGCCTATTTTTTTCTTGGTCTCTCCAAAGAAATGTGATAGCTGGAAACTGAGCTTCCTATCATAGGGGAACTTAAACAAGTCTTCATTTATATTTCCAAATGAAAAATATAGTTTGTTTTAATTTAAAGGGAGGGGGACAAAAACAGTGAGTGGACAGTCTGGGCCATCATTTCTATGAGTCATGATCTTTGAATAGAGTATCTTCAGTGGATAGGGACTTCACAATACTCTGCTGCTTCTCTGACCATAGAAGACCTTTGGCAGTGGTATGATTCAACAGAATTTTGCTACACATAAAAAAAATGGAAGTGTGAGGAACCTCAACAGAATTCTTATTCTGACATTTTTGTCAAAACTTGGTTGAAAACTTTTATTTAGTATTGTTGAGGTTTTGAAGTTTTTATAACTAGATTTAACTTTGTGGAAAATCCTTGGTTTGTTCTATAACTTACTCTATTTATTCTAGCACTAATAACTGTCATGTTACCTGGAGATTCAACACTATAAAGCTCCTTGCCTCCTTTCCTGTACTGTGAATCTCTGACCTAACTCTGATGCTTTTAATTTCTCGATACAGATCAGATATGGCAGGTTTTCATTTTACACTCTTTATCACCATCAGATCATTCTGCTACCATAGCAATTATTCTGCTATAACTAGTAAGCCAGAATAAATATTTAATTGCAAACACACAGCATGAGACCTTAATGTAGTTCCATCAAGAAGTCATGGTATGGCAAAAGACTGTTGTATGCTTTAGTTAAACACAGGCTTATGGGTCAGCAAAGAAAGCAGCTGACAATAAGAATTGCAGAAGTACTCTAAGGAATATTTTTTAAGATAGGTTTTAGTGAGTGGCTTTTGAGAACAGTTTACTGTTATGAAAAATCTTGGCTTCTTCATCAAGGTGTGTCTGCAGTGACCTATTCTCCACATAGTGTTTGATACTAGGCAATTTTAACACTCTGTAACCCTGTTTCTTGGAAGTTTTCTGAAATGTTGCACCCTTGCTGTCTTTCTTGCACATGGGCCCAAATTATTGAGTATTCATGTGTTTCTATCTAGTATAGAAGTTCACTTCCACAAGTAGCAACTATGTTTGACTACTGAAACACCTTCTAAACAAAATATATCTGCTGTTTCTCTGGTGTGCAATGTTAAAGCTAGAAGTGGATGTCCATCTATGGGACAATGGAATGAATCCGCAAGAATCCATGGAACCAATATCTTACTGTTGTTCAGTTGAAAAATGCTAAATTTGATTAATATTACAAAGTTCATTTTGCTAAAAAAAATTTCTTCAAAACACTGGAGATTTTATTTCATATTTGGCTTCCTACTCAGCAGCAATGACTGTTAATGTTATTATCATCAGTTAGTTATTAGTATGCAACATTTTTTAAAATTGCTTTCTGGAAGGTAAATTTTTTTCTGATAAATCACTGGTGGATATTTTAGGAAATAAGTGAAGGCTTTTATGTATGAAAGAAAAGCCTTCAAATATCAAAACCTTAACTGATGAAATCTAGGTTTGATATGTTTGTTTATACTTGATTTCTCTCACCCTGGTTAATATCTCAATATGTTTTCAGTACACAGCATGACAGATGCTCTTAAATATTTCTCTTTGTGATCAATAAAGAGGAATTAAAAGCATGCAAGTCCCTGCACATGAAAGCTCTTCTAAATTTCATGCTAAATGCTTTAAGCAATACATTACTTCCTGAAGAATCTAATAGGATAAGTTAGTCTCTAAAGTGACCATGCAGAGAAACTGAGAAAAGGCCAGTTCTTGCAAGCTGGAGAGATACATTGAGGGTGGAGTTTTTTGCAGGTGTATGTTACCATTAAAACAGGTGCACATGACTCTAGCCATCTCCAAAGGGCCAACAGTTCAACACGGTGTCTTTTCCAAGTCAGAGAAGAGATATGTCTAGTTTGAAATCATTAAATGCCTCAGTTCTCTTCTAGATTAGCTATTCCTTAGTTTAGTCTTAAACTGCTGGTCTAATTCTACACATAATTAGTTTGCAATAATGCGAAACCTCATTTTATTTTCTTCATAGATCAAGGACTGAAACATCTGCTGAACAGAAGTTACTCCTTTTTAATAACATAACTGATGGAGAAAATAACTGCTATCCATATTGGAAATATTGGAAATAAACATTCAATTATTTGACCCCCGGAGGGTTTTTAAAAGCCTGGTCTTGCACATCTGTCAGCCTCATAGCTCTGTCTCTGCTTCTTGTTTTTACTCTACTCTCTTGTTGCTGTATAGGCCTAGCTTTCCCTTCATACCCCTCTACCCCTTTCTCTTTCTCCTGCTTCTCCATTTACTGCCTTCCAGATATGCTTGCTATGTCTTTCCTGCAGGAGAATCTGTATGATCCAAGAAATCAGACAGCTCTTCTCTCTGTTGGCAAGACATACATAGATTTTAAAAAATCAGAACATATAAAAGATGTACCATAAGTGGTGAATAAGAGTGCATCACTATTAATATGTAATAAGGGTGCCTTCAAGAAGTGTGAGAAACACTAAAGAGAAAAAACTTGCCTACTAGGAAGAATGCCATGCAGCTTTGTAGGAAATGGGACTTAGACAATTAGTCCTTGCTACAGAATCTCTGCATAGGGGAGTATACTACTTCTGCATCAAATACATATTGATTTGGCAACCTGTTTCTCCCAAAACAGGTAACCTGAGAAAATTCTAACCTATAGGGCTATCAGACTCCAGATTGTGGTACGGAAAGCTGAAAACTGATTTGCTCTTAATTTTTTGATCTGTGTGGTTTTCCTGGAAAATGTATAACATCCTTGGGTTGAATTTAGATAGCTTCAGAGAATATTGCTTCCCTGTTGCACAGTCTGTAAGTCAGCTATTTAAGCTAGAACCTGTGGTAGCTGTCATAAAAGACTTTATTTCTTTTTATTTGATAGAAACAAAAAAAAATCTGAATTCCACTTTTAACCCACATCCCTGGGATCAGTGTAAGATTATCAAGGTCTAGTCAGCCTGTTTCTTCAGTATCTGAGGTCAGGTACACAGGGAGTAATCAAAACAAAAGGCTGCAACATATTTCTCCCAAAACAGGTAACTGGAGAAATCTCTCCGTTACTAAGCTATGCAGCTGCCAAAGTCCAGAATGTGGTTAGGAAAGCTGAAAACTGGTTTGCTTTTAATTTTTTTTACACCAACAATTACTATGACAGCTGTGCTCCAAATTGGAAAAAAATTTGTAACAAGACTACACTGCATAGCTTTATGCCTGCCTTCACTAGTACTACAGAAACAGAAGATGAAACAGTGCTTTTCCCATTCTCCCATAGAATCATAGAATAGTTAGGGTTGGAAAGGACCTTAAGATCATCTAGTTCCAGCCCCCCTGCCACGAGCAGGGACACCTCACACTAAACCATGTCACCCAAGGCTCTGTCCAACCTGTCCTTGAACATTGTCAGGGGTGGAACATTCTTGTTCAACATCTCTGTTGCTGACATGGACAGTGGGATTGAGTGCACCCTCAGCAAGTTTGCCGATGACACCAAGCTGTGTGGTTTATTGATACGCTGGAGGGAAGGAATGCCATCCAGAGGGACCTTGACCCACTTGTGAGGTGGGCTGATGCCAACCTGATGAAGTTTAACCATGCCAAGTGCAAGGTCCTACACCTTGGTCAGAGCAATCCCAGGCACAGCTACAGGTTGGGCAGAGAAGCAATTCAGAGTAGCCCTGCAGAGAAGGACTTGCGGGTGTTGGTTGATGAGAAAATGAACATGAGCCGGCTTTAGTGTGTGTTTGCAGCCCAGAAAGCCAACCGTATCCTGGGCTGCATCAAAAGGAGCATGACCAGCAGGTTGAAGGAGGTGATCCTGCCCCTCTACTCTGCTCTTGTGAGACGTCACCTGGAGTATTGTGTGCAGTTCTGGTGTCCTCAACATAAAAAGGACATGGAACTGTTGGAACAAGTCTAGAGGAGGGCCACGAGGATGATCAGGGGACTGGAGCACCTCCCGTATGAAGATAGGCTGAGAAAGTTGGGGCTGTTCAGCCTGGAGAAGAGAAGGCTGCGTGGAGACCTCATAGCAGCCTTCCAGTATCTGAAGGGGGCCTATAGGGATGCTGGGGAGAGACTCTTCATTAGGGACTGTAGCGATAGGACAAGGGGTGATGGGTTAAAACTTAAATAAGGGAAGTTTGGATATAAGGAAGAAATTCTTTCCTGTTAGGGTGGTGAGGCACTGGAATGGGTTTCCCAGGGAGGTTGTGAATGCTCCATCCCTGGCAGTGTCCAATGTCAGGTTGGACGAAGACTTGGGTGGCATGGTTTAATGTGATGTGTCCCTGCCCGTGGCAGGGAGGTTGGAACTAGATGATCTTAAGGTCCTTTCCAACCCTAACTATTCTATGATTCTGTGATTCACTTGTTAAATTTCTAATCAACCAACACCCTAAGTCCTTCTCCGCAGGGCTGCTCTGAATCTCTTTTCTGCCCAACCTGTAGCTGTGCCTGGGATTGCTCCAACCCAGGTGTAGGACCTTGCACTTGGCATGGTTAAACTTCATCAGGTTGGCATCTGCCCACCTCTCAAGTGTGTCAAGGTCCCTCTGGATGGCATTCCTTCCCTCCAGCGTCTCAACCGAACCACACAGCTTGGTGTCATCGGCAAACTTGCTGAGGGTGCACTCAATCCCACTGTCCATGTCACCAACAAAGATGTTGAACAAGACTGGTCCCAACACCGATCCCTGAGAGATACCACTCGTTACTGATTTCCAGCTGGACATTGAGCCATTGACCTCCTTTTTTTGTATGTGGCCATCCAGCCAGTTCTTTATCCACCAAGTGGTCCACCTATTAGATTGATGTCTCTCAAATTTAGAGAGAAGGATGTTGTGTGGGACAATGTTGAATGCTTTGCACAAGTCCAGGTAGACAACATCAACTGCTCTCCCCCATCCATCAGTTCTGTAGCCCCATCATAGAAGGCCACTAAATTGGTCAGGCAGGATTTCCCCTTAGTGAAGCCATTCTGGCTGTCCTCAACCACCTTATTGTTTTTCATGTACCTTAGCATGCTTTCCAGGAGAATCTGCTCCAAGATTTTGCCGGACACAGAGGTGAGACTGACTGGTCTGTAGTTCCCTGGGTCATCCTTTTTCCCCTTCTTGAAAATAGCGGTTATTTCTTTTTTTCCTGTCATCGGGAACTTCACCTGACTGCCATGATTTTTCAAATATGATGGACTGTGGCTTAGCAACTTCATTCACCAGCTCCTTCAGGACTCATGGATGGATTTCATCAGGTCCCATGGACTTGTGCACAATCAGGTTTTCAAGATGGTCTCAAACCAGATCCTCTCCTACAATGGGCCTAAGGTGTTTGTTCTCACAGTCCCTATGTTTGCCTTCCCTGACACAGAGTTCTCTGGTACAAGTCCTGTCCACTGAAATTTTGTCCAAAGACTTAAGGGATTTGGTCTATGTAATAGATAGAATTGCCCCAGATTTGTTCTTAAGATGGAACCAGGAAGGAAGTTCGTATTCTACTTCAAGATTTCACATTCTCACCAACCTTTATTTTGACCCTCTGAACTTCTAGGTAATCTGAAGTCCTGTGGTGGAAAGTCATCCCTATGCAGTATTTAGGTTCTTCCTTCAACTCTGATGTATTAGCTGTATCTCTCCTGCCACAAATTATGTAACAGATATAAAGTCAAGTAGAAATTGATTTGTGCTTGGGACCCATGAGGTCTGTGTCAACATCTTATCAATAAAAAGAATGATGAATGTGTCCATAAGGCTTCTTTAGCCTTAGTTTCTAGCACTGCTACTCAAATTTTGAGTGAATATCAGAGACAGAGTTTGCCAAACTCTCACATTTCACTGGCCTGCATAGCTGTACCTTTACTGCTGGACTGAAAATATATTTGCACTGTTATAATCAGCTGAAAACTGAGAAAAAAGATCATGTTATGGATGCCCTCATTTAGAGTTCAGGGGGCCTGGTGTATAAAAAAATGCAGTGAATAAAGATGCACTTTTTTATGGTCTAATTTAAAAACAGTTCTTTAAATTCTATGCTTAGATCTCAACATAATGTGAATCCATCTTAAAAGGCATATTATTACACTGTGGGGCTTGTTGGGGTTTTTTCTTAGTAATTTACTCTCTTTGTGCAGGAAATCTTTGCAGGGTGAGGAGCTATTTATAAAAGTGTAAACCCATGGATGCAATTCCAATATTTGGGTCAGTAACTCAGGTTCCCTGTGGGAATGCACTCTAGGGTTTATCTTTTTTCTTTTCAACCAGAAGTTGTTTTACACTTCAAGGAATGTACTATGATGCTACTTATAGTTGTTAGTTTCTTTTAATGGTAGAGATTCTACGTAGGTTTGGATTTTCTGTCAAACTGAACTTTGCTACACTGACTTGACCTTTTTTAGATTTCTGGTGTTACTCCCAGGTCCATGCAATTGCAATTGTAAAGAACAGAGATGGTTGTCCAAATCACAGAATACTGAAAAGGTCAAAGTAGCAATGCTGGCTTCACTGTTTCTCCAGGTGTAAGTATCCACATAATTGTCATGACTAGACTTGAAATAAGCCTGGAAAATGGTTTTTGTGAACTCTTGTTTTTGATGGTGGAAGTGATGAAAATGCTAAGTGGTAAAAATGATATTATTCTGAAGAGATTCTTAAGATTTTGATCAAAATATTTAACTCTTGCCATGCCAAACTAAGGTTATAAGCAATGTTTCGCTATAGGCATTTTTTGGTTTTTATCTAGGTTTCCCACAGCTGAATGATGGTTTCCCAGATGATGGATATATCTTGCAGTCTGTCTTGTGTAAGACCTGTCAAAAGAATTTTATTCTCTTTCAATCTACCATGCTACCATAAAATTAGAATATATGTGTTTGGGTTTTGATGGTTTGGTTTCCTTTTAAGCTTTCTCATCATAAGGAAACTTTATAAACTTTAATATACAAACTTAATCACAAGGAAACTTTATAAATCAAGACTCCTGCAACCTTATGTGTGACTATTGACTAGCACACAGGAAGTAGAGTCACTATTTCACATATTTGGCACTTCATGATCTCATATATAATGGCATACAACCCTCAATCACCACATGAATTGTATCAGATGGAGTATCTGACATTTTTTGTGTTTCATTGGGAGACAAATGGATTATTTCAATTTTTATGAATTTAAATTTTATTAGTTACACCCAAAATCCTGACATGGCCAATTAACCACACACCTTATAAATGGAGCCAATAAGTTAGTCTAAATAGAAGTTTTAGCAGGCTTAGCATAATACAGCAATTCCTACAAATAATGCTAGCACGGTCCACATTATAGAAAAGCCTCACTAAAGATACAGTACAGTTGTTTTAGGTGAAGTTCTTAGTATCAACCCCTGTTCTCCAGTGCTGTGTTTAGCTTTCTGATGTCCCTCTGGGTCCTAAGCTTGACAGCATTAGTCTTTCTCAGGAAGAATAGTGGTGATGAGGGGAATTACAGTATGTCATCATTGTCCTGAGTCCTTCACCTGAAGGCATGTGATGTTCATAACGAGATTTTCCTCCACTTCAGTTTTACATTCACTTAAGTATTCTGCTTCCTTCTTTTTGAGTTTCAGCTGAAGTTCAAAAGCTGTAAAATAGCTGTCCTGATTAATACAACTTCTCACTCTTTATTATGTAGCAACAACCTAAAGCAGACTTTACAATATGTGATATTCACAGACTTAAGCTGAAGCAGGCAAGGCAAAAGTCCTTCAGTTGTTATACAATTGTTACCTGTGCTAAAACAAGAAAAAACTGGCTCTGGCCAAGATAAACTTCCTCAAGTTCTGCAGCTTTGCACTGTCAAGTCAGTATGAACCTGTGACCTTTTACAGGGAATGGCGAAAGTTGTACCTGTGGGCTACAGTAAATATTAACTGATTTTTAAGAAATGAAAGATACATAATTCCATCTGAACTTTCAACAGAAGAAAGGAGGTAAGCCATGGGCAGGGACGCCTCACCCTAGACTATTTCACCTAAGGCTCTGTCCAACCTGGCCTTAAACATTGCCACAGATGGAGCTTTTACCACTTTGGGCAGTCTGTTCCACTGCTTTGCCACCTTCACAGTAAAGAACTCCTTCCTTATATATAACCTGAACTTCCCCTGTTTCAGTTTAAATGCATTTCCCTCTTGTCCTATCACTACAAGCAGTTGAATACTTCATACGCGATTTGAATTCCAGAGTGTTTGACACGTCTCATGGTCTTCTGAACCAATAAAAGAGACTTTTGCAAGGAATATATAGTTCAGTTCTGTGCAAGTGAAAGCTAAATAAGTGGAATTCCAATTAATACATTTTGGATACTTAGACTTTTAAAAGCTTTTTTTTTTTTTTCCCCTTGTAAAGTGAATACAAGAACAACAGGACAAAAACAAAAAACAACCAAAAAAACCCAACCCCAAGCTATTGTTTTATTTTGACCAGAAAAAGTGCTAAACTATTTAGCAATATACATATGACATTTTTTTGCCAATACACAACTACACGAGTTAATGTGTAAAATAGTATTTTGAGAGAAGTTTCAGGAGTTAAGTTTTTCAGATTTGTGCTAGAACAGGTGACTTGCAGTGTGAAGGAAAAGGAAGTGGTAGAGAAATTGATATTCTACATTTGTTCTTTTGGAACAGGTGATAACTTCTTGTACTTCAGCAATGGTTGGAATTTTTAGCATACATGAAAGGTATGGGTAACAACAAAATTACTTCTGCCTATGACTTTTCTAGATGTGTGGGCTATACTATGGCTCAGATCTTGAAAGTATTAGAAATTTCTCTTGCTTCTTGATTTTTAATAGAAACACTTATTTCCCTGAAATTCTTGTCATAAATTGTTTGTATCACAGAAATTCAAAACTAGTCTGCCCTTTTCCTTTTACCTCTGAGTCTGTTTCATATCTCCCTTAATTCCCAAGTAGAGGAAAAAACACTTTGTTGTCTGTTTTTTTTTCCCTATATAATAGGATTAGAATGATGCTTTGCAAACATTATCCAGGTGTAAAACTATGAAAAAAAAACTGAGACAAACCAAAGGAACAAGAAAACAATCCAAAACTTTCAAGAAATTGCTGGACACATCAGCATTTTGGTTGTGAAAGTTTTTCATAGTGAAATGAAAGAAGCTTAACTTCAGAGACAGTTGCATTCAAACTATGCCGCTGTGACTTTCAGAGCAATATACACTGAGATTTCTGAGACAAAGTTGGGAAAAAGAAGATTAAGATTGAATGGTATTTTTTTTATTATTTTCTTAATTTTACATAGTAATTTCGTTGGAATTGGAATTATCTCCATTTTCTCTTGACCCAACCTAACTTCTGCAATTAACTACAGAACTAGGTAAGGAGTTGCTATCAAATGAAACCTTGCTCTTCTGAAAAATAGCCTTTTCTTTAAACCCCTCTTGGAAATCCTTCACTGCAAATATATCTTGTTTCTTCTGTTGTAATATTTCTTTTCTTGTTTCTTCTGTTGTAATATCTCCTGAATCTCTTAGGTAAGTGAGGTGATGCTTTAACAGTATATGATTTGTCTTCTGTACCCAAACTCTTTTAGGTAAGCGTATGTCTCAAGTTGTAAAACACTAAAAATTTCTGATGCTCTATAAATGATTAATAGCAATAATACAGCTGAGTAAATAAAGATGACTTTTTTGAGGTTGGAAAATGCTGCTGCTTTATTAGAGAACAAAATTAAAAATAAACATTCTGGTGTAACTGCACTGACTTTGGAGACAGTTTGCATGAAGGTCACCAATGTTTGTCTGCCTTAACATTTTGAAGAACAGTTCACTTCATTCTCATTCTCTTTATACTTGTTTCAATATGGTCATCTGTTCTGCTATCCTCTTTACAAGCCTTGTATAAATAGGACTTTCATTCCTGGCAAACCATTTTAAAATCTGGCTTTAAAGTAAAGTAGAGAGAGATGTGAATAAAAGAGAAATTAAAAAACATTGGAAACAAGAATGGAATGAAGTCCCTGTGTTATAGTAGTTATTACTAAGTCACAATGGTTTTTGTCTTTTACAGCAACCTTCCTTTTCTCTGGAAGGGTCCAGCATTCTTTCTTACTAGTTTCTGCCTCTTTATGCCTCTGTGGGGATAACACTTAGATGGATTTAAGGTTAGAAGATAGCTGGCTACAAAAGTCAGATCATAGAATCCTAGAATCTTTTAAGTTAGGAAAGACCTTTAGCATGCAACCATTAACTTAGCACTGCCAAGTCCACCACTAAACCATGTCCCAAAGTGCCACACCTACTCATCTTTAAAATATCTCCAATGACTCACCCACTTCCCTGGGCAGCCTGTTCCAATACCTGATCACCCACTCTGTGAAGAAATTTTTCCTAATATCCAGTTTAAACCTCCCCTGGTGCAACTTGAGGCCATTTCTCTTGACCTATCGCTTGTTACTTGGGAGAAGAAATGGACACCCATCTTGCTACAACCACCTTTCAGCTGGTTGTAGGTTACCATAATGTCTCCCATGAGCTTGCTTTTTTCCAGACTAAACAACCTCAGCTCCCTCAGCTGCTCCTCATAAAATCTGTGCTCTAGACCCTTCACCAGCTTCACTGGTTTTCATTGGACCCACTCCAACATCTCATGGTCGCTCTTGTAGTGAGGATCCCAGAACTGAGCACAGCCTTTGAGGCGCTGCTTCATGAGTGCTGAGTACAGGGGGATGATCACTTTCTTAGTCCAGCTGGCCACACTATTTCTGATAGAAGCCAGGATGTTGTTAGCCTTCTTGGCTGCCTGGGCACAAGCTGACTCCTGTTCAGCTGGACATCCATCAGCACTCCCAGGTGTTTTTCCACAGAGCAGCTTTCCAGCCACTCTTCCCCAAGCCTGTAACGTTGCATAGGGTTGTTGTGGCCCAAGTGCAGGATCTGACACTGAGCCTTGCTGAACCTCATATCATTCACCACAGCCCATCTATCCAGCCTTTCCAGATCCCTCTGCAGAGCCTTTCTACCCTCAAGCAGATGAACACTCCCAGCCAAGTTGGTATTGTCTGCAAACTTACTGAGCATGCCCTTGATCCCCTGGTCTAGATCATTGATTAAGAAATTGAAAAAACTGGCTCCAGTACTGAGCCCTGGGGAACACCACTTGTGACCAGCTGCCAAATGGATTTCATTCCGTTCCCCAACACTATTTGGGTGCAGCCATCCAGGCAGTTGTTTTTCTAGCAAAGAATATACCCCTCCAGGTGATGAGCAGCCAGCTCATCTAGGTGACTGTCCCAGTTTTGGTAAAAGGTAAATAATAGCAATTGCTGGAAAGGGCATCATAAAGGAAGCTGACATGTAGGAACAGGAATACTTTTTTTTCTTTTCCAAGCATGTTATAATATTTGTGTGTGCTATTCCAAGGTCTATGCAGACAGTAAAGATTGGTAGATCCCATAGTGTGCTGGAAAAGTCAAATTATTATGGACCATTGAGTAAACTAAATGACTACTTAGGCAGAAATGGGTGGGCATATGAGTGATGATATTTCTCATTTCCTTGTAATGAATTTATCTGATGCTATACATGGTTGTTTTGGTAATAACTGCTCAGCATTTCATTCATATAAGACTTACTGTAAAGAAGAAAACTGTTCCAGCATTTCTTAAGGTCAGAACTTCTTGAAAATGTAATGTGTTGGTTTTCGTTTGTTGTTTTTTTTTCTGCTTTTCAGCTACACTTAACCATACAAAATTAACAAAAATATCAAATGCTTGAAACCAAGCTACTGGCTGCATCTGGTGTATCAATTCAGTTATTCTCTCAGCTGCCTTGTGCTGCTACAGGAACCTGCAGATCTCCTTTGGTAAAACTCTTGTTCTGATTTGTAGGAAATATTCCTGTGGATGATGGTTTGTCCCTGAACCACCTAGATACTTTACCTACCTAAAATAGACATGGCAAAATTAATGGGTCTAGTGTGAAGTGTCCCTGCCCATGGCAGGGGGGTTGGAACTAAATGATTTTAAGGTCCTTTCTGACCCTAACTATTCTATGATTCTACGATTCTGTCTTTCTTGCCTTAAGAGTGGCTATTTGGGTAAGATTTTATTGTATGACTCCATTTAACAGAACATTGAAATGAAAGACTTATGAGATTGCTTCCAAACCTTCCTTTTTCAATGTTTTTGATATGTTGCTGCATCTCTTCTGAAACATAAGGGTTTACAATGATGATTTTACACAATAGAATATCCTCCATGATATCACTATTTATGTCTGTGCTGAGAGACCAGCTATGGTAGGAAAGGCTGCATACCAGTACCTCAAATCTGGTTTCTTAGCAGAATTTTTGTAGAAGAATTAGACTAACACCTGTACTATAAGCCAGTTCCTCAAAGGAGAGAATCCTTTTCTTAAAACTGGTTCAATTGCTTGAAAAATATTAACTGTTTCTCCACCAATTTTGTGGAGAAACAGTTGACCTTCTCAGTGAGTGAATATACGAGCAAGCGTATGCTTTTTCTCTAACCCTGTAAATGTTCTCACCTTCAAATTGAACAGCTCTTTGAACTGATGAGACAGTGGAAATAATTCAATATTTTGATAAGATCAGTTACTAGTTAGGTATTAAGTCAGGAGATAGGATAGCCTCTGTACTTGCAAATCCTGTAAAAATTCCTGATTGTGTAGTTTAATATTGCCTCTAAAATTCCTCTTTTGATTTCATTTAGTCACACTTAATTTAATTTTACTTTGATATCTTATTTTGTTACTGATTTCTGACAGAAAGGTATCTGAAATATGAGACAATACTGCTTTTTTTCCTCTCTTGTAACCTCTGTAAGTATATTCTTGGTCTATTTGCTCACTTCAGTCTTAGATAACTTGATCAGTCCATGTAACTGGTCTGTGACTAACCACACTAAAAGCATCAGGGAAGCATTTTACCGCTTCAATGAAATAAGTGCTTTTTGACTGTCTTACGAAAAGTTAGCCAAGTTGGCTGGCTGAACAGGTTTCACAAGTCATATATCCTTGCTGTTCTACATCCTTTGTTCTTACCTTGCAAATTCTGCTACATGTTGCACGTGTTTTGCTGTAGCCGGTTTGTGAAATTATACCACAAGCCTCTATTTAACCCTTTGTGTTTATGTATTATTTATTATGTATAAACTTCTGCTTAACTTTGCTATAAAATGTTATACACTGTCACTGGTTAATCTATTTCAATGTGTTTATTTCTGTCTTCAAAGAAAGAACATAGAAGTTATACCCTGCTTAGCATACTTTAAATTTATGGGTGTAATAAGCTTCTACATTGGCTGCACATCACCTGAATTCCTGAACTAGCACATGCTCTTGACCAAGCAGTGAGGCTGCTAAATCTTCTGACTTAATTACTCATACAAAGTGGAAAGCTAATCCACAAGTAAGACAGAAAATGCCCCAAAGGGAGAGAACAAAAAGCTGATGCAATCCTTACAATCTATAATGGCTTAGAATATTCAGCAGTGAGATGCTGAGAACAAAAAACCTCCTCTTTCATCTTTCATAGGGCTGGATAGAAGCTACAGCTTCTGTTGAAAAATTAAACTACAATGATTTTGTAATTTGTGTGTGCAAGAGACTTGATAAAAGTTGAAAGAATTATCTCATAGCTACTGTGAGTGGAAGGCCCTATTCCACCATCTTTTATTTGTGTTATGGTTTGAAAGGCTGAATGAATTAAATGTTTTACCGGTACAAGGTCATGTACAATATCTCAGTTTGAGCAATCCTTGTATTCTCAGCAAAATGTGACATCAAGCTTAAGATGACATACTAATAGATCAGAAATTCAGTCTGTTTCTAAGTGCTTGTCCATAAGGTGTGCAGATGGATGCACTTCCCAAGACCTTTGATAAAAATAGATATTGACCTCAAAAGAGTAAATTATTTTTTTTCTACTGGGAGAGGAATTCCCACGTTTATCATAAAGTTGCAGAATAATTTTTCATTTTCTCAGTCTCCAGGTATGAGTCAACACTTTATGTTTCTCACCACACTCTTGATGAGTGAGCTATAGAGGACAATTTCCATCTAATCTCATTTGATGGAGAATTACTCTTTTTTCATGTCAGACGTCTTATGGAAAAGAAAAAAAAATGGTGTTGTCACAACTGTCCTCCAAGAAAGTGGATTTAAAATAGGCATGCAAAATAAGACAGGCCTTACTTGTTGTGGAAAGAGGATTGAGACTTCAACCAAGCTGCAAAACTTGATACCATAGAGTGAGGGAATGCATCATGAAATAAGCAGGGAACTAAATTGTCTCTAATGTTTACATTAGCAATTTCATGTGATTAGTAATTACATGAAATTTCTAACTGGCCACATTTTCTCCAGTTTCTTGAGGAGTTTTCTCACACCAGAGTTTAGCAGTTTAGTAGCATGGTGTTGTGGTTTAAGCCCAGCCATTAATTCAGTACCACGTAGCAGTTCTCTCACTAAACCTCCTTCCTCCCCCTGCTCCTGGAGGGATGGGGAGGAGAATCAAAAGAATGTAACTCCCACAGGTTAAGAGCAGTCCAGTCACTAATGTATAACACAAACCACTGCTGCTACCTCCGATAATAATAATGATAAGAGAAATAACAAGTGACGAGAATACAACCACTCGCTACCTGCTGACTGATACCCAGCCCGACTGAGCAGTGATCTAGCCTTTCCGAGTAACTGCCCCCAGTTTATATAGTGGGCATGATGTTCTGTGGTATGAAATACCTCTTTGGCTAGTTTGGGTCAGGTGTCCTGTCTCTGCTACCTCCTGGCTTCCCCTTCTCCCTGTCAGAGCATGAGACTCACAAAGTCCTTGGTCAGAGTAACCATTACTGAGCAACAACTAAAAACATCAGTGTTATCAGCGCTGTTCCCAGGCCAAAAGTCGAAAATACAGCACTGCACCAGCTACTAAGAGGAGAAAAACGACTGCTACTGCTGAACCCAGGACATATGGTAAATTTGTTTTACTTAGTTATTAAACTGGGATTGAGTTACAAATTATGCATATTCCTGATTTGGTTTACAGTGGTTACTTACCAGCCAAAATCTGGTATTTCATTGTATCCTTTAATCACATTTTTTTTCTGACTTCCTGGGAAAAAATAATCTGCCCTTTTCCACCTTCATTATATTGTCAGAATGAAGTGGTTGTGTCTTGGGGAAAAATGGGGTATGGTTCTGTAATACAAGTCAACAGTTTTCCAATGTGACTAAGAAAATAAATTTCAAAACAAAAGCAAAAGTCAGAGAGTAACTAACTTTTTTGTAGCTGACCGGGTGTGATCCAGGAAAAATAGGGACTGAAAAAAATTCCAGCGCATTCATTAAGTATAGGCTAATGGTAAAGGACTATAAAATATTTGTTGTCCTTCCACAAACTAGAAATAAAACTATGTAAAAATTTATTCTTTAGAACAATCTTTTTTGTTGTAGCTGCTGGCTCTCCAATATTGCCTTCAATCTTCATTAGACTTCTCACTTTTATGCTTAGCAATAATACATGCTTAAGACTTTGCTTATTTTCACTGTATTTGACATGTATAGAGACAAATAGTCTTGTGCTGTTGTAAAATGATGTAATTGTGATAAGCAGAAGGTATGTACTTTTCTACCGTCAAATGCATCAGTTTAACAAATAATCAGTCATTAGTAAATGCTCCTAGTTTAAACATCCCACTCAAATAAGTTTAACTACAAAACTGGATACTGCTCTATCAGTGTAGAAGTCACTGTGGTTTATAACCCCTGCTTGAAGGTAAATCTAGAATACTTTCAAGAAATTAAAATGGTAAATAAAGGTTTGCAAGATAATTCCATGAGGTACAGAGCAGAAAATTATTATACTTAGTTCATGCCTGAAGCCACATCTTTAGGGATCTGAACTTCTCCCAGTCATTCTGGAGAGTGGTTCTGTGTACAGCAAGGTCAACACAGACAAATCTGCAGGGCAGTGAATCCAATCCTGTTTCCTTTCAGTAGAGCATCAGGGCTCAGGCACATTTGCTCAGTCTCAGCATGAAAGACTTAACAGTTGGCATAATAGCTAGGTTGGAAATTGCCCAGTAACCGATCCATAATTTGCTTACATAATCTATGAATGCTGGGTATACCTACGGATTATGCCTCTCCACATGTCAAAAGTGCAGAAAATCTGTGAACTCAATCTCTTGAAAATGATTATATAGTGTCTTGTTAAGTAAATATCAGTTAATGTTTTGTTTCTGCAATGAGTGTTTGTGCATATGGAATGGTTTTATGAGCCTCCTGGGGAGAAAAACTTGTCAAAGCAATGAGAATGCTCTAAGCAACCTGTTTCATTTATACACACTGTTCAGTCTTGGATTATAGGCACTCAAACAACAGATATCTTATGTGTAGCTGAATCCAGTGGAATTCAGAGAAACGTTCCTCCCAGAATTCAGTCTGCAGCATAAAGTCCCTTACTCCTCTGATAAGTCACTTATTTCCAAAATGAAAAGCAGAAGTTTGTCACAAAGTTGCATTTGGGAATTCAATGTATTTGCAGTTTAGAACATTCAGGTTCTTTGAGTGTATGTCTTCAATTTCAGTGGCTGCAGAAATATATCTGGAGTAACTCCTCACACTATTGTGTGCCAAACTTGTGATGCCATGTTAGGTAGATCATAGTGCTCTTACTTGCAAAATTGTCCCAGTTTAGAAGATTCACAACAGTTTACACTTCATGGGGGAGAAAAACTTCCACAATCTTCTCCACACAACTTAGGTTCCCTATGCCACAAGCATTGAAATGTTCTTGCTTGTCGTTTTATTTCTTAAAAGTAGCTATGAAGAAAACTATAATAAATGAGATCTAGGTTTATTTTGTTCCTTACTGACACAAAAGCATTCAAGTGGCTTGCTGCTGACAGCAAGGATATTTTCCTTAACAATTTTCTTTACCAATTTCACTGGTTGCTTCCAACATGGAAAAAATAAACAAATAAAAATACTGTTTATTTTGCTTGAGCATTGGAATATAAATTGATTTCTATCACTATTAGATAGGTGTTATACATCTGACATTATGCAGATTTGATAAATCATTTTCAGACAAGAACAGAAATAACATGAATTTGGTAGGAACCTTAGAAGAATTTGATTTTGCTGAAAGACCATTTATTTGGCTTTTAGGGTGGAATTTAATTGTGATTTTGTCTGCAGTCAGGTTTGACACTGCAGCAGTCTTAAAAAAAACAATTACAGTGGAAGTACTCATATGTTGCCTGCTATGTGAAAAACCGAAGTGTCTCTGTAACTTCTATAAAGGATCATTATCTTTGAACACATTGCATTGATGTGCTGCCACGTCCTGTATAGGATTAGTTCTGCTCACTCTGTCTTCCAATAGGCTTGTTTTTAAGTGATTTTATACTGCCATATTACAAGATTTTACAGTTTCTGGAATCCATGTGTTTGTCCTGGTCAAAATTTTGTGTTACCAATCTACAGTAGAAAAATAAACGTCTCTTGAAGCACAGTGAAAAAAAAAAGAAAACGGAAAAAAAAAGAAAATTATATGACCCTTCTGTAAAATTTAATCTATTATTTTCACCTTTTAATCCTTGGAGTATAATCACAAGGGCTCAGTATAACAGAAGCTGAAACATAACAACTGTAAAAAGCAAAGAAGTGGAAATCAAAATAACCACTATCTAAGATGATGAATGTCTGATTTGGACATTAACAAAAGTTTGATTGTTGCTTTTGGTGGTGCCTGCAATAACTCAGTACTAGATGATAGTGTCTCCAGCCAGCATTGCTTGTGGGAATTAAAAATACCACTTTAGGCCTGGATGTGTACAGGAATCAGTCGCCAGTGCTGAGTGCAATCTAGTAGAAGCTGGGAAGAAAACTGCAATAGCGCCCTCTGAAGTCTCCCACCATGAAAATCCAAATATTGCTTAGAATAATAGATTTGTAATCATTAGTGTCTTCCAATGAAGGTATTTTTCAGTGGAAGTGAAAAACAGATTGCCTGTACTTTGAACTGAGCAGATTATTTTCTTTCTTGCAGTGTCAGACAGGCAAAAGAACTCTCCCCAACCAATTTCACTAATATAAAGTGTATATCAGAGTCTGTAAGAATCAGGGTTCCTCTTAATCCCTACAGACTACAGAAACTCAGCTTCAAGCATTTCTCATGTACAAATGTGTTTCCAATGAAAAGTCAGTTTTGATGAAGTATATATGTATTGTTTTAGAAAAAACCCACTGTGTAGGATATTTGTTTGCTTTTGTGGATGATGGAGTGAGTGGTGTGTCAGAAGGGAAGTCCTCTGTTACCTCTTTTTCCTTCTTTGTGGCCTTAGTGAAAAGAAATTGTCATTTTAATTCTTTTTTTGTATCAGAAACTGGGAGAAGAAAAGATTTGATTCTTGCTAATTAAAAAGTTCTTTCTCTTGAGGTTACAAAACCATCTCCCACCAAAAAAAAAACCAACTAACCTCAAACAAAAACCTAACCCACAAAAAAAAAAGTATATAAAATATACATGAAGATATAAACCTGATAGGAATGTGGATGTGTTCTTAGTACAGCTTTTGAGGTAGGAAATTTACATTACAGAGTGCAATCCTGAAACAGTCATTGGTATTCTATTATCTATAATTCCATGGTATAATCTTGTAGAAAACAGATCAGTCAAAATATGGACACTTCTGAAAATTAAAGAAAATTGAAAGGTTCACTTACTAACAGTAAAATTTTGGTTGTTAACATTGATCTAAGGAAAAAGACATTTAGCCAGATCAAGAATACACAATTGCAAGAGCTCTCTCACTGTTTTCTGCTCATTTTCTACAGTGTGATTGCATCCAACTGCAGTCCATCTAATCATGACATAAAAAGTCTGCTCAAGCAATAAGCTAATGTTTAGGAATTACATTACTTCTTGATTCCCAGCACACAGTAGTTACGGAGGAAATTAGGAAGATTTAGGTAGCTTGTTGTAACTGCTCTTTGGTTCTATTTACTTTTTGTTAAGACATAAGAGAAATATCTCCAAGAGTAAGATGAAGGTTTAAACCAGTAGATATGGAAGAATTTGGCAAGATAGCATGTATAAGATATGTGTGTAATAGATTTTTTAATTCATGCCCATTATTAATTACTCCATCAAGGTGATTGAAATTCAATAAAACTAAAATGTTATGAGGAAGATTGTGTGTTACGGTTTTGGACCATACTGTTTAAATATAGAAATTAGTATTAAGTTAAAAAATTTTATACTTAACCCTATTTCTGACTTGAATTTTCAGCCAAAAATCCTTTCTGTCTTCATTAAACTACAAAATTCAAGGTTCAATCGATAAAGATTTTGATTGAGCAAATATTTGATATTTATAAATAAAAGTCTGCTGCTGGGCTACTGTGACAGCTATAGCCCTTTTAGTTGCTTGGTTCCTATTCAAATGGTTTGACATCTATGACTAAGATTTTTTTAGGTGTGGGGGAACCTTGGTAGTTTTTGTTATGGATAAAATAACCCAAAATAAATCAGGAAAATCTTGGTAGCTTTTCTCAAGGATAAAATAAAACGGAATCAAAGGATTGTAATGTTAGGAAAAGCCTGGATTCTTAATGCACCTTGTCGCAATTCTGGTTGGTAATTCAGGAAACGTGAAATTTCCAGTCAATGAGATAAGAAAAGTTATCTGACTGATGTCGGCTACAACATTTCTTATGTTTAATGAGATGCTGCTGTAGAATGTTAGAAATGTGTTAATGTGATGGAGCTGGTAACATAAGAAGATAATCAGTTATTCCCTGACTACTGTTTGCAGTGTGTGTGAGGATAGTTTAGGATATTGTCTGTAAAGAATGAATTTGCCTAGAATTGAAGTCTCTGTATCAAACCCAACAATAGATCACAAGTAAGAATTTCATCTCGTATTAACACCTAAAATTTCAGGAATAACTGCATAGTTTGTTGGGAGCAGATACAGAAAGATAAGTGGAAGGAAAATCACTGCATCGTTGTTTTATAAAGGCAGCATAGAAGCCCAAAATGAAGTGAAGAAGCTCAGAGGACATATCAGACTGCATTCTAAAGCTGCCCTTTGTTATCAAAATATGAATGTGCTCATGACTGGAATGATTCTGACTGGAAACCATTGTACATGGGGAAGTTCATGACCTGTGTACCTCTCAACCTGAGTAGGAGCAGGTCCATGCTATGCTGCACATGCAGCCTGGGTATTCAGGCCTGCACAGTTGACAGTAGAAATGATGAATAGAGTTGTTTCATTTGAAGAAAAGCCCTATAATACCCTGAAGTACCAAAAGAGGGTAACCCTTCATGAACAGGATCTTCATGAGTGTGCTGCATCACGACTGGAGGCTCATTTGATGCTACACAAATTAAGATTCCCAGCATCTGAAGAGACATAAGATTACTTTTATTCTCCTGTCTTTCTTTATAGTGTTAATAATAAACAGTAAATGTTAATAAATGTCATTTTGAATGATATTTTAAAGAGTCTCCATGCTTTTCTTATGGGATTGTAATAAATCAGCACATCCTGGTGCAAAACAATGACTCATTATACAAAACCTGAAGTACCAAAGCAATAGAAAACAATAATAGAATCAGAGAATTATAGAATCATAGAATTATAGAATGGTTAGGGCTGGAAACAACCTTAAGATCATCTAGTTACAACCCCCTGTGATGGGTTAATCATGTTCATAATGAAGTATTTTTTGTAGCTACTTCGTATTTTGAAAAGTAAGAAAATTCTGGAGGAATTCACAGAAGGTACACCGTTTTTCTATTAAGGAAGTAAAATATTACTATGGAGAACCTCCATTACTTATATATGTACACGGACTAAAAACTGTAGAGATGATACATTCCTATAATTCAGTTAGACAGCTTTCAGTGTCACACACACACACAAAAAAAACCTAATTGTTTTGGCTGTTCTATTAATGTTTTATTTGGTTTATTTGAAGGTGTTTATTTTGTTTTGTTTTGTTCTGTTTTGTTTTGTTTTTTTTTCATTACAGTGAGATGGCTGGTGTTGGCATAATTCTTTTCTTTCTTTGCACACTTGCACATTATAGCTGTTATTTAGCTAAATGCATGAGATGTCGGACAGTTCCTGGAAATCCTTTTGTTATAATTATTCTATAATTATATACTTTGCATTGTTGTTCCAGTACATGTAAATAAGTAAGGTTGAATTTTCAATCAAATTTTAAACTGGTGATGAATTTTTCTGGTAATTACAGTCAAAATAGGCATAATAGAACGCAATGGCACAAAAGATAAAACAAAGACTTATGCTCAGGTTTTGGTGGAAGATTTTTCTAAGTATCTACATTAAAACATTAATTTCCTTTTTACAATAGAACAGTTCAAACTTACCCAGTAACTTTTTCCTTTTCTAAAAAATAAGATTGGTCATTCAAGCTAATAATGAGAGTAATGTTAAAATCATTCACTAAATAATGGCAGATAAATTAATCTAAATTAATTGTATTTCATGAATGCTTTTCACAGTCTGAAGACTTGACACTCTTATGAGAAACCATTCTTTCCCTTCACCTCAGGTAGCAATTGGCAGTTTTAAATTAAACTCATTTAAATTAATCTGATTAGACTCAGAATTTGAACATTATTGCAGAAGAAATGTGAACATGTATATGACTTCAAAACCATCAAGTGATATATGAAATGTGATGTCATGTGATTTGTCAAATACATTAATGCTTTGTCTAGTAATTGTTGGGGTTTGTTTTAAAGGCAATACATTTGACTTTGGTAGTTGCAACAAAGTTCAAAGAAACATGCACTTTTTGCAGAGTTCTGATAATATTTCACTTTAGGTTTAAGGCTTTAAAAAAACTATCCAAATATACATAAACTTGTAAACATTCCATACAAGAACAGGAGCAGACATTATACTACTGAAGAATCACATTTTTAGCCTAATACGTGTTTTCTTCTGCGGCTTGCATTGGAAAACATTTCATACAGTCTGTATGTAAGTTGGATCAGAGCACAGAACAGACTGAAGCAAGGTGCTTTAACTAGAAAGTTCAGGCTTTTCATGCCCTGACCAAAATCTTCTTCATAACTCCTAATATTTAAAGCATATATTTTTACATAGGATTCAGTGTAACTTTATTTCCTTGACAGAATGAGTATTGGTTAAGACTGTCAATATCACCTGAGCCATCACTATGATAATGGCAGTAGTTGCTTTTTAACTTTTGACACAAGTATCATTTACTTTATCTTAATAATTTAGCAGTCCAGGACCTCATATCAGACAGACTTAAAATCACAGACCTACACATCACTCTTTTAGATCTGATTTTCATGGTCAATGTTTGAAAGTCAAATTTTGTGACTTTGAAAATAATAGAGTTCACTGGAGATGACTGTACATTTTTTCTTTGCTAAAAATTTGCTTGCTGGTGAATAGATGCAATGTATGTTTGTCCTGTTTTGGGGGTTGAGACATACCTCCCATCATGAAAGACTGACATCCTGTGCTAGCTACAGGATGATAACAATTGTGATAACAATTATAATCTCTTTATTTCATCTTTCTTGTAAATTGTAACTCAAAGAAACATACTTTACCAATTATAAATGATTGATTGCTGTATGCATCTCTTTTCCATACTTTCTCTTCTCTATGCACTTTAAAGATGATAAGCTGGCAGAAGCCCAATGCCCTTATTCTTATGTGTGAATTTCAAGGACTTATTTTCTAGGAGGACCTAGGACAGAGGACAACACTTGTGATCTGATCACCAGATTTCTTGATATACATCAGGCCACTAGGAAATGTCGTGTGCAATTACCCACGTATAGAGTGAAGGAACTGGTGTTTATCTGTGTATATGCATAATGTCAGGATCTTTTTGACTCACACATAAACTCTGCTTAAGCTATGATGATATTAGTCAGTAAAAGCCAGTAACTTTACTGCAGAAAACACATATGGAATATTTTCTCTCTGTTATGGCAAATCTCAACACTTGTAGCAATCATTACATCTATTGCTGTTGGACATGTAGCCTGATTTTGTAGACCCAAATAATTCTATTTTTTTCTGGTTACTTTTTTATTCTGACATGCACCAAACTAGAAATCGTTTTCAGCTTAGGCTATATACTTTTTATTTTTATTTATTCTTTTATAATGGAAATTGACAACTTTTTAACCACTAAAAAAAAAAAATAACTGTTTTGTTTACTGAATCTTTTCTGCTTACAGACAGGATAGAAACTAGTTTGTGTTTTTAATCTAAAAATTTCAGCACTACTAAAGAAGTGTCTTTTGAGAACTCTTTGATTCATGTCTTTACTGTGACACTGAGGGGTCTTAAAAATGTTATTATTCATATAGGCACCCCTCTCCAGGATGCGAGTAGATTTGAGCCTACAATTTGATATGCTTTTATAATAAATGAAGTCTACAGCTTGTATCAGGTTTTAGATTTCTTTAGAAAGATAATCTATATTTGAGGAGTTAAGGCTAATGTGACAGTCTGGAGCATTTATTTTGTCATATTAGAAATTCAATCAAAACATTAGAAGACCTTTCATAATCCAGTTTGGTTCATTTATTGTTTTGAAGGCTCAAAGAGGTCATTAAAAATCAACATAGATTCTAAGCACTTTTTTGTATATACAAGCATCTCCCATTCTACAATAAGTGTACCTCAAGGGCCTTTCTATATTCTAGTAAAAATGTTTTCCAACAAATCCACTCAAATTGCCTTTCTGAGCCAGATGTCATTGGTCTTGCCTTCATCAGCAACCGCAGTGTAGCGTTTTAGTTACTGTTGCTGCTGCTGCTAATGTCAGCATTCACAGAAGAGGAAGAGTTCATATGAGAAAAGAGTAGATTTCTGAAGTCAAATGATGCAATTAGAAAGTGTACTAAAGTTCTGTTGAATTCTCTAGAAGGGAAATCCTATAGTATTATCTGCAGTGCCTGTTAAACCAAATATTGATATGTATTTGAAAGTTGAATTATTCAGAATTACATTTGGTAGAGATATATATACTATATACTAATATATACTAATAGCAGTACTGAAGAAATCATGCCCTCACAATAGCAATAATCTGAATTTATCTCATGATCCCATCCAGTAACGGGAAGATGATGATGATGTTGAGAATGTTGTCAAACTCAGTGGGTATGAGCTTACTTTGCTGATACCCTGAAAGGGCCCTACTCTTTCTCAGCTTGTTAGAACTACCTCTGTTTTTTGGTTTTTGGTCATTTGGGGTTTTTTACATAGAATAAAATATTACTGTGGCACCTACAGAAATGTCAGCAAAATTACAAAGAAAATTATTCTGCCTGGTCTGCCAGACTTTTGTGGCATATTCACTCTTGTTTTTTCCTTCTAAGCAGAATCTCACACCTGTTACCAGGCTGTTATGCTTGTCAAAACCAATAAAATCAAATGGTTTTAATTGTTAAGACCAGTCCTCAAGGCAGGACTATTAGTGAATCCTACTCCTCATCCAGCTGGTTGTCCAAATCTATTTGCTGCTGCAAGCCGGGGGAAGAGGTTCTATTGCATCTGGTGTTTGAAAGCTGTTTTTTAATTTTGGACCACAAATGTCTGTCATATTTCAAGTGGTAAATTTGCCACCTAGCAGTGAGAAGCTGTTTAACGCTATTTCAACATAAGTGAAAGGACATGAAACACATGCAATGTCAGTTTGCTCTTGTAGTTTCTCTGCTTTCATAATTTCAGCTGGTATGTTGAATAAAATATTTTCCTCAAAAGCATAAAAAATTTGTCACATCTTTTGGGTAAAAAAAATGTACGAAAGTCTCAATGCATTTGGTGAAACGAAAGTAAATTCAAAATAATGAATGTAGTCTTTAAAACTTTTTAAACCCTAGTAAATATCAGTAAAGAAAGCCAGTCTTTGGTACCCCATAAAAATCTATTTCAAAGTGAATGTTGTATTCCTACCTATTTTAAATTAACGGCAAGTACATGGTTTTGCTGTTTACACAAAAACCATTAGGTAAGGAAGTTATTGCTGGTGGATATATGTAGAGATACATACAAGAAAAGTACTCTACACAAGCTATGTAGCTGCACAAGCTGGTGTCCGCCTGCCTGCAGAGAGCACTGGAGGAAGGGTCCTGAGGGCCTTGGTATATACACACTGAGCATGAGCCAGCAGTGCACCCTGGCTGCAGAGACAACCAATAGTGCCTTGGGAGGTATTCACAAGGGCACAGCCAGGACAGCAAGAGAAGGGCTTATCCCCTTATACCTAGTGCATCTAGCATACCACATCCAATTTTGAGCCTCCAAATAGAGGAAACACATCAACAGGTCCCTGATTTGGTCCCTGACATGAATGGTCCTTAATCATCATTTGAGCCTCTAGGGTGGTCAGGGACTGGAACATGTGCCCTGTGAGGAGAGGCTAAGGGACTAGGGTTTGTTTGGCCTGGAGAAGAGATGACCTTAAGGGGACAACAGCAGGGTGCCAGGACTCACAAAAGGTTCTTAAGAAGAAAGAGCCAGGCACTTCACAGCAGTATCACAGGAGGATGTGAGACATTTAACATGGAAAGGTTTGACTGAATGTGAGAAGAAACTTTTCATCACTAGGACAGTCAAGTATTGATGAGAGACAGGTTGTCTAGCAGGGTTGTATTGCCTCTTGCCCTGAAAGTTTTCAAGCCCTAATTGCTTAAAACCCTCTGTAACTTGATGTCTTGTAACCACAACACTTGATCAAACCTGACCTCCTTGAATAGAGGTTGGACTAAAGCCTTTCTGAGATGACCTCTGTCCAGAATTATCCTAGGAAAACTCAAAGTCTCTTGCAAAGCATTGAATGTTCCACTTTCCTAGAGTATTTAAAAAAGTGAGAAGCTCTGGACGCCAAGAAGTTATCTGTTATAAACACCATCTCTCCAACAGAAGCTGGTCATTCTGCTCCTTACTCTTGCTGACTATTTGTAAGTATTCTGAGTACTTCCACTGAAATTAGTATGGTTACTGCCAGAATAAGATATAACTAATGAGAAAGAACGTTAGACCTAAGCTGTCAGTGTTAGTTAAGCCTTGAGAGGCTTATCACTTCCTTTTCATTTGTGAATTAAATGTTAAAGACTTAGAAAGCAATAGTACATTTTAGCAAAACAAGCTAATTTGCCTACTTTAAATTTTAATAACAGTTAATATTTGGCAGGACCTTTAGCCAAAGAAGACAAGAATGTTGATTCTAGTGGGGTTTTTTCCTCATTAACAAACCGATATGCAGTATAGAAGTACAACTAAACTGGACAACATCTAATTTGTAATTATGATGCCAAATAGACCTTTTCTAACTTAACATGTTTTATATGATTTTATATGTGATTAGCAAAGTTAAATTATGCTAGAGACATAAAATTCACCCAGAGACTCCTATATTGTTGTGCATCATAATTTAACTTACAATTCACCAGAGTAGAATTCTACTGATTAGTATTTGCCGTGTATACTAAAATATGCTGGTGAAAAATGAGTCTTACTGATTGAATGAAGTAAATAAGAATCCCACCTAATAACTAATCAAAATAATAAGTAATCATGTAGAGAATTTATAAATGAAAATTTATGTCTGTTACAATAAAAACATTTCCAACAGGAAAGAGAAAAGATTGTTCAGTGTTCAGCCATTCTTCTGGCTGTTGTGATCCCATCACACTAGAACAATTTAGGAGACTGTGTAGGATTACTCAACCAATTTATGATGTCTGGTATTCAGTATTCTGTTATAAGTACAAGACATCTCTGCAAAGGCTCCCTAAAACCCAGACAATATATTTCCACTGTTTTTGTTGTGGTGTGTAATGCTGTGGATGTAGTTATGAAGATGGTAGTGCAGTCTCTCTTTCCTGTGTGACAGGCTATATGCTGTATTGGCTTTTGGTAAGTGAGAATATGACCTTTTCCATCCCCCCTGCTGCTGCCTCATAGTGCATCTGTACCTGTCTGTAAATAAGAAATAAGATTGATACTGTCTTCTCTGACTTCTGAAAATGAGCTTTAAAAAATTGCTTATTTCTTGGGTTCTCTTAGGCTAACCTAAATATTAAAGCATGTTTGCTACAGTTAAGACTGCAGTTTGATCATATGCTTTCCACAGCACGAATCTTGTGATTCCTGTGAAATGTTCAAGCAGAGGAAGAACATTGTCAGCAATGTTCACTGCATTATCTCTTTAAATGCAGTGGCTACTCCTTTTGATACAATCATGTGGACTGGGAGGAATATTTATTGCCACACACTACATAGAGAAAACTGGTGTTGTCTCTGCAATGAGTATCTCCCTAAAATCTGTAAAAGGTTGTCCCCTCTGCCCAAGAGAAAGATCACCCATTCATTCTTTTAAATGTAGGTTCCAAATTGCTTATAATTTGCTGCTAGATCAGAATGGGAACTTATTTAATGTCATAATATCACTACACTATTACTTTTTATGATCTCATGTAGTTTATTGTTAAGGAGTGCAGCATTTGAAGTGGGTGATTTCATGGAAAAACAGTTCACAAAGTTTAAATTCAATATGACTGAAGAGGTTTATTGCTTCATAATTGATTGCTAAAGCAGTGAACTGTACATTGAGGGTCAGTATCATAAATTCAACAGATAAACCCCTGCCTTAGACATACAAAATGCCTGCACATACATTCAAATTTCTAAACATCTTTAAGACTTCTGTGAACACAGATGCACGCATGTACACACACACATAATGACATGCATACCCACCCCTTCTCAGAGAATGCATGTTACAAAGGTGCACACTCCCCACACCACCTCCCCACACCACCTCCTGCAGCTCTACAACGCACACACACAATAAGAAAGCATCCATGAGGTGACATACATATAACTGAGGTGTGGGTCTTTCTCTGCTGCACTCTGGCATTCTCATGCTTCTGACAGGAAGTGACTCTATCAGACATGGACAAATGCCAGCAGGGTGACTTCTGGCAATATCAAAACATATTTTCATTGTTGTTGCTTTTCTGTTATCCTCTCGTTTCCACCATTATAATTTTTTATTTTTCTTTTATACTTCTCAAGTTGAGTCTTTGTTTCAAAAGGCTTTTGATATTCTACTAGTTACTACTGTTTAATCTTACTAATGTTTGTTGTTTTCTTCCTCTTTAGTGTCACTAGGTTTTGGGAAAATGCCCTCCTAGACAGTTTTGGATGGTCCGCTCAACTGCACACTTGGCACACAGGTTCCTATCTTATCAACTCGTGTTATCCAGGCCACTTAGCACAGAACAGGAGCTGTGCGGGTTAATCTCTTGTGATATTTTTGTCACTGACGATAGTCCCATGTCCTAGTCCAGGCATAACTGTCAAGTGTTTGCAACCCCTGCCATAAACTCTCAACATATGTCTTCAGTTGCATGTTCTGTTATCAATGGTATTACAACCCTACTTTGTATAGGTTTGCAAAAGTGTAAGAATGATAAAATTGGTTCAGACACCTCAACAAATTGATTTGTAGGATGAACTTTTTCATGAGTTTTCAGATAAACAATTTTGGAAGATGAATTCAAGTGATCATTTTCTAACATTTGCAATGTACATGAATGAACAGATATATTTCAGCAGAGCATTTTTATCATGAGTGTTTCTCCCGTGTGATCATGGGGAGTTTTTTTTCCTTTCTTTTTACATGAAATTGAAGCTGTTTAGTCTTTGAATACTAATGACTGCTGAATAGATGTCTGCCTCCTTCATATACAATAATCATTAAATTTTTAGGACACACAATTCACTCTTAACCAATGTTAAAGTTTTGGCTGTTGGATGAATTTGGCAATTTTCTTTGTCTTTTTTTCATGTGGAATACTGGGAAATCAGACTCAATACTTACAAGTGGCCATAGAAGTCCCTCTCTTTCTAATCAGTCTCTTCAGGACTGATGCAGCACTACTGGAAAATATTAAGAATTCTGTCTGGATATCAGTATTTTATGGGGGTATTCAATAAAAGTTTTCCATTATAAATGGAAAATAAACATGTCCTTCCCACACCTATATTTTTTTCAGTTTACTCCCTTCCTTTTTTTTTTTTTCTCCACTCTAAATGGAAAACAAATATTTTTTCACAGATTATCTTGCTGTATTTTCGAATTCAGTTACTTCCCTTGTTTCTCTGTCCAGAATCTCTACACTTTTTAAATTATTTTACTCACCTCACCTAAAAATGTTAACACTGTCCAGTTTTAGAAGACACGTTTCTTAAAAGTTTATGTGTCAATAGTTCAAGAAATGCAAGGTGCCTGACAAAACCTTTTATTTCTCACAGAAACTTTATTTACTGTTGTACCCATCCTAGAAGTAAAAGAATTCCTTTGAGCAAACTAATAAAACAGGCAGTATTGCTACGTATAATCCTCACTCCTTCCTCTGGCATTTCAGGATTTTTTTTCAGTTTTTTTAAAGTAATCTTGTATTTGGTAAGTTTTAGGGAGCTTACCCAAAAAATGGCTAAACTCTCTGATTTTATTTTCTTTTTAAGCATAGAAAATTTTGCAAGGTGTTCTGGTGAACATATATATGTACAAAGAATGGGGCAAAGCATCCAGACTTTCATTATCTACAAAGACAATACTAACTCAAGAGAGAACAGCCTTGGGAAAGCATATCTACTTTCCAGCAGCTCCACAGGCTACTGAGTGCAGGCTAAGAGAAGTTTTAGGCTACTGCAGTCCTAGTCATGATCCATTTATAAATATCCCACCTAAATGCAACAGCAGGCAGGCAACTTGGCCTAGACCTTGCAATGCAGTATTACTGAAGCCATACTATCAGAGAGATAGGTTATGGGAGTAAAAATAGTGAAACACTGCCACTAGTGAGTCACGGAAGGATTCTGCAGAACTGCTCTGGCTTTGACTCTAGCAATAAATCCGTATTTGTGATTATCCTTGCAAAGCCTTTTCCCACAAAACATTTCCTTAGAGAGTGGTTTTGGGCAATTTCTCTTTGTTATCTTTCTAATGCTATTATTTAAATGGTAACAAATGCTCCTCAGTTCTGTATGTCAAAGGGAAACATTGATCCGACCTAGGCTGACAATCTGATTCCAAATAGGATTTTGGTATCTGTTTCCTGTTATTCCTTTCACAGCTGAGATTGTTAGGAGGAAGAGATTCCCACACATTTTTTATGCTGCCCTTATTTCTTATTCGTATTTCTTAGATCTCACTATGCCTTTTCAAAATTTTATCTTGTGTCAGATCTTTCTTTAAATTATTTGCATTACAGCATTGATACTAGTTATATCACTGTAAATTATATAAAGATATCAGTGCATGTATATTGCTGTAATCTTATGACTATGGATGCTTGTTAATAAAGCTTACTTGAATACTGTAATTTTGATTTGGTCCTCAGAAGGATATGCTAAATTTTAAATTTGCTTGAAAATCTTTGATGTGTTTGAATGTTTTTTTCTCTTTTTCAACTTAAACTTACCTGTGAAATGGAGGAAACTGAATGATTGTTTTAGTTCTTCAGTTTGCTATTTATCATAACCTTATGGTCCATAACTGAATTATCAAACCCCATTCCTATGTAGGACTTTAAGCATTGTGAAATTAACATGATGGAAAGAGCCAAACATTCTAGATCAAACTGCCTTTATTTGTGTAAGGAAGTGTCTTTTATAAATTGAGAACCCAAGTAATATTGCTCTACATGTCCTGATTCATACAATATGTATTCTGCGAACAGGGTTTCAGTAGAATCAGTTAAACCTTTAGGCCAAAAATTCTTTGCCCTTGAGTTCCACAATTTTACTTTTTATTTCTAGAATACTGCTCTTCTAATAGTCAAATTCTCATCAGTCTGAATTGTGCTGCAGTGCACGTGCTGGCATTCTTGTAGTTCCTGGTATTTGGCTCAGGCTGTTGAAGTTTATTTGCAATGGATCTGCTGTTCAGGCTCCTCTTTTGGCATCATGCAGATAAGATATGCAGGGATAGGAAACATAACCTTTTCCATCAGATATGTCAAGGTGCGAACACAGTAATCTTTACCTTTAGGTCTTAAAACGTATTAATAGCAATAATAACACCACCACTAACACAACATTACTACCAACACATAATCACCACACCAACAAAACAATAATAGTAATATTATTATTATTGTTAATAATAATAATAATGCACTTTCATTAGATTAATTCTTTCTGTGGCTTACACTAAATTACAATAATACTGCAGTATTGTTGTAATTCTTAAAATCCAAAAAACAACCCATTCTGGTTTGCTTAGGACTCTGACTTTGTTTTCACAATAAACCAGTTGAAATTACAAATAATGTTTCTGCCATTTTTTAAGTTAGCTGAGCACATCAGAATCAGAATATATATATATATATATATTATAATGTAGAGAGATTTTTAATGTCTGATTTTTTTCCAAGGGACTGAGTTAAATATGGTAAACTGCTTACAATAAAAGTTGAGAAAATAGAACTGAAACTTGACACTGGATACAGTTATTTCCCACCTGTAATTTTAGTCCTAATTAGTGTCTAATGGTTACAGCTTGACCCTGTGTGTTAAGAAATTTACCTCTAGATTTTATGTGCAAATGTGAGTTAAAAAAAATCAGAATAAATGTTTATAATTCTAAAAATGCAAATACCATTAGCTGCTTGTTAGCAATGCCTTACAAAGCAAACAAATAAAGACACAAAAAAATTCAATATATTATACATTACCATAGAGAATATTAATAATTTTGGTTACAGGCATTACAAATTAGGAAGATAGAAATTTCTCTGGGGAAAATAGCTTAAGGGGTATAATAGACTCATAACTTTCAACAGTGTGACTAATGAATTATCCAGTTTTACCCCAACCTGATGTGCACATCTTCACTGCTCAAAACTAATCAGGAAACACTCATTCCATTTATCATCACGGACAGTAATGAATGGGGAATTTAAAATATTAAATGGGGATTAAACAGGGCAGAAATATTGCTCTTAAAACCTGTTACACAGTAATATCTGCATGTTTTGTGCCAAATACTGGTTTGGTTTTACTTTACATAACTTTACAACATGTTAATTAAACATGAGTGAGCTAGGGAAGGAATGCTGTCAGCCACGTAAAGCTAAGTGGCCTCTGTACGATGGCTGTGCTAGGAGGTGGTAAGATCTCCACATATAGCAGTAGGAGTACAGGATAAAAGTCCTTCCCACGGGCTGCAGGGAACCCCGGCCCTACGGGGGTACCTCCCAGTGCCGCAGGGACATCTCTCCCGTGCGCCCGGAGCCCCTCCTGCCCTCCTCCGGCTCTGCCCTCGGGGTTTGCAGGGCTGTTTCTTACCCAGCTCGCCTCAGCCCCGGCTGCCGGGCACCGTTTGCCCTTCCTTACCCCGGCTTTCCCGAGGCGCCTACTCCTGGCTGAGGGGCTCAGCTCTGCCCTGCGGTGGGGCCGTTGGATACAGAGGGAATCGGCTGTGTCCGGCACCACCAGTCCCGGCCTCAGCTCACAGGGGACACACATGGAACCAGCACCTGGGCACCCCCCACCCAGTAAATAAGTATACAGAAAGGAAAACTAATGTTTCCTTAGGAGTCTATAAAGCTATAAAGGTCCGCCTATCTATATGAAGCAGCAGGCTTTATATTAAGTAGCGTACACTTAGTTTGCTACTCGCCTTTAAAAACCAATAATGTCTTAAATTGCTTTTCATAGTTATTTTCCCTAGACAGCAAAAAAGATGGACTGTAGTAATGGCTTACCAGTTGCCAAACTCTTGCCAGTGTCTCTAATGACATGTGGAACTTTTGCTAGCCACGTCCAGCAGAGTGCCTTTAGCTGCAGCCCTCTCCCTACAGCAGCTCAGCTGCATTGGAAAAGAGTCTAGGGAGCTGTAAAAGGCAGGGAAAAGGAGAGAGTACTGGCTGCCTTCAAAGGAGGATGGAAGGAATTAGGAAGACAGACTAGAAAAAAACCCCACACCATCACACTCCACAACAAATAAAACCAAACCAAGATGAGTATAACAGGATGAGGTGCAGGATGGGAAGATAGCCGTAGGGCATCAGGGTCAAGAGAAGAGCAGACCAGGGAGGAAGAGGGCAGGAAACCAAAAAACCTTACACAGAAATGGAAAGAGATATCTAAACATGGGTACATACTTTCCTAGTATTACTTCTCAACGAAGTGGGTGCCTTTGTCTAAGTACATTTGTAATTTCAAGCAGTCAAGGCTGTGCCCCACCAGGAAATTACTTTTCTAGGATGTGATGTGACTTCTGAAAATATCCACAAGAGTTTAGAAATTAGGCTGCATATTTCAAACACTGAAATAATGGAAAAAATTGCTCCTTGTAATAGGGAAGTAAAAGTCATATACTCCTGACTGTTTGCAGAACATTAAAGTTTTAAATTGTAAGTTATTAATTCTTCAGGGATCTTTGCCACCAAGTCACAGAACCATAGAATCATTTAGGTTGGAAAAGACTTTTAAGATAATCGAATACGACCAGTAACCCAGCACTGCCAAGTCCACCACTAAATAACATTCCTAACACTACACATCTTCTGAATACTTCCAGTATCATTTAATGACACCCAACAGGCAGAGGACATCTCGTGTTGCCTGTCAGAGCCCTGCATGTGATGGTCAAGGGCCCCTTTTCTGTGTGTCTCAAAACAACTCTAAAGAGAAGGAGCTGAGGGAGACTGAGCACCTGGTGGTAAACAGTGTGTTGTCGGCTGGGGGCAGAGCAGGGATCATGCTCCATGAAGGTGGGGGTTGATTTCTCGTGTTTTCTGCCCCTAGGCCACAGAGATCAACTGCCAGGGCAACCACCTGCCTGGAGACAGCTGCACACTGTGGTGTCGGTAGTTAACTGGGTGTGTGGGTTTACCTGACAGCCCTGCAGAGAAGTCTGCACCAGTGGGAGAATTATGAAATACTCTGACCATATAAAAAGGCAGCCATCCTGCAGCTGTCTGGTGTGTATCTCTCTACCTTGGGACCTGGTGGTGTTACTGACAACAAGGGCTGCAACTGAACAAATTTCAACTTGCTGACCTAGAAGACATCACTGGATCCCCAGGGTGGTGATCCTGTTTTCTTTCTTTCCTTTCTCCTTTTGTTCCTCTGTCGGATGTGTTATAAAATCTTGCCAAGATTTCTGTTCCTCCTAAGACAGTTTAAGGGGAGTTTACAGCAAAATTAATTGTTTCGTCTCCAGCCTCTGGAGGGCCTGTGGTTTCTCCAATGAACCACACAGAGTGGTAAAAGATCAGCTCCACATACAGCCGTTGGGAAGGACGGGATGGGGCACCACACTGTGGTTTGGTCTCGTGAGAAACAAATTCATTCAAGGTGTGTCAAAGGCACAACCGAAGGTGCTACAGACAATTCAACACAAGCAGTGTCGAGAAAAACCATAGACCTTAAGTATTGCATGTATTTTCATTAAATAACCTGGAAACAACATAGTGTGCTTGGCCATGGGCGAGTATGGAAAGATGTTGAAATGCCTATGTTGCCTAGTTTAGCGCACATACGGGTTTTTGAAAATTCTGTTAAATATGGCTTTTATTTCTTTAAAAGAACTTTATACTTAAAATGCTTTCAAATGTCACTTCTTTAAGGTTTCTAAAATACAAAAGATTTTTGTAAAATAAGTATGGTTTTGGAAAGGTAATTTCAGAATGATGTTACGGAGAAATCTAGTATGAATGGCTAGTTTATAGATTTGATCATTTTGAATGGCTTTGGTAAGCTTGCTGTTGTGTGCAGCCACAGAATTAATTCCCTGCATCCAGAAATTCTGTTAATATGATATTAATTGTATATTTTGTTTTCTAAATTTTGCATTTCTTAAGTGTAAATTACATTGTTTTGAACCATGTCTCCAAATGAGAAGTGGAAAAAGCAAAGCCATGTCAAAAAAAAACCAAGCAAAGATTCCATTCAGTCAAATGACTGGCTTATGTGACAGAAGAAATCAATTGACTAAAATATTTCCTCTTGTGTGTTTGCATTTTCTATTAATTATATTACAAGGGAAAAACCTGTCTTAATTTTTCCTTAATTCTCTACATATTATTAAAAGTCAGTGGCCGCAGTGGTACCTATAGCAAGAAAATATTAGGAGAAAAATTGTATGTTTACCTTTGGTTGTGTGCCTTTAAATAATAATGGAGCAGGTATACTAGGCTCTGCTAATGTTTCAGTAATAAAACCAAGAATTTGGCTATTCTATAATTGGATAGAGATGTGAATGCTGTTAGCCACAAATGACAAACCTGTGTAGCTGCCAACCACTCATTTGCTTGCTATCGGTTTTGAGCCTTTAAGAGAGAGTACATGGTGATAAATGCAGCCTGTTGGCAGCTGGTTCACAAGGAAGACAGTGTGAACAGGCTTGAGTAAGTTGTGTTTTTGCAGTAGCAGCAGGCCACAAGGCCACATAGGGTTAGATTTTTTTTGTGAGTACAAAATGGTAAATCTACTGTCAACTTCCAAAGAAAAACTCCATTAATGCTGCCTTTGAGGAAAATGCATCATAACCAGTGGACTACAAATGTATTATATTTGCTTTTTGTATATGGAGGATAATATGTGCTGATTCTCTCAAGTATATGCTCATTTCATTAAATTAATGTTTAACTTGAGTGATAATTGGCTCCACAACTTTTACGAGAAAGGTTTTGCATTCAGACCAGGTGTTTAATTCATCTTATCTATAATATATTTCTAACATTATGTAATTACAAACAGTTCCAGTGACTGGTTATGGCCACCTATGTAATACAGCAGGACATGGATGTGCTTTTTTTATAGTCCAACAATATTTAGAGTTTCTGCAAAATTATTCAGACCAAAATCTAACCTTTTGTGGTACATGTGGAGGTACCTGTCCAGGAGGAACTCTCTAAATATTGTGACCTGGAAATTTATAATCCTCAATATACATAGGTATTTATGCAGTGATCTCCTTAAATGCAGTGTCAGTTGTATTCCTGTGCCTGCTGTTTAAACTGAACTTGGACTGATTAACAGAGCTGATCAGCCCCATGTCCCGTCTTGTAAGAGTGGTTTCCACACCTGTTCAGTGATAGCTTGTAATTAATGTATTTTATAGTAGCACTCTTTTTTGGGCCAGCAAAGCTGAATCTTGTCATATAAATGAGTTCCAAGTTAGATGCTCCTTACAAACCCTCTGCTCCCTGTTGATGAGAACTCTACACCTTCCTTCATCCAGGACAACAAGTATTCATAGACTCCAGCTGGGAATACCTAAAATTTTTCACATGTACAAATTAACAGCATAATTTCCACTGGGAGACTTAAATGGAATGCATGCTTGGACATTATTGTAATACATGGTAAAAATGGAAATCTGCATGAAATGAGTTCCTGACATACGGAAATGCTTTTGTAGGCACTGTGTAAACTGACATCTGTTCTTTCCAAACTAGTCTCTCCGTCTTTTCCAAGAGATAAGGTAAAGTTAACCAAATTAGCATGCCTATCATAGGATTTTAGCTACTATGTAGGAAGAAATGGTAGGAAAGGCTAAAACCCAGCACAGCATTAGCATACCTGCATGAGTAACAGCTTTGCTGAATACAGCAACCGATGTCCATGTGGTCCGTTAGCAAACTTCTACTGGAAACATCAAAAGCCCATATTCTGAATAGGCAGACAGCCACAAACACTGGTTAGTAGTGCTTTCTTAACATTTGGGTTTTTTTTTTCAGTAAGAATATTTATAGATTGTTTTCTCCACAACCTGAAAAAACGTATGAATTACTTTTAAACAGATCCATAGCGAAAGTCAGTTTTTGCTGCTGGTAACTTGTTCAAAGAAGTTCCACTCTTCATAGGTGGAAATGGCATCCATATGTTACCTGTGTTTGTTTGTCCTGCCCCCTGTTTCCAAAAAGCATGAATACTTAGCTATTAAAGTGAAAGTAAGATTAATGGAAGGTAATACTGATTTCAGTATGTTGCAGCATTGAAAAATTTTGGCAAGAAATAAATGAAATCTTCAAAGTCAGACAGCAATTTCATTTTCTGCAACAGAAGTGTTCCTTGTTTTTCTTTTTTCCTTTCAATAATGCAGTTATTAAATATTAAATGTTGAAATTATTAAAAAAGAAAAAGCTCAGTCCCCAGTTTTCATCTTACCTTGTGAAAGCCCTGAAGTGTCTCTTCCCTATGCGTATTCAGTTCATTACTGTATGTAATGAAATCTTCAGACCTAAACATTACTTGCTTTACAAAGAATTACCATATAGTTACATAAACAAGTAAAACGTATGTTATCTTTCATGTATCACTGAACTGTTAAATACTGTTGGATAGAAAGGAAAAGAACAGGAAAGAAGGGTATATAAGGGACCTTGACTGTAGCACCGCCACATAGTCCTCTGAAGTGAAGCTTCCATGCAACTCCCTCACACTGCCATGTCCCACAATAGCTCTTGGTTTTGGTGGGGTTTCTCTGGATACGGAGAGGAGCATGTCTTTGGACTGTCTTAGAAACCTCTTCTCAAGGTTATAAGCCTTGTGTGGAAGGAGGAAAATATCTAAACTAGTAAGGGCCTACATGGTGTCCCACTTCAGGACATACATTTCCCAGGAGGTACACCAGAGATAGCACAATGTCTGAATATAATTTTCACATGGTGGGGCTTTTTCCCTCTTTGAAATATTCATATTTAAAGAACTGGCTGGATGGCCACATGCAAAGAAGTGTGGTTAATGGCTCAATGTCCGACTGGAGACCAGTAATGAGTGGTGTCCCTCAGGGATCGGTGTTGGGACCAGTCTTGTTCAACATCTTTGTTGCTAACACGGACAGTGGGATTGTGTCTGCCCTCAGCAAGTTTGCCGATGACACCAAGCTGTGTGGTTCAGTTGATATGCTGGAGGGAAGGAATGCCATCCAGAGGGACCTTGACACACTTGTGAGGTGGGCTGGTGCCAACCTGATGAAGTTTAACCATGCCAAGTGCAAGATCCTACACCTGGGTTGGAGCAATCCCAGGCACAGCTACAGTTTGAACAGAGAAGAGACTCAGAGCAGCCCTGCGGGGAAGGACTTGGTGTGTTGGTTGATGAGGAAACTGAACATGAGCCGGCTTCAGTGTGTGTTTGCAGCCCAGAAAGCCAACCGTATCCTGGGCTGCATCAAAAGGAGCATGACCAGCAGGTTGAAGGAGGTGATCCTGCCCCTCTACTCTGCTCTTGTGAGACGTCACCTGGAGTATTGTGTGCAGTTCTGGTGTCCTCAACATAAAAAGGACATGGAACTGTTGGAACAAGTCCAGAGGAGGGTCACGAGGATGCTCAGGGGACTGGAGCACCTCCTGTATGAAGACAGGCTGAGAAAGTTGGGACTGTTCAGGCTGGAGAAGAGAAGGCTGCATGGAGGCCTCATAGCAGCCTTCCAGTATCTGAAGGGGGCCTATAGGGATGCTGGGGATGGACTCTTCATTAGGGACTGTAGTGACAGGACAAGGGGTAACGGATTCAAACTTAAAGAGGGGAAGTTTAGATTGGATATAAGGAAGAAATTCTTTCCTGTTAGGGTTGTGAGGCACTGGAATGGATTGCCTAGGGAGGTTGTGAATGCTCCATCCCTGGCAGTGTTCAAGGCCAGGTTAGATGAAGCCTTGCATGAGATGGTTTAGTGTGATGCGTCCCTGCCCATGACAGAGGGGTTGGAACTAGATGATCTTAAGGTCCTTTCCAACCCTAACTATTCTATGATTCTATGATTCTATGAAATATTCACTTGTGTATGGGTGTGATTACTGGAGACTGCTAAAATTAGTTCAGTGCTTAATTATTTTGACATAGTGGCAGACATGTTAAAATACTCCCTTGTGCCTCAAGCAGATTTTTGCCAGAAGATATTAGAGAGATTTGACTGTGCCCTTCACAACTAGGAGTCACATTTATGTCTGCACAAAATTGTTTGTGACAGGCTGAAGTGAATGGTTATGGGTGTCGAAGACTCTATGTGTAAAATCTTAGGAACTGTAGCTAGCAACACCAAACATAGGAAAGAGCTAGGGGTGTTTCTTGAGGTTTTCTGTAAATTGTCTTTAAAAGATCTAGGTTTTACTTCCTTGCAAACAGTTATTTCTTGAAATGTTATTGCTTGAACTAAAAATTATTTCCTTAAGGCCACCATGTATTTTGTTTCTGAGAGGTAAATGTATGTGAAAAGAGTGAGCAAAAATCTACATTAAGTTGTTTTAATTGTAACAATTTATTTCAAGCACCTTCACATTCCTAGATGTATCTTCAACTTTAGAGAAAAAGAACGCAGTTCATCAGAGGTCATCCTGTTCGTAACACAGGTTCTGGTTTGGTCTTTGATTGTAGAAAATGATGCTCACTGGAGTTAGTTACTCTAGTGATAGTTTTTGTTCGCCTTACTTTTGCTTACAATGACTTAGGTCATCATGTGTGAGACAAGCTAGTTCTACACTGAGATCAGTTCTTTAATCTGTGATGCTGGGCTTGTAAATGTGAGAAAGACAATTCCTTCTAAAAATCCGATAAAAGACTGGAGGACTAAAGTGGCTGTAGGCAAAATGCTGTGTGCTTTAAATGAAGGACTACAAAATGAGTGCTATGGAAATGCTGTCTCAATAAACTTTATTTTGGCCATTTCCTTACTACTATTTTAGAACAGTAGTCTTGGCAAATACAAGCCAAAATTTATATGAAGTCGCATTATTACCTTAAAAAAAAGGAATTGTTTGTCCCAGTGAAGAGTTTATAAATAAAAAAGTGGCCAAATTTTTATTTGATCCAGTGCTTTTTATTGTTCAACAATGTTTGGTGTGTCACTTTGAATAGGAGATGAAAAGTTACGTAGGTCTAGGTTAATTTCACGCATAAAGCATCTACAGTAACTTGCTTCTGATGCTGACAGTTCAAGTGTCTTTTATGGTATACAACATTTACAGCTGCTCTTCTAAAGAAATACACAAAGTAATAGGAATAGATTACTTCACAGGGAGAAGATTTCCTGTCTGTTTTGGAACACAGACGTCAACTTCAGCTAAACTGTTACGGACACTGAAAAGAAATGGGAGTCTGTGACTTCAGTATGGCTGGGGTTTCTTTTTATTATTGCTGCCACTGAAATCAGATTTCTGTAAGTTGCTATGTTCTGTAGTCTAATAATGAGAGAAACCCAATCTGTTCATCCTGTAATCCCCTAAACCCAAAAGAGACCTTTCCATCATTATGAATGTTGCAGCAGAGGAGCACCTGGACATCTAAGAACAGCAGGCCATGTGCTATTCATATGGCAAAGGCACTGGGCGATGCCAGGAATTTTTTTTTTTAATGGTAAAATTTGAATTTATTGCGCTATATCAAAAGAAAGAACAGTGCATATCAATGCTATAAACAAGATACTGAAATGAGAGGGCCATGTACATGAGAGAAAATATGAGGGCATGCATGGAAATCAGTGGTCAGCCTCTTTACTTGCGAAGACCAGCTGTTGTAGATAGATGATTTAATTTGCTCATCAGCATCTGGAACTTCTTCACAGAAGTAATTCTAAACAAACCTGTATGAATACAATTGTGTTAGAGTTGAAACAATAAAGGTGGGAAAATTTGAAGAGAATTAATCTGCAAGTATAGGCCAGTATCTAATAAAGAGTATAGCTTTCAAAATTATTTGACTTTGGTGTTTCTGAAGAGTCTGCATTTTGTTTCATCAGGTGGGGTGTTCACATGTATTTTAAAAGTGATAAGGGAGGCAGATCTTAGAACTTTGGTAGTGAAAGAACAGTGAATTTGCAAATGAAAATCTGTTAACAACTCCTTATAGCTAAACATTCATATCCTTGAAATTAGCCATGGAATCAGTGACGCATACCAGGAATTTATGACTGGGCGATGAGAGTAGGGGGAAAGAGTCATTCCCCTGATAGCCATGGAACATTTCTTATCTGAATGATCTGAGTGAATTTACTGATTACTAAAGCCGACCATCTCATGACAGCATAAACAATGAGACTCCTTGGTTTCTTCTGGACTGCAGTGAACTGCATCAGCATCTCCCTCTGAATGGGATGCTTCTCTGTGCATGAATGTTCAAGTTTGAGAAAGGAGGATTGCCAGCTGACAATGACACCTGGGCTGATATCCCCACTACCTGAGGCTCAACCCTTCCCACTGAGAAATGCCAAAGACTTATTTCATTGATTCTTGAGGGGAATTTTTATATAGATCTACCTATATATATATATATAAACATACACATATGTATTTGTGTGTATTATCTTACATCTGCCTATACATACCTGTGTGTGTATTGAACATTCTCTAGCAAATATAGTATGCCTGTTATCTTGATTCTGTAATATTTTTGTTATGCTTATAGGTAATCACTGGTTAATCTGGCATTTAAGTCTTGGTATGTTTAAGTGCTGTTAAATCCTTTAGACACTGTTGACTGAGACTAAGTCTAAGACTGAATCCAGCTGCATGGGGCTTCCTCTCTCAGAAAGAGTTGAGAAAGTAAGGGGAGGTTCATTCTGAATCCTGAGACATAACTAAGTCTCCCTTACCGTTTCCTTCCTTACCCCTTTACATTCTGGCCTCTGTAAAAACCACTCTTGATTCTAACTTGAATTCCTTTATAGATATATTAGCCATGCAGTAAGTAGTAGAGGAAACCTTGCCAATGAACTTTGTGATTTGCAAACTTATATTAAAGTGTTTAATTTTTTTTTTATAATACCTTTGATGGTGATACTTTAAGAGACCTAAACCACCTCCTTTTGTTCTAATACCCTATAATCACCAGGGAAAAGATTTGGCTCACTGAGGGCCTTCCATGCCCATGAGAATTATGGAGTAAGTTTTTAAAAACCCTTTCCTTAAAATAAATAATTAAATCAAATAAATATGGCATGTCACTGCAGTATGAACTTCAATCTGATACCCAGATTGGTGGTTGGTTCTGACAGGGGATGACAGTAGGCAAGAAACTTCCATTTTCTTCATAGTACATTTTCCACAGGTATAAAACCGGAAATGGTAATGCTCAATTTGCCTTAAGCTGTTTTGAAATCTTTTAGTAACATCATTGGATAAATTTATAAAGGAGAATAGCCTTTCTTTCACTGCATTAATCAAGACACTAATGCTAGTTTGGCATTAAATTGGAATTAAATTTAGCTAGAGGTATTAAAGATAACAGGAAGGGATTCTACAGGTACATAGGAAATAAAAAAAAGACTAGGAAGACTGTAGGCCCCCTCAGGAAGCTCTTGGGAGACCTGGCTACACAGGATTTGGAGAAGGCTGAGGTTCTGAATGACTTCTTTGCCTCAGTCCTCACTGGCAAAGGCTCTGACCACACCACCCAAGTAAGGCAGATGCAGGGACTGTGAGAATGAAGACCTTGCGCCCACTGTAGGAGAGGATCTGGTTCGAGACCATCTTAAAAATCTGAACATGCACAAGTCCATGGGTCCTGATGAGATCCATCCATGGGTCCTGAAGGAGCTGGTGAATGAAGTTGTGAAGCCGCTGGCCATCATATTTGAGGAATCATGGCAGTCAGGTGAAGTTCCCGATGACTGGAAAAAGGGAAATATAACCCCCATGTTCAAGAAGGGGAAAATGGATGACCCAGGGAATTACAGACCAGCCAGTCTCACCTCTGTGCCTGGCAAAATCTTGGAGCAGATTCTCCTGGGAGGCATGCTAAGGCACATGAAAATCAACAAGGTGCTTTGTGACAGCCAGCATGGCTTCACTAAGGGGAAATCCTGCCTGACCAATTTGGTGACCTTCTATGATGAGGCTACAGAACTGATGGACAGGGGTAGAGCAGTTGATGTCATCTACCTGGACTTGTGTAAAGCGTTCGACACTGTCCCACATGACATCCTTGTCTCTAAATTGGAGAGACATCAATTTGATGGACAGACCACTCGGTGGATAAAGAACTGGATGGATGGCCGCACACAAAGAGTTGTGGTCAATGGCTCAATATCCAGCTGGAGACCAGTAACGAGTGGTGTCCCTCAGGGATCGGTGTTGGGACCGGTCTTGTTCAACATCTTCGTGGGTGACATGGACAGTGGGATTGAGTGCGCCCTCAGCAAGTTTGCCGATGACACCAAGCTGTGTGGTTCGGTTGATACCCTGGAGGCAAGGAATGCCATCCAAAGGGACCTTGACACACTTGTGAGGTGGGCTGGTGCCAACCTGATGAAGTTTAACCATGCCAAGTGCAAGGTCCTACACCTGGGTCGGAACAATCCCAGGCATAGCTACAGGTTGGGCAGAGAAGAGATTCAGAGCAGCCCTGTGGAGAAGGACTTGGTGTGTTGGTTGATGAGAAAATGAACATGGGCCGGCAGAGTATTTTTATCAAGGAAGAATATTGCTATGAGAAGGTGATTACTGATGTGTACTTTTATCTTTTACATTGCCCTTAGACATGTTCCTTGAAAGGTCTTTCTTGATTAATGGCCATTGTCTTTCTGTGGCTGTCATGCTTCTCCAAGACAACCTGTATGTTCTATCCAGTTGGAAATTTTTTAATGCAATTCAAAGTGACAGCTTCTGCCGCACTTAAAATCTTTAGTGAACAGAAATTTCATACACAAAAAAATACTTGTTCATTTTGTCATGCTTTTAAAATTATTTTTAATAAGTCTTAGTCTTGCTAACCTGCTTCCTGTTAATTTAGAGAATTGAACAAGTATGTATTACTCTAGCGTTTTGATACAGCTTTTCTGTAAGCAATCAGACAGCTGGTGAAGTTCTCACCAACTTTAAAAGTTTTAATGGGGTTTTGTTTTTGTTTTTATCTGCAGTAGTGAAAAGCTTCCACCACTCAAAGAAATACAGACACTGAATGATAATTGGCACTTATTCAAGCAGTAACACTCTGTGCATCTGTGAAATAATAGCTCTTATGTGGACAAAATGCTAGACTTCATTACATGCTTTCCTAGTGAAAAAAAAAAAAAACAAAAAACCCAACAACGATTCTTTTCCTAACAGACAGAACTTACATTAGCATCTTTTTGACTCAGCATTTTCTAAAACCTACTGGCAAAATGAGTCCTTGATCTACCTGTCTCTTCTCAATGTCTGTAGTGTTTCTGTTATTTTAAAGAACAGCAAAGAAAGGCAAGTTAGAAAAAAAGAGAAATTCAGTATTTTCAATCAGATTTTTCTAAGAGTACATTTAAGATAAATGAAGCTGTAGCAAGACTGTATTTTCAAAGACCGCTGTATTTAATGTTTCCCGAAATGACTGTTCTTGTGTTTTGGTTATCCTTACTAGGAAGAGTGAGGTTTTGGGGTTGACCTTTTCTATTCTTCTATTCCTGTCTGACAATCAAAATACTAAATTACAAAACCTTACTGAATCACATTTGACATATTTAACAACAGAACATGAATTTAAGCTTTTATAGATCTCATTGGTTATACCACAACTGATGCTTGATTTTCATAAGCTTTGCAGAAGTCACAGGAATGTAATTATAATTTTCAGTCCTCCTGTCAGATCTACTTCTGTGTATTTAGTTAACTTTCTTACTCTATCCTGGGGCAGTGGAGCTCAGCAGAAAACCTTTTGTTGATTTTGATGAATGTTTAATTGGGTATTATCTATGGAGAACTCTACATATATCTATTTTGCAGGATTGTATTTCTTGCAACCTACAGCTCTATTTTAAATGTGTTGCAAGCATCACTGTTCTTAATCACCAGATTCTACCGTAAGAACCCCCTAAAAAATGCACAAACAGCCTCTCTGATATCACTTCATTAAAGACTGCACTCAAAACCTAGAGTATCATGCCTTTTGCTAACTTTTAAACAGGAATTTTAATCCTGGATTCACCCTTAAAGAAACTTCTCTATTAAAAAGAAATTATTTCATCAATGGACAAGGCTTTGTTAGTAAAGAAGCAGCTTTGATGTGACTGCTGTAATGCCAGTCATAACGGCTCACTAGTACCTCCAAGGAAGCAGTTAACATTCACAAGATGATGAGTTTGGGTTTGGTAGGTCCTGAGTTAACTTGAAAGCTTCTCTACTTAAAGTATTTTTGAGCTAGGAGAATATACAACCCCAACTGCTTCAGATGATGGTAGATTCTAATGCAGCAAAATGCTTTGAGATTAGGAACAGCCCGTTGTTTCAATCGACAGTGTATAGCTGAAGAAAAATTAAATGTACTTTACAAATGGAGCCTGAAAAGTGTTATCTTTCCTGCTTGGAAAGCATTGCAACAGAAAATGTAGATGCTATTAACCTCTGCTTAATTGTAGAAGGTAATAGAAGGGAATTTCCTTCTCATCAAACACCTTTGAGGAATGCTGATTTAGTCACTGTATTACACAGTCATTAGTTTAACTTTGGGCATTATGAATTAGCTGAGCAGATAACAGGCAGCCTTTTCTAGGTTGTGCCAGAGTACATGAAGAATTCTGAGTAGAGCAAGTCTTTGTCCTTTGGCTACCCCTTCCTTCTGACACCATAATTCTATAGTTATGACCCCACAGGTGGTCAGTCAGCCTGAATGTTGAGACTGTCTTTTCAGCTTGTTTTTCTTTTTTTAATAGGTACAAATTTTAGAAAAAGTCTTATGTGTGTGTGTGTGTGTGTGTGTATGTATATGTATGGTGAGAATAATTCTAATATTTGAAAAAGAAAGTACTCTTGCTGGGAAGTGTTTTTTAGAGAATCAGAAAAGAAACAAATATCCTGTTTTATTCAAAATCCTAGACTTCCTAGAGTAGGTCTCTAAATACAAGCTAGACTACAAAAATATTATGCTTAGAAGGTAAAGGCAGAATTAAGCAGTTTATAGAATAAAGAAGATGGACAAGATAGGAAAAGTTTAGAGACTAGATCAAGGTACAAGGTGCATTAAGAATAGTGAAGGAGAACACCATTAAAAGGAATAATGTCTAAGAAGACAAATGTAGATAGAAGGCAAAGAAAACTGGCAATTTCCTTTATTCCTTTTTTCTTAGGCCTTTCTGCTCTGGTCTGAAGCAGAAGACATAGTACTCAGAAAAAAAAAAGAATAAAAATAGTTCAATGGAGCCAATTTTAAAAAGCCCTCTGCTTTTTGATTTCTTTAACTACCCCATTTCACATTTTATTTTTACACACTGTATATGTTATTGTCCTGGGTTCAGCAGTAGCAGTCATTTTTCCCCTTCTTGGTAGCTGGTGCAGTGCAATGTTTTGACTTTCAGCTCGGGAACAGAGCTGATAACAATGATGTTTTGGTTTGGCCAAGGACTTTGTGAGCCTCATGCTCTGCCAGGGAGGAGGGGAAGCCAGGAGGAAGCAGAGACAGGACACCTGACCCAAACTGACCCAAGAGGTATTCCATACCACAGCACGTCATGCCCAGGATGTAACTGGGAGTTAGCCGGAAGGGCTGGGGGACTGCAGGGTTGGAGGAGGTATCGGTCAGAGCTTGGTCGGGCTGGGGGGGGCGAGTTATCGGTCGGCTGATGGTGAGAGGATGTGATCTCTTCCCTTGTTATTTCCTTTATCATTATTATCATTGGTGGTAGCAGTAGTGATTTGTGTTATACCTTAGTTACTAAACTGTTCTTATCTCAACCCGTGGGAGTTGCATTCTTTTCGATTCTCCTCTCCGTCCCTCCGAGAGCAGGGGGAGGGCAAGAAAGGGGGGGGAGTGAGTGAACGAGTTGCCTGACTGGGTTTAAACCACGACAGTTATTTTGGGAGTTTTGTACTTGGTTGATGAGTACATTGACTATATGAAGGGAAGAGAAATGTCTTCAATAAAAGTAGAAAGCTAAATAGTGGTTGTTTTCACAGTTTAATTTCATTCACATTTTATCTGGAACCATATGTTAAACAATGCCTGTCTTGGAACATGCCTTATGCAGTGCATCTGAAGTATCTTACTTGGTGCATTCTCTCCTAATTAATATCCTTTCCATGTGTGTGATGTTAACATTGGCAAAAGTCTAACTGTAACAAGGGACCTGTTGAGCCATGATTTAAGCATGTTCTGCTATTAGAGAAATTTTAGGACAAAAGGAACCTTGTGGTATATGTTAGATATTAAAATCTAATCATATGCTTGGGGGACACAAATTTCGAGAATCAACTAAACTTTGTATGAATCAAATCATGGTTTTATGACCAGGCAACAATTTGAGGTGATTCTTATTTTGACAGAGATAGGGCATTGTTCACACTTATTAACTGTAGACTATCACAGTATAAAGGTCTTTTTTATTTTGAACAGCACGTTCTTAACCTTTAAGCACAAAGCAAATTGTTGCTGAATCAACTTCTCATTAAATCTGAAAATTCTGATTTTCAGAAACTTACTGTATCTGAAATGTACAGACCAACTTAATACCACAACTGTTAAATAGTAGCCTAACAAAGGGGTGGGAAAGTCCCTATGTGTGATCTAGCTGAACTTGAACATAGAAGAATTTCTTCAGTCATGACAGTGAAGGAATAGACTAGTAAATCAACTTTCATGGCTTTGCTTGAATGATATGGAGAAGTTGGTACTCACGCTAGGAAGGCCAACTTCCCCTGTTCCTACAAAAAAACCCAACAAAAAAAACCCTAAACTGTAGTTGAGTGTAGCTTACAGGACTACATAACTAGGAAATAAAAGGAAATTTAAAAAGTTTTACTTATTGGGGTTACAGGAAGAATCTGATCTTTTGCTTTGTTAGCTATATTTTGTTCTGCTGAGTTGTTCAATAAGCGGCTTATGAGTAAATCAAAAATGTCTGAAAATGAAGTGTTGACAAGGAAACTAATGATGCGCAGAAAACTCCCTTGAGAGTTATATGTTTAGAAATCACATCTGAAAAGATGTGCTTTGAATTTGGCAGGTATGTAAAGGTGAGAGGTAAAGGAGGAACCTTGCAAGTACAATTACACAAGAAGATGTATTCAAAAGGCCAGTGAGGAAAAAGTGGGGAACTAAGCACAGAACTGTGTAACTGTTCTGTGGGGGTAATAAGGAACATCCTTGAATACAAAGATATGGCTTGGCCCTGTAGGCAGAGCTGTCACACTATGTAGCAAAAACAGCAACCCTGTGGAACTGGAGTGTAAAACTACAGGAAAATCTAAAGTTAACTTTTTCAAGGGTAACTCAATTCAGATGAGGTTTGATACTGAGAATATCTAAAAAGAACTTTTAAATGAATCTTATCCTCAAAGGAAGTAAGTATATATGTGTGCTACAACTTCACTACTATTCACATTCTTGCTGGTGCTCTTAAATATTAAACTCCAAAGCAGAAATAACAAAGATGCAGAAGATGTTTTACATTCCAGTGTAAAATCAGTCACTATGGAAACTACTTGAGCAATGTTAGAAGGTCCTAGTTGCAGTTATGTTAATACCAATTCATAGGGGACAATACACCTTCAATATCTTACTATTAAATATAGTTGCAATCTGTGCGCCTGTAAAAGAGGGGTTGGATGTGTTGATTCATATGAATTGCATCATAGCAGATGGAAACAGGCTTTTTTTTTTTGAAGAGGGAAGAAGGCGTATTTTCATGCTCTTAGACTTTATGCATAATCTGAAAGGTCAGAAATCTCAAGTAAAGTCACTGTGGTGTGTTAAATATGTCTGAACCAGAGAAGAACTGCAAATGTAATATGAAAGCTTTAGACAAAAATCTGCTGTTACACAAGAGGCCAATATAATTTCAGTTAATTGTATTAATTTAGCTGGGTCATGTTCTGGGTGTTAAATTCAGGACACTTCAGGTCTTCTATCAGGGTATTTGGTTTAAAATTTTGTTTATTTGTACATTTTTTTATATATATTTTCAATTTCATGTTTTTCAGTCTTAGAGTCGAGTTCTATTTTTTGTCCCTTGATAATAGCAAATAAAAGTCTCTCCTTTACAGTTGCTTTATTACCTGTTTTATTATTAATATGGTAATACAGAGCAGGAGAGAAAGAAGTGATTGAAATCAAATTAATTATTAAAACATTCTGACCTTAAATAGATTTTGCTTTTTGAAAACTCTCTTCTGTGAAAACCAGTTGGCTCTGCTTAAAAAATAATAATAATTAAAAAAAAGTAATCTAACATTCATGAATGCTATGCTCATAAAAACCCACCACTTTCAACATGGAAGAAAATGGGATAGTTATGAAGCCAGTTGTATCTAGAATATCACAAAAGAGTCTCCAAGCTGTTTATTGTTTCCTTTCCATCCTTTACCTAAATCTGTTCTGGTTCTAGCTACCATGATTAGTAATGACTAAGAACACTGTCACTTAAACACTTTTAGCGATCTTTGGAAATCCTGCAGAGTATTTATATGAATGTCTATTGTGTATAAAAGTTAAATTTCCAATTATATTTTCATTACTTTAAACTTTCAGTTCTAACTACAGAGTAAAAAAAAATTACTATTCTTCAGGGTTTACAAAGCTTAGTACAATTTTCAGGATTACTGCAACAGAACAGAGCTCTATGGAATGCTAATCCAAAATAATGTGGTAGAAAAAGCTTGGTAAGACTTTAAAGTGATATCCATGGCTGCTTTCTGCTTGGTGGTTTGGAAGACCTATACTAAATATAGATTGTTTGGTGTCTGATGGATGAAGTATACATTAAAAACTAGGGCATCCAAATATCTCAGCCTGTAAAATTAGAAATACAAAGCTAAAATTTTCATCGGACTTGGAACAAAGAGCAGGGTTCACAAAGAGTCTTCTTTAGCAGTGTATATTTCACTTTAGGAAAAACAAGCAGAATAAAAGTTTATAAATTCAGTTTAGTAAACTGAAAATGTTTATCAAATACTTTTCAGTAGTACAGAAGCATATTCAAGAACAGTTGGATTCCTTATCATAGCCATTCTGTAATTATTCTTGCCCGAAATTCTGTGATTTTGAAAAATAATTTTCTTTACCATATGTTTAACTTGTGGCCCATAAAAGGACTTGAAAAGGAGATAAACAGAAGTCTTCCTGACTCAAGAATATTATGTAATGTAATTACACTCACTCTAAGTGAACTTAGCTTTGATACTGGAAAAGACACCTAACGTGTACATAGTGCCATCACAAAAATAAGATAAAGTGGATGACTTCAGTACCTGTTTAATAAATGTTTAAAAAATGACTTAATATGCCATGGATAGTGGTTTTCCTGTAAAGCACCTAAAATCAACTTTTAAAATTAACAAATGCTTCCTCTTTATTTCAGTCCCTAGATCATACTAAGCACATTATCATACTGTTTGTTTTCTAAGTGCTTAACTTGTTTTCTAAGTGCCTAACTGGGCTGATATTTTCAAAAGAAATATTTAATTGTTTTATACTTGAGTTGTTTACTTGCTAAATCCCTCTCAGCTTCAACATCTGGTGGATTTTTTCTCCTTAAATCTTTAAATAGCTTTCCGACTGATGTGCTGCTAGCCCTAACAGACCTCCATAAAGACAGGTAAAAAATGCTGAACCTAAGACGAAAGTAGCTTATAGATCTTTTCAAATATTTCATCGAAAATAGAAAGGAATGGAGCCAAATGAACTGGAACAGCACTCTTCTGCAGTTTTCTGAATTTGTCTTGTTGATTTATTCCTTGATATGTTGAAATGCTCAGTTATTTATATTAGAATTTATACTGAGTGTAGGTTACAATCCTTTGAGAGATAGCTAAACTTTATTCTAGCATTTGCTTGTGAAGCTGAGAATTAAAATTTAGTGTCTATCTCTTACAGTCCCACAGTCTACCCTTTATTTTCCTAGTTCCATCTCTTAATCCATGTCTCCATTTGCATCCTTCAAGTATTGGGAAGGTACAAGTGCATCAGAACTTGTTAAATATGATCTTTCTTAGATGCTCATAGGTATATATATATATATGTAGTATGGTTACAAAGTAATTGGCATATTGGATCCCTGTGAGATGAAGTCTAGTCTTCCTTTCCTTTGGCAGTCTTTGAGGACTGACTTTTTAAGGAGACTAGATTTAATTTGTCTCTTCCAGGTAGGTTCCTTCGCTAGGAACTGCTGAAAATTTCTTTTATCTTTCTCTAAGCTTTCTGTTTGTGTGACTTCTCTGGTTCTACGTTTCCATCATGTTTCTAATGTTCTAACTGGAAATTTTTCATTCTCCAAAAGTCTTCCTAAGATACAGAAGGGAAATAAAAGGCTTGTCTACTTACTTTTGAATAAGTGTCTTGCTCATTTACAGTAGAGACAAAGGGGAGAATTTGTATTTGTCAAGTGTGTGAGGACTAAAACAAACATTGTCAGTTCTTACAAAATGTTCTTGTGAAACTTGTGCAGTGAATGAACAGAAGTACCAAGTTATGGTATCATTATTAGAAATGTTTGTGAAAGACAGGTTCTTTACAGAAACTTTCATAACACCTACAAAAGCGCTCATAGCACTACTATTTGCATAAAAATGTTTTGCTTACTTTTCAATATCAGCAAAATCATCAACAAAATTATATCAGTTTGACAAAGGTCAAAATAATGCTATGATGTTTGGCCAAATACTCTAGGGCCTTGAGATTCTAATTTTACTGCACTTGATATCAGATAGAAACATTACATAAAATTTCATCTAGCAATGCTGTGAAAGGAATGGAATTGTTCTGAACAAAAAATACTTTTCAAGATAAATCAGTTTATTTTCAGCTTAAGTTGGACTGTCATTTGCTTTTATTGAGTTCTGGAACCCATTATTTGAATGATATATTGCAGCATTTTGCCTCTGAAATCTAGATCAGAACTGATGTATTCTGTTAAAGCACATAACAAATATTTTCTGAATTCAGATCTGAGGATATCTTCCATTCAGCCTACGTTCTTTTTACCAGATGCACAGAAACTATGTTTTCTTATCTCCCTTCTGGAATTAATGTGTGATGGGACAACTGTAAAGCATTCTTTCAGCTTTTGAAGGTTGAAGGAAATAAAACATCAAGACTGCAGACAAGACCTGTAGAGTATGACAGCTCATATGGCTCAGGCAAGCCTATCTTTTTGTTCTGCTGTTCAAAATGAGATGATAGCTGTTTCCTATCCAGGGTGCAGTCCGCACAAATGTACCTCCTGGTTGCAGCCATTACTTGTACTGTTTTGCTGTGAAGACTAATTAATGGAAAGTCAGTGGACAGGGAAGTAGTAGAGAGAAGCTGTACTCTTCAGCACTGCTAAAATGAAAGTTTAATAGACCCCTGAATCACCTGAAGTGAGACCCTTTATCGGGTTCATAGAGCACCACAAAGAGGAGAAGCACCAAATGCAGGAATATAGAAATATTACATCTCGTGTGACCCCACCTTTTTGTCTGTTTCCTATTCCTTAAAGACAGTTTGGCCTGCGCTACAGGACCAGAGCGTGAACTCATGGGGCCATGTCCTGCCACTGGAGCTAGATGAGTGATGAGGCACTGTACCCTGCTGGCAGTCTGGAGACTCATGGGTGTTAAAGACTTAACCTGTCTTCTCTTCGTAGAAGTCAGAACGGTAGTCAGAGCAGATCTAGATCCTACCTACTCAAATACCAAGTTCTTAAGAGCCAGCTTTTAATCATTTCATTTTTGTCTCCTATGCCCTGTTAATACTGAGTAGGAACAGAGTATGATATACACCCCAGATTCCTGTACTGTAACTTTTCAGTATAACTTTGATTTTCCAATTATGTGTACATTTTGGTTACAATACCCAAGTTTTGAAACATACAAATAAACTTTTTCTTGCTCTATGCTGATGAATTTGATAGTGAACTGCAGTTGTTACATGCTTGAATTGGCTACTAGAAAAAAAATTAGTATAGTTAGTCCCATCAGTGCCACCTGCCAATGCCTCTCCTGCAGTGCAAATCAGATATGCTAAGTGGGCATACTTACATGTAGTGAGAGATTTCTCACTACATGCATAAACCTATGCAGTGCATTCCTAATAAAACTGCTGGCAAGTAGCATGCAGCATGAACGGCAGATAAATTGGTAGTGGTTTGCAAGCCTATTGTGTGCTATTTTCCAAAAACTGTAAAGCAGGAACACTGCTTTGGAATTCTCTGATACAGACCCTGTATATCTGTAGGGGTTTGCTCTGTGCAGGAAGCAGAGAGGTAGGCCGAGAGTCTCTGGAACACCAGTGCTGGGTCATCATCTGCTCATCTGAGCGAGGAAATAAAAGGCAGGGTGCTTTAAAGTGAAAAGAAATAGCTTTTGACAATCTACTGCTGTGGAACACCAAAAAATCTGTCATTCACATGACTCCTATAAACTGACCCAAAAAGATAATTAAATGCTCAAATGAGCCTTGAGTGTTATATTGCTTGTCTTCAGAAACATTTATGCTTTTGCTACACACTCTTGAAGTACAAAACAAATAGATGGAAGCAGTGCCTACCCTTCTTGAAAATAGGTTATGGCCTTGTATTAAAAGTCCTTCTGTTAAAAAGCATTGTCCCATTGTTTTGCAGCATTACAGATTGCCCATGATTTTTACAAAATTTTTGAATTAATCCTTGTCCTCTTTGCACTCAGAAATGTCAATGACTTTGTATATTTGTTTTCTATTTTGTCTATTGTTTCCCTGTAATAGTGAATACCAAATTAGGTGCTGTTATCTTTTAATTCTGTTCTGTTTTGAAGCATTCTATTTTAAGGTGTAAACTTCTAGAAACAAGTGCTTTTTTAGGATTTTAAACTCACTGGCAAAAAACAGGTGAGATTAGAGTGTGTTTATTGGCACAGCCATTAAAAGACTATGGTACTGTGAAGAAAGTAACTGCATTAATTGTCATTCCATTTGCCTTTATTGCATATTATTGAACAATATATAAAAGGTTAGGAATACACTTTATTAATACATTCAACTGAAAGTTATCAATTTTTTGACAGTAAAAAAGAGGACGGAGAACATGGACATAATATTAAAATGGACTGTGACAGAATTCAGTTTCCCTATTGCTGTGTAATTAGTTTTACTTATTCTTGTCCTCTTTATACTTGCTTCTTCTCCTTGTCATTCACATATGGTAAGTGAAAACTGTATAATTTGGAATATTTTTAATCAGTTCTATTTAATTTTATTTTTCTTCTCCAAATTTTTATTTTTTAATAGAAAACTCTCTTCCCCTGTGCTGCATTACAGTTGGCAGCAGAATAATTACCTGGTGCAAGAATGAGTAGGCAGCTGCTAATACCTGTGCTGTTCTTAGACAGCCATGGGTAGAAGAAGATTTATCTTCCAAATAATTCTATGTATTTCTTTTCCCACCTCTTTAACAGTTCACTGCTTCACACCTAGTCAGTGTCTCTGCAGAAAGCTTTTGAAAGCATTTTAAATTGTGAAGTGCTTTCAGTAATAATGAAACCTTGGAATGTCCTGCACTATAGCTTTGTCAGATTGGAAACTGAAAACGCCATCATGCTGTTACAGCATTTCATTATATCTGAATTGTTACAGCTTTTGAATGAAAGTCCAAGTGCTACCTATAAAGGTATCTGTCTTGTGAGAGATAGCAGCTCTTGCTGTCATTGTCTGATTCTGCTGCTTTTAACTTGCTTGTGTTAGCTGCAGATCATAGGCTTATGACAAACAAAAAGAAAAATAGTACCATGAGGTGGATTTCAGGTATCCCTGCTGAAGCATAGTAAAACCATCCAAGATACTCACATTATTCTTTTTTCTCAAATGACTGAGTGCTCATGACTCTAAAAGTCAAACGATTTGTAAAACTGAAAGGTAAAAGTCCCGTTTTCATTTGCAAGACTTTGGCCTGTTTAGTAATCTTATAAGTTAATGAATTCAAACCATTGTTGAAGCAATTTAAGTTTTTATTGTAACAAAAAGGTGGTACTTACTCAACTGCTTGGTGTAAAAAGACACATTTTTGCCTTTAGGAATCTGTATGTCTGACTCTGCTGATGATTGGGATTTTAAACCTCCAATAAGTTTATTTTCAGTAAATAACTTGAGATTCCTTCCAGATACTGATTCCTAAGTTTTTATCTTTCACTTACATCTTATGCTTTTTTGTACAAGCAAAATAAAATGACCAAGAATTCAATTTATCATTTTCTATTTTTTTATATCTTTGTCAAAACAGAGATCCACAAGTGTATCCTGAAAGAGTTTGTGAAACTTGTACGCTTTACCTAATGGAGATGGTATAGAATTGCACCAGAAATGATTGAACACATAGGGTGCACAATGGGCAGGGCTGCACTTGATGCTCCCTGGTGGAGGTCCTCCTGCAGCAGGTGGCTGATCTGCAGGATGCTATTAGTAGGCTGTAGGATGTCAGGGTAGCTGAGAGGAAGCAGGAATGCTTGCTTCTGGCCCAAACTGTGCATGGGCCTCAAGCTTCCCCTCTAGCTCATGAAGGAAAGAAGGAGGCCGTTAACCCAGGAAGCTGGGACTTAGTGACAAAAAAAAAAACAACAAAAAAGTAGTGAAATGACAATTAAAAGCAAGGGGCTTCCCCCTAAATCTGTTGTCCCCACACAGAACCGCTTTGCTGTCCTGCAGGAGGCTAATGAGGAAATGCATTCACACCAGAAAGAGCCTGCTGATTCACTGGTAAAGATCTCTACTGGTGCTGCCTGGAAAAAGCAGCGGGTCATAGTAGTAGAGGACTCTACTTTGAAAGGGACAGAAGAACTCATCTGTCAGCCTGACCCTGTCTTAAGGGAGGTGTGTTGCCTACCAGGGGCACGGATCAGGGATATTGCAGAGAGGCTGTAGCATGGGGAACAAACAAGAGGAATTAGAGATGTGTGCATGTCTACAGGGGTATGATATGATGGGCATCTCAGAAACATGGTGGGATGGCTCCTATGACTGTAGTGTTGGAATGGAAGGTTACAGGCACTTTAGAAAAGACAGGCCTGGCAGGTGGGGAGGGGGAGTTGCCCTTTATGTTAGGGATAGGCTGGAGAGTATGGAACTCTGTCTGGGGACAGGTGAGCAGTCAACAGAGAGTTTGTGGGTCAGGGTTAAAGGGAATATAGCTATGGGAGACATTACTGTGGGGATCTTGAAACAAGGGGGCACAAAATCACAAAATGGAATATAGAAACCTTTAGAATTAGTTTTAAGTAATGTTAAGTTTGATGGCTTTGTAACAGTAGCAATGGAAAAATACTGAGGTGCATGATACATAGAGAAAAAAAAATAGAGTACAGCTAGAGAGCATACTGAGAAGTCTCACAGGGTAAATCATTATAGTTGTGACATTGTTTAATAAAAACAGTCTAGAAGAACAGGACACAGGGATAAGGAGTATCTGGGAACCGCAGGTGTCCAGGATGGGCTACAGTTAAACTAACTGATAAGTAGGAGGATAGGAGGATTATTATGTCTTTGGTGCTAACGAACCAATTAAACTGGTATGAGCATCTACTGCGCATGCTTCAAAGGCTGCCAGAAGTGATGAAGATTGTTGGAAGAAGTAAACGACCCTCAGAGACCACCACCACAATTCTGTACGCATGCAGGGAACTTTCTGGAAAATTATGTAATCCATACGTAGCCTCATGAATATGTATGTATGCCCAGTGGCTATAAAAGGACGGCTTGTGTGGCAAGTGGGAGACACACGTTAGGAGGAGCTATCCCCCGTGTCTCCCGGCTCCGCAATAAAGAATACCTGCTTGTCAGCTTGAAAACTTTGTTGGCAAGTTTGTTCCTAGAGTTTTCTCCATATCAATCTGTTACAGACCGCCTGATCAAGAGGGCTCTGTAGATGAAGCACTCCATAGACAGATAGGAAAAGCCTCACGCTCACAAGCCCTTGTTCTCATGGGTGACTTCAACCACCCTGACATCTGTTGGAAGGATGGTATGGCTCGGCACAAGCAATCCAGGAGGTTCCTCGATTGTGTGGAAGACAACTTCCTCCTACAAGTAATAGAAGAGCCAACAAGGAGAGGTGCCATCTTGACCTTGTGCTCACCAACAGGGAAGGGCTTGTTGGAAATGTGACGCTCCAGGGCAGCCTTGGATGCAATGATCACGAGATGGTCGAATTTGAGATCCTCAGACAGTGAGAAGAGCGTGCAGCAAGCTCACTGCCCTGGACTTCAAAAGAGCAGACTTTGGCCTCTTCAGGAACCTGCTTAGGAAGGTTCCATGGGATCCAGCCCTAGAGGGCAGGGGGCCCAAAACTGTGGGTTGATATTCAAGGATCACCTGCTACAAGCTCAGGAGTGTTGCATCCCAACTAGAAGGAAGTGCAGCAGGAGGGCCAGGAGACCTCCTTGGATGGATAAGGAGCTGCTGAGGAAAATTCAAAGGAAAAAAAGAGGCTTATAAAAGGTGGAAGCAAGGACAGGTGGCATGGGAAGAATAGAGGGATGTTGTCCAGGATGCTAGGGACCAGGTTAGGAAAGCTAAGGCCCAGTTAGAATTAAACTTGGCTAGGGATGTTAAGGATAACAGGAAGAGATTCTATAGGTACGTAGGAAATGAAAAACAGATTAGGGACAACGTAGGCCCCCTCAGGAAGCTCTTGGGAGACCTGGCTACATAGCATTTGGAGAAAGCTGAGGTTCTGAATGACTTCTTTGCCTTGGTCTTCAATGGCAAAGGCTCTGACCACACCACCCAAGTCTTGGAAGTAGACACAGGGATTGTGAGGATGAAGACCATGGGCCCACTGTGGGAGAGGATCTGGTTCCAGACCATCTTAAAAATCTGAACGTGCACAAGTCCATGGGACCTGATGAAATCCATCCATGGGTCCTGAAGGAGCCGGTGAATGAAGTTGCTAAAAGACTGGGAAAAGGGAAATACAACCCCCATTTTCAAGAAAGGGAAAATGGACGACCCTGGGAATGACAGATCAGTCAGTCTCACCTCTGTGCCTGGCAAAATCTTGGAGCAGATTCTCCTGGGAGGCATGCTAAGGCACATGAAAATCAACAAGGTTCTTTGTGACAGCCAGCATGGCTTCACTAAGGGGAAATCCTGCCTGACCAATTTGGTGGCCTTCTATGATGAGGCTACAGAGCTGATGGACAGGGGTAGAGCAGTTGTTGTCATCTGCCCGGAACTGTGCAAAGCATTCAGCACTGTCCCACATGACATCTTTGTCTCTAAGTTGCAGAGACATCAATTTGATGGATGGACCACTCAGTGGATAAATAACTGGCTGGATGGCCGCACACAAAGTGTTGTGTTCAATGGCTCAATGTCCAGCTGGAGACCAGTAACGAGTGGTGTCCCTCAGGGGTCGATGTTGGGACCGGTCTTGTTTAATATCTTTGTCGCTGACATGGACAGTGGGATTGAGTGCTCCCTCAGCAAGTTTGCCGATGACACCAAGCTGTGTGGTTCGGTTGATATGCTGGAGGGAAGGAATGCCATCCAGAGGGACCTTGACACACTTGTGAGGTGGGCTGGTGCCAACCTCATGAAGTTTAACCATGCCAAGTGCAAGGTCCTACACCTGGGTTGGAGCAATCCCAGGCACAGCTACAGGTTGAGCTGAGAAGAGATTCACAGTAGCCCTGCAGAGAAGGACTTGGGGGTGTTGGTCGATGAGAAAATGAACATGAGCTGGCTTCAGTGTGTGCTCGCAGCCCAGAAAGCCAACCGTATCCTGGGCTGCATCAAAAGGAGCATGTCCAGCAGGTTGAAGGAGGTGATCCTGCCCCTCTGCTCTGCTCTTGTGAGACCTCACTTGGAGTATTGTGTGCAGTTCTGGCATCCTCAATGTAAAAGGGGCATCTAAGCAATGGAACAAGTCCAGAGAAGGGCCACGCGGATGATCAGGGGACTGGAGCACCTCCCGTATGAAGACAGGCTGAGAAAGCTGGGGCTGTTCAGCCTGGAGAAGAGAAGGCTGCATGGAGACCTCATAGCAGCCTTCCAGTATCTGAAGGGGGCCTATAGGGATGCTGGGGAGGGACTCTTCATTAGGGACTGTTGTGACAGGACAAGGGTTAAAACTTAAATAGGGGAAGTTTTGACTGGATATAAGGAGCAAGTTCTTTCCTGTTAAGGTATTGAGGCTCTGGAATAGGTAGGGAGTTTGTGAATGCTCCTCCATCCCCGGTGGTGTTCAAGGCCAGGTTGGACGAAGTCTTGGGTGCGATGGTTTAGAGTGAGGTGTCCCTGCCCATGGCAGGGGGCTGGAACTAGATGATCTTAAGGTCCTTTCCAACCCTAACTATTCTATGATTCTATGATTCTACGATTCTACGAACAGCTTTGAAAACTGCCTCCGGGAGACTATATTGTAGTCACGTAATTCTGGAGGAATGTGTACACAGGAGGATATAAGGTGCTATTTACTACTATTTGTTTCACCTCTTTGAACAGAAACACGCCCGGACATGTTGTATAAGGGAAATAAATGCTATGCCCACTCTGATTCAGGCTAAGAATGAGAGTAAATTAGACATGAATGGAGCGATAGTTCCCTTGTTATTATCTCCTAGCTTCCAGCAAGCTGTGAATCAGGTGCTTCATGAATTAGATGTCATTTCTTTGTTTTTAATAGGCTGAGATTTTTCTTCTCTTCACCATTAATTTTCTTGTTTTCTGAATTCAAGTATGTTTTTGTAATCATCTATATCTGTGATACTGTGTAGTTACATGTTGAAGGAAGAAGCACATCTTTTATTTTCAACTTGTCTCCTGTTAATTTGGATCTGCCTTGCTTTTCTCATACTGTAAGAGACAATCAGTAATCATTCCCTTTTCAGGTTATTTTCCTTTTCCTGATGATTTTATAACCAATTATTGCATTTCCTTTGTCACCTTTTTACTTGGAAAGAGCCCTAGTCCCTTTAGCAGCTGTTCAGGGAAAGACATTATGGACCTTTGCTAGTTCTTGTTGCCCTTTTCTACACTTGTTCTTTTTTTCTTCACTTCTGCAACTCTTGAGGATAGAAAGTTCTAAAGAGTGTTGTTGAAATATTTGATTTGGTTTCTTAGCAGTAATTCTTAACATCTGATACTTTTTTTTTAGTGATTTTCACTGTAAGGTGGAAATGTGATAGTGTAAACTTTGCAGGTTAGATAACCAGGAGGACTATTTATGATTGCATGAAGCTTATTTGATGTGTGTTAGTCACACTCTTGAGATGTTATTGAGAATTTATATTATGTTGGGTAGGAACGAATACGTGGAATTCACAGGAAGCACATGAAGAGGGCTTTTGAATTAATGCAAACAGTACATATGAATATTTAGGCCGCATTCTAATGTTTCCTCCCTGTGCTGTATCAGTTTGCTAAATGCTTATGGTTGGTCAGTACACAGTTTTTGCTATTTACTTTTCCAGGAAGGAATAGCACACAGCTAGACTAAAATGTATATTCATACTAGTAAATGTTTCATACTAGAATTTTAGGTACTGGACAATGTTTCTGATATTAAGCATGAGGGCTTAGATGATGGTCAGAGATAAATGTTTTTGTAGAAGCTTGACTACAGCCTGATTTGGCAAAATTGTTGTTAAATACCCCAATTTTTTATGGGTGTGGTGTTTTTGGGGATATTCATATCAACTAACCTTTTATTAAAGGTGTGGGATTGGGTTGGTTTATTGTTTCTTTGGGCTTTGGTTTTTTTGGGGGGTGTTTTTGTTTTTCTTTTGTGTAGGTGTTGTTGGGTTTTGGGTTTTTTTTTGTTTGTTTGGGTTTGGTTTTTTTTCCCCTGGAGAAATTATCTTTAAATTTTCCTCAGGCACACACAAGTGTTTGGGCTCTCTTGGAGATTTGCATTTCACCTTCATCCTGAGTCAGAGCATCTGTCATTTGGCAAAGAAAAGCACCTGTCTTGGAAACTCTCGTAGCTCTGGAGGAGACTGGTGTTGAAAGAGAGGATTGTACATACTGATTTCTTTTTTTTTCTCTGTTGGTGGTTATTTCAATATTTAAAACATGGTTCCAAGAAGGAAGAAAGCTTACTTTATATTTTTCTCCCCAACTATGTAACAGCTTCAAAATGGCCTTATTGTTGACACTGACACTGACTACAAACAAACCGAAAATAAAATGACATCTTTGTTTACAGGTGGCAGCAGAACGTTTGTTACACTACCATTCTCAATAAAGGAAAAGATAGCTCAAAATCAAAGCCAGACACAGGTTTCTGTTGTGTCTTTTGAGCATACTAGACAGAAGAAGGCTGTTCAAGGCCAGTAAGCACAGCAATACTAATGTCTCGCACATGCTATTGCCAAAGTGTGAAACAAAAGGATTAAAATTCTTTCCTCCTACTCATATGTTAGCTAACTGGCACAGAAGCAACAATGTTGTAGTTGGACAGAAGTCAGTACTTAAAAGAAGCTTAGTAGATTATAAAATCCTTTAGTAGGTTATGTGGAATATGGTTTTTTTGCCTCTTTGTTTCTGAAATGTAGGATGCATGCTGACAAACTGTCCTATTTCTACTCCTAGCTGTCAATTTCTGCTTCTGCTCTAAACTCCCAGAATTATTTTATATATATGATACATAAATTACATACTTACACATAGATATTTAAAGTTCAATACCATTAACTCCACAATATTTGTATATGAAATATACAAATGAAGATATGAAGGTATGAAGATAGGCTGAGAAAGTTGGGGCTGTTCAGCCTGGAGAAGAGAAGGCTGCGTGGAGACCTCATAGCAGCCTTCCAGTATCTGAAGAGGGGCTATAAGGATGCTGGGGAGGGACTCTTCATTAGGGACTGTTGTGACAGGACAAGGGGTAACGGGTTCAAACTTAAACAGGGGAAGGTTAGATTGGATATAAGGAGGAAATTCTTTCCTGTGAGGGTGGTGAGGCACTGGAATGGGTTGCCCAGGTTGTTTGTGAATGCTCCATCCCTGGTGGTGTTCAAGACCAGGTTGGACGAAGTCTTGGGTGAGATGGTTTAGTGTGAGGTGTCTCTGCCCATGGCAGGGGGGTTGGAACTATATGACCTTATCGTCCTTTCCAAACCTAACTATTCTATGATTCTATGATTCTATGAAACTATTAAAGATTTAGAAATCCTAACCTACAAAATGTATTTGTTTGCTAGGGAATGTTTACAACTAATGTTCAAATCAGCTCTCCCCTAAAAGTCATCACAGTAAAGTAATAAGCTTTGAATATTTCATAATTAGGACAAAATGTTCTAGATTACCTCACCCTTCAGTTAGTCTTAACATCACCTATATGTGTGCATATATATTTTTAACAAACCTGAAATTGAGAATTACAAATATTAAAAGACATACAGGTAGACTAAAAGAGTTTGTGTTCATACTATTCCTACTTTTCTAGGATAGAAATGTGTTTTCTCATGCAAATTTCTAAATATGATCATGTGAAAGATACAATTTTTAAAATTGTGTGTTATCCTTATATAATATCTTTAAGTAAATTCGTTGTCTGCAATGAGCAATTTATATTTCAGAAATAGAATGTGTTAAGTTTTTTAAAATTATCTGTATTTAGTTCATTTAGAAAACATTCAAATTACAAAGTAAGTGTTTTGACCTTATCCTATGTAAAAAAGAGTATTGAAATCTCTGGCTTTTCAGAGTAATATTATTTTGGTACCCAGTGGTAGAGAGTGTGAGAAGACTTTTACGCATAAAAATCATATGTAACAATTTGTGGGTTCTGTCTTGCTCTCATCTTCAATAGTTTGTAAACTCAGTACTTAAAGTCTCCTTTTAGCATTTTCCAGGCTGCCAAAATTGTCTTTTTTTTTTTTTTTCTTTTGAGCTCATTTGTCCTGTGGCAGCTCTTGCAGAAGTAAAGGCTGCTTCCAACTGCATAAATGTAAACCACTTCAAATGAATAGGTTAGACCGGTAAAATAATGAATAAAAGTGCATTAAAGGAAATGCACTGTTAGGTTAAGAGTATGCAACAATTCAAAATCTTCATAAAGAGGATAAAATTTGCTAAAAGTAGTCAGTGTTGGATTGACTAGATCATCCTGTTGGATGATCAAACAGATGGTACCAAACCATCTATACAAGCAAGCGTATATTCCGTCTTGTATAAAGTGAAAACTCTCCAGTGCAGGAGAAAGCAGTGAAGCATTCATCTTAGAGACTCAGATATCTTAGCTGTTAGAGCACGAAATTATCTCAGTCTGAAGAAAAGATTGTTCTCTATTTTTCTGAGGTAAACCCCTTAACTTAATGGTTTTTGACTCCTGAACTGATCTACCTTAAATAATAAAAACTTCAACGTAAATATTTTTTCTTCATAAGAATGTAATGCCAGTTACAACATTTCTGAAGGCTGCATTAGAGATTTTAATGTTTAAATACTTTCCACATAATTCATGTGCATGCACATACGCATGTAATTTTAGAAATCCATTCCCTTTATCATGGCCTTGTTTTTTTCTTTAGAAAGTATTAAGGTTTCTGGCATAGCTAATTGGAGGGAAGGTTAATTCTGATGGATATCAGCCTGTAAAGAGTTTGAATAGATTAAGTATTTGTGTTGTAGTGTTTCAAAACAGTGGTAAAATTAACTACTGGAAGAATTAAGCATTCTGCATAAATTGAAAAATAGTCAGTTTGCTAATGTTTCCACAGAGCTATACTCTCAGAAATTTTTAGGACTGAAATGAGCTGCAGCTTTCCTTTCATCTTGTTTTATTTTTTGTAATAAGGAGAAATTAAATATTGAGAAAAAGAAAATAATGGGGAAGAAGACATTAAGTTAAAACTATTGGATTTTTTTATCAATTTACTGTTGTTAGGTATGATATATTTGGACAAGTTAAAAGGATTTATAGCATTTCTTGCCACCCTTATTAGGACATAATTCTTATGGTTACTTTGATTTTTGACACAAAAGATGTTATAATTATGATAATGAGAGTTTCCTGAGACAAGAGAAATAATGCTTGTATGTAGCAGAGAAAAAGTCCATTTGACAACGAGGAATGAAAACTTCTATTATCTGGGGTTTTTGTTTTTTTTTTAATTACTTTGTTTCATTTTTTTTTTTTCAGGGGATGAAGGAGGGTGTCAACTAACATCTCTTTTTAAACTCGGAATTATCAGAGGATTCACAATATCAGTGCTTGTAATTCTAATCAGATAAATCAACTTGAATAATTTCACACAGATAGGGCAATCTTAAATTTGTCATCATTTCAGTGATCTCCGTTACTCATGTCTGTGTGGCTCACTGTGTTTATTTAAGACCAGATTATTCCATTGCCAGTGTCAGTGATCACACCCTGGTTTGTTGCTTTTACTTAAATATGTTATGTCTCTTGATCTGGAAGGTTTTTGAGAGGAATGGAGACAAAATCTGTTTGATAATTTGCAAACTGCTGGGTCACAGAAATTCCTTCCAGGAATCTCTTCAGTGGTAGTCAATAAGTAAGTAATAGTAGAGTAGACTGAATAGGAAAAAATGGCTTAGTCTAACAAATGCATTATTTTTTCTGGAATTTAGTAGCTCTCAATGAGCAACATCAGAACACATTTGTCTCAGCCTAATGGAAAAGTTTAATGAGAGAATGAAATTATTCAGTTAGATTCTGGCTACCAAACCATTTAATGAAAAGTGCTTTCCAAGCCTCAGTGGCCTCACAGGTTTGAGATAACCACTTACACACAGTAGAAAAGATAAAGACCAACAATATATTGCTTTTTCTCCTTTTGTAAAAGGGTATGTACAGACAGAGAACACAAATTTTTTCACTGTTACCATGAGGAACAATGACCTAAACCAAATGCATAGGAGAGAAGGAAAGTTTTTAAACCAAAACAGTCTTCCTGAGTCTATTTTATATAGACAAGAAGAGGTTTTCAGGAGATAGATAGAATTTCTGAGGATACATGCTATTTCATGAAATGACTTATCTGTCCTTCTTCCATCACCTGTTTCAAATGGAGCAAGAATTTTTTTATCATCTTTATCAAAACTGTCTCCTAGGTTTAGCTTTTGGGCTATGAGAAATTGAGCAGCACAGCCTAATTCCAGTGAGTTTCCTTGGAGAGAAGCAGCCACTGCACTCCACTAAACAGGACAATTTTTTCCCCAACTGTCCTCTTCATCTTTGCTACACCAAGCAATTTAGAAGTTTTGACTTATTAACCATTGCTGCTAGCTGTACCTAAAATTCATGAGAATCAAACACTTTCTGCTACTTTTTGTCACCTTCCTTCTCCATTCTGTCTTGACAGATAGAGAACTTTTCATATTTGCTCATCTAACTTGTCAGTTCTTAAGATTTTCTTACTCTTAATGTACTCTTTTACTGAAGAAGACAAGCTGACATGTAATTTGCATGAACTGCTTTCAAGATCTGCTTCTAAACATGACAGTCTGCTGAGCTGCTGTCACAGGTAGAGTGTTAATACCTCTACCCATTAAAGGCACAAACTGTGGAGGAAGCACACAGAGGGGAGGTGGATCAGACTAGTAGTGAAGCTGCTTCCCTTATACTTCAACAAAGCAGAATCTTTTGCTATTGCCATGACTGCGTTCACGGAAAATAAATGTTCAAAACAGACAATCTTTTTTTCCAAAATATGCTGTCATCTCAGAGAATAATGACATAGAAAACAGTTTTATTAGAAGGGATAGCTTTCTGGATATCTGTCTATCTCTAAACTCAAGTGCTGCTTGTAAGGTGCAGCCTCCAAAACCAGTTATTTTTTCTGAGATAATAGTGACTCACCAAAAGTCACTTTTGACTACCAGTTCTACAAAAGCATAAGCATCCATTGTGTAACAGTAGATAATTTAACTAAATATATGATTTTCTTCTTTATGTCATAGTGAAGTCTGTAGTTGAATCAAGTATGCTGTTTCAAGTGTGGCAGATAGGGATATTTTTTCCCCTAATTATGAGCTAGCATAAAGCTTTTGTCAATGTAGCCTTTCAGTGAAGAAGTGTCCCAACAGCTTTGGTGGGAGGAAGATGGTTTAAAATGTTTGTACTCAGAAACCACCTTCTCTGCCTTTTGCTTCTGACAGGATGGTGAATGACTAACTCAGTCCTATATTTTATTTCATTCTGGTTCACTGAGCACAGACAGACACACAATTTTTCTGTCAGCAAGTTTTGAGTTAAGCAGGTAACTGCCTACTGTGCTCATCACAAGATACTATTACCTGTGTCCTGCAACCCTTCAGTTACTGTGATCGTACCAAGTCCTTAATCCATGTTCAGAAAGAATATAAAATAAAAAGCATTTCTTTTCTTTTTACCTAGTACTACACTCTCTTGTGGTACTCCTTTCATGTATGGATTCTACAATATGCTTATGTTCACCAAGGTGTTTTACTCAAGGCTCTTCTAAAAATAATGTACTCTTTTTGTCTATCTCTTTGAAATACACAAGAATTTCTCAGTTTTCATGGTGTAATGACCTTTCATAAGTCACTGAATGCAGCGTGCTCCATGACCCATCTGGATCCCATCTGCCACTGGAAGACTGATGCCATCACATGCAGGCAGCAGTGATGCTGAGCGTGTGTAAGCTCCCCCTACAGCAGCCGGCGCAGGAGCTGACTCACCAAACCCAGGTCTCCCACAGCTGTTGACCCTGGAAAATATCAACTCATTGAGGTTTGTAGTCTGAATTCTCTTGCAGGTGCTTGTATCTCTTAACCTAAAGGCCTGCTAGCCAGAACTGAAGCTGGCTAGCGTTTTCAGAGGCATGCAAAATAAAGACCTCAAACCCATTTGGTACCTACAGATAGGATTTAATAAAAGTAGAGGATAGGCTGCAGTGGTCAAATGTAAAGGTCAGAGACAGACAGACCTGCAAGCAGGCCACCTGTTTACAAGCAGCAACTTTTATCTCCTTTCAACTATTTGCTCCTTTCTGATTGTCACGGCCAAAACAGTATCTTAATATTAACCTGAAGTTTTAAGTACTGATTCAAAAATTACAAGCAAACAAAACAACCTCCCCACCCCCAAATACTAAAAAAGAAACAACCAAAAAAACAAACCCAAAAATACTCCCACCAACCCAAAACACAACACTCAGGGAACCCATTTCCTTACCTTCTGCCAGGCACAGCTTCAGTATAACAGCTCCCCTAGCCCCTTTCTAATCCACCTCCCCTTCTCTTCAACAGGCATCACCCTCAGTCCCTCCTAGTCCCTTTGGCAAGCTGGTGGGCAGTGCAAGGGACCAAAGCATAATGTTTTCTTTCTGCCAGTCGTTGCTTCTTAGTCATTTCCCCCAAGTCAAGGATGGATTTCTACACTCTGTTGTCTCTATGGAGAATTGGCACCCTTGCTGACCTCTGACACAAATTATGTGCCTAAGGTTAGATGAGACGGTTAAGATGACTTTTTATCCTTAAAATATTGTGGTCTCATTGAGATTTCATTCATACCATGACTTGCTTAACGTATAGATAATATTTAACTGTGTATTTAATTTTCTAGCTATGTGACTTAAAGAAATGAGAAATGTATTGTTTGGTCATTCAAGAAATGTATCCCTAAAGTCACAGTATCCAGAAGGTAAGACACTGAATGTTCCAAAACTACTTTCTATCAGTAAGCAAGTATTAGATTTATAGAAAGATTGCAGAATAGGACTTCTAAATGATAGCTCCACTGTGTAAGAGCAAAATCAATTACATTATAGAGCACAGAGCAGAGCTGGGGACTAGTTAAGCTGCATCCTGATTTTGGCTATGTGAACATATTTTCGAAGCATGGTTATTTATTAATTTGTAGTATATTGTACTTAAATGATGACTGTTCATTACCTACAGCCATTATATTTTGAAAACAAAAAATGAGGCTTTTACATGCTCTTTTCTCTCTGATTTTTGCTTGAAATAATTATCACATTTCACTGGGTTCATCAGCCTCTGCTTCTAAAATCTACTCTAATCCTGCTTCTTTTCATGATGTCTAAATTATTTTGATATTTTATGAACATACAGTATTTTGTTATCTTGATCAGAACGTTCCTGTGTATCATTGATGCCAGTTTGGAAAACTATGAAAAATGCAACCTCATAAAATTGGAGTACAGGCCAAACCTAAAAGTTTGCTTTAAATATAGCAGAGTTCACTACATTATTAAACCATCAGGAGTTTCTATGTTAGCATTACTGATGATATTTAAGTACAGGAGATAGATTTGGTTATTGGGAAGCTGCTAAGGAAGATAAGGTGATTTTCTACCTAGTTACCTAGCAGGGCTTTATTTTCATTGCTTCCCCCAAACCAATCAGAAGTGCAACTCAAAGCCTTCATTTATTTTTGCCTTGCTGATGTTTGCTGGTATAGCTCTATTATGGCAACACCTACACAATTAGTTTTCATAGGGCTTGCTGCACCCATTAAGAGTCTTGATATTCACTGCCTGCAGATGTCTACACTTTTAAAAAATAATTGTGCTTGTATATACAGCAAACAGAGTGTACAGGATGAAATAACATACTAGACCAACAATTTCATGGTAAAAAATATTTCAGTTTTCAGGTTCAGTTATGGGCCAGCAGCATTCTCAGACAATCACGACTATGCGTAAGACTGCATATAAAAATACCACCCCATGAGCACACCAACTAATGCATGCATAATTTAAATACCATTCCAGCCATACGGAGAGAAAGGCATGTGGGAGATAGATAGCACATGGGATCAACCTGCTTTTCTCCCAGTTTAATCAGATAGTTTGCCCTGCACAAAAGAGAATCTCTTTCAAGGGTAGCCACCAGAATATCATTCTTGTTTGCTTTGTGCCTGGGATGTTGTCATGGTTTAACCCTGTTGGCAACTTAGTATGACAGGTATGTCATTAACCCTGTTGGCAACTTAGTATGACAGGTATGTCATGTTGATGACAATTGAGATCATGGCATGCTATTAAGGCTTTTTGGATGATTAGGAATTGCTATTCTGGCTATGCAAGTATCTGGACCATCAGCCGCTTCAGAAGTGCACCCTTAAATCCTGTATTGAGTAGATGAATATTAGACCTTATGTGAACAAAATGTTCTAGTAAACACCTGCCTGACTAACAGTTGTGGAGATCCTTGCCCATGCCAGGCGATCCTGCCACTGCTTTCAGATTTCCCTACACAGATGGTGTCCATTTTATACTGAAGACTCCCTGGAATTCCCCACATTTTCAGCTGGTATGCCAACCACAAGGTTGTTCTGGGAAACTGTGGCCTGAGTGCAGGCATAAGAAGTAGGATGGGAATTGAATGTGTGTGATTTTGGTTGGTTGGTTGGTTGGTTGGTTGGTTGGTTGGTTGGTTGGTTGGTTGGTTGGTTTTGCCAGGGAAGGAGGCATAAGTATTAGCTGTTGTAGGAGCTAAGACTTATGCTACAGTAGTGTGCTGTTGGGCAACCCTAATGAACTCCAATTCACATACAGAAAACATTTCCAAAGACTGCATGTGAGATTTGGAACTTGCAATCCCAGTATCACTGCAAATTAATGTATGGTATCAATTTCGAAAATGGTGCATGTCCTTTTTCACATAGAAAAGCAAATAGACATGCAAAGTCATACCTGGTTGTCATAAATGTTCTGTACTGAGACCTGCAGCTCTCTTTTGTCATGACATGCTCTGCTATTTGCTGACAATTGCCATGCAAAAGTATTTCAGCGCTGGTGCCAGGCTGCCAGACATAAGACCCTATTTGGTAAAGCGCTCCATTTTCACTGAAATGCCTGATTCCTTTGCATCAACAGCTGTCTAGTTTCAGACAGCAAATTTTCCATGGAAATATTTTTTCTATCTCTTTCATAAGTCTCTCTTTTCCTTTCTCTGAGCATCAATTGCTATAGGGAAGAGGGATTCTCTACAGAGGTCAATGTTTCTCCTCACTTCACGATCATCTCTAGAACCATCAGCCGATCTCTCCATCAAAGAAGAGAAATCCATCTCTGGTCACTATCATGATTTCTTTACAGTTTTTGTAAGGAAGAGATTTTGTAAGGAAGGGATTTTGTAAGTAAGAGATGGACTTTACTTAGGAATCACCTTAGTATATTCACAACAAACAAATTAAACAAATTAAAATTAATTTATTTCAGAAAGCCATATTATGATGTTTGGTGAAACCACCTTCTGCAGAAAACAAAACCAAGCGCCAAGCAAATAAAAATACAAACTAAATCAAAGGACTTGCTTTTCGGTTCAGTTCTTTTGAAAAGTGATGAAATTTTTCTTAAAAATCTGTAAACTTTTGGCTCTGATGCTATGCCAGAAGTTTGTTTTGAAACTTCCCTCCTTTCTGTACTTAATAAAAAGTCAACTCTTGGTCAGGTTTTATTTTTGCTATGCCAAAGTGTTTGGACCATGAAAAGGCTAAGCTTCTCCAGAATGCATTTTTTATATGTTTTGCAGGCTCACAAGGATTTTCTCTGCCTGTTCTTGTCATGAGCAGACGTACTGTGAGGCGATAAACAGTTTTACTAATATAGCTGCATAGTTTCCAATCATATGAGGCTGCAAGGAGAGCTTACTTACATATGCCTGTGAAATACCACACAGATGCATATCCATTTTTGTAATAACTGACTCTTTCTTCTTCTCATCATCCTAATAGATCTCATCTACATCTGTTTCACATCAAATTCTTCTTTCCCAAAGCCTGTGTAATTACAAAGTTCTCATTCTAACAGTTTCTTTGAACATCAAGACTGCTTAAGTGTTTTGCATATCAGTTTGTTTATGCAGAAGGAATGCCTCAGAGAGAAATATTGTAAAGACTGAACCTCAACAGTCTATTTGAATAGATAAGTCTTAATAAACCAGACTTCTGAGAATCATATTAAGTTCCAGAAAAAGAGGCAACAAATACCATAATATCAGCATATCATAGCATCTTTCTTCACCTTTCTCTTGGTTTTGACCTATAAATAATTGGCATTCTGCTTTTTGATTTTGCCTGATAAACTAAAGTTAATGTATGGAACTATTGGCAAGTAAACTATGTTTCACGGTTTTGATAATAATTTTCCTACTTGAGCTGGTAATTCTAAACTTTCATAAATCCTTCTTGCAATTTATTTTAATTAGATTAATGTAATAGATTAATTATTAATTTAGGTGCATAATCAACTTTTCTCCATCCTTTACACCACAGCTAGTAAGAGGAGGAAAAAAAGCTTTCATTCAATGCAGTATTCAATATTTATTTTCCAAATACAGCCCAGGAATGTCAGCACTACTGGGATTGATCTGAAAGGTTATTCAAGATGACTTACCATGCTGACCTTTATTTATGACTGGAGTAAACAAGTCAGTGAGGGTATATGCTATTCAGATTTTTATTCCTTCTTTAGTCTTACCCTGTAATTGTGGCCCATCTATAAGAAATTTCCTTGAGAGAATGATTCTATTATAAAAAGCACTAATTACCTGTTGAACTGATTTTAGCATATGGTGCAGCAGAACTTCCCCAAAACTGGCTTGAATGGAATGATGCTGTCTGTCTAGGTTGAATTCAACTAACAATCTGTCAGCTTTTGTTGTTTTAACCTCTTTGATAATTAAAGTGAAACTGACATGGATGCTAAAAAACTGGAACCTCCCAGACTACTACTGGACCTTCAGTTTCTGTGCATCAGGGGTCCTCGTGAATTGTAAACAGCAGTTAGGTTTAATAGTAGTAAAGCCAAACTTTATGGACCGTTTTCTTTCTCATCCTTGAACCTGGAATTCTGATGTAAAACTTACTTGGGAGTACAGAAGATCGGTTGATTTCTGTGTAACTTTGCCTAAAGCTGTAAATTCTATTTAATTTTACCTTCTATATTTTAAGTACCTGATCAATTATATTAGTGGTAGCTAATTGCTGGAGAGAAATTTGACAATTGAGCTTAAAATTCAAAAAGATACTGAATATTTGCCTATCAGCAAAAGAAATATGTAGCCATTCAACCTTTCATTGAACTCCATTAAACTGAGTGCAGAATTGCCAGTATTAAACTAAAAGTATACCTCTAAGTACAAATTGTTTTAAGATTAAATAAGAAGTACAAGAATGTTTTGAGTTAATAACTGGTTAGTTTAATTTCTTCTCAATATCATAACATACCTGAAAGACTGGGAAATTCTTCTCATTTACAGCCAGTAAAATATTCAAGTCCAAAGTTAATGAAGAAAGGAAATTTTTCATAAACTGATTTATTGAAATCTGATTTCTGAAAATATTGAAAAATGATTTCTGTCAATTATATCAAATTGTTGGCTACATTTTACATTGGCAGCCTAAAAAAAAATGCATAAGCTTGTTCCCAGAGAAGCAGTATACAAAGAAAAGATGATATGAGGAAAATACAGACACTAAACCAGTGTTATCCTCTTTGAATTAATGCAAATCATGTTGCTAACTTAGTTAAATTGAGAAACTAAATTCAAGGATAGACATGTTCAAATTATCTTATTAAATTTTTCAAAAATTTGAGCAACAGGGAGTGGAAATTTATGAGTAAAGGATGAATATTCTCTCACCCCAAAAATTAAAAGCTAAGATTAAGCAGGCCTTTGCTACTTCATTGTATAATTTGTGGTTGTTATGTTGATCCACATATTTTTCTGGAATCTTCTCCCACACAATTTTTAGATGGTATTAGTGAAACTTCAGCTTTTACAATACTCAGTTAAAAACTGTGAGAGATCTTAAATGAACTACTATTAAACCATTTAAATCTACAGAAAACAGCCTTTAATCTTCAATAATGAAAATACTCTAATCTCAGCCACTGCCTTGAATTCTGTATTGTATTATGCAATACAAAATAAGAGCTCTCTTACTTGAATGCCTCAGTGAATCCCCCAGCTTAACTAAGGGTCTGAGAATTAATAGGTTATCTCCATTTTTATTCAAGAGCTCTTAATATTGCCTCAAGTCCCAGTTTGAGATACGAGTTTGTTGCCTCTTTTCATCTACTGACTGAATACTTATAACTGACACGGTGGCAAACCCAACTGTCTCAAAAATAATTTCTGACTGCACTTCATTTCTTTTAGTGTGCTCTGCTGTTTTTTGTATAGTTCCACCTGTGTAGTAACCACATTGCTATATATTGCCCTCTATTTATCATCAAAGACTGAAAAAGTTTGAATCACTGCCTAAAAAATGAAAGATTTTACCAGATAGAATACAGATAATTCAAGAATATGTGACCAGGGAACTTATTGTGCATTTGACATCACAATAAAAAAAAAAATAAATGAAAAGGAGGTGAAGGTTTGGGAAAAAAAGTGTTATTGAAAGTGTTATTTGAAGTGGCCTGATGAATTCTTTAATTAAAATCTATTATAAAAGGTATATTCATTTTTGAGGTAAACTAAACCTTACCCACCGTCCAGCTACTTCAGAATCACAAATTGGTTCTCAGAATTATGAACTGGAAGATGTTGAACTATGGATGGGTGCAGGGCATTCTGCAAATGGTGGAACTTCAGTAGTGTTTTCGTCTTTTCTAAACAGTGATCAGCAAGAAGTTCCAATTTAGACAATTAAGTAAAAGATCAAGACCAAGAAGTTAGCTGTGTAGGTTGATAGACTTTGAATTCACATGAAGAAAAATAAGTTTAGAACTCTTGAGATTTACTAAAACTCTGGGGTGCTAAGTCAATCTTTCATAGATTTTTCTTCTGAGAAAACTTGCTCTGAAAACTGGGTCACTGTAGAAGTAACTTTGATTTTGTTTGCTTGCATATCTAGAAACTGCAATTCTGCTTCACATGAAAGTTCTTAAATAGACCCTCTCAGTTAAAAGCAAACACAGACTGTTTCAGTGAAAGCAATAAAGTTAATCATGCAAGAATCAAATCTAATAGATTTTTGGTTACTAATAAGCCTTAACATAAAATAATTTCTTCCTTATTCCCATGAGCACAATTCCTACACAAGAATGGGTTGTTTCTGGTTTTGCGATGTTGCATAGTACAAGGCTACTCCTTAAGGGATGGGAGATGAGTCATCAGATGGCCAGTGGGGCATGGACATTCACAAACCAAGACCCAGTCCTTCAGCCTGAGCAAAGGGAGCAAGATGGGCCCAGAGATTATAACCACACTCAACATAATGTCAAGATCATCTGGCAAGTTTGTGGTGAGGAGGCAGGTCCATAGTGTAGCTGGGAAGTCAGCCTGAACATCAGCCATGCAATGTCAGACAGATCCATGGTGGGAAAGCAGGTTGGGGTCAAGCTAGGAAGGCAATCAACAGTTCATGCCCTCGCACAAGCACAACAGAGCTGCAGACCACCACTCCTACAGCACAGCTCCATCAGGAGTGCGTGTAAGGACTTGAGCTCAAATGCTGCACCTGGGCTCATAGCTCTGAAAGTATGCCCTAGCTGAGGCTGGTCATAACCATTAAGGGTTGTTCATACATTCAGAGCACTGGCAAGCTCTTGGCAAAAGTTTGTAAGTATAGTTTCTTATCAGAAGGTTTTTTCCTGTTTATTTTGAAATCTTTGGGACATATTCTCTTTAAAAGTCTGTTTTCTTTATTGGTTACCTAAAGAAATATCATAGCTTGCCATTTTTGTTATGAAAACAAATTTTGGGTGGACATCATGGATTAAGTCTGGAAGCTCTGCATGATATACAGAAGTGGATGCCAAATTATAATTTGAACCCCTAGCTTTTTAGTGGAGCAATGATATTATAGATGCTTATGTAATAGGAAATCACAGAGACTGACTTTCTTTTGTGGGAGTTTCCACTGTGTTGGGAGAGCTTTTATCTTTCTGTATTGTTTCTGTAATGATGTAGCTGAGCATTAGTAAAGATTTGCATTGTAACTGAGACCTCAAAAAGAGGATGGTTTATGTCACCGGGAAGAAATAGAGAATCTCAGTGAACCTCAGTGGTTCTAAGAAGGAAGAATGTGCATAACAACCACTGTGCTCCTAGACAAAATGACAGTTCTTTGGGGCAGAAAGAAAAAAAATCTCATTTAATTCTTATCAATTACATTGTAGATAAACTTCAACCAGGACTCATCTGCACAAATATATTGCAGTGTACTTCTTTAGCCTTTTCTTACTAATAACAAGAGAAAATACCCATTTTCTCACTTTGCTCTTACAAGTGAAAGGGAGGGTGGGGAAGTTCCACTCAAACAAAGCCACAAGCTGAATAAGGAAAATCAATTCCATACACATAGAGTAATCGTTGACTTGCCATTAAATGGTATTTATAAGTTCTTAAAGTCACAAATAGGATGATCAAAAAGAGATAAAATGATTTTATTATTTATTTCTCGATTGTAGGAGTAGAAAAGAAATAGGAGAGATATATGTATAGATTAGCCATTCTTTAAAGCACCATCCCTGTTCAGTAGACACATTTTTCAACGAGAGAAGAAAGTTTTAAACAAGAAAAGTTCTGAAGTGTTTCTGTTGTCCACTCATATAATTTAAGTCTATTCTGAATGGCTGCTTCGTTTTTTAAGTCAGCGATCTATTTACACAACACATAAGTACTTGCTTCTTCAAAAGAGAATTGGTAGAAACAAGAAGTGGTTCCAGCAGGAGCAAGAAGACCTGTAGATTTTATTTAATAACAAAACTGCATATGTTCACTTTCCTAAACTGTGCAGCTGGACAAAAGGCTTTCACAATTCTTTGTATGTTGCAAATGTGGAGCAGGCTCCCAGGTGCAAACAATTGTCAGGCAATTTTATTTTCAGTGAATATTGGAAGTGTTTCAAAAATGTATAGAGAATTTGTCATATAGTCAGGGTTGACAGTAAGAGCCTGATGAAAGAAATTTAGGACCGTTTTCTCATTTCCTTTTAAATTAAGTAAAAGCAATTTTTTGCCTTGAATTTTTAACAGGAGAAAATACACCAAATTATGTGTTTAAGAGAATCTACCATACTTTCAGCAGTAAATAAGATCTTTGAACTTCATTCGAGTGGGAAACGAATGATCAGAAATTAAAAAAGCTATCATGGTAGTCATGAACCCCTTTCTGCTTTTTATTATTACAGTAAAAGCATTTGTTAACTGGCAGTTTGCTCTTTGGTGGCTGCTTTATCGCATATCAGCTACTATCTTTGTAAAATTATTTTCTTGTCATTCTTAAGCTGTATCTAAGATATAATGAACAGCACATGTGTGAAAATTATTTTCTTATAGTACATTAATCAGAACTACCATTAAAGCAACAAGTTCTTCTGCTTCCTCCTGCTTAAAAAGACAGAATTTTTTCTGGACTGGAATTGTCAGGAAGGGAAAAAAAAAAAGAAAGGGGGGAGATGCTTGAAATTATGATGGTTAATAGCATTAAACCTTTTGAAACAAAAAAATACAGAGTCCAGAATTTGGTTGTTAGATACTATGAATAGTTAATTGTGTTTAAAATGTAACACGTAAGTACTCTGATAGTACAGACTTAAGCTTCCAGTCACTGGTTCTCACTAACCATTTTTTCATACAGTAGTGCATGACTCCAGCACCTGTTTTGAGGGGAGTGGAGAAGATTTTAATTGAAAGCTGTTCATCCTCTATGAAAAACATCTGTATGTATGCACATGTATTACATAACAGATATGAATATTCTAGAAGCTGTTTAATGATTATTTTCATAGTTAATTAAATGGTACACAGTAATGAAAATGGTGTACAACATTTATTTTCTCAGCAAAATTAGTCTACAGTCGAAATAGGGATTTTTCCACCTGCATCATCTAGCTTATGCTTTTACAGCATGATTTAAAACATGCCTCAACCACATACATTGCCAGAATTCTGCTTAAGCCTTTTCTCATGAACAGTCCTTTATCAGCCTCACTTTTCATTTTTGTGCCTTGCACCATTTTTAACAAACATTTTCTTTTGCTAAGTTGAAGTTATGTAGTTTTTCATGACGTATTTTTTCCATTTGACTTTGTTTATAGAACAGTTTATATCTCCCTTACCCATCCTTTTTGCATTCTTTCTCTTTCTGTTTTTTTTTACGTTTTTTTACATTACTTCCTCTGCCACCTTCCCTTCAGAGAGTAATTCCCCAAGGAGCTGTTGAGCCTGCCTGCTACTTTGGAAGACAATACTGTGTTTAGAAAACAAAACAAGCTTTCTGTTCACGGCTGATTGTAGGACATTATTATTTAGAGCACATGAAAATTACCTAACACAACAGTGCTAAGAAGATAAGTTTATTCTAAATGACCATTAAAAGGAGTTAAAGTTTGGCTTAAATCCATGTAGTTTTTGTTCTTTGAAAATTTAAATATTTTAGATCTGTTGGAAAAGCTTGTTTGTAGAATTTACTGTCTTTTTAAAGAAATCAGGATTGTGAAGCAGAAAGGAATAAAGTTCACCGGAAAAGAGCCTTATATAGTCTAAACCTACAAATAATTAGAGTGTTTATATTAAAACAGGAATGGTATCGTCACAACTGCATTACAGGGAAAGATAGGTTGGCTTCATGTAAGTCTTGACAACCACGTAATTGAACTGAGAGTAGATTTACATGTGAAGGTTAGAAAAAACTTCATAGCATACCTTCAGTTCTTTATTTTTCTTTAAATTTAGGTTTCTCTTAAACCTCACAATGTGTAATACCAATTTGGAGAGCAAAGATTTTTTTCATGTATTAATTGTATTTCTAAATCTGAGAGGTCATTACTTTGCCTTTTTTGATTTAGTGTAACAGCACTTTTATTTTTCATTAATGTTTTTGTTTTCTACAGACAGGAAATAGAAAGGGCTTTAGGGTTTCTAATTTTAGCTCATTTATTACAGATTCATATATTTGCCAAAGGAGAAGCATAGATTATTCTGAAAGGCATGAACCATGTGGTGACTGAGCATAGGCTAATCATCTCCCATTCAAGAAATATACTCATTCTGACCTTTTATATCATCTGATTTTACCTGCAAAGGTTGAAGGTCAAGGACTTTTTGGAAAACAAAAAATCCCCACAAACCAACATATGTATTGTTCCTATTCAGCATTTTTGTAAGAATATTTTCTTTATGTCCTCTTACTCCCCTCCCCCACCCCCACCCTAGATCATGCCCACTCTCTCTTCTTTACTGTAGTCCTGGAAAATTTCATTCTATTTCGTCCTTCCTGACCTGCTGCCAGAGGTGATACTTGTATTACACTGCATTCCTAATACATCAGCTTTACTGGTTTTGACAACCAAAATATTTTTTTCTTTTTTGTTTATATTATAGAGCCCCAGAGGTTTGCATGTATAAAAAATCAAATTCTGGTATAACTCCGTATTTTACAAGATTGTGCCCTGAAGGAAAGGGGAGCAGGCATACTTGAAATGATGTAGTTCCATCTCTTGTGTCATTGTTAAAAACTGCTAAATGTTAACAATCCAGCCTCACTGCCTAGAAAGTATTTGAGTAAATCTCTTGAAAAAGAAACTCAAGCTTTCAAGTTGAAGTTAAGTCTGTTGGTCTCTAAGCAACTAATTTATACTTTAGGAATCCCTAAAGAATGTGTAACAGATACTATTGAGTCCTAGCACTCTTGGGAATCTGTTTATTTCAACTTTCCAATAAAAGCATGGCAATAACACACCCATTTCATTTGATAGATGTTCTCTTTTCTCCTTTGTACACAGTGGGACAGAGTACACAGTGTCGTGACTCCAACTCACTCCTATGTTTAAGGAATTTTCCAGGTATCTGCTTCGGGGATTTTTTTGGAAATGAGATGCTGCTCCAAACCTGTTTCTTTTTTAGATGACTTGATGTCATACTCAGCAATCTGAGATAATCCTTGTGGTACAGGATGTAGACAGCAATTCTAACAAACACATTTGCTAAATGTTCCTTCCCTTAAGTCCTGCTTTCTGTAATTCAGATATCCCTTGCATAATTCTGATATTCCTTGCTAAGTGGCTTGGCCATAAAGCACTCTCTCTGAGACTGCTTGAAATTTAACACCCAGCTGAATTCAAACTTTCATTGAGTTAACTGCCACCATAATGTCTTCTTTTTGTTTTGCTATAAGACAGGGGGCCTGAAGACAGCTATTTCACTGAATATTTGCCGGTTTATATCCCTCTAATTCTCCTGAGTTTTCTATTGAATTTGCCAGTATAAAATCCATCTCTGTGGAATTCATCAATAAAACATTACTTGCCCAGTTCAGCACCTGTTTAGTATTTTTATGTTCACATCAAATGCCCCTTATGTGATAATGACAAGTGTTTTAAATACTTCATTTTTCATTTAGTTTTGGTGTAGTTGAAAACCTCATTTTTTTACCATTAGCTATTTCTCTTCTTGTTGGAAAAGCTTTTGTTATTGTCCTTTAATGCAGTATTTTTCAAGGGAAAATTGACAACTCAATCCTGCCTGAGAAATTATCTCAGATACTCAGCAGACCAGTCTGTAGACAACAGAACAAGAAGCCAAAGTAGGTAGTGGTAACAAGCATATTTAAAAATTAGGAGTTTACAGGTGATGCAGGGGGAGACAATGGAAAAAAACCCTTAAGGTGAAGAGGACAAAGAAGCTGCCAGCATCATAAATTCCTGAAATGGCAAGAATTAAATCTTATGATGTGAACTCACATGATCTTTTCTGACAGTGCCCCCTATCCAGGAAAATTTCCTATCAAGGAAAATTTCCTAGCAGGAAAAATTTCCTAGCAAGGAAATGTCTCCAAAGTCTTGGACATATTCTGAAACCTGAAAGGCAAAACCATCTGCAGTGAGCTACAGGACTTGCTGAATGACATAATGCCATTCATCACATCTTTCCTGCCATCCTGTTTCCAGCTGTGTTCAATTTCTAATGCTTCTGGGGTAGTGAAAGAAACTGTCCTGGCTTCAGCAGTAGCAGTCATTTTTCTCCTTCTTGGTAGCTGGTGCAGTGCTGTGTTTTGACTTTCAGCTCGGGAACAGAGCTGATAACAATGATGTTTTGGTTTGGCCAAGGACTTTGTGAGCCTCATGCTCTGCCAGGGAGGAGGGGAAGCCGGGAGGAAGCAGAGACAGGACACCTGACCCAAACTGACCAAAGAGGTATTCCATACCACAGCACGTCATGCCCAGGATGTAACTGAGAGTTAGCCAGAAGGGCTGGGACTGCAGGGTTTGGAGGAGGTATGGGTCAGTGCTTGGTCGGGCTTGGGGGGGGGGGGGGGGGGGGGGGGCGAGTTATCAGTCAGCTGGTGCTGAGATGTTGTATTCTCTTCCCTTGTTATTTCCCTTACCATTATTATTATTGGTGGTAGCAGTAGTGATTTGTGTTACACCTTAGTTACTAAACTGTTCTTACCTCAACCCGTGGGAGTTGCATTCTTTTCGATTCTCCTCTCCTTCCCTCCGTGAGTAGGGGGAGGGCAAAAAGGCGGGGATTGAGTGAACGAGTTACCTGACTGGGTTTAAACCTTGATGGAAACGTATTTTTCATTTGACCAGTCATAAATGGGGAGAGGAGGGACTCCTGCCCTTTGTTAGCAACCACTGAATCCATGAATCAGAAAGTTTGATTCCTGTGTCTTGTCTTCACTAAGTAGCATTAACACAGCAATCTATTGTCTTCTATGGCATAGAGGTATTGGGTTATCCCTTCTATTTGCTTTATATTAGCTTAGAATCATCGAATCATCGAATCATAGAATCATAGAATAGTTAGGGTTGGAAAGAACCATAAGATCATCAAGTTCCAACCCCCCTCCCATGGGCAGGGACACCTCACACTAAACCATATAACCCAAGGCCTCGTCCAACCTGGTCTTGAACACTGCCAGGGATGGAGAATTCACAACCTCCCTGGGCAACCTATTCCAGTGCCTCACCACCCTAACAGGAAAGAATTTCCTCCTTATATCCAATCTAAACTTCCCCTGTTTAAGTTTTAACCTGCTACTCCTTGTCCTGTCACTACAGTCCCTAATGAAGAGACCCTCCCCAGCATCCCTATAGGCCCCTAAAGGTTAATGAACAGCATACAGTATCACAGAATCATAGAATGGCCTGTATTGGAAGGGACCTTAAAGATCATCATCAAACCATGACATGTGGCTCCAACACCACTGCCGTGGACCTTCCACTAGACTAAGCTGCTCAAAGCCCCATCCTGCCTGGCCTTGAACACTGCCAGGGATGGGGCAGCCACAACTTCCCTGGGCAACAAGTTACTAGAGTTTGTGTTCATAGGATAATGGTTTTCACTCTAAGTCTCTAGACCTGCAAAAATTCTGAGAAACTTATGTGGAATAAGCAAACAATACTAAGTATATTATTCAGCTTCCTCTTTAACCAGTGAAACTACAGTGACCAATCTGCTGGAAAGGAAAAAAAAAAAGAACATTAGATTAAGGTTTTTGTTAGGACTAATTTTGGTTTAACAAGCTACAAGAATAAGCAAATCAGCTTCCACTGAAATCAAATTTTAAATGCTAGAGATTTTTCTGTATCTCCCTCAGGAGTCACATATCATAAAGATTTATGACTCATTTAGGAGAGTGGGAAAGAGGATGAGCTAAAATACCAGCATACTGAAAAAGTTACCTTATTTATTAAAAAAAAAAAAAAAAAAGCTTTGAAACTATTACCAGCAGAGTTCCAGGAAGACCACTAGTGTTATCATTCCCAACATGGGCCGTAGAAGACACCAGTTCTGTCATGGAAGATTCCCTTTAAAGGTTGCAATCTGAAATCTGACTTGTGCAGAGCAGGAAGGTGGCCACAAGCTTTGGGTGCTTAGGTTCCACTGTTTCCAAGTTCAACACAATTAAAAAGAGAATACAAAGTAATTACCTGTCATAACCACCTAACATAACCACCACAATTCATCCTGATTACCCGAAGCATCATCCTGCCTTTGGTAAATTCAAAATAATGAATCCCTATAATCAGCTGAAAAGAAAGGTGTTTCAGAATTCAGAGAAACAGGAACACCAGGCCAGTGTGACACTGTTAAGCTGAATAAGTCGTCCAAGTGACAGACTGTATCAGGAAAAAAGCTTTGCACTGCCACACCCGCTCACCTGCAGTAACTGAGAACTGCTTTATACATCTATCTAATGGGTTGGCATTATCGAATCTGGGGAAACTGCAATACTTGCTACAACCAGTCTTAGTGTCAGGCTCTGGTCAGAGGCTTGGTACAAATGTGTAGTTGCTCCACCTTAGGCAGTTTGATTCTGTATGGTGTCAGATGGCCCAGTAGCAATGTTTCACCAATTTCTACTACTGGGGCCTTTTATAGGCAGATGTCAACACAAGATGCCAATCACATCAGTCCATCCATGATGATATCACAGTATACCTTTCCAAAATGTTAAGGCATTATTCCCTTCCTGCTTGTTAATCTGTGGCCATTATCTAGGTTCACCACACTCAGTTCTTACTTTTGCTGCCCTGTTGAACCTGGCTTATTATACCCAGGGTTTTGTAAATATTGTCCTCTCAGCTGCAGCTCATTATACTGTTATTAAAATAATAACAAAGGCAAGTTCCTATGACAGGAGCTCTCTTACTGACTGCACATCATCTCTAATTCTTGGAAAATGGAGGTATTCCAAAAGTCTGCTGTTGTTCCAGTATTTACAAAAGGAGAGAAAAATTCTACTCAAAATCCCTGTATCTCAGCCTATGAGATACCTGAGAAAATGAGACAATGTGGCTGATTCCTTGACATCAGTGTTCAGTTCAATGTCTAATTTTTTGAAGTCTGTAACTGGAAGTCCTTTGAGACCAACAGGTCTTAATACTTGCTCAGATCTGAATGTGTATGCAGGGGAGAGTTAATAGGGATGTTGGATGTTTCAAAGAGAAACAAATTGCTTGCTACCACTTGTAAAACAAAGGCATTTAACTAAACAAGTAAATCTTAATTTACATTTCTGAGCAAAAATAAAAATTCAAATTAATGGTAAAACAAGAGAAAGGATCATCCTAATAGAGCAACAGCTTGAAATATCTTAGGTGGAAGGTAAGTGGGCTATTTCTCCACTATAAATTTTACCTTAATGACAAATTCGGTATAAGGGATGTGCATATTCCTAATATTCAATTCTAAAGCTACTTCAAGACAGAATCAGCTTTGTGATGGCCAAGAATGTTCAGACTACTTTGCTTAACGTGGTGCAGAGATACAACATAGTTGAATAGTAGGAGCTTTTCTGTTTACCATAAAACAAGTTTTGTTTACAAAGCAGGATATTTATTAACAGAAAGAGGTGGTCATGTTCAAAGTCTGTACTACATCAACTTTAGGGAAAAGCTGTACAAAAGCCTTGCAAAAGAGGAGAAAGGTGGAAATGTGCATTTTTATTTGTAGCATATTTCTTAAGAAGCCTTTTAAGGTCAGAGCTATGTCAAGTATGGTGGTTATTTTTAATGGTCTGGTTTTTTCTACTTCCTACCCCTTTCCAATTTTTCTTTATTTTGATTCCTTGACTTGGTATATATGATTGAAAGTGACTGGTGAGCTTATAACTAATACTTTCATGTCAGACAGACTCAGTAAATTGGTGATTTAGTTGCCCATGTTACTTGGAAGCTCTTTGGTTTTGCAAAGAAAAAACATCCTTTTTTTTTTCTTGATAGGAGCAGTAGAGTAGTAGATTATTGTCAGACATATAAGCAATTATATGAAGTAGTTGTTGGTGCAGCTTGATTGCTGGTGATTGGTGAGACAATAAATTATGAGAAATGTAGTGTAGTGCAACGGGAACCAAGCATACAAGTAGTCTTGTATCATTTATATCTTGGAAAACAATGACAAAATGGTGAGGACATCAGAGGTAGCTTCCTCAATATGAACCTCTAACAAAATTATGGAAAAAAGTGGACATTTTCCTTGAGTCTTTGAAAAGGCAGCTATGAAACTGATATTATCTCTGTAAAAGACATTGTCAAAATCATAATGAAATTGTTTCTCTGGTCAAAAAATTGTCTCTGTCAAAAAAGTTGAAAGTACACCCCAGTGGTACAGAAGCTGTAAAACAGTTCTAAAAAAAAGGAGAGCAGGAGAATGATATGTTCCCTACATAAACAGACTGGAAAGGCACTCAGCAAAAGCGTGATCATTTCCAAGACCTCAAAGCTGGAATTTAGAAAACTACAGCCTTAAAATAAAGTCTTTTTACCTATTTTGGGTACTCCTAATCTCTGTTTCTGCTGCTGGCTGGTGATGATACTTCATGAACTGTTGTATTTCCTGAGACTCCTGGCCCACTATTGCAAACAGGATTCAGATGCTTGCACTGTTTGCTCCTGTTCCTGTTTTTTTGAAGAACCAGGGCCACTTATCTTTTTTGCCAGCACACAGGTTGGCTTGATGTTCAGTTTGATCTTAAAGCTTTGGTGTTTTTTTTCTGTGTGGTAGAGCAGTAGTAAACACAACTCTTTTAATGCTCATCAGGCAATGATGCAGTGAAGTCAACTGTCTAGCAACTTCAACTACAATTCTGTTCCTTATCAACAGTTCTGTTCTTTATCTACTACATTACTTCCTCATGAACTTTACTGTGCCTCTTCCTACTGTGTAGCACTTTCAATAATGTCTGTCAAGAAAGTAGTAATAATTCACTATAACCATATGCTAAGCACAGAACTTTGCTCCTGTTAATAGTTGTCATATATGTTCAGTTCATACTAGTTCATACTGTGTGGCCTTTGAAAGATATTTTGAAGTCTACATGTCACCACCAGTTACAGATATTCTTATTAGTCCTTTGAAGTGCAAGCATTTTGCTCTGTAGTTGTTTAACTTGCTACTTAGCAGTAAAGCTCTTATTTTTCCATTTGCACAGCTGTAATAAGCAGACATCATATGGTTAGGCCTGCTTGGCATTGCCTTCGCCTACAGCTAGGAAGATAGTTCAACATTAGAAGGACTTTTTAGCATTGGTGTACAGTTGTTAGATTTCTATGTTCCCTAATGGAGCTTGACTCTTCCCTTGTAAGACTGCCTTAACCTCCAGAAATGAGTATTTATTTAGCTAGATTAAATAATTTTCATTGCTCCAATAAAAGCAAGTTAGTGTTAGTGTGAAAGATAGGGAAGCCCTACTAAAAGTATCCCAGAAATCAATGTTTTGCTGAATCTCCTGGAAAGGAAGACCTGGGGCTCAAATTACCTTCAGCAGAGGAAGAATTTGAATGTAGGACTTCTATGTGCTAGCTTGTTTTTCTAATTACTTAACTAGAAGCATTTGGAAGAGGGACAATAATTTCATTTGACCTGGATCACCCATCTTAATGAAGGATGGTCTTTCCTAAAAGTGAATTCTGAGGAGGTACTTGGCATGTTTAATTATATTTTTCTAACTGGTCAGTTTAGACTCTTCTCTGCTTACTGTATGTTCTGTGTACTTGAGTAAATCCTGCTCTTTTGTGAACTACTTTGATAGCTGAGGCAATGAGAACATACACCCTATAGTAAGCATTTAAAATTCAGGCATTCAAACATCTCTGCCTTTCTTATGTAGCTCTTACCCTTGGTTTCCTGCCAACACTAAAGTTTGATTTCCTGGAAACTATAACAACTAGTTTGGAGGCCTGATAGAAACTAACCAGGTGAAACTTTAGGTGACAGGTGAGCAGGCTAAATACTCCAGTGTCTGAAGCAAATGAAAAGCCATATGCAGCATGCCACATGGAGAGAATATTCTGAAAGGTTTTGTTCTGTCTTGGAACATAGTAACAAGATAGTCAATAACACTAAAAATGAACACGCACAATTGCTGCTTTACAAAACTTTGATGTTTCAGAAAAGTACTTAGCCCAAGAATTTTGAATAAAAAAATGGATAGATGAGAAAATAGTGTGATGTTTTGGGGGCGGGTACCCCACAGCACTTTGTATTGAAGCAAGTTTCTGTTAGAACTGTCAGGGTCCTGAGAGGACTACCAGGCTTTAATGCCTTAATGATCCTGACCAGCCTTACCTTGGGTCTTCACCCATTGGAGACCCCACCAGTGAGGTCTCATACCCATGAGATGAAGAGCGCCATTTCAGCTCCACATTGGGCTTTCAGTTCCTGTGGGAGAGGGATTATCAGAAAGCCAGTTTCCAGTTGAGCCACAGCCTATACCTTCGTCTAAGGTCCCTGTTAACGCAATCCCTGACATGTAGATTCATTTTGCTTTTTATGAAAGAATGTATTACTGAACTGATAGCAACTGCAAAGCAGTGTCATCTAAAGCTAGCACTCTAGAAAGATCAGAAAGGGCTTGTCCCACAGTTCCTGAGTTCTCAAAGAGAACATGGATTTGCCTAGAAGAGGATCTGGAAGACATATTTTGGCAAATGTGGTTTAGATTGAAAGTGTAACCAAAGAACTGCTACTTTGCATTTTGTAAAACTTACAGTGAAATACTAGTCACTGTTGGAAAATAATTTTGAAATTAAATTTTTTATTGATGGGTTTAATCAGGGGCTCCTGATTGCTTGATTGTCAAGAAACTAGATAGATTTACAACTGCACTGTAGATTTAGGGAGAACGAAAGGTTAAGATGGAATGGGAGAAAGAAGAAGAATAATGTAAGATGGACCTTATTTAAGGGAAGAAATAAGAGGCTAATCAGTGGCGAATCTGTTACTAGAAAATGTAACAATGTAAAATCCTTACTCTTATTCTGTCTTTTCATAGCTGCAGCGGTCAAGACTCTTTTGTTTTTACAGTAAAATATATTTATTTTTTAAATGCAAACAACTATTTGTCCATAAATATGCTAGCAATGTTGTATTCACCACATTTTCATTTAGGATGTTAATGAATGGTACAAAAGATTCCTTTTTCTCTCAAGGATTCTTTTTACATGTGTAATCAGAATCACAAGAATAACAGGAGAGAAGATTCATGAATAATTTGGTTCCATTAGCTATAGTCAAAACTTATCAAGCTCCTTTCTTATAAGCTCTAATTATCTTGATTTTTTTGTGACACTTTGCTTGTCTAGATCTATGAAAAAAATATTTTAAAAAAGAGTATTTCTTGCCTCATAAAGAAATAGTGTCCACTTTCTTAGGGAATTGGCTGTTCTCTTGCTATTATTGTGGTTTCCCCCTACCTGTAATGGCAAGAAGCTTTGATTCAGGGACAGCACTGATATGAGTACTTATGACTGAATGCTTCATTGTGGGTAGGTTTTACATACAGGTTATACACCTTAGAAAGCTGAAATGTTATGGTTTAATGTCATAAGAGATGATATATCGAAACTGGGAGTTGAGTTGTTGTACAAAAAGTTAATTAGAAAGAAAGATAGCATCCTGTTCTTAGGTCCAGGCTTTGCAGCTCATAGACTGGCGGGGGAGGGAGAGAATATACATTATATAGGTAAATGTCTGAACTTCCCAATATGCCTCAATGGAGTTGAAAATAATTACCACAGTAAGACTTCCTGTTTTAGTATTTCTTCTCCTTGCTGAAGTTTTTATTCTAGAGTGTTGTAATATGCAAATTAGTACTTTGCATTGAGATGATCTATGATAATGAAATAGAATTAAGTTGATGTTTTTATGTTGGAGTGTCTTATAGATGCTTCAAGCCATATGAAAGATGAATACCAGCACAGTATGTTTTTGCTCCTTTCTATTTAGTTCACTTTTGTCCTTGAAATTCCATTTCTCTTTTTGTTGTTGTTGCTGTCATTATCTATAATACCTGACATAAATTCAGCTATCAGCCTAGTTATGTACACTTGTGCTTTGGCCTTTTTGACCTCCACAAACCAGTGAAGAGAATTGATTAGTTCCTTCCTTGTACTGCCTGTCCAATTTTTAACACTGAAATTTTATTTATTCTCCTGAAGTGCATGTTTGTTAATACGACTTAATTCTGTATGTATGACTTAAATTGTTTTTCTTACATGAAGTGTGTTTGCCTTTTTTAATACAAGAAAGAGAGTACCATGCTTCATGGTTAGATATATGGTTCATTGTTAGAAATATATTTGAAGAGGACAAAAACATTAACACAATTCAGTAGACAGATGTAAAATTATGTAGTCCACATGACACAAATGAGAGAGAGTATTTCTTAAGATCTAAAGTGAGTGGAAGATTAGGAAACTTCTGATTAGAAATACGTTATTAGTCAGGTAACTACTGAACTGCAGAAAGTGTATGATGATAGATTTTAGGTTATATTGGCAGGAATTATTGGTACAATGATATTTTGACTGTAAGGAGAAAAATTATATTTGTGTATTTCTGTTACTGAGCTCACAGAGAAGTGTTCATGCAAACCTATTTTTAGCACAGCAATGTTTCTGCCCAGTTCAATAAATGGAAGGTGCCCTTCCTGATAACTAGAAGCAGCACATATTTTTTAGCTTTTCATTTGAATGTTGTGAAAAATCTAAATTTGTATTAATATATAACCTCTGCATTTGAAATATGCCACATTTTCTTCCAGACACAAATGCTCCATTAATTTTTTTTCTGTAAGAAGTACGTAAAAATAAGGATGCTTAAATGGAACATAACCATGGTTAGTTGCAGAGACAATAATAGAAACTTACTAGGATATATCGAAGGGGCATGAAGTAAGACTTAGAGAATGCTGTAATAAGAATGACATAAAAGTCAGTGTAAGAATGCAATGACAGCCAAGGAATGTTGTAATTTACCTTGCCAAAGGTTTCTGTCAAAGTAATCTAACAGTGGAAGAACACCAATGTGTAGGTTCATGTTTCATATATATTACAAGAATTTTTGCAGTGAAATAGAAATTTATGTTTCAGATTTTCAGAATATCATCCGAAAACACAGATAAGATCACGGAAATGTAATATAGTAAAAACTGGACAGGTAACTTACTTTACACTGAACGTATGAATTTAAATTTTAATCAGATATAAAAATTTACAGAAAATCTTTCATGAATGGAATACCCATGCATGTACCTGTGCATGAACTCGTGTTCTCTGTGTCTCACTAGGGTTTATCAACCTATCAAAATGTGGTGATAAGCAGAAAATAATCTGGCGGTGATTGGAATATTTACAAAGTTAACTTTTCCAAATCAGATTAAAAGTATAAAACAAGGAAAAAACACACAACATTTTGTTAAGGAGAAGGGAGTCATGGCTCTAAGTCAATGGATTAATACATTGCTCAGATATTAGGAAAATGAGATAGCAAGTAAATTGATATGATTTTGAAACTACCAATTTCTGTTGTAAGTTGGTAGAAATTAGTTCACAAGGTATTTGGACAGCTGGAAAAAAAAAAAACAACCATCTTTCTCCAGTTCAAATGCAACAAACATCTAGATCATTTAAAGAAAACAAAACAAACCAAACAAACAGGAAACAAAAACAAAAAAGAAAAACAACCCAAAACCCCAAACCAACAACCTTACAGTAATTAACATGCAGAATGATGGAATTATGGAATCTACAGATCTTAAACTTGACATGTTTTCGTAAGTGTTCTATTTGCTTTCCTGTAAGTGCTTTCATATGAGTATCTTCTGGATTAAAGTTTTATGTGAGTTTATAATTTTACACGTTAAGAAAAATGGGTGAAAAAGAATCTTGAAAATGATGAAATGCACTACAAAATCCCTTGCAAGTATTTGAAAGGCACTTGGAAGATAACAGGAAAATAATAGTCAGCATGGATCTGTCAGGAACAGATTTGTCATAACCAGTCTAGTTAATTTTTAACTGTTATAACTGGCCTTGTATATTGAAGAGAAGTAAGGGAAGTCTAGTCTTGAGTACAATTTTCATATTCAGGTAACCCATTCATGAGCAACTTAGGGAAACAACATCTTGAGAAAAAAAACTACAATGCAAGATATTTACTGGAGTTTCAGAAAAACTGAAGGATTTATGGGCTGGTTCTTACTCTGGTAATGATAGATGACTTCATAAATAATCTGACCAATAGATTAGAGAGTACAAGCATAATTTCAGATGATGTCAAACATTAGGAGAGTTCATATGAGCTGAAATGCAAGGTTAGAGACCCACAGTCTTGAAAAAAAAATTCAGAGATAAGAGTTAACAAACCAAAACCAACCAAAGACAAAAACCCAACTCAATTAAAAACCTCCTTATTTTATTTAGGGAAGCTACAAAGTAAGAATGACAGCTGTAAAGTAAGAATATAGGAAAGTTAAGCTGTCTTTGGACTACAAAGGAAATGATAACTAGGTAGCAGTCCTGCAGAAAGGTTTCTGAGTATTTATAATTGATTATAAGCTGAATTTCAATCAAAACCATCACAATGCTTGAAAAAAAAGTATACCTCATGTTTTGTTTTGTGATTAGGAGCATACGTTACAATATATATCACATTATCCTCTGCTGTACTCAACATCAATAAACTTTCTTCTGGAGCAATATCACACTGTTTAAGTTCAGGAAGATCAAGACTAATATGGAGACCATCTCCAGAATGAGAAAGGGAAGGCTGAATTAACTTGAGGGGTTTTAGCAAAGTTTTGCCAAGCAAAATGGAGTAGTCTTATTTTATTTTAAATCTCTTTTATACATAGAACAAGAAAAAATGGACTTAAATTGCAACCAGGATGTCAGGTTAAACACAAGAGAAAGTTTTCTTTCACTAAGGATAGCAAGAAAGGTAATAGGTTGCTTGGAGAGGCTGTGGATTTGTTTGTCATTAAAGGCCTTCAGAAAAGATGGTGAATATCTGATGAAGTGATGCAGTAATGCCCAATTCTCTCCTGGGACAGGATAGATTAAATGACCCCTTAAGGTTCTCTCAGCTTCCCCTGCCTTGTTTTTCTTTTCAGGCCTAGAATACTTTGCAGTATACAAAAATTTCCAATGCATTTTCATTACTGAAACTATGTTTTGTATAGAGAGAAACAAGGTACAATCTTTGTGTTTCTTGCCAGTATCCCATTGGTATACTGTTTTCCTCTCCAAGAAGACAAGGAAGGAGGCTATGTTTTCCAAAAGGGTATTGCATAGTCTAAGGGATGAATTTGTGCCTGTGTCAAGTTGACTAAACTCAGTCAAACAACCTTTGGCACATTGAGCCCAAGGAAGGGAAGAATGCACACTTGATATGCCATAGGTAAGCTTTTCAAAGTCTATGGTGTTTCGGAGTGTATTAGTACTATTATACTCCAGCATAAACTGTAGGTACCGGTTAGTTCAGCTAGCCCTCCAACGTGAGAAGTGTTTGCCTTTTTTCGCAGGACTTGTTTTCTTATTGAATTGAACAATGATGGAAAGAACAAGTGAGTCTCCAAATATCAAAGTAGTACCCAGCTAAATAGGAATTCTGTGAATATATTCAGATAGTAAAATTGATTTTCAAGTAAAGGTATGCTTTGGAGACAGAATAGTATATTTTGTATTAATGGACACTGATTGAACATTTTAAGCATCTTATATTTCTTCCTCTGTATCTGATGAACTTTATTAATATTTTTCTTGTGAAGGTACTCCTTTCCTGGTGCTTTAAACAAAATCCGCAGGTAAAATTTTGGATTGATATGTTCCTTTTCAAGGGAAACTATGTAAAACGTAAAGTTTGTCTTTTTTTTTTTTTTTATTGTCTTAAAGTAGATAAAGTTGAAATGGCAATGAGATAATGTTCTAGTACTTTACTATTCACGGTCTCAGTAGGCAGTGGGGATTGCAGTTTCTGGTAAGTAAACATAAGAATTGCACTAAATATTTTTATGATTAGAACATCCCAGAGTCTATGTGTTTCTGAGTAGTATCTTCATTTTGCTTTTGAAGTTTTCATTTTCATAAACAATTAACATGTCACTCAATGCTATTCAAATTAGGTATAAAGTGTTTTTTCTCTCTTTTATTCCATCTGAATGACTTACGGTTTTTTTCTTTTACTGCTAATAAAATATTTTACTAATAGTGCAGTGTGTCTGAGTCTTAAATTATCTTAAATTATCTTAAAACCATCAACGGAAACACAAAATATGCTATGTATTTTTCAGGATAAAGAAAACTTAAGTATGATTTCATTTTGCATTGTCCCCAGATTCAGTGAGTTGTAGGGGTTTTGCAGAATGCACAGAATAAACTGTTACTGAAACATTATTACTTACTTTATTTTAAGGGAAAATCCAGCCAGAGGATAGAATAAAATATCAGGTAATTAGAAAAAGAGAAAATGCTGTGTCAAGCAGTAATATACATTGTTGTTAGAAAAGGGAGTGTGATCTTTCTACATAACATTTAGAAATTGTATTTTTGAATACTTGCATCTAAATGCCACTTTTAAAGAGATCATTCTGAAGAATGTCATTCTTATCCTATTATATAGACCATGTTTGCATCAAAAAAATGTGCTTATAAAAATCCAATCACAGCAGTAAGAAAACCTATATCTGTAACAAATATTAAGTTAGAATATTTATTTATAGATAGGGCCTAATCAAATGACTAGTTATCCAAGTAAAATACACATCTGTGGCTGTAAGCACTGAAGACAGAACAAAGGGTGGTGTGGCAAATTATATAGGACTCGTCAATTCCTTTGCTGGTAGACAATGAAGGACAGAAAGCCATTTATTGTGTCAGGTGCTAGATGAAAGTTTCTGCCATGAGAATCATCCCAACCCTTCTTGAAATGAATGCAGACTGCAGTGAGAAAATTAGTTTTGCTGTGGCCTTCTCTCCTCCTCTTGTGGCCATATCATCCTTGTTTTAAAATTACAGCTACCAGAAAACGTAGCTGCTCTCCTGAAGCATAGAATGACAGCAGTACAAGTATTTATGTTCTTGTCTACCTTAAACCCGTTTGCATTTCATTGTAGCTTTAGCAACATTGTAATTATCAATTCAAATACTCTTAAAATACACAGAGGACTCTTTATTGACAAAGTTTCAATTACAACAGTGAAATCTCAGCAATCAAGCTTGCTTCAGTTCATGCAAGCACTTTCTATCAGCTCTGACAGGCCTGTCTGAAATGTACCCAAAGAAATCCCAGAATGCTGAATTTCCAAGGTTTGATCTTCTGTTATAGTCACAAATACAGCATAGAGACAAATCTGTCTGACTTCACTGCAATGTACCTTACTCACAGAGCTAGATTAAATTAACTGTACTAGTAACTAAATCATTTTCCAAAAGGTTTAGTGCTGTGGTGAAGACACAGTGAGCTAGTATTATGTTATTTTTCTGTACAAAATGCATTAATATGCTTGACCGTTTTTATCCAAATGTGGTTCTTAGCCTGACTTCACATTTCTCATATATAATAAAATGTTCAAAATACATAAATATGGTGAATCTCACAAGTAATGTACTGTGTGTGACTTCTAAAGTTTTAATTTCCTAGGCCCTTTTCTTTTTAGCCTCAGATTTAAATTGTATTACATAACCTTAGTGATGCAGAATGAGAAATTATTTCTGTCCCGTCTGTAGCTTTATTGCTGACACAAAATACAGCAAATATCAGCTACTCTGAGTGTTAATCTTTCTTGTAGAGATGATATCTTGCAGTTAAAATGTATTTACAAAGCTGGGCACTGGGAGATTCCTAATGATTGTCAAGATTTGGGCTACTACCACTGGACATATAGAGGAATCGTATTAATAAACTTTTGAATTCTATGGTTTTGTGCAGGAAATTCAACTCTATGTCTAGTTTAGGGTCCCTTTTCTCCAGTCTTTCCTATTGCAATGTAGACATGTGACTATCCATATTTAGCCAAGAGTAAGTATGTCGAAGTACCAAGCAGGAGCAAGATGACCTCTGCACACTGTACACAGTGCAATGCCATCTAATATTTTTGAGCAAGCTTATCTTTTTCCAGTGGCAAGTCTTACTATGTAAAAAGAATTTGCAGGAGTTTATGGGATTTTTGACGGTGTGTATATTTTCAATTCAATTCAATGTGTATCAATAAATATTTCAGTTAATTGCTTTGGGTCAGGTCCTCGGCTGGTTTAGCGGCATTAATCTGCTTAAGTAAATAGAACTGTGTCAATTTGAGGAAGTTAGAGAGTTTGCCTTCTGCTGAAAAATATATGTATGCTAGGGACAAAAATAGCTTACAGACAGATGAGTGGTTTGGACAGTTGTGTACTGTTCACATGCGGCTACTGCAGTGAGGAAGCTTAGCTGTGTTGTGGTTTAAACCCTATCCAGACAGCTTGTTCACTCACTCCCAGTGAGTGGTGCTGGGCTGAAAGCAGTCGAGGCCCCCCCCCCGAGGCTCTCCCCTTCCCCGCTCCTGGAGGGATGGGGATGGGGAGGAGGATCGAAAGAGTGCAACTCCAAAGGGTTGAGACAAGAACAGTCCAGCAACCAATGTACAACACAAATCACCACCGCTACCACCAACGACAACAATGATAAGAGAAAATAACAAGGGAAGAGAATACAATACCACCGACCAAGAAACGAGGCCCATCTGGAAGCCTGTGCCCTTCCAGGTAACTCCCAGTTGCCCCCCCCGCCCCAGAACATGACGTGCTGTGGTATGGAATACCTCTTTGGCTAGCCTGGGTCAGGCATCCCGCCTCTGCTTCCTCCTGGCTTCCCCTCCTCCCTGGCAGAGCATGAGGCTCACAAAGTCCTTGGTCAGGGTAAACATCACTTAGCAGCAACTGAAAACATCGGTATCACCAACACTGTTCCCAGGCTGGAAGTCAAAACACAGTGCTGCCCCAGATACCAAGGAGAAAAATTGACTGCTACTGCTAAACCCAGGACAAGCTGCAACATATGAAGAGGGTGCTGCACTCTCCTGAAGGCAGAGCTTCTCTGGCCCAATAAATAATAATAAAAAATTGACTGACAGGGACACTAGTTCTCTGGGAGGAGAATTGAAAGAACGTAACTCCCGCAGGTTGAGATAAGAACAGTCCAGTAACTAAGGTATAACACAAATCACTACTGCTACCACCAACAATAATAATGATAAGAGAAATAACAAGGGAAAAGAATACGATACCACCCGCTGAAACGACCCCAGCCAAGAAGAGAGTGCCCTTCTGGGTAACTCCCAGTTATCTCCCCGGCCATGATGTGCTGTGGTATGGAATACCTCTTTGGCTAGTTTGGGTCAGGTGTCCTGTCTCTGCTTCCTCCCGGCTTCCCCTCTTCCCTGGCAGAGCATGAGACTCACAAAGTCCTATAGCCAGTCTAAACATTTGAGCAGTAACTAAAAACATCAGTGTTATCAGCTCTGTTCCCAGACTGGAAGTCAAAAACACAGCGCTGCACCAGCTATGAAGAAGGAGATAAAATGACTGCTACTGCTAAACCCAGGACAGTCATATCAAGGTTGCATACAGCTCTGTCTATATTATTTAACTAATATAATGTACTATATTTAATATGCTAAGAAAGGAGAGAGCAGCAATGATTTTGCCTTTGTTTCCCAAGAAACTAAAGGAGCAGAGGAATGAGCTAGAGCTGCTATAATGAGGCAAAAGAATTATCTAGAAGGTGGGAGAAAACAGGTCTAGGAAAAAGGAGTATATGCATTGAGAAGAAGCTAAACTGAAAATGGACTGTATTACTAATCTTTAACTGGAATAATCTGAGCCTCAGTATATGCTAATTAATGTTTAGTCAGCTACTAGCAATAGCGTGGGGACATCTTGATAATAAGAAGAGGAAACTGAAAACATACTGTAAATGCCTTTCCTCATGGATGACGCAGGCAGCTATATGTATGGCAATATATCTGCATATGTATGAATATTTACATATGCATATAGATATTTGGCATTCTGGAGTTCTTTCTATTCAATATTTATAAACAGACAGATTCAGCATACTGAACAGCTGGTAAATTGCTGGTAGAATAGATGAAGTAACTGCCAGTTTTAAGAAAATAAGACCTGATTTTTTTCGGTAGAAAGAGTTACAGTGATTGTTTAAGAAAATCAGATTTATTTTTTTTTAGGACAACATCTATGTTCTTAGATACATAGCCCCATACTAGATTCTATGAAGAAAATTACGCTAGCCAAAACCAGCACAAGCCTTAAGAATAATTTGTTTGGAAACTATTAAGAGTATAGAAGTACTCTTAGTATGTGCAATACAACTTAAATGGTATGCATTCTGTTGCATAACACTCTTCTGATGCTTTAAAATGGGGATCACTTGATTTTGTATGTTAATGTTCAACATAAATTTAACAAATGATAGCATATATCTTTCCTTATTCATTTCTTTGAATCTCTAAATTTTAATATTGTGTTGCGGTGTTCTGCCTCCTGAATTTAAATCTGAAATATTTCAATAGAGATAGAAACTATGAAAATTATCTACATTACTTTCTGGCTGATAGCTCTGCCACACTTTGAAAAAAAACTAATTCCCTGTGTGCCAGTTGTCACTCCAGTCAGCAGCAGAAGCATTTATTTCTGTACTCAGGCTGTGACACATTTTAATGATTCTGAAATACAAGAAGACATGCAAAACTGATTTTGCATTCCATGCCCTTAAGCAAGCCTATTATCCATGTTGTGAAAACAGCAAGTTAGCATATTTGTTGTAATTATTTGAGCTGATTATGTATTATGTTTCTTCTCAGAGGCATTTTCTTCCAAAGCAGTTTATTCAACTGCTAGCTGAGAAAAGGCAAAGCAGCACTCGAGAGGCACCTGCCTTAAGATAATCTCACACACGTTTCCTCTTGACAGAGTTGACATGCTTTATCATTGAAAAAAAATTACAATGTGCTTATTGTGTGGCTCAGATAAGAGTGATACAGGACTGTGAGAGAACATGTTTTCTTTTCTTAACACTCAACAGATGATTGTATATCTATTAAACTGTATGCTTATGCTGAGCAGGACTAGGACACTATTGTCATCCAGAGATTTAAAAGGTAATGTTTTCATTAATCAGTAGGTTCCCTACAGTAAGGACCACTGCTTCAGTAATCCACATTTCCACATACATATATTTTGTTGAAATAAAAGAGAATCCCATGAATGTATTTTCCACAAAGAAATGCTTCAGCAGCTGTTAGGAAGATGTGAAATAAATCTTGTATTCCCTTTTCCAGTTAGGTCAGTTGTAGCACTTCTATCTTTTCTTCATACTGGCTAAGTGCAGAAAAATGCTGGGAGACTGGTATTGGAGCAGTTTTGCTGGAAAATGCTGCAGCTGCACTACTGGGTGAAAAGGGCTGCAATCCCAGTGTCTGAGGTCATTGTAGCAAGTGCTCCTTATTGAGATCTAGAGCACATCTGAACATCAGTGGACATCTGGTTTCCTTTTGCCTCCAAGGATGAGGAGGGCTTGCTCACAATGCAGAAGGAAAATGTCCCCATCATTGTTACTAGAGAAGATCAAAAGGATTGTGCTAGAGAAGTCCACATAAGGAAATGGCCCAGCTGTGTGGGAGCAGGACAGGTAGCTGAGCATCTGCTGCATGTTACCACCTACCTGGGTAATGTACAGACAACGAATGGAGGAAGAAATGACTGTGTGATTGCTGAACGGCTAGAATGGCAGATGCACAAGCTTGGATATAACCAAGGGTGAAAAGCAGTAGTTAAGAGGACTGGCGGAGGATGCTGCTATATATATAGGGGGGCTAATTTAACATGGGGGAAACCTGTGGGATACACTGATATTTGGACCAATGGCCCAGTACCCAGAAAGAAAATACCACAAAAACAACAGGACCAGAACTCCTGACAGGACTCCAAAGACGGTATGTGCTTACTCTGAGAAAAATCAGTAGAACAGGTATATGACCTCAGCTTTGATCCCAGTGCAAACTGTCAGTCAGTTATGGAATAATCATGTGGGAAATAAGTAAGAAAAGCACCCATAGTTAGAAGCTGGTCTTTAAAGTGCCCACCCTCTGGACTGACAGTAGAAGAGGTTGTTCAAGTGATCAGCCAAATGGCTGAAACCTTACCTTAGATGACAGAGTGAGGAGGGAAATACACAATGCAACCCAACAAAGGATAAAGTTCTATATATAAGGACTAAATCGTACTAAATACAGCATTAACTCCAGTAATATGGCTCTGAAAAGAAGAGGAAGAGTTTGTGAGATATATACATTCAGTTTACAATATTAACCCTTTTGTCTGGGCTTCAGGGATGGAGTGTAGAGTTTATGATGAATGCAGAGATTTGGAAAGTAATTCACGGATCTAATCAGTATGAAAAACCCATTTGTCTCCACGCTGTCAACTCAGTTTCAAATCACAGCAAGTATACCAAAGAAAACTATAAACAAAAATTTCTCATAATTGGCTTTAAAAGTGTAACTATTACTAGGAGAATATGCAACGAAACAGTCTTCAAAATCCACCAGGAAAAATACTAATATCACAGCTTAAAATCAGTAAAGTGGTCAAAACATGCATAAGCAATTGCTTCTTCATCAGCTGGTGATCTTCATATATAGAATAGCTTACCTTGAAAACAACTGCAGAGGTATTTTTTCTGCTCTGGCACAGTTTTTTATGTCATATCCTCTCCTGATAGATTTTTAAAATATAAATTATGTTAGCAAGGTCCATCTCTTATTAGATAGCCTGAAAGAATGAAGGTAATGAAGTTCAATTAATAATGAAAAGCCCTACTTGATTCTAAAACATGATCAGAAAATAACATGTTCTAGTCTGGTATCAATGAGTGAAGTTTGTAGTGAAACCTATTACATGTAATAGTCTTCCTTAAAAAAAAAAATGTTACTAATTTGGGAAAAAAAAATGTACATAAAATTGTGTTTCTTTGCACTATTTTAAAATAGTGTATATGATTATCATTGTCCAAGAGGAGAAAAGGTTGGAAAGAAAACTTTAAAAATTAATAGAATATTGAATACCCAACAGTGGTTTTAATAAATTAAACTTTTGTTTCTAGGGTAATTAAATGCATTCGGGTTTGATGCTTCAGGTAAAAAAAAAAAAAATCTTACTTTTTTATTCTTTAAATACCTTTTTATTAAAAGTATCAAGTACAGTATTGAAAATATGTCTTGTCTATGGCACATATATAAATTAAAATACTTTTCAGCGTACAACTTCATTTCTTAAATCAATATGTGTTATAAGGTAATGTAGCCAGACAAGATTTTTGAAGATAAGTAGTGACTCACATTATGTCATTATTTGGATTCTTAGTTGATCTTGTTGATTTTCTTTAAGAGGACTTGTCTTCAAAGTGTATTTGATCATTGATTTCTGAAAATGAACCTGTTCCATATATTTACACTTAATTTGAACATTCATGACTTAGGGTATGTAAAAATTGCACACTGCTTCTGAACCCTTGAATCTTGATAAAGATGATAGTTACCAAATGATGAACGGAGGAAAGGAGAGAGAGATGATGACAAGGACAGACAAGAAAATATTTTTTTAAGAAATAGATTTATTCAGATATACAGTTGAAAAATGTGAGTGAATTTTAAAGGAAAAATCAACAAAACAAAACAAAGTAAGCAAACAAACAAAAAGATTTTCTTTGACTAAGATTGCTGAGACAATTTTGAAGCAAAAAGAATAGGTAATAATGTGTACTATGATTAATTTCAGCAGATCATATAGCCCCTTACTGGTTAGTCCACAACCAATAATGAACTGCAAGGTGCTTGATAGTGGACGAGGCAGTTTGTGCTGTGAAGAACCAAAGGCTCTTAAGATTCCAAGATACCACTTAAATGTATGGAAGCGTATGTGAGAGACTGAATTGTATGCTGCATATAGGTTCATTATAGCAGACCCTGCATGAAAATGAGAACTGGGCAAGTATGTAGGGATGGGAAGTTTGTGAAACAGAATACTAGAGCATGTGGATTATTTTAATAAGTGACATCCAATTTGTTCTAAACACAGAAAAACAGAAATGCGTTGTTCATGGTCTCAGGGCATCTCGTTATGTAACTTTATGTCAAATGTGTCTTAAAGAGAAGCTTTAGAAGCCAATTAATGGTTGTGTTCCTCAACGAGTGTGAAACAAAGTTAAAGCATTTCTCTAACATAATATGCTTACCTTTTTAGATGTTTAGGTTATGTTCTGTAATTAATTGTGCAACATACTCATCTTGTGAGAAGAGTGTGGTTAAAAGTAAATTAGGTGAAACTTCTTTGCTTAAAACTATAGGCTGTATTTCTAATATATTTCTCTATATATTATGTATTTCTATTCTAATTTCAATTTCTAATATACAATATATCTTATGTTTGAACGTTAGCAAGAAGTGCAACTTTTAAAATCATTATGACATTTTCCCTTACCCCCAAAAGACAAAATGTCAGGGAAAAAAAAAGCAGCTGATAAGAGGCAGAAACTGAAGCGTTTTGTCCCAGTGTCTAGTTTTCTATTCTGATTTTGAATTTTGCTAACCACAGTTTTAATAATATAAAAATATTTAAAAAAAAAAAAGATATTTCTATGTTCAGCTAAAAACTGTACATTAGTTGAAACCCAGAATGAACCACCAGGCTAACGTCATAAAGCTAAAAATAGTATAAGGCCAGTTGACTTCACAGAATCCCAGGGGTTGGAAGGGACCTCAAAAGATCATCTAGTCCAACCCCCCTGCAAGAGCAGGGTAACCTAGAGTACATCACACAGGAACTTGTCCAGGTGGGCCTTGAATATCTCCAACGTAGAAGACTTCACAACCCCCCTGGGCAACCTGTTCCAGTGATCTGTCACTCTCACAGTAAAGAAAAGAAATTTCTATACAGTGAGAGAAGGATTTCAAATTTCAGAGCAATTTGCCTTTCTGTACCCCTCTATCTTGGACAGTGGGTCAGGAGATGACTTTGTTTTTTTGCATGCCTCCTCATCTGCTCATTGTTTTAATTTCAGCTCCCAGAAAAGTACCCAAACTGTCAGCTATTTTCCTAACTGGTTATGAAACCATATTGTGATTACAGAGGATCTGATGATGATTTGGAGCAAGCATTTCAACTCTTAAGCAATCACTCTTAGCTTTTATCTCCTTTATTGTAAAAAATATTCAGATCCAAAAAATTATCCTTTCTATTTCAATGTATGTGTGATTTATGTCACTTTCTTCTTCTAGAGGAAAAGTGTAAAATTCTCCACAATTCACTTCTGCTTGTCTTTTTTATCTTTCTGTAGTACTTATGCTGCTTATTTCCTATGTCTCCAAAGACATAATGCCACTTCTTTTTTTTCAGTGAAAAAGTCATTCCAGTAAGGATACAGAATTTAATGATACACAGTTTAACTCTAAATTAATAAAACTTCAGTAAAAAAATAATTGGTGCTACTGACATTAGATTGTAGTCAATCTGTGCAATGCTAAATCCTGTAGTAACTGTCTTGGAATCTTTGGAAAGAGGATTACGATCACATCTTCAAAAATATTGTTTTTTTTTGTGGGTGTGGGATTTTTTTGGTTTGGTTCGGTTCGGTTTGGTTTGGTTTTTTTACACACCTCTGAGATTAATTAATTAATAACTAGTTCAGAACACACATACACAAAAATCTCTTTGGCTTCTACCTACACTGAATGCATCAGGCAGTCTTCATTTAGTTCCTAATAAGCAGGTAGCTGAAAGAACATAAATAAAAATCATTGGAGTAAAATACTCAGAATCTGTGTCTGGCAGTACATAATTTATCAGTCACTGTATATTTTTCTCTAGAGCAAGTTCAATATTATTTATAAACGCTATGAAAATTTACAAGTATTCAAGCAGGCTTTGACTAATAGGGAAAATATACATTGAATCAAACCAAAAATCTTCTTGCAATAGCCAGGTATCTATATAATTAAAAAAAAAAAGTCACACTTGCTGATAGCTGTTGCAGAGAGCAAGGATAATATTCTGGGCTTAGTAAGTTAATAGAGCAAAAGAACATCTCTCTCAGTAAGAAAAAAATGAATGGCAATTTGAACAGAGACCACTATTGACTAGAGACATACCTGAACAGAAGCAAAATGGCCAGAGAGAATAGTGTGCCCACATACATGAAGGAAATACATATGGCAATACGTTCACTCAAATGTGTTTGCCTTAGCTACAAGAGAATAAAGGAACAACTAAAATAAAAGGTTGGATTCATTATTTTCAGCAGCCAACACTCTACAAGAAGAACAGTCTGGTGACCCAGGCTTTTCTATGTCATTTAACTTTATGTGTGTGATGGCTCTTATGTTGCAAGTGAACTCAGCAAGCTGATATTTTTTTCCTGTGTAAAATGACTTTAAAATGAAACCTGTGTTTACTGAAAGCCGCCATTTTTAGAAGTTACTTTATTCTTTCAAGAAAAAAAAAAAAAGGGCTGATATTTCACTTGTTTCATTACTTTTGGTAGTGTGAAAGATTTAATTAAGTACGGTATTGGAGCAATCAAAGAGAGCACTAAACCATCACAGACAGATAGAAGCTAATAAGGTTTCATGTCACTTAATCCAGATGACAGCACAACATCTCACTGCTTTGCTGAGCAGCAAAAATGTAGCTTGCTTTTACTTGAAAGTACTCTACTAATTAGAAGGAATAGGCATTGATCTCATACAACATAGACTTGTTGATTCCTGTGCACCACAGTTAATTACATACAGACTAGTTTACAATTCAGCTCAAGTTTTTGCAGGTTTGTTTGTACTGAGACAAAAGTGTAATACATGAAAACAATATAGTTGGATTGGCTGGCAAAGGAGGAATTCCTGAGCTCAGAATTCAGTTTCTGTTACCTGATTCCATGGTTGTCTTACTTTAAATAGTGGATGTAGTAAATAATATGATGCAATCAGATAGCAGAATATATAATGTGTGTTGAGCTGCTAACCATAGAGGAGCAAAATCTAAATACAGCTAAAGAGATGACATAACCTTTGTCAGATAAGTTTTAGTTATTCTGCCATTCAAGAAGATAGTACCAGATGTACAAGATCATTATAAAGTTTCAACTTTTGAATATGTGGGCACTTCTGAAGGGAGAAAGAAAGACAGAAAAACTAACCCAGCAATTTGGAAGATATGTTACGTGGATGCTTCCTGTATCAGTAGGAGAAAAGTGGGTATAAGAACTACAGAAAGCACTTAGATTTTTACTTCATTACATTATTATTATTATTATGAATTTTAGCTGTTTCTTTGTATTCTATGTGCTTGTAATTAATATTCATAGTTACGGTTGTGTGACTGTTCATTCGGTACCATTTCCATTCTCTGGCTAATGTACTGTTCCTACAGTCAAGAATTGAGTGTATTATTAAATTTTAATGAAAAAAAAACCAAAACCTACCACTGAATTTTTTTCTTGATATTACTTCTTTTGCTTATTGGAGCACTATAGATGTTTGCAATTCATAGGACATCAGTTTGAGGAGCATTGAAGGTGCTTGGCTTTTTCTTATTGGAACATTTTTTTTTTTTTTGAGCAGAACTTTCTCCCAGAGGAGATGCAAGTAGATCAAGTCACTAGTTAAGACACACTCATATTCAGAAGTAGAAAATATCCTTCTGACAGAAAGACTTGTTGGAAAGTTTGTATATGAATTAAAAAAACTGAACCAGAACGTCAGCGTATACACATCCAGGATGTATTCCATTAAAAAGGAGAAATGGTGAACTGCATTCCTGCAGCTGCATATGAATTTGTATATTGCTGTTTAACAAAACCATTTGTCAGAACATCTGTCTCAGCAAAATTTATCCACTTTAAGTCCTTTGAGGTTTTTGAAATGTAAATTCTTCCTTAGAAAAGAAATAAGATCAAAATTCTCTTCTAAAATTTCAAGACAAAAAGAAACATGACACAGTTTTACAGCAAATAGAATAAACATAGAATCTGACAAGTTTGGAGCCCCATGAAATATACTTATAGTTCTAAGCCTGATTTCAGAGAAATACACAGTCAAACTCAATGCCGATATGGTTGTGATGGTATTTAATCAGTTTACCAAAGGGAAGAGGTGAAATAGTGGCTGGTTCTACATTGCAACAGTTATAATGTGTGACAATTTGGTATTATGGTCTCAGCCCTTTCCCAATGAATTCCCAGAGAAGAAACAGAAAAACAAACACTGAAATGTAATTACTGTAACTAAAGATTTGGATAATCACAGTCTATCTACCTGTTCACTTGTAGTCTAAATGGATATATTTATATCTGTACCATATTTATAAAATTCATATGACACATTAAAGAAAAAAACTCTAACTGAACAAAACCCCATCAAAGCCTCCTACTCCCACCAAAATGGAAAAGCTATTGAAGTATTGGAAGGCCTTGATAAAGAGAGGAAAGAAAAAAAATAAAAAATGCAGAAGCTGAGATATCATTTATGTCAAATTTTACAGAATATGAGACTCTTCTTCTTGTTACTTTAGAGCAGAAGTTTTACACTTGCTTCCAAACTGTTCACTTCTTTTCAAGAAAATAATACCTTTTCTTCAACTTCCGTGATGTTTGCATTGGCATTTACTTCAGTGAAAAAGAAAACTTCTGGAAGTTTATAAAAATAAATGTTTCAAGTATCTCTTTGCTTGATAATTAAAGTGCGATAGAGAGTACAGACATGAAATGACAGATTTAAGTAGTACAATATGTTTTATGACCCCATAAAGAATCTTAAATATTTTAGGGAATTTGGAGATCATGTAAAGAGAAGATAAAGCCTTAATTTGAATAACTCATATATGACTCATCTAATATTATCCTAAAAAGACAGCCTTTGGAAATCAAAGAGAATAGATTCATAGACTAGAAGTTGAAGCACAGCAAAATCAGTGGTAATTTATGCGTAATAAATTAATCATTGGCATGTTGTTATAAAGATTTCCAGGGATTTTAGGTGGTAAGCACATCAGAAGCCAGCAACAATTTGGTTAAAAGCATGTAGCTAATGCTTTGTTTGCCCTACCAATACCTACATATCAAAGTTTTGTATATCTGCTTCAGAATCTATGTATTCTTTAAATGTTCACATCCTTGTCCTTTGTTGTAGTTTCATTGGAATACAATACCTTTCATGTTTCCTTTGTTATACTTTCCTTCTCCAAGTTTCTTCCTAGATCACTTCAAAACAGAGCATGTCAGGTGAATTTTCTTTCACGAGTATACAGAAATTGAACGAAGATGAAGTTATCTCTCATAGTGATGTAAAAATTTATAACACATCATGTAAATGTACTCTTATTCTCATATAGTTGGGTTGGTTTGGGTTGTTGTTTTTTTGTTTGTTTGTTTGTTTGTTTGTTTGTTTTGTCCTGTGGATTTAGTAAACCACTTGGCATTTGAAAGGCATTATACTTTTCCACTGCTGGATTTTTAGACCACCAGTACAACTTCAGGTATGATGACAACCTGTTCTGCCTTGTAGGGCACAGACAGTACTTTTATGAGCCAGTGATGATGTTGCATTTCTTCTCAGTCAGGCTTCTCATTGCCCCTAGGACAATGCAACTGCAAAGCATGTGAACATCAGGATTTGATGCAGTTGTAAGGCACACAATTTTCATACTTCTTGGTACCTTTGTAAGCTTAAAAAAAGCTTAAAAATTTATTGGATAGTTAATTTAAAAGGAAAGATGTGTAAAATATTTCATACTGTATTTAAAAAGATAAGGTAAGAACTAAAAAAGTGTGTCTATTTTTGGAGACAATATGTTGGTCACTGAAGATGAATTTATTTGTAACATTCATTATTATTTTGGTTTGTATAATTAATATATTTGCATGAATATCACTAAATAATTTCTTCATTACTCCATTGCTTTCAGATTTCAAAACTGCCAGGCTTGGCTTCTCACTGTGTTATTAATTACCTAAGAATATTAATTCAAGCAGAAAGATTGCTAGTCAGAATCATATACTAACATTTTCCAAATTTTCGGATGTTATCAACGAGATAAGATATAACAAAGGGTTTGTGCAGGCAAGTAAAGAAGTAAATACAACTTGTGCAGTGATGCACTCAAGGTGTAAAATATTAGAACTGTGTATCATTGTGTGGTAGGCAGCAAATAGCTATGTCATGAACCAAAAAAATAAATTAAGATGCAGAAGTGTAGTCATAGATATATGACCACCTTTCTGGACATGAGGCAAATTCTACCAAAAGTATTGAAAAATATTACCCAAGGAATTATCTATTTCTATTTAAAAGTATTTATATGTTCTCCTCAAGTGCGCTATGAGTTTGGGATGGTAAAATACACTAACTAAAACGCTTCCTGACCCATCTCATCTCCCAAGTCAAAACCAAAACCTTGGCAAAAAGTTTTTTAAGGGTTTATTTTTAATCTTCTCAAAGTGACTGTTTCAATTTCAATAGTCAAAATGTCTTTCTACACTTAGAGAAAGAACTGTATGAAGAAAACTTAATGACAGAAGCCTTAGATGTTATCTTGTAAATCCTCATGTCACCACAGGCATTGGTGGTTTTTTTTTCAGTGTATATAACTCATTTTACATAGTTTTATATTTATCACTTTTGCATAAACACTTACTTAGCATATTTGCATAAATACTTGTATATATGTAGTCATTTCACTGAGTTGCACAAGGCTGCTCATGTTATCCATGGTCAGCTGTCTATACAGTAGGGTACTTCTTTTTTCCAGTGATTGCTCTGAAGTTCTAAAATTCGTGATGTATTATGTATTTACCTCTAAAATAAAAGGCATAATGAAGTTTGGCTCTTTAGCTCCAGGATCACTTTTCACCAAGGTATTTAGATTACTGTGACTCTGGTACATTAGCAAGTAGAACAGCATAGGGAGAGCCCAGCATAGTGAAACAGTTGACAGAGAACTCAGTTGTTTGCGCCAAAAATGGGTGGGGATGGGAGGAAGACATGCTAATTTCAGACTTGCTGTGGTCTCACATGCAAGGCTCAAGGTTTGTAAGTAATTGAGGAACATCATGTGGGGTTTTGGGGCACACTTTTCAACTTATTTTCATCTGGAATTAATCCAGTTTGTACCATCTGCAGCTACCCTGTGATACAAATCAAGCATGAGAAGTGGGGACAATTAGGAGTTTTACTTCAAAAGAACATTCCTGATGGAAATTTACAGTACTAATATACCCTGTTTCAACTTCTAATTATGATTAAAACCCACTAAACAAAACGGAACTGGGTGGGTGCAGGGTGAGGAGGAGAGGGGATGAGGGGAAGGATTTAAAGGCATATCTACTCTGAGGTTATGAAGTATTCCAACCCACTTCTAACCACAATATGAAGTATTCAAACCCACAGAGCTAGAGGTCTCGTGCAGGACTCTTCAAAAGTAGTTAAGTGTCGGTTTTCAAGTGTCCTTTTCAAGTGAAAGCCATACACAGATAAGACTAGAAAGCTTTTGCCCTAGTGCCTGTAGGTTATCATAGAATCATAGAATAGTTAGGGTTGGAAAGGACCTTAAGATCATCTAGTTCCAACTCCCCTGCAATGAGCAGGGACACCTCACACTAAACCATCTCACCCAAGGCCTCGTCCAACCTGGTCTTGAACACTGCCAGGGATGGAGCATTCACAACCTCCCTGGGCAACCCATTCTAGTGCCTCACCACCCTCACAGGAAAGAATTTCCTCCTTATATCCAATCTAAACTTCCCCTGTTTAAGTTTGAACCCGTTACCCCTTGTCCTGTCACTACAGTCCCTAATGAGGAGTCCCTTCCCAGCATCCCTATAGCCCCCCCTTCAGATACTGGAAGGCTGCTATGAGGTCTCCATGAAGCTTTCTCTTCTCCAGGCTGAACATCCCCAACTTTCTCAGCCTGTCTTCATATGGGAGGTACCCAAGTTCCAGACACTCATCCCATGGGAACACAGAAATGTTTGTTCTTCAGCTTTGTTCTGAAATACTTCAGATATATTGCATAAATTATTATCTTCACATCATAGAATCATAGAAAGTTTGGGTTGGAAGGGACTTTAAAGTTCATCCAGTTTCAACTTTCCTGCCATGGTCAGTGACACCTTACAACAGACCAGGTTGCTCAAAGCCCCATCCAGCCTGGACTAGAACACTGTCAGGGATGGGGCATCTGCAACTTCTCTACGCAACCTGTTCCAGTGCTTCACCACCCTCAATCTTTTTCCTAATATCTAATCTAAATCTCTAAATCTTAATGATCTAAATCATGAAGACAAATAGAAAGTTTTCAGACAATATGGATATTTATTGCTGAATTTTATGTTTTGTGGTTATTGTTTCTGCAATAGCTACAATAGCTATTTCTTTGCTTGATGCAATATCGCTTTTCCTCCAACACTTGTTTAAAAGAGGGTCTTCTATAGCTTTAGCCAAGGGAATTTATTAACTTGGTTCTTAATGAGGATCTGGGCTCTGTTTGGAGTTCATTTGCTTACTGCATGAACAGCAAACTTTTACTTTCAGTGTGCTTCATGTATGTTTAACTACTTCATGTACTTTATTCAGTCAGCTTCAAAAATACAACCAGAGGTATCATAGAATCGTAGAATCAACTAAGTCGGAAAAGACCTTTCAGATTATCAAGTGCAATCTCATTACCGCAGGGTCATTAAACCATACCACTGAGGGCCTCATCTACACGGTTTTTGAACACTTCCAGGAACAGTGATTCCACCACTTCCCTGGGCCTTCCAATGACTGATCACACCCCCCCTTGAAGAAATTTTTCCTAATATCCAGTCTAAACTTCTCTTGGCACAGCTTGAGGCCATTACCTCTTGTGCTTCACTTGCTACTTGGGAGAAGAGACCCACCCCCACCTCCTTTCAGGTAGTTGTAGAGAGCTATAAGGTCTTGAGCCTTCTCTTCTCCAGACCAAACACCCCCAGTTCCCCCAGTTGTTTATCATAAGGCTTTTTCTCCAGATTCTTCACCAGCTTTGTTGCCCTTTCCTGGACACACTCCAGTACCTCAATGTCTCTCTTGTAGCAAGAGGGCCGGAACTGAACACAGTATTTGAGTTGTGGCCTCACCAGTGCCAAGTACAGGAGGATGATCACTGCTCTGGTCCTGCTGGTACACTGGCACACACAGAGTTTGTCTCATTATTACTGTGATGACAAAAGCATGAGAATATGTGAACAAAGCACAAAAAAAGCCACCATGCTTGTATCTCCTGTAATAGTATATTGAAATGTAAAGGTCATGTTTCATGTTTCTTTTTAGCATTTTCTTTTATAGTACATGATATCTTATTTGGCTCTTGTGTGCTGCTTTGGTGTGGTCATGATATACTTTTGAGTGTCATTCATAGTATACTGAAGTCTGAGTAAATGTGGTATCTGATTTATTGCTAGGCAAGTATAACTTTTCCTCTACTTCAAGTAAATGTAAAGAGAGATTTAAAACTGATCATCATTCTAACTGTTTCTAAGAAAAATTTCCTAATAAATTAAAATTTAAAGGAGAAGTCACGCAAGTTTTATCTGAATGCATTTGATTTTCTGCACTTTAATTCCAGTTGTATTCTGCTTAGTGAAGATATATTTGAAAAACAACCTGTGTTCAAAGAACTTTTGGCATGGTAATTTATTCTCATTTAAAATCCAAATTACAGTTCATTAGGGATCCCATATTCTGGGGGGAATACCCATCACTGGTTTTGTTAATAATTCTCTATTGCTGTAATTCTATATGAGTACATGCATTGATTTACATGTAAAAAAATCAGTATGATTAAACTAGATTTGATCTAATGTCACAACCTCTAGAACTAAGATGTTGTCCTGGGTTCAGCAGTAGCAGTCATTTTTCCCCTTCTTGGTAGCTGGTGTAGTGCAGTGTTTTGACTTTCAGCTCGGGAACAGAGCTGATAAGAAGGATGTTTTGGTTTGGCCAAGGACTTTGTGAGCCTCATGCTCTGCCAGGGAGGAGGGGGAGCCAGGAGGAAGCAGAGACAGGACACCTGACCCAAACTGGTATTCCATACCACAGCACGTCATGCCGAGGAGGTAACTGGGAGTTAGCCGGAAGGGCTGGGAGACTGCGGGGTTGGAGGAGGTATCGGTCAGAAAGGTGTTGTATTCTCTTCCCTTGTTATTTCCTTTATCATTATTATCATTGGTGGTAGCAGTAGTGATTTGTGTTATACCTTAGTTACTAAACTGTTCTTATCTCAACCCGTGGGAGTTGCATTCTTTTCGATTCTCCTCTCCGTCCCTCCGAGAGCAGGGGGAGGGCAAGAAAGTGGGGGAAGTGAGTGAACGAGTTACCTGACTGGGTTTAAACCACGACAGATGTAAATAGAAAAAATCCTGTCTTAAATATGTGAAAAGATTAAAATCTTAGATGGCACTAGACTTGAACTGAAATTCTTCTACTCAAATTCTGGAGGACAAAACATAAGTAATCTTATTATTACTTAATAAATTTACTACTTTGAAAGTTCCTTATAGATAATGTAACACGTAATATATAAATTACTGCAAAGCATATTTTTAGCTACTGATTTTAATAATAATTTTGCTTAAGTGAGGTGAGCTTTTTAAAAAAAAAAATTATTACCGAGGACAGCTCTGATTGTCTGTTTTTAAGAATTTTTTGTAACTTGGAATTAAGCAGGTAAAAATCAGTATAATTTGTTTTATCTTAGGATGTTTTAGATGAGAAAGTCAGCCTGTTTCTTGTATAAATGACAGTCCTTTGGAGGTGGTGGCATTGTATCTATGTACTAATGAAAAAAAAAGACATTTAAAAAAATAGGGGGATCTGATTCTTGTGACACTTTTGTTATAAGAACAAGGATACAGAACTAAACATTTCACCATTTTCCTACTCCTTTGACACTTACTCTTGCCCAGGGAGATTGTTTATTCATAATTCCTATTCTGATCTGTTGGTTTGCTTTTTTTCTTGATGACCATTTTAAAGCTTTCATTTTAGAGCTTTAAGTTAGAAGCTAGTCATCAGAGAATTAGGGGTGTTTGGTCATTACTGCTCTATAATAGTGTTTTTTTGTTTGTTTTTATGTCACGCGAAGGTGAAATAAGCACTGTTTTACCCTAAAGTCTGTCTTAATATACCATCTGACTCGCAAGCAAAAGTATGTTGGTTATCATGAGATTTAGTAATTTAAAACTGCATGTTACTAATTTAAATAAGATTAGCCTTATGGGCAGCTCCCAGATTAATCTTATTAAAGCAGTAGTCTTGGAGTGGAATATTAGTTTAAAAAACATTGTGTGCATTTGTCAATAACATGTTTTTGAAAAATGCAGTTCTTTTGTAGCATTCTGTAGGGTGGCTGACCCCTTCAGATATGCTACAAATATTTCTTTTGGCACAGGACTAAAGGGCAGGATAAATGAGCTATATTATAAGATGACTTAACTAATTTAGTTGGATATCTTCCTACAAGGCTCAAACGTACAAAAAGCATATTTTGAAGCAACGAGCTACTCACTGATCTGCAAGCTGACAACTGTACTAGTTCCTTCCTGTTCTCCAGCAACATTTTGACCTGAGTCTATAATTACCAGCATAGATAGGAAATAGGTTGTAGCCACCCAAGATTAGAGGTAATATTTTAAATTGAAAAGAGGTAGCACTGTCCAGTGGCTGTGAAGTAAATTGAGGGTAATTATAATAAAACAGTTTTTTAATTGTGAGGGTAATTTACCAGCAGAACTATACACATAGTGAATCCTCTAAATCAAATGAGAAACATTTCTAAAACATTTAGTTTTTAGCTTTATTTTTATTTAGCTTTGTAAGCGGCGAGGAGAAGCAGACAGGCCAACCCAATATGGGTGATAAGCAACTTCTAGTTTATTTGTGACGCAGTTCACACATCATATATAGGAGTGGTATTCAGCCACTCCTTCTTGGCACAACAGTATTGGTTAGCCCCCACAGCTTCCTCCACATTCTCCTCCCAGGCCCGGTCTCCGGCCACCTGTGGGGGCCACCCCCTGCCTTGCTTGCACAGTCCTCCAGAACTCTATGGTCCTGCTCTTAGAGTCATTCTGCAACATAGCTTTTATTTTTAGACTGAGGAATAAGCTGCATGAAATCTCTAGCTTCATGGAGGAGTTCTAAGCTTCAATTCCCAAGTCTCATTTATCCCATTTTTGCAATTGAAATTGTCTAATATTATAGTAACAGGTTATAGATTTGCCAAAAGGTCAATATTTTAACTTGCATATGACTTATTCACATATTCCTTTTGGGACCAAGATTACTATGAACATATTTAATGAAAAAATATATTCAGTAATACAATGTATTGAGATCTCTTTATATATAATAAAAAACTCTTTCTACATTGTAAATTTCTTTCAGGCAGAACCGAATGCAAAATCTAATGTTTCAGTATACCACAAGGATTTCCAAAGATCCTTTGATGTGATGTTCACCTGAATTCATGGTTAGAATTCAAATTGCCAATCGATTTAACCATAAATCTAACCTGCAAACCTTTGCAAGCAGTCTATTGCTACATGGTACAAGAATAACAATGAGTGTATATGCTGCAGTGAATCCTCAACCAAAACCCCTCAACTTTGGGGTTAACATTATTAAAAAAGTTTAAACCAGGTAAAGTCTGCCTGCCTTCAGAGCATGAGACAAGGGAAAATTGTCCAGGTTTTTTTCAAAGGTGCAAATCTCTGAATTATTTACTTGGTTTTAATCCTTTTGAACCTGTTCTTTTCCCCCTGAATGATAATCATGTACCTGGTTCATACTGCTTCTGACATATGCACTCACACCTGTTTTAAAATACTAAATCCTTTAGCTGTGTTTCCTCTTATACATAAAGAGGTATAATTTGTGCAAATGTAATTTAATAAGCAGCCCAATTATAATTTACAAATTTAGAAATATACTAAGTTTTGTTTCTGTTTCAATTAAGTAGTTGCCGAATTATTCTATAAACAGAATTAGTTAACAGAGAGGGAACTGAAATTAAATTATTTACTAAAATGTTCAGCAAAGTGAAAGGCACTCTGCGGTCTCTTTTACTATTTCAATCAACATGTTCTTGTTTATGTCCTCATTCAGCAATACATTGAGGACACTGCCCACCCTGACCATCCCTGCTGAACTCCTGGGGCTCCCAGCACCTGCGCATGGCCCAGGACCTCTTGTGAGCCCCCAGGGGCGATTAGCCCTATCCCAGCAAAGCTGCACCAGGGCTGATTTCCAACTCCCCATAGCTCTGTCCAGCCATGGGCCCTGCTGAGCTAGGCTTACAGCCATCTTGCCTCTTATGCCTTTAACCTTCCAGGTTGGCTCCTTGCCTCCATGCCTGGCTTCAAGGAGGTAAGTAGCATAATACATATAGAAAAATGTTGGTCTCATCCGTGCAAGGTGCACCTGCACCCTGTCACTTAGGTTTTTGCTCAGTCATTACAAAACAGTCACAGTTACTTTTTCCCCATGGACATCATCTCTCTCACCACAGTCTCTTATTACAGGGTGGGGGACTGTGCACATCTCATCAGCTGTTAGTTTTTCAGTGCTGATTCAGCTAACAAAAGCCTCAGAAACTACTTATATTCTATAGTTATAGAATCATAGTCTGTCTGTTGTCTTTGCATCTTTTATGTGCATGTTTGTAACAGTACTTTTCAAATTCTTCAGTTCCAAGAATTTATTTCTGTAACTGGGACATGTTTACTGTTCTTTAAACATGCAGTCTAAATGTTTTTCACATATGATTTGCAATAATGTCTTCTGGGTATAGAAATACTAACCCTGTAGAAAATGAAACAATGAAATGGAAAAGAGGGAGTTAGAGGAGAATGGACGCAAAAACAAAGAATGGTCAGACTTCAAATAATAGTCTCAGCAGTTAAGTATAGCATGAGAATTGATGCACTATGTTATGTTTAAGTGGCCCTACTGAAGTAAATTGGATTATTCACCTCAGTAAAGCAAGCAGGATTGGTCCTTTTATGTATAAAATGCTGTAGTCTAATTTTGGAATAAAAATTCTATTTTACTGGCATAGATGAAGCAATAGGGAATGAATACTGTTGACCTTTTCTTGTTCTTTATTTTAAATGGAAGGACTACAAAATACATCAGCAGGTTTTAATTACAAAGAAATGAGACTATCCGTTAAAGAGTCTCTAAAGCTGCCACAAAACTGTATATCTAAAATTAATTAAAACTACATTAAATCTACACTTCTTAATATTGCTGATTATTGTGTAATAAGCATTAATAATATACGTAAAGATAGTTAGTTTGTTCAAGATGTGTTTAAAAATGCATCTTTTATTAGAGCTGATTGAACATTGTTTCATTGCTTTGACAGACAGAAGACTTTTATAGAAACAAAATTATCATAAGAAATTTAAGTAACCAGATCAAGGTCCTGATTCTTTGCCTTTGATTCAGATTAAAGGTAAACTTAAATATAGTAGAAGAAGAATTTGTGCCCAGTATCGTATTATTTACGTTTCTTGCAGCTTTTCAAGACATTACGCACTTGCGATAAGAATTTATCCAACTTGAACACTTTTCACCAAATTCAGGTTTCCAAGAAGAGCTTTCTAAGCTTTTTTCTGTCTCATTAAAATTTTTCCATGAGGATGTGTTGATCTATTCTGTTCTGCATTGTCTAAAATTCAAAGAATTGTGTCCTCCTTTTTTCTATGATATGAAAAGATACATATCGTAGTTGCTAATTCTAATCTTCTGCTGACTCCCCAGGCAAAACATATGTTGATATTTTAACCATTGCTAACCACTGCTTTTTGTAACTTTGTGACTAAGGTGAGGGTCTGTCAGCCTAAAATATCTCAGAAAGCAGAAGCTAATGCTTAAGATTTTGCATATTGGTTAAGGTTATGTAAAGCTTTCATATCTTTTATTAGACCAACTGCTGTCCTTTAAAAAAAGAAAAAAACAACAGACAAACTTTAGGCACAAAGATTTGTTTTTTCATGTTTGAAATAAAAACAACAGGTTTTGAAATTAAATGCAGGTTGAGAACAAGGTGCTCATAGTTAGAAATGTACCAGTCAGACCATCTTTGTAAAATATTAACTATAGAGCAGAGAGCCTATTAATGTTGAAGAGGGGGAAATAGGAGGGAAGGAAGAAAGGAAGAAGAGTCAGAAATAATGCTTTTTATATACCTAATGTATTTATGTATGGGAAAGACAGGCATGTGAGCCTCAGAGAAGAACTACAGAGTAAAGAAATAGGTAATAGTGTTGAATATCAGTATTGCCCTTGAGGTAATGGTTAAGATATTCAATTCCAGTCTTTGGGAGATGTTTGTGTCGCCATCACTTGAGGATTTGGGTGGAGCGATAAAGTATATCATGATGCATTTTGTGAGAAATGGATGCTCTCTGGAAGATGACTACTTTATCAGTTATTGATTGCCAGTGTGAGGCCATTCTTATGAACAGTCATCTTTTTAGTTTTACCTGCATAGGTAACCATGAGGATATTTTTTGTGCACAGAGTGGAGCATATTACATTCCTGGAAAATACAAATATAAATTCAGGAATGTTGAGGGTTCTGGTCTAAAAGTATTTATTGCAGCTGCATGGAGATGATGGTAAAGATTTAAATTATTTGGTTAAGCATGTGTCACTGTAACAACTGGTATAATTTGGACCATGGGAAATTTGCTACTGGGGATCTAGCTGGGTTTGAGTGGGGGTAGGGTGACACTTTTCAAAGACTGAGATGAGGAATTTCAAAAAGACTTTTTTAAAATTAAGATCTTTGATCCAGGATGCAGCTACTTTCAGCTACAGCACTGAAGCAAGACATTATGGGAACACCTGAAGTGAGTAATCACCGAGGATTTTCTCTTCATATAGAGGTAATTCTTTACATGGTGTTACAGTGGCTCTTTCAACAATGTGATCTCTTTCATTAGAGGACTGCTCTTATTAAATAACAATCCTCCTGAGGTGACTGGAGTGAACATTCTGAGTAATATAAACCTCAGAGCAAATGCAGTGATACTGGATGGTGTGGTCATGTCAGAGCTTTTGGGGCATGCTTTGGAAAGTCAACTTTTATATAAAATAGACATATTAAATGGCTGATATTCTATGCACATGTTAATAAGTTATTATTTTGCAAATCAGCAAATTAATGCTAATGTAAGAATATTCCAAAGACAGTCTGAAAAAGTGATGATTACAAATTCCTGGCACCATTTGAAAAGAAATTCATGCTTTCAGTCAGGATGATGTTGTTGTCTATATTTCTGAAGAATGGCATGGACTTGGTTAGTGTTGTTAAGAAATTCCTCTTGAGAGTATTTTTTTAAATAATGCCATATCAGGGAGCCATTCTAACATCCATAGGTATTCCCATAGATATTCCTGTAGTTTGTGGGAAGTGATGGTTAAAGAAATCAGTTGTGAGTGAAAATGGAGTGCATAACGTTGGCAGCATCTTTAAAGAAGTACTCTGAACACTGGTCTTGGTTTTCTAAACTACTCAAAGCAGGTTGGGTGTCATCATTGTACTATTAATATGCAAGCTAGTAGCTTCAGGGGCAGCCAGCAAAGGACTGCTGTGTTGCAATTCCTTTCCTGTAGTCTGTTCCACTGTTCTGCTGCTGGACATATTTTGTCTTTCTCAATTTCCTGTCACACTCAATTGCCAACAAAATTAATTTATGTCAGATTAAAGTTTATGAGATATTTTCAGCAGTCCTAAACTTAATTAATGAATTCAAAGATATAATTGTGACAACATGACACATCCACTCAAATTAAAAGCCAATTGTTAATTATTTTTAAATGTCATGCTACCAAAATACTATTTAAAGTAACTCAAAGTAGCATGTGCAAAAAAGTACTTATGAAAATATTTTGGTACATGCACATGTTCACAAATGTAGTATGTGGGATAATTTCTGGAGTTTATTGCTCTGTTCCATGCTTTCATAGATCAAAGAATCATAGAATCATAGAATGGTTTGGGTTGGAAAGTTCCAACCCCCAAGATATCATAAGGAATTTATCTGTGTGGTAACGCTTACTCGAAAATATAAATGCTAATTTTAGCTGTTTGAAAGGAACAATCTTAAAAATAAATAAATAAATCCAAGTCACCTAAGACCAAATGACAAGGATACAGTGCAAGATTAATATTTCTGATTTGTCTTACGTCCTGTTTGATTTTCAATAATTGAGTAGATCTCAGTGTGTTGAGGCTTACTCAATACACTGAGATAAGATCAGATCTTGGTTGTATTCAGGCTCTAACTGCTTAGCATTGCATAATATACTATTGCATAACATACTATTGCATATATCTTTTCATAACTTTCCCTGAACACTGTTGGGAGACATTTGTACCTACTTTTCTTTGTGATAATTCTACTATTGGATAACAGAAAGGTATTGTTTCAGAGAAAAAGCAAAACCAACCCAGAAATCTTCTTCATAACATGTATTGTTGTCCTGGGTTCAGCAGTAGCAGTCATTTTTCTCCTTCTTGGTAGCGGTGCAGTGCTGTGTTTTGACTTTCAGCTCGGGAACAGAGCTGATAGCGATGTTTTGGTTTGGCCAAGGACTTTGTGAGCCTCATGCTCTGCCAGGGAGGAGGGGAAGCCAGGAGGAAGCAGAGACAGGACACCTGACCCAAACTGACCAAAGAGGTATTCCATACCACAGCACATCATGCCCAGGATGTAACTGGGAGTTAGCCGGAAGGGCTGGGAGACTGCAGAGTTGGAGGAGGTATGGGTTGGTGCTTGGTCGGGCTGGGGGGTGACTTATCGGTTGGCTGGTTGTGAGGTGTTGTATTCTCTTCCCTTGTTATTTCCTTTATCATTATTATTATTGGTGGTAGCAGTAGTGATTTGTGTTATACCTTAGTTACTAAACTGTTCTTATCTCAACCCGTGGGAGCTGCATTCTTTTTGATTCTCCTTTCTGTCCCTCCGGGAGTAGGGGGAGGGCAAGAAGGGGGGGAGTGAGTGAACAAGCTGTCTGACTGGGTTTAAACCATGACAATTATTAATTTCAGCATATTTCAAGCAGCCAGTAGTGCATACTAATGTCAACTCAGAACCTAGCTTTCATATGAGGAATACAAACATAAATCTTGTGGACTGTATAATGCTTCAGATTTTCCTTAAATGTGAGGAAATAATCGTGTTTCCCTCTAGGTAAACACTACTGGTTTTGTTGTCTATTTTGTAGAATGTTTATCCTGCATTCATATCTTAATAGCATTTGATATTCTTCAAACATTTACGCTCACTTACAATGGATCAGACAAAATGTAGTCATTTTCTCAGACAAATGCCTGTGGAACGAACACTTTTCCAAATTTCCATATTTTTTACACATAGAATGTTATCACAGACTATTTTAGTAACTATAGATAGATTTTTGTGGGGTCAAAATTGCTTGTAGCAAGCTTAAAAAGTTTTTGACCTTCAAATTAAAACAAGATATCTATGGGATATAGTGTATGGTATATAGTGATAGGACAAGGGGCAATCGGTTTAAACTGAAACACAGAAAGTTCAGGTTGGACATAAGGAAGAAGCTCTTTACTGGGGGTGGGTGGAGAGGCACTGGATCAGGTTGCCTAGGGAAGTGGTAAAGACTCCATCCATGGCAGTGCTCAAGGCCAGGCTGGACAGAGCCTTGCATGACATGGTCTAGTGTAAGGTGCCCCTGCCCATGGCAGGGAGGTTGGAACCAGATGATCTTAAGGTCCTTCCCAACCCTAACTATTCTATGATTCTATGGCAAGAAGTCTAATGCTTTATATGTTGAGCTGTATTTCACAGTTCCTAAGAGTTTGCATAAATGAGATACTTCTTTGAGGTCAAACACAGGGGAAAAAAGAACTTGGGTTATACTATTTCTTGCAGAGAGGGGCCTTTGCACACATTGCTGGTTTTTAATGGGCTCTATCTTTTATATGTAAACTAAGGGCAATTAGGGAAATGCCCATGATAGAAGTGATTAAGAATCCTTCAAAAGCAAGAAAGAAAAGACTTACCAAAACTCAGTTTTGCCACTCTCATGGAAGCTTCAATTTAGGTAATAGAAGTAGTAGTTCAGGAAAAGGGTTCATCTGAATGAGAAATCAAAACTCAAATCAGTGACCGTGAAATAAAGCCTGGCTTCCAATTATTCATCAGTTGCTTTAGAAAGTGATTTTATAACATAGGCCATGGACATAACATAGCGGGGGGGGGGGGGAATTAATAACAAACTACAATCTTTAATTATCATCATCGTGGAATCATCATAGAATTCTGCATTGGAAGGGGCCTCAAGGATCATCTGGTCCAACCTTTCTTAGCAAAAAGCACAGTCTAGACAAGACATCCCAGCAACCTGTCCAGCCAAATCTTAGAAGTGCCCAATGTTGGGGAGTTCACCATTTCCCTGGGGAGATTATTCCAATGGCTGGTTGTTATTGTGAAAATTTTCCTAGGGTCCCACCAGAAGATCTCCCTAGGAGTAACTTGTGCCCATTAACCCTCATCTTGTCCATGTGTCTCCTTGTAAAAAAAGGAGTCTCCACCTTTGTAGCCACCATTTAAAAACAGAAACATGGTGATAAAATCTTCCGTAAGCCTTTTTTATTTCTCATGGCTTATCAAATGCAGTTGTCTCAGCCTTTCCTCATATGGCAAGCTTCCCAGCCCCTTGATCATCTCTGTGGCCCTTTGGGGCCATTAGGAATTACCGAGATAAAAAGATAGATTTACTGAATGAAAATGAATGAGGTCTGCTACATAGCAGTTTGAATAAAGAAAAAATGTAACTGAGTTAATGATTTGAAAAAAGAATTAATTTGCTTATTCTAGTGATAGTTCTTTCTATTTTCTTATTCCATAAAGCTGGTAGATTTTAAATGTCATTTCTACTTCAGCTGTGGAAGTATAATGTCATTTTAGATGTAGTCTTGGAAACTATAAGCCTGATAAAATATCTATTTGAACTCAGATGATTGAAATATCATTTTTTTTTCATTGTGAGCTAGATCATGAGGAAAACTTTAATGCATTATAATATTTATTAAGTCCTGAGAAAAATTATTTTTATCAAAAGGAGTACTCTGAACTTTCAGAGAAAACTATATGCATTCATACACAAGCATAACACATCAGAAGTAAAGGAAGCGATCTGTAAGCTTCAATGGTAGATAAGATATCTTTGGGAATAAAGGATCCATTTTCCTTAAAACTGATGATTCTAAACCTAAATCTTTGTCTTGATAATTGCCTATAGGAAATAAGAATTTTGAAGTATGTCTTTAATATGCTTCAATCATATTTGAAACACACTGTCACTGTACACACTTTACTCATTTCAAAATAATTATTCACTTAGCTCTTCCATGATTTAAATGGGATTATTTTGGAAAACTTCATCCATGTTCCTCAGAAATGTATGTGTGATGTTCTCATGCTGCTGTGTTGCAAAGTGGAACAGGCCCAGCCACAGCTTTGTTCATGCTAATTGCCCATAACGCAACAGGAAATTTTTCAACCTAAGTCTGTAAGCAGCCTTATCCATAGTCATGCACATATGTATACATACTTTAATATTATTTGGTCTTTGCAATAGCTCTGATTAACAATGTTCAAGGAAAATCGATACAAATAGAGGTTAGCTTACAGGACTATTAGGATACTAAAAGTCTGGCAAGTCAGCTTATGAAAAGATGTATTGACTTAATTCACAAAATGCAGTGTGTAAAATGATGTCATTGGTTTCTATGGTACCATCAAGAGAGCAAACATTGGGTAAGGAAAAGTAACTCATGTATTACCAAAAACCGGGTTTTGAACACTTTCCAAACTGATATTTTTATTTACTGTCTTTTTGAGCATCTGTAGGTGTGATGTTGATAAGTGCGGTTCTAAGCAGAAATTTTTTTTTTTTTGTAATGCGAGAAATGGAGCTTAATTTTGGCTTTCATGATAATACTAATTTTAAGCAGCTGCCAACAGTATTTCTGAAATAATGCGGAGCAATCTGGCATAATTTGAGGGAACATTGTGCCTTTCATGACTATATAGTTTATAATAGCATTGAACTATTGCTTTCATTTTCTATCATATCATCATCTTTAGGGTTACAGTCCATTCTTTCAAAAGGTATTCATACAAAAAACACAAGGACAAATACCTCAAATTACAGTAGACCAGTAGAAAGAAAAATGTGCCTAATTATTCACTGAGAGTCTTTTTACAAGAAAGTATGGTGTATGTAACACAATGCTCTGTAAAACTGTTGGTTCACAACTTTCATTTCCACTTCAATGACTGCTGGACATGTGATACAAAAGTGGTTTTCTGAATCTCAAGTAAATAGTGCTTTTGTTTTTTTTGGGGGGTCTTTTTTGTTTGTTTGTTTGTGGCGTTTTTGTTGTGTTTTTTTTCTGTGTGGTTTTTTTTTGTTTGGGGCTTTGGTTTTGGTTTTGTTTTCATTCTAATAAAGACTAATAAAAATCTGGTCCCATTCTTATTCTGCTGCTAGTCATAAAAATACAGAAGTGGAAAATTCAGATTCTGGCCCAAAATCTGAAATAAACCTCAAAATAAATAAGGCAGGGATAATGCAACGATCTTGAACTCATAAAAGAAGTATCATTACTTACATGAGTTAGTAATAAAGAGACCAGCTAAGAGAGGGAGAGACAGTAAGAGGGAAAAGTCCACCAGTATCCAGAGGGGGGTTGAATAATTAGCCATTAGCACATGACAGAAATCTGTGTTAAAGAGATAGAAATTCTGATGAATGAATGTCCACTCATACTTGAAGAATTCTTTGTTCTGCTGAAAGCCATTTCTGGCTTCTTGCTGACTGCATTTCTCTTCTCAGACTTCACACCAGTATATGAAAAGGCATGTTCTGGACCTTAGGCCTTCCCTAAATTATGTAGGAGGCATCATGTCTGAATATGTCTATTATTGATGCTGGACACTCAAGAGATGACATCACATTCAGAACCCTAGCTAAGAGGGTAAAAGTTCAAGATGGCCTATTAATAAGTGCAGAAAGCAAAATTAAAACGGGAAAATAGGAACAACTTAATCACAAACTGATTAAGAAGCTAAGCAACTAAGTTACTACAGCTTGAAGGCTTATCATTTGTATCAAGAACTAGTATTGCTGTATCAGAAGGTAGTCATTTGGAAAGTATGTTTATGGATGTCCCAGCAATTTTGATTAGAATAATTTTAATAACACTAAGTAATTCATAAGGACAAAACATTAAGCTGAGTCCACTGAATTGCAATGAAATCAGTCAGTATGTGCACTCCCTAGTGCCAGATGTGCATCTAATCAACACTGTTTTCATTCATTGAGCTCAAATTATTGTTTCCATTCAATGTTTTCTCTTTGCTATGGCACATTTCAGAAAATTAAAGGACTGGAAGAAATGTAAACAAATGCATCTATTTTAAACACAGAATTAAAAAGAAACAACCCATTAGAATGAGGTGATATGCTTATTGAATTTGTCCATATATTTTATCATTCTTCCTACAGGTGAAGAAACAATGATACATGGCCACATCAGAGGCTCGTGGAAGGTTGAGTGCTAGAGGTAAAACAGAAGTAAAGGTAGAGCTAGAGGAAAACACAGGTAAGTCAGAGAAGGCTAAGTGGTATAGGAAAAGACACAATATGAAGGATGAAGCATCCAAAGCTGGGATTTAAAAACCACCAATAGAAGAAGAGCAGCTGAGTGTAAGTTAAAAAAATTAACTGGATAAATAGAAAAGCAAATATTTAATGCCAAGTGGCTCTGATCAGAGATGGTGTTGGTGAATAGAAAAGTAAAACCATGATGCATACACAAAACAAGTTCATGTTTTCATTTTATACTGAAGGTTCATTTGCTTAATTCTTTCACATCCTTAGAAGTCTGCTTCTATAAGTTGGAAATAAAATATCCTCTGAGAACAGATAAAGAAAAGAAGCAGCTGATGCTGTATATGCTGTGACCAGTTTCAAAAGAAGTTCATTAATAGGGAGATTAAAAGAAAAGCATTCTTGTTGTCAAATGCTAAGATGAACTGCTTATATGAAGCTCCTCAATTTAAACAGCAGAACCTTTACAGGTGCTTAAAATTACCAGCTAAAGCAAAGCAGACTTGGAAAATAAAGAACTGCTTGAGAAATATATTTCTACAAAAAATAAATATACTTTACAAATATTCATGAAATGTACCAAGCTTTTTAGGAAATTGTGCCTGGATTCTTGTCTAAAACTACAGATTTGAAGACAAAAATGACACAGTTATATTGTTCTGTTACTCCAGAATGAGATACTGTGCTAATGTAAAAAACTACTTGCACCTAAAGAAATATTATTGTACTTTTTTCTCCAGGTCACTCTATTGCATATTAAAGATCTCTTTTAAATATGGAGTCAACTTTGGGATTTCTCTAACACCAGAAATGAAAATTTCCCGTTTAATTAGTTTTTGTAACAAACTGTCAAGAACATGATGAAAGACCTGTGACAGTCTTATTCTGACAATCATCCAGATGTGGCATCATTAGTCATCTTAGGAATTGTACAACAGTAATAAACAGTGAGTGATCTTGTCTCACTGGTAATGATGCTGTTGAAGGGCTGGCCTACCCAGTGAGATAAAGAGTAAAAGATAGGATCTTGTGTTAATGTCTGGGAGTAGAGGAGTCTGGAGGCCGAAGTCGGCTGTGAGAGACTGTTGGCAATGGCTATGAGTGCCTTTGCACCCATGATTATTGTAAGATTTTCTTACAAACTTTAGAAGTCCCTTTTCCTTTGCTTCAAAAGGGCTTCAGAGGGCAGAACAGTCATGGCATAACATCGGGACAAAGGAAGAAACTCTGAGTAGTTACTGGGTTTTATGCCTGACTGTTCCTCATCACAAAAGCTCTTCTTAAGAATCAGCTCTGCTTTGTACCATTAGAGTTTTATTAAATCCAAATGTATTTTCTTCAGGTTAACCTAGTAATACAGCAAGAATGCCATGTGTAAACTCTGTCTTCAGATCTTCAGCGGACAGCTGACAGTCCTAACCTCACACAGTCATTTACATATTAGTTTGCCAAAACTTCCAGTGGGAATTCAACTCACTTATGTGTGTAAATCCATGGAACAGAAGATTTTGCCCTTTGTGAACTCTTGGGATTGTTATTTGCCTTATTGAGAACTGGTGGTCTTTCCCTTTATTCTTTCCTAATATTCTGTAGCTCAAAAGATAATTTTATGTCTATACCTTCATTTCTCTAGGGATTTCTTCAGTGTCTGTTTCTTGGCAGGCTCTCTGAAGGCAGGAAGCACCTTTAGCCATTAATTCATTTGGACATTGGAATGCCACTAGAGAAGCTTTGGGGGGGGGGGGGGGGGGGTTGGCTTTGCAGTACCACCAACACAGCAAGATCTGTTAAAAAACAGAGAATTATGGAAAATACTGCAGCAACTAATATCCAGAAAAACACACTCAAATTAAATATATGTCAAGAAACCCACTAACACAAACAACTTACTGTTATGACTTCTGTCAGGGGCATAAATTGGGCCAACATACAGTTTGAACTAAAAACAAGCACTCAAATTATAAATGTTATATAATGGAAATATAATTTATGATAGGATAACATATAAAAACAGCACAGGGAAATATTTTTGTTAGGCCATAATAGGTACTGAGAATTCAGATGCAACATTTTCTGAGGAAATGTTTGAAAATATGCAATTCATAGGAAAAACACTGTTGAAGTTCTTTATATTTACGATAGTAACTGAAATATAAATACAGCATTGCCCACACAGCGTCTGGCATAGCATAATGCATTCACTGTATACTGTGGAACAGCCTGTAATATTTTGTTGGCTTGTTTAGCTATAAATCCAGTGACAGCATTTATTCTGAAGAAAAATCTTCTTCAGGGGAAGTCACAGACTGTATAGATTTCACCCATCAGGTGTCTGAGATTCAAAAAGAGCTGCAGCTGTAGCCAGAAAACATTTATTTGGCTTGTAAATCCTTTTTGTTAAAAAATATGGGGTAGGATGTGTAATGCTAGTTTATTGCCTAATGTTTTGCTTTCCAGTAATGTCACAGGATCTGAACTGATTAGCCTTTAGGCTGATCTTTCTTGGGAAAAAACAAACTGGGCTGTTCAATGGGCTGTGGAAAGAAGGTTTCAGACATGAAAGAAAACAAATTCTCTGTCATTGATTACTAAAACTGACTGGTTTCTTAACATTCTGGAAAACAGACCATGGAAATTGCCTTCTTACTTGGATGATTAGTACATTGATAGTAGCAGATCATGTTTGTTCTTCTAAAAACCATGTAGGAAAGTGGAGGACTATTGAGCCCTCTGAAACATCAGCCCCTTCTATACCTCGCTTTCTGGGGAAAGAAAGAGAGGAAGTTTGGGACTGGATACATAACTGTTGCGATAACAAGGAAAATACGGCGGGAAAGAATACTGGGGGGTTAGCAGACTTCTTTCTTAAAAAACAAAAATGTTTCATCTAGAAGGTAGAAACCAGATCTTTGAGTACTTGGAGATGCTGTTTCAGTAAACCGAAACTTCAGTTCATACAAGGTGTATAAAAATGTTTTCTTCAGTGTTGCAGGGATATTGACAGCAAAAGAATTCTCATAATGCAATAGAGAAAAGCATTCAGTGCATCAGATTAAGAGTTCATTACAAATCAACATAGTTTGCTGGCCTTTTAAAAAAATATGTTTTCCCTAGGAGAATTGTATTTTTTGGGGTGTTATTTTGGATTATGCTGAGTTTCTTAAGATATTTTTAAGTAATTTATTTTCAGTGAAAAGTATGGCATAGTATGTAATGCTTCTTCTATTTATATATAAAAGTGGTTTTCTACATGGATTTAACATAAAAGTTAGCATAGATGTAAACAGAGACTCCTTCAATTATTCCACAAAGGAAGATTTCAAATCATGCACATAGCACAACTCCACTGTAAATCAGATTGAAAAGAACTTGTCTTCCTTTCTGTATCTTTCTACATCTATTTACTTCTGTTTCTGTCGTAGTATAGGAGATCCAGAAATGAGTTTTTGTCAAACTTCCACCAATCAAGATATGTACTTTTCAAAATCTCAACCTCTGTGAATACTGAATAGCACTAGTTAATTGGAATAGTCTGTTAATAAGGAATTGCAAGTATTTTCAGGGAAAAAGGTATCAGAATACAGCCACAGGCATCTTTTTCTTTCTCCCTTGGTGAGGGAAAATCTTTGGTATCACTCTACCTTAAGACGGAAGTCTAAAACAGAGCAAATAAATCAACACATGTAAAAGAGATGTTTAAATTGCCCTATTTTTCACAGAGAACTTTATTTTGTAATCAGATTTTTTTTCTTGAAGCCTAACATTACTGAAGAAGAACATTTCACTTATGGCTTAGCCTTTCAGTTCTTAAAACTTGCTAAGTATTTTTAGTGTTGAGATTAATATCTTGCATATTGTTATCCTAGAGTGTTATGTGGGAAGGTAAGAATACTCTGTGCAGTTATGATGGTGATTTGCTAAGCTGATCAGATACAATGCATTCTACTGTAAGAATACTTAGCTAGGAAGGATAGTTAGGAAGTGTGGTTAGCTAGTAAGTATAGGCATACTAGGGAGTATGAATTTTCAAACTTCTTTTGAGTTTCTTTGTGATTATCAACTTCAGTTTTCTAGCAGAAGGGGGCACATGCAAGTATAAAATGCCAGTAGCATTTCTTCAAAACACAACATTTTCTTTATTGACAATAAGAATATAGGGCTTCTGTCAGATTGGTTACCTGTAGCCTGTTAAAAAGTATTGCTTATCATGCATATATATCTTCTAAATACTTTTTATATCTGGATTGTTCAAGAGAAGTGGAGTCCTTGAATATTATTGAACTGCTCTAGTAGGAGCTTTCTGCTTCTCCAAGTCTGACAGAGAGACTTAATTTTCTAGAGTAAAATTCTGCTTCCTTATATCCATTACTGTGGTTTCCTGTGACAAAAACTTTTCAATTTTTGTGTAAATTATCAAATTTTAAATATATGTACAGGATACAGTGTATAAAAAATGAAATAGTTATGTTTCCAAATGAGTGTTTGACAGTGAATACTTATGTCCTCTTTAAAAGAACTAAGATTATCATTCTAGCTGTCAGAAATTCTGGTTCACAGCAAATGCATAGAAGTTTTTTATATCAAACAAACAAAAAGTAGCAATAATTGTAGGGAGATGATAGAATTTCAAACCTGAAGCTTTTTCCACAGAACTCATGAATGATGGAAATAGGAAATTAAATTTCCAGGTGAATTTAGACTTCAAAGAAATGCTAGAGTTCAGTAACATAACATCAGGCACTCCTCCTTATTCTGACTCCTTGCTGAAAGCTGTTGTCTTTGGTAGGGGTTCCCTGAGTGTTTGCATGTATATGTAAGTTTTAGGGAGTTTGTGCTGTTTTTTGAAGGCTTTTAAGAAGTCTGCAGTGAGTCAGGATAGGCAAAACAGTTATATCTCATATTAAAGCCCTGATAGAACCAGACAACAAAAGTAGGAAACAATCTGTGTGGTGACAGTGAAAAATTACTGAAGTATGTAGCCATAATAATTGTAAATGAAACCCACTTCCATGCTCAGATCTAGTGTAAATGGTTGAAATATTTTAAACATGATGATTTACATATGTCTAAACAAAGTCTGAATTTAGCACCACTGAAATGGCAGTATCTTCCAGGTACTGCAGTCATGCACAGTTACATATGAAACAACATAATTTTGCTTTTTTTTTATTTACTGCCACACTTTTAGCAAAAACTTTGCTTTGAAATTACCTCTAAAAGTATGTGATTTTTTAAGCTCTTGGATTTTGGAAAGACTTTGCATTTAAACAGAAAAGGCTTAGATATTCATTGGTGTGACATGACTGATATGCAGGCTCATGTTTGTTTTTTTCTGCACTGGAACAACAATTTAATTCTTAAAGCATTTTTGATACACCTGTAGAGTACTCTGAATGTAGTTATTTTCAAGTTCATTTTTATTGGTATACCTAAGGAGGAACTCTGCCTTTCTCACCTTCTTGGGTAAAATGTTAGAGCCTATGGGAGTTTGCCATACCTACAAAGCATCTTAGGTATGCTGCTCTGCTGCATCTTTGAGCAAGTCTGAACTTTGAGGATGATGAGCATTAACTAGAAACAGAGCTGTTGAAAAAGTCCTAGGCAATTTTAGAAATATTAGGTCTGGATTATTTTTCCCACGGCTATTATTTATTCCAAAACAAGTTTATCTTCCAGTGAAGCAAAATTGGCTAGGGTATAATAGTAAATTTACATCATTCATGAAGTTTCTCCATGGCTTTTATATGTAATTTGATATGAAGTAGAAAATCTTAGAAGGCATATCTGATACACTGCTGGGAATGACAAACATGGACTTGTAGGAAGAGTCTGATGCCAAAAGCAATGTAAGGCCTTTTGTGGCATTCACATCCAAACATCATGTTGGAAAAGAAATAAGAACAACCCTTTCAATGATTAAGTAGGTCTAGATGGCATTTTATGGACCTTTCCTTTTAATGTACACTTCAGGAATTGTCCAGTGTTCTTCATCTGTTAAGTTTTTCTATGACATTCAGTGTGTTTCTGTTTTTTCTTTTCTATTATTTTTTAATTTTTTCCCCTCCCCCTTCTTTTTTCCTGATCTTTGAAAAGATGTTACTCCTTGACTTCACATAGTGTTCTTAATTCCTAGTAAAGTAGGTTTTCTGCCTCTGCTATCTAGGAATATTTGATTGTGTTGTTTTTTTTGTCTAATAGATTATATTAAAGTGTATTTCTCTTACCCAGTTAAAGTTACTTAATTGAAGATCCTTTGTTCACTCTTCCTATAATAATATATTTGGGATTGTATTTAACTCTTTTATAAGATGCCATCATCATGGAATGTCAGGACACTAAAACTTGAAAGAAGAAAACGTAGTATTTTAAAAGGGGTGGTTGAACTCTATTTATTGTGCTGTCAGGGAACTGAGATACCAACATTTTGATATGTAGTGATGAGCATTATGCTGTGATCTGAATGGTGCTCTAAAGCCACCCAAATTACTAATTAAATAGTTATAATTTGTAAGGAAAAGAGAAGAAGAAGGTATAAATAAAAATGTAGGAAAGTCAAAGAGATTATGCAGCACAAAATATGTGAAGGTGAACTTCAGCTTGTCCAGGCACCCGTTCAGTACCGAAAAAAGAAATCTATGAACTGAATAACATTTCAAAGTAAGACTTAAGCAAGACTTATATGATTTTTAACTATTTATTATGGTCCATAGAATTTCTGGGTGAATTTCATCCTTGCACACACACTGCAAATCTAGTGTTCATTTTTGTCTGCAAGAAGCATTTTGAGACCTTAGATTCCTCATGTAGTACAGTAAGGCACAGATGGATGCATAATCGAAAGCTCTCATTCCTGAAATACAAAAGAAGATTTAAAATCATAGGTTCAGATCGTTACCACAGTGTATCCAAAGTGACTCTAATCGCTATCTGACTCAGTACGACTGCATCAGGATATAAAAATCAGACGGGCGCATCATCTTTGCCGCAGGGTTTTTTCTTGGTATTTATGGAATTTTACTAGTATGATGTTGTTTGTTCTCTGTCTTATATTTCTATATGAATTCTTTGTGGTGTATGCACCTTGAATGCAATTGCTTCAGTCTGCTTTTCTGGAGCACCGCTTCTTTTTCCCTTGTATGTTTATATCAATCCAGGTGTTGAATACCCACAGGCAAGGAACCAAACTTCCTACACAATTATAACATAGTATTATACAGATTAATTCTTTCACAAGTACTGTGCATTTTCTATGTATGGTAAGGTTTTCAAAAAGCTGGAAAACACTGTTTCTGTTTTTTGAGGAGTTAGGTGGAAGAAGGATACTTATTTTCAAAGGTAATAAAGATCATACATTGTTATGGCATCAAATTTATGAGTAGGAATTGAATATAGTTGATAGCAGGATTTTGCCAACCTTTACCGAAGTGCCTTATCTTTACATGTACTTTTGTAGCAAAAGTCTAAGGCAGCTTATACTTTGGCATAGCACGCGACCTCTCTGGTTTCATCAGCTTGAGAAATCTGGTCCTTGGACAGACGTAATAATACAAAATTAAATAAAGTGAATCCATGAGTACAGACTAATAGCCTGTATTTTTGTGCCCTACTGTATGAGGCAGGAGGTTTTCTTTTTATGCTATAGTCCCTGCCTACTACTTATCAGTGCTTATACTCTAAAGAAGCAGCACAGCCATTTCCATTTCAGTACTGCTCCAGCAACCTGCCGAGTCAGAGCACGTTGCAAGTATTTCCCACTGCATTGTGCCTGTTTGGATTTCAGTGCCTTCTCTGAACACCCACTTCAATCTTAACGTCACCAGCAAGGTCAACTTTCATTTTCTAACTCACATTCCTGTGGTTCATAGCCTTTTGGAGAGGCTCAACATGCCTACAAATTCTTACAGCTGCTTTTGCCTCAGATCCTCTGAGACATAAAAGCAAAACTGAAAATTCAGCCTCTGGAGGTCTATGCTCAAGCAACAGAAGAAGCCTTCGGCTGGGGTGATTATTCTAAAGAACCCTAATGCCTGTGGGAATATCAGCTCCAGGAATTTTGGCAAAAAACGTTTTCCTCATTGCCTTCTCCAGATATTACCAGTGGTAATTAAGACTCCCTATAACTATGCATCTCTCTTTGAGTCTTGCTCAGCTGTTCAAGCTCAGTTTGAAATCCTCTCTGGTACTACTATACCTTGCTAAGTTTTAGACAATGTTCTGCAAAATCAGAGCCTTCCACCTTTCCATCAGCACTAGCTCATCAAGCAGCAGCTTTGGCTGCCTTATCATCATTTCACTTAGCACCATATTAAGCTAGTCTTCAAGGTCACTATCAGGTCATCCCTTCCTGAAGCCTGTGAGAGATCACAGATGCTTAGGTCTAGGTATTTCACCAGGGAGTTCCACAGGCATGTGTGTGATCCAATCAGGGATACTATTGATTGAGGTTCTCCCTTGATTCCTTTCATTGCCCATCTGTACCAGTTTTCTTGTACTCAGTGAGGAGATAATGGTGATGGTGAATAATCTCTCTTGCTTAAAAATGCTCATTTTTTTAATCTTCTTGTTGTGGTTTAAGTGCTAAACCCAGGACACTTGTTTGTGCTGCCTCCAGCCTTCCTTCTCCTGATACGTTTTAGAACTTAAAACATATGTCAAAGGGAAATGTCAAAGCTTTTCAAGTGGCAATTTCCTCCTGCCTAAATAGGAAGAGAGACAACATGCTGAATTTGTGCAAAATTAATGTCTGCATTTGTGAATTCTGACACACATCTTTCCAGAAGTGCAAGAAAAAAACACTAAAGGTTACACATTTTCATGAAAACACTAAAATGTCACACCCTGCTTATATTATCCAGGACTTACTTTGCTGTGCTGAAGGCCTCTTTCTGGGATGCTGAACCAAGAGTCCTTTACCAAATAAGCCAGATTTTTGGAGAGGCATATTCATGGTCTCTACTGAGGTCACCATCAGCTATGTTTTACTATGTAGTTAATTAAAGTAAAACAGTGTTTTGCAACCTGATCTATTCTGCCCAGTTACCACAAGGCTGGCTTGGACACAACAAGTATAAGCACATAATATTTACATATATTACATGAAAAAAAAGTTTAACTAGTGAACAAATGTGAATAACTAGTTTCTTGTAGGAAGCAGTGGTATATTTTAGCATTAAACTGTGCAGTAGTACTGTTGATTGTACTGCTGAAGCAATATCTACTCTTTAAAAATTCATGAAATTGACTCCTGAATGCCTAATATAAAGTCATATTTTACTTCATCACCATGGTAGCCTGAAAACTATTTTCTTTATGCTAGGCTTACAATTATTATTTGAGTGGTGCAAAGCTTTCCATGAAACATTTATTCATCTTTTTGCAGGAGGGCAGGTTAAGATCTGAATTTCTGTTTCTGTCATTCTTTTGAAGTTTCCAATATGCTTGTATTGTTTCTGCTTTCGACCTTATTCTTCCCTTTTTGTTTAATGTTTCATTTTCTAGTACCTTTTAAGCAATTATGAAAGCCATAAATGTGTACAGGTTTTATAAATAAAAAATTAAAAAATATAAATTCTTATTGTTTATTTCCAGTTTAAAAACAGCAGATGAACATATGACTAAAACAAACTTGAAAAAAATCTTAAAATAAGCAAAATATTGGAATTACAAAATTCAGTTTCATGGATAGTGTGACTGCAATTATGGACACATAGTTTTTTGATATATTCAGGGAAAGTGGGTAACAGCTTTGCATTTTAATGTATGGAGCTGCAAAATAAAGCTGGGAGAGTCCTGGAAAATAAAAATGTGTCTGTTTTATACATGCAGAAAAGATTAGTAACAGTAATAACATGGAGGGTGTGTTTTGTGAGGTTTGACATCTTGGCATCATCTCAGAAATTTAAAGTAATTTAATCATAAACTTAAAATTCCTTTTTTTTTTTTCACTGGAGAAGGAAAAATTCTTAACTGAGTAAATGGTCTTCTATTACTAAAACAACAGATTGTAAAACTGTATTTGAGAAGTTAATCAAATAAAGTCCTAAAAGTAAATATAAATCTAGATATGTCTGTTGTGAATCTGGTAATAATACTGATGAGGACAAAAGTAAAATGTTATTTGCAAGAGCTGGTTTAAAAAAAAATGTGTTTAAACAAGGCAAGGTATAAACAGGACAGCCCAATAGACAGAAACAGGTGCTTTACAAAAGTAAAACCCAAGGCAAGGATAATAAGCCCTCCCTCATGTAATTGTAGATCAAAGCCTAGTAGATTTCAGAGGTGGACCGGGTGAAGATTCTTCCAGCAAGTCTTGAGGGGAACTTATGCATCTGTTTTATTCTGTGGTAAACCTTCAGTCCTGGCTGCCAGTGCCCCAGTGGCTTTTTGTTGTTTATAACTACTACTCTTTTCATGATTACAGTGATTATCCTCTTTTAAAGGCCAGGTTTCATGACTAGTTGAAACCATTCTAAAACCTTATTACATTCGTGAGTGGGAGTCAGTCCATTTATTGCAGCAGCTCTGGTGTTTTTACTGTCACAGTGAATCCTATGGGCTCATTGGTCTCAATAAGGAGTAACCCTATCAGAAAAGAAAGAAATCAAGGACAGTTTTCAGGGGACAATTAAAACAATCTAAGCCATCTGTTAATGACAAAAAGAAAACCATATGTTAAAAAGATCTTTTATGATTCAGAATATTTTCAGGACTAAACTGGCACTGCAGTTGCACTTGCTAAAATATAATCAGGAAATAATCTACGTCACTTAGGTAGAGATTTGATTTAGAATTTAGTTTTTCTGTATATTCAGTTACATTTGAGATACCTAAAATAGTAATTAATAACTTAGAAAAAGTTTCTCTAACAAGCAAAATATTTAATTTAAAACAAAATTATCTTAGGAATCTTTTATTTCTATTTAGTAGAGTTAAGACTTGGAATTGTTCTTCAAGTTTGTACACTAACTTACAACTCATATTTTTAAAAGGAAGATATTTTCAAATCCATCTGAGAGAGCTTTTTTGGAATATATTTTGCTTTCCATAAAAAAATGGCATCTCAACCTACTTTTTTCAGACAAAGCTGTTTAACACAGTCTGACAAAAAGCAGATGTATAGTAATTTGTAAATACGTAACTTTTCTCTTGTTACATTTAACAGAATAAAATGTTATTGTACTTAAATTCATCTAATCATAGCTTTTAAGTCTGATCTCATCTGGCGAGGTATTCCATATGGTCTCAAAAGAAACATTTCCTAGATGCAGACACATTAGGAAAGCATTTTAATTATGTGCCTCAGATCGCTCATTCTCCCAGTATAGTAATAGTAAATCTGATTTACTCAAATCTACAGTTAGGAAATGCCACTGTCACTACACAAGAAATATGGTGACTACATTTCTGCTTCAGACCTAGACAGTGTTTTAAGAAATTCAATATCTCATTTTGCTTCTCCTTAACATCTTTTCCAAAGTAGGTGGTTGACAAGTCCACATAAGAATTTGTCTTGCTCCATATATCTGTACATCAAGTTGAAGGATGCTGGGATTCATGCAGAGTTAGAGAAGTCTTCATGTCTGAATGATCATTAATGCCTGCTTGAAACCCTGAATCTGCCCTTTGAGCTCTGGTTTTACTCGAATGTACTTCTTGACACTATTACAAGGGTCTGTTTGCAGGGATAGTTTCTGTCCATGCATCTGTTGGTGAAAGATAATAATGTTTGAATGCATTAATTTGTTTGTTTGTTTATTAAATGTATTTATGATCCTACCACGGGACTCCCATCATATCAAAAATTGCAATAGCTACTGGGCGCTAATTTAGATCTAGAGTGACTGTGGTTTGTGGCTCCTGAAGAGTTAATGAGAGAACATCAGAACTATTCTCTCTTATTTAGATAACAACTAACCTTTATAAATTCATGAGCTGAAAATTGCTCTGCACAAATTCACAATATCCTATTTTTCATTCAGCACTCTTTCCATTTTCCAGTGCCCAGTCTGACTTTGCTCATAGGTTGGGAAGTAGCATGATGCATCATTTATGCTGCCTTCCATCTTTATTGACAGATGGCCTCCTTTGCTGTCAATCATTTCATTGCATTTTGGCAAAAATAATGTGAAAAATGTAGTTACTAATACAACTGAACTGCATTCACCTGTAAAGAAGTGCTTGAGACAGAGATGAAAAAGAATGGTTAGCTAAGGTCATACTAGTTATGACAAAGACCTAAACTGAAGTCAAATGTTAGTATCCAATTGATAGTGACAAATATAGTTTCCTTATTTGATTGGAAAAATGCATATTATCAATAATTATTACATTTTTTGTTTTGTTTTGTTTGTCTTTTGAAAGTGGATCAGTTTGATAGCATGGGATCTACAGCTCTATGGAAAAGATACTCATGTTATATGATCAGATGACAGAATTGTCTAATTGCCCATCTCTTGCTCAAATCCAGAAGTGCTGTATTCAAACATTAACTAACCCATGGTAGATACATGTCAGAGAGCAAGGGGGCTACAATGGATCAAGTATGCTCCCTAGCAAGAGGGGGGTTGTGGGGATGGTGTCATAGGTAACACTAGTCAGTACCATTACAGCCCTCAGGTCCTTGATAAAGACATTAGAGGATACACCACTGAAGATAGAATTCACACTTTTTCAAATGTTAGTATTTAATTATTTAGGTTCAAATACTAGATTCCTCAGGAAGATAAACCTCCTGTGAAATTCAAAGGCAATTGTGCTAGCATCAGGTCTAGAGAATCTGTGCCAGAGACTTTTAAGAAAGGCAGTTTGAGAATTATAATAATTCAAACTTTCTCATTTCATTAAACGTTCTAAGTGTTTTATAATATTCAAATCACCTAGAGTGAAAGTCAAATCTTAAATCAGTATCACTGCATGAGAAGAATGACAAAAAGGTATAAGTGGGAATGTCAGTATTTTCTTCAGTGTGAGAACAGTGCTGATAACACCGACGATTTTAGTTGTAGCTAAGTAATGCTTACTCTGTTCAAGGACTTTTCAGTCTCATGCTCTGTCAGTGAGGAAGGGCACAAGAAGCCAGGAGGAAGCAGAGACAGGACACCTGACCCAAACTAGCCAAAGGGGTATTCCATACCACAGCATGTCATGCCCAGTATATAAACAGAGGGGAGTCACCCAGAAGGGCAGATCACTGCTTGGGTTGAGCTGGGTATCAGTCAGGGGGTGATGAGCACTTGTACTGTGAATCACTAAGGTTTCTTGAGTTTTCTTCCTCTCTCTCTTTTTGTTATTATTATTAGTAGTAGTATTACATTTAATTTTATTTTATTTCAGTTATTAAACCATTCTCATCCCAACCTGCAGATTTTACCTTTTCCCAGTTCTCCTCCACATCCTACTGGGGTGGGATAGGGGGTGTAAGCAACGTTGGCATTAGTTGTCAACAGGTATTAGACCATGACAGTGTGAAACAGCCCATGCTTATGCCCTCTGCACATAAGTCTCACAATCAAATTTGTCTTTGTTGAACCCTCATAAATTTTTGAAGAGCAGGTAGGTAGGGTCCAAATGCTTTGTACCTTTCCTAAGGAAAAGGGACCAACAGTGGGTTTTGAAAGCACATAAAATCTCTTGTATTGCATGTGATATTAATTCACAAAATATTCCACCTCCACATGCTGCCTATATTTTAAAGTATGAGTCATTTCAGTTATACAACAAAAAAACGTTGTAACATTGTTAATAACTTAACAGCACATTATCATTTAGCAAAGAAAAGGAAGGTGAAAAAAAAGGTGTCATAATCTCTTACCCTCACTGTTCTCCAAGCAAATCCATCTGAACTTGGCAGAAGCATACACTTGAAATATACAAAACAGAGAGAACTTAGGGTGAGAGGGAAATCTATTAAGTGTGAGGAAGGAAGGGGTGCTAGGAGAAAAAGTTTAGAAAAAGAGGTCAGATATACAGGAGAAAAATAAGTGTAAGTTTCTTTTGAAGAATTCAGCATTGGATATTTTAAGATTTTAAATTGGGAAAAGACTCTTAATCTTTCCTCATTCTTGACTGCTATTTCTTAATTTCTCCCCAAAGAACTGTGATTTGACATATACTTTAATAAAATTAAAGTTTCTACACGTCTGTAGAGCAATATAAATTTGTTTACTATGTTTCATGTTGGTGACTTGTTGTGGTGGTCTAAACCCAGCCAGACAGGTTATTCACTCACTCCTCCCCCTTCTTTCCCTCCCCCTACTCCCGGAGGGACAGAGAGGATAATCAAAGGAATGCAGCTCCCACAGGTTGAGATAAGAACAGTTTAGTAGCTAAGGTATAACACAAACCACTACTGCTACCACCAGTAATAATAATGATAAAGGAAATAACAAGGGAAGAGAATACAGCACCTCACCACCAGCCAACCAATAACTCGCCACCCTCCCCAAGCCTGACCAAGCACTGACAGATACCTCCTCCAACCCTGCAGTCTCCCAGCCCTTCCAGGTGACTCTCAGTTACATCCTGGGCATGACGTGCTGTGGTATGGAATACCTCTTTGGTCAGTTTAGGTTAGGTGTCCTGTCTCTGCTTCCTCCTGGCTTCCCCTCCTCCGTGGCAGAGCATGAGGCTCACAAAGTCCTTGGCCAGACCAAAACATCAGGCCGAAAGTCAAAATGCAGCACTGCACCAGCTACCAAGAAGGAGAAAAAATGACTGCTACTGCTGAACCCAGGACACTTGTAGAAGAATATGTTTATGGAGGATCTGCTATTGCAGCTTAACGTAAGATCCATTTTGAGAAAGTGACAGACTGGAACAATAGGAGCATATATGCTCCTGCAATACAAAAATGGCTAAGCTTATGTCTCCTCAGCAAGGGTTCCTGCTGATGTATGAAGAGTTGGGAAATTGGTGACATTGTCAGGTTAACACAGGCTTCCTTTTCTCCTTTGTACCTGCTAAAAGAACTGGTTTTGTACCTCATTCACCTGTATTTTCACAACCTATCATTGCCTCTTTCAACAGCAATCATACCATTATACACGTTGCTCCATTAGGCAGCCCATTTCATTACATTTCCCTGTAGATTTGTTGGGTTCCCATGCATCTGCCATCAGCTATGCTAAGATGCCAACAAAATAGAGGGGGAGATCACAAGAAGGTCACATCTTAAAAAGACACAAAATCCAAACCTCCAGTCATTCCTAGCACTTGAGTCTGACTTTTAGATCTACTGTCTTAGAATAGGTGATCATGGAGAAGACAAAATCCTATCATTTTGCAGTTTAAATACTCATTAATATGCTGCTTAGGGGCTATATTATTCAGAAAATAACAGACCAATGCATCAACTAAGTATGAGTGATATCTGTATGTCAAAGAAATGTGAAGAGGTGAACACAGCAAAGGACCAGAACCATCTGTTCCTTTTGTTTTGAGTAAAATGAAGTTTATGTGGAAAAAAAAGATATCCTATGTGCTTGTTCAAACAGCTAAGCCATGCCTTTAAAGCAGGTAAAACATGGGCTTTACTGGAAAAAGTTTGCATTTAGACAAGCACTGAAAGACTAGTGGATGAACAAGGACAATTGAGGTCCTTAGAAGTAGTGGAGACTGTGTGTTAACAAATGGAAAAGATAGAATTTGTTTACAGCTAACTGATAACAAGAGTGTGGTATTGAAATATGCAGTGTGCATCCAAATAAATAAACTATATTACTGAGAACAGAGACTCCACAGGCTTAAAATCTTATCACTGGTGCTGACTATGGCATTTTTTCCCCTTTACTAGGTGATAATTATCATGTCTATTTTTCTTCCACAAACTGTTTTTCAGTTGTTTCCACTGTCAGACTAGTTCTTTTACCAAGCAAGAACAGTAATGAGAAGGTCATACTCACTATCCCAGCTTTTATCATGTTCTCATATAAGAAGTACTGGTCTTTGGGCTGTTGGAAGAGGATTGACGGAACAGTTAAAAAAATAGATGCACATAGATTACAGTAAATTTATGTATTACCTCACATTTCCACATGAGTTTACAATAAAATTAATAAACAGAATTTCACTGCTTCACATGTAAGAGTGTGCTGCCTTAGGGTGACAGAAAATTGACATTATTTTTTACTATGCCTACCCATATAAAATGAATATAACTTTCATAGGAGGGTGCCTGTGATTATACCAGTATCCTTCAATTTACCTGCAAATCACTTCCCTATCATTGATCTAAAACCTGCTTTTCCTCTTAATGCATCATTTCCTGATCCATAAAATGGGAATAGTACTGTTTAACAATGCAGACTTTTTATGTCAAAAGCTCAAATAAAAAGGCAATATAGGTAATAAAATTATCTTGTATAGGTAAATTTTGATGGGGTAAAAGAGATATAAATATGTATAGTTTGGAGACATAACTGTTTGCATGAAGCATATGGAAAAACATCAACGTGAACCTAGGAAAAAGTTGTTTAGGTGTTATATTCTACTATAACTATGATTAATAGGATGAGGTTTTAAAAAGGAGTATTTAAGGTGAGTATCAATAAAAGCTCTCTGAGAATGAGACTAGAGTGTGGCTTACTTTCAAATGACACCAATGGGAAAGCATCTTATTAGAGAACTGAATTAAAAAACAGTGAAAATACATTGTAAGTTGTAGTGTTGCATTTTTTTGATTGCACGGTAACTGCAGAAATCTCTCTGTAATTGCTCTGTTCTTTCTTTATGTCTGTTTCTCAGAAAGTAGATTTTAAAAGCCCAGCAAATGAGATCTGCAGTAACTACTTTCACCTATTGCTGAGACAAAATTTGATTAAAAAAAAACCTAAAAGTATTCTCTACTTAAAACACATTTTGAAATTTTTTGGGTGTTTCAATCAGAAAAAAAGCAGACTTTTTGCTTTAACATATTTTGATATAGTATTGGGATTTATGAAGTTATGGGTGTTATGTGAAATTATCTGAGGCTTTTACTGAAATCTTCTCCCTGGAAATCTACAGCTATCTAATCAGCAATTTAATCTTAATGATAAGCAATGTTGTATTTTTACTATATCAATGAAATAATTTATGTGTTACAAAGAGGAAGGAAAAGCATCTAGAATAAACAAACTACAAATCCTATAGCTAGAATCCTCATTTATGTAGTAACATTTATATGAGTTTCCCAGAGTTCTTCACAGACAAATCAGAGAAAACTACAGGAAGGAAAAGTAGTCCCTCTCAAAGATGGCCATTTTGAAAAGATGTGAAGATGCATTGTCATTGTGGTTATAAAAATGTTCCAAAAATGAACGCAATGAATGTTTTCTGGAAGTAAGATGCATATCCAGGATGCCAGCAGAGAAATGCTGCTTCAGATGATTATTTTCCTTTTTTTGAAGAAACCCATCACAGACTATGTATAACCTGAGATAAAAATAAAACATAAATGTAACAGAAAACAAAATAATAGTGATAACAAAATAGGAAAACAATACAAGCAAATTCGACATTGTGTGAAAATCATGGGGTCTCTTTTGTCATCTTAACAGCTCTAGAAACTATGTTATCTGGCTTCACATAACTGTAACTTTATTTTTGGCTTTTGTTTTAAATCTCATTTTCTTAACATTGACCAGAAGTACAGGTGTAAGAGTCCTGCTTCCAAAAAGAAGATGCAGTTTGGATACTGTGTGTTTAGTGACAAACGGTAAGAAGAAATAGAAGTGGCCTTCATCAGCAGGAGGGGCATTTTACTGTGTCCAGTATCATACAAATGCATATGTTCTCTGTTGACAAGTATGAGATGTGTATATACTATAGGTAAATTGCAACTCTTAACAGAAAAACAACCCACCTTATTTTCTGAGATTAGAGTGGTTGAACTGAATGACCTTAGAGTCTGGAGAGATTCTTCCAGAGATTTTTCAGGTACTTAATCAGTCTCCTTCATCAAGCCATCAAAGCCAGTACTGCTGAGGAACAGCACAAATAGGTTCATAGTTTGATATCAAAGAAGCAGCCCCAGCTGGGAACTGTAGAAGGAAAGCATCAGGTGAGCAAAGGGCAAAGGATCCCAATCAGGAGTCTGCCTTGCTGAAAGCTGCTTATCTGCTGTCTTGTACAAAGGAAATGCCTCTTTAAGGAGGGGCTCTACTGAAAGCAAGAGGCAGATTGCAGTGATGGGCAATTGCCACCAGAAAAAAAATAGCAAGCTAGGTTTGTGACTGCAGAGAGAATTTCATGGTGACTTGCTTGCCAAGTGCACAAATGTGTCAGACCTGGTGAGATGTCTATACCAGCTGCTTGGAAACAACAGATGAGATCTGTAGCTGGTGTGCAGTAGAATAAAAGAATAGCAGAGAGAAAGGCAAGAGACAGATTGTGGGGGAGAAGTGGAATTTAGGCTTTTAAGAATACCATACCCACTGAACTAGTGTTGTTTGCAGTGCTCTAATTCCTGTGTGACCAAAGAAGGAGGAAGAGAAGTGAACTTTTAATACTGGACTGAGAAGCCAGTAGAAAGGATTCAGATGCAACAAAAGCTGGGGACACTTCTAGCGTAATGTATGGTCATGCAGAAGAGATACACTTTATCTGAATGATAAGTGGGCCAAGCTGCTAGCACTTAACATCAAGGAAGTTCAGACTGAGCTTTTCAGTGAAAGAATAGGAGAAAGCTGACAAGTACAGAACTGCATAGAGCTGAAGATGTCATATCTATTAAGGATGATGTCATGGATATTTTTTTTAGTATCTGAAAGCTAGAGCACATAATGTTATTAGTCTAACACAGAGATTTAAATAAGATGCTGAGAAGAGAACCAAACCTGTAGATTAACACTAGAAAGTCTAACTTGTGAGATTAAGGAACATGAAACAACAAACATAACAGAAACTTGGTGGAAAGAGAAACAGAAATCTGTTAGGCATCATTCAGTGGAATAAAATTAGCAACAACAATGATAAAATGAACAACTCTCCAGGATCAAAAGATGTGCACACGAGAGTTCTCATTCTTCTGGTACTTGAAATACTTGGCAGATATGAAGGTATCTTTTAAATTGATCCCAGGTGAGATTCAAAGAAATTCATGGTTCATAAGCCTAATATCTCAACAGAGTGAATTACTAGAGCTTATAATAAAATATATATTAATAAGCATATGTATAAACTTGACCATATACTGTGGAAGAGTCAAAGTGAATTTTTGTAGGGAAATCCTGCCTCATAATCATACTGGAGTTTTTTGAATATTTAGCACATGGGTAAGGGTATTCTGCCTGATATATCCTACCCCAGCTCCCACAAGGTTTCTGACACATTTGGTTAAATGATGAAACAAAGGTTAGGAATAAATACTTTTTGCAGTGAAACCACCAGTGAATTCCACACAGATCTGTGCTGGGACTTGTGCAGTTCAAGATATTCATAGATGACCTGGAACAGCAAGTGATCAGTGAAGTGGCAAAGTTTACTGTTGCTAAGTTATTCATGGCAGTAAAAGTAAAGGTAGAATATGACAAATTGCAGAAGGACCTTAAGAAGCTGAATGAGTGGCTAATAAAATGGCAGATAAAATTCAGTAAAAATAAAAGTCAAGTCCTGCATATGGGAATAAGCAGACATTCACATACAAGATGATGAGCCCTGAACTGGTCATTATCACTCAGGAAAAAAATCTCAGGTTAAAATAAATGGTTCTATGGAAATGTCTGCTTACTAGTGGTTAAAAAGGCAAATCAAAGCTAAAAACTTTTTAAAAGCAGAGGAAAAAATAATAAAGCAAGGAACATTGTATTTCATTGTATAATTCTCTGACGTCACCCCTCTCTCATATGTTTGAAACAGGATCTATGAAAACTGGAAAAGGTTCAGAGAAAGAAAGAAAGCATTATCAAATGTATGGATCTGCTACTCTGTATGAAAAAATGAAATAAGATAAGGCTTTCAGGCTTGGAAAAAAATGATGAAAGAATGAGGCTAAGATAGGGCTCTTTAAAAAAGAGTGCCTGGGAGTGGTTGGATAAGAATCGACAGTCCATTGTAAATATAAAATTGTCCAAAATAAAAGGAGGGATAAATCAAGTTAGCAGGAGTCAATTTCAAAACAATTTTAGGGAAATAGTTCACACAGAAGAAAGGCAGGCTGGTGGAACTGCTCCAAAGGCTATTTGAAACACTAAAAGGAGCAGGGGCTGAAGGAAAGGCTGGGAAAACTCATGAAATAGGAGTCCAAAGACATGTACTAAATACATATATACCACCTCTACCTCTGGAACTGAAAGTCATTGGAAAGAATATTAGGCAGAATTGCCACAGGCACTTTTCAATTTTTTATTCTTCCTTAGATTTTTATTTATAACGTGTTTTATTTCGGAAACAATAGAAACAGCCATATTGTGTGACTCAGGATGGCCTTTAATGTATATTTCCACTGTTCTTGATTCTTCCAATTACAGGCACTGCCTACATCTATACTGATAAATAAGATTAAGGGTAGAGACCAAGAGGCATGGCATCACTCTTTATACATACATTACAACTTCGCTGTGATCCTTACGTGATGTTAAAAGCATAGCAATATTTATGATGTTTTCCTTTTCTATTCCGAGTTCCTGGCAATTTTTTTACATCCTAAATCTCATTTTCGCAGAGTGAATTGAAAAGATGTCTGTATGCCCTCATTTATGATGCAAGTATGTTGAGGAGTGCTTTATGGTACGAAGCCTGGTGGGGAGTGTGGGAGGTGGAGACAGCCACACCTGGTGTAGTGTTGACCGTTCTGCCTGTTGGAGTCAGTCCCAAGGATGCACAGTATGGTATTCCTACAAGTCACTTCAGATGCTCACAGCCAAGTAGTGTGGCAGCAGGTGATGTGGACAGCGGCAGCCTGGTGCTTGAGCACCAGCCCTCTCACTACAGAGACAGATGAAGTGTGGTCTAACAGAAACAGACAGTGGTAGGAACACTGCTTTTTCCTGAAACTAAGCTTATGATTGAGTGACAAATGGTGCCTGACCCAGAAAGGATTTGAACTGTACCAGTAAAGAGTTTGATCACTCAGATAATTTTGCCATGTACTAATTTTTTGTAAGCACAGTCCATACTGAGAGAAATCTAAGCTTCTCCTGTACCAATTGTTCCTGGAGACCTGACTAATACAAGATTTTATTTCCACCTTAGTGATGGCGACATTAACCTTCATAGATATGGACTATATATATAGCAAGAATTAATTATGAAAAAGAATTTCTCTTCAAACTTACTGTACTTATCTCTTAATTTGTAATCCACCACTCATTATTCAAGGCTGCTAAATCAAAAGGTTCTGAAAGTCAGAATGCCTCCAGTATCTCTAATTTTTTTTGAGGAAAAATCACTGCTTTCACCAATATTTTACTAATTTATGCCTCTAATGCTACCTAACTACTGCACTTTTCCATTCCAGATTGCTGTTCACATCAGGTGTGTTTGAACACTGGTTAATAGAACTGCATCATGTTTTCCTAGTATTAATAAACCAGACTGTAGTTTCAGGCTTACTGGTGCTTTATTCTTACACAGAGAGTAAGAATGCAGATACACATGACTTACTTAAACTAAATATTTTTATGTTTAGCCAACACTGTGTTCTTCAAAAGCAAACACCAAATTCTTGCACAGTTGTCAGTGAAAAGACACAGTATTTCCTTCTCCTGCTATTTATTGATGCACTTGGTACTTGGGTACTTAACAGTAGCCTCTGTTACACTTAGTGGCTTCAGGATTTGAGGTATCTTCTTCATCATGCGTGTTAACTTGGTAAAACTTGGTAAAACAATTCTCTTCAACCAAAAGGACACTGTTCCCTAGATTGTCATCAGCAGATAATAAAAGTGTTTATAAAGGCATAATTCTTTTAAAAACATCTTCTAGTCTGTTGTTAATTACAGATTGTCTGCAGAGAAGTTACACATAGGAGCTGTGGAACTTTTTACTTACTCTTTTTTTTTTGCTTCCGTAAAGCTAAAAATGTTCTGCAGGATGATCACAGTTCTGCTCCACAGTTAGAACTGCCGAGCTAAGTCTACTTCATAATCTTTTACTGATTAGGACTCAGTGGAAGATCCATGCAATAATTCAGTTGTATTAGTGTATTTCACTGATTAAAGACTTCTGTCCAGAAAATTATTCTCCTCCAAAGTTATCATATTAATATGACTTAACAAAATAGCTTGATTAATACTGTAATAAACTCTACTGAAAGGAATATATAATGATTTGCTACTTATGTTAAGCTAAAAGAGGAATTTATTAACATTATATGCTGATGAATCACTATCTAGTTAATTTGTCTAAAAATTGTTAATTTATTTGGCTTTTTGATCTTTGTAACTGACTAAACTATGGGGGATAAAAGAAAAGGAAACTTTTTCATAAGTCACTAATTCATTTGATATTGTTTTTATATTAATTGTCATTTAACATTCATGTAAGCATGCGGTAATATGACATCTTGCATTTTATGGGAATGCCTCAATATTTTATCATTAATCACTGTGTCCTTTACACACAATAATAATTTAAAAAAGGGAATGAAAGGCAGGGTTTTCAGTGGTCAGTGAAACTCAGATAAGGCCTAGTTTGAGTCTAGAAAGGTCTGATGATTTCAGGTGTTAGGTCAGCCTGAACCTACACTATCACTTAGGGTTTTCAAGAAAGTCAATGTCCTGGGTTCCGCAGTAGCAGTCATGTTTTTCCTTTGTGTTAACTGGTACAGTGCTGTGTTTTGACTTTCAGTTTGAGAACAGTGTTGGTGAAGCCGATGTTCTCGGTTGTTGCTAAGTGATGTTTACCCTGACCAAGGACTCTGTGAGGCTCATGCTCTGCCAGGGAGGAGGGGAGGCTGTGAGGAAGCAGAGACGGGGCGCCTGACCCGGGCTAGCCGGGGAGGTATTCCATACCACAGCACGTCATGCCCGGGGTGAGGGGTAACTGGGAGTGACCCGGGAGGACAGGGGTTTCCGGGTGGAGCTCGTTTCTCTTGGCCGGTGGTATCGTATTCTCTTCCCTTGTTATTTTCCCTTATCATTGTTGTAGCTGATAGTAGCGGTGGTGATTTGTTGCTGGACTGTTTTTGTCTCAACCCGTAGGAGTTGCACTCTCTCGATCCTCCTCCCCGTTCCTCCGGGAGCGGGGAAGGGGAGAGCCCCGGTGCGGGGAGGCAGGGGGGGGAGACGGACACGGACCTCGATTGTTGTCAGCTCGGCACCACTCACTGGGAGTGAGTGAACAAGCTACCTGACTGGGTTTAAACCACGACAGTTCTTTTTGGCGCCCAACGTGGGGCACGAAGGGTTGAGATAACAACAGATCTGACAGATTAATAGTCACTCGTCACAATGCTGATTTATTGGCTCTCAGAGTTGTTTTGCTTGATCTCACAGCTTCAGAATGTTGTAACTTACTTAGAGCCGGTATTTGCTGTGTTAGTGTTTATCAAGTATGGGGCCTGGGCTAAGGTTCTTGTCTCACTGTGCTTTATGGCAATGGCTTGTAATACGGGCGGGCTCCAGCAGCAGGGCGGGACGGACGTGGCCGTGGACTTGTACCTGGCCGTCCGGCTGCTCTTCACCGGCCTGGCCCTCACCCTACTCTCCATCTTCGTGAGGCTGCGGGGAGCCGAGGGGGAGCGGCCCCGGGAGCCGGCGGCTGCTGAAGCGGCCCGGGAGAGCGGCCCCGGGGACCAAGCGGCGGCGGGAGCGGGGCCGGAGGCCGCGAGGGGACGGCTGCCGGTGGAGGAGGTCGGGGCGGTCGAGGAGCAGAAGGAAGCGGCTGCCGAGCAGCGGGAGAAGGCGGCGGAGGAGCCGAGCCCCGCGGAAGAGCCGAGCCCCGCGACGGCCGAGAGCATTTCCCGGAAGCCGCCCGCCGAGCCCCAGGAGGATGCCGGAGACCACGCAGCATTTCCCAGCAAGGTAGAGGAGGAGGTGATGCGCGCTGAAGAGGCCCCACCATATAATAAACTGTCAGAAAGTGAAAAGCAGTATGCCTTGTTTACTGATGGCTCTTGCCGTATTGTGGGAAAACATCGGAGATGGAAGGCAGCTGTATGGAGTCCTGGACGACAAGTTGCAGAAACTGCTGACGGAGAGGGTGAATCGAGTCAGTTTGCCGAGGTGAAAGCCATCCAGCTGGCCCTGGACATTGCTGAACGAGAAAAGTGGCCAGTACTTTATCTCTATACTGACTCATGGATGGTGGCAAATGCCCTGTGGGGGTGGTTGAAGCAGTGGAAGCAGAGCAACTGGCAACGCAGAGGTAAACCCATCTGGGCTGCTGCACTGTGGAAAGATATTGCTGCCAGGGTGCAGAACCTGGTGGTGAAGGTACGTCATGTAGATGCCCATGTACCCAAGAGTCGGGCCACTGAGGAACACCAGAACAACCAGCAAGTGGATAAAGCGGCTAAGATTGAAGTGGCTCAGATGGACTTAGATTGGCAACGTAAAGGTGAATTATTTTTGGCCCGGTGGGCCCATGACACTTCAGGCCATCAGGGCAGAGATGCAACATATAGATGGGCCCGTGACCGAGGGGTGGACTTAACAATGGACACTATTGCCCAGGTTATTCATGAGTGTGAAACATGTGCTGCAATTAAACAAGCCAAGCGGTTAAAGCCTCTTTGGTATGGAGGACGATGGTTGAAGTATAAATATGGGGAGGCCTGGCAGATTGACTATATCACACTGCCACCAACCCGCCAAGGCAAGCGCCATGTGCTTACCATGGTGGAAGCAACCACCGGGTGGCTGGAAACATACGCCGTGCCCCATGCCACTGCCCGGAACACCATCCTGGGCCTTGAGAAACAAATTTTGTGGCGACACGGCACCCCAGAGAGAATTGAGTCAGACAATGGGACTCATTTCCGGAATAACCTTATAGATACTTGGGCCAAAGAGCATGGCATTGAGTGGGTATATCACATCCCCTACCATGCACCAGCCTCTGGAAAAATCGAACGGTACAATGGACTGTTAAAAACTACACTGAGAGCAATGGGTGGGGGAACTTTCAAGCATTGGGATACACACTTACCAAAGGCCACCTGGTTGGTCAACACCAGAGGATCTGCCAACAGGGCTGGCCCAGCCCAGTCAGAACTGTTACATATTGTAGAGGGGGACAAAGTTCCCGTGGTGCATATGAAGAATTTGCTGGGAAAGACAGTCTGGGTAATTCCTGCTTCAGGTAAAGGCAAACCCACTCGTGGGATTGCTTTTGCTCAGGGACCTGGATATACTTGGTGGGTAATGCGGGAAGATGGGGAAGTCCGATGTATACCTCAAGGGGATTTGATTTTAGGGGAAAACAGCCAGTGAACTCAATTGTATGCTGTTGCCTGCTGTGTAATGCTTTTATAGCCCATCAACTAGATGTCTCCAGGTCACCAGCGACTGGCCCTGACTTCCCTCCAGCCATCATCCCAACAGAGAATGAACTTTGAACATCATGGACCGAATGGACTCGGCAGCATTATAGGGATTGGTCCATGCACTAAGAAAATGATTTTTCCTCTTGGTCTGTATGTATATGGATGTATATATGTGGGAGAGTGATGGTGTATTGAAAAATGTGGGAACTGAGCACGACGTGAATGGTATGGAATAAGGGGTGGATAATGTCCTGGGTTCCGCAGTAGCAGTCATGTTTTTCCTTTGTGTTAACTGGTACAGTGCTGTGTTTTGACTTTCAGTTTGAGAACAGTGTTGGTGAAGCCGATGTTCTCGGTTGTTGCTAAGTGATGTTTACCCTGACCAAGGACTCTGTGAGGCTCATGCTCTGCCAGGGAGGAGGGGAGGCTGTGAGGAAGCAGAGACGGGGCGCCTGACCCGGGCTAGCCGGGGAGGTATTCCATACCACAGCACGTCATGCCCGGGGTGAGGGGTAACTGGGAGTGACCCGGGAGGACAGGGGTTTCCGGGTGGAGCTCGTTTCTCTTGGCCGGTGGTATCGTATTCTCTTCCCTTGTTATTTTCCCTTATCATTGTTGTAGCTGATAGTAGCGGTGGTGATTTGTTGCTGGACTGTTTTTGTCTCAACCCGTAGGAGTTGCACTCTCTCGATCCTCCTCCCCGTTCCTCCGGGAGCGGGGAAGGGGAGAGCCCCGGTGCGGGGAGGCAGGGGGGGGAGACGGACACGGACCTCGATTGTTGTCAGCTCGGCACCACTCACTGGGAGTGAGTGAACAAGCTACCTGACTGGGTTTAAACCACGACAGTCATTTACTTCAAGTTATATTTTTTCATAAGAATAGATTTCTGTCTAAGAATAGTCACACAAGTGTTGGGGGAGCAGAACAAGGGAGGGATGGGGTTTTTTTGTGTTGTTTTTGGTTTGGTTTGAGCACAAAACATGTGCAAATGCTTTTTTACACCTGCATCCAGTTTCCATATAGACCTGTCTTCAGCACTGAAAACAAAACAAGGAAGGGAAATGCAATGTTTGGTGGAAAATCAGAGCCACTTACCTTTGAGTAGCAATCCACATTTAAATTCAATAATCTGATCTCAAAACTGTATGACCATAAAACTACAGAAGGAATGGAATCCTGGGCCTAAGCAGGGGGGTTGGAACTGTTCAATGATTCAGCTCAGTACTGGATCATACACCTACATTTCTCTTAATCGTGTATAAAGTTTGTTTTTTTTTTTCTGAATATTTAGTGAATGCAGTGTGGGTTTTGTACAAACAGAACCTAAATCGTTATAGTATTTCCATATTTCTCAGTGGACAATGTTTGCTACATTTTGGTTTATTTCATGACTGAGGTGCCTAAGCCTTGGTGCCTTTACGCTGTTAGACAGAGAGTGGCCCATAGCATGGTGAAAGATGACATACAAATATCTCTGTGGTATTACAATTCTAAATTTATGGCATGGCAGGTAACAACAGAATTGCTAGTGACCACTGATGTTAAAACATATGATAGCACTGTTACTGAACTTGTACCCTGTTCCTTTGCATGTCCTGTCTAAATTGTTACCATCTTCGTCATCTATCATTGCAACATCCTTTGCCTTCTGTTATTTTTTTTTTCTAGAGTAGCCTCAGAGTTGTCTGCACAGCCACCCCACCGCTGCTGCACAGCAGCAGTCTTTAATGAGGAAATATCATTCTCTTTCCTCTGCCCAGTAGCGACTTTTCCACTCCCAAGAAGATTGTTGAAACATCAGATAGCAGCAGTATGTGAAAGATAGATAGTTTGGGAAACCTTCTATTGTGCCAAGTTGCATTGCAGTAATTTCCAGGTGAGTTTAAAGCACAAGGTCAAATTCACATTATCGTCTTATAAAGTTTTCCATAAATCTCAGGGCCCCATTGCTCAAAACCTGCAGTAATATTGCAGAATTATTTATGGTATCAATTTTTTAGAAGATCTAAGTATTTATTTTTTTTTTAATGAGCCCTTTGGCTCATGGCTCATGTGGTAGGACATTTTAAGTTGAGTGTCTGAAAGCGACTGTGAAAATGCTCCTTTAAATAATACAGAAACAAAACTAATGCAGGATTAAAACCTACACTTGTGGACACTTATAGATCAGATGCAGTACTACCCATGTTTTATTTTGGTTACCTGTTTATGCTACAGAAAAACTGTCTGACTGAGGTAAAGTGATGTAGGCTATTGCAGAATCATACTTCTGTTATTTCTGTTTCTTACTTCATAGAATGCCTAAAAGAAAGAGTTAAGTCCTTTGAGTCATATAGAAACACATTGTAATTTAATATATACCTCTATCTCATAGTGAAATGCCAAAAAAAAATGAAACAAAACAACAACCCAGAAACAAACAATCTCAGATTTGCAACAAAATTCAGGTGAAAACTGTGGAACTTTCATGATACCTGCTGAAGTAGCTGAAGAATTAACCTAAAAATATATAAAAAAATAAAAGAGTATTTTTTTCCTCTAACAAGAAAACCGTGAAGAGTCTTGTTATAACACTCTGAAGACACCTAATTTTTTACTAGTTCAAAAATAATTAACAATGAATAATTTGTTGTTTCAAAGACTGCATGTGTGTCAAAACACCCATCGATAATAAACTTGGTTGTGTTGAAGGCATGCAAACATTATTTATCTTTGCTAGATATGAATAATTCATACGTAATCAAGAACTCTTCAAAAATCAGTTTACGGATCACAGATTTCTTTTAAATATTTTCAAAAAAGTGTGTGCAGTTTATATGAATTGACTCCATGTTCTGCAAACTGCTCTTCTAAAGATTAAAGGTGCTCTGAAGGACTCCGCATAAAGCATCTGAAATGACAGTGAAAACCTGATATGAAATTATGGCCTTTACTGAGCTTTCTATGCATCACTTGTGCTCAGAATTCACAGGATTTACATAGAACAAAATGTCCAATGCATCAAGTTCATTTCAGTTTTGAAGGTTTACTGCTGCCTGAAATTCATGACTATAACCAGATGCTACCCACTTCTCTCAGCACTGCAGCTGAGATGTCTACTAGAAGCAGCCAAAATCCAAGGTTAGCAACTAATATGAGAATTGATTGTCTTTGGGGCTTGTCTTTGTTTCAATTTGAATTAAACAAACAGCAGAATTTTTTTAACATTTCTTGTAATTTCAGATGGAATACTTTAATTAGTCGCTGAAATGAAAATAATTTCAGCAAATAAACACGTGAAGCAATTTTTAGCAATCCAGAAGCTAAAAAAAGTAGTAAATGTGAATTTCCCTGAATATATATGAAGTTTTCTGAGATATTGTCTCTAGTAACCTTCCAGCATGACAGTCTAGAACAATAGACCTGGGTGAAAAAAATTATGCCAATCTTAGAAGCAACTGGTAAGGTTCCATCATTTTGGCAGAGACTGAATTTTTTTCCCATCCTCACCCACACTTTAATAAGAGCCTCCCACAGCTGCAGTACTTTACTGCAGCCTATCTTCCACCTTTTTACCCCGTGTGACTGCTGGTGAGTAGAAATGAGGTTTCTCTTTGATCTGCATCCCACTGCAACTGAGACACAAATTAATGCTAAAGACAGCACACTGAACAGCTTGTGAGTTTTGTGACCTAACAAAGTGGTTTATGTCCAAAAACTTCAGATGTTCCCTATCACAACATGATTTAACACATTTCTTTGTGTAGCAGGAAGGAAGGTGCTGAAGGCCTCTCCAGGAGAAGCCTGGAAACTAAGAGGTATGGCTTTATGAGTTTCAAAGCCCCCTGGAGTTGCAGGCTCTGCAGCTGGTAGGTACTGCACATAACATCTGTATCTCAGACACAGGAATCCTGAAATCCTGTGCTTTGAGACAAAGGTTGCAGAAGGCTGCAAAGGTTGCTTGCTCACTCCAACTGTGCTCCAGCCTCATGAGTATTAAACTTGGAAGTGTTGGTGCTCTGGAAGGCGTGTCTCCATTTTAGCATTCAAACCTACTATGCTAACAGATTGTGGAGGAGTGGGATTATTTTCACGGGCAAGACCTATATTACTTGTCTACACAGCAATGGGGCAGATTGATGTCCTCCTAGCTCCAGAGAGAACAAAGAGAAAGACCCTTCCCCCTCCTATTACTTATACCAGAAAATTTCCTCTCAGTTCTATTTGCTATTCATGCGGTTTATCTCTGTACCTTGTGTGAAATATACAGGAGAATGGACTAAAGTATTTTTCTCAGGTAAGAGTTCATCAATTAATTTAGGAATTCACTACAGTTGTACACAATTACATTACTTAGCTGTATAATTACTACTACAGTGTTAATTTAGGGCAAGTTATTGTGGATAATATTGCTCAATATGATTTTTTTTTTTTTATTTTTCAGATTTGTGCTTATTGCTGAGAACTCTCCATAACTTTTCTTATGTTAATACATTGCAGAGAAATGGTGTTGGAGTGGTACTGGAATTGCTTAGTAGTTTCTCAGAGAGCATATTTTTTCCTTATTTGTTTTTGGGGGGTGGGGTATGAAGTGAAAAAAGGTATTTAATGGTCTTAACATGATGACAGGTGACCTGTCACTCATCTTTCAATTGCAAGTGGCTCTTGAATCTCTTCCTCTTCAACACTTTGGCACAATATTGTAAGTCTTTTTTTTTTTTTTTTCCTTCCCTCTAAGGAGCAGTCTGTTAGTGACATGAGATTTCAAGAGGATGAGACTTCTCCTTTATGCAGAGGAAGAGTTAGAGCTTGCTGTGATTTTTTTATAGTAAATAGTAAGTAAGTACTGTCACACTCACTTCATGTCATATTATATGTAGTAGGAGTGAGGAAATAAGGAATGGCAAGCCAAGGAACTGATTGAAGCAGAAGTCTGAATTCTGAAAAGCCATACTTTTTCATCCATACTGAGAAAACTGAGGCTGTTCAGCCTGGAGAAGAGAAGGCTGTGTGGAGACCTCATAGCAGCCTTCCAACATCTGCAGGGGGCCTACAAGGATACTGGAGAAGGACTCTTCATCAGGGACAGTAGCAATAGGACAAGGGCTAATGAGAAGGAATACTAGTCCTGAAATCAGTGCAGGAATTACAAACTGAATTACCTGTAACACAACTTACAGTTCATCAGGAAGTATTTAACACAAATTTGAAATATACTTTATTCTAAAAATATCAATTTGTAGTTTTCAAGCTACTCTATTTAACTACAAATTGTCTCTGAAATGTATAGATTTCTGAGAAAAGTAATGCTTTTTCCTCCCTGATGCATATTCAAAGTGAACTAGAGCAAATATTTTATAGAAACCAATATTTCAATTAGAGCCTTATATTTTTAACTGGTTTGTCAATTTACCTTATTGTACTTTTCATTTGTAGTTACTGCTCTATTGATTTCTATTTGCATTTATGTTACTTAAAAAAATGCATATTCATACAGCATGTTGATGTGGTTTCTTCTCCCCCCATCCAGCCCAAAGACACTGAAAGCGAGGCTGTCAATGTTATGAATGGTTTGTCCAACTAGAATTTAAGCATTGTTTCAACAATTGATTTTAGAGTGAATTCTGTGTTGGTTTCAACAGCCTCTTTTAAGGGAAATGTTATGTTATTTTGTATAAAATATATATATTAGTATAAATACTAGACACTTATGGTTGTGCTTAAGATTATCCCATACTAATTCACAGTCTACTATTGTGATAAGTAGTAGTGGGTTTGTAAATATTCACACAAATGTATTTAAGCTGCTAGTAAAGCCAAGTGTTTTACTTTGAATGTATAATTATTATAGTTGCTGGATACTACATTATAAAAATTCATAGAATCATAGAATAGTTAGGGTTGGAAAGGACCTTAAGATCATCTAGTTCCAACCCCCCTGCCGTGGGCAGGGACACCTTACGTTAAATCATATCACCCAAGGCCTTGTCCAACCTGGTCTTGAACACTGCCAGGGATGGAGCATTCACAAACTCCATGGGCAACCTATCCCAGTGCCTCACCACCCTAACAGGAAAGAATTTCTTCCTTATATCCAGTCTAAACTTCCCCTGTTTAAGTTTTAACCCGTTACCCCTTGTCCTATCACTATTATTAAGAATATGTTTGCTGTATCAAAAAATGTGTTATCTCATTTTTGTCAGACATTCTATTAGAAATCTGTGCTATTTTATATGATTATTTTTGTTTACCCTGTAACAATGGATATAAGTATCCGCAAACAAGGTTTAAATGCAACACAAAAAAGTAAATAAAATAAAAAGGAAATATGTCATTCTAATATTCAGTCCCAGTCATGGGAGAACACCTCATACCTTGGAGGTGTTCTTAAATAAGATAAACAGACGTGTTCTTAAATAAGATAAATAGAGAGCACTGAGAATTTAAGAACAGGGTTAGGGTATCCCAACTCCCAAGGTTTCCAGGTATAAATTCTCCCACTCTTTCAGAGCTGTTACTTTATCTGACATAAGGGGAGAGAGAGCTTGGTGTCATCTCCTATTTAGCCAATAGACAGTCAGCTAAATGTAGTTGCTTATGCATACCACCTGTGCCCAAAGTATAGCGAACTCACAATGATTTTAGTGCAGGGTAGTACAGTACCTATAAATATAAAATTCTTTGCTACTTCGCTGCAAGCGGTCTCACTTTGAGGAATTAAATGTTAGCCTAAACTGAGATAGAGAGAAAACAGTTATATTTTAGTGCTCAGTTGTAAACTATGCAATTTTTAGAATTTTAAAGTCAAAAGAAAATTCTCCAGTGGTTGTTTTGGAGTTGGGTTTGATTTTTGTTGGGGTTTGTTTTTCTTTGTTTTCCTTGGTTTTGTTGGTGTAGGTGGGTTGTGAGTTTGTTTTCTTTTTCTTTAGCTGTGTCTCCCAGGAAACTTTCCAGTGCTGTAATCTTTAAGTAAAAGAAGATGGTAGTATTACACTATTTAGAGTCATTTAGGACCAAATAAATCTTCTGAATGGGGAAGATAAACAAGGTATTGACTGGCAGGGAGAGAAAAGTGGTGGAGCAGATGACACATATATGATAGCTACACACAATATGTCATGGTCTTGAGTGGTACTAAATATGTTACTAATAGCAATAAGCACCATTATAAATATCATAAATGTCTGTTCTGTTATGTTATATGTTGAAACATATTTTGAAAGCTGTTGTTTGTGTCTTGCCTTCTCTTAGCATGTGGGACTTAAAGTATGGTGGACAGATGGAGATACTTATAAAGGAGTTCATGTTTCCTCCAATTTCCAATATAGTAATCAGATTTTTGTAATCAGAATTTTGTTCAGAAAAACTAAATGAAGACAAAGTGAAGACTTCAAAAACAGAGTGCAAACAGAGGCTCTGGTCTCTTGAAAATATAGGTTTGTGTACCAGATGATTAAAGCAGAAAAAATGAAGAGAACATAAGTTGAAACAAACAAAATCAAGAATATTTTTTGTCACCACTTGCTTGCTACTCCATGTAGATTCGAATATATCGTATTTTTCAAGGAATCACTATTAATTGTATTTCTACATTTTGTTTTAAAGGGTAAGAGAAAAATGTGCATATTTTATCTCTTCTTTCTAAATACACCACACTTTCTGTCATTTTTAATGCATGTCACTGAAATGTTCTGCTTCCTGTTTACAACTTATTTTCTGTTTGAAATGTATACGTAGTTTGATGTAATTTTTTCCTGTATAAATTTAATTTTATATTAAGGTATGTAAATCATTTATGATCTACATAGAAAAATATTTCAAATGGATTTTTTAACTATTTTTTTATATCTTTTTCGCAAGTGCTATATCTCTCTTTTATTAAATACTGTTACACTTGACCCTGTTTCTAAGCTTTTCCATTTCCTTCTGACATAGTCAGCTACAATCTCAGCCTGTGCTGTATATGAACTATATCACCAAAGCTGAAAACCATGCTGAGAATTTGATGGAGTGGGAAGAGTGAAAGACTGAGCTATAGGTCTTAAGCCTGCTTAGCCCAGTGGAAACATCAGTGATAATCATTATTAGGTGCACTCTCCTCACTCCTCTGGCAGCTGGTGTAATTCTGTTCTACCGCTGGAACTCTTTCTGCAGTTCTTCATAACCAACAATAAGAAAGCCACTTCTCATTTCAAACTGGAATAAGGTGGGGGGTTGTTTTCATTTGGTTTTACTTTTTTTATTAGAGTTCATGAAATGAATTTCAGAGAGATTGTGTGGGCACGTCTACACAAAAATAGGTTAGATACATGTGATGTTAATTAGATCTGGATATGATAAATGTTTGATTACACTTAGGTACAATGAGAGTAGTCATGCTGGCTGACAGAGATTTTTCACCAGTGAGGTGCTGGACATTGTTTAAGGCAGGGGGAGCTGTTGCAATATCTGATTTCAAGTTCTTCAATTTCCAGTAACATTTATGTTTCTAATAGGAAGAAAGATCAATAACTTTTTCACAGCAGGCATTCAGTGTAGAACTAAACTTAATTACTGAAAATATAATAATTACAGACAATTTTATTTGTGTTCTGGACAGCTAATCAGAAAGATCATGATAAAGGTCAACACTGCTTTCTTGTTCCTTCATTATTTTAAAGGCTCTGACTGGGACTTGCAGATATATGAAATACATTTTAGCTAGTAGAATCTATACTTTATTCTACATTGTATCATAACTGCATATAAATTTAGTAATTTCACCTCCTTTCCTCTCTCTCTTCCTTTCTTCTTTCTTTTTCATTTCCTCACTCCCTTGCAGCCTTCGCTTTCTCTCCTTTCTCCACTCTCCCTCCCTTTGCCCCTTCCCTCATTCATTAATTCCCTTCTCTTTAGGCTTCCCATGGAGCATTTTTAATATACTTTCCCATACAGCTTTAATTTAATATACCAGTTCTATGCATTGTATAGATTTGCTTGGCCAGTACATGGTCTTTCTGTTCTTCTGATAGTGCTGATGTGGGAAAGAAGTAAGTGCTTTTCCCTGTGCCTGCTCAATTGGAGAACACCGAACTGGAAAGGATTTTCAATTGCTTTTGCCATTAGCAGTAATCACTTAGCTCATCAATTTACTAGGTATTCAGTCTGTTTATGCTGACCTCCAGCTCTTATCTTTAGATACATATGTCAATAATGAATCACAAAGAATCCCAGCTACAAGTACTTTTCCTCCAGAAAGGAGATAGTGATTTGCCTGTAAAATTTATTTAGCAGGCCTAACCATCTCAATAAATTTAGCTTTCCCTGAGCGGAACTGTCAGTTGCGGTCATATAATTTGGGACACTCAGATATAGATTCCAATCTTTTTTTTAATTATTATTATTATTATTTCTTTTCTTTTCCTGCTACAACGTCAATAAATGGCTACTGTTTAATAATTAGGTACTTGGTCTTAACATGAGAGAAGGAAAGATAAAGGTGAAGTAGACAGAGACTTCTGACATGAGATTTAAATCTGCAAATATCCCTGCTTGGAGGTATAAAGAAAGTCTTGACTTCAGGAATAGGAGGAAATTTAAACTCTAATTTTGAGTAGTACTATATTTTTTCAGCTGATCCCAGTAGCCTCCAAAAACTTGATCTGAAAATGGATAGAAGCTGAAACTTAAATAACATGTAAACAATATATGAACAATAAATATGATGAGAAGCAAAAAATCAAACAAATAAGTTTAGGCCTTATATAGATTTTAACATCTCATCCTCAATCAATTTGATGAAAACTGGAAAGACCAGTGCCCTCTTTATTTATTTCTATTCTGAAAGAGAAATAACAAATTGTCTACTGTACTAATTGTGTAATTCTTGCTGTTTCATTGACTTTCCCCTTGCAGTGTGCTTCTGGATACGGTTTTAACACATCAAATCAGTGCTACCACAGGTAGTTTTTAACATTTTAAATTAGTTTTCTGCATTAAGGCCAAATGCAATGTCCTGCACCTGGGTTGGCACAATCCCAAGAACAACTACAGGCTGGATGGAGAATGGATTGTGAGCAGCCCGGAGGAGAGGGACTTGGTTGAGGAGAGATTCAGCATACACCAGAGGTGTGTTTTTGCAGTCCGGAAAGTCAGCTGCATGCTGTGCTGCATCAGAAGGAGCATGGCCAGCAGGTCAAGGGAGGTGATCCAGCCCCTCTGCTCTGCTATTGTGAGACCTCACCTGCAGTACTGTGTTCAGCTCTGGGACGCCCCACATGAGGGATGTAGACCTGCTTGTCCAGAAGAGGCCATGAAGATGACGAGAGGGCTGGAGTGGCTCTCTTATGAAGACAGGCTGAGAAAGTTGGACTTTTTCAGCCTGGAGATGAGAAGGCTCAGGGAAGACCTTTTAGCAGTCTTCCAATACTTAAAGGGGGCAAACAAGAAATCTGGAGAGGGGCTGTTTACAGGGTCATGTAGTAACAAGACAAGAAGGAATGGCTTTAAGCTGATGAGAGGGTAGATTTAGGTTAGATATTAGGAAGAAATTCTTCACCATGAGGATGATGAGGCACTGGCACAGGTTCCCCAGAGAATCTGTGGCTGCCCCATCCCTGGAAGTGTTCAGGGCTAAGTTAGATGGGACTTTGAGCAACCTGATCTAGTGGAAGGTTCTCTGTCTGTGGCAGGGGGGGTTGGAATTAGATGATCTTTCAAGTCTCTTCCAACCCAAACCATTCTTTGATATTTACCTGCCATTTCCAAAAGGGTGTGGGGAGGTTCAAGCAGTAGACATAATGTTGAATGTGCCTGCACCCTACAGTGTATACTGAAGCCAGAGCTAAATAGGTACTACTTCATCACTTGGGTCAGCTGTGTCCTCCAATGTGGGGCATCACTTCAAGGCTATTCTCTAGCACAACATAACATACAAACTTCAGCTTTGTCACCAGGTTAGGTAATAAGACATGAATTGCTAAAGAACAGAAGGCAATGGAAGGAACAATGACTGCAGAATTGCTTGGTTATATAGCTAACATTGCTTCTTAATTTTTATAGACTTTTTCAGAAGCCACTTTATCACTACTGCCCCAAGTTTATTTACCTACAAAATAAGATTAATGATTCTTTAAATCATTCCAATAAGATAAGTCTCCATGTTATTTTCAAATCATTTTCATTATTTATTACTTTACATAAATGACAGCAGTAACAATTTGTTTTTAACAACCTAATTCTGTGGAGTATGTAGTTGGTTTGCCTACTGTTGTGTGGGTATTTTTAACTGAACTTGTTTGTGAGACATGATGCTAAAATAATAACTGCAGAGGTCTGCACAAAGAAAAACAGTATTTTACAAGCTGGCAAATGATTTATCAGATTTTGAGCATTTATTTAAATTGTCTATCAAATGTTATTCTGGTCACTAAATTTATTTAGTCAATTTAAAAAACCTCATTATATTCTGTAAATTATTGTAACAAAATATTTAATATTGTATTTATCTGTTATAGAGACAAGCAACATTTTGTACACTACCAATTATAATGATGCTTTAAAAAGTAAAGAATGAGTGAAGTTAAGGCTAACAAATAAAATCACCATAATTAAATCTTTCCCTGAAGATTTGATAGATTAATTTTTTTCAATATTTTTTGAACTACAACCACAAATAAACAAAGATGAGCTACAATGAGCTTGTACATTGAAGGTCGTTTTGGAAGAAGTTGAGTTTCAAAGTGGTTTTGCTAAAACATAAGATTTTCTGAGTTATTTAGGTCAGACATTTGTTTCTAAACATTTAAACATTTGGGAGAATTTTGTTGTAATCAGCTTTTCAAAAAAATAAGTGGAGCCTCTGTAAGAACACTTGTACTTCTTTATATGAAAAGAAACTCTAAATTATCCTAGATGATCTTTGATCGAGTGTACATTCAAGTGAACTGTTGCTTATCTGTGATTCAGATTATTTAATCATTAATAAACATATACTACAAATCAGTGCCTACCAAAATCGTGGAGCTGATTCTGCTGGAAGGCATGCTAAGGCACATGAAAATCAACAAGGTGCTTGGTGACAGCCAGCATGGCTTCACTAAGGGGAAATCCTGCCTGACCAATTTGGTGGCCTTCTATGATGGGGCTACAGAACTGATGGACAGGGGTAGAGCAGTTCATGTCATCTACCTGGAATTCTGCAAAGTGTTTGACACTGTCTCACACGACACCCTTGTCTCTAAGTTGGAGAGACATCAATTTGGACCGCTTGGTGGATAATTGACTGGATGGCCACATGCAAAGACATGTTGTCAACGGCTCAATGTCTGGCTGGAGACCAGTAATGAGTGGTGTCCCTCAGGGTTCGGTGTTGGGACCAGTCTTGTTCAACATCTTTGTCGCTGACACGGACAGTGGGATTGAGTGCGCCCTCAGCAAGTTTGCCGATGACCCCAAGCTGTGTGGTTTGGTTGATACACTGGAGGGAAGGAATGCCATCCAGAGGGACCTCGACATGCTTGTGAGGTGGGCTGATGCCAACCTCATGAGGTTTAACCATGCCAACTGCAAGATCCTACACCTGGGTTGGAGCAATCCCAGGCACAGCTACAGGCTGGGCAGAGAAAAGATTCAAAGCAGCCCTGCGGAGAAGGACTTGGGGTGTTGGTCAATGAGAAAATGAACATGAGCTGGCTTCAGTGTGCTCTTGCAGCCCAGAAAGCCAACTGTATCCTGGGCTGCATCAACATGACCAGCAGGTCGAAGGAGGTGATCCTGCCCCTCTACTCTGCTCTTGTGAGACGTCACCTGGAGTATTGTGTGCAGTTCTGGTGTCCTCAACATAAAAAGGATGTGGAACTGTTGGAACAAGTCCAGAGGAGGGCCACGAGGATGCTCAGGGGACTGGAGCACCTCCCTTATGAAGACAGGCTGAGAAAGTTGGGGCTGTTCAGCCTGGAGAAGAGAATACTTCCAGTATCTGAAGGGGGGTTATAAGGATGCTGGGGATGGACTCTTCATTAGGAACCGTAGTGATAGGACAAGGGGTAATGGGTTAAAACTTAAACAAGTGGAAGTTTAGATTGTAGAAAGGAAGAAATTCTTTCCTGTTAGAGTGGTGAGGCACTGGAATGGGTTGCCTAGGGAATTTGTGAAATACTCCATCCCTGGCAGTGTTCAAGGCCAGGTTGGGTGGTATGGTTTAGTGTGATGTGTCCCTGCCCAAGGCAGGGGGGTTGGAACTAGATGATCTTAACGTCCTTTCCAATCCTAACTATTCTATGATTCTATGACATTAAAAATACATATACAGTGTGATATTAAAACTTTCCTATAAAATATACTGATAGGAACATCCTACAAATTACTAATATCAATAATCATGTTTTAAATAACATTTTTGACTGTTATGTTATTTTAATAGCCTTTTGTTTACAACTGCTCATGACTTAATTTAAGTTCTAAAATCATGTGATGTATTTTATCATAGAATCGTATTATATAATGGTTTTGGTTGGAAGGGACCTAAAAGATCATCTACTTCCAAACGTCCTGCCATGGTTTGTGAAAACCAGCACCACTCATCAGTGGTCTCCACTTCAACATCGAGTTATTGACCACCAGTCTGAGTGTGACCATCCAGCTAATTCTGTATCCACCAAGTGGTCCATATATCAAATCCATGCCTTTCCAGTTTAGAGACAAGGATGTCATGCAGGACAGTGTTAAATGCTTTGCACAAGTCTAAATAGATGACACTGGTTGCTCTTTCTTTATCCACCAACCCTGTAATCCCATCGTAGAAGGCCACCAAATTTACCAGGCATGATTTGCTTTTAGTGAAGCCAAGTTGACTCACCAGTCACCTCCTTATTTTACATGTGTCTTAGCATAGTTTCCAGAAAGATATGATCAATGATCTTGAGGTGAGACTGGGTGGCCTGTAGTTCCCTGGGTCTTCCTTTTTATCTTTTTAAAATGGGGGTTAAGTTTCCCCTTTCACTGGACTGCCACAAATTCTGAATTAAGATGGAGAGTGGTGTAACCCCTTCATCTGCCAGTTCCCTCAGCACCCATGGATGCATTTTATAAGGTTCCACAGACTTGTGCAACTTCAGATTCCTTAAGTGAACTTGAACCTGATCACCTTCACAAGTAATACAACAGTAAATATGTTCTTTACATTCATTATTATTATTTTCCTTTTTTATATGTGCTGTTAAGAATTGGAGCTAATGCCTTTTAGCTTCATACTAATGCTTGCAGACAGTATTTAACAAATATAAATCTCTTTTGAACACAGATAGACATCTGATGTTAGGTTTTGTTCAGCCACATCTCCTACTGATTGAAACTACCAGTAGACATGTCTGTTGTGTAATTGTTAAATTGAATAAACACCTAATTTACTCCCAAAAATATTTTCAAAGTTAAGAGGATTTTGTGCTGTCAAACTTGTTACTAACAAACTGCTTTTAAAAAGAGGGTGTGTTCTAATACATAACTATAAGCCAAATAATTATTCCTGGCTTTTCACAAAAATACATCTAAAAAAGGCAGAGAATTCTTTTATCTTCCCTAGACAAGAGAAACTCTTTAAATGTCCTCAAGACACAAGAAAATCCTTTTTTTTAAATTTCCTCTAAGAAAATTCTTACTAGAAAACCCTGGCATTTTACATGCACTGTTTTTTGTTTAAGGAAAACTTGTTTTGATTTCATTTTCTTGCCAGAGTTGGGAGAAAAGGAAAGCTAATTTATATTCATCAGGAAACATTAATACTGAAGTTTTATTCTCACTGTTGGTTTCAAATGTCAATGCAGCTACACTTAATGCAAAGTTACATTTATACCTTTGAAATTCTGTATTAGCAAATCCATGTGACAATTCCAATACTGCAGAATTGCTACTTAGGTAAGTTTTACAGAAGTGGTTACCTGCAGCATTATCATTAAAAGTATAGCAAACATTTTAAAAAAAAAGTGTTTATGAATTGTTGGCTGTCCTGGGTTCAGCAGTAACAGTCATTTTTCTCCTTACTGGTAGCTGGTACAGTGCAGTGTTTTAACTTTCGGCTCGGTAACAGAGCTGATAGTGATGTTTTGGTTTGGCCAAGGACTTTGTGAGCCTCATGCTCTGCCAGGGAGGAGGGGAAGCCAGGAGGAAGCAGAGACAGGACACCTGACCCAAACTGACCAAAGAGGTATTCCATACCACAGCACGTCATGCCCAGGATGTAACTGGGAGTTAGCCGGAAGGGCTGGGAGACTGCAGGGCTGGAGAGGCATCGGTCAGAGCTTGGTTGGGCTGGGGGGGCGAGTTATCGGTCAGCTGGTGGTGAGATGATGTATTCTCTTCCCTTGTTATTTCCTTTATCATTATTATTATTGGTGGTAGCAGTAGTGATTTGTGTTATACCTTAGTTACTAAACTGTTCTTATCTCAACCCGTGGGAGTTGCATTCTTTTCGATTCTCCTCTCTGTCCCTCTGGGAGTAGGGGGAGGGAAAGAAAGGGGGGAAGTGAGTGAACAAGCTGTCTGACTGGGTTTAAACCACAACATTGGCATAGAAAAAGTCTTTTTAGATTCAGTTTGTCTTTAAAACACTAGATTCTCTTTATAAAAAAAAGTCTAAAATAATTGTTTGCTTGCATGTATAACTAGGTTTGAAGATTTCTATGAGATTTGAAGCATGTAATTTAGTCCTTGATATGGTTATATTCAAAGACTAGCTGTCATTTTTGCATGTATTTTTTAAGCCCAGGCTCAGTTTAGAGACAGTTTAGAGCTGTTATAATGGCTGTGTAAGAAATTTATTTCTAAGCAACACCTCTCAAAGAGTATCCCACCTCTACAGGCTGTTTGTAGCATTTCTGCTTTCCTGTCAGTTTTATGCAGTCCCAAAACATTATGACCAAATTAACTACTATTGACAAGATACTTTTGTGTATTTTAGTAGCACTAAACTGAATCCATTGTGATCTACTGGCAGTACAACCAGTAGGCATTATTACCTTTTTGTTTTTTTTTTTAACAGAATCTACTGGAAATAGTCCCCCTAAAACTAGAACCATCATAGAATAAAGTTATAATGTAACTTAGTAACTTACTGTGTGAACACTATTTGCACTCTTACAAATCTGGACAAGAACTTGAATACCCCTTCTTCTTGATGAAGCATATGAATTTACTGTTATTTATATTTAAGTACAAGTTTTCCTGTAAAGATCTACATCAACAGTCTCTCTTAGACTTGATAATTGCAAATCTTATATATTTTTGTGTCAGCACAGCAGCGTGACACAGTGTGTTCCCTCCACTGTCAGGATATGGATCTGAAACTTACTCAGATAAAAGAATATTATTCCATAAATATCATCTTTCTTTTAACAATAAGAGCAGGAAGAGGAACAAGGAAAATCTATGTGTTGTAAGGAAGAAATAGGAATTACAAGTTTCAAACCTACAATAGGTTTAAATTATATATTTTTTCTTTTTTTCTTTTTTTCTCTAATGTGAATTTAAAAAAAAGTGTTCAAGTTTTAGAATTATAATTTAAATTTTGGTGTTCACATTGAGATGGTAAGGTTGCTTATAGTTTTTGAAAATAAAATATTCTGTGTTTCAAAAGCACTATCACCTTGAGGTATGATATCCTTTGGAAGTATTCTGGTTATTTGGATGCATTAGAAGTATTGCAGTTTACCATATTTAAGAAATAATGACATTGACACTTCCCTTTACTGCTAAAAAACTACTGAATTTCAAATAAAAGTTTTCTGGTAATCCTTCAGTGCTTTTCCCAGTAGAAAAAGGCAAGGAATATATGTTTCTATATAATAAGAAATATATATCAAATCACAAGATAAGAATGTGTGGGTAAGTTTTGCATGTCTATGCACAAAACTATCTAGAGGACATTTGTCCCAAACGGATAATGTTAAAAACAACAAAACTTCATTAAACAGTAACTTGGAATTTTCAAGAAAAGAAAGAGTCAGATGGAAAAGAAGTATGGAAATTTATAGCAGGGAAAAGAGTCCTCAGATTGTCCTCAGTGGTCAAAACCTTGTATACATTGCTGGAAGACATCCCACCCTACCATGCCTTCGGAAGATATAGACTCACAGTCACTGCCACCAAGGCTGCAACTGAGTACCACATCCCCACCAAATTCTTCCTTGCTAGGTATTAATGACATTCTCAGTCTTTTTGAGTGCTTACATCCTGCCATGTATTCCTCTAGCAGATGTCACAAGGTGTTTTTTTATTAAAAAAAAAAAACAGAAGAATCAGAGTTTATAAGTGATGCCTGAATGAAAGACCAAAGAAGACAAGGAAAACCAAACAAGCAAATAGCTGGCTTCTTTTGAAATGCTAAAGACTAAAATTCCTTCACACTCACTTCCTGGTCTCAATACTTACTTATTAACTACTCCCTCTCCAGTACTTGAAGTAGAGATTTGGGCATTTGCTTCTGAGAACGTCAAACAAAAATACCTAAATTCTTTCCTTATTTTTTAACCAGCTTTCTTCAAGATCCCATAGCAAAATTCATGGCAGTCTTACAGATACCTAAACCAATGCATGTTATGCTCTCACCCTTTAAAGGCAAGCTCTGTGATGGTTCCCAAGAGGTTATATAGGCAGGGCTTGCTGAAAGGTGTAGACATTAAAACTGTGGACAGGTTATCTGGGCGTACCCAGGCATAACAAACTGGCTTGCTAAAAAAGCCAGTCTTGGTACTGAGACTGTTAATATATTATGGGAAAAAAACTGAACTGAAGAAAACTAAACTAAAGAAAAAATAATTAAAAAAAACCTCATAAAGTAAAGAAAAGGTTTAACTCAGTATGGGAGACTGTTCTTGAGGCAGAATAAGAACAAAAGGGTCTAAGAGGTGTAAAAGTTATTTTGCTATTGTAGTTTACTTGTGGCATGTCTCTTAAGTTTCATCCCCTATTATTATCATTGTTTCCTATATCCAGTACTTGGAAACCATTCTTCACTGCCATCACAAAGACTGAGCTTTTTGGGAGTTTTTTTGCTGGCTGACATTTCACTTGGACTGACTCCTCACTGCGCCAGATAACCCAGGGTGATGGCTCTTGAGAAATGAGAAAAATCTAATGATTCCACTTGGCAAGGAGTGAAAAGCTTAGTTTCTAGAGGAAATTAAACTAAGGCAAATAGGGGCTGATCTATTAAAAACAAGGCTGTGAGAAGACTTAAACTCCACTGGGAGCAGACTGTGAGCCTTTAGCAACAAAAAGATTAGCAAATTTTTCCAAACATTCTCCTAATATTTTCAAATACCACTGTTCCCAACTACCTTCTTTGGTAGAATCAGGACAACAAGGCAGCTGAAACTATAAAAGTTAAATTCAGGTGGGCCTACCTTAAATGGAAGCCCCTTTATATTGTCTTTTTCCCTTGACAGAAGGGAGTCTTTCCTGCTCCTGCTAGTTCAGATTCTCTGGAGTTCCAGTTGCCTTTTGATAGTAAGCACTAAGCCTGGAAAGTGAGGGCCTCCAGACATTGTAGTATGCATTCACTTCAGTAAGAATAAGCATGAAACATGTTGTGCCCTTTTTCTCTTCCAAACTACATTAATTTCTCACTTTCTGTAGCTTTGACCTACTGTAGGTGTGTAAGCCAGCTATATCCCCCAAAGAAAAAAATCTCACTGCAAGGATTCCCTTCTTTCTAATCTACCCTGGAGATGGACTTTACCTGGCTGTTTATTGTTAATACTTTTGGAGGAGAAATTGAGACATTCTGAGAAGTAACCATATGATACTTAGGTGATTAGATGGCTTTATGCAAAATTATCTTGCATTGGTGAGTGTTTTAAATACATGAGGACTCTTCATGTGACTCTACCTAATGAGAGAGGAAAAAGACTTCTGATACATGGGAAAACAACCTGGCCAGGGTAGAAAATGCAGAAAGGCAGACTATCAAATAATTAATAAAAAAAAAGGAGAAAAGAAAGACAATGGATACTCTCTCACAGAATGTCTGTTACCAAAGGAAGTGACACAATAGTTTTTATTTAGACTCTTACTTGACTTATGAGGAAAGGGATCCTTCAGTTTGTTGGAGGACTGAACCCATGGAAGTTGCTGAAGTACTCCTGCAGCCTGTCTTCAAATTGAACCAGTTGATGTCTACATGTAAGGGAAGCAGAAAGGCACTGTTTGGTTAGGGAACAACATCCTTTCTAACTGTGTCTACAAAGGCATTACCTCTGAAGTACTGCTGAATTTGTTCTTTGTCTGCAGTACACCACCTATGAGCACAGCCTTGAGGCAGCTGCGGAGAAGTTGTTCTGGTTTGTCAGGGTTGCTCTCAGAGAGAGAAGTAGCCAAAGCCAGAAATCAAAGATGCTACATCTATCTATGTGTATCCAGTTAGCAGAAAAGAGATGCTTAACTAATCATGTTTCACAGAGATCACGTAATCAACGAACTCAGGCTGGCTGGAAAATCTTCTTAATAGCAATAAGAAGAGAAAAGTTAAGAAGAAGATGACTCAGAAATATTCCTGAAATACGTCTGTGTTAATGACTCCTTGATTCAGCCTAACCCACTGGGATCTGGAATAAGGTGTTAACACAGTTATTAATCGAGACTGTAGATATTGTCAAGATACTCTGAAATGCTGATTTTTTTTTTAATTGTAAGTTTAAAAATATGCATGTTAAAAAATGCATTTGAAGTGGGAAAATGTAAATCTAAAGAACTAATGGAAAAAATTATATAGAAATTTTATGTCTTAACACCATACCCTACAATGACTACAAAACATTCTTTTTCATCTTCATCTCATTTAGGCTGTTGAAAGACCTGTTGCTTAAACCAACATAAAAACTCTTTGCCCTTGGAGATGCATATTGATGAAGATAATAGCTCTATTTCTTCAAAAGATAAGATTGTGCTGCATTTTAATGGTGTGAAATATGAGGTGTTCACCCTGGAATTGATTATTGTGGATTGGATTTAGATATCCTGTGGAGAAGGTGATTTGAAAGTTAGATTAATTAAATGGACCCATGGTTTTCACCAAAGTTTGATTTTTATATTAAAGTGGTTTTTTCCTGCCTTCTTTAGAATTTTATTTCAGCACTGTTCCCACACATTGAAAAATTATGATATATAAAAGAAAACTGATTATTTTTCCTTTGTCTAACATTTATTCTTTTACCGAAAATGCTTACAGTAAATGTAAAGATGTCTAATAACTGGAAGACTTCGTAAATTTGTAGTATTTCCCAATCAGTAGAGCACTGGTTGTGGAATACTGATAGCTTTGTTAGATTTCCAGATTTACAACTGGCCTGTCACTTAATCTTAACCACAGTCTTTCACTTGTCTGTTCTTCCATCTTTGAAGTTGGAATGATGACACTGAGAATCTTTATAAAATTCTATGCCATATACTGATAAGAAGAAATAGGTCAGAATTCTGCAGTATTTTTAAATATAAAGCCATCAGGACCTAGCTTGTACAGCTAAAACCTCTCTGTTCCATCTTTGCTGATGCAAGACTAGCAAAGTAGTTGTCAGCACCACAGGATCCTGCAGGGAGTTGTTAACAATCAGAGAATCAGGAAATAAGTATTCAAATTTTCTTCATATTTTTATGTTTTATTTTACACTGTCCCCTGAGATACAAAGAAAGCATTGTAAAACTCTTTGAAAGCTACATTTTTCCATCCATTCTCCCTAATGGACCAAACAATAGTATTTTATATAGAAGTTTTGACCCTAAAAAATGCAGTGCTTATTACGGAGCCAACAAGATACATTTGGAATAATTTTTAACTCATGGTACCCTAGGGAATTCTGTATAACATGGACCTACATGAGTTCCAGTTTGAACTCTTTCAGTAAAATTAACTAACACATTTATTATAGGCCTCATTATCCAACACTTAATTTAAACAAAGAACACCTTGGTTTAGACCATACCAGGAGGATCATAGTGACTTTTAAGATTTATAGCTATTTCCAGTATAAAAATTCTTTGTAAAATGTTCATGTCACCATTCCTTTTAACAGAGTATTGGTACTGAGATTGAGATAATCTCCAAGAAACATGACTTTCCCTTGTTTTGCTCAGTTAAACTTCCAAATGCTAAACAAAAATACTGTGCCTTTCATGATGGCCGACTTTTCGAAGTAACAGAGCAAGAAATGTGCTCAGAATCTGGCTCATTCTGTGATTCGTTGCATACAGCTTCGGGCTTGTCTCCCTCCCTCTGTTCTGAAAAGAAAACAGTAGATTGAAGAGATGTAAAGAATAAGTATAACTCAGCCCCCTCATCCATCCTGTTTCTCAGTCAGAGTAGTCTAATGAACTCAGTTCCCAGGAGCAGAGTAGGAACAAGGCAGCACATTTCCAATATTGAGCAGGTAGTCTTGTGTTACTGCCCAAAATGTGACCTCTCCTATAGCTAGTTAATTCACATGCTGCAGCTGTGAAAGTTTAATATGAGTCTGTACCAAAAAAAAACCCAAACCCCACCCAGTAACCTGATATAAGTAATCTGAGCTCAGAAAATTAAAGTATTCTTGAAAATTCTACTGGAACTTGACCTGTGTAATTTTAACTCAGTCATTTTGGTTCTTAAAGTCATAAAATAATTTAGGGTTGGAGGTATCTCTGAGTGAAAATCTGGAACAACTTTCTGCTCAAAGCAGGGCCAACTGTGAAGTTAGATCAGGTTGCTTAGGGTTTTGTTCAGTCAAGTTGAACATCTCCAACGTGGAGAGTCCACACCCTACTTGAGCAAACTTTTTCAGTGTTTTACCATCCTTTGATTTTTTTTTCAACTTTAATATCTATACTGAGGCTATATAATGTTCATAACTCCAAATAATTTAGATTTCCCTTTTTGCTTGCATATGTTGCATCATTGTGCACCTCAGTAAAATCTGTCTGTGCCTTCTTTTGAGCTATCCTTTTCCTGAAAAGGAGTTAGAATAGTCCTTGGATCAATTAGAGGAAGTAAGATGCTAAAAAGCCATTAGCATTTTCTTCTTCTGGCTGAACAAAACCAGTTTGCTCTGTCTTTCTCATACATCTAGTGCTGTAATACTATAATCCTTTTGGTGACCTTCCACTGAACTTACTCCAGTTTATCAGTACCTGGTTTTATACTGGGGTGGCAAAAATGGGATATGATACATCAGACTTACATCTTCAGTAATTTAAGACCCAAAACCTTGAAATAGTGCAACTTAGGCTGCTGCTTTGAAAAGGAGGACCTAAAATATAAAAATATGCATAACAATATTCATATGTATTAATAATAATGTGCAAACATAAATTAAAATATGAATGAAGCCTCTTATTTAATGCCCTCCAGACATTTTTATGGAATAAAGGCAAATAAGAACAGATACTTGCTAGTAGTCATTATCAGACTTGACATTAGATGTACACAAACCAGATTACATGGTCCAAATGAGGCTATTTTTGTGTTTTCTGCTCTGAGTTTTAACTTAACCATCATGTTCTATATTTTGCCTGGCTACAATACCAGAACAAAGCTACATTATAGAATAAGTAATGCTGAGGAAATTTGTTTCTTGAGATAAATACAGTTTAAGACGTGAAAAACAAAAAGATATAGGGGGACAGGAACAAACAAAGGAAAAACAAAACAAACAAGCAACAAAACCGACAACAAGAAAAGCAAGCAATGCAAAAAACCCCAGCTACTTGGCATCAGCTGACTGACGCCCAGTCAGTCCCCAAACAATGTCAGACCCAGCAAACTTTCCCCATCCCAGCTTTTATTACTGAGCACAACATTGTATGGAATGGAATGTAGTTAGTTGGGGTCAGCTGTCCCAGCTATGTCCCCTCCCAACTTCTTGTGCATCCTCAGTCTACTCTCTGGTGGGGCAATTTGAGGAGCAGAAAGGCATTAATTTTGTATAAGCATTGTTCAGAAATAACTAAAACATCAGTGTGTTACCAACAATGTTTTCATCACAAATCCAAACCATGTCATCATAGAATCATAAAATGGTTTGTGTTGGAAGGGACCTTAAAGATAGACAACCCCCCCCCTGCCATGGGCAGGGAAATCTTCCACTAGACAACGTTGCTCAAGCTCCTGAACAACCCAGCCTTGAACACTTCCAAAGGCAGGGCATCCACAGCTTCTCTGGGCAACCTGTTCCAGTGTCTCACCAACCTCATAATGAAATTTTTCCTGATACTTATTCAAAATCTACCTTCTTGTCAACTTAAAGCTATTCCCCCATGTCCTGTCACTACATGCACCTGTAAACAGCTGCTCTCCAGATTTGTTTGTCCCCTTTAGGTATTAGAAGCCTGTAAGGTCTACCTGGAGCCTTCTCCAGGCTTAACAAGCCCAGATCTCTTAGCCTGTCTTGGTAGGAAAGGTGCTTCAGCCTTTGGAGCATCCTTATAGCCCTCCTCTGAACTGTCTCAAGGAGGTCCGTGCCCCTCTTGTGTTGGGGATTACAGAGCTGTGTACCTGCAGGACTGCAGTACTGCAGGTGGGGTCTCATGGGAGAAGAGGAGCAGAATCTCCTCCTTTGACCTGCTGGTCGTGCTCCTTTTGCTGGAGCCCAGCACATGGCTGGCTTTCTGGGCTGCAAGTGCACACTGCTGGTTCATGTTAAGCTTCTCATCAAACAGCACCCCTAAATCCCTTTCCTCAGAGCTGTTCTCAATCCAGCCTCTGTCCAGTCTGTAGCTGTGTCTGGGATTGCCCCAACCCAGGTACAGGACCTTGCACTTGGCCTTGATGAACTTCATGAGGTCTGCACAGGCCCACCTCTCAAGCTTGTTAAGGTCCCATACACATTACCATGAAGAAAATAATCCCTGTTCCAGTCAAAACCTGCACAAAGTGCAGTATTTTCTAGTAGTTTGCCATAGAGGAAAGAAATAGCTTCAACAGTTGTCTTTTAAAGACAGTACAAAAGACAAGAGAGCCAAATATAAAATATAAATGCAGGGATTTTACATTTTTTATCTTCCCCTTTACTTATTGCTATCACATTCCTTTGGACAGACAGTCAAGCCCTTTTTCCTCTCTTTTGCTGATAATATACCCTATAGAAATATTGTCTTTATATCTCTCCAAGTGAATTTCCGACGTGAGAATATAAGGACAGCAATAACTGAGAGCAAAGTAGTTGACATGGCAACAGCAAGTAGAAGATCTTGTGCAGCCTCTCAAGATATAGAAGGTTGATTTTCTCCAGTGAGAGTGGAAAAAGAAAAACATCTTAAACTTTAGACACAATTGCATTCTAATAGTGTAATAATTTAATTGCCTCATGGCCTGTTTTAGAATTGGCAGTGAAATTATAATGAAGAATAGCGTTAGCATTGTAAATGAGAAATTATTTACTTAGAGGGCTATGTTCATTATTAGTGTTTACTGCTGACCTTGGTATGTGAGAAATTAGATGTGCCTTAACCTCTAAGGATATATTAGAAGGGTATGACAGATGAAGGTATTAGTTTTCTGTGCAGCCTCAAAACACCACTTATTGGACCATTCTGTATTGGGCACTTTCAGTGAAACATAAAGGATTGCAACAGGTATCTTCCAAATACGAAAAAAATGCTTTTTAATTAATTTCCTGCCTGAATGTAAAAATTGGAAGTCTATTGATAATATATACCAATTTTACTGTATTAAAACAAACTTTTTTTTTTTGTCACAAGTTTTGTAGTAATCCTAAATTCCTTTTTAGTGTAGCCTGGCACTGTTGGAGTTTACACCTCATTTTTTATGAAGTTTGCTATTATGACTAATTGTGTTACAAAATTGGTGCTGACCAGACAGATGGTGAGGCTTAAAACCTTCCTAGGTCCACCTTCCCTACTTGGCTCACAGACCAGCTGTGTCAGGAAGTTATCTTTCACATATTTCAGGTACATCCTAGACTGTGCTTCCAGCAGAGAGCTGATAAATTGAAGTTACCCATGAGAACAAGGCCTAGCAATTGTGAGACTTCTCCCAGCTGCTTATAGAATATTTTATCTGTGTCTTCATCCTGGTTGGGTGGTCTGTAACAGACTCCCACCAAGTCGCCTTTCTGGCCTTCCCCCGGAATCTTACCCATAAACAATCCTATTGTCACCATCATTAAGTTCTAGACAAAACACTCCCTAACATATAGGGATACCCCATCACCTCTCCTTCCTTGACATGATCCATGGGGGAAGGAGAAAGGTTGTATATAAATTTCTCTGTGCTCCCCTTGTTTTTGAATAAGACAAACATGCCATTGACTTTCACCTCTAACACACTGATTTGTGTTTTATGGAAGTAAATTCCTATGAACACCATAACTGAATCCCTCTTGTGTCTTTTTGTATGTGTGTGTATGCAGCAGCCTTTGGCAGAATACAGTTTTAGCTCAGTAGTTTTCCTGCTGGGTTGTATGGCATGTTTCCAGATGATTTAACACACAGCTTCCTGTGCTGTTATGAGACATCATCTGCTAGTCTTCAAGCAATTGTACTTCCTGCTGGTTGTAACTTCCTGCTGGGTTTTTTGACCAACAAAGTTGTGAAGACTCTGAAAATCCCCACATGCATTGTCTGACTGTTACTGCTTTATATCAGATTAAGTTTTCTATAATTTATGAGTTTTCTAGGTAGACTTCAAAATGGTAGATGAGTTACCAGAGGAGTGAACAGCACGTACTTACAAAATAATTTGGATACATTAGAACAGAGAGGAAGTAGACCAAGAAGAGTCATTTGATCATAATAAATACAGAGTTATTTATAGGGGCAGAATACATAAGAAACACGATTTGAAATCTACAATTCAGAATGAGTTAATGCCTCCAAGGAGCAAACGCAAATACAGCATTGAAGTGCTTCATTGACTCCTGTGTATTGACCTAATATTGACTTTGCTAAAGATTAAGCTTCCACAGATTGGCTGGGGAAAGAAATTAAAGCATAAAGATTTCTGACTGGAGTATTCCTGCGTGTGAACCAATTCAACAAAACACTGAATGTTGTTTACCTTTATGCATAGTTTCTCTGAATCAACATCTCAGCCCCTGATGAACTAGAAGTGATTGTGTCTGAGCAGATGAGTTCAATTTGGTTTGTTTGTGTATATACTCAGGAGGCAAATAAAATGAAATAGAAACAATCGTGATTTGAGTGATTATCTACATCAAAATCTTAATTCAAATTACATACTAGGGAATTTCAACAGTTCCTTAATTTGAATGAGTCTAACATAGGACAGAGCAGAAGCCTTAAATAGTATACATGATCACAGAATCACAGAACTGTTAGGGTTGGAAGGGACCTCTGGAGACCATGTAGTCCAACCACTCTGCCAAAGCAGGGCCATCTACAGTAGGTTACACAGGAACATATCCAGGTGGGACTCTCATCCTTGATATCAAGAGCATCTTAAAGGTTTCAACCTTTAATGTAACGTGAACTTCAGTGTTAGCTTCACACACAGGTATACAAGAACTGTGATATAGAGCTGCAAAATGAATACTTCAATTGAATAAAAGAAAACAGTTGATTTTGTTTGTGGTGTTTTGCTGGTTTTTTTTTATTTGGGAAGGGGGAACATGGATCCTATTGTAGAGACATTTCATGAGGAGTTTGCACAGAGATTGAGAGTCACAGCAATCTAGCTTGAACAAAACCGTCTTTCAAATATATGTATTCAGAAAAACACAAATTATTCTTTAAATAGTGTAGGTAAATGATTAACTTGATGTCGCGGTTTAAACCCAGTCAGGTAATTCGTTCGCTCACTTCCCCCCCCTTTCTTGCCCTCCCCCTGCTCTCGGAGGGACGGAGAGGAGAATCGAAAAGAATGCAACTCCCACGGGTTGAGATAAGAACAGTTTAGTAACTAAGGTATAACACAAATCACTACTGCTACCACCAATGATAATAATGATAAAGGAAATAACAAGGGAAGAGAATACATCATCTCACCACCAGCCGACCAATAACTCGCCCCCCCCAGCCCGACCAAGCTCCGACCGATACCTCCTCCAACCCCGCAGTCTCCCAGCCCTTCCGGCTAACTCCCAGTTACCTCCTGGGCATGATGTGCTGTGGTATGGAATACCTCTTTGGTCAGTTTGGGTCAGGTGTCCTGTCTCTGCTTCCTCCTGGCCTCCCCTCCTCCCTGGCAGAGCATGAGGCTCACAAAGTCCTTGGCCAAACCAAAACATCGCTATCAGTTCTGTTCCTGATCTGAAAGTCAAAACACTGCACTGCACCAGCTACCAAGAAGGAGAAACATGACTGCTACTGCTGAACCCAGGACACTTGATTATTAGCTATTAAATAGATAGGTTTTTATGGGTTTGGCACTACTATAAGCTAGATACTAAAAATCTGGTAACTTCAGCTAATTGTTATTTTGAGTGAATTTTACCATTCGATAACTTTTATTTTATGCTTTTCCACACTGTTGAAGACTTATTCTTTGCTTTGCTGAGGACGGTGGTTTTCACATTTTGAAAACTAAACACTGTAAGAAATATTGAATGGACTAAGAAACGGTAGACACTGCTTCATAGTGGGAGGGAACTGGAATATCAGTGAGTCTGCACTTTATTCTATATATTTTAGGTAGACATGGTTTACTAATGAAGAATTAGGATAAAGGGAATGGAGAATAAATAGTGCTTTATTCCAAAGGGCATAAAAAGCAACCCTAAAACAGAGAAGTGTTTTAAAAAAGAAAAGAAAGTGGAAAGCTCAATCAGCAAAAGGTATTCAAAATAGATCAGTGAAGGAAAAATAAAAGTGTTTGAATGGAAATTAGATTAATTCACTGCAGAGAAATCAAGCTTATTTTTAGACAAGACATATTAGAAGGTATCAGAAGAAAATAATCTGAAAGCAATCTGTGCCTGTCAAGGTGCAATAAGGTGGCTGCACCAGACCTAGTATTTCCAATAGGAAAGGATGGCAGTAGGCCATGAGCATATTAGCAAAGGAGCATCGGAAGAAACAGTTAAAACTAAAGAGTGGGTTGCACATTTCTGATTATCTACAGACTTTTTAACTTCATAAAGCTGTTGTTATAATGTATTATGTAATAATATCTCTACCATAAACTCTTTGATTGGGGTTGCAGTACACAGTTTTTTCTCTTAAGCTGTGACATCCTGTGTTCACCTGTCTGTTTCCCTACTAGTTTTTTGGTAATCTGTTGTACTTTCCACCAGTTTTCACTCCTATATATGATGAATGTTACCACAAATGACAGTGTCTTAGTTTTACCATGTTTTGTCTTCCCAATATACTTTTTTCAAGACTAGTTAATAGCCATTTCTGATTACTTCTAGAAAAACATTTGGCTATCTGAAGTTGCATATGAACACTGTCATACAATCCAGCATCAGTTTAGTATCTTTGCTGGGATGTGCTATGCAAAGATTTCAATCTTCATTTATAAGGTGACAAAGAGAAAGCTATTTATTCAGCTTCCTCTTGTTACTTTTTTAATGTTTAATTAATTCATGAAATTATGATTTTGGCTTACAATATGGGTAGCATTAAATATTTGAAACTCTAGCAGCTGTTTCTGCTAATTTGCATTCCACTATTATCTGTCTAGAAAAATGTACATTACTAACCTAATAGAGGAAAAAGCAGATGCTATAGCATAATGCACCCCAGTTCAATGCAGTTTATGTCCAGACTTATGATATGATACACAGGAATTATTGAACCGTATGCTGTCAGTAAATCTTAATAAGAACACAGTTACTTTATTATAGAGCCATAAATCTAAGTTCATAGTAAAAATATTTCAGCTATATTTCATCAATATCACAAGTAATCAAAACCTAATAATATCTGAGGGAACAGAATGTGGTTTTATTCAATGTCTACAGATTGCTAATTCACCCAATATGCTCCAATTTACAAAATCTTCAAATATTTTTTAAAGGTCTGATGTACTCAGCTACTTAGCAGTAAAGTATTCAACAGGAAAAAACTGAAAATGTCGGTATGTCTGTACATGTCGTTTAGTTTTAAGGGATTTTTAACAGTTTATGATGAGTTGGACTATTTTAAAGATATTGGAATCACAAGATGTGCAGTAATTTTGAAACTTAGGGTATTTCCTAAGATTTCTTAAGTACGCAGGATTCCTAGCCCTGTTATTTTTTAAATCAGAGTCTGTGATTTTGGGTGTTTGTTTGGGGTTTTTTTGGGGGTGATGGGGTTTATTTTCTTTTGAAGCAACTAATGCATTCAATGAGCTTCTGAATGGATACACTGAAACAAAACACTACATTATAGTTTAAACATTGCTTATATCTGCCTGTAACTATGTAATAAAGGGAATCTGATAGCAGACAGTAGCCAAAATGAGAGTTAGTTCTACCTATCTTGTACTTGTAACCAGCTTGACTTCTTTGCAAAAAAATATTGTGTCCATCCATAATGGGAAAAACAACCCAACCCAACCCAAAAAACCCTGAAAAACCAAAATCAAATAACTGAAAAACCCAAACAAACCAACCAAAACCAAAGCGAACAACTGATGAAATAGTGAGCTCTATTTGGAAACAATTGAACTCGCAGTTTAACAGTTTGTTAGCTCATGTCAGTTGGTAACAAGAGCAGGAGTTGTATTAAGGGGTCATGAAAAGCCTGATACTCAGAAATTTCAGAAATTAACATCAGTTTGATCTTCAGATGTGTACACACAGAGGTACTGAAATATAAAAAGGTATTCCTTCAAGAAGACTTTTGAAATACCTTTAGGCTAACATAATTAAATGGATTTGCTGACTTTTGAACTTTTGCCTTCAGTTATTATAGCTATTCATTTATGTAATATATAATTATTCAATTTGAGAAACAAAATCGCACAGGTGATGGGACATTGTCTAACAGAGGAAACATTTCTGATACCTCTGCAAACATCCTTTCTTGATTCCAAAACACTGCTTTGATTCTTAATTGACCTTTCCGCAGATATTGTGTCTGTATTATTGTGAATTTTGTGTAGCTTTAGTGTACCATTATGCAGTGTTTGATTAGGGTGCCAACTTGTTCATTTCTCTCCTTTTCTGATGAGTTTCACAGAGCTGTTTCATTGTGAAACACCCTACCAATGTCCTAGAGAGTCTTTTAAGGCAGCAAGTAACCGCATTTATTGTGTAAACAGTGACATTCTCAGCATAACCATGACCACAAATATAAAAGAGCCTTGCTTTCCAACTGTTTTTTTTCTTTACAACATACATACTGCCTTTGGGGCTAAAATGAAGCAAGCTGTAAACGATGTATGAAATAGAATACAGAATTCTGGTAGAAAATGAGTTTTTGAAAAAAAAAAACCAAAACAATGAACTGATTACTAGCATCCTTTAAAAAGGAAAAAAAAAAAGAAAAAAGAAAAAGCAGAGACCTATTTCTAAGATTTATAATATGAATAAAATGATGGTATTGGGGAATTAAATGAGAATTGAATAAATAAATGATGAGACTTAAAATATCTATTAATGAAAAACATTGGAATAGATTACTTATTTTAATATTATTTTAATTAATAATTTGATTATTTTAATAGAACTATCTATTATACATATCAAAATATAAATTGCTAAGCATTATCATTCTTTATTATTTAGGTTACATTGTAGAAATAATCTGATGTGATGTAGATATTATTAAAAAATGTACCTTCTATTTCTATTCAGCAGAAATATTGTTTTCCACATTCTAGCAATGCCTTTGATATGATGCTTTCAAAGGGATTTTAAAATTACAAAAAATTATTCTCAAATTATAATTTTTAAATTGATAATATACAGATTAATATTTCTATACTAGTTAAAATAGTTAAAATTATTAGAAATTTCAAATCATTTGCATGCTTAAAAAAACACAGCATTATAAAACAGACTAGATATCCTTTGAGGCTATCCAGTATAGCTTGACATCTACTGTTACAACCTGGGCTATAAACGAGAACACATCTGAAAACGTGTAAGTGAAATACATAGGCAACACCCAATGTTTTTGATGGTACAGACTTACAGTCACTGAGGTCTTTTAAACGGCTTTAAAGAGGAATATACTGCTAGCTGCTCACGGATGGTTTTGCTGGAGAACAAGTCTAATCTAGAAAGTAAATTTTTTGCATGTTCAAAATTCAGCTATATTAAAGTATAAATATTGACCTAACTGTTTTGGCTTGGCCATGTTAGAGTTGTGACCTTTCCCTTTTTGTCCTTAGTTGCTGTCTGTAAAATAATAATAATAATAATAATAATGATAACCATACTGCTTAAACATGTGTTGAATGTGTATGTCAAACTTACAGCTCACTGTTTTGGCAGGAATAAGGGGAGATGTCAGATTCCTTCTCATTAAAACAGGCACATAGACTGTCACGCAATTTCTTTTTTTCTCCTTTAAAGTGCCTCATTCCCATTTTTTAAGTATACGGTATTGCTCATGTATCATACACTATACTTGACACTTTTTCTATGAATTTAAACATAAAATTTACAAACTTAAAAGCTAGTGACAACAAGTTGCATTAACTCCTCTTTACAAGTATCTTACAACTTGTGTCAACACATCCCAATCTCAAAAACATCTTAAAAAGGCAGTTAAATCAGTTTCATTACCTCCCTTGCACATATTAATTGAACAAATTAACATTGTAAGATTTCTTTCCTAATTATACCATTCACTGAATACTTGTTTGAATAGTATTTTTAATTCCATTCCTGAAATAACAAAGCATTTCATTATCTAAGCTTCGCAATGTTCTCATAACTTTCTGTATGTGTAACTAAAATAGTAATTCAGGCAGAAAACAGTATGATAAAATATTACTTGGAATATAATATATATACAATATCTTACGGTTATTTTTGGAGTGTGCAATGTCCATGTGTGTCATATAATATATGTATACAAGTATTTAAAAAATACAATATATGTTCTAACTTTAATTCAAGTGTTGATGAGATAACTTGTTGTTTGATATCATTTGGAATACCACAAAGCATCTGAAGCAATTTGCCATGGCTGTGTACAGATTTCTTGACTTAATTAACATCTGGAAAGTTAGCATATTTCAATTTAATGCCATTTTGGCAGATGATGCTGATTTATGGCTAAACAAAGGGGCTTGAAACGTGTACATGAAGATTTATTAACAGCGAAGTTAAGTTTGAGGACAATTAAAAACAAGAAGTGGAGGAGAGGGTGAGAAGGAAATAGAAATAGGAGAGTGTGAGGGAGAGAGAGGGGAGACAGGAGATGCTGTTACTGCTGACTGGAGCATGCTTAAATTAAGGGCAGGATCTGCATGCTGTTAAGACTGTTAATACTGCAGGTTGCTTGGCTATTAAGGTTTCTGAATGAATATTATTGTCAATCTAAACTAAATCAAAAGCTACAAATGTAGGGCTAGGAAAAAGGAGGAAGGAAAGAGTGACCAGTGGCAGTCTTTCCTTGAGAACCACCATAACAACACTGTGAGGGTCTAGAAAACACTCCCCTGACATCTCGGTTGAAGGGATATGGAGCTGCAGCTGGAAAGCAGCCTATGGAGCTGCATATAGAAGACCCTTACAATACAAAAGGTGAAGCCACCTAAGGCAATGTGCAACACCTGTCAAGCCAGTGGGGACAGCTGGTTTATGGGGCTAAAGTTGTTCCTGAAATTATTTATCCTATCCTTGTCTGCATGTGTGTCCTGGCTAATTTATAAACATAGAGAAGATAAGGTCATTTTTGGTGATGACTTTGGCTTGGAATCTGTGGAGAAGTATGGAGAGGTTCAGCAGTACTTGCCCTTCCCCTGCAAAGAGTCCCACGTCCTCACCTGTGCCAGATCTACAGCTCCTCTCTTCTAAGAAAGTGTTTCTCACAGCTGTTACATCTAGGAAGCCTCAACATTTGCGACAAGGAAAGAGGTGACTGATTTTGCCTCTATTTTCACTGTCTGTAGATGTTGTATAGAATATCTGATTTCACACCAAAACCAAAAAATGTATATAAAAACATGACAAAAGAGACCCAGATTAGAAATGTGTCTCATCTAAAAAATTGTAACAGTTATCAAAGTGGCAGTGTTTAAATGGATTTTAACTAGATTTCAGTTGGGTTTGTTGTAGAGCAAAATTTTAAGGCAACTTTCTGTAAGGAGTTATGGGAAAAAATCATTTTAATGGTGCCCTGGGAAAAAAATTGGAAACACTGTGTTTAATGACAGTATTCTGTTATTTGGGGCAGTGACACATCCATAAAAGAAAACTCATCACAATGCTCATGAGCCTGTTTTCTTTAAAACACTCAAATATAAATGTAATATATAATAATAATATATCTAATAATATATATAATATAGATAAGCAATAAATATATATTTACAGTTACACAGATATCTGGAGGTAGCAGCAGTCCTGTTGTCTGATTTTTGACAAGCCACAAGAGACATGATTGTGTGCATTTTCTGTGTAGGTCACTGACATGAACGACTCACTATTTCAGTAAATGAAAAGTCTGCTACACGGTGTTTGTCCAAGGGGATGTGAAATGGATTTTTTACATTGAATTCATAGGGGAGAATATTTCTTTTTGGAATCAAGATGTATCTACGAATGAAACCTTCTGTATGCCTAGACAGAATACTGCACTAGTGGAATACTCTCACCTCATCACGTAAAGTGGGGGTGGGAGGAGAGAGGTGACTGGAAACTTCTCCTCACCATAAAAAGCTGTGGCTTTGTGGAGCTGCTCTTGCTGCTGAAGGGTCATCACTGGCAGAAAGCACTGCCTGTGTTTTCTCTCTTCCTCAAGCAATTGTAATCAAGGAGAGATAGATGCAAAATCTGTGCCCAGCCTAGCACCATGCTGGTGCCAACCCCCCGACCCATAGAGCTGGTGAGACCTTTGGGGAAGGGTGGAAAAGAGTGAACCTGAGGGCACTGAGATCTGGGTGAGGCTTTGGATTTTCTGGGCATTGTGTGGAGACTGTTTCTGACCCAGGACTGCAGAGGCCTATGACTTTCATCTTTCCACATTCAAAGGTATAGGACAAGTCAGGCTGACAGAAATGCTTGTGTTCAGCTACAGCAGACCACCACTTGAACTGTGGGCTTATGCAACTTGGCCACCTTAAGATTTTCTGTTTCAAATACTGTTGTTCAGTGTTGATCTGCCAGAAAACAGCTGCTCAGATGTCACCTGGGAAATCAATCTGTATCTAAGGGAATCTGAGGCCTCTGCAGGGATTTCTCTGTGTCATCTCAATGACGAATGAAAACACTTTGGCTGCATAATGAGGTTTGTTCCCAGGAATTAATAACTTTTCTTTTATACCATGCTGAACTGAGGATGGGCAGCATGTGGGAGAGCAGAACCTGCTGCAAGACTGCTTCAGGCAGAGGAGAAAATAGTGGGGATGCTCATTCATGTCCACGCTGCCTGTATGTCTCAGCTTCCAGCAGCCACCCCTTTGCCAGCATCTGAGCTTCTCTCCTCCACGAACTCCTCAGGTGCTTTGTCTAGACAGTGAAATAAACTGTATGCCTTGGAGAGTGCTGAGATATAGGAGCAAAACAGCAGATAAAAAAAAATTGCTCAAAAGAATTCTAATAGACCTTGCCACTTCAAAATATAAATCCTGATTTAAGGAAGCATCTTCTCAAAAGCATTTAAGCAAAGTTATAAAACCCATGCATTGTCTTCCCATTCCCTGTGTCTTCTAAGTAGTGATATTTTTCCTTCTCCAGAGAAGGAAAGCAAATAATTTATTTATAATTCTTAAGCATTTAGCATCTATTGCTATAATAATGATAAAATGTTACATGGAATTCCTATCTAACAGAAGACTAGTAGCCATACATGGCACTTTTAATGCTCTCTACAGTTCACCTGCATTTCAATTGTATCTTGTGTCAGTCATTTATACTTCAATATCTGTTTTTTTACAAGAACAATCAGCTTTTTGGTGAGGACATGTAAGCTGCTCCTTAAAGAAACTTTATTTGCTCTGAGGTGGAAATCGTATCTTGATAAATTCTGTTTGACAGGAAGTTGTTCCCCCAAAAGAGAATCCTAATTCAAATCTTAATGCTTTCCTTTACACCTGTATATGTTAATTAAAAAGCAACAGAGGCAACTAATTTATCTTAACTCACTAAATGAGTATCAGGTAATGAGTTTTAGCTGGTTTAAATGTTTTTTGAGACTAGACCTCTGGTTTTCATAGATTTTTATTTAGGAACTATTATGAAATAATTTTTGTTTTAAATTTAGGGATTACTGTGCTTGTGATGCTCTGTAGCTTGACTTCGTTCAAGATACAGAATATTAATCTGCAATAGATGCCAGACATCTTTTGGTGTAGTATCTTCTAACTATCACAGTTTTCCAAGGTCAAATGCTTTTATTTAATAGATCTGACTTAATTTATATGTGAAATGTTTTGGCCTAGCTGTAACCCATTATTATAGCTAAGAATAGGAATAAAAATTACTACACTGTTCAGAACTTTTTATTAACATCTTTCACACTGAAGTGCTTAACAGTCTTTAATTCCCTAACACTACTGACCTATTCTGAACAGCCTTACTCCCTATTTGCTACACACAATTTTGCCATGTACCACGGATTTATATATCCATACTTAAGTTTCTCTGGGAGAAAAAAATAATGGAGGTCATACATCACAGAAAGTTTTTCTGTATTATTTTTAATCAGCAAGGATTCCTTTCAAAGAAGACATACCTCAGTTTTAACACTTTTTTGAAAACTGGTATAAATTTTCACGGCAAAAAGTATTTTCCATTGTTCATTTTGCCCGTTACATAACTTAATTGTGTTAGTCTATAAACCAGTGTTTAGCATTTCAGTTATTATTGTCTGAAAGAAAAATTAATGCTTTGCCAATTGTTTTAGCAGCAAGACACATTTAAATAATATTGCTTATTTGTGATTGAAATTGATATTGCAAAATAGAAAGCAATCCAGAACACAGTAACTGCAAAGAGGCTTGCTCCCCTCTTCTGCATCTTTATTTGTCTATTATGAAATGTGGCAACTGATTAAAATACTGTCTAATAGGTTTTTATCTTTATTTCTGGAGTTTAAAAGGATTGAAATAATGCTTTGTGTACTTGTTCTTTCCTTCAAATATAAAAGCTGTTTTATTTCCTTTATAGAACCTCACAAAAACAACGTAGATAATTATGCCAACCAGTTATGTAAATCCCAAAAGAAAGAGTAAGTCCGCTCTTATGAAAGGATTCAAAAAGTTTTTTCATTTCCTGGAGATAGTGGGGTTTCATGTCTTTACAAGTTAAAGTTATACAAGTGTCCAATTAGCATGATGAAATGCCATTTTTCTTTTATTTTAAAAATATATTTAAAGGTTTTCTTGTCTGATAACAATGAATAAGGTATTCATGCAAAAACAATATAGTGTAGGTGAAACACTGCAAGTGATAAAAAATGTTAAAAATAGTGAAAAGAAAATAGTCTTCAAAGACGTGAAAAGGAGCTTTCTAGTAATGCCCCTCAAAATGTAAAAATTTGAAACGATGGAGAAGGTAAATGATGCTTCATTTGGGGAATTTTTTTTAGGCATTATTTTCCACTTGCTAGGAAAACATGCTGAAAATATTACTCTGAGCTTGCACTGACTGCGACTTGCAGTCATCTGAGTTATATTCCCCATGAAGCTTGCTTTAGAGCTGTTGTCGCATCACTTAATCTTTTCACGAAGTAGTGTTCTGCTTCTATAGAGTCACGAAAGAGCTAATGCAGACAAGTGAAGATGTCTCTTAGGGCTCAAGTTATTTTCAAGACTCAAACCTCTTGGGTAAAAATAATGTGCTTTAAAAATACCTCTGCTAAGCCATGTTTCCACTTGCTTAATACAGAATGGAGGGGCAGATTTTTATGTAGCTGAAAAAAGAACTGTTTAATACAACTAACAGGAGCTCACAGCGAAAATATCTTTCAAAGGAAAATACATGGGAGCACAGGATTGCTGTGTGAACTTTTAGTGACATTTTTTGCTATAGATTTATGGTTGAGTAATTTTCTTCAGCCATTTTCCATGATTTGCAACAAAGAATTGATGATCAGGTTCACGCTTATATCTGAACCTTAGAATGCATTTTTGACAGTTCAGTGTCAATGGTCATTCTATGAATTTCATATTTTCAGAGTAAGGATAGAGAAAAAAAAAAACAAATATCTTTATAGATTAGCACTGAATCTAAATTCTGGGTAATCAATGAAAATAAACCTATGCTTCAAAAGTATAAGGAAGAACTGAAGTTTTGTTTTATGTAATCTTTTACTTCCTGGAAAAGGAGGACCAGCAACTTCATGGTCTTAATTTAATTTTTTAAACTTTAGCTATTTCAGTAGTTAAATAGCTATTAGGCTCTTCAGCTTTTTTCCTGAAAAGTAAATAGAATTGTCACTGCAGTGATGTGAGATGGAAGAGGAGAAGCAGCTGGAGTAGAGAGAAATTGATATTAATGATAGTAATATCAACATCTTCTTTCTGTACTTTCACCTGAAGTATGTGGCAGCAAGTAAAATATGTGTTTTTAATCAGATTTATGACAGATTTCCATTAATTTTCTGTACTTGCTTTCAAATTGTGAGAACAACCTTTCTATGGGATAAGTGACTTCTCTCTGAGTATGTCACATAATCTGTTTACTTAAATGTTTCTGAATGAAAAGTTATTAAAGTTTTATAGTATTTTCTTCTTGAGATAATAACCCTATAATTACAACAGTCAGTTATGTAATTATATTTGTACTTGAGCTTAGATTTCATGTGTGTGGATGCAGTGATTCAGTTTCTCCTGCATGATTACGTAGTGTCATAAAAATTCACATAAATACGCTATGAAGCAAAATGTGAATAATGTAAGTTATTACAAAGAGAGTTTGTACAGTCCAAAGTTGCTTAATCATCATATGCTTAGTTTATTACTGCACTTTTTACTTTTATTACTCTCAAGAAATTAGAATTAACTTTATAGGCTCCTAAGCCTCTGATTTATTTTATTATTTAAACTACCCTACATTTCCATAACCTGTAGATTTTTATTATTAAGCATCTGATTCTTGGACTTAATAAGAATAATTTATAGAGAATATATTCACCACCCATCCTGTTCATCATGCAGTCATGTTCATCAGCATATTGCAAGAGACTGTACAGTAAAAAAAGTTGAGAAAGTTGCACTTTCATTAGACAAGTGTAAAAAACTGTTGAGTATTCCTTTATAGATTTACAAAAAGAAGTAGTTATATTCTGCAGACAGCTGTCATGTTAAGAGGTCTTATACACCAGTATGGGGTTTATTTCCCTCTGTAAGGGGGAAGATTTCATCCCTTCAATTGCAAGTTTGATGGGTTTGTTACTGTCCCAGGAAAGATGAGACCCTTGAGCCCAATCAAGATGTCAGAGAACTCTGCAGGTGCTCCACTGGAGAGCACACTATTATTAGAAGATGATGCTACTTACCATCCTATTCAGGGTTCGCAGCAGCAGATTCACTCACCAAATTAAAAGAAGTTAAGTATATTTTAAAGCCAATTTTAAGTCAATTTGACTCTCCAGAAACTCACACAAAATAGACCTTAACTGACAATTTTTATTATATTTAGTGGCAGCTTAAGGTTCGAAGATTGCCAGTGACAATGTAATATACTAACTGTGAGAACAAGCATGAAATAATATATAAAGCCAGCTAAAAATCAATCATTAAATGTGCATAGAGTAGATCTTTTACCCAAGAGGCGTCCCTTTGTGGGGAGAGGACAGGTTCAGCCCCTTGGCCAATCCTAGCAGTTAACAATGAAATCTTCCTTAATTCCCCACCACCCCAGTTTTGCATATTTATAAATTCTAATTTGAACTAGAAAATCCCTGGAACCACATTCCATCCCAGAGGTATCACCTACATTTCACCCTAAAATTTCTTTAATATTGTAAGATAACTTTGAGCATTTGGAGTTGTGTGGTCTCTAATTTCCCCCATTATTCCACAACAGCATTGGCAAAAATATCTCTGTTTCTACATTAAACAAAATTTAGAGCAAGGTTTGGACCCCAGTTCCTGAAGTGGAATGGTTTGTAGGATGCTCCATCAGCAAAGTGAGTGAGAGGTGAGTGGAGCTCTGGGCACACTTAAAAAGTAGGCAGGATTTTTGGAGATACTACCTTTGGACATGTAAGCTGAAGTTTGAAAAAGACCAGTTTAGTTCAGATGTGCCACTAAGAAGAAATACCTTTTTCTATTCCCTTTTTCTTTGTCCAACATGGGAAGAAAGACATTACAATTAAACAAAAACCTTACAAAACAAGAATGAACAGAAATGGAGTTTGACGATTTTACAAACAGATCAGAAAAAGGAATGCAAAATTCCTTTGTTCTTGAAATACTTTAAACACTAAAATGATTGAAGTCTGTTCACCACGTGAAAAATGTTTTACTCCTCTGCCAAATCTCTACAGATTCTTTAGGAGATCTGCGGGCACAAAGGGGATAAATTTATTTACTGCTCCTTACCTTGAAATTTATTTGAAAAGTACAACAGTATACGTGTTCTTAATATTTTTGAACAATAATTGAAAAAAGCTGAGGCTAACTTTTCTCTTTTACTTCCATTTCTGTCATCTGTGATGTTGGAAAAGTCTCTAACTGACTTGGCCTTAATTTACGTAGCTGCAAAAACTGATCACATTCAAGTATATACATTAGTCACCCTCCTGACCAGACTTTTATCGAATGTTCTTCTGGTTAAATATAACCATTATTCAAGTGAAATTTTTATTCCATGTTTTGATAGTTTTTATTTTTTTTTTAAATACCCACAAGGAAAATTATTTTTTCCCATAAGAAGAATAATAGTAAGTCATTTTCCTTATGATAGAAAATGCTAAAAATAATTGACTGTATGTTGCTTATTTAAGTGTTTATCACTAGTGTTGTAATATTTAAAATCTATTATCTCATGCTGGCTTTTCCTATGTTAAATTTTGACTTTTTGACTTTACAATTTTTGATTAATGCCCTTTTAAGATGCTCATTGGTGTGTTATTTCCCAGTGTTTTGGGAAAAGCTCTCTGACAGAAGAAATTCCATGAATTTGCATCAAATATCTAGTATCAAAGGGATGTGATTTTCTAAGAATATCCACCCTTGTTATTGTGCAAACTACATTCTTACCTGACTTTTGGACCAGTAATGAACACCCATAGGAAATTCTGGTCATGGGGAAAACCATTCAGTTCATGCATTTTGCTTTCCTTCTTTTTTAATGTTTTATTTATTTATTTTTAATCTAAATCCTTTAAATCATTTTCAAAGGAAGTATGGGGTGGGAGAAAGGGCCATATTCTGCAGTGTTGCTAAAATGCTTTCACTTACAACCAAGTAAACTTAGGTTGCCCTTTCAGTATTCCTTTCATTTTTTTTCAATTTTTTTTTTTTTTATGTCCCTAGTTGTGTGCGTGGAAATATGCAGAGATGGTTTGGGGGTTGTTTTTTTTTGTTTTGGTTTTTTTTTTTTACTTTGTGCTTAAATGTTCCAGTCATTTTAGGAAGTACCTTCTGACACTTTAGTGGCTGTCACAGGTTAGGAAGTACTGACTCACTTTTACCTGAAGTATCTGCCATCTGGGTAATTGGGAATGCAATTCAGCCCCTGCTGGTTTTCCTGTTGAGAGCAGAGACTGCAGGGAAATGTTTTCATGCTGTTGCCATGTAGAGCAGTAAAGAACATTGGGCTGTTTGGAGTTTTTAGCACTGTGAACTGAGAAAAGCTGGCATGGCGTGTGTACGGAGAGAGTCATCTGAGATTTAAACCATTACAGTCCAGTAGGTCATTCAGGGCAGTGAGTGATCGGCACTCTGCTTACAATTGAAGATTTGATTAATGATGATTGAGCTTTAACAAGGTTAGCAAAAGATTCAAAGGCCAGCTCCTAGCAGAATTTCAGGATTCTCCTTGGACTGCAACAGTACAGGAAAAAAGGCATCACTTTTCACAATAACAGAACAAATACATTTTTTTTCTACACTTTGTCCTAAAATTGCAAGCCATTTCAGCTACACTTGGAAGCATTATACAGACGTATTTGCAGGCAGTGTTACCCACCGTCTACCATCATACGTAGAGAGTTCTGTTCATTTTTTTCTGTCATATTAAGACTTCTAAATGGCAAACCAGGCAATTTTACTAGCTTCAGCTCTATGAACCAAGAAGGAAACATTGGTAGTGAACAATCTGTGAACCATTATCAATAACTGGAAGCGTTGACATCAATTAAAGGTCAACATTTCAGCTTTAGGAAATCATCTGTAAAATTATCAAAATAGAATGACTAAGCACTTAGTAATTCCAAAGTGTTGTTAGAAGCAAAGGACTTCAGAAGCATCAATCTCATGCTGTATGAAAGATCCATCACAAAATTTCCTTGATTAATTTTAAATTACTCTGAATGTACTTATCCAAGAATTTTAAGAAGCCTGAGTTTTACTTTAGAGTTGTGTTGCTAAAGAAAATTCACGTTCCACATCCTGTATTCTACAGCTCATTTATTCACATTCACCTTATATATGGAAGTATAATAAAAAAATGTTTAATCATCGGTGTTGGAAACATTGACATTTTGCAAATATCTGGGAAAATAAATTCCACTTATCCCTACATAGAGAAATTTAAAATAAACATTCTCTTTACCAGACTTTATTTTTCAAATCTGCACGCTTAACTTTCATTTGGAGTCATAGTATAATAATCTGCTACAGATAATGCACAAAGATATATTTAAGAAAGACCTTGTATTGGGATAATAATGTAATAAAAAGGAATTTTAAAAAGGAATAATGTGATTAGAGAGGGAAATATTTGCACTTTTGTCCTGACTGTTAGAAAAAATTTATTAGCATTAATTAATGGGACTACTTGAAGTCTGTGAATGCAAAGAGAACCCTTATTTCTCTTGCATCATTAGTATTTGGATATTAAATTTCAAACATATGAAAATGACAGTTGAAATGTACATGAAGCATGATGTGAAAATTTGCTATTACTCCAAGAAACTAAATAAAATTTCCTTGTGGTAGTCCTTTTTCTCTGGGTTTAAAATTGCAAAATCAATGAAGTTTATTTGCCAGCATGTTCAAAACTACTTAACTATTGCAATAGATACTAATTAAAGTATAGATCAACCAGTTACTTCTCGTTTATAATTACAGAGTTTGTATCTTAATGAAAATCACAGGTAAATGTACAGATACAATTACTACGCCATTTTACATTTCTTAAGAATATGTTTTACTAGCACGGTGCCATCTCTCTACAGAAAACAGGATACACGTCTTGGACATATTATTTTATATTTTCCAAGATGTTTTTCAGATATTATGTAATAGCTATTTGTAAACTACTTTTCTAGAATACTACTCAATATTACCTAAGAAACCAAAACCCAAACCAAAAATGTATTTTTATATGTCACAGTAGGCACATGAAATTAGTGTTCAAGAATGAGAGTTCAGTTCTGAATGGAATAATACTTCAATCAAAACACACTTGACAAACCCTTACAGCTTCCTTCTAGTTGCAGCCCAATATGACAGTGGTACAGTGCTATTCCTATTCCAAGTGTATATAATACCAAGGTATACCAATATTACTACCTACTGTACTGTCTTAAGTTTCCTTCTGCTTTCTAGAATTAATATCTGTCAGTCACAGGGTATTTGTTACTATGTGACCAAGGACTTTATGTAGGTGCACTGTCTATCTATCTCCTTCCTATACTGACTAACCCTTGGTGCAGAATATTTAAGAGAAGTACAAGAGTGGTAAATAAAAAAAGAGATAAAATCAGCATTGAAAGTGAAGTGATATTAACACTTCAAATGTGTTGAAAGAACTTCTCTGTTGTCTTCTGAACACAGTCAGTTCAGAGATAAGGATATTTTTTCCCTGCAGTTATTCTTACATAATGAATTAAAAGTTGTTAGAACCATCTCTGCATTAAAAGTAAATGTTTAGTTACACACCATGTGTATTTTCCTTCTGCATCAAACATAGAAATGGAAATAGACACCAGAAAAAAGATAAATAAGTTAGACATTCTTCAAATATTGGGGTTTGTGGTTGTTTTTCCACTTTTGTTCATACCCACATAAAATTTATCTTAATTATACAACTGATCTACATTTTAGATGTTATATGTGAGCAAAATGAAAAATCACCTAGTGTGTAGGTGCATGCAGAAAATTCCAACGATGAAAATGATTCTTAAGTTATAAGAATAAGAGTTTCTATTTAAAAAAAATGCCAAGTCTGAGAGTCAGTCATGAGACTACAGGTAGGAAAATCTAGAGGAAAAAAAAATACTCTTTTCTAGCCTCCTAAATATAAATAAAACTAGTGAATTTGGAATAAATAAGCTGCAACAGATAGATAAAACATATTTTGACTAAAGAGCATATTGCTGTTATGGAGATTACTAATCACTTATTGCAATATTACATTTATTGGGTTCCTATGCATTTTCCTAAAAAACCTTGTAAAATCTGAGTACTGCAGAGAACTGAATTGAAGGTTCTGTCCTCAGTGTTAAAATCAGATGACTATTACATGTATGTAGAGGTGCTTAGAGTTTTACTATCAAGTAGCTGATTTCTCACTGAATTACTTAACAGCATGAGACAGCTACGGCAAATTGATATGTTGCTTACTGATTTTAATTTACACACTTTCTTAGCTTTGGTATTGGTGATGCACAAACAAAAGTGTAACAGATGAAGTGACAAAGACTGTAGTAACAGAAAGGTAGATTACTGTAATAAGGAAAATACATGTACATCACCATTTGGAAGTGTAATAGAGTTTTATGTAGTAGACGTACAAATGTCTAGCCACACTATAAGAAACTTGTTTTATTGCTACGTTTAAAATTTGGAGGAATAGAAATCCTGGAGATGCTATTTCATTTATACTACATAATAAATACGTTTCTAGCAAGGCATAAAAGACTGAAGCTGGAGTTTTAAAAGGAAAATGACTGTGAAGTGGTGCACTTTACACCTAGAAGATAATATTACTAGAAAAAAAAACCCAAAACCTGCAATTAAAGGGGGGGGAATAATCCAAAAAAAAAAACCCACAAAAAAAAAAAACACAACCCACACATAAAAAAAAAAAGACAGAGGTAGGGTCTTGGAGCTTTAATTACTATATTGGATAATGGTTAAACAGGTTGTAATGGGATTATACTGGTTTCTATCCAACAAAGATTTGACACATCATGAATCAGGTTGCCATTTCAAAAAAATAAAAAAGAGAGCTTGTCTTCTACTACGGCTTGCTTTTAAAGGCAGTCAATCCTAATACTGAGCCCTATTTGAAGTACAACAAATAAACAGCTAGTCAGCTCCTGGTCAGTCTCCTAGTGAGTACCTTCTAAGGAGAGTGAGAAGATAAAAATCACTATTTTTTCCAGAGTTATGTGAATTTTGAAGCATATGGTTCTTGAATTCAAGAGTTTTAGCATGCCAGTGAGGGTAAATGCAGGTTACCTAAGGCAGCTGCAGACAGTATTTAATAACCATTTTTTTGAGGGCACATATCACAAACTTAGAATTGGGTTGGGTTTTGGTCGTTGTTTTTTTTTTTTTAATTTCCAATGTTTGTGGTTCTTTTCTAGGTGATTTCAATACACGATTTTATTGACTCATAAATAAACATCTCTGAGAACAAACGCATGGCCAGAGAAATGTCTGATACGTTCTCTTAAAAAGTAGAGTTCTGTCCTTCTGAAACCACGACACTTGTAACAGAATACGAATGGGAAGTATAAGCATTACCTGCAATCCCTGACATTTTAAGCAAAAAGATACTGGTTTTTAGTTTTAGTCTAAGATATGAAAGATTCTTCTGTGCTCCAGCCCCAACATATGCAATACTGATGAAAAAAATGGCTTGTACATACCTACCTGGTAGTTTTATTTTTAAGTATTTTCCAGAGATACATAATTTCCTTTAACATGGCATGTTTTCTTCTCTTTTTCCTACTCACTATTGAATGCATCTCAGCAAGCTCAAGAAGTGGGCCGATGTGAACCTCATGAGGTACAAGAAGGCCAAGTGCAATGTCCTACACCTGGGTCAGGGCAAGCTGCAGCATCAGTACTGGCTGGGAGATGAAGGGACTGAGAGCATCGCTATGAAGAAGGACTTGGGGGTACTGGTGAATGAAACACTGCACATGAGCTGGCAATGTTAGCTCACAGCCCAGAAAGATGACCATATCCTAGGCTGCATCAAAAGAAGTATGGCCAAGAAGTGCAGGGAAGTGATTCTGCCCCTCTGGTCACCCTCTCTGGTGAGACCCCGCATGTAATACTGCATCCAGCTCTGGGGTCCTCAGTAGAGGAAAGATATGGACCTGTTGAAGAAGGTCCAGAGGAGGGCTATAAAAATTATCAGAGGGATGAAACACCTATGAAGAAAGGCTGAGAGAGCTGGGGTTGCTCAGCCTGGAGAAGAGAAATCACCAGCAAGACCTTTTTGCAGTCTTTCAAGACTTAAAGGGGGCTTGTAAGAAAAATGGGGACAGGACAAAGATGTGATAGGAAAAGGGGTAATGGTTTTAAAATAAAAGAGGGCAGATTCAGGCTAAACATAAGGAAGACTTTTTTTTACAATGAGGGTGTTGCAACACTGGAACAGGTTGCCCAGGGAGGTGGTTGATGCCCGTTCCCTGGAAACACTCAAGCTCAGGCTGGATGGAGCTCTGAGCAACCTGATCTATTGCAGGGGAGGTTGGACTAGACAGTAGCTGTGTGGTGCTTAGTTTCTGGCTGGATTTTGTCCATGCAAATTAGCAACAAAAAAAAATATTTTTTTTCCTTTCTGTGATACATGTAATTTTGTCTCTCTTTCTAGCTGAACACAATCACCTCAAAAATGTCTGTAAACTATGAAGTACTGTTAATGCCTTAGGAATTATAACTGTACCTTTATTAATTAATGAAAAAAATGAACCCAAGTCTTCAAATAATCTTTGTTTGTTTGTTTGTTTATTTAAACTTGGAACACTGAATTTGAATAACAATTATACTTTAATAAGAAACATTTTTCATTAGATACTAACAGCTTGAGTGAATGTATATGCAGTTCTTTATGTTAACAATTTTTAGAAGCATTTTTCAAATATACTTATTTTACATTTAACTGCAAAGCAATTTGATGTAGTCTTGTTGCAGCACAATAGGACATTCTCATTAATTCACTTATTTTTTTACCTTTTTAATAAAAATATGTTTCTTTCAACTGAATTCAACATTGAGAACTAAATATAAGCACTAGTTACTTTATCTATTCTCTGCAAAACTTTAACTATTTAGACTTGCACTTTTATACTATACAAATAAATTACTAGACTTAAATTTGGGAATTCAGGAGTAAAAAGCGAGCAAGGTTATTTCTTTCTGCAGTAGAAACAAGTAACCCAAAAGACAATACCACAATGCATACAGAAATTTATATATAATTTTAACAGTGATTTGGATATCTTTAAAGAACATTACAAATTTCCTGCAGTATATTTTAGTATGTGCAGTTTATAACAGAAAAATAATCAGGCAGGTCTAATAATCAGTGTTGTCATGACTGAATAGCCCTAAGCAAGCCTGAATTATACAATTCTATGATTCTTTCTTAGGGTACTATAAATTAAAAATGTTCCTCTTAATGTGATAAAAAAATATCACTAAATTTGTTAACTTTTAGTAAGAGTAATATACCTTTAAAATCATTCCCAGCAGATATATTTCAAACCTGTACTTTTTGTGGACTTCTAGCCTATAAATCCTGATAGCGTGACTAGTAATTATTTTCAGTGAACCAAAAAAATATTTTCCACTGAGACCAAAGTATCCTTCCACTTTATTAACTAATATCACTATTTTTCCCAAATGATTTAAAAAAAAAAACCCAGAAGCCATGACATTCCATACATTTACAAATATCAGAGAATCTGAAGTGATAATAAAAATGTGCAATTTGTAATCAAATCCATGACTGTTTACAGAAGATATGCCAGACATTTCTAGAAAATCAGGTCTCAGCATTCTTAGATTTGACTAAAAGAAAACCTCTAATTTCAAATGATACTTAGAAAGCTTTTTTTTGCCACAATCACGTAACTCTAGTTAGTAAGTATCAGCATCAGAGCTGTTAGTTTTATAATTGTATAACCAATTTTCAAAATAAAACATCTTGAGAAACTTGGAGAAGCATATTTCCCTTAGTCCAGGAAATAAGGATACAAATCTGGTACTGTTATTTTTTCCTGGTTCTTGCAATAACTGTTGTCACCACTCTGAGTAGTTCCTCATTCAGACATTATTAAACCTTAAACTGTTATGTACCTAAAGTTTGGGTGCTACTTCTAGGTTGAAATACTGATTTCCTTTTCTTCTGGCAACAAGTAGTGCTTACTGCGGTAGTAAAACATGCAAGTAATTTAAGATACATACAAAAAATATATCATTGTTTATTTTATTTTATTTCACTACAATGGTATATTTAATAAACCCATCTATGCAGGAAAAGGAATACCCCTTTTCCTATTAAAATGTCAGCTGACAAGTTCAAACCCACTGTGATGTCTCAAAAATGTTATCTTCTTCCTTTGTCCTTTAACAATGAATTGCCAAAAGCCTGATTAGATTTCTACAAAATATTCTGCTTATCAAGTGTAGAGATTGTTGTTGTTCTTATTTTCTTTTTGATGTCAATATACAGCTTTTCTCTTTTTTAAGGGATTGAAGAAGCCTCCCTGGAAATGTTAACCTGAAAAGTTATTCTATGTTTCTATGATTCTATGATTCTGTTCTAAGGCATTTTCTATAGTCCTGAGCATTCATAGTTTGACTTCTCTTTTTAATCCAGAGTTTATATATCTGCTCTTACAATCGAAGCAGTGGTTCAAAAGCTTTCTTTTCTAGCATGGGATAAAACTACAAAAGCAGTATTCTAAGAGGTTAACATTAGCATGAACACTTTTTATCAAATAGTTTATTAAAAAGTATGCAGGTTAAAATGGAGATCCATCCAAGTCTTTTTTTTTTTTTTTTGACTTTTACATGAAGCCTGTTATTGCTTTGAAAACTAAAGGACAAGCAATGCAAAAAGAACATAAAATAACACAGTGAAACCAGAGGCTAACATCTCCAAATGTAATCCATGTCTCATAATATTTGCTGTTGTCAGGCATAAAAGTACTTGCTTGAGGATTTCCAAGAAGATCTAGGATTTTACTGTGAGAATAGCCAGGTAAACACATGAACCTTTAGGAAAAACAGCTAATCACATGTTTAATGTTTTCCAGAAAAAAAAACCAAAACAAAACCAACAACAAAACAAAACAATAACTTTCATAAGTCTGAAGTTACTATTATCTTGATCTGAATGAGAATTGCCTATTTCAAATTAACAGAAAATATATTTGTCTGTAATGGTATTCGGTCATAGCAATGTTGAAGCAAACAATAATAAACTTGTATTATAAATTATTAAATTCAGACATATGCACCGGACTCAAATTAACTTCTGTAACATATATAAAATAAAAACTATTCAAATAGAAGTTACCTATTCAATATAAAAATATACCTGCCACAAACTGAAATATTATAAAGGAATAAATAGACAAATGAAAATGGTTTGCTGTGGGAGATCTTGACACAGTGGACAGTACTACAACAGAAGGAGAAACACGGAAGACATTGCAATACTGGGTTGTAACTAATATCAGAAGTTCAGACTTTCATCTTTCACTTAGAAGAGTAACGCTACATTTAGGAGATTTGTAGAGCACAAGGAGATTAAATTTTCAGAATATATATATCACATGTTTAATTTCATATAGGTATGAATCATTAGTTAAGCATACAAGCACATTTACAAGGCTATGCTACTATCCTTCATATTAAGAAAAGTAAACATTCTTCTATGTTTGGAGACACAAAGGAAACAAATTTTAACGAAAGTGGATATCGTACTGAAGGAGACAGTCATGGATCACAAAATTTCAGAAAAGGAAAACAGTGGGATTTGTAAGGTCTCAGACTCACAGAGCAGTTTGGTATTTATACTGATGAACATAAGCTGCTCTACTTTTAAAGACCACAACTCCAGGACGTATAACACACTTCAGTCAGACATAAAGCTCTATCTTCACCTGGAGTAGGAGCACATATTCAGCTCTTTCAGTTCTTCTTTGTAAAAGGTACAAAGCAGTTGTCTTAGAAAGAAGTACCTTTTCACCAGTTTTCATCAACTTTCTTTTGCATACATTAACTGAGGGGTTTGCAAGTATGAACACACTTTTTTTTTTTTTTTTTACATGTTTCTGTCTCTTGAGATTTGCTTAGGAATCATTTCATTTTCTACCTCCCCAAAACATAGGGTACTATTTTTTCCAGGCTTTCACTCTATCTTCCTTGAAATTCCAACTATAATTCAGATTGTGCAACAACCTTCTTTTCAAACTGATAAATCCAGTTAGAAACAAACAGGTCTTTTATGAGACAAAATCAAAAGAGGAAATGAAATCTCATTGTGTGTAATTGCATGCCAAGATAATAGGCATTAACACAGTAAATCTGTGAAATGTGTTTAATTCTGAAATCAAAGTGCCTCTGGAATGAGACTATGAAGGTGATTTTAGTATCACTATTAGAAAACCTTGTGATATTAAGTATTTTGCAAGGAGATGATTTAGAGGAAGAGGACTTGAAAGGAAATTGTTTTCATTGTTCTTTAACCTATGGGGAAGAAAAGCTGTGTTATAAAATTTGTGTCTTAAAATTTGTGTCTTAAAACTTAATGTATTTATTTTAGTTTGGGGTTTGATTTTCTTTTTTCTAATTTAAATTTATGTTTGCTTTATGCAGGATTACAGTGTTCAGGCTAAAATACCCCTTTCTTTCTAAAGACAGTAGGACTTCTTAAAATATTATAATATTTCCATCTGTTTCCATGTAAATTGAAGCAACATCTGCAATAGTACTAAAACTGATGCTCGTGGTTCAAAAAATGCCATCAGAACCAAGAGACTGAGACTACAGGGATAACAAAACATAACCTAGACAGCAATTCTGTCTTCATTTAAACCCTAAAATATCCTCTTGCTTTTAAGGAGCATCTTATAAGCAAAATTAATTTGTGAACATCTGTTCAATACAAGACAGAAATGAGTTTTGGTCAGAATATATTTCATTTTTATGTTTACTGTGTGTTATTTAGTACAAGCTGACTCTTTAGGAAATAGGTTGTGCTATTGTGCAGTGGTTTTAAGGTAGATGTTTGATTTCGTTATACTACATTATATGAATAAATGAAAATTATGATTTTACTCAAAATTAGTAGAAAAGCACTTAATAATAGAGTCTGTCTGAAAAATACTTACTAGATGCATCCCTAGCCTTGACCTGGTATTCTAAAACATTTAGTTCTTGTGAACAGAAATGTAATTTGTCTGATAGTCATAGGTGCATAAAGACTTAAATGTTAGAAAACTTTGATATAATACTACTAGATCTCAATTACCTTTGTAAAATGACACTGGAACTAAAGTAAAACCAATTGGGTTATATTTTCTTAAGCCTGTCAGTGTGAACTAATGAGTTTCTTCTATGGCTTCGATTAGTCCATCAGAAAAAGACGGATAACTTAATAGTCCATGGAAACAAAGGGATTGATCGAAAGTTTCCACAGAAATACAATATTAAATCCGTTTGTCACTAAGCAGTATCAACAGATTCTTTTGAACAGGAGTCAGAACTGATATGAAAGAAATCTAATTCATCCAGGTAAACTAATTTTGATACTTTTTGAACACAGAGTGCCAACATGAAATTAACCAAATAATTAACAAACTTAGCACTTTACAGAATCATAAAGCTTCCTAAGAGAGTCCCTTATTGCATTTGTCCAATTGTTAGTAGCTTCTTTACACAGTCAGGAAACTAACATGATTATACCAAAAGCACAGCATCGTTAGTCCTCTCAGGGAATTAATTAACCTGTTTTATATAGGAAACTGCAATAATCTTCTTAAGCTATGAGTTGTTGTGCTTAATATTGCCATGTAGGACCAACAAATGTAACAAAAGATTAAGTTTTAGAAAATCTAGTAAAGCATTTATCTTCCATCAGAATGAAAGGAGAGACTTCACAAAAAAAAATATAAATGTTTCCTTTCAAAGGGTGAGACATGTGAAGGGATATAATTTCCTTCACATATATTATTCAGTTCCACAGAATTTTATTACTTTACTTAACTCCGGCATTTATCACCATCATAAATCAGTGATCCAGATGCATGAAAAGATAACTGATTTAACCATGATTTAGGAGCTCTGGAGTGCAGCTGAAAAGCTACTCATTTTGCAAGATCAATTTTGTGTTCTTTCGAGAATGTTTGACCTCACTGGGGGCAGAGCTCAGGTAGGCAACAAAGTGTAAACAAGCAATCCCTGATAAACTGTACTTTGGTTAGCATAACATAATATAACATAATATCAAATCATAGAATCATAGAATAGTTAGGGTTGGAAAGGACCTGAAGATCATCTAGTTCCAACCCCCCTGACATGGGCAGGGACACCTCACATTAAACCATGCCACCCAAGGCTTCGTCCAAACTGACATTGAACACTGCCAGGGAAGGAGCGTTCACAACCTCCCTGGGCAACCCATTCCAGTGTCTCACCACCCTAACAGGAAAGAATTTCTTCCTTATACCCAATCTAAACTTCCATCTAAGTTTGAACCCGTTACCCCTTGTCTTATCACTACAGTCCCTAATGAAGAGACCACCCCCAGCATCCCTATGGGGCCCCTTCAGATACTGGGGTCTCCGTGCAGCCTTCTCTTCTCCAGGCTGAACAGCCCCAACTTTCTTAGCCTGTCTTCATTCGGGAGGTGCTCCAGTCCCCTGAGCATCCTTGTGGCCCTTCTCTGGACTTGTTCCAACAGTTCCATGTCCTTTTTATGTTGAGGACACCAGAACTGCACACAATACTCCACGTGAGGTCTCACAAGAGCAGAGTAGAGGGGCAGGATCACCTCCTTCGACCTGCTGGTCACGCTCCTTTTGATGCAGCCCAGGATACGGTTGGCTTTCTGGGCTGCAAGTGCACACTGCCGGCTCATGTCCACTTTCCCATTGACCAGCACCCCCAAGTCCTTCTCTGCAGGGCTGCTCTGAATCTTTTCTCTGCCCAACCTGTAGCTGTGCCTGGGATTGCTCCAACCCAGGTGTAGGACCTTGTTGTCATGGTTAAACTTCATGAGGTTGGCATCAGCCCACCTCACAAGCATGTCAAGGTCCCTCTGGATGGCATTCCTTCCCTCCAGCGTATCAACTGAACCACACAGCTTGGTGTCATCGGCAAACTTGCTGAGGGAGCACTCAATCCCACTGTCCATGTCACCGACAAAGATGTTAAACAAGACAGGTCCCAACACCAAACCCTGAGGGATACCACTCATTACTGGTCTCCAGCTGGACATTGAGCCATTGACAACAGCTCTCTGTGTGCGGCCATCCAGCCAGTTCTTTATCCACTGAGTGGTCCATCCATTAAATTGATGTCTCTCCAACTTAGAGACAAGGATGTCTTGTGGGACAGTGTCGAACGCTTTGCACAGTTCCAGGTAGATGACATCAACTGCTCTACCCCTGTCCATCAGTTCCGTAGCCCCATCATAGAAGGCCACCAAATTGGTCAGGCAGGATTTCCCCTTAGTGAAGCCATGCTGGCTGTCACCAAGCACCTTGTTGATTTTCATGTGCCTTAGCATGCCTTCCAGGAGAATCTGCTCCAAGATTTTGCCAGGCACAGAGGTGAGACTGACTGGTCTGTAATTCCCAGGGTCATCCATTTTCCCCTCTTGAAAATAAGGGTTATATTTCCCTTTTTCCAGTTGTTGGGAACTTCACCTGACTGCCATGGTTTTTCAAATATGATGGACAGTGGCTTAGTAACTTCATTTGCCAGCTCCTTCAGGACCCATGGATGGATTTCATCAGGTCCCATGGACTTGTGCACGTTCAGGTTCTTAAGATGATCTCAGACCAGATCCTCTCTTACAGTGGGCCTAAGGTCTTCATTCTCACAGTCCCAGCACCTGCCTTCCAAGACTTGGGTGGTGTGGTCAGAGCCTTTGCCAGTGAAGACGGAGGCAAAGAAGTCATTCAGAACCTCAGCCTTCTGCAAATCCAGGGTAGCCAGTTCTCCTGATAGCTTCCGGAGGGGGCCTACGCTGTCCCTAGTCTGTTTTTTATTTGCTACGTACCTATAGAATCCCTTCCTGTTATCCTTAACATCCCTAGCCAAGTTTAATTCTAACTGGGCCTTAGCTTTCCTAGCCTGGTCCCTAGCTTCCTGGACAACATCCCTGTATTCTTCCCATGCCACCTGTCCTTGCTTCCACCTTTTATAAGCCTCTTTTTTCCTTAGAATTTTCCTCAGCAGCTCCTTATCCATCCAAGGAGGTCTCCTGGCCCTCCTGCTGCACTTCCTTCTAGTTGGGGATAATATCCCTCTTCTGGGCAAAATAAACTATGATAGAGCATTCCATTACATAAAAAAAGGCCAAGTAAGCTTATCAGAAGGAAGATGAAGAGTCCATCTTTAGTTGAATGCAGCATGGAAAAGTCCAAACCATGAAACATCAAACCAGAAGTAATATATCAGTATAAAGATGCATCTTCTGCTATTTAGTACTAGTAGCCTTCAGCCAGGGCTGTGCTGTGCCACAGCCCCTTGCTTGGCATCAGCACAAATGTAATCACGCTGTGCTTCTTTTCCACGTTATGGTAGAGGCATGACTGGAAGAAGCACATTTCACTCTGGCTGGCACCATAAATGCTGAAAGAGATGTGGATCTAAAATTAAATAGGCAAAGGAAGAACTATGCCAGAAGATTTTGTTGGCTTGTGGACAAATGCCTGTGAAGGAGGAAATGCATTTAGAAAACAAATGAAAAGGTTTCGAAGTATGGGAGCAGCAACCTTCAGATATATTCCCAATTCAGAAAATAAAACTTTAGCCAAGAGCTCGTTACACTCCAGAGGTCTACTGGGAGCTGTCACTTCTCTGACAACTGATGGTGAGGGTAGTGTTATTAAGACAGTTGGCATGCATAAGGCTCTAGAAGATTTTGATGGGTTTATCAGCATCAGATCCATACTACAGGGAGATTTTACCGCCTCCTTTAAAAGAGTTTTTAAGAAATAATAAAGTCAGTTTCATTCGGATGTTTTCTCAGGAATTTTGGCGGTCCATTTCTAAAGGCATATAAAAATGCAATGCGGTATAAATTTTCTGTGACTGAATTCAAAGAGAAGAACTCTGGCTCTTGGCTTAAACTAATGCATTTGTTGTCATTTACAAGCAAATCATGTCGACCCATCAAAAAGTTCAGCTCCTTCAAGATATACTAGTACGGTATCATACAGATACAACTCTAAAATCTGATACTGTATCTAACAGTGTATAAAAGCTCATAATATGAGCAAGTTGGGATTAAAATGCTGTGACACTGAAGCTGGATTTATTATTTGATTTTATTGTTTAAATTTGTAATCATTTATCCCCAGTAAATTTTTAACCAAGTACAAGACACCAAACACTCAAATATTTCTGCTACATGAAAAAAAATAATACCACATAATCTCTAAATTGTAATAAAATCTTGTTTGAGCTTCCACTAAGCATTAAAATGGCCTTCAGGTTTATTTACATCCAAAGTCACTTAGCATGGACAAAATTCTAAACTTTTTCATTTTTTCAGAATAACATCCATTCAGGAATGATGTGCTTAGCTAATCTACTTTGAATTCATGCCATAGCAATCTGAATTGAGAATCTTTGTGCCCTTTAATTTTGTATGCATTTTTTTGCTCTCAGAAATTTAAAAAACAAGCTAACCATCACTAAATCACAGTATTTCATAAACACAAAACTTTCATAATAATGTACATTATTACTATATTCAAAAATGAATTCAAATTAACAGAAAATATTATTGCAGAGGATTATTTAATCTGCTCTAAATTGTCCTCTGCAGACACTTTTTTTCATAATAAAAGTTACCTCATTTTAGGTTAACCTAAGCCACAAATTTCAAGTATACTGTTATTTTAATTCTACATGATAAAAGTATTATTCAGATATTAAATGTTGTTTAACAATCTATTTTAAAAGTTCATTCATATTTATTTACCTGAGTGTGTCTGTATCTATCCCTACTTACAGGATAAAACCTGAAAAATCTAACAGGTACTTCTGAATAAAGTCACTATATCAACTAAATCCTAAGATTCTAAGATAGCAATGTACAAGCCTTCCCAAAATTTCTGAATTGTGTTATCAGTTTAACAACTTAGGTATCTTGATATAAAAGTTTTAACTTGAGTTGAAAATATATACATTAATATCAAACTCCCACCAAACTTCATTTTTTCACTTGTAAGAAAACTATCTTTTCATTACCCTGTAAACTAAGAAAATGCCATTTCTTCAGTACAAATGAATTGCAATTTCTACAGTAACTTTATATACGAGTAAATCTCATGGGCCTACAGAGCTGAATTATTAACTATTAAATTATTTTCACTGGGCTGAGTTCATTTTTAACAGTATTTTCAGGATTGCTGACGTGAAGGAAATTATATGTTCGGTTTCATTTCTAGATTAAGTGTGCTCCAGTGCTGCAGCCCCAAGGCTGAATTCTGATCTGCAAATTTTTCTGAATTTCTGATAGTAATTTTTTACAAAGAGTAGAATCCAGCAGTGAGTGGGGCAGAGATAGCAATCTACAAAGGGAGAAACAAGCCCAAAACAGTGCAAGCAAGAAAAGCTCCATTACCTGAAAACTTCTTGTGCCACCTCCATCAGAATTTATAAAAACAGCAAAGAAAATTCTGTGACTCAGAGCTCCATTGCTATTGGCTTTACATAGCAGCCTGAGGAGATATTTGCTCAGCCACAATCCTTTGTTGCAATAACTGCCCTCCCAACATGAAAAGTGATGACCTGTGACATAGTAGCCTCATTTGTTCAGTACAAAGATGGCAGAAATACCACCAACTACTTTGTCATATTGCAAAAACTAAAATCATCATTTTAGTCACAGTCAAGGATATAGTAACTGCAGCAGCAAGCACCTCATTAAAATAGCACTTTACCTAATTTATCTACTTACTAAGATATATGGATTATCTAGATAATGAGTTATCTACCTAAAAAGTAAATCCAAAAGAATAGCAATGCATGTGAAAAATAAAATATCAAACATTAAAAAAGTAATGCTCCTAATAATAACTACAAATGAAATCAGCATCTTTCACTTCCAACAGAAACTTAAGGGTAAAATTGGTAGAATTCAGCTGTGAATAGCAGACTTGCAGGTAATACAGAAGAGGAAGCCTCACTTATACCTTCCCTACCAAGGTCTCTGCCTTAGTTACTCATTCACACTGCTCTACATTGATGTTTTCATCTTGTACAACCCTGTTGGGAGACTCTTTAACATAAGAGTGGGTGGAGATATGCAGCACTTTTCCCCTTTGGATTTTCTTAGTATTAAGAAAACCTTACTGTTTCTTTGATCAATCTTGATTCAAATGGCAGACTTCCATCATTCTGAAGTAATTCATTCATACCACATCTTCATCAGCCCACTGACATTAATAGCTGCACATTAACATTCAAGAAAACTAACCTAATATCAGCACAGGCTTTGTGTGTGACACATCAGAAAATCAACAACTGTTAAATTCACTTACATAAAAATGCTTCTCCTACTGAAATTTCTCTTTTGTTTGCAAAGCAGAATGCCCACAATCAGAGTCTTGGCAGATGTTTTGTTGTCTGTAATACACACTAACCCAGAAACAGACAGCACCTCTGTTCTCCCTTTGGCTGCTGCCCAATGAGAACAATGAAATCAATGTGATCCAAACTCATTCTTCAGGAACATGGAACATCATCCTGTGCATGAAACACAGCATCTCCAAAAAAAGCATCAAATCACTTAAAGCTAAATGTCCTTAATACTTAACAGGATAAAGTATGAGTTGCAGCAGTGGATGAAGAGCACAAAGTGTTGCAGGTGTTGTTCATGATAAGAATATAATCACTTCATGCAATTTTGAGTAGATTTCTATCAATCAAAGTCAGAAAGGCCTTTCCAAAGAATAACCCAATTAAAAGAATGTTAGTTCAAGTTACTGCCTCCAGAAAACTCTTGGAACTTTTGGTAGGTAAATATACAGTGGCAAGTGACACACTCACTCAGAAGACTTTCTCTCAATCTGTACCAGTTCCCAGGCATCACCATAACTCCAGTGTGAAATGTTCCTCAATGTGCAGAAGATAATGCTGGTAGAGTGATTCACTAATCTCCATTATGAATAGCAAAAAAATTTTACAAAAAATAAATCAGAGCTATTCCAACAGAACATAATTCTTCACAGTTACATAGGTTAAGCACAGGAAGGCAAGGCTGACAGAGACTGAAAATTCTACACATGAGGATTTTCAAAGCTCAACTGGATGATACTTTGTACAATTGATATAACTGTGAAGGTAGCCTTGGTTTGAGCTGGGGGTTTGGTAAAGATGACCTGCTGAGTTCCCATTCAACTTGGTTTTTTTTCTATAATTCCTATGATCTACTCTTCTAGTGAAAAGTGCTGAATAGATTTTAAAATAAAAGGAAACAATAAATTGAAGAAAAAGTCTGCATGTGAAGTAGGTATGTGTACAAAGCATAAATTGTAATTCTTTCTTTCCAATGGAAATAGCATGTTTTAATAGAAACAAAACCCAAGCAAACAAAACAAAAAAATGACACAAACCAAAAAACCAGTGGTAATGGCTGTATCTGAATAGAGAACTTTAAATGGCTACAAACAGAAGAAAACTGCATGAACTCTACAAAAGTTGAAGCAGAGCAGTGAGCATGAAAGACTAAGCCTTCAGAAACCAATTCCTACTATATATATAAAGAAAGAAAATATCTATAGCTGAATAAATAGTTCTGTACTGAGTATATATAGGAATCTGCATGTTACAAACTACTTGATAAAATGGCTTGCGACTAAAAAAACTTGTGATAAAAATATGATTCAACAGAAATAAGGTCAAAGGTAGCACTTATTTTGCTAAAAAAGATAAAATTTCACTGAAGTGGGTGAAACTATGAAATATGCCAAATTGGGAGAATTCTTAAATTTAAATAACATATGAGAAAAAAAATGAGGAATTACATAAGAAAAAAAAATGGCTCAGAGTTCTGCTTTCTCTGTTAATCAAAGGTTTCCTTCTCCCAAATATTTTGAAGAGCTTGTGTACATAAATAATATTTTAATGCAGAGAAAGAAAAATGAGTAACAATATAACAAAGAACAATTTCTAGCATATATCTATAGGTCAAAAAATCTCTGTTTATATCAATAACAAGCAGTTATTTTCTATATTTCACTTTCGGAATTTCTAATAAAAATCAAAAATCAAAGGAAAAGAACAGGGTTTAGGAAAATCAGAAGGAAGAGAAAGAGTTTTTGTATTCTGCTCAGTTGGCAAGATTTTTGTAACATCTTTCCTGTGATGGGAAACCAGCATCATCTTCTGCTGGTTTGATAATCTTCTATTCTCCAAAATGCCTATAGCATTTGCTCAGAATTTGGGATCCTGGTACCACATAATGGGACTTGTAGTCAAGCATGATTTCATAGATTTTGACAGTTATATGATGCTGGCATTTTCCAGCTAAAAGAAATTGGTTTAACTAAATGCTTCTGGAAAGAAGTCAAGGCATCTACAAACTTGACCAGAGGACAACTGCACAATCCTTATAAATTGTTTAGAAAATAAAAGAATGAAAGATGAGACAGATACCAATTTCAGTCTACACTGGCATGGAAGAATACCTGTCCTTGAAGCACGGAAGTGAGAGCTAACTGCAGATTAAGACATTTCTCTGTCTCTCTCACTCTGTAGCATCCAGCTTCATTTGTAGTATATATGTTAGCCAGTCCTACCCTCCTCAGTATGCATTAGTACATTCTTCCCTGCACCCTACTTCCCCAGGCTATCCAGAATTAGCTGAAGACAGAAGCTGAAAAGGTATTTAGGCCAACTTGGTTTATGTAGCATGTGTTACCTAATTCATCTGATGTGTGCTCAAGGCAATGGCTGTGTTTCAGGTATCTTGAGGTGTTTGTGAACTAATAAATTTTATGTATGCCTTACATAGTGTTAAAGCAAAAATTTATATTGTATGTGAAAAAGATATTGAGTGCATCCACTTCTTAAATGTACATAGCCTTATTAAGGCTTTATTGTCAGCTGCAAGGTATTGGCAATAACGCTGAACATTCATTAGACATTTATGAGTAAATAGTTTCAAGGCATCAGTTGATTGCTTCCAATTAACAAGTTTGCAAGGGTTACGATTACAAAATTTTGAATAGGAATATTAAACTATTTTATGAGATTTATAATTACAGAGGTAAAATAAGACTCCTACCTAAAACACTTAGTATTAGATTTAAAAAAAAAAACCAACAAAAAAACAAACCAACCCAGATTATCAAGTTCTCCTTTTACCCAGAATGACCACCACTTTAAGAAAATTGATAGCATTCTCCTTTTTTGCAGTACTGTCCTCACTCATAATATGTACTGAACATTGCACTGAATGTAAGGGGGGCGTTTTTATTTTGGGGTTTTGGGGCCTGAATATTTTCTTCTCTTGCTGTCCCTGGAATGCACACATATGTTAAGGAAGCTTTCTTTGTTTATTTATCATTCACCCTTGGGGTACAGACAAGCAATGTACGTGAACAATTTACACCCTAGGCACTGCAGAACAGATATCTCCCATAACAGGATGAACAACAAGGCCATGATATTTTGAGAATGTCTTATGCTCACCAGCTGTATATTCAATTACAATTTTAGGTACTCAGCTTCTGCCAGGATAGCTGCATCTTACTCCTATCACAGACTATCACCCAAACAAGACCATTAGCTACAGAAAAATTAGGAATAAATCCTGTTCTCCTGGACAGCATGTGGCCCTTTGAATAAAATAAAGGTACTTTCTTTCTCTGAAATCTCATGCTTTACATGGTATGTACATTTCTATTTCAGCAAAGAAATAAAGCAGGGATCTTGCATATTAGACATATTTCTATTATCTTCAAAACAGATCTAATTTATCTATTATAAATGAAGCAGAAACCTGACAGAAAAACGTGACATCTGATGGTCTAATCAATATAATCATTGTCTAATAACACGGTTTTGTAAGTTCAGAATTTACTTTCATCATCCTTTGTGCAAATAAATTTGATAGATCAAACGTTGACACAAATCCAAAGCAATGGTGATATAAGCAAAGTCTTTTCAGCAAGTCATGAATTTCCTGCTGAAAATCTAATTTTAGAGAAAAACATTTGCTTTTTTTTTCTCCCTTTCAGGACATAAGCTGAAAATAAAATGAAGCAAATATACATAGAACAGTAGTCATCACTTCCAGATGTTATTTTTCTCTACTTAGTGCTTTGCATTAAGTGAAAAACTATGGAATAGCCTCTTACAAAACAGAGGAACTCCATTAGTAGTAATTATAAACAGTCTGCAACAGAAAGAGTTGTACTAGAATTTCAGTAAGGTAATGCTGCAGGCAGCATTTCTAATCGCACTGGACACCAACTTTCATGTTGGATGTTTCTCGGATACCTACTTGCCTTCTGAAACCTACCTACACTACATTTCCAACTCTGTCTAGGTTTAACTAAGGAAAGTATTATGCAATATAAGTACATTTCAGTAACTGAGTCAATACTGAGGAGAACATTTACTTTGTTATCCACGTATCCCCTTAGCTATACAAACTCATCATCTTTACTCAAAAGGTACACACAGTAATTCAAGAAGTAACCATCATGAAATTACACTATAACCAAACTAATAGTAAGTTTTTTATTTCAGGTAAGGAAATATTCAAGCTAACCCTTTCTTCTGGTTTAAACCCAACAAGCAGCTAAGCTTCACACAGTTCCACATTCACTCCCCTGTCCAAGTGGGATAGGGGAGAGAATCAGAAGGATAAAAGTGGGAAAACTCTTGGGGTGGGACAAGAACAGTTTAATTGTTGAAACAAAATATAATAACAACAATGACAATAAAAAATAATATTGTAATTTGTAATGAAAAGAAAAACAAAAACAGAGAAATATAACCCAAGAAAAACTTGTAATGAAAATGAAAAACAATTGCTTACCACCAACCAACCAATGCCCAGCCAGTTTCCAAGTAGTGGCTCCCCAGCCATTTTCCCCCTAGTCTATATGCTGAACATGACATCATATGGTATGGAATATCCCTTTGACCAGTTTGGACCACCTGTCCCAGCAGTGTCCCCTTGCAGCTTCTTGTGCATCACCCAACCTACTTGCTGGCAGGACAGCATGAGAAGCTGAAAAGTCCTCGATTTAGCGTAAGCACTGCTCAGCAACAACTAAAATATCAGTGTTTTATCAACATTATTCTCAGACTAAATCCAAACCACAGCACTATACTAGCTACTATGGAAAAAATTCGCTCTATCCCAGCTGAAACTAGAACACCCTTGTTTCTACTAATTCTGGATTCATAACAGCTTGTCCATGTGTGTTATAAAATTATAATAGTTCCATAACAAGATCTGCTTTCAGTAAAAACTCTCTGTCTTTGAGGTGTTACTATAGTAAGGCCCAAATTAATGTGCAATACACAGTGCCAAAGAAAGTAGAGTCTGGTCAGACTATGTTTTGTGGATGAGGCCTCTTATTCTGAAGATCACTGGGGGAAGGGGGGGAGGGTGTTCACTTTTTTTCTTATTCCAGGACTACAAATGAGTATAAGATGACATGAGTTTGCAAACAGCTTCTTAAGATAGTTATTATGGTCAGAATAACAGTGAGGGAATGTAAGGTAACAAAATTCCTGCAGTATACTCCCTTTCTACAAAATATATTCTGGAGATTAGTCTAGGTTACAGCCCTGCCTGCACACTCAGAACACATTCATTTTGACTGCCTATACTTTGTTAACCTCTGTAGCAGGCCATTGATCTTCATTATCCCAACAATCAGATACACAGAGCTGTAGTCCAAAAATCTGTGAAGACAGTTCCTCACAAAAATTAATTTCTCAAATTTTGATGCTTGATGCTTGTTCTGGTTCCTCAATTTAGGTTTTCATTGCCACAAGTAGTGAAATACAGATTCTCCACATTTTCTAAATTCTGAAATGTGTATTTGCAATCTTTTCAAGACTTACATTTGCATTTTTGATACAAACTTTTTATGAAATTATAAATTGTACATATGTCAGTTTCTGCTAGGAACTACCTGAGGCACTTTTGGCTCCACATATAATGCATATGATAGCACAAAGAGTGAGTCATTTTGCTGAGAGAGACTAAATTCAAAATTCTTACTCATTGTTCCTCTGTTTAACCATTGTCATATGAAAATGCAATAGGATATCTTGACTATCTTTACAGTGTGTACATTCAATCACAAGAAGAGACATTTGCAAAGGATGCATTAATACTTTACATGCATGAAGAAATAAATTTTGTACAGCACTGTGTGTTAATATCTAGTTTTTGCTCTGGACAGCAATACATGTCCCTGTCTCTTGAGCACTGAACTATGTTATTTTATACTAAGAAAGTGGATAGTAATAAAAAAATATTCCCACAAGATGTTTGCTGTGCATCTGTGAGGATGATTGCCTTAGAGACAGCCTGCAAAAGAACCAGGACAGCCTCATTTATTCAAAGAGCAGTTTGTAAAACAGATTTTTAATATCACGCCAATATTGTTTGTGTGTGTGTGTTTGTTTTATAATGAAATTATGGTTTTTATTTTTCTTTCTCAAATTGTTCTTTTTCTGACCACAGCCACATTCTCTGGATTTCTTGTTGTCATGCATGTTTCATCTGTACAACTTACTTTTCAGCAATTACAGCATGAATCCCTTTCCTTCATTATGTTTGGCTTCAGAAGATTGATTTGGACATTTTCTTGTTTAAAAAACTCCCATAGAATCATAAAATAGAATCATAGAATAGTTAGGATTGGAAAGGACCTTAAGATCATCTAGTTCCAACCCCCCTGTCATGGGCAGGTACACCTACCACTAAACCATGCCATCCAAGGCTCTGCCCAACGTGGCCTTGAACATCTCCAGGGATGGAGCATGCACAGATTCCCTGTGCCTCACCAGTGCCTCACCACCCTTACAGTAAAGAACTTCTTCCTTATATCCAATCTAAACTTCATCTGTTTAAGTTTGAACCCGTTAGCCCTTATCACTACAGTCCTTAATGAAGAGTCCCTCTCCAGCATCCCTATAGGGCCCCTTCAGACACTGAAAGGCTGCTATGAGGTCTCCACGCAGCCTTCTCTTCTCCAGGCTGAACAGCCCCAACTTCCTCAGCCTGTCTTCATACGGGAGGTGCTCCAGTCCCCTGATCATCCTCGTGGCCATCCTCTGGACTTGTTCCATGTCCTTTTTATGTTGAGGACACCAGAACTGTACACAGTACTCCAGGTGAGGTCTCACAAGAGCAGAGTAGAGGGGCAGGATCACCTCCTTTGACCTGCTGGTCATGCTCCTTTTGATGCAGCCCAGGATATGGTTGGCTTTCTGGGCTGCGAGCACACACTGCTGGCTCACATTCATTTTCTCATCGACCAACACACCAAGTCCTTTTCTGCAGGGCTGCTCTGAATCTCTTCATGTCTCCACTTTGCCTGTTTTTCTCTTAAAAGAAGAACAAGGGATAGACCAGAAGCATCTTCTATTACCTTTTTACATTGTACTTCTATTACCTTTTTACATTGTACTTCTATTCAGAAGCATTGCATTGCACTAACACTGTTGTTACTATATGCTCTATATCGATAGCATTTAATGATATTAATTTCTCGATAACACAAGTCTACATCCATCCAATGTTTAGTTACTTAAAGCAGAAAAGGAAGAATACTAGTAGGATGAGTAGGACAGAGTCAGATTCTTCAGGGAAGAACAATAATCTAAAAAACTAAACCCAGATTTTTTTTAGGAAGCAACTGCAGAAATCTTAAGATAAAAAAAGCAACAGTCAAAGAGGCTGATACCAAATCTGCCCTTTTCTTCAAACAGCTACTCTTGAGTATGACTAGACAAGTATTAGCACTGTACAAGGATGTTTTGTATAGAAAACATGTTCAGAAAGACTTAAAAGTAATTACTCTAGTTTTCAAGAAAGATAAATAATTCTGTTATTCATACAACACCTGACATTTCTGCCAGATGGGTTGTTTTCAGAATCCAATAGATTCATGACCAGAAATACACCTGGCACTTAAAAATAAAAAAAAAAAAAAAACAAAAATATCCCAAATCAAACAACTTCGTTTTAAATGTTTTATTTAATGCAGTCCGTATTCCTATATTTAAAAACATATATTTGAAAACCAAAATGCATTATGTTCTTTGTATTACCTAAGTTCCCTAAGTTCATAAATTAACAAAACGTCCAGTGCTGGCTTTTCATCACAGAATATTTTCAATTCAAGGAACATCTTGGGATTTAGACTCAGATTTTGGTATGTGTTTTATAATACCTAAAAGTAAAAAAATGAGAAGAAAACTTTTTTGGAGAAATCACTAGTGAAATTATCATTAAAAAAAAAAAAAATTTTTCCTATATCTCTGCATTTCAGACCAATATGAAAAACATGCACTAAGCAAGATTTCTGCTGGCTTCAAAACTGCACCAAATGCTGCATCACTGACATTACATTTGCTTACCTGTGATCTGTAACCTGGGACAGTGATATGTTAAAAGCAATGGAGTCAGAGCACGCTTCAGCTCTGCTTCTCAGATACAAGATATAATTTCTCAAAGGAGCAAAGGAAGAGTCCCAACATCATTAACAGCTGTTTATATTTTTCTAGACATTTGACTGCATTACACAGACGGTTGCTACAGTATACATTGAAGGTGTTAGTCAATAACTAGGTTGTAGTCATGGCAAAGTCCTTTAGCATAGAAACTGGTTTTAGATGTTTTTAGATTATCCAAATGACACTGTGAGCAGCAGTAGTAAAGTTTGTTCTCAAACCATTTGAGCAGAAGGAGGTATTGTCACTCAGGTCTGCATGTATAAGACAACTTTAAAATATTTACTTCAACTCTTCTTTATTTAACATAAGTTTTATCCCTGTAGAATTGTTAATGAAAGGGTATTAATGGAGAAAAATCAGTTAAATAAAGCAAGTTAGGCAGTTACTTAAAAAGACAATATTGACTCAAGTAAGTCAGACTTGTTTGTCCTCTCAAAAGTTAGATTTTAGGCCATAAAAGCTACAGTAACCTGCAATTGACTTAAGAGAAATTATACACTTGAGCAAAATGTAATTGTCATGGATCACTTAGCAACAGAAAGTTACAGCACTTCAATTTACAGAGAGGAAAAGGACTGCCATTCCAACATTGAAAGGCTGCTAAGAAGCTTTACCTAGTTGGGGGCTGGCAGGAACGGAGGTCCTTCACAGTTAAAGTGGTTTTGTTTCCTTTTCATAGGTGTGCTAGGCAATTCATCTAGAAGATACTTCCCTCTCCCGCCTGAGTGATGATCTACATGGCACACTGACTTAAACTTCCACAATATTCTTTTCTACAGGTACCTTTTGGACTAGAACAGTGTTTTGAACAAGGACCCGAAACAAAAAGATTGAGATACTAGAAAGCAACAAGGCTTGCTTTAGGCAAGGGCAAGTAACTATGACACACACGAAGAAAAAGAGGGAAGAAGCTAAACCAAGATGCTTTTGGTATGAATGTGTAGAGGAAGCCACTACTTAGGTCTAATTGAAACAGTCTCAGGACTGCCCTGCAGATTACACAGCTATATTACCACCACAGCCATTGAAGACTCTCTGTAGGCCTGTAACTAGTCTTGTGTTTTACTGACACTGCACCACTTAGTACAGTTATTGTTTCTGTAGCACTTCGTTAATCAGAAATGACCCGACTGAGAATATTCTCTTTCATATACAAATGTGACAAACCCAACCTTATTTCCAATTTATGAACTGGTAAAGGAGAGACTTTAGCAATGAAATCTGAAATCCCTGATGCTCATTCCACACACAGAAAACTGATTGCCATCCTAGCTCTTTTCCTTCTTTGCTGAGTCCCACTAGCCAAAATGACTGTGTACAACTTTGATAGTTACAGTTTCCCAGCTGTCGATTTCAGTCTCATGCTACTCAGTGCAATACTTCAGCCTCAGCATGAGAAAAGTCATGTCAGCATTGTGGTGTCTTTCATTCCCAATCCTTGTCCAGCCCACAAAAACTATCATTTGTCAGTATTTCAACCCTTAGGAACCTGCAGCACTCCAGAACGTTACTATTACAGATCATACCTTGCCACATTAACCATGACATAGTGTGTAGTCTAAACACAGGCAAAAGCCATATATATCTGTCAACAGCAAAGGAAAGATTGGCACCTAATCAGTGGACTCATGTTCAGGTAACATTGAATTCAAATTTTGTCTGACCATTAACCAAAGAGGCATTGGTTCTGGATTTGCCAATGCATTATATGAGAGGGTATCACTGAATAACATGCTGGCAAAATGGATTAAACTACAGACGCCTTTAACTTTCTTTGCCCCAGCTATACTTATGGAGCTATATAGAACTTACTTTACAAAGGCCACTGTAAAAATTGAGTTCTATCTATCTCCTGGTTATGCCAATTTGTTCACAATCAGCTGCATGTTTTGTTATGTTTGCTTCAAGGGCACAGTCATCAGCATGCGTGATTACCTTAATGATTTTGTAGAGCACTGTAGTCCATTAGGGTAATTTGAAGCACATCCATATTCTAGCGCACATTTACCTGCTAGCCAATATTCTTCAAAACATTTAAGAAAAAAAGGAACAGTACTGTACTTATCACACACCCTCATTCAATGTCTGGAAGAAGGTGAGACACCATACACTTTCACCTCAAATATCAAGGGATGGAACAGACTGATTTTATCAGTAAATGTCTCCTGTGGAACTGTAAAACACTGAAGAAAAACTATGCTATGAAAAAAATCCTTTCTTTTATAAGTCACCCCAATGTGGCTGCAAGCTGGGAATCTTTATGACTAAAAATGTATTGGCAGTTATCAGAAGGGAGTAGCAGGAGAGGATTACTCAGTAAAGGGAGGCAAGCTGGCAGCTGTGGGTGACAGCAAACCCATCAGGGGAACACCTTCACTGGCAAGAACACAGACTCATGATACCCACAGAAGCTGAACTGAGTTGAGTCTGAGGGCGGTAGCAAAGTTCAATTGAAGACCAGTGATCTCCAGAGAAGTCTATGATGATGAGGCAGGTTTAAGGACAGCCAGGAAGCCAAAGTGCAGCAAGATTCATGGCTAGGGACAGGCACATCAGCAGTATTGCAGGCAGACCCCAGTGGTGACAGCCTGAGCTTAAAAGCATCACCCAGGTGAAGGCGACAAGAGCTTTAGAAACCTCTTGCTCTGATGGCTGACTAATTCAAGGTCACACAGATGCTGTATCTAATTTGACCTGGGTGTTAAGCAGCCAAAACAGCAGGACACAGAAGAAGAGGGTGCTCACTGCCATGACAAGTACAGTCAAGAATAAGGTAGTGTCATTTTATTCCCCATTGTTTCTCTATTAAGCCAAACAGACTATGGCAATAGTTTTAAGACTACACTAGATTATCAATTTAAAATGTCTTGGTCTTTTATAAACTACTTTTGCTTTAGGGAGGAAGTAAGGAAAAAGCCTTTCCATCACTCTAGTCTTTCCTCAGAACACCTAGACAATCTGTTGGGCAACACCTGATGTATCCAGGTCAGATTTGGCAGGACATAATATTTCCTAATCATTCCAGTGACTGTTTCCCTAGCAGAAAGGAGAAACATAATAGCTTGTCTGACTTCAGCTGACAACTAATGCTCTATCCAGCACTTAAAGGCACTAGAAAGGGAGACCAGGAGCTGTGGTTTCTCATTTGTTCTTCAGACCAGTAAAACTAAGTCAGTATTAGCATGCAGTTAACATAAAACTAAATAATTTTTATTAGAGCAGAGATCACTTCCTAAAGCTTCAACATATTGCAAAATAACAAGATGACAAAACACTTGCTTTCAGAATTGAATACCATTGTTTTGCCATTAGAATCAATATTAATGGTGTCCCTTGGCTAGGGATTCAGTCGACCAAAGAATCTCCTCAAGCAGTATTTTCCACTGTCTTTTTTATTACCTGTACATTATAAATGGTCCAGAGTGGTTCAGGCAATCATCTGTTCACTCATATTGCTTGTAGCTCCATGACCTTTTCTTACGAACTACTTAGGCTGTTATGTTTAAGAATTTTGACATCATTGGACTGCATCCTTATATTTTCCTCCAGCATTCAAACTGCATTTTTGACATCATTGGACTGCATCCTTATATTTCTGTCCAGCATTCAAATTGCATTTAATGAATTTCATGGGTTCAGAGCAAAGTTATTATATAGCTGAAATCAACCATCAAGGAGTTAATTTAATTCAGTCTTTATAGTCTGACTAAAAACTGTATTTTTCCTGGGATTTGAATTTGCGCCATATTAGAAACCTCAATGTCACTGAAGATTTATAAACACCACCCATGATGAATAGAAATAAGATGTAAATATTGTCTCTAAATATACCTAGAATTCAAGCCACTCAGTCAAAGGATGAGAAAAAGGAACAAAAGACCAGCCAAGAATAAATTCATCATAGAAATTGTCATACTCTAACCATCAGAGCGCTCAGGCACTGGAACAGACTTTCAGGGTAAGCAACAATAGCAAAGTACACCATTGCATTGGAGATCATCAGCAATGAAGTTATTAAAACACATATATAAAATATAGTACCTACATAATAAGGACTGGACTTGAAGGACAGGTGAAATTTTTGAGTTCTATCTGAGTAAAATATCAAACAGTATTCTTCTGAATTTCTGACAGTTGTACTGGGACTCCTTCTTCAGAAAATGCCAGGCAAGGAATGGGCGGATTTGCTTTTGAGTAGCTAATGTTGATCCTTCCTCTTGCATGTGTTAGAATATCTGTAACTCTCATTTTTAATTTTCTAAAGTATTGCAGAAATGGCTGAAAGTTGTAGCTCAATGTGACGGCAACTGAATTACCCTTCACTTTAATACTATCAAAAAGACACACTACTGGCTTTAAAGTATGATAATGAAAATTTCAAGCTAGTTTCCTAACCTAAGCAGTGCATGAAAACATTCCTCCAAATCACCAGTTGCTCAAATGAGATAACCAACAGGTACAATCTGTTTCCATAAATTACATACAGTTTTACAAAACCTATGTAAACAGCTTGTTTTCACTTATATATACCACCATGATTTATATTAAGATTTTAGTTCCTCCACTGAACTTTCTGTTGCTTTTTCCAAAAATAGATGATGAGTTCAAAAATTAGACTCCTAAGCAATGTGGTATTTTCCCCTTAAGAAATACTTGTAACTATGGAGGTTCCATGGTACTTTATTAAACCTCAAAAATCTTTAGTGTTTGCCTGCAGTTGGCAACAATTCTGAACACCATCAATTTGTCAAAATATTTAAGGTAGCCCATAAATGCAGAAACTCATGGAGGTAGAATCGAACAGATCAAAATAAGAAGAAACAGTTTCCAAAAGCTAGTAAAAATTTGTAACTTAACATAGAATTAAAACAAAGAAAAAAGGTAATAGGCTAGTTATTAAGGCATTATACTGCAATTTAAAAATTCCAATTTTTGATCCTTTTCCTCACCAGCTGAATTAAGAATAGAAAACAAAACCACAGAGAAGGTCCTTTGATACTCTGGTGAAGGGATAGAAAAGCAATGAAAAATCTAGATATAATAATAATAATATTTAAAACAAACAAACAAAAAAAGAGAAGCCAGAACCTAAGCAGAGTTTGCACAAAAACTAAGATTTTGCGGTTTTAATTAGGAAGGGGAGGGTGAAGATGGTCTCCACATTCCAGACATTCACATCAAGCTCTTCTGAAAACGTGCTATATTTACCAGATGAATTCACCACTGCTCAGCTAGCATGAGGCTTATGGGAGCAATAGACTTCTGGAAGTTCATTATGTCATCCACGGTGAAATGTTAACATCAGACAGCCATATGTTGCAATAAAAAGTTTTAGAGCCAACAAGTGCTGAACAAAACAGTGGGGACACAGAACTATATCACAGCATGCGTGTCACAAGATTCTAAGACATCATGCACCTGCAATTTTAAAAACCCGTACAGGACAGAATAATTATATCATTGAGCAAATCATGTTATGCCACACAGTTATAAAGGACCCCTCCTCTCCTTCCCAAAACCTCTTCTTCCCTCCCTTCCCTTGGGAAACTTTAGCATTATCTTTTGCATAAAACTCCAACTGTTTTATGCAATATACTGCAACAAAACAAGTTTCTCCTCTCATCAGAATATATGAGCCTCAGCCAGTATCTAGCAATAAGAAGATGAAAGCTCTATTGCTAACTAAAGTGTCTGCGTTTACTGGAGCAGAACCAGCCACAGGGTAAAGTTTAGAACCTATCCACATTTATAGCAAACCCAGCTGCTCTCTATTTGTGGTATTACCTCTATCTAGCCCTAGTTTAATCACAGGGGTTGACAAAAGTTGTTCTTAAAACCAGATCATTAGCACTTGACACAAACTGAGGTGCTTTTTTTCTCGCATTTCCCAGAAGGTACCAGGCAAGGCTTCATTCATAATCTTCCTTTTCAATGGCAATACCATATCAATTCATTCCACATGCAATTAAGTCTAACTCTTCATCAATGTAAACCAAAATGCAATCTTACTTCCTTTAGCTTAATTATTGAAAAAACATTTAAGTAAAAAAAACATGCATTTTAATTGCTTACAAAACAAGGAGAAAGGAACAAAAATCTCTGTGATTTGTAGTTCACTGGAAGCTGATATTTGAGGAGGATTTTTTAGATTTTTTTTTCTTTTTTTTTTTTTTGGACTAGAACATAACAGTTTTGCTTGAGTGATGTTGTTTGTTTGCCAACAAATAACCTAGATCTTCGGCAAAATGGGGAATTTAGAATTACTGCTGAGATTATTCAATAAAATAAAAATCTAATATCTAATGTCAAGCTTTAACGTGTCTTTTTGTAATTAAGAAAAAAAGTAGGATAACATTAGTTCCTTTTTTAAATTTTTTGCTTCTAAATATGATTTATTAAATCCAAAAACTCAGTCCATTTTCTTTGTACTTGCATACCTACCAAGTCGACTGCATGGCAAGCGAATCCTGGAAGGTAAACAATAGAGAACTAACCGTACAAACAAGAAATACTTTTCTTTCCTTTAGTATCTTGCACCAGCTCCCATCAGATCAGACAAGAACTACTGCTGATGTAAGAGGGAGAGAAGGAACACACAATTCCCAAAGAGGACCGTTTCTGTGAATGAAGGCTAAACAATAAATCCTGTTAATTAGATTATGCACCTTCACTAGAAGAAAAATTTTGGTAGGTGTAAAAAATTCTACATCTATCAAATTTTGCAGTGCTGCTACATTGCACAATTTCCAGTGGGGAAAAAAAAATAAAAATCGAGAGAAAAATAAATAAAAATCAAGAGAGAAAATACTAGTAATATTCTACAGATTACATTTGTAACTATAGGGAAGATTGTTCCAGATGCTCAGAGATTTTCAGCCTGGTCACAGAGACTAAACCTGATGCCCACTGCTCTGACTGATGCAGAGGTCTGAGAGATAGGGAAGAACACTTAATTTACCTAAAAAGTGAATAAAAGGCTCCGGGTAAACTACTTATCTTTGAGGAGTAAAGAAACCAAGAATAAAGGATTTTATTATTTTCAGGAAATAACTGGCACAAAGAATGTCAGAAACCAAACTGTATGCAGCAGGCTGTTCTTACTACAACATGATGGAGGAGTTCACATTAAAAATGTGGAATTACAATGAGGAACATTTTGGCCCATAACCTTTTCTTGACATTCTGTTTGCTGTTAATCACCCATAAGTTCACTTAAGATAAGAACTATGTTTTCTAAAATATCATCCTGCATATTCGAAGGGAGGGGGAAAGTTGGGGTTGGGGGGAGAAGAGAGAATGTACATTCTTAAGTGAACTTAAATAGGCACCCTGGCATTTGCACAGAAAGTCAGATGTTGTAATAAATCAAACACCACATTTCATCTCTAGCTGTCAGCCTTCCAAGTACTGTTTGATGCAAAGGTATTTCTAGGAAGAATACAGTTTAAAAAGGAGGGGAAAGGTGAAACAGTCTTAAAATGTAAGAAGACTGTAATAATTAAATATAGGCTGAACAGTCTTGCCTCTGACTTTAGCATGGCGTGTAAAAGTATAGGGCATACACTGACTGTTGCAGGCACCAATCTGCTGTTGCAGAGTACTGGGCAACAAAGAAATCAGCCACTGCTCAGCTGACATCCATGCACAATAGGTGCTAATGGGTATTTTGGCAGAGGATGTTTATCCTCATGTTTGCTGTACTTGAGCATTAGTCAGATCATTAAAGTGACTGGCTGCATTTGAGTTGCAGCAGTAGGGAAGATCTGTGTTCAACCACTGAGACAGAATAATAAATGAGCAAAGGAAGAGAAACAAGGAGCTGGCTTGCACAGATTACCACAGCACAGGTAGCCTGTCAGACACTGGATGCTTTGCCTTATTAAGTATTTATTAAATTATGCAGAAGGACTTTGTGGAAGGAAACTCAGCTCAACAGACAGACAATCTGTACACAGTACCTGAAAAAGATGCCCAAATCCCATGTACCACAAAGAACTTAAAATCAAAATTTGTCACTTATATGCAGCTTGCTGTTTTAGTGATCTTCGTGCCAGGCAGTCCACAGCTATTTATCTGTTTACAGAAAAAAAAAAAAAGAAGATGATGTAGTATTTGTTTGTTATAAAAAATTGTGCATAATATTAAAAATTAAAAGATAATGGGGCAATTTAAAGGATAGCAGTATTGTTTCTTTCTGTCCTTCTTTAATCATGACAGTATATATCTCGCCTCTTCGAAGCTGCCACTTAAACTACTCTAGACTTAAGTAGGAGTTTCTTTTATTCTTCTTTCAATAATTTCAAAGCTTCTTATTGAACTTCAAAAGATGGCTGCCAAGGAACTGTTTTAAAGCAAACATTTATGGAGGCATTAACACAAGTTAGTACAATATCTTAACTGCAACTGACACAGATGACCAGAGGCAAGGAAGCCAACTTCTTTCTAGTCATCCAATATTGAAATTTGAATATTCAATATTGATACTCGACTATCTTTCACAAGAAACAACTGTTCTTCCCTCAAGCCCCCAACAGCTTTGCCTCAGATCTTTACCAGACACCCCAGTTCTAGCTCCTGACTCCTCAGGCGATTATAGCTCAATATAAATGAGCTGAAATGCTAAAAAGAAAACTTCAAATATGGAACACCATTTCTCTTGCAGACCCCTACAGCTATTATTCCATATGGCTGCTTCTTGCAGAGTTTGAAGTGTATTTTCTTTTGCCGTAATCAGACGTGCCTCCTCAAAAATAGTTGCCGAAACTGTTCTCAGTGCCACAGCTAATTTTTGCATCAAATAGCTAGTTCACAAGATTCAAAGAACTTGCATTTCCTGTGTAACAACCTAAAGGATTCAGGCTAAAAACAAAATCACAATAAAACAACCTCCCCCACAACCTCCCCACACAAAATCTTTAACTAGCTACATAAAACTAATATTCACTACCAGCAATTTAGCTACAAGACTTAGAAAAGTTGCAGAAATATCCTGCCATAAGAATATTTAATTGTACATTCAAAACATTTAAAATTCCATCTGTGCCATACAGAAATGGTTTCTTTGTTGTTTGCTCTATTTTTCCCAACCTTTATGTTGGTGAAAAGGGGGAGCAAGGGTTGGACGGCTTTTTTGATTAATTTTATACCAGCATGTCTTAGGGCATGCCCTGATCTATTGAGTTCCTTCCTTTTATGATTTTAGCTTTGCTCTTACAAATCATTCAGACACTTTCCACCAGTAGAACAGTAACCTTTAGCTTTTATAGAGTAATGTTATACAGAATCAAAGAACAGGCAGCAGTCAAACACTGCATTGACATTTAGGAAGCGGATGACGCCATTAGGGAGCAAAGGGCCTCACAGCAGGAGTAAGGCTGCTGAGTATCTCTCCAAAGTTACTTTCCAGATAGTTTAAACTAAATGGATAATCCTGCCCAAGGGAATGGTCACCTGGATTGTAGCTACAATGTATCTGTGTTGTTATCACCTTAGCTATCTTTTCACAATACACTGGTGGTTGCTTCTCCATCATACCAGTTTTACCATTCCCCTAACAGAACGCCTTGTTTGTTTTTCGTTTTTTTCTTAAAATCAGTTTATTTCAAAGAAATGAGACTGAGAAGTGATAGACAAATGTTCAAGACAGGAAAAACAGAAAGACTGAAAATATATTGTCTCCAGTGTAGTGCAGAGAAAGATAGGACATGATAAAGGACAGAAACTGGGACCAGAAATTACTTTAACTGTGTCTGTCTTGGGCAGAATCATTCCTGTAAGCAAGGCACTAATCTTCTAAATCTCTCCCATGCAATTTTATTTAATAATCCTCACATTTCAGGGAAACTGCAGGGCAATATATAGTCTCTTATATTTTCCTTAAAAAAATATATATATATTTCCAAATGTCAGTGTTTTCACAGTGTATAAAGATATAAATATTATAATGTTATTGACTGTGGTTCATCTCTCTAAGTGTTTGAAGAAATACAGCACTCTTACTGAACAAAAATTTCCTGTGAAAATACACTCTTCCACTGTCAGTGGACAGAGCATGTCTGTCTCCATTTCACAAGCTGTGTCTTTACCTGCCACTGGTTTTTGGAACAATAAAAAAGGAAGTCCTTAGTGAGACAACCAAAATTAAATATTTAGTTATCTCCTAAACTACCAGTATAAATGCTAGAATAGTATTGCAGAAGAGCTCACAAAATAAACTAACAAAAATAAAATTCCTACTTATGTAAAAAAATGTGAAAATGGCAGCTACATAATCTCCTGGTATCAGAGTACCACTTCTGGTATTCCACCCTTTTTGAATACTATGACACTTTGCACGATTTTGTATTAAGGACAGCCTTCTGGTTCAGTCTATGCAAAGAGGCAAAGGTTTTCATGCACAAGCTTCCTTGGAAACCATTAAAATAAAGTTCATGTAAGGATTCCCATTCTACCATTTGGTCCTGGATAGTTAAAAAACTCTTGTCAAAATCTGTGTTCATTCAAAAGTTCAGTAGTTATGAAGCAATTTTGCAAAATTTATGTAGTCAAATAAATAAAAATAGTTAAACCCAGGTCTGGTAGAATGATAAATTGCCTGGCAGTGGAGGAACAAAAATTGAGAATCACTAATAATCTTTAAGAAATACCTTTTCAGTATCTGCAAGTTTCTACATGTATGTAAATGTGAACAAAATCTGGGACGATTTGCAACTACATTTGCAAATTGGTTGCTTGCTTTCTTTTCTTTTTAAGAGAATTTCGTGAAAGGTGGCAAAAGAGCAAACACTGAATAAGGAGTCTTATCTCAAATATTGAGGAATTTAACAGAAATCCGTCCCTGGCAAAACTTTGTTTGACATTAAGTATACCAAGTATACCAAGTATATCTCCACAGATACATGTGCAAAGCTTTTGAGTTTTACCAATGACCAGAACTGTTAGAAATAAGACAATTTTTTTTTAAGAAAGAGGGAGAAAAAATGGGGTTTGGGTAAGCAGTTCTGGATACACTGTGATATATGATTATACAGATGCAGTGGATTTTTCTGATATACTTATGAAATGCTTGGGAAATAAAAATCTCAAATGGGGCAGGCATCCTGTTACTACCTATGTATTAGACAGTCCTTTTGCACACCCTTTTCAGGCTTACCATATAGAGCTTTCACTTACAAAAATAACAGGCCTCTCCCTACATACACAAAATCACCATCCTGAAAGACACACACAGGAAGTCACAGGCTGCATCCAATGCAGAAGACGGAAAGTCTTCACCTGTCATCTGAAAAACCACCCTAAACTGCATTAGAATACAGCTAAAAAACTAGTTACCAGCATCCTGAAAGGAGCATCCACATTCACAAACAGAGAGTTTTCTGGAGTCAACAAGGCTTCTTGATGCAGCCTCCAGCTGCATGATAGTGCATGGAAATAGTGCAGCTCTTCTTTTGCAGTTTTTCAATAACTGTCTATGTCATCCTGCATTTCTCCTAACTCTTCCATCCACTGCCACATCAACACTTCATGAAGTAAATACAGGCTTCTTCCTTTACATTAAGAGGACCAGAGTATTGTCTCTTTGCTTCTTTGCCTGCCACCTTGCCTTGATGCTTTCCTACCTTGTGAAAGAAGACTCCCACCTTTCAAACAGGTGGATCATTCATGTAACAGCAAGTTGAAGTAAAAACTTAGCTGTTTCCCAGCAAGACAAAGAGCACGATTTCTCAAGGATGATGAGTGCATAAACCTCTGCATGAAAGACATTCAATATTATTTCAAATTATCTCTTCTTAAAAAAAATCCAAATATCTTTCCAAGATTCTGATCTGTTTTGTAAAAAGTAGACAAAAGAGTGTTACTGCGTAAGGTATGACAGCTGTGATTGTGCTTTGTGATATATGAAAAGTGGCATTCAGTCTTCCCTAACTGTTGATAGTTTAAAAAGCAGCATTTCATATCAAAATGGTTAATTTCAGTGACCTTTCCGCACTTACGAAGAAAGATGACAAAACCGACACAAATTATTCTCGAGGACAACTGACAAAATCAGGGTGTAAGTTTTATGAAACTTCAGTGGCTTTCTTAAAATGCAATCCCATCAATAAGGACATGAAACTCAAGACATTTCCTGCAAATTCAAGAATGAAATGACAGCAACTATGGAGACAATGTCTGTTTCTATACCTTACTAAGGCCCAGATCTAGAGCTGACACACTGCAGTAATCTCTTAAGACACGAAATTGCAAGTCTGTGCCAACCAAAGCACCATATCTGCTTTCTTCATTTTTCTAGGGACAGCTGCTGTCATGAGTAGATCACTTTGCTCTCCTATCAAATTAAATAGCAGTAGGATGCCTGGTTTCATCTGTGGAAGATGTGCACACTGGGAACACCAGCAAGTCAAGCTGAGAAAATATTAGCCCATACAAAGGTGACAAAGAAGCCTGGAAAAAAATGCTAATATAGTTTTTTAATAGCTACTGCATATCAGCAATGAAGGTGATTCCAGGTTATTGATGGATTGCACAATGTAACAAGACAAATTCATTACTTAAGTACACCCTTGGAACTAAATGAAATAAATATCAAACTGATGATGTGTCCCACTCTATTAAAAATAAAACAAACAAAAAAAAAAAATGCACATTGCACATTTGTGCATCTCAGTCATGAAATCATCTTAACAATTCCAGGTGTAAATGCAGAAATATTAACAAAGGAAGGAAAAGCCTAAGACTGGGAAACAGTTACACACACACACACATATACATATGTATGTGTGTGCATACATAAACACAGTATAACTGTGTTGACTCATGTAAAAAAACCCTCTATCATTCATTACAGTACAAGAACTAGTACGACTGAGACTTTCTGCACCATTAGTAAATCAACAGGTGATGCATCAGAGATGGTTCGTCCAGTACAAATTTCAGCTGTGATTGTTGCTAACCCGTAAATGTCCCCAATCCCCCAATTCAGGAACAAAAGCTGTGATTAAGTTCCCCAAGAAAGACAACCATGTCTGTAAAAGCAATGTACAGCCACTATATTCCAGAAACCTGGAAATCATTCAGGAAAGAGAAAGATGTATCTCCTACTACCTAAGAGAAAAGTCTCAATAGAAAGAGGACAAAAAGAAGTGTATAAGCATTTCCTTTTCAATACAAAAAGGTGACTTTTATGAACATGTCCTTAGTGAACTTCTATGTGAACATCTATCTCTAAACATTTGTTTGAAACTATATTAAAAAAAAAAAAAATCTATATTTACACTATCTTATACAGTTCTTTTGAAAATCTGGCAGGAGCAATGCTAAAGTTTAGCTTGCATGCCATGGTTCCTATAGCGCAAGCATCTTCCCATTTTTCTTTTAGTCGTTGCTACCAGCTAAACAAGCATAAGCATCACTGTGAAAGCCTTTTTAAAAATAATAGCTAACTGGTACTTTTTTCCTTCCTTCTTCCTTTTTGGTTTTTTTTTTTCATTTTTGCTCAGAAAGGAAGCTTTCAGACATTGAAAGCTGACCTCTGCTGCTCCCCTCTCAAGTTAACATGGACCAACTGTCATCTAGCTGCTTATTTTGATAGAGCCAAAGATTATAAAAAAATGGTGCAGACTTTGACTGTGGAAATAGATGGAAAAGGCAGAAGAACACCTGGCATTTACTTTTCTTCCTTGGATCCGTTCTGCTGATCAGCTAAATAATTATTTCACAGAAATTGCTGGAACCAAGTATAAAACTGGTTCCAATTAACCATTCAACCCCCCCTGTCACTGATGACATGTTTAATTAGGTCATTTTTATCACAGGTGAAAAATGTAGTAATTTTGTCAAGATTGCATATAGCTCAGAAACATGTTTGTTTCTTGCATTTTCTACATAAATGTCTTACTGCAAGGAAAGTAACCAGCAACAACATCAGGGTTTTGAAGTAAGATGTGGGAAACATTTCAACACAAAACAAAAAAAAAAAGGCAAATGGCCTACACACATAATTAAAAAATTAAAAAAATAAAGGGGAGATCTTCAAAGAGATGATGTGCAAAGTAATTAGCATGTAAAACCACATAAAAGCTATAATCAATCACAAAACTCAGCTGTAATACATTCTGATATTTGTATCATGTGCTGAGTGTACCTGTACCTCTGGGGTGCCCCCTCCTCAAGATAATATGACTTGTTATTAATTGTTCTTGCAGGCGTTTTAGGCTTCTTAGCTCTGTTCTTGTATAGCCCTCATTCTCCTCTACAGTCACTGATAGAACTGGGATATTGCAGTTCTACAATATCTCCCTAAGGACACAGACAAACAGTAAATATCTGACTTTTCTCATGTCATTTAAGTCATTTAATAATCACTACCATAGCACTCCTGAGCATTTTACAAATTCAGGGGTGGTAGTTTCAGCTTCACAATAACATCTGGAGGTAACAAAAGAGGACAAGAGGTATATCATTTAAAAAAAAAATAATTAAAAGGTTTTACCTTTGAGACCATCCATCTTTTATCATAAGCTGTACTTCATAGGGTGATTTGTTTTCAATAGAATTAATATAAACAAGATATGTTATATGAGCATATGTGGAAAATATTCTTCCATTCTCTCACTGAGCAGAATATTCAATATCAGACACAAAGTTGTTACGGAAGACAATATAATACACTGTATTATTTTGAAGAGATTGATTTCACCAACATGTAAGAGACCCCTGTAGCAACTGCAATTCTGGATCTAGGGTGAGGATGGAAGACTAGGATGCATCTTTCACTGTTCAGCCTTATAATGTGCTTATGATGCACAGAATTGAAGCCATACTCCCAAATGCAAATCTATGCAAGACGTATTTTTAAAAGTTACATATGTGGCCTAGAGTTTGTAAAACAGTTCTTTAGCTTCTTCCTTGGAATACCTATTAGGATTATACTAAATTAGGAGGACCTGTGGACTCCTTTAATGTTAGAAAGGCCTTATAGAGAAATCTGGATAGACTAGACAGCTGGGCAATCATTCATATGACATTTAACAAGAGCGAGTGCCAGATTCTGCACAGGTGAAAAAGTAATCTTGGTTATACATGCAAATTGGAGGATGAGAGGCTGTAGAGCAGCCACACAGAAAGAGATCTGAGGTCTGGGTAGATAGCAAGTTGAGTATGAGGTAACAGTGTGCCCTGGCAACCAGACAGACCAACCATATCCTGGGGTGCATCAAACACATCGTAGCTAGGTGGTGGAGGAAACTGATTGTCCCACTCCATAGTAGACTAGTGCAGCCAACCTCAAGTACAGTGTGCAGTTTTTGGACCCTTAATACAGGAAGGACATCAAACTATTAGAGTGTTTCCAGTGGATGGCAACCAAGGTGGTGAAAGGAAAGACTTAGGAGGAGAGGCTCAGGTCACTTGGCTTGTCCAGCTTGGAAAAGAGAAGGCTGAAGGGTCTGCCTCATCACAGTTTACAACTTCCTCAAGGGGGTCAATGGAGAGGGAAGTGCTGGTGTCCTCTCTGGTGACCAGTGACAGGACATGAGGAAATGGAATGAAGCTGCATCAGGGGAAGTTCAGATTGGACATGAGGAAAAGGTTCTTCACTGGGAGAGTGGTCAGTGAAGACCAGGGAAGTGGTCATGGCTCCAAGCCTGTCAGAGTTCTGGATGGCGCTTTAAGTCATATGGTTTAGTTCTACATAGTCCTGCAATGAGCAGGGATTTGTACTCCATGATCTTTATGGGTTCCTTTAAAATTGATTCTATGATTCTAATTAATAACTAGTTCCAATTAATTTAAGAAATGGACAGAGATTAGCTTGCAACTTAATGTTAAGCCATTGTGACAAGGAAGGAGTTCAAAATTAGCTCAGATGAATTAGCATGAAATGGTTTTCATCTTGACCTAACCTTCTAAATTTAGATATCTTCAGGGTTAGGATCTCCTTCTAGCGTATAGAGAAAGTGGCACCTTCTCCATAGGAAAGTGATCCATTTTATCCTAGAACAGGTGACGAATCTCCATCTGGAGGTGCATTTCTCTCTAGCAGACAGTGGAGTCTGGATGACTTTCTGATATTAAAAAAAATAATCTTACTCAACTAAAAGTAGGTAAAATGAATCCTAGTTGGATAAAAACTGGAAGCTGTGTCAGTTTAGAACAGGACAGGAAATATCAGTTCAGTGCAAAACAGGCTGGCTGTCCCCATCACAGAAAAAAAGCATTTTCAAGGGACATTGACACTACATGAAGCATTTTGAAGGAAAAGCAATGGGACACAAGTACCCTAAGAGTGTATTTACATTATCATTTCAGATGAGTTCAAGATCATGCTTTTGAAACAAATCTGACTGTGCCCACTTTCTGTGCCATGCTTCACATGAAGTGCAAGAGCAGCATTTCTTTCAGATGAGGCCAAACCAGAAGGTGCAGTCCAAGCTCTAAGGTACATTGAGTCACTAGGACCAGACTAGGGTGAGTCCAAGGTAAGTCCCCATAATGCATCTAGTGTGGGCTTCCAGTCTCAGTGCCAGTCCTTTTTTTTTATACAGCACCAGATTTTTTTTTATAAACCTAGTCCCATAAAGATGTATTAATGTTAATTAATGGCTTTTCAACTGAGTCTGAAGTGAGAAGGTCCTCACGTTTGCAAGATACAAAAAAGTTCACACTGCTGCCCTCTGTATTTGTATAGTAGACATGTACAAGTCAAAAGTGACAAGGCACAATTACAGAATAAAAGGAAAAGCTATCAAAATGTTTATTTCAGCTGTACCATACATTCCGCACACTAAGAAGACATCAGAATGCTTCCATCTGCTTTTAAATTGCCTTTTTCTCTAACATCAACTTTTCTACATAGCAAGAAAGCTTTAAGTCATTATGAATGGACTGTTTTGTTTACAAGATTTTTAAGACTGTCAATCTAGAACACTATACTTAGGCAGACAATTTATTTCTCAGACTGTTAAAAATGGTTAAATGTAGCAAATCTATACTCCAGACTTAGTATTTAACAGCAGCTTACAAAATATTCCTCAACACAGTGAAGGTTTGAAAAATATTCATTATTCATATTTCTGAAACAATAGAAAGGATTAGATGAAATGAAACATACAGTTTAAAGTGCCTGTAAACCCCCATATATTTAGAAGCAGATTGTGCTTTGCTACATATTTGCCCAGCTACATGAGTGTTGATTTACTATATTTATTTATGCCTCAGTTAACATTTTTAATGTTAACATTTGGAAACAGTGTATAGTTAAAACTGGGGAAAGAGTGAAATCACTGAGTTTTCCATGTAGAGTAAAAATCAAATATTTAGTGTGGTTTTGTTCCAACCCAAGCCTATTCTTATTAAAAAAATCAAAGTCTTAATCTTGGAAACACTGAAACTCTATGTATCAGGGAGATAGCCATAACTTTTTTTTTTTTCCCCCTTACAGGATAGCCTGATCAGAAAGCTCTCCTGAAGCTGAAGTTTCCAACCTGTAAGTCTGGTGGCTATTACTTATCCAAACCAAAAATAGTAAATGAGTCAAAGACTTATTGATATGCTTGGGCTATCAGCACTAGAAATCTTTCCCAGCACTTCCTGCAGTTTCTCAATCCTATTTTGTGCAGCTGGGGTAATAGGAAGGATGCTTCTGCCCTGTTTTTTATTAACAGTCTTTTCTGACATTTATGTTTTACCAGCCAATTCCTAGCCAGGTCTACTGCTCTTTGATTTTCCATGTCATTCCTTTGATGAAGTTGTGCCTAATACTAAAAATGCTGATTTGTTTCATTAATGTTTACCTTAGATTATTTCCAGAGAAGCAAAGACTGGTGCTGGACAAAAATCTTTAAAATAGAAAGTAGCTTCAGTGAGATTTCTGGTGATCTCTGCTCCATAGAAGGCAAGAATATAAAATTCCTTGGCTAAGCTAAGACGTATCCAAGACTTGCTGGCAACTAGTTGTACAAGAACAAAGAAACCTGCATAGGCTTTGATGTTTGATGTATCTATTCCATGAAAGTTTGTTGTATTTCTTAAAGAAAAGGAAGTAATTTCACTGAAAAACAAAGCTACATACAAATAATAGCAATCAAAGCTTATGGATGTCTTCTTCACAAAATCATTGGAAAAATATTTTGCCTAAATTATAGGGTAGAACACTGTCATCTGACCACCTTTGTGTCCCTATTTAGCACTGTATACACATGTTTAGAAGTCTGTTATGGCTTAAATCTAATGATTGCATCATTTAGTACAAGAGCTAAAGCCTACTTTTTTTTTTTTTTCATTTTTAAATCTCACATTCACACTCTCCAGTAGCATAAGTGGAACAATTATAATGAAGTTTCAGAATGAGTTGGTTTCAATCAGCTAGCTGGCATAAATCTATGACAAAAAGTTATCATTTATCTTTTAGGTTATTAAAGGTTAAATCACTCTGTTTAAATAGCATCCTGTTAAGGCAGACACTGTGCTTGATTTATAGAAGGAAAAGAACAATGGGACTTTGAGTTAGGCATGGACATATAGGTACTGTTTTGATCTGTAGCGTACTGTTGATATCAGCTGCTGGCTAATATCAACAATGTCCTTCCCATGGAAAGTTTGACTTACTTTCACATTACTGTTTTGCAGAAGTAAGACCTCCTAGAGAAATTAGAGGTTGTATAAAATGCAATTTTAAGAAAAATGTTAATATATATCAAGATTTTCAGGGAACAAAGGTATGTTTAATTCATCAGATGACTATACCTCACCCAATGGGAAAGATGAATTTGAGGAAATACCAGTCTTTGATATGTCTTTTCTTTGGTATACATTTATAGTATTTTTTGCCTTGGTTAATACTTTCCAAGATACACAAACTTAGATTTTATGTCTACTACCAGAAAAGTAAAATCTTTTTACATTTCATGAGAGTAAAAAAATGCTCTCAGACAATACTCTAGAGAGACTGAAGGGTTCTCTGTCAGCCCATAGCATTTACTGAATCTGAAATGTGAAGAACAGGATCAGTTATTCAGGAAAAAACCCTATACAGCATTAGAGAACTACTCAAGTCTCAACCAAATCAACCCCAAATCTGAGTGTATTATTTATAGGGACTTTCAAATGTTACAGCTATGAAATGGGCAAATATTTTTATTTGGTTTTAATAAAGTATGATGGGTTTAGCTTGTAAGAATCAACAGGAGCAGAAATACCCACTACTATAATCCTATCTTTACAATAGAACTCCCATTTGCAATTCAGGCATAAGCCTGGATATGAGCAAGCTAACTTACTGAAGCACAATTATTACAGCTATATATTTTTTCTGGTACTAATAATGTGAAGGTCAGCAGATAGTACTTTAATTTAGACTTTGGCATTCAACATCTTACTGCAGTTGCTGTTCAGGCATAGAATACTGTCTCATTATACACTTGAAAACAGCATATTATATGGAGATCTGTTTGTTTGGGGGTTTTGTGGCTTTTTTTTTAATTCAGTAACAAAAAAAAAGTATCTTCTTTTTTTTTCATTTGCACCTGTAATGAGCCTTTACCGACTAAGCCCCTAATCACTATAGCTTCAGTGCAGCGACAGTAATGAGAGAGCAGTCGAATATCAAGTGCCAAAAATATACCTAAGTATAGCAAGTGCTATGATCATTCATAGGCCTTTAAATCCACCAGGTACCCAGGGATTTAAGCAATTCTGCTTATAAATGTAGAACACTGTTTTGGTTTTAGTTTTTTAGTACACATTTTGGTTTTTGTTTTTGTTTTTTTTTCCAGAATTGTTTTAGGGATGGGCTGTGCTTAACTTATCTGTTTTTAAATACCAATACACAAGTAATTCTGTGAATTATCTTTCCTATCATTCATTAAAACCTCTTACATACATACTTAACAACACTTACCTACTTTCCTTAACTGATTTAGGTTTCAACTCCTTAGCATAATCCCACACATACTGGGAAAAAGCCCCACAGAGTTAGGATTAATATACTGTCTTGTTTAATGTAATTTCCCAGTGAAAGATCAAGGAAAAAGCTTGCTTCTGTCTTAAGTACTGCATTCAGTATAACTTCTGACCCTATTAGTTTGAATGAGATAAAGAACACATACTTGTTTACCAGCAGTCTTCTAACCCATTCTCATTCTCCCCTTTCCCACTGTCGTGGTTTAAACCCAGTCAGGTAACTCGTTCGCTCACTTCCCCCCCTTTTCTTGCCCTCCCCCTGCTCTCGGAGGGACAGAGAGGAGAATCAAAAAGAATGCAACTCCCACGGGTTGAGATAAGAACAGTTTAGTAACTAAGGTATAACACAAATCACTACTGCTACCACCAATGATAATAATGATAAAGGAAATAACAAGGGAAGAGAATACATCATCTCACCACCAGCCGACCGATAACTCGCCCCCCCAGCCCGACCAAGCTCTGACCGATACCTCCTCCAACCCTGCAGTCCCCGGCCCTTCTGGCTAACTCCCAGTTACATCCTGGGCATGACGTGCTGTGGTATGGAATACCTCTTTGGTCAGTTTGGGTCAGGTGTCCTGTCTCTGCTTCCTCCTGGCTCCCCCTCCTCCCTGGCAGAGCATGAGCCTCACAGAGTCCTTGGCCAAACCAAAACATCGCTTGTTATCAGCTCTGTTCCCGAGCTGAAAGTCAAAACACTGCACTACACCAGCTACCAAGGAGGAGAAAAATGACTGCTACTGCTGAACCCAGGACATTATCCACCCCTTATTCCATACCATTCACGTCATGCTCAGATCCCACATTTTCAATATACCATCACTCTTATCTCAGTGCACTCTTATCTTAGTGCACGGACCAGTCCCTATAAAGCTGCTGTGTCCATCTGGTCCATGATGTCAGGCTCCATCTCTTGTAACAGTCTTCCAGAGCAGGAGAGACTGTGTGCAGTGCTCACACTTGTGAATAACCTGGCCAATATTGTCCATTGCTAAGTCCACCCCTCGATCATGAGTCCATCTCTGTGTTGCATCTCTGCTCTGATGGCCTGAAGTGCCATGGGCCCACCAGGCTTAAAATAATTCAGTCCCCTTCAGCAGTTTCTGCAGCTTGTTGCTGGGGACTCCATACAGCTGCCTTCCATCTCCGATGCTTCCAAAGCACTGGAGGGGCCCAGTGGACTAGATACTTGCCCATACTGTCCCACACACCCTGCCACTCATCACTGTCCAGCCTTGGAGAAAACCTCTTGGTCCCCCTATATTGTTGTCTAACCCCAGACAAGACCCAAACCTGACTCTGCTTAACTTTTGAGATCAGACAAAATGGTTGTGGGTAAAACACAGTCTGTGTGTGTGCCAACATGCTGATCCCCATCACGATCAGCAGGCAAGTCCCAAGGACACCCAAAGGCCATTCAAAACCTTCAGAACTCTCAGTTGATGCTGCTGTACTTGTCACTGGGGCTGGTGTAGCTGCTGTACTTGTCACTGGGGCTGGTGTAGCTGCTGTGCTTGCCGGCTCTCCCACCACCAGCTTCTCTTTTCCTGAGTCCAGCTCTTCCTCCTCCGCCTTGCCGGGAAATGCTGCGTGGTCTCCTGCATCCTCCTGGGGCTCGGCAGGCGGCTTCCGGGGAATGCTCTCGGCCGCCGCGGGGCTGGGCTCCTCCGCGGGGCTCGGCTCCTCCGCCGCCTTCTCCCGCTGCTCGGCAGCCGCCTCCTTCTGCTCCTCGACCGCCCCGACCTCCTCCACCGGCAGCCGTCCCCTCGCGGCCTCCGGCCCCGCTCCTGCCGCCGCTTGGTCCCCGGGGCCGCTTTCCCGGGCCGGTTCGGCTGCCGCCGGCTCCCGGGGCCGCTCCCCCTCAGCTCCCCGCAGCCTCACGAAGATGGAGAGTAGGGTGAGGGCCAGGGCGGTGAAGAGCAGCCGGACGGCCAGGTACAAGTCCACGGCCACGTCCGTCCCGCCCTGCTGCTGGAGCCCGCCCGTATTACAAGCCATTGCCATAAAGCACAGTGAGACAAGAACCTTAGCCCAGGCCCCATACTTGATAAACACTATCACAGCAAATACCGGCTCTACGTAAGTTACAACATTCTGAAGCTGTGAGATCAAGCGAAACAACTCTGAGAGCCAATAAATCAGCATTGTGACGAGTGACTATTAATCCAGTCAAATCTGTTGTTATCTCAACCCTTCGTGCCCCACGTTGGGCGCCAAAAAGAACTGTCGTGGTTTAAACCCAGTCAGGTAACTCGTTCGCTCACTTCCCCCCCTTTTCTTGCCCTCCCCCTGCTCTCGGAGGGACAGAGAGGAGAATCAAAAAGAATGCAACTCCCACGGGTTGAGATAAGAACAGTTTAGTAACTAAGGTATAACACAAATCACTACTGCTACCACCAATGATAATAATGATAAAGGAAATAACAAGGGAAGAGAATACATCATCTCACCACCAGCCGACCGATAACTCGCCCCCCCAGCCCGACCAAGCTCTGACCGATACCTCCTCCAACCCTGCAGTCCCCGGCCCTTCTGGCTAACTCCCAGTTACATCCTGGGCATGACGTGCTGTGGTATGGAATACCTCTTTGGTCAGTTTGGGTCAGGTGTCCTGTCTCTGCTTCCTCCTGGCTCCCCCTCCTCCCTGGCAGAGCATGAGCCTCACAGAGTCCTTGGCCAAACCAAAACATCGCTTGTTATCAGCTCTGTTCCCGAGCTGAAAGTCAAAACACTGCACTACACCAGCTACCAAGGAGGAGAAAAATGACTGCTACTGCTGAACCCAGGACACCCACAAAACACACCTGGATACTGATCATACCTATGAAAGTGAAACTTGACTGCAGGCTCCTGGTAAGCTCTCCCAGCCTTCACTGCCGATTCACACACCCTGTCCAACATCCCTCTGACTCTGGGCCCTTGCCACATTTTAGAAATCCTTTAAGCTGCAAGTTGTTAATAACCCATTAGGAAGAAGCAAGTGATGTTATGCAGCTGTTTTGGGTAAATGAAGATTTCTTTTCACTGCCTGTTATCCAAGATAAAACTGCTTGGCTGCAATATGCATTTCCAAATTCTAACAGTGCTGTCACAGAACTGCTCTGGCTGTTCTGCAGAATATATTTGAATCATCGCTCCATTCATTTCTGTATTCTACTTTTCTTTCATGTGTCCAATATTCTGTTAGAGGTAACTGTACCCACTGGGGACTGGTCTTAAGGGATTTCTCCTGTCTCAGAGAGGCTGGTGCAGTTCTGTGCCTACAGGATATAATCAGGCCAAGCAAGTATTCTGCATAGGTGCAGACACACACTCCACAGTGTATGTATGACCAACCACACAAATAGAGACAGAGAGCAGTACCTTTAGGTGCACCAACACAAACACAGGACTTACAAAAACATCAGTGATGGATGACTTGATCCTGTGTTTCTTCTTCAGCTGATCAAGACTGGATTTTGCTAGCTGGTACCCATATCCTTATGTCCTGCAGTTGTCATTCACAAGATCCTCAAATTCCTCATGCCAGTGATCCAGCTTTGGTAGATGGTACTCAAACCTCTCAACCTCCTTCTCTGCTAGTCTAACTAATTATTTCCTAGTGTTCATGCACACATATAGAGAGGATAGATAGTATACCATCACAGAATATAGAACTAATATTCAATATGAATATAGGACAAGCACAAGAGCTCTGTCACACAAGGTTACAGACCACCAATCTGTTTGAACATCTCTTCTTCCCACTATTTTCCCAAGCCTGTTCCTCCCAAACCCACACGGACCCCTCCTTTTTCCTGCCTTTGCTCTTTCCCCTAAGTATCCCATAATACACTACACATACCCCTAAATTTCCTTCCATAACATCCCAAAAGTATCACTGCCCCATTGCAAATTGCTATTTCCTCTGCACACTGTAGTAACACCTAACCCTGTTTAATCAATTAGCCCTATCAGTTTAAATAGTAATCTAGGGAGAGCATTTCTGTCCTTGTGTCAACTTGGTGGGTTTCGTACCAGAAGCAGTGGTCTAGCCTCTCTCCTTGGCTGACTGCAGGAGGAGCCAACTGAGTGTTCTCCATTCTCCCCAATTAAATAATACTGTACCTTTGATCCTTCCTGGGTGTCTAATTTGCTAAGTATACAGTCAAATAACTTAAAATACCTTACCACCACTAAACTGTATAACTTTTGCACCACAATCACCACCTTTAAATATGCCTATATTAACCCTGCAGCTGGTGGAAGGTGCAATTCCTGTAAACTGAGAAAGCAGCTCCTCCTCCTGTGTGTGCTGGTGCTATAGTAGGCACAAATTAACTCAACAGACTATTTTTTCCCAGGGCTTCTTAATTTTACGGATCATATACCAAACACCAAAAAAAACCCACCATGCTACAGGACTCTACTAACCCAGACTTCTTACCTCTTGACATATCTACCTGATACACCACAGCACTATAGCTGCAAGTGTGGAAAGGGTTATGAAGGCTCTCAGTGCTGGCTGCAGCCTTTCAGAATCAGTTTAACAGGACTTAACATGAAATCCTGTTAAACTTCAGGAGTTTTTTAAGTTTAAGCTTTACGTTTTGACTGACCATGATTATTTATTTAAGATTAAAATTAAAATTTGTTTAACAGAAGATAATCCTAGCACTTCTATTTTTAGTTTGGCCAGATTTTGTATGAAAACAAGATCAAACAACTACAGCTGTTCACTGTCCTACCTAGAATCTTCCTCTTACACTCTGTTTTTTATTCCTAATCTACTTTATTGATCAGGATAATTATTTCATTGCTAAGGAGTCTGACTCTTTGGCAGAGCATACATCACCAAAGCTACACAAGTTTATGGTTTATGAACAACTAAGGGACTTTATTTAACTTATTCCAAGGTTGAAAAAGACATTGTGAGAAGGTCTTTTGCATTTATTTTCATGAACACATCCTGGAATAAATTACCTATATCTATCTAGTGCAGACAGGGCTTTTGGCTTAAAAATAGTTCTTCAAAAGGAATGTGCAAGAGCAAATTAACTACTTACTTTACATATTTTTTTTTATTTCACAGTGGGTATTTTGCTTTTAAATAATCGTTATAAAAAATGAGATTAAGTGTTTTAGGTTGGGGTCTCAGTATTTACTGTCTCCACCAAAAAATAAATAATTGACCATATTTAGAATAACATATAACATTTATGATTCATTTAAGTAAAATCCTGTGTCTAACTCAGTTTATATAGCGTTGTATGGACAGCTTTGCAATTAAAAAAATAAAAAATCAAGTTGGTGCAAAGACTATGAGAGAGGTGAGGCACTGGCACAGGGTGCCCAAAGAAGTTGTGGATGCTTCCTCCCTGGCAGTGTCCAAGGCCAGGTTAGATGAGGCTTTGAACAACCTAGTATACTGGAAGGTGACCCTGCCTATGGTAGAGGTGTTGGAACTAGATGATCTTTAAGGTCCCTTCCAACCCAACCCATTCTGTGATTCTATGAATTATGTTTCACCAGATTCAATATGATACAATGTCCACAGCACTCCAAAAAACTTTGAGCTAGTGCTGAAAGTAGCAACTTTTACTAAGAAAATATTACATACATACAGAAAATATTAAGAAAATACAATAATAAATAGCAATTTTAAGATGATGTTACCAATTATGTGGGTTAAAAAAGCAGAAATCAAAAGCTTGAAGGATTTAGCCAGGGTCTAATTTCATATTTAGATTTTTTTTTATAAATACATGTAGATCAAAAAGTCCTTGTTCCAAATAGACCATCCATCCCATTTTGTTCACAGTTATTTCACCTAGAAAATAATGATGGTATAAATGGTCATTCTCATCAGGTCTGCATGAGAAGAATACTTTATTTGGCATATACAGCTAAACTTTTCTAAAACACTTGTTTAAATCTGCATATAATCAAAAATTAAATATTTTTTTACTTGCTCTTTTTCATATGGTTCTTTTACGGAGTGCTTTTTCTTCAGTATCTGCAGCAGTTTTTCTCACAGATAAATGCATATAAGTGTCCTGGTTTTGGACACAACAGCATGTAAAAAAGACAGTGGTGCCTTTCCTTTCATTCTCCATTTCACTAATCCTGTTGAAGACACACTTCCAAAACTGTAGAGAATTGTATTGCTCCCTATAAAACAGAAATAATGTTGCAGTTTAAAAATGAGCATTCAAAATAAATATTCTATACAGCTTTTAAGCAATCAACCAAGAGGATGTTTTTATCATACTTGTTTCAATGTTTTAACTACTATTAAAAGGGAAAAGATTCTGAGATGTGATTCAGAAAAATGTCAGTCAAACTACTGCAGTTCTTACTGCAGAGACTTTGCCAAAACCACGTTCAGATGTTCATGGTCTCTACTGAAGGTAACTTGCCTTTCACAGAAAAACAATGCAAAAAATACTTAGAGCTTTAAAATGTACATTCAATCAGATTAACAAGGACTTGTTTTTCAAGCACCAAGCACACATGCAAGGTTTCATCCAGAATATGCCTGTTATTCCATAATATGACAATGAAATGCTCCAGGAGTTAGAGATCTCCACCAGGAAAGTGGCAGGGACAGTAGCCAGTTATAAAAATGCTTACGTTGGGGAATTCAGATGCTGTATTTTGCCAACTTTAAAGGTGTCCAAGAACAGCATGTAGAAGGCAGCTCTATGGTGGAAGGAAAGTTACAGTCATAAGACGGCATTTCGGAGTAAGCTACCAGTGCTATCATTATTGCACAGCATTCTGTTGGCAACTGCGATTATGAGTCTGCACATGTTAAGATTCCAGTAAGCAAAATATATTTAAGCATTTGATGGCCATCTAACAGCTGGTGCAGTTGAGTGGTGCGAATAATTTCTCAGCTATACAAACACAGCATATAACATACAAAACTTTGCCCAGCATAGCCTTCTGCAAAGATCTCCCAGATCAATAGGGTAGTAAAACAAAAACAGAGGAAATTACATTCCCATGGGCTTCCAGCAGGCCACTTTAAATGAGTGATAGTGCCTGAAGGTGGTCAGGCCAAGAAGCTGAGTATAAGTTGCTTCTACAAATCATCTGAGAAACCATTATAACTTCCCCAGAGGCATGATTTCAAAGTGCTGTTGTTCCTGCTATCAGCTGTGGGCAGGAGGTCATTTTGCACACCATGTTGCCACTTTGTTGAGTGAAACAGCCTTAAGGCAAGTTCACCCATAGAAAACATTCAAAGTTCATGAAAGCATTAAATATGGTGTCAGACCAGCACTAACTGAATCCAGAAAACCTTTCATTCGGGTTTACCCACTGTCCTAGCAACCATCATATAGAGACTTTTTAATATGAATGATTTTCAGATCTTTAGTTCCCTTAAAATATCTTTTTTTTTTCTTTTTTATTTTGTTTCTTTCAAGACATTTGCACATCAAAACCAAATGTGTAGAGCTTAATAAATAAAAGGAACATATAAAATTTCAAGCCTTGATTATAGATATTTCAACAGATATTTAATGGGAAAGACATCACATAATAACTCTGTGCCTTAGTTTTCATGTCAGTGTATTATTGTTTTCAATTTTCCTCAGAAATCACAATACTGCACACCTACGATGTCTCATCATTTGAGCCACAGATTCATTCAGTTGCCCCTTATGCTCCCACACCCTCAACAGCCCACCACAGCTTACACGCTTTTTTAATCCTGCACAAGATGTGTAGCTAAAAACCACAGTAGTAACCAACATCCAGTTCCTAGCTTTGCATGGCTAGGATTTGACAAAAGCAAACACAAACACAAAACTCAGTGAGCTCTCTAATATATTTCTCAAAAGAGCTATTAGTACATGGGAATATGCCTTGTGATGGAGCTGCGGGTTCTAAATACTTCTAAAGATGTGAGCAGCCTCGTCTCAGCTTGAGAGACACAGGAATAACAAGACTATGATAATTATAGTAATTTTAACTGCACTGCTGCCACGTTAGTTGGTATTTAGATGATATTTCACATTATCTGCTGATACAAGAGGACTTAGGCACTTTATTTGTATACATTTCTGACTTTTATTTTATTAAGTAATACTTTTATTTCTCTGAGATTCTTGGATCCAAGAATTATCTATAGCTCATGAAGTCCTAACTACTCACCAATTATAACTGCCTTAACAGTACAAAGTACCCACTGAATATTGCGCATATTCCCCAAAAATAAAATGGGAGGGGTAGAGGAGGGAAGAAAAAAGAGCCCAGGATTCATAAAGGAGAAAAGGCTTGAAGAAAGAGGCAAGCAGAGCATAACCTTCACTGCCATTTATCATGAATTGGACAAATTCATGGGAGGGTGCGACTAGGTAGAAGTTAAACACATGCAACACACTAAAATACTTACACTTACTACTTAGCACTTATTACTTTTCCCATGTGATAGCCTCAAAATGTTTTATTTATGGTCAAAGAGGAAGAATGTAAAGAATGACCTCCATCAATTATAAACCCAGCTAAGCTTATCTCAACGCAAGGGGAACTGGAGGATCACCTTTGTTTTGAACATACAACCTTTTGTATGGCTGCTACAATGTATCATCAACTTGTATAAACAGCCTTCCCTGATATAATTAGTAGAAACTGATGTCTTCCCAGTGTGTTACCAGCCTGGTGTGTGGAGGCGAAAGTGTGTACATGGCTCAACCCAACATAAAAGTATAAAACCGAGGAACTAATACAACAATCTTTGAAAAAAATACAATAAATTTGAGCTGACTTCAACCCACATACTCCTGCCTAGTGACTGGGAATACCCATAATCGGGACACAGAGACCTGTAATAGGAGTCACATTTCTACTGTGATTCAAATACATAGTGCAATTGCTGTATTATGTAATATATTGCTGTATTACTCTGCTAAATAAAAATCCCATGTAATTGCAAATCTATCACATTAGTAAATTTAATACCCTCCTTGTAAACCCATATACATATTTATATATATATATAAACACACCTATATGCCCTATACAAGTAAAACCTCCTCGTGGAATATCTCAAAGAACCTAATTAGAGATAATTGTCACTGAATGACAACAGCTTACTCCTCACCTGGAAAAATTCAGACAAAGAGGCAGGGAATCCTGAAAAATGATGGGAAGAACAAACAAGGGTCCCTGAAAGAGAGAACCAGGCCAGCAGCTTCTGCTCAACAGGTCAGAATCCTTAGGCAGAAGTATCACAAGACTTACCTTTCGCAGGATACTGTGGGACCTATCTGCTGACTCAACACCCAGTCACAGAAAGTTTGTTGCTTACCTGGAGCCAAAGCTCAGCACATCATGGAGGGACTGCCAAGGCTGATCCAACCCACTCTCTTCTTCTACATGGGCACCAAGGATTCTGCAAAACATGAGCCAGGAAAAAACAAGCAGCACAACAAAGTCCCAAGGGGTAAAGGAAAGATAACCAGAACTAAGGTTGCTTTCCCCTCAGTCTTGTCAGTGCTGGGCAAGGGTGCAGGCAGGGGCAAGCATATTAACCAGTCAGCACCTGCCTGCATGGTTTGTGTCACAGGCGGGTTTTTGGGCCCTGTGACCACAAGATGCTTGTCGAAGACTATTCGAAGTCTTCTAAGAAGAATGGGATCTGGTTACCAAGATGGGACAAGGACATTGTCAATGGGCTGGCTACCAACAGAGCTGGTTAATAGTCAAGGAGGAGTCCTGTCTAAAACCTGGATATGAGTGTAGCCAGGGAGGACAAGATGAAAGCAGGCATGGAAATGCTGGGAAAGCAACATAGACCACTGACCATATGGCTGGCTTCATTAGAAAACACTCCCTCTCATGTCTGAAAGGTCACTGGTATCAAGGGAAGTCCAGATGCCCAGAAAAGAGCCATTAATTTTCCCATCTGCAAAGAGAGCAAAAAGAAAGATCCATGAAACTAGTCTGTCAGCCTTACTTCCTTTCCTGGGAAAACTGAGGAAAGTTCTTCCAAAAAGCTACTGCCAGTAACACAATGGACAAGAAGGTGACTGGGAGAAGCCATATGGATTTACCAGAAGTAAACTGTGCTTAACAAATCTGGATGCCTTCTATTATGAAACAATTTTCTGACTGGGTGAGGGGCAAGCCATGGATGTCATCTGCCTTGATTTTGGCAAAGCTTTTGACACCTTCTCATACAACACCCTTGTGAACAAGTTGACAGTCTCTAGACTAGACAGATGAAACACAAGATTGGTTGGAAAAGGACTAAAATACTTAGCCTAAAGTGTGGTGATGAATGGCTCAAAGTCAAACTGGCAGACATTAGGCATGGAGCCCCAGGGTACAAATGCTCATACTCCTAGTGCTCAATTTTTACAAATCATCTGGATGATTGGATCAAAGGTGTGATCACAGGTTATGTGGATGACACCAAAATGGCAGGAGAAGTAGGTATGCTGGAAGGATAAAACACTATACAGAGAGACAATAAGAGGCTGGATGATAAGAACACAAGGAAAACTGTCTTTCAAGCAGCATTTGCACCCAAGAAAGACAAGGTCAGCTGGGCCTGCTGCTCATGAAGCAGACAACCCAGGGACAAAGGATATGGAGGAGGCAAAGTGCTCCAAGGAGATCAATTCTGGGACCTTCCAACTGCAGGGGACCATAAGGGAAGCAATCAGTGCTGAGAGAGCTGTCACGCTGTACTGTAAGGATGTCATCTAGCATCATGGAAAAACAGCTGAGAGATGCAGCATTTTGGGCAGTCATTTCTGGGCTCAGCTTATACATCTTCTCCATCTTATGGGAACCTCTGTGATTGTCAGAGGACTTCAAGGATCTCTTCAAAGTTCAGGGTGCCTGTTGCTATTGGTTCACAAGGGAACATGGCTGGGGGCTAGAAACGCTGCCCACGACAGGATACAAGTACCCAGCAGAGCTGGTGTAACAACATGGTCCCAGCAGCACCTGGAGCAGCTCTCACAGCACACCAGAAACTGGACCCAGAAGGATGATGTGGCCACCAAGTGCTTCCGTTTTCTCCCCACAGTGGAGGCAGATATAGGTGGTATCCTTGCTTGCAGGAGCTATGGGCTTGTGGAGGAGCTGCCTCACCAGGGTATGGGGCTGTAGGAGCAGGTGAGCAGGCTGTGAAACATCAGGGAGGATGAAGAGATCGGGATCAACACAGAAGCCCTGCAGACACAAACACCTTAACTCCCAGCTCCACAGCAGGAGGGCAGACAGAATCTGCAGGTTAGGTTCCTCATGCCAGCAAGGACATACCAAGCTGCAGTGAGTGCCCAGGTAGGCTCCCCCAAGTAGACAGGTGTAGCACAGGACCTATAGGGAGATGCTGACATAGCTGGCTCAGGTGACTCTGAAGAAGAAAGTTCAAAGGAGGCTTTCTCAGCTACTTTCTCCCTTCAGCTACCCTGGAAAGTCCAGGAGAGGACACAGCCTGGCTCTTCTTGAAACGTGATATTGAAAGCATAAGAGACATACTGAAAGCATAAGAGACATCAATCCTAACTGCACCAAGGGCAGGACTATGTTTCTCATCATTAGCCCAGGAGATAACACCCTGTTATTTGACAATAGTCTAGAAATCACTGTAACTTCAGAAAAGATGCAAATGAAAATGGTGAAGGTGTTTTATTCTCTAAAACATAGAATGAAGAAACTAATTCCCTTACTTTGAAAAAATGAACATGAAGTAATCAGGAAAGAATACATGTCATTAGGTACATTTGGGTTTAATTCCCAAAGTCTTTTCTGTGCTTCAGTCAACTATGAGCTGACATGAGGGAGTCTGAGTTTCTTAGATCTGAAATCTAATTCATCAGAAAATATACATCCTTCTATAACTGTCTTCTAGATTGTAACCTCTAACTTGAAGAATCTTTGCTGGAATTGTATTTAATGTAAATATATCTATCAGGATTTCCTCTAATCCAGAGTACCCTTGATAAATGTTATCAGGATATTGATTTATGAATCTCGTGCTAATGTAAGGCTGCCTAACAAAGTGCTAGTGATATGTAGATATATTTTTGAAGTGTTAACTACCTGGATAGCTAGCTTCTATTATCGTTTGGCTTCCAGGGTGCTTTTCTTAAGGGGCAGATGTATTCCTTCAAGATAGACTGCTGAGGAGACACTAATCATGTGAGTTTATGACTCTCAATACATTCACTTTTTACGTTGTAAAACTCCACAAGTGGTTATACAAACACAGCATTGATATGAAATTCAGCTAATTACTGAAATACAGTGGCGTGCAAATGGCTTATCGTGTGGGGTGACTGAATCACGGAAATAGCTGCTTAGGACTCTCCAACTAATTAAAGAGCCACGTCTTTGGGAAGACGTGCCTGGGAGTCAGGAACTGGATCCCTGTGTAGTTAGCTTCACAAAGAAACAGAGTTTTGGAAGGACTCTCCTGTGCTCCTGACAGCACCAGGGGTACCATGCCATAAAAAAATAAGAAACAAAGCTGGCTGGCCACTTTCTCCCAAGAGCAGAGACAAAAATCAGTATGTTCACATCAAAACATTTCCTCTGACTGAGAAAGTGTTTTCCTTATGGAAGGTCGTCAGTAGTTCTCCCTAAAGTGTGAGGCTATTAATAAATTTGTCAAATGTGTCCTTGATATTTTCACAAAAACAAGTTCCAAAAGCCTTTATTATAGTTATTCCCTTATTTCCTTCTTGTTTTAGCCTCTCTTCCTGGATCTTGAAGTTGAAAGAACACCACTCTGTGTAAAATTATGCATAAATGTTAATCAGAGGAAATACATGGGGAAGGAAAGCTTAGTTAATTATTGCTTAGAGAAAGATCTATTTTATGGGAAAATTAAATTATTTTATTGTTATTACAAGTTAAAATTATAATTAATTTTCATAAGTATTGTAGCAATAGTAAATTAATGTCAAAATGTTTTCACTTTGCAGGATTATAACAGAATAAAAACTATATCCCCCCCAAAAAAATGGTCTCTTCAAATATCAAAATGTTTTTTTTGCTAAGAGAACCAAAATCTTTACATAGAAACTCATTGAAACATAATGATGTCCAAAAGTTAGGAAAATTCTTAAAGTATATTTGGCTTTTTGCCAAATAGAAAGAGAGACATATAACTAATAACAGCTTGCCCAGATTGATACATAACAGCAAACTACAATGTTATGTAATTTGGTCCCAAGAGTGCTTTATTACAGCTGTCTGAGGTGTGGAAGTCCTGCAATTAGGGGGTCTAGAGTCCCTCCACTTTCTAGGACTATCTTCCAAGTGTACGAACACTATTATTAATATATATACATTACACACATACATCTAAATTATTATAGCAATAAGTAAGACCCTTGGGAGCTTGTTTGATGTGTTATGTAAGTAAGCTCCAAACACCGATGGCAGAGTTAAACATTCAAGGTGAGATGTCAATGTGTTTCTTTATCTTCATCTTCAAATATAGAACTAGAGGCAAATTAAGAGATTGCGCAAAAGGATCATGCTAACAATTCAGGGGACGAGACAAAAAAATTCAGTTTGAAGTTGTATTCCCAGTATCAGCTGCAGGGACAACCATACCAATTCCACTATAAAAAACATCGAATACTGTATTATAGCCCCTTCTACACAGTGGGCTAAAATAAAATCTTTATCAACATTCTAGAAAAGAACAGTATCAAAAATATTATAGAATGACGCAGCAGAAGAAATACAATATACTATTTTAATTTATTAAAAGTGGCAACTTGGAAATCTTGAACAGGGGAGGAAAAGAGCTAAACAGCAAGAAACATTTTTTTTTTTACTAAGTCAACGATCAAGCCAGGTCATAGCTAAAATTAACAAGCGCACACTCTTCTCATCCTTATACAACTACTGCAGCCCTAAAGAGGGAAAGTGCTTTTTGTACCTGTACATGGAAAATAGTGTTCCTTTACACTGCTATGTACAATAACCTTGTTCATACTGGGAAATTAATCTGCAGAGAATACATGTTAGGGTACACAGCTAGAGAAGAAAGAACATTACACATCATCCTGAAATATTACTGTAAAATTAGGAAACTCTTCTATTTATAGGTGGCATGGTATTCATTTTTAGAGCAGAAAGTAAGAAGCACTTCTGGCAGGAATATCTGCCCAAGATTTATAATTTCATTATTTGCTGACAGAAAGTACTGAAAGAAAGGGAAGGCAGAAGAGGATACAATATTCAGATATGTTTAAAAGTTTAAAGCTTGGGAGAAAGAAGAAAAAACCCCAAGAATGCAGAGGCAAAGAGCAAGAAGAGATGCATGGGTGATTTTAAGGAAAAAATAACAAGGACAACTGTCAGCTTGTTATGCTACTGTAAACAGACTATTCTCAAGCATCCAGGCTGAAAATCCAGTTGCTTTACACCAGCACATGCTATCTACACGCATATTTTGCGTTTCCAGTGGAACCAGACTTTTTTTGTTTCCTAAACTTAATTTTAAAAGCTGAAGTATAAATCCTATGTCATAAACAATATTCTGAAGAAAAGCATTTCTAAGAGAAAGGCTTATGCTTGCATAGTTTGTTGTTTCTTTTTTCCAATTTAATAACTGAAAATTATCTTCCAGCAATTTCAGCACTGCAAAGTCATCTTATAAAATCCTTCATTATCTGATATGTGATTGGACATGTGGTAGGAGTACAAATGCAGTCAGTTTAAATCAGGTCATCATCTCAGCTCAAATCAGTTAATTCAAGTTCACAAGCTGTTCATCTGACCTTAGAATAGGATGACAGAATAGGGATGACCTTAGGATGAAACATTTTATGGTTACTTCTCAGTACATAAGTAGTACTCTCTTTGAAAAGATAACAGCTTGGACACAGCACACAAGGACTATTTATGTTTTGCATATAGTCCCTGGAACTGGAATTAAGCAGACAAATCCAGGAATAATTAAATTAGTCTCCAATGCAGATGTGCTTACATCAGCAGTTAAAAGGACTTCTGTTACTAGCACCTGAAGTCCTGTGACTCTTATGATTCCCAATGCATCAAGAAGTTTTAACAACTTTTATCTAAATTCAAATTGATTCCCAAAATTACCCACTCCAGCTGTAAGAAAAATCCCTCTGTTCCCAGGCAGTACTGAACCTTTCATTGTCTGTCAAAATGTACATTGGGAGAGAAAATACTTTGTGATGCAAGTGTCATTCATTCTCACAGGATATAATAGGAAACAAGTGCAATACCAGAGTCACTTTATGATGGTAGTCCCAGTTCCATCACTGAGATGCTTAATGCCTACCCACTTAACTAATGCAGGTTAAAGGAGTAAAAAAAAAAAAAATGGAGAAAAATGCCCATTTTCTCTGAATGTTTTTCTATGTTTCAGCTGATCTAAACAAAAGCTGGAGAAGTTATTTTTCATTCAGTATTCTGAACATAAGAACTGTTAATTTAATTGTCTTAGAATTTAAGAGTTCAGAAAAACAGTTGCATCTTACAAAAGCAATGATTTTATACTTTTTTTTTTCTATATTTAATGCAGTGTAAAGCATTGATACTATCAGGTTATTTAGACTATCTTATTCGACAAGAATTTCAGGGAGTGAACTCTTTGTTCTAATTTCATTCTTCTAAGCCTCACTAGCACTGAATTCTTTAACCAGAACCTTATCTGCAGAATTGTTTACCAAGTTTGATGTAATTTATTTATTTATTCTTGATATTTTGAAAGAAGAAATCAAAATGAATGCAACCCCACCCAAAAAAATAACAAACCAAAACTTTCTGGTTTTGAAAATTTAGAAGCAAGTTGATTTAATAACCAGAGTTAAATCTTTCCCTGTGTCAAAATAAAATACCTTTGAAAACACACTGCAGAATTTCACAGTTCTGAAGAACTCTTTTTCTTTAAGAATTACAGGATATTCATAAAATAAATTGTTTACAGAGGAAATAATCTTAAGCAAGAAAATTCTCACCATAATTTTAGGTTTAGTTTTATATCCACTATAAACCGGTGAAATTTTGGAGCTCTATATACCATCTTTGAGTTCCAGTACGACAAAAGTATTCTATTTCAGTATCTCTGGAGTCACCTTTCACTCAAACCTAGAAATACAAGACAGAAAAAAAAAAAAAGCAAAACACTAAAATGACACATTTACTCTATGCATACACAACACATTGGTACTGCAACAAGGCAGCTGCCTATTGCAGTATGGCTTACTGTAGGGAAATGGCTATCAGGTGCCTCTGATGTGAATCAGCTCCATTTTGACCAAGTAGAATGGTTTTGTTTCAATTTTTAAATAAGTCAGTATGCCCTGAGGAATACAAAAGGCATAGAAGTGGGAATGCACAGAAGTAGATTGCAAGAGCTGCTCCAACTTTTGCTTTCAAGCTTGAGACCTTTTCAAGGAAAAAGCACTTTGCACAGCTACTGTACCACATAAAGTCATTTCAGTTCATTGAATAATATCATTGTTTTCCATTTTCTCAAAGTGATCTTTCATCACTCTACATCATTCAGAGTAGAATAATGGTAAGATTATCCACACTTCATTGTCTTCTAACCATGAGCATTTCTGAAATCTGAACAATTCAGTTAACCATTTCACTGCAAAAACTGCAGGTGTGCTCTTTGACTTGTCTAGGTGAAAACTGTACTCTCCTGAGCCAAAAACTTTTTTGTCCTTCAAACCAGGAGCTTGCAATGCAGTTTCCCTCAAGAACAAAACATTATGAAAAGGGGTCCATGGATGACAGGATGTCTTTTGAATATGTTGACATCATTCTGTTCAACTCGAAAGAAAATTACTGTTCAATGTCCCTCTAAAAACAGTCTTCTAATACCCAAACATATCTATTTCTATTCCACAAAAGAAAATTCTGCATGGCTAAGAACTACTAACTATTTTTGATACTTTTAAATAAATTTAAGCCTTTTGTAATTAGTGAGCAAATAGAGCCACATTTTGCATCAGTTTTTTTTGCATATTTATTAGATGACTTACAGTAGTATTTTATTATAAAGACCTACTCAGAAGACTTATTCATATGATGAACTCGATATACGTGGGACTGACTCCACTCATAATAGCAAACACCTCAACAGTTGCTATCAAAGCAGCAAAAACAGCAGTCCAGAAGGTGGAGTCTCAGAAACCTGAGCAGTTTGGTCAATAATTTTATACTTTGAATTACCAACTGTGTCGACACACCAGTTCTGCAGGAAGGAATTGGTGTAATGGTTAGTGGGTTTAGCCCTTTAATAACAAGTTAATATTGGAACACGCTTGTTTAGCTGAAAGAGTATATTCTGTAAAGTGGGCTGCATCAAAAGGAGCATGACCAGCAGGTCAGAGGAGGTGATCCTGCTTGTTTCTAATTTCCCCTTCAAGTTAAGTTTATGAACAACTTTCTTCATTGCTTTTCACCCCAATTTTTCCTGGAAACAACATGTTCCTTCCCAAGGTTTATACTTCATAATTCTTTTAAGAATTTTTTCTTACCAATAACTGAAAGACATTATATTTCTTACCTGAAACCAGACAGCCCTCTCAATGCTTTCTAAAAGTCTCAGAAAATCATAGACAAGCTTAATTTAACTAACAGCAGAGCATGTACCCAAGCACATTGAAGTTTTTCTTTCATCAGTAAAATACATCTCAACACTCAATTCACTCCATCCTGATAAAAAAAAAAAAAACAGGAGAATTCATGATATATCAAATTCTTCAGCTTTGCGTGGTGACCTAGTCAGCTCAAGGAGGCAGAAAAATTTTTGTGAAGATTAACCAAATTGTTATGCATTCCTAAAAGATGTGCCTTTAAACCCAGAAATCATTTCAGGATCAGGTGACCTGGTAACACAAAAGTGAACTAGGTTTGTATGTAAAATATCTAATAGGAAATGAAATGAAAGCAGGATCATTAAAAAAAAAAAAAAGCGACTAAGTAGGGTTAGATTCAAATAGACACTTATTTCCACTTCTGTAAAGCTGATCATTAAGCATGTGCTGAATATGAAGCAAGTGGTGCCTGAATAATACAAAATAGTATATATAGTATTATTTGATATTATTTCCTGTATTATTATATCCTATAGTATGTTGTCATCTTCAAAAAAAAACATTCTTTAATTGCGTTGCTAATATGTGCCAGTATGAAGGCATGAGCTAATGTATACTGGTAAACATCTGAAAATAACCAGCATAAAAACTGCTATTATGGTTAGTAAAGATTATACCTAAAATGGATGTATATAGATAATTTTACTTTTGATCCCACAAACAAAATGTATAGCCTTAAAATCCTATTGAATTCCAGCTGGGAGAACACTCAAAGCACAGGGAAATACCTTGTTCTAGAGTGACGACATTCTTTTGAACTTTTTCTGAACAAAGAACCATCAGGTATCATTTCAACAGATGAGAGCACAGTGTGTTACAGACTGAGGCTCTCAATGGGAGGTGGGGTAATAGAGGTTCCAGCCAATGCTCCTCTAAACAGTTATATGCTGTATATCAGACAGTCATTTCTCAGAGTGAAGCTTGACTTTTTAATTTTTTATTTATTCTGAAATAAATACCAGAAGGAGCACTGTAACCCTACTTTGCACCTCTCGCTGCTATTTATTAAACCTATCTGAGGCTTCACAGTAGATAGCTGAACACTGAGTACGTTTTATTTATTCCCCTATGCTTATTGATTAAAAATTAAAAATCACATCTATGCAAGAAAAGGTAAATTATGTCTTTCAAAAGCAGAATAAAAAAGGCAACTTCATAATGGATTCTGGCTTAAAGAGTAATACAGATGGCTACTTGTAGACAATCTGATCTCCACAGTGAAATTTTCCATTCTTTTCCTACAATCTGCCAAAGTATTTAATTTCAATCGTAGTTATTCAAACTTACAAAAGAGTTATACTGAAAGATATTAACTGACTACTTGGCCACAAACAGTCAGCACATGATAGTCACCTCCTGCTGCACAACACTTCAGGAACACTACACTGAATTGTCATATTGAATTCAAGATGGACTCAGCATAAGCAGAAAGAAAACTGTGCCTCTGATTAGCATGCCACCTCATCTTCAGCTAACATGATATGACTTAGTAATAAACTCATATTGCATTTACTGAAACATCACTTTAGAACATGACTAATTTGAAATACATAAGACTTGTTTGCCAAATTATGAAAGTCATATAAAATTTTTGTCTCAATAGGCTTATTTGAAAAATCTGGAGTAACTCATGAATGGCATAGACCAGTTCACAGCAATTTTTTTTCTTCAATGAGGTAGTCCACTTGAAAATAATGATTATTTAATTAAGAAAAAAATCCCAAACAACAACAACAACAATACCCCCCCAGCCACTTCAAAGGCAGTCAAAGACACTAAGGAGATTCACTAGTAAGTGTGGTATAGTCACTGATACCTATACTGCAAATAGAAGACTGCATATAAGGGAAGTATGCATTTCACTAAAGCAGAAGATGCTAAGACAAACTAACAGCTCATTTATGTAATTCTTCTATGAATAGAAAGTGTGCATTTTGGCAGGGAATTAGATGCAATCAAGCGCTTATAAATTTTAAGTGCTCAGAAAAACATTTTTTTTTATTAAATCAATACTCCCAGAAGGTATTTCCCCCTCTTTCTTATTGCAGGCTCTCACTCTTCTAGTCCGTTATGCGAGATAAATGAAGCAGTCCAAAATAAAGTTACACGGTGATTGAAAACATAACGGCAAGTATATACCTACAAATCTCAGAAAGCTGTGCCAGACTTCAAGTTGTTAATAACATGTTCTTTACAGGATGAGACTTGAAAGAAATGTGCCCTTAGTAAAGGGTTTTACTTATCTCAGATAACTGTATTATGACCACTTTGAAAATGGGGAAGAGGGCAAGAGAGAAAGCAACTCAAGATTGTAGCTTGAAAAGACATTACTTTCAACAAAGGGTAGCAAATTTATTCATGCACTGCATCTTTTGATTTTGAGGGATATTGTAGGAAGATACTACTCAGAAGCTCAGAAAACAAGTTTTCAAAAAACTGTCTATATGAATGTAAAATTGGAATTTACTTCTTTCACTTCAAATAGGCCAGATAGTCAGGGGATTAGTCAAATTGAAGTTTAGAGAATTAAGCCTCTTATCTTACACAAGCTGCAGCACAGTGCACAAATGTAGCAAGTAACATGAGCTCAACTACTCAACAGTCAAGGTTCAGTGTCAGCCTTCTGGTGCATGAAGATTTTCTTCCCACCATCCACATAAATGACAGAAATACGAATACCATGTCCCTTCATCACTGCAGTCCACAAGAGCAGTTCGATAGCTTTGATATCAACTCTCCAGTCACCTCCTTAGTTCCCTTAAAATATGAGCTAAAACATACAATGATGTTTCATTCATCTGGGCTTCACTTAGACCACAGGGTTCTTTGTAGCCACTACAGAACCAGCCTAATGGAACAGATAGGAGTTCTATTTATCATCAGCTTCTGCACAACATCACAGCTGCTGTTCTCAGCTCCTATGTTAGCCCTTTCTCCATTCAAATGTAAGTCAATATTCATATAATGTAAATCTTCAAATACATGTATGCAACCAATATACAAGGTTTACTTGCATTTTCTAAATACTTCTCACACTGGTACCTACAGAATTCCTCCATATACTCCTTCAGATTCCCCAATGTCTTGAAGATTTTAGCATAACATCTTAGTAAAACGTGTTTGCATAACAGTCCTCCAAGGTCACAGACTTGGACATATAGTTTGCATTCTGAGATCACTACATCAAAGAAACCTTTAAACTGATTTTTTATATGTCCTGGCAGAAATAACAGGAAATTTTCAGCTTTATTATTATCTAGCCATTAATCTCATAGAATTATTCATCTAAGTATGCTTTTTTTTTTTTTTTCATAATAAATCAGTTTACTGGGTGCCAGTTTCCAAATTAAAATGAGCAAATGGCAGATCACCTGGTAGGCTTATAATTTGCTCATTTCCTAATGTACAAGTGTCTACTGATTTCCTCAAGGTCTTCCTCTTCCACAGCTAACAGAGTTCTGTCAATTACACCTGTTCATGTAATAGGAATACTGACCACCTCAGGAAGCTCTTGAAGAAGAATTAAATCTTGTTTTTTTTTTTCCTTTTCCCTTCAGTACCAGGAAACATCTCATAGCTCCACTTACTACCTCTTAATCCTGACTCTGAAATGCTGAATTTTGCTTTGATTTTATATTTATAAATCTCAATATATAATGTTTTATTGTAACATTTGGATTTACTTTACCAGTGGCAGAACCAGGGCATCATCAGCTATCAGTAATTTAATCTCTTTTGTTACTGATTGATTATGGTCTTTCCAATATCCTCAGAATTTTATACCAGAAGCTAGCATGATTTGAACTCCAGTCAGAGTTCAGACCCTTAAAATTCTACAGTTTTCAGTTTTCTAATATATACAACATATTCTTTTTATATAAATTTTACAAACATGGAATACACGGTACGTTTTTGCAATGCCCACAGCAATTTCCTTCACTTCAGTAATAGTTTCTTTGTTAAGCTACCTGAATATTATTCAAAATAAAGTGTTTCAAAACTTTGTTCTTGTCACTAATTCATCTTTTGGCTATTTTCCTTCCTGCTGAAACCTGTTGTTGGTTGTAAACACAGTATTTAAACCAGCTTCAGTTCTGACCCACATTTTAAGTAAGTGAACTGCTGTTCCAGTGGGACTATTAAGAATAATATTCTTCTGATTGAGATATTTACTTCATTTATTTTATTAGAGATAATATAATTTGTTGAGAAATAATTCAGAGAGAAGAAATCTGTCATGTCTCCTACACTTTCTGGGTTTTTATTGATTATTTCAAGTCTCTGCATAACAACAACTTCTGGATAGCTCCTACAAGCTGCTTTTATAGATACAGTATGAAATTACTACGATTTTTTAAATTAAAAAAGAAAAAAAAAATAAGAGGCAGTGATGGTAGTCTTTCAGTAAAGAAAAAAATAAACCCTAATATTTCTGTATTTCACTGCTTGGACAGAAATAACGCAGGTGAGGATGATGCTGCTGCTGCTGTGGAGAAAATTAGTTAGAAACAGTCTGCGTGCACATTCTGTACCAGACAGGACAGACTCTTTTGCTGTACTGAATCTGGAGAGCTGCACTGACTCACAAATGGTGAAGAAGTCAGGCAGTCGGTCACACAAGTTGTCTCCATGGAGAACCAGTACAAATTTTATACTCTGTCACTATCCACGTATATTTTAGAGATATGACTTCTGAAAATTATTTCATTGGATAATTAAAAGCCAGAAAGTCTGATGCCTTTACAAACTCGATTTTCTTACTGAATGAAATCTGACTTCATGATACTCAAAGGAAAAATAGAATACATTAAAGAAAGCTCTAACTGATAGTCAGAGTAGGTGTGGTAAACATAGGAATGCCATCATCTAAGATTTTGGACTATTATAAAGTAATTCTCAAATTCTGACACATAAAAAAACATATGTGGGGACTTATAGTGTCCCCATTGATGAAGCATGATTCAATACACCTATTTCTGCTTTTATGCCACAAAGTAATTTGGAAAATACACTCTTTCGAGGAGAAAAAAAAAAAAATCTCCTGAAACAACTTACTGTTGAGAAGTAGCACTTCAGACATTCATGGCATACCTAACTGTGCTTTAATTGAGATTGATCTATAAGTGAGGCACTGGAAAGCAGCCAAAAGGATCAAAATGTATGTTAAATACTTCTCAGGTTTACTTCATATCTATTAAAATAATACATACTCTGAGACAGAATGTATGACATATTTTTGTAAATATTATTTAAGAAATCAATGATAACAGTAGACATATATTACTATTTCTCTATCTTAGTCTGTTCCTGAGTACCACAACATGAAATTTAGACAGCTTTGGAAAAGAAGCTATTGTAAACATACACAGACTGAGAATGTAGTTTCCCTGGCAACCAAAATATCTGAGATCAACCCATTCCTTCAGGTTGCAATTCAATTTATGAGCTTCCACATCTGTTTACATAGGAATGAGACACCTGGGTTTACATTTGTAGAATAAGTGAGAAATTAGGGAATAGATATTAAATGGCTAATTTTGTGTTGTGATGAAAATAAGTCTTCTAATGTTCACTGTCATGGACCACCCAGAATATCTGTGAATACACTAGGGTTCACACCCTGATTAAGCTTCCAGCCTCTTCCCTACTTATCTTGACAGGAGTCAGGACCCATAAGAAAACCAAAGAGGATGCTCTCCTGCTTTGTGCTAACATGGGTTAATGGACTGTTTTAAATAGAAGGTAAGCATTCCTGTCTGTTAAGGAAGAATATAAACCAGAAGAAAGAGGAAATATTGCACATTAGATGGTGATCAGAGAAGAGCAGGCAGTTCTCTTTGCTATTTGCAAGAACAACAGGTGCAAAAAAAGTCATTTACTATGCAATTTTATTTTACTCTCAACATGAACAGTTACATTACTGGTTTGGATGGAGGAAATTACTGTGGCAGAATATTTTCATTTCCTAATGTCTCCTCTGTAAATAATCACTGCTTGCACTCCTTTTGTATATGCAAATGACTTCAAATATATGCTGTCACTCTAGTAGGGTTATTTCATGCAGCCCAATGTCTACACACAAACTACATCAGCTAGGCTGCAATTACTATGTCTGTGAAGTAAGTGATTTTTCAAGACTTGTATTCAACAGATTTTACTCAAGACTAGACTCAGATGGTCCTACATTAGTTCAACTGAAATTATTGGGGGTTTATTATAAATATTAAGTTTATTATCATTAATGGTTTTGTGGACTAACCAATTTTTGAAGGGTTGTGATTTTTTTTTTTTATTTATATTAAAGTCATTTAATATTCTTTCACCAGGTAAAGTGAATGCAAAAATAACTGCACTATTGCTCCTTTCCCTAATAAATGTGTTCTGCTTCTGTCTGAACACCTTTTTGTTGTAGATTTGTAATGCTTAGAAATGTTCAGTAGGCTGTCCATAGTATATACAACCAGAATTATACAAAGAAACTGTAGATTCAAAGATACTTGTGAAGACAACTATCCGTAAAAATCATTATGGCTTTTTAGTTCTTTGTTTGTGGTCTTTTTTCAATCCAATATATAGATTTTTTCTAGCAGTCCTTTAAAAAGTGAGGCTCAAGAATATTTAGAATATCTCCTATAGAACCTCAGTACCAAGTTTTCTAACACAGCCTTCCATGACCTCTACCAAAAAAAAAAAAAAAAACAAAAACAAAAAACCCCAACAAACCCAATGAAAACCCAACCAAAAAAAAAGCCCTCAAAAAAATAAAGCACCCCCCAAATAACCCGCATAGCTTTACAGTCTGATTTAAGGTTGTTTTGAATTTTATTCAAGTGATAGTGTTCCCTCAGTTTTTGACCTACTGCATACTCAGACTAATTGATTGAAAAGTTCAGACTTCTCAGGGTAAAAAATACATTTGATTTTTAGCTATCAATACTGGGAAAGTTTTTAGGTGAAACTCTGCTCTTAAACTCCTGATATGAGCACTTCATCTGTGACCCCTCTTAACACTCTACTTGATGGGTACTTGTAGAAGCTGAATATGGAGCATCTTTTCATGCAGCAAATGCAGGTGAAACCTTCCACACAAAGCCCAGCTTTAATGCACCTGAAGGTGAATACAAAGTGGTCTTTCTTTCCACTGTTGCTAACACAAATTAATTTTTTCAATGAGAAGTACAGCTTCCTATTACATAGACTGCACATCAGCACTAACAGAACCAAGCAAAAACATATTTCTTCCACAACAGAATAAATATTTTGAAAATTTAAGTACTTCACTTTAAACTTCAAACTTTGCTGAACCTTTTCAGGATTTGGATATCCAGAACCTGTTTCACAGCACCATGTATGAGAAAAAATTACTAATTCTAAAATGTTGCGTTTAAACCGATCTTTGAGAAACGAGTGTCAAGACAAGCAGCAGTGTCATATAGAAAGAAACACTGAATTTTGGAATGGTTTCATAAATCTGTTACATTTTTATTTTCATCTATCAGCAACTTCAAGTCTTTCTGCAAGTTTTATCCTCCCAGCATTAAAAGCAGTTGCTTGCTTCCTTACATCACTGCCTCCTGTGAGAGACCTTTTATCAGAAATCCTCCACTTTCCACTTTTTAAACTACATCTCTTTACACTGTGCAAAATAAGTAACTAAATTGTAACCCTTACAATTCCTATGGCAGAACAAGGCTATATATGTTCAAAGTAGTTACAAAGTATCTTTCAATCCAGCGCTGATAATTACCCAAGTTTGCCCCTGGCACCATTTCTAGACAGGCCTGGCCCAATATGTCTGTAGTCTCCCACACTGAGCCCTCTTACATGTCACTTAAGTATTACGTTATAAGCTATAAAAGTGTAAATTCAATCAATAGCAAAATTTAACACACTTACTCGTTATTTCCCATCTGTGTAAATCCCGTTCTGGGCTATACTGTCCACAGTTGGAGGCAAACCTGAAAGGAGGAAAAAAGTGATTCTGACTAGAACTCCCTTTAAGGAACAGGAAGCCTGTTACGTTAACAAATTAAGTACCTTAGAAGGAAGAAAAGTTCACATAGCTGGGGCTGACTAAGGGTGCTGCCAAAGAGTACATCTTTGGCTCAGATCATATGGAAAGAGGCAATTTCATAAAACCAAACAAATAAAGAAATAAATATATGACTGCTTTTCAATGGACAGACCTTTCACTAAGTCTGAAATTAAACCAGGGACATGTAATGCTAAATATAGATTGAGAATAACTGCTCAGAGCTCACTTTGATCATATTAATTAATCTGAGATAAAAAATTATTGGTACCATCAGGACAGAGAAAGAAAACACTAGTAAGGGGACAGATTATAAGATTCTTAGTACATTAAACAGATGGGCACATGATTTCCTGGGGAACATAAAGGTCTAAGTTGATGGTGGGAAGAATTACAAGGTATTATAAAATCAGTAAAGGTTAGGATGGCAAGAAGTCTCCTCTAGGTGTTCCCTTGCCAGCAGTAGGGAAAGCAACCCAGGCACCCCCAGCCTTGTGAGTTATTCACAATTATGGTTGGAACAAAAACAGATTGACTGTTCTGCTGCAAGCAGCATTTGTCAGACACAGAGCTGCTCAACAGAGACTCTTAAACCACCCTGATCAAAAGGTTTACTTAACTCTATAGTGCTTTTCCTCCTGCATCTCAAATAATTTCTCATGTTGCCTCCATCCCTTCTCAAATACAGAGCATTCCTCTTTCACTCTTCCCCAGTGGCCTCCCTTCGATTAATTTGCTAGCATGATCTGGTATTTACTATTGGATACCCAGTTAATAATCTGTGTTGGTTGTTAATTCTGTTAAACTAAATCTCACCTCACTCCCTCCCCCCCCCCCCCCCCGTTGTCTACAGTACCCTGACATTTTCATATCACTGTCTTGTTAGTGATGCCATAGGTCAGGGTTGGCCATCTGTACAAATATCACTCGCTTTTTGTAATCCACAGCATCCTGAAACTCCTCATGTTGCTACCTTGTAAGTGGTGCCATAGGTTAGGGTTAGCCATCTGCATGCAAACCCTAATCCATAACCCAAGTGAGTTCCTGAATTTTAGAAACAAACAAACTCAGGCTTTTCAGTGCCCAGACTCATCTCTTTGTATGTGTCCCTGAAAATGGGAACTTAAAGGTCAGCAGTGAAGGAGCTGTTTGTGAAAAATGCTCAATTATTGATAAGTGAGTGTGCTGAGCATCATTAATAGCCTTATGCAGGTGATATCAATGGATTTAGCACCTCTGTGTAGCCATCTCAACTTTTTTTTTTATTTATTTTCCAGCAGATTGGGCTTGCTTGGTCTTGCAGAAAACCGTTTTCCAGTCTCCTGGTTAAACACAGCTTCCCTTAATTATACCCAGGCAAGGACCCATCTAATCCAAAGCTCCACCCACATCGTGTGAAGAAACAGTTACACCACCAGCTGATCCACTGAACTGATGATAACTTTATCTAAAACAAAGGTCACCCTCTGGTCCTGTATGTTGAGATACAGACATCTTCTGTATTTCAGAATATCTGTATCACAGCAAGAGCTGTGGTCCAGTTACACCCTGCACTATTCCCTGAGCTCCATGGGCACATCCTCCTCACTCATTTCCTCTGAGCCTTCTTCCATTCAAGGGGTTTATTCAAGGAGTCACATTCTAGCCCTAGGGTTCAGTCAGTCACATTTTTTGTACCTCTGCTTATCTTAATATTTTTTTCTTTTGCTAATGTCATAATGATCATGTGAATTATATAAACATCCACTTGTTTAGTGTACTGTAATACTACCTGTTGTTAAAACGTTGTAGCTTGGTAGCAGGAGGGAAGCTGCCTGTTAGCTTTGTTCTAGCTACTGTGCTCTGGATTGAATTGAAACTTCTGCAAAAGCAGGAGACAGTAACTTGCTTGAGAACAGCTGAGCACAGGTAACTGCAATATATTTGGAGGGAATACCCTGCAAAAGCAGGGGAAGAAGAAAAGACAGATGGTGGTAGTCCAAGTGGAAGGCCACACAGAACTAGCAGAAGTTACACAGACTTGCTTGTTCGGTAACTGTAACATTCACTCCAGAACAGCTCTATAAACTTTAACTTTAGTATAAAAGAACTTACCCATTTCCCTCCCCTTTCCACTGACAGTGTTTCCAAAGATGAGTAGGCCACTAATCCTTAATATTTCCATTCTCAAATTGTAAGATCATTGAACTGACAGCAGTCCTTGCTAAAGACTGATTTTGGAAACTTACATCAAAGCTGGTGAGTACCTAAAAACAAGCTTACAATGTCATACTGGGTGCTCAGTCATTCCATCAACTCTACAACTGTGAGTCATCTCCTATAACTAACATTTTTTTCTTTGAGCTCTATATGGACCAGTTTCTCTAGGCTTTTGTTTTGAAAGCTTCCTCACTCTGGTTGGAATTGTGGTTTACAGCTTCAGAAAAAGACACAGAGCATGCCTAGTACCTACCATCTCCTTCTCTATATATATACATGTCTGGGTTCTTCCAGATAAAAATAAAAAAATTGCATTACTTATGATTCAGGGAAGATCTATGACCACTGCAGGTATTTCTGAGTCAGTGAACCTCACCACATCATGCACAGAAAGCTAGCCTCTGTCACTGCATTCAACTTTAAGTACTCAGTCTGAAATCCAAAGGTTAAATAATATTTACATTCTTTTACACATATTCTAAAACAAGAGAGTCATATTTACTCACCTGCTGTTCTCATCAGCATTTCCCAAGTCTTATAGAATCAAAACAGGTATGATTACGCATTTATATGCATATATTCTGAATATAATTAATATTTTTTCAATGGAAACTACACAGCTCTGTACTATAAAGTTTAAGCGCCATTTTTTTGAGAACGCATGTTAAATTTAGAAATTGCACTGTTATCACTAGTTTTAACTTTCTGGTCAAATGATTGCTGTCACAGCTATTAATCAAGGTAGGAACAACTGCACTGTATAATTACACAAGGGTCAGGTGAAATTTTTGCTTTATTGTATTTTTTTGCTTCAAATACTGCAAGTGACAACATGTATCACAGCATATATAACTGTGTAATTAAGTGATTTTGAGGGCTTGGTAGCATCCCATCTCTTAGGAAGGGAATTAGATGACCAGCTGATTTATTTTGTGGTTCTTCACTGTGTACACTACTTTCAGTGCATCCCTATCAAAAACCAGCAAAATCCAATGGTAATGAAATGGTAATTTTTACGTTGAAACAAATGAAAGATATTTCATTGAAGCAGGGGCTGTAAGTGCCACCTGATGAGGTATGAAAAGGACTACAAGATTCAGTCTGGCTGCATACAACCCTGAAAAAGACAGGAACTGTATTAGAAAGCCAAGGCTTTTGGTTGGTTGGTTGGTTGGGGTTTTTTTTCTCTTTTAATAAAGCTCCATCTGTACAAAAGCTTTAGTGGTTTCAGGGATCATTTCTAAAGGGACAAGAATACCACATACACTGGCAAAGAAAAACACAAAATAACGCCTGGAACCTTAAATCCCACTCAGGTCTGAAGCACTTCAGTAGAGGTAACCTCCCTAAAAGGAAAGGCAATAGAACTAGAAGGCAAAAATATGCAACAAAAAAAAAGGGAAAAAAAATAAAGCTATATTTTGCTACTTCCATAATAAAACTGTGTATTCCTGCATGCCCATATTAAAAAAGTTTCAGTAACAAAGAATAACTTGAAAGAACCAGAACTAAGATATTGATTAACCAAAAGCAAGAAGTTAATGGAGCAGTTCGAGGAACCTTGTTGTCTCCAGAATTCTTTGTGGTTTATTTAAGAAAAAGTTATCTGGTCTCCTGTTGATACTGATAGCGATCTTTCTTCTCACATTTAAAAGTCACAAAACGAGGGTTTTCCTCCATTTCTTCTGTGAAACACAGAACCTGCCCATTTACTGATTCTAATAGAAATATGCATTTTTCTGCTCCCAGCTCCAAGACTAGATAATGATTAGTCTAAAAAAAATATTTCAGAAGTAAAATAAACACAATTTTCCAAATAAATTAGGGGCTTTATATCATCTGGGCAAAATTTTTACTGTTTAAGACATTTTTTTCTTGTGCACAGAAATGTTTTGCTTATTAGAAATCTCTATTTCACTCAGAATTATTTCAAGGATTCGTATTACACAAGTTCTTTCCAGAAATCAATTTGTGTCTTCATTGTAGGTTGCTATAAATAAGTATATTATGCATATATATAATTACTTCTACAGAGCTTAATATTTTATATGCTGTGTTTGTCATCACCTCCAGGAGGAAAGGGCTGTTATTTAGGAAAAGGATGAGTGAGACTGTGGACTCTGACAATTCAAACACTTTATCTTAAGACAAATAAGCTAGATTTTCTCTCATAAGTCACTTTTACAAGGAGTTGTTTATAATATTATTATCAGCAATACAATTTCTGTGAGTTTTTCATACAAATTTTATTTTTCACTTTCACTGATTTAGTTAGCAAATCTGAAAGCTGAATATTAAACTGAAGAAATGAGTAAATGAATACATGAGTATTCTGTACAGCAAAGCTGTTCAAACATGTATTCATCTTATTCATAGACTCCTAGAATCTGAACCATAGTTTTTGTCATCGCAGCTATTAAAGACTCTGTTTTACATCTGTACAAATATCAGTAATCTTTTATTGAAATTTTTTTAGTCTTGACAGCACTTTTTATTATATTAAGAACTATTTAATGCATTCAGCAATATTTTATGAGTTTTACAATAATTTTTACTGATTTCTGATTTCTTATGTGCTCTCCATGGTCCCACAAAGCTTTTATGAAGTATGTCATAGAATCATAGAATATTTAGGTTTGGAAAGGACCTTAAGATCATCTAGTTCCAACCCCCCTCCCATGAGCAGGGACATCTCACACTAAACCATCTCACCCAAGGCTCTGTCCAACCTGGCCTTGAACACTGCCAGGGATGGAGAATTCACAGCTTCCCTGGGCAACCCATTCCAGTGCCTCACCACCCTAACAGTAAAGAATTTCTTCCTTATATCCAAACTAAACTTCCTCTAAGTTTGAACCTGTTACCCCTTGTGCTATCACTACAGTCCCTAATGAATAGCCTGTCCCCAGCATCCCTATAGCCCCCCTTCAGACACTGGAAGGCTGCTATGAGGTCTTCACGCAGCCATAGGTGCAGGCAACTTACAGTTTATTTGTTTCATTAGGTCAGTAGCTATTTCAGTGCAGTATTCCACTAAATGACATCAATAAATTGATGTCAAATTATTAGATTGGAAACAAGCCTGAAGATGCCTAGAGAAAATTTATTGTGCTACATCTGGATAATTGCTCTGTTGAGGAGAGTTACTTGACAACCCTTTAATAGAACTGTTGCTGAAAACAGCTCAAATTTATTAAGCAGAACAAACAACACCCAAACCTCCATGGGACAGAGCTTTTTGTTTATTGTTTTCCTTCACTCTGCAGACATGGCAAAAGAAACTACAGCTTCCCAGGTGGAATATATGGATGCAGAAGAGAAAAGATCTAATAGATAAAGATTTTGTGTATCTAAACAAGGTAGGTCTCTATCTTGGCACTGGCATAGTTAATTTACAAGTAGCAGGAACTGTGAGAAAGAGGCAGAATGGATTCTGTCCGGTTTAAAAACCACTGTCAAATGCCAGTTTTATAGAAAGACAGCTTTAGATTCATCAAGCATGAAAATCATAATCAAGCAGAGCTCTCCCTTCAGCAAGCATAGCCATAACTTCCCTGAAAGAAGTAGATTTGTTTTTTTTTGTTTCAGTGATTTAGAAAGTAGGTTTGAACTGAAGCAAGGAAGAAATTCTTTTGTCTTAGTGATTTATTATTATATTTTTTTAAGTTTTCAACATTTTCAGCTGTTCAACATGCAATTCTTTATGGGACTCTGTTATTCTCTAAGAACATTATGTCCTTAGTATGTATCACATGCTCCTTCATGTCTTATTAACTGGAGATACTTGGCCATCACTAATTGGTGCATTTTATCTGCACTCTGCCCATATCTGTTCCAAATTGAGGCTAACATAGGAATGAAACCAAATTGAGGCTAACATAGGAATGAAATGTTTCTGTTTGTGGAGTATGAATGAAAAAAAAGATATTTTCTGAAACAGAAAGCATTGTTATCTGAACTGTAGAAGTTGCCATGGCTTGAAGTGTTACTTTTATAGCAAACGTAATATTCATGGGGAAATCTTAACAGATTTTATAACAGCATTTTGTTATGGAAAGTGACTAGTAACTACCATGGGATAGCAAATATAAAAGAGTAGTAGCATCTAAGACTTATACTATGTGACAATTGCCACATGAAGAAAAAAGACTTCAAGGCTTTCCAAAGCTCTTTTTTTACATGTTCCAGTAGCAGGCCACACAAATGTGAATATTACAGCTCAGAAATATGCTTCAAATACATTCTGAAGCATGCTTGAGATTAGGATTAATATTTACTGCTCCAATGATGTCCTGGGTTCAGCAGCAGCAGTCATTTTTCTCCTCTTAGTAGCTGGTGCAGTGCTGTGGTTTTGACTTTCAGCCTGGGAACAGCACTAATAACACCGATGTTTTTATTTGTTGCTAGGTCATGTTTACTCTGACCAAGGACTTTGTGAGTCTCATGCTCTGCCAGGGAGGAGGGGAAGCCGGGAGGAAGCAGAGACAGGACACCTGACCCAAACTAGCCAAAGAGGTATTCCATACCACAGCACGTCATGCCTACTATATAAACTGGGGGCAGTTACCTGGAAGGGCTAGATCACTGCTCGATTGGGCTGAGTATCAGTCAGCGGGTGGTGAGCGGTTGTATTCTCTTCCCTTATTGTTTCCCTTATCATTATTATTATTGGTGGTAGCAGCAGCAGTGGTTTGTGTTATACCTTAGTTATTGAACTGTTCTTATATCAACTCATGGTGGGAGTTACATTCTTTCGAGTCTCCTTCACATCCCTCCAGGAGCTGGGGGCATGGGGAGGGAGTGAGCAAGCAGCTGCGTGGTTCTGGGTTGCCAGCTGGGCTTAAACCACGACAAATGCATTTAAATACTGTCTTGATAGAAGTCTGAACTAATCAATGCTGTGGCTCACTCACACTCGTAGACATTATGAGTGACATAAGTAACAAAGCTGAAATAATAGTTGGTTTTCCAGCACACAGGTTTTCCTCTTTATTCAGGAGCCAATAACACTTACTTTCATATGCTCTGCACTTTAGAGTAAGTAAGTCAAGTTCAAAAGGTACCATCCCATTCTTCTAAAATTTGTGACTGACCAGAAAGAGGTTCATTGGAAAAAAAAAAAAAAATCTAGAAAAAATAGCATTGAGGCAATGAAATTTAGCAGCTGTCTATTTGGACAAGCAGAGGCCTCATTCTACCCCAAAAAATGCCTTAAGAAGTTGTTGGAGTCCAGCTATAGTTTTATCTCAATAGAGTAAATGCTACTGTTAGGGAGCCAAGCAACAGGTGTGCTGTAACCTGACCGGTAGCAGCAGAGATCACATTGCCCTAGGGTGTAACATTTATCATCACAGAGCTGCCCTTCACCTTTCTTCCTCATGGGTTGAAAATTCTCTAAAGCAGTCTATGGGATGGTGGGGTTTTTTTTCCCCTTTTTGAATGGTGAGGTAAAAAGCACCTGTATTCACATGGAGTGATTTGGTATTTTATCTCTGTCTTCCATATTTCATTCTCTGCATCAAGCTTTCAATTAAAAATTAACCTATCAAACTTTTTTAAAGTTTATTTTTTATTTTTTTTTTATGACATATTGTCCTGGGTTCAGCAGTAGCAGTCATTTTTCCCCTTCTTGGTAGCTGGTGCAGTGCAATGTTTTGACTTTCAGCTCGGGAACGGAGCTGATAACAAGCGATGTTTTGGTTTGGCCAAGGACTTTGTGAGCCTCATGCTCTGCCAGGGAGGAGGGGAAGCTGGGAGGAAGCAGAGACAGGACACCTGACCCAAACTGACTATTCCATACCACAGCACGTCATGCCCAATGTATTGTAGGGGACTTTGGAGGAGGTATTAGTAAAGATTGTATTCTCTTCCCTTGTTATTTCCTATCAAATCATTGGTGGTAGCAGTTGATCTGTGTTAAAGTTACTAAACTGTTCTTATCTCAACCCGTGGGAGTTGCATTCTTTTCGATTCTCCTCTCCGTCCCTCCGGGAGCAGGGGGAGGGCAAGAAAGGGGGGGAAGTGAGCGAACGAGTTACCTGACTGGGTTTAAACCGCGACACATATTGAACAGCTTCTGCTAAAATTGTGGCTTTAGTAAGTAATTCTGACCTAAAATTGATAGAGGTGGAAAGAGGGTAAAAAGAAAGGGGGGGATTTAGCTGATTTCATATGCAGACCTTTCTTCCATACATTTGCTTTAATATTAATCCCAGTTTGGAAAAAGTCTTCAAAAATTTTACTAATTCAAAAGATCTCCAATCAGAGACTTGACCAATGTTTGCATGCCTTAGCTGTGAACAAAAAGGAAATTATCTGTCATTTGATTAATTAAGAGCACACTATCAGAGAAAGCCTTGTCCAGCAATGCAGTAGGCAGAATGTTCATAAGAGTTAGAAATCTCTGTTCATAAGATTTAGAAACATTTTTTGTCATCAGATGAAGTAGTAATAATGAAAGCAAAATGCACATAATCATAACAATATTATTTATAAGACACCTCTAGAATCTCTAGTCCAGCCTCCTGCTCAAAGTTGGTCTATCAGCAACTCATGTCACCTGAGAATTTATCTAGCAGTCTCAAAAGGCAGTAGGATCAAGATACCACTACCTGTTCCACTGCAGCGCTGGTTTACTAGTGCAAATATTTTTTCTACTAACATGAACTTCCCAAGGTGCAGCCTGAGGCTATTGTCTCTTGCCTATCCCCTGCCACTGAAGAGAACAGTTTGTCCATCACTTTTGTTACACTTTCAAGCAGCTGTAGGCCACCCCTTAAGGCTCCTTTCTTGTAGACTAAACAAGCCCACTTTCCTCAACCTCTCCTCATGGGACATGTGTACCCCAAATAGCAGTATCTCTCTGACCTTCTCCAGCTATTCGAGATTGTTCTAGAAGTAGACAGCTGAATCTGGACTCAGCAGTCTATGCGTGTCTTCACAAGTTCCAAATAGAGGAAAGTCTTTCAAATCCATTAGCCACACTCACCCTGAGGAATTCCAGTGCATGATTTGCCTTCTTTAAGGTGAGAATACATTGCTGATTCATATTCAGTTTGACATCTACAAGGATATTTAGGTTCTTTTCAGCAGGGCTGTTTCTCAGTCAATTCCCAGCCTGTAACGCATGGATTACCCCTGGTACAGACCCTTTCATTTCTTCTGTGCTTAAATTAATAGCTTTCTGTTGCCCCAACCCTCAAGTTTCTCAAGGTCTCTCTGAATTGAAGTTTGACTTTTTGGTATGTCACTTCTTTCACCCCATTTGCTGTCATCCACAGATCTGATGAAAGTGCAGTCTGCCTCATGACTTAGGTCAGTGATTAGGATATTAAATTACCTGGGTTTCAGTATTGACAGCTGGAGCACTCTGCTTCTTACCATCAACCAAATAGATGCTCATCCATTGGTTACTACGTCTTAAACATGAAGATCCAGCCAATATTCTGTCCACTTAATTATCCATATTTCCAGTCCATATTTCATGAGCTTCAAAGTGAAAATACTGTGGCAGATGGTGTAAAAATTGTAACTAAAATTAAGGTATATTGCATGTACCATTCTTTCTGCTTCCCCATCCTCATTTCAATAGCAATTATGTCAAGCATGATTTAACCTACATAAGTCCATGCTGACAATTCCTGACTATCTGTTTTCCCAGACAGCCAAAATTCAGACCGATATTAACAGTACGTGAAACCACTTCATGCAGAAACTTACTAAAGCTGGGAAGAATTTGCCAAAGAGTAGACAATCCAGACGGGTTCTAAACACTGAGAAGAGATAATTAAACCATGAAATCTGTAATGGACTTGTGGGATGTGACTATTAATACAGGATTGTTAAAATATATATCACTTGAGAGAATACTTTTATGCTAATTAAGGTTTATAGCACACTATAATTCTAATGACTCATGGGTCAGTTGCAAGAAGGAAGAGCGTTCTCTAACACAGGCACTTACTCATGCTAAGTCCATCACACAGATAAGAATTAGAAATCATTTACCTCTACTATTAATTATAAGCTCAATTCTATCTTTTCACCCTAAAACTCTCTTTTAAAACTCATTTTCATATATATGGCTGTATGGAAGGAAATTTTTTCCAAACATCGTATCTGCCATTGCCAGATAATGTTATGTCATATAATTGCATTCATATTCTTCTGCATGAAAAGCTATTTTTGTCTTAAACCAGGTGGTCTACCCTGTAAGGCTACCATTTTTCCTATAATAGAGAAGTTAATGAGCAGCTATTAGAAAGCAGGTGTTCAAGTACAGCTTTACTAAGCTTTCTGACTTTGAACACAAAACTTGCTAGCTCATGCTGCTCCACAGACTGTTCCAGAGATTTTGTTCTGATTTGACAGTGCAGACCCTGAAGCATCTTCGTTTTTGCACTGTTCCATAGGTAAGACTGCATATGGCCAGGATTACATCACAGGACAAAGTAATCTCCCTGGGAACTGCAGAGATGGATCTCTTTTCCAAACAGCTTAGATATTAATCTGATCATGCACACACTTCTCTACAGCCCAGTGGTAAAACTCTCTGGTAGCTCACAGAGGAGCTAGCATTTTGCTAATTGATAGTAGACCTGGGCAAAATCTGGGATGGGCAATTTGAAATAAAGGTGACAACTTTCACAGAAAGCAGAAACATGAAGCAATGTGAGAAAGAATAGAACAAAGTACAGGAGAACTACATTAATACAAAGCTGACATGCTCTTTTTCTAAGGGGGGGGGGAAGTATTGAAATAAAATTTACATTTTTCTTATTACAGAATAGCAGCTTCACTGCGTGAAGTGGTTTCACATAAAGATTCACTGCACTGTAAGCTGATGCAGAAATGAACAATCAAGCATCAAACCTTCAGCACAGAGTTAAAATCTCTTAGTCTTCATGTATGAGCAAAACAGGTGTAAGTGACTACATGACAAGGCCAGCCAGGTCAGAATACACAATACAGGAACAGCAGCAGAACAGCAACATGCTGAGCTCCAGAAGGAGAATTTGCAACATTAGGCAATAAAGGGCCTTATGGCAGAAGCTTTGTTTTCATAATTTTTTGCTTGAATAATTTTAAGAACTTCAAACTTTTTTCTTGGTTGGCAGAGGGAAGAAACTATGGCAATTTTAACCAGAGTAATCTGCAGCACTAACAGAAAACTTTGCAGAATGGATTTTGGGAGTGTCCTGGGTTCAGCAGTAGCAGTCATTTTTCTCCTTCTTAGTAGCTGGTGCAGTGCAGTGTTTTGACTTTCAGCTTGGGAACAGAACTGATAACAATGATATTTTGGTTTGGCCAAGGACTTTGTGAGCCTCATGCTCTGCCACGGAGGAGGGGAAGCCAGGAGGAAGCAGAGACAGGACACCTGACCCAAACTGACCAAAGAGGTATTCCATACCACAGCACGTCATGCCCAGGAGGTAACTGGGAGTTAGCCGGAAGGGCTGGGAGACTGCAGGGTTGGAGGAGGTATCGGTCGGTGCTTGGTTGGGCTGGGGGAGCGAGTTATCAGTCGGTGGGTGGTGAGGTGATGTATTCTCTTCCCTTGTTATTTCCTTTATCATTATTATTATTGGTGGTAGCAGCAGTGATTTGTGTTATACCTTAGTTACTGAACTGTTCTTATCTCAACCTGTGGAGTTGCATTCTTTTGATTGTCCTCTCCGCCCCTCCGAGAGTAAGGGGAGGGCAAGAAGGGGGGGGGGGGGGGGGGGGGGGGGGGGGGGGGGGGGGGGGGAGTGAGTGAACAAGCTGTCTGGCTAGGGTTTAAACCACAACAGTTCTTTTTTGGCGCCCAACTGTCCCCTTCCCCGCTCTCAGAGGAATGGGGAGGAGGATCGAAAGAGTGCAACTCCCACAGGTTGAGACAAGAACAGTCCAGCAACCAATGTACAACACAAATCACCACCGCTACCACCAACAACAACAATGATAAGAGAAAATAACAAGGGAAGAGAATACAATACCACCGACCAAGAAAAGAGTCCCATCCAGAAGCCCATGTCCTTCTGCGTAACTCCCCGTTACCCCCTCCCCGGGCATGACGTGCTGTGGTATGGAATACCTCCCTGGCTAGCCTGGGTCCGGCACCCCGTCTCTGCTTCCTCCGGGCTTCCCCTCCTCCCTGGCAGACCATGAGCCTCACAAAGTCCTTGGTCAGGGTAAACATCACTTAGCAACAACCGAAAACATCGGTATCACCAGCACTGTTCCCAGGCTGGAAGTCAAAACACAGCACTGCACCAGCTACCAAGAAGGAGAAAAATCACTGCTACTGCTGAACCCAGGACAGACAGATATGGAAGCACAAAAAAAAATTGTATTTCAGAAGCATTTCTACATTTGATCTTCAAGAATATATCAAAATGCACCACCACATAATCTTTGATTTTCAGTTTTGTAATCATTTCAGAAGAAAGTTTTACATGTCTACATATGATAGTTTCTCTTTCAAATAAATCCAGAAGTTCACTCATTTTCTTCTGAGGATTTAAATATACAGTTCCACTTCGCAAGACTTTGGCATTCCAGTTGCAATGATGTTACAAGATGTTCCTGCGAACAGGCTGTCAGGAAAAAAAAAAAAAAGAATGATAAATAAAACTCAAATAAGAGATGTGATGAAGAGGTTGAGACAGAAATCATCCAGATTTGCAAAAGGTCTTTCAAATATTTGTGTTCTTTCCAAAGACAACGAAGTCAATAAAAGCCTAAGTGAAAGAGTGACAGGGAAATAAAAAAGTTTTACTGTTTCTTTACAGAAAGAAGCAGTCTCTACCTATGAGCTGTATGCTGCAGTTCATTCTAAAGAAAAGAAACACATGAAATTATGTGCATTCTGCCATCTGCTTAAAGTAATGATGAGTCAAACATGAAACACTGTATCAATTGTTAGTCTGACAACTCTTAGTTAGACATTCAGATTTACATCTGTTACCTTTATCAGAGACTCCAAATTACACTAGAAAATCATAAAGAGGACAGAAATTATCATTAAAATTTCAACTGTAATGGTAACAATGTTTATAAATTTAGATAATAATAATGCAATCAGTTGTTTTACTGATGTTAACACACGTATTTAAGATAGTTGACACCATTTATATGATTCATCAGCATGTCTATTACACGTTTTAACAATAACAAAAAGACATTGTTCAAATAAGTACTTTCATTTCACATTTTAAAATGCAGGCCATTGATAGCTAGCCTGAACCAGATTCTGAAATTGAACACATGCTTTTGGACATTTTTTTCCTCAAATGACTGAGATAAGATTCCTCTTCCACATCTCAATCTCTTCTCTCCTCTCTCCAAAAAATGAAAAAATTGGTGGGAAAAAAAATTATAAGGAAAAATATATAATTTTCCTGAAGAGTTTCCTCCATACCTTCTAACAGAGTAGGTATATTTCATCGTAATAGACTTTGGGGAAACAGACTTACCCTGAGTTTTGTGGAAGAGATAAGACATTTATTTCCTGGATGCCACTATGCCAATTACAATTCTTTCCACCACATTGTTCTACATTGCTCTCCCATGACTTACAAGTGGCCATGACACATGAGTACATCTTTACCACCTCCCTTTCAATTGCATTTGAACAATTTCCTACAATAATACTTCTCAAGGACACTTCTCAGCAGAAATTCGCTTCACTGCTCTTTCAGAAGAATTATTGCCATTACATAGATACTTCTTTAGAGCAACTGCAAGGTGTACCTGCACAGGCCTATGGTTTTCATCTAAGAAACATGTGCTCTAGTACATTAACCTTTTTCATACTTCATTGCCATACAAAGGACATTCACTTGGAAGAAAACACTTTATAAACATGGTTTTAGGACTACTTAAGATTTTAAATTCATGATAAGTATGAATGACTTAAGAATCTGGATGATTAAACACTGTTAAAGATGGTTTTCCCATAAATAAATAAACATTTTCCACACTTCAAAATTTTAAAATTCTCAGGAAAAGCAAAAATATTATAAAAGTAAGTGTCTTCTATACTCAACAAGGTAAGGTATAGTCAAGTTTAGATGTTAGTTCTTTCTCATGTTAATATATATATATACACTAATAATTGGAATTGTTTCCAAAAGCTAGAGTGTTTTAAACATATTAGACAACATCTGCCGGGAGAATTGAGGTAGTTGACATGTCTTTAAGATTCTACTGTACAGGGCTTTTTTTATTATTATTTCATTTTATGCTTTGATGGCTGCATGAAAGAACAATAAAATTTCTTTTATGTGGTTTAGTTTTCACTTTCACAGGATCAGTTGACCTCTCAGTTCACCTCAGAGATTACACTGTGACCCCAAAGCCACCTAAATAAAAAAACATACTTACAAACAACAACAACAAAAAACTCACACATGCATTTTGCCCAGATAAAAAAACCTGGTTCTCCTAAGGTGAGAAAAGTACTAGGATGTAGTAGAAAGACTAATATCAAATGCATCAAATGATACCTCATTTTTGAAAAAACAGCTAAGTGATGCCTTAAGCACTTCTATCCCAAACAGCCTCCTGTGTTCCCAGGTGAGCACACCAAAGAATCACCTTCACAAACTAATCAAACACCACCCTAGAATTTAATATTGCACCTACAGTAAAATTCATTTCTATTATTAAAAATTGATGAGCTTCTGGTTAGTAATATGCACCGTAAGAGCCCAAACTACTTTTTTATATTGTTCATTCCTTCTATTATTCCAATACTTCATATAATTTACTTTCTTCTGTATGAAATCGTAGCTTATTAATGTACCCTCTTTCCTGTCAAGACAGTAGAGCAAGTATTAAATAATTCCCAGAATGCTCACAAACAAACTTTACTAATCACATCTGTCAGTTCTGATACTTAATTTCTACGAAGCTTACAACCTGTTAACTCCATTATAGTCAATTCACTACCCATTTTAAAAACAAAGTTGGGATGCTCTATATCTAAATATTAATTTAGGAGCTTCAAAGTTACCTGTGGGCTCTGTGAATTTACAGCAGTCACATAATTTTTTGAATTTGAAAGACAGTAAAACTTAATTATCCATCAATTAACATATTTTACCAAAAATTTCTTAGTTGAGTGTACGGCACAGGCTTTTTCTTTGTTCTGTATTTAAAAAAAATAATTAAAATATTATGAATGCAAAAGTGATGCAGCTCCTCTAAAAAGCTTCACAATGTATTTATGGTCATCTGATCTGCTGATAGCAATAGCTAAATCCATTTCAGGTAGCAACAAATAACACAAAACCAGTCACCTCTTGGGAAGATGATAAATGAAATGGACAAATTTAAGTCTGAAGAAATGGTTTTCAAATATATTTACTAGGTTTTGCGTACATTACATAAAATGATACTTTTTGATGAACTTTTTAGAAAATAATTTTGGTAGCTTCATACTGAGCAAAAATCTGTTACAACTTAAGATTAGTTGCAAAAAGGCATGTAAGTAGTTTAGCTATAGCTCTGTCATTTTACTACTGGAGCAGTTGATTACTGGGTTTATTCTCATTCCAAACTTCTGATCCAGTCTTCAGTCACTGTTAATAGGCCAGTACAGTTCTGTACATTCTTTTAAAACTTAATTATCTCAAATTACCCATCACTATTTTGAAGGAAATAATGTACAAAGTAATTTCAACTTGCATGTATTATTATAAAACCATTCAAAATAAAAGGCCCTGTAGTTCGTCACATAAAACGCAGCAACTGCTAGTTGCTCATATTTCTATAATTCTATTAGACACATCAAAAACAGCAAGTCCAGTGTAATGATGACATTTAATGAGTGACTCTTCACTCCCATCTGTGCATGTTGTTTTTCCCACACAGTAAAGACGGAAGATTGACAGGTCTTCACTTCCTGACCATTTTGTTCTGATAGATGCAAATAGTTTTGAAGCGGAAAGGCCAAATATCATACCAAATATTTCAGCTATGATGTAACATTCCTATATTTATACAATATGCAACCTTTCTTTGCCAATCACTCTTTTTTTTCTATTACTAAGTAAGTGCACAGAAAGAATCATCAGGTTGATTAAAGGCATACTGTTTTTTTGTCTTTCTGGACAATTTCCTTTTCAAGCCAGGTAAAGTAAAAATTTAGGTCATTTTCTTAGTCTGAAGAGACCAATAATATCTTATTTTGCTATTCACCCTATTTCCAATTTTAGTGATATTATTTTATTTTAAAGAACCATAGGTTGAAAAAATGAGTAAATAAGGTGGCTGTCTCCCAGTCTCTACACTGTACCAAAATAGCTACAAGACTTGATTCTAATTCTCCTCTATCTCCTTGCCTTGTCAAGAGAGTACTAAAGCTGCCATCAGTTTACTTAACTCCATTTAATCTGCTAGTCCATACTTCCATTAGATGGTATTTAAGGCTCTGTGTAGTTGTGTTTACATTGCTTCATTGATTTCCATTAGCTTTAAGAAAGTAAACTTACAATAAATTTTACATGTTCAACATTTTTATTTTAAAATGAAACCTAGAGTTTTGGTTAAAAGACTCAAGAAAACAATACTAATACAATGAACAGGACATATTCTATATCCACCAAAATTAAAATAAAAAGGAAAAAGCTGGAAAGAAACTGAAGAAAGTTGCACAGACATGATTAATAATAGAAAAGAATGCTTGATCAATCTCATAGTGTACTATTATGTAATGAATGGCACAGTGGATAAGGGAAGAGCAATGAGTACTGTTTATGCCAACTTCAGCAAGGCATTCAGCGCTGTATCCCAGAAAGCTCTCACTGAAAAACTCATGAAGTACAAACTAGGTAAGTAAATGGTGAGGTGGGTTGAAAACTGACTGAATTGTCAGGCCAGGAGGGTGGTGATCAGTGGCACAAAGTCCAGATGAAGGCCCATCACTGTGTGCCTGTCCTGGGTTCAGCAGTAGCAGTCATTTTTCTCCTTCTTGGTAGCTGGTGCAGTGCAGTGTTTTGACTTTCAGCTTGGGAACAGAGCTGATAACACCGATATTTTGGTTTGGCCAAGGACTTTGTGAGCATCATGCTCTGTCAGGGAGGAGGGGAAGCCAGGAGGAAGCAGAGACAGGACACCTGACCCAAACTGACCAAAGAGGTATTCCATACCACAGCATGTCATGCCCAGGAGGTAACTGGGAGTTAGCCGGAAGGGCTGGGGGACTGGGTTGGAGGTATGGGTCAGCGCTTGGTGGGGCTGGGCGGGCAAGTTATCGGTCGGTGGGTGGTGAGGTGATGTATTCTCTTCCCTTGTTATTTCCTTTATCATTATTATCATTGGTGGTAGCAGCAGTGATTTGTGTTATACCTTAGTTACTAAACTGTTCTTATCTCAACCCGTGGGAGTTGCATTCTTTTCGATTCTCCTCTCCGTCCCTCCGGGAGTAGGGGGAGGGAAAGAAGGAGGGGAGTGAGTGAACGAGTTACCTGACTGGGTTTAAACCACGACAGTGCCCCACTAGTCAGTAATAAGGCCAATACTGTTTAACCTCTTCATTAATGACTTAGATGATGGACGACAGTGCACCCTCAGCACATTTGCACACCAAATGACTTTGTAGTCATTCAGGGGACCACAACAGCTTGGAAAAATACTTCAAAAAGAATCCCTTGAATTTCAACAAAGGGAAACACAATGTGCCACTCCTTCAGGCCCTCAGTGCTACCCAAACCTTGACACCTGCATTCAATACAATGGCATATGAGCTGTTTGTTAGCTATCATTTTTTTCTGGAAGACCTTAGGTCTCCAAATACTAGCTTGCAACTCAAGCCCCAGCGCTCTTAGGGATTCATTACAAGTTTACAATAGAATACTGTCAAAACCAATCCTTATTGACTTTATTTTGAAAAAAGTGATTATATATCATCTCAAAGTACACACCACAGAGTCATTAAGTTAGTTTTTCTAATTCATAGCAACATATTGTGAGTACTTCTAAGTAATTATATTTCATAATGGTAGATTAGACTTCCAAGACACTTTGATCACGGAACACAGCTTACTCCTTTATACATCTATAAACCCTTGTCAAGGCGAACACTCACACCTTCACAGATATTATTTAAAACCTGCAAAAAGTGTATTCCACTTCAAACATCAAAGGTAAATTTATGTTATTTCAAATCTGCTCTCTTCCCTTAGCAGATAGTAAAATTCAAATTACCTAAAGGATAAACATAAATTTTATCTAAATCCTATATGTTTTATACCAAATACATAAAAAAAATAAATTTGCTAATTTGCTTTAAATATGTAGTATGTTAAGGAAAGTATCTAGGACTATAATACTAAAGAGGAGAAGCATCAGCTGTTATCTATTCTCCAATTTTAAATTCAATATAAAGGTGTAGTCCAATATTTACACATAATTGAAGAACGATTGTTTACATGCAGTAGTAAAAAGCATCATTCAGGGAGATGCTATATTTTTCATAAAGCAGGTTAGAAGCATGTACACAGAAATATTTTTAAGTACTGTCCTAACGTTTAATTGTATTCACACTGCTATGCAGCTGAGGCTCTTCTGTCACCTCTCACTTGGATGATATTTTACTTGAGGACATCATACCTATTTCATTAAAATCAAAACAAAACAGAAAAGCTTTTATAAAAATTAGCCTACAAATGGCTCACTAGTAAGTGATCTTCAGTATACTTGTATTTGGGAGTCCAAATTTATTGTTTATTATTATTTTCGTCTGACATTTAATTACCACAGTTTATTATCACTATTTTCTGTAAAACACAAATGGTAGTCAGATTTTTTAATGTATTATTCTACTATTATTTTACATACAAATAGCTTCATATCCACATATGCACAGAGAAAATTAAGCAACAAATGTCTTCACTTCTCCTAGAAAATCAGCTGGAGAGTATAATCGTTTTTCAGAAAAATAAACATTTAAGTACCCCCCTGTAAGGGTTATGAGAGTCTACATTTTCTCACCCTAAGATAGCTTCAAAATAATAAGCATTATAATATAAAAACTATTGACATGGAAAAAAAATGTGGATTGATATATGTCATTGCTAAAAATACTGCGTAGAACTGAATGAGACTCAAAACCATTAATTCTTTTCCTGGCACTTTGTCATCACTATGCAAATTTGGGGTTGAAATCCACTGCAATTTCTTAGTCTTGGTGCTTTGGCAATTTCTTGATAAGGAAATTTTTTCTGCCACTTTCATTTAATCCATTACTTTAACAGAAAATGTTTACATAGATTTTTACTATCTTCCACATAAAAAAATAAACCCAAACTTTAGACTCTATATTGTGCAACAAGAAATTAAGAGATCAAGTCAAATGTAAAGAGAGTTACTGAAGTCACAAATAAAATGCGTAGAATCCCATAACCTTTAATGGCTATCATAAAGCTTTGTATGTGCTCACCTTCTATCTCCCTACATATGCTTATAAATAGTTGGGTCTACCATGGTGTCCTAACTATAAAACAGTGATGTAAAGTAATCCACCAGTACACTAGTCCCAAGCAAGTCAATTTATATTTACCATTACTTCCAGTAACTTTCCTGGCTTTACTTATTTTATGAGTCCATAGAACACATCAAATCCAGCTTTAAATTAAAATTAAAATTCTAAGTACCATAAATTACCTTTTGTCATCTGGAATGACATGAAGAAAAAACAGAGAAGCAAACTTTTGAGCAAGATCTCTTCAGAGGCAAATACATAAGGTTGGTCAGCAGGCTGCTTTACATATCCCACCTGCCAAAGTGTTATATCCCACCTGCCAAATTACTTGCCTTTTCTCCCATTCCTTATAATTTCATAACAAAGCCTCAAGAGTAGATGAGAGATCTTGGGACTCTCTCTAAGGCAGATAAGGACAGACAGGGAGGAAAACTAAGGTCATTAGAAGTATCTGGTCTTTGCAAGTGTGCTTTCAAGGAACATACTGCCAAGGGGTAACCGTTGTTTTTCGATTCAAATGTCATGGTTAACACAAAAGTTAAAGAAAGACAGATGGACTACTGTATTAAAGACAAACTCATCAGCTTGCTAGGAGGATGGAGGCAGGTCACTTCCAAAAGCAATCACAACCACGACATGACAGATATTTTTGCCTTACTATGGGGCCAGTCCATGTAATTTAGTTTTGGCCCTAGCAAGTGAATACAGCAACTTGCATTTTGTGGCTAGTTACCCTCCTTTTTCAACAGTTTACCACATTGTTCTATGTGCATGTTCTGACTTACAACAAATGCAGCGCTTCTACTAACTTATACAAACACCTTATGCTTACCTCACAGCAGTCTCTGAATCCTCCATTTTACCCACACGTTAAAAGCCCTGTTAGCTCTTATTTGCTAACTGTTATACTGGAGCAGTCTTAGAACAGCACCACTTAGCAGGAGTTTAATCCATCATTGGCTTCCTAATGCTTTTGAAGAGACCCACTATAAAGAGGTCCTTTCAGGCCTTCCCTTGCACCTGACATTAGACTGCCATTACCCTTTCAAGTAGCACAGTACTGCCTTAGGCAGAGATGTAAACAATTGGTAAACAAACTAACAAAATTACAATCATCAGAGCATGACAGCACATTCAAAATCCTCATGACTACAAGTGACCACTGTGATATCATTTCAAACTTAGGTGGAAACTTGCCTATGTGTCTACTTAATACGGTGCCATAATGTCTCTTTGGCCTCGCTAATCAATCTCACTAACACTTTACACTCCTGCTCAAAATCTTGTAACACCTGCTTTATCTCTCTTAATAGAAGATTTTTTAACTAGCAAAAGGAATTTTTATTCTAGGTAAAAATATACCCTGTGCCATAGATTTTTTAATTGGGCAAGACCAGTTGACTGAAATCCAAAAGCAGTTCTTTCCAGGTAAGAGGCATGTCCAGATTTTACTATAAAGGTAGAATCTAAACATGTGTTCATGTGTGCAATTCATACTGACACAGTAGAAAGATCAGGTACTAAAATTTTGCAAGTTGTGACCTTTATTTCTGAAGTGTATAGGAAAAGAAATAAAGGTATCTCTGGTACCAGCAATCAAGGCAAAAATTTAGCATATTGAATTAAAAGAAACCCTTATTTGAGCAAAACCAGAAAAAAAAAAAATCTGCTAGCTAGTAGCTATGTTTTCGTTGAAACTCTCAGTACAACTAACCTTACAGCACAAGAACTTCAAAATCACCAGTGTATCTCCGTGCATACGCTACATGAAAAAAAAAAAAGTCCCTCAAATGTTATTCTCCCTTAAAAGAGGAAAAGTCATTTAAGACAAATCATGAACGGAAAATACAAAACTGGAAAATTGAGCAAGCATGTGAAGCAATCACCTTGGCCCATGTCAAAAAATAACTTTAACCCTTCAGTGTTCCAGCTCCACAGAACAGGAGATTAATAGTCATTTAATGGGACATACCAGAAAAAACAGAAGGCGTTTCCTTGTGAAGGAAGTCCAAGCACCACAAGATTTTGAGTGAGAACATGGGGTGCTAGGAAATCAAGACAACCAAGGAGACAGATGCAACAGTGTTGATGCAGAGAGTTGACCAATGTACAGGGGGGTTGTACAAGGGGGTTAGAGGGATTTGCTTGCTTAAACAAAAGTACTGTCTGTTGTAAATGCCTGCTAAGCAGAACAAAGGCACCTGGTCCTGTTGATAAGGAAAAGCAGACACTTGGTCCTATTGATAAGCAGCTATTGATAAGGAAATGCAGACACTTGATCCTATTGATAAGCAGCTATTGATAAGGAAAAGCAGATGCCTGAATCTACTGATAAGGGGGAGAAGCAGATGGTTTATGGCTGGGATACCGACCAAACCCTAAGGCCATATGTGAAGACTGAAAGGTGAAAAGTGCAAGAAGAGGAAGACTCATTTACTTCATCTTGAAGACCCCTACCCACACGAGGAAGACTCAGTTACTTCATCTTGAGACCCCTGCCCATGACCAGAGGGGGCACTGCGCAGGAGCAGAGGACCTTCTGGCTCATTATAATACGAAGCGGGGATAGGACATGAATACGTATAGGCGTGTTCTGCAACCTTATGAATATATATAACTTTAGAGAATAAATGTAGAGGGAAACAACACTGAGGTACGCATGACTTTGAGGAATTATCCCTGTGCCTCTCAGCGCTGAATAAAAAGCATACTTACTTTACAACTTTAACGAGTTGTGGAGTCAATCCCAGCATCAGTGTCAGATTCAACAATGAGCAGTTGAAAGCTATGAAAAATATGTGAAAATCTCTCGTTTTCATTTACCTGCAGGAGCCAAAAGAAGACTGGATAGTGAATCACCGCAGAGTCATAAAATCTTAATTGTTCTTGAACATCAGACTCTCAGAGATAATACAGGTTTTGAGACTGGATATTCACCACCTGAATAAAGAAAAAAGAACTCAGATTATCTACTCTCAAATTTGAAAATGGTGCTTTTCAGTTTAGTTGGAAAAAAAAAAACACTACATATCTACCAAATGTTTCACTCTGCAGAAAAAAAAAAAAACAACCAAAACCAAACACAACCCCTGCAAAAAAAAAAAACAACAACCCAAAACTAGTAAGTAACTAAGATTTGAATAATTCAAGTGATTTTCTTGCAGAAATAAGAAATACTGTTGAGTGAATACTAATTAAAGCTGTGCTTAAGCCTTAGTAAATTTTGTTTTGCTGAAAATGTTGTCATGCATGTTGCCTGAGGTTATAATCACTCCTTTTTTTCTCTCTAATCATTTGTCACAAACTCTGATGGGGAATGAAGGGTTAGATTCTAAAAGATTTCCCAGCCAAAGTTTTAGAATTTTTTTTCCACAAATAAACAGCAATAAACCAGCAAATTAAGCGCAATACAATATATATAATGAATGTATGAATGTACATAAACTGTAAAGAAAGAGATTAGCACTTAAGGGAAAACACAATTTGGCAGTGGGTATTGAAAAATTCCCAGTTTTTCTACCAGAAATGTACTTGAATGTGTAATATAAATATGTTTTAAATTATTGAAAAGTATTACAGCATTTTGAGAAATGCTGAGTTATTTGAAGAGATATTAAAGTTCATCAATAATTACACAACTCTTTAGTGTGTTATATTTATCCTAGCTTAAAGAATCTACCAAGTGTAGAATAGTTAATACCTACCTAAACAAAATAAAAGCTTGTTAAGTAAAAGTTCAGGTATAGGTCTGGAAATTGCTACATTTGACAGCAGCAATGGAATTGTAGATTATAACAAAGTTGTAGATAGTGATTATATAAATAGAAAAATAAGATTTTGGGGTACTTTTTTATGAAACATTTCAACAGAAGGAAAATGGTAATGTTTTTCAAAAAAGCCATTAACAACTCATTAGACTACATACAGTTTACTATTGCTTCTTCCAATATCTAAAAAAACAATAATGACAAGAACCCAACACCTGATGATATTGGTCATAAAAATATTTTCTCACAAGGCACAGTTTCAACATGAACACAACACTAATATTCAAAGTCTGAACCAGAACTGAAAACCTGGTGAATTTATTAAAAAAAAACAACAACAACAACAAAAAAAAAGAAACCAAAAACAAACCATCATTGAAATGCTTATAACTATTAAATAGGAATAACTAATAGTGTTTGCTTTAAAGTATTATTTCTCCTCACAGTTTAACTTAGCCCAGAATACATCATCTGATCCAAGGGTAGTTGACATATGCCCTATCAGAGGAGAATACTCTTGGCCAGGAAGAGCCTTATCTAGTCTTCAGCATCTCTAAGCAAAGAGAAAATGATGAAAATTTGAAATACTTGATAGAAGCAGATAAAGCAAACAGTTATTGTCAGTTTAGTTCAGACTACTAAGCCAGTGGATCAAATAAACAAGTTATTCCACAGTGAAAACATATGTGAACTCTACCAAAACCAGTTCTAATATTCCTATATAGTTAATTTCGGTAAGTCTTTCTAGTTGATTGCTTTTCTACAGTTTTTGATTAAATTACAGCTTACAAACAAGTAGAGTACAAAAAATTCAAAAAGGTATACCATATAATCAAATGCATTTTTGTTTCAAATATATTTTCAATATGGTTCTGATATATCTTGCAGACCCTGACAAATGCTCTAGAAGAAGTGTTAAGATTTTACTGTCATAATGCCAGCTGAAAAATTGAGGTATAAAGCTGTTTTTCGTTTTTCTCCTCAAATGATGAAATGAAACATGAATCCAAATCACATTTAAATGTGTTTAAAGCCTGGATTGCTATCAGACACTCCAAAAATCTGTAATAAAAGCTCTATGTTAAGCATGATGGCTAGCACACAAGAGGAGGGAGCAAGAATCAAATCTAATCTGTACCAGACTTATTCGTTCTGAAGTGCTGAGTGGTGAAGTTAGGAATGTCTAGATCATCTTAAAAAACAGAAATTAAGCAGTCAAAAAAAGTTAGGTGCATATAAACATGAAGCAAAATCTTCTGATACAGAATTCAAAGTAGTCTCCTTCAAATATCTAAGTTATTAAATAAGAAAATAATAAACTTTAAGGTGAATAGCTACCAAAGGTTTAGGAGGACAATAAGGAGAGTTTAGGTTAACTACCCAGGGTGGAAAAAATGTTTTTCATCTGAGGAAGAGATGGAAAAAATAACAAAAGCAACATCTAATGTTTTGTGTTCAGAATAATGTTTGACCAATTGTGTTGTAAGGAGAGGTGTTTATTTAGCCAATGAGAAGATATCCTACTAAAGGTGACAATCTATGCTTTTCTTCACAACACTTTTCAGAAAAACTCACATCTTTATGAATGCCATCATATTAGCTGATCGATGTGAAGCATAAAACGACTTAGAAGTGGAAACATCTTACTCTTTACTTCCATACTATTTTCCCTCTTTTCACTCACATTTAAGCTTCTCATCCCCAAAACATGCAGGATGCATTTTAATTTAAAGTTTGCACAGAATTTATTTTGCTGCTCAGGGCAAAGAGCATGTACCTACTCCTCTTCCACTGAGTTGATAATTTAAATGTCTTTTCTCGGGCAGACAGGTCACAAAATCCTTGACAATATCACCAGAAATATTTGACCTCTTTGAATTTTTTTGTTGCTACAGCACATACAATTTACTTTCAGAAGAACAGTTGTACATTTTAGTTGTGGCACAAAATCACTCTATAGTAAAGTTTCTAAGGTATCATATATTTAATATCTCTTCGTATGAAGATGCCAAAATAATATGTATAATTAGCTGGAAAATAACAGTAAATTTATGGAAAGAGAACTCCTAATATTGTGTTCCAGTGATAAAGATTGTAGAGAGCTGTAGATGCACTCTCAGGGTTAATCCCCTGCATAATTGTCAAGCTTCCTATTTCCTGATGTAGCAGCTTTCTACAAATTCTGCAAGAGTGCATATTACTCAAGGCTTTGTTATTTATTCACACTTCTCCCTACCATTCTTCATGACACAGTGAAGAAAAATATATATATAAAAAAATATTACTTCACACTGCTCTACTTCAATAGAATAAACCCGGTTAACTATTTAAATCTAAATTACTTGTAAGAGTTGCAAAAATATAGCCAAAAAAACATGATTGTGTTTGTTATTTTCTGTTAATTGATGAAGACTTTAAAAATAAAAAATAAAAATAAAAATAAAAGGAATATTTGACAGTATTTCAAAATTTAGAAGATAAAAGTTACATTCATTGTCACAACTTATGAAATTAGTGATAGGCCAGAATAAATATGCCAGCCTAAAACAGTAAGTAGAAAACAATATTTCCTCCCTGCAAAACACATTTAAATTCATATATTTTAATAAAATACTGGGATTTTTTCCATTAAATGACATTTGTCATGGTTTAAACCCAGTCAGCCATAAATCAGCCACGCAGTCTGTCTCTCACTCTCCCCCTTTTCTTCCCCCCTGCTCCCAGAGGGATGGGAAGGAGAATCAAAAGAACGTAACTCCCACATGTTGAGATAAGAACAGTTTAATAACTACGGTATAACACAAATCACTACTGCTACCACCAATAATAATAATGATAAAGGAAATATCAAGGGAAGAGAATACAACACCTCACCACCCGCCAACCAACAATACCCAGCCCAACCGAGCACCGACCGATTCCTAGTGCAACCCCACACTGAGCTAGCCCTTCCAGGTAACTCCCAGTTACATCCCGGGTATGACGTGCTGTGGTATGGAATACCTCTTTGGCTAGTTTGGGTCAGGCGCCCTGTCTCTGCTTCCTCACAGCTTCCCCTCCTCCCTGGCAGAGCATGAGGCTCAGAAAGTCCTTGGTCAGACTAGACATTTGAACAGTAACTAAAACCGTCAGCGTTATCAGCACTGTTCCCAGGCCGAAAGTCAAAACCACAGTGCTGCACCAGCTACTAAGACGGAGAAAAAATGACTTCTACTGCTGAACCTAGGACACTATTTATGATTTATTATTCTCATTTTCAAACAGACCAGAATAATCTGGAGACACAGAAAATTAATTTCCATGCTTATTCTTAGCTTCTAATTTAAGAAAAATACACCAGTGCCATTAAGCTTATGCCAATAAGTTGACTAATGCTATTGACATGAGAAAGCAGTACTCTGAATTGTTTTCTTCCACTAAGAAAAATGATCAATTCTATTTTCCTATTTCTAAAGACTGCTTGCATTGGAATTGGATCTAAAATCTACTCCAAATGTGACTTCCAGACATGCATTATTTTCGAAGGATGGAACCACATTTTACAAATCTTTGAGTAATTTTCTTTAACTTTCAGAGCTGAAAGAACTTACATGAAATCCAGTATATTGAATTTACATTACATATTATATTTACACAGAGACTAGTTCATCCTTTTAACAATCTTTTAATTTTTTGAAAATGTCAGATTTTAGCAGGAACACCAGTGTCATTTCAGACTTAATATGAGGAAGAAATTATTTTGAGGGTGGTGAAACACTGGCACAGGTTGCCCAGAGAGGTGGTAGATGCCCCATTCCTGTAAACTTTCAAGATCAGTTTAGACAGGATCATTGATTTATTAGACACTATTTGTTATTGAAATATGTTTTTACTTTCTTTGGGAACATGATGCATCTGCAAACATGTTCCTTGTTTCTAATTAAAACATTACTACTGCAACTGCATGAACATTCTTTCGGATCACCTGGAAGTAGGAATATAATTTTGTGCACATTTACAATATATATAACATATGATTCAGGCATAGCATGTCTCCCATCTCTTTGAGAACAGATGTAACAGGTATGTACTTACCTTTTCAGTTTGCTATGGGACCTGCTTCATTTCACAATGCCCTCACTCCACATATGCTACATCTCTCCTTGATATATAGCTGGAATAAAAAAAAAAAAAATACATTTTAGGTAAAACTCTCATATGGCAGAAAATGAAGAGGGAGCAGAGAGGAATGATCTGTTGCCTTCAGACTCCACCTGGGAACACTTGTCCCACCCTACCAGAAGGAAGCTTTCCCATGGTTATGTGTTACCTCAGGTAAAAGGAAAAGGAAACTAAGAGAGCTCTCAAGCATCATAAGATTCATTCAGCAACATGTTCCCAAGCCCAAGTTTCTCTGCTATTCTTTCCACTTTTTACCATGCTAGCAGCTAGTTGTTATTTTCACTTTTTCAGACCTTTTTCTCTTCAGCTTTTTTCCCTTTCTTTTGCTGCTTTCTCCTCTTTTCACCCATCCTTTATTTTAACATTTTATTCACCGATTCTCCTTTCTCCTCCAGAGAAGCAGATGTGCTTACTTTCCCTGAGTCCTGCAGCAACCAGCTGTGCAAGTCAGAATGCACTAGGAAAAGGCCCCAGTTTTGCAGCTGAGAAAATTAGGCAGGGAGTAACTACCCACACCTTGCTCTGCAAGCCTTGAAAGGACCTTCACATTGAAGAAAATGTGAAGATTGCCGCAGCAAGTTTCTTCGGACATATTCAGGTTTCTGCTTATTAGCCTCCTACTTTGTAGCTGCCACCTCCATAGAAAGAACGATGTGAACACCAGGGTAAAGAGTTTAATTTCTAACTTTATCCTGGACAAGTCTCTGGTCCCCTACTACAAGTTTTTACTGCAAAGTCCTCTCTCCTGTGATACGCGGTTGAAGAGTCTTGTGTGGGTGCTGCAGAGCACCTGCCTGCTCTTGACAAAGAGAGATCTTGAAACAAGACTCTCTGAATTCACATTTTGGTGCTTTCTTTTATGGCTATAACCTTTTTCTTAGCCCCAAGAAGCAGATGGTTGCTACAAACAAAGCAACACCAAGAGATCTTCATCTTTTCCATCTGGAAGTCTTCATTCAGATGCGCTTGACACACACACACACACACAGAGCAGTGCAGTTAAGAGTATTTCTAGAGCAGCACTTGATATATGCAAGAGTTTTATATACCACCTCCTGAAAAACTTATATGATCCACTGTGGGGAGTATTGTGGTACTGTGATCCACAGAACAGAAGCAAAGAGAGAAGGAAGTAATGGGCACAACTTACTAAGATGACAGTAACAGTAACCAATGGCAGAAAGGAACACCTTAGTATCACTCTTATGTGGCAGGCACTGGTGTGGTAACCTCATATTTGTAAGACAGGTAGAAAGAAAATACAGCATTTGCCCACACTATGGGGATGCAAAGGTTCATGGGATACCTTTCAAACCACTGATATACGGACAGCTTACAGACAGCATTGCAAACTAATACCAACCCAAAGTAGTACTCAGTGGGATATGAGCAGTTAGTCAATAATTGTTTTCAGCTCAGTGATTCACCTTGTAAAGAAAATGTGTAAGGTAGATACACCTGAGAATGTTATAGTTGCTGCAAAAATAATGAATAGGCTTGAAAAACATCTGCATTTAAATCCTGAAAGAGTTATTAATTTGTCAGCAGGCAGCATATGTGACAAAGTGAGATATGTTTGTGCTGAGTTACGATTTCTATTTGCATTCTGCTGCATACTAGTCTGACCTTGTCTGAGGAATCTACTCTACTGCAATGCGGTCACCCTGACTGGAAATTCATTGAAGGAGTATAACTGAGAGGCTTCTGGGACTCTCAGATTCACTACTGGCCTACCTCCAAGAAACATTTCATTTTATCATCAGAAGGAGTCAGTAGGGGGAAAAGAGAAAATACAATTAGTGAAGCTGTTGTTTCTTAGTCCCAGCATGCAACACCAAGAGGACATAATATCAAGAAGTACAGTTCTTCTGCAATAGGGGTAACCATTGTAACAAGTGAAAAAGACATGAAGGAAAGTGGACAGAGGAATGAGCTCAAAGCCCAGATCAACAAAGCAATTCCTGCTAGAAGGCAGTATCCCCCAAAATTTTATTAGTTTTCAAGTGCACGTATGAGCATTTAAGTTCAGACAGCTATGCCAGTGACTTATTTGCTCAGCTTTAAATTACATCAAATTTGTCACACTTTTCCAAAATAGATTGTACTAGACATGGAAAGTACCAACAGACTGAGTGAAACAGTTTTAGTCAACGTAAAGACTGAGGAGCTTGCACACCTTATTTTCAGGAGCTGGTGTGGGTTTGGTGTCAACATCCAGAGGCAGATACCAGCCAAAAATGCAAAACCTGTGTATGTGCTAGAGTCCTGAAGCTATTGATAGTGCGTATACTTTACCGCAAGGGTAAGAAAAAGGGAACAGATTATACAACTAGAAAAATGGAAGGTAGAAAACATAGAATCGTAGAATCATAAAATAGTTAGGCTTGGAAAGGACCTTAAGATCATCTAGTTCCAACCCCCCTGACATGGGCAGGGACACCTCACACTAAACCACGCCACCCAAGGCTCTGTCCAACCTGGCCTTGAACACTGTCAGGGATGGAGCATTCACAACTTCCTTGGGCAACCCATTCCAGTGCCTCACCACCCTGACAGGAAAGAATTTCCTCTTTATATCCAATCTAAACTTCCCCTGTTTAAGTTTTAACCCATTACCCCATGTCACATCACTACAGTCCCTAATGAAGAGTCCCTCCCCAGCATCCTTATACCCCCTCTCCAGATACTAAAAGGCTGCTATGAGTCTCCATGCAGTCTTCTCTTCTCCAGGATGAACAGCACCAACTTTCTCAGCCTGTCTTCATACGGGAGGTGCTCCAGTCCCCTGAGCATCCTCGTGGCCCTTCTCTGGACTTGTTCCAACAGTTCCATGTCCTTTTTATGTTGAGGACACCAGCACTGCACACAATACTCCAGGTGAGGTCTCAGAAGAGCCGAGCAGAGGGTCAGGATCACCTCCTTCGACCTGCTGGTCATGCTCCTTTTGATGCAGCCCAGGATATAGTTGGCTTTCTGGGCTGCAAGAGCACACTGCTGGCTCATGTTCAGTTTCTCATCGACCAACACCCCCAAGTCCTTCTCCGCAGGGCTGCTCTGAATCTCTTCTCTGCCCAACCTGTAGCTGTGCCTGGGATTGCTCGAACCCAGGTGTAGGACCTTGCACTTGTCATGGTTAAACTTCATAAGGCTGGCATCAACAAGCGTGTCAAGGTCCCTCTGGATGGCATTCCTTCCCTCCAGCGTATCAACCGAACCACACAGCTTGGTGTCATCTGTAAGACCGGTCCCAACACCAATCCCTGAGGGACACCACTCGGTACTGGTCTCCAGCCAGACACTGAGCCATTGACCACAACTCTTTGTGTGTGGCCATCCAGCCAGTTCTTTATCCACTGATTGGTCCACCTATCAAATTGATGACTGTCCAATTTAGAAACAAAGATGTCATGCAAGACAGTGTTGAAAGCTTTGCACAGTTCCAGGTAGATGACATCAACTGCTCTACCCCTGTCCATCAGTTATGTAGCCCCATCATAGAAGGCCACCAAATTGGTCAGGCAGGACTTCCCCTTAGTGACTCCATGCTGGTTGTCATGTGCCTTAGCATGCCATCCAGGAGAATCTGCTCCAAGATTTTGCCAGGCACAGAGGTGAGACTGACTGGTCTGTAATTCCCTGGGTCATCCATTTTCCCCTTCTTGAAAATGGGGGTTATATTTTCCTTTTTCCAGTCTTTGGGAATTTTACCTGACTGCCATGATTTTTCAAATATGATGGCCAGTGGCTTAGTAACTTCATCTGCCAGCTCCTTCAGGACCTGTGGATGGATTTCATCAGGTCCCATGGACTTGTGCACATCCAGGTTCTTCAGATGGTCTCGAACCAGATCCTCTCCTACAGTGGGCCCACGGTCTTCATTCTCACAGTCCCTGCATCTGCCTTCCAAGACTTGGGTGGTTTGGTCAGAGCCTTTGCCAGTGAAGATGGAGGCAAAGAAGTCATTCAGAACCTCAGCCTTCTCCAAATCCAAGGTAGCCAGTTCTCCGAATAGCTTCTGGAGAGGGCCCACATTTTTCCTAGTCTGTCTTTTACCTATAGAATCCCTTCCTGTTATCCTTAACATCCCTAGCCAAGTTTAATTCTAATTGGGCTTTAGCTTTCCTAACATGGTTCCTAGCTTCCCGGACAACATCCCTGTATTTTTCCTAGGCCGCCTCTCCTTGCTTCTACCTTTTATAAGCCTTTTTCCTTAGAATTTTCCTCAGCAGCTCCTTATCCATCCAAGGAGATCTCCTGGCCCTCCTGCTGCACTTCCTTCTGGTTGGGATGCAACACTCCTGAGCTTGTAGCAGGTGATCCTTGAATATCAACCAACAGTCTTGGGCTCCTCTGCCCTCTAGGGCTGTATCCCATGGAACCTTACTAAGCATGGAACCTTCCGAAGCAGGTTCCTGAAGAGGCCAAAGTCTGCTCTTTTGAAGTCCAGGGCAGTGAGCTTGCTGCACGCTCTTCTCACTGTCCTGAGGATCTTGAATTCAACCATCTCATGATCGCTGCATCCAAGGCTGCCCTGCAGCGTCACATTTCCAACGAGCCCTTCCCTGTTGGTGAGCACGAGGTCAAGCATGGCACCTCTACTTGTTGGCTCCTCTATTACTTGCAGAAGGAAGTTGTCTTCCACACAATCGAGGAACCTCCTGGATTGCTTGTGCCAGGCCGTACCGTTGTTCCAACAGATGTCAGGGTGGTTGAAGTCACCCATGACAACAAGGGCCTGTGAGCATGAGGCTTTTCCTATCTGTCTGTAGAGTGCTTCATCCACAGATTCCTCTTGGTCACGCAGTCTGTAACAGATCCCCACAGTAATGTTTCCCATCACTGTTCTCCTTTTAACCCTGACCCACAAACTCTCTGTTGACCGATCACCTGTCCCCAGACAGAGTTCCATACTCTCCAGCCTATCCCTAACATAAATAACAACTCCCCCTCCCTGCCTGCCAAGCGTGTTCTTTCTAAAGAGCCTGTAACCTTCCATTCCAACACTCCAGTCATAGGAGCCATCTCACCATGTTTCTGTGATGCCTATTATATCATACCCCCGTAGATGTGCACACATCTCTAATTCCTCTTGCTTGTTCCCTGTACTACAGGCGCTTGTATAGAGGCATCTGAGACAAGCGCTAAATAAAGCCAGCTCATTGGCTGGAGCAGAGGGAATATCTTTGCATATCATGTAATATCATGTATAAAATCAAGTGCCTAAAGCATGCAAGTATGAATTTTCCAGTGTTTCAAGGGACGAAAAGGAAGTAGTAAGGGAATATGGTAAGACTGACAGCCTGAGCTTTTGAAACACTGGACTGGATGAAGTAGTAGGGCTGGCAGAGGTGGGACTGAACTATGGAGTTTAAATGAGTAGTGGTGGCAAGGTCTAAGGAGGCCCTGACACAGAACATGAGGAACTTAGAGGTACTTACTCACACCTATTAGAAGCCACTGGATTTCATCATACTACTTGATTTCTGAGAATCAAAACAATTTTTGACCAACTTTACTCTCTGTGCCTAAGCTCATTTAGGCCTAATCAACAATTTCATCCATAGCTGCTCAGCTGTTTTACTTTCTAATGTTCGAATGTAGGCTCAGTTAGGTTGGTAATTCCACGTCTTACTTCTACTTTCTAATGTTTGAATGTAGACTCAGTTAGGTTGGTAATTCCACATCTTACTCCTTTTGCTGTTGTTATTTAAGCTCATAGGATTCATTCAGTTCTCCTTTAAGGAGAAAAATTCCAAAACCATGTGAAACATCTGACTGACATCTCAGCCCCTTGATTGAGTGGATAACGTTCATGCACAACAAAGATTTGACCAATAGATGAATTACATTTAATTTTCTCCTCCATGCGTAATATCATCACAAGCTACTCTATACCATTAGAGGAATATTGGTGAGATTTTTCCATAACACAACAGAAGCACGGGAGGAAATCTATGGAGGAATGAATGCACAGTTGTGCTGGTTTTGGCTGTCATAAAATTAATTTTCTTCTTAGCTAGTATGGGACTGTGTTTTGGATTTATGCTGGAAACAGTGCTACTAATTCAGGGATGTTTTAGATATTGCTGAGCACTGCTTACACAGAACCAAGGCCTTCTCTACTCCTCACACCACTCCACCAGTGAGTATGCTGTGGGTGCACAAGAAGTTGGCAGGGAATCCCACCTGACCCAAGGGATATCCCATACCATATGACATCTTGCTCAACATGCATATAAAGTTGGGGGAAGAAGAAGAAAGGGAGAAGGAGGATGTTCAGAGTTATGGCGTTTGTCTTGCCAAGTAACGATTACACATGATAGAGCCCTGATTTCCTGGGCATGGCTGAATACCTGACTGATGATGGGAAGCAGTGAATGAATCCATTATTTTGTTTTGCTTGCATGCACAGCTTTTACTTTACCTATAAAACTGTCTTTATCTCAACACGAGTTCTCTCTCACTCTTCTGATTCTCTCCCCCATCCCACTGTAGGGGAATGAGTGAGCAAGCAGGTGTGTGGGGCTTAGTTGCCAGCTGGGATTAAACCATAACAACAAATGGGGCCTTGAGTAACCTGGTCTAGTGGAAGGTGTCAGTGGCCATGGCAGGGAGTTGGAGCTAGATAAACTTCAAGGTCCCTTCCAACTCTAACCATTCTATGATTTTACAAATCATCAAACCTGCAGGAAGGTTAACTGATGGTGTAAATGAAGTTTGTGCCCTGTGCTGCAACAGCAATTCTGTGAATAGGGAGAAACAGTAAATGATGAAAGCTTTCTATCCTTGTTTCCATGCAAGAAAATTTCACATTTGCAGACTTTCAACCATTATCCAGTAATACAGTATCTCATAAATAAGGTTCACAGAAATCATCCATATCCATGTTATAGAATTATGTATTTTATTTTTTTTTTTACTTCATATACAGAAAAAAAAATAAAAATGAGAATCCTATTAACATTTCTGTTTAGCTGGTCAAAAACAGTATAGCTGAATAATAATAGTATAACCTACTGTAACAATCTCTGATATATTCACCCGCCAAGATTCAGAGCAAGTTCTATAGAAGGGCTTCAATACTACAGTGAGATATATAACGCAAATATGCATCCCTTTTCTGTCATAATGCACACTCTACTAATGATTCTCACATTACATATGTGAGACTTACAATACCAGTGTAGATGCCTACTCCATAAAAAGATGTAACAGTAGATGTCAAGGTAAGTCTATTCCACATTTATGCTAGAGATGGTCTGCTTTATCTAGTACCTGATTTTAGGATGTAATCAGACAAGAACTCATAATAAAATTTAAGCATTTTCAAAACTTATTGCCACTATCTTCACATAATTTATGCACTTATAGTGTTAATATAAAATGAAATAAGTTTTATTTTAAAAGCACTGGTTTACAGAATAATTGTTATATTTTTATTTGAGGATTAAATACATTTTATTCTTCACTACACTAGTTAGCACAAGAACACAAAAAAAGCAGAGGTCTGCAGAGATGTTAATCAGAATGTAAGGATTAATATAACACTAGTCCTGCATTCTGCTTACATTTCAATGGATGTCTCTTCCTTTTGAACAACAAGATTGATTTTGAAATATTTCAGAAAGCTGTAAATTTCTATTATTGAATCAATCAATTTGTCCATGTAACAGCTTGGAGAAAGAATGTGTTAGAAAGCAGAGTTTACAGCATGGACTTAAGAGGTTGCATTCTGAATCCTTTTCTGCTCCTGCTTTCCACACTTGTAGGCATAAATAGGCACCTGCTATTTTTTGTTTTCACAATTCTCCAAAAATTGCCATAAGAAAGTATTTTTTGGACATTGCACTCAACTCTCTTTAACTCTTAATTTAATAAGTCACAGAGTCAAGAGCAGGATTAGCTACAGTATATAGCATCATTTTGGCTCTCCATCTGCCTTAAGACAAATGAATTATGAGTTGATAGTACTCTTTCCACTTTGCATTACCAGTCAACTCAGATATCAATACAGTCTCTTTAAGCATGTTTGAAGTACAAAGGTTAACTTCCTGGCTTCTGCAGAAGGCAAATCCAATTTGTTCCTTATTTTTCTCCATGGCTAAGAGCCATAAAAGTTTTTCATTCTATTTTACAATAAAAGCACAAGATCCTGTCAGTGTCACTTGACAGCAGTCTATTTCTCCGTGCACATGTGTGATTTCAGGTATGTTAAATAATTTCCTTTCCCATCATCATGCTTCATCTACAACATTGCCAGATGTCATCATGATAAAAAAAAAAAAAAAAAAACTTCAAAAAGAACCAGTTCTCCCAGGTAAGGTAGGAAGGTGGAGAGAAAACAAAAATGCAAGCAATTCATACAGCACTTAAAATACTTGCAATATTTTATGTTTGTCCTGTATCACAGCTGTTCCTATATAGGGTAGTGTATAATTTTTCTGGAGGAGGATTTTCAAGGCTGACTGTGTTAACTTTGAAGTATCATTCCCTTAGGTTATAAATTTCTACACATCCAAAGCATGAAGCTGTTTGAAAGAAAAAGAAAAATCCCAGAACTGTAAGCTGTGTAGTAGTCAGGTAGACTGCCATTTGATACTAGCCTTGAGCACACTGTACAGACAGAAATACATCCTAGAACTAAACAGCTCCATTACAGTCTTGAACGTTAAGTCATACATTTTGCATTAATGATCTCCAGGTATTAATACCAACATCACTTAATGCTACCCTTATGATGAACAGTCTTGAATGGGAATCAAATGAACATACAATTGGAAGAGTTCTCCAAAAATCAGAAATGAGAGAGGTGTTTGAAAAAAAAAAAAAATCTATATTAGTAATCATCCAAGATATGAGGACACTCAAGATATGAGGCCACTGAAGCAAGAACAGTCCTTACCTGGTACTTTTTCACCTTCCCTGGAAAGTATGACTCTCAGGAATCTTTCTGCTTTTTGTGAGCTAAATACAGTTTCTCTCAAGACACTGAGAAATGTTTAACTTTATTAATAGCTTTACTGATAAGCTACCATGGAACTAACCTCTGGAAGACACAACCAATCTAATTTGTCATTTGGCTGAGGTTTAGGGGAGTGAGAGGGGTATGTGGTATTAAGGAACACTGATGTACAAAAGCTCTACATCTTTCAGAGACTAAAGGAAACCTGCTCTCTCCTAGGCCAAACAATTTATGGCAAATCTACTTATAAACTGTTTTTTCCTCATTTATCCCCACTACATAGTTTTATCCTTTCCACCTATTTTTTCTGATAAAAAGAAAAAGGCAAAAATCTTTATAACCCCAAGCTCAAGTTCTGAGTATTTAATCTCTTTTTCATATCTCTGAAGGATTTATCAACTCCACATTTAATTGTTTGTTGAGTCTTTTTCATGTTTGTTTTCCTCTATGTGTCAACTAGTAACATCTGTTAACAAAAGTTTTAGTCCACAGTATATTGCAGTGCCCCAAAATGCTGCCTTTAAGTAAAGAAGTGAAGCTAGCACTAAATAACTAAAGCCAGGTTTCACATGTAGACTTAAATGACTGAAAAATCGGTATTTGGCAGGGGACTGTAAGAAGGACTGTCCTTCAGAGGTAGTTGATTTTGTCTTTAATCAGACCTCTGCATGTATAGTCTTATTCCAAATGTTTTCTTTACACCTCCATAATACTCTATTCAATATCTACCCAGAGTTGGACCCATCATTCAGAAGATCCTCCTTCTATTTTAAAATGATCATAAAGTGTTATTATTAAGCAAATGTGGAGAACCAGAAAGGTCTTCCCTCAGGGAGTCTTGCCTTCTTTTTTATCAGGGAAAATTCCTTTTTTCTTTTTCTTCTATTTCTGTAAAGTGAAGAGAATTTTAATAAAATGACGCAGTTCTGTTGGAGGTTAAAGAGCTATTTTTTGACGTATACAGTGCCTGGGCACCTTGCAACTGAATGCTTGGAACTTAAAGACATGTAAAATGACATTTTAGGATGTAAAAACAAGTGAGACAATTAGCAGATAATAAAGGATTTCTGCAGTCTTGATCTCAGCAGGCCCAGTCAGTAATGACCACTAATATATCCCTTTCACTCTCAGTGCTTGTAGAAAAGTCTTCATCATTTCTTTTTTTGCAAAACAATTACCTATTTTTACCCCCACTGCTTGAAATGTAGGTCAAGACACCATCCCTAGGAATCTGATTTACAAAGTACTTAAAGAATCATCTGAGATCAAATACTGTTAGGAATGTAATCAAGGTAGCAGCAATTCAGCTTTCTTCTTTAGTTGAGAAAGCAATTTCAGTGTCAGAAAAATAAGTTTCCCTTATAGTTTCTTTTAAAATGCAGCTTACATGCTGGGGGGGGGGGGGAGGTGGAGGGGGTGGGAGGAATGAATAATTAAAAAAGAGGAAAAAAGAATGACTTCTTTAAAGAATGGCTCCAGGAAAAAAAAAAAAAAAAAAAAGAATAACTTAAAATAAAAAACAGCCAGAAGTTTTAAAATCAAACTAGTTTCAGCAGCTGTTACATCTTTAATCTTTTTGTATGAAATAAAGGATGCTCAAGAAAAAGATAATAAATTCACCTGAAATACTCTTCGGCTTTCATAACAGAAGCATCATCAAATAAATGCATTGCTTTGCAATCATAAAGTATTAATATAAGCATTTGCCAACAATTTATTATAATTTTTAGTTTGAAACAACTGAAGACCATTCCAAAATCATCCACAATTCATATCATCAGGTAATATTTTAGTTTTATTCAAGTACATCACACATCAGACACAAAGTCAGCTATCACAGCATTATGCAAAACACAAATAACTACAGTAAAAAAAAAAACGTAAAGGCTTATGAACTGTTACATTTAGGAAATGGGAAATTGATGTTCTTCTACAGCAAGCAGACAAATAAGAACTAAAGAACATATAAAACTGATGAAAGACACAGATATAGGACTATAACCAAATGTATTTTGCATGAAAATGTGACCTTGCTTCCTTAATTCTTAACAGAACTTCCATGTGTAGGTTGCCAGAGCAAAAAAACACTTTCACTTCTGATTTCCAGGTGATTGAGCTAAGAATGAGGGCATTCAGAGAGCAACTGTTTTAAAGCCACCTGGTAGCTCCCTGCCTCACCGACCTTTGCAGAACCAAATTTCTGTTAGAAGTGTTACAATGAACACAGTATCACAGTGCAGTCTCAAGGTTAACATGCTAATAATTGTTAGAAAAGGACAGTTAATTCTTGTCTAGGAAGCCCTGGGCTAGTCTTTCACTCCTCTGATTCCTTCAGCGTCAAAATGAAATTAAATGTGGAAAACTTCCAGAGTCTGATTTCCTGAGAATACTGGCTTCATCACAAGAAGGATCAGCACCTGGATGTTCTTTGGAGAATATTTTATTTGTTTATGACTATAGTTATGGAGTAAAAAATTGAAAGGCCAAAATGGTTATAACTAAGGAATTTATTTTCAATTAGCTCCTCATAACAGACTGGGTGACCTTTCCTAACAAAAATACCATTAAGTTTATCTCATTGTAGGCCACTGATTTAATAATTTAGTAATAGCTACTTGGTCACACACTGTGTCTTAGCTGAAGAAAAAGAATATACTGCAGACAGTGAAGCTAAACCAAGTAGCTATACCCAACCTCTTTAGTATGACAGAAATACCCTAACAGCAATGTATTTGCTCTCAGATGTCTCCAATGTATACCTGTATAACCACTGATAATGTTTTCAGTGATTAAGACACATGTATCTGCGGAAAATCTACCAGCATCCACCAAAAAAAAGCTCTGCTTTTCAAGTACGGTAAAGCCTTTAAGAAAACATTTGGGAATAAATTAGAGTTTTCAGATGGTGAATATCAGTTATAAAGTTAACTAATTTTCAGATCAACCACAGCTGAACCACAGCACACAATCTCATAATTAATGTTTTAGTCACAACTGGAATATGGTATTATTAAGATGGGTATCAGTCTTCGGTTGCTTGAAGCATTGTCAGTCCTGCACATCCTGCTGAAGTTCAAAAAATGTATGTTCCAAAATTTCTCTCTGCATCAGATATATTTTAGCAGGTTATCTGTCTCTCTCCCACTGCTGAAGGCAAAATAACACATAGGAAGCTTCAATATGAAGGAAAGCATTAAACCTCTGTGAAAAGGTTGGGGAGGTAACAAGGATGAACAGACAGGAGGAATACTCATGAATATTAAGGTAGCGGGGGTGAGGGAAAATGGGTTTCCATTCTGAGTTAAGTCAACTGTACATTAGTGGGACAAGAAAATAGGTAAAAGGAGGAAGATATAACTTATCTTGTGAAGAAATGGAGTACAGATTAAGTGAGAATATTGTGAGATACCTGAACTCTGGGAAGTAAGAAGGATTTGACCATGTTGGAAGCAGAAGTACAGGTCAGACAAAAGGAAGAATGTGACAAAGAAAGTGCATGCAGCAGTCCAGTGCCTCCAGAGTCATGGCTTCCTCCTCAGTTTCAGCACTTTGCCTGTGCTAACAAACAGCAGTGAAACCTACCAGCTCTCCCACTCTGAGGGAGCTTTGATATCACCCTATATTCGATAAAAATATCTGCCACTGTATATTGTGAAGCAGCAAGTAAGAAAGGAAAATTCACTGCTTTCTTAATTACATTGTCATGCCTACAAATCTTTGCAAAGCTCAAACCAAAGACTTTTCTTTTTCTAACATTGTATAATTGTAATACAATTATAATACTATGGTTTAAGCTGACAAGATTAATAAAAATGTCAAGGAGGTTATTGCTATACCAGTACCCTCACACTGGCTGCTTCGTTTTTCTTTTTGTGTGTTTTATTCTTCTTTCAGCATAATATTCTCAGAAGCTGCATTGTGTTTGTTACCATGGAAAATAAAACTGTTTTCAGCACTTTATTTACCTATCCACCCCTTTTATTAGTTTCAGTCTAACTAAAATCGCTCTCAAACTCACATATCTTAAATATTGTAGAATCTACTTTGTGAATGTGGCTATTCTAGCTCATATTGTTGATGTTCTCTTTTCCATCCAAGGTAGGTGAAGATGAAAATTTGTTGACTGAGTCCAAACCATTGGATCTGACTGACTGAAGATAAAGCTAGCATAACCAGATGCATAAGTGAGAAGGTATGTATGGATCTTTTTCAACTATGACAGTAACAACTGAGGACCAAAACTTAAAATCTGGGTGAGAAAAACAGGCATTTATATGGTGTTTTACAACTGTAGAGCCTGAAGATGCCCATGACCTCTCTAAATAGAGGGCACTCTTATGTACATACGTTTAACAGCCTGTTTGCCATATGTAGCCTTCTTTTTCTTCATTCTGTGTCCCAGAAATGCTGGAATAGTATTTGCAGTTTGTTTCCGGTTTTAATAACCCAAGAGGGATTATTTTGTGTTTCAGCATAATCTTGGTTAAAGTCTGTAATGATTCCAATATCATAATGAAAAGTATCCCACTAGAGACTCAGTAACATATTATACTGCAATATTTCAAAGGTAAACTTTGAAAATGTTATACCAAATAAAACTGTATTTCTAAAGTGCAGCTGACAAGATCAGCATAATGTCTTTCCATCTTGTTTTCATTAACTGCTCAAGTTTAACCTTAAAAGTGTTCCAGCATTTACTTTTCTTCTCTTACCAGAAAGAATTTTATTCATCCATCCGCTCAAATAGCTAGCGACTATCTTCAGTTTCCAGGCTAAAATTATTCGTGATCACACAGATCAGTGGGAGTTGTAGAGCTGTCTGAGAAACTGAATTAACACCTGGGCTATTTTCTTATCCTGAACTCTGAGATGCTCTTACAGCACCAACCTCCAACATTATTAAAATTTGTGCTAACTAGCATGTGCCTACGAAAAGCCATATACACAAATGACAGAAGTATAACTATATCTTCAGGTTCCCCATCCTAAACCCTTCCTGAACCTGTTCCAATTCTCTTTTTTTATTTTTCAGTATTCCAGATAAGGTCTCCTGACAATGCCTTACATAATGTCATTAATATTTTGCTATTTCTCCTGGAAACATCATTCCCTATATAACCTAAGGTCACAACTACATTTTACAAAGACATCACATGGACAATACAGACTCAGTAGGTAATTGAATAAATGCACACACATTTTTATGCCTTTAGTTATTTCCAGCCTCTTTGTCTTCATATGTAAAAATTCTCTGTCTTCACAGGAATGACCTTGGATTTCATGCCATTCAGCTTCATTTAATTTCTAATACCCAGTTCCTGAAAATTATGCAAGTCATCATGTCTAAAACCCAGTCCCATTCTCTGTATATGAGCTTTCTAACTCTACTGAATCAACAAGTTCGATTAACCTATTGTTAATTTTTTTTTTTCTCTCTAATATGGTCAGCCTGCAGTTCTTAAGGAATTCTGCTTATAAGTCACGTCCAAATCTGCCACATGCTCTTTTTACCAGTTTTCACATCTTCTCACCTGCACTCACTAAAACAAAGTTCCTAACAGCCTTCATGTCATCAGACTTGAACTACCATTTTTGCTTTGTGATGCTGTATGATTTGAATTATTGAAATCTTTGTGATTCAGTTCCACCACATTTCTTTCCTCCAGACAATCAGTTATATAACAGATCCCAGATTAGTCTCATACACTCTACATTTGAGTGTATTTAATCAGTTTGCTCCTATTTCTCTTCTTCCTTGCTCTTCCATTATACTAAATTGCTCTAATTCCTTTCACTGCACTGCTCCTACTTAAATATAGTTACCATATTTGTTATTTTGCATTCATTCACCAACACCTGTGACAGGATCTAAAAGTAGCTACAGTAAGAACTATGATTTCACATATTAGTAAATAATGCATTTGCTCAAAACATAATTCATGAGCTAATAGCAAAAATTTAAATGTCTGGCAAAGGCATTCTTAAAGTGATTTGCTGGCACAGACTGGCATTTCTATTCTTGAAACTAAAGCTTGGAGATTTGGCTAAGAATCAATGGAAGAAATTGAAATTGTTAAGAAATTTTTTTTTTAAGAAATTTTGGCAGATATTTTTCCAAGCTGATGAAAGTAAATTATTCCAAATAAACACTGGGCCTTGTTGCAATTAGCATATGATGAAGACATATACAGGCTTCATGGTTAACATATACATTAATGTCACATGCAGGAACAGTGAGGAGCTCCATACATATTTACCTTGAAGATCAAAATTCGTTTAATGCATTTCACGGCACAGTATGCTGTTCTCAATATCTTACACAAAAAATAACAAATAACACAAATTTCTAAATCTGCATCACCGAGAGCTACATACATCCAGATTTTGTAAGCAGGTGACTTCATTTCTTATTCAGATTCATATTTAGATCATACATACTTTCATCAGTGCTAATAAGGCCTAAGGCCACACAATACTAAAAATTTCAAGACTGATCTCTTCATGTGACACATCAACAAGGCAGGTTAAAGGCCAAAAAGCATAGCAAACTTAATAATGATATAATGGTGTAACTCTGTCAGAATGTGTCTCATACCCACTTATATGAAGAAGGTCTTAGTTGCATTTTTCGTTAGCTGTTTGCAATTAAGCAGTGGAGTGCTTAAGAGCATAAACGAAATAAGCAGTTTGTTCCATGCTCAATATTCAAAATGTCTGTGATTTAACAAGAGAAACTTCATATAAAAGAAGGACTTGAAACTATTCCTTTCCTCTCAAGACCTCTGGTAAGTAAAAGCTCTTTCTGCCAGGTCAGTCCAGACAACAGTATTTATAATTGTTCTGCAAACTGCGTTTATGTATATGACTTCAAATATACACTTGTTGAGTCACACGAACCAGACTAGAGCTTGAAGTAAAGGAATGTCAAAGTGTTACTGAGCTTAAAATTTTGACTTTCAATTGTGAATATCAATTTGTATGCCTCTCCTTTTTTGATCTTGTGCCCTTTTCCCTGCTTTAAATGTGGTCACTGAATTTTTCACTGAAAGCAAAGATATCTCTCCTTGAACTATTGGGAAGGAATATGTCAGTGAAGCCAAGGAGAAGTACATCCTTCTGGATGGAAAAGGCCAAATGACATGAGTCAGTTTTCTTCTTTAACACACACACACACACACACACACACACACACAAAGTCTTTAGAAAGTTCACATAGCTCCAGGGCCTGTTTCAAGCTTTTCTAACTTTATTACCAAGGTCAGCATTGCATTTTTCATTCCACAAATCCTGTTCCCAGCCAGAATGAACACTGACGGATTTTGTATCCTGCAGTATCCTCATGATTTATTCACCACAGTCTTCCTCTCTCACTTACCTAGGCTTAACTAGCAACATGACTAAGCACTGTGTTTATGAATTTTCATAAATATGCAGAACTTTTTATCTCTAGGGTTTGTGGTGAGTGTCCATGAGGCACTGGGGCTCTTGACAATGGATTGTGAGTTCTGATGATTTAGTCAAGTTTGAAGTAACCACCCCATCTGTTATTTCTGTTATTTATATATAAATGCTTTCATTTGTCACTGTGACTATGAACAAGAAGATACTGACTGAAAAAGAGAGCATGAGGGCACATCATTATGGCTTTAATGATCAGTTTGGCTTCTGTGCTGACCCACATGTACTGTTAAATTTGAGATGGCTTTAGCACAGATCAAATGATTAGTATATTCTGAATGACAAAGGTTTGTAGAAATCATATCTGTCTAAATTATGGCACGAGCAAAGGCAAAAGTAACATAAGTTGTGTCCAATTTTCACAAGGGTTAGAGTCTGAAACTTGCAGATTTTGAATTTACCTCAAAGTGGCTAAAACTAGCTTATCGTACTGTACTGAGATCCAACAGCAGTTTTTCTTTTGGGGTTAGTGGAAATAGGAGTGAAAGAGATAATGTTAGACTTAAATACAGAATACCCTTAAAAAGGTTTTGAAGATAGATTGAGTAAATTTATCCAACCATAAAATTTTGGTTTGTTATTTTGGCTAGAAAATTCATTTCCCATTGACAAGGTCAGATTGAAATACGAAACAGATGTTGGACCTTTTTGTGAGTGTTGTGGTTTAAACAACACAAGTCAAGCAGTTGCTCTCTCCCCCCCCCCTTTTTTTTTTGGCCTCCCCCTGCTCCTGGAGGGATGGGAAGGAGAATAAAAAGAATGCAACTCTCATGGGCTGAGATAAGAACAGTCCAGTAACTAAGGTATAACACAAACCACTGCTGCTACCACCAATAATAACAATGATAAAGGAAATAACAAGGGAAGAGAATACAACATCTCACCACCAGCCAACCAATAACTCGCCCCCCCCAGCCCGACCAAGCACTGACTGATACCTCCTCCAACCCTGCAGTCTCCCAGTCCTTCTGGGTAACTCTCCGTTACATCCTGGGCATGACGTGCTGTGGTATGGAATGCCTCTTTGGTCAGTTTAGGTCAGGTGTCCTGTCTCTGCTTCTTCCTGGCTTCCTCTCCTCCCTGGCAGAGCATGAGGCTCACAAAGTCCTTGGCCAAACCAAAACATCATTGTTATCAGCTCTGTTCCCTGGACGAAAGTCAAAACACAGCACTGCACCAGCTACCAAGAAGGAGAAAAATGACTGCTACTGCTGAACCCAGGGCAGTGAGATAATACAAACACAAACAAGGTCCCAGCTCTGATGTTGAAAAGAAATACCAAAGTGGTGTAAATAGTGATTTGAAAACTCCAAGCCCTGAGTCAAAGCTTCTGCCATCAAAGCAAAGTCAGATATAATTCAATTGGTCAAAGTGTTGAGTTGACTTTCCAGAAATCAGCATTTGACAAGTACTACATAATGCAAATAAATCTATGAGAAAATAATAATAATTAAAAAATCATTAATTTGAAGGGCATAGATCTACTAATAGATTTTATTAACAAAAATCCACTCTTTTGCAATTATCTTCTTAAACATTAAAAAAATTAAAAAAAATAAAAATTGCTAACATAATATTCAACTCTTTTCTATGACAAAGAAGAGGAACTGGCAAAAGAGAGCAGAGGGACAAATCTGAAACGCTGAATTCTACTCCAAAACCTCTTATCCTTTACCTAATAAATTTCTGCAACACTGGCTGATATCAAATTACTTTCCATTCATTAAAATAATTTATTCTCTTCACTTTAGTGACCATCAAAAAAACACATCACACATGGATTTTTCACTGGATATTCTTCAGGAGAAAGCAGTGACATTACAAAAAAGATGAGCTGGATAATTTCCAGATGTCTTTTTCTTTCTTTATGTTATATTATAGATTCTTTTTTTTTTTTTTATTTCATGCTCTGGATAACCTTCAATTTCTCTTCCCCAGAAGTTTAAACTGTGATTTCTTTCATGTAATAACACTACCACTAATGGTGAGCACACATTTCATTCCCTGAAGAATTTTATGCCTCACTCCAGATTTGTACTTCCCAGTCAGCAGTACCGCTTGCTTATGATCAGAAATGCATTAACTCATTTTCTATTAAATGAAGGTCTTGTATAGTCAGGTTAGGGAGATGAAAGATCAGGTAGAAGAAATGAAGAAAAACACCCGGATAGCAGGCAGCTACTAATTATTAAGACCAGAACCATACATAATAATAAATTTCATACATTCCTGTTCTGAGTAACATGGATGCAAGGAAGTTTCTGGAAACCTCATTGCCAGCAGGATACAGGCCAAGCACCTTTTTATGAATCAGCCTGCACATCAGTTTAGAGTGAGTTTGACACTGCACTGTTTGAATAGGCTTTTATGTCACAGATAAATATTCCACGTTTGTAGTATGAGGTAGCCTATAAAGAGAGACTTATTTCCTTCTTCAGTGAAAAATGGCCAACTAGACCCCATCATTCACCATTTAAATGGCCATCAGCCAGTGACTAACAGCTAGTCCATTTGATCACAGAGCTGTAGCTTACTGATATGAAGTCATATTTCATGGCAGCTGTTGACTGAGAAATAGAAAATGCAGGGCTCACAAGAGGGCTTTTGACAGTTGCTTCCAGGAAATGCTTTCATTTGTCACTGTGACAATGAACAAGAAGATACTGACTGAAAAAGAGAGCATGAGGACACAGCTGTCCTCACCTAACTTTCACTGAGACTTGATCAACAGACACACAAGCACACTTGAGGTTACTTGAATTTTCCTGATTGTCCTTGATAACCTTATTGATCATTTACATTTTAGGCATAACAAACAGCTAACCATATGTCACTGACACTGCAGTCATGCTTACCAAGAATGGATGCATTCCCAATTTCAGTAAAATCTGTATAAAGAATCAATATTTCTTTTAATCACAATTTTGATTAGGACTTTTAGCTTAATTATTTCCCACAGACAACAAAATTTTCCATAATCTTTCTCTGATTTTTCCTACTGTTCCAAGACATTTCCTAAGCTTCTTTTTTTTTTTTAATGAAATTCATTTTACATTTCTAAAGAAAACCTCTTTCCCATTCAAGGTTAACAATGTTTTTTTGTTTTTTTTTCCTACACCTGAAGTTGTTACTAATGCAATTTATTCTCCAGATAATGTTTAAATCAATGAAGTAGTCATGAAAGCACTAACCTTAGCCAGGTATAATAACCCTATGGAGTTAAACATGAGAAAGAAAACATATTATCTCTTAAGTGTTGTTAGCATCATGCCAATAGCAGTATAATACTTACAAATTGCCTTACATGCTCATTCAATTATACTTTGCATTATGCAAAACACACAGCTATCGTAACCCTTAAATTTTCAGTAATATGTCATTGAAAACATTGGTCAAGGTAGCAATAGTCAAGTCCTATTTCAAAACAAAAAAAAAAAAAAACAAAACAAAACAATTCATAGGCCATTCTTGTTCTGTAAAATTGCAAATAAAAATATACTAATTTTCGTGAAGACAAAAGCCAATTTCAGATGTCATGCTGAGCAGCCCTACTTCTAGAATCGCTTTTACATCCATCAATCTACCACTAACAGCAAGCATTTGCCTATCTCCCTACCTGTTTTTTTCTTTTCAAACTTTTTCTACCACACAGATATGATCCTGTTCTAAAACTGATGATCATACCTGATAAGCATTCATTGCTCATCACTGGTATTGAATGGTTATAAACAGCCTTCTTAATTTTACTGAGAAACATTAAAAAATGTCATATATTAGCCTGGTAACAGAGGCCTAGGAAAGAAAAAGTCATATGCAGAGCAATTGAGATGGTTATGATGACATGAAAGGGAAATGAATAGACTAATGAGCAGGTCTGAAACATGCAATTAGGTTTTTTTTTTTTTACAGTGTTTCAGGAAATTTCAGTTTTAAAAAAATAAATTAAAAGGAAGTTGTTGCTAACTACTATTATTATAAATATACATGAACATCTGAGTATTAAATTTACCCAACTATGTCTAGGATTAATATTTGCCCTAATCTACAATGCAGCTCATAGACATGAAAGACAAAAAATCAAACTGAAAAACAGCCTGGTTAAGAGATGGTCTGGAGGAGATGAGGCTTCCTTCAGGTGGGATTTTCTTTGGCTGGGGAAAATAATCAGGCATTGTATGTGGTCTTCTACACTACAGCAGCTGTTATTAACACCAAATAATTGAAGAAGAGGAGTTGTGAAGCCTGTCTAAGCAGCTAGCTGAGCATGGCCATAGCCAGAAGAGACAAACAGAGCTCAGACATTAGTAGGCTAGCTGAGTGGCCAGCTACCTCTTGGTGCAAGTGATACCTTGGATAAAAGGTAGCACCAGCCAAGAGGATTTGGGATCCGACAATCTCAAGAAGTGAAGGGAAAATATACTCTCCCAAAAGAGTTGATCCATGGCAACACACCTGTAGTGTTGCATGTCACTGACCTAAACAACTTTTCAAATTGTCATCATTACTCTGCCAATGAAAAATGTGGTCATCTCTATCTCTTCATATATTTGCATTTTATTTTCCCATTTCTTCAGATGGTTTTACTCTGCCTCCTGTGCCTGCCTCTGCCATACTTTCAGCAAAAACTGTTTTGTTCTGCACTCTTCATTTTCTTGGGTTGTTCACCATATTAGAGTAGATTTCCATTCTAAATGGAAAGAATATGGGGAATAATGTCTCCATTTCAATAAACACTTCAGAGAAAGCCATTTTAGAATACCAAATTGCTCCCAGGAGCACAGACCACTTTTCCCGCAAATAAAATCTGGTTTAGTAAAGGGACTCGAATTATCTTTAATAACTATATTTATCAGCTGATATATAGAAAAGAAAAAAGAAAGAAAAAAAAAAGTTATGCATAAACTAAATATATCTGTATCTTGATTTTCACTTATCTTACCTCCATAAAGAAACTGTGCTTGGTGCCAATTTTACTATGTGACATGGCTTTTCTTCACATTCAGCAAAAGCTCTCTTGATACAGAGTCCCAGAAGAATATAATATGAATTCAGCTTTCCTCAGCCATGTTACTCATAAACTGCAGGTATTTCCTTTTAAATAGTGTCAAAATCCAATAACTCTAATAAAAGGTGTAAATTTCCAGCACAAACTTATGTGAAATTTAAAACACACACACAAACCCAGCCAACAATACTGTACTGCAAGTTATGATCTGTTACTGGACTCTCTGATTAGTCAACATCTTCCTGTGAATATGGTGATTTTCTCAGTTGTGCAATCAAAAGCACAGATCATTCTTTGAGATTTCTCATTCTCAGCTTAAATGACAGTAGATCTCAACAGAGAACTGTGCTCTGGTTTACTGAATTATCAAAGTGGGGAAGACCTTAAGACTTTCAAAGCCTTGAGAACAGTCAGAGAGTTTCGTGCTGCTAAAGCGACTGAAGACAACCACTTTAAAACTACTGAACAGCCAACGGCCTGACTCAGAAGCTGCATTCCTAGTGAGCAGCTTCAGTGACAAACCATTGCTTTGCTGGTCAAGAGCCTGCTTACCCCAGCAAAAAACTAATCCTGTGTTTCCCACTGCAGGGTCCAGTGACTCCCCGCGACCAAGAATGCAGGAGGCTCCTCATGGTGGGTCTTGGCTGAGCCTGGCAGGCAACATTATAATCCCACTGGGATGTTTTAACTTCTGACAATTGAGTAATGCTCTCCCAGTTTCCCTCCAGCTTCCTAGAAACTGGAAAATGTATAAGGTAGCAATCTACTTTTTGCAGTACCGAACCATAGAAAATACTTTAGATATCTCACTGATAAGCACATCAAAACAGATTCAAGATCTTCTGTCATGCAAAAACACGTACTTGGATCACAGTTCCAGTTCATGATATGTCAGCACCAAACTGCATACTTGGAGACTGTGAATGTAGCTTCTCTTTGAGACCAAGCAAGAGACACATTTCTTGTTGTTAACACATGATACTTCAAACTTCTTGAACATTATCCTTAGAAAATTAAGCAACAGTCATTACTCATCTACAGCTGCCTAACTTCAGTTTATACCTTTGCTTTATTTGTTATTTTAAAAATTTGCCTTATTACTGGTGTCATTATCAGTGCTGGTAAAAAGAAAAAAAAATTCAAACAAGTACTCAGTCCTTAGAAATTAACTACATAGATGTAAGCAATGGTCATAAAGCTGACAGCAAATCGAAATTGCTTCACTAGACTTAGCCTCATAACATAGTATTTAATCCAATTGCTGTATTCCTTGTGTTGGCCACATCTTCTGAGACACCCACGTCTGCATATGAATAAAAACATTTTGACAAAAGACATCTTGAAATAGCAGGACTGAAAAGCTAATGGAGTTGTAATGAATAGTGCAAAGCACAGACTATTCCTCCAACTGTTTATTGCTAGCTAGAGAATGTAAACATATTTAGTACTGTCCATCATTTTTTTTATGTTCACTGCCAGTCTATTAGGGAATGATAACATTTTTATTAGCTTTTACTCCTGCATTTGTGTTTCATTTTAAAATACATATGCCTCATTTTTGGTGTTACATGAGAAGTGAAAAGTGTCAGTATGTCATTTCTAAAAGGTATAGCTAAACATATACTCTGTTCTTTTGAGGAATGAAAGACTTTTGCTTAAGCCTCAGCTAAAGCTTCTTTTCTTCTGCACTACAGTGTAGAAGCAATACAAGAGGATAATCTCCATCACAGTCAAAAGCATGACACTCTTAATACTGACAGAAGTACTTTTCTTTAGCTACAACACCACAACCCAATGACAGAGGCAGAATTTCTTAACTTCTGACTCAAAGACGGGGTACTTACAGCAGTCAGCCTGGGTGTTCTGGATGTGTGATCGTGCACCTGTGTTATGAGCAGAAGTGTTAAATCAGGAGCTTAATGGTTTTAGAGGGATTTCATTCACTTTGGTTAGCTTGTTGAACTAGATATATGTAAGCTCTGAGGTTAATAAATCTTGAAATGGAGCTTCATACCACTCAATAGACAATACTGTGCCTGTTAAAGCTGCGCAAGAATTACTTCAATACATAGCACATTTTTCCATTTTAGTATGTTTTATTACTACTAAAAGAATATGCTCATTATTGTAGCTTGCTCTTTCCAATTGTAACTGATTATACCTCTATATCTGAAGTGATGGTGCAGCATCTATATTTTGCCTCTAAACCTGCAGAGCCCAGATCATCAGAAATTCAGCCACCCCCCTCTCTGGGGTAACACTAGCAGCTACTGGTAAAACTCAAGGATATACATCCACATTTAACATACTCTCCTTGATACAGTAAACTTGCAGTGTACTCTTGCTTCTCTCTTTCAGAATCTCTATCATTTAATTATGTCTGTCCTACAAGATAAACACGTATCAACTGCTTTTGCCCCAGTCATGCTGGTTTCTTCATATTCTACTGATGCTGAAAAATGAAAAGATGAAATTTTGTGAAGGACAAATAAATATAAACCAGCTCTGATGAAATCAAAACATCAGTACATGAGGAAGACCATTAGGTTACTGAAGAGTAAGTCAGCTTTTGAGAACTGTGCCTTGATTTAAAGTCTCTCAGTCTCACTCCCACCCTTTACTTGCTTTTTGCTGCAACAGAGTAACGTAAGCAAGATTAAGCCATTCTATTTGCTGCTGCTACTCTAGTGAAGGTTTTCCTGTGATTAGTCTTTAAGACAGACTGCATGTTTTCACCAACCTTGTACTAAAAAAGGAATCGATATAGCTGTTTCCCATCTTTTTAATATAACCGCTCACGTAACCACACACATAAACGACACCTAATCAACCAGTGTTTGATACTGAATCACAGCACTAATCACTAGCTTTTTAAAACCCCTCTCTCACTCCTGAGTTAATAATTAACGATGCTCATGATAGCTTAATTCCTATGTTATAAAGATTTAGCAACGTAACTATCTCAAACCTTTCCTTTTTCCTTGTGCCAATTGAGGCCATCATTACACTCAACATCTGTATCAGTGTTCAGCAGCACAAACAGCAAGAGGCATATGTCAGCAGCATCTGATTTTCCTTACTGCACACCCCATTACTCAGTTTGCTGTACTTGCATCTAAGCCTTTAAATTTGCAAACTTGCCTTTCCCTCTGCGAATTCATTGCCTTTTGCTGTCACTTCAGCCTTGTTTGGTAATCCTCAGCACTAGATAATTGATTACTTTCTTCACTATCTCTTTGTACAAAGAGTTATACTTAATCGAAACTGCCACGTGTAAATTACTGTGCAGCCTTCACACTTAGGTACTAGCAATATGTTAAAGTGCTATCTCCAATCTATACTATAAAGTTTATTGTTTTAATTAAAATGCTCTCTGTGCTCTCTAAAGGAGATGATCCTTGCTTTACCCTTGCTGCTCACTCATGAATCATAAAATGTTTCTAATTATCTCATATGAATTTTGGAATTAATTCACATAATTTTAATTGGTCTGTGTACGGTGACTTCATGTATGTACATGTTTGCAGATGGATGCACTTCATCAGTGAAGTGTATTTAGTAGACTATGCCATAATTTACTTTTCCAGAAGGAACCTCAACAGAATGTGTTACTTATATGTGCTGGCATTACAGAGTTCATAGTGATTTTTCACCATGCCTTTTGTCTGGTGCTAACATTTTACTTGCCTTTCCTGGAACTCACTGGCTGACTAAGTGAAATGAACAGAACCAAGGATTAATCAGGATTTAGAAGGAATATTAGTGGTAGTCAGGATTATTTAGTATGCAAATAAGAACCAGGTACCAAGTTCCTGGTGCAACCTTAGTACAGCAAAGAAACATCTTTCATCACTGAGGACTCATATCTGACTTTCCAAAATGACCAGTGTAAACTCTATCCAATTGTTTACATGAGTGGCTGGCTGCTCAGTCTAAAGCAAGATGAATTACATATTAAACAGGTTAAGAATCCATCTATAGTGGTGAGTCCATCATGATTAACCACATATGCTTAACTGTCAACTGCTGCTGTTTACCAGAGAACTTGAGCAACGAAGGTCCAAAACGGACCAATCCAAATCCTTGTCTCATGACTTTGAATGTTAAGGTTGTAAACATCATCATAATGCAAAGACGTCTGCTGAAATATTTTTCTACAGAAGATATCAAATGGACACATTTAAGAGCCTTGGGTATGGTATACATTTTAGTCTGGTAGCTATTCCTTACCTATTTTTAAGCATTGTGTCTTTTTCCACTCGTTAATATCCCAATAGCACATTGTACCAGACCCACAAGCAAGCACTTGAACATCAAGCCTTGTAAAATCTATTCAGGAGTTTCCCCCACATGAACTCAGGCCCTCACCACTGCAAATGAAAGCAGTGTTTAGAGGACACAATATTAAATTATCAGAAATGGCTTACTTTCAATTGCTGAGGTGAGTAGCTTGAGAGAGGACGCCTGCAACACCGGAGTGAAGCGGGGAGAGATCAGCGTCCAAGAGCCTCAACTCGGAGCGACAAAAGCCACCGAGGAGGGAGCCTCAAGTCCTCAACAGGACTTGCCCAGGAGGCGGCAGCTCAGCTCTCGCGAGCAGTGACTCACCGGGGGCGGGGCCAGCAGGCTCGGCGGCTGCTGTGGGCGGTTAAAAACCTGTCCGGGGAGCGCGGGCGACCCGGAGGGCAGCGAACAGAGCGGGCTGAGGCAGTTTGCGCGGGCCGGCGAGTGGGGTGACCGCCCGATCAAGAGGACTCGACTGGAGCGCAGGAGGAAGAAGGACTGCTTGTTGTGCAGAGAGACGTAGACGGACCGATGGACCAGATAGATCATGGTCACCACTCGATCAAAACCTGTAGTTAGGAATAACGTGGGTACCCAGACTGAGCCTTCCTGCAGACGTGCGGCCGTGCAGGTCTCTGGCTGCAGTGAATGCCTGAGCCTGGCACTTGTGTCAGAGAGAGCCAGTGACACTGCTTGTGTGCGGTGTCAGCAAGTAGATGACCTGCTAAAGCAGGTGGTTGAACTGAGGGTTGAGAGCTATCAGAGAGTGTGAAAGTGAAATTGACTGGTGGAGCCACAGGCTAAGGCAAGGGCAGAGGGAAGTGGTTGAACAAGTGATAGATCCCCTTCCCTCCTACCATCAGACAGAAGGAGTGAACTTAAGGGACAAGGAAGTATGGAGGGAGGTCCCTCTTCAGAGAGGTGAGCAAAAACCCTCACAATCCCTTCCCTCCTCCCAGTTGCCCTTGAGTAACAGGTATGAGGTCTTGGAACTACAGGGCCAGGTAAATGGAGATGAAGGGGTAGATCCGCCTAGTGAGTCATCTAGGGCTTGTCACTCACCCCCATGCCTTAGAACTTCCTCAATGAAGAAGAAGAGTAATTGTGGTGGGTGACTCCCTTCTGAGGGGAACAGAAGGGCCCATTTGTCGACCTGATCCATCCCACAGGGAAGTCTGCTGCCTACCTGGGGCTCGGATTGGAGATGTTAAAAGGAAACTCTCTGATCTGGTGCAGCCCTCTGACTACTATTCACTGCTGGTTTTTCAGGTTGGCAGTGATGAAATTATTACAAGCAGAGCAAGGGCAATGAAGAGAGACTTCAGGGCCCTGGGAGGGCTGGTTAGAGGGTCTGGAGCACAAGTGGTGTTTGCCTCCATACCTGTTACAAGCAAAGGTGAAGAGATAAATAGGAAGAGACTGCAGATCAATATATGGCTATGGGACTGGTGCCAAAGGCAGGGGTTTGGGTTTTTCAATCATAGGCTGCTGTATGAGACACCTGGTTTGCTGGTGGCAGGTGGGATACATCAGTCCCAGAGGGGGAGAAGGTTTCTGGGGCAGGAGTTAGCAGGGCTCATTGACAGGGCTTTAAACTAGGTAGGAAGGGGGAAGGGGAGATAACTGGGCCTGTTGGAGACAAGCCCAAGAGAAACATGCTAGGGCTTGAAGAATGGCAGACTAGGGAGAACTCTCAATCTATTGTTTCATTTGAGGGAAAGGGTAGTTGTTTAAACCCTGTCCTGCAGGGGAAAAAGGGTACCTGGGCAAGAGTTAGCAGAGCTCACTCACAGAGCTCTAGGTTAGATTCGAAGTACAAGGGGGTCTTAGCTGGGTTTGAACTAGTGGGACGATGTTCTAGTATGAATGAAGACCAGAAGGCCTCCCGCCTTCCAAGGGTGCCACTAGCGTGCTCAGCTCGCTCCCTGAAATGCCTGTACACCAACGCATGCAGCATGGGGAATAAACAGGAGGAGTTAGAAGTCTGTGTGCGGTCTAAAGGTTATGACCTGGTGGCAATTACAGAGACATGGTGGGACAGCTCCCATGACTGGAATGTGGTTATGGATGGCTATGTCCTTTTTAGGAAAGATAGATCAGCAAAGCGAGGTGGTGGAGTCGCTCTGTATGTGAAAGAGCGACTAGAATGTATTGAGTTCTGTCCAGGGACAGATGAGGACCAAGTGGAAAGTCTGTGGGTGCGAATTAAGGGACAGGCTGGTATGGGTGGCACAGTTGTGGGGGTCTATTATAGACCTCCTGATCAGGACGAAGGAGTTGATGAGGCTTTCTACAGGCAATTGAAAGCAGCCTCACGACTAGATGCCTTGGTCCTTACGGGGGATTTTAACTACCCCGATATTTGCTGGAAGACTTACACAGCCAGTCGTTCACAGTCTAGGAGGTTCCTCCAGTGCATTGATGATAACTTCTTAATGCAAATGGTGGACGAACCAACTAGGAGAGGAGCACTGCTGGATCTGGTACTCACCAACAAGGAGGGTCTGGTTGAAGTAGTGACGGTCAATGGCAGCCTGGGCTGCAGTGACCATGAGATGGTGGAGTTTAGGATCTTGTGTGGGAGGAATAGAATACCTAGCAAGGCCACATTTCTGGATTTCCGAAGGGCAAACTTTGGCCTCTTCAATCAATTGCTAAGGGAAGTATCATGGCAAAGGGTACTAGGTGGTAAAGGGGCTCAAGATAGTTGGTCAGCATTCAAGAACCACTTCTTCAAAGCTCAGGATCAGAGAGTCGCAATGAGTAGGAAGTCAAGTAGGGGAGCCAGGAGACCAGCATGGTTAAACAAGGAACTGCTGGGCAAAAACATACGGAAAAAGAGAATCTATGGATTATGGAAGGAGGGGCTGGCCACTTGGGAGGAATATAGGACAGCTGTTAGAGGATGTAGGGAAGCAATTAGGACAGCTAAGGCCTCCTTGGAACTTAATCTGGCAAGTCGGGTCAAGGACAATAGAAAGGGTTTCTTCAAATACATAGCAAATAAAACTAACACAAGAAGCAGTATAGGCCCACTGCTGAATGAGGTGGGTGCCCTGGAGACAGAGGATATAAAGAAGGCAGAGGTGTTGAATGCCTTCTTTGCCTCTGTCTTTACTCCTGCAGACTCTCCCCGGGGGACCCAGATTCCTATAGCCCCGGAAGGAGTCAGGATAAAGCAGAGTTTGCTTTGGTAGATGAGGATTGGGTTAGGGATCAGTTAAGTAATCTGGACGCCTATAAATCGATGGTCCGGATGGAATACATCCGCGGGTGCTGAGGGAGCTGGCGGAGGTCATTGCTGAGCCACTCTCCATCATCTTTGGTAAGTCGTGGGAAACAGGTGAGGTGCCTGAGGATTGGAGGATGGCAAATGTCATGCCGGTCTATAAGAAGGGCAAGAAGGAGGACCCGGGTAATTATAGACCAGTCAGCCTTACCTCCATCCCTGGAGAGGTGATGGAACAACTTATTCTTGACACTATCTCTAGGCATATCAAGGATGAGGGGGGTCATTAAGAGCAGCCAACATGGCTTTACCAAGGGGAAGTCATGTTTGACCAACCTTACAGCCTTCTATGAGCAAGTAACTAGGTGGATGGATGTTGGTAGAGTGGTAGATGTGTTTTTTCTTGATTTCAGTAAGGTATCTGATACTGTCTCCCACAGCATCCTCATAGATAAGCTAAGGAAGTGTGGGCTTGATGATCAGGTAGTGAGGTGGATGAAGAACTGGTTGGAAGGAAGAAGGCAGAGAGTTGTGGTCAATGGAGCAGAATCTAGCTGGAGGTCTGTGACTAGTGGAGTCCCTCAGGGGTCGGTGCTGGGACCAGTGCTGTTTAATATTTTCATCAACGACCTGGATGAGGGAACTGAATGTACCCTCAGCAAGTTTGCTGATGATACTCAACTGGGAGGAGTGGCTGACACACCAGAGGGCTGTGTTGCCATTCAGCGAGACCTGGACAGGCTGGAGAGTTGGGTGGAGAGGAAGTTGATGAAATTCAACAAGGGCAAGTGTAGAGTCTTGCATCTGGGGAAGAACAACCCCATGTACCAGTACAGGTTGGGGGCTGAGCTGCTGGACAGTAGTGAAGGGGAAAGGGACCTGGGGGTCCTGGTGGATAGGAGGATGACCATGAGCCAGCAATGTGCCCTTGTGGCCAAGAAGGCCAATGGCATCCTAGGGTGTGTTAGAAAGGGTGTGGTTAGTAGGTCAAGAGAGGTTCTCCTCCCCTTCTACTCTGCCTTGGTGAGGCCGCATCTGGAATATTGTGTCCAGTTCTGGGCCCCTCAGTTCAAGAAGGACAGGGAATTGCTTGAAAGAGTCCAGCGCAGAGCTACAAAGATGATTAAGGGAATGGAACATCTCTTCTTCTGAGGAGAGGCTGAGGGAGCTGGGACTCTTTACCTTGGAGAAGGGGAGACTGAGGGGTGACCTCATCAATGTTTACAAATATGTAAAGGGTGAGTGTCAGGATGATGGAGCTAGTTTTTTTTCAGTGATGTCCAGTGACAGGACAAGGGGCAATGGGTGTGAACTGGAGCATAGGAGGTTCCATGTGAACATCAGGAAAAATTTCTTTACTGTGAGAGTGACAGATAACTGGAACAGGTTGCCCAGGGTGGGTTGTGGAGTCTCCTACATTGGAGATATTCAAGGCCCACCTGGACAAGTTCCTGTCTGATGTACTCTAGGTTACCCTGCTCTTGCAGGAGGGTTGGACTAGATGATCTTTTGAGGTCCCTTCCAGCCCTTAGGATTCTGTGATTCTTGTGACTCGCTGTCAACAAGAATAAAAGCTAAAACTAAGCAGGTGCTGAACATAGTGAACCATTTATGCCACAAGATTACTGTTCCAAATGAAACAGACAAATCCAAATCTCTGCAGAAAGATGGACATGTATTTCATTTTAGAGTTAGCATTTTAGTTTCACTAAAGAACCATCAATCAATCAACTTTGGCTTCTTTGAATGTTTGTCTTTTTTTTTAAATGGAAGGAACTCCTATATCAAAGTTATAGTATTTAATAATTGACTAAAATACACAGTTTAAAACATTTAAAATTTTGAAGAAAAATGTGAAAATTGAGATTTATTGTAAATACATTTGATAACTGAATTTGTTAGGTCCTTCTATCCAGCTGCATGTACTAGGATGTAGCTACATTAAACAATGCAGCTGGTCCTGAAAAATATACTCATTTACTAATACAATTTTAAAATATTATATTTTCTGTGGTCTAATTCCAAATATATGTTTCACTGCTTCTTTGCTGCCTGCCCTTCCCATGCTGACTTATGCTTTCAGCTGCAAGATTGAACACTCTAGGAAATGAAACTCCAGGATGTAGAGTCTGGCATGCAGGAATGAGAAATATGCAGTGAGTTACTATATGTGCCACTTCTGTTCACAGTCATTTGTCCCACATCACAAAGAACTTCAAAAGCACAAGGGATATCATTGCATTTCTCAAATGCAGAACTCGGTTACGTTTACACATCTGTGCTTTTCTATTCATACATTCCTTCACCTTGTTCCAAACATGCTCCTTATCTTTGACAACCCATAAGAACTACAAACATCATGGAGAAAAGACTAAATAGTAAAGATATCAGCCAAATATCAGCAAAAATGTTTAAACTAAGCTTTTGGGTTTTGTCATTTGAACCCACAATTTTCTAAAAATAGTACCGTGTGTGTAATCTGAAATATACAAGCACATTAAATATATATATATATAAAAAAGATGATCAGCCTTTCAGTTCTTCCCCATGTTTAAGAACAACATTAGTATAAACTCAGGAAGGCTATGAAGCACTACCATCGCACAGAAAGCAAGGCTGCTATCTTGATAAGGAGCAATCACAACATGCTGTTCTTTTAAAGTGCTTCTATCAAGACGTTTTTGCTCCCTTAAGAGCATTTAACAATGCTAAAAGAGGATTCTAGCCTTCAAGAACAATGAAAATGAGTTTTAAGTTATCTTCCTACTGACACTTAAAGGTGTAGAAGCAGTCAGTGATGTTATTGAACAATTTATAGTGCAAAAGATGATAGTACCAAAATTATGAGTAAAAGGAATTTTAACCCCAAATGTAGAATCCTGCTCAAACCAAAGCCTTTTTGAGGAATTTAGTGGCTTGTTTCCTTCCTGCTGCCTTTTCCCTTCAGCAGTTTGGTGTACTAAATCAGACCTGTATGTAGTCAGTGCTGCCATGAAGTTAAATACAATAGCATACTGTCATAACTTTAGAAATCACTTGATTGAGATTGTTACACACACCCCCTTTATAGTTTCCTAAAGTTGGACACTTCAGTATGGTGGGGGTTGGGGAACTATGGCATGATGTCAGCATCTGGCATACTTCACAGGTAGTGATATTATTTTGATGACTTACACAGATACGATAAATTCTTTCTCACCTAGAAGCCACCTGGAATCACCTCTGTATGTTTAAGACTTCATTACATCTCTTTGTTTAATGATCTGTAACTCCATGTTAGTCATATTAACTACATTTTACATCTCTTAGATGCTATCTCTTTATTGTCCTTGTTACCTTCAAAGCCATTTTGTCCAGCTGCAGGTCTGTATTGTTTTAGCTGACCATTGGTGAGTTGTTTGTAGCCATAAGCAGTGCCAGTCTATGCCCCATGTCTTATCATCACATGTCTGTACTCCTCTACATTGCACTCAGCCTCCCTACTTCTTAAGACCTCTGCTATCACAGCAGGCCTGTATCCCTCTACCATTGTTAGTCATAAATGTCTCATTCTACACAGATTAACAAGCTATTACTGCTATCGCTATAAAATTATGGTTGTACCATACAAAAGTAAGGAAAGTAAAATAATTGGCCATCATCACCGATGAAATCGGATTATTACAGTGAAATCAAGTAGGAAACAAAGCTCCAGGCAGATAAGACAAACGCAAACAAGGCAAGCCTTAGAACTTCAGAGACAGCAAGCCTCAGCTCTGAGGTCTTGGAAACTCAACAGAAAGCTTGTGTCCTGATGTTAACAAAGGCATCAATGTATTATTGATCTACAGGATATTACAGGCATGTGCGGTCAAATTAGAACTACAGTTACTTTTGCACGTGACCCTATCAATATCTCGAAGCAGGTCTGATTTCTACACTCGTGGTCACTTTCTCCTGTAGCCATGCTAAGGCTGTGCCAGCCAAACTCTGTAAAAAAAAAAAAAAAGGTTAATTCATGTTTCAGTTTTACAGTACATCTCCAAAAAATAGGGCCGAAAGATTACTGTCAAGATGGGGAACTCTGCAAAAGGTTTATATCATGCATGTGGCTGGTACTAACAAGATAAATAGACATTGTGCTTATATAGAATGAGTGCTTATATAGAAGCTTTTAAATCCACCCACTTCAGAACAACAATCCCTATCTTCAGTCTCTTATTTTCATTCCCCAGTCTTACAGCTGTGCAACTAAGTATCAGCAAAGTTTTAAACTTTCTTTGACCTAGAAAACTAAACCACCCTGCTATTATGACTCTGTGAGGAACTACTTACTTCATGTGACAGGCAACCGAAAGTAAATCATCACAAAATGCTAAAACTAAATTCTTTCTAGGTACTATCAGTGTCATAGTTCTGATTGAAATCTTGTGGTTTCAAACAACTGTTAAAAATAAATAGATCTGTATTCTGCCAGTATTCAGTTCCTAAACCAGGAGAGGCCCTCAAGTGAGACAAATTACTTATTTACAGAGGGTCTAAATAATGCACCAGTAGGAGCCAAAGTTATTATTATCTAATCAATCTGAACAAAACTAGGTGATTAATTAAGACTGCAACTTCATGTTTTTCAAGGACAAGTGGAAATGAAGAAAAAGAATATTCATTGGCCTGGAATTAATCTGTTTAGAAAACCTTCAGTCAAATTGCTTTCACATTAATCACATATTTTAATCTTCCCTACTATTGTTGAAATGCATCCTTTTCAAGCGCATTAAAGTTTAGCATTGTTTTGATCACAGAAATATTTTTAAATAAAGGGAAAAAGATATTTCCTTCTTTAGAAAACATTACTTGAATGGATTTATGAAGCTTCCTGTCAGTGTTAAATAAATGATAGGACATTTTTCTTCAGATAGTTAAGCGTTTTGTTTGAAGAAACAAAACAGGCCATATTAGGGAAGTAGAAAACAACTTTCCTAACTCTAGGCTTGACGTTATGATGTATTCCTATAGAGGACAATGCCCTCTGAATGACTATTTCTACATCTTCAAATGTAGTTGAAAAACAGTCAGTTTCTTAAAGATGATATGTCCTTAAGCCTTTGTTTTCTCTGCTCCATTCCTATGCTCTCTCTAAAGTCCCTCAATGCAGCAGGATTCATGCAGATGAAAGATAGCTATAAACATCACTGAAATCTTTTACTTCACAGTCTGTGCAGCTTCTTCGGTTTGTGTAGTACCCCAAATTGCTTTAAAATCTCCCATCTCTTCCACAAAGAGTTTTCTTTCAGAATACAACTTCTGCTTGATTGTTTGATTAAACAGGGCTGTTATTGACATCCCAGTAATTTAAATCCTGTCATTTCTCACTATTTTCCCTTCCAGACCTTCAAATACATCTGATTCTAAAGCTGTCAGGCTGCCTACATTTCCCCTTATACTCCTACAGTGGGTGTTTAGTTGGTTAGGTAAGTCAGGCTGATTAGCCTTTGGATTTGATTTTTCTGTAGCCCAACTTATCACAAGATTTGTACTGAAGAACATTTAGTTTTCATCCAAACCTCATCCCAGGACTTTAATTATCATTAAAGTGCCAATGCATATTAACAGGGTACCTGTTCTCTACCTTTCATCCTAGTTCTGAAAGAGCTCATACAACGGAGAAAATTTTATACCTTAGCCATTTATCTGCACAAGAAATCAACTATATACTTTTTAAAATGCCAAGATTAATTTAATTCACAGTTTGTTCAATCATTTCTGTAGCTATCATCATAACAGAGGAACCTTCTCACTAGTTTGATTAATTGAAACATTTGCTTAACCTATCACCTAATATCACTCAGCACACCCAGATTAACTTGTAAAATGCTTGGCACTAGGTTAACAACTTAAATCAATTCTCAGAGTTAAAATTCTACATTTTCAACAGCATAATCTAGAGGCAAATTTGCTCATTATGCTATTTTGATGAAGAGCATCGTGCTAATAGAAAAGGTTTCTCAAAGTTGTTAAGAAAAACTCCAGTGTTTCCTCTAGGTTGGAAATAAGGTTTTTACATAATATCAGCATCAATAAAAAAATGATTTTCCTTTAATTAAGAACATCTTCAGAGTTTTGATTTCTTTATATCAAACACTAACCTACTAGAGACTACCACCAGCAAAATTCTTCTGTGGCCAGTAATGTATCAAACATTAGAAGAACAACATAACGTTATGATTTTAACATAAGACTTTTAAATAAATATCACTTTAACTTGACAGTAGGTTTCTGAAATAGCAGTGCTGCAGTGAACATTAATTACTTACAAATATTATGCAAATATGTATCTTACACTCTTATAATTTAAGTTTCCATCAAATTTCTGCAGGATTTCTTCAAGTTTTTAAGATTTGAGGAAATGAAATTTGAAAAGACAGACAAATATGGATATCTTTGTGTGTTAGCAGCACTTGCAGACATGGATTGTTTTAAATAAGCAGTAGTACAACACCTTACCTGGAAACCTGTTGCCACTATGAATTTGTACAAGAGTCTAGGTATATTGCATAACTCAGAAGATCTGGGTTCACACACCATCTTAATCATGCTTTTACTTCAGAAACGTAGGTAATTCATTGTCAATGTTCCTTTATTTCATACTGTATTCCATGCTAATGCTTTATTATTTCACATAGGTTTTATAAGGATAAAAGCTGATTAATAAGACATTTCTATGGAAAGAAGCAGCTTTAAATACATAACATACCTTTTCATACTTTACCACACTTGTAGAGAATCAAACATCTACTTCCTAAAATGCTGACTCTTCCTATTGCGAAACTATTCAGACATGCATGCAATATAACATAATCAGAAACTTACAGGAGAGAGGAACTGTAGCATCTAAAAAGGCTGACAGTGCTATTTCCAGGCTCTTGTCCTTGCACATTATGCCACAACCTCATTTTGATTATGATTTCATGTTATTTTGTCAGAGGGTCTGTCTGCCTGTCAGCAGAGGGTTGGGGTTTGGAAGTCTACAGTACAATGCTGAGGAAGCTGAGCAAATGATAGAGCTCTGCATTCTCCTGCTGCTGGATAGGTTGAGATGTACAGCACCATCATCTTGAATACTGCATTTTTCAAATGTGACTAAGCAAGAAGTATATACACGTTTATACATCTATGCTCTTTTAACAGAATCTTGGGAAACTCAACCCACCAGCTAATGTTAAAATTTCATAGTCTGAGAATGTATCACAAAATAAGAAGTTATACACCGTAAAAGTCTAAACATAAAGTAACATAATCAGCACTCTTCAGGAAGTGATTTCTGTAGATATTGCCTACTATTGGGAATCCCAGAAAATAATTTTACAGAGATTCTAATGCTGGAAATTTAAAAGAGCTGCACAAATTTAGAATAACAAATGTGGTCTTAATTAAATGTTATTAAAATTAATACAGATGACTTTTCTAATGACACAAGTATGATAGACAGTGATCAACCTAGAGCTATAAATAGTACTGATTGTCCTTCAGTTGCACCATTTCAGATGAAGTCAATCAATACTAAGTGCTAGTCACAGAATTAACAACTTGCTCAGAAGTGTATCTTCTAGAAAAAGGTATAATATCTACAGAGATTAAATATTACAGCTCACCACAAATCAAATCCCAATGTAATGATTTTCTCAAAATCACCTTGATTTTAAACTTACAACTATGCCTATTGCTGTACATTTTACTTTATACATTCAGAGGCCACCTGAAAAATAACCCAAAAATTTACCTCAAAGATAAATGGATTGTTCTGCATGATTGCTCTTGGCCAGATTCGGTATTTCTTAGGACCGAGAAAACTTGGCAAAAAATCTAATCCTGTAGCTCATATTTTAAGGGACTTAAAAAAACTGTAACAGTAAGTATTCATCATCTATTAAAAAAAAAAAAACAAAAAACAAAAGAAAGCAAACAAAAACCAAAAAAAACCTATTACTTTTTAGCTGACTTTTGAGTGAGTTTACATAGAGTTCAAATCTATACCTTCAGTAGAAACCTCCGTCTCTCTTGTTTTTGTTAAAGAAAACATATTCAAGTAGAATAGCAGCTGACCTTATCTTCCTTCATGTTCCTGCTTCATCTGTTATGTTGTCCTTAAATACTCATTGCACTGTTTTCCATCAATACAGAAATATCTAAAGAATAAGTGAATCTTTAATCTGATGGAAAACAACAAAACAACCCATCACCCAATGAACTGACCAACATTATTGTTGTTACAGTTTTATAGGAGGTAAAGCACAATTCAGGACAATCCTGTAACACTTTCATCAGTCCCTTCAGAAAAGAAGGGAAAGTAGTCTAATACCCATCAAAACTATTATCATACATCATGGCGATGTAATTAGTGATTCTGTGACATACTAGGTAACATGAGGCAATCTCCTTTTCATGTGGTAAAAGCTGAATAAGATCCCAAGTAACACAAACCAAAGACATTCTTGTTTTCTCTTGTTGCTACAAAAAGTGTCCTAACATTTCAGTTTCCACTACCACACTTAGGACGATAAGACACATTCCAAAAGCAGAAAATATATGTCTCCACAAGATTTCAAATGGCACCAAGAATTGTTAACTGAATACAACACAAAAAATCTTACTCCTTCTCTGTAAGGAAACATACTGTGGTGATATTCTGAGAGCCTTTGTATGGGACATTGCTCCTGTAAAATCATAGCCCCTCTGGAAATCAGTGCAACCATCACAATACATCTTATCAGCCAAATCACTGATCGTCATCTTCCAGATGGTTGGGAATGGGAAGCAGTGCTAAGGAGGGAAGTGTGCCTTAACAGCAAAATAATATTGTGGAAAAAATAAGTGGATAGGAAACAAACATAAATTTTCATTCATGTTCATTGTTGAAGTTTCAGAATGTTACAAACTCCCATATTATCTCTATTCCTTACTAAACAAGTCTATATTGCTGTTACAGAAAGGAAATGCTAATATTACATACTCTGAATGGGAAAAATATTGTACTAAACCCCATTGCATGCCCTTTAAGAAAGAATTTATGCTTTTTGCAAAAGACTGCAATACAGTTTTCACACTGTTAAGATTCAAAAAAACTGTCATGTCTACAGGAAAAAATCCACCAGCTGTATTTCACAAATATCCCAAAAGATTTGAAGGAAGGGAAGACATATACTAATAGTTTCAGTATATAATGAAAAGTGCAGCATTACAATGCTACCTCAATGGGTATCTTTTCCCCATATGCTTCACTCCCTGTCACATTTTAGGATATAAAGATAAAAACATACACACATCTTTCTCAAAGAGAATAACTGTATACCTCTTTGCCTCAAACTACACAAGGGCTTCCTGGGGAAAAGTTTTTGGCAACATTGAGCCATCACCATCTTGCTAGTATAAATAGACAAAAAATTTATATTACATGAGACTATGTAGTTCCATTAGAAAATTCACAGTATATACCTTTTGCCCTTTCTCTTCTGCTATATGTTTCAAGTAGACAAGTTAAATAAAGAGAACATCTGTAAAATTATAGCATCGATTGAAATGAAAACCTCATTTCCTTGCATCCCTGACACTCAGGTTTATTTCTAGCTATTACAAATAAGTGCAGCTTAGCTCAAATAAAAAGGATGCAGTAGTCCCACCTCCATCCAAAAGCTGACTGTTCTATGACTTGTCTCCATGCTGTCACTTCTACCTTAGTCGTAGCCCTACTTCTGCTGTAGTACAGTCTTGTCAAAATATACCTTCACCTTGCTTCTAGTACTAAGGCTCTCACAACACAATTGTCTTATTCTAACCCCGAACAAAGAGCAAAATAACCTTTTTATTTTTTGTTTTGGTTGGCTCTGTAAAACCTAGGTAAATGGAGCCTCAAGTGATGTTAATTTTGAGAAATATTTGCTGCCAAGCATTGAACCTACCAACAACTAAGAAGTTCTCTGTGATTTTTAAGTTTAAAGATGGAGTTATTGAGCTGATTTCATGACTGTATCGAATCTTCCACTCACAGCAGGCCCATTACTGTTCTGTCTCTCAGCTCAAAGGTCAAAATTTCATTGATCGACATGAACCAATCCATTAACTTAATTTTAATCTATTTTTCCTGCAGCAGCTTTCACCAGCTTACCACGAAACATCATCAGTGATTTCTTCGATCACATTCACAAGATGAAGGTACATCAGCAAGATAGATATCTTTGTCGGAGCAATCCCAGGTACAGCTACAGGTTGGGCAGAGAAGAGATTCAGAGCAGCCCTGTGAAGAAGGACTTGGGGGTGTTGGTCGATGAGAAACTGAACATGAGCCGGCTTCAGTGTGCGCTTGCAGCCCAGAAAGCCAACCGTATCCTGGACTGCATCAAAAGGAGCGTGACCAGCATGTCAAAGGAGGTGATCCTGCCCCTCTACTATGCTCTCGTGAGACCTCACCTGGAGTACTGTGTGCAGTTCTGGCATCCTCAGCATAAAAAGGACATGGAACTGTTGGAACAAGTCCAGAGGAGGGCCACAAGGATGATCAGAGGACTGGAGCACCTCCCGTATGAAGATAGTCTGAGGAAGTTGGGGCCGTTCAGCCTGGAGAAGAGAAGGCTGCATGGAGACCTCATAGCAGTCTTCCAGTATCTGAAGGGGGCCTACAAGAATGCTAGGGAGGGATTCTTCATTAGGGACTGTAGTGACAGGACAAGGGGTAAGGGGTTCAAACTTAAACAGGGGAAGTTTAGATTGGATATAAGGAAGAAATTCTTTCCTGTAAGGGTGGTGAGGCACTGGAATGGGTTGCCCAGGGAGGTTGTGAATGCTCCATCCCTGGCAGTGTTCAAGACCAGGTTGGACGAAGCCTTGGGTGACATGGTTTAGTTTGAGGTGTCCCTGCCCATGTCAGGGGGGTTGGAACTTGATGATCTTAAGGTCTTTTCCAACCCTAACTATTCTATGATTCTAAATGTTTGTGAAACTGGAATTTGACACTATTTTCTTGCCATTAAAAACCTCTTCTAATGATCTCTCCATACAAGTTTGTTTTCCTAATTTGTCCTTCTATTTTCCTTTCAAAAGAGAAATTTTAATGAAAACAAGACTTTCCAGCAGTATTCAGATGATGTTAGAAATGTGTCCCTATTAGGTGAACACAAAATATCCATAGTTCATAGAGGAGAAGCAGGAATAGAATTTCATCAGCAGGCAAGGACACAACAAGTAAACTAACACGTAGCAAGTGAAGTCACACATTGTGATGCCCAGTGATGTTGTGAAGAAAAACAAAAATAAATAAAAAAAATCTGTCCTGCACTACCTCAATAATGGAGATATTGCTGACCAAAAAAAAAGAGCACTGAAGAAAACTCTGTCAAAGATAGCAGCTTTGGATGCTATCCATGTGGACAGTGGATGAAGTTATGAACCAGATGTTTGAAAGCTGTTGCTCCAAATTATCTATCTCAACCACAAGTAGAGACATTTCTATGTGAAGCAAAATACATTTTTGTCATTGAGAATGGTGAGCTTCCATTTTCATTATCATCACTCTGAATAAAAGGGCATAAACACAAAGTATCACTCTCACCAGGACACTGCTATTTCCAAAAGGAACCATTTATGTAACAGTGAAAGATTTTTTGCTGACCTTACTTTAGCTTCTGCATTGTAAGCTCAGGATTCATTTAATGGTTTATGAATTTCTATTCTTTTCAAGTATTTTCTAAAGCACATTTTAAGCAAAGTATGATCATGTCTTGACAGTGGTTTTAGTGTTTCTGATTAATGCTAAGGTGTCTTCCTAGTTAGTGTATGTACACTCCTTTTCACAGTGTGTCCAATTATTCTGGTTATAATGCATGGTGAGGGTGTCTCTTCAATCAGGATTACAGTTAAGATGCATGTTCATAGATTTTCTAACTTTCTAAACAAATATCTGTCATCTTTTGGTTTACAGGAGCTAGGACCTATGTGTATTTGCTGGGTCCATAAAACTACAGCACATTTTTAAACCTGCTTCTGGCAACATATTTGTTCACATGCATTGTGACAACAGGCTTGTCCATATTAAAGCCTCTTCCAAGCTTAGACCTCATTTGAGAAAAACTGTCAAAATATTCGAGTTATGTAGCGCATCATGCTGCTGAAAAATCTAAAGGTCACATTGTAGCTTTTTAATGAACTTCTAAGCCCAACAATAAGCAGTGGATATGGAGTATTCATAGTTCAATAACAATCCTCAGATGCCCATAATCTCAGTGCAATGTGGTCCCTGTATCACTAGGCGTTAATTACACATTTGGCGCAAGATGGCATACTGGCAAGGCTTCCAGTGGGCATTTGTTTCAACTCCTTTGCCAGTACTCCAGAACTCTGTTATTCCTAGTTGATCTTACACAGCTATTTCTATTGTAAAACTTTGTAGTAAGAGTTGAGTTTTCATCCTGCTCTAAAACTAAAACAATCTGGGCTATAAGCACCCTTTTCCATGACATGCTTACCCTTCAATCTCTACTCCCCTCTCGAGGTGCTACATTTTGTTTTACATCCTCTCTTCAGAAATGGTGGTTTCTAGTAATTCAGAAGCAAATCTGTATTTTCAGAAGCCACCCCTAAAATGAACACCACAAGTATGACTTCTTTCTGCTGACGGGAAATTCTTGGCACCCCTGAAGTTTCACTGGGCTGAAACTGTCCCTGTGCAGGAATCAGAAATGAGCATGGTGCAAATCAGCTCCTTTCACTTTTGTGTTGCTTCTCCTCTATACTACGTTCTGTCTTGGCTCCGCTAGGAATTTTCATAAGGCATTTTCTCTGTCAGCATGATATTCAAGATGACAAAATTCAGTTTCAGGCTCAAGAACGTTCTAAACTGCAACACTGTGGAATTGACTGATTTAGAAATTCTGCAGCCTGTAAAGAAAACTTGTATAAAAAATAAGAAGCACAACATTTCTTTCTGCTAGTTTGTAAGTTACATTCAGCTTTTCTTGGAATGATAGGCAACTTGCATGGCCAAAAGTCAGTGACTGAATACAACACAAAGAGGGAGAAAAGGATTTAACATGCCAGGTTTTGGTTGTGACACATTCTTCATTTTCTCTTGAAAATCAAGCCATTAACTGTTGAAAGTTTCATGACTCAAAACACTTCCCAAAAGCTTCCTGTCAGGTGTTTGCATGCCCTTTAGGTGAAAGTACATCCACCTGAGTGCACCCCCGAGAGCACAAGCTAAGAGAGTTCTTTTAGTCAAGATTATTCAGCCATGGCAGGTAACTACTTAACCTGTCTGACTATATAATATTGATTAAAATAATTAAAGGATCACTGCTTCATTTCTCTAGAGATTTTAGATTGATATGCATAAGTGCACACCAAGCAGTAGCAAAGCTCAGGACACAATATTGAGGGATGTCAGATTTACTTCTCCCCCTCCTTTTTTCCAGTATAGATGTTGTTACCTCATCACAATTAATTGTGCCTTGTTTAGTTAATTACTCTTGATTATGCCGTTGCTAGAGAAATTTAAACACTACAGGGATTTTTCTAACTCAGAAAGCTGTTTCTAAGATACATTCTCTAATCAAGCAGCAATTATGTTATTCCCCACTAACACCATGAGCATGTTGACCTAGCTAGTCATGTTCTGGTAACTACAAAAAGAAAAAATACATAGCAACAGTGACTACTCCATAGAAACGAAAGGAACAAAAGGAAAATAAACAGAAACATTTTAAATGCTCACACTTGGTCATTTCAGTGCTTTGAGTCCTACCATTTCAGCAAAAGATGTTCTAGGGGAAAAAACAAAACAAAACCCAAACATAAAGACAAAAAAAATCCACAAAGGTTTTGTCAGAAGTAATAAATACATTGTTTGTACAAAAATGTTTAAAACATTACAAAAAAAGAAAACTAAAAAAACAACCAAACACAACCCAAACAATAGAACCTTAAAAACGTGAAGCCAGATGATAATAAACTGGGAGACTTGCCACGGATAGGTTGTCTGGAAGAAACAAAGTGGCATAGAACTCATTACTGGCTCCCAACTGAGACTGCAAAACAGCAGCAAACACTTTGGTATGACTAACTACCTAGAAATTAACTTTAGGGAATTCTGTAGTATTACAACATTTGGATGTGTATACTTAGTTATAAGTGTACTAAGTCCCACTTCCACTCTTCTTCCAATAAATTAGTACCAAGATACAGGAATCATTGGTTCAGACCCACACTTTGCAATAGAATCCTACTGATGCAAATGGCTGCTCTTGTTTCTAGGCTCTTACGCCACTTTTGTAACCTCTTTTATCCACCTGGTCAGCCTCTGTTATCTTCTTCCCTGTTCTTGTCTTAAACCTCTACATTCTCCAGTCAGTTCATAACCTTTCTTTCTTCCCCTACTCCCATCTGCTTTTAACTGTACCTTGGCTCTTTCTTATACTGTTCTCTACCTTTTCCATATGTCAATCTTGGCTTTATTCCCCAGTCTTTTATTCTTTTCTTTCTGAACATTCTCAGCTGCTCCTTTCTCAGCTGGTACATGTGTTGTCCCACACATGGCCAGAGTACCCTACAAGGAAGCAGCACACAAGGAAGGAGTCACAAGAAATCACTGCAGATAAAGTGTCTTCAGTAAGCATATTGGAGAAGTCAGGGGAAAGCTGAAGACTAAATGGTGCATAAATGCTAATGACAGCCCTGACAACTCAATGCACTGCACATGTAAACCAGTTTCATCCTCAAATGTAAAAATGTAGCCAAGATACCAGCAACTGCGAAACTAATAATCTGCATAAAATATCAAATAAATTTTGCTATGTGCCTCTTATAAGTGGCCTCTTATAAACTGAATGGAAATATGTTTGCAAGTCAAATTGCCAGTGTCTTAAAAATTTCCTATCAATCAGCACAGTAGCATAATACGCCCCTCAAATATAAGTTGAGACTCAGCTGTACTGCACTGGTTTGAAAATCATATGGTTTTTTTTATTGACTCAAACACATATCCCCCTGATCCACCAGGGTGACCCCACCAGGAGTAGACTAAACTCTGGAGTCCTCAACACAAGACATGGACCTATTGGAGAGGGTCCAGAGAAGGGCCACAAAGATGATTAGAGGGATGGAGCACCTCTCCTATAAGGAAAGGTTGAAAGAGTTAGGGTTGTTCAGCCTGGAGAAGTGAAAGCTCAGGGAAGACCTTATTGAGGCTTTTCAATACTTATAGGGGCTTATAAGAAAGATCAGGACAGACATTTTAGTAGGCCCTGTTGTGACAGAACGAGAGGCAATGGTTTTAAACTAAAACAGTAAATTCAGACTAGATATAAGGAAGACATTTTTTACAATGAGGGTGGTGAAATAGTGGAACAGGTTGCACACTGAGGTGGCAAATGCCCCATCCCTGGAAATATTCAAGGCCGGGCTAGATGTGGCTCTGAGCAATGTGATCTAGTTCAAGATGTCCCTGCTTATTGCAGTGGGGTTGAACTAGATGGTCTTTAGAGGTTACCTCCAACCCCAACCATTCTGTGATTCTATGACCATCCAAGGCAGAAGTTGGACTTATTTTTATATATCATTAGAAAACACAAGATGAATGCTTGAATTCAGCCTCACTATAAATATTATCCATTTCCAAATATATCATGATTAAGAACTTTCATTTTTTTAAAAACGCTTAAATGTGTGCCTTTCAAGCACCCATTCAAGAAATGGTGAGATCAAGGGGTTTGCCTTTTTTTTTATTTTTTATATAGAAGCCATAAAATAATTTAGAATCCTCTATGTATGTTTATTTAATCTGTTACTATATTTCCTTTCACACTCCTGTATCATATTGTCAATAAAAAAGGGATTGAGAGAAATACGGAATTCTGAAACTTTGCTTTAAAAATAAGATTTCATACTAATCTTAGTGTATACAAAACAACAACATATTCAGAGGTTTTAGAAACCAGCAACTTCAAGGAACCCTTTCAGGTCAGCATCTTCAATGCAAGCAGGGTTTTGGCGGGATTTTTTATTTTTTTTCTTTTCTCTAGAAAGTTCCACTGCATTCAAAGGTTGTGTGATTTGGGATTTTTTCTTTTTTTTTCTTTTTTTTAAAGGAGAGGAATTCTCTATAAAAATATAAGTTAATATTATGCCCAGGAAGCAATCCATGATGTTGACACTGTTCTTCCCTAATCGTCTAGCTATAGAAAACTATTTTACACGCAATTCAAAGAAATAGCAGCAGAGGCATGAGCCATGCTCTTAATTCACCTCAATATATGTTTTTATGAGCAGAGGTACACTTGGAACACAAACCCTAAGGTTTTATTCTACTATTGTCATTTTCCATTATGACTGTTTCAGCTAAAGCAACTAGACGATCTTAAGGTCCTTTCAAACCCTAGTTATTCTATGATTCTAAGTCAGAACATGCAGCATTTAAGACATATTTTGCATGCAAAAGTAGTGCTGAAAAAAAATAAATCAAGATATTAAAAGCAAGTCAAAGCTTTACAACTCATTATTGCTACCAGTTTATCTGCACCCAGCTCTTCCCTTCTTCCAAAGCTTACCTTCTACAAAGTTACACACACAGGACTAAGCTCAGGTGCCTTTAGCAGCATAAAAACCCTGAAAGGGGGTGGAAGGCTTCTCACCTCAAAAAAAATACATTTTGTATGGGATGTCACTCTGTTCATCAAGTTCCTGAAACTAAACACTGACTGCTTCATGAATGCATACAGCAACGAACCAAATTCACGAATCCCTGAGAAACCTTGCTAGTGCAGTATGCCTGGTTTCAGTGACAATTATACTCTTGCTTGGGTACTCCTGCATCTTCTGTATAATTAATGATATTACCTCTGACAGCACAGTGTTTCTATGCATCAAAAGCTCAATGGACATCATGCAGCAATCATGCTGCACCTGCCATCTGTTGTTCCTGTTCTCTATTTGTCAGCAAAATCAATTTCAGGCTTCTATAATAATCCCTAGAATATTTTTTACAGTATTAGACATTATTTTCCATGGTGTTCCAAAGTTAACTATGGAAAGATAAAGTCACTGCTATTATTCAGGGCACTTGCATCAAAGCCAGATTTAAAAAAATAAAAAATACAAAATTACTTTGTGGCATAATAAACAGTGCTAACATGATTTGAAGCCTAACTCATACAGCAAAACACTACCTTAGGACAGAGGAAACAGTGTACTACCCAGCAATTGAGAGGTCTGCGAAGGATACTTAACGATTTTTGTCATTAGTCACATCCCCTTTAAATCTCATGGAGATTAATTTGAAGGTGTCGTGGTTTAAAGCCCAGCTGGTAACTCAGAACAATGCAGCCGCTCGCTCACTCCCCCCTCCCGCCTCCCTCTCCTGGAGGGATGGGGAGGAGAATCCAAAGAATGTAACTCCCATGGGTTGTGATAAGAACAGTCCAGTAACTAAGGTATAACACAAATCACTGCTGCTACCACCAATAATAATAATGATAAGGGAAATAACAAGGGAAGAAAATACAACTGCTCACCACCTGCCAACCGATACCCAGCCCGACCCAAGCCCTTCTAGGTAACTGCCTCCAGTTTATATACTGGGCATGACATGCTGTGGTATGGAACACCTCTTTGGTTAGTTTGGGTCAGGTGTCCTGTCTCTGCTTCCGCCCGGCTTCCCCTCCTCCCTGGCAGAGCATGAGACTCAAAGTCCTTGGTCAGGGTAAACGTTATAGACCAGCAACTAAAACATCGGTGTTATCAGCGCTGTTCCCAGGCTGAAAGTCAAAAACACAGCACTGCACCAGCTACTAAGAAGGAGAAAAATGACTGCTATTGATGAACCCAGGACAGAAGGGGCCTGAAAATAGGTACACTTGATCTACACAGAATGCAATATGCTACATACAGCTACTTATTTGTTAAGCCTAAAGCAGGAAGTGTCCATACACTATGCCAAACCTGAGAAGATAATTAATTTTTATCAAAAGCTAACGTAGCATGAAAACATACCCCTTGATAAGCACGTTTATGAGCAAGCAAGCAAGTATGCAGTCAGATAACAATGCTTTCAGGATACTTAAAAGATATTTTTGTAAAATGAGAAGGGTTTGTTTGGAATTTTTTTATTACCATATTGTTGTGCACACCTAGAGGCACAAATTTATAAGAAATCCTACAGTTCTTATGAAATACACTTATCCACTTTCCCAGTTGCAAATTAAGATCTAGAAGATTCTCTCTCCTGTATTATTGACACTGAGGCTCACATCATTTTTACATTCTCAATAATTACATCACTCATTTTGCATACTGTTTTTTTTTTAGCATAGATGATATTTTTGTCAAAATAAAAGAATTAAAAGAATATCCTACTTTTTTCCATGTTAAAAAGAAAAAGTTAAGTTATGATAAACTTATGAAAACAGAAAACCCATGTATTTCTTCACTGAATTACGATCAAAGCAATTATAGTATCTTGGGGTTCTTCAGTTTCTGGACGAATGTTCCAGACATGGGAAAGGCAAAAGACAATATTTATTCTCTGTCCTATGTACACTAGGACACTTACAACAAATTTTATATGATACATAGCTTTTAAATAGGTCTGTTCCCTCTAATGCAGCAGAAGTTAAACATTGCAGTAGCCTTGTAGAACACTCTCTTCAAAACTGTCTCTTCAAACATAAGTTAAAATCTAAATATCATGAATTATCTATGATGATAATGAAGATAATGAATGATAATGAAATCCAGTGCTTTACTTCTTTAGAGGATGCATCCTCATGAACATTTGCAGTAGCTTAACATTAAACTGCATACACTTAGATTTGTCCAGCTAACCTTTATTAGGACTCTTTCTTGAGCCTCAGAGGGCATTACTTCTTGCCTTACAGTAACACGTATCTAACTCCAAAAATTCTACCAGACACAGAGGATGAACCTTTCAGCCTCCTCAATAAGCCAATATATATGCTTTCCTGCTTAGACAGTGGCTGAATCAGTTCCATAAATAAATGCAGAAATAATCTCCACTTTCCAAACCAAATTCCCTAAGCCACTTAGCAATTGATTCTACATGGATACCAAAACATCTGTTAGGAAAAAAACACCCACAGACCAAATAAAAAAAAAAAAACACACAAAAAAGTCACTTGAAAGTGTCATATACCAAGTATTTTAAAATCTTAAAAAGTCAATACTTTTCATATACTCATATACATATGAATGTGTATATACTGAAATATATGCAACTATGCACCCTATATGTGGGTTGTATCAGTTACGTTGTATTACGTATCAGGTAGTAGGAGCTGCTTGCTCTTCAGGTGAAAGCTATAGCCAATGCTACAGTAGCTCCAGGTAAAGCTAATTAATGATGACTATAAAAGAGCTTTTCTGAACTGTTTGCTTCTGAACTTTTTGTGTGGCAAGGAAAACCTTTGCAACACCCACACACATACCCATTTCTCCTCCCCGCTCTCCCCAAGAGGAGGCCTAAATGTTAAAAGGCATTGGGAAATAAAGGCAAAGTCTGAGGAAGGCTGATCTACCAGATAATATTTGTCAAAGAATAAAATAAAAACCCACTGTTAAGCCCAGTGTTAGCCAGGGTGTAGCATGCCAGTGGAAGATGACTCCTGAATAGCTGGCAAGCACAATTGCCCTGAGTGCTAAGACAGATGCTATATTCTGTGGCAGAAGCTAGCTGAAAACCAGAGAAAACACAGAAAGTTTTATCAAATAGTGAAATCCAAAACCCCAAAAAACAGGGACATAATTTCTGTGCATCTTTAGATGAAACCACGGAACCTAATAACCCACAGAAAATGGAAAAGAGCTATTCATTACAGACTGCACACCTCATGTCTGAGCAGATAGGGTATTTTGTAAAGCTTACAGAGAGATCACTTTTCTAACTCATTAGAGTATTTCTCATTAACTGTCTGAAATGCAGCACATCATAGTCACTGTTCCCTAGACACAAAGATGATACTTTCAATGTACGGAAAGCAGTAAGACCATGAAATAAAACACAGCTAATGGCATGGAAAGCACAATAACACTGGTTTTCTTAGGTTAACTTGAACTAAACAACCTAATATGCTTTATAATTTCTTCTACATGCATGAAGTTTTAACTGTCACTTCCTTTATAATTCTCTGGGAAAAGCTCTTTTACTGGACTACTTTGCTGACACCTAGTGAGCCTCTGCTCAAACAGCTTCAGGCACACGAGTTCCTAGGAAAAAAAAACTAAGAGAGGTGATAACAGAGCAGGTGTTCCTTTCATTCCACTTGCAGTAAAATATTTTATACGGCCATGTCTGCAATTCAGCAGAGTGCAGAATCATATCAACTCAGAGAACACTGTAATACTGATGAGATGTAAAAATGAGGAAAGGCGGTAAAAGAGGAGAAGTGATGGTCAGAGTCTTTCCTTCTCAGCCTAAATACCTTTTAGAAAGATGCCTGACTCAAAGAAACTTGCCACTGGTTGTGATTTCAATTTTTCCATTTTTGTGCCTCACATATTTAACTGGAATAACTCAGTGCCTGTAACTTCCAGTTAATGACTATTTTGTTGTTTGTTTTTAATGTAAAATATAAACTACAAACAAGTCCTTATAATTGTCTTAAAATTAATTCTAATCTAATCCTATTAATACAATAGTATAAACACATCACTTTAGCCTTGGCTTAGTTTGGGAAAATGGCAATTTCATGTGAGATTCTCAGTTTCACTGAAGTGGGTTAATATTGCCTAGGAAACAGGCATCAGTTAAATTACATGGCATTTTCTGACATCAAGAAATTCTGCAACTTACAGTGAACATAAAAGCAGTTTAAAAAAAAAAATCAACCTCCTTTTTTAAATTGAAATTGAACAGCTGAACCTAAATGGTGCCTACCCGTGATAACAAAGATGGATAAAATCACATTTAACTTCCCTGAAAAGGGGCTCCAAGAGTTCATGATCATTAGTCTTGCATAGAAAATAAGACACCACCTACTGCTACCCACTGCCATATAAGTTAGTCTTGCAAAATGCACAGAAATCTGGATGCTTAAAAACACCTATGCAGAGAGAGCTGGACCGCTGTAAATTTTCAATAGAACAAACTTAGGTTTAATTAGAATAACTTCACTGACATAAAAGAAGCCACTAAAATAAACACTAAGTAGTTCTTTCTGTCATAAATAGAGATGCTAAGGAATGCACAGGCTGAATATGACTACAAATACATTATTTTGTAATGAAAGAAATTAACTAGTGCCTGCAGAGTGTGCTTTTCTTATAATGCTCATGACAGTAGATGTGCTGTCTCTCTTCAGACAATGCTCAAGCTGTCCACTGTGCTGCCAAAACAGTCACTGTTACTTTCTTTTCTCATAAGCCTGTTATCTTGGCTTAGGCACTTCAGCCAGTCAGAACTTAGTCTTGCATTTAAATAGAAAGTTCATTCAACTTATTTCTTTCTCCAAGGCACAAAAATCAAAATATTTCCAGCTAGAGAATATACTTAAAATTCTCTGAGATTATCATCTTAACTCTCACATTCTGGCTGCTGAACTTCTGACACTAAAAAGCAGATTATGTCTAAACCAGTTATAACTGTATGTCTATAATTTGTATTTTATGCACATAAGATCACCAATTACCATTGAAAGATAAAACTGTTCAGATAAAACATCATCTTTCTGTATAATTTTATTTTGCAAATATATTGGGGATAGTATATTTGAGCATTAGAAGAGAACGTAATAAAATCTCCATGTTTAAACAGCTTTTTGAAAACTGAAATTAACTGTTCGGTTAGCTACATCTAAGTGTGATTAATTGAACTTTTTGACTTATAGGGCAGACACTACCACATGATGTATTTTGCCTTCATCCATGGTAGATTTCAGATTCAAACTCTACTACATGACTCAATAAACAATTACCCTAAAGTTCCTAAATAAATTCTTTTTCTGCTGATAAACTTCAAAGAAATATCTGTTTTCCAAAGGCAAATTAAAACTTTCATTTGTGAAAAAAAAAATTAAATGTATACTTTATACACACTTAGTATTTTTCATAACTCACTTGGTTTGGCCTAGGCTGCAAAAGACATGTCTCTTTTTAAAAAGATTGTTGTGGTTTAAACTCAGTCAGCCACGCAGTCTCTCTCTCACTCCCCCGCTTCCTCCCCCCAGCTCCCAGAGGGATGCAGAGGAGAATTGAAAGAATGTAAATCCCATGGGTTTAGAACAGTCCAATAACTAAGGTATAACACAAATCACTACTGCTACCACCAACAATAATAATGATAAAAGAAATAACAAGGGAAGAGAATACAATACCACCCGCCGCCCGATACCCAGCCCAACCGAGCAGTGATCTAACCCCTCCAGGTAACTGCCCCCAGTTTATATAGTGGGCATGACGTCCTATGGTATGGAATACCTCTTTGGCTACTTTGGGTCAGGGGTCCTGTCTCTGCTTCCTTCTGGCTTCCCCTCCTCCCTGGCAGAGCATGAGACTCAGAAAGTCCTTGGTCAGAGTAAACATTACTGAGAAGCAACTAAAACATCGGTGTTATCAGCACTGTTCCCAGGCTGAAAGTCAAAACCACAGCACTGCACCAGCTACTAAGAAGGATAAAAATGACTGCTACTGCTGAACCCAGGACAAAGATGTTATTAGTTCATGACAAAAAGTGGACTATTCCATTTGTTATTTACTAAGATATGTATTAATTATAATTGATATATCCAAAATTATTACTTCTGCATTTACTCTTTACAACAATAATTACTGGTTTTAAAAAGTGTAATCCAGGAAATAATATATTTCCACTGGAAAAAAAGAAACAAAAAAAAACCAAACAAAAAAAAAAGAAAATGAGAAGAGAAACAGACCAGGCAAGATTATTTTATCAAACAAGTTCAGGAGCAGAGTGCTTTTATCTGAAATGCTTTCACCCCTTAGCCTTAACCTGGTTTAGATGAATGGCAGAAACTGCTTTGTTCTCATTTCAGTTGTCATAATCCCTGTTTAGATCTCTCTTATCTCCACTTAATGCAAGGAACAACTTGTTGAGAAAAAGCACAGAGGTTTTCATTGAATGTCACATTGCCATCGTTTGGCTTGTAGAACCCACAAGGTGCAAGATACAGTAACAAGCACCAATGCCCTGAACTGTCTATATGTATACATGCCTTTCACTGTCAGAGTCTTTTGTAAATACCAACAATCTAATCCCTGAACATACCTACCATATTCCCAATGTGCCAATACTAGAAAAACAAAACCAGTATGATTAAATTCACTGAGAACTGCATTCAAATTCCAAATACTCTCAGTTCCCCAATATAAAATGTTAAGTGCTCCCACTTTCTGTACTGCCATAGGCACTGTGAATCTACCACACAATAAAGCCATTGAGACAATTTGGAATGGTAACAGAATTCTCAAAGATTTGATATGATAACTGAAAACACATAAGCCTGAAGCTTTCCTGTCTAGCGTGAGAAAAACACAAGTACGCTATACATGTCTAACAACCAGCACTTTCATAACATATTGCCAGTCTTAGTAATTGTCTTATAGTTCAGTATATAGGTGGCATAAGGCATAAAGTAATGTATTTTAATTTTATACCAAGAAATACATGGGAAAATTTACAAATTTTCATCACAATGCAGCTGACCACCAATGCCTTAACTACACTAAAGAGACAGGCACACCTCCTCTTTATACAGAATACATTTTTGATTAATTTGAATAAAAGCTTCTGGTAAAAGGACAACAGTGTAAAGCTGGAATTGCAAGCCACTTAGCCCTGACATATTTAAAATATATGCTCTTAAAACACACATACATAGTTAGGGAACCAAATGTATGCCACCTTTTGTAAAAGAAATCTAGCAGAAATAAATCTACAGAGATACTGGAGACAATACAGTGAAGGGCCACGAAGATGATGATCTGGAGCATTTCTCCCATAAGGTAAGTCAAGTCTGAGAGAGCTTGGACTGCTCAGCCTGGAAAAAAGGCCAAGGGGGGATATTATTAATGTGTATAAATACCTGAAGGTAGAGTGCAAAGGTTGAGCCATTACCCCTTGCCTTGCTGCAACAGACCCTGCTAAAAAGTTTGTCCCCATCTTTTGTATAAGCCCCCTTTAAGTAATGAAAGTTATTACAAAGGAATTGATTTTTGCAAATGATAACTCAGAAAATGGAGATATAGTGAACACATCTTTTTTCACAAAGCATTTCTAGACACTGTTTGCAAACACATTCTCTTGTCACAATCTTATACAGTGCCAGCAGGCTTCATCAACAGTCAACACTTACTTTCTGAGTACCTACTGATCAGATTAGAAAAGATAAGGTGATCCACTTACAGTGTCCTTTCCAAACTAAACTACTGTTACTTTGCTGGAATCACAGTTCATTCAGAGCAAGTGAGGTATATAGGAACTAATTCAGTTATGCAAGTCAGTGGGAGAGAGGCTCTGGGGGAGGAGTTATATATATTGGCTGCCATACCTGTGACAGTTTATCAGTGAAAATGAATGCTCAATTATTTGCAGGCAATTCATGTAAAAAGAGTGTCTTAAGTTACAGTGCCTTCTGTTAACCATGTAAAGCTCTTTTCACAGAATGTTACAGTTTTCTAACTTTTTTTTTTTTTGGTGTAAATTTCTTGTTCTAAGATAATACTTTTTGAAAAAAAGATAGTTTTACATCAGCAGTCAAACATCTGCTGTTTCTCTTGACAAAACCCCATATCTCATGCCCTCTGACAGCAAAACCTAAAATAACTACTTCAGTTTTCAGAGTGATTGCAACACAAATAATAGCTTTACCAAAAGGTTAAAAGGTAGTATCCATTTCAAATCATAGCTCTAACTGAAAAAATTTTAACCATGTTGTTCTTCCCACTGATTCTTCTGCTAGCTTTTCCAGTGTTGGTTTAATAGCTTCTCAGTTTGGTTATTTGTTTTAAAACTTGAATATGCAAGTAAGTACCAAGATATTTCTATTTTGATGTGCAGACTTCACAGGCAAATTTAGATTGGCAATATGTATTTGTTGTTTAGTTTAAAACCCCAGATTTTAATTTCTCTTTTTCTATATTAATATACAGAGATGCATAATACATAATCATTTACACTAGGTGCTTCATTACAAGAACAAAAGGTGCAGAAAAAGGTAGTTGGAAAAGACTGAGGGAAAGTGCATATTGCAAATTAAGAGATGCCAGAAGTTCCAGTAAAATGTCTGTGGATCCCAAGGTGTACATATCAAGAACTATGCCTATTTTCTTCATCTGTTTAATAGACCTTTAATTTTATGCATCTGATATACAACCTGTCTCCTATGAACCATCCAGCATTGTTTTTTCAAGCCTTAAATATGACTTGAATGTTTTCAAGCCTAAAACCCTTCAGATATTTGTATACAATTTAAAAAACACCTAATAGGGAAACATATCAAAAGAATTTAATGAAGATAGTTCAAAATAAGAAATACTTCATAATCCAATTTGTATATATACCATAACAATGTACTTTTGATTAAAAAATCCTTTTCAATAATTACAGCTGTACTTACTGTTAATTTGCAACTGAACTGCCTACTGTGATAAAAACTTGGCCTTTTCTCCTGCTTTATAATCTCTGAAAGTGAAATAAATCACAACAATGAGAATGAAAAGTTCAGTGCGAATGACCTATGAGCTAAAAGTCTTTCTGAAGAGAAGCTCAGAAAACAAAACCTTTCTACACAATATAGCCTACACAGCATAGTGTACATTTTGAAAGATTAGGTTGCTTATTTAAAAATACTTACAAAATTTATGAGGAATTTCAAAGGATTCTGAGGACACATTGATATCTTCCCCTTATTCAGAAAGTTATTTTACTATTAATTTCTAAGATAAATTTGTATAACACTCTCCAAAATAGATGTATTTATCATGCCAAATATCAGAAAGAAGAGAATGCTTTCTGTATTCCTGCATTTTTCCAGACTCTCGATTTTATAGTGCTGCATGCTTAATAATAGTACAATTCATGTCCGTGAATGATTATTCTCAGGTAATCCGTTCAGTACCAATAGCAGAGCCAAACATGGAGAAAGTACAACAGTTTTTATGGCATGTCAGGGCTGGTTATCTTATTGATACTCCTTTCAATAGAAACATTTTATTACCCACTTCTGCTATGAAGATGAACAAAACAGTTCATTTTTTCACCTGTTTGAAACAGTATGTCAGGGAGCAGCAAGGGCAGGCTCCTTGGAAATAAAAGTGGAGCTGGGAGCCAAGAGTCACAGCAGGGTGGGCAGGGCCAGGCTCTCTCTGACAAGGGCACAGTCCCATGGCACCTGAACAAAAAAGGAGAGCAGGTCCATGACAGCAGCCAGGGCCAGCAAACATATCGGTGACTGTCAGATGGGACTGTAATAACAAGGCAGATCTGAGGGCATGCCAGAAAGTTTAGTCAGCAAGCCGGAGCCTGACCTGATGAGGGTAACCAGAGTGTGCCACAAATCAGTGACTGCCAGGGAAGTCTGCAGTACTGAGGCAGGTCTTATTCCAGCTGCACCAAGTTGGCTCCCAGCCCAGGCAGTGGGATCGCTGGGCCTGTTGCTCACTCCAACATGATACTGCATGTCAAAAGAGTTTTTCATTGAACTTTCCCTTGCCTCATCAGTCCATCTTGCTGGTGGTTTTGCAGACACCTAAAAAGCCAACGCCAAGCCTCTTAAGAAACCCAACTAGTGGAACATAAATAACAGTTACTGCTAACATTAATTGCTTCACTGATCTAACGGTCTTTGGCACAATTAGGATCACCAGTGTGTATTTATTTGGGGGTCTACCCCTTTCTCAACTACCCTCATAGAAAAATCACACTGTGGAAAATAATGTGCACAGTTCACCCATTGAAAATTACCACACGGTTTGACATCTCCACTGCATCTACAACAATAATGGTACAACAAATCCATTGTTTCAAAGGTGGCATTTGAAGTTTATGTGGCTTGAGAATCCTCAGTGTGAATGACTTACACAAGGATGAAGTATGTGCATCTCCTTCAGAGAGGAAGGTCCTAGTGAAAGACACAACTCCACAGCAACTTAGAACTCCACTGAGCATCTGGAGGATCTCCTGGAAGTCTGTGCATAGTGCTCCAAGGTCCAATCATACATTTATTTATTGCTATGACTACATTAAAAGAAAATTCCTAAAGGAGATTTTCGTGCATTTCATTAGCTTCATTGTGAATTATTAAGAAGAAAAAAAAAAAAAAGGTAAAGAATAATACCAAAATGAAAAGATAATTGAAAGATCTCTACACCTAGGATCAATGTTCAACGGACGTTTTGTAGCTGGTTTGACTGTAGAAATGAATTCTGAAGTCTCAGTTAAAGACAATTATTTGTCATCCTTTATTTTTACTATTTTCTTGAACACTAGCTTTGGAGAAGAGATATATTTAACATGTTTACTTAAGAAACTAATTGATGCACCCTTCAAATTCCACATGTCAATTTGACATAAAATAGAAACCAGCTTCTCCATTATGTTTTGTTCAACAGCTTTGTCGCTGACATGGACAGTGGGATTGAGTGCACCCCCAGCAAGTTTGCCAATGACACCAAGCTGTGTGGTTCAGTTGGTACTCTGGAGAGAAGGAATGCCATCCAGAGGGACCTTGACACGCTTGTGAGGTGGGCTGATGCCAACCTCATGAAGTTTAACCATGACAAGTGCAAGGTCCTACACCTGGGTCAGAGCAATCCCAGGCACAGCTACAGGTTGGGCAAAGAAGAGATTCAGAGCAGCCCTGTGGAGAAGGACTTGGGCGTGCTGGTCGATGAGAAAATGAACATGAGCCGGCTTCAGTGTGTGCTTGCAGCCCAGAAAGCCAACCGTATCCTGGGCTGCATCAAAAGGAGCGTGACCAGCAGGTTGAAGGAGGTGATCCTGCCCCTCTATTCTGCTCTTGTGAGACCTCACTTGGAGTATTGTGTGCAGTTCTGGTGTCCTCAACATAAAAAGGACATGGAACTGTTGGAACAAGTCCAGAGGAGGGCCATGAGGATGATCAGGGGACTGGAGCACCTCCTGTATGAAGTCAGGCTGAGGAAGTTGGGGTTGTTCAGCCTGGAGAAGAGAAGGCTGCATGGAGACCTCATAGCAGCCTTCCAGTATCTGAAGGGTACCTATAGGAGTGCTGGAGAGGGACTCTTCATTAGGGACTGTTGTGACAGGACAAGGGGTAACGGGTTAAAACTTAAACAGGGGAAGTTTAGACTGGATATAAGGAAGAAATTCTTCACAGTAAGGGTGGTGAGGCACTGGAATGGGCTGCCCAGGGAGGTTGTGAATGCTCCATCCCTGACAGTGTTCAAGGCCAGGCTGGACGAAGCCTTGGGTGACATGGTTTAGTTTGAGGTATCCCTGCCCATGGTAGGGGGGCTGGAATTAGATGATCTTCAGGTCCTTTCCAACCCTAACTATTCTATGATTCTAGCATTTATGTATGGAAGAATGCAACAGATACATTGGTTCATTCTGCTTCTTCTTCTGCAGCACCTGTTGCTAGTGGACCTGTAAGATATGTGACTTACTAGACTCAGCAACAAAAAATACCCTGGCTTTTTGATGATCAAATAAACATGCTTGATGTGTGAAGCCAATAGTGTTCAACTAAATGGACTTGCTAACATTTCTTCCTTAAGATGGGTTTCTACATGAAGTTTCCCATCAAGCTGACACACCCAAATGACTGCATCACTAAAAGCACAACACTGCAAAATTAGAGAAGAAACAAAGTCAAAATTAATATCATAAAGCCTTCATAGCATAAACCTTGACAAATCTGATGTACCAGCACATGAAAAACTATCCAAGCATTCTTACTGAATATTTTCTTCCGATCCATTACATATTTATAAGTCATAAGCCAGATAGAAAGGAATTTTGGCAGCTGTCAAATGTTTGTTTTCCTACAGAACACCATGAAACTGCTCTCCAAATGGTGAAAGAGGTGTAACATTTTTCCAGTCTCACCTTCTTTATTTAGACAGCAAGCAAACTAGAAGCTATCATCTAGGAGATAAATCTTAGGACATCATCTTGAGGTTTATTAACTAATATGAATGAGCAACTGGGCTTAGCTTTCCAAAGATATACACACATGCACACATACACACAAAAGAAAAGCTTTTCATTTAGCAGGTTGAATGTAAGCCCTGATACAAGGATATTTATCACTTAAAAGTAACAATATTCGAGTCAATGAATCTTTATTCAAGATAAAATTGAGCACACAATAGTGAGATGGGAACACTAAGTATTTGTCATTATTTTTGAAGACATCAAAGGTAACACTTGAATCTTATTCACCAAAATTTATATCACTCTAAGATTTAGCATTCATAAGCCTATTGTAGAGGTTTATTGAGAACAGTTTTCTAAAAATACTATAACGGAGTCTATGCCTTAGAAAATATATTTTTAGAAGTGATCCGTTATACAGCTAACTACATATTGATGCTTATATTTAAAAAACAGAAAAGAACCCTTAGTAAACTTTCTTTTACTTTACTTGACATCACACAGAAGTGCTACCCCACGCAGTACCCAGTGCTCTGGAGGCTGAAGGGTTTTTAGATCCACAGCAGCAATGTAATTCGTATCTGTTCTAATGGTCTTTTTGTAGACTGGACATGAATAAAGACGTGGATCTTTTGAAGCTAAAAAGACAAAAGAGACATAAAAACAAATGAAATTAGGTTGAAAAACCAGAGCCCTAATGGACTGGGCATAAGGCAAATGTAAATTTGAACTAATTCTCTGATACAGAGATTACAGAGTTTAAGTATATAAATGTTGATCTTCTCAATCTAGGACAGATATTGTCAATGGAAGACTGAATGTAAACACGTTTTTTTTCAGAGGAGCCAGGGAACAGCTCATCTGTAATAGGTTTAAAAGGTTGTTAACACCATTAGGACCAGAAGGTAGAGACTTTTCTAAATATTAGGTAAAAAAAAATGCCAATTATTAAGGAAGGTTGAAAGCTTATTTTACATGGAAGACTCATAAGTCTCCCCCATTGAAAAAGATTCACTATGTATACAATGAACAGCAACAGCCTCACAAATCCCTAAAGCCCAAAAGTCTTCCATGCAGTTGAATAAAAAGTTGTTCTACCAAAATAACACCCTTTACAATACAGTTACTTACTGTTATTCTCTGCATATATCCTTATAACTGGCATCATCTCAAACACCACCTTGGGCTTTGCTTCAGTCAGTCTCATGTTTCTTCTGTCCCAGCCAGCTCCTTCCAAATACAGCCCATACACATATACACCTTCTGAAGGAGGACTTGTGATATCATCCTTCATCCATTTCGTGACCTCATTGCACAGCACTACACTGTCAAGAGCCCATCCTTTGTTAGCCCTTGTTATTTCCTGACCAAAATGAATGAAAGTATGGAGGTTACATTTTTTCATGAGCCATTTTTCCACAGCATTTATTAGGAAAAAAAGAAAAAAAAACCAAAAACCAAAAAACCTCCACACAAAAAAAAAAAAAACACCAAACGCAAACTTCCTATGTTATCCATGTTTACAGAAGTTTGACTTCTAAGCTTTTGATGGCATAGTACTACAAGAAGACTTCCAGTACTTCATCCACTATATTTTATTTTCAATCTTTCTATTATAGGCAGTATCTGAGGAACATACCAAGTAACACAAACTCTGAACGCCAATGGTAGCTGGCTTTTGCAAATATGAAAATTTCAGTTTTCATAAGATGATAAAACATTAATTGGATGTGCTAAGTAAAACAGTTCCAGTGACAAAACCAAGATGTTTAATTTGATGCATATTTTCTAGGGTTACATTCCTCTTTCTGTACTTACACTTTCATTAACTGTATCCTTAACAATGAGTAAGAGCTTGCTCAGCTCCAAAGCTACATATAGAGACTGCAAATCACCAGAGAACACTTGAAGATAGATATGCCTAAGATTCAACATATACTTCAAATTTAGTCAGTTGGTGCACTGAACAACACTCATTTATCTTAGAATCATAGAACAGTTAGGGTTGGAAAGGACCTGAAGATCATCAAGTTCCAACCCCCTTGCCATGGGCAGGGACACCTCACACTAAACCATCTCACCTGGCCTTGAACACTGTCAGGGATGGAGCATTCACAGCCTCCGTGGGCAGCCCATTCTAGTGTCTCACCACCCTAACAGGAAAGAATTTCCTCCTTATATCCAATCTAAACTTCCCCTGTTTAAGTTTTAACCCGTTACCCCTTGTCCTGTCACTACAGTCCCTAATGAAGAGTCCCTCTCCAGCACTCCTATAGGTACCCTTCAGATACTGGAAGGCTGCTATGAGGTCTCCATGCAGCCTTCTCTTCTCCAGGCTGAACAACCCCAACTTCCTCAGCCTGTCTTCATACAGGAGGTGCTCCAGTCCCCTGAGCATCCTCATGGCCCTCCTCTGGACTTGTTCCAACAGTTCCATGTCCTTTTTATGTTGAGGACACCAGAACTGCACACAATACTCCAAGTGAGGTCTCATGAGAGCAAAGTAGAGGGGCAGGATCACCTCCTTTGACCTGCTGGTCACGCTCCTTTTGATGCAGCCCAGGATATGGTTGCTTTCTGGGCTGCAAGCACACACTGAAGCCGGCTCATGTTCATTTTCTCATCGACCAGCACGCCCAAGTCCTTCTCCACAGGGCTGCTCTGAATCTCTTCTTTGCCCAACCTGTAGCTGTGCCTGGGATTGCTCTGACCCAGGTGTAGGACCTTGCACTTGTCATGGTTAAACTTCATCCCTTGCTATCCCATGCCATTAAGTTATGCCAGACCTAAGACTTATTCCAGTCTTGTAAATGTTTTCCAAGGTCTTTATTTGAAGTAATTTGAATTAATATTTTTCCCCTACTGCACTTAATTAGCTGCTCTAAAAGAACAGGAATCTTAGGAATATCTCAATGGTAACATTAGACATTACCTCCAGTCTATCTTCATAATGTTGTAAGGTAGCCCTTAATACAGTAGCTTGGTCAAAGCAGGAAATATATTTTAATATGTTGGTCATTGATATACAGAAAAATATCTGGATATTTCACTCAGGAAATACTAGACTGTTATGCAGTCATGTATCTTCCCCCCTGACATGATGGAGCCATGTGTATAACTCAGCCTTTATCTCAATATTTATTTTTGTTTTTTTAAAGTGTAACAGAATAAGTAGAGTGAGACTTGAAACACAATTTACCTGTCTCATTGCAGTTAAAAATCCCTGAGGATTAAAAAAACCCGTCATCCAAAAGCAGTTTGGTCGGCTTTCAAAAATCCACTTGTAAAACTGGTGGTTTCTTTCTAGAAGCTCAGTAAACCAGAAACCAAGAGTACTGGAAGCCCAAGATGCCTAAAAATAGTAAACAGGATATTCATTCTTTAGTTTTATTTGGAAGTTTAAAAACATCAAATTCATCTCAAGAAAAGGTAATTCTTCACATGGTAGTAAATATCAATCTTAATAAAGCATATTTAAAGCTAATTTTTCATATCTTAACTTTTAACCAGATAAATGTTGCATCCCACTGAAACCTGAAAGAACTTCTTGTTTTGTTCAAATTCATGCCTACCTTTCCATTTAGCCATGCTTAATGCTTTGTGTGGTAATTGTCCATTTAATGATGTTTTTGCAAAATTAGATACCTATGTAAACTAAGAAAAAATATTATATACATGTCTTTCTAAAGCCAAGGTCAATGCATCAAGATAACAGGCTTTCTGCCAAAACTATTCTGCTCTTTCTGGAAAAATTAGGTAAGGAAAATTGAGCTTAGACTATGTGAAAATTTATGAATATTTTTCTCTTTGAATAGTTGTATCACACTTGTGCTGTGAAGCATCTGCTTTGGTCTATGTTTTTGTACCATTTTATTTTGTCAATAAAAACAAAACAAGCAAATGCCAAAAAAGCCTCCCCGTTTTTCTTTTCAGCAGTTGATCTAGTTGTTCCTGAATACAATTTCCATGGGGAGAGGCTGAGGGAGCTGAAGGAGAGAAGGCTCAGAGGAGATATTATCAATATTTGTACCTCATATGTGGAAAACCGAAGAAGATGGAGCCAGACCCTTTTCAGTGATAGGAGAAGAAACAATGGACACAAGATGAAATGTGCTAATTTAATTTAAAGTTAAGATTTTTTGGTTGCTTACTTGCTTGCTTGATAGTCATTTGGGTTTTTTGTTAGGGGTTTTTTACTGTGAGGGTGTCCAACACTGCAACAGGTTTCCCAGAGGGGTTGTGGATTCTTGATTCTGAAGAATCCTGGCAAACCTGGTCTAAGTGACCCTGCTTTCAGAAGTGGGGTTAAACTACACTATCTTCAGAGGTCCCTTCCAGCCTCTACTGCTTTCTGATTCTATGACTACAAGTTGTAATCTCAAAGAACAGCAACAATGTAGTTCACCACTATGGGTGTTATTTTTTAAAATCTATCATCACATTTTAAATTATTCTCTACTCTCTACTTTTTTATCCTGTCAACACGCAACAAGCTGTCAAAATGGGAAATACCTGCGTGTCCCACATTCATTTCCATTTTTATAAATGAGAGAGGGCTTGTTTTGTCTGTGTTTATTTTAGCCCAAAATCTATTCCAGCGGTTGCACAGTCCTGGTTGACACTTGTGTTTGAGAAAAGTATTTACTGTGTGCCAAGTAGTTTAATCTAGCTCAACAGATTCATTTTGTAAGGAAAAAATAATAGTTATGTACACTTACTTTTTTCCAGCTAGCAGGAACCCTTCCATCATACATGCAATCTAAAGCATCCCTCAGATTTTCACTCATAACAATTGTCCCATCAATTGCAAGTTTTAGATCATTCAGAGTGCGTCTCACTAAGGTAATAACTCTCTGCATTTGCTCAATCTCTTGTTGCAAAAATATGTTCATAGGCTGAAATGGTCCCATGTTCTTTAGTTTCTCTTTTACCTGTAGGTAAAAAAACAAAGATCCTTCAGCAGAAGCAAAAGACAAAGGTGGCTTTATGCCAAGGCTAGGCCCCAATACAATTTATAAGACATAATACTTTTATATAGGTAGTTAAATGGTCAGTTTGGCATCTTCCTTGAATAATCTGCAAGACAGATATTTTCCGAGAGAGATTTATGACACTGAGACTGGCTATGGTTTTAGTCTAGCTCACAGTTTAGAGTGCATACCTTTCTATGAGCTAACATTGCTTAAACAGCATGTAGGCTATACCCCACTTCAAGGATTTCAGCTTTAATTCCAACAGACAGTTCTCAAGGTTCACTTTCCACAAACCGATCAAGAGCAATTGCCCCAGCCACTTTGCCTCAGCATAGTAGTGCTATTTATCAGCAATGCCTAAGAACTATCACAACTCCAGGCAGTCTTGTATTCTAATAAAACTTGCTAATATATTTTTAATTAAAAGTGTAAAGTTAGCAAATTAACAACAACTGTATGGACAGAACCAGAATTTTTTGTGGTCAATATGGTCCTTCAGGAAATAAGTGAAAATATTATATGTAACAGATATTGAATCCTGTGCAGGGTAACAGCCTTACTATTATAACTAATTATTACTAAGAACTTAGTAATATGCATAACAAAAATTTATCAGTATTCTGCTAAACAAAAGTAATTTAAATAATTATCACCCTGTGAAATTATTTAGTGCTCCCCATTTGTTTTTATTAATATAAACTGAATTTCAATTTGTCATTTCTGATCAGAGCTGATCTGCCCCAAAATAGCTCTTGTAAACTTAACAGAATTAAGTACTCCTACACAGTGATACTATAAAATATATCTTTATTAAGCCACATATCTATTCCTGGAGATGTCAAGTAGAATTTTAAGAGTTGAACTAACAGCTACCAGGAGATTTAGCCCATCACTGAAGCAGTACCCTTCTGAGAAACTCGGCAAATTGCAATCCTTTGCAGACACCTGGTTAAGCCCTTTGGAGGGTCATAAAGCTCAGACTTCTAGAAGGACAGTAGGTCAGAAACTTCATCAAGTGCAAACTTTTGGAAGACTGCTAGATAGTCAGTATTCCTGGTTCAGATAGATTAACTGACCTGTTTGGATAAAATTTATTATTATTATTCTATTTGAGGGAAGAAAGTTTACATAATACAAAATGGGGTACAGAAAACATAAGACAGATGTAAAACATTAAGAGAGTTCATACTCATGAGCATACCACGCATAAGGGAAACTTACTACTCTGCAAATACAGTAAAGAGAGTGTTTGATTGTACAAGCCTTCTTTCTCCTTCTCATAGCTCAGCATCCTGACAGAAGAAATTTGGCATTTATAAACCACCTAATCCTTGTACAAAGGTCCTCATGCTAACTTCCATTAAAGTCTAAGTGAAGTGGCAGAAGACCAAGGATAAGAGATTAAATTCTCCTCAAGGAGATGGCAGGCAAATTATCTAATTAATAATACATCTTACTGCCTAGATGAGCAGACTACTCTGAGTATCTGTTAAAATACAAACATGGGTGTGAACCTTTTCGCTAATGACTTATTAGGGTGATTCACATCCATTTCCTAACAAAAGTGTTGTAAATGCTTTATTACTGACATATCTAATCTTACTTATTTTCAAGCATTTGTAAATATAATGAAACACAACAGTTCAACATCTCCTGATACAGAAAATATAGGAACCTTAAGTAATTTACTAGCATTTTCTTCTTGCTTATTTGAAAGCCATAACCAGGCTCACCCGGGAAGAACTATAATGTCAGCATTCTAAAAATTCTGGAGCCATAAAGGGTAATTAAGAACTATAGAAAGAGCCAGAAACAACACAAATTGTCCAAACACCCAAACTGTAGTCTCCAGAATGAGGCTGCAGAATACAGTTGACTGGAGTGTCCATGTATTTAGCCATTAGTAAATGTATTCTAACTGTAAGAAAACCCCTCACCTTGAGAGACATTCTATCTTCAACACAAACAGATGGCAAGCTGCTCTTTCAGACAAGAAATGACTGCAAGGCAGCAGGCATCCATTACAAATATAGTTACATAGGCTGTTGTACATTAGTAGGGATCCTGAGACACTAACACTAGGCTTCAGTCAATGAAACCTGCCACTTGACAAGCTTTTCAGCATTCACTTCACAGACAAAGAAAGCAGCCTAAAAATATCTTCAGCATATAACCTGAATCCCAAAGTAATACGTATGCTAAAGCTGTAATACTTTTAGAAACTCAAATACACTTGCAACATGATCTCAGTTCTTTACTGCGTCAACACCTTTAGTTAAAAGCTGGTGATGCTACCTCCCCCATAGTGCAAACGACAACTTAAGCATTAAGTGGTTTAATATTTTGAAAAAGCTCTTACAGAAGCACTTGAGTGCACATTTAGTGACTTCATCATAAATGTTAAGAGTCTAGTCAGACTTCTTTAAAATGCAGTTTTGAAGCATTGCCAGTATAAATGGATTCATGCATGGCTTTAAAAAACTAATAGTTGCTTTTTTTTTTTTTTAATCCACACAAAACAAGATGGAGCAAATGTTTTTGACAGAATTACATTAACTCACTTCAAAAGGTACATAATCAGCCGGAAGCTTTTCTAGCATATCATCAGCCAGTCTGGAGACAACTGCCTCTCGGGTTTCTCCTCCTCCACCAGTACTATCTTTAGGCTGAATGCTGAGGATGATGTCCAATACATCCTTGGAAAGTTTAGTTTGGTAAGTGATATCCGCATTGGGGTGCAAACCAAACACCTCTGGTGTGTCATAAGCAGGAAGGCTCTACACAGTAAAATATAAAGAGCACAACTGGAGATAGACTTATAAGCTAATTATTAAAAAACAGACAAAAAAATTGTACACAAACCCCAGAGAAACAAAAAACAAACAACACAAACAAAGCCAACCAACACACACACAAAACACATTGTAAAGAGACTAGATCTCTTCAAACAGTCTTAAGACAAATAACTTGCTGTAATCTGTTCATCATATCACAGCCCAAATCACAGCAAGATGAACAAAAAATTCAATTTTAATCTCTATACGCTATTTTAATAGTCATCTTGTACTTTCATATATTTATATCTCTTATTTCTGTGAGGTTGTACCCAATGTCTAGAGTCCATTCTTTGCCCTCTTTATTAAGGGTGTGCCTTCAACTATGTCTCTCAAGCAAACCATATGATGAAGGAAAGATTCCTGTCATGGCAATGATAACATTGATGACAACAATAAAGTGTGACTAATAGATACACAGACTATTAGAAAGTAATAAACAGTTTGTGAACAAATGCCAAAACACAGTCAGAAGAAAAGTCAAAATACAAAGACTCAGGAACTTGTAAGATTCAAGTGAACTGGGGGGGGGGGGCCTTTTGAAAAGTTTTCATTTACCAACCTGTATGTACTGAAGGTATTGATCCACCATAGTACATTTAGGTATGTTGTATCCTTTGTAGAAGCTAAATTCCTGACTGAATGTGTTTTCATTGAACCAAACCTTTACAAAGGTATTCATGAGTCTTTTGTCATAGTCATCTGTCACACGACCACCATACTGGATCTCTCCTATCATGTAACAAACAGTACTCCAGGAGATCCCCTAAAAGCAAGCAGAAAGCACTGACTTTAGCTAATCTTCTTCTCACACATTTACATCTCTGTTAGTAAGAACAGCTTTCATACCAAGTCTTGCATCTCTGTCCCTTTTGGAAGAAAGTTATCTTCCTATTACTCTTTTTTCCTATAACCCTCAATTCCCAAAACACCTTCACGGATTTATCAAAATAGAGCTCATTGACAACTAATACAGGAGGCTATTCTGGCATTTGGGCAAGAGTGATAGAGCTACATTCCAATCACGCTTTCAACCTCACTTAAAATGCCAATCACAAAGTGATCTTCCACAGACCTCTATATGACAACTAACCATATGACAGTGAGAAATGTAAGAGGAACTCTTATGCAATCATTTAAATCCACTTTCTATTTCTTTGTGCTGCCAAGATAGGTTGGAGGAGCCAAATCTTATTATTTCTACTCAGACTTAAACAAAAAAATATTTTAAATACAGTGGTCCATTTTAGACTATTTGACTGAATTAGCATTGAAAAGAAGGTCTCTGCTTCTAAAATTTATACTTCTGGTGTTTTCAGGGGAGATGTGTGGGAGGGATTTTTTTTAAATGTGCAAATTAATATAAAAATTTAACATGCGCAGGATTAAAAATCTAATTTAAGCCTGTTCTTCTACAGACATATATACTTCAAATGTTAAATGCTTGTGGAAAGAAACAAAATAATAATTTAAAATCTTGGTTGTGTTTCAGTTATTTGGAAACATGTATATACATTCCACTATTAGAAAGATTCATCACCCTAATCTACCTTCCCCACAAAAACATTCATTACCTTTTTGGCATTCGTGCCATCCAAGTGGTTTTGAATGAATTGCACAGTAGCATTGAAATCAGCTTGATTAAACTCATAGGGTATATTCCAACCCAGAGATCCAAACTTGCGTCTTTCTTGAACAGTGGAGTGTAGAAAGGCTGCAGCATACAACATTGGCTTCCATTGTACCATGTCACTGACATCTAGTAAATCCTGGCTGACACCTATTGATATTGTAAGCGGACTTTATAAGAAACACAATAAAAGTACTTTTCAAAACTACTTCAAATCAGAGCTAAAACATCACTCCTAAAGATATTCAGTTGGCTCTCTACTTCTCCCAAAAGTAAATTATTGTTCTACAAAGTGTTCAGTGCTGAAAAATGTTTATTAAATCTCTCAAATTAAAAGAGTAAATTTAAGGGAAAACAAAAATAAAAACAAAACCAAAAAAACATTCAGTGATAGATGAATTCACATTAAATTACTTTTTGCACTATTATAAAATAAAACCTTTATTTTATACAATGTAAAGATCTCTTAACAGCCAACAAAGATTAATATGTTGTTTTTCTGCCAAAAGACAAAAGAAGATTAAAAATGTAAACACTTTGAATTGAGATATGAGAAGGCAACACTTCAGAAAAGAAAAAGCATTTCCTGTTTTACTGTCCAATTAGTTCTGGCAACAGAACTTCATCAGATCTTATCTTCCTTTTAATTTTCAAAACTTCTAACTCAAACCAAGGATCAAGAGGTGTCCTGGCATCACTGTGATCAGTTCCTCATACTAGTTTACATCTACTACCAGTGGCTACAATGTGACCACACGTAACACCAGAGAGTCCAAATATGGGCGAAATGAAATTTAAATTATTACCACTTCAGCACTCACCACTGTATGTTCTCTTTAGTCCAGCTCTGAGTCCTTGTGGTGGTTCATTGGTAAATTTAATAGACATTTGAAGAAGGGTGATGGGGAACTGTTTATGAATGTCAGTTGTCATCCACAGTCGAAAGCTTTCATTGACAGTCTCTGTCTCTATCACAGTGTCCATCAACTCATCCAAAAAGTCTAGTCCAAGGTGGCAGTTTTGTAGAAGTGCCCAACCTCCCTAGTTTAAAAGAGCAGAATATGAAATTATCAATGTTTACAAATTTAAAAACCACCTAAAAAAATCACTCTTTGTTTATGTTGTAGGTTAGGAACAAAGCAGACACATCTAATATATAACGAAATATAGCATGTTTAAGTGCTTATCGGAGCTGTTACAAGAGGAAATAATCCACAGTAGATTTTGGACCACTAGCTCACCAAATCAAAACCAAGTCATCTGATTTCATGTACATTTCATGTACAAACAGGGACCAGTATCAATAGTAAAGGTACACATGCAAATAAAAATATATTTTTTTCTCCAAAGAAAGCTTATGTGAGCTAAGATGTGGGCCATTCCTTCTGGAGGCGTTGTTAGCTTGCTTTATCATCTAAACAAATGTTCTTCACTTATCCCACCTGGTCTTCTTTGTTAGCTTGCTTTATCATCTAAACAAATGTTCTTCACTTATCCCACCTGGTCTTCTCAAGTAGTCCCTACCTTTCCCATTTCAGTACATTTAAAACATGTATGGACATGATTATAGTACTGATAAAAACATAAATGTTGACTTATATAAGGAAGCTCAGAAGTAGTTCCATACAGCAGGCTGCTAAACCGTGTTCCTCACAAGGGTCACAAGCTTGAAAAATAACCAAACATACATACTTAATTAATGTATTGCTATTGATCAATAGATACCAGACTTTCTAACATGAATTACCATACTTCATATAGACATCTCTCATACCTCTTCATTAAGAGAGTATGTGAGAAAGTGAGGGAAAGTACTGCATTTCTCTTAAAAAAAGGAGCTCCTCTTCCCTGTCTTTTGCTAATTAGCTCTCAATGTGAAGTTGTCAAATGAGAATCTGAAGCACAAATCAGAGGAAAATTGGTTATACAGACAGGAAGGAAGCTAAACTGTTCACATGAGCAGGCATAGCAGTACTACCACCTGATGGGCAAAGCTAAATTAGGATATCTCGGTTTTTATCCTCATACAGGAAAATTTATTCTTTAATCCCTGCATGTTTCACCTGTAAAATGCTTGTGCTGTCAGATTGTCTATCCCAATTTAAAATCCAGACTATTGAAATTCAAAATATTTTGCTATACAACCAAGGTTATGTAGCTATCAATAGTATATTTGGAATTAATCTTCTTCAACAAAATATGTTTCTATTACTAAAAATAGAAAACTAAAAAAATGTTGTGGAACACTTGCTGAAGAATATACACTATCCATGCAATCCAAGCAATTCAGCTATTTTCATCAGTCAACAAGCTAGGACAAAAATTCCATTTTATGTGAAAAACACTATTTGCTGCACAATATCAAGAAGTTTGTTATAGCCAATTAAATGACTATGAAAAGACAGTTCTATTGCTGAGGACATTTGCTTACACAAATAAATACAGCATTAATTACCCACCAAACCTATATTTCATGACAGGAATTTCATTTCTAAGTGTTTAATACAGACAAAGAAAAACATCCAGATTTTTGTTCCTTACATGAGCCATGGTCTGCTGTAGAAGTTTACGAGCATGAATGTCTTGCCCCTGGCCCATGGAAACATAACGTGTCTCTATCTTCAGTCTTTTTCCCAAGGCGATAATTGAATCCGTAGGATCAGAACCCATGGAAAGAAAGCATATGAGAGGAGTACGTGGATCTGACTCTTCCCATGTTTCCTCCAAGTCCAAGATGACTCCCTCCGCATATTTCTCCCCCATAGTGTCAATAATGTATTTTCTTGCCTATATTAAAAAGGATAAATTTAACCCGTGATACAATCATTTAATGCTGTTTTCTTCCCAGTGTAAATACAACCAATAAATAAACTGACACTACTATAAATTTATATCAGAAATATAAATATGCAATGAATTTATTTTCACATGTTAACATACCATAGAATCGTAGAATCATAGAATAGTTAGGGTTGGAAAGGACCTTAAGATCATCAGGTTCCAACCCCCTTGCCATGGGCAGGGACACCTCACACGAAACAATGCCACCCAAGGCTTCGTCCAACCTGGCCTTGGGATGGAGCATTCACAACTTCCTTGGGCAACCCATTCCAGTGCCTCACCACCCTAACAGGAAAGAATTTCCTCCTTATATCCAATCTAAACTTCCCCTGTTTAAGTTTTAACCCGTTACCCCTTGTCCTGTCACTATAGACCCTAATGAAGAGTCCCTCCCCAGCATTCCTATAGGCCCCCTTCAGATACTGGAAGGCTGCTATGAGGTCTCCATGCAGCCCTCTCTTCTCCAGGCTGAACAGCCCCAACTTCCTCAGACTATCTTCATACGGGAGGTGCTCCAGTCCCCTGATCATCCTCATGACCCTCCTCTGGACTTGTTCCAACAGTTCCATGTCCTTTTTATGTTGAGGACACCAGAACTGCACACAATACTCCAAGTGAGGTCTCACGAGAACAGAGTAGATGGGCAGGATCACTTCCTTTGACCTGCTGGTCACGCTCCTTTTGATGCAGCCCAGGATACAGTTGGCTTTCTGGGCTGCAAGCGCACACTGCCAGCTCATGTTCATTTTCTCATCGACCAGCACGCCCAAGTCCTTCTCTGCAGGGCTGCTCTGAATCTCTTCTTTGCCCAACCTGTAGCTGTGCCTGGGATTGCTCCAACCCAGGTGTAGAACCTTGCACTTGTCATGGTTAAACTCCATCAGGCTGGCATCAGCCCACCTCACAAGTCTGACGAGGTCCCTCTGGATGGCATTCCTTCCCTCCAGCGTATCAACCGAACCACACAGCTTGGTGTCATCGGCAAACTTGCTGAGGGCGCACTCAATCCCACTGTCCATGTCAGCGACAAAGATGTTGAACAAGACCGGTCCCAACACCGATCCCTGAGGGACACAACTCGTTACTGGTCTCCAGCCGGACACTGTGCCACTGACCACAACTCTTTGTGTGCGGCCATCCAGCCAGTTCTTTATTCACCGAGTGGTCCATCCATCAAATTGATGTCTCTCCAACTTAGAGACACGGATGTCATGTGGTACAGTGTTGAATGCTTTGCACAAGTCCAGGTAGATGACATCATGTGCTCTACCCTGTCCGTCAGTTCCGTAGCCCCATCATAGAAGGCCACCAAATTGGTCAGGCAGGATTTCCCCTTACTGAAGCCATGCTGGCTGTCAGCAAGCACCTTGTTGATTTGCATGCGCCTTAGCATGCCTTCCAGGAGAATCTGCTCCAAGATTTTGCCAGGCACAGAGGTGAGACTGACTGGTCTGTAATTCCCCGGGTCATCCATTTTCCCCTTCTTGAAAATGGGGGTTATATTTCCCTTTTTCCAGTCATCGGGAACTTCACCTGACTGCCATGATTTCTCAAATATAATGGACAGTAGCTTAGCAACTTCATTTGCCAGCTCCTTCAGGACCCATGGATGGATTTCATCAGGTCCCATGGACTTGTGTACGTTTAGGTTTTTAAGATGATCCCGAACCAGATCCTCACCTGCAGTGGGCCCAAGGTCTTCATTCTCACAGTCCCTGCGTCTGCCTTCCAAGGCTTGGGTTGTGTGGTCAGAGCCTTTTCAGTGAAGACTGAGGCAAGGAAGTCATTCAGAACTTCAGCCTTCTCCACATCCTGTGTAGCTAGTTCTCCCGATAGCTTCTGGAGGGGGCCTACATTGTCCCTAGCTTCCCAGACAACATCCCTGCATTCTTCCCAGGCTGCCTCTCCTTGCTTCCACCTTTTATATGCCTCTTTTTTTCCTTAGAATTTTCCTCATTATCTCCTTATCCACCCAAGGAGGTCTCCTGGCCCTCCTGCTGCACTTCTTTCTAGTTGGGATGCAACACTCCTGAGCTTGTAGCAGATATTTTGAACCTTATAAGACCAGTTAAAACTTCAAAAATAATTAGTCTATTAAATATACCTGGATGCATGTTTATATATAATACCTGTAATTACAGTATAATAAAAATAATAACCTTAGTAAACCTTTTGAAAGGTTTTAATGATTTAAAGATTGTATCTCCACTAGGCAGCAAAGCTTCTAACCTTAAAAATCTAGCTTCCCTTTCCAAATACTTAAGAAAAAGGGAGGAAAGCATGGAAGATATGCTTCCAGGACCTTTCCAACCTTCATGCTTGAACAAACAATGAATTGACAGTAGCAATGATGAAAATAACTGCTGCTAAGTAGAAGATTGAGCGGAACATATAGAAGCCATCTCTGTCTTTTCTTATGTATTTCAAAAATTGTTATTGCTCCTGAGAACTGAGAAATAGAAAAAGCTCTTTCAAACAGTCTGAAGTTATATTTCTTGCACTGTTTCCCACTACATTGCTTTTGTCTTAGACCAATCTTCCCATTATTAACTCTGGGTTACTTCTCAGAGACAGAAGATATGTAGCAGTTGTTTGATATAATACCAGTTTTCATAAAACCATCATAAGATAGAAGTGTGTCTTGCCCCCATTAACAAAACTGAGGAACTAATTTTGTATGTTCCACTTCAAAAACATAGCACACGTCTGAGAAATTCATCACAGAGTACCATTTACCCTTCTGTTGACTAGTTACACTAATTGCCAAGACTTTCTCTGACTCTAGTTACAATATCTTAAGTTTTGCCTCCATAAAATTAATACACTTTTAGTGACACATTCTGACATGAGTAAATTTCCAGCCATTGCTCTGAAATCGTCAGAAATTGCATAATTCATACTTTTTTCACTGAAGAACATGAAGATTAAAAATAGTCTTCTAGAAGCTGATTTTTCCTAAAAGTGGATCTAACCATTTAATAAACTTTAATTTTATATTTCTGTCCTTTCTAAATAGCCTTAAACTAAACATTTTGAACAGACCTTAGTGCAGATTTTTAAAAAAATATTTTACTTCAGCCTAACAGGAAGACACTTCTATAATTTGAGTATTATCAGCAAGGACAGTAAAAAATAACTTCTGAACTAATAAAGCAGAACTGAATAAACACATACATTTCCAGATGAAATCCTATCTCTCCATAAAATCACTAGCTAATATATGTTCAATATATTGGGATACTTTTACTAACACTGCCCTTGAATACATTAATAGTCTGAAAAGGATTTCAGAAAATGTAACGTAAAGGTCCATTACAAAAAGGAGTTAAGGAGTTTAGCATTAAATAAAAAAGTACTGAACCGCAATCCTGTATCTATTATTCTAATGACAATTTAATAGACTATGTTGGCTACATATATTTACCTGAGCTATAGTCCTGTCAGGACACCAAGATCTGATAAGAAGAAGATGTCTGAAGCAGTCCAGGGATTCACCATAGCCACTAGGAACCAGTTCTTCTTCAGGATTCTCACTGTCAAACCAGATTTTCCACTGTTTCTCTGCTCTGGAAATCTACAGTTATACCAACAAAGGAGTAAATCTCACTAAATAGATAAGTCACACACACAAAAAAAAAAAAGAAAAACGAGAAATTTTCATATTTTAAGTACAAAATTGTAGAATGCAACAATGCCCTTAAATATTCATATTCTGAAAAAATTAGCTACTACTCAGTGTTTTCCATTAATGATGTAATGGTACAGCAAGCTAGGCTCAGACATAGCTTTGAGAACACTAGGTATCTATTTACTCCCCACATGACTGTACAGAAAGTATTCTTCACATATACCAATTGCTATTTACTTGATCCATTAACTACCATACACTTAAGTCTCCATTAAGACTATTCATACAAGTGTTGAATTTACTGAACACACTTTCCCTAACTCTTACTCCATATAATCAGATAAATATTGGAACAAGCATCATAACACATAGTGTAAGAAAGCACAGCAGGAATGGAAGACAGTCCAACAATTGGAAGAAGGTTCAAGTTGCATTATGTGAACTGAATAATAGCAAGCTATATCCCAATTTTGAAAGTATTATATTACTATGGGGTGTGAAATGTTGCACTTTCTTCTTATTTCCAGAGGGGAGGGAGGGAGGTGTTAAATTTTTTTGTCAATACAGGTAGCTAAGAGGTTGGGGCTACAGCTGTGGGTATCTGCTGTCAGTTTCATTCTGTTCTGTAAAATAAAGCAGTTTCCCACTACATGCCTTGACCATTACTAGACAATCACTGTCAAACAAAAGCTTTTACTTACTTGATCAAGAATATCTGAAAATTGTTTAAGCTTACTAAGCTCCACCAAGTTCAGCCAAGTCATATCCAGAATCCATTTAGCTGGCTTAGGAGGACAAGCTTTCAGGTCTAAGGAAGCACCACCTGCATGAAATTAAATATCTTGGTAACGTAATATAAATTAATCTAAGCTTTCACATGAAGATATACTTGCATGCAGTGCTTGCATGCAGTTAAGACTAAAGCCATGAACTTGTCACATTTAGCTAAGAGTCTAATATTCTTTTAAACTGTTAGCATCACTTTTATGTTCCTATTTGCTTGCTTGTCCTCCTGCAGTTACCAAATAAACTCTACTCAAAGCTGTATTTGTTAGTAAAGTTCACTGCTACAAATCAGAACTGCTATACAATGTGCCAGTCCCCAGAACAGAATAATAAACATGTATTCTTTCAATTGACTAGCTTCTCATCTGCAAAAGGAAGAAGCAAGTGGCTAGGAGATAAAACTGCAGCTCACAAAATAATACATATCCTCTACTTAAAATTGCTGTGTATTCCCAACCTTTAATAAGCGTCAGAAATTCTTCATGTTTTACTCTGTTTCTTTGTATATCAATCTTCAGTGTAAGTAGTAATGTGAAAAGAAATTTGTGCTCTTCATAAAGTCCTCTGGCAGTGTATTTGAACACTTCATATGTCATATGTTCAATAATATTAGTAATCCTCTTGCTTGTTATAGGGCTTTTAGTAGACCTGTTGGAAAAAATGCCTGCAGTTGAATGTCACTATACATAGGTTTCACTAAAGAGAATATTATATAAAAGACAAAAAGACATATTTTAGAACATTTAAAACATGAAAAAGTAATAGGCCTCAAACAGAGAATACCAGATAGCAAGCTATCAACAACTTTTACACTGAAGGAGCAACAAAAACAAATTCCTTTCTAATCAAGGCTTCTGCATAGCTGAAAATCAGAATAGTATGTTTTTTAACTATCTAATTCTGAAGGACTGTAGGTACATTTAAAGTTTCTTTGCCTTGATAACTAACAGACAAAGGCTTATAGGTATTTAAACTGACAACTGTCAAGATTGTAACAAAGAACATGCTTTTTTCTGACATTAGGAACAAACATTTGTCATACTACAACTACCTCCAGGACTGGGTAAATACGAATCCTACTTATTGTTAGCTAAATTACCTGACTAGTGAGTGGTCAAAAAGCACCAAAAACTGCCGAAGTGAAGTCTGGTACATCACATTGACCATGCTCATCTCAGTAATAAGGAAGTACAAGATGCTACCTCGAGTTGCAACTGAAGGACAGGAAAAAAGACTGTGTTCAAAGTAGAAATGCAAAGCAGAGAAACCTCAACTCTTTACAAATACAGTGAGTTTAACACTAATGTTAACTGAAGATCCTTGAGTTGCTCCATTCTTTACTGGCCAGAAAAATAATTGAAACATTTATTAATCCTCCTTTATATATCAGAAAGAAAAATCTTTTCTATAATTAATGCATACTATGTAAAGCCCAGATTGAAAATATGAACATACCTGGAGAGCATCTGGATGGCATACTGCAACATTCACGTCATCAGTAGAACATATAAAAGTATGATGGTTTGAAGTACTGTTTGAGTATTCAAATTTCTCTTTACAGACTTTTACAGGGGTCATATAAAATCCAAATGAACAATATTGATTTAACTTAGACAGAACTGATTTAATTTACTTTCAACAATCATTTAGCTTTAAATACAAATGTTTTACAAAGTCTGCAATGATTTTTGGTATGCTAACTGTACCATTTTACACAATTCATAAAATGCAGGTGTAACATTTTATTCCAGAAAGCATTTTTTCTTCTTCAATTTTTTCATATTTTCACTTGTCAGTTAAAAGCCACAAGACTAGTGAAATGTCTTATAATAACTTAAGGATCTACGATAGAATAACCAAATCATTCATCCAAACAGATATAAAAAGTATTTACAATTACACTGATGCCTGAAAGAATGTCAACATGCGAGCAATGGGAAGCCTAGGGAGACAATAGAAAATCCCATTTTATAAATTCCACATGAAGCATAATATTGACTATTTTCTCCACTGTAGCTCAGTGTGCCGTTTGCAAGATACGTTTTACTTACAGGAAAACACAAATCCTTCCCACCAGTATTATGGTCTTCCTGATCACATCTTACTATTTCTCCTGCTCTAAGTATTGCTGTTTTAACCGTATGCTCCAGTCATTTGACTTTCATTACTACCTTCACTCACCAGGTCTGTACTCTTCCCGGGCTGAGTTGATCTGTACTTCAGTGTCAGCAGAAATTTGCAGCTTTTGTGTTACTTCCTCGGCAGTCTTCTTAGTGTTACTCAATGCAATTATTAGACTCTCATCATCTGCCAGAGAACCCTTAGTGCTTGTAAGTCGGAACAAGAGATTATCTTCTAGGTCTTTAATCCTCTTTTTGTTCATAGTCACATCTTCTATAAGATCTGTTCTTTCTTTCTCTAATTCCTGTTGGAACACATGGTAATATTTGGGAAACAGAAGAGTAATTGAAAATAAAAACAAAATAAAGCAAGGTATTTAGTTCTAAAAGTACTTATCCTACTAAAACAGTGTAGAGTCTTTGGGAAAAGAATTCATGTGGTTTTTCTAATGGGTATTTCTGAACCTACTACATAAGTATGCATTAACAAATCTTTTCAATAAATACTATGGAACGTGTTCATATCAGAATTAAAAGTTCAGAATAGTGATTGCTTTTCTTCTTTCTGTTTCAGAGAAAGACGAGTGCAAGCACCTTTCCAGATGCACAATTTTATTTCCCTCCATCTCATTTATTTCACATCCTCATTTATGCATTTTTTTCCAATCATCATGTTGAAAAATATAGTCCCAATAACAATGAGCATCCAGAGACACCAAATCAAGCACCAAATATTTCAAGAAATACATCTAAAGGTACTCCTCCATCAAACAGGGATAACTTCAGTCTCCCACTGAAATGCTTCATTGTCTAAGAAAAGAAAGGATGTAGAACTCACACTGAGTTGCTTCACTAGAAGTATTTAGTTTGTTATTTTTACTAATACAAACTGGGTGGTTTATATATCTACTTTGTTTCCCAGCAGTCATATATGAAAGGTGAATACCTCTAACAGCTTTTCAGAGATTAAAGGCCTTTCAGTTCATTCTTATGCTACTCTTCAAATTAAACTTCAAAACTCATTGCAAATGAATCCCACAGATATAAAACTACTCTGTTAAAACAATACAGAATGTTTTTATACAGCAGAAAAGCAAGAAAGAGGGAGGGGATGGGTTAAGAGTCTTTCATAAGATAATATGCATCTGATGAAACAACAGTAAGTGAGCCAGTTGGTAGAAGTATTAGCTATGTCTACAGGAGCATTCCTTCACTGTTTACAAAGGGCTGGTAGATAGTTTTAACTAAGCTGGAACTGCATTTCACTCCCCCTTTGCCAATTCCACTTTGGCAGTGCAGACAGGCTGTTACTATTTCAAAGAAACAGAAACAACACTAAGAAATATATGATAGCACTGGCGGCATTAAGAACCTCAGACCTTAGCAAGGCTCAAGGAGAGGTTTTACTCCACCATTTGAGTTGCCTTTATACAGATTTGGAACATTGTTACAACTTTTTGAAATTATTTTGTTTTCCCACACTCTGAACTAGTGATTTTCTCACTCACACATACTGCTGACGTTCCGAAGTATTTCAAACATTTAGTATTTGTAAAGAAAGCCTTCTATCTTAGAAAGGAAATTTTAAAAAATCATCTTCATCTCATTATTAGATTTAGGTTCTTATCTTGTCACTATACAAAAAGCATATTGAAACATCATCATCAGGTAGAAAAGATTTATTGGACTGCTGTCATAGAATAATGCAAATGTCATATAACTTAGAAGATGTGCATACAGGTTCAAAAGATTCTGAAAAAAAAGATGAAAAAAAGACCAGTAAACTACAGGTAACTCCACCTCAGTCAACTGATGCCTAATGGAAATAAAGAAAAGTGGGTGGCAATTATGAAGCAACACAAGCATTATGCAAGTTTGACAAAGCAGAAACAATTTTTAAAAGTATAGCATTAAAAGAATGTTAGCATACAATTAAACATAATAATTATCATGTTGAGAAATCATTCTGAGCCAAATTAAATTTCATGTTTTGCTAAGTTCACTTTAAGAGGTTAAACATATTTTAGAGTTCAATGTATTTAAAAAACAGAAAGTTAAGTTTTCCTCACAAGAAGATCCTGAGAAACAAGTTGGAAACAGAATAACCAAACTAAAGCAAGTGAAATATCTTGAGACGAAAACCTTAGTGAAAAATGCATCTATCTTTTAGAATACTTTTGCAGATCAGGACGAGTACACAGTTGGAATTTTTCTGCAGATCTTCAAAACCTTCCAGTCATAACATCAAGAATAAAAAAAAAAAACAAGCCAAAATTAAGCCAAGTTACAATACATATAAATTCAAGAAATTTGCACCAAATAGGCTATTTCAAATCCAGCTTCATGGAATTCCTTTCACAAGCTGATTTCATTTTACAGGCTGTACCAAAGAATGCAAGATCTTGTTAATATTCATAAAATGTATGTCCTGTTTTCAGCTGGGATAGAGTTATTTTTCTTCTTAGTTGCTACATAACTTATGATTCTATCCCAAAATTATTCACAAGTACAAGAATTTGTATCAACTGTTTCTTACAAAACTTGAGCCTTTTTCCACCAAAATTTTGAAATATGAATGTGAAACTCAAAAAGCCAGAAACAGTTCATCTGTAACTCCACTAGTAACCTGACATATCTGTTTTTACAACACTAAATAAGAAAGTTTTTGTTAAATTACAGTAAATGCATCAAAACAATCATATCATTAAAACAGTCTAAGTTATACTATATTCAGACATAAATCAAGTCCCTTAAATCAAGTTATTCCAAGAAATATAGTAGCATTAAATTTATACAGATATACCAGCTACCCTTTGATGTTCTTATGCTTAACCCACATCTTGCAGATTGTTTTAACATTCGGGTGGAAAAGAAGTTAGCACCAGTATTCTTATCCAAGTCCAGAGAAGGGCCACGAGGATGATCAGGGGACTGGAGCACCTCCCGTATGAAGACAGGCTGAGGAAGTTGGGGCTGTTCAGCCTGGAGAAGAGAAGGCTGCATGGAGAACTCATAGCAGCCTGCCAGTATCTGAAGGGGCCTATAGGGATGCTGGAGAGGGACTCTTCATTAGAGACTGTAGTGATAGGAAAAGGGGTAGCGGGTTAAAACTTAAACAGGGGAAGTTTAGATTGGATATAAGAAGGAAATTCTTTCAAGTTAGTGTGGTGAGGCACTGGAATGGGTTGCCCAGGGAGGTTGTGAATGCTCCATCCCTGGCAGTGTTCAAGACCAGGTTGGACGAGGCCTTGGGTGGTATGATTTAGCGTAAGCAGGGGGGTGGGTTGGAACTTGATGATCTTAAGGTCCTTTCCAACCCTAACTATTCTATGATTCTATCATTCTAATCAGTCAGTTCTTTGAGATGTACGTCACACAGAATCTACCAGTGGGCATACCAGGCAATACAGGTACAGAAACTTAAACTTTAAATGATGTCCTGTAAACCCTCCTTATTGAATAATCACAATAAAGAGATTCAGAAAGTCATCCTGTAATATGGGATTACAGAGTAATAAACTGAAATTAAACTAAAACCTTCTACAGGTAAATTAAGATACGTAGCCAGGAAAAAAGATACAATTAGTTATTTTACCTGTTTCTCTGTGAGAATGACTCTGCCTAAGAGTTGATTTTCTAGACCTTTCATGGTCACAGTAAAGTCAATGATGGATGTTCGAGCACTAATTTCAGGAGAGTAACCTGGATTTGGCAGTTTTGTAGTGATGTAAAGTCTGAAGCCTTTCATAACATCTACTTCCTTATCACCAACCTTCACCTTAAGAAAAATATTAAAAAGAAGTCATGACATATCAAGAACCAGCGCACACTCTTTCAGGTGCTGCATGTAGAAACAAAGGTTACAATTTCTGTTAAAATGTGTAAAAATCCAGTGTTAAATTATATGTCTGATGCAAAGTATTTGTTGAAAATATCTATGGATCACTTTAAATTACTCATTCACAGATAATTTTCATCTTTAAAAATTAGCATAATCAAATGGATAAGGAACTCTGTAGATTAAATATATTTACTATTTGATATCTTAAACTCTACTTTTTTTAGCATTCACATTAATCACAATTAAATATTACTTTAATCTTTCAAAGTCATATATTTATAGGAGGTTTTTTATTGAGGGCAAAGGGGTTATATCTGCGTTCACTTATTTCTTTATTTGTTCTATTTTTACCTTATTGGCTGAACCTGTTTTAATGAAGTTTCTTTCCAAAACATTATCAAGTGCTGGGTCTAGCTCTTCTCCAACATCTTCTATCAAAAGAGGTCTTCCCAAAGAAAGGCTGTCTTCTAAGTGATTTCTAAAATACTTGTGATTCAAAGAAGTGATCTAAAAATACAATTATGGACCGCTATATTATATTATGCCCAGTTACCGGGATTTTTATTTTATATTTGAAACTTATTTATTTATATTTATAATAAAAACAATGATCCTATGGTTAGACTAGAATTGAGGCAAAGATCGTGTATACAAGAAAAGACAGCATCAGACTGATGTTGTTGGAGTACTGTCTTCCCTGTAGATTTGCAAAACATTTAGCACCTGAAATCCATGTTAAGACAACACAAATTACCAATAATTCTGATTAAAAGATGATAAAAATATGTTGTGCATCTTCAGTTTCAAACAGTTATATGAACTTGTACTAATCACTTATTTGGGGGTTTGTAATGCTTATTATATTCTGTAAACATGCTTCAACTCTTCCCAGACATTACCCATCCAGCCTATTTTCCAAAGGCTTATGTTTCATTAAAATAAATTCATTAAACAAATCAAGACATTAGAAATAATAAGCTTGAAATGTACATTTTCATATATAGCCAAATGTCAAATCTAATATATACCAAATATATCTGAAATATCATTCATATCCAGCCCAGGCAATTTAAATAAAAGGCATTTGTTAAGAATTACTTGAATCGCTGAATTATAATATTTTGTGAGCTAAGAGTTTCTAGGGATTATGAAAGCACCAGCACTCCTATTACCTGAAGTTCATTTTTGCCTTCTTTATTTTTAATCCAAATTTTACCCTGTGCCTGTGGATCAATTAATAAAGGATAACGAGATGCTTTAGTGACAATGATTCCATTCTGTATGGATAAGTCATCATTTGGTAATCCTTGTAGGTTCCATTCACTGATAGTTGGTGCATCAGTCAACATTTCTATGAGGTTCAAGTTGCTACTAAAGGGGATTTTCCGGCTTTTCATTTCCTTCTGCCAGTCATTTAATAGCAGGCTGCGGAACTCCTGGTTAAAAGGACCAGAATAGGACAGAAAAGCTGTAGCCAAGAGTGCATCACCTTAAAGAGAAAAAGTGAAAAAAAAAAACAAACAAAAAAAAAAACATTACAACTTTGCCTATTCTATTAATGAATGAGCTGCTTCCTTCACTAGTTGTATCGTTTGGCTTGTAATTGAAGAGCACATTTTGACCCACAAGACTGAGTTGTCATCTCTTTCCCTAAGGCTCATTACATAGGAATAGAATGTTACATTTCAGTAGATGTCATGTCTACTTCATGTTACTCTTTTTACAGCGCAACTGTAGTAATAAAGAGACGGGCATCTGGCAGCCAGGCAAGGTCAACCCAATACACACATAACACTATTCCAAACAACAGATCCTGCACAAACAGGACATGGCAGAATAAACTTACTCATAAATTTCCAATTCCATCATTTCCTTGCACAATCACAAGAGCCAGCTTAAACCATATTTTGGGGGGAGAAAAAAACCTTTACTTAGGACTACTAATTAAGAAAAAATAAATTGAAATTATTACTACTAGTAATAAGAAATTGTAATAGACATCATTATAGAGGTATTAAGTGTGACAAGTTTTAATCTGAAGCTGCCCCCAAGTTTCATAACAAGTTTGGGTTTTTTTACCTCTGAAGTAAGAATGCAGGATTCAAACTGAAGAAGATACTGTACTTTTACAGAGTACTAATATTTTTTAGACTTTTCAAGTTATCTATAAAAAAACATAAGTATACGTGGAAGGTATCCTGTAGTTTTAGCAAGTTAATAATACACATATACATCTTATACCAGCAAATAAAATATATATCTACTATAATGCAACCTATACAACCATACATGCTTCTTACAGCATTTCAAGACAAAAGTGAGAGAAGAAATTTCAGTCCACATTAAAGGACAAGATAAATTTCATTTACCTGATCTAACTAATAAATTATTTATTACAAAGTACTTCAGTTTCCAAGTGCGTATTTACAAAATAAAAATTCACTTCTAGGAAACAAGTTTGATGAACATTAATAACTGCATTTAAAAATATTGATTTCTACATATAAATGTCACTGCCTGAATATCAGTCTCATCCATGTATGTTCTCAGTTATAGGCATTTTATCGGCACTTGCTAACATAACACTCTCTTTGGACTGCTATCTGCAAACATAAAACATCAGTGACCCAGGTATGCACTGCATGTTATACATGTCAAGTGGAAGCCCATGCATAACATATGCAATTCCTGTATTTTTTTTTTTTTTAATATGAACTTACCCACTAGCCTCTTAGTTTGCATGGCAAATTCTTTACTCTGCTCTGTCCACCTCTCTTTTTCACCTGCTAAACCACTTATCAGACTCGAGGCAGTTTGCATTTTATGACGACAACGCTCAGCGTCTTCAAGCAAAGTCTAGGGAAAACCATAAACCAATAAAAACTGTTTACAGTTATGTTCTGATAGGCCAGAAAAACCTTTACATCTAATTAAGCCAGTAGTTAAACAACAGCCTAAAATTATATTCTCTCATATCACCATGCATCAGGACAAAATAGTAACACTTGTCATAAATGTGATTCAACTTGTTAATCTATCTGCTCTTAACTTTCATGTTGGTATACATGTTAAAAGATGCAAACTGCCTGGTACTTATTAAGCCTCAGAAATTCTGCCCAGAATTTCAAACACATTATACACAGATAACATACATTAATGAAATTTGATGTTACAGTAGTAGACGCTACACAAATAATCTGAATAAAAAACATATTAAGGAGGTAGAAGGGAGAGGATGAAAGGATCAGAGATAAAAGAGAGAGATGGGATCCAAAGGGTCAGTATCCAAATAATATCGCTCTCTTATCCTTCATCCCTCAACATCCTTTTCAAGAAATAATAGTGAAAATGAGAGAATGCATTCAGTTTTCCTTAAAATGGCAACTTCTTTAGTGTAAAGAGCAGTTAACCTGTTTTTCTCTCATCGCTTTTTCATACTCTGCCTGTACAATATCTAGTTCTTCTTGCTTGGCAGCCAGCTCTTCTTGAGCTTTCTGCAGATCCAGCAGAGCAGTGGTTAGCCGATTCTCCTGGATTGCTAAATTAGCCTACAAAACATACAAATATAAGTGTATTCATACATACAACATCTCAAAACAGTTGATATAATGTATCTCAAAGAGTTTTACTGTATTACATTTCAAAATCAAACTGCTCAAAAGAGACTTTATCATGCATTTGAAACCTTTTATTTGAATTTTACAACAAACTGACTTCTTACTGCAGGTAGCTGCAATCAAGCAGTTGGTCTAACATCAATTAGAAAAAGTAATTAGAAAAGCCTCTGGGAACACCAGCCATTCTCCATGTGACGCAAAACGTGAGTCTGCAAAAGAGACTGGTGCCACTAGAAGCCTGTTTGATTTCTCCAACCAATTTGCTTTGTCTAATGAAAAATACTACCTCTAACTACAAATCTTGCTACCCTTTCAGTCATTCCTCTTTATTGTGTTAAAGTCACGTTTGACCACGTTCTTCCTGACTTTCATTCTTGCCTTTTAACTATTAATGCTGGGGTTTTTTAACAACACTGGTACACAGACTCTCTGTACAGTCAGTCTTCTTGTGAACTGAGATCCAGGACATTAAAAGAACCAGATGTTGAGTTTTTGTCTAATTAAGTTAAAGCAACTGCAACAGTGAATTAACCTAGATAACAGCTGCCCCAGTAAGAAGACTCCCAGAGGCATAAAACTGCACACTCTTTCATAATTTTGACAACTTACAAGTGGTAGCACATTTCAAAATATATTTTATTGTAGACTTCTTATTGTCAGGATAATAAATTCATACAGAGGCATGCACCATATAGAATAAGGCAGCTGATGTTTCCAGTAGATGAAATCCTCAAGTGCACACAGGTGGGGAGAAGGAGCTAAGGGAAGTTGTATGCCTCCCATTGATTAACAGACTTACCTTTAAAGGCAATACTTCTTTGTTGATTGAAAAAAATACAGCCATAGCTTTGGTCCATGAGCAAAGGCCAGCAACATTCCCACATACTCTCTTAGCTGTCTCAATGTTGTAGTCAACCATTTCAAAATAAGGGCTCAAAAGTTCTACCACTTCTTCATTAATTGTGTCCTTTGGAAATTGCTGAAAAAAAATATATATATCCAAAATATTTTTGGTATGCTGCTTGAAATTACATTTTTATTAAGACTGATTAAGTAACTATCTTCAAAAAGAAAAAAAAAACAAAGCTTAGCTCTCGTTCATAAATTTACATTCCACAAGACAGTCCTTTCCAAGGGCAAGCCAGCTATCTTCTACTTAAATTAACTTATCTCATTATTGGGGTGTTTCAATTTTAAGAACTTATTTTGATTCTCTCCTTAGAAAAGCATTTTTTCCTTTTTCATTCCTGAAAGCTCATTTTCTCACTCAAGTTCATTTTAATGGTCAAATATTCATTATAAGTTTGCTCTTTAAAGATTTATTTAAAAGGTATAATGAAAGGCCATCACTTACAAATTCAAAACAATAGTTCCCTTAAGCACAAATACATTTATTTATGCACAAGCAATGAAATGCTGAAGCAATTCAGTAAATTAAAAATCCTTAAGAGTGGATGCAATGTGAACATTACAATAAACGGCATCTATGACACTACCAACTACACAAAGTTGGCCAAGCCTGCCATCTGTCATTTCCTGCGGGACAAGAGACAGATTAAACAAACTCAGAAATCAGAACTAATAACATCCAATGGAGCAGGACAAGGTAGGATTTATTCTGAGTAAATTAATCATAATATTATTAGTTTAAATTTTGAGCAGGTATTTATTCACCAATTACTCATCCTGTTTCTCTAGATGCATGCTATGGAGCTGAAGTTCCCAAATTTAAAAAAAATCTGATTTCGTATATCCTGATAATTAACTATACTTTTGCAAGCCACTGCACAAGCTGCAATGCTGAAACTTAATTGAATGTTAGGTACCAGAAAAAAAGATGTTCTCGATCAGATTTAATGAAACAGATAAGTAATGGCTATTCAAACCAAATGCTTAAAGCTTTGAATCATTTTGTCACTGAAAGTAATTTCATTGCATTACTTAGAAGAAACTATAATTGATTTATGGCCTGACTTTGCCAGAAGGATTCAAGTTTATTTCATTATGATATACTTATTTCTAAGCCCTTAACATTTCAGATCTGTTACATGTCTGACTCCCCTTGCACATTTATTCTCCTGTGAATACCAGTAAAAAAACTCACCTATTTCCTAGTATTAAGAAAATATCAAAAAGGTTGCACAAGCACCTGCAGGTTCTGTAAGAAGTTCCCTGCTGTCATCAGTTTCAAAGATTCTTGCCACGATGGGATGGTACAACATTTTTCCTGATTAATTTTCACGTTGTTCACTTTCCGCTGGAAGAGCAGTAACACACAGTCCATGATACGCATAATGAGGTGAGGAGGTCGACCCAGCGTGCGGACAGTAGCAATATCTGCAGGTTTTATTGTCTGTTAATTTAAAACAAAGAATAGCAATAATTGCTTTACCCTTTAATAAGACATAGACACAATCTTACCAACTGTATTAATCTATTAGAGAAGAAAAAAAATATATATTCATATTATTTTTTATTGAAACAATGGTAATTGGTGAGGGGCAGGCCTGGTCCTATAACTTGGATTAGAAGCTCTGTTTATTCACAGGCAGTTTAATCAGCCTGAGTACAATAGTGACAAACAGTAAGAAATAGGCTATTGCAGGTGTTATGACACCATGCTTCTAGTCTAGCACATGCCTCCCTTAGAATTCACAAAGGAAAATTATTATTATTTGTATTTATACTTCAAGAAAAGGACTGTAAATTATTGCAGATCATCTTGATCACCTTCCTTCTGCCTGCCTTTTTTTTCCCTTCCAATATTTTGCTGCTTGCTGGGTTCAGTGTGGACCTGATAATTCAGCAGATCTGTGTGGAAAATTTAACCAGTGTTTCTTTGTGACCTTTTGGAAGTTGAGGTACATTTAATGTGCTGTTTTTAATGCAGGGTAAAGTGCGACTAGTTTTATTGAACTTTAACAATTCTTACTCACACGTTAAAAAAGTAATCTCACTATATGTTTAAAAACACTTGTAAGCTGTTCTGTACCTACATACCTCTCATAATGTCACATTTAGTAGTCTTAAAATATGTAAAAATTGAGTGAAATAACCAACCACAGGTTTTCTTAGTCTGGGGAGTGACCTCTATATTTATGAAATATTTTAATAGATATTTGTCTACGCTGCAAACAGAATTCCATTACAGGAATCCCTAGCTGGAAATTTGTAAATCTGTAATTACCACAATTTCATTTTTTGAAAGATACAATCCTTCACAGTCTCATAGAGATAATTTTCTCACTTAAAGGAATTCCTGAATGAATTAATGCATGTTGAGAATACAGATATGTATGCTGATAGGCTTGCTTTTATGATAATTTTCCCCTTTATGCACAGACAAAGCAATTTCTGCAACAAATTTCAATACTAAAAAGCAAATGCACGACTTTCAATACTAAGCAAATAATGCTAGTGTAACTTTTCATTAAAATCAGATTTGCTTTTCTTAGAATCTTAAATTTCAAGAAGAGCAGTACAGTTTTGGTTCATAACTTTAGCCAAAACCAGAAAGCCAGATGTCATAAGATACAGGACAGCACACTGGTATTTTTTTCATACTTGAGACATTACACAGTTAGTATTGCTTGTTTATGTGCTTGCCAGAATGCTTGTCCACCTTTGGGGTTTTTGTTGGAGAGGTGAGAGAGGAGGAGGTATGTTTCTCCTGTAGCTAAGTATCAGGAACTTATGATCCAGACCTGTTCTCTTATGGCACTTTTATTAGCTGTCATATCATCAGGCTTCATTTAGACATTTCCCCTCTGCCCTTCAAGAATCATGGCAGGCAGAGTTGTTAAGCTGCTCTCCCTCGAAGTGAAGTCATACATTCACATGATCCACGAAAACTTACTTATACTAGATTTTGAAGACTTTGATTTGAAGGAACATCACAATAGTCTTTAACTACTACAATTGTTGGCAGCCCCTCAAGTGGAAAGGAAAACTTTGCAATAAATCTACATAACCACCTTTGAGGTTTTTGTGGCATAGAATCATAGAACAGTTAGGATTGGAAAGGACCTTAAGATCATCAAATTCCAACCCCCTTGCCACTAAACCATATCACCCAAGGCCTCGTCCAACCTGGTCTTGAACACTGCCAGGGATGGAGCATTCACAACTTCCCTGGGCAACCCATTCCAGTGCCTCACCACTCTAACAGGAAAGAATTTCCTCCCTATATCCAATCTAAACTTCTCCTGTTTAAGTGCTAACCCGTTACCCCTTGTCCTGTCACTACAGTCCCTAATGAAGAGCCCCTTCCCAGCACCCCTATAGCCCCCCCTTCAGATACTGGAAGGCTGCTATGAGGTCTCCATGCAGCCTTCTCTTCTCTAGGCTGAACAGCCCCAACTTTCTCAGCCTGCCTTCATACAGGAGGTGCTCCAGTCCCCTGAGCATCCTCGTGGCCCTTCTCTGGACTTGTTCCAACAGTTCCATGTCCTTTTTATGTTGAAGACACCAGAACTGCACACAATACTCCAGGTGAGGTCTCACAAGAGCAGAGTAGATGGGCAGGATCACCTCCTTCAGCCTGCTGGTCCCACTGCTTTTGATGCAGTCCAGGCATCATGCAAAGATGTGGGTAGAACATTATCACTCTCTTAAAAAGCTTTACAAAAAGAATATGTTGAAAAAACATGAAGTCCCATGATGAACACTAGAAATCTGAGTAATGCCACAATGCATAAGAAAAAAAGAAATTTTTTTGAAGATGGCAGAGAAGAGTGGATCAGAACACTTATTCAAAATGCAATTTAGTGATGAAAACTTAAAACAGGAGGCTTAGATTTGGATGGAATAACAAGTGTTTATATATGGAAGGCACTTCACTCACTGAGCACAAGTTGTTTTATAATGCTATCATCAGTTACTGGTCTAATGACCTGCAGCACATCATATATCAACTATAGTTTCAAATGAAAATTAAAACTTGCCCTTTTCTGAAAAAAAAAAAAAAAAAAGTCTATTTTGGGCTTGGTACTCAGGTGGAAAAAGAAAAACAAAACTGAACCTAAAAAGCCTCAAAACCTGTATATTTATTTGCTTATATTTTCTGTCAACTGATGAGTTATGCAACCTTATATTTGTTTTTAAAGAAATCCATCTTCTTAGCAGTAAAATAATGTTACACATGGTCCAAGAACTAACCTGTAAGGCTGCTTCTGCCTCTTCCAAAGCAGGCTTAGCAGCTTCCAACTTCTCTTCAGCAATGGCTTTGTCAACTGAGATACTGTCTACAATAGCTTGAGCTTTGTCTTTCACTTTCTGAACTTCACCCTTTACCTTCTCAGCAGCCTGTGCTTTCACAGTAACTTCTTTCAATACCTAGAACATGAGAAAACCCACATTCCAAATATTAAAGAAAACACTTAGTTGGAAGAATGTACTCATTTCTGTTGTAAAATTTTATCTGTTGAATTTCAGAACCAGAAAACTCAAACAAGATTTCTTTTGCCCCTGTTTTAAGTTTCTAAGATACATTTTTTCCAACACTTAACTTTTCCTTTCAAAACAAATGGGGGGGGGGGGGGGGAATCAAACAGCAATACACTTTGAAGACTGCACATACCATGTCAGCTTTTACATTGGCAATTTGAAGTTCCTTTTCTTTTACCTCCAGCTCTCTGCTTAGAGCAGACACTGACTCAGAGGCCTCTTTCAATTTTTCCAGTCCAGTATTCACTCTGGAGTTGAAAAGTAAAATAAGAAGCATGTAATCCCCCATGTAATTTAACCTCCACTTTTCAAATTATACCATTAATAGAATAAATCAAATCAAGCAAAGACCACTAACAAAAGATGTTTTACACCAAAAATGAAACCTGGACAGTAACTTTCACACAAGTGTCTGATGTCTTCAGAATCAGAAAGTGAACAATAAAGATGAATATGAAGAGCATCTGTGGCTTGAAATTTTACCCACTTTAGCTCAAATAGTATGCCTTTATCATTGCATAAAAATCCTATATGTTGGCTCCATATATGCCATCATCCCTGCTGAGCTCCAGCCTGATACTCAAAGGACTGAATTTGATAACTGCAGGAAGCATTTTCTGCAGACTAGAATGCTGAGAAATATCTAAAAATTACTATGTTATGTTTGAAAATTATATTGCAAAGGCTAATAGAATCAAAATACTGAAATTGAGAGCAACCAAGAACAACAGAAAAATAGCATGAGAAAACAACACTTTTCTCATTCAGCCTTAAAATGACCCTTCCTTTTAGTCTACCAGAAAGTAAGTCTTAGGGCTTTTCAGACAGCTTTAAGTGGGTTATACAGAGGTTGATATTGCAAAGACTAAGCAGCACTTGGACAACTAAGCAAATACAGGAGGACAGAGTAACACCTGCCAAAGCAATTCAGACTAAGCAACTAAGGTTAAGTGAAACAAGTTGACACACATGAATTAAACTAGTACATTTAAGGCATCAGAAGGTAGAAACAAAGGCATTCAAAACTGAGAAGACAGTTTTTCTTAACAGTGTTACCAAATGATACACTAAATGTTAATTTTACATTCTATTTTAGTATTTCTGACATGAAGATAAATCAGCAAATAGACTTTATTAGTTTAATAAAGCATCTGAAAAGGAGAAAGGATATAACAAAACCACTTTAATGATCTACAGCTAAAAAGCTCAGCAGCCTAAATTGGGCTCTATGATCACAAAACCAAAAATGCCAAGGGTGTTTATCAGGAGGATAAAACTCCTGATACAAAAACCAAGTTACTCTCTGGTACAGTAAAAGCTACTGTGAATACATTATTAAATTACATGTAGATGTTTTCTTTTACTCATGAAAAACACATAGAAATAATTTATATTCACCTTTTTCCCCACCACCTTTCTTTTTCATAAATAACTGCCTTTTTTTCCTGTCCACAAATACAGTCTTTAACTTATATACCAAGAGCAACTACAATGTTTGATCAAGTTACACCTTTACACCATTTTAGAAAGTAAAAAAAAAAAAAAAAAATCCTTTTGCTGTGCAAGGAGACAAGCCATGCATTGAAATGAAGTATATCAGAATATACCTATCTGGGGAAGAAAACTACCAAAAAAACAGTAGTAAACTGAGCAGTTTACCTGTTTGCTAACGTATGCACTTCAACATGCTTTTCTTTGTATGTGGATTTATATCCCTGAATAAAGGACAGGTAGGATTTAGGAGTCACATGTGTAGAACGTCTGTATCTTTGAAAGTAATCAGAGCACTTGTCTGCCACTCCATCCTGGAATGAGCCCATACACTGCACAATTTCCCTCTTTGTATCAGCAGTGCAGTCCATACCAAATGAGGACAGGAAATGCTCAGATACTTAAGAAAGAAAAACATAAGTGTAAGTAAATATTCAGGAAAACCTCTTAGCTATATTACTATTATATTATATTACTATATTATTATATTTATATTACAAGGTAATATAAAACATGTCAGCATGTATTATGTCAGCTTTCACCAAGATTCTGAAACCCCAATCACCTTTATTCCCCCACTGTCAGATTACTAACATTATTCCATGTTCTCAGTAAAAGTATAGACAAGGATCTGGTATTCTTTCACTTCCAAAGGGTTCAACTACTTTCTCTCTCTCAACCCATTTAACTGCTAGCTACCAGGGACTGGGTGATCACAGACTTCCTCTGTATGCCTGATAACAAGCACTAATAAATTCTTTCTTTTGCAGTAATTTGCCACCTTTACTAATGTCTTTAAGCCATCTTCCAGGGCATTCTTCCTTCAAACTGTGTTTGAAGCCTTTCTTCTGTTAGAAATATTGAAGCTTTTCTTCTGTTAGAAATATTTCAAAAGCTTAATACAGCAAGATCTGAAGAAGAAAAGAATCTAGAGCAATTTTAGAACCAAATAAATTTCTTCTGCCTGTGCGTTGGTAATTTAAACAAGTTCATGATGATGGATCAGAGAATTAAGTATCTGCAAAGACAAAACCGACACATACCTTCCACTAGAGCATCCTTTGGCCATTGACTGAACCAATCTATAGTGCATCCAGAAATAAGAGCAGGGAACTTCAGAGCCCTATTACGGAATTTTTCACCTACTGGTGAAAAGCAAAGAACCACATGAAGGTTCTGACGAACTCTGGTCATGAAGTAGTCATAAAGAACGTCACTGGTTGGAGGTTTACGTGAATGTTCCTTTCTGAAGATGGGCATGAGGTCACTAATGATCTCATCTACTTCATCATGTGCAAATAAGTTTGACACCTTTGAGAAAGAAGAAGATTTTTTTCACGCTTTATGAGATGATCCAATAAGTATATAGAATAAGGTTCATTTAATACATAGCATTTCAGGAAAGTACATACATTTCAGACACCGAAGCTATTAGGGCCCTCCCCATGCCCTTAACCAAGAACTTTGACTGAAGTTATTCCATCAAAAAATACTGAAATCTGACTTGCTGTAAATGTAAAACCCACTATCTTGAGTGAAAAAAAATCCAAACCAGCAAACAAAACAGCCACAAAACAAAAGAATCCACATACAATGGTTTTGCTTTCCCTCTTCTAATAACTAGCAGAAATTACTCTGAAACACACCCCTGACATAATAAACAAATAGAAATTATTAAAGCCATCCCATCCATTCTGGACACAAATTTACCATACAAAACTTGATTGTATACTAATGAAATATTTAACTTAACAGACAATTTTATCTTTTTTTAAAAAGCTATTCTTATGTCACTAACAGCTTGTCAACACATTCAAAAGGGTCTGACTTCGACAATTTCTCTGTATAGAATGATGATGCTCATTCTTAATTTTACAATACCTTTGACTCACTCTAACCTAATACAATTGATCAAGCCCCCTTTTTATAATACTGTAATGATGAAAAGCACTTGTGTTTTAATGTCTGTCCCTTGAGATATAAAAGAATATTCAAATAAATTTGATTACTTTACTTCAGAATTATAAAATTTTAAAAGCAGAAAAATTACCATGAGAAGGCATCTTACCTCTCCGGATGATAAAACATTGTTCAGGTATTCCAAGAAAGATTCATCTTTGATATCATTGTCTGTAAAAAGAAAACAGATGCCTTTGCCTTGCAGTCCCGCTGTTCTGTACAAGAGTTTCAGATCTTCCATCAAGTTTAAAGTGTTGTACGATCTACAAGAAAGGACAGTTGTACTCGCATTCATTCCTTTTAAGAAGGGTTTCCAGTTAAAAGAAAAAGAACAGGCAAATTTAAGTAAAAAACAATATCTTGGAATGTAGGGTAAAATGGTGCCAAAGTCTGGGAATTTTTATTTAGCCACCAAAAAAGCCAAAACCAACAACAAAAAACACTCCACAAAATCTGAAGTCTTATCATGCTATTTATTTCTCCTTTGCTTGAAAAAGTGAAAACACATGTATTGTCTCACAGGATTGTGTCAAGTGCTGGGTTCATTAACATCATAGAATAGAATCATAGAATCGTTAGGGTTGGAAAGGACCTTAAGATCATCAAGTTCCAACCCCCCTGCCATGGGCAGGGACACCTTAGACTAAATCATGTCACCCAAGGCCTTGTCCAACCTGGCCTTGAACACTGCCAGGGATGGAGCATTCACAACCTCCCTGGGCAACCCATTCCAGTGCCTCACCACCCTAGCAGGAAAGAATTTCCTTCTTATATCCAATCTAAACTTCCCCTGTTTAAGTTTGAACCCCTTACCCCTTGTCCTGTCACTACAGTCTCTAATGAAGAGTCCCTCTCCAGCATTCCTATAGGTCCCCTTCAGATACTGGAAGGCTGCTATGAGTTCTCCATGCAGCCTTCTCTTCTTCAGGCTGAACAGCCCCAACTTCCTCAGCCTGTCTTCACACAGGAGGTGCGCCAGTCCCCTGAGCATCCTCGTGGTCCTTCTCTGGACTTGTTCCAACAGTTCCATCTCCTTTTTATGTTGAGGACACCAGAACTGCACACAATACTCCAAGTGAGGTCTCACGAAAGCAGAGTAGATGGGCAGGATCACCTCCTTCAACCTGCTGGTCATGCTCCTTTTGATGCAGCCCAGGATACGGTTGGCTTTCTGGGCTGCAAACACACACTGCTGGCCCATGTTCATTTTCTCATCAACCAACACCCCCAACTCCTTCTCCGCAGGGCTGCTCTGAATCTCTTCTCTGCCCAACCTGTAGCTGTGCCTGGGATTGCTCCAACCCAAGTATAGGCACTTGGCATGGTTAAACCTCATGAGGTTGGCATCTGCCCACCTCACAAGCGTGTCAAGGTCCCTCTGGATGGCATTCCTTCTCTCCAGCGTATCAAGCACCACACAGCTTGGTGTCATCGGCAAACTCGCTGAGGGCACACTCAATCCCACTGTCCATGTCACCAACAAAGATGTTGAACAAGACCAGCCCCAACACCGATCCCTGAGGGACACCACTCGGTACTGGTCTCCAGCCAGACATTGAGCCATTGACAACTCTTTGTGTGCAGCCATTCAGCCAGTTCTTTATCCACCGAGTGGTCCCTCCATCAAATTGATGTCGCTCCAATTTAGAGACAAGGATGTTGTGTGGGACAGTGTCGAACGCTTTGCACAAGTCCAGGTAGATGACATCAACTTCTCTACCCCTGTCCATCAGTTCTGTAGCCCCATCATAGAAGGCCACCAAATTGGTCAGGCAGGATTTCCCCTTAGTGAAGCCATGCTGGCTGTCACCAAGCACCTTGCTGTTTTTCATGTGCCTTAGCATGCCTTCCAGGAGAATCTGCTCCAAGATTTTGCCAGGCACAGAGGTGAGACTGACTGCTCTATAAGTCCCTGAGTCATCCATTTTCCCCTTCTTGAAAATGGGGGTTATATTTCCCTTTTTCCAGTCATCGGGAACTTCACCTGACTGCCACGATTTCTCAAATATGATGGCCAGCGGCTTCGCAACTTCATTTGCCAGCTCCTTCAGGACCTGCGGAATCGATCTCATCAGGACCCATGGACTTGTGCACATTCAGATTTTTAAGATGGTCTTGAACCAGTTCTTCTCCTACAGTGGGCCCAAGGTCTTCATTCTCACAGTCCCTGCGTCCGCCTTCCAAGACTTGGGTGGTTTGGTCAGAGCCTTTGCAAGTGAAGACCGAAGCAAAGAAGTCATTCAGAACCTCAGCCTTCTCCATATCCTGTGTAGCCAATTCTCCCGAGAGCTTCCTGGGGCGGCCTACGTTCTCCCTAGTCTGTTTTTTATTTGCTATGTACCTGTAGAATCCCTTCCTGTTATCTTTAATACCTCTAGCTAAGTTTAATTCTAACTGAGCCTTAGCTTCCTAACCTAGTCCCTAGCTTCATGGACAACATCCCTGTACTCTTCCCATGCCACCTGTCCTTGCTTCCACTTATCATAAGCCTCTTTTTTCAACTGAATTTTCCTCAGGAGTTCCTTATCCTTCCAAGAAGGTCTCCTGGCCCTCCTGCTGCACTTCCTTCTGGTTGGGATGCAACACTCCTGAGCTTGCAGCAGGTGATACTTGAATATCAACCAACAGTCTTGGGCCACCCTGCCCTCTAGGGCTGTATCCCATGGAACCTTCCGAAGCAGGTTCCTGAAGAGGCCAAAGTCTGCTCCTTTGAAGTCCAGGGCAGTGAGCTTGCTGCACGCTCTTCTCACTGTCCTGAGGATCTCGAATTCAACCATCTCATGATCGCTGCATCCAAGGCTGCCCTGGAGCATCACATTTCCAACGAGCCCTTCCCTGTTGGTGAGCACGAGGTCAAGCATGGCACCTCTCCTTGTCGGCTCCTCTATTACTTGCAGGAGGAAGTTGTCTTCCACACAGTCGAGGAACCTCCTGGATTGCTTGTGCCAGGCCGTACCGTCGTTCCAACAGATGTCAGGGTGGTTGAAGTCACCCATGAGAACAAGGGCCTGCGAGCGTGAGGCTGCTCCTATCTGTCCGTAGAGTGCTTCATCCACAGATTCCTCTTGGTCACGCAGTCTGTAACAGATCCCCACAGTAATGTCTCCCATCACTGTTCTCCTTTTAACCCTGACCTCCAAACTCTCTGTTGACTGATCACCTGTCCCCAGACAGAGTTCCATACTCTCCAGCCTATCCCTAACATAAATAGCAACTCCCCCTCCCTGCCTGCCAAGCGTGTTCTTTCTAAAGAGCCTGTAACCTTCCATTCCAACACTCCAGTCATAGGAGCCATCCCACCATGTTTCTGTGATGCCTATTATATCATACCCCTGTAAACATGCACACATCTCTAATTCCTCTTGTTTGCTCCCCATACTACAGGTGTTTGTATAGAGGCATCTGAGCTAAGCTCCAAATGAAGCCGGCTCACTGGCTGGAGTGGCTGGGATATCTCTACATTGCTCCAAGCATTTATTATAGGTTCTGGCAACTGACTGGGTGTGTTGGAATGGAATGATGCCCCCCTCCCCCAACACATCTAGTTTAAAGCCTCCTTGACCAGTCTGGCAAGCCTCCTACAAAACTGCTCTTTCCCTTCTTTATCAGACCAGCTCCACCAGCCCCCACTAGACCTGGCCTACAAACTTCAGTCCCGTGTTCAAGGCACCCAAACCCCTGACTATGACACCACCCTTTTAACCAGTTATTAACCTGGCTAATCCTCCTAGCTTTTCCTAGGTCCTCCCCTGTACCCTGGAGAATTGATGAAAAGACCACCTGAGCTCCAGAGCCCCTAACCACCTCCCCCAGGGCTCTGTAGTCCTTTATGTTCCCCAGGCTACTACTGTCTATATCCCTAGCACCCACATGTATCACCAGGAGTGGGTAATAGTCCGTGGCACTTACTAGAGCAGGCAGCCTCTCTGCCACATCCCTGATCCGTGCCCCTTGGTAGGCAACACACCTCCCTTGAGACGGGGCCTGGACAGCAGACGAGTGCTTCTGTCCCTTTCAGTGTAGAGTCCCCTACTACTACAACCCGCCACTTTTTCCTAGCAGCACCAGTAGAGATCTTTACCAGTGCATCGGCCGGCTGCTTCTGGCTCGAGTGCGCTTCCTCATTAGCCCCCTGCAGGACAGCAAAGCGGTTCTGCGTGGGGACAGGGGATTTAGGGGGAAGCCCCTCGCTTTTGGTTGTCCTTTTCCTTCTTTTTTTTTTTTTCTTGTCTTTTTGTCACTAATTCCCAGCTTCATGAGGTAGAGGTGAAGCTCGAGGTCCCTGCACAGTTTGGGCGTGGAGCAAGCATTCCTGTTTCCTCTCAGCTTCCCTGAGATCTTGCAGCCCATTAACGGCATCCCGCAGTTCAGCCACCGGCTGCAGGAGGACCTCCACCAGGGAGCACCGAGTGCAGCCCTGCCCATTGCTCACCTTTCCCTCACCAGACCAATGCAGGCACTCTCTGCACCCTGAGCTCTGCACTGCAGCCTCCCCTCTCCCCGGCTCTGTCTGGGTGCCTACGCTGGCCACCGCCGGGGCAGCCAGAGCAGAGCCGCCAGACGGCGCTCTGCTCATACGACGAGTGCTCACCATACCGCACTCCTGCCCGCGCGAACTACCTCACCGCACTCCTGCCCGCGCGAACTACCTCACCGCACTCCTGCCCGCGCGAACTACCTCACCGCACTCCTGCCCGCTCGCACTCCCTGGGGCAGGTTTTTACCCAGTCAGGGCTGGTGCCGCAGCTTCAGGCTCCGCCCCGTGTGAGTCAGCTGCTCTCTCTCGTCAGCTGAGCTGCCGGCTCCTGGGCAGGTCCTGCCGAGGACTTGAGGCTCCTTCGGTGGCTCTTGTCGCTCTGAGTTGAGGCTCCTGGACGCTGATCTCCCCCCCGCTCAGGTATTGAAGGCGTCCTCTCTCGAGCTACTCACCTCAGCAATTGATACTTTAGACTTTATTGACTGATTAAAAAACTCAAACTATTTTGGCCTTTGGTTAAAGTCATCAGTTTAACAGCAAGGAAAGACAGCAGCAGCAAAGATAAAAGAGAGATTAAAAAAAAAAACAAACACATTAAAAATATTAGACAAGGTGTGGTGCGTTGACTTTGGTGTCTGCGTAGCTGTTACACTCAGGTATTCTCACTCCCTTCTTCCAGCTGCTGCTCCTCAGCAGGTTTGTTTCCTCTTTCTTAACTATGTTACCCCAGAGGCACTACCACCATCACCGATAGGCTCAGCCTTGGCCAACAGTTCGTCCATCTTGGAGCCAGTTGGCATTGGCTCAATTGGACATAGGGAAAGTTGCTGGCAATTTCTCACAGAATCCACTCCTGTAGCTGGGCTGCTACCAAAACCTTGCCACACAAACCCAACACACATTGTTATACTGAAATGATCTCTCTGGCTGCATAAAGGACTGCAATAAAAGCTGAGGTTTCTAGGATCCACACTGGGAATTAAAACAGAGAAGTGGCTGCATGCAACTTCATTAAGAGTTTCTTGTGTAACCACAGAGATCTCATGGATGACCTGAAATATCAAAACCTGCATTGCAGCTGCTCATTACTAGACAGGAGCTCAGGAAATAAATACAACTGATTTACAATATTTATCTTGATGATTAAGAAGATAATTTTTATACATTTCCACAAAGTCGCCACAATCACCAAGATAAGGTTCCATACATGTGTTTGTAAATAAGACACTTCAAAGACACTACTACAATTAGAAATAGACACAGAAAAGACACAAATATTCTATGTGCTTTTGTTTCAGCTGCAGGGCAAAATAATGATTGGAAGAGTTATTCATTTAATTACTCAAAATTAGACAAAAATACTAACCTGAAAAAACATACTTAAAGTTGAGTTAGCACTATGACTATCATCTACCTTGGTAAACTAAATGAAACCATTTAAAATCTTACAACTATTATCTTCTACCTACTCTATCAACTATTATCAACTCACCAATTAACAGAGGGAAAATAAAACATCTATCCAAAAAAGGATTCAAAATTTTTCCCAGAGGCATTTTGGCACAAGTGATTAGATGTGTTTCAGATAAATAAGGTTAAAAAGTACAGAGTAAACTCTTAGCAATCAGATGGGATTCTGATCACACTTCTACATTTGCTTGTTGACCCTGGAGAACTACACCTTGAGAACTTGAAGTGGTTTGCAAGGCAGGATTATGTTTTGTCAGAATCTTTGATGAGTCTTTCTTAAAATCATGTTTACTCAAATCTTCACTCAGTCTGTTCTTTATGATAGCTTCTTGAAATCATCTGGTGCACACATGAGATTTACAAGCTTTCCAGTTCAATGATTCCCCAGATCTTTTGTGGACTTTTTTTTTTTCATGGGCTTTATACAGATCCTCTGGCAACTTGAAGTAGAAAGCTACACACCACTTCAATATTTCACCCTCTTGTGGTTTCAAAAGTCTTTGTGAATGATACACAACAATTTATTGCTGCTTCTTTTGTGAACTGTACTGTAATCTCTCCTGAAGTCATTCTTATTTCTCAACAAGGTCCTCACCAGAAGGCATTCCTACATGTGAATCTACAATTTCTACTGCAGCCAACATTGCTGCAAAAGAACTAAAAAAATTAGCTTCTCTACAATGACACCATATTTGAGTGCTGAAAATATTTTCTGCACATTGACTTGTCCTACAGGCAATTTGGGAGGCACCCATCCTAAAATATTCAGAGGAGTTACAATTTATTTTTTATATCTTTCATAAGTTATTCTGCAAGAAACCACATTTGGTTGAACAATATTAAATAAAGCAAGATACACTTAGAAAAGACTGCCAAAATACTGACATATACATGAGATCTACCAAATTAATGGGCAGGGATGAGGATTTCATCTCCTCACACAGGCATTATTTCAAATATTAAAAGATAAACTCATAAGGCATTATGGATAGATGCCACCTACAACTACTTTCAGTACAGTTTAGTGTACTGTGAAAAAAGACATAAAGTTAACTTGACACTGCAAATAATCCTTCCCATTCTGTGAAACACACAAGACAGTTTATTATTCCAAAGATGGTAATGGCTCAGACTTAATGTAGAAAATCACAGAATTATAGAATAGTTCTATAATTTTAAATCAAGCAAAATTAATAAGTCTCTAAGGATTTTCATATCTTTCCACTCTAGGTAACAGTGCTCAGCCTGTGTTAGCTTGCTTTGCAGAGACTGGAAGCCTGTTTCATTCTTAGGAAGAATTTAAACACAAAGTACTTATCTACTTACAGTTTGATTAATGCTCACCTTGTTAACATTATCTGGAATGTATCATAGCCAGCTATGAAAGATGCCAATCTTGTCAAGCTCTGTTTTCCTGATCCACCAACTCCAACTAAAAGAGCATTTCCGCGAGGAGTGCGAATCACCCGAGAAATCTGTGTAAGATCAGTCATTTATTTCTGCGTGTAAAATTTACACACCTAAAAATCCTATGCTACTGCAGTAATGTATTTACATTAGAAATGTAGAACAAATTAAATTTTCAAGGTTTAATTAAGGGAATTTATATTATTATTAGTATATTCTCTGGACACTTCCACCTTGCAATATTTTCTGTAAACCTGTCAATAGTATAGCAACCACTTGATACGATCCCTGTGAACTTTTGATTAACAGTGGAATTACATCTCACACTTTCACAAAGCACAAGTAAATCTCAACTGTGATATATTAGTGATGTGCTGTCATAGCATGACACATTATAAAAATTGGGAAGGAAATAATTTTCCCAATACCATACTCTCTTAACAGATTTAGTAAGACTCATTTCTCCAGGCCCTTTCATTGTGACCAGGTAGACAAGCTGTCCCAGGCATGTTAAATTCAGAACAGCCTCCCGTATTCTCTACAGCAGGTAATAATACTGCCTTTATAATCAAACTTCTTAAGCTTCTGGTTTTCTTGATTATAAAAATGCACAATATCAGTATGTATATTTGATAACAGCAGAACGTCTCACAAGTACATCTCCCTTTCTTCTCCAATTCATTATTTCTTTTTTAGGAAAAGGCAGCAGTTACTTCCCGCTCCACATTACAATTTAGAACAGCACAATGTAAACAAAAAGACCCTTTGCAATTCAGAGCGAAAAAAATTTCAGCACTGTGAACTGCATGCAGCACCTGTCCCACTGTCCACAACTAAAACAATGCCAAGAAGTCTGGAAACAGCTAGATGCTGTTACCTGATACTGAGAAAATATGCCTTTAAGCACAGGAGACAAACTTGCTCCATATCACATCAGTTGCACATGGATAGGTACTCATACAGAAAAAACTACATTAATTTCCAGAGCAGCATGGAGCTACTTGACCTTCAAATGCAAGGTAATACCAACCAGCTGGTTAGCAGTTGGTCTCTTCCGCACAAGTAATGACACAGAGTACTGGCTCCTGTTCTCTTTGTTATCTTGAATATCTGATGTCCCCAGAGTTACATTATGCTAATAAGCAGCCTAGGATACTTATTTAGTTGCCTTTTCTCTAATGTACTTTTTTCACGCTTGTAAAAACTTGAAAAATGCCAGTTTCTGCAGTTGTAAACACGTATATTTTAATATTGGGGGCAATGTACTAGTTATTTTTCGTAAGTCAATATTTTATAAGCAAAAATAAAAACAAGTATGAAGGTTTACTCTAAGCATACTTAGTATTTAATCAGAGAAAGAAAATAGGTTTGCACAGCGCCCTTGGAATATTGCTGATCACTTCAATTATGGCTATTAGATGTTGCCAAGCAGAGTAAATAGGCACATTTTCTTTATTCTCTGAGTAAGATATTTCTTAGCTTTAAAATTTTTCCTAAAGAAATCCATAGGAGAGCATGATCCATTCTGCAGGGAAGAACTTCAAGGAAAGGGACTAATTTTGTGAGATTACAAGTATCTATGACCAAAATTTTGAAAACTGAATATGCAATATGTTTGCCAACTATAAATAAATTTTATTTGCTTTGATATTTATTATATTGTTAGGAGAGTACAATCCAATATTCAGTTTTTAATAATTTATGATAAGTAGTACAGCTAAGAAAATTGGGGCTGTTTGGTCTGGAGAAAAGAAGGCTGTGTGGAGACATTACAGCAGCCTTCCAGTATATGAAGGGGCTTACAATGATGCTGGAGGGGGCATCTTCATCAGGAGCTGTAGTGGTAGGACAAGGGGTAATGGGTTTAAACTTCAACAGGGAAGTTCAGGTTAGATATAAGGAAGTTCTTTACTGTAAAGGTGGTGATGCACTGAAATAGGCTGCTTAAAGAAGTGGTAAATGCTACATCCTTGGCAGTGTTCAAGGTCAGGTTGAACACAGCCTTGGATGACATAGTCTAGTGTGAGGCGTCCCTGCCCAAGGCAGGGGGCCTGGAACTAGACGATCTTTAAGGTCCCTTCTAACCCAGACCATTCTATGATTCTATGATAACATCATGGTGTAACTGAGAAATAAAAATTATTAAAAAAAAAATTCTTCTCCTTTGTATGAAGCCTATTCTGTGTTGGTAATCATATCAAGCTGTGCTATGCTAAAAATTATGATCAGCTCCAATCCACATTCAAAAGAATTTTAAAGTAAACACACGATCTATCTACAAAGGAAATTTGGACTACCTTTATTCCCTTATTTATACTCAGCTGTGCCTACCACTTCAAAAGCAACCAATTGAGTTCTAACCTGAATTTCATTTGACTAATTTCAAAGAGAGAAAGGGATCTCAGAAGAATTAGCAGGAAGAAAAGTTGAAATAGTGTTATAATATTGAAGACCATGATCTCACCAGACATAAAATATAATTTTAAAAGAATAGTTCCATCCAGTACATTTTCAGAAAAGCTGAGTTTTAGAGTGACAGACAAAATATTTACTAGCAATAAATAACTTGCTTCAGTTTTAGAAGTAATTTACCTGGATTTGTGCATACTTCCACTCACAGGTGTTGAGAGCAAGGGAACAACAACAACAAATGGCAATCTAGTAAGCCTGTACCTTGACTAAATGAATCATAGCATCTTCAAAGAAAACCATGTCCATCCCAGCACCACGGACATTCCCATTGTATGCTTGCAAAAACTTATTTAAACGATTCCGCAGCTGATGAAAGGAATAAATTGGCTCATATACTCTGGGAATATCTAAATTAACTTCTTCTGATTTTTCACCTACAACAAAAAAGAGGTAATAAAATTTTAACAGTTTAAATGATTGACAAAGGCTCAATGTGGGAATGAGTAAGTGAAGGTAATTAGAATTCTCTTTAATCACCCAGAAGCAGGATTATTATACATAACATTACATATTAAATGTATATATGAGAATGCTGCCTATACCCTACCTACAAAGAATGGCAAGTTCAGCTGATTGATTCTCAAAGACAAAACCAGAAGAAAATAAGGAGCTTTCTTTACATCTGAAATCTGAACGATTAAAAAATGAAATTAACTTAAATGGTAGAAGCAAATGTAGACCCAGCGAATCAATGTAAGTAAATACTGCAGTTAAAATGTTTGTGAAGGAAAAACACTCTAAGTTGTTTAAATGATTTCACTAGTGGTGAAAAAACAAAAAAAACAAACAAACAAAAAAAAAGAAAACAACCCTACCAAAATGAATGACTACCCAAAAAAAAAAAAAAAAAACACCAAAAAATAGTATATTCACTGTGAAAAGGCATACATTTGTTTCAGCAAATTATGTGAAAGCAACAAGGAACTTCTAAATCCTCACCACCGAAAGGAAATGAGGAAATAGTACCCTTGTCTCATCTTTCCATTCATAAGCATTAATCATATTTAAAAGACACCACTGAGAAGAGCCCAGCTCTGTCCTTTGTACTCTCCTTTTGTATTTATACATATTGAGAAAATCTCCCTAAGCCTTCTCTTGTGCAGGCCTAACAGTCCCAGCTCTCTCAACCTTTCCTCATGCAAGAGTCCTTTAGTCATGTTTTTGGCTCCTCATTGGACTGTCTCCAGTATGTCCCTGTCTGTCTTGTACTGAGGGGCACAGACCTGGGCACAGCACTCCAGGTATAGCCTCACCAGTGCTGAATAAAAGGTAAGGATCACTTCCCTCAACCTGCTGGCAGCATTCTAATGTAGCCCAGGATGCCACTAACTTTTTTTTTCCCTCTAAAGACACATCAGTATCTTATGTTGAACATGGTGTCCACCAGCACCCCCAGGTCCTTTTCTGCTTTCCAAATGGGTGACCACCAGTATATATTGGTGCATGGGATTTGCACCTCCCACTGTTGAACCTTGCAGGATTCTTGTAAAGGTCTCTCTGGACGGCAGCACAACCTCTGACATAGCATCCATTCCTTGTCCCAATTTTGTGTCATCTGGGAACATGCTGAGGATATGCTCTGCCCCATTATCCAGATCAATAATGAAGATGCTGAAGATGACTGGACTCAGTATTAACCCCTAGGGTACACTACAGGTTTCTGGCCCTCTGTTAGTCTTTCTTCCAGTCTCTGGGCTCAGCCACTCAGCCAATTTTCAATCCATCTCACTGCTTATACAGCCCATGTATCATCAGCAAATAACTGACAGACTTCACTGGAGGAGTGCCACAAGCAGACATCATGGTGGCTTTTGATTGGTTGGTTGGTTTGTTTTTCCTCAAAAAATTAGTACACACAGTACAATTTCTGTTTTATTTACATACAAATAGCTCCATTATTTTGAAGACTTCATGATCTATATGTTGCAGGATTTATTTTTCCAGTTACGAGTTGCCATAGGTCAGTCATTACTAACAATCAGCTTCGCTAAACCTCCTCTTTGTTATCGAATAAATATGTTAACTATTAAAATAAATTAAGTCCTTCCAGTAAAATAAACATTTCCCTGATCTTAGTAAATCACTGGAAGCCAGTGGAAATAGAAGAAAAGGGGCAAAAGAAGCAGCAAAAAAAAGCAATCAAACTGTGTTGTATTTAGAATAGGATCTGCAACATTTTTTTCATTTTAATTTTTTCTCTATTTCCCTCTTGCACATTTTACTTTTGCAAATTAGCAGTGGTCCAAAAAGAACCCCAAAACAACCAACTAACCAAAAAAAAAAATTCCAACAAACCCCAAAACTTTTATAGAAATGTTTTTTTTTTTCCTATAGAACAACCAAACCTCTCAATATTAGTTGGTTGTTAATTGTCACTCAGCTGTCCTTTGTATTGCATTCTGTGTATGCCTGAAGTCACCTTAATTTTAGAATTCTCCAGTTCTGTATTGCTTCTGCATGTATGAACACCCTTTTTGATTTAGATCAAATAAAATTAACCAACTTCTTATCTTAACCTGCAAAAACACTGGTTAAAGAAAAGGAGTATTCCAGGTGGAAGTCAGTTTCTTACAAGTTGAATAAGACACTTAAACAACTCAGCTACTGAGGGGGAACTATTAAGGATTACAGCAAAAAGAGTTAAATTGCGGTGATGTTTTTATAGTCTCAAGATACAGAATCACAAGCATTAAATAACAATGGCAAAGCTGATAAAAAACACCTTTGAATACTTTGATGGTCTAAAGAACACTAGCACAACTAAATTTCTGTGAAGCTAAGGTCTATAAGTTGATGTTAGAGGTACTTAATTTCAAGTCTTTGTGTATTTATCTCAGTGACAAATATGTTATTACTGTACAACCCAGAGACAGAGGGGTATATGTAAATGTATCACTAACTTCAGCAGAGGGTTATTGGAAATTAATGTCAGACGTAATTTTTTAAATAATTAAGAGCTCAGATATCCAGTTCCCGTTCTTACACTTCTATTGTAATAGGCAGTACTAAATTCCATTAAAAGGACAACTAAAATAACACTTGTTATTCTTTTCACTTATAGCCAAAACAGAAAGGGATTCTCAAGGCTCTGACAAATATATTGAGGACAACACATACCCTTTCTAAATGAGGGTTAGATAAAGTTTCATGCTAAATGGCACATTACACAGCAGGTACATTTAAAGTGTAAATAAGAAGCAAGTTAATTGGAAAAACACATACTTCTTTTAGCACTTTTCACTTCAAAACAATGGTTTCCAGTGCTTCACTATTGAATGGATTTAAGGATCTATTTTACTACTTTCTCACACCACTTTGTTTTTTGCTTCTATTTTATTTCTTCCAGTCAAACATTTCCTATCCTTTACTCTCCTTTGTCACTGCCTTCTGACTACTGCAATTATCCAAGAAGATATTTAAATAGCTTTTGATTACTCATGTCAACCTTTTATTGCCTCCACTATCCACCATTACAGTGACATGAATACAAATAATTGAACCATCCAATAGCTTAAATTAATGACCTTCTCCAGAAGCTAAAAAGGCGTTTTATGTTCTTTTTCATCAAGTGACAAATATTCCCAGGTCATTTAGCAAGGTTAAAGACACAGCGTTTTTATTTAAAAGACACAAAGACATTGTTGTAAGCCATATGGGTAATTCAAAAGGTTTTAGTAACATTCAGGAGATTTTGAGATAATACTCATTTGTTACGAAATCATGCATCAAGCATTTCCTTAAATACTGGATTAGCCCAGAGCCCGTACTCTTTTACCAGGTTTCCAGGGGATAGTAGTTAGAGCGTTATTCTTTATCTAGTACTGCAACCCTACCATTTCAAGTAATTCATACCACACTCTTTCATCATTTTAGAATAATTTAGACTTTTGCTCACTATTTCACAGTTCTTTCTACCTACCACATTGATGGAAATGGAAGCAAGACTCTCTGATACAGATAACCTGGATATAAATATGGGCTTAAGAATCCCATTAATATAAAGATGTGCCACAGCTGGTAACAGACTACCTTCAAAGTCACTGGACAGAACAACCACCTTTAATGCATAAACTCACTAAGCATTTTTGAAGACATATTTCTATTAATGTCTATTTTATCATATCCCCTACCCTATTCTTGCCATCTCCATGGTTATCAGAGCCCAACCTTACCAGTTCTTTCAGGGGCATCCCTTAAGAAGTCAACAAAGAATGCATCAATGTCAGAATCCAGCAACGCTTTTGATTCTTCAAACTCCTCCTCAATAAGTTTTACCGCAGTTGCATCAAACCAATTTACATCTTCTGAAGTTGTAAAACGATCAGCAAGAACACATTTGCATTCATGCTTCCACAGTTTTATCAGCACCTGTACACATATATAAAAAAATTCAGTCTGACATTTTTATTTATTTTAAAATCATACTAATGCTAGAAAAGAAACCGTAGTATGTTGGGGTTTATGTAGGAGAGATACTTTGAGCTTCTCATTCTGACCAACAGTATCTTAAACTAACTTTCAGCTAATGTGCAAGAAACCTTAATCTAGCATTCTGAACTGGAATGTATTTACTAAATTAAGACTTCACTTCCCTAGCCATATGTATACTTGTTAACATATATTTATGCACTTATCAACCACTTTTTTAGCTGGTCATTAAGCAGAAGGTGGGTGGAAATAATAACATCATGGCATGAATAATTTCATCCCAAACATAGATGTCAGTCCCAATAGTATATCTGAAGTAGTTAGAGAGCAGAAAAAAAAAAAACAAAAAAAAAGGCATAGGTGCTCATATTATTCTTTCTCCAAATATACCTTTACAGTCCTTCAGTTTGGTCAGAGGATGGAGAAGGAAAACCTGCCAGGTTCTTAATCCTGACAGCACAGGTTTTGATCCTGCACTATCACTACACAGTCATAGAAAAATTTCCAAGTACTCTTTGAAGGCCTCTTGTTTAAATCTACAGCAGTTTGTACAAATGACACATACTACGTCAAGTCTTAGAACTAATATGTAAATTTATACAAATTTTGAGCAACTGTTTATTATACTCGGAATGTTATACTTGGAACAGAATTAATTTAGAATTTATACACATAATTGTCATGATGAATATTTTTAGCTTTGGAAATGAAAATAAATTCTAAAACACAAATTTTAGATGTAGTAGAATCCAGGAGCTTATTCAACAACAAGGGAAGCACATTAAACATGAAGTGATTATACAACTCAAATGTATAACAAATTTTCCATCATTATCATAAATGTTGCTTTTCCAACACTTCATGTTTCAGTGCTGAAAACACTAAATGACTTTTCCTTAAAACAATTAAATGAGAAATGATGCATAAAAAGTTGAGCTTTTCTGGAAGAAAGCTTGATTATGAAAAAAAAAATAATAAAGAGGAATAACTATAACTCATTAATACTATTTCCTTTTAAACTGTAAGTCAGAAATCATTTATTAAGCAGCTACTAGGCAGTGATTGAAAGCCTCAAGACACTAGTGGAGAGAGAGGAACTTTTAATCAATGTATACACGTTTTCATTATTTTAAAATAAGTTCACTGCTTCTGGTTTTTATTTTTCACTCACTTCTTTCAAAAAAAAACCTGGAATTTGTCAGTGTTCTGGAGTCTCAGTGTTCCAGGTTGAGAGAGAGGTGAGACACAATGTAGAAAAAACTGTTTATTACTATAGGAAAGGATAGGGAGGAAGAGCCAGCAAAGCGTAAAAGAAACAGTGATGGGTATTTTTGGTGAGTGTTTATCTTACCAACCCTTAAGACCATGTGATGACAATCAGGAAACCAGCTCCAAGAGATATCATTGCAGTGAGAGGTAGCAGGCTCAACCTCAGCTGGCGTTCCCTTGGAGGCAACATTGACGTTGGTGGTATGAGGGTCTGCCTCCCTGCATTGCATGAGGCTCAAGCTTTTATGCTAGCCAAAGGGCACACTCGTTCCGACGCAGGGTGCCAGCCTACATCAGAAGGAATAGCCAGCTATACAAAAAGGGCCTCTGGAGGTGGGAACTTTTAGGGGATTTGCGGGGAGGAGCCATCACAGACCATTATCTCATGTGTCTTGCAACTGGTATGAGACTCCCTTTTGCTAACAGCAGTGTTAACTCCCCTGTTTTCAAGGTTATGTTCCCACAACCCGTGTCAAGCTACTTTTCTATTTTTGTGTGTTTCACTACGGACCATTATCTAGTGTCACTGATGCAGTCAGTAATAGAATGAGCAGATAGAGGCTGTATATAAATACAGTTGTATTTATGAAACACAGTTGTTTCAGTTGGCACTGTAAAAGTTGAACTAAAACACTTCAGCTCAAAACAAGCCGAAAAACTTTTTAACCAGAAATGCCAAGAAGATAGACTCTCCACCCTCTTTGCTACACTAATTATATGCTAATTATAACATAACCACTGATGTGCTGCACTTACCTTCGGTTCATTGATCACTTCTGATGTAGTATTTAGCATTCCTTGCCAAATCCTTGAGAGGTCTCGAAGGTTGAAGATGTAATGAAACTTGGCCGGCGTGGGCAACATTTTTAGCTTGGTAATCTGCCACAGCCTGCGTGTCAGTGGAACCAGTTTGGCTACTGTTTCACTCACATCTGCTGAAAATCCCCGCTCACTACAATAATGCCCTTCTCCAATTACACCTGTGGGCAAAAAAATTGCCAACTGAAAGATTAGTGCACATTAGTGAAAAACCAAAAGCAACATTCTTAAATTTCCTTTTCACTTTTAATCCCAAACCTTTTTCTAATTTGTTGAAATGGCTTTTCAGTCTTTACTCAAACTTTGATTCACCTGATCTTAACACCATTCTGCTACCAGCTCACTGGGTATTTATCTCTGAATTAACTGTTAAAAATGGTCTTTTTTTTTTTCTATTAAAATATCTTCCCCAGCCTTTGAATAGCCAATCTTTTCTTTGAGACCAATGATCCTGTCATTTGTGAAAGTCTAGTCATTAGTTAGTCATTCTTAGCAACAGCAGACCTTAGCATCTCTCCAGCATCCTCACTACAACTAGGAATGGCCTTCATGCCACTTTTCTAACACATTGCATACCAATAGGTTCAAAGACGTGACTGGACCTGAAAAACTTAAGGATTTATGAAATTGCAGGTGAATAGTGATTACTGAATGAAAATATACTGGGAAACAAATCAGTGGGGTATTAAGCCTCAAATTTAATCATAATGTTTATAAACAGAGGGATAAGGAAAAATCAACTACCATTTTCAAAAATGGGATGGATACAAAGCTAATTTTCCTTTACCAAAAATTTTGTCAATAGAAGAATTAGAAGGCAGAGTACAGTTGAATACAGAAAATTGTCTCTTGAGCCTCTGTGGAATGTCATTGCGACCTCCCCCAGGGTGGATCATGGCAGCCAAAAACTGAATGTCCACAATGTTGGTAAATTCACCAGGCTTTTCCAGGTTATACAATCCTTTCTGTTCCATCAGCTGCCTAACTATCTCATTAGTGACCTGTAAAATAATCAGGTATTATATAGCAGAATATTATACACACAATTAAATGAAATACAAACCACATTTATGCACTTGAAAGACCTAATAAAGACTGTAATATTATTTTCTCACACAAATTCCTGCTTATTTGCTTCAGGAGGAATATGTACTGTTAGGAATAAGCATATTTAGATTGTCTTCTTCATTGGTAATACCTGTGGACAAAAATCCTGGAGTAGAGGGTAATCCCTAGCTTAGAATTAATCCTTCATACTTCAAACTATTCTTGCTTGTATGCTGCATGATTTCCAATACTGTTATATTGGAAATACTTCTCCTTTTTAGCACAAAACTTCCAGTTGTCCTAAGCAAGCCCAGGATAATAGATAGTTGCATTTGCTGCCAAATATTTTTATGCAATTTCCATGTTCAGCAATCACAAATGGTTTTTCAAGCTGCAAACATAGAATTATTTCCATAGAATTCTGTAAAATTACTTTCATAAAATTATTACTATTTCAATTATTGTCCACACACCCAGTTTGTTATCAAAATTTATGTGCCAAATGTTTTTTTTTTGTATTATTTTTTATTATTAAAAAATGAGTGTTTGTTAGAAATATCATTAAAGTCATACAGGCTTGTTTTAAGGACCACTAAACTGCTTCTTGTAGTCGGCATGTTTATTTTGACTGAACTCAGGACAATATAAAACTTGATGGGTTCTTTTAGAAGCTTTAAAAATCAAGCACTACATACGAAACTTACCCCTGCTGCCTGACAGAAAAGAGAAGTCATTTTTAAAGCTAAGGAAGGAAAGAAAGAAAATAAGAAAATCCTTGGCCTTCTTTTTTCTTTTCTAACAAACTAACCTGATCTCCCCATTCATTTATTATGGGCATATTCACATCATCAATGAAGACTGTCATCTTTTTGCCTGCAGGTGGACCATAAGTTGTGCCCATGCGTTTCTCCACATAACTTTCTATTGTACGCTGTTAAAAAGCAATTATTAGCATAGTTACTAACAGCTCTTCTTTTCATACAAGATTCAAAAGTTTAAACATATTGATGATTTTGCTGCACAGAATTTTACTAAGGGAGGTTTAGACAACACATCTACTGCAGTTAATTGCACTAGTTCAACTAGAGTGCCTGAAATATCATACTATACAGTATTAGGTTGGTAACAGAACAAATGTCTAATGTAGGTGTCTAATAGTTTCATAAATTTGATACCATTTCAATTTATCTGAAAAACTGATAACTACTAGCAATAAATATTAATATTTATTTAATATTTATTAAATTTTAAATATTAATATTTATTTACCAATAATCTGTCAGAGCTGAAATACATGAATCTTGAAGACCTTTCCAGCATACATCAATGTACTTCATAAAAGCATACAGTGATAAGTAAATTCACAAACATAAATACACTTGATGAAATAACTTTACTTAATACTAGACTTACCACCACTTTTCTTCCCATCATCTTTCCATTAATTCATTTTTCTTAAGGTCCAGGTATTTATTCTATACCAGGTATTTATTCTATACCAAATGAAGGCTCACTTAACCAGGTGTTGTTATTCATTATTGCAAATGTAAATATCTGCATTCTTACACTGTGCTTAAGTTACTGTACAGCAGGTTGGAAAGCCTTCTTACACAAATGGCATCAGTTAGGCCAAGAAAGTCAGAGTAATTTGAACACGCATGTGTCGGAACAGACCGTGCTTCAGTCTAGATTGTTGTCAGATACTTGACTGTTAGACTTGCACATCTATTTCAGATTTCTTTACCATCAACAGACTATCTGCTATCATCAACAAATTTGACATATATTTTATAAAAATAGAGGTACTGACACTAGGTTTTGTTTCTATAGCCCATTCAATAGAAGCAAAATCACTAAGTAAAATTAGACCAAAATTACATGCTCAAATATTAAATGTGTTAACAGTTTCTACTGTGCTATAGAACCAGATGATACATGATGCATCGAGCCTATAGACAGCACTTCTGATTACAACATAGACAGTGCATCAGCTTGGCATACCCATCAGGTTAAAAAACCCTGAAATAGCTCAAACTACCTCAGTAGAAATTTGGATAGGCAGCACTGTTCAGGATTTAAGTATTTATAGTTCTATTTAGAGCAGCTGCACTGCATGTGTTACTTTTTTAATGAGTAATTTACTGAAATTTAAATTGCAGATGGCACACAGTTGACAGATTGTTGTGGGTAGCACTTATTTTACTCAGGGCTTCTAGTGAAATCTGAGGGAAGTCACCAACAGCTCTACCCACTTAGTGAGAACTGATACTTTTGGCATAAAAACATTAAATGTGATGAAGTAAATAATATGCGTAGTATTGTACTAATCCAAGAACAGCTCAATAACAACTGAAGAAGTTGAAGAGAACATGGTTTTTACAGAAGTCTTAAATCATGTCTTAGGACATTTAGTCCTTTTGAACAGATGCTTTTTTAATTTCTGTACTCATTTTCAATTAAATAAACTGCGTTCAGAGGCATTCCTCTGGCAAATTCTCAGAACAATGTCTGAATCCAGTCACATTGTATTAAAAGGTGAATGACTACTATACCTGGAAAATTAATGGAGTAGTTGCAGATGAAAAGTTCAAACTCTTAGCCATGTGGCTTTCACAGTTATATTTTGACATAAAACCTTTAATTATAACAGTCTTTGCAGTTCCTTGCTCACCAATAAGTAGGACAGCCTAGACAAAGACAATATCGAAATAATAAACACAAGAGCTGGGTGTCTTGGCAAAGCCTCAGCAATCCCCTTTAGCTTTAAAACTGAAATGAAACTAGAAAAGTTATGAAAAGTGAATTCTCAACAAGGGACATGTGGAAACGAAACAGTTAATGTCTCATAGGCTTTTGCAGGCCTCAAGTTAAAAATATTTACAGTGGTCAAGTCAGTCAGCACAATTTAACTAACCGAGAAGTGGATTATTCATAAAAGGAGTTGATTCTCTGGAAAAGGATGTACTATCGAGAGCCTTCAGTTTCTTTTGGATTGTGTTATTTACCACATCCTGCTTATTGGACACAGCTTTGGTGCGTAAGTTGCATAACCTAAAGGTACATAAACTCTGTAACTGCCCCATGTGGAAGGAGTTCATACCAGCAGAGTCTGGCACTCTACTGACCTGTCTGCTGTCACCTCTCCAAGCTACATGAAAATGTTACTTCACTTCTGACCTGATCTCAGCTGCTATTATGGTTATTTCCACTACAGAAAGGATGGGTGAGTGGAAGACAACAAAGTCTGGAAGCAATGAGTATTCAAGGCTTCAAGTATATTCACATGAATATACTTGAATGGAATCACCATTCTCTCTTTAAAAAATTATCCTTCCCTTTCAACAATATAATACTTCACTTTTTAATTCAAAAACCTGATAAAAACCTGTTAGCATTATTTAGATGTGAAATATAGAAGTACCTTGCCCTGTTTCTCAATGGTTTTGATAAGGAAATCCATTCTCACATTGTCAACATTAGGCACAAGTATAGAGCCATACTCTGGAGTGCTGCTACTGGGATATACATACTCTTCAACACATGTATTCCAGTGTACCCATTTACCTAATAAGAAAGAAATGAATGTTTTAGAAATACAATGCATCATCACTTTTATTTTCCACTGAGTTGACTCATCTGTCAGTGCCCGTCTCACATACTGTAATACCACTCTGTAAATTCAGACCAAAATTATAGAATCATATAATCAAAGAATCTCTCAAGTTAAGGCTTACTCCTTTTTCCTACATAAATTATGACAATGACAAGGCTTGTCTATTTTAGTCTATTAAAGTCCATGAAACTTTCTGTAGCAATATATCTACATTCTGATTTCTCACAGGAAACAAGGAAAAAGCTCTATACAACATCATCAGTAAAGTGTAACTGTAAAACAATACTTGCTAAGGAGCACAAAAGCAGGTAAGCTACAAGAAATTTCTAAATTGATTCTGTAAAAGAAGCATAATTTTAACATTACTTTTAAGTTTCACCCCATACCACCCATATGGGTTACTAACCATCAGATGCCACATAATAATCAAACATGGTATCTTCACTGCCTTCTGGGATATAGGGAAGATCAAGTTTTATTGTTGCATGTTTTCGAAGCCAGTGCTCCATTTTGCATCTGTCTTCCACCTCTAGTAATGCTCCTACACTCCACATAAGAGAGAAGATGTACAGCCTTTCCAAGTATTTTGGAGTCAGTTCTCCTCCTTGCTCCTGAAGGATTAAGGTTTTTATTTTCAATTGCCTGAAAATTCTACTTGATAATCATAGCAACATCACGTTAAAAGCCTTTGGTCATGTTTAAATTTAAATGATGTCTTCATCAATAAACAGATTGAACCAATATCAAGTAGACCACAAAATATAGAAAAGTACCTTGTAAACATCACTTTTAACCACCCATTACAGCATTTAATCTGTTTGAATTCCAGTTTATAATCTGATAATAATCCACTAAAAAAAAAAAGTAGATCTGAAGGAAAGATGCAATCTGATGCATGCTACACGTCAGTGCTTAACATCAAAACCAAATGTGGAAGAAGGCACATCATAGCTATTACTTTCTAAAGAAAAAGAATTTCTTACTAACCTGCGTATTCATTAATATTCCAAGTTGTCAAAGAATCTCCTTTCTACATAACCTCATGTCTTAAAATTATCTCCATTCAATTAAGTAAATACAGAAAAAAAATCCACACTACCTTAGGTGGGATAAGACCCTGCAGCATATTAATGCTCTGCATAATCACAAAGACTTCCAGCATTTTAGCTTTGTATTGCAGAGACTGAGTGCTGAAGCGGTATAAGTCTGGGAATGAAGAAGAATACAGCTGACGTAGAATTTCAGCTTCTTGGAATGAACGTCTTTTCAAAAATCCCTGTCACAAAGCATGGTGAGAAAATAAATTTAGTTCCCAATGCAAGTATCAGTAAATTTAACTCTAGTAATTAAAAAGGTCCAGCGAGCATGGAACACTGATTTTGGGGGGGGGGGCTCTTAAACATGGACACTGAAGAAAAAGGTACTTTAAAGTACTTTTCAACAACGCAAAAATAATTATTTTCAAATATTTTTTTAAATCACAGTGGCTGTTTAATACTGCAAAGAAAGAATTTCATATTCATCGACCACAAGTTTGATTCACTGTGTACAGTGTTAGTGTCTAGTAGTGGTACAGGGTACCCCAGAAACATCTGGCTGTTGCAGAAAAAAAGGAATTTCAGGAGGGGATGTCTGCTGGTATGTGTCTTTTTTATTGCGCATCTCAGTATCTGTAATGCTGGATAAACAAAACCCAGTTAAAATTACCTATTTCTCAAAATCATAGGACAGGATTTGTTTTTTCATGTCTTTAGCTCAACATAGTAACCTGCTTCTACAAGTTACCCAGAAGCTTTCTCTCATTTGTGTGGCAGAATGCTTCTCGTTTACATCCCATGAATGTATTTCTTACATGAAATACGCTCATCAGCAAAAATGCTTGTAGATTCTCAAGCTTCAAAATAAATTTGGCACAAATCTAAATTAAATAAATTCCATTTAAACATAAGAAAAAAAAAGGTGGTTGTTTTCAAATGCAGGAACAGGCTTCTCAGTGAGCTTCTGGTGTCTTCATCTCAAAATTCAGTAAGACATAGTACTGAGCAACCTACTCTAGCTGACAACGCGTGAGGTGTGTTCAACTACACAGTCCCTAAAGGTTCCTTCCAACTTCAAATATTTCGTGTTTCTGTGATTCCTTTATACACTTTGACCTTTATAATATTTTGAAACTCTTATCTTTTACTGCCCAAAATAAAGAAGGTCTAGGACTGATTACAAGTAGTTAGATATATAGAAAAGGTTTCTAGAAACAGGTAGGTGGGAAACAAAGTGCCAAAGAATGAAAGGCAGAACTCCTTAAAATAGACATCTGGAAATTCACCAGCTATTCATAAAATATTAGGGGTAGAGTAGAAAAGTTTGTAAGGTCCAAAATAGACTTAAAGAGAGATGTACTGAAAGAGCCATCAAGATATTTTATTTAGTAGTTAAATGAAACAAAAACCAAATAAATGTTTTTGGCTCAAATGATAAATCACTATAGGTTGCAATTTTATAACAAAATATTATTTGGGGGGGGGGGGGGCAAGGGAACAAGAAAGTGACATTGGAATGGTTGTTTCATGGCTGAAATGAGTAAAATTTGTTTTGTCAATCAAAAGCAAAAAACAAAACAAAACAAAACAACCCATGATCTGTTTTCCTTTTGACCGTTCCTGCCACCAAAATAAATTAAAAGCATAAAGTCATGGATTAAGTGAAACTACTTGAGTTCAACACTTACTTCAACACAACTAAATTTAGTCTGCATATCGCTTTAAAGTGAGGAGGTAAATCATGAGTGATAAGGCAAAATAAAATGTTTTTCTTTGAGGATTTCTATATTCCTGAATCAGCCTGTAAGAGTAAATTCTTTCTTCTTCCTTGGTCTGAAGCTGTACTGGAGGTTGCCGCGTAGTTGATATTTTGACAACAGAGTTGATCTTCAACTGTATAAAATACCTTGAATTACAAATGTTCCGTAAAGTGAGATGTCTATGTTTTTAAAAGTGTAATATGTTGACACTATTCCTGAAAGAATACATTATTCACTCTTGTATAAACTAATACCAGAAACATTGCTATATTAAATGCTGACCTATAAGTTTATACAGTGTAAAAGGTGTTTTGTAGCAAAAATTCACAAAATTAGGTCCTAAAGTAACAACAGTGAAGTGTTGAATAAGTAACCAGTAAAACTTCCATTACCTAATCACTTAGCTATCATACCTCAAGGATAGGGCTCCAGCTGAGAACTGATGAGCTCATGAATACCATCCCATTCCTTGAAACTGTTGCTGGAGAGGCATTATCAATATTATGAGGTTCAAAGACTATTTTGCAATTTGGTGCCATAGGTATTCGATCTCCATTTGCCAGAGTTAGAGTTCTGTTATCATCCAAAACAGAATTAAGGTTCTCAATCCAAATAGCATCAACTGGACCATCAAGAACTATCCAGATATGGTCACCTATAATAAATAACAGACGAAAATACCTATTGAGGAAGTTTTAGTTTCTTTCAAGGACCAGTTTGTCTCTCTGCAGACAAGTTTTGAACTAATTCCAAATTCATGCACACAGCTACAATCTCAGCTTTTAATACAATTACCATTTCCATTCCCAATTTCAATGACTTCATTTCACCACCCACTGATAAAAATTATCCATTGCTCAGTACATAAAGTTTTATCATCATAAGTCATCAGTTTGCAATAGTTTGAAGCAGTTTTATGGATCCAGTCTTCAACATACTAATAAATCGAGTTTATTTCAACTTACACAAAACAACATAAAGAAGACAGAAACTACAGGACTATTTAAAACCACAATTTGTTTGTTTCCAAAGAGGTGGTGTATTGTAGTGAGATTAAATGAAAGGAACTCTTGAAAAAATCACTTTCGTAAGTAAAAGAGATCTGTAAGGGGAAGATTTTTGCTATTCATTCTCCTGCTTATAAACTTGATCCAACTTCTTTTGCTGTGCATTGCTAGATAGCCCTTATTCAGAGAGAGTCTCACTCTCATCTGCCTTTAGAGCAAGCCCTTATCATCTAGGTGTAGGTGACTTGATGCATTGCTGCATATGAACCAAGAAGGTTCCAGATGAGAAACCTTCTCATTTCTGAGGCAAGTAGTTTTATATTTGGAGGCTTTTCATAGCTACAGTGGAGGCATCTCAGTCATGAGATGTTCTGGAATTCACTTCATAAGAGACATTACAGAAGTGTTACAAATACTGAATCTGAGGAAGTCACATGGTTGTGCTAATTTTTATTTCACATTAAAGGGAAAAACAGAAAAATCAGCAGTTAATGCTATGCTACATTATCAAGGGTGCTACAATTTCTAGATTTAAAACAAAACCAATAAAATCAAATACTAAAGTATTTTCTATTTTAAAAGTATCTGTATCCTTAAAAACTAGGAAAGACAACATAAGCTAGGATTTTCATCCCTTCTTTTCTTAATTTTAGTCCTTCCTTAAGGGCCTAATTATAAGGTCACATATTAATATTCAGACAATACAAGGAAGAATCCACTAGCACCCAACTATCTTTTAGTTAATGTATCAATCTAAGAATATATGCTAGCATTACTTTAGGCAGAAATTGGTTGCCTAAATAGAATTGTCTAGTGCAATTTGACATGGACTATGGCATGTGCAGGGCTAGCAAGTATGACACAAAGGAAATTCATACCCTTCTAGTACAGCACCTGAGTACCAGGTAGAAATCTTGACAGCACCAAAATTTTTTTATAGTATACCATTGTTGGGGAAACAGGCACTCACATTCCCTGTGCTTCCATCAAGGGCTTGTCATTTGAAAGACAGGGATAAGTAAAGCAGTATTTGCTACAATACACAGTTTGAACACAAAGCATTTAAAACAGAGACTATACAATAGACAGAAGTTTTTGCAGCAATTTGCAGCAATATATCCAATGCTTCCATGTATGTACAAAAAAAAAAGTCTGCTAATATGCTTTAGAGAGATGTCCTGAAGCTTGATTGTTTCGTTTGTTTTGAAGGGAACTGTTTTTCATTCTACCTTTTTTGGCTTTTAAAGTTTTTCTCCAGAGCGTTGAAAAAATTCCATCTGTCCAATCATTTGTTGCCACATCAAGACGACCAAACATTTGTGCAGCAGTTATAGCTTTAGGATTCATTCTCATTTCACGATGTGGCTGTCCACAGTCTAAGAAGGCAGATCATTAGTTAGTTTGTGTTTTATTTTCAACAGTCAGAGAACTTTGACAAATTTAAAATCATTGCACCCAGATGTACGTTTTAATATGCATTCATCATTATAAGAGGTTATGTATTTACTTGGAAAATTTATCTTTTGCTATACATCAATATTTGTTAACTGCAGCCATCAAAATTTCAAGTACAAAAAAGTTCCGAAACTTCTGAAAGTACAATTCACGTTTCATAGATTAACTGAGAAGAATAACAAAATAAAATTGATTCAAGGTTTTGTTTAATATTTTTCAGGCTTACCAAACAATATAGTTTTAAAGCCTTTTTTTTTTGGATATATATTTTTAAATCCCAGTGACTAAAAACCAGAGAAATGCTCCACATGGTTGGCTGTTGTTTCTTACTGTTGTGTATCTGTATACATTTTGGAATAGAAAAAGTATATCATATTGGCATATCCCTGTGAAGTCTCTTAGGCAGCCAACTTCTATCTAGCCATATTATGATCATATAGCCTTTATATTTGCCTCATTAAGAACAGTTTAAAAAAAATCCTATGCCAGACATCTTTAGAAAACCTAATATTAAAACTTACACAGGAACCAATAATGTTAAAAGAGCAAGGGTAAAAAATGGCTTATCTTAAAATCTTAATTATAATCACAGCTCACTATCATGCAAGAGAGAAGCCTGGCAAATCACTGTAGTTTTACAGTTCTTGAAGTTATACTAGAAGATCAGCTTGAAAAAAAAGCATTGTGGCAGCTTTATCTTGGTAGTAATTCACATCTCAGTGTTACAAAAATATACGAAAACAGTATAACACTACTATGTGTTCTTTCTGCTTTTTTTCCCAAAATGGAACAGTTCTTTACACTGCAATGCAGAGCTCACAGTGTTTCTTAAGCACACTAAGTTACTGCATAGATGAGAGACTGGCAACTGGCTGAGTAATATTTTACAGAAACTATCCATTTCTGGAAAATTGTATAAGCAGCCCACTGAAGCCTGTGAAATGGGGTAACACAAGCTTACATCAAGTGATGTGTTTTTTCTCCCTCAGCTATGAGCTTTTAATAAGATTAAACAGAAGTTCTTCTACTAATATTTTTGGTTAGAAATACAGAGGACAAGAAGACACATTCCTCAAGCCTCCAGGCAGGACACAAAATTAATATCCCTGAGGATATTGTCACTGCCTAAAACAGGATCTCTTAGCAGCAACACAGGACAGAAGCAGTAGTTTTTTACTGCAGATAAAAACACTGTCTTGTGAATCATGTTCAAAGAGGGTTAAATACTTATGATTAGGGGAGGGTTTCAGCATTACCTCAGCCAAACCTGGGAGATGTTTAATCACTTGCCCAAGCTGTCTACCCAGAGAGTGCGCATCTTTCTCAGTGTTTCTAGAATAAGAACTTCTGATATAAGTTCATAACATGGAATATAGGATATGTATTGTATGACTTCCAACATCAGACATTTTCAAGCTTTCAAAAGGTACTACCACAAAAATTAGTATCATACAACACAAATAGTTTCTTCCAGTAATATATTATCACAGTGAAGTAATTTAGGCTTTCTATGAAAAGACAACATGGTTTAAAGTTTAATAACAGTTTACAACATAAATATTCACATACCTGTCAGGGCTTTCATTAAAGTGTGGATGCAAACAGTTTTTCCTGCACCACTAGGTCCTAGTGTCATCAATCCATGCCTTACTTTCTGGGTTTCAAAAAGTTGGATAACTTTCAGTTTCCAAGGAGGATGACAAATAAGCCCAGCTTCCTCCACCTATAGAAAGTGACAGAAAATCAAATTACTAGTAATTCAGAGCACAAGATATTTTGATGCTTTAAAAATAAATAAATACATAAATCTTCAGCAGAAGACTACACTCGTCGTAAAGTTTTTGTGTATATTAAAAAAAAAAAAAATTGGAAAAAGAAGGGATAGATAGAATCAGCTAGGTTGGAAAAGACCTTTAAGATCATTAAGTCCAACCTTTACCCCAGGACTGCCAAGACCATCACTAAACCGTATCACTGAGGTCCTCATTTACATGTTTTTGAACACTTCCAGGGACAGTGATTCCACTACTTCCCTAATCCAACTTCCAACACCTTGTTACCCTCTCTGTGAAGAAATTTGGTACTCAAATATGTATTCAGAAAAATAAAATAAGAAAAAAAAATATTTTTTTTTTTTTACATCTTCTTAGGGTTAAAACATTATTTTTTTTTAGGATTAAAACATAATTTTAAGGAAAAGCCAAGAATTTTAGAAACACTTTTGCTACCAATGTCTTCCATAGCTATACAGCATTTTCAGTTGTCTCTCAGAACAGTTGCTTTTTTATGATGATGATTTGTGTTTCTAAATTCTTACAATAGTCAAAAGTTTATTGTAAAGCATTTTGTTAATTCTCAGTGTACAGGCAGAGCTTTGAGCAACCTTTTAATATTATACTTCTAAGAAAAGACATGATGCTTTAGAATCAGATATCATATGCTTGTTTACTAATTTTTGCTAGTTCCAAGCTTAAAGAAGTTGTCTCACTGTAATGATATTGCTGTTGCTTGTGAAAGTGACTCAGCTGGAAGTGAAAAAAATAGATTTTAGCCAGTAGAGAAAAGCTGGAACTATTTCTTAAGGATTCATAGAGCACTATATGTTTTTGACAGTCAAAAATATACTAAAAGCTCAAGATCATGTTATAAAAGTGAAGCTCTCAAAATAACAACTATATTTTAAGTATGATTTCTGCTTTTAATTATGCTTTAAAAATAATCTCAGAAAAATATTATCAGTAAAAAAAGGACTAACTTTTTACCAATAAGACAAAACAGTTTTTAAAATTACCGTCACAGTCAATTGTAACTATGTAACTGGCACTACCACTTCTTATATTATTCACTTATCAAAGCTCATGTCAGTTCAACCTATTTATCTCAATCTGCAAGGAAGCCAAGAACAGAAGGCAGCAGAAGATAAATTCACCAACACCAACCATAAAGTATATGCTGTCGCTAACTCCTCATCGTCATGAAGAACACAACTGCTGAAGCAATGGAGCTTGCAAAGCACAACAAAGACATCAGAGGCACCATTTCCATGGATACATTTACATCTTAACAGATCTCACAGCTGACACCAAACCAGTCAAGCTGCCTATCTCTCCACTATAGAATATAGCCTTCTGAATTTTTTCCAGAGTCCACGTATATACAGTAATATATATCCAAAATCTAATGATGCTACTAATAGAATGTAACTGAACTGATTTCTTTCTTTACATAAAACAAGGTAGTTCCATGCCATCACTGGAGACTTATCTTCTCTTGACAATTTCTAACACTCATGGCTTCTACGATAAATGTATAGACTAGATATTTCCCTTATCAAAAAAGATGTTCACAAGTAGACCTGACATGTTCTCTAAAGATCCTGTTAACAGTTGTACATATGTACTGGATCTGGTTGGGATGGATCCGGGTTGTTTCTCCATTTTGCCATGTTTTATAATTGTGATCAAAACAATGTTGATAACACACCAGTGTTTTGGTTATTGCTGAACTGTGCTTACACAGCATCTAGACCTCTGTTTCTCACACAGTCCAGTTAGCTAGCAGGCTGATGTGAGCAAGAGTTTGGGAAGGGATACATCTGGTACAGCTGAGTCTAAATGGCCAAAAGGATACTCCATACCACAGAATCATTGTATAGTTTGGGTTGGAAGGGGCGTTTAATGATTGTTTAACTACACTGATAACACCATGCTCAGTAATAAAATTGGAGTGAGTTTTCTCCAAAGTAGCCATTACTCAGAGACTATCTGGGCATTGGTCTGCTGTGAGCAATTGCTTTTGCATAATTTGCTCTTCTTTTTTTTTTTTTCTTTCATTTATTAAACAATATATTAAACTAAATAATTAACTAAACTGAACTAAATAGTTTATTAAATGATCAAGACCCCTTTCTTTGCTCTCTTTTCCCCTTCCCCCCCAACTTGCTAGGGAATGTAGACATGTGTTTTTCTAACTGGTCACAACAAATGACTCACAAGAAAACCACAGGACACGACAATCACAATTCAGTGACACCTTTAAAAACAAGTTTAATAATAATCTACCAGTGGTAAAGATTTATGGAAAAGTTTACTGTCGTGGTTTAAACCCAGTCAGGTAGCTTGTTCACTCACTCCCAGTGAGTGGTGCCGAGCTGACAACAATCGAGGTCCGTGTCCGTCTCCCCCCCCCTGCCTCCCCGCACCGGGGCTCTCCCCGTCCCCGCTCCCGGAGGAACGGGGAGGAGGATCGAGAGAGTGCAACTCCTACGGGTTGAGACAAAAACAGTCCAGCAACAAATCACCACCGCTACTATCAGCTACAACAATGATAAGGGAAAATAACAAGGGAAGAGAATACGATACCACCGGCCAAGAGAAACGAGCTCCACCCGGAAAACCCCTGTCCTTCCGGGTCACTCCCAGTTACCCCCCACCCCGGGCATGACGTGCTGTGGTATGGAATACCTCCCCGGCTAGCCCGGGTCAGGCGCCCCGTCTCTGCTTCCTCACAGCCTCCCCTCCTCCCTGGCAGAGCATGAGCCTCACAGAGTCCTTGGTCAGGGTAAACATCACTTAGCAACAACCGAGAACATCGGCTTCACCAACACTGTTCTCAAACTGGAAGTCAAAACACAGCACTGTACCAGTTAACACAAAGGAAAAACATGACTGCTACTGCGGAACCCAGGACATTATCCACCCCTTATTCCATACCATTCACGTCGTGCTCAGATCCCACATTTTTCAATACACCATCGCTCTCCCACATATATACATCCATATACATACAGACCAAGAGGAAAAATCATTTTCTTAGTGCATGGACCAATCCCTATAATGCTGCCGAGTCCATTCGGTCCATGATGTTCAAAGTTCATTCTCTGTTGGGATGATGGCTGGAGGGAAGTCAGGGCCAGTCGCTGGTGACCTGGAGACATCTAGTTGATGGGCTATAAAAGCATTACACAGCAGGCAACAGCATACAATTGAGTTCACTGGCTGTTTTCCCCTAAAATCAAATCCCCTTGAGGTATACATCGGACTTCCCCATCTTCCCGCATTACCCACCAAGTATATCCAGGTCCCTGAGCAAAAGCAATCCCACGAGTGGGTTTGCCTTTACCTGAAGCAGGAATTACCCAGACTGTCTTTCCCAGCAAATTCTTCATATGCACCACGGGAACTTTGTCCCCCTCTACAATATGTAACAGTTCTGACTGGGCTGGGCCAGCCCTGTTGGCAGATCCTCTGGTGTTGACCAACCAGGTGGCCTTTGGTAAGTGTGTATCCCAATGCTTGAAAGTTCCCCCACCCATTGCTCTCAGTGTAGTTTTTAACAGCCCATTGTACCGTTCGATTTTCCCAGAGGCTGGTGCATGGTAGGGGATGTGATATACCCACTCAATGCCATGCTCTTTGGCCCAAATATCTATAAGGTTATTCCGGAAATGAGTCCCATTGTCTGACTCAATTCTCTCTGGGGTGCCGTGTCGCCACAAAATTTGTTTCTCAAGGCCCAGGATGGTGTTCCGGGCAGTGGCATGGGGCACGGCGTATGTTTCCAGCCACCCGGTGGTTGCTTCCACCATGGTAAGCACATGGCGCTTGCCTTGGCGGGTTGGTGGCAGTGTGATATAGTCAATCTGCCAGGCCTCCCCATATTTATACTTCAACCATCGTCCTCCATACCAAAGAGGCTTTAACCGCTTGGCTTGTTTAATTGCAGCACATGTTTCACACTCATGAATAACCTGGGCAATAGTGTCCATTGTTAAGTCCACCCCTCGGTCACGGGCCCATCTATATGTTGCATCTCTGCCCTGATGGCCTGAAGTGTCATGGGCCCACCGGGCCAAAAATAATTCACCTTTATGTTGCCAATCTAAGTCCATCTGAGCCACTTCAATCTTAGCCGCTTTATCCACTTGTTGGTTGTTCTGGTGTTCCTCAGTGGCCCGACTCTTGGGTACATGGGCAACTGATATTGGTACGAATTGGTCCTCTGGTTTGGCTGCAGTGATTATCACTGTGGTTTGAGTAGCAACTGTACTTGTTACTGGGGGTGGTGTAGCTACTGTGCTTGGAGCTGGGGTAACCGCGCTGTCTGTTGCAGTTGAAGTTTGAGCAGCTGCTGTACTTGCCACTGGGACAGCTGTGCTGTTCATTGCAGCCAAAGTTTGAGTAGCGACTGTTGCTTTGCCCTCAGATCCGCCGACATTCTTTTCCTTTTGAAGGTGCTGGATAGTGTTGAACAAGGCCCTGTAAGCATAGGCCAAGCCCCAGCACGTTGCCATGATTTGTCCATCTCTGGTATGGCCAGAATGACCACACACCTCATTTAAGTGTTTTACTAATTCTTCTGGATTTTGCAGTTGTTCAGTAGTGAAATTCCAAAGTACTGGAGGGGCCCACTGACCTAGATACTTGCCCATACTATCCCACACACCCTGCCACTCATGGCTGTCCAGCCTCAGGGAAAATCTCTCGGTCCTCCTACATCGTCGTTTGACCCCAGACAAGACCCAAACCTGAATCTGCTTAACTCTTGAAATCAGTAGTGGGTAAAACACACTCTGTATGCGTGTTAGCATGGTGATTCCCATCACCATCAGCAAACAAGTCTCAACAGCATTAAAAGGCCATTCAAAAAATTCAAAACTCTCAAATGTAAATGGTCTGGGGGGACGACTAGGAGGGTAAAAGGATGTCTCCTTCCCAGGTTGAGCACCTGAGAAGGAGAAAAAAGATGTGTAATTGCTAAGCACCTCCATCATATACCTCCCAAAGTATAAAGGTGGTGACCACACTGGGAACATAAGCCAGATCAATTTCATGATCAATGATTCTATTGTATTACAAGTCATTACCATAAAGTACAATGGGATAAAAACCTTAGCCCAAGCCCCATACTTGAAAAACACTAATACAGCAAGTACCGGATGGACGTAAGATATCATATACTGAAACTGTGAGATCAAGAGGAACAACCTTGAGAGCCAATAAATCAGCATTGTGACGAGTGACTATCAATCCAGTCAGATCTGTTCTTATCTCAACCCTTCGTGCCCCACGTTGGGCGCCAAAAAGAACTGTCGTGGTTTAAACCCAGTCAGGTAGCTTGTTCACTCACTCCCAGTGAGTGGTGCCGAGCTGACAACAATCGAGGTCCGTGTCCGTCTCCCCCCTGCCTCCCCGCACCGGGGCTCTCCCCTTCCCCGCTCCCGGAGGAACGGGGAGGAGGATCGAGAGAGTACAACTCCTACGGGTTGAGACAAAAACAGTCCAGCAACAAATCACCACCGCTACTATCAGCTACAACAATGATAAGGGAAAATAACAAGGGAAGAGAATACGATACCACCGGCCAAGAGAAACGAGCTCCACCCGGAAAACCCCTGTCCTTCCGGGTCACTCCCAGTTACCCCTCACCCCGGGCATGACGTGCTGTGGTATGGAATACCTCCCCGGCTAGCCCGGGTCAGGCGCCCCGTCTCTGCTTCCTCACAGCCTCCCCTCCTCCCTGGCAGAGCATGAGCCTCACAGAGTCCTTGGTCAGGGTAAACATCACTTAGCAACAACCGAGAACATCGGCTTCACCAACACTGTTCTCAAACTGGAAGTCAAAACACAGCACTGTACCAGTTAACACAAAGGAAAAACATGACTGCTACTGCGGAACCCAGGACATTTACTTTTCCTCTAAAGAGTAAAACATATTATTACCAGCTGGGTAGATTCAAAAGCAATGATTTTCTTAGATGTCACATACTGATAGTTATGCCACAGCAGCACAGATCAAGACAAACATTACCTGTTTATCAATGGCAGCTTCCAGTTCAGGATAGCCTACTTTATCAAGCTGGATATCTGGAAACAGATCTTCAATTAGACTCAGGAATAAGGGTTCATCTTCATCAATCTAGTGAAAACCAGGGAGTGGGGTGGGGGGGGAACACAGATTAAAACATTATTTATTATAGCATGTTAAAAAAAAAAAAAAAATCCCTAACTATATCAGAGCTAAAGAAATATTTGAAAAAGAAAGAAAACACCTATTGTAACACTCCAGGTGCTAAAGACCCAGCAGGAGATATGATGTTTCCAGAATCAAAAGTTACAGAAAATAAACCAACTGAATTTATTAAAGTAGATTTTAGCAACATTTATACAAATAGTAAGTTGTTTGTCTAAGGTGTAGAAAAAAATTATAAAGGAGATGAAGTAACACAGCAACAGAAGAGGTTTTGTTAGCTATTTAAGACAGATATTACTCATTACTATGAATAACAGGTTATTTCAAAAGAATTATTAAATACTTTAGGCTAAAAGTTCTCAAGAGGTTACTCCATAAACTTTTGTTTGGTTGCTTATTTCTGCAGGTAGCAAGGGCAATATATTAAAAAAAAAAATTGAACAACTCAAGCTGTTCCCAGGTAGACAACCAAGCACCACAAAGCCTCTTGTTCACTCCCTCCCAGCCCCATACAAAGTACAGCAATGAAAATTAACCCAAGCCCAGCCAAAACCAATACCCAACACAGACAGAATGGAACATTTCCAAGCTAGCTTCAGTGTAAAGGCCGCATCCAATCTTCTAGTGATCATCTCAAAAGATTTAAACAGTATTTCAGAGAAAGACATGTCGTTTCAAAGTGCAAGTTAATTAATTTACCAGGTGCCCTGGGTTCAGCAGTAGTAGTTATTTTTCTCCTTCTTAGTAGCTGGTGCAGTGCTGTGGTTTTGACTTTTAGCCTGGGAACAACACTGATAACACTGATGTTTTTAGTTCTTGCTCAGTAATATTTACTCTGACCAAGGACTTTCTGAGTCTCACGCTCTGCCAGGGAGAAGAGGAACCCGGGAGGAAGCAGAGACAGGACACCTGACCCAAATTAGCCAAAAGGTTATTCCATTACCACAGCACATCATGCCCAGTACATAAACTGGGAGGAGTTACCTGGAAGGGCTAGATCACTGCTCAGGTCAGGCTGGGTATCGATCGGCGGGTGGTGGGCGGTTGTATTCTCTTCCCTTGTTATTTCCTTTATCATTATTATTATTGGTGGTAGCAGTAGTGATTTGTGTTATACCTTAGTTACTGGACTGTTTTTATCTCAACCCATGGGAGTTACATTCTTTCGATTCTGCTCCCCATCCCTCCAGGAGTGGGGGGAAGAAAAGGGGGGAGTGAGAGAGCAGCTGCATGGTTCTGAGTTACAGGCTGAGCTTAAACCACAACACCAGGACCTTGGAACTTACTAGTTTAGACAGGTTCATGTCTCTTAGCACACGCATGACAATGGTGGACTCAGTATCTGTGGGATTTGCTCTTTTTGCTGCTCCTAATGTTCGTAGCACTGACAATATATTCCGCAAGCCAAAATCATAATGCACCTAGAAGATATGCAAAGTTTGGGAAAATTTTCCCTGCATTAACAAGGATCAAACAATTCTTATTTATCATTTAAGGTATAGATATGTATGAGAAGTGGTACATGTGGAACAAATGCCTCTTAGAATCCTACTCTTTGGCTGTATGACTATGGGCAACTTCATTCCCCATCTCTGTTAAACAGTAAGGTGTGACAGAGAAAAGAAAGGTAATCACAAGTCTTTGAACCAAGATAAGGTTCTCAAGGACTATTAAGAAGTAAACTAGCAGCATTATTATGCATCATCTGTGGATCTTGGAAGGTGCCTTTATTTGAGAAACATCTAAACAAGCACAGACAGCACAAACCAAATGCCTCAAACCACTCTAGAAAACCAACCAACATATAAGAGCTTTATTTGCCGCAATCCTCACCATTCATTAAAGATAAATCTTAATAATAAACAGTGTTTTGAATGACTGACCCATTTTGTACAGATAACCTGTAGCAGGAGTTAAACCTGTAGCAGGAGTTAATCCTCCAGAACAGCAGAAGGCTGCACTACTAAACCACAGGTGTCATTTAGCTTATTTAGTGGACATGAACTTTTTCATTTTCTTCACATAGATACTAATAAGTTGTGACATCATATACAGATTTTCCCTAAGATATTTTTCTTCATATGAAAATAATCACCTGCTTTGACAGTTGTTCTTCACACAGTTTGTACAGTGTAAAGAATTTCCTCGCCAACAAAACATTAGCAATGAAACCACAACTAGCCAATTTGACACGAATTATGATTTGACGATCCGGAACCATCATAGCCACTGAACGGAAGTTGATCTTCAAGTTTTCAGGAAGCTCTTGTCTTCCAGCATATCCTGGATTCTGGAGAGAAGAATGGGTTATGAAGTTGACTGCACCTTGCAGAAACAGAAAAATCAGCAAAGGAATGTGTAACCTGGTTTGACGAAAAGCTTTTTGGCTTTGAATCACACCTACATTTGTCTCATAGGTCCTGTTTTTTACTGACTACTTTTCCCTATATCTCTTTAGCCATTTTTCTGTACTTGTAGAAAAAAAGAATACTTTGAGAACTAGAACATAGCATGCAGAATTAATTTAGCATTTAGTTAAAAACTTGTTTTTACAATTTGTTAATTGCATGTGCTTGATGTTGTTGAAACAAGACCCTGCAAACTATCTGTGAAGTAATGCTCAGTGATCTCAAACAGTCAGTGAGTTCTAAGAGCTGAGTAACAAAAGAACTGGCAAGTACATGTAACATACCAGGTTAGAAACAATTATTCTGCAATCATCACAGGCATATTAGAAACCTAGTGAATACCTACCATAGTTAGAAAGATGCCAAATTCAGGATTCATTTCCACATTATCTCCATCAGTAAAAATAAAGCTTTTTCTACATTCCTTCTTGCACGTCAACACAATTGCAATTTGCTGTGCAGCTACTGATAGTACTGGTAAATCAATACGATTGAATTCATCGAAACAACCCCAGGAGCCAGACTGAGCAAGACCTTCAAAGAGAAAGACAATGAAGCATCTGACCATTATGTTGCTAACCCTTTTTTTTTTTTTTTTCAATTCATAAGCCAAAATTCAGGGTAATCTACCTTGAGGGTAGGGTGGGGAAGAGGTTTATTTTTGAGGGTTGGAAAAGGGACAGGAGAAGAGTTTAATTCTTTTTCAATCAAGAATTCACAAAGTTCCAGAAGCCCTTAAGCTTGTCTAGTACACTATATCCACCATTTTCTTCTCCTTCTCTTAGTATCTTTAATATTTTCCTGTTCCTCTTTAGCCCCTCAAAAAAAATCCCTGTAATCAGTCTGAAAATATGATGGGTTGTCAATAGCTTATTGCAGAGTTTAAAAAGAACAATAGTGCTGCTTTCACCTGGAAAGAAGTTAGGAGTCAGTCTGTGTCAGAACTGCATTCTTCCACATATGTGGGGGAAAACAAAACAAAAATCATCAACACAGTCACTTGCAACAATACAACAGTCAAAGACCTAGACTTGATCTCCAATTCAACATCTGCCATAACTGACAATATTGATTTCAGGCACCAAAAAAAAATAAATGTTGTCTGAATCTAACTTCAGTGAGCTGTGCCAATTTTTTTTAAGATATATAGTGCTTGTCATGCACTTCCTTCAACTGATAAGAACTTTGATATTTGAAGGAGACAAAATACTGAAATCAGAATCAAATGCATACTACTAGTTCAGCAATAAATTTCACAGCTTTTTCCTCTTGTACTGGCAGTAGTCCTTGATTATTTTAAGTGTCTTTATGTATCTTTTCATAAACTGCCTTATGTTTTCAGACATTTACCTTTCTTGGAGACAGTGTTGCAAATATATTTTACATTCCTAGCAAGATATTAATTATTTGCATTTATTAAAAGGCTGAAAACCACCTGCTGTTCTTACACTTTTGACCCCAAAACTCACCTTGTGGTGAGGCCACTCCAATGCTGTAAACAGTGGGACAAACATCTTTTCACTGGTTAGTTATACTGCACTTAATGCACCCCAGAATACAGTTGGCCCTTTTGCCAAATATCTTACCTTTGAAGATTCTCCCAAGTCCTCGGAAATCCATCTGGTCTGAGCAGTTGAAGACCACTACATATTTTCCAAGGCACCGTCCCATGTCTTTGATGGTTTCAGTTTTTCCAGTTCCTGCAGGTCCCACAGGCGCTCCACCCATGTTCATGCCTAAAGCTTGAGCCATAGTGATATAACATCTAAAAGGCAACGGTCTGTCATCACTTAATGAGGCTGCAGCACAGATTTTCCGTATAGCAACAGGGGAACTTACTCAAGTATATTACCAGAAGTCTGGTTTTAAGGAGTCAAGAAAACTACCAAAATGACATGCCTCTAATTACGATTTAAGTCAGTAAGAAGGAAAACCCTTCACTCTGCCTTTGATGTAGATACTATTAAGGTTTGTCTCTTCCTACATAAAATGGAAGAGCAGATAATCTTCAATAATCAACCATGTGAACCATCACAAGAAGGGAAGAGAGAAGATACAGAGATGCTGACTAATCTACTTTGGTTAGCTTAGTTCCTGAATTACTTTAACTGAAGCAGTGCTGAACTACATTATACTGGGGAGTACAGTAATGAAAGACAGCTAAACCTTCCTTTCTCAATCGCCTTTAAAATTTGATCACACAGTGCATTCCATTTTCATAAACGAAAATTCTATGTGTAATGCAGTAAAACACCAGCTAACAGCTGTATCGAAAGAGAAGCCCTGGGATTTTCTGTAGGCAATAATTAAAAACAAAACAAAAGGAAACAACCAATGCCTTTATTTTCCAATAGTAGCTTACAAAGTATTCTTTGTGTTATTCCAGTTGGGTAGGTAGACCTCTGTGTTAGTAATACTACAATTCTTTCAACATCTTTCTAGATCAAAGCTCTCCTATCCACTGCAGCTGTATAAAAGCTTTTCCTGTCTAATCTTTCTTAGCTATTCTCATTAGTTTGCCTGTAAACGCTGTATCACTCTCTGCATATTTTATCTGTTGAATGCACCTGATCCTCAGGTACTAGCCTCACATACATGAGAATCAGGGTCCCATACATCACATCTGTGGGGATCATGCAAATATGTGGCAAAAATTAAGCTGGAATTTATTCATGCTGCAAGGCACAGAAACAAAAACAGTCACATATTCCATGCAAAATTATTGTCTTTGCTAAGACTGTGAAAGATATACTCTGCAGAGATTTATTTTGCATCCAATAGGAATCACTCAATTGCTCTTGTTTTCCATCAAAGAATAAAGAAATAAAATCAGTCTTTTTCACCTGTCTGTAAGAGGCGTTATGACAAGCCTCTCAGTACAGCCCAAGAATTCATTCTGGTACGTGAAACCCACATCAGTGATCTTAATCATCATTTTATCAGAGTCTTCATTAAAGTAAAATCTACATTGTTTCAGCCACTCGAAGTCTGTAGGACTCTTGATATGCATGCAACACTAAGAAAAGAGGGGAAAAAAAAGTCTCTGGTATTCATGGTTAACATTTACTTTTCCAATTATCTCATCTAAGTAGCACTGCAATCACAATGAAAAGCATAAAGAACAGCTCCACAGAATAGTGGAGACCTTATCTATCTTGATTTTTACCACAAAAATCAACCTTTACTCTGGTCTTGTGAGACCCCACCTGGAGTACTGCATTCATCTCTGGAGCACCCAGCATAAAAGGACATAAGGGCCATGAAGATGATCACAGATCTGGAGTAACTCTCCTACGGAGACAGGCTGAGAGAGCTGGACTTGTTCAACCTGGAGAAGGCTCAGGGGAGACCTTATAGCAGCCTTCCAGAACCTAAAGTGTACAGAAAAGCTGAGGAGCAGCATTTTACGAGGGCATGGAGTGATAGGGCAAGGGGGAATGGCTTTAAGCTTAAGGAGGGTAAATTTAGATTAGGTATTAGGAAGAAGTTCTTTAGTGTGAGGGTTGTGAGGCACTGGAACAGGTTACCCAGAGAAGTGGCTGCCCCATCCTTGGCAGTGTTCAAGGCCAGCCTGGATGGGACTTTGAGCAACCTGGTCTAGTGGAAGGTGTCTCTGCCTATGACAGGGGGGTTGGAACTAGATGATCTTTAAAGTCCTTACTAAACCAAACCATTCTATGATTATACGATTAAAAAAAATGCCCTGCAGTTTGTATCTAAAAATTACAGTTTATGTAAGATGATTGTAACTAGAAACAACTCTTTTTAGAAAGAAAATACAGATGCCTGGCTATCAGCAATGGCAGCAATTCTCACTAATTACTGAGGAAAAATAAAACAAGATAAAAATCTCAGTAATTCTTTTTCCAGACAGCTAAATCTCAGTTAGGTCCAGAGCTTCCTATAGGTAAAAGGGCAGTAGCTTCAGCCAACTTCAAACTTTTTCCTGTACTATAACTCTACATTCATTCTATTTACTCTTTGAAACTCACAATGTAGTCCAGAGAAAGGATAATCACTTGTAACACAATGTATGAGGCCAAACAAGTCCCTTAAGTGATCGTGCAATAGAGGCATCTAACTTAAGTGGGCCAACACAAAACACTGTAAAATTCTGCTGTTGCTTGTGGGGAGAGAAAACACTGAATTACATCAAGAGAAACCAAGACATGGATTGAAGCAACAGCATCATTTTTATAATACTCAAGGTCATATAATCATAGTAGCCCTGAAATTAAATGTTTAGTTTAAGAGTCACGAGTTCATAGGTATAGTAATATTTTCTTCTTGTCCTTTCACATTGTTTATATGTGAAAACCACCTCATACCTCATTGTAAATTTTTCAGTACTTACCAGACCATCAAAAATGTCCCTCTGATGCACATGAATAGTGATTAATGTTTCGTATTTAACTCGCTCAACTGAACTAAGGTCTTTTGCAGTCGTATCTATCAGCATGTTCAGAAGATCCAGGAAAAACTTGTTCGTCTTTCTCATAATTTTTTTATCATACCTGGCATTAGTCAAAGCTGCTTCTGAGTCTCTTGTCCAAATCATTTGGATCCCCAATAACCCAACCTTAGGAAACATAAAAGTATATGTTTCATAATCTTTTCTCTTTCACCTAAAATGTACATTCACAATCACAGATAAACTAAAGAAAGCGTCCCTCTACTATTTGTAAAAAATTATATTTTCATGCATCCACCACCGTGAGGTCATTCACCCCATGCATTTGTTTTGTGTCCCAACTCTGTTCATAAACACATAGTTAAGAACACACTTCAGCCTTGTATTAGCAGTGCATTGGAGACATTATCTACAATTGTTCAATATAATTTACAGCATCAAAATACTATGTATAATTAATACACTTTATAATTAATTAACTAGTGAAAAACTAATGCTTTGATTTAAAATTTTTATTTTAATAATTCACAAACTCTTTATTCTCTCTCCATCAACATTCCTGATCAGAAGTGAAGAATCTTCTACCAAGAATACAATTTTCACTCAACAGTACAATCAGCTCCAAATCTTTACCAGTAAATATATTGTTTTCCTGAATATATAAACAAACATAGAATTTTACTACTTTTCCTTCATTAGTCAAGTATTAAGCTTGTAAAAGTGTTAACTCCATTACATTAATTTATTGCATTCAACATTACTTTGGAGGTAAAAAAATAAAAATAAAAAAAAAGGAAACAAAAAACCCTTAAGAGTAAGTTTTCTGCTTTTGGTTTCAGATATGTAAAGTGTAATTTAAAAGACTGAGTTGATTCAGATTAATTTAAATGTCAGGTTTGCATTTATAACACTGGCTGCAATTTCGATTGAAAAACCAAAAAAAACTCCGTTAATGTGCTACATATCTGTGACCAGTTATCCACTGATTTAACAATGATATTACCTGGGATGGGTAAGTAGAAAGAAATTCAGTCAGCTGGAAATTACTTTCCTCAATGTGCTCAGCTGCTTGGCGAATAACATGATGCAGTGACAGCTGAGATTCCTTCAACAGAGAATTGAGCCAAACTTCTACATTACCTTCAGCCATTACAGGTTTAGTCAGCTCTACAGTCTCACCCTCTCGTGAATTGATCGACAGTATGCGATCATATATCTGATAAAAGCAAAGCAAGAACATCTTGTGATTGCAGATTTATTGTTAGCTTTACCATAACTATTTGATTTTCCTGACATCATTTCATCAAACTTATTTAGGTAACTAATAAATTATACCAACCTTTTGAAGTGAAATGTAAAAACAAATAAATTATTACTTTTGGTGTGCAGAAAGGCTTTAAGCAAAACACTGTCATCAGAACAAGGAGACAAACCTCAATATGTTGAAAATTCCTGAACTTCACTTAAGTTTCAATGACAGTATCTAACTTCCAGTCACAATAAAGGAAACCTTCCCCCATTACTGGTGGTTTAATATCCTAACAAAATTTGCAGCCTTGCAATGGAAAATTAATGGAAGCACAAAAAGAACATGATCAATTACAGGAATTTCAAATGAATGGAAGTGTTGACATACACAGGAAAAAAAAGAATTTTTTTTTTTGCTGCTTTCTGTTCATGTAAAAGGTATAAGAAAACGTTCTTCAAACAGTGGGTTTGAAGGCAATATTAAGAATAATCCAGAAACAAGTGAGAGACTAGGTACTTTTTTGTTACAATCAAAAAATGAATGAAAGTACAGTGCAGGCAATCTAAAGACACATATCCACATAAAGAGTCAGAAGCTTATTTGAGAGAATGCTAGCCTACATTAAGCCACAGAAGGCAGTTCAGTATCGGGTGGGGTTTTCCCGAAACCTAAGCACTGGGCCAATTTTTTGTTTGTTTTGCTATTCTGTATAGAGTTTTCCTATTATGTAAATGAGAACATAAAACTAAATCTTCAATTTCATTTTATATTAAATTGAATAAATAAACAGCTGATGAGCTTGTTAAAACAGCTGAATGCCCTATGCACCCAGGTAGCTTTCTTATTTAACAAGTATCACACATTGTTAATTTGAAAGGATGAAACACTGAGGTATGAGCAGTACATACCTTTTCATGGAACCTGACAGTTTTAATGTTGTCAAAGATATTGAGGAGATGTGCCTGTATGTTGTGAGAGTCTGATGCCTGGCCAAGAATTTCTAAGAGAGCAGGATCTGACACAAAGAAGAATCGCGGAAATAGGAGGCGCTTTTTCTCCAGGTACCTGCATTTAAAATCAAAATTGGTAGGAAGGGGGGTGGGACGTTTGTAGATGGTAAGTGAATTCAATTAGTTTGTACATCCTTTCCTCTTTAAAGCCTGCATTTCTCACAATGCATAATTGCAATTTTTAGCAGTGGTAATGACAACAGTTCTTATCCATCATAACTTCATGTTAAGCATCTGTTGTAATGCTACTCTTTCAGCATCAGAAGTCATTTAATGGAAAACTTTTATTATTTTTTTATTATGTAAGTACCAATAAAAGAAAAGAAACAAAACCAAAATAAAATGCTTTTACATTAAGTCTGTTACATGCTATTTAGGCCTCTCAAACTGAATTTCTCGCAGATTTGTGAAGGATCTGAATAGGACATATAAATCCTAGGCTGTCTCCTGGATTGAAACCATGCTGGATCATGCTTCAGTTTCAGCAGAGATAGAGTGATAGCTTAGTTACAAATTAAACATTTTTTTATAGTTGCTACACAATGTCTTTGGAGGTTTTGTATCATTTTGCTAACTTGTTTACTCAGTTCAATTGTATTTATACTAGAACATGAACATCTTTGCAAAGTCCATGGGACAGTATTCAAGCAATTGCTCTTTCCCTAGTTACACAATTCACAATCATCTGCTCAAGACTGCAGTCATGTTGTAATCTTACCCTGTAAGTGATTTCTGACAGATTTCAAGCTGTTCTAGTAAGTGTGGTAGTAACTGTCCCATGATTTCATCTCCAATACAGCATTGAACAACATTGGGTGTTTCATGAGCTCGGGTCATGATCCTTACCCAGGATTTATCAATGTTAGAGAAACGCTTTGCTTCCTGTTGAAATATGACAATGAATGTGGAAGGAAAGAAAGAGATGGAGGAATGACAAGAGAAAAGGGCAAAGGTATTTGCTTGCAGAATTGGCACCCAGTAATTTCAACAGTAATCTCATTAGTAATCTAAAGTCCAACTTGTAAGGATTTTTCAGCTTAGAAAAAACACAAATCTTACAGCTTACACAATACAGCTTTATACTTGACTGCCAATCCTGCTGTTTACTTTCTCTTTAAATCATTCTTAGAGAAAAAGACAGAAAACTCTTGCTTGAAGTGCATTCTTTAAATTAGAAGACTTTTTCTCTAAAAATAAAAATTAATTTTCAATTTTAAAAGCTATTTATGAAAGTTCAAGATAAGGATTCCTATGTACTGCTAGGCACAAAACTTATTGGTTAACAATTTTACAATACAGAAACAAATAGGCCAACTACCTCACACAATGTTATTATTCTAACACAATATTTTTTACCTAATTTCTTAGCAAAGCCAGTTTTGTTAATTACCGAAAAAAAAAAAAAAGTAGCTTATGTTACTGCATGAATTATGACTACAAGGTTAAATTTCATAATGTAGAAAATCAAACTGAAAAATGCATGTCTGAAAACCTTTGGAAGCTGCTTTGCTATGTCACCACCAACAAAAACAGCTTCTAAATAAATCCACAAGTTCTGTACAGTCATCCAGTTCTCAATGATATCTGTTGTGCTGGAAAGATAGTGCACCCATTTCTGAATCTGTGTCTTGAAGGGTGTGTTATATCTAGAATAAAAAGAAGACACTTGTTTTATTTCAAGAAGGAACAAATCTCTTGAAAGCCAGCATATTATTCATAAGAATGAATAATTTTGCTGCTTACATCTTTGTCTAGTGAAAATATAAAAACCTATACTTAATTCAGCTAGTTAGCAGCTGTAAACCAAATCTGCTCCAACTTTCTGCTTTGTACAGATGGTGTATAGCGCAGGTCTGACCCAAAAGAAGCTAAATAGAAGCAAGATTTCAATTTTACTCTAAGTCAAAGTAGTTTCATAAAGGGGCTATACAAGACTCTTGAAAGCTGCAAGACTCCTAGAGGTCCTTATCAACTGAACTGTTGCTTTTGAACATCTGCCTGATGATCAGGTTCTGTGTGCAGGCTTTGGCATGTTGAATGAGACAAATTGAAGCTCATTTTAACAAGGACTTTCAGCATGTTCAGCATGAGACAGTGACCTGTCACAAGGCCAGAGTAGCAGTGTCTGTAATGCCTGTAGTATGCCTTCCACAACCAGGAAATATTCCTTCTTTTGCTCATGACCACTTTCTTCATCAATGAAAACTATCCAGTTGATTATTCAAGAAGTCTGAACTGCATCTACATGCTTTCAAAAGAAGTTACTGGAAGTATAAAGACAATAAGAACTTGCCCATGAGCATTTCAAGGACAAGAAAGTTCTTAGTTTTTATCTAGATATTTATTTACCTTCTGTGAAATATATGTTTGTCTAATAAAACAAAGCCTCTTGCTGATATTTTTATCTCCCCCACTTTTCATATTACCTGTTATTCAAGAGAGAGCCAAGAACCATCAAGCTGTCCTCTATGGTGGCAATTGTTTCTGACGCATTGTCACCTCTTAAAAGAAGTTCCCCACGGGTTTTAAAATTTGTGAAGACAAATGTTTTGTTGTCCCATTCAGCTATCACTTGTTTTAACTTCTGCTCAATGTCTCTCTCCTTCACAGCACTCATGCAGATATCCTTTCAAATAAAAAGGATGTCAAAACAAGGCATGAATGGTTCATGTCTCTAATATACAAATCTAACTCATATTTCCTTTAATCCTAGTGAGGCTGACGAGCAAATATTTATTAAGTGGAAAGATCTACAGACATACAAACACCATAGTTAATAATTTGTATACTACATGACCAGCTTTGGGGAATAAAATATTAATATAGTGATTACTTTTAATATCTTTAAGTTGCAAATCAAGGCACCCTCACAAATCTATTCCTGGGCCAAGTTACATGATTTAAAAAGAGGAGTTGACACCACAATTTATTTGTGTCATTTTATACAGGAAGCTGAAGTGATAGTCCATTTCTCTGGGTTTTTTTAGAAATACTCCATTTTCCTTCTTACTACTGTTACTCCTATACTATTCAAGCAGATTGTTTTGTTTCCTGCATCCATTTCTTTTCCTTCACAATACCTCTATTTCATCTTTATATCTTAATAGTGGAGCTTCCATTATATTCCTCAGTTTGAATGTTTCGCTTTCCACATCAAAGTTGTGTTCAGTGAGATCTGCAATCTGCTTCCAGTGCCGAGGCATCATTGCTTTACTTGACATACGCTCAAGCAACGGGCAGCATTCACTGAAGTCCTCAATGGTCTTCTCTAGGTCGAAAAAAGCCTGCCATTCCTTTACACCACGAGGAAGCTTATGGCATCTATGTAGAAATAATGAAATCTTTTTCCACAAGTTTCAAATATTTTTTCTGTTACACATTTAACCACAGACCAACCACATATCTTTCAAATTCAGGTTGCCTGTATTCTGAAGATTCTGTATGTGATTCTGTATGCAAGAAAATCTGTTTCCATACTATTTCATTGACTGGTAGCTGAGCAGCAACCTACATGCTAACCTTTAAAAAGTGTAAGTGCATAATTCCAATATGCTTTGTCCAAGCTATCTTCAAAAATTAACTGAACTGCTTTATATCTTGATTTCACCTTTTTTTAAAGTTTGTGATATGCCCTGATCTGTACTCTAGGGAAAAAAAAAAAAACAAACAAAAAAACAAAACACATGTTCCTCAGAATATGAAGGTTTAATTCTTTAAATCATCTGATTACTGGTTTGATGAAAAGTTCAGCTTCTATGAATGCAGGTATGCAATACATCAGATTTTGTAGGAAAACTTCAGCAAGTCACTAATGTGCCTTAGATATCTATGGTGAATCTGCCTCATGAATAATACTGTTACAACAAACAAGTGAAGTTTCCCTTCAGGAACAAAATAAATAGCAATTTTAACATATATTCCAAACTCATAAAAATAAAATAAAATAAAATAGCCAAGAAGGTCTCTAAGGAACAGTAACTCTCAAAACCTAGAGTCAAAAACTAGCTCCTTTATTTTACGAAGTTGGTAGTGGATGTATTTATCAATTAAAATTCCTATTTTGCATTATTTTCATATTCCAATGGATAGATACATTATTGGTGTTAATTATTATAATCATATATCAGAAGTAACAAAATTATTTTAGGCATCTTTACCACAGCAGCAGTTTCTCACCTGTTCTGAAACTCCAGGAGTTCATTGTTAATTTTTCCAGTGTCTAATTCTGACCAAAGAATATCATAGTAGCCACTGACTGTGTCAATTACATTGTTATACAGATTATAAAGTTTCTGTAATAGATTCAGTTGCTTCTTTATTTCAAGCAGCTGAGGATACTGAGTTACAGGCAAACCAAAAAGATCTTCCCCGCCTGTGTAAGTAATATATTTCCGAAAAAGATGATCAAAACGATTCTAGGAAAGAATAAAAAACAGATTAAACTAAATTAAATATTCAATATTTGGCATAATGCTTAGAGCTGCATTAGTGATTAAAGTCTAGCAAATACTAGAAAGGTATACAGGAGATACTAGCAACTTACACTATTGACATCTTTGTCAACGATTTTCATGAGAAAAGTAACCTTTAGTTAGCTCGGAGGCACATTAGAAGCTGACAGGGAGGCCATTTACTCCCTGTGGCACAGCGATAGAACAATAAATGCTTGTACATTGAAGAGGTGGAGCACGGCATGCAAAGCAAAGGAAGGTGGATGCAGCAAACCCTACCCCTTCAAGTATGCTGTGCAATTCTTTTACTGAAGGGTTGAAGTAAGGGTTGCTACAATTTAAGCAGCAAAGAATAACAAAATTTGTCAACTGTAATGTGAGGGAATATAGTAGGAAGCCAAATGAATAGCACTACTGGAAAAGAAAAAACATTAGAAGCCATCATTACAGTGATAGAGATTAATCATGGTACAAACAAAACATTTCGACAGGAAAAATAATGAAATAGGCAGTTTAAATGGAAATCTTTAATACTATTTGAAAAAAAAAAAAAAACAAAGGGAAGGGAAGATTGGGCAGAGTTGTGCTCATGACAAAAAGACAATAATGAACACAAAACCAGTATATAGCGAAATACCCTAAACTTGAGAGTAGGCTGTTATCAAGATACTTAAATCTAGTAATTATTACTCATCATTTAGCCTTTTATTAGCTCCTAAAAAAACTAATTTTAACTAGCATCCCTTACCAATGCATAGAAAAAAATACCAAATCAGCTCTCAATAGACCTTGCCTAATCAGTAACCCAATATATCAATGAAAATTAGTTCAACTGCTCTGATTCATTCTCAGAGCCTACAGGTGTTAATTTACTTGCAATAACTGTTAAACAATGCCTTAGAATTAACAGTACCTGAAACACAGTAAGCCTGTCACTGGCTTCCTGAGGCTGTAAACCAACCACCATTGGCCCATTCTAAAAATAAATAAATAAATAAATAAATAAATAAATAAATAAATAAATAAATAAATAATAGAATGTGAATTTAGAGGGTGAATATAGCCACCACTTTCTTCTATTCATCGTTTTCTAAATGCTAAATTCAGAAATCTTTGTGGCTGCAGGCTTACATCCCCATGTCAGATATAACTGACACTACAGATCATAGTTATCTACTAGAATAAGCACTTTTTTTTCTTTTTTAAAGAACAAAGAAGGAAATTTATTTCTTCTTTTAATGCAGAAGTTTTCATAACAGTGCAAAGGCTAGGCAAGTAAAAATCAGCATTACTTAGAAGATGATACAAGAGTGGTTCAGCTTGACTCATACCTTACCGAGAAAGAATTTAAGAGTTTAAGTCATTCGTACTTCTATCTGACATCAGAAAATGTTTCTTGCATTCTAAAACAACTTCTCATTAGTCCCAATCTTCACATTTGCTCCTGACAACTAGCTGTTTATCATAAACCCTAAATGTTTCAAGTCTTAATCTTTAAGAACTGTTACTAGCATTACGTACTTTAGTCACATATAAAAAATAAGCAAAGCCTACCCTACTTTGAAATTCAAATACCACATTAACAAGAGCAAATATAATCTTCAGACAGATGCATATCCCTTTCCCTTTAGTCAACTCCACAATGTCTCCATGTTCCCACTGCTCCTCAAAAGCTCCTCTAATACAGTAAACCACTTGCCTGATTATAATCTGAATAGAACTGCACACAGTCTTCAGTAAAAGTCTTCACAGTGCTAATAAGCTCTCCTCTGAAGTTCGGCTGCAAAGCAATGAGCTCATTCTGTACTTCATTTGCACGGACTAGCAGTTTTTCCCAAGTGTAGTGCAAAGTGTCCACCTTCTCTGTCTCTTCCTTGGCCACAAGAAGACCGTATTTGTTTAACATAGCATAGCATTCCTGTCAGAAGGTTCAATCGAGATACTCAAAGTGGTAAGTGAAGTTAATTTTACACATATGTGTATGTTAAGTTTTAAAATTTTTAAGAACAGAGATTCATATGTTAGGAAAAGAAAATCTCATCTTTATGCATAGCAATTGGCAAACCTATACCAAACTGAAAGAAACATCAAAAATAAAACTAGCTAGCTCTCCTTAACAGCTCACCTTTTGCATAGCATTCTGCTTTCTGATAGATTATTTGTCCTAGTGCAATCTGACTGTCTGAAAAACTACTTCCAGTTAAAGTACTCCTGAAGTCTACAGATTTTAGTTTTATTTTAATTAGAATATTTTTCTGATCCATATCATCAGTTATCTGCAATAACCCAAGCTGGATATTATGGGAAGTGAACCATGAGAAAGCATCTAAGCAGGGGCGTTCAAGAAAGTGAAGCAACCTTCTATTCTACAAAACCTTTCAGCGCTGCTTCATGTTTAAAAAAAAAAAAAAAAAAAAATTAGAAAATCACATCAAAAATTACCACAACTAAGGTGTTGGAAATATTTCAAATGTTATAATCATTCATCATTCAGAGTGAGGAATCTATTTAAAAATCTACTTGATCTTCAGCTGTATCACCAATGTACAAACACTCTACATACTGAAACCCTTAGTCAAGTTTCACAGAAAACACAACTGTAATTCACTTACTCTGAATTATCTTAGGTGGGTAGAAATTAATCTTATGGTATAATAGTCCATCTGAAAAATTTTGTATAGAGCAGAATTATTTTCATTTACCTTTTCCAGTTCGATCAAATTGCAATTTGCAAAACTGTCTGCCACCCCACTATGTGAAAAAAACATTACCTGGCAAATCAAGATATGTCTTACCAGGAATTTCTAAAATTGCCATTTCCTAAGAGATCACATTACCTATGAAAATTTCACAGGAGGTTCCAGATACAGATATACTTTGCTTTTCACCATAAACTACTTGCCCCATTTTTGCTCCTTCACACAACTAGGGAGCCCCTCACAGTTTATAAGGCTGAGAGATACATTCCTTCTTAGCTGTACTCTTTAGACTATGGAAAGGCTCTATGCACATTTACATCATTTGCACATACAAGAACATACTGCATACAGATGCTCAATAAATACATTCTAGTAAGTGAACTTCTTTAAGGAATTCAATTTTTTTATGTTTATTTCAGCCCATGATATAGCTGATAATCACTTTCACACATATAATCAGCTTCTTCAGTAGTCTAAACCAAAAAAAAAAAAAAATACAGAGAGGAAAATCAATAAATCAATGCTTTTCATACACAGACTTCTTACACAAGAAGTTCCAAAAAGCTCCAGAAAGTGCCAAAAAGGTTTCTTGCATAAAACATCTGTATCCTCATCTTCTTCTTAACGCAATCACTCAATTTGTGCACTATTCACTAAACCACCCTGACCTCAACAAGCCTACATTTGTCCTAATCAGAGTTCCATTAAAAAAAGGTTTACAGAAACACAACAGGTCTGCCACCGAATATTTAACACGTATTTAATCATACCTTTTCACAGTTAAAGCACTGTTAAGGTTTAACCCAGAAAATAATTGCTCTCTGTTGAAACGGCACCCATACATGCAACATTCCTGTTAATTACCTCAATAGGCCCAACTTGAGAGTCTATGGAGATCTGTAGTTCTCTGATCTCTTTTAAAGCTGCCATGGCTATTCTTATATCATCTAGATCCTTGATGCAGCGATTTAACTTCTTATCAGTTTCCTCTATAAAAGTCAAAATTGCTTCCATTTCTGTTCGGTATTTCTTATTACAATGACGGCCCAGCAAAGTCACCCAGGCTTTGGTTTCTGTTCTCAATGCTAGCTTCAAATCAGCTAAAAACATTAAACAATTAAGAGATATTTAGATATTGCAGATATTTTTTAAGATGCGCTTTTAATCTTTCTGTAATATGTGTTCTCTTTGGTCCCAGTTCTTTTCTCAGACTAACTACCCATGTACCATGTACAGAAAGCATGAAATCGCATTGACACCTTTGAGTGGTTTATAGGATTGCTTGCAATTCAGGATTGCTTACTTCCTATATCAGCTCAGAATATATCATCTTTCCTACTGGAAAGATGGGGATGGACTCCACACTTGCCGTCTTGTTCATGTATCATTATAAAATTTTTGTCCTATACATCACTAACAAATTGGTTCATATTTTCATCTAAGTCTAAAATCCTTTCAAAAACTAATCTCTAAAAAAAAGAAATAATGCAAGAAGGAAAAGTAAGAGTCTGATTATGGAAGCTGGCAAAAGAGATCTGACTTTTAATGAAACCAAACAGTCCATCAACTGTTTACTTTTTTTAAGTTTTGTCCGTAGCATCAGTGGAACCAAGTGGCAAAAAAAAATTTTAGAGAGAAAATTGAAGTCTTGCTGAGTTGCTGCCCAATTTTGCAACAATCCAGTCCATTTCTCTAAAGTTATGACATAAAATACAAACTTCTTCCTTTCAGTTCTCAAAAGTAAAAAATCAATACCAACACAAGCATTATATAACATTCTAGGTGGATATAATTTCAACACTGTTACCTATTCCTTCCCTGTGCAGAAATCACTCGTGTCCCTTTTTCACACAGTGCTTACCTTTCACACCCAATAGTCTTTCTGATTTATTAAATATCAGAACTACTTCACCTCCACTAAGTATCAACAGCCAGATTGTTTCTCTGGTTCTTTTCCTTATGATATAATCAAAGACAGTTGATTGACACTCTTTCCTAATGAAGAAATCATTCTGCTCCCTCAGATTTGACATTCCCTTCAAAATCATTTGCATGATTTCTTACAGTCCATCATAGTTTCTAACTGTCTTTGCTGTTATACTGGTGTAAAATGCTCATGCAAAATTTAGTCAGGTGATCTGTAACCTGAGCTATTCGATTTGAAGCCTGGTTTTCATGACAAAAAGAGAATCAGCAGCAGCATGCATGTTTCACTTTATCAGCTGTGTTAACTAGAATGCTTTTCAGCTGTCTCATTACATGGAACCAGGCAAGGAGAAAAGCAGCATAAATCAAATGTAGCATCTTACTCCTATAAAATATGTACCTATGGGGATCAGCGACAGAAGGACAGGCAAACATCTACCATCCACTCTGTAAGTGAGCAAAGTATCCAGATGGGGGAAAGAACTCCAGCCGAAGCTCACAGATACCCCTGCATTAGTGTTTTTTTGGCATGCATTTGCAAAACAGCAAACACCCATTTCTCCATTCCATCTTTAACCTAGTTCATCCACCCAAAACTAAGCAACATCTCTCCTTCTTTTGCGAGTCAGGAAGCATATATTCTCTAGAGAGAAGTGGAAAGCTGAACTCTACCAGTGTACAGTGCAATAGCTCCCACGCAGATGTACTCAGGTTCAGCACTGATTTTCAGCTCCACGTCTTGGAAATGCAGAATTTCAGATTCAAATTCAGACAGTAATGGGTTTCCCATCATGAATTTATCAATGGTTTCCTCCTTGTCCCTCTGCCATATGTGGTGGTAGCAACTAAAACTCTCCAAAGCTGTAAGAACTTCCTGAAACACATCAGAAGTTCAAAGAAAGATTCTCAGTATTGTATGCAGAAATTCCAGCATGTGCTTGCTGGAATACATTAAGAAGTCTATGGTGAAGCCGGTTGCATCACCTCACTAAACATAAGGCAGCTGGTAAATTTAAGCTAAAGCAAATTCCATTAGCAATCACAAACCTTGCCAGGAACTGCATGCTAATCACATTCAATTTGTCAAATCAGTTACATTTTTTCCAATGAAGTGATTCTTCAGTCAAAATCCTAAGAATCAGTGGGAAGTAAAATACTCCATTAAGACTAGGATAGAGTACACTTGTCCTTACCTACCGTTTCTGAACTAGGAGCTGAAATGTGAGCTCCAGGGCCCAAAATAGAAAGAGCAGTTATGAGGTAAAATTTATTACATGTCTGATATGGGTGATGTCAACATTAAATTCTACACTCAATTTAAGTATCTTTGATTTTAATATTATTAAGGAGTGTGCAATAATTATTTTTCTGATCCTCAGGAGTTTGGGAATATCAGATAAAGTTACATCATTGTCACTTCAGCTAATTAAACAAGTAAATGAGAAGTGAATGCTACAAGGGATAATCCTCATCATGACTTACGATAAACATAGTGCTTGCAGGCATTTAAATCTGGCTAAATGATAAATTTCCAATTACAAAATACTGAGTATTAAAATACCAAGGTAACTATCTACCATTACCAACTGCACCTTATGCTTCAGCACAACCTGTATGTCATTGTGCTTGCTGTACTTTCATACCACTGAAGTTACAAGGCCTTGGGTCAGAAATTTTCACCTGTAAAGGCTTCACTGCAAGGTTGGACTGGCCCCAGGAGCAACTGATGCAGAGTTCCCCAAAGAAATATCAGTTCAATACCTACAGTTTGCTAGAGAGTGCATAATATAAGAAAAGGGCAAAGAAATTATGCATATCCCTTAACTACCTTGTAACCTTCAGCAACAAATCCTATGCAGCACTTTACAAATGCCAAGCCAACAACCAGTTTTCCTCCAAAACCCTTCATTAACCCTTCATAATGGGGCAGAAATCATGCTGGCTTCTTTAGAATTTCTATGTAAATAAAACTGTATTTAACACACTTGCACAATTACTACCAGTTCTATATTAAATACATAAAGCTCAACTAGACCTAGAGTTATTTTATGATGTTTTCAGCAATTGGAGGTAAGTTTTTCATCAGATCTGATTTTCACTTTATGTAATATTCGAAACCTCGAATTTGTGAACAGAGTATACAACCCATGTTACACTTTCAAAACATATGTTCAAATTTGCAGCCACATGTTTTCCATCCACCATCCCACATTTTTTCATTTGCATGATTTATCACTGATTTAAATGCCTACCCTTATTGCTCAAGGATGTTAAAAGTAATGCATTAATATCCCTTGGCTAGTGATATTAAATTAACGTCTTTATTGTCTTACCCTTTTTGTAGAATTGATAGCAGTGCTGAGTAAAGAGACTAATTTAATAATTTCCTTGTTCTCTGAAACACTCTTAAAGTAGTTCTGGCTTTGCACTGGATCAGGCAAACTGAGTGATGATACATCTGACAGACTATCTATAAAAACAGATTCAAATTCAAAAGCGATTTATAAGAGAGATATATTGTTCAGGACAAGTAAATTCTTATAGACAAAACCTAAAAACCTCTTTTTCAATAAGCATGCATTTTAAAGAGTTGTGTTCTTCTTAATCAAAAAAGAAACTAGAAGTCTAGGTGGCAAATATAATTGCCACAAATTAATAAACCTCTCCATTTTAGGAAACGTGCTTCATCTAGGTACTCTGTCAAATTTAGAACAAGTTCCACTCCAATCTTTCAACTATAACCTTTCCTTTTCTCTCACCTCTCCCCAAAGTTTATCCTGTATACTTCACCCAAGTGATTTACTGGTGTCTCAGCATTGAGCAAATACATACATTTTTTTATTTTCTGAAATAATGTGGGATAGATCACAACTGACAGTTTGAAATACAAATTAACATTAAATCTAAGAAGATGATCATAGCCAGTCCTCAAAAGGAGAGAAAAATAAAAGGAAGGTCCACTAGTTAGCAAATGCTCACAAGACTGAACTTGTTATCTTTTCTGATTTCATCTCGTGCAAGAGAAATTTTTAGTTTTGAAAGAACAATTTTATTCCTTAACCAGTTCAAGCATTTCTTTCCTAATTTTAAGGTGTGCAAAAGGGAGCTAACCCAAAAGGACTAAGTTTATTTTTTAAGTACCTGAAGTACAAAGTACAACAATTAATTTGCTTGGCTTCTAAACCATTTCAGGCAAGAAACAAACAGCAATCAAAAATACTGTCTTAAACTTCCTTGAACTAATGCCTTCAATATCTTATTTCCATGTTTGATCACAAAACAGATTAAGATAAAACCGTTCAAGAAATTTCAGTCTGTTCAATCCTCTAAACAATCCTCTCTCCGGCAATGCTGCAATTGATATAAATATTTCTTTTCAGCACCAGGTTGTGTTTAAGTTCAACTTACCCTTTGAATAGGAATTTCAGCAAAAGTTTAACGATGCCATTTGAACATGCCATGTTACAAACCGCACTGACAAATCATGAAAGATGTTTTGTGTAGTGACAGTGACTATAATTACTCTCCAAACTCATTCCCAGTTTCTACTGTGCTGGCGAAGCTGGCACCCCAGCAGTTTTTCGCATGCTTCAAAAAACCCAAAGCAGTACACCACTCTGAGAGGCACAAAAAAAATTCCCTTACTCAAATCCACACAAAGACAAGTATTCTCAGGTAAGCCTGGTTTCTAATCACAAAGAGAAGCACTGGCACTGTTGTTATATCCTATTTATCCTCCAAGGCAGTTTAAAATCTCTAAAGTCTTCATTCCACCATTTTTAATGCATTTTGTATTTAATATGCTTTAACATATTCTGTATGAAGCACATTAACCTAACATTTAAATTGAGTGATGTCAGAGTTTATAATTACCATGGATACTTTTCTTTCCAGACTCTTTCATTCCACCATCAGAATCGCTGTCTCTGCTCTCACACCGCAACAAAGCCACTTTTTTCTCTAACATTTTCTTCTGAGGAAGAAATAAAATTTCATGTACTATTCACAGCAGTTTTGAAACATTAATTTTAAGTGAGGCAGTTAAAAGACACAAACCTTTGATATTCTCTCCATGCTCCACTGTCCAACTCCTTTCATTACTTTCACAATACTATGTACAGCTTTATTAAGTGTCTGCTGTACCTCATCCAAAGAGGGTGACATGATGATATTAGGGATTGATAAGTTAATACTAGTCCTAATTATAGGATGGGCACTTTTTATCTTCTTAGAAGGATTGTGATTTTCTAAACAAAAGACAAAAAAAAAAGAAATTAAAAGGTTGTTCACATTTTTTTCAGGATGTCAGACTGTGCACTGCAATGATATAAACCAATATATATTTCTTAATGTTGAGTATTGAGTGCAATTCCTTAAGAAGAAAAGCGTTCCTGAGTAATTTAGAAGACATAAAGTCTACAGCAGCACAAGAGAAAACTAAGTGCTTTGCTATTTCTTTCCATGAAGCTCCTCTTTAACTTGTTCTGTGCAGCTAAACTCTGACAGCAGGAAATTTTGGCTTGTGTTCCCTGTCAGCATATTAAATTGGGCACAATCTCGTAATATTCTATGCCTTGCGTGCTACAGAGACCAAACAAAAAATGTCTTTATATTTGTTTCTTAAAAGTATGGAACAAGAAAACAGAAGAGTGTTTCATAACAATGCATAGAAAGATCTGAAGGCAATTAGTAAGGGATACACTTATGCATCTCTTTCTCTATTGTTTTTTCTTACAGTTTTATGGAAAAGCCAAGGTCAAGTAAGTAAGTACTTATTAAGTCAGCTCCAAACATAATATCTGGCTTCAGAACAATACAGTCAGTCCTGAGAGAAACAGCATTGCAATGACACATTCCTAGTGTCACAAGAAAAAAAAAAAATCCTTTGGAAATATACCATGTTATCAATGGTGGTTTAACGAGACAGCTTATTGAAACTCCCTTTGTTTTCCCTTCTTTTACATATGCGGCTTCTTTTTATATATATATATAGTTAAGGTATATTACATTTATAATTTTTTTGGTTTTATGACCTAATAAAGCAAAGTATTGTAATACGGCCACCTAAGAAGCTGACTGTGGAAGATGCATGGATATGCTTGCGTATGGTCTCCAAAGTGTTTCGAATGACTTTCAAAAGGGCGTCAATATTACAATGATTGAAGTAGGAAAGCAGTTCATTGGCTTCTTCCTCTAATACTTCTAAATCCGTTCTCTTCCGCTTTAATGGAGGAGACAGTCCAGCCCATATCTCACTGGAATTGTGGGATGAAGTCAAAATTTTTGATCTTCTTTCCTCTTCTGTTGCTAAAATATCATATATCTAGTTAGTTAAATCAATTTATGGGACTTAAAACACAATAAAGCAGCAGCTCCATAGGTCTCTGAAAAACAGCTGAATTTTACAGAAGTGCAGATTATACTCATTTGTAATCTGTACTTTGGTGTAGAATTCCTTTCACTCCTATCCATCTTCTTTACTCAGTACAAACTGACATGATTTAGATATCATTTCTTATATTCTCTCTCTAGGAATTAAGCAAAGCCTGCAAGCAGCTGCTTCTATGGCATTAACATTTCAACATTCAAGTTAGCCTGATAATATTGATCTGTTTAGAAGATGATAAATGATTGATAGATGATCCATTATTCAGGGAAATTCAAACAAAAGTCTTTAGACATTAGATACTGATTGATACTTCAGTCAGCTAAGCTACAATAACCCCAACACATACCATCAGCATGCAAAATAAACATAACCACAGGGCTACAATAAAATCTTCTTACCTGTATTTTTTCCCCTTACTTCAACAGTGGGTGCAACTGACTTATCTTCTTTACTGACCTGTACCTCAGTGTCAAGTAACATGTTAATCAGCTCGTTAACAGCATCTTCCACCAGTGAGCTTTTCAAATGTAAAGTCCGAGAACCTCTTATACAGAGCTCCTGTTATAAAACAAAAACAATACATGTTTTTATCTTCCCAGTTCTCATGTCTATTTCACAGTCACAGCAGCCTTCACTAACACAAATGTCAAGGCCTCAGACTTGTGAAAAACAAGATCAATATAGAACATTATTTTTAAATTGGTTTGTTCAGAACTATTTACTGTTGGATTTTTTTGTCTTTCAAAATCACTGTGGCTTTTTTCCTAAATCACATGGCTCACCCATAGTTAATATAATGAGTCAGTGTTTATAAAGCTTAGTTCCATTAAAGGGCTCCCAAAAATAAGTGCTTCTTAATTTTCTTAACTTTCCAATATAGATGTACAAGATTTATCCTTTCTTTTGATAGTGCCGTTTTACCATTACGTGGCTGTGCCAAAGGAGTATTAGCCAACCATATTTCCCATTTATAAATAGATAGGAGATAAAAAAATGCTATCAAAATCTATTAGAATAAATAAGAAAATTAGTAACTGGGGGATAAGGAATCAAAGAATTAGATTTAATAAAATTCAGAAATGTATTAAAGTATTGTTCAGGGGGGGTTTAATACTTATGGTAAAACTTATTAAGTATGCTTTAGCAAACCCTAACTTTTAACTATAACTGCCTTATATTTTTTGTATTCCTTGTTATCTCCTATTTCTTTAAGCTTAATCAAACCTGGTTACCTTCATTTAATTAAAAATCAATAATTGGAAAAATTATGCCATTAGAAAGATTCAGTCACCTCCAAATTTTAAGACAGAATCTTTGATCTTCCTAATGATTCGGTCTAGTTGAGAGAGAAGCCATATCTGATTTGCAGTATCACAACTACTCCTAAACAAAGTACTTTGAGGTTTTTTCCACAGTCTAAATATTTTTGTTACAGCAATTTCTTTAGAAACTTAAAGACACCGGTTATATGATAGAACTTATTTACAGTCCCTTCTAATTAAAAACTACAATAAGCTTACAAATGTTGTTACTGTTTTGATTGTACCCATAACTGGGGTTAGTATACCACTTGTTCTGCTAACCCAAATCAGTTTGCTGCTGTGGTGTTGTAATTGCTGTGTAGCAGCTCACATTTTCTTGCAGATTAAGCAGTATCAATTGTCGCATAGTGTTGAGAAGGTGTTTATGCTCACACTCACATATTTTTACTCCATTTAGTATAGTACCAGACCTACCAGGAAAGCAACAGAGTGAACAAAAAAACTTTACAAAAGTGTGAGACTTGCAAAATAACCATTCACTTCATAAAATAGTAAGTTTTACTTTGTATTTAAAAACAATGTGAGCTGTTACGAGGAACAAAAGAGGAAAGGCCAAAAAAGCTAAGTATAGCAAGAAAAAAAACTTTAATTTAAGAGGCCAGGGATAGGGATTATCGACATGTTTTTCTACAATTTTTACTAAAGCGAAGTTTATTTCAGGGTAAAACACAAGTTAAACATTATATCCTGAAATGCCAAAATACCTCAGTATTGCCTCATAAAATCATTCTGACATCCAATTTTATTACAAGCTTAGTCAGCTTTTTAACTGAATAACAACTGCTCACAGCTAATCCTTGTCAACATAACAGTATTTTGCTGGGATGAAGGAAGGGGTTATTTCCAGAATAACTTCACCTAGGCACTTCTGAGTATATTTTGCACATCCCATTAGCAACTCAGGAGAGTTTCGGATTAACAAAGATATTCAGTACACAAACAATTGCATAGTATTTACTCTCCCAGGCAACAAAGTGTACTTGTTATAGAGCTATTCACAGGCATCAGATGGGCATTCCCTTATTTAAACGAATTGAATTAAATAACAATGACAAAAAAGATACTATCACAGGGGAAAAGCTTTTCAGTTGAGTGATATTAAAGCATGAAAGAAATATCATGCAGTAGCTGGCTTGAAAGTAACAAACTCAGAAAAGAACATCTGAACTCCGACCTCTTTGCATTTGGTATTTTTGTTCCTTTTTAAGGTTGCAGCTAAGCAAGTGAGGATTCCCTTTTTCACTTTCCCATGCATGCTACATTAATTCTGCGCTAGTTTCGTGTCATAAAAACAGGAAAATATCTTAATTCAAAACCATTGAACTCCTCTTTATGAAATTTTTATCTAATAACCTTAGTCTTTTGGAGAAATTCCTCACAGCTCAGTGGTTCATCATCTGGCAACTTACAGAGTGGCACTCTAGTCATTTCTTGAAGGACAGCATCAATACGAAATTCAACCAAGTCATTCACTCGATCAAGCAATAACTCCAGACCAGCTTTTGAAGCAAACAGAAGATTCAAGACAAGCTTAGAACTTTGAAGCAATAGTTTTTGCGGTGCTCTGCTTAAACTTTTACGTCAACAATCATGTTTAATTTTGTATGAACTCTACACCTTAACCAGCTTATGTCAAATATCTAAACTTTTATAGCAACGTTAATCACTGAAATCATAATTAATTTCTTGAATAGCATATGCACCTTATTGTATACTATCCATATTCTAGGATATAACAAGCAGAATATTATAAATGTGTATGAGCTCATATGTATATGCATATATGTATATAAAAGTATATGCATTTCAAACATAAAGACATTAAAATTCAATTGAGATCCAGGAATACTTCTACAGCTTGAAATCATTACCACTTCGAGAACACACTCACAACAGAAACTTTTGACAAACATCACATCTATCCTTCAAAAAAAGTCAAATAATAGTTAACAGAAAACAATCACTAGAATTTTCACAGTTTAATAGCAATTTGCTTTCAATGCAGAAGTTTAAATACCAGCAAGGTGCCTGCTCCAGACTGAAACTACTTGTATTACTCAGAATTAAATGGAGTGTAATGTCAAGTTAGCATCTAAAATGCATTTTAATTTGCTATTTCAACTAATGAAAATTCCCACTATAACTACTTATATCATTTCAAAAAACAAAATCTATTTGATGTAGTAATTAAGCTGAATCAAAAGGAACTTGGTCCCTTCAGAAACAATACACATCTCAGCACAATCTTGCAATAATCTTTTGAAAAGACAAGCTCATCTGTTTCCAAAGCTATCGCCCAAGATGTGTATGTTGGTTTTAAAGACATTGATGTTAGAAAACTAAAAGGTTAATATGAAAAGCTATTGAGCAGTAACAGTGCCAACTCAGTTGAGATGTTATTCCAAGAACTTGTATTGTACATTATATTAAATGTACCTATTAAAGGTAAGATTAGGAAAAGTCTGAAACCTAGGAGCTCTTTTGAAAACTAGCTATCATTCTTTGAATTCAGAATACACAGAACCATTTGCCCAGCACTTTATGTTTGGTCTAATCTTAACTGCCATCCCTTCCGTATTAGTAAAAGTTTGACAATTATGTGAAACAAAGAAGGTGTTTTAAAAAACAAAGGTTTCATAAACGATAGATGGAAATTCTGATGTCTTTCATACATAAGCCAATTAAATTAAACCATATAAAGGACAGTAAGTTTAATAATATAGCTTGCATTTATATGGAAACAAACAAGCTGAAGCTAATGAAAAGAAGCAAATGACTTACTTAACTTGTAAAAAACTGAATCAATATACTTCTCAATATTCAAGGATGTCCATGTCAGTAGCATTAGACCTGGCTGGATAGCATCATCTACATTTGCTAACCGAGGAGCCACCAGTTGCTCAATAGGGTGTTGTATTTTCAGTTTAATTCTTCTATATTCTGCCAGCATCATCTGAAATTAACAGAAAATTAAAGTGCTAGACAATATATAATGATTTGTACATCTCTACATTGCCTGGGGTTCAAAAGTAACAGTTATTAAACTGGGCTTAAACCAGGACACACATGCACATATTTATGATAAATTAAGAAAATTCCTCTGGATTTACTGATAGGAATTATTAAATTAATTCCTTATTCTGCTTTGTTTATGCATGCTGGTTTTGTTTTCCCTATTAAATTGTCTTTATCTCAACCCACATATTTTCTCTTTTAACCTCCAGATTCCCTCTCCCATCCCACTGTGTGGAGTAAGCTAGTGTCTGTGTGATGGTTTCCAATGCATCTTTAACCTGCTGATCTAGTTTCACATTTTGCATAACACAATCCTTGCAAGAGCTTTGACTTAATATGAATTTTTTTTCTCATTTAAGAATCAAGTAGTCCTTTGAAGATATAGTTTTCTAAACACCTATCTTTGAATCCTCAGCTTCAGTCATCAAGAACCTTGTCTGTTCATAGGCAGACAAAATGACCCACAGGATTTGAAAGATGAGAAAAAGGGAAGTCTGAGCTTCTATTTTTAAACTATTCCACAGATATCTGTGTAAAACACTGGTGCAGCAACTATGCTGCTACTTGCTGGATGCTTTACACTTTTTAAAGGCATACCACCTGCTCCTCCCACTCTCAAAACAAAGTGTAAACAATGTTGACTCCAGTATTGGATAAGAGATAGATTGCTTATTGTTTAGAAAGCAGACAACAGAGAGAGGCACCTTGTAAGCCTCCTTTCCTTCCCAGCCTCATCTCTTTCCCAAATTCTGTAGAAATTCCCTAAACCCATGCATCTTTGAAATGACTTCACAGAAAATACGAAGTCCAGAAATTCTTTTTAAAAGTGCCTCAAGAAGACATAGAGATAAAACCCAGATTTTCCAATATTTTCTTAATGCATAATAGTTGAACTTCATATTTTCTCTTCCATATGTTTAGAACCCAGACATCTTAATGTACATTACACATATATAAAATAACTAAAATAAACCCACATGCAAATTGTTGACAATCTTCTTATACCAGTCTTTCTTCTGCTGAATAACACTTGCAAAAGGTGGGATTTCAAGGTGCATGTGAGCCATGCAATCTGTTTCTCTGATTAAAGTTGATATTTCAGGGTCAAAATTCACGAATAATTCTCCTGTTTCTGGTGCTTTTACCAAGAGAGATGCCTCAAGTCCTCTTTTGGTTAATTCAATCTGCAGGAAACAAAGCCATCATTCCTGATCAGGCAAGCCAATACAACGAAATACTTTGTTTTGGACATAAATATCACTTTGGCAGATACTAAAATCAGATATTGCTGACAATAAAGATTGATAGTGTATGAACCAAGAACAAAACTTTATTAACAAAATCTGTATGTACTCAAGTGCTTAACAATCAAGTTAACTGTCCTCTCTCCCACAGACATTCTTCTGTTGGTTCTTGTATATCATAAACTGCATTCCACAGTCCAACATCAAAAGCAGAGGCATAGACTTTTTTAGTTCAATCCTTTGAAATCTGAACTCTTATTTCATTAAAACCTATTCTACATCCTGCTATAAGGCTGCACACAACCTCTTCGATGAACTCAATTTTTCTTGGATAACTTCTTTAGATATCTTTTGAATATAAACACAACCTCAGATATGCCACAAACCAATCTTAATGGAACTACCAATTATATTCAACCTCTAGGCAATTTTTTTTAAAAGACAAAAAATAATGTTTATTATGGATTCTGGGTTTAATTCTTAAAAGGAAAGCCTAATCACACTATTGGTTTAACTGCCCTATTTGAATATTAGGATATCATTTGTTCTCCATGTGGTTAGAAGGGACAATATTCATTAAACCCCCACACATGGAAAATTTGGGCTATACCAGGAAGAAGTCATGCCTTAGGTAGGAAAATCCTTTCTACATGAAACAGTTTGCTATTCTTATTTACTAGTTGTCATTTTGCTGACATAATTTTATTGTTCTTTATTTAGTTCTCAAACTTCATGTATCACATTACACTGAGATGGAGCTTGTTTTTAAGCAGTAGTTTCATATCACATTGATTTCTTTCAGTGTACATTTTCTTGTATATGTAACAGACTGAAAATTTGCACCCTCTTTCAATGTCTAAAATATAGTTGACTCTACTGCTTGCTTCAGCTGTATCTTGTATTATCATTGCACTTTACACAGCATTTTCAAGAAATCATCCGATCAAATTCTGTCTGTGAAGTTGTCATGCTCTGTCCACTAGCATCAAAGTCACTCAGCACAGCCGCCATAACTAAGAGCTGAATGTATTTTTGCACAGTTCCCCAGAAAATCTTACTGCACTCGTTGCTATTCCCATTATCTATCTCTTCCTCTCATTTATGTTTTTTTTAAATGGAATTTTCATTATTGAGGTAATAGAAAACAGTAACAGAACTAGGGGGTACATTGAAAGCACAAATCTTACGCCACCACAAAATTATAAAAACTTTCACAATTCCCAGTATTTTATTATTTTAATATATCCAAGTTGAACATCATTTGTTGCAGCACAAAAAAAATAATAGTTTTAAATCATATGCTTAAAAAAAACAAAACAAAACAAAACAAAACAAACATGAACAAGGTGATAACCACCCAGTGACAAACAGGCAAAAGGAGTGAAAAATGTTTGGAAATATCAGAAAGTGCCACTAAGCTTAAGTATTTCCATTTCACAGAAGAATAAAAAAGTAGTAGGAGCTACAGGACTATGCTTCTTTTGCAATCCCCACTGTACGTGGCCTCCCAGACACCCAGTTTTCCTTTTGTTCACTAGTAGAGCAGGAGCTCCACCTTGTGTTCTTTGGTGCTCATGTCCACATTCCTCTGTTCTTGCCTCAAGAATAGGGGACTACTGGACAGTAGTCATGGGGTCTTGCCACATCTGTTAGACAAGTGCACTGATTTTAAAACGGATCTACTTATTCTGTATTTTCAAGGCAGGTGTATTCGTATTAAAACTTGAAATTGTGTTCAAATCTACCTCTCTTTGTTCTCGCCTAATAAATATAAGGTTGGAGCAGGCTAAGCAAATTTATATGGCTGCCAATGCAATTTGACCCTGCTGTAGGAGAAAACAGATGTACTTTTAACGTGATCAGAATCAGACCACAGATCACTAGGACCTCACAAGGGAAGGCACCAGTCAGGGGAGATGACTTGGATGCTACAGTTATATTGTGAAAGGCGAAAGGAGAATGTGGCTGCTCCATCAAGGAGCATGTCAGATAACCTGATCACTACATCATTTAACCAAAGGACACAGATGTAGCTACCAGTGAATCTTCATTATACTTTTCCATAATAAATATTTTTCATTATAACCTTTTAGTTATAATGAAGTATCAGCTCCTCCTAAATTCAGCTACAGGCAGTACAGACACTGTTTATTATAAAATACCTTTTCTCATTTCATCCTTCACTTAGGAGGTATCCTGAGTCTATAGTTCAGTGTACCTGACAACTGTTATTAACCAGAAATTCCTTCACATTGCTCTGAGTGTTTCATTGAGGCCTGAAACAACAGGAATCCAATCTGGACTGTAAAGCTAGATGTTAGTAGTCTACGATCAACAAAATCCACCACATTCTCTTTAAGATATCATGATCAAAACCAGCTGGTTTACCTGCTGAAGCCATCCCCTGTGGTAGATCACCTCAAACTTCATAAGAACTTTTGCTACTTTGTTGTAGTTGCGGATTATGCGCTTCCCATCTGGTGTTTGCAAAACAGCTGGGTGCTGCTGGAAAGACTCCATGGGTTCCTGGATCCTATGGAATAGGTGGCGTGCCCACAAGATCTTACCAGCTATTGGAGGCAGATTACGAGCCAGCGGAGGGTCATGCTTCTGCTTAGTGTATATCTTACAGACTGTTTCTATGTCATGGCCATAGTTTTGGAGTATTTTCCGATACTTTTCATCAATGCCAAGAGCTGGGATTTGTAATCTGCTTAGAAAAATAATAATCACTTAAAAAATTCCTTCAATACTTCTGAAATTCTCCTGATGCATTGTTGGAAAACACAGTTGTTCCAGATTCCCTTGCATTCTACCGAAAATAACTGCTTTAACAGCTGAATTTTTGTTAAAATTTGAAAAAAAATGCTGTCACAACCTGATTCTAAGCAACCGAGATTTAGACCAAATGATAAAAGTTTCCAAGTAAGCCCACACATTTTCTGTTTTGTCACTGTTTTCAAACACTGAGCTAAAATTATGTCCAGCAAACTGTAACCAATCCACCACTAGCAGTCTACTCCATTAAGCAGAGTATTATAAGAAGACTGATGTAATAAAGACTGAGGCTGCATTGCAACAATGTGAATTTATCAAGAAAAATTTCACTGTTTCCTAATACAAGCATTTATTCTCTGTTAACTGCATTGCGGTAACAAATTAATGTTATTGTTAAAGGACAAACATAAAGTAGTTATTCTAGCAGCCATAAAGTATTCCTGCACTTATGCTATATTTTTGAAAGATCAAATATGAATTCCACTTATGCTTTGCATTTTCTGATACAAAAAAAGATGTGGGGTTTATTTATCCACACTGCTAAAAAGATATCTTTTAACAGAGCTGGACAAGTGAGAGAAAGTTAAGCTGGTTTTTGTTTGCATTTAAAGGAGGTGCCTTCTGCTCAGTTCCCCCCATTTCCCATAATCTTTAAAGTATTATTTCCATTGCCAGGCAGAATTCCAGCAATCTAGATAGGACATACTACCTTTCAAATTTCTTCAGCATACTCAGTGCTCTTTTAGTGTTCAGAATATTTTCAAAGGTGATGTCCATGAAAACCCTTAATTGATCCTAAAAGAGAGAAAATAATTCTACAGCAGAGAACAACATAGGGTACACACCTCAAACATGCCAGATACCGTCTTACATTTTATCATGCGCTCTATTGGATCATTATTTGTATGAAGCTAACCCCAGTAAGTATCAATTTCTCCTTCTTCTTCCTCTCAAGAATTAAACAAAATACAGTCAACTTTCAAGGGATTGTCTTTCTACATTCCCTCTGAGGCTGTGCAACCAACAAAAGCTTTTGTACCCTCAGATGTTTCACCATCTTCTACAGATACCCTTTCCTTCCACAAACTTGTGACTTCAGAACTATGAGAAAGTTAATCATTTGACTTATTTGTGCTATGCTCCCAGTCACGCAAGAAAATCATCCATTTTTGTGTTAAACTTGCTAGCAAACTTCCAAATAAAGTACAGTAATAAAAATTTTTGTTTTCATAAGGATGCCTCAGTAAATTATTTGAATCATAAAACCTACATGAAGGTCATTTATCTCTTTGCAAAATTCTTCATAGTCTTGGTCAAAATGAACGTTCCGCTGATCCAAGAAATTGTAATGCCTTTTCTTCATGATGTCCACAATGCTCTAAACAGTGTCACAGAAAAAGGAAATCACAAAAAAAATTGGCTTACCACAGACTCACCACACCAAAATATTTAGTACAATGGGCTGTGCACATTCTCATTTTACCTTTGCCATTAGTTCCCATTTATTTACTGAGCAATATATGCAAATTGCTTACATGACATTTTCAAGTTGTTGTAATGGTCATATGAATTTCATTTATATTATTTACTTCTGTTTTAAGTCAATTAGAACTGACAGAAAGTTCAGATTCTTGCTTTTCCTCAAAGACATTTGTTATCCATTAAATATTCTCTTATGTAGTTCAACACAGAAAAATATTTTCACATTAGCATTTTCCATCTCTTTAAATTAGCTGATTCCATAGAAAAACAGACAGTTTGAAAGACACAGTAAGAAGCATCATGTACCAGCCCAGAACCTATTATTTCAGGATTCTCTTACATAGCTGCTTTCCACTCAAATGAAATGAATCAGCATCACCCTTGAGCTGAGCCGCTGTTCAACATCCTAGTAGTTTACCACAGTACACCTACAAAGCTCAGTATATTTTCAGCACCTCAGACTTACAACGTTTTATTGTAAGCCAATGGAACTTCATCTTTATTTACTGTAAATAATATTTCCATTTTTTCCTCTAAAAACAAGCAAATCCCAAATAACAACTAAGTGGCAAAGCATAAACACCTGCAACATAATAACTTCCTATTGTAAACATTTTTCAAGTCATGTAATAAGTCACATAACTGTAGCTATGGTCCACATCAAATACTTCAGTACTTCAATTTTATCACTATTAAAAAAGTACAATCACTTTCTGCCATTTATGCATACTATCCAGAACCTTCCATGTAGTATTTTCTACCAAGGCATGTATAATTTCCTCTCACCTACCCACTCCCACCCACCAAATGAAATTGATCTTGTAGCAGCCTTGCAATATCTGAAGGGAGAGTCCAAGGATGCCAAAGAGGAGCTATTCATCAGGGACTGTAGTGATTGAACAAGGCGAAATGGGCTCAAACTGAAACAGGGGTGATTTAAGTTTTATATAAGGAAGAAATTCTTTCCTGTGAGAATGGTGAGACACTGGAACAGGTTGCCCAGAGAGGTAGTGGTCAAGGCCAAGCTGGACAGGGCACAGAGCAACCTGATCTAGTGGAAGGTGTCCCTGCCCATGGCAGGGAATTGGAACTAGATGATTTTTAAGGTCCTTTCTAACCCTAACTATTCTACGACTCTATGAACTAGGTCTCACACAAAAGCCCTTACTTTAGGACTTGAGTGCTGCAATGGATAATGCAGTATATCTGCATACATTTTGTAGACTGCATCACAGCCTGGACGAATGGTCACAAGCAGCTTTTCAAATACGAATGCCCCAAATAAATGTCTGTGCTGCAGCCTACCAAAAAAGTATTTTCATAGCACAACTTGAAAATTCTCAGCTACCTGAATTGTGAAGAAAAGCTGTGCTTCCTGGCACAGCTTTAGAGTGGAGGTCTCAGTGAACAGAGTAAAATTTACAGCAGCACACACCTGTCCTGCCCATGTGGAATACTCTTGGACTAAGCTAGCCTTCCACTTGTGCCTAGGTTTCTTCTCAGAAGACTACAGAAGAGAACAAGGAAGAAAACTGACTACTCTGAAGGATGCAGTCAAGCAATCAAAACCGCAGACTGCAACAGGAAAGCTCATATTTGACCCTACAGTTACTAAACTAAAACAAAGTGACTTACTTGTGGTCATAACAAAAAGACAATGGACAAGGTAAAGCAAATTAGAATGCCTCAGCTGCCTGAACTGCCACTGTATCACATGTGATCTTTAAAAGCAGTCTACAAACTCCACACATTAAATACTTCTGATTTATTTTTATATTTACAAAATTATTTTCTATTCTAACATATAATTTTCATAATTATGGTAATTACAATATTTTTATGTTTTATGCATGTAACATTATAAGTATATATTATATTACAGTATATAATTACCATAATTATGATACCGCACTAAGAAAGACATAAGGTAAGTTAACTCAGGCTTAGTAAATTCTTTCTAGAAAAGAAAGTTAATCCTGGAAAGAAGGAAGGAAAATAACATGATTTAGCATATTCATATACTTAGAAGAGATCCTTGTTGTTCAAGTCTTACTCCTACTAATAAAAGGATCAGGAAAGAACCCTGAACGGTGATACTAAAAAGCAAAATGATTTTGCTGTTAATGAAGAAAAAGCCTAAACTTTAAGAGCTGTCCAGAGCAAACCAGCTAAGTCATTTCTCTTCTTCTCCCACCTTAAATATAGCCATCTGTGAAATACTTCTTTCTGACCTCATAAAACACAAAAGTGATGATTGTACTCTGGATTTAGAGTACAGATTTTAAGTAAATTTAATAATCTGTTTTGTTGGAATTCAGCTTGCTATTTCATAGAAACATAAAATGCTTTGGATTAGAAGGGACCTTGAAGATCGTCCAGTTCCAACTCCCCTGCCACGGGCAGGGACATATTTGCTTAATGAAAAAAAGTCAATCTGAGTGTCCAAGTTTTTTAGGGTTTGTATTTAATTGGTATAGGTTTTTCAAATTACTTTTTTCAAGAAAACAAAATTATATTTGTTTGCATTTATGCAGCACAGAAATTGAACTGGGACTTATTGCGCCCCATACTGCAATTTTGGCCACAGTACACTTTCATAGCCAGCAAAATGTTCATAAAGACAGAAATGTTGCACTTCTCAGTTTTTCTCCTGGTCCTAACATAAAACCACTGCTCCAATTGCTCAAAGAAACAAGTAAAAGTAAACACATACCTCCTTCACATGCCCACCTGCCGCTCTTCACTTTGTCTGCTCGCTTCCCCAGCATTCACTCAGTTATGTCACTAAACACTAATTGGTAATTTTAGCACAACTTGGAGTTAGTTTTCCTCTTGGCAAACACATTTCTAATTTTCATAATTATTTGCTGTTTAAAGTTCAAGTCAGATGGACAGGATATCCAAAATTTACTGTGTACCTCATATTTTGTGATCATTCCTTCCAATCCCTCTATCTTAGACTCCTGTAGAACTGAGTAGGTTTTCACAGTATTGAAAATATCTATTATCTTTACTAGACGTCGATGAAAGGATTCAAATTTTCCAAAGATATACACTTCACTAAAAGCAAACTGTCTTTCAGCTTGATTTTGTTCCAATTTCTCTTTTACCTTGTGAAAACAATTCTGATACTCCTGAAAACAAAGAATTAATTAAAAAAAAACCAACAAAACAGAAAAAAAGAAGTTAAGCATATAATAAAGGGCACTATCTTTAGGTAGAACACTTTATGCAGACAGATATTTTCCTATCTTGATAACAAGTAGAATTTTCATCAATAAATAGCCATGAGAACTATAAACTCAGTAGCAGGATTTGTCTGAAAACTAACCCAACAATACCATTACAGGATCATACATTTTATCAAATCAATGAACTGCACGTTTATGTATTTGTACATTCCATCCTTAGCTAGCGTGAAATTCAGTTTCCTCTATTTTACAGCAGGGCTTGATATGTTTACTGAATATCCAAGGTGACAACCCAGATTTCAGTTTCCAGAGACAGAAAATAATGATTGTGTGCTGAGCAGTTTTATTGAGAAATAGTATTTCAAATTTTCCAAAATCACTTTCCAGAACAAAACCCCTTCTAAAGTCAGCAGCTTCCAGTTTTCATTCTGCATTCTTAGCTGGTCACAAACCCCGCCTCAAATATGTTAAAATTAAATTCTTCCTACACACAGTTTTCATAGTCAACAGATTTGCTTGAAATGGTTTCTTTCAAGAAAATAATCCTTAAATTACAATGTTCATTATTTCTTTATCAAGTATACATATGAATAACCCCACTTGGAAATACTAATAAAAAGGGCCCAGAATTTCCTAAATTTGTTAAGTGATTCAAATTTTAAGTTTTAATCTATTGATTTTCTGAAAGCTTTTGGAACTCACCAGACTGAAATAAACTAATCCTTCACCATATTTTAATGCAGCAACTGAATCATTTACTATATGTTTATAGAAATACACAAATTTACTACTCACTGCTGATGCTAAGACATCATATAAATTTGCACTAATTTGTACTAGAAGCATGCAAAATTTGCTTCTTCAGAAAGCACCAGGATAAAATTCTAATCTTCCAGTCACATATTATTAAAGAATCAAAAAGTAATAATAGAGAAAATCTAACAAGAACCTTCTGAAATCTACAGGGAAGTTATCAAAAAAGGCAGAACTCGGTTCTTCAAAGTAACAGAGGGCAAGAGGCAATGGGCATAAATTGAAACAGAAGATATTCTGACTGGATGCAACCTGCAACAGCTGAATTCTCAGTTCACTGAATTGCCCTTTCTAAAGGTATAACTTATCCACATATCTCTGAAGTACTTTCAGCTCAGTAACTCACTCTGTTTTCATTTCTATCACATATCCATCTTCATCATGTAAGAAACTTTCTAAAGAAACTCAGGCATGACAATTCAAGTAATTCTCATATAAGCAGCATAGTTAAGTTAGGCTAACCATTGAAATCCTATTTCTGGAAGGTAAACAGACACTGGTCTAAATTCCCTGTTAGCCATAACATAAATGCCTCAGTTCCTAAGGGTATTTTCAGTTGCTCCTTTTTCAAACATTATAACATTGCTTCCTTGTATAAAATAAAGTTTTCCTAACCACATGCTGCTAAATCACCTTATATTGTTTTCCATGTGCTCTCCCACCTACCTGTTTAAGTTTAATGGCTGCTTGTAACTTTTCCATAACACTCTCCTGGGGTTGATTCCAGATGGTGGCCGTATTGTTGTTTGTAATGTAAGATTTACATGCTGCAATCATCTGATTGGTCACCTGAAAACAATTTTCATCTTGTGAAAAAAACATTTCAAAATAAAGCAGAACTTGCCCTTCTTTCAGTCTCATCCCCTACCTTTGACTCCACTGGCTTAAAGCCTGCAAGATAGCAGTACCAAACACCAGCCACATAGGCTGTTCCCCTTGTAATACCAAGCCCCCAGACCATTATGCCATTAAAATGTTGTTGATTAACTATGCTCACCTTAAACCTAAACACTTTGAACCAACCCTGAAATGACACTGAGAACTACAAGGTCATAAGACTGAAAAGAAACACTTCTGAAAGCAAAGAGACTATGATCATTGAAGAATAGGTTGTCCTTTCAACTGCATTTCCTTCTTCATGCAAACATAAGGAGATTTAAGGGCTACAAAAAACAGTTCACCACAGGTAAAACTCATTGTAACAGAAAGCTCCTCAATCAATTCATGTCAGGGTTGAGAACAGCCCTGGATCTTCAAGAAGCCTGAAAAAATTCTTACCACTCCAAATTACAGACAATAATATAAATTGTAACTTTGAACTAGTTTTATCACTATTTCTGCTTCTTTAAATGTTCAAAAAGCAGCATTAAATTGACCAAAAAGCTGCCTCTTCAATTACTTACTTCCTGTATGTATTCTCTCTCATACTCAAGCAACAACACACAGAAAAATCCCTGAAAGTTTCCTTTCATGCTGAAGCACCAACCTTCACAAACAGCGAGGATATCTTTTCAGATGTGTTGTAATATTCAGAGATACTCTGAATCATTTTTACTGCATTTATGAGTCCTGGAATAGCATCCACCATGGACACCTGGAAAGAAATACAGAGTCTGAACTGTAGTACTTCTGTACTGAGTACTTCTGTTGCCATGCATTAGCTCAACATCTAATTAGAGAACACAGGAATATTACGAACATGGTCTCCTTAACATTTTTGCCTCTCTTTCCCTGGGCCTCTTCTACTTCACCCTCCAAGTTCTCCAGTTCAATTTTAGGTAAAAATTTTCACTAGTCTTGGTTGGAAATGTTCTGATATCAAGTGAAATTTGATAAAGACCAAACGTACCACTTACTTTCACCGAAAATTGCATGTCTGTACACTCTTTCACTAAACCTGATGTAAGCTTGTATATAAATAGATTCACAAAAAAATTACATTAAGCCTCATAGCACTCATTTGAAAAAAGGAACTACAGCCAACTTTCCTGTAGTAGTGGCATTTAGGTAATAAAAAAATTAATATAGTAGATGAAGTGTCTGGGGGGGAGGTGATCTTCTAGGCCATTTTTGGGGTGCAGGTCTGCGGGTGCTGGAGAGAGAGGCAGCCCTTGTGAGGGGAGGCTGGTCCCAGCCGGCTCTAACAACCCCACCGCAGGACAGAGCTGAACCCCTCAGCCATGGGCAGGCACTTCAGAGAAATCCTGGGTAAGGGGAGACCGCTACCCAGCAGCCAGGGCTGAGGGGATCCAGGTGAGAAACAGCCCTGTGAGCCCTGAGGGCCCCCAGACCACAGCAGGGAAAAGTGTAGGATGAGGAGCCATACAGGCTGACTGCAGCCCCCCCAGTCCCCATCCCTTTGTGATGCTCTGAGGAAGAAGAAAAGAAGACAGGAGTTGAGGGGGGGAAGTGGTGGGGAGATGTGGGTTTAATTTTTGTCTTTGTTTCTCACTACCTAAATCCATTTTAACTGTCAATAACTTGAGTTACTTTGTCTCAAGTCAAGTTTGTTTCATCCATGGTTATAATAGGTAAGTGAACCCTATGTCTTTGAAAAAATCCATGAGCTTTTTCATGCTATGTTCTCCCCTCATCCTGTTGAGGAGTGGGAGAGAGTGCTTAACCCACAGCCAAGGTTGACCCACCACACCATTTTAAATTCTCCAGTGCGCTATATGGTTTTCAGTAACTCCTGTGTACCAAAAAAATGCCTTTTGCTAAATACTTTGAAGAGAAGCATCATTTCAAGACCCCAGCAATCCTGTCTTCAGCCCATGAATAGGCCAGACAAAGATTTTTGAGACAGGTCCTCCTCGCTTCTGAATTTCCAAGAAATGTCAGTTTTACTCTACTGACAAACTGCTTCTCAATATTTTACTGATAAATATCAGTAAGGAAAAGGTACACTCTCCATACCTCAATGGCTTCCCCCCATACTCTCCTCAAAACTAAACTTCTCTGAAGATGGCGCTACTTCCTCCTTGGTAAGAGTCAGTATGGGGAAGCACAAAGCAGATCAAGTTGAACAGACCCTGCACAGTGCCAGTAGCAAGCATATTTAACTTCAACTGTGGTTTCTATGGGTATCATACCCAACCTTTCACCAGAGAGACTCAAACATCATACTGGAAAACACTGAAAGAACACACTGTTCTAATAGCGTGTATGTAGTAAGTGGAAACAAACAGAGCTGCAGCATGGTTGCCCAGAGCACTGTTTGGAAGCAATTTCACTTTGGGAAAAGTATGGAGAGAGAAAGAAAGGTATCTTGGATGATCAAAGCTTTGAATCTTCATAGATACTCTTCATGCATCTCTGACTATAAAGATGCATACATTCAGTTGAAAAACACGTTTTAATAAAAGCAATAATTTGCCACCTTCTTTAGCCTACAATGGACAGTAAGAATCCTTCCTCCTATCTTGTCCTTTAGGTTGGCTAGTTTTGTTTACTACTTGTTATGCTTGTAATGTCCTGTTACTATGTTACAAGAAGGTCTTTTATATTTACACCTGAACATTTGCATAACTGTATTTGTTTTCCTAACCCAAGTAGCTGAAAATTGCGTTATAGATGTTTGGCTAAGCATGACCTGGCCACCAACACAAAGACAAAAGCCCAGCCTTTGTCCTTAGCATAGCACTAGGTTCACTTACACACACACACCATTTTTTATTTCTTTTTAATCTCAAAAATTTCACTTCCTCCCATAGCACAGAATCCAGTCCCATCATCAGACCAAAAGCTGCATAGATACCACAGCAACAAAATAACAAGTACTTTATTTTGTAATCCCACCAGGCTACTTTTAACATAACTGAAAAAAAGTCAATCTGGAGATGCATACCACAAATGCTATGTATGTAATTTCCAAACTGACCCTGCAAAATACATTAATTTTAGTGGCCTCAAGAGATTTATGTTAAGAATTAAAAAGTTCTGCTTACAGGATCACTATTGTATAATGGGTCATAATATTTTTCCAGAGAATAGAGGTATTTCACATTATCTTTAGCTTCATTTGCTGCAACTGTGATGCGAATATCCAACGCTTGCCAGTTCTAAGAATAAAAAGTTGGGAAAGAAAAATAAACCCAAGCTGCTTTGTTATTAGTCTTTAACCACATTTGAAAGTACAGATCTATTACTTGAGAGTTGCTTGTTTGCCCAAAATGAGGAACAAGTCATTTTTTTGCTTCAATTACTTGACTTTGAACATAGTTTAGACCACTCAGCTCAACAGATTACATCAGTAGCAGTGTCAAGACAAGCTGCTCTAAAATACACAGACATCACCTGTTAACTATTTTTGCTTGATGGACTGATGAACATTTGTCTTATGTCTTATTCACTTATTTTTCTATTTGTGGTTTTAACTTCATTGTGTCAATGTGAGAAGTTATGACCCCACAAGCAGTTTAGAGAGGCACTGTAAAAGCATGAGAAAGTGGTGGGGTTTTTCTTTTCATCAAATATCCAATTCATTAAATCAATGTCCGATTTAATAATCAACTTTTCAAAGATATATAAGTATTTATTTCTGTTGAACCATGTGGATGCAGAACATTATCAGCCTTTAGACAAAAGGGATTCTCAGTCTTCTCCAATAAATTATGTTAGATTTAAATTTTATCTACTCAAGATGAGAAATAGGAAGAGACAAAGAAAGTAAAGGCAAAGATGCTTCAATATTTTCCCCAACAGCAATGTTACACACGTTGCCAAAATGAACTACAGTATACAGAGCATTTCTAGTCTTTGCATCCATCATAAGTCAAAATAGTAACCTTCAGCAGCTTGGATTTAGCAGCAGTGAGTACTCCAAGCACTGCCTTCACATCTGGGCTCTTCAGTTGGTCTGTAAGGTAGTTGAATTTTGACAATCTCTTTTTCCAATAATCAAGCTCTGCTCGTGGTCCAAGGTCATCAGCTTCTTTTCTCAACTGATCATTTTCTGCAAGAACCTTTTATCATAGAATAATATTATTGAATGATGCTAATATTTTTTATCTGCATGGATACTATGGATTAATTCATAATTTAACTTCCAGTATTAACCTCCCACAATAAATTACTCAACTCAGCCACCACCTCACATAAGAGGCCTCAATTTTGCATGGCTTTTCTACTTCTGGGTCAGAAAGGGAGTAGTATCTCAAGGGCACTGTTACAGAAAATTACATTTTCTGCAAATAACCTGCAAAGTATGTTTCAAAGTGAAATTTTGACCACTGAGAATAGTGTTCAGTGAATTATTGTGTTCCTTTTGTTTCATTAAATCCAATGAGAATTACTGTTTTCTACTTTAAGAATAGATGACTACCAAAAACAGAGCCTAAGCTTCCAAAGACACTTATATGCTCTATTTACCAGTAGATGGAAAAATCTCTCAATAATATTCCCATGCAGAAGTAAAAGCACACAAAATGCAAACAATGCTTTCAAATACAGGGATTGATCACATCTAATTATATAGAAAGGTAGCTATACACCAACAGGATTAAATTCATCCTCTGTCAATATGCAGATGTTGTCGTATTTTACAATTTCTCAATATTATCACCTGCTCAATTTGTTTGGTCCATCCTTTCATGTAGACTTCTATTTTTTCAAGAGCATCTGCACTGTTAGCAACCACCAAGTAATCTGAAGGTCCTCTTAGAGTTTTCAGATCATATGTTTCACAATTCTTCAGATTGATCTAAAACACAGGTTAAAAGACCCTGAAATGCTGAAATGTTCATAACAAATAATCCAGGAGCATCAAAAAGTAACTGATTGCCCCACTTAATATTCCCACTTCATCTTAAATTAAACTGGTTTGAGTCAGAACTGGACACTAGAATCTGGAGAATTCACCAGCCTAGCACCTTGTGCTGTCATGCTCTTTCCTTCACAAAGGCTGAGTAGAAATGAACTGTTAAAGCAACCAGTTGTCAGGCATTAATCATTCTCGATTTAAGAGTGGACACAGCCATTGGAGAGTCAAGTAATTAATAGCTCAAATGGTTAAAGGCACCAGAACAAACAAGAATAGAAGCACCTGCAGAATTATTTAAGCCACAGATCAACATGCAATTGATGACAACAAAAAAAAGGGTTGGTTTTGTCCAGTTTAACAAAAGCTATTTTTATAAGTATTCTACAACAGCAGTTAATTCAAGTGCTCCAGAGCAAGAGACATTCTTCAGCTAGCTCAATGTCTATTTGCCATGTGAATATACTACCTTTTCTAACAGAGTTTGCCGAGTTCCTGATAGCACACTAACAAATGCTTCAAGAGAATAAAGGAAGTTCTGCTTAACACTTGAAGCTAGTTGAGGTTCAACAAGTTCAACCCAGCTATGGTCCATAGTCTGTAAGGCTGGAATGAAGATTTCCGATATCAACTGCTCAACACTTTTTAGTAAGCCATCTCGACCTACATTCATCACATTAAAATTTACTTCCTGTAAAAGAAACACAGTGCAAGTTAAAATAGAAAACAAAACTTTGCCATCATTGTATTTATTCCTGTCCTACTGCCTTGATTACTTCAAAAATTACAAGGGCCCTTCAAATGCCACCAGCACAATTCTTGCTAACAGGGGCTCCAATATTTGCACATGGTCACAGTTTGTCATTCTGAGGAAACGAAGATCTGAAAACACTTCAAAATACAATGAGAGTATAAGAGACTGTTATTTATAAAGTTCAGCTTATATGGGTGAATAAAATTAGTCTGCCATTTCTAAAGCTATCAGAATTTTATTTTTTAATGTATTTGGATATATATGCCTATATAGGCAGAGATCAATGCATTTAAAAGGCTTAAATACCAGAGGAATTATGAACTATAGTTAAACCCAATTTGCAGTTGCCCAAAGATTTTGGTCCAAAAAGAATACCTTTATCCAGTTTGAGAGAGACATTCTGAAAATTACTCTTCTGACTTCTAAAGTAAATTACATTAATCTGCCAGCCATATTTTGCTTCATTAGAAGGTACCACATGATTTTTTTTCAGTAACATAATTTAACACCAGACAACTTGTATTCAAGTGTCACACATTAGATGCATCCTCACACATACCAGCTTTACTTTACAGCTTGTCTTTCCTAGCTTTAAGGTATCCTTTACTATCATCAAGGGCTATATCATTACTTGTGAAGAAGTCTGATTTACACATCTTTCATTTGCATATACCAGCTTGCAAGCACTATTAATAAGAAAAAAAACCTTCAAACATTAAATAGTATATAACTGGTTAAAAATCTAAGCCAGACCTTTCAAAATCATAAAAAAAAAAATAAAAATTAAGAAGTTAGCATAAAACTTTAAAGCATACATGTGTAAAAATCATAATAACCTGATGACACTGGCTCACCCACCCTTTGCTCTTCTATTTCTTGCCTATCTGGGCAAAATACAGTTTTAAAGAGGTTTAAAGGGTTTGGTTCGTTTTTTTTCCCACCCTTAGAAGAGATGGGGAATGTTAAAACTTGCTGGTTTAGAGGTTGTACTTGAAAACCCCTATTTTAAAGCACATTGAAAGTTTTCCACAACACTAAATTCTCAGCCCATCATTCTTCCTTTAGCACTCTGATAACTTACAGCTGTGGGATACCCCACATTTTACTCTGTTCTCATTACTGCAGCACTTGATCCAGCTTTGTTCACTTCAGATTGTCATAGATTTAAGGAGTATTTCACCAGTAAATTCTTGTTTGTATATAATTTGCATGTACACTCTCAAAAACAAAGCCATTCTTGATTTTTTTTTTTAACTGATTTGCTAGCACTCGTTGAGATTAAACAGTTTATTATTTAGGTATTGACTAATTACTCTGTTATTCTAGATTATTATAAATTTTCTTCCTTAGCATCATTTCTTCACAGCAATAATACAATTCAACCCTACATAATGTTGGAGTTTTTCCCTTCCCCTGCTGTTTTGCCTTGTGTTTCACATAGCCAAACTGTGTCCTTTTGCTCATTCCTCCATGTCAAAGACTGTCATATCACATACTGAGAGCAACTACCCTAAGATGAAATTTAAACAAGATTATGTTCAGTGACCAGCAGTCACTGACTCTTACCTGGCGAATATTCTCAGTTGTGATGTGCTTAGAAAGACCAGATCTAATGAAGAAAATGCATACACCAGTTAAAGCAACTTCTTTTCCTTCTGTCACAAACACTTTAGGTTTCTTTTTCTTTGTCAAATGAGAGGTCATTCCTGTTTCTGGAAGGCCAAATTGCTCTATAGATTCAAATTAAAGGAAAATTTAAAACCCACTGATTATTTACTCAAATAAAAGTTTTCTAAACAAACAGTTCAGTCATCATTTGTGTAACTCTTGAGTCCCAGCCCCTGGGAACCACCCCATGGGACTACCCACTCACGGCATGCAGCATCCAGAGTCCTCACAGCACAGTAAGAACTATTTAATCTAACTTTCTAATTCTCACATCAAAAGCCTTTTATTTCTATTAACTTATTTCTTTTCTATTCCTTCTAAGCAAAAGTTCAGGATTGCTGAATATGCTGCTCCCACATTTAGGCTGTTGGTAACATTTGTAAAGAGTCAGCAAGTAGTGTCTTCAGTTGAGGTGGAAGGGAGGAGGGAATAAATATCTTAAATTGTGGTTTTCGACATGTTGCTTCTCTGATACTAGTTTTCTAATGTTCCTTTACAGTAGAATTGCATGCATACACATTTTAGTGAGACACTGCAACAACAGAAAGATCAAAAAGTGAATTGCTGACACCGACACCAGTAGTTAAAGGACAACATCCAAAACAATGCAAAAAGTGCCAGGTCCCTTACCCTTTCTTTTCTCAGGCATGTGACTATGTGCCCAGAGATCCCTATTTTTGGATCAGGTGACCACCCGTAAGTCCCCTTCCCCACCTTATAGGCTTTCCCCAGAGGTGTGATAACATGTGGGCACTGGGGAAGGAAACGGGTTAGGAGCAAAAGGGAATTCTGGGATAATGGCCCTACTACACATCCTGCAGGCCTCCTGGGGCCATTGGTAGCAGGACACCTGGATGAATGGTAAAGTGTGAAGAAATATGAAGAGGTTCTAGGAAAGACTGATGGCATGACAGGGAGGGGCAGAGCACCTATCACTGCTCACCTCGCGTTAAAATCATCTTTTAACTGTTGAAAACCGTTGTTCACCCCTCCAGACCAGATTTGCTGGGCTCACAAGGGAATTACTTGCTGCTGCATACAAGCAATATGTGGAAGTACACTGACAAGCTTCAGTAATTTTATCAATCCTCATTTCATGAACAAGGATTGGTGTCCCAATACAACCGAATTTGATCTGCCTTAAGCCTCAGCACATAAGAACTTTACTAGTTGCTTTTTTCCGTGCATACTTGCTCAGTACAGCGATTACCTGCTGCTGGAGAACCCAAGTTTGTTTACCTGTACCCGTCGTCTCCACATCTTGATAGTAGAACATCAGATGACGCAGACCTCCAGGGGCCAGGAATTTGTCAATGCGCTCTATCTGTTTGAGATAATATTGAGATTATGCATAGCATACGCACTATTAAAGGGTTTTTTTTGCATGAAATAGTCACAGAACTTATTGTACTAACTATAACCACTGGAAAGCAAAATATCTAATCAATTTCAAAATCATCACAATAGGTTCTGAAAGTAAGAACACTTTTGTTCAACTTAATTACAAACTGCTGAGAAATATTTTTTTTAAGAGAAAACTAGAGTAATCTCAGACACAAAGTCTGATAAATATCTCACAGAGTATGATAATATCAGTTCTAAAGCACCCTATGAGCTTCACTATCAAATTCATCAGATTACCTGGTCACCATCAAGAATTTCATCTTCTACTTCTGCTTTGTCCAGGTTCCCACAGCAGGCAATGGTGTCCAGTAAGTAGTCATGCCTGCCATCCAGCCTGGCACGTTTAGCCTCCCTCTCTTCCTTAAGCTTTTGCTGTTACAAAACACAAAGTGGACAATGAATAATTCACAATCTATTTTGAAGATAAAAATAAAAATTCTAAAATTTCTTCTAAAAGGTAAAAATTATTACATTCCTCCATACTTATGGTTTATATTCTTAAGGCACACAAATGATTATTTTTATAAGCTACCCATTACAATTTTACAGTTGACTCCCTGGGTTCTATTTTCAGATTTAGCACAAAATCTCTATTATCAGCCTTTTGCTCAACACTATTTGCTGAAAGCCTGGGGTGGGGGAGGGAGGAGAGAGAGGGAGCAGAGAGAGGGAGCAGAGGGAGGGAGCAGAGGTGTGCGGAATGCTGCACAAGAAGCTGCGCCAGCAGACCTGAAAGAGAGCACGAACATCCTGACTGTCATCAGCGGCAAACCATAGGAGTCAAGAGGAGTCAAAGTTAGAACACCCAGATAATCTCTGAGAACTGTAGACGTTGAAACAAAGAAGCTACTGAAGACAAAGATGTAATGTTGTAGCTGGGACTTTCCCAGGAGCTAATGAAAGTCTCCAATGTGGACTGAGGGGACAAAAGAATGTGTGTTTAAGGGAAAATGGAAAGTGATAACAGAGAAATGTGCTTATACATCCGCGAACAAATAAGTTGTTCAAGCAAAGGCATGTGAACAATAATGTGATTGGTTGAGAAAAGCGTATGATGTTGCAAAAGGTACTAAACTAGCAGATACTAACAATTACTAACTGCTAGGCAAGGGTCTATCAAAAGCCTATAAGCTCACTCAGTAAATGATTTCAGTTGCATCACAACTGGAGTCCATGCCTCAGTTGCCACAGAGAGGGAGAGGCATTTTACGTGTACAGCTCCATCATTCTGCAAGTTATCTTCAACACCCTAAGTACTTAGTCCCAGACTTTCAAGTCTGATCATGTATGATCATCAAGATAGGATTCGGACCTATCTTTGTTATTTGTGGAAGATATTGTAAACTTTCTCTAATAAAGACAGATGCTGCTGGAGGGTACTGAGGTTTCATACCTTATCTCTTTGATATAATGAGAAGTAAAACAAGCCACAAGCTTCAAGGTACACAAGTGTTTACAAATGTGCTTAACTATAGTTATTATACCATTCTTCAAGCAGTATGCCTACTCTACTTATTAAATTGAATTCCCATATGTGATACACATCATTACATCATAGACAAAATAGCCTTCTGGAATAGTTACTGGCATTGTTGTGCTTGTGGATTACAAGATTTAATATCATTTCATTTAAAAAAAAAAATTAGAATTATGTTTCATTGGTGGTAAATTCAATCTTTATTTCCCCAGTGATTATGAAAAAAAAAATCTAGTGACTGTTCAAAGTATGCACAAGTGATTTATCCACAAGCTTCTGCAGAGCCAATAGAACTTGCACAATACAGTTTATACCCTTATGTAAACATCTTTCCTACTTTCTGGAGGAATTTTTAAATATTTGGTAAACTCATAATTACTAGCACACTTTCATAAATGCTGAATGCACTGGAAATGTTTTTCCCTGTGGAAGACACACACAGACACACCTGATGAATGCAGTAGCAGATTAATTTGTACATGTACTTCATGCTATTTTAGCTCTGTCGTTCCCTACAGCAGTCATCACTTTCCCAAAAGTGAAATGTCACCACAGGATTGGTCTTTCCTACATGTTCTCAGATCAGAAAATTTTCCCCCTAGTTAGGCACACAAAAAGCAACCATTTTGGGCTGAATCAGCTTCACACTAGATTATAACAGCAGAATCCTAAAAACTGTTGTTTCAGTAATTTGAGCACAACTGATGATGCATCTTTAACATAGAAAATACAACCAATACTCTGCCAATTAGTTAGCTTCTATTTTATCTAGCAAAAAACTCTTTGTTTTACTTTAACTACAGAGAATACTTCTATATTCTGCTGTGTTTCCAGTATAGAACTTCAGATACATTGCTACACAAGGTATTCATCTTACGTTACCAGTTCCCAACTCCACTTATACAGATGGCCCTGTGATATGTTCATAGTCTCCATTTCTTCTACAAGTTGCTGTTTATGTAGGCTGAAATCATGAGCACCTTCTCAAACTGGGAAATCATGCTCCAACATTTTTTTCAGTTCTTTTAATGTTTCCAATCCTTTAATTGCAGTCTCTTAAGCTTTATAACAAATACAGTAGCTACTGTGTGTAGCTGTTCGCATAGCGTTATGCAATATTTTATGTCTAAGTCCCACAAGAGTTTGTTGTTAATATGTCACAAAACTGTAAAAATCTAGTTAACTTAAATTATTTTAATGAAGTCTACCTAGAGAATCCAAGGACTTTTTATCTCAATAGTAAAGGTATTGTTTTATGATTATTAAAGACATTAACTTGCATTTATCACATCATTTCTGAAAGGCATTTGCATTGTTCCAGTGGACACCCAATTGCTACAAGTTACATGCGTGTTTTTCTTCATAGCTGCTACAATGCAAGTCAAGAACACATCCTGCCTGTCTTGCTTCTCTATTATTTTGATGATCTGCCATTTCTAAGAACTTCTCCCCCAATGAAGTGTTTCCCAGTCACAAACTCTCACTTTTCACTTGTTGCAGTCAGATGAAGACAATTCTGCCTCACTTTTAGGATTCAGTTGTCCCCAAAAAAAGTAGAAGAAACCTAACTTCAATGCTTTCTATAGTATGTCATTAATTTAAATATTTGAAAACACTCAAACTAGACTGGAAGCTGATCAAAATATCAGTTTCCTTTCACATATCACTAAAAAAAAATAAATTTTTAAGATATTCTTTGCTTAAGATTAGGAATCTCAACGAATGAATTGTAAGAAAATGTTGAGCTTTCTACCTCTCATTCTTTCCCTCCCATCCATCTTTAAGGGTCAGATGTAAATAAGCAAAAGGCTCATGAAGGAACAAGTAGATTTCTGATCCACATTTGTTTCCTTTGTGATTTTTGTCCAGTGATGCATTTCAGGCCCTCAACCCTTTCATATCAACCAGAACTTCAGTGAAGGAGTTCACCAACCTGTTCCAAAATTCAGTCTTTGGACTTCAAGACACTAACTTTAACTACCCCCACATCATGCTTTAAACAAGCAATGTGGTCATGGCCTAGGAGTTTCTGTGTATTCGTATTTTACATCCTGCAGGATAAACTACAGAAGTACATATCCCCAGAGAGCCTCTGCACACACACACAAAAAAAAAAAAAAAAGGAGAAGCAGGCAGTTTTATGTAATTTGAACAAACAATATTTAATAGAACACTGGAAGACTAAGATTTGAAGATGGAAGGATTGCTAAAACACAAAAGCTATCATTTATGCAGGTAAGGGAAGTGTTGATGGTAAATACAGTAACATTTACATGCAAACCCTGAAAAGTATCAGCAACAATTCTGATCAAGGTCATAAAACAAAGACTCCTCATAATGACCCATGATTTTGGAAAATCCAGGTGGAACAGTAGTTGCAAAAGAAAACGCTTTCTCACTTAGATACATGGGAGGACTGTCCAAGTTTAAATTATACTGCCTTACCTCAGTTCTTGATATAAAGAAGAGCAACACCACCACATTTAGTTTTGGGTTTCTTTTCCGCCTCTTAGTTAGTTACAAAGGTATGAAAGGTCATCCTTTCATGCACAACAGATGTAAGTCCAAAGCTAAACTAATTAACTGAAAATTACTTTTGATGATTAATCTGGTTATAATAGGTAGCTTGGTTTATTTGTTCCATAAACCCTTAAAATTTCTAATACAAAAAAAAAAAATTAGCACAGAAAATTAGACATCTTCACCTGAAGCTGAATAAAGGGAAGATTCCTAAAGCCCTTTTAACATACTCCTAAAACCATGGACATCACATCATCAATCTGAAACAACAAGTGGGGATTAAGTTGTGTTTCGGTTGTTTGCTTGTTATTTTAAAAATATTTTCTAACTATCACAAGAGTGTATAAGTATATATATTTAAGCAGAATGTAGTAAAATATCAGAAGTCAGAGGTGCTAGGGGTCCTCCCTTTAAAACAACAGACTTAGAAACCAAATATTGACTATTGCCAACTTCTCCATTACAGTGGGCAGTTGCTAATGTGTCTGCAGACATTCTAGAGTTAGCATGAATGTTTAGTATGCAAGTCATACCTGCACAAGTTAAAACTTGTTTCTGAGCACAGTTTATTCAGCAATGCTGCACTTAGCTGTCAGAATACCATGCATTACTGAATTTAGACACACTCAGATCAAAGCCTGGTGGATGAGCAATACACTTGAACTTTATTGTGAAGTTCAATAGTAAAAGAGTCAAAAAGAGTACTTTACTGCTAATTTACTGTCTTACCCAAAATCTGTCTAATCAACATGGCATTCCTCTGTCTCTCCTTTAACTTGTCTCTCATTTTACTTTAATGTTTTATATTGCCTAAGTATTGCTCATTGATTTACCTGTAAAAGTAAACTGGAAAACATTTTATGCTTTCCAAGCACCCTGAGTTTTCAACAGACACACACCTTTTTATTCACTCTTCTCCAAAAAACAGATACCCTACAGAATTAGTGCAAGCCCCTTAGTGGCTTTTAAGTCTCAAACCTCAAGCACAGCTTTCCCATTTGTTATGACATTGCATTAACTCAGGAATAACTTGTTCAAATAACCAGCTTTTAAAATTAGCCTAAGGGTCTTAGTGGCTTCTATATTTTATTACCGTTTCTTAGTGCTACGTAGTGTCCTCAAAACTCCATTCCCATTTTATAGTATGGGAAAAGTAAAGATAAACGTAAGTTTTCCTTGGTGGCAGAGGCCACCCCTGTTTTGTTGCAAGATCTAGCATCAAACTCTTTATTGCACTGGTCTAATGTTTGTGAAATTATACTATTACCAGACCAGTGCAATAATATGGACAAGATACAAGTACCAGTAGTCAAATGCATAAGTATCTCCAAATGCAAATCTATCTTTCAAAGTCTTGATTGATACCTTATGAACTAACTTATAAGACCAGCTACACAAAAAAAACCTACTTCTCATGACAAATACCTGTCCCAAAATATGTTTTGCTTTAAAAGGCAAAGTTTATCCATTTTTATGTAATTAGAATGCTTTTTGAAACCAACATTACCCACTTAAACCATTTCAAAACAGTTTTTACCCCCCCCCGCCCCTCATTTCACACCTTTATTCAAACTATGCAGTTACTACTCTCTACCTAGTCCAAAGTTCAGTTTTCCTTACCTTTATAACTCTGCCAATGCTCTGTTTCCAAAGATGCTTTCTTCCAGCTCTAAACATTGTACTATTTGATACAATCATTAAGTACTGTTTTTCAGCAATAAGCCTTAAGCCATGGAGCAAGCTTCTTGTTTCATTATTTTGCTCTCTCCCTCCAACCTTTTGTTCTTATTTATTTAATTTCTCATCTGTAGGAACACCAAAATAACTCTAAGAAAATACAAGAAGGCCCTAAGAAGTCAACAATTATTGACTTTAGCTCTGTATTTAAAATTCAGTTCTAATGTGCATTTAAATTACTTGAAACCTAAATTGGACTCCTTTAGAAACTAAAGGTCTCTAAGCATCAGAGTTCACTGCCTGTAGATTAGGAGCTGAAAATTACTGCTACCAAGCACAGTGTTGTTAAGGTGATATTGTTTATATGCAAACACCACTCAATACAATCCATCATGTTGAAGGGCAACATAACCATTTGCAAAAATAAATTTTATAACTGCTTGTCTGATTTGTGTTTCGCCTTCTTAAGCAATCCTCCTGTCAATAGACATCTTTTTCCTTATCACACGACTGTTTAAATATATAGCAACAACAGTCAAGCAGCTTTCAGATAGCTTTTACCTACAGACTACTAAATTACCCAATTTTTCCTTCATATTTTTATTCCAGCACACTCAGTCTCAGTTATTTTTCAGTTACACAATAGCTACTTAATTTTTATTTTTTTTTTCTCCAGCAAAGGATTGTTGAGATTTTTCTTCTTAAAATAGCCTTATTTATTTCCACTTCAGTGACAGAATCTAATCTGATGTCCTCTTGAAAATGCCAAGAAAAACAAACTAATGATCCAATATTAGGAACAAGAGAAACTAGATGTTTTACAGCTATGTCAGGCTTAATATGTCCCTAAATATTTCTGCTTCCACTCATACCAATGTGAATCATGTCTAAAATCACTTGACAACCTCAATGTTGATAAAAATCTCATGAGTAAAAAACATTTTCCCCACATTATCTAATTTTTCCATACAATTTTCCCCACCTACTATAGTCAAATCTGATTGCATATACATGTTTGAAAGAGAAAGACTGAAAAAAAATTGCATTTAGTGCAAAAGTAAACACCCATAGTTTTTTCTGAACCCTTAAACATGCAATTAAATATTACACATATAGTTAATTCCTGGACATATTCAGAACACTGAGGAATTATTTACTAGCCTAGACATCTAGTCCAACCCTCTAGTCCTTCATGGGATCCTTTCTAGCAGGTCCCTGAGGAAGTCAAAAATCTACTGGCCTGAGGTCTAAGTCTGTGACACTACTGGTTGTCTCGCTCACTTCTCTCAGGGGTTTTAAACTCCAAAGCCACATCATTGCTGAAGTCAAGGATTCTCTCAACCTCCCTGTCTTTAACTGGTTCTTTCTTATTTGTGAGTGGCAAGCCCAGGAGAGCTGTCAGCTTATTTATCATCTGCAAAAAGAAATAGTCTTCAATAAACTCCAGAAATCTTGGTCATTTAAGTAACTTGGAATGTGGAATTTTACATTAAGTCAGAGGCTGGCAAAATTAAAATGACTGGGAATCATAACAGGGAACATTCTAATCTGTGAAGTAGACCCATATATGTGTTAATATCAAATAATCACAAAACATTAACTTACACAGAAAGACTCTTTACAGCTGTAATACATCTTCAGTCAGCTGTCAGCAAGAACCTTTTAAGTAGACTGCATTTACAGTGATAGATGATATACTGATCTTGCTTAGAGTCATGGAAAGATTTTGATGCTTATGGAAAGCAACTTCCTGTGGTCTTTCAACTCATTATGTGTTAAAAAAAAAAAAAGAAAATGAAGTGGTTGAGACAGTACTGCCATTGTCAGGTCACTGTTGTTCTCCAGTCAAAAGCCAGACTTCCAGCAAAGCCAATTAACATACCATTAATACAACCAATACAGAAGGCTAAGCAGCAACCTTTTGGTCAGTAACCATATGCAAGATATCACCTGCATTGCTTCTTTGCCTTGCAAGTCACAAAAACAAATAACACTCAGACTTGTTTGGCATAACAGGAAACTGCTGAAATGGCTATAAAAATATCACTTCTCCACAGGGCTACTTTCCAGCAGGTCAGCCCCCAACCTGTACCAGTGCATGGGGTTATTCCTCCCCAGAGGCAGGACCCTGCACTTGCCTTTGATGAATTTCATTAGGCTCCTCTCTGCCCATCTCTCCAGCCTGTCTAGGTGCTTCTGAATGACAGCACAGCACTCTGGGATATTAGCTACTTCTCCCAGTTCTGTATCATCAGCAAAGACTTACAAAAACATTTTTATCATTTGAAAGAAGTTTTCTTGCAGTTTTAATAGGCTTCAAAACAAAACAAACAAAAAGAAAACCCTGCCCTTTTACCCTTCATTTTACTGGTGATCCACAATCTGATCTGTGATTTTAACACCACAGATGCTCCAGGAGTCTAAGATCCGTGGTGAAGTTGCATTCTTTTTAATAATGTAATGCATACATGAAGGAGGATATGCAATTTTGTGTTATAACTCAGCATTGTCAGATTAATATTAGCCTGTCATGTGTCTCTGGATACCCTTAACTATGTTTAGCTCCCTACAAACCAGTAAGCCAGATTTGGGGTAAATCGCCATTATGCAGATCAGTAAAAAACCATGAAGAGCAGAAACAACTGCATCAGAGTGAAGCTTTTTAGGTTAAAATGTTAAGTAGTAATATTAGTTTTAGAATGATGAAAGTTCATTACACAATGTCAAAAGATTTTTTAATAGCGCTACACTGCACAGCTTCGGCAACAAGGTTTCTTCTACAATGGGTAATTACAGGTAGTAGCTAGCTACCATCTAGCGGTTAAAAACTGAAAGAGTGTGTTACTTTTATGCCGGTTTTGATGAGACCAGTCTATATAAAATTTGGCAACTGAAATTGGCCTTTACAGAGATGATCACTTACACATCTCAAATGAAAATACACACTGAATAGAAGTGGAGAAACTTAAAGAAAACATATCCTACTCTGCTGTATTTTCTTCATACAACTGCAATGATAACAACCAAAGCTGTTTTCCTCTGTCACTGAAAAAGTTCTTAGCAGTCTATGTCAAAAAGGAGATTCAGCAAGTCTTGGGTTACAATTAGAAAACTCTAACAAACATTTGGTACACATATGCATGTATACACGCACACATGCACACACTGGCCATTCCTACAAAGTAGCTCACAGATTCCTATACAATGCTGTTGTATAGTGACAACATTATGGTGACAACATTTCATTATGGTGACAACATTTCATTATAGTGACAACATACAGAGACAACACTGTGATACTACTTGCAATGAAAATACAAATGATGTTATTTGGTAGCTGCTGTCTAGCGTCTAGCATTAAACAATAAAAAGATTCTTTTTACCAGCTGCTGCATAGCAAACAAAGTATCACTGTAATAACGGCTCATGGACTAATTAACTTTTTGCTCATTTAACCTTAGAAGAAAAGGTGTTTTTTTCCTCCCTGCAGGCCCTACGAGGAAGCTAAGATAGGGTGTCCTTATTAACTTGGCAGAATATTTTAAATATTAAATCAGGATTGCTTAAAATCAAGTCATGCATCCTAAAAGTGAGCTTTAAACTCATATTGATACCCATACAGCTCTATATTTTTTTCATTAATTGTGTTAATTTATACCTCAAAAGTTCAAGGACCAGATCTTCAGAGATTTCCCTGGTGTGTTTGTTTTTTTCCTTAGGCAAATGCATAGTCCATCTTAGAACCATTGTCTCAGCAGTCAGCAAGGAAGGCTAAAAGTCTTTTTATTTTCCATATTGTCAAAAGGAAGTATCTCCCAGGTCAAACTGTATATTAACCCAAAGCTTAACCAGAGTGGTCATGAAATTTAAGCTGTCCTTTAGCTCCAGCTACACACAAAATCTTTCCATGATTTAATATTATTACCTCTTCCTTTAGAAAGAAATGATCAAGCCTCCTATGTCCATATATCTCTACATGTCAGTAGATAAATATTAGTCAAAACATAAATTGACTTGAAAACTGTTGCATCCCTGTGAGACCTAAATTAGAATGCAGTGTAACTTCCTTTCCAGTTGCCTATGGACTGTTTTAGAGTTTCAAATTGCAGTTAAGTCTTTGGTCCAAGAAAAAAAAAAAAAAAAAAGAAAAGAAACAACTCTTGCAGTTTCATGCAAGAAATCCGAGCCACCTGCCTACTAAAACACTGCACAGCAGGTATTCTACCACATCAAGGGTTTTCCCACTGCCCTGAATTCACACTGAGCAAGTTAACCTTGCCTCTGAATCACTATGTAAACTTGTTCGCAGTAAAAATACAGTTGACATTTCTTTTGATCCCTAAGAAAGGGATGTGCTTACCTGTTTTACAAAAGGCCTAACATTATGTCTATTTTTAGTTTAAGCAGTCATGCCTACACAGCTGGGTCGCTAGTATTATCAGAACACCAGATCCAAACAGTAACACTGAAAGCCTGACAGCCATCAAATACTGTGTTTGATAACAAAGTGAGGCTTGTGCTCTGATCTGTAAACCTAACTATTCTATGACTGCAATTGATCTGTTCATTCAGGATTCTAAACCACATTATTTTACTGCCTCTGTGAGTCACATTTGTATCTTATTAGTAACCGTCTCCAGATTATTTTATTTTTTTCCCCCAAAGTGTCATTCTTGATAAAAATAAAGCAACTGCTTCCACCTTACTCTTTGCTATGTACATAGCTACTGAATGTACAGGAAGCTGCTGAACCGGAATTCTGCAATAAGGCAGAAGTAGCCAACATAGAAACTTCTCAAATAGTGACTTATGAAGCTTGCCAGCAATCACAACAGCGGACACAAGTCCTGGAATATATAATACTGGGAGGGTGGGGAATGCGTTTCCTGTCTTAATTGTTCTGAAAGGCTTTTCCCATCTAGATGAAGACATTTATACATTCCATTTCAAAACCATCAGAAGATTACTTTTAATAAGCTCACCTCCAGTAATTAGCTAGCTGTAAAAAGGCTGTATATTCACATGTACATTTTTATAGCATCTCAAGTGTTTTCACTTTACACTCCAGTAATGAGACTTTGGCCATTTGCATTAGATAGAGACCTTTCAGAGATACTTTCCTGCAGCTTGATGGACCTCTTGATGGAGCAAGGAGCAATCTGTCAACTCACTACAAATGCATTAAATGTGATTATGTCACCTCTCAGAGTAATTCTGTACTCAACACATTCATTTTTTATACTGAAAATATAGTTCCACTCAAGAGAGCAAAGCCTCCAAAAGTTAAGGCAAATATTTCTGTGTCAGTAGGAATTTAATACCTCTTAATACCATACAATCCTCTGAGTATCCCAGAAACAAAACAGCATGTGAGCCAAGCTGTTATTTCCCAGAAGTGTTGGTGTTACCATGCCCAGTTTCGTTGTGCAGTTAAACTGGACAAGCTGCAGCCTTTCAGCAGTCCAACTGCATGGAGCCAGAAAGCAAGCACCACCGTCCCCTGCCCCACTGTTCAACCCTAGATCCTCACCCTGATACCCATCTGATATTTTAAATGCCTACTCAGAAACCTAGGAACAGTTATTTGCCAATAACCAAGCACTTCCCTTCACATAAGTTTTGTGTTACAATAAGTATAGATTTCAAACTTCAGTATTACATAAACAAATACTGAAACCATTCAGCTCCCCAAAGGTGGCAATAATGCAAAGTTTAAGTTATCCTGGCCTTCCAGGCTATACATGGGCAGCTCATGCCTACATCAAAGAGTAATTTACTCCTTGGCGATAAATGAGACCTTTCTGGAAGCAGCAGCACCACAACTACTGCCTGCAGAGACACATGATAGAAAGCAGGAATTGTTGCTGAGCAACAGGAGCTGTGCCACTGCTACTTCTTCAGCTTTCCATCTCTCTCCTACATGTTCAGAGTGGAGGAGATGCAGGAAGCCCTGTAGCTGCCAACCTTATTAAACCTCTTTCTCCTGTGGTACATTATTATTTGTCATGAAGTGTTATTGTTCTTGATGTGTTTGGAATACAACAAATTGTCTGATTTAGATTAAGTGACAGAGATCTTTCTAATTATAAATATTCTGCATCATAATTGCAATGATGACCTAATCCTTCATTACCACAGATCGTTCTTAATAGGAACAGGAAGCATTTCCTGTGCCTAGTAAGCAAATATATTATCTGGCTACAGAAAACAAATCAATAGGGACCTGTGACATTCTTTTAGCCAATCACAGCTTGCTTGTGCCTAAGAAAAATCCTTCTTTCTCTTCTAAACATTTGATGTCATGCTTTATCCAAACACATGTATCAAAAGCAATCCATATTTACATATAGCTCTACCATCACTGTATTCTAAACAAGACAGCATACCTGACTTTTTGTTTTCTTTTTATTAGAAATGCCTGCCAGAAAATTAAAGAAGTCTACTCATGGTTCTTATGCTAATGCATTGGTTCCTCTTTCCATTGCTGCATACTCCTCTAGCTTCTTGTAGTACCCTCCTAGTGACAAAAACAAAAAGCAGCTTTTCCTACCCTCCAGCAGGTTAGCTGTCATCAGACACTGTTAAGATTACTTTGGTCATCTTATACTACAGTAATAGTTGTCACATGCAATTTGCTGCATGCTTTGATAATCAGTAACTGTATCTAATGATTTGTCTGCCACCAGCTACAAGTGGATACTTTTTAATATGATCAAAGATATCCAATCATCACTTAAAAAAAATAAAATAAAATAAAATAGAATCACAGAAGTAAAAAAATTTCTCCCTTTACTGCACATTAAAGAAGCCATTCCACTTGTTCATCCACTCTTTCTTTCCAGTTCCCGCACCTTAAACTAGCACTAGCTGCAACTTGGCATGCATCCTCAGAAAGACAAGAATTATGCAGCTTTCTGCCCCTGTTCAATTTGATGTACATTGCTGAATGCAGGAGTTTCCTTAGCAATGACTCGCTGGCTTATAACTGCTGCAGCACATGTATATTAATTCAGTGACTTATAGCAACCTGTGTCTAGCAGAGGCTGAACACATGATCTCATCTGTATTTGGTTGTTTTGAAACAGAAATACCAAGAAAGTTTAAGAATAATTTCCTATCAGGACAATACTGAAATTATGGCATATAGAATTAGAGAGAAATGTTATCTTTTGGAGAGGAGAGCATTTTCTTTCTTTCAATAAAGCTACTGCCAAACAGTTGCCACTGTCTTAATCATTTTCCCATGTTTTCACTGATACGTCAAATGTTTTTCCCTGTTTGCATTACTCTATACCTGGTATTGAGCAATTCTTAGCATCCTAATATTGTTTTCCTGGGTGAGTGCCAACACTGGAGAGGCATTTGTTACATTTCTCCCATTATTACTTTACAAAGCCACTGTACCTCTACCAGGGAAGCAATAAAAAAGGAATCTTTCTTTCCATGGGGGCTATTGTGCCTGAACATCCCCAGATTTAAGGTAGAATTAAGGTAGAAGTGTTGGTCTGCTTAATAAAAACTCCCATTAAGGCAGGTCACCCTGTACAATAGCAACGTAGCTTTGTGCTTTCTTGTCCTGAGTGCTTAAGCTGTAAATTGCTCAAGTATGGAAAGAATCCTCCTTCATTTCTACCTTCTCCAACCCCATTCCCAGCAAAATATAGGCTGCTAAAATGTAGGAGGATATTTTTGGTCATTGAGAAGTTAAATCATCAAGCCTCATTCTAGAAAAAGAGGCAAAACAAAACACATGTACTTACCAATAGGGACTTAATGCCCGAGTTGCACAAGAGCAAAAGTTTCCAGCCCGTGAAGATGTCAAATATTATCAAACTGCACACATTTTAGAAAAATTCTAGCTACTTGGTCTCATAAGCATATATCCATGAAAACAAAATGAAAAATCAGCGAATTCCAAACGGAATAATGCTATGATCAAAAGTTGAATGAATGTTAATAAAGAGGTAGAGGCTTCATTTTTATCCTTAGCTCCATATATCAGCTAATCAATTATATTTTCTTAATTTATCCCTTGCAAACCAAATAATGTCTTTCTATGAAAGTTTAGGGTATTCTAGATGGCTTTGTCACAGCATTAGGCTGATATTCTTTACCTGGAAATTTTGCTTCAGTAGGAGACACCTCAGGTTAACCAGCTACTGTTACGAGAGACAGGCACGATGACCTGTACAGAAATATCAGCCCAAATGGTTTTGAAGTGTGTCCTGGAAACTACTGAAAAAAGTTAAGAGTGGGGTGTGTTTGTACTGCTGTAACATCACGGAAATCTAACAGAAGCCCCAGCCATCCTGGAGTCTACTAACTACAAACTACGCACCCCACCCAGGAAAAGGTAATCAAATTCTCTTCCATTAGTAGCAAAATACCATACTGCAGACTTTCTTGCTCTTAGATACATTGAAGACTCAGCCAAAATGCAGGGAAAACAAAGAGTTTACAAAAAAAAAACTAGTTTCATTAAACATTAACACTTGAAAAGGTGGTGTGTAACTGTGTGCTCCAACTCAACAAAGCTCCTAACAGAATCATAATCGGGGTAGATTTCCACTGCGAGACAGGAAGCAGGATTTGTCAGTGCACTTTGTATTACTCCTCCTTTTTCACGGCGTGTCTCGGGAGCATCCTCTGCCACTGTCACTGAAAGAAGAACCTGAAGTGTTTCCTTAAGTCTTGTCACAAGACAAGTAATTAACATTACAAACAGCTCCCTCTCGTAAATACAAGAGCTCAGGCTTTGTTTCTAAACAACAATCGTTTATTTCACCACCTTCTCAGAGGAGGCAGCAGGAGAAATTACCCCAGTTGTCTTCTCCAAGGTACACAGGTATCTCGGAACAACAAAGAGATGCCCAGTAACCGCTGTGTCACACAGAACGGGCACTGAACCCTAGTGACTGTCGGGGGCGCCCCGTCCCACAGAAGCCTGGTGGAAGCACTGTAACTAGAGAAGAGCAGCTCCAGAGCCACGCAGGTTCCGACCGATGGGAAGTTCATCCTATCCTCACTGTCGCCTTCAGATATGGGACCTTACCCCTGCGGCCACGGCCGCGCTCCCCTTCTCGCTCGTTTGCCCGCCACCTCCCTCCCCGCAGCACTGCCCGCACCCGCCGCACCTGAGCTTCCGTGCCGCTCTCCGGCGGTGTCAGGGACTGCCCCGGCCCGTCGCGGTGGCGGCACGCTCCGCTGAGGCGCTGAGCCCCGGGACCAGAGGGACCCGAGGCGGCTGGGCCATGCCGCTGCCCCATCGCGGCCTCCATCGCCTGGAGCCGTTGCCATGGCGAGGAGCCGCCACCGCTGCCCCCCGGCGTTGGGCTGTGGCTTTTTTAACTTCCCTTTCCAGCCCGCGGCCAGCCCCGGCTCCCGGAAAACACGGGCTGCAGCGCCGCCCGGAAAACCGCTGTAGTCGTTGCTAGACGGGAATCGGCATCACCGGCTCCTTCTGCACAGAGAGAAACTGGCGCCGAACCCGCAGCGATTCCCGAGTTCCCCGAGGCCGTGAAGACGTGTGAGGGCCCCCGGCCCGGGCCGCTCCCAGCCATCTCCACGAGCAGCTGCTGCGGATCCCCCAACAGCCACCCTATTCCGTTTATTTTATTAGTGACAAAGACCTGAAAAATCACGCCTTGTTACTGAGCTAAAAACTTGCGTCGAGTGAAGCCGTAGCATTCAAGACATAGCAAAAATAACCTGACCTTTAACATCTCGTTTTCAGTAGCTCCCAGAAGCATGCATTTGTGCACTGCTCACCGCTGGCCCTACTGGAGGAGACAGGAGAGAGAAAAGTTTCGAATGCTGCTCTTTTAACTGCACTGTGAAAGGGCAATGAAATTCAATACAGCTAGACGCCACAGGCGCACATAATACACCTTTCTCCTAATTGGATAACACAGTAAAGGCTGCCTTCTTAAATGACCAGAGAACATCCTTATTGCTAGGTTTTCAGTACTTCTTACTTTCAGAATGTTGCAGTGAAAAAAAAAATTATAAAATCTTTGTTAGACATATTGATCATTTGTCTATAAATCAAATGTGTTAATACACACATCAATCCCCAAGGAAATCTCTTTATCCTTAACTTCTCACAGAAGATACAAGTCAGGGTGGTAATCACTCCATAGCAAATGGTTACAATGCATACATGAAAGCACTGAAAGCTGCCTAAGATTAAATATACATGAAGGACAGACTAAATATGCATGAGTTGACACTGAGGCATCAGCAGCTTTTGTTCACCTGGAATCTATGTTAACACATCCATGGGAACATGAAAGCTGAATACTAGGAGGAAAGCACAGATAATTCAGGAGCAAAAACCCTGAAATTCTTTATAGAAATGTGTAAGAAAGCCAATACCCAGGCTTGAGGTAGGTAATTCCCATTGGAATGCATTTCTTTTCTGCTCCTTTTGATGTAATTTAAACTGTGGACCAGGGAAACTTCTGCTAGCCTTTTATGGAAACATGCATATACAAGGCCGCAAAAAACCTGCAGAAACTCCGTGTCTCAGCCCAACAATTCCTAAGCATTCCTTAACAGGATTTTTCCACCTGCTCGTAAAATCTCTGTGAGACAGAGACTACACAAACCTCTTGGGGGACATGGTCCATTTCTCATTTACCCATTTCGTTATTTTTTTCTAATATCAATTATTATTTCAAATGAAACTTTTTCTCATCTGCCCTTCAGTGATTAGGTAGATAAAAATGACCTTTATACAATTATAAAATGGTTTGGGTTGGAAGGGACCTTAAAGATCATCTGGTTCCAACCCACCTGCCATGGGCAGGGACACCTTCCACTAGACCAGGTTGCTCAAAGCCCTGTCCAACATGGCCTTGAACACTGCCAGGGATGGCGCAGCCACAGCTTCTCTGGGCAACCTGTTCCAGTGCCTCACCACCTTCAGAGTAAATAATTTCTTCCTAATATCTAGTATAAATCTACCCATTTTCAGTTTAAAGCCATTCTCTCTATCACTACATGCCCTTGTAAAAAGTATCTCCACAGATTTCTTGTATCCCCCCCTTTAGGTACTGGAAGGCTGCTATAAGGTCTCCCCAGAGCCTTCTCCTTTCCAGGCTGAACAAGCCCAGCTGTCTCAGTCTGTCTTCATAGCAGAGGTATTCCAGGCCTCTGGTCATCTTCATGACCTCATTGACTCGCTTGTTCAGCTCCATATCCTTCTTCTGTTGAGGGCCACAGAGCTGAACACAGTACTGCAGGGGAGTCTCACAAGGGCAGACTGGAGGGGCAGAATCCTATCCCTTGGCTGGGTGGCCATGCTCCTTTGCGTCTGTTGTGGATTAACTCTGTAGACAGATAAGCCCCACACAGCTATTTGCTCACTTCCCCTCAGTGAGAAATGTCTTCTCCCTCATTTTGTTCTCTCTTAGAAACAAGCTGTTTCAGCTAAAAGCTATTTATTTCATCATTTCCTTGATATTCATAGTTTCTGTTTATTAAGATTTTCCTGTTTGTTGGTAGTGTTACCAAAATGTGACATGCAAAACTGGATATAAAACTATTCCAGTGGCCTTAGAAGCCACAGAGCAGAAAAAGGTTTCCATTGGTGGTTTGAACACAAAATTATAAAATGCTGCCAGACAACATTTATTCTTTTTGCTTCAATTTTTTTCATTATTCACTTTGACAGCCATGGGATCTCATATCACTTTGATACACTTTTGTGTTTTGATACTTATTCTTTATACTTGTTCATTGACTTTTCCTTCTTTGAATACCAAATTTCTGAGTTTTGCTTTCATGCTTTGCTTCTCTAATGAAAACTAGTTTCAGTTTCATTCCCATCCTATGACCCACATCTGGATCAGCTCTCCCAGCCTGCTACTGTACATGAATACAAATTTTCAGTTCCCTTACAAGCAACATCCTGGAAAGGCAGCCTCTTTGAAGACCTCATACAGTACCTTCACAGAGTTCCTCTGAAAATCATTTACAGCTTGTCTTGAGTGCAGTCTTTCAAATCGTTGCGGACCTCCATTGTATCATCTTTGTTGAAAAAAGTGTAAATTACGAAAAAAATGTGAATTGTCAGAGTTGTTTCAGAAACTTTGCTAAAAATGAGGGCCATGCTAAAAGCATTAAATCCCGATAGGGAAATGCATACCTGTCAAGCAGCTAAACTATCAAAGAAGATAATTAGATAGATTTGACCCAAATTATTATTTTTTTTAATCCAAGTGGTACATTTTCTTTCCCATTCTTGTCCTCTAAACTATTAGAAAATAACAGCATAATTATTTGTTCTAGTAATCTTAAGGATTCTTCTTCCTTCACTTTTAAGGAAAGGTGATGTGTCTGATATTCAAGATCCTGAGACTCTGCCCATCATTAAGTAGTGCTCAAAAAAACTGATCTTCTTTGGGAGATTGTTCTCAGCATTCAAAGATGTATTTGGTTTCCTGTTGTCTTGAATAGCTCTAAATGATTTAAAAATTTCACAGTATTTCTTCAATCTGATGATTTCCTATTCTTTTTTTTATTATTTTTTACAGTCTCATCATAAATACCATTTTATTAAGACCAAAGAAAAAGGCACTAAGCACTGTGATTTTACCAAGCTTCCCACAATTTGTTTACCTTTTGCTCATTCTGCATGACCCCTGATTTTATGCCTCTACAGGCATAAAATCAGACATTTTGCTTATTATAAACATCTCTATATTTTGTGTTCATCCTTCACATTAATATTCTCCATATGATCATTTTTTAACTTGCAGGAAAAACACATCTTAGTGAAGGTACCTCACTGAGATTTTAATGTCATTAAGATACTGAAGGTGCCACTGTAACACAGAATCACAGAGTAATTGAAGCTGAAAGGGACCTCCTGAGAACACTTAGTCCAAAACAATAAACAGCCCACTTCGGTCATCACTATCTGACCTAAATGATTCAATGATTCCATGAGGCTCACCCAAACACCCCACCACCACCCCACACCCCTACACCCCCCCCCCCTCCCCCGGAAAAAAAAAAAAAATACACTAACACTGAATAATCCCAGGTTTTATATTTTTCTACAAACCAGCCACTAGAGGGGGAGATAATATCAAACACTCAAATACAGCTGAACTATCAGAACAGCTACTTTTGAGTCTACTTTCTATGACCATGACCACAAGCCCCAAATCTACTTAGTTTTCTAAAATACAAGTATTCAGCTACAATGAATAACACTGAGTTTCTTGTTATTAGGTTGCTCAGCAGATGAATCAGGAGTGCTTTGCCAGATTCAAAGGCCTTTGAAAAGACCTTTGAAAGACCTTTCCTTTGACGGCTCTATTTATTCAGTGATAAACAAGCCATTTTTAAATTGTAATTTCTCTGTAAATTGATTCAATTTCGACACTGTAAGCTTCGGCAATGTTCCTTTGAGTAATCCTAAATTCATAGGAACTACAGCAATCATAGATTTAGTAACTATAGCGCACCACGAAACCACGACATGTTGCACACATGGAGTAGTACCCTTATTAAGACAATAAAAAAGCATATTATAAGTTTAAGCAGCCAGATTATGACACTTAAAATAAATGTCAGTTTATTAACCAAACAGAAAATCAAGCTGTACTGTTGTGATCATAAAAAAAAAAATCCTAGTAATTTGTTAGTGATGATAGTGATGTCAACAACTTCTCCATCTCTGTGTGTCGCTCACATCTGAGTACCCCTATAACTGTTGCTAGCCCACACTAGTCAAGATAATGTTGTATATTTTGTATTGTATCATGACATAAGACCTATGGTTCTCCACAGAAGAGGACCATAGTAATTACCCACATCTACAATGTTACTGGACTTTGTCAAACACAACATAGCTATGATAAAATCTTCATCTGAGGCAGCCAGGGTCACACTTGCTTATCAGAGGAATTACTTTATATTTTAACTTGTTGGGCTAATTTCTGAGGCTGAGGCGAGACTGTGTTATTACAGTTCTGGAAAGGCAATCTGTCAAGCAAAACTAAGGAAGATGTGCCCCAGCATAGACATGTACATCCACATACCAACTCCAGGAGTTTCCCGGTCTTACTTGTTCCCCCATCCATGAGAAAGGGGAAATGGGAGGCCTGCACAGACTGATTATCCACAATACAATTATAACCAAGGTGAAGAAACGCAAGAGCATTTTGTGTCACAAATTGAATTGTTTTTATTTTTTTTGTTACTTTTTCCTGAGTGATGTAAGCACCTGGAACTATTCTATGTTCTACTTGGAGATAATCCAGTAATTTACAGAGGCATGAATATTATTAAACAATATGCATGTCTAGATATAAATGCACATTATAAGAATATATTCCCTTGGGCATGACTGTCAGGTAACAAAAATTAATGTATATTTAGTTCTCAAGGAGGAAAAATAAATATTGAGGAAAATGACAGATCAAGGCAGGAGGTCCAAGCAGTAATTATAAAGAGAAACTATAGTTGTGATACAGATCAAAAGGACAAGAAGTGGCAACTGGAAACAGTAAGTGTTATGGTCAACCTCAGAAACAGGAATTTTTTGGTAAAGAAAGTTTGGGCTTACAGGGAGATAACTAACTCATAAAATAAAAGAAGAGACAGGAAAACTAACCCATTGTTGGAGTTATAAATCTGATCTCTTTTTGAAAAGCAACCAATGAAAAACTTACTCAATTTTTCTGGAGGCAGGAGACCACATAACTTTCCTATGCCCTTTAGTGGGGGCGTGGCCTACATTGACTAAATTTGACATGGTAGGAGTGTGGAGCATTGATAGCAATTTAGAGAAGCAGCATTGCTGTGGGAATACACTCTCCTGTCTCTCCTTACTGGGTCTCTGCAAAGGAGGAGCCAACAGCTGGAGGAAGGAGATGTGGTAGAGCAACAGGAGCAGCAGCAAAGTGCCAGGAGGACTGATCTGATATTGCCCATGCTCAGAAAGATAAAAGAAAGCCTTGAAATCAAACAGCATTGTTCATGAGGGGTGGCAATCCTTTTTATTAGGAAAACTGTCTGATAGGTGGAATGGCTAATGTTATAGAATTGCTTTCCAGCTGCTAAAGCAAACCTTTAGAAAAATGAATTTTATCAAATTCTAACAGAGGAAAAAGTATTTAAACATCTACATGGAAACAAATCCCATCACTAAAATCTCAGTCTTTCATTGATGAGAAAGGTCATACCAGAACAAATAACATGAAGTACTGGCTTGAGTGAAACTCAAGAAACCCTCAGAAAATTAGAATTTAACTGGAGATAATTCACATAAAGTCACAGAAAGGATTTAATCTTTGACAAATTTTAATAAGTCAGATGGCTTTTGAAAAACATAGCTGAGTAACTGTGCTCCTAATTTACCTGGTCTTTTAGAGTACTTTTGCCTTACAACCTCTTTAAAAAGTTCATCAAAGACCTCTTTACAAAGTAGATAATTATATATTGCAAGTGTCAGTTAATTGCACAAATAAAGGACTAGTTTGGATAGGAAAGGCAGAGACCAGTAGCAAAAAATAAGAGTTTGGGGTAGAAAAATATGAAGAGCTATGTGCATAGGGACCAGTAATGACTGGGAGTGACTTCATTCCTTGCATGCATGTCTCTGGCCAGGGCAAAGGAATATGGCTGTAAGGGAGTGGAGTCTGCTTATGACACATAACTGGGCAGAGAGTCAGCACAAAGGAAAAGAGTCATAAACATCAGAAGGTCTCTGGCCGAGCAAGAGCAACAGGATATGAGTTACTTGTTGCTTTAAATGGAAAAAATGGTGATATTAAAGACAGGACAATAAAAACATCATAGCACTGCCCCAACAGTGTGCTTCTTACAGACATTTTACTGACCAAGTACAGTGAGGGCATGGGACTACTGATGCTGAGGTAGGGAGTTCTGAATTATTAAGCACTAGACACAGCTCAGGGCAGATACAGTCATTTCTCATTTCCATCACTGTTTCCAAATTTTTTGAGCAATATTACAGACATAAGCTTGTTTGTTTGTTTGTTTGTTTTTTCAGTAACAAAGGCCAGGCAAAAAAAAGAACATTGTGCAGGAATCTGAGCAAGCTCTCACTGGATGCTTTGGAATAACACTTACTGTGTCTAATATCACTGTTTTACACAGATGAGGCTACACCAAAAATGAGGAAGATGTTAAAGTAAAAACTTAATGTTAAGGATGCTACCTTGAAGAGTCTTTATCTTTGGCTGTTTATAACTACATCTGCTTGCCTTTTAACAACTGGGTGTAGAACATGTCAGCAGACTTTTTAAGGTTCATCGTTGTGCCACAGAGGCCCCTTTGTTCCTAGTTTTAGATCTTCCAAATATTTATTTACACATTTCCTGTGAAAAACATACCTTCTGTAACACTGATTCCTCACTGGCCCACTCCTGATTTATTTTAGAATCCCCCAGCTGATGGGGGACAGATGGGTGAGGGCTGGGAGCAGAGGAATGCTGCCCTGCCTCTGACGGCCATGGAAGCTATGCAGTTTGCCTCCCCTGGACAGCTCTCAAACGTCTTTGGGAAAGAGGCCAGCATGACTCTCCTGGTCACCAAAAATGTTAGAGAACTACAAAAGACTCGAGGTGAATCAGTTTTTGGTCTTGACCAGCTGACACAGGCCACTGAGAAGCTGTTGCTGAAGATTCCCATCCCTCAGAAGCTGTTTAGGATTGAGGGAACAGGCACACTTTAGTGCAATTATGCAACACTGATTTGAAAATTAGTGTGCAGTTTGTGCTGTTTACAAACTTTTCCTACAGTTCCTGTTGTCACCGTGTCTGGCTACAGAATTTAAATTCAATTATTTTCTCAACAGTCAGGGAATTGCAGTTTGGATTATCACATTCTGGATTAACACTTTGTAAAATTAACAATATAATCTGCACCGATGTCTGTGATGTTTTGCATGTGCAATACAAACCAGTTTGTACTATAATCCCTTCTCTTTCCTGACCATGGTGGTACAAAATCCATCTGTGCTGAGATATGCTCATCTGTGTCTCCTGATTCAAAATCCTTATTCTCCCTAGTCTTGCAGGAGGTTGCAGCAGCCATCAGAGCTGTCACGGAGGTGCCCTGACCCAGCCATGCAGACACGGTTAGGCAAGGCAGTGAGCAGAAAGAGACCTCTGGAAGCTTTACTCAGTGCAAGCCATTCAGATGTGGACCAGTGAATTCCATTAGTGTGACAGAAGTCAGCCCAAAGGGAAATATACTCTAACCCCAAAGCTTTCTTTGTGAAATGTGGACAATCTCAAAGATAAATGCTATGGAAAGTTGTGGGTTTAGAAAACAATGAGTTTTAATCTTGAAATTCTTCTAAAGCACTGCTTGCAAATTCAGCTTATATTCAGTGATTCATGCAATGTATTGTGCTTACCAGTGAGTTTTTTACCTTTAATGAGTATAACATGTTGTTGTCATTCCAAATGGAAGGATGGGATAATGCTCTAGGGAATAAATCCCAATACAAATGCAGGCAGCTCTTAGTTCCCAGTATGTGGACATGGATGTCACGCCTGCCTCAGCTGCAGATCATGGTATCCACCAGTGAGGTTGATCAGTATAAACCGAGGCTTATAATTAGGCCAGGTCCACTGGGACGGTCTCATAATCCTGAATTTTCAGACCCCTCACTAAATCTATTTAGGACTCGCATAAGCTCCTGTTTCTGACTCCTCCCCTGCTTCTCCCGTATCCTCTGGAAAGCCGTCTGAGGGCAGCTCTTTCCCCTGCTATGGTGGCTTTGTCCCTTGACAAATGACTCAAACTTCCTGCTGTCTTCTCCCCTCATGTACAAGATTTCAGTGCTCAGACAGAAGTTCTGCTGGCTGGCTGTGCAGTCCTACATGTCTTTCTGGGACTGAAAAACTCCCCTGCTTTTCTTTACAGCTTCTCCCCTTCGCAAGCATGTGGAGATGCCAGTGGAAGGACTTGGGGAGAGGAGGCTGTGAGGTTCGAGAGAAAGGAAAGCTGACAGATTAATAATGGTTGATCATTTGCCACGTGTCTAGTGGGAAATGAAATTTTATAGAAAATGTTTTGTGGAAAACAGGGGGAAGTCATTTGGGGAGGGAATAAAACAGTCAATATCATGAAAAAATGGAGAAGGAAAGATTTCATTCCTCATATATTTCACAGTTCCCATTGAAAAGAAGACATCTTAGATGCTCCATACCACCAACTGTAAATACATTGGAAACAAAGCATTTGCTGATATTAACTTCCCACACTCATAGGACCTTGTTCTGTGTCAAGAGCATAAAACACTGCCTCAAAAGATAAATTGTATATAAACATTTTTACAGCTTGCTTTTCTAGGACTGTTGGGGTTTGTTGGGTATTTTTGGGAGGGAGGGGTTGTTTTGGGATTTATTTTGAGTTTTTTGGTTGGTTGGTTTTGTTTAGGCTTTTATTCCAGAAAGCTGAGCATGTACAAAACCCTACTGTTAATGTGCACATTTCTTCACCAGTCTCTAGTACTCAGAGCGCTGATACAAAGTACATAACCATAACAAAACAAAGCTTACATGAATAATAATTGTCAATTCTTTCTACTATTTTGCATGTTAATTTATCCCTTCAGTTTGCCTTATAGTTGTTACTATTAACATCACTTGTGTTTTTCTACTTGAATAATTTGTTTTTCCCTAGACCAAGACCTCTTTGAAAATAAAAATTTAGTGTTGGTAAGTATAGCATTAATTTCTTATTATTAACTAACTAAGATCTTCTTTATTTGTCTGCAATATAAATACATGTTAATAATGCCAGTATAGCTTTAGGAAATTACAATTATAAAAATAAAACACTCCACCAAGTAGAACAGTATGTTTCATGTTTATAGAAGAACCTGGGGATAAAGTATAAATGCTTGATTATATTAACATTTTATATAAAGTGTTTAGAGGCCATAATTTGTTGTATAAATGTTCTTGAATATTAATGAAATGTTGAAGGCTGCAGAACTGATGAGCAACTCACATGAAATACTAATACAGATCTTAACAATCCTTTTCAGAATTTTCTTTGATTTTCCAGGACTAGACCTATTCTCCCAGTACACATGCAAAACTATTCACTGGCAGCAATATCCCAAACTGAGGGCAGCACAGGTTTTGAATACAAAACCACTTAGGGTTTATAGACACTTTTATATGAAACAATCCACAGTACATTAAAAGGGCTGAGAATGCATATATTGACCACACAATTAAAAATCTGATCCCAGTGTTTGTCACTGACAGAAATATACAGTAAAACAGAATTATTCTGAAGCCTGACATCTGTCATATGGCTCTGTGTGTCAGTCTGACCAGAAGCACTGCTCTGGAAATCCCATGGCTACACAAAGCCCCACCCAGCGATTTGATGTATTCTGAGAATCTGTAACATGCAAGATTAAGAGAGTGGTCAGTAATAACAAAGTTATTCTGACTGAGTTCATATAAATTGTATCATACTAAGTTATTTCTGTTTTGCAGCTACTACAGAAGGATAAAGCAGTATGAAATTTGCTCAGTGTTTTCCTTATTGTTCTTTGGTTGGGACAGGAAACAAAAAATAGTAAGCTATCGTCTCAAATTGCACTAGCAATTGCATTCTTTGAAAACCATTATCTGCGTGAAATCTTTCATGGCAGGAAATTACAAACAGAAAGAAATTCCTTCACAATATGAGAAAAGCATAGACCATTTTCAATACTTGTTTTAATGTACAAAAGTTGCTGCAAACATTGATTTGGTTGCTGCTGTGATTCCAGATACCTGTCCTGACAGTAAACTGATTCCTTTAGAAAAAGACTTTAAGTAAGGAAAAAGAGAATTGTCTGAAATCCTAATACCTGAACTTTCTATCAAACGATCTGTAATTTGTCACAACTGATCACTGAAGAGAAATACAGAGAAAACACAACAGGTGCTCATACATGTATTTCTAGTTCAGACTTGAAATCAGTGTTGTGAAACAGTGATAAAAAAGGCCTGACCATTTATATAGCATTTATGACTGCTTTGGAAACATTTGCCTAACAAGAGTAATGGAGCAGAAACTTTGGTTCACACTGGCACAGAATACAAGTCAAGTTACCAATGAATATTATGTTGTGACTCACTGCAAATGAAGCTAAGTGGCAAAATAAAATTTAGAAAATATGACAGCCTAGATTCTAAAAATTACCTCTTTTTTGAGTGGACTTTTTAAAGCCATATGTTTAAAATGATTCATCTGTAGGCTGGTGATTCGTGCTGAGTGACTGATCGTTTGAAAAAGAGAGAAATACAGTAACTGGCATTTTACCACCTCAGTAAGAGGCAGAACAGAAACACCTGAGAGGAACGATACAGCAAAGAAGTCACCAACTGCTTTAAATGCTATTTGTCATTAATGAGCCAGACTATGTTTCTTCACGCTACATAGCAGGATGGTACCTATTCCCATCATTTTTCCCTTTCACCTTTCCTTGCAAAACTGCCATTTCATGGTGCCAGTTCTAGGAGCTGCTGAAATTCATCAGTAACTCCTCATTCTATAACAGGTTTGTATGTTAGATGAATATAATGTACCTAGCTCAGTGAATTTAATGAAGAGCAAAGACCACACCAGACACATTATCAAAGCAATTGTCCATAAGTGTCTGCAGATGATCCTTCACCTCCCAGAAATATCTAACTTTTAGCTCCATTTAAAATGAGTAGATAACACTGAAGCGAGAGGATCAGTGAGTCATTCAGGCTGCTGCGGACAGTTGGAGGCTGTCGCACCTTCTTGAGCTCAAGTGGGATATTCCAGGAAACTCCATGTTTCTGGAGAAAAAGAGCTTTGCCATCTCCAGGGCTGGATCACATCCACATCTACCATACTGCAAAGGCAGTTACAGCTATTCACATGATACTTATAAATTAATAACAACAAACAATAAGAATGCCATCCATATAAAATATCTCGTGTATCAGGTTCATAAAAATGGTGGGTTTTTTCAAAGTTGAAGCATTCCTTGCTGTATCAAAGAAATGTACATATTTTAGCTCTTTTTTCTAAGCTGATTCTCTAAAGATGACAAAATGAGGAATGTTGCTTTTACACAGGACTCCTGGACAGCCTCACCTCCCTTTCTGGATGCAGTCATCTTCCTCTGCTCTTTATGGCCCTGTCTGCCAGTATCTGCTATTACCTTTTTTAACAGCACTGCAGATTTCTAGTAGTCATAAATTACAGTCTTTACACTTAATCATGACTTCTTTGATTCATTTGTGTCAATGGCATAATTTATATCACCCTTTTTGCCACCACAAGGGTTGTCTCAGTGTCCAAAGGAGCAGACATTTTGTCAGGCTTTTTTCTTACCCAGTTATCAAGCTAGAATAAAAATAAGAAAATGGTGATTTTCTGTGCCCCTTTTTCTTTTCTGCTGTCTTCCAGCACCCTTTATGCCTATTACACTATATAGCAATACTTTTTAATAATTTATTCTATTATAATTCAAAGTGTGTCAATGAGTTGCAGTGCAGGCAACTAAGCTACTTCTGAAGGAATGCATGCCATCTGCTTAGTCAAACACTGCCGGCAAGAAGTGTCTCTTTCACACCTGTATTAATCATAATTTATACATATGTGTTCTGCCCTCAAATATCAGGAGTGGTATACCTTTCCATAGATGTAATTAGCTTGGTCTTGCCTGTGGCAAAGCACACAGCGAGTATGTCAATCTCTTAAGTGTCTGAGCTGGCTAATTTGTGTCCCTTCATGGTGCTTCCTGGACCTGGGAGTGCACACTCAGAAAATATTACATTTTCAGGTTATGCTTCTGGGCTTTCTTGGAGAAAACAACCCCAGAACTGACACTAAAATAAAAGCTGCTTTCAGTGCAAAAAGCAGCATTCAAATGCTAGGAGTACCTAAGTCCTGAATGTGTAAGTTATCAGGTACATTTTTTGTTTTGTCTTATACAAGCTTCCAGAAGAATACTGAATTAAAAGGTTTTATTCATTTTATGCTTGGAACCTCCTTTTGTATAAATACAAAATTACCCCAATATTTGGGAGATAAGGCAGCAAATAAATTCTTGAACTCCTCACCGTTAAGTGATATGATACACAGCTATTTTTGCTATTAGATATGCTTTGTTATGACTGATCAGAAATGCTGGCAAAAGTGTAAGTAACGGGTGAAAAAGATAACTACATTGAGATGGCTTTTGTCTCCTGTGACTGGTGTCCACAGTCTATGTCCTTTCTGTTTTTTTTGGCTTACTCCTGTAGACCACACCAGTGTGGATATGGCAATGTGAAGCGCCAAGAAGTTCATTTGTTCATCCATCTATCCATCCAGTGCAGTGTGGGGCTCCACAGATGGCTGGCACAGCCTGGGGGACTCAATGGTGAAGAGAAGTCAGTGGGTACGGGGTGGGCACTGGCACCATTACCACAGGAAAAATACTCCTGGAACAAATGCTTTTACTACACAGGCTTACACAAAATGTCCCATTCAGCTCAGCAATGAGGGAGCAAACATCTCATTGTGATGAACATCCACTCAGTTGGTACAAGAAAACTTGAAGAAAATATTTGACTAAAAAACCTAGAGTTTAAGTAAAGTAATAAGATCCTCATAGTTCATTCAAGAGCTCAAAAATACAGGAGATAATTCTGATAACAGAAAGTGTGCGTAGCGTTCAGAATTACACAGCTCCCTTCTCTGGCGCTCTGTCTTCTGAGCTGCAGAGAAATGCAGCAGATTTCTTTAATAGTAGTAACTTTGTACTGAGGTGCTGGAACATCAGTGGGAACACACGGATACAAAGGCACTTTCTGTCCCACTTTCACCTTAAGCAAGGCTAAAGTGGTTATTTAATTTGCATATTTAGGAAATGATTGTGTCCTTACACAACTACAAATATCTCACTTATGTACAAGAAGGCTTTTATTCTAACATCCAGAGAAAAATTCCTGTGGGACAGTAATTCCACAGACTGTGGAATATTATTAACAGGGTTAAGCACAACTAAGAAGGTTTGCTTATTTCTTTAAGCTATTAAATTAGATGGACACATATTACAATACATACCATGTAATATAACTTGAAGAGAAAAGGAGAAAATGGAGAAGGGGCTATACATTTTATATACATTTTTAATTCAGAAAACATGGAGATAAAATAAAAATTTCAGTACAGCATTACTATTTATTTAAACAGGCCTCTCATTTTGTAATTATACTTCAGGTCATAATTACCAGTTTAAATGTGATATATCTATCATTTATCACAGAATTATATATCAAATATTATGACCAGAGACTTGCATGTTATATAGCAAATATCACTCAAATTCTCTTCTTGGAAAAATGGAACAAAATTAGAACTATGAGATAGATAGATAGATAGATAGATAGATAGATAGATAGATAGATAGATAGACAGATACGTATGTGCATACATATATACATAGTACTTAGAATCATAGAATAGTTAGGGTTGGAAAGGACCTTAAGATCATCTAGTTCCAACCCCCCTGACATGGGCAGGGACACCTCACACTAAACCATGCCACCCAAGGCTCCGTCCAACCTGGCCTTGAACACTGCCAGGGATGGAGCATTCACAACTTCCTTGGGCAACCCATTCCAGTGCCTCACCACCCTAACAGGAAAGAATTTTTTCCTTATATCCAATCTAAATTTCCCCTGTTTAAGTTTTAACCCGTGACCCCTTGTCCTGTCACTACAGTCCATAATGAAGAGTCCATCCCCAGCATCCCTATAGGCCCCCTTCAGATACTGGAAGGCTGCTATGAGGTCTCCACGCAGCCTTCTCTTCTCCAGGCTGAACAGCCCCAACTTTCTCATCCTGTCTTCATACAGGAGGTGCTCCAGTCCCCTGATCATCCTCATGGCCCTTCTCTGGACTTGCTCCAACAGTTCCATGTCCTTTTTATGTTGAGGACACCAGAACTGCACACAATACTCCAGGTGAGGTCTCACAAGAGCAGAGTAAAGGGGCAGGATCACCTCCTTTGACCTGCTGGTCACGCTGTTTTTGATGCAGCCCAGGATACGGTTGGCTTTCTGGGATGCAAGCGCACACTGAAGCCGGCTCATGTTCAGTTTCTCATTGACCAACACCCCAAGTCCTTCTCCGCAGGGCTGCTCTGAATCTCTTCTCTGCCCAACCTGTAGCTGTGCCTGGGATTGCTCCAACCCAGGTGTAGGACCTTGCACTTGGCATGGTTAAACTTCAGAAGGTTGGCATCAGCCCACCTCACAAGCGTGTTGAGGTCCCTCTAGATGGCATTCCTTCCCTCCAGCGTATCAACCAAGATATCAATGGTGTGAACTTCAGATCTATCAAACAACATGCCTTCTAAAAAAGCTACATACTTAATTTCCTTTGTTAAGATGTCATTGTTTTGTGGATCATATATTTAGAAAATATCTAGAAAAAAGGGGGGAAATTGTGTAATTCTGATGCTTCATCCATGGGTTTATGCAAATAAATGTAGAGGTGGGCCTATTTGCAATCTCTTGTTTCTGGGGCCAGTAAGACCCACTAGATCACCCTCCAAGTAGGCGCTTGGATACTTCCTGACCTGTGGTGGGTAAAGGAATGCTCTGAAAGCCCCCATCCTGAGGGCAGGATGAGGATGTGCAGGCAACAACTCAGCTGAGGATGAGCAATTTTGTCCCAGAGCTGTAGCAAATGGACTGCCACACAGTAAAGCCATTGCTTACATCCAGGCTGGAGTTGAGTTTTCATGTGGCAGCTGCAGCAGCTTGAGCCTTGCAAAAACCCATGTGTCCTCTAGACCACTTGAGGATCTTTGAGTTTATAGTGGTATCCAGAGGTATGAACTGGACTTGGGAGTTTACCTGGGTTTTGGCTGTGTTGCAATTATGGACAAAATTTTGCTCTGCCACATTAATGCCATAGGAGTTATTTCTGTCATTCCTTTGGCTATAGGCAGAGCTGGTGGTGTTTAGGTGTAATAACTACTGAAGTTTTATGCTGAATATTTGTTATTCCCTGTTTTCTTATTTTTCTGTGTTTGTTTCTTTGGATTGCAAGCCCTCTCATGGCATAAATCAGCAAAACATTTAAGCACTAGCCCTGACTGAATTCACTAAGATTTAGCATTTGCTTAATGTCAGGCCCATCAGAACAGCTCAGTCCCACAGCAAGCTCTGAGCGGAGCCCCAGTGGCTATGTCACAGAGGACTCAATGTCTCCATGACATGAATCACAGAATTTTATATTCTGACTTTCTGCTGCACTGAGGCCTACAAAGAACTTAATTCTGCAATGCTTTTATGATAGAGTTCCTTGCCTGTCTTTTACTGGAACCAGAACTAAATGTGTGTTTCCAAATGTACTTAGTTCAATGAGTATGTTCATGAATAAAGAAACTAGCTGTTTGCTACTGCATTCCAACACAGATTGTAAGCAAATAGACAAATTAAAGTGAATTGGAGCTTTCAGTCCCTTCTCCTGTGGAGCTATCCCTAGTGAATTTAACTGAATAAATGAATAAACTTCTTCTTTTAAATGAATGTTGGAAAAGAGAAAATCTTGAAAATGTACCAGTGACCGACCATAGTTCTCCTTTATTCAGTAGTTCCTAATTTACTCTGAGTCTGTAAATGGGCCTCTGTGTGTTTCAAAAAGGACTCTTTGAAACAATAAGGAATTCACACAATTCTATGAGGTCTAACGATAAATACGAGGCAAGATATATGGGATGGGATTTCATTTATCCTATTGCCCTTTTACATCTCTCCAACACTTACTAGTGCATGGAAAACTTTGTATCTCCATTATCTGTGGCACTGTATAGACCCCCTTACTTAGTCAGATTGTTACAAAGGGATTTAGTGTAATAATGAATAATAATACAAAAAATTAACTACATGACAGAAGCACACTGTGTTTCAGGGTCGTAGGTGGCAAATCTTCAGTTATGACACCCAGATAATTGCTGATGACAAACTATATATTCTGAAGCTGCTGTGCTCCCACAAAGGGACCTTTGTTTGGCCCTGTGGATGGCAACAGGACCTCCTGCCGCTCTGCTGCCAGCACGCTGCCAGCACTGAGCCCACACTTCCAGCGAACACTAACCCACCCTCAAACAGAGTGAGAAGTCAGAAGACCTCACACCAAGAGTGCACAGAGAGCCACTGTACACAAAACTTGGAAGAGGAAGTTTGTTGGAGCCCCACAGACCATTATTGGAAAAAGATAACCTGAATCTAACTGTGTGCTCATGATGCCATGATCTAGAGGCAATTCCACAGGAAGTAAACGCAGTGCTCTCCAAACACATCAGTGCATTGCCTGACTGTGCTGAGGAGACTAATCCTGTTTCTTCTAAGTCTCACTTCCAGATGACATTACCGAGAATGGTATCAGAAATAACCAACATTTACAAAACCAGAAGGCTAAAGGCAAACTTCTTCCTCAAGAACATCATGCTGATGTCTCTCAAGCGCGTATATTCAAGTGGTTTGATTTTCAGCAGCTTTGAGTGTATGTCAGTTTCTACACAGGGGACTGCGGTGTATTCTGCTCTTTGAAAAACAGGACCCAGGTATATACGTATCTGTGTATATATATATATATATATGCACAGACATACACACTTGGGAGTCTAATTTCATGCTTTCAGGTGCAAATATTTTGACTCCTGTCTTTTGTACCCACATATCCCATGACGTGTATCTACACAACATACATACGCTAAATAAACACATAGTGCTGCTAATAGCCCAAAGGTGTTACTTCCCATATAATAGACACTATTTGCCACACTGTATAGAATGCCTGCCCTAAACCCCATGGTTGCTTTGTATCTGTATTGCAGTGAATCTATCTCACAAGGCTGAGGATGAGCACCACGCCATCCTAGCAGATGGATCTGACAGCCAGAAGACCACGGATGTGCATCCAGTGTGGGTGAGACCAATGGGATCCTTTGCCAGGGTGATCTAAACAGCTGTCTGTTTTGGCTGTATCTACTCCAAGGAGAAGGATGCAGGCTTACATTACATGAGGTCTATGCAAGCACAGACATTGGCAAGGGAGTGTCACATGTGTAAAGAAAAATCCATTCAAAGAACTACAAATCAAAGACATTCACTGCAAAAAAGTGAGGCAGCATTATGTCACTACACACCCCTTTGCCCCTCCTCAGGAAGACCAAGCAAAACTCGTCATGACAAGTTAATTTGTCTGAACACGTCTGCAAGAGTGCAGAAACCTGTTGCGCAGGCTTTCTTCCTGTCCCTGAGGCATATAATATTTGGTAAAACAAAGACTTAACTTTCAAATACCATGCAGACACTGCTCTTCTGTATGGCATAAAAATCTGCTGAATAAAGGAACAAGTCCTTTCAGGACAAAGAGAGTGAATTTAGCTTATGTCTTATAAAACACAATTTAAAACACCCTGAGAACAATTAGGTAATTGCATAAGTAGAAGTTAAAATACTACTTTCAAAAATTATCCCCTTACAGAATTTGCATCCTCAGGTCAGGCCTGTGTGTTAGTACAGAACTGAAGAGAAACACCACACAAGCTGTATTTATAAAGTGCCCTGAACAACTGAAGCACAATCACTGTAGTTTTCTTCATTGTCATGCATTTCAGTCATGCCTACACCCAGAAAACCTACATAAAGTCTGCCATCTAAAAATAATTAAGCGGTACTTCAGCTATGGTCTTGAACTATTTTTAATTCAAGTTTAGACAGCGATCAAGGATTTAGCACAGTGCATGGTGTGACCAGTGCAATTAGATTATAGAAAAACACACCTCAGTATAACATACGCATTTTTTAAAACACTTAACTGCCCAGCAATGCAACTGAAACAAAAAGAAGAGGGAAAGCATAGTGATACAAAGGTGAATCAGGTGCATGAGGAAAGTGATGAAAGTCCTTCCTACACAAAAGTTTAGGTGCCAGGTAGAGCAAGGGAGCTGGGCATCATGAAAGAAGCTGGTATAAGGTGTTGTCAGCAGTTTTAAAAATATCCATCAGGTTTTCTTGTAAATAAAAAAGCCAGATTCCTGTCCTTACAGACATTAAAGGAAAGTTTGCAACCAAGTTGCCCAGAATGGCTGTTTTGCTCCATCCCCCAGTGATCACCTAAGATGGACGATACTTTCCAAGGAACATCTTCCCACCATGAGTATATCAGCAATGAAACTTTTCTGCCTCCTCCTCCCACAACAAGGGCTCATGCTTTTAGGACTGATGTATTAGTTCTTATTTACACTTAGAAATAAGAAAAATAAAGTTAAGTTCTAAGCCAGCTGTAGCCACCTTGTTGAAAAATGGCAGTTTATTACACTGGCAGCATGGGAAACCAAGGAGCAGTAAGCCAGCTTCCTTCCTGCTCCAGACTTTTCAGTAGTTCTTATTGTGTTTTGTTTATTGAGTTAACCCTTGAGAACAGTGAAAAAGAGAGGTGTTTCTGGAGTGTGCTCAGTATTAAAGAACTCAGGCACAATGTGAACATGTTGCACCAATGCAACTTGGCCTGTGGGTGTAAGAAGAGGGCAAAGGTGACCTAGAGGAACTTTATGCCTTCTTATTTGGTGTACTGATGTAGCCACCAAAATGAGCTACTCTCTACCTCGAGGGTTGTTCTGGCTTTTGAGGACAGATGAGATATTTATACATTGCAGTCGGTCTTTTTTGTCTCCTGCTTGTGAGGTATGGAGCTGCCACAAGAGTCCTGCAGGTCCATTTATTCCTTGTAGAGGAAATTTTCTCAGGAAGAGAGGTGATCCTTACAGATTCACTGTACAGATTCATCAGGGCAATGCAGTCACAAGTGTGCTTGTGTATATATCGCCTATTTTTAAGTGCACCTTTTAAACTAATGTACTTTAGAACTTTTTGATACCTGAAAAACAGTCATTTTAGTTCTCGAAGTTTCTGCAAACCTCCAAGTTCAGGAACATGCTGTATTATTATCCAGATGATATCAGTACATTAATATCCTGTCTTCTGCCATCTCAGATATTTTTTATTTGGTCTTTGGAGCCATTTTATTATAAACTCAATTCATCAAATAAAAAGTGATTCTCTCTATGTACCCTTCAAAATTCCTAGCGTTCTTCGAAAAGAAGGAAAAGCACAATCTAAAAGGCATTACATTTTTAAATATGTTACATTAATACATATAGTGCCTTATAAGTAATTACAGAACCTGCTATTATAGACCTTGTAGATATATAAAAATTATTTGAAATGTTAATATTGAACCACATATTACCACTCATATTGGAAATTCATGGTTACATTGGGAGAGGCAAGTAAGGAAATATTTCCAATAAAAATAATTCACATAGCCTAAATGATTGTACCATTTAGAGATTCAGATAAATTCCTTTTCTTTTGTACATGAACACGTTTTACACGTGACAAAGCAGACATGTTAAGAACAAGCTAGTGGTGTCATTCTTTGATGTTTGATTTAACCCTGCATACCTAATTCCTAAAATACCTTGCATTATTCAGTAAACTTTACTTCAAGGGATCATTCACTAAAATGGGGGGGGGAAGCATATTTTTCCTAAATTTCACAGTGAGTCCAATGTATTATTTCCATCAAGAAGAACTTCATTAATAATGGGCACTCTTGGAGTTTCACAGGTATCAGGCTACTCTCATTTAAAAGATAAGCAAGTTGGAAGGCTGTGAAATAAAAATCTACCCAAGTGCCTGGTAGGAAAATAGTTCTTTGGAAGTTAGAGAGTGCTCTGTAACACTGCCTTTGATTCCCCCTCACAAAAGGAAAAAGAAAGCTTGCAGCTCCTTGATGCTGTTGTCCAAAATCTTTATTTTATTAATGCCTGTGTAAGCACTTTCTCATGGGAAAGTATTTTTAATAGGCTGCATGTGGCACAAGTAATACTCTCATTGCTAGTTGAATTGCAGTGGAAGCCTCAAAATGCAACCAGTATTGGACCTTGGTCCTGGGTGCACTAGCACCTTCCCTCTCTCCAGTCCCAGAAATATACTCAAGGGGCCTCTGCAAACCATATTAGAACAGCTCCTAGGACTGTTTGCTTCTTTTGGGCAATAAATTTGACTCATCTCCTGAACTGATTAAAAAAGAAACAAAACCACAACACATTGTGAACGAAAACTTTCTTACGTTTGCAAATATGGGGTTTTTTTCATTCCCACTGTGCTGCCCAAACCCAAAGTTGAACTAAATACTAGAGAATAAGAGAAAATAGTGTCAGAAACAGGAAAGTGAGTGGTGTCACATGGTATTCTCAATAAAAACACTGAATATTAGAACCGTATCAATTCATAAGAACAGTAAGTGTGTGCATTTCATGTTTAATAGTTTCAAAAAACTTAATCTATTTTCTGGACAAAAAAGGTTCTTTTTTTATATTCAATGGATTTGTGAAAACAAATCATCTCTCTTCCACTCAGCAGTAAGAGAAATGGACATTCTGCTATAGAAAAGAGAGGAAAGAAAATGGAGTCAGAATTAAGAGTGAGCATTATAACTTAGAAGAGAATTTGTAAAAACATACTTATTTTCATGTTTTATTTTGAAAATATCGCATATGTTCATATTGATAAAAGGCAAAACCACCAATTGAACTTATTCATAATTCTTATCCTGGTATTCATTTTATCATCTCCAGTTGCCATTTCCCTGACAGAACACAGCACATCAATTAAGAATGGTAGTAATTTCTAATGGAGTGGAATCATTTTTAACAGGAGCAAAATTTTGAATGCTTCACTAAGAGTATCAAAACTCATAAGGTACCAGATGTTCATCAGTAGGCTCCCTGTGTAGTAAAGCTTGATCTCATTATAAAATCAGGCAGCATGTAAATAATCCTGAAATGGTGAAAAATTTAATAAAGATAGCTCATCAACAGACTGATAGGAGTGGGAGTAATGTTATGCAAATTAAGTTCACAGTTCTTCTACATCAAAGAAACTATCAAAGCCAAATCAGAAAGGAAGGAACCATTACCATCTGCAATTCAGATCATCACTTGTGGTCCCATCAAACTTAAGAAACATAGGAGAATCCTATTATTAATTTGTAACAAGAAGTGAAGCAGCACCACTTACCCTGTTAAATATTTTGGCTCACATGCCAGAAGTTGTTGAGAGCAGAGAACACTAAAGTGTTCTTAAGGCTGGGGTCTAAATATCCCATTCTGGGACTATAAAGGAGAATGAACATAGGCAGTTCACCCTTCTTTCTCCTCTTCCCTTACCAGCTAAGAACAGATAATGCTTATAGTTTCTTTTAAACTCATGTCTAAGCATGGCAGCATCCCCAGCCAAGTCTTCTGTCATGAACTCCAGCTGTCTCAGAGCGTTATCACATAGCAGAGTTCTCCTGCAAGCCCTGAACACGTAAAATAGAAGAGATTACCCCACATCATGACCCTGCCCTGCCTGACAGGCAGAACAGTATAACAAGTATTTTATGCCTTGTAAAGTGGCTGAAGTAGATCAGCTGTGGAAACATGGGAACTTAGGGAGGAAACTAATAGTTGGTCAAGTCTGTGTAATTAAGCTACTTGCAGTATTTCATACTAGTTTCAGAGGTTTTGCCTCCCCATGTGTTTGTTTTTTTCTGGATGTGCATTGCTGTGCATCACAAGGGTGGTAGAAAGGAGGCAGATATTTGTTCTGGAAGGGTCCTCACCATGTACTGTCAGTTAGCTAATGAGCTGTTGTGAGAAAACACTTCTTTGCTACAAGAGGAATGTGGAATTCTTTGTCAGAGTGTTTCCATTTCACAGTGAGAATGGCTGAGCTCTTCCCTGTTGCCATCAATTGCTTAGTGCTATTGCACCCACATGAGACTAATGTAAGAAAGCATTTGTTCTGTACTCTTAAGTTAACAGTACCTCTCTTCTGGCCATGAGAGAAAGCACTGATTTAGGTATTATGGGCAACATCTCAATGGTGTCAATAAAAAGACGCTAAAAGTGCAAGATCCATCTCTGGGATCTTTTATCAACTGGTAGAAATTGCCTCTACCTGGAACTTTTACATGTCCATTTGATCTATACCTTTTCAGATGTCAACTATCTCTGCTGTGATTCAGATACTGTTAATTAAAAACTCACCAAGGAGTAGATTGTGACAGCTGCTAACACAGCAATGAAAAACCTGTTCAAATATTAGTAGTAATCAGTGAGCAAGATCACCTCTTTATATGCTGCTCTTGTGACCTAAAGAAGAGGCAGCAAAGGGAGGAAATCTTTACACATACTGGTACTTCAGGATAGCTTATTTTTGGACCTCTTTAGACATCTCTTTTTGGCCTGCTCTCAAATGCACCCACTATAAATCGTATAACAGAAAAGGTTCTGTGTATGCTGGAATATTTTACTGTTTCTATAGGAACAGTTAAATCACTGTACATTTTATAGTGATATTGCTAAATCAATATGCAGCCATTAAAATGGCATCAATCTTTGCATGGCTGTGATTGTTCTAGTTTTAAAAGAAGCCTTTTCACTGTAGTTAAAATTCCTTCCAAAGCAACATAGTATAAAGTGAGGAAAATATTCTGGTTTTACAAAAGGAATCATGCTGATACAAAAACTACTGTATAAATTGACATGTTAGCACATGCAGCAGTATTTTTCATGTGAAAAAATTCTTAGATAAAGTCCATGAAAGAAGAAAAGAAGCAAGTTACAGAATAAAGGGCACTTAGGAAAAAAGGTAAACTGAGGAAGAGAAGAGAAAGAGTAAGAGGAGTCCCTGTTCAACTTCTGTTGTGCTGGCACTTGATTTGAATGAGGAAAGACCACAGTTATCTACTCAATTTATTAGCAATTTGAAAGAGAGATTAGTAGAATGTAAATCTTCATAAATTACTTAGATTAATGCATGTGCAAGGCAGAGTAAATATTTTAATGATGTATTTCATTCTGTAAAATTACAGGTCTGGAAGGTACCTTAAGAGGTCATCCAATTTAGAGCGCCCTCCGAAGGCAGAGAGAGCTAAATCTGGTTCACTGTTTACACTTATTTGTTCAACCTTTCCCCAAAACTTTATATGCTTATGGAGGTACAGATTCATGCCCATACCTCTTTAGTAATTTTTTTAATTACTGATTTATTTCTAAGGTTTCTTAATTTGTTGGTATTATCATATCAAAACTAAAAAAAAAACCGCCCACAAACAAACAAACAAAAAAGAGCTTAGGAAAATGTAGTACTTATTCCTCCACCAAGCTTAATGTAATAAATCCACATTTTTGTGCAAGTATAAGATAAGGATATAAGGTATAACAAATGTATTTGTGTTTAGTGAACTTTTTAGATGTATTGACCATAACTCACAATTTAGACTAAAGTAAGATTATGTCACCAATTTGTATGACACTAATACTAGAACTTATAAACTACTGCATAAATACATAGGGAAACCCTCAGCTTGAGATAAATGATGAAATATGTTCAGCTTTTAGTACACCATCTGATACAAAACATAAAGGAGCAACAGAGTCCAGGAAAAATACACAAAATTGTCTAGAAACATAATATTGTGCACATAGGAATGCATGTAAAAATTTAAGACCACTTAATTTACAGAGAATGATAACTACAAATAAGGTCAAACTTTAATTTGGTAAATGGCACAGAGAGAGTAAGAAAGACTCATACCTGTACTGCTTCTCTAATGAAAAAGAGAAAAGGAATAACCTACTTAATTGAAAAGGAGTATGTTCAAAACTAATCAAAAGTATATGGACCTCATAACATTTTAAAATAAGATTTTTATAGCTATGATTTTCTAAAGATGTAAGAGAAATTCAAGTTCTACTGAGAAGAAAGTTTTTTAAGCCCACTGATGTTGCTAGCAAAAAAAATAAAAAACAAATGTTAAGACATAATAGACTACTTGAACTGGTTTGAAGAACATGTGTGTCTAAAAGCTTGTCTGACTTTTCCAGTTGTACCAGCTCATCTGATCAAAGATACCACCTTTTCCTACTTAGTTTTCCAATTAACTTTTATCACCTACAGGTACAATAGTCACAATGCATATATATATGTTAAAAGATAGCGATACTTGTGGGTTAGGACTTATAACAGTATGAGGCCAGAAAGGAAGTTCCAATGTTGCTAAAATTATTATTTATTTCTCTGTAGCATTTGGTATCTCTTGCTCTCTGAAACAAGATGGCACTACATTTCAGATCAGCATTTTCACTCTATGGCACGTGACTTGTGTTTGGTGAATAGAGAAGAAACCTTGCATTGTAATCATACTCCTCACAATTTCATATGAAACCCACCAGTCACTGAAAAAGCAGGCAATTCTGTCATTTATGACTGTTAATTTTATAGAAAACATGTATATCAGTTGGTTGCATGTTTACCCCAGCACAGTCAACTACCTTATCTCCCCACCTCGTTTCCCACCCACTTACCTAATTCATTCATTCAGTGTGTTATGAAAAAACTTCTGACAGCCTTCTGAAGCAGTTCTCTAACTCCAATGTTGGTCCTTAGCTTCAGCCTCCACTACATTCTTCCACTGGTAACACTTTTGAGAGTAGTTTTGTTTCATCTATTCATGGTGTTCTGACTGGCCTTGTTCACAAAACTTCAATATAAATAAAAGCAAAATTTCATTCTTTGGGAGGTTTGTGATATTCTTTTTTTTTTTTTTCACAGAACAGTTTATTACCTACTTTAAAATAAAAAGCTTATGACAGGTGAAAATATTAATACTATTACATACATAAAAATATTAATATTTAGGATACGACTATTTTGTGAACATCATTTAGAAATAAAAATACAGCTGTTTAATAGAGAAACAATAACAGATATAAACATGTTACAAGGAACAAGTGTGCCTCATGAATGAATAATGGAGTGAATTCATTTCATTATGCATGAAAAAGAAGGAAACTAGATTTTGATCCTGCCAAAGCATCATGGTTGGAGAGAACTGATGGTTTAAAGGTAGTATAGAAAAATGGCATAAAAGGAGCAAAGGCTTGATTATACTTCAGTAAAAGTAAATAAGGAATATATTTCTGAAACGCTCCTTGTATACAAATCTTCATTAACAGATATAGGAAACTATTTTGAAACCTTAATTTCTGGGCTTGATACCATATTTAGAGAAAGCCCCTAGAAAAGACCAACAGATGTTTTGAAAATTCAGTATAAGTATTTCCATCTTATGTTATATATAACAGATTTAAAACAGAATGGTTGCATCACATAGCAATTACATTTATCAAATACAACAGTGAAGAACAAAATCCACAGTGAACCACAGAATTTGGGAGCTTATGAGCACATGCAATACTTGCAGTAGATAGTATGGAGTGAAATGATTGGAAATACAATTTTTTTTTTATGAAATATAATGAAAGTTAAGCCAGTGAATTACGAATACAAAAGAATTTATGAATAAAGTAACTAAAGTACTTCATACTGTGATTTTAGCATAAAAGCTGGTCTTTAGCATAAAAGTAGGATCACAGTAGATCTTCTCCTAAAGGTCTTGCAATCCTAGTATCTTAAAGCTTAACATTACCTTAATTTGTAAGAAAGAAAACATTTTATGGTATGACAGATTTCTCAGACCTGTACAATCCCTTCTGATATTTACCATGCTAAAAGGGGCAATCAATTAAATCAGAAATTATTACTTTTAGGTGAACTAAAACTTCAATAAAACTAGCACCACTCCCACGATGGCTGACTGGGTTTGCTCTTCTCTTGTAGCACAACAGGTTTTATGTTGTATTGTTGTTAGACCTGGTATTTAATTATTACAGAAGCTTAAAAGTTAGTCACTGTAATCAACAGCAGAAATAGACAGTAATTCAAAGTAATTAAATTCCACACAACAGACACGAATGGAAAGCAAGTAAAGTGTCAAAATGCAGTATGTATTGCATCAAACTCAAAAAAAAAAAAAAGGGCTTTTTTACTGACAAAAAGTAGGGGGCAGGTTGTGATAGCAGCGGTATTGATTAATGGCTCAACTGGCAATCAAAGTCTATGAAGAATGCTCTAAATGAGCAGACAGAGCTTGAAGAACAAGTTACCATGAAATACCCAAATGAGGAAAAGTTGCTTTTGTAATGCAATGGCTGCTCTATAGTGTGACAAAGATGCTAAAATTCCATATTTCGCTAGAGGATACAATTTGGTCCAAATCTGCACTGCATGCCTCAAAGACAAATCATCACATGAGCTGTTGTAGTTCCAGTGGAAGGCACCTTTGTAAAGCCCTTGCAGACATGACAAATCAAAAGCTTCTTAAAGGTTGTGCAAATTTCCAAACTATCGGACAACTGTCTAAGTCTCAGGGAAACCTGAGCAAATACAGTCAGCAGGTGTCATGCAGGAAATACTTCTGTTAGGTGAATGCAGTAAATAGGAAAGAAGCTTAGGCACATAATTTGAATACCAAAATTTCAATTGTTTCCTGAGATTTAATATGAAATCTTTCACTATGAAATATTGATAATTTAGATTTTAAGCCTTAAGTAAAAATATTAAACATTTGATTTGTAGCTGTAATGAGTATTCTACAGCATCCCACTTGCTGCTGATCTGGCTGCTCTATTGTTAGAGATTTATTGTCAAAAGGTCATTTCCTACCTCTTATCAATATGAGCAAGAAACTCAACGTGGAGAAACTTCAAGGTTATGCACTAATAACAATGACAGCTGGAATGACTGGATGTAACTTTCTACCTGTAGAAGAATTATTTTGGGTTATTAACTTGGACCAAGGGGCAGAATCACTTTAGTAAAATGCAAAAATAGCTTTTGTCCTACAATTATGCTGAAGCCCAGAAGAATGTAGGCATTTCCTTGGAGTGCTGCCAACTGAATACAGCTGCTGTCCCACATTATCTGCTCCTCCTCTGTAAGAATTGAGAGGTAGTGATACAGAGTAAGCCATGATGAGTATGTGATCTGTAAACTTGCTTCACGTACAAACTGAACAGCCCTTTATTCCGGAATGAAAGCATGCACAGATGATGTCTTTAGTCTTGTGTACAAGTATTGGCAAAGGGGCTAAGGACTAGAAAGACTTGGAAGCTGAAATTCTGCATTTCTGTCTTTAGAAACAGCAGCTGAGACCCCAAAGGGAATGTGGAGCACCACCAAGAGACTCCACTGATCATGAATGGTCTTGCAGTTGCTGAACATCTCAGGAAGCAACTGGCTCTAATAGGGGCTAACATGTTAACAGCAGTATGTGCTGGATATTTTTTAGGGTCAGCATCAAAAACTTATCAATATTGTGCCCAAGGGTTCCACTCTGAGTACCCTATGCAATTAAAAACAGGAAACTGGGACTACCCATAAAATTAGCTGTTAAACAGAAAAAAGAAGAAAGCAAGCACATGAGGAACAAAACGCTGGCAGTAGTTGTATTCTGTTTAGCTAGCTGCCTGTAGTACAATGGGGAGAAGGGGATCTACCAAGTAGGATAAAAGAAAATAAAAGAGGACTTGTCTTCTGATTCAAAAATTGGAGAGGATATAAAAAAATAAAACCACTTTATTTACTGTCCTCTATCCACAGAGCATTGCTGCAGCTGCTGTTTTTTTGGTGCTGAGAGCCAAGTGGCTTCCCAGGCGTGGCAAGGAATTTGACATTCTAATTATGAGCAAAGGAAACACTAGGAAACTTTGTTCTGCATTGGTCAGTTCTTTCTTATCTCAGCAGCTCCTGGAAGAGGGCAAACCTGGCAGTTCATGGCTTTGCACCCTCGCAAAATTCATTAAGACTAAGCAATGTGAGGAATAGCATCTGTTGCTACTGTCTAGCTAATAACATAATCAACCAGGATGAGAATAATGGCCAACTGGTACTAAGGAATGATAAATCCTCACCTAGAGGTTGACCTCCCTAAGCAAAGCCATCACTTACTGATCTGAACAAATCACATATTATGTATAGAGACCATGGGCAATAGTGAGATATCTGCATAAAGTGAAGGACATACTAAGAGGATCAACCTGGAGACAAAGCCTTGATAAAACCAAGGGAAAGGAGTAAATGTATTGTAAATGTATATACCTGGAAATAGCAAATTAGATTGCAAAATGTGGCTTTGATACCAGAGATCACCTCTTGCAGCAGCTGGTGGTACTAGGGAACCATGCCATGGGTCTCAAGACTCCTTGGGAATTTGGAAAGCATTTTTCTGATCAAATCTATTCTTTCCAAATCAAACAAATCTTTTTGGGTAATCACACAGTCCAGATCTACTAGAACAGCCTTTACTGGTGATCTGACTGAAAATCCTGGATGTCTTGGAAGTGCCTCTTTATTGAGCTCTCAAATGAACCTGGAAATCCTCAAGGTCCAGTTGTATCACCTGTCTGAAAAACCTCTATTCCACTTTCAAAGCAGTAGAGCCAAGCAGGGACTGAGCGCATTCTTGGGGAACCATCAACCTGTGAAGACTTAAATCATATAAACCCAAAAACCTCATGAGTTACATAGGTTGCTATCAAAACTAACTCCCTAGCACCAGATGCAAAAGTACGGTAAATATTTTTTTAGACATTTGACAGTTTTTAAATGACCCTAACTGCAATTCAGTTCTGTGTATAGAAAAGGACTCATGCATTTTTGGTTTGTTTGTTGCATAAGCAATTACTCAAATTTCTTCAATCCCTGTTTTAAGATACTGATTGACAGAAGTGATACAGACATAGCCATTCAAGATGCTTTCCAATCTGGGCAACTATAAACTGGCATGCTGATGGAGATACATGCACACAAGTACACAAGCAGCAGAACTGATTTAAATGTCCTCTTCTAGAAAATAACTTTTGAAGCAGGATGCCATTTGTTTTAAGCTTCACTTTTGATTGACTTTACTTTGTCTAAGCTCATAAATTACAATTCTGTTTTCCACACAGCTTTTGTGTGCTGCTCTATGCCAATCCTTGCACACTGTTTTGACAACCGACTGTAGGCAAGCCAGTACAATTAACAGACTATTATCATTAAAGCAGAAGGATAATTGTCAACTGGACCTAACACCGCTTTGATACTAAGTGAACTGTTTTCTCAGAAATATAGTATGGGGTTCATCAAAACCCTTGGTATAAATCAGTGTCATAACATAAGGCTGTATGCTGATCTATTGGCAATCACTAGTGTAATAGTTTAGCTTAATTGGTGACCAATTTTTCTGAGTGTCCATCACAATACAAAGCAGCAGTCTGTGTTTAAAGATACACATTTTTTTCTTTATGTACAGTGCACTTTTGTCTGTGGACATGCTAGTGCTTTTTAGGCATGAAGGACAGAGGCTGCTCCTACAAAAGCTATCTGTACAACATGATCAAATAAATTGTCAGTGATGCCTTCATTGCATAAAATATCATGATGTTGGAATACTGTCCAGTAGTAGTCATACATACACAGATGTTGATAGTGTTAGTAATATAATTTTGACAGGGGTCCATCCACAAGAAAAAACTCCACATCCCTCTTTCTTAGTTATCTGGAACCATATCTTAATCAAAACCTAGTCTTTGAAAATTCAGGGATGACAATGTTAGATGATCAAGAATATGTAATTTGCGCTGTTGTAGACTGAGGACCACATAGCAGAATATCAGAAGGAATGTTTTTTTTACAAGCAGAATAAAGGTCATGCCACCTCAAGGATAACTGATTAAAAAGGAGGAGTAAATCACCCATAGAGGCTTTAGCATGCACTGTCCGACTGTTAGGATTTCTGGATATGATCATGCTAGGCTGTGAGCTTATAATGAATGTGCATGTTATTTTCAACCAGGCATAGTAAGTTCAATTCTTTCAGAAAGACTGAAGCACCACACATATTTCTGCCTAGGGCATCAAGGGTAAATAGGAAATGCTCTTTGAAGGTTCAGTATGGCTTCAATGTTAATGCTAGTGATAGAAAATCTGAAATGAAGGTGTGCATGCGTGTGTCCATTTATGTGTATGAATACTTCCTTATGATGAGAACAAGTTTTTCTAAAAACCTGGATAGCAAACACAATGGGATGACTTGTCTGAGATGCAACCACATGGTTCAACCACCAATAATTGTATAATAATGTAGCATTATGAGTGTTTAAGTGTAAAAAGAAAAGCCAACACTTCATTAGACTGAGGTTAGTCAACAGATGGTGTATAGACCACCAATAGTCTATAAAACATCAGACGGCTGGTGTAATTTCTACACATAACAGAAGTGTCCCTGACATTGACAAGTCAGTACATGCCATGTAGCAGAACTGGGAGCTGGATTTTTATAGAGATATCACATCATTGAAATGGTGAGAAATTAAAAAAAATGTGGTTTGGCTATAGATAAAATTAGGATGGTTAACATTTTTGGTGATATATGAAAACACACAAGTTGGTTTGTAGGTTATTAAAAACCTGCTTGATTCTTTGCTTAAGACTTGACACTCATGACCATATAAACAGTAAAATTTCAGCCATAGTGACCATCAAATGCCATCTCTTTACAGGCTTTTACTTAAGTGCACTAAACCTCTCCTCGCAGGTGCTGAGGATCTGTGAAATGTCACGTCCTGATGGCAGTACTGCTCTAAGTTCATAAAGAAATAGAACGATGTGGAAGGTCTTACCAGTGAAAGTATGGAAAAATTATTTTTAAGTAGGCTGGCGATATTTTACATATGTGATAGGTGGCTCATCTGCTATCAGATATTAAAAACTTCTACTGTTTTTCAGAAAAGTAGAAACAAAAACAAAAAGAAGGGTCAAAGTCAGAAGTTCCAAAAGCAGCCAGAACTCATACACTGAAACTAGAACTTGATTTTACAGCATAAGGAAGTGGAGCACGTAGGCTTAGCGCAGCTCAAGACAACTTTTCAAAAAGACATGGATGCTTCTGCAGGAAAGAGGGAGATAATAATGATAACAGTTGGAAAATGCCTTGGTGCTAGTCTGCAGATAAAAGAGATGTATCTTGCGTGTGGAGAATAATTTGAAATTGACAAATGTTGCTATAACAAAAGCACCATTTAGATCAGAAAACAGACAGCAACTTGGAGGTAGCACACATTAATAACTTTGATTACTTTCCTTAACTGCTACAAACTTAAAAGAAGCTTTGTCATCTTAAAAGCACAGTAGCAACTGGTATGGCCTTCTCTACTACTTACTGCAAATGCTTCTGTCATGTTTTACAGATTTGGAACCCCATGAAAGCCTGCTGCAGGAAGATAATGTTTGTAAGAAGCAGTTCTTATAGTGTAAAGAGAAATCCACGTGCATCTTCCCTTCAAGCATTTTTGACATGAAAGTCTTGAACGCACTCTGTTGCATGTCCTGTGTTTCGGTTTGTGAAATTTACAGTAAAGCTTGTCAACAATGGAGAAGATAACGCCATTGTAAAAACCTGAATGTTAGGTGCTTTTTGTGTTCTTTGGGGTGGTTTTTTTATTTTTGTTTGTTTGGGTTTTTTTTTTTATAATCATGTAAGCCTTTTTTGGTTCTGAGCAAGGAGACAACTCAGACTGACCACCAAGGCCAGTACGATCTCCTGTCTGGTCCAAACTAATGTGTTCCTAGTTTACTTCTCCTGAAAGCTTGTAAATATCAGTGATTTTAAATCAAGCAGTTGCCCCATACAAAAGGGGCAAACTGGTTTTTGTTTTCTTTGTTAAGTGGACGGTGAATGCTGCAGGAAAAGAACTCAAGCAGTATCCAGACTGTGTATTCGTTTAGGGATGAAACATGAAGTGACATGTGACACTTCTCAGCCTAGATACTGAAGGTTAGACAGTGGGCAAACTTCTTTCCTCAAAAGAGACCTTTTATGACAGGAATAAAGATATTTGTGCATTGAGACACTGATTCAGAGTGACCATTTAACAGGAATAATACACAATACAAGGAAAAATAAAGGTCATTCAAATAAAACAACACTTCCCTCATGGCATTTATTTTACTGGGGTATAAATCTTTTTGAACAATTCGCTTACGTAAAATTAAATGCTTTTATACATGTGTAAAAAGTAGATACAGAAATTAAGCATGATTTCATGCATCTTTAGGTTTTAAAAATCATCATTTGAATCTTGGCCTTAACACTAGTGATAGTTAGAAAGTCACAGCACCCTTAAAATCTCTTTTACATGAAAAATCATACTTTTTCCTTTCCTGCACTTACCAATGCAATTACTGTAAAATCACTTGCAGGCTGAGAAAAAATGACACAGGCAAAGTAGGAGCTGAGGATGGAGAATATGGCTAATCCCTAATGACAGGCTTCAAAGTAGGTAAACTCATGCACTCACTCAACTTTTCAATGTGCAACGTTCCCTACATAGATAATTCATATCTTGGTTGGTTTTTTTTTAAGCTTCAAGCCTAAAATGATCAAGAAGAACAAGACTAAGAAACATAATTACCTAATGTCAAAATATTAAATCTCGTATTTGATATCTAAGGTGGATAGCTGCAAATGAAAGCCTTGTTTTATTACAGTGTGTTAAGTAACTCTGTTATAACGTCATTTTTCTATTTCTGTCTCTCTCTTTTAACTTACATCCTGAACATTAGTGTGAACACAATCATATTGCAATAATGCTTCTGAATGCTACAAAGGATATGGGCATATTTGGCTGCCCGAGGTCTCTCTGTAAGGGCCACCTTTGCTGCAAGTGAAGAATTCCAAATTGCAACTAGTTGATCTCAATCCCTTTCACTGTTACGAGCAGCTCTCATGGTGGAGGGCATGCCTCAGGGCATCCATGTGTTAGAGTAATACAAAACCAGCATCTGCAATTCAGCAGATGAAGGGAACAGGGGAAGTGACAAACTTCAGTCACATAACCTTCAGTATTGCTTATATGAACGTTGGCTTTTTAGCATCCACTGACTAATTGTACAGTATGCTGGATGGACAACTAATTGGAAACAGACGTTCAGTATCTTAGTTTCAATAGCTAATGAACAGTCTTCTGAAGCTTTTTTCCAATGTTGCACAGCATACTGAAGTCTTAATTCAGATTCAGAAAACAAATAATCTTGAGCACCTCTTGCTTTCGAGGCACTGAAAGTTCAAATTATGGAGATTCCAGGAGGCCTATTTTTCTTTACTCACTGTATTAACTCTTCCCATTCACTCATTCAATTTTCTTACATTCTTATACAGCTTTTTCTGTGCAGGTGTACAATACCCTATTCCTACTCTCAGGTCAACTCACTGCTTGCTAGTGAACAGCAGCATTTGTCCCAGTCATGTTTTTTTGCTAGGTGGATGGTGCTAGGCCAGCTAGAAAGGAAGTCACATTGCAGCCACTTCTGTCAGTGGGGTGCTAATTTGGAACTTTTCCCTGTGCTCACTGCCTGGAAGAAAAACATTAAAAAAATTTTTTTCAAACTAATCTCTTCTCTACAAGAGAAATTAGGCAGAGGTAGTAGCACAAAAGCTTCTTTGTCAAGCTGTACAACTTCAGATAAATACAAACCTTAGGAACCTTGTGGATGACTTCCACATCATCTGACTGTGATAAATGAACAGAATGACATTTGTCTTGAAGTTACCTTTGCTTTTAACACTTATGAAAGGTTTAATAATTTAATTCCTAAAGCTATACTTCTGTATTTCAACTGTGACAACAAGCAATGTCTTTGACCATTTACCACCGGCATTTGAGATGTGCTACTCTGCTTTATCAAACTGTGCAACTGCTAAATTGACTGCTTTGCTACTCTCTTTTCAAACATACCTGCATGCAATCTTATTGACAGTTAAACATGAAAAGCATGACTGTACTGAGATGCACCTTAACCAAGCACCAGATTGCATTTTCCATCGTGAGCTGTTTGCGTATTTTACATTAATGGCACTGGTCCACAGCACAACACGTTTTTAAGTGTCCCTGTGATTACTGAAGAAAATACAGCAACAGTACTGATCGCAATTACAGAATCATAGAAGGGTTTGGGTTTGGAAAGGACCTTAGGGATCATCTAGTTCCAACCCTGCTATCACAGGGAGGGACACCTTCCTCTAGACCAGGTTGCTCCAACGCCCATCCAACCTGGCCTTGAACACGGCAGGAATGGGGCAGCCACAGCGCCTCTGGGCAACCTGCACCTGTGCCTCACCACCCTCGCTTCAATGCCTTTCAAAGGCACCTTTCCTAAACATCTGCGCACCTCGCTTATTTTCCCCTCAAGCCGCAAGGGCCCCTCATTCCAGGCCATGGGCAGTGGAGCTCTTAGCGGGCACGACCCCCACCGGAGAGCCGCCGATCTGGCCGCGGTGACCTCGCACCGAGAGGCGACAGCATGGGGCGCGGACCGGGTTTTTCAGACAACCCCCAGGGTCGACCTCCGCGCACCGGCAAGCAGCGGCAGCAGGGCTGCAGCAGCGTGTGAAGGCGGAAGTAGTCGGAAGCGGCTGAAAATAAACAGATAAAAAGCATAAATACATAGCCATACGGAACACCGGCATCCGGGCGCCCCTGCACCTCCCACACCGAGGGCCCCCCGCCCCCCCCCGCCGGGCTCCCCTGGCGGCCGCGCCCCAGCCAATGGGGTGGGGGTTCGGCGGGAGCGCTGACGTCTTGCGCCGTGCAGCCCCGCCCCATCCCGACCGGCGCCGGACGCAGCCGGAGATTCCCGATCCCCCCCCCCCCCGCCCCGCCGCCCTTGTTCCTCGGGCGGGGACTCGCTTCCTTTCCCGGCTCCCCCTTCCCACCCTCCTCCTCCTCCGCCTCCCAGCCAAGATGGAGGACGGCGGTAGCTGCGGTCACCGGCAGCACGGCGGCTAGCGCAGCTGCTGCTACTCCGGCTCGCTCCTTGCTCCCTCGGAAAAAAAAAAAAAATAGGGAAAAAAAGAGGCTGGAACGGATCCTTCTTTCTCCGCCCATCGGGTGCTGCCTGTGCGGACTGCTGGCCCTTCCCATGCCGTCGTCGTCGTCGTCGCCCTCCTCCTCCCGCGATTGTCTGCGCTCCGGCTGCCGCCCGCCCGCCCGCCCTGACTCCCTGCATGCACACGCCGCCTCCTAGGTGGCTGCGGGGGGTGGGCGCTCCCGGAGCTGCCATTCCGCACATACCTTCATGTCCCTGCGCTCGCCGTGGCCGCCCGCCGCCGCCCCGCATCGCTCGCACGCTCCGGCTGCCGCCCTAACGGCCGCTCTCGCCCGGAGGTGAAGCCGGGATCCGCGGAGGGGGCGGTGGGGTTGGCGGTGGGTCTCGCCCGGAGGAGCCGCCGCCACACGCAGCAGCCATGAGCAGCGCCGCTACCGCCACCTCCGCCGCCACCACGGCCGGCAGCGGCGCGGGGGAAGGGGCCGAGGAGGCAGCCAAGGACTCGGCGGACATCGCGGCGTTCTTCCGATCCGGTGAGTGCGGCCCCGTCCCTCACCAAGGAGCTGGGGGGGGTGGGTGGCTGTGTGTGTGTAAGCGGCAGCGGCGAGGCAGCGGCTGGAGGTGGCGAGAAAGGTGGAGGGAGCAACGTGCTCGTCTCGGTGCTGGGAGAAGGGGCGAGGGCAGCCGGCTTTGTCAGGTGGCCGTGGGGAAGGCTTGCCTTCGGCAGTGCCTGTGCGTACTGGGCGCCGCCGCGCTTCCTCGGGGAGGTGGCGGTGCGGGGCTCGGCCCGCGCAGGGCGGCCTGTCCGGGTGGCAACGGGGAGTGGGGAAAAGCCGTGACCCCTCCTCCCATGCCGGAGGCAGCGGGGCTTCGTCTGCTGGCTGGACGCCACCCTTGTCGGCAGAAGCGATGCGTGAAAATGGGTGCGGTGGGCGGCCTGGTGTGGCCCGGCGGGGCGGGTGCGTGCTGCTGCCCCGAGACGGTGCCTGCGGTGACAGGTGCGACTTTCCTTTCCATGCCTGCCCGATAACGGGCGCGTTACCGGGGCCGAGCTTAACCACCTGGCGCAAGGCAAACGCGGTGTCCCCGATAACGTCCCGCAGCGGGACGCGGGAGGCCCTCGATGCCGGAGGGTCGGGAAGGCTGAGCGGGGCAGGGGAGCGGCGCGCCGCATGGCTGCGGGCCGCGCTGGCCGGGCCCCTCGGGAGGCGGGCGTGCAGGGATGAGGGGATGACACCGCTATAAAAGGCAACACGCCCCTGGTCGCCCTCCGCCGGTACCGTGCTGGTGGGTGGCTGCCGAGGGCCGGGGTGGGAGAGGGGAGCGCTGAAAGCGGCTGTTCGTAGCGAGAAGGGAAAGAAAAAGACAAAATCCGAAGCCCCACTATCAGGGGTGTCCCTGCCTCAGCTGAGGAGGGGCAGCAGCGGGGGCCGGGCGGCAGCGGCTCTTGGGCGCTGCCGGGCTGGGAAGCCGGTCTCAGTGCGGAGGCTCTGGAGGGGAAGGGGGGGGAGCCTGTTGACAGGCTGCCGGGATAAAAATATGGAGGTCGCCTTCTCCCTCGGTGTTTACTCTCGGCACGCAACCGGGCGGGGAGGGCGGCTGTCCCTGCCACAGAGACATTGTCCCCTAGGGAATGGCGGCCGGGACGGAGGGGAGGCAGGGCTGCCCGGGACGTACGAACCACCGGCAGCCGGGGCGACGGCGGCGACTGATCCTTCCTCCTGTGCCGGCTGCCCTCCCCCGTGCGGCGGCGGCTCCTCCCTCTCGCCCTCGCTCCGCTCCGCTCGTGGCTCCGCGCTCCCCCGGGCACTCCCGGCCATCGCTCCCGGGCGGGGCGGCAGGGCAGGGCAGGGCTGGGCACTTGCTCCTTTCGGATGCCTAAAAAGGAGCGGCGAGCAAGGAAAATGCAGACTCACCGCTAGAAAGATGGGGGGGGGGGGGATTGCCGATACAGTGTGTAGGAAAAAATAATTGGAAACGATAGCAGTGCTGCTAATAACGATAAAAGCTGTGTTAATTGGGTTTTTAAGGCAAGTCGGTGAGGGAAGTGGGAAATGGCATAATCAGTGCTGCTTGTGGTTGGTGCTTGTGTTTGGATGTGTTTGATTTAATGAGGGTGAAGGAGGAGGTGTGATTTGCAGCAGGCATCCCTGGAACAGGATTCGGAGCTGCATTTGCTTGGACAGGCGGTCCAAACAGGGGGTTGCATCCTTTCTGAAGAGCCTGATGCTCCCTCAGCAACCTGTTTCACGTGACAGTAATGAGTGCGAAACTCCTTCTCGAGTCAAGATGCTGGTGTTGGTGGGTTTCATCGTGGAAGAAGGGGTGAGCTTTGTTGTTCTTGAGAAAAAATCCCGTTGAAAGCAAAATGATGGATTACAATAGTAGACATACAGTCTGCCTAGTGTAGTTACAAATGGGTGCATGTGTAGTAATCTTGCAGTTTTAGAAGACCCTGCCAGCTGTATTAATAGTCAGCTTCCACATTTATGTGTGGGTAGAAGGATGACACAGAGTTGATAGGCTTGTAAGTGGTGCAGGGATGACTTCTGATACTGATAACTTTTCGTAACAGGAAGTTGCGCTGAGCTTAGTCTTACAGGATCAAAAATCTTAAAGCAGTAGAAGGACATGTCAAATGCTTATCAAAAACCTCTTAGAGCATATTTAGCAGCTGGCATTCTCATTTCCGTATTCACATGTGGAGGTTATCTGGTTCAGCCTGGGCTGTGACATCTGCTGGAAAATGTTCTGGCATCTCTCATGGGTGTTTGATATTGGGAAGAGCTCTTCAAAGTCTGCCTCTGTACATGATCCACTCTTACAAGGAAAAGGTCTGTTAAGAGATCTCCGGTGCTTCCCATTGTTTGAACAGGAGGCACAGATTTTTTTTTTTTTTTTTCAGTGAAACACAATGGATAGAGCAACCAATGAACAAGCAAAAAACTTCGTTTGGTGTACGTGGGAGCAGACAAAAGTTTTCTCTTTACAGTATTTACAATGACAAATGCTTCCTTTTTCCTGTCACTTGCAGAGAATGTCAGCAAAGCCCTAGCTGTTACTTAAAAGAGAAAATGAGTAAAAACGTTACAATGTATTCCAGTGGGGGAAAAAATCCCAACCCAAACAAACAACAAAAACCTGCCTAAACAATCAGTTCTAATCTTAGGCTAGTTAAATTGGTCAGTTGAACTGCCAGCAGGGTTGTTGGCTTTCCTCCTGTCCTTTTGTAAGACTGAGCCTCAAGTAGAATTCAAGTAGCCTAAAGAACAGTTTCATTATTTGGAAAATGTTTTGTTAGGATGTTGAACAGCAGCTAGGTTCACATCACTTGAAATGTGTACGTTTCCAGTTTTCACTTTGGTTATGTGAATGTAAACTCACTCTGAGTTGTTGTGGAAATAAGTTGCAATTGGAATGTGAAAAAAGCAGCTGAACTGCAAGTGAGGTGGTAGTATGAAAACATAAAGATTGCGTGTCTTGAATTTAAATGAGGAATCCCTTCATTTGAATTTGAAGAAATTGAGGCAACTTGCTTTCTGTTACCTGTTTGGTATCTGTATTTCATTATTTGAAGTTGAAAAGACAAGAGCATTTTGTTAGATCTGTCACGTTCTTTGCAACAGGATTAAACATAAAACATAAAATGTACAGTTGAGTGCCAAGCAAAGTGGTTACTTTTCAATGAAGAAAATGGAGGGGTTGTAGGAAGTGTCTTTCTGTCTTGTACATAAATTGGAGATCAGAGATGACCATGAAAACTGACAGAAGTGATATGGTTTGAGCTGAAGATGTATAGACAAGTATTTCTTTTTTTCTTATTAAAAAGTGCACTGGTGTGACTTGAAAGGACTGGTAAAGTCCCTTGGAATTATGGAGAAGCAGACTTATTACTGCATGAAAACCCAGAGGTGCAGAGTGTAAATGGCTGCATAGAGGCATGTTAATACATGAGTTAGTATAGAAGATCTATTCTGTTTGAAAAAGGTATTAAGATAAAACTTTTCAAAATGTATTTAAGTTTCACCTTAAAGATTTTTGTATTTAGAAGAGCTGAAAATGTCTAACATGAGCAAAGTTGGAGGGGCTTCCATCAGATGGCTTACAGGGCAGTAATCGTACAGAAATTTTGTTTGGTGGTTCTTTTGTTGTTGTTGCTGCTCAGATCTTCATCTTTGCAGCTTTTGAGTTCTCAGTAGTTAGGGTGTTTTTAGGAAGCAAGAATGAGGGCTGTCTGTTAAGTTTCAATTGTGCTGTTATAACAGTGTCCTGCAAACCAAAGAATTTTTGCTAGTTGAAGTTAATGAATTTTGGTTTTGAGCATAAAGAATAAAACTGTTTTCATCTGAGTAAAAGAGACGTTGATCGTGTGGTTTGTAACTAAACTTACCTGTCTGGGATGATGGAGAAATCTGTGAATAGCAAAGGGTACAGATAAAAAGGCTTGTAAGCACTTCAGTCAACTCCGGGCTAGACAGTATAACAAGTGCCTTTATGAATGACACTGGTAAGCCTTCATGGGGGAAAAAAAAAACAAATGCTGTAGTTATCAACTGAGAACTCTTCAAAGTTTTGCAGTAAAAGCAGATGTTATTTCCTGTAAGATTCATTTACTATGAGTGGCTTCTGCAAACTGCGGAGGCTTCATTAATTTATGGGTAAATTATACAGTTTTAAAGCCATGGAGGAGATCTGTGTTGTCGCCACCTGTTTATGAGAGCACTTTACACATTTCCAGAAGGACCACAATATAGATCAAGGGGCAGGGACCTTTTGGAGAGAAGGAAACGCTTGAAAAACAAAGTTAAAACAGGAGGCCCTGGAAATTTTGTCACTAGTGTGAATAACTACCCAAGTTTTGCCAGGTCATATCTGAATATAACAGTTAATTGTACTTCATCACTTAATCTGGAAAAACAAAAAGGTGGACGATTTTACATCTAAGACCAGATCTATGCAGGTGGCAGCAGTCGTTGCTCAGGAGGAGGGCTAAGTCTGTAAAATGGATGTGGGTCTGGAGAGAGAAGGGTTTCCTGTGTAAAAAGTTCAGTGTGCCACCTCTCTTGAGGTGAAGTCGGAGAACAGGCCGGTAGCCAGGATAGCTTTGAATAACACCTAGTTCTAATGTACACTTACTCTTTCCTGCCTTCTTAATTTAAGGTTAATGATAAGAGAATTTAAAACTTCATTTTGAGATATATGTGGGTACAGAAATGTCCATGTATTTTAGGAAAGTGGGATGCTGAAATCTATTGTGATTATAGACCTATAGTTGAAGACTTCTGCATGTTTTAGGGACTTGAGATTTGGATCATCCTAGGTTCAATCAAGTCTGCCTGTAGGAGCCTGGGCTGATAATTGCTTGAGTAGCTGACCATATAGGAATTATTAATGAGTATCATGAAAATATAATTGATTCCCCCCCCCCCCCCCTTAAGTCGCAACAAATAATACTGTAAAGTTAAAAACCAGAAGGTTTACTCAGAAATTTACAGTTTCACCTTTACAGGGATGGCACCTATGTTTTGCTTCTTCCTGATCATAGAAACATAGAATGGTTTGGGTTGGAAAGCCCCTTAAGATCATTTAGTTCCATCCCGTGGCCATGGGCAGGGATGCCTCACACTAGACCAGGTTGCTCAAAACCCCATCCAACCTGGCCTTGAACACTTCCAGGGATGGAGCATTCACAGCTTCCTTGGGAAGGCTGTTCCAGTGCCTCACCACTCCCAACAGTAAATATTTTCTTCGTTGTATGTAATCTTAATTTCCCCTCTTTAAGCTTGAACCCATTTCCCCCTGCCCTGTTGCTACAGTCCCTGATGAAGTATCCCTCTCCAGCATCCTTGTGGGTCCCATTCAGATACTGGAAGGCTGCTATGAGGTCTCCATGCACCCTGCTCCAGGCTGAAGAGCCCTGACTTCATATGGAGGTGCTCCAGCCCCCTCATCATCCTCGTGGCCTTCCTCTGGACTTGCTGCAACAGCTCCATGTCTTTCTTATGTTGGGAACACCAGAACTGCACACAGTACTCCATGTGGGGGTCACGCAGTACTCCAAGTGGTGTTGATCATATTGTTATATACTGCTGCCTTGCTTGCTTTACATTAGTGTCTTGTGTGATAGTGGCTGGGAAAGTTGACTGCCTGTAGTAGACAACATTAAAAAATGCTGCTGTGGCAGAAAGTCTTTTGGGGAGAGAGGAAGAAAAGAGAGAGAGGAGGAAAGATTACATGGAAAAGAAAAAGCAAGCATACTGTTAAAAGGCAGCAAATTTTTTCTTTTGTGCATATTACTAATAAAAAACTCTCTAGCATTTAGATCACAGGCAGATAGCTTTCATATTAGGCATCAAGGATGAAGGAGAAGCCAAGTTTTCTGCTTAAATCCATGAAGCAGAGCAGAGATGTGTAAAGTTAAGACAGATGAACCTTCTTACAAAAGCACTATCTCCTTGATGTGTACCAGCTAACTTCCAGAGAAGGTTGTCAGTGCTGTAGCTGTGTGGCTTTCTTGGCATGGCAGTTGGAGTAGCTACGGAGTAGTGACAAATGTCTAACAAAAATAATCTAATAATGAAGCCAGAAGTGAAGTGTTGGCAGGCAGCACTGGTGGTATGCCATGTGATATCTCCATGCTGTCCTCTGCAAGTATTGATTCTTGCTCCTGTAGCTGTCAGTAGCTGAGGTGTGTTTGGGGGTTTTAAGAAATGGTCAGCATGCAGAAAATGCAAAGTATGAAACAACTTGCTGTTCTTTCATGCAGCTTATTGTGACAACAGCATTTGTATTAAAAAAAAAAAAAGTAAACAGCAAAAAACTTAACATGCATCAGCTTTTCAAAAATCTGTTAACTCGAGTTGATTCAGTCAGTAAGAAGGCTGCAGCAGTATCACTGTTTTGTACTGGTTGACCTCAGCTGAAAAAGAAATGGGTTCTCAAGTTTTGAATCCAGTTCTAGCAGCATCCAGTCCAGTTTAATAAGATGATGAAAGTTGGGGTGAGGTGATGTTTTAAAAAAACATGCCATAGAGAAATGTCACAACTTGATAGGTCCTGGTGCAGAAGAGAAATAACTACAGAAACAAATTACAGTGGGGAAGCTACTCTGGATATAGCATTGTTGGATTGATGTTTTCTGAACCAACGAAGATGGGCGCAGAGCACTGTAGTATGAGATGCAGCAGTTGTGCAGCTTGGCTTAAAGTGGAATAGCCAAACTTCTCTGGTGTTAGCAAAGGATAGAGAATGTTAGAGGTTAGGGTTTGTTTGAAAGAGTCAGAGGCAGTAGTCATGAATATTCCTACGGGGGTGGGGGCAGAGATTTACTTGTAACACCTGTGAAAGCTAACGGTTGATAAGTGCACGTTTGGAGAGGAAGGTAAATGGGAGTTAGAGAAGAGCCGGACCCATTCTTGGGAGAACGTTTGAACTAGTGTAAGTGCTGATGTGCTCAGAAGGGAGCCGACAGAAGTAGGAAGAGACTTGGTGCAGCTGAGGTTTTCATTAATTGCAGAGCTTGGTCACTGTGTAGACAAGGTGGGTAGTAAACATTTCTTGGAGAAGTGCTTTCTCTCCAATTAAAAGTGTCCCACAGCAACATAGCAGAAACAGGCATGAAATTTCAACCTGAAATATGTGGCTTCCAAAAACTTTTCCATGTATAATGATCATCTAGGTAAAAAACAAAAACACAAACCTGAACAAAAACTTGGAAAGGCTTTCCTACCCCAATATAAAGAGAAAATATTATGACTCTTTTTCAATTAAAAATAAAAAAATTCTGGTGTCAACAAATGGGCCTGTTTAGATGCAGACTATTAGGTCAGTTTATTAATAGGGTGAAACTGCACTGTGATTTTGGTCTGCAGCTTGAAGAAGGAGGCGAGATCACTGAAATAGCTGTTTGTGGTCAGCAGGTGTTTAAAATAGGAAAGACACCCTGAAACTTTGGAAATTCTCTGGTGTTTGAGGGATATTCTTCTGAAAGCGGGTGATTTTAAGGAAAACGAAGGAAACTAATTTTTATGTGTGTTGTTGAGAACTAAGTCTAATTCGAAAAAAGGCTAATGGGTAAAATAAAAATGTATTGAAGGCATAGCAAGCTGTTTTAAATCTAATGACTGAAATGGTTGCATCTACTTGGTTGTTCTCATAAAGAAATTTGCTTGATTTGGAGAAGCATTTTTGTTTAAGTTAACATTTTTCTTGATGCAGCAAAATCAAAAAGTAGACTACTGGTGAAGTAATACTGATGATCTGCAAAGCTGAGTCATATTCCTTCAGGAAGGATACTGCTGTTTTGAGAAAACAGATCACTTACCCAGTAGTGAGGAGGAGGAATTGGAATGACAAGGAACAACTCAAGCGCGTTTAGCAGTAGACACTACAGTGCATTAAAGCATCTGATTTTCAGCCTCTAGAGTAGGTTGTTATATCGATATACAGGGTCATTAATGAGTTGTGTCCCCAAAGTTTCACCAGACAGTCTGAGTGACAGGGCTTTGCTTTAACGATACAAAGACCTTTACAGTGACTTCTCTGCCAAATACCTGTTTTAACTTATCTGAAACTGGAGCTGTTGATCCCAGCCTCCTGTAGTTGCCCAGAAGAGGAAGAGATAGCCTAATTGTCTTTGTGCTTTTGTTTAAAAAATAGGGCTATTTTACAAGGCTATTGAGTGGAGTCTTCTCACATCATTAAGTCAAATTTGTTTCCTCTCCTGTGTCACTGTTACTGCTGTGCATAGCTGGCAGTAGCACAGGTTAATAAAAGACACTGCAGATGTGTAACAGGTTTTCCTACTGAGTTGTACAGAACTGTGCATCTTGCTGGTGCTTTGGATGTAATGTTTTATAACCTGGGCCTTACTGAAGTATTACTGTTTTGTAATTAAGGTGGGTTTTTTTAATTAGGAGGAAAAAGAAACCTTTGCAGGAAGGTGTGAAAATTCCTTAACATTTTTTGTCTCTCAGGACCTAAGATGATAAGGAAGCAAGATGTGAACGGTAGGAAGTATAGGCTTCCAGTAATTTGCTTTGTTTGGTATGTTTTATAGTATAGCATTTCAACAGAGTGCTTAGATAATTCCTACATATTCATGTAAGAGGTTAATGTGACTGGCTTGCGTAACAGTCATAACATGAGGCTGAGATTCAGGAAGGTTTGTTTTACCAGTATACATGGTGATGCATGTGTGGCATGTATACACTGTCAAACTAAATACTCCATGTAGCTTAGAAAACTGAGGTTGCACAATGAATCTTCTTAACAAAAAGTTGGAGAAAGTATTCTGGGCAGCTGGGGCTGAAAGGGGCTATTGTAAGTAGTCCTGATGCGTTCCAGTCATCTGTAAAACTACCCAGAGCTTAATTACTCATGTTTTCTTGTAATCTTAGTGCATGTATGAGCAGTAATAGATATTCGTGAGGTGTCTGCAGATTGTGTAAGCACCCAGTAGTGATTTTTGTGGTTAGCTTCCTACATAACTGTTTAGCAATTAGAGGCTGAGGGGTCTGTGGTCATAGGGAAGTGAGATTTCCTAAGTGCTAAAAATGAACAGGGAAGTATACTGCAGCATGTTATACAGGGAAGTATACTGCAACAAGGACATGTTAAATATCTCGTTTGTATGTAGTCCATACCTCACTTCTTGCATAAAACAGTAAATTCAAATCCCAAACCTTTAGATTTTATACTGAATTCCTGCATTTTTGTGCATCAGTGAAACCTGCAGCCCTGTGAGATGCTTTGTCAAGGCATTTGGTCAGAGTATATTCACTAAGCTTTGTGGTGGTCACTTAGCTGGTAAATAACTTTGAGGCTGTTAAACAATGAGAAATGTTATTGCTGAGATTTCTTAGAAGAAGAAGTCTCAAATGTTGAAGTCTTGGGGACTGCTAGTTTTCAGAGCCCAAGCAGATGTTAAATGTTGGGGTGAAATGAAGCGATGTTTCTTAAAACTTGGCCCAGATAATAAAAGGAGCATGCATTGAGAACAGCAGGAGAATACATCAAGAACATCCCAAGAAGAGGGTTAGAATAAAAGGAGTATTAAAATACTAAATGTTAACTTGGCTAACCTCTTATACTACCCAATGAACTTTGCTGTACCCATTGTTTAGACTTGACTATGCACTGTTTGGTATAATTTTCTACCAGCATTAAGTTAGTAAGTCCTTCACTTTTCAAATGTTTATCGTGCCACTACCTTTTGGACATGTTGGGTTATGTGGCATTGAGTGCAAAGATTGTATCATTTTCTGAGATCATAACAATGCTCCACCCTTTTCTAAAAAATTTAGGCTAAGGTTGAAATGCCTTGGACTTTTGTAATTCTGGAATTAAAGGAATAGATTCCACAGCTGAGGGCACAGAAAAAAGGTAGAAAGCTGTCAGCAAATCAAGGTGATTGAAACAGAAATTGACTGAATTGTCCTATTCTTATGCAAAATTTGATAGTACATAGTGCTGTGAAGATCAGACTTAAGAAGATGTAAACCCCTGTCTTCAGAGGCCTCCTTCTGTCTGTTGTTGTAAGGAGATAAAATAGGATATGTTTTCTCTGCTAATGAAACTGAATAGCCATATTTCTTTTTTTTTTTAATTTAAAGCTTTACTCTCTAAGCTTTTATTCCTGTCTTCATTTATTTATTTGTTTTATTGATGTTAGTTAGCAAGTCCATTTTTGTTGATCCTAAAATAATGGAAATAGGACAGTTACAGCAGTAGTTTATGCCCTTCCTTTGCACACCTTGAAGTCACATTTTGTGTGCCTCAAGTACTTGTTTTCTGCAGGTAAGATTAGTTAATGAACTTGCCATGGCTTGTGAAGTTCAGAGAGGAAATCCGTGCTGTGCATTGCTTAACTGACAGGGGATTAGGTGAGCCAGACTTCTGCAAAGACAACAAAGACAAGCCAAATTAAAGTTTATTAGGACAGTGGCACTTTTTCAGATGGAAAGATGAAGTCAGCCATAATGTATTATTTAGTAAGTACTTGATTGGCTCATTAATGCTTTAAATTAATTAATTAAATATTAAGACACCAGCTTCTCCAAATGTAGATGCAGACTGTCTTTGGAAGGAAAACAAGGACACTTACTTGACTGAATTTCTTGCCTTGGTGGCTGAGCAGAAGGTTACAAACCTGAATTTAATTTCTGTTACCATTATGGAAAAATTCTACTGTTTTGATCTATTGAATTATCAAGGCAGCAGAGCCAGTCAAGTCAGATTATAAGAAAGAGATAAAACATGGTTTGGTTAGTGGTGATACTTGTAGAATTTAGCCATGACATGTGGTTACCTGTCCATGCAGAAAGAGCAATTATCTTTTGTAGTACAATGTCAGATTTGCCTGTTCTTAGCTTGGAACAAGGGTACAACTCTGCCAACAATAACCACGCAGCGTGCGTCTGTAAACTTTTTTTGTTTTTTGTTTTTTGTTTTTTTTTAAGCTTGGAATCAGATGCATCCTTCCCTAGCCAAAGAGAAACATTTGAGAAGCTGTGACGCATTTACCCACATGAAGGAAGGAAATGTCCGAAAGAGTCAAAAGCTAAAAATAGATCATTTTACTGAGTTGAACTCTGGGTAGGAATTGAAGAACTAAATATACATCTACATTTAAGCCTTTATAGCTTAATAACTGAGTAGTGTAACACTTTCTGATTTTTTTGTCTGTTTGTTTTGGGGTTTTTTTTGGTTGGTTGGTTGGGGTGTTTTTCCTAAACTTTATAGCGGACATCAGGTGAAGACTTATGTTAGGCTTTGCGAGGTGGCTTTCTGGTGCCTTAAATAGGCAGAGCTGAGAAGTCTGACCATCTCTTGATGGTGATTGTTACAGCACAGTTTAACTCCCTGGAAAAGTAGATTGTGGGTTGGGTTTTTGTTTGTTATGTTTCTTTTGAAGAGCTAGTAGCTATTAGAACTGTGAATTTAAAAATGGGTATATATTTTATCCCCCCAGCTTCTTCAGGTAACAGTAAATTTGCCTCTGTCGACCTGTATGTAAAAAGTGGGGTAACCCGAACATCTGAGAATTGATGGTTGGCTGTCCAAAAAAGCTTGCTTTCTGCCCTGCTACAAACCCCAGTTTAGAAGCTATCAGCTTTCAGTTGTGGTAAAGAAAAAAATAAGCTTGTTGGAGTGTTTAAAATTTGTGCAATAGAAGAGAATGTTGGAAAAACTCTTCATGTGTTAGAGTGCTCTACAGTACTCTCTTTAGATGACAAAGAGTGCCATGAAATCAAGTAAAGCAAATTTTTTTTTTTCTCCCTGGAGCAACACTATATGTTTTGAGGTCATTGGAGGCAACCCACACAATACTGCTGCCTGAAAACTGGAGTTTTCCAGCCCGAGAAAGTGGGGCCAGTGCAAGTGAATCTCTCTGGTTTAGTGTTTGCTGGCTGCCAGTGAAGAGTAGGTCTTTCATGCTGCTATACCTAATTTGAAGCTTTACATTGGAGAGGTGAAACACGTATAGTTAATGCTTTGACTGTCAGAAAAAGAAATGTTACTATTAAAATAGATATATGTACAATTATAGTAAATGTAATGGGAAATTATGGGTAAAAATAGTAGCATTGATTAGGTTGACTTCAAGCAGTAACTGTCTTCCTCTCCATCCCCCAAGATGGGAGGCTTAGTTCTGTTCTTACATTTAAGACCTCCCCTCTTCTTACTATATTCTCTGCTGTAGAATGGTTTGCCTTTTTATATTTCTGTTTGGCAGATGTATAAATAGTTGTGCTTGTGTTTTGCCTTTTTTCTGTGTGTGTGTGTGTGTTTGTTTTTCCAGAGGAGCCTGAGGATGTTTTTGCAAGGTTGTTTTGAGCAAATTTGCTGTATTTGATTACTAAAATAGTATTTGTTCCAAACAGCAGTTTATGTATTAAGCTCTGAACAGTTTGTAACAAAATGACCTGACTACCTACAGTCATGGATATATAACAATATACCAATATAAACTTTGTATTTATGGAATATATTGTTGTATAGCAAAGTGTGAAAACTGCTATTTTTCAAGTGTTATTTTTCTAGAATGTTTTTTGAAGTGGATTTATTCATGTTGCTAGCCCCACTGTGTTAACCCACTTTTAGAAAGTTAAAGCTGTAAAAACCTTTTGAGAGACCAGTTGTTTAGCTGGACAACTGCTTAATCTGTGATGTTTCTGCTTGTAGGCAAGTTCATGATGTAGAATCTGAGCAGGATGTGACTTGTAGTTCATGTTCACTGAGGCAACAAGGTTGGGTACAAAGAGCAAGAAGGTGCTGCTCTTCATAATGCTGTAAATGACCTCTAGGCTGTGACACTGAAGTGGCAGAGCCCTGCTTTTGAGTGTGGGAAGGTAAGGATGGATGTATCTTGATACTAAGGCAGAGCACTTAATGGGTGACCTTTAAGTTGTCTGGCCTGCCTGTAGTCAGTTCTCATCTGTGCATATGCTGCACCTTTTCTGTATGTTGGTATAACAGAGGATAAGAGGAAGGTATAGTGTGGTCTTCAGCAGCCAACATAGTATCTGAGGCTTCAGTTTGTTTCTTTGTGGAGTATTTTTAATGCATTGTACTCCTGCTCCTGCTCTAGCTACAAAGCTTCAGAGATGGAGTACAAAACTGGCTGGCTTGGGTTCTGCTAGTTTAATGAGACTTGCTTAACCTTAGGAAAGATGAGTGTTAGAGGAGGGATAGATATCTTTTTTCCAGAGTGGCTTTTCACTGTGTTAATTGTTGCCTTCACTTGTGTGATCCCCTGTTTTGTTCCTTTTCCTCAATAAATAAGACAGAGGTTCAACAGACAATAAGCTCAATCACTAGGCATCAGTGTTCATCTCCATAGGAGGTCTGTTATGTGTACAGAGATAAGTAGGGGGTCCTGTGGAAAAGCATGAGTGTTAGAGCATGTGTGCTATACTGACAAATGGTGGTCCCACAGGCAGTCTTAATGCTGCATTACCTATATTTTTGAGTGCTTTTTGTAGCCGTTTCAATCAAGCCTAGTCCTAGCTCAATTAAGTCATTGTTTAGTGTTTATGTAAGGTTTTCATTAAATGACTTAGTGAATGACAGTAGATGACATTGGTTTTACCAGGCTGCACTGGATTACTGTGTTACATCAGAGTTATTTTGGGAGTAGAAATGCATTAGTTCACTATATAATATTAGGCAAGGCAAGTATGCAAGCTGCATTATTACATAGACATGTTGAGGAAAGCATCTTTTCAAACATAAAGTAAATACTTTACTTGGAGATGACTTTTTTTTTCTGGACAGACAATCTGGGTACACTCTACTGTTAAATTTCTTGGGGTTTGATTTGTGGCAGTTGAGCATCATGCTAGTTCTGCCATGCTCGTAAAAACTAAGTGGAGGAAGATTTCAAAGATCAAGAAGGAAAAAGGAACCAAATGCTTAATTATCCTTTCATAAGCTTCTTCATAATTAAGATCTAAAAGATAAAATATGTTCAGGTGAGGGTAGCTTTCCACAGCATAATAGGCTAGGTTTCACATGCAAAACCCATGTGGAAGGGTAGACAACACTGGAGGACTTAATTAGAAATATATACATATATTGATAAGTGACCTAAGTTACTACACTTTTCTTTAATTATTATTTTTCCCACTATGTGCACTGTATTAAGCATTCAAGTGGAAAAATTGGTGGTTTAATAAGAAGCTTTCTGAACTGATTTGTCATGTAACCTTTGAGAAAAGACCCACATGGAGATGAAGGGGTGCTTCTCCTCAGGATAGTAAAGAATGTTATTGCTGTGTAAAAGTCCCATTCCTTCTGTTTTGTGGATTAAAAATTGGCTGAATATATGCTACAACTGTTTCCATAGTAAACTAGATCTCTTAATGCAGTGAAATGGATTCCTTACTGAAAGGCGGCTGGGCAGATAGCTCATTGTCTGAGACAAAACTGTATCTCCATAGTGGAGTCATATGTCAAAGGTGACAAACACCTGGAAGTATTAGTTATATTTAAAACTTCAATATTCACTGGTTTTCCAAATGTTCTTGTTGGAGATCAGTTCTGATAGTTTTTGAACAGCACACAGCATAAGGGCAGCATTACCACCCACATTAAAATCACATATGAATTAATTCCTTTTCAGTGGTGCATTTCTCATCCAAGCATCCATTCCTTTTGAAGAAAAATTGAGAATAAAGATCCAAGTCAGAATTCATGTTTCTGTTGTGCTGTTGATATCATGGGGAGAGTGAGGGAGAAACGAGCTTGTGGTGGGGACTAGTCAAGCAATTTTTAACCAGTGAAGCAGGACTTCTGTGTGTATTGTTGAGCCTGTAGTAGCTGAAGTAGACCTCTGGAGAATAAGCTGTTACCCTTATCTTGGTTCTGCCCAAATGTGTTCAAGTTTGGCACTGAACTGAGATCTAGTCTTCAGAAGTCAGCAATACTTGGCCTAGGGGCAGGCAGGAGCATATCTAAAACGATAAAGAATGGAAGAGAAAATTGAGAATGGAGAAGATAACTGACAGAATTCAGGCTGAGGGTCAATTTGCTTATAGAAATACTGGAAATCACCATACTCCTGATGTACTGCAAGAGCTGCTGTTTCTTGTGATTAATATCTTACAGTAATACTGAAACAGAATTAACAGTTGTACTGATGTACACAGGCAGACTAATAGGTCCAATGGAGCCTCAATTTTCGCAGGGCATTTGACAGGAAATGCACTGTTTCCCTGAAGCAACTGCTGATTGCAAGGTAAAAGGAAGGTTTTCTGGCTTTAAAGCAGAGCATAAGAAGGATGAGCCTAGCCAGAGGAATGGGAGGGAGATAATGGGTATCTGATGCAGAAGACTTAGGATTGCAAGTATGGTGAGGTCACGAAGAGAGCTGACCCTTAAAGGAACAAGAAGGTTGGTTGCCTTTTTGTATGCCATGCTGCCCAGATGTTTGCTTTACAGGGATAATGTGCTCAAATTGAAGACAAGCTGTTAGTAGGCTCTGTCCTAGATAGGTCTAATGTTTCTTTATTCCCTGAAGAGAAGAGCAAGAAACAGGAAAGGAACTTGCATATAATTCTTTATTTTTATGCTGCAAAGTACAATCTTGATGACAAAACTCAAGAATAAGTTACTGTTAACCTGTTACTGTTAACATAATAATGTATTGTTGGGTTTCTGTGGAAAGAGCAGCTCAGTTGTTCAGGGAGGTCACTAACAGTCTTATATCCCCACAAGGACCCCAACACATAAATAGGTTTGTGGTTAGTCCCCTCACTCTAGCCTCTGATCTGACAGGAGTACTGCAGAGGTTATGCGTAAGAGGCTATACTGATCTCTAGAGATTTGTTGAACCTTATCTCTAGGTAATCATCTTATTGTGTTCAGATGAGATTACTAATCACATCTTTTAATTAGAGAAATGTCATAGCTGTAGGAAAATAAAGCTATGTGGAAACATTGGTGGTTATTTTGCTGACAGTCTCTTCTCCTTAAGGAGTCTGATCAAAACCTCCTGCATTGGCAGATGTATGCTCTCAAATAAAAAGGAATTGTGACTGATTTCAGGCTGACTTCTTCATCTTTGTGGTAAAAAGTTGGTGAAATAGTGACAGATGTGAAACATAAATTGTCTTGTATTGAACCTATAAGGAAGCAGCTAAATCTCCCTAATTTTGATTATTGCCTTCTAGTAAAGTATGTTGAAGGAAAAGTCGGCATTATTAAAGATGGGTTTCCAAAAAGGGCAGTTCATATAGCTAGGTAACTGAACCAGAATTAATTAAAAAGAGCTAACTTGAGTTTACTCCCTGGGTGAAAAGTAATTTCAAAGTTGACATATTGTGAGATGCTGCTTTGACAGCAATCTTGTATCTAATCCTGCAGTATACAATTAAAGTTGTCATTCCCGGTGATGTTTAAAATGCTTGTAACAGGCTTCAGTTTAGCACAGAAAGTGAGTGTGGTAGAGCTTTTTTTTTTTTAAATTTATTTTCCCAAATAACATCTACTTAAGTAGTTGCTATCTGTGTAGTTTATCTCATGTTAACAGCATTCAGGTGTCTAAAATTAGGAATATATTGCTGTAAGAAACAGGCAAACCACAACCTGTGCATTTTGCTCACTGCCTTTAATTTAATCGTTGTGTTACTATTGGGTGTCCTGCTTTTGTAGCTTGTTTGGTCAGAGTTTTGAGTCCATTGAAAGTACTTTGATCCATACCTTAAAATAACAATCAGTACTGTGACATTTCAGTCTGGTGGAGGATACTGTCAGTCAAATGTATGAAATTACTAATTGTCTCATAGCTTGAAAATAGTTCTTAATGAAAACCATAAGTTTTATAAAGATAGCTATATATTAATGAGGTAATTTTAAATTTTCCTTTAAAAATTGGCCTTGTCAAAGGGAGGCTTTGTGATGGCATTCTATAAAAGCAGAAGAAATGGTTAGTGAAATGGAAGGAAAGCTGGAAAGAGGTTTTTGTTTATGTACAGCTGAACAAAAAGACTTAAAAATACTGTAACAGAAGAGTCACACCAATAAGAAGAAACAAAAGTATAAGGGTAGTAATTTATATCAAATACAGTGTACAGTTCTAAGCAGGATCACAGAAGTCTGTAAAACCTTAGCTTATATATATAACATGAAAATAGATATTGTTGCACCCCTTTTAAGTTGTAGATATTTCAAAGGCTAGAAATGGTTAGTCAGGTTTTGCTGAGGCTTGCTTTCTGATAGTGCTGCACTTTTTATGGCTCTTGGGGTATCTGTGGTTGTTTGCCTATTCCCCTACTTACTGGAGCTTGTGTGAAAGTTTTTCCTGAAGCAGCAGCTGTATGGCAGACTTTCCTGTGCTTAGTAGAGAGAACCTGTGGTCTAACTGGCTGTGTGCTGAATAGAGTCGAATGTAGGTTACACAACTTGAAGTCCTGAGGAGAAAGATTGTATGAGTGTTCTCTAAAACATTTTTAGTTACTACATCTCAGCTTTTTCCTTAAGCTTTCAGAGACATATCTGAACATAGCCTCAATTAAAGTCCTGTCCTTTTAATGAAGGAAGTCCTTTGCTTAATTCATAGCTGATATACTAGGAACATTAGAACATCAGTCAGGATCCAAAATTAATTGCCACTTGGGACTTACAGTGCCTTGTGGGCATTGGAAAGAACATTGTCTCTTTCAAAAGCCTTCTGAAATGGCCAGCTTTGAAAATGAGGCACATCCTCATTAAGTTCTGTGAGTATTGAATCTTGCTTCTCACTTTCACTCTGAAACAACAAAAGCAAATAAATATTTTGTTAGTTGAAGGTGACACAAGAGTAGAGGAGAACTGTAACTTCCTTACTTGCTGCCTCCTTGTGCTTTCTTGCCCTTCTGCCAGCTCTCAAATGTAGGAGGAAAAAGCCCAAAGCTGGCACAAGGGGAAGAGGGCATCTCATTCCAAAACCAGTGACTAATACACCAGCATGTGGTAGAACAATATTGTTTTAACATGGCTAAGGCCATGTTCTTTCCTTTGTATTGAATTCCTTCCTGTTTAAGAACATTGTCTTTAAAATGCACTTATATCAGCTTGAATGGTAGGAACTTTGTGCTTATTGCTACAGTATCTATATTAATTGGTTGATTCAGCTGTTTTGAGCAGTTAAAAAGATTCAAGCAGGCATTGGCCGTGGGATAGCAAGTCTATGTGTTAGCAGAGCTGTTAAAGCATACTAGATGCATGTAGAGTTACTGGAAGGCAGAACTAGGGAGGAGCTGAAGCTCATCTTGCCTTTGGGAGCTCAGCAGGGGAGGAAGATCCAGCAATCTGGCAAAACTGTGCTAGATGACATGGATCCAAACATACAGCTGTCAGTTAAATAGCCCATATGAATGTAAGGGAACCAACTGATCAGTGTTAAGGAATTCAGTGGCAGTTTTCATGGCTCCTCACAGTGTATCAGTTAATATAGAAGATTAGGCTTCTTTTCTTTGATTAAAGGAAACATCTAATTTTCAGTAATGTTTGAGCTAATATCCAGACATTTCTGTGACTTGAACTTCAAAAGGAAAATTGGAGGTAGCTACTCTACGTGTTCTTTCTGACTAATTTCTGACTTGTATTGGACTAGTTGTGGGCAAGCAGGGAAGGGAGAGCACTGCATTTTTTCAATAATTGTATAATTAAATTCATTGATGGTAGGCCAAGAATACTGATCACAAGGGTTAGTGCTGAATCAGAAGGAATACTTTAAATGGCCTCTGTTGAACAGAGACATAATTGCCGTCTCTTTTTCCTTCTTGGCTTATTGGATGGCTGAATTGCTCATTTCATACGTGACTTTGAGTGTGACTGGAGCTGTGAATCAGTGTTTGTTGGAGTTTTGCATCTGGCTTATGTTCCGACTTCCCTTTTATGAGCTGGAGAGGCTGTCTCTGTTATTACTAACTATGTAGTGAAAATCCTCTTAAACTCTCCTTGTATGAGTGGGTGAAAATGTTTGGCAAACACACAAATCAATAATTGCTTATTTGCCTCACTGCTCCTTTTCAAAAGCTTCACTGTCCTTTTCTGTGTTTGCACAGATAATCGATGTCTGTCCCCAAATGATAATTGACAAGGATAGATAACTTTGGGGCCTTTCTTTACAAAGTCATCCTCCAAGTGCACCTCTCTGTAACTACTCTTGCTTATTGCATTCTGATTTTGTTTTTGTGTTTGTTTTTTTTTTTCCTGCAGCAGCAAGGCTTGTGTTGAAATAGCTTTTATGCATTTAGAAAAACTTGATGATTATTTTAAAGCTAGTCAGTAGTTTACCATGCTGCTGAAATGCCTGGAGCTCTGTGCATGACAAAATGAACAAGTAAACTGAATGAAGACTATTAAAAGGGAGATAAATATTTGTCTCAGTATGAGGAGAAGCAGTGTGTAACTTGACCTGGTTGACTTGACTAAGTTTTCATAAAGAAGAGACTGTCTTTTTAATGGCCTTGTCTAACATGTCTATTTTGTTCTGCTGTTGTTGGCTGAAATTGGAAATTAAAATGAAGAAAAAATACCTTCATGATTACAGTTTTCCCTTGGGAACTCTTTCAGTTGTGGCTTTCTCATAAGAGGGATTGTGGCTTCCTATTTATTTCTGCGGCATGAAAATTCAGATTTCTGTAGCTTGTTTCTAAAGTTAAGAACATTCTAGATGCTAGTCTTGGAAGATGCAAACAACTTCCAGGTGCCTGAATTTGAGGAAGTCCCTAGTTAAATCAGATTGCCATCTTGATGTGACCTTTGCCAAAAATAACTGCAGTAGTACATGCACAAACTATCTATGCAGTGTAGTATGCAGAAAATAAAGCCATCTATTTTAATGTGTGAGATTTGTTTGCTTTTTTAGATTTGCATTACTCTACGGGAAAGGCAAGCTTTCAAAAACGTCTCTTCTACTTTGATTGCTATTCAGGTCAGTGGCATCTTCCCCCACTGGAGGGGACTGCAAGATGGACTGGAGCTGTTCACATTGCTCCAGATTAGTGGGGCTCACTGTCACAGGGTGGCTTGCTTCGTTTCAGTGCTTGGCATCGTCATCACTAAAAAAATACTTTTCGTACCGTAATTTATGCCACTGAAAAACTTGCTTTTTGATACTTTTTGTTACTGTAATTTACATTAGCTATGTCATAACAAAATTAAAGCTTCAAGCTACATTGTTCTATAGATCTGAAACCATACAAGCAACATATGTGCCCAAACCTTAAAAGTGTGTGCAGATTGTTTGGATCTCAGTGATATGACCTAATGGCAAGAAAGTTTCTTCCGTGGACAGAAAGTAGGGGTGGGGAGGAGATGACTCTATTCTGCGTTCTGTAGGCCTGGAATTACGTATGATCTTTTTGGGTATCTAAAGCCTTTTAATGGCTGTTTCCATTAGCACTTTAGGTTGAAATGAAAGTGTGCTTTTGGAGTGCATGTCTTGATTGTCCCATTTTACAGTTCTTTGCTCTCCACCTTGCTCTCCATTGTGGAGCATCTCAGTGCACAAATTGGATTCCTTTCAAATGAAATTGAATTGGAAGACATGCTCTAGTTACAAATAGGTATTAAGTGCACAGAACCAGACAACAGCCAGTCAAAAGTAAAACTTCCTGTAAAACTTCCTGCAAAACACATAGTTTGGCCATTGACATCTCTGCACCAAGGTTTTGCTGTATTGACCCTCTTCTGTTGTGCTCATGACAAGCTAATGTAGCATCAGCCAAAGAGGGCCAGCAGGTAAGCCCTGGAACTCAGCAAATGCTTTAAGGAAGTAACTAAGACCTTGTACTGACAGAGAGTTAATTTACTGTGTGAACTGGATGATCTAAAGAAGTGGATCATGCTTCAGAGCAATGGCAGTTAACCTTTCTGAATATCAAAATAGTCCTGGGGCTGCAAGGACTTGGAGAGCTGAAGGTAGGGAGGAGATGACTGCTCAAGTTACAGGTATGAAATATGAAAGGTTGCACTTCAGTGGAGGTGTCAGCACTCCCATTTGTGTTCTCTGTGGGTGGATTCTGGAGCAGGAGCACATCAGGATAACTCCCGAAGAAAAGTAATGTTGGAAGCTGTGGGCAACGCTGGTCAATTCTGATTAAAAATCCTGGTGTGGAGCCCTTGTACTTAATGGGGGAGGGCTGAAGGGCTTAGTGAAGGTCACTGCGGGCAGTGAGGATTTTAAGGGCTGCTGCCAACTTTAAAAAAAAACTTCCAAGACCTTGGCTCTCCTGGCTGATGAGTGTGTTTGCATTGACCAGGAGGGGGTGACTGGAGACTAGGGTGAAAACTTGGATTTCTGAAGACGTGCTGTGATTGAGTTAATTTGTTTTTGCAGACTTGTCTGGAGAGATGGTAAGGTCTGCAAGATAAGCAAGACACCTTATTTTTTGATCTATCATGAGTTGTAAATTGATACTATCACATTAAATTAGAAGAACTTTTTTTAAGCTAATTTAATCTCAAAGGCTTGAATTGATGACTCTAAAAAAGTCCTCCCATTCCTCCAAGCTCCAGGGGTAGGTTTCATATTTAGTTCTGATACAAAAAGACTTAGCATTGAATTTCAAGAATTGTCCAAGTCTTTGGCACTGTCAGTAAAATTGTCTGCTCCATCAGAATTATATAAATTCTTTGCAATACATTTGCATCTTTCAGATTTGTGTGTAGTACATGTCTTGTCAATATAAAGGCACTAGACACAAGGTAGCATGTTTGTTTTTTTTTTTTTTTTTTCTGGAGAATGGTGCAATCCTTGGTCCTTCAGCAGTTCTTTCAGTGCTTGTACATCAACAAGCACCAGCCATCTGTTTCCTGCCATCTGGACTTTAACCTGAACCTGTCAACTCTAACCTGATCTAGCTGTACAGTTTCATTTTTTTAAAGGGAGGCTAAAGCAACAGTGTAACTTTGAGATTATTTGATAAATACTTGTGTTAATAGACTTAATTTGAGTTTTGGGTGAATGTTACTGAACAACGTTTGTGAAAAAAAAGTATGTATTTAAGATTACAGTTTTACCGCTGATTTTGTGGAATAAAACTGTCATGGTTTTTTATCCCAGGTTCAGAGGTGTGAAAGAACATGTATGAATGAAGGGAGGAAGTATTGTTTTAGGAAATAACTTTGCTTTCCTTGGTTGTTGCATTTACAGCTTGGGCTGTTAGTTTCATAAACCTCTTTGTAGAACTCAGCCTGGATTTTGTGTGCGTTGTCTAACAGCACAGTTATAATTTGAGGTCACGTGGAACTTTAGGCACATCTTTGTGTCTTCCCTTCTCAGGGAAGGGAAAAGGTTGTGACTGGAAGTCAGTCTGTAACCTCTGGGGGAATGTGGCATATATGGATAAACATTCCTGGATCTCTTTTAGAAGTCAAGAGACTAACCCAGTCTGTTGCTGTGCCTCTTTGTTCAGAGAAAGTGAAACAGTATTTCTGAAGTGTGCTTAAATATCAAAAAATCCTGTGGCCTGAAAAAGGTACCTCAGCCTGCAGTATATTCTGTCTTGTGTGGCTCCCTGATGTCCTGAACTTCAGTGTGGTTTTCTTTCCTCTGATGGATACACATAAGGAGTTGTAGCCATTTGCGTGACTGTTAATAGACCATTTGTAAAGTCAGAATTGTCAGGCATAGTTGAAAGCACTCCCTACAGAGTCAGAATTGCTATATTTGGAGTTGTGTTTAGAAAGAAAAGAGGAGAGAGAGTACTTGTGGGGTAATTTTCTTCTTTCCTAATACAGTCTCTTTCCCACACTACCATGCCATTTTGCATTCAGTGCTATGAGGGCAGAAGTCCCCTGGTGACAGAGCTACTGCAGACAGGTGTGTTGATACCAAGCAAGAGATCTCAGAAGAGGTTTTACTGGAATATACAGAGCTCCTGTGGGAATATTAGCTCAGGCTGAATTCTGCCTCTCCTCTGGTTAAGTTCTGTTACAGATTGCCAAGAATTCATAGTTGTTTATTTCAGAAGTATCCCTTATCCCAAGTTGCTTATTTGACTAATAAGTTCATATGGATAAAAGACCACACGTTGCTTTCATGTTAGTTATGAACACTCAATTGAGAGGAGCAATTGTTCCTCTAACTTGGTTGCTGTAGCACAAGCACATTTACCAGGTAGTAGTAAAATGACTCAAGCAATCCTTTAATCACCTTTCATTTTAGATGATAAATTGTAGACATGAATACTCATTTCATGTTACAGTGTTTTGCTGGTATCCCAACAGGTGCTGTGAACTTCAACACTTGTTATTAGCAGCTGAGATTCCTGTCTCTGTATGTGTATTTTAACTGTGTTAAGCTACAGGAACATGAAGATCTATTGTCCCTGAGGGTCAAACCCAGTGTGCATCTGTCCCATTATCCTACCTCTTCTCATGACCAAACTGATGCCCAGGAAACACCCCACAAGGATAGGATAAACCTCTGTGGAGCTTCCTCATTGTATTGTCCCAGCATGTAAGTGGGTCTTCCAAAGGCAAATGATATTTTTGCTTTTCAGTGACTTGCAGTGTTCTGCTTTTCTACTAACTTGTTCAGCGTCCCCTTGGGCTTGAGTACACTTTCATATCTTGGAAATTCAGTAGTAGACAATTTTGTAGTATAGAGGATGGGACCACCTCCTCCTGCCTTCTAGTTTTGTTTGATAGCTCCATCTCCTGTGTTTTTAGGAGAGTTTGCAAGCAGTTAATGTGCCCTGTCCAAGCCCCTCATGATTTTATAAACCTTTCTCGTGTTTCTCAACATTTCTGTGCTGAAGAGTCCTACTCTGGTTAGCCACTTTTTGTGCAGAAGGATTTTTTATTTATGCATGCTGCTCTTTGTTGTACTTTCTCTAGTTTTTCTACCTAATTTGAGAAGGTGGAACTAGATCATGTTGAAAGTGTGAGCACGTAGCAGCTTTATACAGTTGTATAGTGTTTTTAGCATCATTCTCTCTGCCACTAATTCTGAGCATTTAGTCTGCCTTTTTAATACTTTTCTCCCTATGTGCATGCTTTTGTTTGTATTTGCATTGAGCATATTCTTGAAGAAACGGTGACCAAAATACTGAACTTGTAAATTAAGCTGAGGCCACTGCTACATCAGAGCCAGTATAGTTCAGGCATTAGATGCTGAGTTAATAAACAACATCCCCATGTAAGAAAAATGCAGGCTTTCTGATCAACAGCTCCTGTATTTGGTGATAAAATGGCGGTGCTTGATTAGCTGCAGGTACTTAAAAATTAAAGCAAGGTTTGCTGTTTTTTTTTTTTTTTTAAGTCGAGTATGTCACTGCTTTGGAAAACGATGTGTCTTTGTGCAGTACAAAGCAAATGAGGAAGAGACACTTGTAAACTACTAGTAATTTGCTTTTATTTTGGTGGGGGGGAAGCAGCGGTGGAACTTAATTACACAGGAAATTAGGTGGACAGAATTCCAGATTTATAGTGCTGTAAAAGAATCTGGAATGCATGCATAAAATACTATATTGGTTCATACTTGCTTTATCCTGGATGTAGGATGCTTTATGAGGAAGATGCAAATAAGTAGCTGTTTCACTTTTAAATACTTGTTCACAAAGAACTTGAAAATAAATAAATCCATTCTTATTCTTAATCATACTGTGGTCCTCATAAAATAAGATTAATGCTATAGCTGCTGTTCCAGTTGCAAAACAGTATTTCTGGATTATGCTTGAGTGTGAATGCATGTAGTTACGCAAAGGGAAATGCCATCTCTTTGGTTCTGTGGTAATTGGGAAAGCTACTGGTCATGTAAATGAGAATTGTTAAGACATAGTCTACATTAGCTCCTACTAGGCTTGTGGCTTAATTCTCCCAGGGCTGCCTTTCTTAGGATATACTTGCTGATACCAGTTGGACTTTCATGTTCCTCCTAGTAACAGCATCCTAGAAAATCTTGTTTTTGCTGGTGCTGAAATGTACATGTATCCAAACAGTTAGAAGACTTTCACCTCGGTTAAGAAGCACTTATACCCTGAATATAAAGTAGATTAGGTGTCATTAGATAGCACAGTTATAAAGGTGTCTGTTTGTTTATTGGTTGATTGTGAGGTTTTTTTTTCTTAAATATTTGCTTAAGCTTATAATAATATTTGTATCTGGGTCGTAATTAGCAAGGGTAAACGGTGTTATTTTATTTCACATCCTGTTTGCTGGAGTTTTTATAAGAAGGGATTTAGCTTAATTAGATATGCCAGATAGCTCAAAATAATGCAGGTAGAGAAATGTCCATTTAGAGTTAATGGTACTGAGCCATTCTGATTAGATGCTTTTAAAGTGGGAGAGTTGTTCCCTGATCTTCCATTACTCATATGAGTCATGTGAGTATAGTGGTTTGTGGTTGTTGCTTTTCTTTTTTTTTTGGGGGGGGGGGGGGGGGGGGGACGACGACACCTCCAATTTGCAATATTGCTATGGGGGTTGCCTTTTTTAATTACAATAAAACTGAGAGACAAAGGTGTGCCTTCTCAGGATGGGTGTTGCAAACACCTTAAGAGCATAGGGATGAATAAAAACTTGGTATATGTATAGTTCAACATAAACTGTTATTTTCAATGTTATTTCAGTAACAGAACTACTGATTAAGTCTTTATCTTCACAGCACCCTGACATCATCTCAGTCAGGCTTTAGCTGTTAGTTGAACTTCATAGTTACCCCTAGCTGTACTTCATGGAAACGTAAGCAGCTTTGTTTAAATTAAATATTAAATTTCAAATACCAAATGAGGTTAGTCATTTGTTGACATGGTTGGGTACTTTCTGGAGGCAATAGGCAGTCCTGTAATGATATATTGGCTAGTTCTAGCTGTTGAAATCAAGTCAAGTAACTAAAAGGTTGTTATTGATCAAGCAAAATGTACGTAGAACAATTTGAATGCTATTTAATTACAGTAATGCCTGTACAGTGTTTAAAGCACTGTCTATTAAAGGGAAGTGTCTTAAATGTGGGAGAGCCCTGCGTTATGCAGAGTGCTTCTCCATGGCCAAAAGAGCATTCTTTCTGAATTGCCCAGATTTGCGAGACTGGAGTGTAGCAGAGCTCTCAGAACAAGTCCAGAGGTTGGATGGTTTAGTAAAGTGAACTAAATGCTCAATTTTTAAATGTAGTCAGCCTTAAAATTGAGATCTAAAAGGTACAAATGCATATTTAAGTGGGAGGTCCCCAAAGGGGAGGGGAACAAAACCCCTGGTATGAAGACAGAACTGTGGAGTTGGCTGTGTCTTGCTCAGTTCTGTATCAGGTATTTTGGTTGGAAATTGCATGGGCGTACCAAAAGATTCGATAAGGATTTCTGTTTATTTTTACTTTATTTAGGAAGTAATGGCCTAAAGATTCTCTGTATCAAGTAGTAGTGTTAATTTGTAATCTGTTACTAAGGATTCTGTTACATTGCAGGACCCTTAAATTTGGTTTATAGATGTTAATTTAATTTTGCTTTAATCAGATTCTATAAAGCTAGCCACTTTTTTCTTTTTTTTTTAATGAAACATGTATTACTCTACATGTTCTGTCACAAGTTCATGGTAGCTTTGTCACACTGAAAACCAACTAACCAAATGAAAGAACCCCCATGTGTTGTGGGTCCTGGAATTATATGAACTTGCCTTTTTTCATGTTCCCAGATGTGAAAAAGTAGGACATCCTTAGAGGCTGTCCTTGATCTACTGCTTAGGATGATAGCAGTGGATGTAATAGTTGATTGTATTAATTGCACAGCGGCTTAGTGCAGCCTTTCTGGCAATGGCATTGCTACAGCCAGCATGCAAATAGCACTGCTGAGTGGTTAAGTTCTCATTTAATGGCAGTGCCTTAATCCTCTCTCCCAGTTTGCTCTAGGGCTTGGATTTGTAGCAAAAATGCTAGTTTCTTAGAGCTTTTGTAGTTGGAGCAAGTGCCACTTTTACTTTTTTAGTTTCAGGCTTTAGTAAATGTGTTTTGTAATAAAGTTTTAAAAGCATTTGATAACTTTTCTGTTTTAAATATTACAAATTGTTTCTGTTACTTGTAAGATAGTTTAATTTTTAGACGTGATAATTATATTATTGCTCCAAACCTGAACATTCAAAACACGGAAGTGATTTTGAAGTACACAAGAAATTGTATTCAAGTCCAGAAAATAAATTTACTTTCTCATTATTCCCTCTTGTTCAAGAATCTGTATGTTGGCTTGACTTGGCTAAAATATGTATTCTACTAAGAAACTGTGTATACTTAAATAAAACCAAGCTGTCCATAACTAAGAACTTCAGTAAATTTAATATAAATACATGTTTCAATTACTTTTCTGAAGGTTTAATTTTAGGACAGACTGCATGGAAAAAAAATAAAAATTATATGAAAACACCCATCTAGATGTTTTGGGTTGCAGCTTAGATGAATTTACAGTGATTTCATATGTAATAGTGAAAGCACCAAAATCAAACAACTGGTGTGTAACTGCTGTGTGATTTGACTGGTGTGTAGTCTTAAGAGTTTGTTTTCAGTACTAGCTATTTCATTGTAGTGTTTGGAATCCGTCTGAGTTTAAGGCAATAAAGCAAAAAATACCATAGGATAAATGCAGGTAAGAAAGGCAGTGGTGTTGACTATGGGAGTACTACAGCTGAGTGAAGTACCAACTTTTTCAAGTTGAAAAGGAAAAAAACGAATACAGACAAGAACAGAGAGAAGTACAAGCAAGATGTTAAAATGTGGGGGACAAATGTTTAAAAAGAGATTGTGTTTGAATTGTTTCAGACTGATCTGTTCCCCAAGTTCCTTTGGGATTAAACAAAACCAGGTAAGAATTATTGTTCATTATTGTTACAGAGCTCGTGTTTCTTTTGGTGCAAACAGCGGGATATGCTTGGAAGATACTATAGCGTGCCTTCCTCTTGAAACACTAAATAGTTTTGAAAAAATTTGAAGAGTAAACACCGTACCAGGAATACCAATTTGTGATGTTCTCTGGAAAATGGCATAGTTAGAAGCTTGTGAGTTTTCGTTAAGATTCAAAATAGGTAGTTCTCTTAAAGCACAGAATGAGGGCTTCTTTGCAGCATTGAAAAATGTGCAGGCTTTGTGAATACCTTACCTTTGTTTTCCATTGGTAAATATTGGCAATGTTCACAGGACTGACGTACTGCTGAGTAAAGTTTTAAAACATGTTTGTGAATGCTTGAATCTAATGGCTATGAAAAAATAACAAATGTGAAGAATTTTTGTAAAAGCTAATCTATATTTTTATTTTAGTTCTAGGGAAGGCGAATGTAGTGTGAGATTCTGAAAGTACCTTCAATAGTTGTGTAGCAAATGGTTCAATATATTTATTTATATTCCAGATAGTCTAGTGGTAAGACTTTAAGACTTTTTTTGCTTAGCTTTGGGTGAGTTACTTGAAATTGATTAATCCCCCCCCCCCCCCCTTTTTTTTTTACCTCTTTAGCTTGTGTGGTTGCTCCCTGATATAGTATTAGTAGCTGCCATAGAACAGTGAACTCATAGCCACTAAATGATTAACAATGTTTTGAAAATAGTCTTGAAATGGAAGAGGCATTTCGCTAAGGTGAATTGGAATAACTCCACAGTTCATTTGACTTTGTGCTTTTGTTTTGTTGTTTGTTTTGTTTTGTTGGTAGGGGCAGGGATGCTCAGAAATTTCGTTTTGGATAGTCTTATTTCAAAGCTGTTGGTAAAGTATAAAATAAATTGGGTTGATGTGAGAGGCAAGATATCCATGAAGTGGTGGAGGAAGCTGTTTACTAGAAAGGAGTTGTCCAGAAAACAGATAGTGAAGAAGTGAGCTTTGAAATTTGACTCACTTAAATCAAAAGCATGTAGAAAACAGTTAACTTGTTAAGCTTTGACAAGTGAATGGAGTGCAAGTGTCACGTTTTGCTTCAGCCATGACTTTGTTTTCAGGTTGCTTTGTGCTTTTAAATAAAGTAGGTACATTAAGGTGCTTAGGAATATCTGGATCATCTAAGATAAACCTAAGTATTTATTTTTCTTCTAAGTAAAATAAATATTTAAGGACCAGAAATTCAGAGAAGCACGTATATATATATATATATATTGAGATGTGTTTGTGCGTTTTGTTTCTTTACTGTGAGAAATGTGACAGCTGATGAGTTACGGGTTTGAGAAATTGGAGGTGCTTGCAGACATAATGATGAATTTACACGTAGATATCTTTATTTTCCTCAGGCTAGTAACCAACCATTTGCAGAAGGGATTTGCTGAGGATAGTCTTAACTTGTGGGACAATATTTGCTTTGGGTATGAAATGATGTAAAAGAATAGAAGTTGACACTCAAGTAGGGATGTTGCCTTGCGAGTTTTGTAGTCAACAGGAGAATATTTGATAGAGCTTTGAAGAAACGCCATTCAAAGAGAAGGCTTAATATGTGCCTATGTCAGTTACCCAAATGAACTACCATACATATTAAATGGTGGGTCATTCTTCTAAGTTGATTCTTGTGAGCAGGTGGAAAGTAGAGGTGCTAAAACTGAGCAGGGACGTTGGTTGTAACCTTGTCGAAAAGGAACTTGAAGATTCCATGAATGCTGTCCTTGAAAATGACAGTGAAATGTGCTAAGTTGGTGTTTGTCCAACTTGGACTAGTTAAAACCAGGAAGGCAAATGCTTATTTGTTTTTCCTATTAACATTGAAGTAAAACTGGTTGGAACTGGGAGGTGTTTGGAGAGGGACCTCACATAAAATAGGTCTGAACAGTATGGGGTTTAGGTGCTGCCACAAGTATGTCTTTTAGTTATGGGCAGTAGAAGCTCTGTAGACTCATCTAATATGGATCTGGCAATATGCGTTGCTTGCTCAGATGTTGATTTACACAGATTTCTGAGAATTTAAAATTGATTTTGGGGAAAAAATTGCTTTCTTTATAAATGTTTGTGCAAAAGCCTTCTAATTCAGAGAAAAGTTCTGAAAAGAGTTTTGTTTTTTTTTTTTTATAACTCTGAAGCTGTACTATTAATGGAATCTGGATAGAGTAGGTGATAGACATGCAATTTTTTTTTACTTTTGAAAGATATTACTTCGGGGATAATTTCAAATAGCTGAAGTTGCACAGGAAATAGCCTTTATTCACTTTTAGCTAGTTGTTGGAATACATGTTGGCAAAATGTGAACATTCCTATACACAGGAGTAAGAAGAGACCAGATTGTAATTAAAAGCGGTTCATACAAATCAGATTTGTAAAAGGTAACAATAAACTAAGTGTGTGCAAAGAGGAGAGAAGTAACCAGAGGTGCTCTGAAAAAGCAAGGAAACAGGTTTGGCTGGTCTGGGAGATGGTTCAAAGCAGAATTGTTGCTTAGCTGAATTGAAGAAGTAAGCTTTCTGTGAAAACAAAGTGGAGTAAAAATAATTAGATAATATTGCTGTAACTGTATCTGCATGTAAGAACATGCAAACTGGTATTGATATAAATACAAGGGAACTGATAGAATACAGCTAGAGCTATCCTTGCAATGAGTATTTTCTTAAACCCTTTCTGGCTGAAATTGGTAAGGTAGAGCAAAAAACCCAAACCAGACAAAAGAACCCAAAAACTATGATTTCACAACCAAAATAGCTGCAGCTGTATTTTTATGACCAATTTTGGAGTTTTGCATCATTCTGTAGTATGTATTTTTCTGTCCCACCAAAGGAAAACACTATTTAAGGACTAGGACTGTAGATCACCTGATTATAGTGGGGCTTTTGTTTTGTGGTGTGGTTTGGGGTTTTTTTTTCTTTGCACTTTTTTTTTGTTTTTTTTTTTTTTGGTAATTTGTTTGGCTGGGTTTTTTTGTTGTGTTTTGTTTAATTTTTTTACATTTATATGGATGTGCAAGTGTGAAATAGGGTCATTGTAGCCAATGTGTAGAAGAGTAACACGTAACTGAAAACAAAGCTGATAATTGCCTAAGAATTTGAGTGAGTTAAGTATCAGTTTGAGTAGGTCCAAATAACATCAAGCAAAAAGAGTAGAAAGTGTGCGTGAGGGCTTTTGGACAGTCCATAAGCAAAGACTAAGAAACACATTAGAAGAATTTTTGTTGTCATTAGGAATATTAGTACATGATATTTTATAGGTAAAACAAGGTTTTATAGGTAAAATAATTTTGGTGAGTACTTAAACAAAATAAAATGCCCTGACCTTCCTCAAACTGAACCATTCGGGCGTAATGATGCTGGAGAGTGCAGGGCCTGTCATTGACTTCCAAATACGGGCAGCTTTCTGCGTACCTGTTGGCAGGATAAGGAAAGAAGTAGAAATTTGTAGCAGTCTTTGTTAGTTTGTAGCCAGAGAAGAATAAGTATGTATTACAGAAAGTAAAGTGGTGCTATTTCAGTTCATTAATAATTTCTCTGGATTGCTCAGTCACACACAGCCTGTGATCATAGCATTAGCTATGAAATGAAAGTGTATGTTGGAGTTTCCAGGCTGCTGAAGTTGAGCTGAGACAGTCATCTGGCATTTTATGGACTACAGAAAGCAGGTGCTGAGATGCTTCAAAGAGAATAGTTACAGGGATGTTGTGATAGCTCTTACTTCTCTGAGCCATAGTTACCATGGTTAAAATGAAATTTTGAAGCACTACATCCCCAAAGACGCACTGTTTCCAAGCCATGCAAGCTTTTCTTTCTTGGGACCACAGCTATTGCCAGGTGTTCCCTGCTGCTGTTACTTTTCTTGTGCTGTTAGGACCATGGGGTTGATACTTGATGTGTTTCTCCACTTCAGGGTCCAGTAATTTCTAGGAAGCGTAGAAGCTGCTCAGTGGTTCAGTAAGCTGTTGGTTAGATGTTGTTAAGCTGACAAGAACATGTGGAGGGGAAAATGGGAGAGGAGGAGGCCTAAATTTTGAAAGAGAAATGTAGTCATACAAATGAATGCATTTCTTGCAACTCATAGGTATAAGGTATACTCATTTTATGTCCAATGTCCCTAGCACATTATTTGCCTGGATTTTCAGCTTGTAGCTAAACGTGCAGTTTTGTGGCAGATAAAAATGTTGATGAGGTTGTGTCAGTTCAAATCATGTATACTCTGTGTTCAGGATTTAAAACCTGATTTTGAGATTGTGCTGAAGCTGAGCAATGTACGCAGGTGACCTGCTGGTTGCTCAGATGCTTGTCAAACTGCTTCATGATAATGTTACTAGTAGGAGATACTCTTTCTATGCAGGCGTGGCTAATGCTGTAGAGAAGGAAGGTGTTCTGCTGAGCATGGAACAGTGGGGAAGCAGCTCCAGATTCGCAGGAGTTTAAGGAGAAATAGAGCCTTGCAGGCTTTTAAGCATTTCTGATAATTTGATTTAAACTTATTTGACTTAATGATGAGTTCTTATTGTTTAATGAGCTCTTCCTTGTCTCTTCAGTTAGATCTAAAATAAGGGAGGGGAATTTAAGCATAGGTAATTGTCTGTTTGGCACACGGAGGATTGAAAGTGTAGACCTGACAAGAGGATATTAGAACAATTCCTTAAACAATTTGTCTTAAATGAAAAGCAAAGGCCGTAATTTAGCTTGGAGAGTACAACTTAATTTAAGCCATATGCTTTTTTTCCTTGCCTTAACACAGAAATGCATAACATTTGATACAAAAAACTGCATGAGTTTGCTTCATACAGGGAAAGTGAGTCTTGCTAAGGATGTTTTTAGGAGCCATTTTGTGTATTAATAGCAAAGTACTTAGTCTCTGGATTAAAATATTCACTTGTTCGAGCTGAACTTGGTAGTGCCTTTTGGAATTGTTACTAAGGGCTCCTACTGATGTAACAAAAGCTGCACAGACATCAAGCTGGGAGTTGATACAAATTATACAAGATGTCATTGGAAGAAGTTGACTGCCAGTATCTAGGTGTTAAGATGAACAGTGGAAAGGAAGTCAGTAGTTTTTCAGATCCAGGCAAAAGGTAGGAAATGGTTAAAGAGGAGCTTTATTATTTTTATTTTTTTTTTTAATTAATATTTTTATTTGTAGCCAAATAGCTGGCATTTTGGTATAAAGAGTGTGGACTCCCTGTCCCTTGTTGTAAGAGTCTTCTGCCCACCTCTCAATTCTGTTGCTTTTGATTGTGTCAACAGAAGCTTGAAGACTGTTGTCTGGTAGCTGCTAGAGCTCTCTCTAGTAAACTTGCTTATGATTCAGACCTGCTTGGTCAAACAGTACAAGTTGCTGGAATTTGTAGCAAGCTGCACTCAGGAACAGTCAGTAGTGTTACTGAGGCACTTTGAGTGCTTTCCAAGGGGATTTTCTATGACTAGGAAGGTTATTATCTTCTGGATTGTTGTTAAGCATGTGTTAATTGCACTACGGTACAGACAGGCTACAGGGAGTATTGATGACGCACCTAAGTTCTGCCTGATGGAAGGCATGCTGGAACTGAAGATGCTAAGTAGTGTAATCATAGCTAGTGGTTTCTCAGGAAGAGAGGAGGAATGTGTAGGTGGTGTAATGAAATACCTGGTCAACTCAAAGTACTTTCTAGCTGCTTTATTGTCTTTAGATAGTTAAATGTCTATAGAATCAAATGGCATTAGGTACCAGTTTTGATTAGTGATATTCAGTACATGTTATCCTTGATTTATTTTTTTTCACTTGCATCTTCCCCTGATAGTAGTCTGGTCATGAGACAAAAGTATATGCTACAGTGACCTTCTGGAAGGGCTTGGCAGGGGATAAAGTAACCCCTATAAAAATAGGATTTGGGTGGGAGTAGCATAATGCTTACACAATAGAGAGGCCATTTTGCATTTAGCAGAATTTTATTTGCTTTTGTTTATAAAATTTCTCAGCAACCATAGGCTTAAGGGGTATTTTGGCTCTTTTGAAACTGGTGGAGATCCAGCAGGGTTGAGGTTCTGTACTAATTAGCATGGTTTATTTCCATGTGGGTGATGTCTTCAGTCAAGGTGCTTAGTTCTAAAAGCACAGGGTTCACACCAAAGTTCGGCTTTGAATGGAATCTGCTGTGGTCTGTAAGCCATAATCAGATAGAAATTGCATAAATTAAAGGCTGGTATTTCTGGATGTAAGCTGACCCTTGAAATAACTGAGCACCATATGCTTGATGATGCATGTAGTTCATCCATTCTGGACCAGAGCTTGATCATGCTGGTTCTCTTATCTGTGACACAGTTCACCTGCAATCCCCAGTAACTCATAAACAGTGATATCAGTTACTGTTATTTTGAAACTGCTGGTTGACACAAAAACTGTTAGTATGAGAGCAAATAAGGAACCTGTCTTCCTTTGTCTTTAAGATTGTTTGCTGTTACCAAAGCCTGTGAAGGTCTCTTACTAAGGAGAGTTCTGACTAAGTGACAGGCTGAGAAGTTTCTGTAGGTAGAACATGCATGCATTTTGGGAGGCAAAACCTGGTTTAGTTTGTGGAAAGAAATTTAAAACCTAAGTCTTAGTATCTTCAAACTAGTGTGATTTGGATTGTGAAGATTCAGCACAAATCAGAAGTTACTTGGAAAAACAATACTAAATTTTACTGGCTGAGTAGATTTGAGGCATATGGCTTGTCATGGAAGTGTTGCACATCAAACCTTGGGTTGCATGCTAGATGAAGGCACATAGGGATACATGAGGTCTGAGTTATTGGCAAACAGCATGTTAGAACCGCATGAAATGCTTTCCTAAATCCAAAGAGAAGGCAGTATGCAGCAGCAGCAGGTCTGCTGAATTTTACCAGGCAATGGAAATGTAACTTGGTCACTGGGGGGAGGGGAAAGCTACACATTTCTTAGCTGCGATAGAAATCTCCATCTGAGATCCTTACATCAGTCATAAGCACAGCCCAGTAACAGCTGTTAGTATTCTCGCTGCAGATAGCATCTCCTGTCTCCTAATCCATTATATAGTTAAACTTGGAAAATAACAGTGCACTTGAATAGCTAGAAGTGCAGCCATTGGATTAAAAATATGCCTGAACTGTTAGCAATTTAGAAACTCTAGTGCAGTGCTAGTGTGCATTGAATTGTTTTCAGTAGCTTAGTGACAATTATCAAATCACCTTTCCCAATCTTGCAGTTGGAATTGTAACAAGGGAAAAAAAACTGCTAGCAAATGGATAAAATTATTTAATGTTTTTGCCTTAATTCTTTTAAAAGGGTTTTCTTGGTTTTTAAAGGCATTATTAAGCAGGTGTGTAGTCTTCCTGATGTAGATGGTTTGGCTACTTGGAGATCCATTAGATTGAATAGCAGCCTTCCTTGTCCGAGTGGTACTAAAGATATGGCACTGTGGCCAAGAGAAAACTTGATTTACTTTAGGGCTTTGAGAAGTCTTCCCCTGTTAAATGACTCGCATTACATGAAGAAGTTAGCCGTGGACTAGTTCTTCACTGCTAGGATAAGGTAACTTTCAATCACACTTTTAGCTATTTGGAGCATACTGCTGCTTGGTTTATTTGCTGAGTACCCTTAGAAAAGACCCTTCTTCAAGGCATGCTTGCTTGAATGCTCACAGCTCAGTGCCTTATTATTCATACTGCTGTTCTGATATGGGAGCTTCCGTGTCACTGACTGAAAATGTTTGAGGGGGAGGGTTCCCCCCCTTATCCACTGCTGTTTGGATTTGTTTTAAACTTTCTGTTCTTGGTCTCATAATTGAATCAGGATAGGGATTTAACCAGGACAAATTAGCCTTTTGTTGCGTTGTACAGGCCAGGATACTGAAGTTAAAAAGAATGATTTGGTTTAAATAGATACACTTGCAATGACAAAATCATACTTGCTGAAATTCAGTGTAGGGTTGCTATGCTGCTGTAATATGATGAGACAACAGCAGAAATAAGAAGCAGCTAAGTTTTATATTTCTGGTTTAAAAAAAAAAAGAAAAACCCACAAACCATTGTCACTTGAATTGCTGGCATTATGTTATGTTCCTAGAATGCACAAATGAAATGGAAATTTATTAATAAAATTAATAGCAGAGCTATAATTTATTGTAATGGAGGGGGAATCTGAATATGTTATACAAAGGATATTTTTAGAATCAGCTGATCTTAAAAAGCTGTCAGCTTTTTCTATGTCAAGATTATTTTTGCCTTAAGAAGTAATGTGTTGTTTGTAGAACAAGCCTGGTATGTAAATTAATTTATTGAGTGTTCTGTTGCACAAAAATTTTTCCTTTCCTCCAATAGAGAGGTCATCTTGCAGACTTAATGTGAGGGACTTTACAGTTGCTGTAAATAAGATATTCTGAAATGCTTCTACTCAGCCTTTCTGAAATAAGAAAGTTTTTAGACAAAGTAGGAGAGTACAAGTCTGAGGTCATATGTTAGCTTCCACAGTGTCTTGAAAATACAGGAAAAATGAAGAAATAAAATAGTGCACGCTAAATAGCGGAAGTCACTAGTTTGTGAGCCTAAGACTAGCTAAAAATGTGGCAGTAAAAAACCAAAAGCAAAGCCACCTGAAACAACTGCCATTTCACAGTTTAACTGTTTCTGCTGTCAGTATACTGCCAAGCAGCAAGAGTGCTGTGAAGACTTGGCCCAACATTTGCCATCTGTTCTCACCCCAACACCTTCAATTTCAATGTACCTCCTTCATGCTTGACCTCTTCTCCCTTACTTCCTCTAGCCTGCCCCACACCTCTACTGTTTCCACGACGTATTCTTCTCTTGCCCAGATGGAGTCACATCTACATATGGCCTTTGCCTTGGATGCTGTTGATTGTGTTCCTGGTGATGAACAGTAGCACATCAACTGGAGGTGGATGCACTGGTCACAGAGGTTAACTACCATCCAGCACTGCCTTCTTCTCCCATTTTTTAGTCCGGGCTCTCGTCTCCTCAAGTGTAGAAAAACTGCTGCTGCATTTTTCCTCTCAGCTTAACAAGCCTATTTGTTTTAAGTTTCTCACAAGGCGTTGAAAAAACTACACTCAAATCTTCCAAGTTGTATGCTGCTCAGCTCTAGCTGGCTACATTTAGATATTATTTCTCTAATCAATTTTCCCCAGCCTCTGGTCATCTATTCTTATCTTTCGTGGCACCTTCCTTGTTTTTTTGTGCTTGTAGGAATAAAAAGAATCTTTACAGCTTTTCCTTGCTGCTTGAAGAATAAATGGGTTAATACAAATTGTTAAGATTTCTACCAACTAGGTAATTATTGCGTCTTTGTAGCAGTAATGTGTAGTTGCAAAAATTAAACCTTATAAACTGTAAGTTGAATACTTGCAGTCATTTGCCAGGGAGAGCTGCAAGTGCATTTCACGCATTGTTGTGGGGTTCTTGTTAAGTATCATAGCTGAAGTCACCTGCAGGGAAAAACATTCCAAAAGCCTCCTTTTGTGACACTGGCAGGAAAGCTGTTGGCAGGATTTGGTTAGCGTAGGAGACAAGAGTAAGGCCTCAACTAAACCAGCTCTTGTAATATAGGGTGGCAAGAAGTCTTAAAGCTGATTTGGCACTCAGCAGAAAGAGCCTGCTGAGAAAGAGGATAAAAAGGATCTTCACCTTAGGCTGTAATTCAGTTTGCAATTCAGAAACGGTGCCAGATTGAGCTTCCTGGCTGCTCAAGCTGGTTCCTATGCACACTGGATTTAAACAAAACTGAGTCAGTGTAAGACCTTCCCCTTCCCCCCCACCATCTTTTCAGCAGATTACTCTCTGGTTGGATCAGTTCCCTGCTGCTTTTCATCATGCAGCTGCACAAATACTTCTGTTGGCACAACAGTGGGAGCAGTGTAGGGGCAGGAATGAGCAGCTGGGGACATGGGCCCTTTAGATCAGCTTAGGGATCCACCAGCCACAGTCTGTATCTTTGCTCTGTTTAAGAAGAAAAGTCTCATGGTGAGGCTTGTCTTAAAGCTGCCCCCTAGAGCTGGGAAGCTCTAGGAGGCTGTGGGAGTAGTCCAGGGTTTTAGCTTGCACAGGCTTCTGAAATATCCACGTATTTCAGCTGAATCCTATTTTAGGTGGAGGAGGCTGGACATCTGAGAATGCCATGCTGTGTTAGTGACTCTATTGTGCCTCGATTAACGGGTTGAGATGCCTTCTGTGAGCATTGCTACAGTCCTTAAATGAAACTGTCTGTGGTATGCAGAAGGTAGAAGGTATTTGTAATTCAGATTTGGTCATCTGCTGCAAAAAGTCCACATACGCTCTTAGTTCCTGTGTAGACAGACCGGAGCTTTGGCTTCATGTAGGTGCTTTCCTTTTGCTTATCTAGCTGGAAGCTCAATAGTTTAATTGTGGGAACAGCTTAACTTGTCTGAGCATTGATAAGGTGTAGAGACTGTTTGGGATTGGAGAGCCTTTGAGTGGAGCAGTTAGAAGGTATCTTGATTTCTTCTTGCTTTAAAAATCTTTGTAAGCCATACCTGTTAGGCTGAGGTCCTGGCTGAGTTCAGGTAAGCAAGATGTTGTTACTTTCTCAAATTATGTGTTCAGGTAAGATTTCTTGATAATTGGTGTCACCAATAGCTTTAGGAGGGACAGCTGGCATTAATTTGTTTCACCACCACTGATGTCCAAATGCTGTATTGCCGTTTTGTTTCTTTAGCATTGTTAGGGCATTAGGGTTTTTTACACTTCTTCTATTAGTGTAGTCTTGCTTTTCGCATTAACTGATGAGTGGAAATATATCAAGGGATGAAGCTGAAAGTCAGAACAGTTGGGTTTGTCAACTGATTATGGAGAACTGACCTGGCTGATTATGAAGAAAGTAGCATGAGAGTACAACACCAAGATACGGAAAGTAATCTTACAGCAACGGACAGCTTAGTATCACCAGATTGAGTGGAAGTAATATGTAACATGCAGTTTGCAGGAATATGGCCAGTCAGGTACCCAGTGAAGAGGCATCTCTCAAAAAAAAAAAACAAAAAACCGAACTGTTTCCAACAAGTTGCTTGTGATCTTCAGAATGGCTTGTTTAATTGTCTGTTGATGGCTGAATTGTTGCATTGATTTTGGTGGTGCTTGGGAACTCCCTGAGAGCCAATAGCTGAAGCACTTGCATTGCTCTCAAAGGGCATTAACTTTCTGGAAATAGGTTTTAGAAAGAATGTTCCATGTAAATTTTAAGTGGACTCTTGAATGGTATCCCTACAGTGATGCAATATGTATTTTAAGAGACTGACTCACTTTTGAAATACTGCCAGCATTATGCAGAAAGGAAGATCTTAGTAATATTATCAGTTAGAAAACATGTCTACAAGGACAGTTAATAGCAGAGAAATTTTTTTCCCTGTAAGATGGAAGTAAGTAGGGTGTTGTCCGAGGATGAAGCTGTATCTACCAATGTATTTAGTATAGCAAGGCAAAATGCATTCAAGAAGATTGGACTCCTTAGTGGTACTAGAAAGCTACATGAAACAAAAGGAAACTATGTCAGTAGAGCTAAATTCTGAAATTTAGCTCAACTTTTGTACTTTTGCCAGCCTCAAATGGAAATGAAAGGACAGTTTTATTTTTGTGTGTTCCGCATTAAAGCAGGAAGTATAACTAATGCTATCATCACTGTGTAGTTTTAGCTGTATATATTGTCTGAGTTATTGGCCTTTTGCATTTACTTGAGCTCTGAGCTGAAGTGGTCTGTAGCTCCCATGTCTCCTTATGTTCTTAAATATTATGGGGAAAAAGTACACAGTTATGGCATTTTGTCCTATCCAGTGAGTGGTTCATGGACAGTACTTCTGACTCCGAGGCCTCATTTTCTGTTCAGGATAGGAAAGTTCGAAGATGTTGGTGCTGTACTTAGTGACCCAGAACTGTATGCAAGTTGTTACTAACAAAAAGGAGAGCTGTGATGGCCTTATTCCCTCTGATCAGATACTTTCACATCTTCCTTATTTTATGCTAAAATCAGCTTAGAAGTCACTTTAAATGAGTAAGCTTTCTTAGGCTGTAGATCAAGGAAAAATAGATAAAAGTTATTTGTAATAATCAGACTGGTTAGACAGAAGATGATGTCTGCTGATGGTTAGATATGTATTGGTCAAGATAGTGAAAATTGGTAGGGGGGTTGTTTGTTCTTATTTTTCCTGCCTGTTTATTATGTCTATAGTTCATGGCCTGTGTAAAGTTCCTTGAAATTAGAATAGTCTTCATCGAATTGTTGATATTTTGGCATTGAACTTCTTGAACTCTTATGAGGTGGTATAGGAAACTGAAAAGGTATTAGTCCGTGTGTCAAGATTTCCTCCTTGTACATGGAAATGTAGATAAGGAGGAAAATAAAAAAACTGAACCGGTGTGTGGACTGGGTTGTTAAGCTTCTGCACGAAGTTCTGGTTTGGCAGTTTTTCCTGTTCTTTATCCATTTGCATCTGTGTATCAGCCTCCTAAATAAAATTCTGCTGAATCTTTGTTGTATTTTGAAGGTTATGTCAACATTAGGTTTGAGCCTGTTGTTGTTAGGGGGCACTGATTCTGTTACTGGTGACTCAGTTTTCTTCAACACAGTAATGATCTAGGAGCACTGTGAAAACTTGATAAAAGCCACAGGAATAAATGTTATGAGTCCTTTAAATTGTCTGGCAATAGTAGAAATTTGTCTCTTCAGATGGGCAGGCTGACAACAATAAAGAAAGCTTCCAAGGCACTTAAGTGCCAGTACATAGGCCATGATACGATAGGGTAGGCCATATCTTACATGCAGTATTTCAGCCTAGCTTGAGTAGATTAGAACTGAATCTATCTAAATAGCTTCGTTGTGCAAGCCCTTGTTTAGTCATATCAAGAGAGGAAAAGTAAAAACCAGTTCTTAGGATATTTTCAGTGTGAAAATAAGTCTTTAAAATGACATAGGATGAGCTAAACAGTGGTGGGTACTGCTATCTGGAGAACTTCTAAGCATAATGTTAAGGTGTAAGCTAAAGCCATAGAAGATGCTAACAGTTCAGAATGTGTTGAAGTGTGAAAGACATTTAAAATCACAGTAGGAGGCAGAGACTCAAGTCTCTGGCTGGACTTCACTGTGTCCATTTCTGTTGTTAGACTTAAGCTTGCTGCTGGATCTGCTAGCTAATAGGCACACGTGTGACAAAGCTGGTGTTGGGTCAAACTCATGGCTGAAGGTGACAGATGTTGGAAGTCTCTGGAGCAGTCAGTGTTAATGCAGTCAAGTGAATAAATGGCAGTTACAGAAAAATGAAATAGGGTCAGGGTCCCCTTCCATGTGGTTTTTAGCCTGTCTTATAAGAATTTTGAATGAAGAAGCAGCAAGCAAATTTGCCCCTGTCAGAAAACTGGTTAAATATTTTTTTTTTAATTTACTTTATACTGGAGTTCTCTAGTTCTTGCTGGTATGTCTCTGGACTCTGAGGTCTCTGTTTAATGGCAGATGGAGAAAGTATGAACCTCCTTTCTCTGTATGCTATATACATACATATGTATACATACATATAACAACAGTTATCAGGACTTAAATAGGATAGTTCAGAATGCAGTTTATAAGTGAATCGTGTTTATCAATTGAGTGTAAGAATGTGTAAAAAGGAGGAACTTTATGAATGATAGATATAAGCAAGAGGTACAAAATTCTAAGTTTATAAATGTGCTTTCTACCTGGTCATAACCAGTAAATTCAATCTTACTGAGTTAAACTTATGATCATGTTGTAATGTGTCCTGTGTAGCTTGTTACTAGGAGCTTTCGCATCTTTGCATACATCAGAGAATTTTAGATTAAAGCCATTGACTTAAAAAATATTGTTGGTTGCTTATTTCAGTTGGGAGTTTATATAGGTTGTCTAATGATTGTATTGGTGAAGTATAGCAATGCCTAGAAAGGTGCATGTTGGCTACAGGTGGATAAAAATGCAGTATAACAATTCTACCTGTTCTACAAGTCTTCACCAACCTTTATAAATGAAAATTCTTGCAGTTGTACTTTTGTATGATTATTTTTATTTTCCCCTTGGTGAAATTGTAGAATTTTCTCAGCTACAACACAGTGATAAGCCATGGAAGAAAAACTCGCTAATAATTCAAATAGAAGCTGTTGGGGGGTGGAATATATTTGGGTGAAGCTCAAAGGTGGGTGTTTGATTTTTTTTTTTTTTTTTTTTTCTTGCCGTCCTTTTTCTCATGTGAACTCTTTGAAGTAGAGTTTGTTTGAATTCAGATGTATCTTTGTATAAGAATTCGTCATGTTTAAATACCTTTCTGGACTGCCTTTGATCAGGTCTTACCCTCTCAGTTGACTGGTGGAAGCTGGATGTGGCGTTAATCTCTCAGTTCCAGGAGTTAGAATATTTTTTTTTTTTTTCCAAAGCTCAGTTTGTCTTAAGCAGTTTTGAATTCCACAAAGTCTGGGTATGGGCTAAACCAAAACCAATTTATTAATTATTAAGTAGGTGTTAAGAAGGAAATCAGTCAGTTCAACTGTTGATGATTATTTTGGAGAAATGTGAAATGCTTTTTTTGACTGGATAACCTTTTTCATCAGTGCAGGGGCATGGGTGAGATGCTCCAGTATGTCAGAAAGAAATGAAATTATCTTTCAGCTCATAGCAGCATGTTTGGATGGCTGTTAGCCTGTCTAAAAAGATTTGCTCTCTGTAGGGTTGCTTACAGTACATGCATCATTTCACAAATCAGTGCAACTGGCACAAGTACCTGAGCAGAGGTGAACATAGAGGCTGAACTGACTTCTTTGCTTATGATGTACTAGATATTGCCAGAATTGTATTTAAGCTATGTTACAGGCTGTACTGTGTGCTTAATCTGTGAGTGTGGAATGAATCTGTATAGTTGTTAAGTCAACCCCTTTCTGGATGACATAAAGTCCTTTAAGTTAATAGTTCAGAGAAGAGTCAGTACTTAAAAAATAGGGATCCTTTAAGGTTAAGAAATGATGGCAAGAGTACAAAAAAGTTCAGTATTTGACTGACTTAAAGACATAGGAAAATATTGTAGATTCTAGTTGAATTCCTCTGCTTATAGGGGAAAAAAAAGTTGGGGCCGGGGGGGGAAGGAAGGGCAGTGATGAAACCATATCAGCAGATCCTTACACTGTGAACATGACATCTTGAACATGGTCTAATATTTGATATGGTAGAGGGTACCAAAGGCATTTTAGCTTAGAAGTTTTTTAATTTAACTTCAGATTTCGTTAAATGTAGTAGAAAATTTGTGAGTATGCAGAGAATTTTTTCTTGCTTGAGAAGCTTTCTTTGAAAAACTGGGAAAGAATTATGTAGAGCTTTGTAAGTGTATGCAGAATTGCTAAACATTAGTAATACATGCCAATCTGATATGCAGAGCTGAATGTTGGATAGCATGTATGTTGTGGTTCAGCATGTTACGTGTTTCAAGACATTAAAGAACTTTATTATTGTAATTTTTACCTCTAGACTTAAATTCATTTTCTCTGAGTAGCGGTTTAAGATGAAAAATTATGCTTCACTTCACCTCTGTTACAAAGTATAAATTTTGCCAGAAGGGCTTTTTTGGGGGAGGGGGAAGAGAAGAACTTGTGATGTATTTCTGGACTACACCTTATGCCTTTACCATGAGTAGACAAAACATTCCTGTTAGTTTATCTCGTCTGTTTAAAATAAGCCATATTGATTTTTCTGAAACTAATCCAGAAATGATCCCTTACTGCAGTTTGATTTGAGATTTCCAACACTGCCAGGGATGGGCATTCCCAGGTTTCTTTGGGCAACCTATTCCAGTGCCGCACTGCCCTCACAGTAAAAAACCTCTTCCTAATATCTAATCTAAGCCTCCCCTAAACCTCGTCTCTGTCTGTTTAAAGCCATTCCCCCTTGTCCTGTCAGTACATGCCCTTGTAAAAAGTCCCTCCCCAGATTTCTTGTAGGCTCCCTTTAGGTACTGGAAGGCTACTATAAGGTGTCCCCTTCTCCAGGCTGAACAAGCCCAGCTTTCTCAGCATGTCTTCACAGGGGAGGAGCCCTCTGATCATTTTTGTGGCCTTCTTCATAACTTGCTCAAGCAGGTCCACGTTCCTCTGGTGTTGATGGCCCCAGAACTGCACACAGGACTCCAGGTAGATTCTCACCAGAGAAGAGTAGAGGGGCAGAATCACCTCCTTCGACCTGCTGGTCACACTGCTTTTGATGCAGCCCAGGATACAGTTGGCTTTCTGGGCTGCAAGCGCACACTGAAGCCGACTCATGTTGAGCTTCTTCTCAGGCAACACCCCTAAATCCTTCTCTGCAGGGCTGCTCTGAATCTCTTCTCTGCCCAACCCGTAGCTGTGCCTGGGATTGCTCCGACCCAGGTGTAGGACCTTGCACTTGGCCTTGCTGAACTTCATGAGGTTGGCATCAGCCCACCTTACAAGTGTGTCAAGGTCCCTCTGAATAGCATTCCTTCCCTCAAGCTTGTTGAGCACACCACACAGTTTGGTGGTGTCAGCAGATTTGCTGAGGGCGCACTTAATCCCACTGTCCACATTACCAACAGAGGTGTTGAACAGCGCTGGTCCCAATACTGAACCCTGGTGAACACCACTCATCTGCTTTGCTTGTAGTTCAAAGTATGGTCTACTGGGTGATGGTAATTTCCCAAGCTGAATATTTCATCTCAGCGGGACAGAAATGAAATGCCAGTCCAATTAAAATATTTTTGTGAATGTTAAATAATACATGTATATGTAGAAAATCACATAATATATAAACGTAGTTAACTGAAGCTTAATTTTCAGGATGCTAGAAAAACTTAGATCAAGAAACAAGGTCAGCATTTATAGCATTCTTACAGTTGACAAGCAAGTTTATCATTAACATATTTTTAAGGCAGGTGGAATAATAAATGCTGGAAATATTTTAGCTGGACAGAATTCGTATTTCTGGCTATGTAACATCTGCAGAAGAGAGATGCATTTCAGTGGCAAGTGAAATTGATTTCTTGATTTCTTTTTTTCTTTTTAATAAACTGAACAATTTTACATGATTGGTTTGGTGAAGGAGGTGGACTCCTTGATGTGGATCATTGTGGTCTGTCCTGGTTTTGGCAAGTGAGTGGCTGTGTGGTATTTAGTTGCTGGCTGGGGTTAAACCACAAAGTTTTAATGGAAAGGAAATGAAATCAGGTCAGTTACAAGTGGAAGAGAAGAAAAGCTAGATGATGGAGAGAGAAAATCTTGCTGAAATAGAAGGTTCCAGGTATCCAGAAGGTGGAGGTGCCTAACCTCGAAGGATGTTTGAGGCATTCTTTATTTAGAAAAAGATACTGTATATTGGGGACAGGGTTGTTGTGCAGGGCTGACCTGGTAGTGTGCTGTCAGTTCACAAGGAATGCAACTTAAACTGTGTGCTTAGTCCCCCATCAAATGAGCATTATAGATGAGGGTATGGTGATTTGTTGTTTTTTTCACGTTTACACTTCTGTGAACTTGAAATGGATCAGTTCCTCTAATGATATAACTAGAACGCAGAAACCAGCAGTCTGATGTGGCTGTACCTGTTAAACTAGCAGTTTACAGTGTAAAAGCCCATGCAACGGCGCCATTGGAGTAAGTGAGGTGGGCTCCCTTCCTTTGCTTTGAGTGAGAGTTTACAGTTACTGTGTTGTAGGAGTTGCCATGTGATGGAAAAAGCTTCCTTTGAAAAATTAAACTGAGAAGTTTTACACTAAGATGATCTTTTGAGAGGGTAGAAAAAGTTGAGTGATGAAAGGTGTTTATGTTCAGAGCCATAATAGTATCAATTCACTGATTTCCAAAATTCAGGTAAGGAAATAATTTTTTATGGGTGGTTTGTTGAATGCATTTCCAACCTGAAGACTGTGACCGTATATTCTCTCTGATAATCAAACTTGCCACGTATAAATTAGTTCAGGTATTTGCTCACCTACAGTGAAGAAGGATTTTCCCAGTTACTAAGCTGCAGTATTTGGAAGACTGAAGTCTCTCTCCGTTCTAACTTGGCAGGAGGAATATGAAACTACTGGAATGAAGTTCAACTCAACCTGTTGTATTAACTTGAAGTGCTGTGTTAAGGAGAAGCATCAGTGGAATTATGCGTTCTGTGATACCTGTGCTGATTAATGGCAATGCAGTTAGGAGTGCTAGTATCAGAATTGGTCCAATTGGGATACAATTGATGTTTTACTTATAAGAATAGAAGTAACTGGTCAGAACCAAAGCAAGCACCCAATTTAGCACCTGCCTTAGGTTATCTTTATTTAAAGAAGACAGTAGTTTCGCCTATTTGTCTGAATCCCTCTAAGAAGCTGTTTAACTTTCCTTCCAGTCAGGGAATAGATGTGTTCCTAGAAAGATGATTTCTTGTGGGGTGTAGTTTTCAAGCATAGCATTTTTGATATAACCATGTTGCATTTATTGTATTTCTCAGCCTCCCAAGTAGAATGCCTTATTTGTCTAAAAAATCACTACAGTTCCCCAAACAGGCTATGACTGTATCTGTTGGATTTCTGGCTTGTTAAAACTTAAATATGCAAAAAAAGCATAAACATTTCACTCCCCCCTCCCAGTATTTCCTGTTTTTCTTGATCAGATGTTTGAAAATGTGGAGAGTTGCTGTTCTTTCTGTTAACCTTTGTCAGAAGATTACTAAAGGGAGGTGGATGCATATGGTGAAGTTGTTAGGTTTGCTTTGACAGGGGTGAATGATTTTATGGTAATTTATAATCTTTTTTTTACAACCCTATGTATGACAGGTTGACCCCCCATGTTTTTGAAATCCGTCTGGTTAGTTCAAGATTTAATTTTTAAAAATGTTGCTATAATGGTCAATAAAAAGAATGTTTAGGTGTTCTCTGTGTACTTGTAATGCTAGTCTTCCTCTGTCACTTCTACAGAGATCAAATTATAGACCTACGATATTGCTGGCATCTTTTCCTATTTAACAACTTTCTTGCTGCAATAATCTGGACTTCTAGCAGGGAGGTTAATAGTTTGATAAATAAGTAGGGTTTTCTGAGATGATTCACTTGAAGAGGAAAATAACTCAGAACTTCGAATGATATTATGTAATCCTATCAGTGACTTTGTTAATATGTTAATTTAATTTTGTTTGCATAAAGGAGCTCAAAGTTTGTTTGCAGATAGTCCAGTCACAGAGGTTACTCTGTTACTACAGAATTAGAATTGAGTTATTCCATCACACCGAAAATAGTGGTATTACTTATGCCACTATTTCCTGCAATTGTTCCCTGTTTTAAGGATAAGCTACATTCTGGGTGGTTTTCAGTGAGCAAATAAGAATATAAGAATGAGAAATACATTTTGGAAATGTATTTCTAGACACTCAACAGTAACTGTAAAAAGTAGATCTGTAGACTGGGAGTTTTGGAACAGGTTGTGAAAATTAAATGGAGATAAGGAATGTCTTGGTGCACAATGAGATGGTCATACAGTACCTTCTTCACCGGGTCCAATGATAAATTAGACTTTAGGAGCAATCAGTTCAAAGGGAAATCTTTTGAGACAGTGAATTAGGTGAAGTCCAAGAAAGTTCATGATATCAGTTTATCTGCAGGAAAAATGCTAAGTAGTGGCACAAAGGGAAGCAAAAGTTCAGCCAGAGTTGAAATAAAAGATGGACACTGAGAGCAACAAGAAGGGCTGCTGCTGCTACATTAACAGCATAGGAATAAAGAAGGAAAAGGTGTGTGTGCTGCTGAGTGGCGTGGGTGATTTAGTTACCATTGGTGCACATGAGGCTGGTGTACTCAGTGCCTTCTTTTCCATCAAGATCTACCAGGTCTTTGTAACTACGGACAGGATTTGGGGAGAAGAGCAACCAGTGCGGAAGATGTTCAACTCAAGTAGCTCTTGAAGTCTTGAAGCCTTGACCTATGCAAAGTTCACGTGATCAGGTGGGCTGCATCCAAGGGTGCTGAGAGATCTGCTTCACATTAGAATAGCCACACGGTCATCTTCAGAAGGTCACAGTGACCAGAGAAGTTTCTCAATGACTGGAAAATAGTAAATGCTTCACGTGTCTTCAAGAAGGGCAGGAAGCATTACCCAAGCAGCTGTAGGCTGGTCAGCTTCACTTTGGTCCATGGAAAAATCATAAATGAAGTCCACTTTGAATCAGTTGTGGGCATGTGAAGGTGCTGTTGTTGACTGGAAATAGCCATCATGAGTCTAACAAAGAAAAGTCATCTGACCAACCCAGTCACCCTCTGTGGTGAAATAACTGGGTCTGTCAGACTGGGATAAGGCAGAGAGCAGTGGATATGATTTACTTTGTGTTCAACAAGGCTTTTGGCGTGATCTTCCCACAGCAGCAACCTTGTATTCAAGTTGGGAGTCTGATGTAGGTAGGCGGGCTGCTTGTTGAATGAAAAACTTCCTGAATCTGCAGGCTCAGAGGGTAGTGGTTAATTCTGTACCTGTTCCAGGTGGAGTTTCTCTATTCTGCACCCTGTTCTGTCTCACATCTTGATCAGCGACCTGATGGAGACACTGTACCCTCGGTTTCACTAAGAGGTTAATTAAGCATTGGAAAAGTTTGCCCAGAGGGGCTGTGGAATATGTCCCTCAGAATTTTCTGAGATCCAGCTGGATTAAACCTTGGGCCACCTGGTCTGACCTCAGAGCTGACCCTGTTTTGAGCAGGAGGTTGTACTGTGGGCCTCCCGAGGTTACTTCCAATCTGAGACATTCTGTATTTGCAGCCAGGATCCAAGTTGCACAGAGCCAGCAGGAGCTTCTTGTTCTTTCCGGGCCCTAAAATGTTTCAGGTGTCCTTGTAGTACTTACCTGAGAATTTTTCCATTTCTTGTTTCAAGTTACAGGCTTCCCTTCACTTAAAGGGTGCAGAGAGAATCTAAATGTGCACTAGCATCTTAAGACCTTAAAGTATAGTTGGTTAAATACAGGTCTAAAAATAGCAGTAAGGACAGTGTAAAGTACTGGCTGATGTTAAAATTTTGTTTCTACAGTTGGATGAGTGAAGAAAATTTCGCACTCAGAAAACTAAGGCAGAGTAGGGAACTCACTTCTACATTGCCATCATAGACACTGCTGCAGGACTGCTCCTGGCAAAAGGAAACAAGAAAGAAATGCAGTGTGATTTCTGATGCAGGTGAAGAGGAAATCATGGACTGTCTGCTATGTCAGAGAATTCTTGTATTGCAGAGAGGAACTGTAAGTGAAGGCATAAATCTAAGTATCTTGTTTAGTTAAAGGCAAGTGTCTTTAAGACTATCCCATTTAACTGCTTACAGGTCTTTCTATCCTTTGTACCTTCCTGTGCCAGTTTAAGCTACAAAAGTCTGATGCATAAACATGAGCTCTAAGGGCAGAATACTAAAACTGCAGTTAATGGTTGTGACAAAGGGGAACTGAAAATCCCAAACTCTGGCAACATCACAGCTCTGATGGAATTTGGGTGGCTTTATGCATGTAGGCCTCTGTGAAGTTAACTTTGCAAACTGCCTGAAAATTAAGTGTGAAGAATTTTCCTAAGGTGAAGCGGGAGAAGTGTAGTACTATGGGTTATAATTGATTTTCAGGTATGCTGATGTATTGCTTTTTGAGCAAGAATATACTAACAATTAAATTTAAATAAGGCTTAATATTAAAAAAGACTTGAGAATGAAAATTGCTTCTATAGCTAGTGAATAGTTTACCCCATACTCCAAAATCCAAATCTCTCAAGTACTCATGTAAACTAAAAAGAATAATTTCAAATCTAATTAGGAAAAAATTGAGCTTTAAGTTCTAACTATGAATTTAATCTTGCAGTGATACTTCAAGAAAAAATAGAAAATGCCCATGGGATGTAGGTGTATGAAATGGTACAGAAAATGAGGACAGATGTCAATTTATAACTTTCTTATTCTACCACGTGCACTTTTGCTTTTTGTAGGTATGCAGGCTGTTTAAAATGGCATGGGTTTGTACATTTGCAGTGTGCCTTGGTGCACTGAGGAGCAAGTGACCTGCTGGTGGTGATGTCTCGGGCTTACAGGCAGGCGCATCTGGACGCCATCCTCCCTGTCCCCATGGTGGGAGCACCAGGGCTGTGCCAGGCAGTTGCTGGAGAGAAGTCAACAGTTGCAGGCCTGGCCCAAATGTGCCTGCAGTTAAGAATGAAAGAGTTCCCTATGTAGCCCCTGTTTAGCTTGGAGTTAGATAGTGTGTATAGACTGTCTCCCCCCAGTGCAATTCTTTGGGGAATAATTGTTTCTTTGATAGGTTTGCCCACATGATGTTGGCGAGGCCAGTGCTATGTAGTGCTACATAGATACTTAACTGGCCTGTCACAGTGAGCTGCATTCATATTCAGCAATAAACCCTGGCATCCTGTTAAAAGTCGAATTGCTTACATAGTTGGCATAGTCTTACTGAAGTAATTGCTGATGTATGGAGCAGTGTTTCATGGTAAAACACTCTTTCAAGTGCCTGAGTCATGTTACAGGCATGTTGTCTGGAAATGGCTAAAAGAGATTCCTTGTTGGTTTTCTTTGTTCTTTCATTTCCTGAAGGAACAACAAGGGGGGTTAGTAATTTTCTTTTTGTATAGCTGGCTGACATGGAGTTGTGTTGGTCCTCAAGTAGGACAGCTCGTGTGCTAGGTCTGTTGGAAAAGGTATATCAGTGCTGCGGATTGATGTGCTTGCTGTGACACAGGTCAAATATCTTCACATTTGTATAGCTGTCAGTGGCACACTTTCTAATGCGGAATGCCTCCGTGATGCATGTTACATGGTAAGCACAGGCAAAACAGGAAAAGGATCCTGTCATTTTCAATTCGCTTTAAAAAAGCTTTTCTTAGTCATATTACTCACTTTTTTTTTTTTTTCTGAGGTAACCTGCTCTTAGCTGTTTTAACAAAATCATGCTGCTTTGTTTGCAAGTCCTGGAAACAAAAGGCAAGGCTTGTGAAGTATTGGCAAATATGTGCAGGAATCTGGAAATTATGTAGCTTTGCTGTACAAGTTGTTAACAAGTTTGTGGAAGACCGATGCTAAATAGGGAAGCTGGAATCTCTGTCTGCTGAAATGCTTCTTGTCCAGAGCAGCAGTGAGTAATATTCCAGATTACAATGGGAGGGAAAGGACTGTCTTAATTTGGGGTCATAGTCCTAAATGTCTTTGAATTCTTTAAGCACCGAAATGGCAATGTCTAATGTAAAGCAAATAAGCATATTCCTTTTTTTCCTTGGTGTGAACAGGGTAACCTAAGTAATGCAGTGGCCAAATTGGAATTCAGCTTTTGTGCGAGCATTAAGACAACAGCCTGTGAATAAGGCTTAAGCTGTAGTCTGGTAGGATGTGGTAATTCACCAGAGCTGTCATGGAGTAAAGACACTGAGTCAGTTTGCCTGGAAATGTTCCAGTTATGACCTGGATTTCTTGTGCGAGCATGTGTGTGTCCTGTGCTGTGACATACTGTCAGTCAGTCTTGGAAAATGGCCGTTAAACTGAAGTATTTGTATTGTTCCTAATGTCTTGTCTTTGTCAACCCAACTCAAGTGAACCAGTTTCTTTTAACTGAGTGGAGTAACTTCTCATACCCATAGCTGGCATTAAGAATTTTAAATCCATAGGTCATACTATTAATCCATAGGTCATACTATTATTCAGGTATGTTAACTTTTCGATGAGATATGATGAAATAATGGAGGGGTAGTTATCTTAAGGTAAAATGAAGCAGAGTATTTTGTTCTTCTCCACTGTAATTTATCTTGCATTTTATCATCTGGTGCTGTAGACAGGAACTGTTGCTCACTAATGCCTAGCTTGTTCTTAATTAAATTGTTAATGTAAAGCGTTATCTAAATCTTAGGTATGCGTTACACTGAAATGATAAATTCATCAGACTGTTAATAATTCTTGAGGTTATTTGTTTAAATCTGAAGAGTAGTAACTAGACAGAATATTGGAGTGTTGGTATGGGGGTTTTAAGTTTTGTTTTGGAAAGGATGTTCTGGTGATTTAGAAATGAGGATAAACTTTAAATATATCACTTCAGTTTTAATTTTCTAAGACAGTGTGTATGTCAACTTTCATTTAGGTCATGGCAATATCATCTTCAGGGGGATAAGCATTTCAGAAACTGGGATGTGAATGTTCATGTAAATATGACCAGAGATGAAATGATTAAGGAAATAATTCTATATTTTGTTACATACTTATGTGGGATAACCTTGCTGGCAAATTTGAATGCACACTGGAGCTTTTTATGTAAGAAACATTTCTTGTTGTACCATGATGATTAGATAGTGGAATTCATTAAAGCAAAGCACAGGATGGAGTTTACAGATTACCCAAAATTAATTAAAAAAAAAAAAAATTGAATTGCAGACCCTTGAAGTTGACAACTCTGAAGGTGGCAATAACAGCTGAAAATTGCTTGCGGATGTCTAGCTAGTGTTCAGCTTCTGCAACTGAAACAGGCTTGTGTTAGATGACTGGGAGAATGAAGGTTGACTGTTGATTTTAAATTACATTGCATTGCATATTTCAGGTTCTTCTGTTCGTGGCATACTGTATGAAGGGTGGCTTAAGTTCAGATTCTCAGATGGTGAACTCTGTTACTCGGTTTTACTGGAATGTCATTGCCTAATATACAAACATTAAAAAGTTCAAATCATTAAACTGAAATTTTAGGTAAGGAATTAGAAGCCTTGGTTATAATTGTTTGCTTGTTGTGGACAAATACATACGAGATTAATAGCTTTTATTTGTAGTTGTGGTCCTTTCTATTGAGTTTTGCAGCAGCAAGATTTCTAGTTCATGACACCAGACTTGTATGTAGCTGGGGAAGAGACTGTGTTTTTCAAACTGTACTCCGGTTTGGGAACAGTTGTATCTGGGTATTACACAGGATTAAATAGCAATCATTGTCAAAGCCTATTTGGTAGTAAATCCAGGCAGAGCAACTGTTAAGCAAACTGACAGTCAAGGAAACTGTACAGGCAGAAGATAGGCATTGACAAAGATGACTTGGATATTGAACATGTATTGTACCTTTTTTCATCTGACTGCTCAAACAAGACTAGTTGAAAAATGTTTTGACTTGAAAATAGAGCTTCTTGAAGAAGATGGAAACCTAGCAGTTATGGGAACAATATCAAATCCACTGGGGTCTTGAACTCAAGTTTGAGTTTTTGAAATTGGAATTCAATTTTTTTCTGATAAAGGGATAAGGATTTAATTTGCTCTTGTTCCCAAGCGTCATTTACTTTAGCCATTCTTTTAGCCACAGACAACAGAACATGCATGTTGGGGTATGAACAATGTATTCTTATAAACAGGATACAACCAAAAAAGCTGGTGTGTTGATACTCCTGAATGGTAAGTCATTAGACTATTTCTTGAACTTTATCTTGTAATGGCATGTTACTGTATAATACTTAACATTAAATTGGATGTGTAGCTATAATATTGTAGACTCTTCTCTAATTCTGTTAGTTAATGACCTTGTAAAATGGAGAAACAGAAAACGTAGCTGTGGTGGGTGAAGCCTGACAGTGCTTCTTGACAGTGTGTCAAAGCAATTCTGTATTCTTTTACTCTCCAAATAGATGTGGGTAACACTTCATGTTTTAGCATGATGTAAGTGATAATGGCAGCTATGGTATTAGGTGTCAATCAAAATAGTGTGCTTGTAATATTAGTCATCTGCTGAAGGGAGCATAAATGCAGATACTGAACTCACTATAAAGAAGGGATGCCTGTGGTGTGTTCAGGGCGAATAGTACTTCCAAGTAAAAGATGATGATTCTGGAGATAAGGATGTACACAGATAAGCTGATGGCTGGCTGTGTCAAAATAACATTGCTGGCCTGACAACTATTCATTCAAAGACTAGACTTTAAGCTAGTAGCAACACAGTTGTTTTCTTACTCTAAAGCTGCTGTTCTGGAGAGTGAAAATTCAGAGGATGGCATCGTAGCTAACTAGTGTTATGCAGTAATTCTGTCTTTTGTAATTTGATCCATAATCTCCAGCAGCTTTCCAAAAGTGCTCTTGTCTGATTTAGGTTAATTGTGTTGTAACTCAGGGTTTCCTCCCTTAAAAGAGAGTCTTTCCCAATTAAGACTCTAGCTGGCATATGATGTACAGTTAACTTTGCTTGGGCTTGCCACAGTATGTTAAAATTCAAGCTTGCAGCTGAGCTCCTAATGTGTAGTACTCCTGAATAGAAATATATGGGTGCAGCTGGTTTATAATGTAGCTCATCTTCAGTGTGTTTGATGGGCTGGAGTTTCAGAACTGGATCAGCTCTGTGGTACTAGAGTTGCCCCTTAGCCTTCATGTACATGCTTCTGTTCTACTATGCTTTGTAAGTGTGAAGATATACCAGGCATGTGTTGGATGAGTAGGTCATGTTTTTGCTTGGTTTTTGATTATAAGTTTAAGCATAAGGGACTTTTATTTTTTTTTTTTTTTTAAGTCCACATTGTAAGTTAATTTTGTGTGATGTATTGATTTCTGTTAATATTGGCAGTTACTTTGTTAGAAGTTCAGTAAGAAGTTAAATGCTTTTTCTGGGCTAAATACAGGCTCTCCTTTCAAGATTATTCCACAACTTCAATCATTGAACTGTTTTCTATGTACTTTACAAGTTGGCTAGTTTAACTTGGGTTTTGGAAGAGAACTTCCAGAATTTCACTCGGAGATAAAATACTCCATGTGGATGGAGTACCTTGATGTTGACCCATAACTGTAGGTCAGTCTTCACTTAAAGAAGGCAAAGATGAATATTTCAACTTAAATTTTGTTAACAATAACCAAATTGTGCAAAATGAGTTATGGATATTTGACTTACCTGTGTAAGTTTGTGTGCACTTGGTTTGAACAAATGGTTGTTTTCTCTGGCCTTGTATTTAGTTCATCTGTTTGTCCTGCTTAAAATTTATATGTGGAAGTCTGTGTACTTGCCTGCCTTGTGTGTTTGTGGAGAGAGTCTCATCCTGATAGAGCACAGTAGTTTCAATAGCCTTTCTTTTTTGAGGTTGTGCAGAATTATATTGAAATTTTCCCATATATTTTTCTCTTTCCTCACGAAAAGTGAAACTTCCCTAAAATGTTTTTCTCCCAGATGACATTTCCATTTTAGTGGGGAGATGTCTTGCTTGCTCAGCTTTATTTTTCACCAGTTTGTCAATGAACGGCTATACTTGATAAGCAGGATTTAATGCATGTGAATCTCTGTTTAGACTCCTGACATGGTGGTGGTTATTTAAACTAAGAATCCTCAGCCTGCTTTTGGTAGTTATCGTAAAATTTTGGCTTAAGGTGGCACTGACACTAAAAGGGAATATTGACTAGACTGTGCACTTGATAGTGCAGTTGCATGGAACTTGACAGAACTTTCTCTTTGGCTTTTTGTTGTGTATAGTGATGTGTGTGCACACATGCATATTCCCTGCAGTCATTTCATGAGCTACCGATAACTTGTTTGCACGCATGTCTGTACCAGAAAATTAAAAAAAAAATCTTCTGAGTTAGCACTTTGAAGGCTTAATGCTTAATGTGGAGTGTCTTCTTTTTGGAAAACTGTAAGTAACTACAAGAAACTTTGCTGTATATTTTTGTGGTTAGTCCTCTGGCTGCCAGTAGTTCCTGCCTACCCTAACTGTATCATATTGTATTAATATGTTTAATAGAAGGAGTTACAAAGCCTGATATACTTAAGCTTTGAATTCAGTTGTAATCAGTTGGTAGGTGCTGATAGGCTAACAACACTGGGCTGTGCTGGTAAAATAGAAGCAGACTGCAAAGCGAATAGTGAAGGTAACCATCAGGTATTTCAAACCTTAGTTCAACAAAACGAAGGTAGGAAATAGCAGTAAAATTGACTGTCACATTTAGTTGCAGTACTTTATGAGAAGTCAAATTTTTAAACACCAGTATCTTTAATGTGGAGTAGTATCCTTTAAATTGTAAAGATAAAAAAAATAATAATAATCCAATAAGGTTAGGGAGCTTATATTCATAGAAAGTCATTGAAACAAGAGCTTGAAGAGTGATAGTTCAAAAACATCTGGTGGTTTTAATGGCAGTCAATTACCCAAAGCAGTCAAAAACAGGCCGTGTAAAAGGATGGGATTCTCACATCTGACAGTGACAGGCTGCTTTGTAGGCAACTTAAGCTTCTGATACTGGCCATGTTTGAGAAGCCTTTTGGACTTGTGTTTTCCTCCTACATCCAAGTACACTTTAGTGTGTTGATTTTGATTCTTAAATTAACTTTCTTTGTAAAACAATTACTTCACAATAAAGCTATCAAGAATGCAGGTAGAGATGCTGTGTTACAGTGCTGTAACTTAGATCCTTAGCATCATCATATGTATCATTTCTTAAAGCATAAGTGACAGAGTAAGTGCCGTTAGTTCAAAATTTTACTTTTTATGAATCTCGAGTACTTCATGTTTGTTTTCCCCAGATGTTGAGATGGTAGAACAGTTTTTACTCTGCTTTGAAATCAGAGCAGTTTTGTTGCTGCAAATAGTATTAGCATTCTGACAGAAATATATCCTGATAGCTTGCTTGCAGCTCCTACTTTGAAGTGTTACAAGCCATAGAGTTTGCATTTGGTGCTTAGTTACCGAGTTCAGAACTAAGTGAGCTTTGGAAATGCACTCATTTGAGCTAACTGGGATAAATTTATATACAATTGAGTTATATGTGGTAGTGGGCTAAGTCTTGCTTCTGACCCTCATGAGAACACAAGTATGCTGAGTTAGAGTATCTGCTGGAGGAAAGTGTCTTAAGAAATCTCAAGTTGATGTGTATGTACTTCCAATTCTGTTAAGTAACTTCTAAAGAGAATTAGTCCTACCATGGTAGTGGAGATAAAGTATAACATAAAAACTGTGTGCATAAAGGACTTAGTAAGAAAGAGCTTTTGTGTCAAATGTACTTGGTGATGCTGGTCATACACACTTGTGCTTGGTTAGGGAAGCATGAAGGTAGGCTGTTGTGATGTATCAGCTATCAAAACTTTTGGGGAAGTCTTTTTATGGAGAAGTTGCAGTCCAGGTCTTGAAGTCTGACTGGATGCTCTGTAACACTTGCCTTACTGTCCTTTGTGCTCAGTCCAGAATACATCCATTATCTGTCTATATACTTTCAAATACCCAAATGACTTCTGCTGGAGAAGGGCATGATACTACTTCATGTTCAAACTTTCTGTAGCTGCTAGGCTAAAAAGATTCAGTAAACCTCTGACATGACTTAATTTCTCATGGGCTTTTGTTTTTGTTATAAATAATGGTAGATAAGAGAGTTTGGCAGTTTAAATGGGATGTCAGGATATTGGAGCTCAAAAGTAAATGTGAAAGCTGCTGCATGACTTGTCTGCAACAAACATGGCTCTATACCAAAAGCACTTCTGTAGGGAATGCTTCTCATTTAATAAGGTGTAAAAATAAAAATATTTGCCAAACTAAATAAAGTATAAACTGTTGCTGTGCTGTACTACTTCCATAAACTTGTGTGTTAACCTGATGAGATGGTGTAAGGGAGTGGAGGAGAATAGTAAAGTAAAGATGAAAACAGCTAGAGAGAAATGTAATTTCACGTTTGTTACTGTTCTACAGAAGTTAATATTTCTAATTAAGCTTTCTGGGTCATTTAGAAGTATACCTATGGACTGCTAATTTGTTTTAGAGTTTAAAGTCTTCAGAGACAACTTTGTGTGTCTTTAATCATGTAAGGAACCAAAGACATGAAGGCAAAGGTATTGTTAAAGTCTTACCTAGTGCTTTTAAAATACACTGTAGACATCTGAAGCAATGTATTCATATATATGCCAAAATACATTGCTGCTTTTTAATGCAATTAAAATGCTAGCTTCTGTTGTTGTCTCAAAGAGCTCTTCCAGGAAATCATATGCCTTTAGAATTTTGTGTAGTGAGTGAGTGTTGTAGAAGACCAAAAAAAAAACATTTTAATTGAGCTTAAATTAGGTTGGTTTTGTGAACTTAATGAAAATACTATAATTTACAGTACTTGAGTCACTGTCTTCATCCTGATTTGAAGCTGATATCTACACCATACTCCATAATGCTTGCTAAGTCTGAGTGTGTTCTACAAAGGCGTGGATCAGAGGTGCTAGAACATGCCCATGTGATGAATGCCCTCAGTTGCAATAAATGGAAAACATTTGCTAGTGGTGGTATTTTGCAGGTAGCATTACAGAGGTGGATGGCTGGATGTATTTGGGCATATAACATCTTTGTATTTTTCATGCTTTAGAAGGTTGAAGAATAAAGTGATGGATGAATACTCACTGCCTGTGCCTACAGGAAAGCAACCGTCTGCCCTTTCTTATTTTAATGAGGGCAACCATATCAGGGTCCATAGATTTGATGTTAAAAATTTGAGCATGAAATAGGAGGGAGCTCACTAGTATTTGACTGGATTTATTGTGCTGGCAAGTAGTAGGAAGTGGCGAGATACAGTCAAGTTAAAACAGCTTTTGTCTGGTTTGGTCCGTAAAATGAGCAAGATTTTTCCTATGCAAAATTTTTTTTTTTTTTAAGATTGATTAGCACTCTTCTGAGTATAATGCAGTGCCCCTACTTCCAGGTAACTTGTTACCAAAGAAATTTGATACTATTTTAATAGATATCAATTTTTTAATCTGTATGTGAATATTAAAGCTATAGAAACCAATAGCAGGATATCTGAATGCCTATAGGCTTCTGTCCTGAATAGCATTAGGACTTGCTTGCTTTGTTTTATGTATCTCATTATTGCATATGCTGCATGTCTTTAATAAAGATCATTTTCAAACAAATTTACTTATGACTTGAAGATAGGTGAGCTGGTGAGAGATTTTTTTTCTTGGTTTTGAGTGCTGAGTTTGGGAGTGTGCTTCTGACCAGAGTTGTGAATGCTACATTTATAATGATGTATATCAATTTACAGAAATAGATGAAAGCGAAGGCAAGATGTTAATCTTGTTCTTGTTACAGTAACATAGAAGGAGCTGAGTCAGTGGAGTTCATGGAGAGCACTGAGCCCTGATTCAGGTTAAATTTGTGTACTTTGGTACCTGTGTTAAATGTGGCTCTAATGAGATTCAGACTACTTGCCTTTGTCATCTGAAGGAAATAATCTGCTAGAACAAATTTGATAAGTGAAGAACGAAACCTCCCTTTCTTAGTTGTGACAATCTGCAAAATCCTTTCTGTTGGTTCTTGAGTGAAATCCGTTTGCAGAGGCAAGCGTGGAAAGGGTCTTTTTGTTTCTAATGAAATTTGACAGAGGGATCAGATGGGGAGGATTTTGGGCAGGGTGAGGAGAGGAAGGTTTGCGTGATTTCAGATTGCTCATGTTTCTGCCTCCGTAAGGTCTGGGGGATGGATCCAGGGATGCAGCATGTGGCAGCGCTCCTCCCGAGTGGGGCAATGGCTCAGCCCTGCACAAAGCTGATGATGTAATGTGTGCTGTGGAGCCATGCTGTCACCCGCTTGCGTGCCGCTCAAGCTGTGCTGCACTGCTTCCCTACCACCCAGCCTGAGCATCGCTCCGTTTTGCCTCAGCAGAGCAATCACTCGTTTGCTTTCCTTGTCTTCCATTGTCTTAAACCTGGATTTTTCATGAACGCAGCCTGTGGGTTAACAATATGCATGCACCTCCTCAGAGTAATTCAAGCTATAATTTCTAATGGAATCCTTGAGCAAATGAGATGGGTATTGGACATCTCTTTTGGCATTTCACACTCATCTTGCTTTCCCTTTTAAAAGCAGGGAGGGAAGGAGATAGGTTGCTGTTAGCAACCACTCACATATTAGAAATGAAATACCCAAGCTTTAATTCCCTGTGGACTCCTGATCAGTATTCCTTTTTCTTTTTTTTTTTTTTCAATTGGTTCATTCTAGCCATAGCATATGTTAATCAGTGTTTGAAATAAAATTGGCTAGGTAAGAAGATAAAAAGAGAACAGGGAGAAGCTCGGATATAAAACTTTGTCTCCCTCTAAATGTTTCTAACAGTCACACATCTGAAGCTAAGGGCAGTGTAAAACAAGCTCTGGTTGATTCTTTTCTCTGTTGTTTGACTCCATATGCACTTGACTGTTTTTACAATGTAAGGTGAAGGAAAGTGTCTTCCCCTTCTTCCTCACGTTCATCTATTGTATGTGCACTGTAACGTAGCAGAGAAGCTTGGATTCATCCTACATTTCCTGTGTCTTGGTGCTCTTGGAGTTCAACCTCCTTACAGCTGCAAACTAATAAAACGGGACTTTGAAGGAATGAGCACTGTTCACAAATCCAGTTATTTGACATGCATCTTGTTGCAAACTGCTAGTTCTGCCACAGAAGGAATATAAAATGTCATGGAAAAAAAAAGGAAAAGGGGGAGGGAAGGAGCGTTCAACAAAAACTGGATGTTTAAGTAATAATGTCTCCAAGTATAAATGTAACCTAGTTTAATTTTTGCATGCGAATCTCCTAAGGTGACAAAAGTGTTGAGAAAATTTGTCCGTATTTGGAAAAAAAAGGTGGACACAAGGAAAAAAAAAGGCAGTAAATGCCTAATTTTGGGGACTATGAACGATAGTAAGCCCGAAACCAATGCTTTGTGCTGTAAAAAGGAATTTCTTTTGAAGAATATGCAATCTGGTTTTGGTATATTTGATTGATTTCGGGACTGATGGAAATAGTTCTTCCCATTGTTGCTCAGGATAAAACAATGCAGGCCGATTTTCAATCTGTTTTAACTTGCTTATTTTTACTTCTCTTGCTGCAGTCTTCATCAGTTTCAGTGTAGAAAGAGATTTCTCCAGATGGTGGTTTGGAACAAGAGCCAAAGGACATGATCTAAAATGTTATGTTCCAGCTGTTGCTGCGCAGAATTTAGAAGCTACTGCCTTTCACTTGATCTGTGTTTTTTTGAACAGAAAAATAAGTAAAAATGCTTATAGACTTGTTGCTAAAACATTTGTATGTTAAACCAATTATTTATAGGAGGCTGGGTACCCTTCTGATAGCCCTGACAGTGTAGGCCCATTCAGCCATGAGTGTCTGTAGCAAACATCAATAGGGAAAGTATCTGACTGCAGTGAAAGGAGTGTGCTGCTGCTGTATTTGAACACCACTACAAGGTTTGCCACCTCAGCAGGGCAGTGAATTGGAGTATTGCGCACTTAGGGATGGATGAGCAGTTGCCACCAAAACAAATTGACTTGCAACAACATTGGTAGGACAGCAGGAACAGATTGAACATCCCAAATGGATAGATAAATTTAAGAGCACAGTTCTCCTCACTTCAGCGAAGGGAAACTGTGGTCAGATTTTGATCATCTTAAGTTTCAGTTGAAAAATGGATGTTTGTTCTTTGGCTTGTACATTTCATAGGATCAAAGGGCAATTCTGTTTGGGAAGGTCTTCACTACGAAATATAGATAACTCTAAGGTTCCTGTTACTTGATTAAAATGAGACTGCAGATTTTTAACAGTGATTTAGGATTTGGAGATTTTCTCAACTTATGTTCTTAAGGCAGCTCTTCAACAAGTTTTGCAGTACAAACCTGAGGTAGCTTGTTTCCCAAAGTGAGGGATAGATGAGTATGTCAGCTTTCACGAAAAGGATGGTCACTCCACTGGGGTATTTGATCTTGCTTGAGTATTTGCTGACAACTACACTAGTAGCCTTTTCTTGTCCCTCATCTCTTTGTATGTCATTGTGCTCCCCCCCATAACATACAGACAGGAGAGGTGCGTTCTGGTGTCAGGATATACCACAGAGCTGTTAAAAATAAGTAAGAGAGAACATCTTGCACTTGGCACAAATGCCAAAAAAAAAAAAAATGCAGGCAGCTTAAAGAGCTAGTAACCTTCTAATGAATCTCATTTTTTTACGGCAAGTGAATTTCTCAGCTGTACACTTCTGTGAGGCCCTGGTTGCCATGTGGTAGCACTGCATACCAGCTCGGTACTGATGTGGTGCAATTGCCCGCAGCATGTATGGAGAGTACATAGAGTGCAAAACAAAATGGGAAGTGGGGGGGTCGTTCTGTGAGCTGTTGTGATTAAAGTGAGGGGTTTAAGGTGTAATGTTTTCCGATTTTGAGCCTGGCCAGAGCTGAAGGGCGTCAAAAGTGTATTCATGTCGTAGTCCTGATACTGCTTTAAATTCAGGACTGGGTTCTTAACATTGAATTAATAGCTGTTAGCTACAACAAATACTTTGCTTAAGATCATGACTGTGGCTGCTGGAAAACACTGAAATCGTGCCCCTCTGGTTATATGCCTCTAAGCTTGTGTCTTTGTTGGAATCACTTGGAGGTTTTAGAATCTGGACCAAGAAAAAGTGAATGCATAAATGATGAATGCCAAGGTTGCTAATGTTGCCCAGTGGATCCGTATGTCAGTTAAGAAAAATCTGCTGATAGTTCCTTATTTGCTCCTAAAAAGAAAGATATATGGTCTTAAAGATGCCATAAGAGGCATACCTAAAATTTAGTGTGCCCGAGATAAATTGCCATTATACCATTTGAAACTGGTCATCTGCACACTCATGAAGCTTCAGAGAAGAAATAAAATTGCAGTCCTTGCCATAATTTTCCTGAATTCTCTTGCTTTGTTGCAATGTGGAAGATGGTGTGAGATTGCCGAGCAGCACTGAATATAGGCAATGTCTATAATGGGAAGCGATAACAGTGCAGTTGGTGAATTGACAGCTCTGATTGCTCTATGAATCTTTTACTTGCATACAAAACTATTAAGCCTACCATAAAATTGAGATTGCCACTTAAAATACTTGAGTTAAAATCAAGAAAAGCTATCAGTAATCCCATACATTCACTAACTTTAGTTAGCTTTTGCTTCCTTTTGCCAGCTTTTTGGGCTGTATTCTCAATTAGTGCTGTTTTGTGTTTTTTTGTGTTTTTTTTTGTTTGTTTTTTTTTTTAATTTTTTTATTTATGAAACTTCAGTTTTCTTACTCTGCCTTTACCTCAGTAGTTTGATTTAATTTGTAAACCCAAGAACTTCTGGAGTTCAGTAATCATTTCTTGTAAATCTGATCGAAGGAAAGAGTAAAATGGTTCTACTCACTTAATCTGTCCTCGTTTCTGTGTAACTTCAGAGTAAGGATGTAAAAGGCTTTACAGTGGCTGCTTGTGAATCTCCTCCTATTGTGCTTAAAATTATTTTTCATAGAGTAATAGCATATTTAGAAGTTTGCCCACGGTCCTATTTGAAAAACTCTCCATGGCAAAATGGGAGAATAGGAACCTGCTCTATGTTCTCTTTCCGGATGCTGGGAGGTGGTGTATAAATTAAATTGCAGCTGAGGTTTGTCATACACAGTTGTTGACTGATAAGAAAGTTGAATAAACCAATGGATTTCCAGGATTTAAAGTCAATGTCATCATGTTATGATATGGGGGGGGGGGGGGGAAGGCAAATAATGAAACCTTTATCAGTGTAATAATGCACAAATTTTATTATACGTGAGCTTCTTTACTCCTTTTTTTTTTTCTTTTTCCTTTTTGCTTAATTGACTAGGAAGCAGTTTCTCTTGAAATGCAGCTAGGAGGATGGCTTTGCTATTAAAGGGAGGAATAGTTCAGATTTCAGTCGTGTAGTTGGTATCATTCGTGCTGTGAAACAGAAGAAGTGCCAAAGACTGTAACATCTTGGATTCTTTTTGCTTAAATGCTGACTAGCTAAAGTTTTGGGGCTGTCTGTTCCAAGGGGAAGCTACATCCACACAAAGGGACTGGTGGATGCAAGGAGTTATGAAGAGCAGTTTACAGTTCCTGCTGCCTTACCTAGATGCAGAAAAGTGCTGCTTGGCTAGGAAATGGTCTCATCCCCACCTGTGGAAGTTGTTTTAGCTCTTGTCTTCTAGCAAATAGTTCTTTCTACTTAGGACTAACCTAAATCAGTCTGATTATTACCCAGCTCCCTTATTACCTGAACTGTGACTTTAATGTAGCAGTCCTGAGTGTGGCTATTGCAATTTCTATGTGGCTTTTTCCCCCTTCCTGTAGAACGTAGCATAGTGTGTGAATTTGAGCAGAAGCTTATCAGAGCAGGTCCTTTGAAATGAAGAGAGTACTCTGTTGGAAAATAACTCACTGAAAGAGGTTTCTCCAGTTTGGGATGGGGTATCTGTCAAAGAACAGGTAGGGGTTAGAAGGATGGTGCTAGAGGAAGCAGCCTGGCAGACAAGGCACTTGCTTGCTGTCTGATATGACACAGGGGTCATTCTTCTGAAGTCCAAAGAGAACCTGAAGCATTGATGTGCTCTGGTTGAGTCTGGCTCTTTTTGTTTGCAGCTGTGGAAAGGTCTTGTTTTCATGTTGCCAGGTGAAAAGCAGTTATGCTCTTAAAGGTGCAAGTTTTCAGGATGAGAGCATTCTTTTTTTTTTTTTGCGGGTGTTCTAACTTTGTGTCAGAAGTTTAAAGTCAGTTATGTGTGACAGCAATAGATAAGTACTTCATCAACCTCCTAGCAAAGAGATGCTAATCTTACCCTCAATTTCAGAGTCCTTTTACTGTCTTAATTTCTGTTTCAGTAGTCAGTGTTTGTTGCTTATAAATGAACAATGCATATTACTGAAAATACTTTCAAAGTAGCAGAGTTCTATGTTCCTGATGTAGCAGTGCATCTTTGGGGAAGCCATTTATAATGTTCTGTATCACAGTTGTGTAATCGAGTTATTAACTTAAAAGATATGTTTAAGGCAATTTTGTCAGCCACACAGAATGAGCAGACTAGTTACTGATCATTGCAGTGCAAAATGATTAACAAAGTTACCTTGTTTCCTGTGCCTGAAGGATGCCTCAGCCCTGGACTAATTTCATTTGCCTTGGATGCATGGACTACCATACAGGGTATCAAGTTTCTGTTCCTGCTGTAAAGGTGACGTGTTTACCATATTTCAGTGTCCATGGGAAGTTTCAGCAAGTTGGATAGCCAGGGGAGCACTAGAAGTAAAGGAATGCTCTGATTTCCAGGCAAAAGGAGGCCCCTTATACTGGGTTACGCTTGTCCTCCAGGGCAGATGGACATGCAGCTCTGCAGCCAGGTCTTCATGCTGGGATGTGACAAACACTTGCAGCCCAACTGAGAGGGGGGCTCTCCTGGCAGTTTGGATAAAGGGCCTCGGAAACCACCTAGGGGCAATACCTGTACCCAGGAATGCTTCTTTTCTTGGGTCTTTTAACCTGGATAACTTAATACATTGCAGCAAAATGTTAGTTTTGTACAGCATGAGAAAAAGGGTTAATACAGACAATGTAATTTTTAAATTTGACTTGCTGATGGTGTCTTCTGGCTCTGAAGGTGTGGGGGCAAAGAGGAGGTGGTGTGTTTGTGGGAAAGACTTCCTTGTTTTGCAGTGCAGATATCTGTATGAAAAATTTAGGTAGCTTTCTTTGTTTCTTTCTTGTTTGCATGTTTTAAAGATCTTTAGTCATGTGACAGAACATTTCAGTAGCTACTCTGTAATAACAGACTGCTAGTAGAAGGCTGTATATAACTCGGGGGATTGTGTAATCCTGAAAGCTTCATGGGGCAGGGGGAAGCTCTCTTAAATTGAAATGGACTACTTAGGTGTTACTTAACCTACTGAAGTTGAATATTAATTAGCATAACGTGATGTTCTTTCCTCTTGACTGGTAGTTAGGGAAAAGTGTCTATGATGTATGAGACAATAGAAAGGCATATACTACCTATTAACAATGTGAAACTGTAAAATTAGTATTCCTTTAATAGGTATTGAAAATACCAAGGGTGGTTTTCCTGGTTAAGACTGAAATTGTCTTTAAAAGATACTAGTGTAGGATTTATTATTAACCCCCACGTTTTTCAAATAAAAAGGCTTTATTAGGTGACGTGGATAGTGAAAGGAGCAGCACAAATACGTGCCATACATGCACACGCATCTCTTTGAAAAGGAATGAAAGCCCACTTGAAGTCCGTGCTAGCCAAGTGCAGGCTTGGGTTGTGATCCTCCACTGAGCCCACCCCGCCGGGAGCGGGTCTGCCACCGGCACCTCTGCTGGCTCCGTTGCTGCCGGCGAGGTGGGTGCCGGGCTGGGGCACTGCCGCAGCACCGCGGCGCAGGAGCTGCAGCCGGCCGGCCGGGAAAGGATGACATCACCCTCAGGAACATGTGATGCAGCCGGCTGGCGCGGAGGCTGGGAGCTGTGTAGGGAGAGATTGGTGCAGATATTTATGGCATTTCATTTGAGTGCGGCAAATGCCTTTTAATTTTCTTTTTTTTTTTTTTTTAATGAAATCCTCATAGTAGCAAATGTTCCGTGGTGGAAAGGCTTTAAAAAGGGAGGGGAGGACCCACCCCAAGCCCTTAAAACCTGCTTTATTGCTGCTTCTTGTGTTATTATTGCTCTGTTGGAGCTCTGTTTCTTGCTGTATTCACCCTCTCTGCTCCCTAGCATTCTTTCATCAGCTGTAATCCCCACAGTCTTTTCAGTTATGCTTTAACACTGCAGAACTGGAATGAAAATTGACTGTTTAGAGCAACAGGAATATGATAATCCGAGGCAGACAGCCTGAAGGATATGCAGATCCAGAACACGAGCCAAGCCCTAACGTATTTGCTAGGGTGTTTACCTTGAGCAGCCCCTTAATAGTCAAAGAAATGTTAGCTAAAAGCTTCTTGCTTTTTATATGCCACAGGCAAAGTAAAATGTACCGCTACTGTGCATCATCTGAGGTGAAATAGTTTAAAGGCTTAGAAATCTGAGCAAGCAAGTTGTGGTAACCCCAGTGTCTTGGGTAATTTTGTGCTAAAATAGACAGCAAAGAACAGCACTAGTTTCTGCATGCTCTTTAGGTGAGGAGAAAGTGTTTTCTACCTCTAAATTTACTGTAAAGAAAAGGAGTTGCCATGGTTGATATGAAAGCTAAGCATGCTAAATTGGTATTAAGCTTAGGGTGGCTCAAAGCATGTTAAAAAAAGTTTAACTCTGGAAATGTGCCTATATGTGCCTAAATGTGTAGAGAACTAAAGCCCAAGTATTTCAAGATGGAAAAAGGTATTTGCTATCTTCTGAGATGAGTTCTTTAAGTCCAGGGTTTTTGTTGAAGTCTTATTTTAAGCTTTAGCCTGTACTAAATGAAAACCTAGTAGGAACAAAACTGTAGGCAGTTTAAGTAAAAGGTTGGTAACTCACAGTCAGTACTCCAAAGGAAGGAATAATACAAGGCATTCCTTTGAGGTATCTTAGATTCCTGCCTAAGAAATACCTATGTGCCTCCACAGTTTGGTCAGTCTGGAGTTGCTGTGTAATTGCAAAATACTGTCTATCGTGTAGAAATGCTTCATGCAGCATGCTTACCCAAGGAACCAGTTTTCCTGGTCAACCCTTCTGAGAACAGGTATCTAATTTTGCGTTTGGTTTTGCTTTATGGTATTCATGGAAAAGCAGGAAATTGATCAGTGGCTGGAAGATGATTTTCACATTTGAAAAATCATGGCAGTCAGGTGAAGTTCCTAATGACTGGAAAAAGGGAAATATAACCCCTATTTTCAAAAAGGGTAAAATGGATGACCCAGGGACTTATAGACCAGTCAGTCTCACCTCTATGCCTGGCAAAATCTTGGAGCAGATTCTCCTGGAAGGCATGCTAAGGCCCATGAAAATCAACAAGGTTCTTGGTGACAGCCAGCATGGCTTCACTAAGGGGAAATCCTGCCTGACCAATTTGCTGGCCTTCTGTGATAGGGCTACGGAACTGATGGACAGGGGTAGAGCAGTTGATGTCATCTACCTGGACTTGTGCAAAGCGTTCAGCACTGTCCTACACGGCATCCTTGTCTCTAAGTTGGAGAGACATCAATTTGATGGATGAACCACTCAGTGGATAAAGAACTGGCTGGATGGCCGCACACAGAGAGTTGTTGTCAATGGCTCAATGTCCAGCTGGAGACCAGTAATGAGTGGTGTCCCTCAGGGTTTGGTGTTGGGACCAGTCTTGTTCAACACCTTGATATGGATTACATCATCAAAAGCATCATCACAAAAGACAGCTAAACTTGGCTATTAATTTCAAAGGCCACAGTTTTTTTTCACAAACTGCATACAGTTTTATGCACACTCTAGTGTTTTTGGCATCTACAGATTAAATATAATTTTAACTCTTATCAGTGCAATAGATGGAATTATCTATAGCCCAGAAAAGGTTCATGTACCGACTGCAGATATTCTGTAACGAGTGGTGTTCCTCAGGGATCGGTGTTGGGGCCGATCTTGTTCAACATCTTCGTCGCTGACAGGGACAGTGGGATTGAGTGTGCCCTCAGCAAGTTTGCCGATGACACCAAGCTGTGTGGTTCGGTTGATACGCTAGAGGGAAGGAATGCCATCCAGAGGGACCTCGACACGCTTGTAAGGTGGGCTGATGCCAACCTGATGAAGTTTAACCTTGCCAAGCGCAAGGTCCTACACCTGGGTCAGAGCAATCCCAGGCACAGCTAGAGGTTGAGCTGAGAAGAGATTCAGAGCAGCCCTGCAGAGAAGGACTTGGGGGTGTTGGTCGATGAGAAAATGAAGATGAGCCGGCTTCAGTGTGTGCTTGCAGCCCAGAAAGCCAACTGTATCCTGGGCTGCATCAAAAGGAGCGTGACCAGCAGGTCGAAGGAGGTGATCCTGCCCCTCTACTCTGCTCTTCTGAGACCTCACCTGGAGTATTATGTGCAGTTCTGGTGTCCTCAACATAAAAAGGACGTGGAACTGTTGGAACAAGTCCAGAGGATGCCCATGAGGATGATCAGGGGACTGGATCACCTCCTGTGTGAAGACAGGCTGAGAAGGTTGGGGTTGTTCAGCCTGGAGAAGAGAAGGCTGCATGGAGATCTCATAGCAGCCTTCCAGTATCTAAAGGGGAGCTATAGGGAAGCTGGGGATGGACTCTTCATTATGGACTGTAGTGATAGGACAAGGGGTAACTGGTTAAAACTTAAACAGGGAAAATTTAGGTTGGATATAAGGAGGAAATTCTTTCTGGTTAGGGTGGTGAGGCACTGGAATAGGTTGCCCAGGGAGGTTGTGAATGCTCCATCCCTGGCAGTGTTCAAGGCCAGGTTGGAGGAGGCCTTGGGTGATATGGTTTAGTGTGATGTGTCCCTGCCCATGGCAGGGGGTTTGGAACTAGATGATCTTAAGGTCCTTTCCAACCCTAACTATTCTATGGTTGTATGATTTGTTGATTTGTTTTTTTTTTGCTATCTGTGTGTGCTGAGACAATGTCCTGGGCAAACACTTCAGTTACAGTGAACTGGAGGCACCTATTGCAGACAGATACTTGTCTAAGTGCATTTTTAAAAAATCCCTAGCCATGGATAATCCGTAATCTTCCACAGGCATTCCTGTGTGCTGCTTCACAGTTTTCTCCTTTGCAAAACTTCTACTGCCTAAAGTAAACCTCTCACTGTAATTCTAACCAGCTTCCTTTTGCCACCATTAGACTGTGTTTTGAGGGCTTCTAGACTAAACAGTATCGTTTGGTTTAGTCCTTCCTCATAGCTCATGACATGTAAACACCTGGCCGTTTTTGTCTCTTGAGTACTCTGTTTTAGGTGTCTTGGGTCTGTTTTGAAGGGTAGTGCCCATAACTAGGTATTATAGTGGCACAGAAGTCTCAGTATTGCTGGCTGGAATAGAAAACCTGTGATATAAGTTAAATATATTAATCTTGCTTATATTACTTGATGACACCTTGAGGTTTTAGCTGTGAAGTGCACAGCTCTTTTCTTCAAGCTCAGAGCCTGAGACAAAAGGGTGTGAAACGTTTGGGTATTTTTGAGGAGGAAGAGAAATGGTGACCTCCCTGCTGGGCATCAGTGGCAGCTTCTGCTGCCGTCTTTAGAGGCACAGAGGAGGAACAATGTATTTTAGATGAGACTGCCACTTACACACAAGAGCTTGGTCTTGCAAGATTTCCCTGAAACTATAAATACTTAAGAGGCTTATTCTACCTTCTAAATAGCTCACTGTTGCTTTTAAGGAGCACAGTGACTGTTTCGTAGCAAGCTATTTGGGCTGTCTTACTAAACAGCCCTTCTGGGCTTCAACAGTGATAGAGAAGTGAGCACTTCCCTCTTACCCCAAAAGAAGTACTGTGCTCAGAAATGAGATTTAAAAAGAAACCCCACATGAATTCAGAGAGAGTGGGAAGGACCATAAAATTAGTTGAAGTGTGGGTACATAACCACCCAATTTTTGCAGTATGAACAAGATGGGCCCCAAAGGGACTAATGTACAGGTTAATATGGAATGTAAGGAATATAAAATGCACCCTAAATCTTACTTATTAAGGAAGGCAGAAGTTTAGAATCTGGCCACAGAAATGTAATGGAAGTAGGGAGGAGGGGCAAGCTGGTGGTGTGCTGCTTTGCAAGACTGATTGTAATCACTCACCTTGGGGACCCTTTCAAACTCCATGAGTATCTAGAGTTAACATGACAAAATGTGCTCTCTGTTACAAAATGCTGCTCTGGTCAGGCAGCAGAAAAGACACAGTTGAGAGCCTTATCTCCCAGTTCTGCTTATAAAAGTGACATGAGGAAAGTTGCATGTAAATATTGTTGGGGATTTTTTGTAGGTGTTTTTGTGCAGTGTTTTTTTGGGAGGCCTGGAAATTTTAGGGGGTTTTGGTTGTGTCTTGTTTTGCTGGGTTTTGGGTTGGAGTTTTTTGACTGGTAATTGTTCTAAAGGTACCTGCTGTTATTAGCTTGATACTGCTTGTCTCTGCTGGAATATAAAGTAAAAGTGGAATTAAAAGCAACAGAACGCAACTGTTAGTTTTTATTTACTGATTGAAAAGGCTAATTCCAGTATTCTGTTTTTTTACTAAGGTTTTCTAACAGACCATGCAATTTATCGTAGCTAGTCAAAGCAATGACTTGTTCATTAATATATTTTAAAAGCTTAGTTTACTTTTTTCAACCTTTTATCATAACATTACCTTGATTCCTGTAATCATAAAACTCAGATTATATTCCAAAGGTAAATATTTTACAATACGTTCATTAAATGTAGAAGCTGGCCTTGTCTGAATTTCTGACTAATTATCTTGTCTTTTCCTTTTTTTCAGGGTTTCGCAAAAATGATGAAATGAAGGCTATGGAAGTATTGCCAATTCTAAAGGAAAAAGTTGCATACCTTTCAGGTACTGTTATTTTCTTGTGTTGTGGAATGCATGTCCGTTGCTAGTCGCATGTAAAATGGTATTTTAAGTACTTTTATATATCATTACAAATGTCATGGATGGCTAGGGTAGCACCTATTCCATTTGGCTATCCCAAACATAACATGAGCATTGTGAAAAGACATGTAATAAAGAAGGTAAGTATCTTGTTGAATGTTGAACATACTGCTTCTTGTTGTCCTGGTCATGTTCTGTCCTCCCTGCATATCCAACAACATTGTTTAGAACAATGTAGAACAATCTGCCATATCGTAGTCGTATTCCTTCTCTTATTTCTGCTTACAGGCTTTGTTACTGGCCTATCTGAAGCACTGGAGAAATATCTCTGTCACGGAAGTCAAATTTCATTGCATATCTTCTAAACATATTTACTATCTTCATGGTGAAATGAGTTACCATCTAGTTTTAGCTATCTCCAGCGTATACCTTAAAGTGGGTTGCTTAACGAGGAATAGCAGAGGATTTAAAAATAAGGTTTAGATGAATGAATATAGCAACATATTTTTGCTAAGTTACTTGCTAAGTAACGTAACTTGATGAAATGATGGCTTGAGGTGCTTATTCTTGTGAACTGCATTTTTTGTGACTTTCTGAAGTAAGTACTTCCAAATATATTGGGATTAAACACAATTCTCTTTGCCATATTATTAGTGTCAGATAATTTAGAGGACAGGCTCATACTTGAAAGGGTTTTTTTATGAAATAATTTGTCAAGAACTCCAAAAATAAAGCTCTTATCTGTAAATATTAAAACAAACAAAATGATCCCTGCAATTCCACTCCTTAGAGATTCGCTGTGCATAGATGCTTATGCTTACAAGTACAGTGTGTGGTTCACAGTACTTCATCCTGTCCATTCTGCTGAGTCAAGCAGAGGTGAAAAGGAAAAAAAGATTTATTTTTTTTTTTTAAAGGTCCTGACAACTGTAATGAGTGATATAACAGACTGTCCAGAGCAAATTTCCCTGGTAGTATAGGAACTTATGAATTGTAGTGCTGATGAAGGTTTGCCTTCATATAACCATGAAGTATGAATAGAATCTTGGATGCAATTTTTTTTATTAAGTGTTTTTTATTTTATTAAGTTAAAACTGGAGTCTGTTGAAGTACAGATACTCTGACATCTCTACACATACTTATATGAGGAGAGCATTTTCTTGCAAGCTGCAATTATCTTGGTTTCATATGAGGGAACACATCTTGAAAAGTTATCCTGCTTTTCAAACATCCCACTGTTTAGCTTTACTGAAGCCCTTTGAAACTAGGTAGAAAGGCAGTTGCTGAAAAAAATGCACTACTTGTCCTGTTGGATTTTGGTACTGTTTGGAGACCATTGACAAGACTGGTGTTAGTGATGTGCACTAGACAGAAGTGATTCATGTTTGATGACTCATGTGAGTTGATCAGCTGTGCATATGACACATCTTGGCATAAATAGAGTATCTCAGTATTCTGGGGGGGGTGGGGGGGGTTACAGAAAAAGAAAGAAGTAAAACTGGAAGTCTTACTAATGGCAGTAGTAGCTTCATATGTTTTTGTTAAACCAGGACAAATAGGGGATTGTGTTGGATAAAGTATTGTGAGACAGAAAATTCCCACCTGATGCCTCATACGTTGTTGCTTTTGTGTATGTTTGTGTATGACAAAGGAGTATCAGGAACAAAGGAAATGAGTTATTTATTGAAAAAGACTTAAAAAAGCTTTCAGCATAGCTGATTAAAAAAAACCACAACAGGTCTTAGGGACTTATTTACTCAATATTTACAATTTTGTTGTCTGATTTAACACTGGATAGTGAAATTCTTTTCACCAAAAATGAAGGCTGTGTTGATTTCTTCATTACTCATCTAGACCTGCCCTGAAATTTGTGCAAAAGACTTTGTCTCCAGTGTACAGAAATTTCAGTATATAATTTATCAGAAATTTAAGCGCCGTACTTTAGGAATTGGTTTTGTCTGTGGTGCATGTGGAACTGGGAGCCAGCTGAAGTGGCATCCAAAATGACATAAAGAATATGGGTTTCTTTCCTGTGCCATGTTTGGAAATCGCATGATATAGGAGTTTCTGTTAGGAAAAGGCCTGGAGACTGATCCGAGTTGACCGCATGTAACAAGGCATTTGTTTGAAATGCTTAGTGTTGTAGACAATTCAGATCATGCTTTTCCCTGCTATTGCTAGCTCCTGCTTTTTAAGGAAGAATTTCCACCCTGAGCTATCAAGCACTTTTTCCTGGGGGGTTGGAAACAGTAGCATTTACCAGTCAAAACGTAAATTTTTAAGATCTGTAGCTGATGACCTGAAGCGCGCTGAGGACAGTGTAAAGGGCTGCAGCAGACTTCCAGCTAAGCTTGGTAGCTTTGGAGCCCATTGATCATTCTGGAGCTGAGCAGAGGCCTGGGCTGTTGGAATCTCAGTGCTGGGTCTTGTGGCTTCTGTCTTCTTTTTATCCTGTCACTTGCTATGTATAAATAATGAAAGCTCTCTGCTTGGCAATTGGGACAGGATGGTCAAGATCAGACTTGCCTCTCTCCATTTAGAATGGGACAACTCAGTTGTTTTTATTCTCATGTTCCTCTTTTCAGCTTGTAAGAATGTGTGAGTATTATAATACAGGTGTTGATAAAGATAGCCTACGACTTGACTTCAGCATTTAGTGATAGTAACATTTTGTGGTCACTAGAAGGTATTGGATATAAAATAGCATTTTACTGTTCAGCTACACCAAGTTAAACAGTAGCGCAGTTGAAGGGTTCTGTGCAGTTTAATGAATGAGGCAAATACATTTGAGTGGAACTGCTCAAAGCCAGGTTTTCTGCGTTACATATTAAGTGGATTCAGAATTCCCTGCATTGGTAACAAAATTAAAAACTATAACTGACAATTCAGAATCTGCACATCAAAACAGTATAAAAATTAGAAATTAAATGCTCAAATAGTATCCATTTACTCATCTAGTATACCATTTGGTGTGAAATACTATATGCCCGACCTCTGTGCTAGTAATGAAGTTAATCATAGAATCATTTAGGTTGGAAAAGACTTTTGTCTTTTTAGAGATCTTTTTAAAAGATCATCAAGTCCAGTTGTTAAGCCAGCATTGTCATATCCCTAAGCACCATGACTACACAACTTCTAAACACCTCCAGGGATGGTGACTCCACTACTTCCCTGGGCAGCCTGTTCCAATGCTTGACAATCCTTTTAGGTGAAGAAGCTTTTCCTTATGAGAAAAAATTTCCTTATCAACTGGCTGGTGACAGCTGGCTCAGCCAGGTATTGATCACATGGCGCTTCCTGCTTCTTTCCTCATTATTCCCTGTAACTGGGAGGATAGAAGAGAACAATGCTTGTGCTCCTTTAGCCACTCATCCCAAGGCCCTGAAGTCTGTCTTGATTGCCCTCAGACTTCGTGTTACAACTTTGTTGCTGCCTAACTGGAAGATCAATAATGGGTAATAATCTGAGGGCTGTACCAGAGTAGGAAGCTTTCTCCTCACATCTTTAACCTGAGCCCCAGGGAGAGGCAGCACACTTCCCTAGGAAGTGAGTCTGGTCTGCAGAGGGGGCTTTCTGTTCCCTTCAGGAGGGAGTCTTCTGTGACCATGACCTGTGTTTTTTTACTTTGTGGTCCTCATTACTGTTCAGTTCTACTTGCGAAGGCACACACCTGTCATGCAAGAGCCACCTGGGCAGGTGGGGCAGTCATAGAGGAGATGCCCCTTCTGCTCTGGGCAGGAACTTGTCACCATCATCCCCCATCCCTTCAGACAGGCAGAGAAAGGATGGGGAATCCTCCGTATTGTGCGTCCTGTCTGCCTGTGGGGCCTGCCCCAGGATGGTAGGGTGCCATTCCAGTAGTCTCTCTTGGGCTCCCTGATGCTCCTTGGCCTTCTCCCCTTCTCCTGGAGCTCTGTCACAAAGCAGAGAAGCTCCTCTACCTAGGCGCGTGTCCCAGAGTTGTGCTCCCTGTTGCTGTACTGGCATCAGAGCAGGGTACAGCCTGTAGCTGGACGCCCGGGTGGGAGCTCTGTCTGGGCTGCTGCATTAGTTGTGGTGGGTGCTGAGTATCCTCTAAATACTTGCCTACAAAGTAATGTAACTTTGAATTTAAATTTAATTTGTACAATTGCTGATTCAAAAGTTAAATGTATAACAAAGCACCATTGCTGGAGATGTCATGCTGCCAGTCAAACTTGAATGTAACTGTAATATATAAGTGTAATGCTGTGCTATTCTTTGTTTAGTTTTTTATCTGACAGATACTTCCTCATTGTCAGAATTGTGACAATATTATGCTGGTTGATACTCCCAAAATTCAATTTTAAGATGGTCTCTTAAGTGACAGTACTGGTATTTAACTTGATATCACTTCTTTAAGTGAATACTTATAATGATACAGTGTAGGACTAAGGTTTTCCAAAAGCATTCCAAAGATTAGATTAGCAAACAAGAATGGTGTTATGCTGTGGGGTCTTTTAACGTGTTCAATTTTTCAGGTGGCAGAGATAAGCGTGGAGGTCCCATTCTAACCTTTCCAGCTCGTAGTAACCATGATAGAATACGGCAAGAAGACCTTAGAAGACTAATTTCATACCTAGCATGTATTCCTAGGTAAGTGATGGTCTGATAAGCTCTGAAGATGTAAATAAAATAAATGGATTATGTTGCAGTACATCCACGATCTAGAAGACTGAATCTGTTCAGTCTTCTGTACTGAAGACTGCGCATACAACTCAAAGGCTTTCAGTACGTCAATATTTAGAAACATGCTGGTGATCATTCACAGTATGTCTTGTATGGGGTGAGGTCAGCACAAGATTCCCAACTTTTTTTGTATTAGGTAAGTTACAGTGTCCTGGTGCAGCACAAGAATAATCAGAAGAGGTATGTGTAAAGTTGCTTGTACAAGTTTCTGATAAACCTGTGGAGAGATCACTGAAAATACTGGTATCATTGCATTATCAACAATTTAAGCTATGAATTACAATGTGCTATTTAAATAAATAAGCAAAATAAGTCAAGTCCAGTGCTAGAGAGTGTGTATATATACACTCCCATATAAAGTTATATATATATATTTTTAAACAAGTTATGTATTTATATATATATGTAAAAAAGGTTGTTCTTAGACAACATCCCTGAATGCAGTATCTTCTGTGTTTCTGTGATGTGTTAATTTATAGGCAGTCTCCTTTGCACCTGATGTAATCAGAGGTCAGTTTCAGATTGACAAAAGTGTTTTCATTAAAGTAACTCCTTGTTGATGGTGTGTATAGCCATAAGAGCAATTGTTGGTAATTATATTATTCTAGACTTTATTTCACTTTGATGTGTAGGAGTGTTTAGTACTTAGGCTTGAGATTTTTATTTCTAAAGTAATTTGACTTCACATTTGAACGTTTGAGATGTAAATAACAAATATGCCCAAGAAAGTTTTCAAGAGATAATCTGGCAAAGTAGAGTGGTCCTTTGGCAAAAAGATGTATGTTAGTTTAGCATCAATAGATTTAAAATGGAAAGAAAGTTAGTGCAGGCTTTATATCTCTGCTAGCATGGCAAAGCTTTTGAATAAAGGGAGCTTTATTAAAAGCAAGCCTTGTTTTCATACAGGTCATATTTTAGGGACTGATCGTGCACATCTTGCTAAATAAGAAGGCCCAACTGGCACAAATAGCCCCAAACGTTTAGCCTGTTAATTATTTTGATCAATAGCTATTGCAGTACTGTTACTCTACATGGCTGAAGATTCACAGGTATTGAGTTGTTTGGCAAGAGATCTGAACACTTAAGGTGATTTCAGTCTCACAATTTTACTAATTTAACAATTTATGTGGTTTAAAAATATTGGTAAACTTAAGTCACCAATGTTGAGTGGACCAGGTATTAACGTAGTTCAGGTTTACCTAACAGGTGACCTCGGCTGACTGAAGCCTCCTAGAACTTTTTTTGTGATCCTTGGCCAAAAGGGATTCATCTTTTGTCAGATGATGGAGCCACATGATGGGAGGACACATCTACATTGTACCACATAATGAGGGGCCAGTCCACTTTCTATATCCCAGTAGGTGTATGTACCATGTGAACTAGTGGCAAGCACTCCTCATTCAATGCTCAGTTTGCATGGTCGGATAGGGGTGGGCTGAGCAGCACTCATGTAATAGCATGCAGCCTTCAGTAATGGGTGTATCTTTAAAACGGTAGTTGTTTTTGTCCTTTAATCCTGTGAGGCTGTAAGAAAACATTTTCACCATGTTGAGCAAATCTTATGTTGTAGTCTAAATGTATTCCAAGCTAGTCAGCTGCCATTTCTGGCATTCCTGTGGCAGGTGGGACAGCCAACATTTATCTTGATAAACTCCTTTTTTTTCTTTTTTTTTCTTTTTTTTAGAATGGTGGTAGTTTTTTGTTGTTGTTTTGGAGTTTTCTGTTTGTTTAGTGTTTTCTAGTTTTTTTTTCAGTTTTTTTTTTTTTTTTTAGCTTGAAAAGAAATCCTCTTCTAAATAATCTGTATTATCACTTCTTTTGGAAGCTTTTCTGCTTTCCTGTGTCACTCATAACTCATGTTTCTTATAGTGTGGCCAATGAGATTGTGTAAAGTATGGCAGTGAAGCCTCCAGCATCTTGGACACTCTGAAAACCTCACCATGCGGACTCCACAGTTGCATTTATATTAGTCACATCCCTGAAAATGACTCATGCACTCAAACAATGGACATTCAGGCCCTTTTGGTAGTCCATTGGCTATGATGCATTGGTTTTGAATTACTTTCCTTTCCATCTTAAGAAAATCACGTAGCAAATTCCACTGAAACAGAACAAAAATTTCTGGTGTTGGTGGTGATTGCCACTTTTGATCAGCAGCAAGCACTAGGTGTACTAAAGGTATTGATGAAAAGAAATTAAATCTGCCATTCCCCAAAAGTTGCCAGAGAATTTGGGTATAAGGTCTGTTGACTTTTGGACAGCAAAATTGAGCGCGAATGTGCAGTAACAGATTGATGCGGTTTTCTTCACAGCCATAAAATACTTTCTTATCCATTAACCTTCCACAAATTAATCCAGTTACAGAAGGAATTGTCAGTAATGTTTTTTTCCCCTCCACAGACTCTTTAACTCTCAGGTAGTAATGGACTATATTGGAGACAGTTTAAAAAAGTTGCAGAAGTGGTAGGTAAGAACAGTATGCCATCTTCTGTCTTTTAGAGGATCCCCCTCAGTCATTAAAAGCGTGAATATTGGTCATCAGTAAAATGAGTGTATTCTGAAGAGTCAATTGTAAATGAATTATATGTTGCTGCTTCAGTAAATTGTGTTTAATGTGTAAGGTGAAGGAGAAACAAGACTGGAAGATGAATCATTGTTAATATAAACAACTAAAATGAAAAAGGAGACAAAGATTATCAAATCAGTAACAGGTGTGAAGCTATCACCCACAAGGAATTTGGCAGGGGGATGAGAGAAGCTTCCTGATAGGTACCTGAGATCTGTTGTACATCTCAGCTAGTCAGCTGTGAGACCCTAGGGTGTAGCTGAGAAGACCATGTTTATTAGGCAGTGTGGTGCAGTCAAGTGCTGTGTTTGAAGTTGTAACACTTGGTTGATAACCTTTTCTTCTTTCTTCTGCAGCGAGGAAGTATGTAAACGAGGATTCACCGTCATTGTAGATATGCGCGGGTCAAAATGGGACTCCATAAAGCCTCTGCTGAAGATTTTACAGGAATCCTTTCCGTGTTGTATTCATGTTGCACTGATAATCAAGCCAGACAATTTCTGGCAGAAACAGAGGACTAACTTTGGCAGCTCTAAGTTTGAGTTTGAGGTATTTTCCCCTATGGTATACAAAATTACATTTATTCCATGGTTTTATGTTTGCTCACTACTAATCAGCACCTTGAAAACTCTCAGCTAAATTATGTTCTAGGTGAGAGGAGGGGTACATAGGCCAGTGATGCTAGAGGGAATGTGATTTTTCTTCATGTAACTAGGCTGGGTAGTTGTGCATGTTGTCATTTATATTCCTTTTCTGAGTGTGAGAAAGATGGAATAAGAGTTTTATCCCTAATGGTAAAAAGTTAGGTTTCATGTTTGTTGTCTTGGTCTGCACTATGGTAATCACAACAGCATCCAGAGGAAAGCAGCCAACTGAACCTTGCTGTTATCCTCCTGCTGTTTTACAATACATAAGTCAAAACTTAATAAAAACAGAAGTCAAAAGAGTGATTGCTGTTTTCTCCTTAAATGTAGTGATGTAAGAAAGAAGGAAAATATTTCTCTAATTTGTGGAAATGCCTGCAAGACATGAGGCTGGTCAGAATTAATACTTCAGAAGTCTGTGAGAAGTTATCGTGTGAACCTCAGGAGCAAAATTATCAGCTCTTGAAAAGAGTAAAACAGAAACTTGAAATAAAGTTTGATATTAATTTCAGTAACAGCATATTTTTCAGACTTTCATTTTTATTTTTTAGACAAATATGGTATCTCTGGAAGGCCTTACCAAAGTAGTTGATCCTTCTCAGCTAACCCCAGAATTCGATGGCTGTTTGGAGTACAACCATGAGGAGTGGATTGAAATCAGAGTTGCCTTTGAGGACTATATTAGCAATGCAACCCATATGCTGTCCAGACTGGAGGAACTACAAGATATACTGTCAAAAAAGGAAATGCCTCAGGACCTGGAAGGTGCTCGCAATATGATAGAGGAGCATTCACAATTAAAAAAGAAAGTCATTAAGGCGCCTATTGAGGACCTTGATGTGGAAGGACAAAAGCTGCTCCAGCGGATACAGAGCAGTGATAGCTTTCCCAAAAAGAACTCTGGGTCAGGGAATGCAGACTTACAGAACCTTTTACCCAAAGTATCCACTATGCTGGACAGGCTGCACTCAACACGGCAGCATCTGCATCAGATGTGGCATGTGCGGAAATTGAAATTGGACCAATGTTTTCAGCTCAGGCTGTTTGAGCAGGATGCTGAAAAGGTAAGGAGTTGGGGGAGGGGAGTATAAATGGACACTGCTTGATGGACTTGAAAGAACTACCAAGGATAACTGCAAATAGTAATTTTTATCTATAATCACTAACCTTTTAAATGAGAAATAAAGGATTTCTTGACTGAGAAGTGACTGTTAGTCTTCTGGAGCAAAGGGGATGAGGTAGTAATTCTAAGCTGTAAAGAACACCATTCTCGCCAATTTTAAGTGGTAGTGACTTAGAAGCTTTTTCTTTGGTAAGATTTTGTTACAGACAGGTACTTCTGCATGCATCCAGTGTAGATGAATGCTGTATGCTTTATAGATGACTAAAGATAACATTGGTCGCCTTTTGAGTGACCCTTGAGATCTGAGTGACAGGGAGTTGTGACAAAGTCTGAAGAGGCTGACATAGGAAACTGCTTCATTGATGAAGGATTTAAAGTCCCAGGCTAAAAACTGATGGATCTCTTTTGACAGTGCATATGTCATTAACAGGGGATTGAGTGATCTCAGAATGTTTTGGGCTAACCTGTCCCTTCACATGAGAAAGTCCTTGACTGTCATGGAATTTGAAGAGGAAATGCGTAAGGCTTCCTCACTTATAGATGAGCTCAAATAAGATCTGTTTTCATCTAGAAAATATTTACAATCACATTATTAACATTGTTACCATGGAACAGATAGCTTTAGGGAAGGGTGGGGAGATTTTCTCTGGAATAAGAAGTAGCTGGACTATGCAGTGAAGTGATAAGTATGGTCTTTGCCAGATTTCTCTGTGCTTTATGTAAGAATGCCTGAACTGCATGAGACCAAAGGTCTGTGTTAAACCAGTATCCTGCTCTCCAGCAGTGCTCATAAGCAGAGGCATGGGGAAGAGTAAAAGCAGAGCACACGTATATCATACTGCTTTATCTTTCTTCTTCCTGTCTTTTCATCCCTGGTCTTTCCCTTACCATTTCTGCTCAGGGATTTTCTTTACAATACTGTCAATGTTTTCTGCTGTGTTTAAAAAAAAGAAATAATTTTTTAAAGTAAGTGTTTACTGAAGGGGTATAGCTGAAAATAGTAGGGGTGTGTAAAGCATTGAAAAAAATCTGCTCAAGTGAATTTAGAGTTAGTTTAGAAAATGACAAGATGTTGCTCTTTCAGGCCCAAAATGCTTTTTAGCAACCTTCCAGCCACTTATTTACAGTATTCTTTATTTCAGCATGAACAAAAAATATTTTGATGGTGCTTACATTGTATCGAAAGCTGTGTTCTTCCATTTACTCACCTAAAAGTTGTCTATGTAGCTTAGACTGACTGGGGGGGGGGGGGAGTTATTGGGTTGGAAGAAATAAACATGGTCATTTTGGAGGACTTTCACAACTCTTTGCCCCCAAAAATTTGAGATGGTTCATAGAATCAACTAGGTTGGAAAAGACCATTACCCCAGGACTGCCGAGACCACCACTAAACCATATCTTTGGATTCTTTGATAATGGCTGGTTTTATAGGGCACCAGTCTGGACAATGTCAAGTGAGAAAGGTTTGTCTCACAGAGGCAAAAGGATACTGGGGCACGAATTAGCAGGGCTCATTTGGAGAGCTTTAAACTAGATTCGAAGGGGGATGGGGTTGTTGCTGGGCTTGCCCCAGTGGGGCAGCGCTCCAGAATTAATGAAGACTGGGAGGCCTCCTATAATCCTAGGGTGAAATCGGTGTGCTCAGCTCGCTCCCTGGAATGTCTGTACACCAATGCGCGCAGCATGGGAAATAAACAGGAGGAGTTGGAAACCTGTGTTAAGTCAGGAGACTATGATCTGGTGGCAATTACAGAGACTTGGTGGGACAGCTCACATGACTGGAATATAGTCATGGAGGGCTATGTCCTTTTTAGGAAAGACAGGCCAGCCAGGAAGGGTGGTGGGGTTGCTCTTTATGTGCGGGAGGAACTACAATGCACCGAGTTCTGTCTGGGGACAGATGATGAGCGAGTTGAGAGTCTGTGGGTGAGAATTAAGGGGCAGGCTGGCAGGGGCGATACTGTTGTAGGTGTCTGTTACAGACCCCCAGATCAGGGTGAGGAAGTTGACGAGGCCTTCTACAGGCAGCTGAGAGAGGCCTCACAGTCACAGGCCGTGGTCGTCATGGGGGATTTTAACTTCCCTGATGTTTGCTGGAAGGACCACTCGGCAACCCAGCCGCAGTCCAGGAGGTTCCTCCAGTGTGTGGATGATAACTTCCTCCTGCAAATGGTGGATGAGCCGACCAGGAGAGGAGCGCTGCTGGATCTCATCCTCACTAACAAGGAGGGTCTGGTTGAAGCAGTAAGGGTAGAGGGCTGCCTTGGTTGCAGCGACCACGAGATGGTGAAGTTCAGGATCTTGTGTGGTAGGACTAGTAGAATACCAAGTAGAATTGCAACCCTGGACTTTAGCAGGGCAAACTTTGGCCTTTTCAAGCAATTGCTAGGGGAAATCCCATGGGCAAGGCTGCTTGAAGGAAAAGGGGCCCAAGATAGTTGGTTGACATTCAAGGACTGCTTTTTCCATGCTCAAGATCGGAGCATCCCGACACGTAGGAAGTCAAGGAAGAGGGCCAAGAGACCTGTGTGGCTAAATAGGGAATTGCTGGGTATGCTCAAGTGGAAGAGGAGAGTTTACAGGTCATGGAAGGAGGGGCTGGCCACTTGGGAGGAATATAAGGCTGCTGCTAGGGGATGTAGGAAGGCAGCTAGGAGGACTAAGGCTTCCTTAGAATTAAACCTGGCAAGAAGGGTCAAGGACAGCAAAAAGAGCTTTTTCAAGTACATGGCAGACAAAACTAACACCAGAGGCAATGTAGGCCCACTGATGAACGGGATGGGTGCCCTGGTGACAGAAGATGCAGAGATGGCAGAGTTACTGAATGCCTTCTTTGTCTCTGTCTACTCTGCTGCAGGCAGTCCTGAAGAGCCCTATACCCCTGAGACCTTAGATGAAGTCAGGTCGACGGAGCGACTTGCCTTAGTCGATGAGGAATGGGTTAGAGATCAGTTGAGCAATCTGGACGTCCATAAATCCATGGGTCCAGATGGGATGCACCCGCGGGTGCTGAGGGAACTGGCGGAAGTCATTGCTAGACCACTCGCCATCATCTTTACCAAGTCCTGGGAAACGGGAGAGGTGCCTGAGGACTGGAGGAAGGCAAATGTCACTCCGGTCTTCAAAAAGGGCAAGAAGGAGGACCCGGGTAACTATAGACAGGTCAGCCTCACCTCCATCCCTGGGAAAGTGATGGAACACCTTGTCCTTGGTGCCATCTTAAAGCATATCAAGGATAAGAGGGTTATGAGGGGCAGTCAACATGGCTTCACCAGGGGGAAATCATGTTTGACCAATCTCTTAGCCTTTTATGAGGAAATAACACGGTGGATGGATGATGGCAGAGCGGTGGATGTGGTCTACCTTGACTTCAGCAAAGCCTTTGACACAGTCTCCCACAGCATCCTCACGGCTAAATTGAGGAAGTGTGGACTGGATGACCAGGTAGTGAGGTGGACTGCGAACTGGCTGAAGGAGAGAAGCCAGAGAGTTGTAGTCTATGGGGCTGAGTCTAGTTGGAGGCCTGTAACTAGTGGAGTGCCTCAAGGGTCAGTACTGGGACCGGTATTATTTAATATATTCATCAATGATTTAGATGAGGGAATTGAGTGTACTATCAGCAAGTTTGCTGATGACACTAAGCTGGGAGGAGTGGCTGACACGCCAGAAGGCTGTGCTGCCATCCAGCGAGACCTGGACAGGCTGGAGAGTTGGGCAGGGAATAACGGGATGAAATATAACAAGGGAAAGTGTAGAGTCCTGCATCTGGGCAGGAACAACCCCAGGTTCCAGTATAGGTTGGGAAACGACCTGTTAGAGAGCAGTGTAGGGGAGAGGGACCTGGGGGTCCTAGTGGACGACAGGATGACCATGAGCCAACACTGTGCCCTTGTGGCTAAGAAGGCCAATGGCATCCTGGGATGTATTAGAAGGGCGGTGGTTAGTAGGTCGAGAGAGGTCCTCCTTCCCCTCTACTCTGCCCTGGTGAGACCCCATCTGGAATATTGTGTCCAGTTCTGGGCCCCTCAGTTCAAGAAGGACAGGGAGCTGCTGGAGAGAGTCCAGCGCAGGGCAACGAAGATGATTAAGGGAGTGGAGCATCTCCCTTATGAGGAAAGACTGAGGGAGCTGGGTCTTTATAGTTTAGAGAAGAGGAGACTGAGGGGTGACCTTATAAGTGTCTATAAATATATAAAGGGGGAGTGTCACGAGGATGGAGCCAGGCTCTACTCAGTGGCAAACAATGATAGGACAAGGGGTAATGGGTGCAAACTGGAACACAAGAGGTTCCACTTAAACTTGAGAAGGAACTTCTTCTCAGTGAGGGTGACGGAACACTGGAACAGGCTGCCCAGGGAGGTTGTGGAGTCTCCTACCCTGGAGACATTCAAAGCCCGCCTGGACACATTCCTGTGTAACGTTATCTAGGTGTTCCTGCTCTGGCAGGGGGATTGGACTAGATGATCTTTTGAGGTCCCTTCCAATCTCCAGCATACTGTGATACTGTGATACTGTGATATCACTGAGGGCTCTCATAGTTCAGGAGAGAGGCAAAAAAAGGGGCAAGATGGAAGGGAATCTGATTGGAATTGTCATGTAAGTAACAGAAGGCAGTAAAATCAGGCTACCTAGAGAAATGTGGTCATGAGTAGGACCAGTTATCTGGCTTGAATAATGTTTTAACACATCTTCACTGCAGTCTAGATAAGAAATTGGTAATTTTAGGAGTATGTGATCAGTTGTCCTGAGATATTAAAACTTTTATTTGGTTTACAGTCCTTACCATATTGTGTTCTACTTGTAATTTGATCTGTCATACCTGGGTGGAATAATGGATTCAATAATACTGCTCTGTTAGCCAGTGTACTTTAAAAAAAATCTTTACATGAGTACTTACTGCTTACTGCTACCATTTTTTTCCTAAACAGTCTTTCTCAGATTATCCAGAGAGTAGGAAGGTCTTTGGAACTGAAACACAGAAAAATTTCAAGACCATTGTGGAGGCTGTGGGGAGGTTGTGTTAAACGTAGACTTTTTCTGTGTCGCTGGGTCTTTGAAAACTTTATCTTCCAGTGCCACTGTTAACATACTTGTGTACCTCTCTTGATTGTCATTGTCAGATAAGGTCTTTCCTAAAGTTTGCTCGAATATTAAGTTACTTTTTACTTAATCTCAAATCTATCTGGAAGAAGGTAATGTGTAACTCTGTGCTCAAGTATAGTTTTTGAAATTTGTTCAGCAATAAAAAAGCTGTTATCAAATCTGCTGTAAAGTTATGAACTAAAAATATGAAACTTGCTGCTGAAATACTTGATCAGCAAGAATGAATTTATATTTAATTTCCATGATTTGCCATTTCCATTGTAAATAACTAAGCTGCTGACATCAAGAAATGCTGACACTAGAGAACATATAAGCTTGGTAACTCAGGGCTGTGCTCCAAGCCTGTTTGTTTACTATGACTTCTTTGTAGTAATGAAGTTTATGCCTTTATGATTATGAATTTAGTGTAGCTTGTTGAGATAAACACCTATATTAAAGACTTAACAGCCTCAGATATTTGGTCAGAACAGTCAGATTTCAGCAATGTTGTGGTTAAAATGTAACTTACAGTAGAAAGAGCACTGTTTTTTTTCATGGCCTTAGACTCTTTCTGTCTTACGTGTTCACAGATTTCTCACATTGTCTATGATTTTTATCATAACAAATTAGTGATTGATTCGTCCTCTTCACTCCCCCCCCCCCCCCAATATTTTGTTGTAGATGTTTGACTGGATTACACACAACAAAGGTCTGTTCCTGAACAGCTACACTGAGATCGGAACCAGTCATCCCCATGCAATGGAGCTTCAGACACAGCACAATCACTTTGCCATGAACTGTATGGTAAGAAACGCCTCACTTCACAGCATTGATGTATTGCCTATTTGCTCTATGTTAAGGGTGAATTCATAAATTGTTCACTTAAGTAGTTCTTTCTATTACAAGTAGTGCAAGTTTGAGCAGATTATAAAATACATAGGAGGGCAATAAATGGTATCCAAGTACAGAAGTACTGTGAGCAAGCAACAAAATTATTCTGACAGCTGGAGATATTCAACACAACCTCAGCAACTCTGTTATGTGTCCCAACTTCTAGAAACTGGGATGTGTATTTAAGTACTGCTTTGAGTCTTGTAGGAAATTTCAGAGAATTGTATGTAATTTGGAATTTTATCGCTCCATATGGAAAGAAATAGCTCTCGGGATCTTCTGAATAGATTGCAACTCGTACAGAAAGTTCTGAATAGTGATCAACAGCTGAATTTGGTCTGATAGTTTTCCATATTTTTAAGAAGACACATTTCTCATTTCTGCCACAGTAGAATGAAAACAAACTTTTTTTTTGTTAAATATCATCTTAGTGTGAGCTATCAGTAGGCTGCAGTTAAAAAATTTGGATTTTAACTGGCAGTGGAAGCTGCTTATTTTGACTTTCATGAATTTCTGTTTGAACATGGGGACTAAATTCTCAAGTACATTTTATGTCCTTTTCACTAGGAGGATTGAAGGTGTTTAAATAACTTTGGGAGTCTGGGCCTAAATCCAGTCCCTGGCTGTCAGCTCAATGAAGGAAAAACGCTACCAGTCTTGTTAGAAATTAACTTCCTTGGCAGTCCAAAGATTGGAATTGAATTAAAGTATGGTCAAAACAATCAGCTCTTGCAAGAGGGTATTTTTGTAGGATAGAACTGTTAATTGTGGAAAGAGAGACTGGCAAAGTAATCTTACCTAGGTTACATGTCTTGCTGAAATAATGCAAGGATGAGTAAGGCATCTAGAATTAGAGCAATAGAAAACACAAGTTCTTTTTCTTTTCATATTTTCTTTTGCAACTCATCTGTGTTTGAAGAAGTTTAAAAGAAGAAAACTATTATGAATCTTTTGAAAAGAGTAAAGCAAATGTTGGGGAACAGTGTAATGAAGTTACGTAATGTAATATATGAAGGTAGCTTTGCCCATTAGAAAGTTATAGGTGCCTTCTCTTCACAGGCATGAGGAATTGGTCCTCTATGGAGTACCTTCTTGTAATTGCTCTTTGCTCTGCATATGAAGCAGAGCAGACAAACTCACAGAAGGACAGTAGATGTCATTGACATGACTTTTGGAACTTAAAATTTTGGATAGCCTCCCAGGCAATTCTTGGGCTTCTGCTCTAAAGGTTAAATTCTTCTGTCAGCCTGTCCTGGTATTAGTTACTGTTGTCCTCTCTTCTTCAAATTGAATTGACTATTTCTGCCCCCCCTCCCGCCTCCCCTTCTCCATACTTCCCATACTGTTCAGATGCTATCAACAGTAGGAAGCACTTGAGCAATGTAGCATAACCCCTCCTGGTCTGTTTTGGCTCTTTTTGCTGTTAATCTCTGTTTTGCCTGTAATAGTCAAAGGCATTAATTACAGAGGACTTTTTCTCAGCCTGTGTAATGCTTTCCTGAAGTATGCAAGGAGCAGCTTAAATTGGGCAAATTAAGCAGTCCAATTATTCAAAAGGAGAAAAACAAGCTTCAGTTTTTCTATGTGTTTCTGTATCATAGTCCCTTCAAACAGTGGTTCCTTGGCAGAGGATATGAAAATACAAATTCAAAATGATCAGTTACAGAACGGTTAGGTTTGGAAGGGACATTAACGATCATCCAGTTCCAGCCCCCTGCCACGGGCCAGGACACCTTCCACTAGACCAGGTTGCTCAAAGCCCCATCCAACCTGGCCTTGAACACTGCCAGGGATGGGGCAGCCACAGCTTCTTCAGGCAGCCTGTTCCAGTGTCTCACCACCCTTATAGTGAAAAGTTTTTCCTAAAACCTAATCTAAATGTACCCTTGTTCAGCTTAAAGCCATTCTCTCTTGTCCTGTCTCTGCAGGCCCTTGTAAAACCAACCAACCCAAAAACAACAACAAAACAAAACCCAAACAAACAAAAATACCCACAAAACAAACAAATCCTGCCAAAGCCAAACCGACCCAAAACCCAAACCCTGATTTTGATTTAAGCAGTGTTCAGGTTCTCTAGGTTTTATCTGGTTAAATGGCAAAAGCTTCACTTGTAGGTTAGGGGTAAAGATTAAGCTGAATGTGACGTTAAAAAAATCATGTGAACTAATTTGCATTTCGACAGGCCTTATTTTTCATTAGCTTTTAACTGGAAAAATGTCAAGCAATCTTAACTCCTGCATTTTCAGCTTTTCCTTGGCCTCTCTTCACTTACACTCTGTGCTTACAGTATTATCATTCATTGTTCCCTGTCAGTATAACTTTTCAGTAATCAGAGTTGATTTAAGATCTCTTATGTGAATGCTGTAACACTAGAGATGGAATTTAACTTTTAACCCATCTGCAACCATGCAGATTTATTCAATGGAATGGGGTAGAGGAGGGAATGGCAGCAACTATATGTAAAGGTTTATTATATGTAGGGGATTTTGAAAGCCTCTCATTGTGGCCTTAATTGGACTCTAATAGAACTTGTTTTCTAGGCAGTTTCCTTAGGCTCACTTTAGGTGGGGAAAGGCTGTTCGAAGGATAAATGCTGCCCAAGCAGCTAAATGCAACCTCTTGCGCTTGCTCACAGCTTAACCCTGATAACTGAAGTTGCAGCTGCTTTTCCCAACTCATTGTGGTTGCCGCAGGGCACATGCTCCCTTCACAGCAGGTGCTACCCTCTGTCAATAGCTGGCTCTCCCATCTCCCCTTCCTTCCTGAGAAGTAGCTTAGCTTTCTGAAAGGTGCAGGAGGACAATGTCTGCAGCTGCTTATGTCAAACTGGGGTGAGAAAGAGTGACGGCCTTTGGGTGAGATGCCAAAGTTTTAATCTAGTCTTCTAGCCTAAAATGAGCCACCTGGATGTAAACTGTTGTGAAAGCTGCTTAGTTCCTGTCATGAGCAGGAGTTCATTACATCTAGGACAAAGAGGATTTGCTGAATGTGTCTTGTTTTTCTTGTAATGGCTTTCCCACATTTTTAGAATCTGATTTTTTGGTATTACAGCACAAAGTAGTTGGAAGTTTAAACCAAATGTTGTAAAACAAAGGTGAAAAATACATCTGGGGAAGAGATTTAACTGTACTTTCAGCAGTTTCATTAGCAAGCGGTATGTCTAGGAATCTTGTGTATTCAGTATGTGATAAGCTCATGTGGTTGCACTTCAAAGTAACAGGAATAAATTCATGAAAGTCTTACGTTTAATCACAAACTGGTTCTGATTGCAATGAAACTGTCCCAGAGAAAATCTGGATAGGTGCAGTGATGTGCATTGAAGATGGACATACGTGTGGTTGCCATTGCTTAACACACAGATTGATGTGGTTAAAAAGGCTGTTTGTCTGAAAGATAGTTCACATATGCAGCTGTAAGTATGCGACCTGCATTTACTGAATTTAAAAGGCTGTGCAGTGATAACTGTCAGTACTGTGTCCTTATAGGGTAAGTAGATCCCGTGGTCCCTAGCTGTGGGGAAAAATAAACTCACAATGGTTCTCTAAAGATGAGGATGGATTTCCGGTACAATTTAAAAGGCCTATGTTCAGCAACAGTAAATTGCTGTTGCCAAGTCTTGAGATTTATTTGAGTTGAGCAATACTCAGTTTCAGTTTGAAGTTCCTCTTTGTATGACTAAACCAGTGCTTCACTTCTCTAAACAAGTGTTTAGTACCTTTTAAGGGAGAAACTTGCAAATAAGGCATCACAAGAGCTGCAGATACAAAAAGTATCTCTCAAGTTTTTGAACTGCAAAAACAAAGTACCCATGACTATACAACTAATCAGTCTTGTATGCAAGAGTGAGAGAGACTGGTTCTGTGTTTGACCACTTTTTTTACTGCCGTTTTCCACACGCCTGCTGGGACACAAGGGAAACAAAAGCATTTTAAATATATATGGTTTTGTAACCCCATACAGTTGTTGCTTGAGATAGACTTAAGCACCATGTAAGTTTTAGACTGCCCTGGGTCCTCTGAGACCTCAGCCAATGAGAGCAGGGCCACAAGTTGTGAATTGTGTAGTCTTCCCCAGATCACACTGAAGTGCAGATTTTCACAGAAGACTGTGGTGAATGGTGAACAGCAGTAAGCTAGCTTACTACTAGGGGGAGACATGTCTCTTTTGTGGGGTTTTGTGTTGTCGCTGTTCGGTTGTTTTGTTTTTGTTAAACTAATAGATCACTCAGGTAGGGCTTTCAGTAAAAATAAATAAAAACCAGTTAAACGGTAAAATCCATCAACTGTCTGACCATCCCTAATAGACGAGGTGAATAGACACAGGGCAGTAGAGTAGGTAAAATGTATACAGTCAAGTTTTTGGTACTTCTGAATAACCATAGTTCAAGCAAATCATGGATTTGTGATGTTCTTGAAGTTCAGGGAATGCACAGCTGATGATCCTTGTGAGGCTAGGAGGATGTTTGATTGTAGTGAATCCACAAGGGAATCTTTAGACATAATATCTGGATGCCACCAACTTGAGAAAAGACTGAAAAGGCAAAATGAGTTCAGGCTATTTTCAGCTTATAAGAAGCACTCCAGTGTCCACAAGATGAAATAGACTAAGGTAGATGTGCTACCCATAAGAAGGAAGAAGCAAATAAACATATTTTAAAAAGCAATCAGCTGGTGTTAATACAGCAGCAAGTATGTTCACGTCAATCGATCATGAACTAAAGGAACAGACAATGGTGTTACTGCAAAGAAGTGAATCTTAATTCACTCTTGCTATTTACTGGGGGTGCTGGAATTAAGATCAGTAAAGAAATAGCTCTTACTGAGTTGGTCTTACTAGAGACCTGGGTCCAGTTTAGAGCCCCGTGCTTAATGTTTTAAGGGGGAGCGTCCAGTTGAAAATTATGTGGCTGTGAGGAGAGGTTGAAAGCGTAGGCAGTTAGCTCTAACTTGTTCCATTGCTGATAGCTATGGCTAAATAGATACCTGAGATTATTTTGAGGATCCTTATAGACAAGAAATGGGCTGAGCACTTTCCTTAATGGTAGTCTGGATGTTGCTGAGGTTTGGTTGGTTATTTTGGGTTTGGTTGCTTGTTTGTTTCCAAGGGAAGAAATCAAGTCATACCTGCAGCCCTCATCTTTGAAGTTTGGATTCCCAAACAGAGAGCTTTACTATTGCTGCAAAAGTGAGAAGAGATGTTAGAAAACATTTAAAATCATTAAAGCAGATGTTTTTCATACATTAATGCTACACCTTGTCTTGGTGGCCATTTGTGTGTGAAGTGGCAGATGATTTGAAAGTTCAATTGCTAAAATATTTCCATTACGAAGGAATGGTTCAAGTTTACTACAGTCTATCTAGAGGTGCCAGTTACGACACTTACAGACCATGTCACTGAGGAGGTTGTTTTTCAATGCTGAATGCTTAATAGTCTCTGTGTCAGACAACTACTATTTGAAATCTTGGAACTAAAAAAAACATTTCCTAAATGAGTTTGGGAAAACCAGGGCACCTGCCAGCTTTATTTTGTATTGAGTGTGATGGAAGTTCAGTTAAGTTGGCAGGCTGTCACCTGTGTACTTGCCTTTAAGGCACACACCAAAGAATGACATAGTGCACTAGCTTGTTTTAGACTAGTAATCTGTGTTGCCTTACTGAGAAATAGTTTTTTTATATGTACACTCCCTTCAGGAGGGAGTACTAAGTACATTGGTGTACTTCCTATATGTATTGTAATGTTCCCTTTTTAGTTTTGTTACAATAGTCACATGTAACACAATGAAAGGTGTGCAGTATCACTTTAGCCTTTCACTTTTTAGACAGCTGATTGATAAACATTCTGAAGCTCAGTATTTCATGCAGATTCACATGATGTAAATGAGATGGCTAAATAAGTCTTTAAAAGTTATTACCTGATACCTGTTGCTGCTTTAACTGAAACCAGGATGTAAATCCATGCAATGAATGAGGTGTCAGACCCTGGGAAATGCACATCAGCTTGCTTGGAACAGCACTTCTCAAGCAGTGCAAAAAATATGTATTTGTCATATAGTAATGGCAGTGGATCTGCCTGTCCTTTTAGAAAATTGAATGAAATTTGTTAACCTTTAAGGATCAGTTAAGGACAATCCAATCATAGCGAGCTCCTATTTGAGATTTTTTTTTTCCATCTTAGTTAAATCTGTCTCTTTTGGGTCATTGCATTCTAAAATACTGAAAGTTAAACCTTCAGTAAATATATCATGTAATGAGGAATGTGATACTGGAGGGGAAAAAAAAGGTTGTGATTATTATAAGTTGGGTTTTTTTGAGGAAAGGAATGTGGTATACATAGCTTGAAAAGTATTCAGCTGGCAGCATATTAATTAATATTCGTACTGCTACAGGGACTATTTGTCCACACTTATGAAGCCGGATTGCCATGGGAAAATGAATACATTTTAACCACAGCTCAGTTTTGATTTGCTTGACTTCACATTTATGGTGCCCTGTCCTTCATATTTAACTAATGTTCCAGAATTTCCAAAACTCCTTTATTATGATATACCAACAGATCAAATGGTAGTCTAAAATAGCCTTTATTCTTTTCTCTTTTGACACTTGCTTTTTCACACCACTGTCAAGTCTGTGTAATGGCTTTCTGGATTCATTTAGAAGTCTTGCATTTATGCTACATACACTTCGATAGGCATAAATGCTCTCCAGTCTTAAAATTTGTTGGAAATAGCAGTTTTGTTCTCTTCCAGTTATTCATCTGTGCTTAAAAGGAGGGGGCATAGGTGTGTGGGATAACCTAAAAAATTAATATTATGCAGGAAGGAAAAACAGCCAACGTGACATGGATGTGTTCAGTTTATTAAGTGGATCAGGTGAGGTGTAGGCTGTGTCAGGAATGCTCCCTCATGCATACAGTTATAATTAATAGATACCTGTGCCAGTTACCACTCAGACGAGTTAGCACAATGAAGCCTGGAGGAACTGCAACACTTGTGCCAGCCAGTCAGTGTCAGGCTCTGGGCAGTGGCTTGATGCCAACAGGTAATGGTTCCACCTCAAATGCTCAGCATCTGTGCAGTGTTTGGTGTCCACATGCCAGCATTCTTCCCTGATCTCTCTTACTCTTAGGAGTATATTCGATTTTGGCATAGGCTGCCCATCACATCTCTCAACAGTAATGGAACCATAGAGTTTTCCAGCAACTTCAGGTCTTGTTCTTCTGTCCCCTGTTAATCTGTGGCCTTGACTGAGGCTTGCTGTGGTCAGTTCTGTCCTCCCTGGCTCGCTAGAGCCAGTTCCTTGACCTTTGATCAGGGAAGGTTGACAGATAGCTAACTGCTGTGTGGTATTTCCTGCAAGCTGGCATTCTAGAAAGCACTGTGTGGACTAGGGAAAAAAATGCTGCACAATGTTGAGATTTTAATGGTGTTTGTTGTTTTCTTCCCAACCATTATGTGTGATAGTGTTTAGCAGTTTGCCTCCACATGTAAATTTTAAGGATATAGGCAAGAATGAGTGCAGCTAACAGGATTAGCCAATGGATGCAGCAGTTTGTGCTGCATTTCATGCAGCAAGGGCCCACAGCTCTGCTCATAATAGAATCCATGTCTTCAGCAGTGGTGGTGATGTGCCACAGGGCACAGTCCCCAGTGCTGAACCGACTGTCCCTGTAACATCAGAAGCCTCAGCCTAGAGGGAACTCCAGAAAAGACACAGCTCTGCAAAGTCTGGGGCTGCAGGGAATTTGTGTGGCCTCTTCCCAATGCTTGAGCAGTGGAAGATGGTTTCCTTGCCCACAAGGAGGTGTGTGGTTATTAAGAATCTGTGTCATCAAGTAAAGGAACTGCAGGAGGAGGTCAGCAGTCTGTACATCATCAGAGATAATGAGAAAGAGATTGACCAGATCTTTTCCAGCACTGCAGCTTCAAGAGCCCAAACTACCAACTGTACTGAAGAGAGAAGGGTAAGGCAGAGTCTCTGCCTGTTTGGGAAGTGGAGACTCCCATGATGATGAAGGTTGAAAGATGGCACTAGGAGGAGCATTTCTGCATCACTTGAAGATTTGCAGCTACTGAATAGGTTCACTGACCTCGTGGCTGATGAGGACCTGGGAGCTGTCAAATAAAGCATCTGTGATATCTGAGTCTGGGCTACATAGGAACACCAAAAGGAAGAGGCGAGTGGTAATGTTCTGCAGGGAACAAAGACTCCCATCTGCCAACCTGAGTCATTCTCTGTAGAAGTTTGCTTCTTGCTGGGGGTTCAGATTTGGGACATTGTGGAAAGATTGCCAAAGCTTGTCCAGACCTCAGACTATTGTCCCCTGCTGCTCTTCCATGTAGGCCCCAGCGATACTGCAAAGGGTGATCTGGAAAACCTCAGGCATTAATACACGACTCCAGAGGCAGTGGTCAAGAAGGGCATGAGAGTCCAGCTGGTTTTCTTCTCAACCCTGTTGGTCAGAGCATAGGTGGCTCATGCAGGTCAACAGCTGCTTACATAGCTGATGTTGGCAACAGGCTTTTGGTTTCTGCAGCCATGGGACTGTCTCTCTGAGGATCAAGGTTTACTATTTGACTAAGTGAAGTAAAAGTGCTTTTGCCAGCAGGCCAGACAACCTGGTAAGAAGGCCTTCAGGTTAAGAATGATGGAGAGGGAGAAGAGGACCAACATTCAAGTGTGAAGTGGTGGACTGGGTTGGTCTCAGACTAAAGCCAAAACACAGCAATGTACCAGCTACTAGGAAGAAAAATAACTGTTACAGCTGAAACTAGGACAGTTGGCAAATAAAGGGTCTGCTGTGATGTGAACAAAAAGAACACTGTAGTCCAAAACAGGGATAAGCTGGGGTTGCTGCATGTGTACATGCACAAACTAGAATGTGCCTACAGGACAGCATTATGTGGAATGCACTCATTCCCTTTCTGGAAATCACCATGCTTGCTTCTTTAAAGCACCTGCGTGGCATACTTGTGTTGTACAAGGAGAGGCTGAGAGAGTTGAGACTGCTTACCCTGGATAAAGGAAGGCTTGCAAGGGACCTTACATAAAAATGTAAATATCTAAAGGGAAAGAGTAAAGAAGACAGAACCAGACTTTTCTCCATGGAATTCAGTAACAGAACAAGAGGTAAATTGGCACAACTGGAAATACAAGAAATTCCATTTAAACATAAGAAACACTGGAACATGTTGCACAGAGAGATTGTGATCTCTCCATCCTTAGAGATTCTCAAAACCCCACTGGACATGACCCTCAGCAACCTGCTCTGATTGAATCTACTTTGAGCAGGGTGGGTAGACTATATGATCTTCAAACTCAACAGTCCTGTGATTCTAAGAAGTTCATTCTAGGTATACGAGAGTCAGCTGAATTGAAAGAGGTTTCAGTTTAGCATTATATACAAGTAGCTCTGGAGTAGATGCCTTGTGGTGGTGAAGTTGTTCTTGTTCCTGGCTTTGCAGGAAGCAGAAACTCTTGACTGAAAATTAGAGTGACTAAAAGCCATCAGTGAGTAATCCCAATATGATAGAGAATCTTTCTAATCTTTGACCTTATTTGTCTAGTTTTCAGTGCTAGCTCTGAGGCAATATAATGGCAGTATAATAAATAAAGCTGTTGAACTTCTTAGAGCTCAAAGTGCAGTATTTTGTTACTTAAAAAGTAGAAATACTCTCAGAGTTAATGTAAAAATTTTTGTAGAGTGATGTTGCACACATGCATAGCATGGATAGATAAAATGTTTACTAATTATACTTCGATTTTCCTAATTTGTCTGAATGTCTTGACTGGAACATCTGTAGACACTCACTATCGAGACTGTTACAAAATACAATTAGCTTTTCCTTTCCACTGTAATAGTGGGTCTTCATATAATATGTTGTTTAAGCCAACCACTAACATTAGCTTGAGGCTCTTGTCATTTCAGGTTGTCCTTTTCCCTTGTTAATAATACAGGTAGGATAATACATTATATGCTTAGATTCCAAAGTTAGCCATGCACAGACCTGGCAAATAAGCCCAGTCTATAAGCAGTACTGTAATAAACAAGAGTTTAATAAAAGTATACCTCTGTATTTAAGTGGTCTGTTAACTTCCACTAATTTTTCCCTCCTTCTTCTCCATAGAATGTGTATGTAAACATAAACCGCATCATGTCAGTAGCAAATCGCCTGGTCGAGTCTGGCCATTATGCTTCACAGCAAATAAAACAGATTGCTAGTCAGCTGGAGCAAGAGTGGAAGGCGTTTGCTGCAGCCTTGGACGAACGTAGCACGTTACTGGATATGTCCTCCATCTTCCATCAGAAAGCTGAACAGGTTAGTGAACATAAGTTTCTGTGTTGGAATGATGGGTTGTACTGTTTGCTATTGATTTGAATAGAAGTACAAGAGAGGGATTGAAAAGGTTGGCAAGAAAGAGAACGTATTTCTGCCAATTTCAGCTGATACTCAAACAAAAAGTTGTTCTCAGGGCAGCCCATTGCCCTTATATTCTCCACAAAATGCCTTGACCATATCAATGCAACATAAAACTTAGTCATATTAGATACATGAATGAAAATGAAGTGGGCATGAATGCATAACTATATGAAGCTTTTAAGTTGAAAGAAACGAAAACATTCAGTACAGTCGATGTTGGTATAATGCCTTTCCTACATCCAGAAAGCATCAATTGTTCTATTGTCCTTACCACTCCACCCCAATCAGTCTTTGAGTGTCAAGATTTAACTCGTAGTGATTACTCACAGAAAACTAAGTTGAACTGGCCAGAAAGTTGAGAATCTAATTAACTGTCTTCTGAAACTGAAATTGTGTGGGAGATGTTTACTTAGTATCCCATAAGAGATTCCTTCTATATTAAACAAAAATTTTAGCTTTAGGCCTATACCAATTATTTTAATTAAGTCATTAACCATGTGTAACTGCCAGAGGAGAGTTATATAGGGGAAATAGGAATAAAGATCCCTGAGTTAATAGTCTTGATGGTGAAAGCATGTTTTCCCCTCAAGGGAATTCAGTTCTGAAGGAGTTCCTGTGTATGTGCTGTTGAGTCACCCACTGATAATATAGGTTGTCTCCTCTGTACATCTCTGCTGAATTTGGGGAGCAGAGGTTCTTGGATCACTGTGGCTGACTGAAGCTCAGGTATGCTGTGTGGCTGCTGTAGATACTTTTCTTCACATTTGCCTTGCTAAACTGGATCCAAGAAAAGGTCTCATCTGATACAAATTTAATTTGGAATAAATGAAAAAAACACTTGGGAGTCGATAACTGCAAAAATACAGAGAGGCAGTGCAATTTAAGAAGTTTCTTTCATGATTTCTAATACACATATATTCAACTTAAAAATGTGAACTTATTTTGATGCAAATACACATTGCTTTTCATTAACAGTGACATTGGTTTGACTGGCCTTAGACTAAGGTAAAGTGTATAAACTAATGCCACTATTGTAAGCATTTTTAGCAGGTTTTACAGAAAAGCAACATAAAAAAGAGATAAAGGAATTGTTTTCTGATATAAAGGTTACCAACCAGCTTGAAGTGTTTGGTGAGACACAGTGCGGTACCTTATCAGTATTGATCCTTTTCTAATTGCTTGAGTTACTGAGGTTCACATTTAAGCACTGTCAGCCATGCATGTAAGAGAGAGATGGTGAAACATGAACAGACAGGTATACCCTGACTCAAATACTGTTCTTTTTCATAAGAAATCAGGGGACTAAATTTTGTATGTGTGCTGTGCAGCTGTGCTAAGAGTCAGTGCTACCTTCTTTAACAGTAAATGTAAGTGTAAACAGCAGGAAAGAGAAGAAAAGAGAAAATAGTGCAGCCTCTGCTGGGATTAATTTAATTTTTAATTGCTTCTTCTGCAATCTTTATTTTATGATTAACTGTGATGGATTGTCCTAGTTGTTTTGTAAGATACCTGGCTGTGATATGTTAGCTGTTTCATTAACAATGGAGAGTGAGTTCAAGGAAAGAGGGTTTGGAATGAGAGAAATGACCCCTATAGAGACTGGTGATGCATGACCTACATAAAAAAGATGATTAAATAATAAACAGCCAAAGAAATAATGCACCCTCCTTGAATGCATGTGTTCCCTTGCCAGTGTTAGGTAAGCGTCGCTGTCTGCCGTCAAGCACAGTGAAGGTTTCACCCAGATCCTGGTCCCTGACTGATGCAAGAGGTCCCACATGGAGCTTCTTTTAATGTTCAGTGTTTAACATTAGAGATTTTTAAAGCTATCCTTTGATGAAATGAGAATTACAGAAGTATCTTAGAGTTAAGTACTCTATCACTCTTTCTCCCAGCTTTCAAACAGTAATGGAGTAGCAGAAGTGGTCTGTGGATTACTTTTTCCTCAAAAGACTATGAGTGCTCCAGGAATTAGGATATGTATAATGAGAGAAATGGCCTGGTCTCTTAAAACTTTGAAACTTGAGCATTATTTGAGTGTAAGACAAATTGAATTTACAAATACCACGTGTCTGACTGTACTAAGTTTAACAGCTATGAAAACTAGAAAAACAGATTCTTTTTCTCTTTCCTAGCATAAGAAGGGTATAAAATTCATGCCCCCTAGCTGTCAAAAGTAAGTTGACAGAACTTCTGCTGTGCATACAGTTATGGTGGCAGTTTCTTGTCTGTCAAGACAGCTTAAGCTTCCGTGATAACTTGTCAGCAGAAGAGATGCTGTTGCAGTATCCTCAATTTCCCCTGAAAGGCTTGACTTCAGCAGCTATGCTGACATAGCTGTGTGCTTAAAGTTCAGTGTTAATCCTAAGAGACCCCCGCTTAAGTTGTAAATCCCTTACATGTTTGCTGCTGTAGTAGCTTACCAAATAGATTTAGTGCTTCTCTGGGTGTAAAAGCTAGTGCTTTGGGGACAGAGGTGTGAATTTTCTATGCTCTAATACTGCTTTGCTTCCTTGATGATCTCTTTCCAGCAAAAGACAACTATAGAGTGTTTCAGTGAATGGTTCACCATTAATTTCTTGGGTATATGTGAACACACATGCAAAGTAAATTCCATTTTTTCTGAAGATTTTAAAAAGGTGAAGTGATACTTCATGATACCATGAGTATCTGACAGGGAGTTGATGGGTAAGAGCTGAGGGTCTGGACTTGAAAGTTGTATTATGTTTTATTTCTTTGCATAGAAAACACCTTAACCGGCTTTCATGCATCTGAAATGGAGGTGCAGGGTGAAGTAAGCTTTTCCTTAGTTGCCAAGTCAAAAAAAGGAGGAAGAGTGAACTTGGAAGCATCAGGATTGCCAAGAGTTAATTGGTTCTGAAAGCTGTCAACATATAACTAAGCATGCCAGTCTGTGAATGGCTTAAAGAGTTCCATACACCTAAAAGCACAAGTATGGTCAGACTTGAATATTTATTTCTGTTCTGATATAATCTTCATTTTGGTCAGTTCAGAGAGAAATACATTGAACATTTTCCCCTTAAAAAATAAATAAAATATTTTCAGTGGCTGCCACACAGGTGTCAGCCACTGAATAATTACCAACATGTGGTACTTATTGATAGAACCCAAAATCAAGAGAAAGCTTTTTCTCTGTTGCAGTACATGAGCAATGTGGACTCGTGGTGTAAAGCTTGTGGTGAGGTGGAGCTTCCCTCAGAACTGCAAGATTTAGAGGATGCTATCCATCATCATCAAGGGATATATGAGCATATTACTTTGGCTTACTCTGAGGTAAGTGTCTTGTTTCCTTGGGTTGTTGAAAATGGTTTAATGTTAAGTTTGGACGATGAAGGGACATCACTTGTTGCATAGTGTAGTTGGAAATTCTAGTGCCAGGCTTCTTTTTTTTAATTCAGTATTCTGGACTTTGGTACTGTTGTTCAAAAGTTAAATGATAAGTCTTCCTCTTAATCTCCTGAAAGGAATTTAAAAGGCAAGATGGAACCATATGTGGTACAAACAACTCATACAGTGTACTAAGTATGTTTTAGTTCACATTCGTATACTACTACCTTTCAATAGCAGAATTATGCTATCCTTAAAACACTTACTTGAAGGGAAGCTAGCTAGTTATTCTTTGGGAAAGTATTGTGTTGGCATGGATTGCTGTGAGTGTGTTTCAGAAATCCTCCTCTGAAATTGCCTCACAAAAAAGGCTTAACTATCAAAGGATGTCACTTGACAGGCCGTAAGGTAATATACTTAGTTCTGCCAACCTTATGAGACACTTAAATGAGCCAAGTACCTATGTAGTCAGCATTCGTAAGATTAGCATATCCTATGCTGCTGCTCTAATCTTTGGTTCTGCATGCAATGAAGTAATATTTCTCAGTATTTCTAATAGTTGTATTTACAACTTAAGATAAAATGCATATTCTAAAGGTGGCCTAGGAAACAATGACTAAAGTTTCCATTGTTTTTCAGATTTGGAGTTCTCTCAAGTGCTTTAGTTAACTAAAATGAGAAATCAATTACATATTGACTTCACTATTAGCTAACAGGCATTTTGTGTATTTCCTGTTGAGCTTTTCTTGTTTTCTTTTGCCAGTGTTGTTCTCAGCACAGGGTAAAACTATTTTTGCTGTTAAATTAGACTGATTTTATTCTGTAGTAAATACAGCAATTTCTGTTCTCATGAAAGTTGCATAAAATTATGAATTTGATTAAATCATGGTAAAAAATGATCAGTGGCCACAGAATAGCTTAGTCTACAGTTTGTACCTCCTTTTAAAAGGAGGTCATGTAGGATTGAATTAACAGTTGTGATTTATACATTCCATTAAAGATAATACTACTGTCTCATGAACCAGCTCTGTTATGGCAAGCGAATCATAAGTCTGGTCACATTTCATTTAGCAGTAAAAGAAGGTAAGATTAGTGCTGATGATCAGTCCTATTGTTAGTATATCAAACCTGGGTTTTTTTGAATACCTGCCATCTTAACGCCTGCATAAACTTTATTACTATGAGTCAGATGTTCAGAGTTCACGAGTTGCTGTTCTTTTGTGTAAAACACAGATATCCCCATTCCCGATGTCTTGCTCTGTCAACGGATCTAATAACATAGTAAAGCACACCTCTGGTGATAAAACTTCTGATCTTACTACCCATACCTGTTTTAAGTCATTCTTGAGAGCATGTTCAGTAGCAAGGTTTCATTATAAGCTCTCTTCATTCAGAGGATCCCTTTGTAGAACAAGGAACAGAGACATAGCACGTTTTTAGTAGATTTATGTGAAGAGAGGCTATCTGAGATGCATGCTGCATGAAAGTGCAGCAAGGGATAAGAAGGTTAGGGCTCTTCCGAATAATGATTTTAAAGCAATGAAGTTAAAATAGTGGGATTTTTCTGTTTGTTTGGTTGGTTGGTTTGGGGGTTTTATGGATTATTTTGTTTTTTATTAGGGATGTGACTGGATTGGAGCCTGCTGTTAAGTGTAAATAAGTACCATGGATTACCATGTTAAATATTGTTTGCTTCCTGGTGATGTATAATGAAAATTAATTAGATGGGTAGATTATAGGATTGCTCTGGCAAACCTTGAAAATTTCAGTGCTGTAGCTTTTGACCTTGGGAGAGATTTTAACTAAATCTTCAGTGGCACTAGTCAAAAATAAAAAGGGGGGAAACAAAAAAAAACAAAACCGACCCCAAACCGCAACCAACCAACCCCCCAGCATAGAATTAGATGCCTTTCGGGTCATTACTTTTCACCATCTGGTATAGCAATACCTTTGTCTTTAGCAGCCAGAATTGATACAGATATAATAGCTGCATGTGTATGTACAAGTCATGTTCCTTCTCTGGACGGAAGGTTTTGTTTTGCCTTATTTAAACACACGTTCCTTTTTGAAGATTGATGGAGTTTTCTTTCTGTGTAACAATATTACAGAACTATTGCTTATCATTATTACTTGTATGACTTCATTTCTGTTACAGCATGGAACTCCTTTAATTTTGTGATGAATTAACAGTGGGGGGAGAGAGAGAGGCACACTGGAAATTACAACACTTTGTCATTCCTTTTAGATTACAGTGTCATGACAACACGACTTGGTTGTGAAGTAGAAGACAGTAATTTTTAGAGTAAATGCTTTTAAGACTAGACAGTCTGATTTTACTGAGGATAATTACTGTATATTACTAGAAAAGTAACTTACTAGCTTACAAGCTTAGATAACTTGTATGCTTGGAAATCTAAGAGCCGTTCCTTAAATAAAGTTTACATATATATATGAAGTTACACATCTTGCTGAAATCCTAAGGTAGTTACGCGCTGGGAAGGAAGAGAACTTTACTGTGTTAATTCCAAAGAAGAAATGTGCATGGTCGTGTTTGTAGAGCTAAGAGACTAATCAGATCAAGGGGCTGTCACAATTAATTATTTTTCCCCCTGAATTTTGTGAACTCTGGATAGATGGATGAAGTTCATTATCTTGAAATATTTGAAAGACTTGTACTAGATAATTGTCTTGAACACAGAAAAGAAAAATCATCATCATTATAACTACTATGGACTATACTCCTTTTTTTTTTTTTTTTCCTGACTTGACTTTATAGGAACTACTTTTCCAAGCATCTTCATTCTCTGTGTTGATACTTATAACTGGAATGAAAAAGGTTGGATTGGAATTGAGAAATGAACTTGCTTGTAAACTAATTATTAGAAAATAATTTTTATTCAGATCTGTTTGACTACTGAACAGCAAATTTAAAATGTACCTAGATTTAGTGAAAGCTGTTGAAAATAGCCACTGGGGGAAGATTTTGACAGACTTTCTGTTTCTGACATGGTGTTGATTTGATGGATTCAAACTATTGTTTATACTCCATTCATGTTGTTTTGGATGAGTCTTTCCTGCCTGTTAGATGAGCCATTAGGAAAGGTCTTTACAGTTAGCTGAATGATACTGAATTGTAACAGTTCTCTGAGCTTCATGCTAAATGTGACAGAATAAAGCACCAATGGGAAGCGCTTTCAGCAGGCTTGGCAAGTGCTAAATGTTGAAAGTGACCAGATAAGATAGGATTATTGCTTTTTTTTTTTTAATATGAGTATTTTTGCTGTAGTTTGAATAAGAGAAGACAAGGATTAGAAATGACTTATATTTCTTGTCAGCATCAGTAGTTTAAACAGTTTGGAAAAGAGTATCTTTCTGTGCTGCATGAAAAGGTTTTAAGTGATTTAATCAGGGTTAAGTTTGCCACAACAACAGTTTGTCTTTGGTTTACCAGTAGCAGCAGTAATTAAGAAGTTGTAATTGTCAGATCAAATCACATCCTAAGGTTATATCTGTTGGTCTAAATGCATTCATCAAATTCATATTAACCTATAGAAAATAACCTCTCTGTTCACCTTTACTGCAAATGAAAAGAGATGTGTTCCTGGACGGGTAACTCTGGGGAAATGCTTAATTTTAGGTGCTTTGTTGACTACAGAAAGAGCTGAATAATATTTATTCTAAGTTATGCTTGATCTGTTTAAAGAAAACCAAACAGAACACTTTAAAGGAAAACTACTCTTAAGGTAACTGAAAAAACAGAAATGTAGCCTGTTATGTAGACTGCTACTTCTTAAAATTATCATCTTACATAGAGGGAGAAATATGTTGTGTATTTTGTTGGTTGGTTTTGGGTTGTTTTTTTTTTTGTTTCCTATAACAGCTGTATGTAATCATGCCTGGAATAAGAAATTCTTTAATGGTGCTTCCTGAGTTCTTAAAAACTTTTAAAATGGAGAGAACGGGTGGGAAATTAAGTCTAAGACAAACTTTTGGAAAGACAAGTAATTCTTCATCCTTTCTGATGGTCAGGTGAGCCAAGATGGAAAGTCACTGCTTGACAAACTTCAGAGACCTTTGACTCCTGGGAGTTCTGATTCCCTCACCGCTTCTGCCAACTACTCAAAAGCAGTTCATCATGTTCTGGATGTCATCCATGAAGTACTACACCACCAGCGCCAACTGGAAAATATTTGGCAGCATCGAAAGGTTCGCTTGCACCAGCGGCTTCAGCTCTGTGTTTTTCAACAGGATGTTCAACAGGTAGGTTTTGTTTCATGATGTCTAAATGCCTTTGTACTCTGTCAGCCTGAGATTTGAAGCTGATTGCATTGACAGGTGGGTTTTGATTGCTAAACCCCCTGTTCTTTCATCCAACAATTTTAATAGTTGCATGGGATTAACTGACTGATTCCAAACTCTGTATGTTATTAGAGGATATTGGCTGTTCAAAGCAGAAATTGTATTTGTAAGATGGCTCTACTTAAGGTTTGTTTTTTTTTTTTTTTCTTTTACATAAATTTGTGAAGTAGATAAGGTGGAAGAGGTTTTCATTATAGGTGGCTGTTCTGAGTTTCTTCTGGCAGCTGACATTTGCAGTGCAGGTAAAATTCTGGACTCGGTGTCAGAAAGATCTGTAGGAGTAAAATGCAAAAAATAAGTGCTATTCTGTAACAAATTTTTAGTCTGAAATTCTTAATGATACTTAACTGACTTAATCGAGTTTCCTTAAAACCTGAGAGTAGTATACTAAAGAGGTGTAAAAATGACAAATAAGATTACTTTTTGACAGTGTAATATTGTTAAAATTTTATTACTTGATTTTTGATGTAAAAAGAGATATAATGAAAGACAGGTGGTTACCCAATTTCTCAGCACTGGTGTAATGAAGGATGCATAAAGGTATGAAAAATGTTAGTTGAAAAAAAAATAAAAGAAAGCAGAGTCAATGTTATGAATGGTCAGAAGGGGCATAGAGAACCAAACTGGAAACACTTATTATACCATTGTGTAAATCCCAGAGGCTGTTCATAAAGATAGCTACATAAATGGTAGCTAGTCAGGAGGGTCCAGTGTTGGTACTTGCATGAGTAGTCATTGAAGGGTACTTTTCAAAACTGATGAGTCACAGTCCACAAATTACCTCTTAAACATAAAAGGTTTCATAAGGAATCTTCAGAAGCTGAAATTAATGCAGTGGTTTGCTTCTTGCCAGGAAAAATGTAGGTCCTGTCAGTGGTAGCCCAGTGCCAACAGGTGCAGAATGGATCTTGGAACTTTCTCCTTCAGTTTGAATCCAGTTCAAGTGGGACCTACTTAGGCAACCTAGGCCAAGTAATCTCCTGAGATTATTTGCCAGGTACATAATTCAGGTTCTAGGCCTGTAAACTAGGCTGCCAGCAGTGTATTTCCCAGGGGAGGATGTTAAAAGCTTCAGAGTCTTAAAGTGCTGTTGCTACTCTTTGACTTTATTATCTTGGAAGTCATGAAATGTCTGTAGGTAATACTCATTTTCTGCTTCGTGGAGGAGAGGAGTTAGCTGTGAGACTGCCTTGTTCTTTGAAGTTGGCAAATAACCCTTTATTAGGCTAAAGTCATTGTAGAGCCACTGCCAGGTTTTTCAGCAAGAAACTGCATGTTGCTTCTCTGTATGAGACCTTCTAGCCCTTGGAACAGGTGCATTTAGCATCAAATACTCACAGGTTTGAAAACAATGAAGTAGGCACCTTTGCTTACTTTTGTAACTTCTAGTACCACGAATGTGTTATCCAAATCATGCATGTAAATTGCAAGTATACCAGAAGTTTTCAGTATGAACGAATTGGATCAAGAAGGTTAATCAATCCGGGCTCATTATTTAGAACATACCTTTACCTACTGGTTGGAGAAACTTACTTCTTCCTGTTTATGCCTGTGATTTCTTTGTATACTTTGCAAGGCAGACCTTACATTAAATAGCAAGATATCCTTTTGACAATTTGAAGCTATGGTCTTTGGTGCTGATGCATCTCTTTATCAGCCACTTTACATTTCCAGCTAGATCTTATGTATGGCAATGTAGCCCCTGCTTTCCATGTTCCGAAGCCCTTCCCTTAATATCCAGTAGTTACCACTCCCACAGACAGGTTGACCTTTGGTTTATCCTGTAATGGCAGTTAACATCCATGCTGGAGTCTTCTGGAATGTTGCATGTGAAAGTATAGCTTTTTGTTGTGTTACTTAAATTCCAGATATTGGTGTATTTTGGGCAGTGCCTTATGAAACACAATGTGAATTGTGGTTAATGTTCCCTTTCGTAGTACAGTTTTTCATACTTACATTTCAGTGCAGATCATGCTGTGAGACAGTGACAAATTAACCAGACAAATTAATCTAATAGCAGGGAGCAGGTTACTTCAAGATAACAGCAAGTACATAATGGTATTTTCCTGGAATAGCCTTGCTTTGGAAGATTGTAGCTCACTCAGCTTTGAAAATCCATCAGGGGAAAAAGTAATCTTGAATAATAAGACTCTATTCTTGCAAAACAAACTCAGAACCTTACAGATCATCTAATTTACCTGAGAAATGTTAACTTTTCAATTGAAAAATTGTTGGTACTATTCAGTGCATAAAATTACTTGGGTTTGAGATTATTGGTTAAATGTATATTCAAGACAGTTCTGAAATGGTTTATGTAGAGCTCCAAAGCAACTTTCTAAAATACTTTTCTTTTAATTTGCCCATTATGTCAGGCTTCTTTAGTCTTTATTCAAACCTTAAAAAAATCAGCTAAGATTACCTAGCATGATTTAGAAACTAGCGTGAAAATGTGGGGTTGTTTTTATTATTGTTTGAGAAGTTAAATGTGGGTTTGGTTTCCTTTCAGAGTTTTTTGTTTGTTTGTTTTCCTTCAAAATAAACTTAAGTGTGGCTTTCTTCCACTGTTTATCATTGAACTGCACATAGTGGCAAGCAGTCAAGTACACTGTAAGTTAATCTGTCCTTCAGCATGAGTCTGTGATTTCCTCCTTCCCCACTCTACTGGCATAGTTTTCTGTTGGGTTAATGAAATATATCAGTTCATGGAAGGCTAAAATGAGTGACAGCTGAGTTGGAGGAGGGAATTGGCTGTGTTGAGCTGGTACTTCATTTTGCATTACTTCCGCTTTAGAAAACTGTACAGATTTTTAATTCTGTCTTTTATGTTCAGTATTGGGAAAGTGTTTCTTCTCTGTTCTGGATAAATGTTCTGCTTCTCCTTCCTTGATCTGCTTCCCTCAAAGACTCCGTCAGTTTTTGTTGTAACAGTCACTTGTGTCAGCCTTGTCTAATGAAGGGTGGGCCAAGAATGCTTACTACTTGCTCAGCATCAACATAATACTGATTTCACTGGGTGAGTCCCTTGTGGGTTTTGAAGGCGGTTCCAGTGTAAAATAGTTCTTTTTTTTGGGAGAGAGTGTTTCTGCAGTTTAACTACCTGAAGATCAGGAATGCAGAGATTTCCATCTTCCCCTTCTGAATGTTATGCCAGCACCAAGTAAGTGGTGGGAATCAGGAAAGTGAGTGTGTACAAAGTAGACAAAGGGGTGGGTAGTAAGCACTGGATAATAATGCATGAAAGACTGGTGAAAATGAGAACGTTGAATCTGCAAGAAATCAGGTTATTTATTTCTGCCAGCAGCATATACAAACCACATAATTTACAGCCATGAGCAATGAATTTTTCAAAATGAAACTATTTTTTCCATAGTAGTTTCTTCCATTATATGTTCAGTATTGGTGCTAGAAAAATAAGCATTTTTCTAGATTCTATATTGGGCATAAGTATAGTTCTGCTGAGACTGCAGTTAGAGCTTAATTGCATCGTTAAAGCAACTTGTTACAGTGGATAATAATATTCACCCTTTCATGGAAAAGTGTTGAGCCTCTTAAACTCCTACGTATTACTGAATCACCAGAGTGAACTCCGTTTGCTTTCTGTATTAGTAGAAGAGTCCTTAGTGACTTTGTATGATGGTTTCTGTAACTCTTACCTCTCCCAGGAAGAAAATGCATCAAATAAGGTTGCTAAATGGCTAATACCAGTGCCAGCTGATGGCACTGTCCTTTGGATAAAGTGGTATGCAAAAGTTCTCACTTTTGCAGGAGCATACCTTAACTTTGACTCTCTCTTTACGTGCTGTGAAATTCCCAACTAGAAAGTGCTTTCTTGGTTTTGTTAAGAATCAAGGTAAGAAGCTATGACCACTAATAAGACTTATATTCATACAGATTTCACTTAGGGGCATCAGTGTTTCTCTAGTTGACTCGTTTATGTCATGATCTGTGTACTGGATTTCTATGACAGTTTCTTCTCTTGAAAAGTTACTTAGCATTATTTAGAGCAAAAATCATTCTCCCTGGACTGCTTTCTGCTTTTCATCCCATGCTTTCTGGGACAGATTTTGTTGCTGATTTCATTTGTTAGCTTATAACTGTTAGTAGTCTCCAGAGTCCAGGCTAAATCTGTCATCCAAAATGTCTCTTTCTATCTATTTTATAATGAGAAAAGCAGAATAGTGTCCTGAAACTAATCAAAAGCACTGGTAATATAAACTTTACAGATAAGTGAGGCCATGTTTGGCTTCTCACTCTAGTTTCTCTGATCAATACTTTCCCTTGAAAGAAGCAAACAAAAACTTACATTGACCTAAACCACAATGATATTCTTTTGGCAGAAGTTACTAGGAAAAACAAATGTTGCATAACATGGAATAAGGAGATTTACTGAGGTGTTGGTGATTTGAGATAGCTGTACTATGTGGTGTTATAGGATTGTTTGTTGTTTTGAAGATGTCCAGTAGGAGAGAATTTGCAAACCAAAAAAGAATCTAAGGGTCACGATAAATGAGAAAATCACACCACATTTTTCTACTAAAGAAAGCATGGATGTTTTGTATGGGAATAGTGTGTGAGATTACATGCGTATTGAGTGTAGCCATGAGTGATGTTTCAGGAATGGTTCTCAAGTCTGGAAGGAAGAAAACCTCACCTAATTTCAGAAATCAGAGTAAAGGAGACTAGTAGGTAAGGAGAGATATTTTCAGGTTTCTGACAGGTATATTCAAACCAAAACAAAATGCTCAGGTTTTAACATCTATTGCCATCATTCTTTTTTGTTTAAGTGAAGTGTACCAGCACTACATAAGTACTGTATGAATCTCATTAGCTGACTTAAGAAAATTGCTTGTATACAGTTGCCTTTAAGTCTGAACAGCATTCTTGAAGATCTGAGTATCTTCTAAAAGAATTAAATACCATATGCATGCTAGCTAATGAATGAATTAAGATATGGCTAAGATGTATTAGTTTGGAGAGAGACCAGATGTTTTTGTTCATTCACTCATTAGAAACTTGGTATGTGTGCAGTAATCCTTGGTGTTAACTGGCATGAACTAATTGCATATACAGGTTTTACTATTTATAAAGCTGTCAGCCAAGTCATTGTGGTAGAAGCTTTAATGCCCTTAAAATGTCTTTCATTCCTGACTTTTTCAGCTATAAAATTTACAGTACGCATTATGTCTATTTGATGCTTTGAGGAGATGCTTCTTCAGAATTTGGACAAAATCCTTCATATGCTCTGAATGCAGACATTGCTGTTCATCTCATAATGATTTAAACTCAGTTGTGTTAGTTAATTCTACTACCGAATCTTTCTTCTTGACTTAATATGTAGTAGGAGAAGCAACTTCTCATCTAAAATAAAGTTTTACTGTTATTCACTAGCATTGTTGGGGAATGTGCAAACTCCATTTGTGTTACATTACAGAAACATGTCAGTTGGAGGCATAAACAGATTATAGAGACCCTCACAAGGGATCTAGCCACATGGATCAGATTACTGTCAGATTGATGAATGTATAGAAATAAGGTTGTCCTTGGTAGGCTTCAATATAAGCGTATAATGTTAGATCATACAATTTAGCTAGTTTGAGCTAGTTATTGTCTTGAGAAAAGTTAATGAGATATATTTAATGTCCTTCAATGGGAGTGCTGTATTGTAACCAACATTGCAGTTCATTGTATGCAGTCTCTTTACAGTTTCTTAGTTTCTTCAAGAACTGTCTTTTTGTTGCAACATTCAGTGCATCCACTCAAGAATCTTTGTGTGTGTCTCTCTCTGTACCACAGGTGTTGGATTGGATTGAAAACCATGGAGAGGCTTTCCTTAGCAAACACACTGGAGTGGGAAAGTCCCTGCATCGAGCTAGAGCTTTGCAGAAACGCCATGAAGACTTTGAAGAAGTGGCACAGGTAAAACCAGTCACATGAAGGGCTGTACACTTGTCATTCAGATAAATGAAAAATTCTTGCTCTGGCACTGAAGGGCTGGGCAGAGGTAGCTCCAGTACAAAAAAAAATCAGTTCCAAGAATGGACTATTTTGTTTCTGTTGCAAGCTTTTATTTAATCTCTCCTTTGTGCTCCAGCTTCAATGAGAAAAAGACAAACTTCCACAGAGTGGGAGCCTTGAAGCCCAACAGAGCTGCTGCTGCTATTATTTACTGCTGTTGTCTTGAGAAGTATGCTATCAAATGTTTGAGTCACAGAAGAATGAAAGCTCTCCTTTTAAAGTAACTCAGTTCCAAGGGACTGTAGGTCTTTAAGCTTTTGTGTGGCCAATAAGGGAGGATGGAGATGAGTTGATAGCCTGCATTTCTGACTTTAAGATTGGGGAGCCCTCAAATCCCCACAGCAGTCTGATGAGGGGAAAAGAGAAACCACTTTTTCCATAGGAAGACTCTTGGTTTAGCCTTAAGCAGGACTGATGATAGAACTTCAGAACATACTTTTCTGTGAAAAAGTCAAGCTGAAATAAGTGGAGATACTAAGGAATTTGGGGAGCATAACAAGAGGAAGTTAGTTTGAGTGGTAGACTTGAAAAGGGGATGTGGGGTGAACAAAACCCATGAGAAAGCTGAAAGTTAGAATCCTCCCATTAGTAGTGTGCACTGTCTGTCCAGCCTTAATGATTGGTAAGAGTAAACATCTCTAAGTTTCTTTAAGGAAAACCTCATTAGGATAGGGTTGATAGCGTGGTCCTTCTGTCAAAACAGAAGATGCATTATGAGAAAATTCTGAAGCGACATGCAGGGTTCCGCAGTGACACCTACTAGGGCGAATGAATCAAAAGTGTGTTTACAGATTGACTTTAATGGGTGATTATGCTTTTAATTGTATTTTTATTATAAATGTGGCCTTAGAGCACTCTGGTGGCTGAGGACTTTGGATACCTTCAGAAAACTTCCTCAATATTGATTTCCTATAATATTTTCCAAAATAATAAGCATCGTTAATTTTGTAGATATACATGCTGGATTTTCCATATGCATGCCTAATAGTTCATTTTTAGTAAAATCTGTAATATTTTTCATGTGGAAATACTTATTTTTCTGGGTCAGACAAGCAGGAATCTGTTTCTGTAAGGCACTTAACAAAACCTGAATGATCTTATACTTAATACTGTGTTATTTGCACAAAGAAAAAAAAAGTTTGAGTAATCAAAGGGAATGAAGTGTGTAGAGCTGTTAGTGGAATGTAAACTGTTTAAGAAGTGTCTTGTTAATTTGTATTATATTTTAAAGTAGAAAGCTGTAAAGCAAATACTTAGCAAAAACTTCGTGAAACTGAACGTTACTAGAGTTTAAAATTGTCTCTTTAGGGGATGGGTGGAATTTCTATTTTTGGAGATACTGAAAACTTAAGACTTGTCAGAGAGCTTAAATGTGCTACAGGGGACTATCTTCCACTGACAGAAGGGTGGACAAGATGATCTAATAAGTATTTTTTTTTCATCTGTAACTCTTGAATGTGTAGTGACTGCCAAGAGAGGCACACCCTCTGAGTTGTTCCTCTTACTTGCTCTACAGCTGAATGTAAGCAGGCCTCCAAAGGCATTCCTGTTGGTGGTGTAAGGAAGATTATGCTCAAGTATAAGAAAGCAATCTGCAGTCCTTACTAAAGCATTAATAACTTTTGGCTTATTTATTCTCTACCTATATTTCTGGTTGGTCTAAGTCTTATGTTTTGGTTTGGGGTTGTTGTTAGTGTTTGTTGCATTTTGTTGCGTTTTGTTGCCTTCTGGTTGGTCTAAGTCTTATGTTTTGGTTTGGGGTTGTTGTTACTGTTGTTACTGTTTGTTGCGTTTTGTTGCCTTCTTTTGTAAATAGGATCCTAGGCATAATCATGGGTTTTCAGTTAGCTCAGTCGAAATCTGAGAGGAAGCAGTGTGAAGTGAACTGTTGGTGGCATGGCAATGTTTTATCAAATGCAGGGGGCCAACAGTAGTATTGAAATGTTCCTGATCAAAGGCTAACTCCTAATTTTGAGGAGAGCAAAAAATTAAATTTCTTCCCTTCTGCTTCCTTCCTCATTCTTTTTTAATGTCAGTGAGGTTCCAGTTCCTCAGCAGCATTCAAAGAGATGTTAAAATAAGTTGTGTCTTGAATACAGAAGATGTTTCAGAGTCAGTGGGCTATGGGCTTAAAAACTAATCACTTCAAAATTTGTGTGAAATGAGGGCTTTTTTCTCTTAATTTGACAGTTTTTATTACCACTACAGGAACACTAGGTAGTTAAAACTCAGGCGACTAATAATCCTCCTTAGGTTTTGGTAGCTACACGTACTTTGACTTGCACCCACTATTGTAAGTTGTGTTCCTCTTTTCATGTGAAGCCTGTCCAGTTTGCTTTATACTTACCTTAATTTTTGTCTCCTTTCTTTTTTCACCTCTCTCTATGGTCATCTTTGTATCCATGAAACCATTTAGTCGAAGTGTCAAGGCTCCTAATCTTCATGTAACTGATTCACTTCTGTGCATAGATTTTCAGCTTAGAAGCACTGGATGCAGATCAGTAATATGGTTGTACTTCCCCATGCATTTTTGTATGAAATTCTAAGTCGGCTTTTCCAGTTGCAACTATGATCAGTGTCTGGTTTATGACAGTAGTCTATTCTCAAAAAACCTAAAAGGTGTATGGCAAGCATTATAGTGGATCTTTTTCTACAGATAAGTTCTTTTCACCTTGTGCAGGCAATATCTGAGCAAAAGACCTCTAAAATCTTCTTGGTGCAAGAGATTCACCAAAAAGATTCTTCTGAACCTCATTTCAATACACCTATCGTTTCCCTACAGCCACCTGTTCTCACCTTCTTTAAGGTTATAGAAGAATGGTATGCATTTGAACTGGTTTTTAACTTTACCCATGAAAGGCTGCAATATATCAAAGTCAGTGCCTTAGAGTATCTTGTGGTTATCAACATAAGCGTAAGGAAAAGGGACTGTATGCTTAAAAAAGTTACCTTTACATTCCCAGTCATCTGAGCCTATGTGATGTCTGGAACTGAAGGATGCATCAGAACCAGTGTTTAATAGTTACTGATGGACTTTTCTTCCCTCAGTTGGGCTAGCTACTTTCTGAACCTACTTACACTCTTGGAATGTATGCCAGATCCTGTGGCAGTGAGTTATGCAATTTAATTGCTCCTTAGATTAAAAGTACTTTTGCTTTTTCTTTTTAAGTGTGTTGTCTGATGCTTACACATGATAGCATCCACTGTATTTAATGAGTAATCTATCTTAATTTTCTCTGCCTTTAATGATTTGTGTACCTCTGTTAGTCTTCCTCCATCCTTGTGTGTATCTCTCTTCCCTCTCCATAGTGTAATAAACTCACTTCTGTTGTGGTATTGTCAGTAGTACTAATTTCTGCACTAGTCTTTTAAATTTAGCCTTTGACTTTTATATGATTGTGTCACTTCATATGCTTTGGAAAAATAATAGTGCTCATTTTTTTTCTGAAGAATATGAAGAGAGGGTTTCTCAACAGGAAGATTAGGAAAGCAGTTGGATATGTTGTTGTGGTACACGGTAAACTCGCCACTGTCTTTTCAGCGTTTTGGAGAAAAACATCTATTAAAGACACAAGTACAGTTGATTCCACTTTGCAGTGGGAGGGATGGACTAGAGAATGACTTAAAGCTCTTGCCAGGCTGAGTCTTTCCCTGGATTTGGGGAGGATGTGCTAATAGAGATACTCTAAAGAAGTGTTACTCTGTTTCAAAACTCTTACCTTGTATTTGTCACTGTGAAGCCTCCTTTGTCAGTTAGGAAATTGGTATAAACAGCTTCAAGAGAGAACTCCAGCTCTTTCTGACTAACCTTCTGTTTTTAACTGGTGGCTGCCCCTTGGGACCAACATTTTCAAAATCTTCACATTACTACTTTTTTTTCTTTTCCTCCAAGCATCATTCAGAAGTAAGCAAAGAGTTGGGAAGGGCAGTAGGTAGTACAGTGACCCTATTTGTTACAGCTTTTATTCCAAAGGGCAGTTACTATCTACCAAGATAAATATTTATATTATATTTCAGCTCCACTTGGAAGAGAAATTTGAGTGATAGGGAGTGTGTCTGCTGTTAAGGTTTGAGAATTGCAACTCCTTTTGAAGCAGCATCCAGGTTGTGATCATTTGTAAGTACAGGCAGTTCACCATTCAGTTTACAGAAAGAGAAATCTGATGTGCCTGGGCCTGTGTTATGATGAAGATAGTCCTGGAATTCGTAAACAATGCTTCACATGTGAGATAAAGTTTTCATTAAAATGGGAAACTTCTGTTTCAGCCATCTGCAGCTGGGTGTGGCTCTCTGGGTTGATGAAGTCCTTGTTGTTTGATGAGTGCCTTAAGGCTCTTCAGCCTTGCCCCTAGAACACGTGTGAGCTGCAACCATGGAAGTCAAAACACCAAAGCACAGATTAGAGTGTGTTCTGGGTGAGCATGGCCTGAGTCAGTGATCTGGAGTGTTGACTAGTGCACTCCTCACCAAAAAGGGTAGGCTTATCTTAGTCTGTGCAGGCTTTCCCAGGGGAACTGGGAAGAGATTTCTACCTCTCCATGCAATTAAAAAGCTGAAGCTTATGGAGGGCCTAAGATGGTCATAGTCAAAATCAAGGATCAGCATGGATTTAATTCCTTATATAAATAGGTCATAATAAACAAAGGGGGAACTCCCCTGCCAAATACATGAAAGCTACGTTGAATCAGGTAATCTGTCCTGGGTTTACCTGGTAATTTCTTGAGACCCTGGAGGAGAGCTTTTATTTCCTGCCCCTTAGTTGAGTTTTAGGACCAAGCTTGGATTTAAGTTTCAGGGATATTATAATGTTAATTGGAGGTGTGATACTATATTTGTGGCAAAGGAAAGTACATTTGCATAAACTTAATTTGTCTTGGCAAATGGTGTTTCTGCCTGATGTAATTGAGGTTGGAAGGGCAGAAGGGAAAAGAAAAGGGCACAGTTTATACTGTCAAGATTTCTTTTTTTATAGTCCGTGGTTCAAACTTATCATGAGACCTGATGTAGTGACAAGCAAAGCTTCTTTAATGTAGACTTGGCTTCAGTCTGTTTGCTGCAGAGGTAAACATCCTTCTATGTTTTCTTGATGAGTCTGTTTTGAGAACCATTCTCATGGAAACCCAAGGTTAGGCTCAAAAAGAACACCCAAATTTTAGCAAATGTTTGGCATCAGTCCTGATTTGAATAAATGAGAAAGGTATAGATGCAGGCTGCAAGTTCTACCCTTTGAGTTGTTAAAATGTGTCTTTCTTCTCAGGACCATAGCTCTTCTAAGTATATCAGGTACCAGACTTCTTCCATTCTGTTTTCTGCTTTGACCCAAGTCTCTAATAAGACTGCTGATCTGCATTTGTTAATCCTATGATGTACTGGGACACTGTTCTACTCTAACACTTAGCCATACCTAACTTCTGAATTTTCTTCTGTTGCTGCTGTTTCACAAATGATGGATGATCCACTTGACACATGGATTTTGGGTACCTCACTTCTGTAAGGATGGAGAGAGATTTTATTCTTCTGTGCCTGGTCACTTTCCACCTTTCTGCTGGATGTGCAGATTTGATGTTAAGCATCCCTACCAGCAGCCAGGACTTTCTCACCTCTCTAATAATACACATTAGAAGTTTTCTGGCCATGCCTGTAGTGATCTTTCCAGTATTTAAGTAACTAGACATTTAGGCTGATCTTTATTCTAGTTGTGAATATAAAATACTGATTCCAAAGATGAATAAATAGGCTCCCAGAGTTCTGGAATGAGGCGATGTTTGAATAGATGTAAATAAGGAGCTAAGGAATGAATTCATGCACAGTTAAATGAAAAAGTATCTAGAAATACAACAAAATCTTTGGTAAGATTATATTCTACTACTTTAAAAAATAGATAAAAGAAAAATACATTCCAAGGGCCTTTTTGTCCTTTGGTTTTCATTAGTGGAATGGCTTTAAAATACACTGACTGAATTTCCTTTCACTTAAGCCTTTGAAATTAACTTATTTCTCTACAGAACACATATACCAATGCAGATAAGCTCCTAGAAGCTGCTGAACAGCTCGCTCAGACTGGAGAGTGTGACCCGGAGGAAATTTATCAAGCTGCTCATCAACTCGAAGACAGGATACAGGATTTTGTTAGGCGTGTGGAGCAGCGCAAGATCCTGCTGGACATGTCTGTGTCCTTTCACACTCATGTTAAAGAGGTAAGAAACTGCTGCTAAATTGTAGTCATAACATTAAGCTGCTAATTGTCCAATGTTACTTTCATTGTTAGAACCTTGCCATAGGAAATCATGAAACCACTATTGTACAATAGGCTTTGGTTTGTAATTCACTGTAGATTGGGGGCTGGAGTAGGATGATTGTTTTGTTTATGTATTTTTTTTAATGTTTGGTTGTTTTTTTTTGTTTGGTTGTTTTTTTTTTTACTTTGAAGCAAAAGCAGCTTCTACCTCCTTTCTTGTGCAAGTACACATGCTTTTTCAGTCACAGGGAAGGGGGGAGGGTCAGATCAGGGGACTGATGCAGCTAAAAGGCAGGCCTATGGGGAGAGATATTGTGCACTTGTGGTTTTGCTTTTTCAATCCAGCGAGCTCTCCAGTACAGTTAACTGAGTTGTCAGGCACAGGGTGAGACTGCCACAGTTTAGGAGACTGAAACACATGGCAGAAGCACAAGGCTACTTAAGGCAATCCTTTTGCCCAGAGAGACTCTTTAGTTTCTCCAGTTTACACATTACATTTTGATTCTGTATATTGATGGTTCTTCACAAACTAAAGATACCTTACCTGATAATGACAGTGGTTTGCCTCATGTTTGCAATTTTCAGTCTTCTTCAAAGGTTGAAGTAATATACCCGGAACAGAAAACTGGAACAGGCTGCTCAAAGAAGTTGTGGATGCCCCAGTGTTCAAGGCCAGGTTGGATAGGGCCTAGCACGACCTGATCTAGTGGAAAGTGTCCTTGCCCATGGTAGGGGGGTTGGAACTAGTTGATCTTGAGGTCCTTCCCAACCCAAACCATGCTATGCTTCTATGAAACACACTCAGTTTTCAGCCAAATCAGTTTTCTGCTCCAGTTCAGAACACAGATCATATGAATTTCTAAGCTCATGGGAGAGGTTGAAATAGGCTAGAGCAAAAATAATGACTTTAGTAGGGGGTTTTAGGTTAAGATAGTGGCAAATTTCAACAACTGTACATTACTTACTTTCTGTTTAGATCTCGTGTTAAATCTTCTTTCTGCTCAAACTAGGTGAAAATATTAAAGGCTTCTGGATCACAGCATATCAGATGTCTTCCTTCCCTTCACACTACACTGAGAAATGATTTGTTCAGTGGGGAAGTATAGTATTCAAAGTAGCTTCTTCAGCAAAACCTTGTGGAGGATAAGGGTGGGAGTTTTTTGTATATGAAACATCTGCTTTGCATTTGAAACAAATGCAGAAGGGAGTTAGTTGGTCTTTGAAGGAGGTCAGGATTGAATTACTTTTGAGCTCCAGACATGAGTACATAGCTCCCCCATCAGTTTTCTGTTAGATACTTCCTTGTCGGTATTCTTCCAGGGCTCTGCTTGTTTAAGCAAAACATAAATGCTGTATTGTAAGCTATTCTTGGGGGACAACTTTTTTGTTGCACTTTGCTCAAGCACATAGTGCTGTTCCATTACTTTGCTACCCTGTTCCATTACCTGTTGTGAAGCATGGGAGTAGTCCTCTTCTGTAACATGTTCACTGTTTCTATAAATTTCTTCATTACCTGTTTTAATTTGCATTAAGTAGAGCAAATGGAATGGTATTTAAATGGATACAGTTGGTTGTAGTGATAAAAGACGGAGACCATAAAAGGATTTGCAAGGAAAGGGCTTTAAATAATCCCAGAAAAATGAAACACAGACTGATGTGCGAGTCACTGTGGAGTAATTCTGGGATGCTGATCCAGATGTGTTGGAATGTTGCCACTGCTCCCCTAGATAATAATGTATCAAAAAAAAAAAAAAAAAGATATTCCGTATCTTGATTTATTTCTTTGGGAAAATGGATATCACTGTGAGCCTCTAAGTACACACAGCTGTTAGTTACTATGGCAGCCTCTTTGCAGCCTGGATTTTCGGAGAAAAGGTACTGTGGCTGGTGTACACATGTTGATTTTTTGTTTGTCATGTGGCTGGCCTTTATGTGTAATAAAGCAAGGAAAATTAAAAAGAGTAGTTATTTATGTAGCAAGTCTCTTATTTATTTGTATTCTATTTAAAAATATAGACGAGTGTGGCTCATATTTAGTAGACTAGTCCTTTGGTTACGGTGCAATGAAATAGCAAGCTCAAAGCTGTTTTGTGCTTTCTGTATTCTGATCTGTTTTCAAGAGCATGTTTGTTATCAAACATTCATGTGGAGTGCTGAGAAGGCATCACAAAGCAGATGGAAGATAAAAATGCCCTAAACCTGAAAGTCATCTGTGCTTTGTTGGCAGGAGAATTGCTGTTCTCCTGCAGGATGTGGGAAGTTACTGAATAAATTAGTGCATACCTGTAAGCACGTAACCTTTCTGCTGTATGGGGGAGTGAAGAAATTAATTACTCTTAGCTAGTCAAGAGAGGAATTCAAGTAGTAGGATAATATGCTACTTGTTGAACCAGAAATAGATGCTTCAGTTGCTAAAACAAACAGGCAAACAAACAACAAATCCCTCTAAACAAATACAAAAGCAAAATGCCACCAACATGTCTTGCTTTTCAAGTATTCAGGGTGAAATTTCCTTCTTGTGGGTTTTTGTGTGTTTTCTTGGTCTAAAAAATAGGCATGAAGAATAAAAACCATGTTTGTGTGTGACAGTTTGGAGGGAGCCAGAGAGCTGAGAAAAGCTGGTAATGTGAGTAGCTGGCTCTTTTGAGGCTTTGGAATGTGGCTCTGATATCCATCCAATCCCTTGATTTTTTTGAAGTATGATGTTTTGGTGAGTTTTATTCTTTTCCCCAGAAATACTTCGTATTGAATGAATGCTCCTCATCTGGATGAGAGTGTTCCAAGTCTACTTCTCCTGTGTAGCTTTACATAACCTTTATGCTTCACACAGAATTTGTCTGCAACTTTTCCCAGCTTCCCTGGGAAGCATCAGCCCTGCAGTGTCAGCACAGACCGTTACTCTGTTCACGCTTAGTAAATCAGCACAGTTTCTGCTTTCAGAGGCTGCTTGCTTGCCACAAAAGCAATAGATTGGCTTGACACATCCTGAAAGTAACAGACTTTTGCTATACCTGTGCACAAAGCAGCTGTGTAGTGTGTGTGCACGTTGGAAATGCTGGCTGTCTTTAATGTTTCCAGAAGTTCTGTAGTCAGGTGATTACAGGCTGGTAGAGCTCCCTGTAGCTTACAAACATAAGAAAACAACAAATAAGTTCTCAGATTTCTCATAGGCTAACTTCAATAGACCACATTTCTCATTGGGGAAAAAAAGGATGTATTCAGGGAAGCTAGAAATACAATGTTATGTAATGGTGTCACTGTTACTCATTTCGCTTAATGGTAATCCATGAAAATTGGTTGCTTGCTTATACGTAAGTTGTGATTCCACGCTGTTATTACTAGTTTTTAAGTTTGTAAGATTGTGAATATTGATTTCTATCTCCCATGCAATCAGTGACAAATTTCAGTCTATAAGGCAAATTTTTAAGTAAATGATGAAGTTAAGCCATGTGCTTGCAAGGTGTAAAATTTTTTGGGACTGTAGATACCCCCATCCAAATCTTTGCATTGAAACTGTGTCCTGGCAGGTTCCCACCCTGAGGATAGATAACTGAACACTGAAACTGTTGACTATTGCAAGACAATTAATCCCTTATCTCTTTTATGCCTTTTGACATTTCATAACAGGGAAGGATAAGGTAAAAAAAAATAATTGCACAGATAAAATGTTTTCAAAATAAATGGTTATCATAAAAGGTTGTGTGCAAAACATAGGGCAAAACTCATGGTACTTTGCTGTGAAATCTGTCACCAAGTAGGAATGAATAGGATTTTGGTGTGAATTCACATTCTTCCATACACAGATACAGACACACACGCGCACACGCTCTCTCCGAAATGGCTCCCTCAGCACCTATGAGTGGGAAGGCTGAAATCCTGGCCAAGCCAGGTGTTTGTAGTAGTGCCAAAGCAGAGCAACAGATATTTTCCTGGTGTCAGCTGTGGGAATACAGAGCAGGCTGACTGTATGTGGAAGAGAATGATTTCTTAAGAGCCTGTTGGCTTTTTGCATATAACCTTTTGTGTGTATTCTGACAAGTTGATCATAAAACAGCTCAGAGCGCTTCTTATGTATACACAATATGTTTAATGGTGTTACTAGAAGATGTCTATCTTGTTTTTTTTCATCTTACTCAAACTAAACTTTGCACCAGAATAGACTGAGGCTGAGACAAAGAAAAGGGAAGTGGAATTGGCTGAGATTTCAAATACAAAACCTCACTGTTCCTGAACAAAAGTAATGAAACAGTGGACTGTGAAGCTGTTGAAGCTGAGTCCTCTGAAACTGAGATGTGGCATTGTTTGGAGGATGCCAGCCCATGAGAGGGCTGAGGAGGCCTTGGGCTGGCCATAATGCTGTTGATTCATTAATATCTAGCTATGTTGAATATGTATTTGATTCAGTAAACCTTATTGATAATGGTCTTGCTTTGTCTCACAACTTACTGCCAGAAATATGCCCTGTATTGCATATGTCCCTCCAGTATGTAAGGGTAGACATTCATGCAGCTTTTCATTAATTTCATTCCAGTGTGGAGCCTGAGGTGGCACCTCTTCTAATTGCCTGTCACCCCTGAGTATTTGAGTCTTATGTACTGGTGATCTACAGGTTAAAATTGAATGTCATAATAAGGCTGGTTTCTACTCTGTGTGCCCTTTCCAGGCAGCACAGCAGCTTTTGGATGCCCCCATCTAAGTGTGAAGGCTCTGTTCCTTGGACTTCTGTGCACCTCTAACTTTTTTTATTGTGTTGTTATAGCACAGCTCAGTGTGATGGGTCTGGCAAAAATACATGAATCATAGAATGGTTTGGGTTGGAAGGGACCTTAAAGGTCATCTGGTTCTAACTCCCGTGCCATAGGCAGAGACACCTTCCACTAGGTCAGGTTGCTCCAAGTCCTGTCCAACCTGGCCTTGAACACTGCCAGGGATGGGGCAGCCACAGCTTCTCTGGGCAGCCTCTTCTAGTGCCTCACCACGCTCACAGTGAAGAATTTATTCCTGGTATCTAATCTCTGACCCTCTGTCAGTTTAAAGCCATTCCCCTTGTCCTGTCACTGCCTGTCCATGTAAAATGTCCTTCTTGAGATTTCTTGTAGGCCCTCTTAGGTACTGGAAGGCTGCTCTAAGGTCTCCCTAGAGCCTTTTGTTCTACAGGCTGAAGAACCCCAACTGTCTGTGCTGTCTCTGGTCAGTACTTGGATATGCCAGTCATTGTGAATCTGAGAGCTGAGAAATGTTTTTAAATCTGAAATAAGAGGAACACATTTGGTGGCAGCACACTAAAGTGTCTTGTGGTTTACTGGTTTGGTAGGGCTGGAATCCAGTTACCCTGCACAGGTTGTCTCTCCATTTTTTCAATACTGGTAGCTACTTTACTTGAAAAAAAGGGATCAAATTTAAGTCCAAGTATTGTTGAAATAGCACTAAGTGCTTGAGAAAAGTGAGGCAGAAATAGGCCTTTAAACTGTGTAAAGCTGTGGTATAGACATGCTTCTCTTGTTCAGTTAAGAAATGGGAAAAATGCTAACAGGGGTTGATGTAATTTTAGGAACATTTGAGCAACTTGGTTTTGCGTCAAGGATGAATTTGTTTGAAATAGGAAATTGATTTTGTTATAACTGTAGAATAGATAGGGATTTTTTGAAGCTTTTAAAGATAATTAGATCTAATTTAAAGAAAAACAAAAACAAAACTGTGTATTTAATATCTTAAATGTTGCTGAAAGACCCTGGAAGACAAACTCCAGGGAGGTTAACATATTTTGGGTTTGCTTTTGTTGCCTGTCTGTTTGTTTGTTTGTTTTAAAGACACAGGTTTTGTCCATTGGATGTCCTGAAAGGCAAAACTTACAGGCAGACACACACACATCGGCCCCTTTCTATGCACAGATCTACTTGTCAGGGAATACTATTGCCTGTACAAGTAATAGCTCCTTCAGCAAATGTGCCTATGGTAATAAACATACTGCAACAGTATATGTGCTTGGGGGGAAGGGGCAAAAAGAGGAATTGGCAGTTTTACATGCAGAAGCTGTGTGCCTTTTGTGTCTTACCCTTCTGAGAAGGCTGACTACATATCCAAAAGCCATTATTACAAAAATGAAAAATAAAGTTTGAGAGAGTGTGATGGATATCTTACCCTAATATGACTAACATATTCACTCAAAAATCATTCTTCTCTGATTATATTCAGCAAAATATAATAAGGTCTTATTTAGGTGCAGTCTTTCAGGACATTGCAGAGATGGGACTTAAATGGATAGAGGCCCATGATGGAAACACTGAAACTTCCAGGATGTTGCAGACAATAAAATAATACCATCTCAGTGACTAATGGCGTGCTCCCAAGAACTTAGGAAAGAGGTAGCACAGGATGCAGGCTCATTCAAGCAGATGTTTCTTAGTCTGTGCTAAATTTAGGTCAAGGAAAAAAAATCTGCTGGGTGAAACATTTGCCTGTCAGGGTTTCAGAGTTTGATTTCCCTCTCCAATTTTAATTCTGATAAAATGTGAAAAACAGATGAAAAGAGCAGAAGAGCCTCCTTCTGTGACTGGATTGAGTTATTTTATATGCTTTTCCCACTGTATGTTAGTGCTGTGTTGTTGCTGGATGAAGTTTTTACTGAGGACACAGGACTCGGTTTGTTTAGGGATCTTCGTGCTGCTGCTTTTACAGAGAATAGAGTAAGACATGCATGGAAGTTGCTTAAAAGTTCACACCAAGAGAAAGTTAATAGTTTTATAATGAAAACTTTGTGATTTTTTTCCCCCACTGGATTTTTGTTGCCAAGCTTTCGCTTATGGAATAATGCGTTACCTCAGAAAATCATTGCACTATAAAATCTGTAGTTCTGCACTGCTGATCATGTATGGGTAAGCTCTAGTCTCTGTTCCCCCCTGCTGTAAACTGTTTGCTTTCTTTTGGCTTTGCCGTACAACCTTGTACTGTCTTCATCCATAATTCTGTATCCAAAGATAAAGGTAAACTATGTAATTTCCAGTATATCCAGAGTTCATTCTGGTTTTAAGCTGTAAAGAAGCCAGGTGACTGTTGCTACCCGTTATAAATTAAGCTCCTCTCAGTAAAATGTATGAATTTCTATCCAGCTTTAATAACCTGACAGCTTTGTTCATCTGTGGTGGCTTTATTCTAACTTCTGTATATAAACATCAAGATTATTTTGAGCAGAAGCTATTTGTCAGAAACTTACTTGGTGGGAAAATGTAAAAAGCTTATTTGGTAATGTATTAGAATAACTTTTTCTATGGAACTGTCACAGGGGTGTTTTCAGAAATGGCTTAAATTGTCCTACTTTCAACAGTGTATGAATCGCAGCTAGGCAAGTAATGCATACTAATTACTCTCCTTCTCTTTCTGCACGTTGGTAAATATTTTTCTTTCCCAAACAGCGGGCAATTCAGCTAATGAACTAGGCAAACACAGTGTATTTTTGAGCCCTTTGGCACCTTGGGGGGCAAGATACCATGCTCACAGCCATGCCATGCTGACCAAGCACTAAGCGAGTCAGCGTAACACTTTATTGTGCTTGTGCCTGTCTCTCTGCTCTAGGCAGCTGATGTGGCTTTGAACTGGCTATGCAGAGGGAAAGGTCTGCTTGTTCTGTGTTAGCTTGGTCTCCAGCATCCAGGGTGAGCTATAAGGGGAGTATTTGCACACACAGTACATCACCAGCCCAATGCTTGCAAGTTGTATTGCTTCTGCCAAGTCCTCTCCACCCAGTTGTAGAAGTGGCTGAAGCGTATGTGAAGCATAAGAAACGCAGAGGTGAGGTGTCTCTTGTGCAGGTCTGACACAACCCAGCTGCAAAAGATGTACTGGAAAAAATTGAAGTAGTTTTTAAACCTGTCTTGAGCTGCAGTACAGGTGCTTGTAAGGGAGCCAGGGGGCAAACTTGATACAGTCTAAGACAAAACAGTTTTAATCCCAGTTTTCCTGTGATAAACATCTCTGGAAATTGAGCCTTTTATAGACAGGGCAGTAAGCACAGAGTGAAGAGGTATTTCAGCCAGTACTGAACACATTAGACCTGCAGGCAGCAACAGTGTTACTCTCAAATATATTTTCACAGTTGCAAGCTGCACTGGTTGTGTGTACACGCCAGCTCACTTGGAAGGTCTCTAAGGTGGTGCCTTATTATTACAGTTCAGACGCAAACTTCATAAGCCGGGGAATAAAAACATATCCTTTGGGCATTGAAACCTGAGTAAAGTTTTCAGGTGGTATAGTCAGGCTTCTTGCTTTTAAGTTGCGTTTGTCTCAAAGTGAAATTTGCATTCTTAAGTATGCATTTGGGAAGTGGGGGTAGGGACCATAAAACTGGATGCTGCATTGGGTTCTGCTGGAATGAATGTTGACGAGTGCTTTTGTGACCCACTTGGTGAGTTCTGTTTGTGCTCCTTTTAATAAGAAAGACTGCTGTGTCTTGGGCTGGTGGAGTTTACAGCTATGGAGTTGCATTCAAATCTGTGACAGGCATTGTCTTTAAAGCATATGAGTATTCAGAATAACAGTGTGTATGAATAGGCAGTTCTGGGAGGGGGGGGGTAGATCTGTAGAAGTCTGGTTAAATGGCATTAGTTCTTCCCAATTGTGAAAATGTAGCTTATAGCTTAGTTAACTGAAAGGCTACCTCAGGAGGCATGTACGGCTCTAAGGTACAAAAACTGACATTTGTTTTATATTTGTTTTTAAAATAAAGCTTCAAAGGAACCAATTAAGATCTAGAGTACTTAACTGAATTTACTGTTTTAATGTAGCTCCATTGCTAGTTAGGAAACCTTTATTGTAAGAACATTATACAAATGGAAGTGTGAAATGTGTGTTTCTGTCGAAAATGTCAAGCAAAGAAAACAGAATTTGTTTTTCTGTCATTTGAGAGTAAGTCAGTTCTGGTTGTTTCCTGTCTGTATTTTAACTATGTTAATCTTTTAATTAGGTTTAGAATTAGCAAAGCCTATTTGTATCTCTAAACAGTATAGACTAAAATGTAGTCAAAATACCTTCATACTTTAAATCAGATCAGAGTTATTATTTCGGAATAAAAAGCAAACTCTAATCCTTGGTCTTGGAATCACAGCATTCGGGATGTGATGATAAAATAGAGAGGAGGGATCCGGTTTGAATGCTTCCTGTGATAGTAGCTGTTTCACTGTGCTGCTTATAGGAGCATTGCAGGAGACAGCCATGCTCCCTCTCTTCCAGCAGTGTTTTTAACAGTTGCACAATAGATAGCTAATGGTTTGCTGATGAATAATTTTCACACAGAGCTTAGGATGTAGCAGCTTGTCTCATAAAATTGTGGAAAAGAACACAGTAGGATTCAAGTTACCAATAGTGATATAGCTAGCATGTACCAAGGGATTTTTGTGTAAGCTGTGGTGTGTGGGCAGTTCTGAACAAGACTGTGGCCATGTTAAGGGGAAATGTGAATTAACTGGTGGAATTAATTATCATTTTTGTTGTAATTGTATGAAGTTGAAATCAAGAGGGTAAACAACATAGCTGTAGAGATCATGATTGGAAAATAATTTCTCCCATCTGATTTGTCTCTGGATCTTGTTTTCTGAAATGCTCTTTTCTTTTTCATTTTTTTTGAAGGCCACTGAAAAGTGTTACGTTGTCTGTGTGCATGTGTCAGCCTGGCAGTGTGAATTTGATGGTGGCTACAATACATCTCCCTTCCTTCCTTCCTTCCTTCCTCCCTTCTCTCAGGGAGTGTTACCATAGCATTTCCCTCCCAGGGACTCTCGCAGAGCTGCAGATGGGATTCTCGCTATGAACTGTGTGCTGCTCAGTCAGATACGCTCAGTACTGTAGAAGGAAAATGGGAAAGAAAGGGTGACTTAGCAACACGGGTAAAGCTTTCCTGGTATTTCCATGAAGTGAAAACCTTATTTGAAACAATGGCTCATTTTCATTAAATTGAGGATGGGATTTTTCTATGCAGAGAAGCAAATCCTGTTTCTTTCCACCACCTCAGTCTGTTTCCTCTTGTCCAGCGGGACTGATCTGAAATAGTGACTGCCTGAGCCTGAGGCTTAAGTTTCTTTTTCTTCTTTCTTTTTTTTTTTTTTTTTCCCCTTTTCCTTTAGCTGTGGACATGGCTTGAAGAGCTACAGAAAGAACTGCTTGATGATGTCTATGCAGAGTCTGTGGAGGCTGTCCAAGACCTTATTAAACGTTTTGGTCAACAACAACAGACCACTCTTCAGGTTACAGTGAATGTCATAAAGGAAGGTGAAGATCTTATACAACAACTAAGGTAAAAGAATTTTTTATTTAAATCTCTTCTACTGTACATCTGACTCTGTGAGGTTCTTTCTGTTTTGAGGGTAGAGGTGATGACTGCAAGATATGACCTATAAGGGGTTGGAACTAGATGATCTTAAGGTCCCTTCCAACCCTAACTATTCTATGATTCTATAAATAAAACTGGTAAATGTTAGGACAACAATGATGTTTCATGCTGTACTGATGGTCTCTAACCCCTTGTTTACAGGAAGCTCAGCTTATAAACACTACCTCTACAAGAAGATTTTGTTTACATAAGCTACCTTTTTTATAGGAGCAGTCGTATGCCTTTGTAGTCTGACATGCAGGGCTCTACAGCATTCTGAGTTCTGAGCAACAGTCTTTTTATTGACTGAGTAACTTTATTGTAGTCAAGGCCATCAGTCTGCAGTCCATTCAGACTGATTGCTCACTCAGTAACAATTAAATAAATTTGGGCCCCAGCTACCCTGGTACATGTCTTCTTTGCAGGAGCTGATATTATTGTATGTGAATTTGCAGTAAGTAAAAGATTAAGTAAAGTAAAAGATTAAGTAATGGGGTTTTTATTATTATCTAATTTTGATTATTTTTTTTTTTTTAATTGCAGGAAGGTTCGGTAACGTAAATAGTTATCATATGCCACTTGATAGTAATTAAATAAAAGGGTTTGTCTCTGGTTTTAAATTTTATTTCTCCTATAAACAGAATGTCCTTAGTTAAGCCTTAGTTGCATTAGTCAAATAATTGAGTTATTCTGATTTCCTAATGTTTTTTCAAGTACAAAAACATATTTTTGACTTTTATTAACAAAGGCATACAGATTTAGCTTTCATGTAGTATGGCTTGCACTGACCTTATCTGAAACAGTCTTCATTTTGTGGTCACATATAGCATCCTAATTGTATGTTTTATTGTTGGGAGTTTTTTTTTAATAGTGCTCTTTTTTCTTTTTTTTCCCTTCTCTCCCCTTTAAATAGGGATTCCGCCATCTCTAGTAACAAGACCCCCCATAACAGCTCGATCAACCACATAGAGACAGTCCTGCAGCAGCTGGATGAGGCCCAATCTCAGATGGAGGAGCTTTTTCAAGAACGCAAGATCAAGCTTGAGCTGTTTCTGCAGCTCCGCATATTTGAAAGAGATGCAATAGATGTGAGTGTTTGCTCTTGGAGTTGCGCTGCGTTAATCTTTTCTCTCATTTAGGAGCTTTTATGCTGAGATTGTTAGATAGTTGTGTTGGCATTTGGTTCAAATGGCTAATAGACATCCTTCTTACCTGAACTTTTGTCTTGTATGTAAAAGTGCCAAGAGAGTGCAGAGCTGAGCTTTTTGATATTAACTCAAGCTCTGTTTGGGTCCCAGTGCATCTCTGAGCAAGTGTCTTGTAAAATCATAATGTACCAGTTTTTCCATCTGGTAGGTTTGGTTTGAATATCAGACTATCTTGATATAACTACTATGCTCACAGTTAATATGATTAAGATTTGCAGGATGCTTTAGTACAAGCTCTCTAAGCTGTTGCTTTGTAGTAACGCCTCTCTTTTCTTTCTTTTTCCAATCAGCCGTCTTTTTTTAGTTGACAGCTACAAGTGGTGTTTGGAATTCTATTTTGATCTTTAGGGATGTTGTATGGACGGTCTGTTTGGTTTTTGTTTGTGGTTTTTGGTGTTGTTTTTTTTTTTTTGTTTTGTTTAAGATCCTTTTTTACCTCTGAAAATAATGCAAAAGCAGTTATAGTGCCATCCCCCTGCAAAACTTTGAGAAGTTTTGAGTCTGGCCAAATCTTGGAGGAGGGCTTCAGCTTATCAGTTGCAAAGTTTCTGTTGGAGTGCAGGGACATGTATGCAACCAGACATGAAACTGCACATGCAGCAGTTTAATAGAAATGTGTTATAAAACTTCAGCTAAGTTGCTATGACTTCTAAAGCCATAGTAGTAGTACTGGACACAGTGCTGCACACAGTGACTGTGTGCCTTGGAAGGTTCAGGGTTCTCCACTGGTAAATGAGCCTGTTTGAGTATATAATGGCTTGTCTTCAGACTCTGGAAAACGGGAGTTACAGCGATAATTTTACCTCTTCACCTTGTCGTGGTTTAAACCCAGTCAGGTAACTCGTTCACTCACTCCCCCCCTTCTTTCCCTCCCCCTACTCCCAGAGGGACGGAGAGGAGAATCGAAAAGAATGCAACTCCCACAGGTTGAGATAAGAACAGTTTAGTAACTAAGGTATAACACAAATCACTGCTGCTACCACCAATAATAATAATGATAAAGGAAATAACAAGGGAAGAGGATACATCACCTCACCACCAGCCGACCGATAACTTGCCCCCCCAGCCCAACCAAGCTCTCACTGATACCTCCTCCAACCCTACAGTCTCCCAGCCCTTCCGGTTAACTCGCAGTTACATCCTGGGCATGACGTGCTGTGGTATGGAATACCTCTTTGGTCAGTTTGGGTCAGGTGTCCTGTCTCTGCTTCCTCCTGGCTTCCTCTCCTCCCTGGCAGAGCATGAGGCTCACAAAGTCCTTGGCCAAACCAAAACATCGCTATCAGCTCTGTTCCCAGGCCGAAAGTCAAAACACAGCACTGCACCAGCTACCAAGAAGGAGAAACATGACTGCTACTGCTGAACCCAGGACACACCTGTAGATAGTAAAAGCTGCAGCTGTTGGTTAGGTATGAATGGTATAAGGGCGAAGAGACAGTGGGCAGAAGTGTTAGCTTCTCTTGTTTTGGTAATTGTTTTGGGGTTTTGGTTTGGTTTGGTTTTTTGCTTGGTTTGGGGATTTTGTTTTTGTGGTTTTATTTGTTGTTTGCGGGTAGGTTGCTTTTGTTGTTTTGTTTTGTTTTTTTGTAAAATCAGGATCAGATCCTATTGCTTAAGTCTGGTTTAGCTAAGCACATTCTTACGTGCAATGCAGGAGTAGGCAGACACAGTTCCTTGATCCATGCCCACAGAGGAAGTGAGAGTGTGCACTCTACACTAATAACAACTCTGGTGTAAAGGAAGACTAAGAAGGTTCTCTATTTTGCAATTCACACTAGTCTGCAGAGAACTTGCTACTTTGATTATGAGAGAGTAGTTGTCTTGCGCATGCAAGGGAAAGGTTTTGGCAAAACTGTGATTGTAATAATTGGTTCGATGGCTGCTATGTGTGGGGGAACATGAAAGGTGTTGTCAGCAATTTTGCAATCTGCGCAGAAGCGATCTTCAGTGCTTGATGTCTGTGTGATGTTCTCAGAACACTTATTGAGGAAATGGCAGCTGCGGGCGCAAGGCATACCAAGAAAGAATTAGGCTAAACATTTAAGTGAAGCTCATGATTAAGGTATTGCTCTCTGCTGTAGGTTACATAAAACAGGATTCTACAATAGCAGAAGGCTGGTTGCAGGAGCCCTGTTTTGCAGATGTGTTCTAGTCCTCGAGTGCAGGACAGCATCTGTGTAGATAGTAGTACTCCTGTGTATGTTGTTTGGTGATGCCCATAGGATTTCGCATTGGAAAACTACAAAGTCTGACTTGACACTTGCCATGCTTTACATTTTGGCACATACAACATAAAGCAAAGTACCGATTACCTTATTGAAAGAATTGGTATGTTTTGTTTATATGGCTTGGAAACAAAAACCATGGTTAAGATTGTTAAGGAGGCCTCCGGGGAACAAAATGACCCTGGTTACAGAGTGTCTTCAGCAAAATGTTATTGCTTTGCTGTCTCTGTACCATGTCCTCTCTCTGCTTCCTTAGCAAAGCATGCTTCTCTTTTCCCTCTCCCTAAAGGCAGGCATCTGTTCGGAAACTTCCAGGAAGAAAATGCAGGGACTAGTTCCAGGTCAGTTGTTTGAAAGCAGAAGCTCAGCTTAAGTAACATGATAGTGAGGAGGAGCCAGATGCCAGCTAGGAACTTGTTTTTGTTTTGACCTCCTGCTTTGTCAAGGATTTTTCATGACTGGTCCAGTCAGTGAAGACTTGTCTGTAGGGTTCATTCAGGGGAGCATCCTGTGAGGACAGATTTTCTGGAAGGCAAGTAGTGTTTCTAGCTTGTCTCACTGTTGCAAAAGAGCACAGGGTAAAATGGGCTCTGCTAGCACTGCAGGATCTTACCATGCAGCTGTGCTTCTGGGGACTATGGGGAGATTTGTTGGCAGGGTTAGTCCTCTTCTTTTTGTCCTTACTCTTCCTTCATTACTCACTGATAAAACATTGTTTCTTTAGTTGCTGTCTTTATCCTACAACTTTTCAGGTTTTCCTGGTCTTCTGAAATTGCTGTAAGTGCAGCACTGTCTCTGTCCTGCCCCTTGCTCTTGGCAGATAAACTTGACGTTCTCTATCCTCAGTAGGTTTTTAAGTACCATTGGTCATGAGATATTTGAAGGACCCTGTTGTGAACGCCTGTATTAACTGAAAGCAAGAAGGAGCAAAATAATATACACAAAAAGTCCCTTTCTATTGTTATTAGTAGCATAAGGAAGATGTGTACGGACCTAGCCAGTGGGAAGATAAAACCAGAGGCAATATATGTAGCCTAAAATGTGTGTGTTTCATCTGTGTCTGTGCATTTTTGCTTGTCTGTAACTTAAATGCCTCGAGGCCTATGTCAGGGCTCCACACAAAGCATACCACACACTTTTCAACTCGCAGCTTTATCTCAACTCTATTTTTGGACCATACTTACAAGATGCCTGTTAAGTCATACAGCTGAAAAGGCAAGGATGCAGAGTGCTAGATCAGAGACCTAACTGTTTTCCCTTTCCCATTTTTCATTTTTCTTTCTCTCCAGCACATAATATTTTCCTGGTCCTGGTTAGCACTCGGTACAAAGAATGCTAGTTAGACCCTTCTGAGGAGAGACCTGTGGTTCTTTCTTTCCCACTCATTGCGAAAGAGTCAGCATCCCTTCTGTGTTACACCCTGCATTGTTTCCTATCAGTGTTACCTTTACATTTGCTAAAACCTAGGAATGTCAGGCAGCTCAGACTCTGCACTAGGAACTTCTTGAACACGCACTATGGTAAGTAGTTACCCTGTGTTTATGCTGGGTTGTCCATTTCTTGAGAGCGGTATTCATTTGTGATTTGATTACTTCGGATGTGTGTTAGTCACATTCATCTTTGTTCTGTTTGTTTAATGCTGATTGTCTTGCCAGAACTTTACAAACAAGAAAAGGATCCTGCTCACTCTAAAAGTGTTGCTTGTAAAGCAGAACTTCAGGGGAAGCACTGAAGAGTGTGGGCAGAGGAGGACTTAATACATGTTATTTTTGTTTTAACTCTTCCTAGCTGTGATGTTCATTGACTTCCTATCTTTTAAATGAGTGTGGGACTGCGCTGGCATTGAATTGTGGACTTCCTGGCCTTTTGAAGGGGATAGAGAATGTCTTGCTCTTGTACAGTATTTCAGACTGCTTTAAACAGTGTGCAGGCCAAGATCTTAACCTTGGGTTTGCATGAAATAACATGGGAAAAAGTTATAATTTTTACTGTTGTTTGTTGTTGTTCTTTGGAGGCAGCATCACTGAAACTTCTTGGCTGAGGCGACACATGGTGTTTACCTCTTAGAACTACCTGTCATTCATACCAGGTACAGACAGTGATAGTGAATAGCAAAAAAGAGCTGATGAGACATCTTGGGCATAGACTAAGTCAAAAGGAAATAAAAAGAAGTTGTGAAGGGGAAGCCTCTGTGTGTGTTTAGAGGGGAAACCACTCATAAATAGATGGTGTGTGTGATGTTCAGAGCACATGAAAGATAAAAGAAGCTTCCAGCAGTGGCAAAAAGCATTGTCCTGTACATCTTTTCTTCATGCCTTGTTCATCAGCTTTTCTGTTGTCAGTGTTATGACTGAAACATGAGTTTCTGCTTGTTTTCACTATGGTAGAGCTAGCTTGTCAGAATTAGGTATTGAAAATAGCTACCCTAATTGGTATCTCCCTTCATGGTATAGTGCAAAACTTGAATATTTAATGAATCAAGTATAACTTTTGCAGAACACCTTTAAAACAGGAAGTGACTGATACCACGATTTTAATAATAATTGCGTCTTTTATGGCCTTCAAGAAGGATTTAGCTACCTACAGAAGCTTTGTACAGATGATTTAGCTTAGCTTTCTCCTGAGTTCTGTTTTTTCAGAAGGCTTGTTTTCCTGCAACTTTTCTGATAGTTTAACTGTCTCAGTAGCTTCATGGCTCTGATTAACCACTTGGAAAGCATAGTGGCATATTCCTTTTGCTAACAACTGACTTTGGTTAAATATTTATGCAGTCAGCTACTTTGTTACTAGTGCCTATTCAGACAGATCCTCTTTTTGCTGTGTCTTGCTGCATAAATAGGTGATTTCCTGTCATTTAGCACCATTCACATCAATTTGTCCTGCTCCTAAAATTGTAGAACTCTGGAGCTAAGCAGTGCACTGTGGTAGTTTGTGGCAGAACTGCAGAAAATCCTGACAAAAAAATAGTTACAGCCTTAAGTGTGTCAGACAGACTTGTTTGAAGTAGCTGATGCATCAAACCTGTGCCATAAGAACTCAACCACCTTGATCAATGAGGTTTGTAAGCACTATCTGTTAGACTTAAGAACAGCTTTGTATCCTAATTAAAAGGAGTATTTTACATATCGGCCAGGTTTTGGAGTATGATTTGGAAAATGCACTTGTGTGGACAGACAAGGAGGACTCATTGTTTGTGATACATGTGTTTAAAAAAAAATATTTCCTCGGCTATTCTCTTTGGACATGACTGAGAGTAGAATCCAGAATTAAAGTATAAACCGAAGTTGTCCTGGTTTCACCTGGATTAGAGGTAATTTTCTTCCTAGTAGACAGAAATGTAGTTGAACTATTTCAGCAAGCAAATTCAGCTCTGATGTTTCCGTGATACTGTAATAAAGTAATACTTTTTGGGTTTGCTCCATCCATTAGATATCTTGCCTTTTGTGACAAGTAATGCTTCTCAGTTGTCTGGCAGAAGTCAGAGGTGCTCAGAGAGCCTGTTGCTTCCTGCTCACAAAAGTGCAGAGCTGTCCTTTTTGTAAAAGGACTCAACACTGGCGTAATTGAAAGCTCAGCTGGCTCTTGATGTGTGAATTAATACAGGGTGTGGACTGAAGAATTGGAAAGATGGTTTAAGTCAACATTTTCCTTTAAAAGTGGAAATAGATTTTAATTTCATCGGTTTCACAAGTGTTGTGTTGGTGAAGGCATATTTTAAACAAGGCAGGGGTACCCGCACTATCGCAAGCACTGGTTGAAGGAGAGCTGTAGTGGTTCTTAATGAGATTCTTCTAGGTTGTTTGCTGAAATTTTAATTTCCATACTAAAACAGCCTGTGTCCGAACCATGATCAGTGAACTCAGCCAGCACTGAGCAGCTCAAGTTTCTGACCTCCATTGTAAGCGTGACATTGGAAATAAACATATGTTGTGTGATGGGTAATTGAACATTGTCTTCCTCCTTTTTTCCCCCAGATAATTTCAGACCTCGAGTCTTGGAATGATGAGCTCTCTCAGCAGATGAATGACTTTGACACTGAAGATCTTACTATAGCAGAACAGAGGCTCCAGCATCATGCAGACAAAGCCCTGACCATGAATAACTTGACCTTTGATGTCATCCATCAAGGGCAGGATCTGTTGCAGTATGTCAATGAAGTGCAGGCATCTGGTAAGATGGCTCCTATGTGCTATTCCAGGCAGTAGCTTTGTGAAAGTTACCCAGTTGTCTCTCCACGGGATTTGTGAGAATAACAGAGATACTGGTTATCTGTAAATCGGAGACATGTGGTCATTACTTTTTTGTCTTTATACTTAAATAATTTCGTATCATTCATGAGAATATATTTTTATTATGTCATATAATTTTTAACTAGGAGTGGACAGCACCTGAAGATGTTTAGGCTTTGAAGAAAGGGCCTCCACTCAGGAAATCAGTAAAACTAGAGTAAATAGTGGTGGGTTAATTTTACAGTTAATCGGAGCAATGCAGTCGAACCAAAATTTTCGGCTTTCAAGTAATACGTCTTTTTCTTTGCTTCTTGTGCCTCTTCACTTGATGTTTGTAACTGTATGCAGTCACATAGGGTAAATCTTGGGCTTCTTTAAAAAAAGAAGAAAAAAGTTAATTAGTAATAAAAATTAATGATTTTCAAGAGTACAAAACCCAATGCTGATTTAAGCAGTCAGAGGAGCAAGGTGAACTTTGAGAAGGAACTATAGAAGTAAAATTTGGAAAGGGGCTATTTGTCTTCGAAAGACTTGCAGGTCATTGATAAGCAGTGGATTGATTACAGGTGTTGAGCTACTGTGTGACCGAGATGTAGACATGGCCACCCGAGTGCAGGACCTGCTGGAGTTCCTGCACGAGAAGCAGCAGGAGCTGGACTTGGCAGCTGAGCAGCACCGCAAGCACCTGGAGCAGTGTGTGCAGTTACGACACCTGCAGGCCGAAGTCAAGCAGGTATGCAGGGAATGTGGGGACAACCCTCCCACTGAGCTGTCCCACACCTCTTGGAGGGGTCTGTTCTCATAACAGAATTACTTTCTGCTATCTGTATCAAGTCTTGCGCTTGAAAGGGGGGAGAGATTTTGAAGTGAGCACCTAAGAAACATCATCCTCCATTAACATTGGTTACGGTTTTTAATTTGCATCAACTGTCTGTGTTTCTTTTTGGATGCAAGTCATGTATTTGAAGTGTAGAGTGATTTTATCTGATGTTAACCCTATACTTCTTTTACCTGTATGGTGATTAATGAAAGTGTTCCGTGAGAGCCCCTACACATGCCTAATCCGCTTTGGTATATTGTTTGAAACATCTATAAATAATGACAATATAATATCAGCATGGTTTATTTTCCGGGAGAAGAAAACAAAATTTTGCTTCTCTTGGCAATAAAGTGGCAAGTTTTTGAGGTCCTTATCATAGAATAGTTTGGGTTGGAGGAGACCTTGAAAGGTCATCTAGTCCAACGCCCCTGGAGTGAGACAGGGTATCTTCAACTAGATCAGAGTGCTCAGAACCACATCCAGCTCGGCATTTGTCTTACCTGATAAACACCTAAGCTTATGGTGAATTTTGAGGTGCTTTGGGCAAAACCACTGAAGTAGGTGAAAACGTAAAAACCAACCAACCAAAAACGCTACTAGAAAGGTAAGAGTTTTTCATCTTTCTCAAACTTGGCAACATCACAGATGTCTACTACAATCTGTTGCATTAGTATGGCCCATAATGACTCCCAGTGCAACTTGCCCCTTTTCTCTTTGTTACAAGCTCTTACAAAAACTCATGTACCATAAGACTATGAATGAGAACTCTGGAATTGCCAAGTGATAAAAAAGTCCAGTTTGCATAGGAGAGGTGAATGGAACATTTCCAAAGTATTCCAGGTCAGCAGTTGGTTGCTCTATAATAGCTGACCCAAAGTTTCTGTATGGCCTTGAATAAAGGGAAGGCAAGGAACTGGTAGTATCTGCTGTCAGTGCAGTCTAAGCATTAATCAAATACACAACCTTCTAGTTCAAGCATTTACATGTTCTACTGAACTATCCTGTATCCATTTTAGCACTTGTTCATCTTCATAAATACAAATTGCAAATGACTCCTTTCATGTGAGTAATGGTTGAGATGAAGTTTCTGTAGAACAGGATGGTTTCTGTATTGGGTTGCATACTGTCTTGAGAATGAAGGAAAAGAGTGCACATATCCACGAGTACCTTGCTGCACTAGCTTTGTGCGTGTGAGCGCAAGTTAAACGTGACAAGAAAGACACAGATGGTTAAATGTGTGTTTGCAGAACAAATGTTCTCTGTTTGGCAGATACAAGCAGATGATGAACATCATGGATGTAGAGGAATATCCATGTTACACATGTGGTTTATTGGTGATTCTGTTAAGATTTTTTAACTTTTCAAACCACTACTAGCCCTGACTGAAACTGAAACTCAGATTTAGATTTTTACGAAAACACTGGAAAAAATGAGTCCATCTTAGAATAAAGATATAGGTAGTATACTGTTCTAGCCAACTGCCTTTTTGTAACAGACTGAGACTTAGGAGAAAAAAAAGATTGTTTTGTGTTTCTAAAACATGTCTCTCTCAAGTGAGACATTTGTGTTGAATTAAATGCCATAATAGGTGTGAATTTTCAAACAAAATTACAGGAAAATGTAGCTGACAAAATGTTCATGTATTACAAGCTCCTTTTCCAGAGTTTCATTGTACATCTTAATCTGCAATACTTCCTTGTCCAGAAGCTCTGAAAATTGGAGCTAAACCTGAATGTTATACTGTCTCTTAGGATTTCTTTGTATCCCCTTTGGAATGCTTTAGGACTGGTAACTCCTAGTTTTGTGATTTCATTTGCTTTTTCAGAAAACCACATTTGATATATTTTAGCTTCTGTTAAATAGCACAAAGCTCGATCTGCTGTTTCCGCAGCACTGGGAAAAACATAGCTCAACAGGTCACAGCAGGTGTCTTACCTGAGAGTAAATGACATGGTAAACCTCCTCTTCAGTCTGTTTTGTTTGTATTTTGTTGCCTGAAGCAGTAAACACATGGCTTTCCAGTTCAATTACCGTGATTTTCTGCCAAATTTGTTGTTAATGAACTCGGTGTAAGCACACTCATTATGTAGATGGGATACTATCTCCGTAGCAATGATTTTAACAAGATTTCCATTTGAATCTTTCCTGCCAAACTGACATTACTGCTATTGTATTTTTATGCACACATGTATAAAAAATATAGAGTTTGTAGTTGTGTGAAAAGGTGAGACTAGAATACTGCTGGAATTTTACTGTAGGGCTCATTGCTGGGATTATTGAATGGAGAGCAGCAGACTGTCTCTTGGGTTAGTTTTTAGGCAAATACTTGCGAGGAGTCTCTTTACTATTAAGTAGTGAAGCTTGGAGCTTAGGGAATTCTAATCAAATAAGAGCAGAAGACAGATGAAAACATCTAGAGTTACTTCTCCCCTTACTAATGTACCCGTTCTGCATTTATGGCATTGAAGTTCCGTAGATCAAACCTCAGGAGTAGGAGGAAGCAGAAGGGCCAGAACACAGATTTAAACAAAACCTGCAAAGAATTTGTGTGTCAACTTGATGTGTAGTAGGTGCAGAAGGGGCAAAACCAGATAGAAGATTGCAGTGGAGGAAAACCTCAGAGAATGGGGGGAAGAGGATTCTCACTGAAATAAGAGACAGCTGCATGTGGGAAAAACAATGTGGGAAGGAAAGTGTGACCTTATGCATGGCAGGGCCATATGAGTAGGTCGAGGCAGCGAAATATTTAGCAGAGTATCCATCTCATCCAGAACTCTACGTGCATGTTTGCCAGACAGACTTTTTTTTTAATCACCTAAACTACAGATTACTTACTGCTGCAATCACCCACACATACTGACTTCATAGAATGAATGCTTTGCTCTGCTTAAACATGCAGTATCTGCCTAGGTCAGAATCTCTACCAAGCTCCAAAACCAATGCAATTGGGTTTACTGTGCTCATTAAGCCTTTACAGTGCAATATTGTCTGCTGCCCTGATCATGGTGAATGTTCTTGGATATATACCTATGTATTCATATCTATACAACAGTGTGCAAATACTTACACCAAGTACAAGCCTGTACCATCAAGAGTAACTTGAGCTGCTTTGTGTACTCACATACAGATCTTGTAGCTTAGTGCAAACACAATCCAGTACTTGAGCTCTGATTCTCCCAAAATACTACTCAGGAAGAGTATCCTGGCACTCTGTATTGTGCCATATGGGTATGAAAACATAGCTAGGATTGCAGGCTGAGGCAGGTATGTTTCATGGTCACGTTCAGTTAGAGTCGAAAAAATCAGTTAAGAAACTAATCTTACATCAAGCATTTATCTGTAGAACTACCTGCTTGACCCTTTCAAATGTCCCAAACTCTGCTTCATTTCCACAGTTTTGAGATGCTCTACCTATGCTTTTCTAGCCTGCTGAAGGCTGCAAGGGGAAAGATGGGGTGTGTGGTCCACCCAAACAGTGTGGTGATGGGAACATGCCAACAAACAGGCAGTAGCCCTGGAAGAGAAATTAAATAAGCCAAAATTAAAGCAAAGGGATTTGAATGTTAGACATTAAAAAGAAGATTTATGGCGTTAAAAATGTCTGAATTTTGGTTTTGAAAAATTACAATGAAAGTGTGGGATTGGAGTCTTGAGTAACAAAGTGCAGATCTTAAGCTTGCATGTTCCTGCTGTTGGTAAGGAATGCACAAGGTGCCCTCCTGAGGATTCTTCTCACCCAGGGATTCTTCTGGTTTCAATAGAAATGTCAAAGGCAGCACATTCTGAAAACTAGAAATCTTTAAGCAGTTAGAAGACACTCAGTGGTAACATTTTTCTTGACATTAATATCCAAAATTCTTTGCTTACTAAGTTGATGTCTTTAGTTTACATTACTGACATTGGCTCTTAGGCAAACAGCGCTTGTAACTTGTTCCTGTTTTTGTGGTGACAGAACACAGCCTTGTTCAGAGTATAAACTGAAACCACAAGCATGTAGTAGTTGACTGAAAGATACGAGTTGTCAGCTAAGTGAAATTATAGTGAATGTGTTTAGTGAATATATAATTCACTGTAAATACACAATTAATACATTGTTTAGTTATCAACTCTGGTACTGCATATGTCCCTAAATGTTTTTATCCTTAGTGATGATCCTTTTCTTGATGGTCGGTAGTGGAATTGCATATTTCATAGTCTTCTCTTTTATTACAGGTTTTGGGCTGGATCCGAAATGGAGAGTCAATGTTAAATGCTGGGCTTATCACTGCTAGCTCTTTGCAGGAGGCAGAACAGTTACAGAGGGAGCATGAGCAGTTTCAACATGCAATAGAGGTAAAAGCACCGTTTCAGTGACCATAGACAAGAAATCCTGTATTACACTTCATGAGCCTCTGTAAATAGCACTGTTGGGTTCATGTTACAGTATTTTTAGTTTAGGAAAAGCTGTTGAAATTGTCTTATGGCAGAGAGGTAAAAACGCTGGGAAGGTGGGTGTCTTTTTCATTTTGGAGCTGCAATTCCAGGTGAACACATCATCTTAGTACCCATTTGCATCGTTGTAAAGTGATAGCTGTTCACAGCAATTTTACTGAAAATGGTGTTTCACTTTAATGATTAGCATTTATATGTTGCATTCTAACAAAGTTAAGAATAAATGGAAGAGCCAGCATCAGTTTTGTTTATTTTGATATGGTCCTTTAAGGTTTCACTGAAATTTGTGTGTGGTGGTGTGTCTATCCTTCTGCCATGACTTCAAGCAAAACTTACTGGATTCATCATATCTCTGCAAAAAAAATAGGCAGAGATATTAGGACTGACTGAAGTACAGTATTATTCATTTAAATGCACTATCAAGGGAGTTGCAATGGTATTATTTATAGCATACATTTTTTAAAGAATTTTTGTTGAAAGATTGACTGATGTTCTGGGAAAACTGTTTTCAGAAGTACTTTGTCTTGCAGTAACTCTTTCATATTCATTTGCTGTTCGGTGAACTTTTAGGCTTTCCATCTCTTTTTACAGTTTGCACTCTATGTGCCCTCATTTTGAGAGCGTTGGTAACTCATAAGTATAAAAATCATGAGACCTCTGGGTGTTTATCAGTTTAAGAATAAATGACTAGGAAGCTTAAATTCTCTGTTTTCTGAGTCAGTCGGTACTCAGATATAATAATACTTATTATAGTTAGGGGTTCCAGATTTTAGGCAAGTATATGTTTAGACAGTATATGCTTACAATGAATGTAGAATTTTCTTTTTATTGGCCTGAATGTCTGCACCTTCACTAGTTCACTGCTGATGTGTAGAAGACTGCAATAAAGCTGTGAGAACAGTAATAGCAATCAAGCCAAAATAGGATACATCCTTTTCATCATCTTTTTGCTCACCACAAAGGGAAAGAGAATCAACCTGAAATTCATAATTATAACAGAGTTTACTGCAACATGGATATGCTGTGTGTGGTTTCATGCTAGACAGTGGCTGTTGCTTACAAACTGCTAGTCATTGTTGATTTGATGATAAATCTCTCTGTAGGATTTATTTCCTTTGTATTTGCATAGTGAAGTTATGCAGTGGCTAATACTATTTTTAGTTGTGTATGTGTATAGAGGTGTCATTGACACAGTGGAAATGTGAGCTAAGGTGTTAAAGAAAATATACTGAAGTGCCCCACTGAGCTTCTCAATTTTCACCTCTTTTCAGAAAACACATCAAAGTGCCCTGCAGGTTCAGCAGAAGGCAGAGGCAATGCTACAGGCTAATCACTATGATATGGATATGATCCGGGAGTGTGCAGAGAAGGTCGCTTCCCACTGGCAACAACTGATGCTGAAGATGGAGGATCGTCTCAAGCTTGTGAATGCCTCTGTTGCCTTCTATAAAACTTCTGAACAGGTACAGAAATGCTACATGATTTGTGTCTGCCCTGGCTAATTCTTCAGTGTGGCATGCAACAGCATTATGTAAAAACATGGTTGACTAGGTTTGGTTATGTATGCTAGTTTGGTAACAACTGCAGTTAAAAAAAACCTGCAAAAGCAAATCCTCTGACCAGCTGCCTTAGAAGGAGAAACCATGTGTTGCAGCCTTTCAGTATATAAAGGGGTTTTATAAGACATAGCCTTTTTACCAAGGACTGTAGTGACGTGACAAGGGGCAATGGTTTTAAACTGAAAGAGGGTAGATTTAGATCAGATGTAAGGCTGAAAATTTTTACCATAAGGGAGGTGAGATGCTGGAACAGAGCACCCCGAGAAGTTGTGGGTGCCCCATCTCTGAAAGTACTCAAAAGTCAGGTCAGATGAGGCTTTGAAGCTCATCTAGTGAAAGATGTTCCTGGCAGTGGCAGGAGGGTTGGACTATAGAAAGGACCTTTATAAGGTCCTTTCAAGGCAAACTGTTCTGTGATAAATGAACAAGCATGCAAATTGTACTGACTGCTAAGAGTCTGTAGTGTAATTGGTCTGGCTACACTTGCTTCAATTAGCAAACTTCAAAGAAGATACATTACCAAAGTGCCGTGATTGTTCATGAAGGCTGAACTCTTCATCTGCCTCTTCTATCACCCTCCCTATAATATTCCTCAGATTCTTATTTTCAATTGAGAAAAGTCTTGTAGAACATTCTCAAGATGAAATTCACTGTACAAGTGTTTAGTTGGATTTCTGCTTGCTTCAAGAAGTTTTGCTTAGAGCGTAAACAAGTAACCAGGTTTTAAAGGATGGCTTCAGATGGCTAATTCTGATTTTTGTGGGAGAGTCTGAAAAATCAGCTTGTCTTTAGACAAGTTAGGGGGAAGGTTGCTTCCTTTGCAATCATATCTTAAGCCCACCCTGAACTACGCACTCACAGAGGCAGAGAAAAAATGAGTAACTTTAGGGATAGCCTTTTGAGGTACTTCACTTAAGCAAGCCAATGCTTGCAAACCTATAGCTAGATTTTGGTGCTTTCTCTTAAATCCCAGTCAAAACATGTCAGAAGCTAAGATATATGTAAGGGGTAGATTGGTTTTCCATGGTTTTGGCTTGAATTTTGATTTTTTTTATTTTTTTTTTCTTACTGAATTTTGTTCAAGTTGAACTCTTTTCTGATAGGTGTGCAGCGTACTAGAAAGCCTGGAGCAAGAATATAAGAGAGAAGAAGACTGGTGTGGGGGAGCAGACAAACTGGGTCCCAACTCTGAAACGGATCATGTTACTCCCATGATAAGCAAACACCTGGAACAGAAGGAGGCATTCCTGAAGGTCAGGTTTGATTATTATTTTTTTTTTTGTGGTTTTCTGTGTTTTGACAAACATGCAGTCAAATGCTCACTCTTATAGTGCTGAAATGTATGTGAAAAGCAGCAGTGCCTGTCAAAAGCTACAGGTATGTCCCAACTTGCAAAGACGTGGAAGTACCATATTAACTGCTTCTGACAGTGATTAGGAGGATACTGCCAACTGCATAAAAGTAGAGCCAGTTTTATAAATATATTTCCTGTTTAACTTCAATAGATGTCAGGTTTCCCACTGTGACTGAAGATGAATTGGAGATTGCTGCTTTGAGAAACTGTCATCTAAAGAATGCTTAAAGGCTGCTGCTTTGGAAGAGAAGCGACAGTCACATAGTGCCATTCCTGCTTGTGCATCAGAGCAACTCTCTGATGTACTTGGACTACAGTAGAGTACGGAAGGAGGAAATTGCTGGACAAGCATCTCAGAGTAGTTGGATTTGAGTAAAAGTTTGCAGATAAATGAAAGATTTTCATTCCAACTAATGTCCTGGTGAAGAAGTTTATTGATCATACTGAATGAATGTGTAACGGGTGCTTGCAAAGCAATGTTACTGACCATGTAACCGAAGGCTTTTTCCAGCACCACCTTGAAAGACTACTAAGAGTATAAAAGTTATTTTTATTAAAAGCCTTTTTGTTCTTGGTTCACAGATGAAAACATTAAAAACATTAGCATAGTTCAAAAAACACTATCAAATAGATCTTTCTGAAGCTGGTATGTGAGTTACCAATCTTTGTTTTAAAACAGTGTGAGGGATGGCTTTGTGTCTTTATTACTGGGTAGACCCATGCTACCTTTATCTAACCTTTTAAAGTAGCATTTTGCGCTCTGCTTATTAAAAATAAGGCAGCCAGCCCATATGTGTACATTAAGATGAAGAAGGCAGCTGAACTGAGTGTTGGCAATACAGTGGCAGGGACTGAAAGCTCTCAAGGCCTTGTCTTAATATTTTAAGGGCATGTCTTAATATTCTAGCACTTTTGGTTTCACTTCAGCAGAGCATTTACTTTTTGTTTGAAGTACTGGTGCATGTTTTGGAATATCCAGGTGTGTACATGAGCCTGTGCACTCTGCTTATGCAATAAGTAACTTCAGTTGGCACATGGCATATACACAAAACAAACTTCTCTGTAAGCTCTGAGTCATGCTTGAAAGCTCGAGACCAGATAATTGGTTTCCAGGATCTTCAGATAAAAAAGGAATAGCATTTTGTTTGGGTTTGTTTGGTTTTTTTTCCTGCCGTGTAAGTAAGGATTAACTGCTGTTTGTTGGGAAAACTGTTTTAGTGGCTGGTTTGGCTTACTTGCAAAAGGATTAACAAGCAAAGTTTTCTAAAATTAGAGAGCACGGGAAACGCATGAAAGTGGGTGAGGAAGGTCCTTCATCTGTTTCTGAACGTATATTTGTGCATCTTCAAATAAAGTAATACCACTGACTCTTTAGGCTTGCACATTGGCTCGGAGGAATGCTGATGTCTTCCTGAAATACCTGCACAGGAACAGCGTAAACATGCCAGGGATGGTGACTCACATCAAAGCACCTGAACAACAAGTGAAAAGTAAGGTTTTTCTTGTTTCTTCTCATCTTTTTTTCCTCCACAGAATGTGATCATCATGTGCTGTGCTGTGTGTGATGATGATGAGGGGTGAAGCTTGTCCAAATGGAAAGGGTTCTGTCAGGCTTAACAGGAAATAATTAAAATTTCTCACACACTTTGAAGGAGCTGCTGGATGTAAAATTCTCTTATATCCAAATGAAGTTGCTTTTGAATTTATCTGTCTTCTGCTTACATTTAATCTTCTTCCAATTTGAGTCTCAAATGTGCTGCTTTTGTTGAGACAATGAGATAGTAAATTTTGACATGATAATGTTTGGTCTGAAACCAAATGGGAGCTTAGTCAGTCTGTTGGTGTGGTGCGTTCTGCAAGTTCCTTGGGAGTGCCACCATGATATAAGATAATCCCTTGAATGATGCCCTTGGGCCCTTCATATAGTTGAATCAGTATTGAGGAACTTCATGAAGTGTCAGATAACTGATATGATGTTTAAAATTAGATATGTAGTAGCTGAGATGAGGCAGGAAAGAATATTACATGGGGCTTGGCTTTTGCTGGTATTAATTCAATGTAGTGCAGCCTTAACATGTATGGTGGGGAGTGGAGTAGAGAGAGAAATCTATAGGGTTTTCAAGGGCAAAAGCACAGGAACTAATAGGCTATACATAACTGATGGGTGAGGTAGGCAGAAGAGAGGTCAGAGAGACTCAGAATATTGCATTTTATTACCTTATTTGCCAGTGTGTTCTGCTCAATGCATTTTGATGCTGTGACTGAATACCCAGGCCATGCTAGAGACTCAAACCCAGAGATGCTTAATTGTCTAATTAATTGCTGTTTGCAGCTACCCAAAAGGGAATCATGCTGAGAGTGGAACAAGACTCAGAGGAGCACGGCAATAAGACCAAAGGAAAAAGTTGCAGCAAGGAAAAGTCTGAATGGATATAAGGAGAAAGTGTAACATCAGGAGTGAGAAAGCACTGGGTAGAGCAGGTAGCCCAGAGAGGTAGTAGAATCTCTGCCGTTGGGAATTTTTAAAACTCAGTTGGAAAAGCCACTGCAAAACTTTAGTTAGTCCTGCTTTTAGGAGGAGTTTTGAACAAATGGCCTCCAGAGGTCACTTCCTCTCTAAATTTCTTGATGATTCTATTAGAAAAGAACATGGTCACTGCTTCACTTTACTACAAGGGGGAAACAGTTTGTGTTAAAGTTACCCATATATCTAACAGTTCTCAAATTGAAAATCTGTCTGTGTTGAATTTTTTGTATTGTAAAGATAATAGAGTATTTGCCATACTTTTCACTGTAAGTAAATAATTGGATTGTGGCAGTTGAAACTTTGAGCACGTAGAGCTGACAAAGGATTGTTTTTCCTCTGTCCCCATGGCATCAACTTTTATAGAACTGTATAAGACAGAAACTCAGTGAAAATGCTGGCATTATCAATAACTGAAGAAGGGTTGCTGACATTTGTCACTTAGCTCTTCTCTTGGTAGTAGACAAAGAAAACAGAGCAGAAGTAACCAGGAGGTTGTAGTTACTTTCTGAGTACTTACTAAGTTTAAGAAAAAAGTCTTAGGGGTTTGGGACAAACTTTTCAAAAATTCAGTTTTGAAATCTGTATAGAGGCAGTCATTCTGAGAAAGGTAAATGTGTTCAGGAAAGAGCAGAAAAGTCTCCACTAATGTCCTTAAGAATAATTATATATCAGAACTGCAGTGTTAAGCATGTTCTGTGTACATTTAAATCCTAGATGAATGCTACATGTTTAAAAAGCAACAAAAGTCCCCAGGCAGGCAAAAAAAGTAAGTTATGTGCTCTAACACTTTTTCTCCCATAAGCCATTTAATATCTTCTGAGAATTAAACACGAGTCAAGCTAAAACTGGCAAGGACTGCTTGCTTTTAGGTCTCATTGGTATGATAATAGCTGACCAAATCATTTAAAAGTTCACTCTGATTTTCCTGTTCAAATATGCATGTAAGAAAAAACAAATCTCTGTTCATCTTCTTTATAAACTGATAGAGAAAAAAAATAATAGTGTTTATTTCATTTTGGTGAACTAGAGGTTACGTGTTCTGCTGGCCTCATACTCAGGTGTATGCCTGAAACAGCACATCAGACTGTGCTCAGTGTATAGTATATAAAGGATCACTTTAAAAACTTGAGTAACCCTTGAGTTTCTGCAGAACTGCTGAACATTTTTCAGAAACCTCATTCTGTGGCATACGTGATCATTATTCGCAGCTGCAGATTATGATATCTGGAAAAGCAATATCTCAATCTGAGCAAAGTTTACCTGAGCACATGCTTCATGGGAAACAGGAATCATAATGGTACTGAAATCTGAGAGGTGTCCTTCTGTCCCTTCATATCAGTGTAAGTAATTTCCTTGACTTGCAGTTAAGAGTATCCGAATACTGTATCAGACACCATGCCAAAGCTGAATTTTAGGAAGCAGTTGCGTCCTGAAACTGTGCTGTGGCAGGTGAATTCAGTTGGTGACAATTGCTGTAAGCTCAGGAAGGGAGCATCTTCATCTTTGCTTCTGCTGCTAATTTTGTGTGCTTCTTTGTTAGCTCTGTTTCTGATGTAAGGGCTGCAACTGAACCTACTGTAAGAACTTGTGTAGTGGTGCTTGTATTCTTAGTTTGCTAGAGAGTGCAGGATGCATAGAGACAGCTGAAAGCTCTCTGAGCATGGAGAAAAATTTGAAAGTTTAGGAAACAATCCTAACAAATGTTGGAATCAAAGAAAATAACAACAGGGACTTGTTCAGAAGACTTCAAGCAGAGCTTCTTGTGCAAACCTAGTAGTAAATATTATGTTCCATAGCTTCCTTTAAGTATTTTATAGAATATTTTTCTTTTCCTTGCAAGTCCAAGAAATTAATAATGGTAACAATAATGGTGCCCAGCCAAATGTCTCTCGCAGCCTTGCCATCTGTATCATGTCCTGACAGAACAAGTGCTGGTCCAACAAGCTAAATTCACCTTATTTGCTCTTTGTCAGAACTACTTCATTTGCGTCACTATCAAGATGTCTCTTTTTACATGGTGTGTCCTGTTGGGTGTATTGCATTATATAATGATAATTGTATCCTACCTGCAAACCACCCTTTGAAATCTGGCATGTATTCTGAATGTTTTGGAGGTGGGTGGCATAAGGCAGAAAGAAAACTGAGAAAACAGGTGAAGCTTATAGCAGAACAGCTCATGGTCTGGCTAAGGGACAGGTCAGTTAGGATGTATTTGAGGGTAGTCTGCCTAGCAGGAAGAAAACCTTGTCTGCAGGGACCAGATTCCAACCAAAAAGCAAGTCCTGGGTGATCTCAGTGCTGTGTGTCAAGTGGGAGTACAGTGTTTACAAGCTGAAGGACATTGGCAGTGATGCAGACAGGTTACATAATCCTCAGGGAGACTGTGACAAGTGTTTGCAATTGGTCCCAGATCACAAGTAGAGGTAGAGTGTGATGCTTTTTCCCTCAGTCTCCCTTTATTTGAGCTTCTCTGTCAAACTGTTTCTTGGATTTGTTAGCTTTTGGGATGTAAGGCATGGTGGACCCACACAGTGGGGCAGAGGAATGCAGAGGCATTAAGAAGCCTAGCACCTGATAGGCTTCCTTCATAATTACAGAACATAGCCAGGTGTGGGTGTAAGTAGAAAAGTAAGTAAAAAGTTGTGAAGAATGAGGCATTTTTTGTAGTCCCTTCTGATTGTGATAGACATCCCCTTGGGTTCTTTGCACCAGAGACATTGGGCATCCCCATTTCTGTGCATTTCAGCTTGCCATCTGGGTTTGCAATAGCTACAAAGTCTGGTAGAGCTGCTGCTCTGCATGAAGCAGTGGGTAAAGTGAACTTCACAAGAAACTGCTAGGATTTCTTCATTTGAAGGAAAAACAACAAAGAAGCAGAGTTCAGATAAAATCTTATGCATATGGTAAGAAGCCTTTGCTATCCAAGAAGAATTAAAAAGTCAGACCTACGGAATTGCAGGTTAACAGTGGAATTTGGATTTGACTTCTCAATGGCAGACAGTTTCTTATACTCAGGAATAGACTAACAAATTGTGCAGCTAATTATTTGATTGCCTGGAAATTCTCTCAAGGCTCAGTGAAAACTCGTTTGAACAAGTCCACTTGATTATACTGCTGCTATTTTTTTTTTTTTTTTAATTAGGGGAATTGCAAACTTAGTGATTGTGTATTGTTACTTAGCTTTTCCATAAAATAATTATCTGCCTGTTGATTTTGTTCTTGTAGTGACCTAAGTTTATAAGTTTGCCTACATGTATTAAATTATTAAAATATATTATAGGAGACTGGTTTATTCAGCAAAGTTTTGAGTATTTTTTTCGTTATGATCAACGTGTTGCATTTAGTATGTTCTGGTTACTTGTGCATGCTTGTTCTTTCGGAGGAAACGTCATAAAGAACTATCTTTATCAGACTATACATTCAATTCTGTGCCAGTCCGCGTAGCAAAGACACTTGAGAGAAAGAAAGGTGTCAGTAGTATGTTTGAATTGCATCTCTAGTTTCTTTCTGTAAACAATAATGAAAAAGAAGCACTGTTTTATGAATATCAGGGAAAAGAGCAAAACTGATAGTAACAGAGTAAGTGTATTGTAAGTTCTACAACATAAAGTACTTTAACCTGATTATTTATTTGATATTTAAAAATTGGTTGTTGTAACCTCTTTTGAAACTGTTTTCTTTTCTTCAGATATCTTGAATGAACTCTTCCAGAGGGAGAACCGTGTACTGCATTATTGGACCATGCGTAAAAGACGTCTTGATCAATGCCAGCAATACGTAGTGTTTGAAAGAAGTGCCAAGCAGGTGAGAGTTTTATATAAAAAAATCCTTTTCAGTGTTATCAAGGTTTGACATGCACTGACTTGTTCCACAATAACAAATTTGCCATTGACTTCAGTATGTCAAATGGCTGAAAGATCAATGGTTAAAATAGAAAGTAACTGAAATCATTTGCTTTTACTTTAATACAGAACAACTAAATCCATTGAGGCAGGGTGTCTTTACTGCTGTAACCTAAAGATAGTGTTCTGCTTCTGTCAGCTTGGTATCTGGGAATCTGGTACCTGGGAATCTCATTTCTGCAAGCTTGTGTTTGACAAATGTTGCACCTGTTAACTTTTACACACACCCCAGTTTGACCAGGGAAATAACAGGCAGCAACATTTTTCTCGGGGGAAGGGGCTGTGTGTGAGGGGAGGAGGGGGAGAGATCTAATTAACTTGGTTGGCAGTTCTAGAAAGCTGACATGTTGGATAACTCATTAAACAATAATAACTGAATGACTTCTGTTTTGCAGTTCTGTGTGTACTCAGTTTTGTCATTTCTTGCATGATAGATCCACCTCTCTGGATTTTGTTGAATTTCTCAGTCTGGAAAAAGCTGTTAAATAGCTACCACAAACACAAAAAATCCCATTCACTAATCAAAACACAAGCCATAAAAATAATTAGGGGGTTCCAAGGCAGAATTAGTGACTGAAATGATCTACAGTGGTTTTTTACTTTTTTTTAAACTGGATATAGGACAAAGAAGGGAAGCTATTTGTTCCTTTTCTGCAGAAAAGGTGAAAAATAACGCCAATAGTGTGAAATATAGTTAGATCTACTTTAAAGGACTCAAAAAACTAATTTTTTCTTTCTGACAGCCAGTGTAGACAGAAGCTTACATACTAGTGGTCTGTTTTGATCTCTTAAAAGATTTCTGAAGTCCTTCTTTCATGCTTTCCCGAAGAGAGTAATGCAAGCTAAATCTTGAGTGAAGTTAAAGATTAATACCCCTTTAAAACAACACCATCACCCCTTCCCCACACCCCACCCCACTTTTGAATAACCTTAACTCCAGCCTCTGCCAAGCACATGATCTACTTGCTTTTGTACAGAGATTACTGACTAACAGTATAACTCTGGAGATAAAGGTCTGTCAGCATTTTCATTGTAAATCCCATTCTTCAGCAGTCACCAGTTCAGTCATCATAAAGTAAAACCAGCCTTATAGGGACTCCAGACTGGTTACCCCAAAAATTGAAATGTTGTTGTATTCATTTAGATTTTTGTTTGGAAGTTGGAAGACCCAATACTTTCAGAACTCGATGCTCTGCAATGGGAGCAGATACCATAGTAGTTTGAGAGGACAGTAGCAGACTCTCAAATCCTCCCACAGCTAAGGGCTCACTTGATGATTAAACTGATTCTCCAGTTCTTGTACAGTGATATGTCTCCATCATACAATCCTGATCCTCACATGAAATGAGAGCTGTTCTGAACTGTAGGAATTAAGATCAATGAACTTTCTGTTAAATTATGGCTCTAGAGAGCTGCCAAAAAGTTACAAAAGGGTAACTTTTTGAGAGGGGAAGGTTTTTTGTTTGTCATTCATCATTGTGTAGTAAATCCACCAAAACAAGGTGGAAGTTAAAAAGTTAAAAGCGAGAAGTATAAATGTTTGTAGTATTCAGTGATAGCCATGCTGCTTGTCCATATCAGTCTTTACTTGCAAAGATTTGCATTAGAATGACAAAGGGTATCACACAAGTGGTTGGTTGAAATGTCCCTTTTCTTGACAGTAGTCCAAGAGCAGTTGGTTTGTTTCCATGAGCGATGTTTGAAAAATACTGGCCCATCTCATCATGCTTGCATAGGCACTAGCATGCTAGGTAAATGGCATCCTAGCTTTCACATTCAGTGTTGAGTTTTGAAGGCTTTTACCTTAGTTTTTGTACCAAAAGGCAAAAGCATCCTAAATAGAAGGAAGAAAATCAAAGTTGTTTGATTATCTTTGATCAGGTTGCAGTCTTAATGAGCTTAAATTGTGGTGGAATTATAATACAGATGATGCCTTTTCTGATTCAGATTTCATTCTTGGCAAATACATATCTACTATCCACCAAGATTAAGCTTCTCCTTTTCTTTCTAATGTGGGTAGATAAAAGCATAAATTGAAAGTATGAGAGGTAAAAGGAAGAATTGAGGACCCACTAGCAACCTACTACTTTTTCTCTTGGGGTATTGAGTTTTTGTGCTGTCTGCATTCACTGAAGACACAGAAGATACACATGCATTTATTAACATGTTGTCCTAAGAAAGCTGTCTTAAACTTCTTGAATATCTGATATTGGCTATATAAAGATGAAGAAGTTTCTAAGTTGATGTCTGTCTGCATACTGCTGTAATAACCTGTCTTTAGAGCTGCAGAACTGCTTGGTAGTGTCAGTGTTCAGTTACATTTTTTATTTTTACTGTTACACAGCAGTTTGAGAGTACTGTTTCTGGTAGCCAGAGAATAGGATCCCTTGCAACCAGTGAGTTATGCTTAAAAGAGCACTGAATATTAATGTGGATAGAACATAGATAATAACATGGTTCAGCATGATTCATAATAGTGAGAATGTAAGGTGCCAGGACATGGAAGGGAGACAATTTTAGTTTGCCATTCTTAGGTCTTGTCTTTTACTACCTATACATACAGTAATTGGTTTAAGTGATACATCTCACCATTCCTTCTCTGCTGCAGGAGTACATTTCTAGGAGTACATTACACTACAGAGCACACTTTTTGAAGCTGGAATACATCAGCTAAAGAGTGAAATGATAGTTAACTCTTACGGGCTTGGGAAGTTTATCGTACATATTTGGCAGTATTATGTACCTTTTTACAAGTTGGAGAATGCATATTTCTGTCTAGAGCTGTTCTGTGTTGCACTAAAACAGTGATTTCTGCTCAGTTGGGGAGTGTGCTAACAAAAACTGTAGACATAGACAGTTTGGACCTTTCAATAGTGGACTGCCATAGTCTGTAGTATTGGACTTCCTTGAAGTATTCGGATTCATGTGTCAGTTTTTTAATTCTTTAAGCGTTGCTTCATGGTCTGAGTGAATTATTTCAGACTTACAAACTGTTTGGTATTGTAGAGGTATTAAATGACTGCCATGAGTGACATAGAGTAAAATTTACCTGTGGCTAATTTGTATTTGTCAAATACTGATTACAGCTCGTTTCTGTTGGCAAAAGTATGTTGCCTTCTCTCTTACTTTTCCTCCATTATTGCTTTTTTTAGGCTCTGGAATGGATTCATGACAATGGAGAGTTTTATTTATCCACACATACTTCCACTGGCTCCAGTATCCAGCACACTCAAGAGTTATTAAAAGAACATGAAGAATTTCAGATCACAGCAAAGGTAAAATAAATAAATAAAGTGTCTAAGATTTAAAAAACTTAAAACAACCCAAGTTCTTTCCTGTCCCCCTAAAATAAATACCAAAACAAGGATGTGTTGATCAAGATTTGCTTACTTGCAGTAGCTTTCTGTCTGTGGTTCTGCTAGGAATAGAATAAACCAAAAGATAATCAGAAGATTATCACTGTTACCAGAGCTCCATCAGCCCTATGTGCTGTTGATTTCTCATAACAGAATTGTAGTGAGATAGCTTAAAAATGTTTTTTCAGAAACCTATAAACCTTGCAGGGCCATTCACTTCCACTTCTGTTTCCTCATGTCTGTGGATTACTGCTAGTTCATTTAGGATATAAAATACACCAAGGCATGTCATTATTCAGCTGTGATTTAATTAGAAGACAGTAGAAAAAATAAAGCTTTGCTTGTTAAGTTACTCATTTTATTAAAGTAATTTGTGATTCTGCTGTAACTTTAGGCCATGGCAGCATTATGTTATTCTACATATCTGGAAGCCTGTGCCAAGATGCAGATGTCAATTGTGAGGCTTATCAGTTTTCACATGTGAAAGAGTGAAAGACAGGCAACCAGTGCATGACCGTAGTACTTGATCTTATGTAGCCTTGTCTGTCTCTGTGCTTTATTTTGTCACCTGTTCAAACTGTCACCTCTCAGCTCTCCAGTCTTCATCGAGAATAGAAAAGCAATAGAAAGAAAGGAGGTGTTTCTTTGTCTTAAAGACCACCTCAAAAAAGGAGACTTAGAGATGGACTTTGTTGTGATTCATGTGGGAAGGGAGAAAAGAGAATCTGGAAAGAACAGGGATCACTTCTGCTTTTCAAACCTGGATTTCCTTCCTTCTGAGTTTTGCTTCAACTTTTGTTCTGCTGGATCCCTTCCAACACACAGAGCACCACTGCCCCCCTTGTTTCCTCTGTCAGCAGATGACGTGATTGCCCCTTTTGAAAGGATGTTGTTAATGCCACTCCCTTGGCGTTTTGCTACCTGTTGGGAGGATGTATTAGCCCTTTTTAATTCCATAGTGAAAAGAAATGCTTGGATGAGGGACCATTAGGAAAGAAAAAGAATTAAAAAAAAAAAAAGGACAAGCACTGTTGATTTTCCAACTGTCATAAAAGAGTCAAGTTCTTATTGACTGTTTTGATTAACTCCGTTACCAAGGGCCTTGACAGTACACCTTACTCAGATAACACACTTAATTCTGACATGGTATCAAAAAGAGGTGGAGATATAAACTCATCCATCGTGGATGATTTATGATTTACATGAAAGTACATAGACTTAGGCAGCTTGTTAATTGGGAAAATCGCTTAGTTACAGTTTAGATGGTGGCTACTTGTTCTCTCAGTGACTGTGTAAGCTCAAAACATAACACTAAAAAGGTCTGAAGAATATAGTCTTAATCTGTTGAAGTTGTTGAATCAGTAAGGCATATAACAAGACTTATTTCCATCTCAGCATTTCAGTGCTGACTGAAGGAAATAGATTGTTGAGACTGTGACTGTGGATGAGGTCCAGTACCAGTGCTTCAGTGATAATGAACAAAATATCCTCTTGGGCATCAAAACCCATTTGTATTGATGTAAGGAGAATACCCATGTGCTGAAAAGCTTGCCTAGCAGAATTTAATCGCTGGGTTAGCTATAAATGACATTTTTGAAAGAAAAACAACAGACCTGTATCTAGTCATGTAGTAATAAAACCCAAGGAAACCTGTATTCATCTTACGATATTTTTATTAAGAAAAAGGTACCTGTTTAAAGGAGTTCTGGGAAGAGAGAGGAGAAAACTAGCTCTTTTGATGGCTGCTACAACTGCACTTAGTAGCAGGTTAAGCAAAATGACCACCTTCATGACAGGTAGAGCTAGTAACTTTTCGATATTTTCCTGTTTTCATAGCAAACCAAAGAGAGGGTGAAGTTGTTGATACAGCTGGCTGATGGCTTTTGTGAAAAAGGGCATGCTCATGCAACAGAGATTAAAAAATGTGTCACAGCAGTGGATAAGAGGTACAGAGACTTTTCCCTGCGCATGGAGAAATACAGGACCTCTTTAGAGAAAGCTCTGGGTATTTCCTCTGATTCCAGTAAATCGGTAAGAGATATTTGAGTGTGATGACAGGCAAACAAGCTTTGCTTGCATTTAATTTAGTGATTGTTTTCTCCTGTCTCTTTACTTAATCGATTCTTTCTTTCTTTAATAAAGAGCAAAAGCTTGCAGCTGGATATAATCCCAGCCAGTGTCCCAGGGTCAGAGGTGAAACTGCGTGATGCTGCTCATGAGCTTAACGAAGAAAAACGAAAGTCTGCCCGCAGGAAAGAGTAATAAATCTGTTTATTTTTTAATCACTGAGAATGCATAAATCAATTCTGATAATGAGACAACTGTCATGGCTTGTCTGGCATCCTAGAAATTGAATAAGTGCTAAAAGAGAGTGATATTACTCCGTAGCTCCTATTGCCTTTTATTCACATGCTTGTTCTCACAGATAAGTCTAGCATGTCAGAATCTTAAACTTTCAAAACTGTATCAATTTCTAACATGCTTTTTCTCTTTTTAGAAATAATGTGAAATAAATGTGTACGGGGAGGAGGGAAGACAACAATTAAATGACTGTAGCAAGTGTAAAGCATTTGAGAAAAAAATTCCATCTCCTTTCCCCTTTCTTTTTGTGCTGGTTAGTAATGAAGGGAGGTTACCTGTTACGTCTCCTTCATCTGTAGTCTCCACATTTCAGTTCTGAGATTTTTCTTGCAGCAGTGGAAAAAGCAAAAGCTGATGAGGAGAAAGATGTATTCTGGTTATTATGCATTCATAATGATCTAACAGGCTGAGATTTGATTATTCTTTCTGTTGTCACCTAAGGTTCATTATGGCTGAGCTAATTCAAACAGAAAAGGCTTACGTAAGAGACCTCCGGGAATGCATGGATGTAAGTTTTCTTTTTTTCTCGCTAATCTTTGAAGACAGGATTCAGTCCATTGTGTTCTGTTTCTTTCTGGTTTTAACAGCTGAGCATGTTTGGTTTGCAGCCATAGCGCCAAATTAAGTATCTTCTCTGCTATTAAGAAAAAACTTAGAATTATGTCTGATAACAGCTGCTTCAGAATTCATCCTATACATTTTGCTTTTTTTCCATACTAAGTTTAGCATTTGCTTCTTTCCCAATTCACAAACATATGGGGTTTTTAGTTTGAGAAAGGGGAGGGAAAAAGGAGGGGCTTACTTTATTTGCTTTGCTAGCAGTAGAGGAGAGCTTGTGTTAATTCTCTTATTATCTGTATCACATGTTCTGCTACTAGCTGACTTTTTGAATAGAAATTCAGAGAGATTCCATGGAAAAGTGCCCAGTAATTGTTATGCTGAAGCAAGTAATGTTCAGCATTAGCTGTTGCACAAAGCGTGAACTTCTAGACTGCAGACATGACCGTGATAAAGAATATCCTGAAGCATTAGAGGTTGTCAAGAATGCTATGCATTTTAAATGCTGAAATCTCAAGGGATGATGTTAAATTGTCAGTTTTATAATGTGGATTTTACTGTCAAAATCACAAGGTATATTTGACACAACAGTCACACTGTCACATTTGGTGATGATGATGCTACGTGATCCACAGTTTCTCTCCAGGAATGCATTCTAACAGATACCTGTGTGCTTCTGTTCAGTGTTTGTCATGACTTTTCATGCATCTTTTTTGTTCTGGGCAGACATATCTATGGGAAATGACAAGTGGAGTAGAGGAGATCCCACCTGGTATTGTAAACAAAGAACACATTATCTTTGGAAACATGCAGGAAATCTATGAGTTCCACAATAAGTGAGTGACTTATTTTCCATTTCCATATTACTGCTAAATCCAAATGATGACCTGAGGGATTTCCTAATGAAAATATTGTGCATATGAATAATGGATGCTTTTCCATAAAAAAAAAAAATAAAAATAAGAGAGCTAAAGATTTCTTCTTGCATTGCTAAATTGTTTCAGTTGTTGCTTTTTGCAGCCAGGTAGGTGTGCCATTAGAAACTGTCTTTTTCAATCTTGACCATCTTTTAGCTGTTTAGATATTATTTGGATACATTTGCTGCAGGTTTTCCAGTTGTTCTAGAGAGATGGAAACCACTGAACTCAACACAGATACAGCACAAACATCAATTTAAGACTGTCATTCCTTCAGAACCCTCATTCCTGATTCCCAAGTGCAAATGCTAATGGGAAAGAGTAAGGCTTCCTGCTCTTTCTTGGCTCTTTGAATCTTATGTGGAGATGCCCCACCTTTGTAACATTTACTTGAGTACGGAGCTTGAAAGATGCTTGTGGAATGGTTCCTAGGCAGATCCATGTACAGGAATCTTGCTTGGAATCTTCCCTCTTTGTTAATTCATTAGTCTTTGTGTTGGGTTATGATTCTTCTAGGTAATAAGGTACACCTAGCATATTCCAGAACCTGATTTTACAGCCCTTTGTATGCTTTGTGTTAACCAGAGCATCCAAAAAGCAAGTCACCTCCTTTTTCTCTTGAGATGAAAGCTAAACTTCTTTTTAAACTGTGCTGTTCGTTTCTTTTCTACCCATAGTATATTCCTCAAGGAGCTGGAAAAATATGAACAGCTACCAGAAGATGTCGGCCACTGCTTCGTTACTTGGGTAATGAAGTCAGACTTATGTTTGGAAGTAATAAGGAAGATAATGAAGGGATAGATTCTGGCTCTTGGGTCCCTTTTTAATTTGTAAAACTTGTAAAAGTGCCCTTTCCTTCAAGTTTGAGTAAAAATGTGTTTAACTGGGTGGAGGGAGAAATAAAGGCACTGCTGTCAGATGTCAGCGCTTAGATGCTCTTCATGTTTATGCAAGTTGCCTAATCCTGCATTCATGTTCGCTTTAGTATCTTTGTCTTAGTTATGAATAATCTACTTTGGCACACATTACTATTGTTTCCAGTCTAACTTGCCTGATGCTGCCAGCGTGAATGAGAGAATAGTTTTGTATAGTTCAGTTTCTTGAGAGAAAAGGTATGCTCTCTGATAACTGTGTAAAACCAGAAATGATGCTCTCTGATAACCTGTGAAAATTTGCTTTTTGTTTTGCAGGCAGACAAATTCCAAATGTACGTTACTTACTGTAAAAATAAACCAGATTCTACCCAGCTGATATTAGAGCATGCAGGAGCATACTTTGATGTAAGTATGTTGTGCCCATCTTAAAAGTGTGCCTTGGCAGCTTGAATCATGTACTTGCGGTTGTGCTGAGTGCCCAGTTTCTCAAGAAAATAAGAGTTTCTTGGTACTAATGCTGGAATTTAGTGCCAGCTTAAGAAAATCAATCTTACATCTCACATGGGTAATTGATATTGCTCAGTTGGTCTCATAAAGCTGTCAAATCAAATGTGAAAAGCTGCTATCACATATCAGAGCAGTTCAGAATGGGAAATGGTTTCTGGCAGCAACAACTGAGACATGATTCTTGAGCTCTTAGAAGCACATTCTGCAAATCTTAGCATTTTGATGTGCTTAGTTTGCATTGTGTGTAATAAGGATTGAAATCTTTGTTAAATTCTTGGAGCACCTCTAAATTGTAATTGTATATAACGGTAATTCAGTTGACTGCCATTGTTCAGAGCTGCTAAACCACCCACCTTGCTTATTCAGTCCCAAGGTTACTTGGTCTACATGTAATAGTCCGCTTAAGAAGGGACCAAATTTTAGCAGCTGTTAGAGGTTTTAGGGAGGAATTTGGGCCACACTGAATAAGTTTTGGTGGCATGTGTATTTACAGATTATTCAGAGCACTCCATTTTTGTTTCCTTCTCCACTGTGCTGAGCCACTAGCTGTGTAGTGACACCACAAATTTTGTTTAGAATTACTAGGAGGAGCAGAGGGAAGGACATAATAAAAAACAACAAAGCAAAAGATCCCTGAAGTTCTTGGGATTAATTTCAAAGGTCTATCACTGAGGAGATGGGGATTCTAAACATTGTAAAGTAAACCCTTTTTAAGACGCCTCCGTTAAACTTTCAGTCTTTGAAGAAGTTACAGGAAATCAGGCAGATATGGCAAAAAAAAAAAAAAAATCACAAAGGGCTCTGATAAAACTGTATTAGAAATAAGTTCTTGTGACCGTCTCCAAAGGAGCATCCTTTGATCCCTCTCTTTTCCAGTGTATCCAGAGCTCTCCATCCCCTAATCCACCTAAAGTGGATTAGAAGTATGAAGACCTAATTCTGTACACAGGTAACTTCAAGAGCTTCCATCGATACCACCACTGGGCCATGTGAAAATGACATGTGTATCCCATCTTGGGAATTTCTGATACTGTAATCATGGTTTGGAAGCACATAGTGGTGCCCAACTTGCTGTTTGAAATTGTGTGGTTAAAATACATCAGATACTGTGGTAAGCAGCAAACATTGAAGCTGTGAATTTCAGCCATGATCAGTACGTCAGATCTATACGTATACTATCTAATTAGCATCTAATTCTATTTTCCTCCTTTAGCTTTGTGGAGGTGATTCTTTTTTGTTTGTAAGTGGCTGTTTCCTTTCTAAGTTTGGTAACCTCTTTCCTTTAGTTAGAAAATGTTTCTTCATGCTCCCTCTTGTGGAAGGAAAATGCTTTCTGTGACAACACTTAAACTAGTATGTGATCCTAATAAACCTCCGCGGCAGCCTTCCTGAGATAGTCCTGGCTGTTCCCCAGAACACTGAAATTTGTTTTCTTTTCTCTCTTGGTAGTGACAAAAGAAATAGAGATTTTAGTTTAAAAATTAAAAAGACATTGCTGCATGTATTTAGGTTTATTAAAATGCTTCACAGGTACCCCTGGAGGTAATAATCTTTTGTTTGTACAAAGTGAGCAGGCAGATGCACAACACAACTGTTTGCTATGGCTGGAGTATCTTGTCATCCTGTCCTTTTTTTTTGTCTCCTTGCTAAAACAGAATTTGTAGTTCATGTATCTTATTGCATTATAGCCCTCAGAGCAGCCTGTATTTGACTGTTGGTGCTCACAGTCATCAAATGTTTGCTTTTTTTCATGTAGGAGATACAACAAAGACATGGACTGGCCAACTCTATCTCCTCTTACCTTATCAAACCTGTCCAGAGGATAACAAAATACCAGCTCCTTTTAAAGGTCAGTATTATTTCAAAGCTCTTCAACTAATTCTGCTTCTCTTAAGAAGGGGAGGCTCCTGCCAAAATCAGGAGGGTTGTTTTACTCTGCTGAGCTTCCAGCATGTTAAGCAGCCTCAAATATTGCTGCGATGCTTTTTAGGAGACTGAAAATGAAAGAAGGCATAAATAAGCAGCTTTTTGTTGTCAAAATAGATACCTGTCTACTAATGTGTACTTAGAAAACATAATTTGCATTTCCAGAGAAAAAAGTAATTCATGGCCATATAGATAGGTGCGTTTTTGTAATGGTTTCTGCAACAGATTCTGACAAGCCATGAGCTATGTTTATGGTATTAAGTAATATAAAACACATAGAATTTATAAAGCCGTATACTATAAAATACCTATAAAATGTATGTATGTGTGTGTATGTATATGTATATACATATATATATATATATATATATATACACACACTGAGACCTGTAGAGCTGTTGCACAAACAGTTGTTACTTGTAACGTTGCCTGGAAATATCAAGTAATAGCTTTTAAATAAACAAAACCTGTAGGTAGAGCTTTCACTCAGTGGACAAATGTCTTGTTGACTTGAGCAGCAGTGTTCTTGAATTGTACCGGCTCTAAGGGAGGTAGCATTGCTTGTTTTGTAATAGCTTCCCAAAAAATCACTAACTGATCTGTCTCTCCCAGTTTTACTTAAGAACTGCCATGGATGATTGTTTTTAAAGTTTCTGGAAAACACTGCAGCTATTTCAGGTAGTGTTGGATAGAAAGAAGTCTGTCGTTTTCAACTGAAACATACTGTCTGTCCTCCCGCTGCAGAAAGGTGCAACTGGATTCAATTATAACTTACAGAAGTACTCTAGGCTGTGCTGTGCTGTTTCAGAAATTTTTGACTATTGATTCAAACAATTATGTTTTTAAAACTAAATACGCCTTAGCCACTACATCATTGAAGTGATGGGATAGGTTGGTTTTACCAGTGTTTGTGGAGCCAGGTGGCATTGCTGCATAGTAAAATGGATTTATGCGGTGGTGGCTGGGGTTTTTTTTTTCATTTTTCTTTTTCCCTTTTTTTTTTTTTAATTTCCAATAAGAGGACATGTAAAACATAAAAGGATGGAGAGTCCGAAACTTGAATGGTTAACAGAAACATTTTACGGTTCTGGAAGTTCTACTTATTTTTCCAAATTGCATTGAAGCTGCTCACCTTCTGTGCCTCCTGGGGGATATTTAATTGCACTCACTTTTCTGCAGAGTTCTCATGCAAGATTTAGGTGTGATGATGTAGTATTTTGCTATAATGGCAGTATTGGCAGTCAAATAAAAATAGTGTAATGATGATAATAGTAGGAATCACACAGCTTTCTCTTTAAAAAGGAAAAAGGAATTTAACCTTTGGGAATGAATTAAGTGGGCCTTTTGAATAATAGAAGGAACATTATATGCCCTTCTGGTTATGTAAGTTACATTTTATCTTGATACTGTTCAAATGCTCAAAGGATGTGAGGAAATTTGAATATCAGCTCAGGTGCTGTTATGTTAATACCTGTGGGATGTTGAATGGACAGGGAACTGCATCGACCTAAATTCCGCTACAATAATTCAGTGTATTACGTTCTTTTAACTTCTGTCCATTAGTTAATGCTTCTTTGTATTCAAAAGTTTTGTCTGTAGGATGCTTTTAATGGTGTGAACACAGAATAGTGTAATTCATGGAATACATGAAACAGTGTAAATCCTCTTATCAGCGGTAGTATAGAACACATCTTTGGTGCAGTGGAGCAGACTGATATGGGAGGCAGGGGTCCTTTTGTGCTGTCCTGCTTTCCACCATCTTTACAACTTGGCAGCTGCATTGTTCTGGGCCTCCATGTAGTACTGCATCTGATATCTGCGTTTGCTTATCAGGAAAAATGTTGTTCTTAAAGCAGTTTTTTAAGATTTCTAATAAAGCAAATGATCTTACTTGAATTAGAGGTGGTTAACTGAAACCTTGGGCTGCTCCTTGAAGGGCAGATCATTGATAAATACTAAGTATGCTGACATGTCACCAGCAGAGTAAGAAGTTCAAATTGTACATGCCAAAACTGATTCTTTGCTTATTAGATGTACTGTTTGGTTGACTATTATATTAATGTAGGAATACATGATAATGAGTACTCACATCTGCTTATCTTTTTCAGGAGCTGCTCACGTGCTGTGAAGAAGGTAAAGGTGAGATTAAGGATGGCCTGGAGGTGATGCTTAGTGTGCCAAAGCGAGCCAATGATGCCATGCACCTCAGCATGCTGGAAGGTAGGATTCAAACTGGCTTTCCAATTAAGTTGTGTGCTGTAGGTTAACTTTATTATTTCACTGTATGTTGAAGATCTCAAGAATGTGAACATTTTCTTAGCTCTGGGGTTTATATTTTGTATACATTTTATTTACAGGTATGTAAAATGCAAACTTGTTTAGGAAAATTAATTGTGGCAGACAACTGTTACTTTTAAAAATGCTCTTTTATCCTGATCTGTATCTTTGCCACTGCAGATCTCAAAAATATATAGGCTAACAAAAGTTTTCCACTACAAGGATACAGACTACTACATAGTGAGTGTCCTTGGTGTCCTTATGTGAGGCGCATAAGTGTATTAGAGGAGAATTTGCTGATTTATGTATCAAATAATTGTCTCCAAGAAGTTTGTCGTTTTCACATCTGTTCACTGCCTATTCCATAACAGACTTCTGGTTGAAATGAAATGTATCTTCTGGCAGTAAAACGTCAGCATAAGCCAATTTAGCCTGAACCTTAGCCAGAACAGCATAATCATGCTCATGGCAGACAGTGAAGGTTGGATGTAATTGCTTCTTTGTGCTTGGAACAACTTTCTGCCAAAATCTGTTTTGTAATTGTCACAAATCGTGTATGATGCTGCCATCATACATTTAGTAATAAAAATGTTTTCCTTTGACATTTAAGTTTTTTGATAAAAACAGATCTGCCTTACCTTGCAGTTGCTGAATAAAGACTTTTATAAAGGTGCTTTTAGTCAATATTTCTTTTCTTCTTGTCTGCCTTCTAATAGTAAAATGGAACTCGTCATGGAATTCCCAGTGTTGTGAAAGTTACTCATCTTGGTTTGACGTGTGATAGGTGATCATGTGAATGCTCAAAATAAGCTCTCTTCCCTGTTTTTAAGCACTGTTGGTCAGTTTGTAGGATCAGTTCCAAATGCTTTGTCTGGAGATGGTGGTAGTATAGATGCTGACCAGATTTGGTAATAATTTAACACTGGGAATGCAACTGGAGAAAGTCCCAATCTTTTACATAAGATGGTTTTCTAACATATCATGACTGTATTTTTGGGTTGTCCCGTGTTAGACAAATATAGTGAGTGAGCACATTTCCTCTTTATGTCTCTGGAGGATTTTGAATTAACATCCTGAAGCAACGTTCCTCTGCTGCTGTCCATACTGTTGCCCTGTTTACAACAGTGAGAACTGCTGTCTTCTCAAGAAGGATGGTGCTCTTCTGTTCAGAGCATATTGGCAAGCAGTATCTATTTAAAAACCAGTTTAATGCCATTCAGAATCTGAGTATGGTAGACTAATTTCTATTGTCCTGGGTCTCTAAAGCTGTATTACACTGGGAGACCACTGTACCAATACAAGTAAAGTAAAAATGTTGATAATCTTTATTTTTATGTTATGTCTCAAGGTAAGCAATCCAGCTGTGTCTTCATTGTGTCCCTATGCTGGAGTGCTGATCGCATGGCAACAGCTCCAAGGTGCCATCTTTTTTTATCCCCTATTGAAGCATGTTTGTGTGCCCATTGCACACATGGTAGGGAAGGTGTACCACCAGCAAAGGTGGCATCTGGGAGCTTGCAGAACAACCTGATGTGCTCTCCATGTCCTTGCAAATTGCTCACTTTCTACAGTGACAGAAAGCTTAAATAATTTTCATCATGGAAGAGGTTACCAGAAGCTGACATACATAGATCTGTCACTTGTTGGTGAAATACTGCCAGAAGAGTTGATAAACTTCTTAACAGTTGGATCTCTAAATTTAGACCTAGACTTGAGCTACAGTTACATTTAGTATATTGCAGTGTTGAAATCAGGTCTTGTTTTTTGTATTGCTTCCTTAGAATCCCATCTTTTGCAAACTATATTTGGGGGAAAAAATCACATTACTTAGTAGAAGCTGTGCTTTTTAATTTCCTTATATTAACAACTGTTCATGGGGAAACTTTCTTCTCTCTGGCCTTTTAGGCTTTGATGAAAATATAGAATCTCAGGGAGAGCTTATCCTTCAAGAATCCTTCCAAGTGTGGGACCCAAAAACACTGATTCGAAAGGGACGAGAGAGGCACCTTTTCCTTTTTGAGATGTCCTTGGTTTTCAGTAAAGAAGTAAAGGACTCCAGTGGAAGGAGCAAGTACATCTACAAGAGTAAATTGTTTGTAAGTATGGGAGAACAACTAATCATATTTATGAAACTGTCTAGATTATATTGTGGCTAAACTCAGATGATTTAAATGTATATGCAAAACTTGAACAACTCTTGTAGTGCACTGAAAGAACAGCCTTGGAATGTGTAGACTGAATATTATGTTTGTTGCTTTGTCATGCACTTGAGGAGAAAGAGTAGGCCAAAAGCAGTTCCTGAAGGCTACATATCAATGTGCATCAGGTCAAAGGAAAATCAAGATTGGGCTGGACTGATTTTGTCTTAATTGTGGGTGTGATTGCTAGTTCTTTAAAGCTTATTTGTATGAAGCAGAAGAATGGAGTGACTTGACATGCTGCCTTTGTCTTGCTTGTTTACTACTGCTGTTGTAGTAATATTCATGTTAAGGATCTATTTTGGTGGATGTACTACACATATTGATCTGGAAAGGCAAGAACTCCTTGTTATGGAAAAGTTCATTCCAGAATGTTTACTGAGACTAGTAGCCTTATGATAATGTTTTGTAAATAAAATGATAGCTCTTTTGGCCTACTGAAAGGATGTAAAGATGGAAATTGTTTTTTTTTTTCCATTAAAAAGAAAAGTAAAAACTTTGCTCTTGCTTTCCTTGTCTGTAGCTTCTATGCTTTTAAAATACGACTGGAATTCATAGCTTTACTTTCCTGTCTTACTGGATGATTTGGGTGAGAGCAGTATTCACACTCCATAAATTTAGGTAGCCAAGTGAGAAGACAGTCTCCCATGGCTTGATCTTGCATCCCTTAGAGGCAAGATTAGCTTTTCTGCCAGACAGTTTAGAAGTACTTGAAATTACTTTACTTCTCAGTATCATGGTCTAAAAGAGTAATTCTTCTGTTGATCCTATTGGGATATATGACTAAATGTAGGCAGTATAAATACTGAGACTTTTCTCCCTGCTTCAGCTCCTTTTCCTTCATTCTTTTCCCCTTCCCACCTCTGTGTCCAAACTGGTAAAGCAGGTTAGTTCAAACAACCTCTTTTTAATGTATCTTACTTTGCATGTTCTGTCACTTCATTTCCAACACTTGGTCTTCTTCCTGATGTAAGGTAGCTAGCAGGTAACACAGCTGCAGCTGATTTGTTGATCACACCTTTTTTTGGTGCTCTCAAGAACTTGAAATACAGAAAACTTCTGGTGTACTGGAGGGTAGTATCAGCTGCTAAGGCATTATGTGGGAGGAGAGACGGAGCTGAAAAATCAGTCCTGTAAGCTTGTCATGCCAGTTCCTCTGGCAGAATGTAGTAATAGTTTCAGGTCTAGAGAAACTGCTGAAAATCTTGAAGACTCTCATTGTGCTTTGTTTTTAAAGTACAAGCATTCTTTTTGCCTTCACATCCTATTTGGCAAAATATCCTATAGTGCAGGTTGCTCCCGTAGCAATTCTTACAGCTTGCTCTTTAGAAAATGCTTTCATTGGGGTGTTGAAAGCACATGTGTTGATTAGAGCCAAGGATCTTTTTGCACGTTACCCTGTTGCCTGCCTCTGGAAGGTGGTTTTACAAAAGTGCAGTCCTTCTCTTTGCTTTGGGTATGGTGACCATCATGGTTTCCACAGCACAGGATACTCAGTGGCATGGTTTGCATTAGAAGAACACGTTAATGAACACCTTTCACAAGAGAGGATGTGTCCAAAAGCAAATGCCTAAGGAGGGCTATGGAAACAAAGCAAGTAGGCAAACAGGTTTTACTTTGCCAAAATATTTTCCCAGTCACCAGTAACTGTCAATTGAGGGGTTTCCTCACCTGAGTGTGAATTCTGTGTACTCAGTAACTCGTAATGGATTTCAGTTGTTCCATGTAAAATTAATAATATTCACAAGTGTATCAAGGCTTCTGAATTTACTACGCTTTAAAAAATGAAACGTGTTAAAAATTGTGCTGTCTTGCCCATTCAGACTTCATATTGGAAAGTGCAGTAGGGTATATTTTATTTGAATTACATAATGTAATGTTGATTTGTTTTACAAGCTTTTTAACATACACAGTAGTTGTTGGTGAGTCAGGTTTAAAATGTATCACAACCTTTTAAGTATTTCAATGAAGAAGAGTCTGTTTTAGTGAAAAGAGATGACAAAGCTGAAATGGGTTGAGTTGGGGATTTTTTTAGGGAAGAAAAAAAAATTCAAGTTGGCAGACAAGTGAGAAAAGAAAGAAATGACTTTTACTTGGGTATTGTGTATCCAACATCTCCGATAATAAACTGTATATGTGTTGGTGATGAATGTATATAAGGGGAAAAAGTACAGCTTTCAGTAACGTAAGAATGCTTAGCAGCTGTCTTCTGGAGTGAGGATTCTTGTAGTTTGAGCTGTATTTCTTAGTTTGTAATTTTTTTAGAGCAGGGTGTATATGAATTGTTAAACTGGAAGCCAGTTCACATGATTGAGATGTTATTCCAGTTGGAAAGTCAAAACATTTTGGATGAAAATTAGCTATAAAGGTCTGACATTAGAACATTCCTAAAGACTGATTGTTAATGTAGTTGTCCCACAAAATTCTCGAGGGAAACTACATTTCTGAATTATTTCATCTGTTTCAGAGGGAAGGAAACACATTAGGAAAGGATCCTTTGTCAGAAAAGAGATCAGAGTTTTGGAAGATATCAAGAGAATTCTTAAGCCTATCTTATCTGAGAGAAAACATAAAAATTAATGTCTTGAGTGTTCCCTGGAAATCAACAAGAAGAGCAGCCAACACTTTTTATCAAGTACCTTTTTTTTAGAGCTACAAAGCTTTTCTTGTGAAGTCAAAAAAATAAGCAATTTGGTATTGAGATTATAAATGCTATTGTTTATCATTGCTTTACAGGAAAAAGTGTTTAACTTGCAGTTTTTCCTTTTTTGATGAAACCCCACCACTGCCCCCAAAATAAAGTATCCTCTTGAGCATGAGTTAGCCTTGAGCCTTTAAAAATCTCTTCAAACAACAAAGCTGTTTATTTTAGAAAAAAAAGTATTTTAAAGCTGTATTTATTTAGAATATCAGCATCCCTTTGTGGCTGCTGAGAAAAAAAAAATGCCATGTTATCCTAACAAACTTTGCCTAATTCCAGACTTCTGAACTGGGTGTCACAGAACATGTAGAAGGAGATCCCTGCAAGTTTGCTCTGTGGGTTGGAAGGACACCAACTTCAGACAACAAAATTGTTCTCAAGGTAATTTTAGCAGATGTGCTTGTAACAGTGTATACTAACTCTTGCAGTGGTTGTTCATACTTGTAGGGAAGGCAAAAAGTGATGACTTACCCTGCTTTGAGAGGGACAGCTGCTGAGAGAATTTTTTTCTTTGTGTGTAAAGGATGAGTATATATCTAACTCGAGGCTTGACAGCACAGGGGAATCTGCATGATGTACTAACGGATTAAACAAACTTACTTTCAGAAATAAGAGTTGGGAGAGGTTTGATTCCATAGTCTTTCTACAGCTTGAAGACTGCAACCTCTATCTGACAGAGCAACTGATAGGCCGCAGACAAATCATGGCATCAGTGTTACATGTCAAACTCAAGCCATTGCTACTTGTTGGCAATGCTGTTTTTCATGGTCCGTATTTTATTGCAGAAATTGAAACACTTCAAAAGACTTTGTATTTCTCTGGACTACAAGTATATTTGAAGATACTTGCCTTTGGATGAGTGTATATATAATGCCTGTAAATTATGTACCTGAGAAAGGTACCGGTTCAGTAGCGTTCCTTGCCTAGCTAGGAGAGTAGCTAAATCCATTTTTCCTGTGACTCTAGTATAGAACCTGGGACTTACGGTTTCAATTGGAGAACTTTCTTGTAATTCCATAAGCAGCTAACAGGTAATTTCACAGACAGGCTGAGAAAGTTGGGGCTGTTCAGCCTGGAGAAGAGAAGGCTGCGTGGAGATCTCATAGCAGCCTTCCAGTATCTGAAGTTCATCTTCCCATTTCACAGAATCATTAGGGTTGGAAGGGACCTTTGGAGATCATCTAGTCCAACCCCCCTTCCAAGGCAGGGCCACCTAGAGCAGGTTACACAAGTTAATACATATACTGTTGAACTTATGCTTTCACGTACATTTTGCCACTATAGTGCCATATAATAATCCCAGTTAAAAGCAGACACTCAAATTTGCATGTTGGCACTTAAATTTATATGTTTTCTTAGTGCATTGCAGACTAAGAAGAGCTCACATTAGTTTTCTGACAGCAGTCAGTGAGTGCAAAGAAATAAAATGTACCATCACTGAATAATGCAATTTGTTCAGTCCTGATACTCCCATGATTTCACAGACAATGCTTTGCTGCCTGAAATGGTACTCCCAGGGTAGAGTAGTATAAGGGGTTTTATTTAACAGTTTTCTACGTAAGATCACTTTAAGGTGTTCCTGTTCTCTTCTTTGCTTAGAACAATTTTGTTATTTTTTAATTTTTTAGGTTTTGAAAGTTGGAAACTAGCAGTTCCTTAGTTTGTTAGTTGCATAAGTAAATTCCATCAAAACCTAAATAAAAGATGTAACAAACCTTTTGTGTTGGCTTCTTTCTTAAATGCTTTTCTTTGTAAAAGAAAACAAAGATCTTTTTCCAAACTGTTAATCTGTTCCTGCAACTTTCTCCATCCCTTTAGAATCCCTGCTTATTACATATTTATAGGCTATTAAAAATTTATAATATATATTAAGCCAATGACTTCAGGAGACAGCAGTTAAGAGAAGTAGGAAGTTATAATTTATTTGTTTTCTGGATCTGCAACAATGTTTATATTTAATAGCTTTTCAGATGTAGGGTTAGACTGGATTAAATAATCAGATGACAGGTTGGGCAGCTGGATAGCAAATCTTTTCCAGGGTGTCTTAAAAATATAGATGATACGTTGCAGGCAGTTATTAAAATACAATCTCTAACTTAGCTTTCTGCTTCCAGATATGTTTCAAAAGTGGAAGGAGTAATACATGAAATATGTTGTGAAAGTATATGTCTTACAGTATAAGTTATTTCTTTCTTTCAGTGTTAGTAGATTATTGGATAAAGTTACAATTGACCTAAAAAGTAGCATGAGTTTAAATTACCAATGTTCAATCTGTTCTTACTAAAATTCTGTAAATAAGTCGATCCACCCCTGTTTTGCATGAGATACCTACAGGGCTTTAACCTTCAAATTATGAAAGAGGGGTCTGAATCTAAATGAAAATGTTTTTTAAATGAACAATATTAATGATGTTGAGAAGTGTATAGTAGTGTTGGCAATTCAAAATGAAGACAACTAGCTTGAATTTCCTTTTCTCTGTTCAAGTTTTCAGAAATGATTTACAAAGTCATTCTTTATGCCTTCCTGTCTGTGTTTATTAGCTTGACTGTATGTGTGTATCTTCTCAACTTTAATAGTCTGTTGTGGGGGTTTTGTTTCTTTTGCATATCAAAGGCATCCAGTATAGAGAATAAACAGGACTGGATCAAACACATCCGGGAAGTGATACAAGAAAGGACTATTCATCTGAAAGGAGCATTGAAAGAGCCGATCCACATCCCCAAAACCGCACCAACAACAAAACAGAAAGGAAGAAGGTAAGTAGTATTTGAAATAATCAGAGATCTCTAAGAACAGAACAGCACTCTTTCCTCTGTAGTATTAAATTTCTAATGACTTTTGGTGAGTTGCACAAAAGAAAGAGTCATTTTGGCGAGCTTTATCTTGTAATTAATTTCCAGTTTCCTGCAGTGCTGAATTTGTTCAGATTTCTGCTCAGAACAGTACCTGACTTATGTACATTCAGCCGTTACAGAAGGGGTTTGGAACTACAGTATAGGGTAGCCATACATTTTAGATTTTTACAATTTTTCATGTGTAATTCAGGTCCTTAGTTTCCTTTTAGGGAACTTAAAATGTGTGACTGAGTGTTCTGCTTGCTAGCTTTGGTAAATGGCTATGCAAGTTTCTTGCCATAGTGCTGGCTGGTTGGTTATTGCTTTAATTCTACATGATGTAGACTTTGAGCAAACAAATCTGTTCTCTTAAAGCATAGCACAGTGCTGAGTATTTGGTTATTGTATCAGTTAGTTTGGCTGGCTGGTGTCTGTTGGCACACTGTCCAGGTGCCACTTACTTAGAGTTGAAAGTAAGTAACTAACATATTACAAACACAGTGTAAATATGGTAATGAAAACTGAATTATTTGCAGAGACGGCGAGGACCTGGACAGTCAGGGAGATGGTAGCAGCCAACCTGATACTATTTCAATTGCCTCAAGAACCTCACAGAACACGCTAGACAGTGATAAGGTAAGTTTCCCAGGTGTTACTCTGCTCTGAGAGCAAGCGATTCATCCCTTAGTGTGAGTTTGTGCCCAGGATAAGCCCTTAGTACCTTCAGAGAGGAGCCATGGAAATATTCTTAAAAATAACTGCATGCAATAGAGAAAATATCTTAATGGCGAGCAGGAATGATAGTTTAAATCTAATAGGTCATGAAGGAATTATGTTTGTTCCAAACTGAAACCACTTTGATCCCCTCTGTTCACAGTTTGTTCAAAGATTTGACCCAGTTTAGAAAGAAAGCTTTATTTTCCATAAAATCTGATACTTATGCACAGAGTTTTTCTTGATACTGGTCTCGTACTTTCTGAAAGCATATCATCTGCTTTTTGTATTGGCTTGAAGTTGATGGTTGCCACATGAAAAGTACTATCCAGTGTTCATGGGTTAGAGAGTAAGGGTGTTCACTTTCTGCATGAGATCTGGTAGAAATCACCATATTAAAGGGGAGCAACAGACAACACTATCATTTGATACTAGTGCTAGTGTTTCCTTTCCTTCATCTCTGCCTATAGATTTTGGCTGGGTTATCCCATAAAGGTAACTCAGCCAAAGTTTATCATGGGTGGAAGGCATTGATAGTCATCAAAAGAATAAAAATTCTTATAAAGCACATGTGTGTTGCTTTGGAATTGAAACATTTCTGACAAGTGAGAGGTGGTGCGACCTTGGGGGGAGATAGAGATGGATAATAGAAGTTTGTCAAACAGAAGAATGAATAAAAACATTGAAGCTGCAAAGCAAATTACTTGAAAATGTGGTTAGGGATTTCTGGCCTATTACCTCATTGGGTAAAATTGTTCTGATGAGACATTCAAACTATGCAGGTAAATTACCAGTATATTACAGGGCAGCTAAGAGAATAGGTTTTCAGAGTAATATTTTGACCATTCCCATCATTATCCAAAATAGAGTTAGTCTATTTTTGCATGTCACTTAAACTCTATGGTTTGATTATTTTTTTTTTCTTCCATGTAAAGTGGAAGACAGAAGGGAAGTGTTAGGTGCTTAAGGTTGATCCTGTGTTTGTTAAAAATAGCCTATGTTTTGACCTTTTGCGTTTGTACTGAAGTTGGTCTGTAGTTTTGGTGGTGGCTTCTTTAAGGATATCTGTGAGGAAAAAGTCTTTTGAGGGCTATTTGCTGTTTTATTCTTTGCATTCTTGGCTATTTAGTGACTTACCAAAATTGCATTGTGTATACTAGCAAAGGTCATTTTTTTATGCGTTCTTAAGAGTTTAGGTAACTTCCTCCAAAGTAAGAAATGCTGTCTCTGATTTCCATGGTTGTTGACTGAGATGTCAAACTGTGTGCGCTCAGCCTGGCTGGACTGTGCTAAAATTGAAATGGAGATGATGCAGTCCATCTCTGCCATGCAAGACCATTGCCCCTCTTCACTTGTTGGCGATGTGTTTACCGGGGAATAGCATGGATTGTTCCCTCTTGAAATATGGTAATATTTCATGTATCATGTGAGAATTGATAAGAGTTGGCCAACTGAAATGCCCTCAGGATTGTCTTCCAATCTGACACAAGGAGGAGTCTTACCAACAACCTGTTTGACAGGAGCTATTACTTAAAAGAAGGAGGAATGGAGATCACTTGTAAATATTTTCCTGACAAATTAAGTTTTAAATTTGGTTAGTGAGCAGAATGTTGTTATTGAAGTATTTTTGAATTCTTACATTAGTGTATTAAGTTTTTGTTAGACTTTTCTTTAACAAGAAAAACAAACTAAAAACTGGGACACTCTGGGTTTTATTTGTGGTACATACAATGCGTGGCCAAAGAAGGAATTTACTGCTTGTGCACTTTTTAGAAGTGTGAATTAGCAGAGTAGCTTTGGTTAATGTTTCTGTTACATGGTTTGGTTTGTTAAGATTCCTTATCTGTTTAAAAATTAATAAGGAATAGTTAACAGGCAAAAAGCCAGTAAAATCTGTAGGATTTTTTAACATTCTTGCTGAAGTTCTCAAGTTTGTGTTGAAAATTCATTAGCTGCAGTCCATTTGGAAATTGACTGTTTTCTCTGTCTAAAAGCTTGAAGTACGTATGGATATTGTATAGAGTAAAACAGTTTTACGGATTTTATGTACTGTTGATGTAGTCAGCCAAATGGAGCAGTGGAACTCCTCGGTCGAATTTGGAGCATATTGCAAACTGAGCTGGGATTCCACATTGAAAAACACAAAAAATATCAAGTAATTTAAAACAGAATTAATCAATTGGTAAAAATGTTTAGCACTGTATTATTTTTTATGTCATTGCTGGACATTTTTCTGTTCACATGTATCCTCTATTGTGATTAAGAAAAGACTACAAATACCAAACATGTCATAATAATCAACAGCCAAGTAAAACCATTCTTTTATTTTCTCAACTGATTCTTTTAAAATAAATGTTTTGGTTTGTAGTGCCACGTTGTTATGCAGGGAGAAGATCAAGAGTGAAATCCTTTATCTACAACTCAGTGCTCTTTCTCACACCCTCAGAGATACACCGTGAAAGAACTAAAAATCCTTAGCCTTAGTAGGAAGTGGTTGAGTATTGTTCAGCTGAGCATCTTGTATCCTGTTTTCTGACATAATTGACATATAATCTAAGATCATAGAATAGCTTCACAACCAGCTTTTTTCCTCCCCACCCTGGCTTTTTGGGTTAGAAACTGTAATTTCTGATTCTTGGCTGCACTGTTACATGTTGCTTTTCAGAAATGACTGGGATGATGCAATAGACCATATGTTTATGAAGCTGACATCCTTCCCAGCTTTGTGTCATCTGAAAATTATATTGGAAGGTGGGATTAGAATTCAGAATCATCTTGGCAAATGGGACAAATTAATTGGCAAAATATCATGCTAATTAAAAAGGAACATGTTTGAGCTTATGTGAATAGGTGGAAATAGATAACTAGTAATGAAAACAGTAAGATTATTGAACAGCTTTTGAGAAGACAATCTAGAAGATAAAGAGGCTCACAAGCTGTTTATTACTTTAAATGTAGTGCAATTACAGGAGAGTGAGGGAGTAGCAGCCCTGTATTGGCTTGCAGAAGTAGGTTGCTGAGCTGCAGGATGCAAAGTCCTCGTTCTTTACTCAGCACTTGTGAGGCCTGCATTAGATACCACATCCAGTTTTGAGTACAGAATTTTAGCAAATTAGTGGTCCATGGAAAGAGTTCCAGGGGAAACATAGCTTCCAAGGCAAGATAAAGAGTTGGAACTAACGATTCTAAAGAAAAAGGCAGGTCTTCAAGTGTGTAAAAAAAAAAAAAAAAAAAAAAAAAAATACTACACAGTTACAGAACAGTCTTTCAGTGGATGAGATCAGAGGTTTTCTCTTTATCAGAAGTTTGCAATAATTTATTTTTTTTATGGGTATGAAAATGTGAAATCTGTGAGAGGAGCAATTGTGAAGGCTGGGGAATCTCTATAGCTAGAGATCTTTGAGAACAGTTTGGGTAAATGTTAATAGTGGGTCACATAGATGCAGCTGATCATGCTCTAGCAGAAGAGAACGAATTGGACTAGGTAACTTAAGATCCCTTTCCAGCCTATTTTTAATATCATAGCATATGTCTTCATATTGTGAGACATGCTAAATACATCCATAGCACTGACCCATGATGAACTATTGGAAGGTATAATGGAGTACAGAGTGAAATAGAAAATTTTCTGACAGGGAGATTTCTAGCCTATCAAAGCATCTCAGTTTTCTAAGTACTGTTATTGTCCCCTTCGCAATAAATATTTTGACCATCACTTTTTACAGCATTCCTTCCATTCAACTTCTATAGCTGTGTAGCCAGCATTTGAGGTGGCTAACAAATAAAACAGATGATTGACCCTTTCTTTCCACCTTTCAGCAGTTCCTAACCTCAGAGCTAGCTCTGATTTTAGCATTGTCTTTTTAACTTGATCCAATGCACAGGAAATGGGGAGGCTGAAGGACGCAGTATAGGTTTGATAGATTTTTACATGCTTGTATTAAGTGACCTGGTAGAAACATGAAACAATGTGAACTACTATTTTGGTAGTTGAAAAGACGGGAGACTTAGAAGAAGAGCTGTTACAGGTTGTTACCTTAAGTAGCAGAAATCATGCTAGCTGCTGTGGGTGGTCAGTGGAGCAATATATTAGTTTTAAGAAATTGTCTTTTGTGCCCAGCTGGTAACACTTTGTACTGCTGTCTATGTGAAGTTGTATTTCATTCTCATGCTGCTTTAAGCTTGTGTGTAGTCCTCTGGAAAGAGGACTGAAGCAGCAGGAGACAACCAAGTATTTAGTTCAGCCAGCTGAAGAGAAAAGGTTCCCATCAGTAGAAAGAAATGCTGGTAAAAAAACAGACATTGCTCTAACGCCTCTTTTCAGAGTCAGAAACCAAGTCTTGGGCAGCTACCTTGTCAAAGCAAAATACACTTTATTTGAGATAGCACTTCTGTGTGTCTCCCATTTCTTTTCTCGCATAGTGCACTTGTTTCCATTTTAAAAGGGGATTAAAGATTTTCATACTTGAAATAATTGGGAAATCTTATTAGTTGCTATCTTTCCTTTTGCTTCTACTTGATGTAAAATAGCCATGGGGTAGTAAGTTTAATTTGCAGTTCTGGGAGGAGGTTAGATGGCCTGATGTAAAGGCTGTTCTAAGTAGCAAAACTCTTGTCAGTGGTGATGCTCCTAGATACTGGTGGCAGGTGAGCTCTTGGTGTGTTGTCTCTGACTTCAGCAAGCCTACACTAAGTACCTATTCAGCCAGTGAGTGTATTACGGTTTTATTTTGTCTCTCTACAAGTGACAGTGATTAAAAGGCCCAAGAGAGATGAACATAGATGGTTAACATTTATTTAGCAACAGCAAGACACCATGTCCCATGATGAGCTGTTTAATTAAACCTTGCATCTTTTTTAATCGGCGGTTCTATTTCTGTCTGGCTTTTGTTTCTCATCTTGTCTCTGTCTCTGCAGTTTCCATGTTTCAGACATAGCCTCATTTATTTTTATCATGCATGATTAATTCAGTTTACATAAAGGTTTTCTTGAGAAGGATGGATAAAGTATATAAAGCCCTTGTTCAGCCTAAATTTGGATTTAGATGGTTTGAAATTCTATTCTTTTCAGTGCAAATCGTTCTCCCAGTTCTGCTGCGCCTCTTGCTCTACCCTCCAGCTAGCCTAGAGAGCCTTGCCAAAGCTGTCCAACAACAGCTGTTGAGCAATGTGCTTAATCAGAGACACTCCTTGCTGTCCAACTGCATTTAATCAGTGTGAAAGATGAGACTGCGTTCAGAAAGTGCGTTATGGAGAGAAAATGAGCAATGAAACAAAGAGGAAAGCAGCACTTCCTAACCATTGCGGTTGCAGGGAGAAAGAAGGGTAGTTATCCCAAAGGAGGGGAAAATTGGTAAATGCTTTTTTTGGGCAGTTCTCCGTAATGATGTTCTCTACCCAACACACATCTACATCATCATTTTCAGTATGTAGGAGCAGAGAAATCACACCCCAAGTTGCATGTATCAGCAGTAGTGCATGTTTGAGGTTGGTGTGTAACTAACAATTGCATGCAGGATGCGTCTTACATGCTATACTGACATGTGATTGAATATTGAATTTCAGTGGAATACTGACCAGCTAGGATATCTGATTCCCACACAGTCTGAAAGACTAAGACTTTTTTTTTATACTTTAGTAGTTTCTGACAGCCACTTACAGCCTTTGTTTGTGTTTTCCTGTAGATTAATACTATATATAATACTGAGGGAACATAAAATCTGATAATTTTTTTTTATTAGGGGAAGGCGAAGAAAGGATATCAATATTAAAGCCAAAAACATGCAGCCATTGCACTGGTCACAAAATGTATTTTAATCTCTCTTTGTAGGAAGTGAAGGGTCAGAAAAACAAGCAGAGCACCAAAGCTATGCTCCTGTTAGGTATTTAGGAGAAAATACAAAGACTACATGCAGTTTCTGGAAAGTATCAACTTGTGTTGTGGTTTAACAGTCTTGGTGTTTGCACTGACTGGGATACGAACTCTCCAGGGAAAAATTTGGTCTGCATTGGGCACCTTGTGAAGTCATACTTTATCAGCTTTTTTGTTAGTCCCCATCAGGCATACAGATGGTTTCAGTTGTGTCTGAGTTTGTCTGAAGAAAGCTGTAACATAAATCAATACCAGAAAACAAGGGAAGGCTCTTTACTTTTTCTCCTTTGTCATAGTTTTGCATGGACTATAATACAATATGGGAAAGAGTTTTAAACTCTTAAATGGGATTTTTTTAATAAGAAAGTTTCACGTTTTGAAGATGTGCAAACATTCCCCTGTAATTTGGGTATTTGGGAAGTCTGGAGAGATGTAGTAGCAGAATTGTGATTAATATTTAGCTTGGACCTGAGTGCCCCTGATTTATCTTCCTTAGACAGTGGATGTATGAGGGTTTTCTGCCTTTCTTGGCCCTTGCATTCCCCAAAGAAAATTTTTCTTCTTTGTATGCAGACACAAGCAAGGGTAGCCAGTAAGATTAGCAGGCAAATACCATGGGAAAGCTCTGGAGTTACTGCAGACCATCTGCTAGGAGTTATGTCCTGTCGTTTGTTGCAGGCTTGAGGAAGAAAAGGTTGGAATTAGCCTTTGAGTCTTACTGGGGTTTTGCTGGTTTTGGCATTTGCTTTAAAATTCTTGCTTGATAACAAATAGTGTTATCCTAGAAAAGTTCCTATCTGGTGCTTCAGTTCCAGGCTTGTAATGAAACCAGTAAATAAGTAACATTGCACTCTCTTATCTCCTTTTCCTAACATTCATGGGATGTAGCTGCCAGCTATGTAAGAGCCTAAATGTAATAGTCAAAAATAACGTGGCAGGAACCGTTCAGTATCTTGGTGTAGCGCATGCTATTATATTCACTGTAGTTGGAACTCACAGCATATTTGTCTTCCTTTGTCTGTGTTGAGCATTGCAAGATAACCCCGCTAAATTGGAGTTTACTGGCTTGGTCCAAAATGACTGAATTCATAGAAGTTGCATACTAGCTGACATCTGATATGAATGTTGCACTGAAGCAGCCTGAGCTATAGAAATACTCACGCGCAAAAAACTGAAGTAGCCTGGAACACCATTGCTGTACGGAAGGAGAAAGAATTCCCAGGCTGTTTGCTTAAGTTGTATGGGACCTCTGGCACTGAGCAATCTTGGGAACTTTGCAACATTCTGATAGTAATTTTCATTTCATGTCAAAGCAGATGAAAATATCAAAGAGGGAAACTGAAGCTTAGGCAAAGTAATTCTAATGAAGTGTTTTGAAGAGGAGGAGGAAAAGCCCTCAGCTTGCATGCTTTTAATTCAAGTTTGTGTGTTTTCATTTGGAGAATCAGTAAAAATGTGAAAGTTGTGAGCCTGTGTGGATTTTCTAGAAAATAGTTAAGTATTCAGGCTTCTTATATGAAGAACCTTATGCTGATTTTTGTATGGTGTGTCCTTAATGATTTTGTGACCTGCATGCATAAACTGTGAGTGGGGTGGGCAGTAAGCTCATCAAAAAAAGGACCTTCTTTCTGCCTTGAATTCTCAAGATAACAAAGCTCATGAGTGACTGTATTTAAGTAATATTGGGGTTTTGGTGCCTATTATCAACCATAAAATATATTCTGAAGCAACTGCTACTTCAGCTTTCAGGGTAAGGAGCAGTCTAGCAAGAAAAACCGCTTAAATCCTCCGCCCAGCACTGCCACAACCGGTGTGCTTTGAACATAGGCAGAGACAAGCAGAGTTAGAAATCAGTTCTAAAATGCCAGAACTGCCTGATTTTGAAATGGGCTCTTGATGTGAAAAGTCCCAGGAGCTTGCCTTCTCATCCAAAATACAACTCCTGCCAGGAATCCTAAATAGGTAACAGTGTGTGACGGATGGCTCGATAACGAGCATTCATCTGGCTTCTCCCCCTTGTTTTTCTCCTCACAGTTGTCTGGTGGGTGCGAGCTGACGGTGGTAATCCACGACTTCACCGCCTGCAACAGTAATGAGCTGACAATCCGCCGTGGGCAGACAGTGGAGGTCCTGGAGAGGCCCCATGACAAGCCCGACTGGTGTCTGGTTCGAACCACAGATCGGTCCCCAGCTGCAGAAGGCCTGGTCCCCTGTGGGTCCCTCTGCATCGCTCACTCTCGCAGTAGTATGGAGATGGAGGGGATTTTTAACCACAAAGGTAAGAAATGATGGAAATGAAGTCTAGTAGTGAGCAACACAAGTTTGGGGTAATGGGGAGTACTGTGCAGATGGGAATTTCGGTGTTCTTACGCTGTTTTGGTTTCTAGTTTTTAATTCTTTAAAAAACAATGCCTTTAGTGACTTGCAGCCACACTGTCTATTCGAAACTAAGCAGTTGACAATTCTCAGTGTTAAGTGAAAATGGGGCTTAAGACAAGGAAGAGATATAAGCAAATCATGTCTTGGTGAAGAGAGTTAGATATAATGTTAGATCAAGTTGCAGTGATAGGAAAATCTGTACCTGTCGTGTGCTGAAAAGGGGAGGGAAGAAAATCTCCAGCATGCATTATCAGTGGTTCCTGAGAAATCCTGCAGTAAGAAATTATGACAGCATCAGGCTCAGAGCTAGTAAAGGGAAATGTACACATCCGTTTGCCCTGGCACAGGAATTGGCTATTTGGACTTACGTATTTTACTTAACTGAGTTTTCCAGAGTAGCAGTGGCACGCACATCCCTTTTTCCCAGAGCAGCTCTGAAATCTTACGTTGTTTTTTCAGATGTGTGAAAGAATGTACCCCTGAAGGGTGCAAGAAGAGTCTGATGATTTTTTGAAAGTTTTTAAGGTTTTGGTGTGCTGCAGCCCTCTGGATCTCTGTTACTAGTGAAAATGCTTCCTTGCTTTACTTGAAACTACTTGAGTTCGCAGCCTATGAACAGAAAGCACTATGAATTAAAAAGGAACACCAGAAAAACAATTCATCAGGAGGCGTTTCATCACAAACTGGAGGAAAAGATGCATTTAGAAAAGCTGGTTATTGTGAGTAACAAGATTAACAGGAAAGTGGTGTTTGGGAAAACTTGGTCTCCAAAACTCAAACTACTGGTTTTGGAGAGTTTTCCATAAATATAACCACAATTTTTTCAATATTTCAGCCCATCCCAGCTATCACATGACAATTTTCCCCATTTTTTTTCAGACACTGTGTAAATATGCTTGGCTAAAAGAGGAGAGTGGTTGTGTTTCTTACATTAGGAGTATGCACAGCAGGAACTTCCTGAATGCACGGTGACTGAGGGGGAGTCTGAAAGATTGAGCTGTATATTGGAATACTTTTTCATCCTCTTGTGTCCTATAAGAATTTGGATAGCAAAAGTTTGCAGTTCTGATGGTAAAATTGGAAAACATAGTTGGGTATCACTGAAACATTTCTTCCTTTGGCTAGGGGTGAAATCATGGAAATGTCAAGAGGAATTATATTTTTTTAACAGCACAAAATTGATAAATCCAATTTCCTTTGGAGCTATGGGACTTCACCTTTGAATGCAGAGAATTTTATTAGGAGAGGCAGATTGTAGTGGATAATATATGTTGTATGAAGATCGTTGAGCCTGTCAGACTCCTAAGGGACGGACAGAGTTTGTTTTATCTTTCAGAGGTTACTTCTATTAATCAAACCAGTGGACAAAACCTGTATTGCTTTTTTTCCATTAGTGTGTGTTTGTGAAAAAATGGGGCAGAGCATTGTAAAGTTGCTTTGTTTCTCTTTGACATGTTTCTTTGAAATAAAGAGCATTAATTAATTACATTAATCATGGAGACTGAAGAAGAGAAGGCCATTGCTAGAAGGATCGTGATTTGCAGGGTTGAATGCAGCCTTAGCAGTGACTTCTGTCCCTGCTTCTGCCACAGGCTTCCTGTGGGATGTAATGGCATGCTGTCTAAACCCCAGCTGATAGGAAGCAGCTGCTAATAGTTTATTCCCACATTACTGGGTGTCAGACTTTAGGAGCTGGATGTTTGATTTGTAAAGTTTTCGTGCCTGTGACTGAAGTAACTGTGAACTGTTGTGAACATGCAGACTGTTATATAATTTTAAGTAATCTGGGGTGGGTGGAAGTGAAAAAAACCCTGACGAACTTTAGACAGGGTACTTGAAACCACTGGATACATTTGACTTCAGTCTTTACGTCAACTTTCTATTGCTTGAATGAGGTTGATAATGTTCATTTCACAGAGGGACTACAAAAATTAAGCAAAATTAGTGGAGTGCTCTGATTTTATTTTTCCCCCCATAGTGAAAAGTACCTCAGACAATCCCACAAAGCAATTACTCATTCTCAAGTGCTGCATTTGATTAAAGATGTTTAAGGCATTGGGGAATATGATAATCAGAAGAATGGAAAAATAATTAGATCTTCTCAGAATTGTTCATTGTGGACATTGATTGAGGTATGAATTCCTAAAAAATAAAACAGAACACAACCCTCATAACAAAGAACAAGTTAATGACTTACATAATTTAAGGCAGACCATGTGCTTGAGTGGACAATTTTTAACTGTTGTATTTCCTAGATTTCTGGTACTTGATCCTGCAACTCAACTTTTTAATACAGATTTTTTTCTTTTTTCCCCCTTTTTTTTGGCCATAGTTCAGTGAAACTTACAGAGTTTTTTAATGATTCAACTAATTAGGATATTGCTCTCTATAGTTTGTAAGTTTAAAAATGTATGTCATATGTGAGGCTCACAGTGTGAGCATCAGCTCTGACTAGTTCTGTATAGTTCATGGGCTAAGCCACATGCAGTAGACACAAGTCTGGAATCTCTACGTATCTGACATCTCAAGCTGTTGTGAGAGTCTCAGGGAGAAAGGCTTTATGTAATTCCAAAGGAAAAAGGGAGGTGATCACCATTAGAAGTGGTGGGGGTGGCTGTTTGGATGCTGAGTGCTTAGCCTGTACAAATGGCTTGGGGAAGCAAAGAGTTTTGCCCTCCTTTTGGTATACCTGGACCCTACAAATTTCATCTTTTCAACAGTGTTTGTCAGTACCATTTGCTGTTTTGTCAGTACAGGTTGCAAAGCCACAGCATATCAGATGTGAGGTTCAAAGTTTTGAAATCACAGACCTCTTCTAATTTATAGCTGGTTCTTAAGTTGTGTGAAACCACATCTCATCACTGAGTAGAGAAGTGTTGGGGGATATTTAATGCCTTTAATCTGAAATTATCATCCAAAGTAGGGTAACAAGAAAGATTATTAAAGCAGAAAGTGTGTTCAGTGGAGCCTACTTCTGATAGCTCATCTTGGTCATTCCTCGTCTGTCCACATATTCTGTCAACCATGAAAGGTAATGTCATTTTATTCTAATGTTAGAAGACAGCCCCAGAAAATGACCCTCATCACTTGCCTGCAAGCGTATTACTTGTCCTCTAAGAATGTGTATTACTTTAAATATCTAACCAGTATTGGTGGTTAAAAAAATACATCATTTACACTGTCTTCAATCTCTAAAATTTTATTGTAGTAAAGGTGACAAGTATTTTCCTAAGAGGATGGGGAAAGCATTACACAGAAAAAAGATATTCACTAGTGGATAGTCATTTAGGGGAAGGGTTGATTTCGAGTTCCAGACCTCTTGCTTGCTCTGCTTGATATCAGATCTAATTTTGTACATTATCTGGGTCATTTTAATCAGTTTGATGTGCAGTTTAGAGATGAGTACATTTTAAAAAATCTGAATCCCTTTTATAACAGGGGAAAAAAAGACAAACAAGTGGGTAGTGAAGAGGTTGAATAACAGTTGGTGCACTACAAAAAATAAATTACTAGCTTTGGAAGAACATGTTTTTCACAAGTAATACATAAGGCAACATTCTTTTTGCTATAAATCCCCACGTGTTATTGGGTGTGGGGGAGAAAGAATGTTCCTGTTGGGTTTTTTGGTGCTTTTCCTTCTTTTAACAAGGGTTTCTTTTCATTCAGGGGTACATCTTTATGCCATGTGCAGTTCTCTTTCCTTTGATTGCAGGGCATTTACGCAGCCACAGAGCTTTGGGTAAATATAGGGCAGGGGACAGGATTCAGTACAATGGAATTAAGCTTGTAAGCTCCGAAAAATCGGCAGGTATTTTAAATTGTTTATGAATATCTTGCTTGTTGAGACTGTAAGTTCACTGTCTTACCTGACTTTGAGTATTTCTGAAGTCTGAAGAATTTGTGGTAGTCCATCATATCCCTTCTGTAGATGCTGCCGTTTGGAGAGCTACAAAGGCTACAACAAGCCTTTGCTCATGAGGTTTTTGGGACCACCTCTAGCTGATAATTTGTGTTACTATCTGTTTGGTTCAAAACTTTGCCACTGGGAACTTTTGTTTACCAAATAATTAAATTTGAATAATTAAAGTTGTTAAAATTTTATGAAATGCAGTGACAGCAATGCTGGGGAAGGGCCTAGAGCTGAGGGAACTGGGGGTGTTTAGTCCTGGGGGTGTAAGGGGGTCCTTATTGCTCTCTACAACTACCTGAAAGGATGTTGTAGGTTGGTCTCCCAACTAATAAGTGACGGGACAAGAGGAAACAGCCTCAGGTTGCATCGGGGAAGGTTGAGACTGAATATGAAAAAAAAAGTCTTCACCGAAAGAGCTGTCAAGCATTGGAACAGGCTGCCCGGGGAAGGAGTGGAATCACCATCCCTGGAGGTATTTAGATGATGTGTAGTTGTGGTGTGTAGGTTTAGGGATGTACTTGGCAGTGCTGGGTTAACATTGGACTCGATCTTGAAAGTCTTCTAACCTAAACAGTTCTACAATTCTGTGTCTGCTTGTTTCATATATTCTTATAATCCAGTTATCTTGTGTAGGTCTATTCAGATCTGAAAGGTAAATGATGGCTTACTAACATGGTGACATACCACACGTCACTTCAGTACTGAATACTGGCTTTTGATTTCACTCTCAGGATACTGTCCTGACTGGTGCCATAAACAGAAAAATGTTATTTCAGCAGTATTTTTTTCTTCCAACTGCAGTATCTCTCAAGGATCTCCCATAATAAGGAGGATTTAATGGCTGACATTTTCCAAGACAAAGATTTACAAATTTGTTTAAAGAGCTGTGTAGTAAGCCCTTCTCTATACCTGCAAGATGGGAAGGAGTGGTACAGGGCAGGTATCACAGGTGTCAGAGCTCTTTTTGACCTTCTGTTCAGGAATTAAGAGAAATTGCAGGGGTGATCTAGAGATCTTTTTTCAGAAAAGACAAATATTTTATAGTTGAGACCACAGAACAGGATAAAAGAGAGCCTTGAATTTGTTACATTAAGTAAAATTGTTCTTGCCCAGCTGGAGACCTTCTATTCAGAATATTGGGTTTAGGTGTAAGGGGAAGTGGAGGAGAGTAAAACTAAAATGCCTTGTGTATGATCAAGAGCTTTGAAAGTTATGATTGAGAAATTGAGTGTTTCCATGTTGAGTCCAAATATTTTACTTAGGAAGAGGATAGCAACAGCAGCAGAATTCAATCAAGTAAAGTGGAAGTCCACTTTGAATAATTGAAGAAGGGCTCCCTGTTTGTAATGGAAGAAAAGAACGAGTTGGGCAGCAATTGTTTTTTTACAAACAGAGGGAGGCTGTAAAAGGGGAGGATTTGCTGTTTCGAGATTGCAAGCAAGTAAAGCATGGGCCATGTGTAAGGAAAAAGGATCCCCACCCATGGCTCAGAGCCAAAGTGCCTGTGGGACTGTCTGACAGCATTTGCAGCTGCAGGAAATGAGTTATAGTCCAGGCCAGCAGGGAAAGTAACTCCTAACAATGAGTAGGTAGGGTACTTGCTTTTCCTTGTTGCCCTGGGGCCACGTGGCAAAGGTGGGGACTGTAGTTCCCAGGGCACCACAGAGAAAGCGAACTGCTTGTGCAACACAGCTGGACACAATCACATGCAGAAGGTGGTACTGAGTAACACATTGTAGTTGTGCAAGATATTAAATGTTTGTCTAAAAATTCTGTTTCTTGATGAATCAATTACCTCCTCATAAAATTTCCAAATAACAGGCTTCCCATCCAGATAACCAGCTGATAGAAAGCTTTATGAAGAGCTCATGGGAGGCAAAGCTGAGCAGTCAGTTGGATTTCACACTCTGCTCATCTAAATTAGCAAAAAATTGTAAAAGCCATGCTGCAGTGTCAGTTCAACTTATTTATCAGGCAGATTTGAGCTTGAACAGAGGTGCACGCATTTTATTAGCTGAAGTTTACCTTAACCATTATCAGTTGTTCTGAAAGCCTAATAAATCATAAGTTTCCATATAATCACAAATATTTTGCCAAAAAGCATTGCTAGTTCTAACAGCAGCAAAGATAGCTTTAATTTAAGGGTTGTCTGTGTCGTTTTTCAGACATATGCTCATGCATTAGTCCAGGTAAATAAAATAGCTTCAGTATAAAGTAAAACAAGAATTCTCTATCCTGACTTTCCCGCCTTGAGGTTTTACTTCAGTTTGCAGTTAAAAATGTGGTTTGAGCATAAGTAAACTTAAATAAAATGTCAGCACTTGACTGTGGTCTGTGGGATCATAATCTTTGCATTGAGCTTTATAGCCAAACTACATCAGATGGTCAGAGTTATTAGCCAAATTCTAATTCAGCATTGAATAAACAGTAAAGTCTGTATGAATTGCTTCCTTGGCGTTGTGCAGTCCTAAACTAGATAAGGAGATTCAATGAATCTCACCATTTCAATTTCTACAAGAGCTCTTTCTAAGCCAAGTTTACACGTGTTGTATAGGATTGCTTTATGCATAAACCTGCCTTTGACTCCTGCACTGTTCTTGTATCATAACCTAGCCCAGGAAGACCTGTCAGGTATGTCTGTATTTCCCATGCTGAGTCTATTTGTGGGCATAAGTACATGGTTAATTCATCTCTGGAATTTTTGTACACAGGAAATGAAAGCTTTTTGCCCTGCTTGGGAGCTCAGTATTACAGTTGACAGTAAAAAGAAATTTTATAGTACTGGCTTGAATGTACTTTTGGTCCCAGACAGCTGCCAAATACATTTCTCTTCTATATCACAGTTGGAACGGAAATCAGTGTGTAAAATGTATCTGCTTCAGAACAGATGTATTTGCACAGCTGATCTTTGGGAGGTAGAAGGTGGATATAAACCAGCAATTCTGATGGCTTTAGATTTCCCGAGAGAGCTGTTATTTTGCTTGCAATTAGCCTTTCTCTGACAGCACTTTCTTTTTCTAACCAAGGCATTGAGGTAGAACAGAATACAAGCTAAATTAATATCCTACAAATGTTGCTCGTATGTTTCAACTGAAGAAAAACATCATGGAGCAGTGTTTATTTTCCTTAACTGTCCCTCTTCAGGTGCAACAAACTGTGGTAAAAGTTGTTTCAGTGTTTTCAGAATTACTTTTTGAGGGTGTCTTTGTTACCTATATTTTGCTTTGAATTAACTAAATCTTCAGAGCTGGTACTCCAGAGAGCATCTAAGAGCCACCCAAAGAATTTCTCTTCCATTTCAGTGCATAAGTAGCTTGTCAGTGTGGTGATGGACAGGGAGAATGGAGATAGGGATGTCTATTTGGACAGGACAGAACTAGAGACATGGAGTTGTCATAGTTATGTGGTAACTGCCCTGCCCATGACAAAAGACAAGGAGCTATTGGTGTATTTCTTTTCTGCAGCTGGGATGGCTGTCCATTTCTGAGGACTATCTGGGTAATTTTGCCTGATGCACTTTCCTTCTGTCACAGAATTGTGTAACATTGACAGAGTCCATAAGGTCTTCTGTTCTTTTTTCCAACTCTAGTTTTCTGGCATTTATGCTGTTGCAGCTTACGTTCTTAAACTTGGTAGGAGGAGGAGTATTTATGTGTTTCGTGTCTAGTGGAGAGGAGAAAATTGTCGAGGAGCAGGCTAGATAGAGCCAATGTTCTTGTGCACCTTTCAGGACATCGTCACATTACATCACATCATCTGTCATCATCACTGCTTGCAGATGGAAGTAACAGGATTTAGCATTCTACTGACTTCTCCAGTTCAGTTTTTATGAGGTGGCTGCTGAAAGTGCAGTCCCATTGACTTCACTTCTCCTGCAATCATATTGTAAAAATTAGTCTGTTATGCATGCTGTACTAGAAATGTTGCATCACTTTTAATGCAACTTTATCAGAAGCTTTTTGATAGATGCACTAGATACCTCAAGTTTGTTTTCAAATAACTGCTTCATAATGCAATGTTTTGCTACTATTTTGAGTGCATATTCAATGGGAAAAATTTATTCACAGAGAGGGTGATCAGGCATTGGAATAGGCTTCCCAGGGAAGTGGTGGAATCACCATCCCTGCAAGTGTTAAAAAACTGTGTAGATGAGGCCCTCATTGGTCTAAAGTGAAAGCCCAGGCTATGGGATCCAGTGCTTACTCACTTCATCACTGTTAGAGTTTGCTGAGATTACAACCTTCAGAACTGGAGCAACTTATTACAAGTAATAGTATTCTACTACCTTTGTTTGCTGGTTTTGGAATAACACTGTCTTACTCTGTTACTGAATTTGTTGGGGTGATGATAAATGTTTACATTTCTGTAATGATTTTTATTTGAAAAAAATGCTTAATCTATTTTGACAGTTTCATCTTTCATGTAGGAACATTTTAGTGTTTTTATGATGCAAAATGCCATTCTAAATGGCAGAAGTGCAGAAGAAGATTGCATTGTTTTGTCAGATTGTGAGCTTTTGAAAGACAGTATTACTTTTTTGGAAAGTTTAAGTTTTCAAGAATACTAACCTTATATTGTCAGCAAGTGGCATGCATATTAGGATATTGAGTCTGGTTAGGTCTTCTTATGTGCTTCAGGAAGTTAACATTATTACCAATCTAAAATTTAACCTGGTCTGATACATGGACATGACTTGTTAGGCAGTACTGAGCAGAGACAAAAGGAGGAACAGTCTTAGTGTAACCCTTTGTAACTAGCCAACATGCATTTGTACAATTTGAAGTTAGCAGAAGGGGAAAAAGAAAAGCGCTGTGGTCAGCCAGCATGTAACCTACACAGCTTGCAGAAGCAGTTCTTCCAGATGCATAGGTATGGAACTTCAGAATCAGTATTTCTTACAGGGAGCACATGTCCACTTTGAAAAGCATTTCTTTAATTTCTAATGACCTAGTTTGGTTACTAGAATGGTTCATTTTCCTTTTAAGTGACTTAAAAGAAATTAATTTTAAGTCAAGACCATAATTGAATATTCTGAACACTAGTTCTGAATATATTCTTAACCTTTCCTTTTGTCTTTGCATACATTTCCAGTTAGGATAATTAGCCAAGAGATCTATTTTTAAGAAAAGTTCCACCTCCTGTATGTTCAGTTACAACTGGTTTGTAGAATTAAACCTTGTTTTGACCAGATATTTTTTTTTTCATGCCAGCAGGCTGATTTCTTTTTTCTTTGGAGTGTGAAGGGAAGAAAAAGAGTGTTTTAAATATGGTTGAGGAAACTACATCAGAAAATTCAAATGAAGAAAAAACAGAAAGGGTAATTTGGATAATAAAATTAATGTAAAAAAATGAGTGTTTCTTCAGTGTGTCTCATTAGGACAGTAAGTACTTCTCTCTTGGAACACTTTTCGTGTTTTCTCCAATGTAGAGATGAGGCATGGCATGTTTCTTCTCCCCTCCCACCCTCTCTGAGTAGTGAATGTATGTGGAACAACATTCCTTACACTCATCCAAGAGATTTTGTTTGAATTATCTGAGGCTGGTTTGTTGTGGTTTTGCTGACAGTGGCTGGGATCCTTCAAACTGATTTGGCATGCTGCAGTGGTGACTGTGTCAAGTCAGAATTTTCCCAAAGCTTTTCCAGATAACAGACAGCCAGGGACAGTGAACATCTCATCCTTTCTTTGAAAGACCTCCTCATTCCTGTGAGTGGTGTACAGGCTCCAATTCCTTGGCAATGGCACAGAACAGTATTAAAAGCTCAAGAAAATAATAGCCAAATGACTAAGATGGGAGAGATTTTACAGTGTCATGCGCTTTTTGATATTCTTTCGTACTGTAGGCTAAAGCAACAGCTAGGGCATGTTCTGCAAAGCTGGAGACAGGAAGGGCTTATGTGACTGAAGAGCTGGATAAATTAATCGTTTCCCAATATTCTTAATTAAAGCCTGAGTGCTTCAGTGTCTTTCTGTCAGTTGCTCTTGACGAAATGCTTTACCCAAGATGCAGAAAGGAAGGTTATTAATCACCCAGCTGAAAATATTTCTTTACTGTCAGTCAGAAAATAACTTTTCCCAGGTTTGCCAGCTAATTAGGTGACTGGCATGTTCTGATAGAGATGGTTGTTGATTGGGATTTTGGGTTATTTGTGGTTTTGTTGTTGTTGTTGTTGTTTTCTTTCTTTTGATTGAAACATCCCAGTATCGAAAGGAGTTCTTGGAAATCTCAAATTAAGGATGTTCACACAATTCATTGCAAAATACAGTTTCTGACTGATTCAGTTTGAAGTGTCTCTGGCACCTGGCAGCACTGGTACCAAAGAACAGGAAACAGCGTGCTGAATATAAGTCCAAAGAGCCACTGTTGTAATGATTCCGCTCCTTGCAGGCCGGCAGTGTTGTCTGTGAGACTGAGGAGCAGCAAGGCTCTTTTTTTGGGAACAGGATGATCTTTGTGTGTGGAGCTGAAGAAACTAGATCCTAGTGGTGCAGCTGTGCTCTGAGCATTTAAACTGTGGACACATTGTACACTGAGGAAAAGGCAAAGTCAGGCTCCTTTCACAGTTTTCATCATAGTGTAGGAGCTCACCTCAAAGATTCAACCTCATATTTATTGATTGATGTGTTTTTGCTGTTCTACAGTTTCTTGATTGTGTTAGAGTGTTCTGGTGTGAATGTCTGTGTTTGATGTGTCTAATCAGAGAGTCTAACTTGCCAAAGATAGGTTTTGTATGCAATGTCTGCCCAATTTATTTATTTATTTATGTCAGAAATGCCTATTGTAAATAGAATTCTGATTGGTTTGTGCAATCTTAATTTAGTTCAAGAATTTTAATAGTTCTGGATTTATGTCTGGCTTTGGCTCCTATGTCTGGGTGGTCTTTGGTCCTGGAGTTCTGGAAAAGTCTGAAACTTCTCTCCCACATGCAGAAACATGATTCAAAATTTTAGGAACTATGCACTTCTAAGTGATGAGAGCATTTGTCTCACAGATCACTTCCAAAATGGTTTTAAAATCGTGACATTCAGATGCTGGCAGAACTCAGTAAAGAATTCACTCTTCTGTTAGTTTCAACTATCTTGTATACAGTTCTCCACTCTTAAGATAAACAAGAATTTTTTAAATAACTGTAGTACTGATTTAAAAATACATAAATTCCCTTTGTAAATGTAATGTCTGGAATACAAGGTGGAAGATTCTGGAGAAGACGACAGATTTAATTTTACTTGAGAACAACAATTTTATTTAAGATTTATTTCATTAAATTTTAAGAATTTTAAAGCTGGGTTTTTTTACAGCTATCATCTTTGAACATACCCCTTCTTCCCCACCACTCCAAAAAAAAAAGATAGCTATTAAGGGGAAAAGGCTGGTTCCTTGTCTTCTTTCTTAGGCTCCGAGGCAACTCAAACTGAGTTCTTAAAAATGAAATTTCTAATTTTGTTAGCTTACCTTTCTTGTTCTGCTTATTTTCTCCAAGATGGTATAAAATGTAATGGGGCCTTTCAGAGATTAAGTTGGAATACTGTTTATCCTTGTTCTAATATAAGTTGTTACTTCTATTACCATGCAGATCTCTTGGAGTATGATAAATGCAGTCGGTTTAACTCCAGTTGTCCTCTTAAACAAAAGAAGGGATACGTATTTCTATTCTTACATGCAAGACTAGTAATAGTACCTCAGATGAGGTAGCACTTCCAGTCGGAGGGTAATCCAGTGGCAAACAGAGATTGCAGATGCTGCAGTTAAGAGCTGGTGCTTGTGAGAAGCTGATTCATTGGCTGTCAGTGGCAGAGACTTAATGAGCTGTTACTGCTGTGCTGGGATAAACTGGCAAAATATTAATACCTTACAATGGTTTTGGCAGTCTGGCATTGTCCATCAGTAAACCCAGAAACTTACTTAATTGCAGAAAGCTCATCCCATTCCTTCACTGTAGTAAGAGATATGGTGTTTAATTTCTGTATTTCATACAAAGTATGTGCTACCCTACCTACTGAGGATGTACAGTGCTCTTCTAATAGTTTTTGTTGTTGTTGTTGTTGGGGTTTTGGGTGTTTTTTAGTTTCTTTGTTTGCTCACTGGGATGTAGTCTTCCTTACAAAATCTTGCCTTAAAAGTGAGAGCTCTTTTGCCTGGAATTTTAAATTCTTTGTGAAATGGCCATTAACAAAATTTTCAGCTGAACACTTACTTTGTCAGAGGTTTAAGTAACTGAGAAATGTCTTAAATTGCCAGGGGTCTGAAGGGCCTTTCATCAGTTCTTTGCTTTCAGAAATTAAGCTGAAATTATAAATTTTTATATATATAATAAATTATATACATATAAAATATATATATTATATAACAAGTATAGCCAAAAAAACATTTCTGCTTTTTGCAGGTAAGGTGAAAAAAGAAACAGTTAATTTTTACTCTTTAAAAAAAAAAAATACAAAACCCCATTTTAAATGCTGCCAAGTGGCATGGTGTATGAGCTTTTTTTCTTTGCTAATTTGATCAGTTTGTTGTCCCATTGGACTGTGGTCTATGAATATTGAAGGAGCAGATGAAGGGGAGGAGATGGGGCAGCTCAGTGCTATTGTGCAACATGCCAGCAGTCCAACCTCTTCTGTACTGAGCTTGTGCTCTGTGCCCTGCTGTGGTTTTGCCTAAAGGTGTTCTGCATGTAAGCATATTTTTGCCTGCAGGAATAAGATTACCTGACTGGCTCGTTATTACTAATGATGAGTTCCTAGAAGAACTTGTTAATGTGAGGAGCTGCAGGAAGAGCTGTATAGCAGAGGAGAGTTACTGTAGGATAAGGCTCTGGAATACAGAAAACCTGTTGGAGCTAAAGGACAAAGAGAGCTTTGTGGTACAGCCTGAAGTAAACCATAGAATGACATTAATAGGCTGCTTGTTTGGGCTTAAAATTACATATATTGATATAGGTCTCTGTTTCAGATGGAAATTGAGAAAGCTCCTGCATATTAAATTAAGAAATGTTGGGTTTGTGATGTAGAAGTCACCTCCGCTTTGCTTATGCTTCAGTAGGAGAAGTTATTGGTCTGAGCTTTCTGTCTTGGACTGACCATAAGAAAGTTGTAGCTATTATTTCACTATATGCATTGATGTTTTTCAATCAAATTCTTATGTTATATCCACAGTCACTCTGAAGGACATTCGCGTGGAGTCTGCTGTCTCCACTCCAGTGTTCCTGTAGAGCAGTTGTTTATCACAATTGTATGCATAGAAGACAACTGCATATCCATGATCCTTTCTTCTTAACCATGTAATGTGAAATTTTATTTATGTACTGGTTCATATGGTTCTCTCTCTCCCACCAGCTTGATTTACTTGTCACATTTGTCTTATGAGAAGAGAAGGGGCCAAAGCAAAACCTAAAAACTAGCAGTATTTGATTTGAGTGGGAGCGGGAAAACTTTTTGCAATAGAAAGCTGCAAATGATGTGGTTCCCAGAGCATTTAAAGTATCTTCCTGCAGATACTACTGGTTTTACAAAGTCAGTCTACATGCAGTTGAAAAGCAAAATAAAATCAACCCCAAAACAGTTTTATGTATTATTTTTTGCTGTATTTTTGTCAGAAGTTTTCTTATGTATGGAAATCAGCTACACTGATAAAATGACTATATTTTCTTAAATTGTAGTTAAAAGATGTAAGAGTAACTACAGTGAGAATGGTTGGATGTTCTTTAGCACGCTCAATGTGCGTGGGAACTCTTGGGGAGCAGAGGAAAAGGATTGTTTCATTTATTTTTTTTTCTTACTCAGCTAGAAACTAGAATCATTTTCAGATGTTCTACAATTTTGTGAAGGATAAACTAGCCTTAGTGGAAGTCTCACTGTAGGTGGCAACTATAAAGATCACTTATCCTGAAGAAAGAGGGGCTTTTCTGCTGTCCTTCCACCACCTCTGGAATTCAGTGTCATTTAAAAGTCGTCTCGGGTCAGCAGAAGAATGTTCAGGAATTGGAATTAATGGTCTCAGTGCAGGAGGCTGAGGGGGGAAGGTGATTTGGAATTTAGGGTGGCTTTCCTTAGAAACATGAAGAAAAGCAAAACCTCAGCCTCAGGTGGAGGGTGTGCAGAGCTCTTTAGTAGTGCAGACAGGGTAATGTGTGTGTACCCAATTTGTGATAAGTGCTAATGATAAACCTTCTTTGACTCTTGGGACTCTATGTGCTATGAGTTCCACATAAAATTCCTATTTATCCTTGCATTACATGTATTTGTTTGTTCTGTTATCATTGGCAACCCCCTCACTGCTGTATATTCTTCTTCCTGTTACATGCTTGTGTCTTTTACAGTATTGTTTGTTCAATCTCATTTTAAGGCCCTTTTTTCATGACAATATGATGAAAGCATTTCATTTCTGTTTTTACAGAAATTTAATCCTTGCTTTGGCTTCATATCTCTTTATCTAATGAATGTAGCTTTTTGCATGTCCTTTAAAATTAGATGAGGTGTTGGGGGAAGAAACCAAACATCTTTTCTAGGTTTGTAAAACATTTAGCTAAAAAAAAAAGAACCCAGAAATGAATATTTATGGGCAAATGCATGTGTGGCATGCTAGGTGAAGAATGCATAAATACAAAATAAAATGCGCACTGTTTCAGTTTACTGAACAGGAAGATTGCTTGATGAACTAGAAATTTATTTTGCAGAATATAATCTTAGAGGTGAAAAGATCTGAAATGCAGTTTAAACCAGGGTGAGAGCTTCAACAAATTTATCAAAATATTTAGGTTGTTTTACTTCTCACAAACAGGGCTCAAGAGGAGATGAAGGTAAGGCAAAATTTGTTGTTTGGTACAAATTTTGTCAAGGAAAATGGAAGTTCCAGGGCAAGCACTGAATGGTGTAGCTGACCAGAAAATGTCTGGCTTTTTTGTGTCTGTGGCTTTAGCTAAAGAAATAAAAACTAACTATGCACTGCAAAATAAAAAAGAGGTGCTAAAGGCTGGTTTTCTGCATTCCAGTTATTGTAAAGCTTAGTAGAAGTACTAGACTGCATCTTTTCTTAAGGCTCAGAGGAAGAATAGCTGGCTTGCAGTATTTTTTAAGATCATCTTGAGCCTCAATTAGGGTAGTTACGGTAGAGTGTAATCTGCTGCATCTGGCTATTCCCACATGTGAATTTAGACTGGAACTGTGCTCAGTGAGTCAGAGGAGAGCATCCCTAGAAGAGAGGAGCTGCTCTGACGGCAGGGCAGGGGGCTAAACCAGACTGAGAAGATAACAGCGACTTCCTCAATCTAATGGCATTGCTTGTAACCTTATCTGGGTGAACATCTTCAGGAGAAGCTGTAACACATCCCTGAGGTGTGGGCAAGTAGGTTATTCGTAAACTGTGGGTATTGGAACAGCTGACTCCTCACCATGCCAAACAGGATTAAACAGACTGACACCCTAGGATCGCTTCACTCCGTAAATCCTACCTGCTGCAGCAACGGGCAGCCGAGTGGCTGTAAATACTGGATCCTGGATTTAGGTACAAATATGTGCAATGGAGATATAATGGGCTGGGGGAGAAGGGTTGGTTGTTTAGAGGATGTTTTCAAATCACAGGAGTTTAGTAGGATGCATTCTTTTCTCATCTCTCTGCCTTTACTTTCCTTCCCTCTGACCCCAGTCAAAAAATGCAGAGTGTGACAGAAAGGACTTGTGTGGGAAAGCGAGCAGTTATGGAATGAATCTGCTCTGCAAACTACTGGGATGCTGTACAGTAAGCTCTTTCAGAAAAAAAGCATGTAAAATGCATGTGGTACTTAATTTATATTTTTTTAGTTGAACTGTGGAAATGAAAAATGGTAACTTGCTGTGTGACATGTAATTAGTGGTAGTAATTTAAGAGTTTAGCAGAATTTTTTTAGAATGCTGCTGCTAAACCAAAAAATCATAGATTGTTTAATATATGTGACATTTCTGTTAAAATTATTGTTGAGAAGTAATGTTTTTGGGAATAGAGCTTGGAAAGAAAGGGTGGCTGGGAAATAAATTGGTTTGTGTGAAATTTAGACACATTATTGATTATAAAACGTAATGTGGAGGAAAGCCATGCTGTTTCAGGCTCAACTGGAGGAGAACAGAGGTAACGGTAGGGATATTTGTGTTAAACCCAGTTATTGGTGGGTCTTCTCTTCTTCCTCCTTTGTAGTTTTAGCAAAAAACAATACTTGGCATTTGGACTGTTGCAGGACAAGTTTGAGTCTCATATGTAACAGTATGAAATGTCTGCAGGACAAAACAGTGCTAACCTTCAGTGTCTGCAGCTGATGCACCTGTCAGGAAGTTTCCTTTTCATCCGCAGATTGATTGCAGCTAGGCTCAAGTCTTATATACCTGTTGCTGTATGCTCTGTGCATATAGTTAAAATAGGCAAGGCAAGTTATAATCTCTGTTATTTGATATTATCCAAACTGCTGTTACAGATGGACTGAGAGGGAGGATGGTAGAAGGGTTGCAAACATGAAATCAAGGATGTAATGGAAAGTAATCTTATAGGGGACATCTGAAGATAGGGTCGCATGTCTGTGGGGTGTTAGTAACTGAGTAGTTCCTGAAAAGATAATGGGGCATCGGAGTACCAGCCAGAGGGAGTTAATCTTAGCAGGCTGTTGTCTCTGATCCCAGCAGTGGAGCTGTGTTCTCAGAAGGCTGCTCTGTAGCCTGCCCATGCTGTACAGTTACTTCCTGAAACAACAATTACTGCAGTTCTTAGAAGTAAGCAAGTACAGATTAACCAGGAGGGAGGTGAGGGTGAAAGGAGGGAGTCAAATACAAATAATAACTGATGGGCAGAATGCTTTGTGGCAAAATATTTTACGACGAGTGCTTACCCAGAGCTGTGACAACCTAGTCAGCTGGAGGTCTGTTAATAGCACCGGGAGAGTCTTTTCCCCTTTTGCATTCCACTGTCTTTATTGGCGCTTATTTGCTTCATTTTTGAACTCTTGTTGCTGCAGCGGGTAGTGAGGCTCAGATCTCCCTGGTTTTTACTTCCGAAGAGTTTTTAGAAAACATGTTTTATAAAGTGCTGGGTGTAGTCAATCCCGACCAGTGAGATGCTTTCTATTATTACCATAAATTAAGATCATAGACGTGTGTGAAGTCTTGTTTGGCAAGCATACGTGATTTCACAAACATTCTTCATTGTTCTCTTTCTGGGTCTTAAAAACAGATGTCCGTGTGTACGGAATATGTTGTAAGTAGGCTCAGTAGCCTTTCATAATAGGGGAACAAAGCTTATTTGCATGCCCCAGTACGACTATAGCTATGCCATCTCTTGAACTGGAAGGAGCAAAAAATTGTGTCTGTGTTATTTCTGGCCACTGCAAACTTAAAACTGGTGATTTAGGTAGAATATTCAGAATGTACTGTGGTGCATTATTTTATTTATAGAAGACTGTAACTGAGACTTTGACTTTGCTTAAATTTTTAGGAATAAAGAAGTTTGGTTTATTTTTCATTAAAATGTTAAAGTACATGTGCAATTAATAATTATGTACTCCTGTTTAATTAAATTTTCTGGTGTGTTCCCCCCCACCCCCCCCCCCACCCCCAAGTTCATGAAGTCCGAAAGAATTAAAGCATGGTCAGATTTAGGTAAATAGAAAATAGGGCTTTGAGTAATGAATTGGCAAGAAACTACTGAAACTAATAAATCAGTTGGAGAAAGCAATGGTGATGGTAGGAGGAAACCAATTCTCATGGTAATTCCACCCATTCCTGTAATTTGAAAATGCTCTGCATTTGAGACAAGTGTGGATACATATCAAAGTTGTTTATGGTTATCTGGCTGGAAAGAGTGTTGAATAGTTTCCGTCTGGAACTGAATATTTGAAATAACATTTTTTTTTTCAGTTACCTTATGAGCTAGAAGAAACAACAGTATGTGTGTGTTTCAGTCCCTAAGTGGTTCATGCGAGTCTGTATTAAACTTCGGAAATTTTAAGAGGCAAATCTCATGGATAAAATCCAGAAAATAGACCTACAAAACCAAAATTTATCCTGAAAATCTTAACTATCTTGGGGCTGGATTTTAGAGAAGGAAAGGTAGTTGTACAAGGAGAGTGAGCTCTTACTGGGCTTTGAAGACATGCATTTATTATATGTGTAATAGCTTGCTTAAAGGAATGTGTGCAAATCAAACTAGTTGTTTTTTTTCTCTCTCTTTTGTAGCATTTTATGGTATATCAAGCCTCAGAAATAATTCATCCATAAAGCAGAATGCTTTTACTATAGAGTAATTGTTAGCAAATGGTGTCCAGGAGAGGATAAGAGGTCTCTGAGGACCCGACTCAGAGGATGCAGTGGGAGAGTCCATATTACTAATGGGTTGGTGTAATTCTTGGCGTGGATCCACCTCTACATTTTGAAAGTCTATTCTTTTGGAATACAGATGGAAGCTGTTAAGTATGTGCTGTGTGTGCTTTTCCATCTCCATGAAGAGCATGCAACAAAAATCCTCCTGAAACTGAGCTCATGTATTAGCTATACAGTTACATATGCGAAGGTACTACTTTCCTGACCTCTGTGTCCTTCCTCACTGTTCTTGGAACATGGTTTTTTCAAATCCTTAGGTTGCAGCACTTGCATGAGAGTTAGATGAAGGTGCCTTTTAGTGAATAATAAAGACTGAACTACCTATCAGGTACGGCCAGATTGTTTACCTTACACTTGCCCATGTGATACAGCTGCTTCTCTTGTGTCTGCACTACCAGTCACACAGGTAGCCACCCAGGGAGTTAATCCAGCGCAAAATGTTATATCCTTCCATCCCTTCCACCCCCCAAAAAATGAAAAGTTTTCTTGTGTAGCAGCTTATGCAAGAAGGGATACTGATGTCCTTTCTTGACTGCCATCCCTACTCGTGGTCCTGAACACCTCAGTCTCAAGTTTTTTGCTCTGAGCTGGTAAATTCCACGGTTATCTGAACTTCTTCTAATTTTTGTCTAATTCTGATACATCTTTTCCGTCACTTGAAAATGCTGTATTTTCATTCATGTAGCTCTCAGAGGTTACCTTTGTGAAACAGGCCAAGCTTTGTAAAATAGGCCAAGACTGAGCAGCAGTGTGGATCAAATGTGTGCAGAGTTAGCCTCAGGCAGCCTACTGCCTCTGATCCTTGGAAGTCTGCTCCCTCCACTGCAGTACTTTCTGCTCTGACCTCATATAAGTACTGCATGAAAACAGAGTAATTTAAAATGGGTCTATTTGCCCCAGCTCCTTCTCAAACTAGCTACTCAGCTCCAGGTTTTGAAGATATTTTGAAAGATGTAAAAGGAAAACATATGCTCTTCTGAAGAAAATGTAGTTAGTTAGGTTTATAGTGCAAACTTAATGAATAAGGACTTGTAACACCACTTCTATAAGAAGAAGAAATATTTATATATAAGCATTTTTGGATTTTGCTAAGTTGACTGTATTCCTTTGCATCACTAGTAAAGCATATTCAGAAAGCTAAGTAATTAAGAACTTTTAGATTTAGCTTCAGAAAGATGATAGGAAAATGACTAGTCAATACCGAGAAGGATTCCCAGAGAGATTGACACCAGAAGGAATATTGATAAAACTTTGAAAAGAAGGGTGGAGTTTGATTTCATACCAGGGAAAATGTGGCTGCCTCTTTAGGTCCTTGTCACATCTCTCAGAATACCTGTAACTAAACACCTGATAACAACAGTTGTGTATCATGGGCAAAAGTCTGTTCTGAATGGATGGGCTTAAACTGAGCAAAGTAGAACTGCTTCAACTAATATTTCAACTTAATTTCCCACTTGCTATGTTACAGCTCTATTTTAAACAAATTATTTCAGTGAGGCAGCAGCACAAGAATGAGATATTGCCTTACATAATTATTTTCCTCTAGGTGCTCATTGTGAGACTAGTAATGAGCAATGTGTTCATAATCTGCCTTTGAAATGTGGCTACAAGCAGCTCTAACAGTCTATTGAATTTGCTCATCTAGGCCAGATGATCTGCCTTTAGTGGAGGTAATGAGAAAAACAGAATTTAGGTGGTATAAGTATATTCCATCCTGCTTTGAAAAAATGACATTAGTAATGTTAACAGTCCTTTTTGTTTGTTTGTTTCCTTGCATTTGAACATGGGATTGGATTCCTTCAGTCAATCTTCCTGAATGAGTGGTTAAGAAAAACCCCACCACCCTACGTATCAGCTACATATCATCCTTGTCTAAGAAGAGGGCTTCTTAGAGATCAGCTCTCTGGACCCATTATATGAAATGCTGGGGAGCTGATGAAAAGAAGAAATGTTGTGGGGTTTTCCTTCAATAAAGGAAGGAATAGAAGCTAATTGCATTCCTTATCTTGTTTCCTGTAGAAAACCTGTTTTGGCCCTGAATTTAGGCTTATGGTTGTGTCTATAAGTTAAAAAGGTGACTTGCTGTAGCAGTAATTACTGGTTTGATACAAGTTTCCCTCTCCCCATCCACTTTATTTCTTACTAAAGCTAATAATAACAATTCTGTTTTATTTCCTTCCAAAAGAAGTTTGCTTGTTCTTTGCCTTTTTGTTTCCTTTTGATTCCTACTTCGAAACCAGTTTTGAACAGCTCTCCCATGATCCTATTACATAATTTTCATGTGGACATTGAGGTAATATTAGATGGATGGCAGCTGGGGAACGATTCAAGGTATAGAGATTTAGATCACATCACCTTCTTTCTGCGGCTTTATTGGGAATAACTGAAGGAAACAAAACCACCAGAATAGTTGCATGGCAAAATGAAGCTTTTTGTGTATGTGATGTGGACCTGATCATGCCAAAAAAAAAATCAGCAGTGCATATGTTAGTCCTGAAGAGACTGTAATCAAGTTAACAAACATGGCAATGATGGATTATATTTTTAGTATTCAGTGTATTTTAATTGTACATTGAGATAAAATGTCACATCTTCCATTAATTTATAGCTTGCATGTTTTAAAAATCATCTATACCAAGGTGTTATCTTTCCCTTTTTAACTCAGTCTTTATTCAAGATTGATGGATTTGTCAAGGAGTTTCTTTTCCTTTCCAAATCTGTTAAAATACTTTGTCCTGAAAAGGCATCTCTGCAGCAGTTTGGCATTATGACTTTCAATAGCTATCTGCTAGTCCACCTGGACTGTGCATCTGTTTAAAAAACCTCGTATTTCCAGTGTGACTGACCTTTATTAAAATCATGTGTGCTGTCATTGCATTGCTCAGGTTACATTTCCATCTGAAGACAAAAACTTTAAAACCAGTTCAGTTTCTAATCACTGTCATCTGACTCTGCTCTTGATAATGTAGTTATTGAGGTGGGATTGAACTTGGAGGAAGTTGTCTGTCATCACCTACAGTCCTCTAGTTTTGCGGTGTGCGGGCTGAAAGCAGTGGCATGACTGCAAGGGCCTGACTCTGCTCATTAATACTGCAGGTCGTGTGTACACTAAAAAGGTCAAGATTTTACAACTCCTGGCAATGTTAGTACAATTAGTTTCTAGCACTATCACTAGTATGAATTAATTGGATAAGGAAGAAACATCTTTTTTATATGTATGAATTTTGGAGGACTTATTCTTGTCACTGTTTTAGCCATGCCATCTTCCCTCCCAATTCCTTTAATTACTTTCTCACTTTATTTTTTGAGGCCTGAAACAGTATATAGCATTTGGAAGGAGAAGATGACCGAAGTTATTGTAATAGCCCCAAAGCTAAATCATACATTATTAGTAAGCTTATGGCAGAGTTCCTGACTTGAGATTGATGTGTTTGTACAGCTGTTGCTAAAGCTGTGGCTCCAAACAATCGCTAGTTGTTCTAATGAGTTCTTCTGCTTTGAATCAAGAGGATGGGAGGAAAGAGGAAAAGACATTTAAAATTGCTGTTGGGTTAGTATGTGTATTTAGATTAATGTATAACTTCAGCAGGTGAAGAGGAAACAAATTTTGGGTTTTTTTTTAATACAAGCAGTCTAATAACTTGGGATTTTCAAACAAGTAAAATTTGATAAAGTTATTATTTCTTTTGTATCATTTGTTCCTGTAACCCAATTATTATTACCTACCCGTTGTCTTTCAAAGTAGGTTTCTTGACTCGCCATATATTCTCTCAGGTTTACTAGAGACTATTTGGAGGGTTTCTCATGCGTTGGAGTTTTTTTTGTGTTTGGAAAAGAGAGATAATTAGATAAGTCTACTTTCATCTTCTAGAGGCCACGCATGTAAAATACATGGCAGAGGTTATACTTGCTCAAATTTTTATATTCCTCTGGACAAAAGCAAAAATAACAATGTTGGTTCAGCATTTTATGTAGATTATATATATGGTGTTTTTTTTTCTCTTCGTAACTGTGAGGCTTGTTTTTATCACACTTACGGTAGTGGAAGGGGATTTCCTCCCTATCCATTTCAAAAGCACACTGGTAGAACTGTGCATCCCCTATTTCCTTTTAAGATCAGATTGCTCAAAATTCTTGCAATATCTTAGTAAATATGCAGCCTTTTTATTGGAGTAGTGGAGGATGTTTTAAAATCTGCATAGGATAAATTCCTTCCATTGGGATGCTCTGCGTTGCTGAACTTTTGCATAGGAAAGCATGGCATGTGTTGCTTTAAATAACGTCTGAGATTATGATTCTTCCTAATGCAGTTTCTGTGACTTGCTTCACTCCCTCCCTTCCCCTATGGCTTTCTCTCCCTTCAGTAGAGCTAAGGGCTTGCTGAATGCATCTTTTTTTCCCTTTGGCTGTTCTGTTACCTATATTGATATGGATATTTGTTTCATATCTGTTCATAATCTTCCTCTTCTGGACTGGTGCACACAGTGTATCAGATATAAGCTACTGTGCTGCTTCAGAGCTGTATTTCTAGGACTGGAGTTTGTTTATATCTATTTCCAAGCAAAATTGGTTATTTTTTTGCAGCAAAAAAGTAGCAGATGATAAAACCTTACAGCTTAGTAACAGATGAGCAGAAATCGTGCAATTGCCCCAATTAAAATCTGAAACTGCTTATCACAAATCTTGTCAATGGTGGTTCCCATTTGCAGTATATAACGTACAACTCTCCACCAAGACCAGAGCTGCATTTTTGCTGCTAACATCACACAGCATGGCTCTTCAAAAGTAGGTTGTACTCAGCATGCATGAGACAAATAGCTTGTCAGCAGTCAGCAAAACTCTGTCTAAATGTCTTAAACACCAGCACTGCCTATGAGGCCCAGGCCCAAAGCTTCTGCCTTCACTCTTTCCTTTCTTTGGCTCAGAATTCTCTTCTCCCCACTAGCTAGCTGCTTGGTTTTGTCAAAGGCAGGAGTGCTGTAACTTGGAGAGGTCGGAAGGAAACTCCCGCTGCCAGCTCCCACTGGTTCAGGAAATGTGCCATCAGTCAGCTTCCTGTGCTGAGATCTTAATCTAACCAGCAGCAGCAGTAGTGGGGAGCAGGCTGGAGGCAAGGGCTGTGTGCAGCTCTTCTACAACTCAGTGTAGTGTGGAGGCAACAACCTGGAACAGTCATTCATGGCATTCACCACTCCTGTTGCATTCCTTCTCCTGGAGGGAGCAGTGGATGGCCATGCCTTCATCTGATCTTCTAGTTTGGTCATCCAAAAGTAGTTGGATGTTTCTGATGCTAGACATCAGGCAAAATAGCGTATAAAGACTTGTTTAAATACGTCTCCAAAACACCAATACGTCAAAAATGGGTGATGTGGCTGAGATTTTATGAAACATCTCAGTGAGAAATTGATCTTAAAAGCTACTGTATTTAAAGGAAAACAGGGAAATTATATCAGTGCTGTGGGAAAACATCCTTTCTAGTATAGGAAAGCAGTATTTCTCTTATTTACTGTCTCTATTTGCACTGATGAACTTTCAGAACTATTGAATGGAAGAAGGGTGTCACCTTAATATTCTTTATCACATCATATGTGTCAGCCCCTATGAGGGAGTTAACTTCCTATGTATCTTAAATCTGTCAGTGAAAAACTTGCCTATTATAGGTCTGCGGAGCAAATAATGTTATGTTCTCCTTCATGTGATGGCCCCGCCTGGCCCAAAGAACTCAGTGGAGATTGCACACAAGGAGGAAGCTTTGCCTGAAAATTAGAATGTGGACTTCTGTTCATTCGCTCTTACTATATAACCATAGACTAGTTTGGGTTGGAGGGGACCTTAACGCTTATCTAGTTCCAGCCCCCCTGCCATGGGCAGGGACACTTTCCACTAGACCGGGTTGCTCCAAGCCCCATCCAACCTGGCCTTGAACATTGACAGGGATGGGGCAGTCACAGCTTCTCTGGGTACCCTGTGCCAGTGCCTCATCACCCTTACAGGGAAGAACTTCCTAATTGTCTAATCTGAACTTATCCTCTTTCAGTTTAAAGCCATTCCCCCTTGTCATGTCCCTACATGTCCTTGTAAGAAGGCCCTCTCCAGCTTTCTTGTAGCCCCCCCATTTAGGTATTGGAAGGCTATGTAAAAGAATGCAAGCCCCTGTGCAGTTAGAGCTTAGTAGAAATACACCCTTCCTGGGGGAAATAATTCTATTAAAACGATCAGGACACTTGCTTTGATCTCTAGATGGGTAAGAAAGGGTGGTTCAATGCACTGACACAGAGTGAGAACTTGACTTACAAACAGCTCTGTATAATAAAGTTGTCCTTGGCATGCCCTGCCAAGCACATGGATATAGATGTCTTTAAATCTGAGCACAGGTGGTCAAAAGAGTGGAGCTGAAATCAAGATGTTGCCTGTTAAAATATAAGCTGTGTGCAGGGAAGCTGAGACTTAATCTATTAAAAGCTTGTGGTTTTCACAAACTGTGAAGCTAAACTTCAGCAGTGTGAGTAACTTTTAATACTTCCTACTTGTGACACAAAATATAGTTCTCCCCAGAAGCAGTAGAGAATTACAGCGTATTGCAAAGAATGAAATATCCCACAATACTACTCTCCCCTTCTGTAGTGCTGCCTTGCGCTTACAGAAATATACGTGGTTTAGGTTTGGGGTTTTGTAGCCCTGTGGTCTGAATTCCAGCGAGCACAAACAGAACTGCTTCTGTTAACCTGGGAAAGTTTTTTCTGGCACAGTATCATGCCTTCTTCCTGCCTAAAGACGGAAAAAAAAATAAAGATAGAAACAAGTGTGGATGCAAGACTGTCCAGCAGTTGTAAGAGGAGGACTTTTCCCTATCTAAATTTTGTTGGGTTAGCTCCTAGATAGCAGTTGATGTGTTTACAGATTTCTGTGTGCAATCTACAATGCATGTGAAATTATTTAAAAGTTTAAATATAAACCCTCGATTTTACATTTACAGGGTAGGAAAGCAGGAGATGATATTAGAAAAAATATAATGGTAAAGTAGCAATGAGTGTATTAAACCTTTCAGACACATACCACTAATTTTCTAACTCAAATGAACAGTGTGGAGTTTTTGCCCTAAATCATAGGTTTTCTTCATTACTTTCTCTGTTGCAGTTGCAAATATGTTTATTAGCTGACTTCTCTCAATTTTGGAAAGATCTTTGAAAGTTATTAAGATGACAGTGTCCGTCTTTGGGGGGGTGGGTTTTGGGTTTGGGGTTCCTTTTAATTACAGACATGCCTGTGGGCCAGCTTAGTATCTCATTAAGAGAAGCTGAAGAGTACCTAGTCTCAAGTTTAGGATTCCAGTCTCTGATACCAAGAAAATCATCTTTTGATGACATGAAAGATTTAATTATTGAATACATTTCAATCCAAGTACTCTGGACTAATGTATCAGTCAAAAATAATACAGATAATGCATTAATCAGAGAAGATATACTGAGAACTCTTTGTCTGTTTGCACACCGGAAATATTACAAATTGCATTTAAGCATAGTGCATAACTTGAAATAAAAGGCAGGAAAAGTTTGCTGACCAGAGATGGAGGAGTGTGTTTGCTCCACTCCAAACACAAAAGTAATTAAAGGATTTTCTTCTGTGCATTGAGTACTACTAGCATTCTGCATTTTGTGCTTTACTTTTTCTCTTAAGAAACTGGTTTCATGAAAATTATTGCACTATCTCTCTATCATAAGTGAAATCCCATGCTTCTCAAAGGGCATGGTGGAAATTCCCCATTTGCAAGCCTGGTAACACTCAAGCTGCATTGTCTTTAAATGGGAATTGTTTTAATGGTAGTTTGTTAAAGTTAAAACACATCTAATGTCTTTAGATGTATATTCCAGTATTGGTTTACAACACATACTCGGTGAGAGTAGTCTAAAGAGGATACCCAGCAGGACAGAAATAAAATTCCTAACACGCAGGAAAGTATCTGAATAGTTTTGTACATGGCAGATTGATCATCTCCTGCTTCTAAAGCAGTTCCTAGGCAGAAACTGTGCCTGTGTTTCCACAAATAAAATAAACCACATGCTCTTTTTTTTCAAGCTTTACCCATTTCATGTAATGACAAACAATGACTGTGTACACAGGCAGGGGTTCATGGGTTTTTGTCATTAGATGCTTGTAAACATTGATTCTTCTGACAGTATGTTAACTTGGCTTAGATTGGGGCATGTTTGTAGGTAGATGCGGGCTTGGGAGATCAGTCAACTCTAACTGTTTACAGGTGGCATATTAAACTTGCAGGTACATAACTGTAGATCATGCTCTCTGTGTTTTGAACCAAGCAGCAGCTGTCATTCCCAAATATTCATGACATACCTGCATGAAATCAGCTGTTTAATTGCTCTGTGATGATTTTCTGGGATTTCGGTCCTTAACGCTGATGGTGGATGGCAGGTCTGCAGAGGCAGTGTGACACACCAGCTGGGCTTACTAGGTTTGCTTTGCTCCATTTTCACTTGGCCATTCTCTGTTTCATATCTGGAGATGGTGAAGTGTTCTTACTTGGTAGTTTGGAGCATTTGGGACTTAGAGGTGCAGAGCAGGCATCAAACAAGCTTGGTTTGATTCCCTAGGTAAAGGAGTCATTTTTTTGTAGCCCCTTGCACTAAAACTCTAAAACCAGCAATATGGAAATAGTTAATATGAAGCAGAGTCTTTCAAGTCATCAACTAGCTTTAACATGGCTGATTTATTTTTTAGGGGAAAAAAACAGTTTATTAATAGCAGATGTGCATGTTTCTAGTGTTAAGAAAGCTGGGACTCAAATGAGAATTCCCATTTCCTTTCGAGTTTCAAAAATTTGCCTGTTCATTGGAGGTAACTTTATCTTTCAGTTTGAGGGGGTCAGAACCCATGCTGCCTGCTCTTTTCCTTTAGCTTCAAAAATGTATTTATGGACTCTCGGTGAACTCTCTGACCTCATCGCCAGAGCTACATATGTGGTTTTTACTTCGAGAGAAATGGCAGTTAAACGCCTTCTTTTCTGATTGTGGCTATGGATTATAAAACAAAGCCCATCCGTTAGGGTTTTTTAAATTACTTTATTGAATTACAGACCTGTCGCAACTTGAGCAAATAGCAATTTTTAAAAATTTGATGGTTTCTTGTGGGATTTCTGTTACTGTGTATGATCATTATATGTGTGTTGCCTTTTTTCTCTCTCAAAGATGGCCATCTGTTGCATTTATCCTTTTCTAAAAGGGAATCTGACACTCACTAGAAAGTTTACTGTACTTGAAACACAGTTGGGGTTAGCATACCCCAAATTTATTCCATCTGTTTTGGGTTTAGAAGTCCATGTTGTTTTTGGTTTAATTTTGAATACTCCTTTTTTCCTCTTAGCGTGTTTTGGTGATTAAATATTCTTGAGCAACCCTAGAAAAACAATTTGCTAGTAGTCATAAAGGAAACAAAGCCAATTTAGTGTAAACAATCCCAAGCATGGTAATCAATGAAACCAAGTCTGTATCTCTAATTATATAGATAGAAGTAGCACAGTGCTGGGGCAGAGGGAGGTAAGACACATCCCTGTGGCTGTTCTCATAGCGGAGGTGCAAAGTCATTCTGTGCTCTTGAAAATGCATGCATTGGATATTGATATTCCCTGATGCTTGGATCTGGCAACGCCTTTACATAAATACACAAACTTGAGCACCTAGAGTTTTTCATGACTGTGCCTCTTGTATTGTAACTGGTCTCCTGAGGAAGAGGATGGGAGTAAAAATTGGAAAATCTGGACTGCTGTCAGCTGGGATGGGATGGGAAAGTGGATGGTAAATGGTCTCACTGTCAGAAAATACTGGCATGGAATATTTGTAGCTAGTATTAACATTGACCTGTAGGCATGTAGGGATGTTTTCAGCAAATTTAAGGAGGGGTGAAAAATCAGCTCTGATCTATGAAGGAGCTCGTGGGTTGGTATTCCATTCAGGTTAATACTGGTGATATTAAATCTCTTTTTTGTTGTTGTTGTTTTGTTTTATTTTATTCTTTTAAACACCTTTTTAAATAAAATTTGATGTTTAAGCTGATATGGCAGTGCAGTATTTTTACTCATTTTAAGCTTTTCCTTCTCTCCCAGTGCTTTCATGCTGTGAAGAGCAAAGTGGAAGAGTGCTATTTTTTTTTGTGTACTACTTACACTTTGTCCACTTTTATGATTCCCTGAAGCCCTAATAATACTTCAATAAGTACTTCATATTAAATCATGCAGAAGAGAAGATGAGAAGCAGTTACATGCTGCATGCCAAATGAAAACTAATGCTGTGTGGGTGGATATGGCTAAAGTATGTGCTGCAAAACATGTCTGGCTAACATTGTTTTGCCTCTTAGATCCTTTCCACTTGAGCAAAGTGTGTGTGTTTCTTCCTGCTTTCTTTCCTTCTCCTGCCCACAAACTCTTGGCCAACTTGGTTACAAGTAGGAGTGGTACAGCATAAGTGCAGTCAGGCAAAAATACTCGTCTTCCACAGTTTCAGGGGCTCTGCATTGTACTGCTTGGTTTTAGAAGAAATGCAGTAGTTAAATGTTGATGTGTGGATCAAAAGGATGGGTGAGAATTCGAGGAGGTGGAGCACAGGTTTTCTGAAAAGAAAAATGGGTTTATTAACTGCAAGCGTGTTACATGCTGGGCGTTAGGCATGTTTATGTAACAGTAAATTTTATACAGTTTCCATACCACCACACCCCCCTTTGCTTAGAAAGGAGTAATTGTAAAGGACAGAAATGCAACAGATACAAAAATACAAAAGAGTACGTAGTGATCTTCTGTGTAGGCTCAGTTGCCTTTTTTTTTTTCTTTTAATAAATAAGTGAATGTGCTCTGTTTTGTTTGTATGGAAGGAACTTTTATGAACCGTTATTGGGAGGAAAATGTATACAAATGAAAGGGAAACTTGGCAGAGTGATTATAACATCTTCAAGCTTGGGAGTCTTGAAAACACAGCATTTAATCTGTGCTTTAAGAAACCTATTTACAAGAACACCAGCACCGGTTTCTGCTCTTCTGTGTTCCATTTACCGAGTGGCAGAAGGTTATTTATTGAGATACCCTTCAGCTGACGTTTGCTGTGATTTCTGAAACAAGGCATCTGATAAAAATCAAAAGATGTATGATTCAATAATGGTAAAGTTATGTTTGGTGAATAAGCAGTCAAACTAACTTCTTACAGAGGTTTAATAGGAGATTGTTTGGATTCCTGTGGAGAGCTTACAGATGGTTGCTAGTTTTATTTGGAATTTTTTAATAAGCAGACTACTTTTTTTTTTCTTTAATGAAGTAGAAAAATCTGTTGTGATGAGGATGCTTGATGGCTAGTAGGCTTGCTTCTCTTACATATGTGCTGAGGACCCTTAAGCAGTAAGCCAGGGTCCTTGAGGGATACTCAGATTGCAAGTTGAAAACCATTGTCGTAGATAATTAATTTCTTCCTTATGTTTCCTGCTTCAACAAGAAAATAATGTGGTAATTCTGTAGCACTGCTATCCCAAGATTTAGAGACAAAGCCAACTGGTATAATTCTGCATCTGCATTTTGATAATACCACTTACTTAAAGTCTTGAAACCAGGTTAAGGGCATCATCGGAAGTGTCCCTGCCCATGTGCAGCACAGCTATAGCTGTGGCTAGAGAAGAATTCTGTAGATGAATCCTGATTCTGGGTGGCTTACTTCAAAGTGTTAGCAACTAGCCTGTTAGACTGAAGTATGCTTTAGAAAGTTTATCTTCTGCTTTATGGAAATGTGTTGAAAGTGGTGATTAATAGCGGTGGTTACATATGTGTTCGTACGGTATAAACTACAGGAGTTCTTGGCATCAGAGCCAACGTATCTTAATGGTCACATGCCATTTGTGTTTTATTAGAATAGAGAAAAGTCTTGACAAACAGCCTGTTAGATCACAATTTTGGATTGCAAGGAAAAGATGCCCCTTTTGGAGCAGCTTGAACAGCAAAGGAAAAATTAAAAGCCGTAACTTTATATTCACATTATATGTCTCTTTCCCCATCTCAGTTCAAAACCATAGTTCGTACTTTATAGAAATGGAGCAGGCTCACATACTTGTGTGTAGATCCAGTGCATTTGGGTGTTCACAATGAGATGTATTGCTACGTCAGTGTGACCATATTATTCAACACAATTCAAACTACCTCTGGTCAGACTGGCAATATGTCTATTATGGTAAAGCTGCCAGAAGAAGTGATCTGCACATCTATGTCAAGCTTCCAGAAGGAATACAAGCACTGCATTTAATTCCCAGCTGTAGAAACATTCAGAAAAACATTTATGTCATCTTTATATAAGCCATCTATTCACAAAAGTGGGCATACAGAAAAAAAAACAACCCATATTAGACAACCCAGGAAAGTCTTGTTAATACCCTAGTGGTAGATAAGGTTCATAGAAATGGTATTATGAAAATGTGTCCAGAAAAAAAGTTTGGTTTTAGGAAAAGAGAATTGCTGGTGAGGGAAAGCATTGTGCAGCATGAAAATAGCTGTCTCACAATAGCTAGCCAGTGGATGTTTATCATAAGCATACAGTCCAGTTCAAGTGGCAGGACCCTCGGTGGGAAAGTAGTATTGACTTCATGTGCATATAACTGTGGCCTGAGAAAAGTGTATGCTGTGATTACAGAACTTCAGAGAAATAATGCTGATGCTAGGATTTGAGCAAATGGGCTTTTAAACATCAATGTGCTGTGCCTTCTTAAAAACCAAACAACAGCCAAAACTCTGGGTAGTTTTAAGCAAAAGAAAGATGTTTAGCACTTTCCTGAATTATTCTTCCCCCTTTCCCAAGGTTAGGGGGAATAAATAAATAATGAAAGAAACTGGAGCATTTATAATAAAATATGGTGCTTGAAAAATAATTTACTTATCTCACTGAGGCAATTATTTTTGCACTTCACGTCCATGCTCAAAGCAGTATACATTAAAATATAAACAAGCATATCTTTCCATAAATTTAGATGACATGGAAGGTAAAATCCACCATCAAGTAAGCATCAGCAGTGGTAAGTTTGAATTATAATTGAGGCAAGAGTGACTTTATGAAGCTTGACTGCTGCGAGCATATAAAAGCTGCTTATGTATAGGTAAGCCACATGCAGCATGCACACTGATGGTTGTGGTGTCATTGAAGGCCAGTTTACTTCAAAATAATGTGGTTGTTTCATCCAATCTGATACTCATTATTACATATGTCATTTTGCTTGTTTCTCACCTAGCAGTGTTTCAGCTTTTAAATGCTCCCCTCATTCTTCTTCCAGATTCCCTTTCAGTCTCCAGCAATGACGCCAGTCCTCCTGCTTCAGTAACATCACTTCAGCCCCATATGATCGGTGCACAGAGCTCCCCGGGCCCCAAGCGTCCTGGCAACACTCTGAGAAAATGGCTTACCAGTCCTGTGAGGCGTCTTAGCAGTGGAAAAGCAGATGGGCATGTCAAAAAACTGGCCCACAAGCATAAGAAGAGTAGAGAGGTTCGTAAAAGTGCCGATGCGGGCTCCCAGAAGGACTCTGATGACAGTGCAGCAACCCCACAAGATGAAACTGTTGAAGAGGTGAGTGTTCAGGGCAGCTTCTGGAGACTTGGGTTTATCTTCTTCAAAGGTTTAAATGTTGTCAGGTGACTGTTTTCTCCTCAGTGGACTGTCCAGCACTTGAGTACAGTGGCATGTGCCATGTACTCATTCTTGACGACTGCTGTACCCTGCATAAGGACTGTGCCAGGCAATTTGTGCCCTTCTGCACTGAGCGTTAGTAAAGCTCCGTGGAGAAGGATCTCTAGTTGAAAAAGAGAACTGGGAGAGTAAAAAGTTGTTCTTTGGCTTTGTCGTCTTACCCCACTCAGGAAAGCAGCTTTGCAAGTAAAGGTGCTTTATGTTCTGGGAATTATCAGGTCATTCTGTATTTCCTTTCCTTTTGTTGTTGATGGATCAGGGAAAATACAGGGAGAGCTTCTTAACTGCTTAAAGCTGCTAAGCAGTTGAGCAAGAGTTTAGAGCACAGAAAAATTACTGGCCCTTCAAATCAAAAGGTAGTTACCAATGGTCAGATAATAACATGGCAGTTTTCATTGGAGGGAAGGAAACTGGAAACTATTCCATGTATTGTGATCAAGGACATCTACTGAAGGTTTCTTTTCCTCCCGCAAATGTGCCCATCCTTCTAAGCCTGGGACTCGTGTGAGCAAACCATGTCTCTGGTTAGTTGCAGACAGAGCCAAATTCCCTTCTGTTACAGAACTGTGTTCGAGGCTGAAATGAATGTCATCCTTACTGCTGCCAAGGCCACAGCCACTTGCATGCTGTACAGTTACTCCCTTCTACCAGGCTTGAATCACACTAATGGTTTTGGTAGTTATCATACCAAAACCATTGCAGTCTCAGATGCCCAGTTAATTGTTTAGTACATTTTTTTTTCTTACTCCCTATATATTTTGCTGCAGTCTTGAAACATCAGTGAAGTTACACAGTAAATGTAGGGAAAGAAAATCCTAGACTTGACAGCATGGCAAACTGGGATATGAGGTTTGGGAAGAATTATTGGCCTCTGTCCTTGAATGTCAAGCTGCAGAAAGAGACCCTCTGTGATGCGGTTGTATCATTGTTTTGGAAGTATCCATTATTCTGCAGTTCTGTGAGTAAGGGAAAACCTAAGGCCTTTTTTCCTTTTCTGCCTTACAGTCAGGAAAAAGCATTAACCGTCTATGCTGTCTCCTTGTAAAGATAGTTGAATTGTCCTGCGAGATCAGTTACATTAAACTTTGACTAATTGAAATTATAGTTCCTTGTATAATTGGAAGGACTGTCTTTTAACGCAACTGTAAAAATTATACAAGCAGTCTGCTCTCACTACTTTAAGGCGGAGGGGGCAGAAAGGATAATTGACAAAATACTTCATGTTGTAGTGCGTTTTTTTAGTACCCTTTATAAGTCTTGCCCAAGTTAGAAGAATGTGGCTCTTCACAGAACTGAACAAGGAAAGCATACACCTTCCTGTAGTAAATTTAAGGCTGACTGGCTTGTTCTTAATATCTTAATCCATCTACTTTTATCAAACACTGAAAACTGCCTTTGGCATCTGTTTTTCCCCCCGTGTTGAGAAGTAGCATTGTGTGTGTTAAGATCGTCTTGATTTGTTGGGAGAGGGGTGAATCTACAGAACAGACTTGTGCAAGACAAGCTTGTAATAACGAGCTTTGTGCTGTTGAGGAGGTAACAGAGCTCAAATGTCTTGATTTTATTTACAGAGAGGCCGGAACGAGGGGCTGAGCAGTGGCACTCTCTCCAAGTCATCCTCTTCAGGAATGCAGAGCTGTGGAGAGGAGGAAGGTGAAGAGGGAGCAGATGCTGTACCACTTCCTCCTCCAATGGCAATTCAGCAACACAGTCTTCTCCAGCCCGACTCACAGGATGACAAGGTAGGAGGGAGAAGCAGGGAAGGCTTTGCATGTTGAGATAATCTTTGCACAAATCTTTCTTCTGTTTCCAAATGCCCCTGTAATGTACGTAATACAGCCTTATGGTAGACGGAAGGACTCACTTAGGCTACTTCAGACGTTAAGAGGGTCTCCTGTGGAAAGAGTGTGAATTAAATGCTTCTCTATTTTTCCTGCACAAGCATGGAATTGTTTCTATGAGCACTTTAAATGCGGAAACGAGCTGCTTTGCGTGTGTGCAGGCCTGTTTGCATCTGATTGACTGATGCCATATTTAATGATTAGAATGTCATTGTTTTATAATCATACCTTTGGGTACTGAGGTTAAAATTCTGTGTGCAAATAAAGTTTATCTGGAGAAATTAACAGTCATACATAACTTTTTTAGATCATAGGCTGTTCACCAAATCTTACTGTTTCAGATAACTTCAGTTTAGGAAAAAAAAGTCCTATGTACATACCTTAGCAGAAGGAGCTGTTCATATCAACTGTAAGATTTTCTTTTTCATCTTTGGTTTTCTTAACTTCTTTTTTTGGGTGCCTAAGAAACAGGTGTACTAAGAAGTTAATATCCAAGTAAGGCTAATAATTATTGTGGTTCATCCCCAATTAGCTGGCAAATAAGCCCCACACAGCCACTCACTCACTCTTCTGCCCCAGAGGGATAGGGGAGAGAGAAGAGTAAAAGTGAGAGAGCTGGTGGGTTGAGATAAAGACAGTTTAATAGGTAAAGCAAAAGCCACACACGCAAGCAAAGTAGAACAAGGAATCATTCACTGCTTCTCATTGTCAGTCAGGTGTTCAGCCATCCTCAGGAAAGCAGGGCTCCATCATGCGTAATGGTTACTTGGGAAGACACACGCCATCACAGCGAGTGTCCCCCTTTCTTTTTCTTCCCTCAGCTTTATATGCTGAGCATCACATCATATGGTATAGGATATCCTATTGGCCTGTTGGGGTCAGTTTTCCTGGCTGTGTTGCCTGCCAACTTCTTGTGCACCCCCAGCCTGTTTGTTGGTGCGGTGGGGTGAGGAGCAGAAAAGCCTTGGCTCTGTGTAAGCGCTGCTTAGCAATAACAGAAACATCCCTGTGTTATCAATACTGTTTCCAGGACAAATGCAAACCATAGCCCCATACTAGCTACTATGAAGAGATTTAATACTACCCCAGCAAAACCAGCACATAATCCAGCTGTTTTTTATAAACAGTAGCATGTTACAATTGAGGGTAAATATTTTGCATCACTAATGCAATTCTGGATGCAGGTAGCAACTGTGTGAAGGAGATCTTGCTTGCATTTGATCTGTTTCTCTTAAATGTTATGATACTCGTATGTTGAGATGGTTTATTTCAATTTTCAACCTGGATCAGATGTTTAGGGTACGAATATGAAGCCTGGAAATAGAGGGTTTTAGAGTGTAAACAGTCTGGACTTGTGCAGTGAATGCACACATCACTTCCCATTTTGCTGCTTAAAATTTTGTAGTCTATAACACTGAATACTGTTAGTGAATTCTGTGGCTGGTTACTTGCTGTTCTCAGAGATGCAGATGTTGTTGATAACCTTGGCTGATTTATTTATTTCTGTTCCTTTGTTTCTTTTAAAAGCATTGCCTTTCAGTGGGGATCCCACTCATTCCTGAAGCTATCATTTGTAGGATCAAAATGGCTGTTTCCCATGCTCTATGTGTATTTAATTCCTACATGTTTTTTGAATTGAAAAAGTGTAATATAGGAGTTGGGGAGTTAATATGTTGGGAAATATTCCTGAAACAAAAGAAGCAGAAACAGGCCAGCCTTTAGACCTGAGAGAATATTTTAATCACTAGAAAATGGTAATCTCAGTCTGAGGCTTAGAAATAGAATAAATCATGTTGGTCAAAATATGTTACAGTTCTTGCTGATAAGCTGCCATTTGTGCATGTCCCTTATTAAAGAGAAAATGATATCCAAGTCTTATATAAATTTCTTCAGATAAAAATGGATTTTGCTTATATAGGTCTCTTTACACAGCAGAACAGTTATGTGAAGGAATGCGCTAGTTAGTGTCAGCTCACTTTTGTATTTCTGGTGCAAGGTTCGACCCTTAACAAAGTAAGGGTCTTTGAGTAGCTTTCAATCCCCAGTAAATTGACTTTCACTTCTTAAAAGGTTAACATGCACTCTCTGCAGTAAAAACAGTTTTTAAAGTAGCTTAAACTGCATCTTATCTAAGACTTCTCAGAAGATAAAATTCGGTAAAGTTAATATTACACCACAATTTTTCAAACATATAAATAATGCTGCTTTGTCATACACTGGTTTTATGTAATATCTGTCCTACTGCATGGTGGGAGGCAAAGAAGTCCCCTCATGTGGCATCCTGGGAGGTTGTGAATGCCTCCCTGAAGTCCACACACCAAGACATACCACCGATTTGCAGTACCTAAAGCAAATGCTTTATTGGAACACAGAAGTGAGAAGCCAGAGAAAAGTTTTACCCAGCAGAAGTCAGTTGGCTCTTCTGATGGAGTTACTGGTTAATAAAAAGCTTGCAAACAAATTCCCAGTTGTCTGCCTTCTGGGTGGAGTCATCCTTCACATTCCTGCCGTGCTCCGTGGTTTCTTGGGTTGCTCAGCTCCCCTGGATCCCAAGGAATGTCTTCTCCTTTCTGTGACCTCAGAGGTTTGGCTTCCATCTGTGCCTCACTGCAAACATTTCTCCTCTCAGCGCTCCTGGTCTACACTCCATGTGGGAAACTCTCTGCTTGCTGGGCTTCTCCCTGCCTGCCCAGCCTGCTGTGGATTCCAGCAGCATCTTATACCTGAGTGTGCTCAGTTGCTCTCTCCACCTTTCCTTGTTTTGTGGGTGTATTCTGTTCCCAGAGTACATCATTAGGAAGCTCAGCAGGCGTACTTCATCTAAGCAGCTCCGTCTTTTTTAAACAGTATGTGATATAACCACATGAACTGAAAAGCAACCAGTCCTGAAGTTTTACCAGCAGTCACACCCTATATACTATACTCCCTTAGAGCAGTAACAGAGAGAAGGGAGCTTGACCAGAGTGTGATTCCAACACTTCCAATATTTTGTAAGGCTAAGCTGAGCTCCATATCCAAAGTGAAAACCGGCATACAAGCACAGCTTTGGAAAAGCTGGCCAACAGTCAGATGTCAGGAGCATACAGTTGCCTAAAAGATAGGCTGGCTGTGGGATTGCTCAGGTTTTGGTGTGCATGCAACATCATGTGCTAGGTCATGCTGAGTTGTCTCATACCACTAAGTAACATAACCATTTTCTCCCCTAAGAGCTCATCTGCACAGTACACATTCTTGCCTTCAGTAGAATCATTGCGCACTTCATGGATTTACATTTGATGGCAGTTTACAAGTTGTTTGCATTGATTTTTGGATAAGCAGTATTAAAGTCTCAAGATCAGTTATGCTAATATGAAACTAATTATTTTTGCTTTTTTGTTTTCTCTTTTTGTAAACTGATGCAGCATTATGTTGACTTGTGTTCTGTCTCTGCTTTGGCTTGGTTCCCATATCTTTCCATTTAAAGTTGTCTGTATTTTCTTTGCTTACCCTACCCCTGTTTTCCTTTCCTAATAAGGCGAATATGAGACAAACTATCTAAAACCTGCATATTTTTTTTGTTGTTGTATTGACTTACAGGGAGCCTTGTTACATCCATGCTTGGTTTGAGCAGAACCTCTTGTGTTAAATCATTATACGTGCCATTTCTTTGTCCAGTTTGTTGGAAACATTTGCAGGACAGCTTACCCTGTGCTACATGATGTTCACTGTGCTGTTTGTAATATGAAGTCAGGTTCATATTACACCCTGTTTCCACTTTCCAGTTATTCAGTAATAAATGTAATATGCAAACTCTGTTTGCAAATTACTGAGGCTGAATTTAATGGCCCTTTCCCAGAATCCTTTACTGTGAACACCTTTTACCTTCAGTTGTATCTATAAGCTGGCATTTTATAGCTTGTGAGGCCAGAGATCATCTGTGCTCTACACATACCATTGGGGAAAATGGATGGCACAAGGAATGGTGAGCTCAATTTCCCCTCTGGGCAATATACCCAAGCTCCTTTAGAAAAGTAAATGCCCCTGAGTTACTGGTGTATTTTTTCTTAGCTTAATGATGCTTTCTCCTTTATTTTGAGTCGTCTTGGTTCCTGTTACTGTTCTGCAGTTTTTGTTTTGTTTAACAAGCAATAAAATGTTAACAAACTGTTGTCTGTTGGGTTGGCTCAGGCAATTTTTGTAGCTATTTATCAGGCATTATCATAATGAGCAAGATGAAGGATATTTCCTTGACTTCTGTTGCATGTAGGAACAGGAATTTTTATCCCAGCATTTAACTTTCGGGGGGTTACTTAAAATTTCCAGTGCCAGTTGCCCAAGTTGAAATGAATGATCCTGGTATTACATTACACTGACAGTTACTGTCAGGTACTTTGTCTGACAGACAAGTGAAGGAAATCTCTTAATACTTGAGCAAGTACCAGGCTAACTCAGGGATTCTTCTTCCTTTGTGTCATTGCACAGACATCTTCTCGATTATTGGTGCGGCCAACCAGCTCCGAGACACCCAGTGCAGCAGAACTAGTCAGTGCAATTGAAGAGCTCGTCAAAAGTAAAATGGTGAGGCTGACTGGCAAATGCATGTCTTCAAAGAAGTTGTGTCTTCAAGTCCCTACTTGCTATTCAAAGAAAAGCTACATACATTTGACTTGTAAAACTCGATACCTGTTTCAAAAGTCACTTTCTGGAATTATGTTTTGTGCGCCCTCTTTTGTAAAAGTACTCATTGAATAGGTAAATGGTTTTGTAGAGATGCAAATAGTAATAAATGAGAGAAGAGTAGCAGAAAATATATGCTGTATTAGTAGAAATTCAACACAGTCTTTTGTAAAAGGAAACATTGGTAGTCCATATGTCTTTCAGGCAGCCTAGTAGTGGATATAACTTAATGATCCATGCATACCATCCCTGACGGAGACGTTCTCATTTCACAGTTATAGCCAAGGGTCAGCTTTCCCTGGTTTTTGGGCCAGTCATATCATGATTGGGATTTTACTTTTTGTACAGGCAGAAAAAAGATTACAGCTGAACCCCACCCTGGTGAAGTAACTGTATCTTGCATTAAAGGCTGTATCACATGCAAGGAAAATGTGATACATAATAATAGCTTAACCCAAGATAATGGGCTTGAATTAAACAAGTTGAATAAACGCTTCATAGAAGCTTGCTCATATTATTTCTCCTGTGGCTTCTCCATCTGTTATACAAACAGAAATCCATGGAGTCCATGCAAGGGAAAAAGTGTATCTGGCAGAAGAGACAAGGACTTTCCTAGGATCTGGACTGCCATGAAGCTCAAACACAGCATTGAAAGTGTAGAAACTATTTTCTTCACTAAGTCAGTGTTTTGGTTAGTTAATGTGATAAACAAAATATCTGACAAAGAATGCCACTTCCGTTGTGTTAAAAAATGCAAGATCCAAATAGTCTCCCTTAAAAATGTCCTATTGAAACTAGCTTCCATATGACAGAACTGAAGCATGACAAATATAATTTAATCCCTAGCAATAAACACACATCTGTGTAGCTTCCACTACAGAAGGACATAGATCTTGAACAGGATAGTCTGACTTTTACCCCTTGCTGCGCAGACCAGCTGAACTGCCTTGTTTTCTTGTGAAGGAAAGACTGACATAGCTCAAACGTGCTTCTACAAGATCAGGTTGTCTGTCATGGAAAGCCAAGCTGTTGGCTGGTTTCCTAGAAGCTTGAGACCTCCTTTGCCGAGATACATTACAATAATTGATCTCAAGTAGGTTCCCATACACTGCTGCATGTAAATGTGTCTTGTGAACAAAGGGGAAATAAATCAGTCTGATGTCTGTCTTGAACACCTTCTCAGGCCCTGGAGGACCGTCCGAGCTCCTTGTTGGTAGATCAAGGTGACAGCAGCAGTCCATCCTTCAACCCTTCAGATAACTCCCTTCTCTCCTCTTCATCACCCATAGATGAGATGGAAGAAAGGAAATCCAGCTCCTTAAAAAGACGACAGTAAGACCACATTTTCGCTTCATTTTTCACAACAATGCTTTGAAGAGAGAAAAGAACTATTTAAAAAATATCCATTTTGAGCTAGCAGCAGAAGCTGTTAGTCTTGAAAGCAGTTAAGACTTGTGTTAGGTGTCAAGCATGTAGTTACATTATGCAAACAAACACTTTTTTCTCAAACATTAGTTGCAGTTTCAGTTTCCTGTGATTTTTAATCATACCTGTGACTTCTGTCACATGTCAGTCTCAGCCTTCTTCAGGAAGGATCCTTAAATGTTCAGAGAGCAATTTGGCTTCAAAAAGCTGGTCATTCCCCTTGTTCTGTTCCACCACACCCTTAATTTTTTTATGTGGTAGTAAACTGTTACCATAGTAGAACAAAAACATGCCTGGTTTCAAAATCATTTAAATCTGTGGGTAGAAATAACACTTCATGCACTTAAGATTCTCCAGGCCAGAGACATAATAGCATTTTATTTTAAACAGTACTTAAATGTTTAATTTTAATGACACATGTAAGAAAACATCTGACTTTAGATAAACAGAACCAAGTCTGCTCCAGTTCCAAAGTCAAAGCAGCATCTTGCCTAGAAAGAATGTGCATTAACTCTTCTGCTTATCAAACGTATGTGACTGCAGATGTGAAAAAAGTTGCCATTAATCCTCTTTAAGAATGTTTCATTTTTTTAATGAAATGCATTCACCGTTTTCTTTCCATTGTAGCTATGTCTTACAGGAATTAGTGGAGACAGAGCGAGATTATGTACGAGATCTGGGTTATGTAGTTGAGGTATGATGTTTCTCATTCTGTTGATTTTATTTTTTCTAAATGTGGTACTGACCAGTTGGGTAGCTTGAACCTCACTTTTTCTTTTTTTCCCCTCAAAACACGAAGAAACTGAAAATGTGAATATTTGCATTCAGAGTTTTTCCTCCTTGAGGCTTTTAATGTATTAGGAACACTGCATCAAATCTTATTCCCTTCTTTCTTCTGTTACTGTGTGCACCTTACTGTCCTTCTAAGGAGTATAGTTCTTTGTCACTTAAGATCACTACCTCTGGCCTAACGGTATATTAGGCTGCATGGTTTTGTTTAGCACAGGTAAAATTAAAAAAAAAGCATTGAGTCTCAAAACAGAACCAACTATCCTGGATTTGGAAAACTTGCTTCCTCTCCTGCTGCTAGGCTTCTTTTAGATTTCCTAGTTTCTTCTTCTGTAAAATGAAATGACATCACACATCTCCCTTCAATCTTCAGCTACCAACAAAATGCACGTGGAAGAGTAGAGAGAATGAGCATGACAGTAAATTTTCTGCCTAACAAGGTTCAACTCATAAACTCTGTTTTAGGGAAAGGAAGATTGGCATTGTGATAGTCTTATAGTATTTAAAGGGTGCATTAGAAGGCTATGAACAGATGTATTTTTGTAACTAACAAATTAATTCCTGGCAAAAATGCTAGACATCAAAACATAAACTCTGCAAACTAGTGAGGCAACTATATATGCACAAGAAAAGAGAAGATGGGAATACAACAGAATGTAAAGGAAATTCATTGCAGCCAGAATGCTTGCAAATAGAATTGATGTTAAATTTTTTTGGTATTCAGTTTGCTCATACCGCAAGTAGTAGTCCATGAGGTGCAGTCCTGTATGCAGTGCAGCTGCTTTCTTTCTCAGCACACTTTGATGGAGGGTTATTATGAATGACTGAAATAGGAAACACTGAGCAAAGGAGCGCAGAAGCCAGTTTGGTGGCTCTGACACTGACTTGGTAACAACCTTCCCTGGCAAAACACTGCAGCTGCTTCAGACAAGAAGGGCTGGTGAAGCTTCCTCTATGCTTTGAGCCTGTTCAGGCAGGCTAAATTAGCTAGGGTGAATTGATCTTTCTAGCACTGGGCAGTGATGGGTAGGCAACCTCAAGCCAGTTTGTGATATTTTGTGTCTCTGCTCTATGTTATGCTATGTTACAAAACAGGTCTTTTGGTTTGTTTTTGTATCCCAAGCAAGCTGGTGTCATGAGCAGTTTGGACAGCTTCTGGGAAAAGGGGGATTAAAAGGTAACACGCTTTTTAAAAAGTTAAATGTTCACAGTGAATTTCTTTGGACTGTTGCAGGGTTATATGGCACTTATGAAGGAAGATGGCGTACCTGATGACATGAAAGGCAAAGACAAGATTGTATTTGGAAACATTCACCAGATTTATGACTGGCACAGAGAGTACGTATAAACTTGGAAGCCATCTGTTGAACAGTTCTACCTAAAAAATACTAGACTGACTTTAAGAAATCAGGGTTTTTTCCCTGAAATGTTCAGATAGAAGGTAAATACAGTTGGTCTTCTGCTTTGAGTTATAGATACAAATGTGTTGGTATGAAGATTTGCTTTAAACAAGGATGCTTATATAAAGCAAGTGAGAATTAGATTCTCAATTGAGAATCTGTGGTATAGATTATATTATGTAGAAGTTTGTACATTATTTGAGGCTTTGTTTTCAAAAATGTTTTCATGAAGAATACAGGCTAAAGAATATGTTAGGGGTTAGCACAGCAATATGAGCACCTCAGGCATTCTGACTAGGAAGGAGAAAAGTTTCAATCAATAGATGAAATTAAAGAATTCTATTAATGAACACCATTTTTTCATCTTGGTATGGATTTAGTGTGTTCCTTTGGTAATCTATATTGAAATATTACACCATTAATATTGTCATTTTGGCCATACATTAATATCCAAAGCTGCTGCTAGGGGACGCAAAGTGGATCTTGCAGTAAGACCACTTCGCCTTGCAATTAGTGACCTGTTGCTATAGTGTGTGCTATCAGAAACAAGTACTTATTCTATTTATGTTCAGCTTCTTTTTAGGAGAGCTGGAGAAGTGCCTTGAAGATCCAGAAAAACTGGGATCGCTGTTTGTTAAGCATGTAAGTGCAAACGCCACAGTAGTGGGTGAGATTCCTCCCTCTTCACCTGGGGAAGGAACTGGGAGTGCCAGAAATTCATGATGTTTAATTTTAGTGAAACAGAGGACCCTTTATAGCTTTATATGAGTCCCTGTTTTTCCACTTTTCATTTATTAACAGGAATGACCACATGATACATGCAGATACTATAACACTTTGAAAGGGAATCAGGTGAACTAGTTGTCTAAAACCTAGATATCAAAATTGAGAATACATCAGACATGCCACTAATCAATCATTTTCGTGTCTCTCTGTATAAAAACAGTTTAATATCTGTTTGAGATGAGGTCTCAAGGTACTCCAGATCAGGCAAGAGATCAGAAGGGAAACTTGCCTGCTATATATGATCATTTGCACAAGTGTACAAAGACTGAAGACAGACTGGATTAAAACAAATTTAACAGGTTTCAGATTTTCCCTGTGGTCTGTGTTTGAAGTCGATACCAAAGTACCAAAAGAGCATAGAACCAAATATTAATGGAACAGTAACATTGGAAGCCTAATTCCTGGACTAATGATGAGGAATGAGCTGTTTCATTTCTGAGGGTTTATTAAAAAACAGGCACAAGGAGAAGGGAGAACTCTGGCACTGGTAAAATGGTAAACCTGGAGGAAGTAGCTCTCTCTGGTTTCGATTGTTGTTTTACTTTCTCCTGGTATATTTGCAACTGAGTTATCTTTGAAAGGCACCGTTACCACTCCAGATGGAAAGGCAAGCTGTGATGCTATTACAACATCCTCTAGCAAAACCCTGACTATCAGCTAGAACATGACAATTTAGTTCCTGCTCTTAATCCATGTTCTGTGTCCTTTTCAGTCTCCATCTACTTCTTCCTTTTTTGCTTTTCATTTGTCTTTCACTGGTCAGTACTTCATAGGTCTCTGAGCACCAAAGCCTCTAACAGCAAACATGGTTTTTGCGTGACCTGGTTTTGTGTGAGGTGTCCCTGCCCATGGCAGGGGAGTTGGAACTGGATGATCTTAAGGTCCTCTCCAACCCTAACTATTCTATGATTCTATAAACCAATCCTAGCAAAACAGCAAGAAAGATTTTACAGTAGGTAATAGACACATCTGGCATGTCTGTGTTTCTTAACCAGTGACGTCAGTAATCAAGAATGAATCTTAAAAGCTGAGGTTATGCTCTCTCCTTTTTCTTTGTTGCTTTGGCGTTAAAATGACGTGCACAAAATATAGAATCAAAGTTTAAAAATGCTAGTGCCACCATTTCCAGGCTACGTTACCTACATCCCCACTCAAACTCCAGTAGGACAGCTAATACTAAGTACAAAACTTGAGAGGTTTCTCCTAACTACTCTGTACAGCTAAACAGGAAGGGGTCATTATTCTAATATATCAGAATAATAATCATATTATTTAAATTAAATAAAAATATTCTATTTCAAATGCTCCATCCATTGCTTTTGCTAGAAGAAAACAATTTTCATATTTAATTTTATTGTGGGACCTGCTGAGCTATCATCTCTCAACACCTGTTGTTCAGGAGTATTTATAGCTGTGGCAATTTTTCACTTGTGTTGCCTTTCTAAAATCATAATGATATTCCCAAATAAATGAGTTTTAAATCTGTAGTTTCTGCATATGTAGCTGCTTCTTGTCCTCAAAAGGACCTTTTTAAGTTCATGCTTCTGAGCAGCTGTACTTCTTAAAATAATACTCCATTTCAATCTGGCATGATTTTTGTTCTTGATGATAATGTATCACTCTGTATCTTTGTTCCTTTAGGAGAGAAGGTTGCACATGTACATAGTTTACTGCCAAAACAAACCAAAGTCTGAGCACATTGTCTCAGAATACATTGATACGTTTTTTGAGGTAAGTTCCTGAGAGAGAACATATGTAAGGTGGAGGGTGTGTACAAATCATAAGTGTTACCAGATCTGTTGACCAAAACAGAAACAACCAAAGAAAAAAGGCAGTGCAAATCATTGTTCCTGTTTTAAATTACAATTCCCTGCCATTTCTGTTCTGATTTCTCAAGTCTGATACAGATGGGTTAATCTCTACCTGCTAGAGATGGGTTCATCTCTACAGGAAGAAACTAAAGTTAGGTAGAAGATACTTATCAGTAGTCTCACCTTTACAAGCCCTAGCCCAGGCAGTTCACGGTGGTAATTCTGGACAAGCAAAGATTACTGTCAAAAATAGACTATATTAAAACCTGTGACTGAAAAATTACGTTTCACCATAGTTTTTCACAAAAGACATGGAAGGTGCTTGGAAAGGGGAATACTTTGGAAACAAAGCTGATAAGGGGAAGGACTGCAGCTTTTGCTAGCTGAAGATTAAATTCTGCTCTGAGTTTTGCCAGTTTCTTCTGTCAGCCATTAATAGTGATATATCCTGCTGTGTTTCTATCTCAACAAAACAAAGTTGTTTCTAACTGAACAAACAAAACATGTTTGTTTTGCAACCCTCAGGATCTAAAGCAGCGCCTGGGCCACAGACTTCAGCTCACGGACTTGCTAATAAAACCTGTGCAGAGAATTATGAAATACCAGCTGTTACTAAAGGTAAAGTGATGTTGAGGTGAATGATTTAATATATGTGTTAACAGATATGCTTTCTTTTTTAAATATTGCTGATGTTTTTCCACCTTCCTGCAGACCCCAGATTTGTAAGCAATGTCATGTGATTATTTTATATTTAAATATAAAAAATGCAGTAAACAGCTTGGGCAGAATTTTGCTTTTTTTTTTTTTTAACTGTTAAAAGACCAATGACCTCAAGCCAGTGACATGGAAGTGTTTAGAATTTGTACCAATGTCATATGAAGGGGAGAGGGACCTCCCAGCTGTTTTCAGATGTAAATATAATATGAGTTGTTGGGGTTCATCCCAACTTTTCCATCTACTTCTGCAACCATTTTAATGTCATGTAAATGCTTACTGAAGAGCAATCCTGTATATCACAGAGGTCATTGCTTTAGCACGTTGTTGTATGAGATAAATCAAAACAATGAATAAATCTCAAAAAAATAGCAAAAAACAGCAAGAAACTTTAAAAAGAAAATATTTCTTTTTGTCTTCTGCAGACTGTCATTCTCTGACAAAAGATAGCAAATTCAGATTTTCTAAGCTTTCTCTCTTCTGATTAATGAGAAAAGTGCTCATATTATTGTTTGTTCATTTGTTTTTCCTTTTTCAGGACTTCCTCAAGTATTCTAAAAAAGCTAATCTTGACACAACAGAACTAGAGGTACTTTTGACATATTTTCTGTTAGTGATTTGAATACTCTACTTTGAACTTCTCTTGTTTTGACAGTCACTTTCCTTTCCGATCTTCTTGAGAATGTGATTCTAAGTGTTTACTTTTCACATTTCTCTTCTAAAGCAACCATAGCAAATGAAACTATTTTATGCTGCTAACTCATTTGGAAAATAAAGTTTTGACTTTTTATTTGTCTTGAACAGAGAGCTGTAGAGGTCATGTGTATAGTACCAAAACGGTGTAATGACATGATGAATGTTGGCCGCCTGCAAGGATTTGATGTAAGTTGGCTAGGATTTTGCTTTGAGTTCTTGTCAGGTTCTTCAGAAATTATTGATTACTGTTGTTGGGAGAAGTGAAATAGGATGCTCCATCACTATCTGGTTACCTGGGGCAAAAAGCAGTAAGCAAACAATCAAGTCTTAGCCCTGCCAGGGACTTTTTCCTGGGAAACTTTACCTGTTGTGTCAGTTACACTAGGTAAGTCCCTCTACAAAATCTAGCATTACCGTTCCCTTATTGACTAATGACTTGCAAAATAGTGAAGTAATCAGTTACCAGCAAGTGAGCAGACCAGACTTCAGTGATGTAGACAAAGGAGGAGTTACTAAGGTCAGTAAAGCACCTGAGGCAACTATAGCCTTTCTCCTTGTTTTGCCAAGTCTAGAAGAGATGGAAATTAGCTGTCAAAGCAGTATGCATCAGCCAGACTATAGTCACATGTTCTAGTTTCAAAGCCCTTTCTGCTCTGTGATGCAAGTATAAACTTGAATTCTTCCTCTTTTCGGCACCCTGGAAGACACTGGAAGAACATAGGAGTTACTGTGGGAGTTGTTGAGAAAAGAGAGATGAAAGCCTTAGTGTTACAAGCCTCCAACTGCAGTTTGAATTGGAAAGGGTAGAGTGGTGAAGTGGATTTTTTTTTTCCTTGATGATGGATTTTTATTTTTTTTTTGAGGAAGGGCACAAGAATATCTTGTGGTAGGAGGAGCAATGAATATGTAATGGTCAGTAACACTCAAGAAATTGGGAAATGTACAAAGCTATCTCAGCATGAGCATCTGCTCAAAAAGGTTGGTTGGGGAAAGAAATTAAGAACTGCACTAAATGTGTTTCTGGTTGCCTCTGTGTTTAGGGTAAAATTGTAGCCCAGGGTAAGCTCCTGCTCCAGGACACATTCTTGGTTACAGACCAGGACACAGGACTTCTGCCACGCTGCAAGGAGAGACGGGTCTTCCTGTTCGAGCAGATTGTCATTTTCAGTGAGCTGCTGGATAAAAAGAAAGGTTTCTCCATGCCCGGATTCTTGTTTAAAAACAGTATCAAGGTAACTGTTGTGTGTGAGTCTTTTTGTCCTCTGCACAAACTCCACTAAGGGAACACTGGTTCAGTGAGATGTCACTAGTGACATCTAGATGCGCAATCATAAAGCACAGAGAGGTGTCCATCATTTCTTGAAATTATATCCTACCGAATTTGTGCTCACTCTGATGATAAATGGAAGTCTTTGGATCCCAGTATTCTGATGCTTCCCAGGTGAAGCATACCGAAACAGATATTCCTGTACAAAGCTGGACAAGCTTTCACAGAGAGTTTAGTCTCCAGCTCTGTGCTGTCTATACACCACATTGCAAAGTCATCGCAAATAAAGGTAACTCTTTACATATTCCTCCTTTTGAGTTTTGGCTGAAATTGGGCCAAATGTGTACGTAACATAAGTAGTGTTACCTTCTTAGACATGTCAGTTCTTCCTCAAACAAAAAGCATTTACCTCCACCTCAAGCTTTCCCTGAAACAAAGACTAGTAGTACTAGGGCCAATCAGCCCTCCTCATGAAGTGTTTTGGGTGGACTGTGCTTCTCTTAATTCACCTCAGTGCTACTGCTGCCAGCTGAGCACCCTGTTTAGTGCTGGCTGAACAGCCTGTTCAAGGCATTGCTGTATCTGCAGTAGAAACCTTTGGCATGGGCCAGTGGTAAAGCTCCATAGCAAAATCAGCATTTTAAATAACACATAGAGAGAGCGAAAGACAGTGGAGAACATTGGGCCATAGTGACCTGATGAAGATTGTTCAGGCATAGTGTTTCAGTAAGATGTACACTAACCCTTAGTTTAATGTAATCCTTCATTTCACGGTATTATTTTACTGAAAGAAAAGAGTAGTTGCCATTTGAAGATCTGACTCTGAGCTCATAAGTAAGATATTGTAGAGGTATGTTTCTCATAAAATACATGAAGTAAATTCTTTTTTTTCCATGAAGGTGAGTTGCCTTTCCCTGGAGGAAAATGTGGACAGCGATCCATGTAAATTTGCACTAACATCAAGAATGGGCGATGTCACGGAGACCTTTATTTTGCATTCTGCTAGTCCAGGAGTCCGCCAGTTATGGATCCATGAAATTAACCAAATTTTGGAAAACCAGCGCAACTTTTTAAATGGTAAATGCTTTCTTTTCACCAAAAGTTCATAATTGAACGACTTTTCTCTCATCTGTTATTTCTTGGCTTTGGAATGTTTCACAAGTTTCCTTTTTCCTGAGCTAATACAGAACAGTTGGGGGATATGGGCTGCATTTCTGCTTTGGAACAGATGATAGCATTTATTATAAGAATGGTAGTCTGCATTTACATGGTGTTCTCTTGGAGAAATTTTCCGAATGTTTTGTAGGAGTGAGTCAAGATTGGCATCATCCATTGAGGTGGAGAGCTTGTGTGCTTCTTTTAAGCAAATACAAGCCTTTAAAGGCTAAACCCAAGTGGAATTTTAAGCATCTAGTCTGAATGTTTTGTTTGTGTTATTTTGGTATCCATTGTTGTGTCATACTGTGGCAACAACATTCAGATTCTGTGGGAGAAAAGTAGAAGATGATCATGTCTGCTGTGATACCAGAAGTTTCTTGCTGTATTTTTGTATCCATCAGTTGTTGCCCCAATGTAGATTGTTTTTAAAGAGTTGTAATGGGTGGAACAACAAGCTGAGAATTTGGAGTCACACCTGTTTTTTCCCAACTTAGCTGCTGACTGACAATGTGATCCTAGAGGAAGACATTTCTCCCTGGTTTCAGATTTTTTACCTTTAAAAGAACAGGTCATGAAGGTTGTGATGTAGAAAAGTGACTTGAGGTCTGTGGCATGACCAGCATTGCTAAGGAAATTTGTCTTGGTTTAACAGCACTCCCCTTCTGCCAGTAAACATGTCTGTTTTAAACTGTTCCTGTTCCCTTTCCTGCCCTTCTTTCCCTGATCACGTTCCCTCCCACCCCCACTGCAGCCTTGACATCCCCAATCGAGTACCAGAGGAACCACAGCAGTGGTGGAGGTGGCAGCGGCGGCAGCAGTGCTAACAGCAGCGGCCCCAGCAGCTGTAGTGGCATCCCCAGCTCCAGCCGTAGCCGGCCATCCCGGATCCCCCAGCCTGTCAGACACCATTCCCCAGTCCTGGTCTCCTCTGCAGCCTCGGCCCAAGCAGAGGCAGACAAGATGTCAGGTATGTCCATTCACAATCTCTCCCTGCCACACTACAACACCTCCTTAGAAACTGGTCTGAGCCAGCCAGACAGGCACCCTCCCCATGCAGAACTGGATGGTCCTCAGAAAGACGCTGAGCAGATTCCCAAGATGAAAGTTATTGAAAGTTCCAGGAAGACAGCGGGAAACATTTCTGGCTCATCTGACGGAGCCCAGAAAGACTTACGTGGAAGCTCAGAGGACAGTCGATCAAGAAACAGCATAGGATCACTGACGCTTGGGAAGCCAAGGCCAGGAGCCATCTCACCAATGAACTCTCCTCTCTCCACGACTTTCCCTTCTCCTTTTGGCAAAGAAACCTTTCCACCCAGCAGCCCCCTGCAGAAGGGCTCCTTTTGGAGCTCCATCCCAGCATCCCCTGCCAGCCGCCCTGGCTCCTTCACTTTCCCTGGGGACAATGACTCCCTCCAGCGGCAGGTTCACCGCCACTCTTCACACAGCAAGGACACAGACCGCATGAGCACATGCTCCTCGACCAGCGAGCAGTCAGTTCACTCCACCCAGAGTAATGGGGTAAGAGCGGAGCACCTCTGTCCTGCAAGCTCTTCTAAAACCTTCCCGTGCTTTCTGTGCGTTACCATCACCCTCCATACTAACTTCTGGCTCTCCGGTGCTGTACTACTCTGAAATAATCAACTGTTTGAATATCTTCTGCACATTAAAAGAACAAAATTGCCTACCTCTCTGTGTATGTATACATACAAACGTGGGTATGTACACAGACACAAAAGCGACTGCTAACAATAGATGCAATTTCTGCCTCTGCTGAAAACATAGATCACTAGGCTGATACTTTACTAACTTGCTCTCCTTGCTTTTTTTGTCTCTAATTTGAAGGCACATAATTAACATGCTGAAGCGTGGCAGCCAGAGCACCTTGGGGTATGCATTGCGGCCAGCGCTTAAATCTGACTTCAGGATTTTGGCAGATTGCCTTGGGGCTTTTTTCCCTTTCACGCACAAATCCGCCACCATTGTCCTGTTGAGTTTTAACTTCGTGGAGACATCTACAGTACGTTCCCTGGGCTGCTTGGTTTTATCTTTCATATTTTTATTTCCCCCACCCCTCCTCAGCCTTAGCTGATGTGCAACATTCTCTTTTTAAGTCCTGTGTTGGATCAAGGAAGCTTCCTGCAAACCACTCAAAATAGGCCAACAAAACTTAGCTAAAATAATCCTCCTTCTACTACAACCAAAACAAATAGTGGCTCCACTGTTCTGCATTGTAAGAAGAACTGGTTTAGGGCATCTGGAGTTTCAATCTTTAGTATGCACTTGGTGCGTTTGTGTGGACAGCTGGCGTGTCAACAGAATCCACATTCTCTGTAATAACGTCCACCAGGAAGAGCAACACAGCAATCACAAGGGCAAGTGCAACTATAAAGCAAAACTTTCAGGGCACTTGCCGTGGATGGGGTAGTCAGGCTATGGTGCCATTCCCTTTAAACTCACATTTGATTGTTCTCTCACTAAGTGTTGTGTTCAGGAATGTTTGTTCTTCCACTCTCTCACCAATAGTATGCAGTACCAATTTTGCACCTAACTTGCCAGACCTTTTGTAAATGCATGCATTTCTCTGTAGAACTGTTTAACACAGAGAGCTTTCTTGACTTCTTAGTTCTTACACTTTTATAACAGCTACAGAAAAAAAAATTATGCTTTGCATATAACGTATTTTTTATCCTGATCTTCCTTCAGCTTTTGATTTGATTTAGCTCTGTCCGGTGTTTATCCTCAGTCTAGTAAAATGTGATGATATAATATCTGGGGTAACCTGAATATTTTGCAGTTACTGCACAGTACGTAGTATCAAGATGGTGATGCTCTTTATATTCAGAGAAGTCTTGCATAGTATTAACTGATGTCATTCCATTAAGAAAAAAAAAAGAGAGAGGGAGAGACAGGATGGCACTGCATGCCTTCTGCTTCATAGCTATGTTTCTTTTAGTTTGGTGATTGAGGTGGGTCATAATTCTTCACGTATAACCTCATTTCTATGCCATGCTTTAGCAGGATTTCATACCACATTCAACAAGACAGGGAAAATGGGTTCTGAGGTTTTATTTTGACTTAACCATTTGTATATGTGTATTTACATGCACATATGGTTGAGGTTGGTTGCTTAGGATAAGTAACTTCTAAGAAGAAGAAAAAGGAACTGATTTTGCTAGTGTTTCAGGAATATGGGAGGGATATTTTTAGATTTTGGTTCCAAATACTCTAATCCCATAATTGAGGTCAGTGATGACCAGCAGAACTTGCAGCAGAAAAACATAAACTAATTACTTCCTTGCAAGGCAAACAGAAAGGCTATCTTTCTGTGGTGAGAATAAATTCACATATAAGCACATTCACAAGAACATTTGACATTTAGTAGTTACCAAACACTTGTTTATTTAACAAATTTTGCTGTCCTTGTTGAAACTAAGAAATATCCAGAGTTTAATATGACCCTTCAAGACTTAACTATTAAAAAGAAGTGTTATGTGACAGGAAGGTCAGTCCTGCAGTTATACAAATTCTGCTGCATGCTAAATCTAAAAGAATGAGTTTCAAGAAAAGCAGCTTTCTCTGAATAGAGTTGTAGCTAAAAGAATCTAGCAAGTTATAACCTTAATTTAAACAATGACTGAAAATGAGACTGGCTTTTTGGTTCTACAGTTCCTGGTTTGCCTTGAGTCATGGAAGGGGCTTGCTGACACAAAAGACCATGCAGAAAGTCTTGTAAGCCAGACAGAGTGAGTTTTCTCACTGGAAATACAGCATCTGGAATTGACATAAATACCCTTTAGTAAAAATACAATTCAGGATGAGATCTTTCACTCTGTGGTAGCATTTGCTTCATCATCCCAACAGCGGAAAAAAGGATAGACTTGAATCACCCACTTGAATAAAATAGTCTAGCTAGAATAAAATGTACAGACTCACTGGAAACCCCAGCATCAATGTACTGAGTGTGCTATGAATGAATATTCTGAGACTGTTGCTTTCCAAATGTCTTGGTTTCTCAGCCAAAGCACATGAGCCAAAGCTCATGGGGAAGCACAGGCACTGAGAGATGGAGTGGCCTGTTCAAGGCCATTAGCAGATTGGAAGAGAACTTGGTTTTCAGGGTTCCCAGTCTACCATGCCGTCCACTGACTCCTGCTGCATCTCCTCAATCTTGAGGGGAGAAATATTTGATAGTTTTGAGAATTCTGTATTTAATCCTCTGTGCCAAGCTTTCCACTCACTATTAGCACGTGTGTGGTGCTAACATGTGGTTATGTTATGTAAGTGATAGTAGTTTCCAGCTACAGCTGGGTACTGATACCCATCTTCAACTCAGCTACTACTAGGCAGTAGTGAGCCCTCATTAGTAGTGATCTGACACAGTTTGAAATAAGAACAAAGACAAAAGACAGGTGCACGCACACATACATACCTCATGCCACATCATTAATAGGCCATCCATTTTGGTTTTAAGTTCTTTCAGGAAGGAAATAACTTTAGGGAATAGGTGCTAGGAAAGACTAGGTGTATTTTTTGTCATTGGAATTTACAGTGTTTATGAGGTAATGACTATGATTTTGAAGCTGTACCTCTAAGACCATGAAAAACTGTCCTACATTCTGTGCTATAGTTCTGTTGCCTGATAAAGATGTGAGGTTTGGTGCCTGATCTTGAAAGGAAGAGATCTATGTATAAACTGACTCGCGGTTAAAGGAAGTAATCCTGAGTAAAAGCAAATGCAGCAGCTGTACATGAAGGTATTCAAAGTTCAAACTAATTTGCGCAAGATAAATAGATGGAGGAGGCTTTAAAAGAGAAATCACAAATCTTTTCTTTGACTGCAGCTTGTTATGTGGACTATGCAGGTAATGTAGCAGGCCAAGAACAGCATGTCTTCTCCATGAACTTTAAATTTGATTCTTTTTTTTCCCCCTCTCTTTCTTTCTGCTTCCAATTGACACTTGAAGAGTGAAAGTAGCAGCAGTAGCAATATCTCCACCATGCTGGTGACACACGATTACACGGCAGTGAAGGAGGATGAGATAAATGTCTACCAAGGAGAGGTCGTGCAGATTCTAGCCAGCAACCAACAGAACATGTTTTTGGTGTTCAGAGCCGCCACTGATCAGTGCCCTGCAGCCGAGGGCTGGATTCCCGGCTATGTCTTGGGGCATACCAGTGCAGTCATCATTGACAACCCTGATGGAACCATCAAGTGAGTGCCTGGGTGTGTGGAGAAAGGGCGGGAGAAGAAAAACTTCCCATTCAGACAAGGCTTTGAACCTTTTAAGTCAAAAGTTGATGTGATCTTTGAGAAATAAATGAACATCAAGCAGAATGAGTACTTGAGAGGTCCCTTAGCGAACTTCTAATACAGGCAAGTAAGAAAGGGCCCAGAAGCACATGATCTTTATGAAAAAGCTGTAGTAGTGCAGTCTTCTGGGAAAAGATGGTGAAAGAATACATGATCTAAGAGCAGCAAATTTTTCTGGTTTGTTTAATAGAATGAGTTATTAGGCTAGACACCTTTGTTTAGGAAGACAGTCAGGGCATGTTTGTTCCAAGTGAAATGAATTTTAGAGTTCCTAGATCTCTGCTTTGAGCTACAAATCTATTGAAAATGACAGGTGGTGCTAGAAAGATGTCTCTCAGATCTGCAATGGGAGAAATTATGTCAGAGTTCTTAGCACTTAAGTTTTATATAAAGGGATTTCATACAGATCATTGCTTAGTTTGATTGAGTTTATATTTTCACACAGAAAGTTTGCCATTTGAGCAAGAAATGGTATTTCTTGGCAAGAGTTCAGTCTTTCAAGAAATACTGAACTACAGACTAATCTTCCTAGCTTGCTTACAATTTTAACTATGGGTTGCATGTCTTACAGAATAATTCATGTATTCCATTTCAATATACTTAAAGACAGTGAGGTAACATTTTGACATACTTTTCCAATTCCATTTGAAACTAGAGAGTATAGCACATAAACTAGAGTTGAAAAAAATCATAAAAGTTTAATATTTTGTGTTCAGGAAGTCAACGTCTTGGCACACAGCACTCCGTTTAAGGAAAAAATCTGAGAAAAAAGATAAAGACGGCAAAAGGGAAGGCAAGCTAGAAAACGGTTACCGCAAATCCCGAGAAGGACTTGCCAACAAGGTTTCTGTAAAGGTAAGTCTTATAAAAATGTAGTCATTTCCAAAAGAAGTTGTGTTGGGATATCTTTAGAAGTAGCTTCTGTCAGAATTTCCCATGAAGGAACTGTAGGCAACAGTGGTTTGGAAACAGGAAGATAGAATCTTTGAGCCTGCAAGCATGATATAGCATAAGGATACTGCAGAAAGAATAGAGTGTGCAGAAATTCTGGTATTCAGATGTTTCTTGGATCTTTGTGGGCACAGTAACTTCAACCCATCACTGTGCATTGTTTTCTACCATTCTTTAAGTTGTTATAAGGTTATCAGGACATTAATTCTTTTAATTTCTCCTTTCTAGCTTCTCAACCCCAATTACATTTATGATGGTAAGTTGCTTTAACTTTTAAAAGTTGTAATAAATATAATTTGATTAAAACATTATTCTCTATGTTTAAATTTGCTTGATATGAATTTTGTTGGGAACTGAGTGGTTTTTATCAAAATATATATAGGCCCTTTCTGGATGAGTGAGACAGTTAATGCAATTAACTCATGCTTATTTTTTAAGATGGAAGGAACACATTTTTGGTCACAAGTCCAAAACAACATAAAACACAAGGACCATATGCTGTGTTATATATGGAGATTGTATGGAAGTTGGGACTTGCTGAGTTTGCAAAATAACAAGGCCAGGAGTTGGAGCTGCTTCAGTTTTAACCTTACCCCGTAGGGAATATTCAGGACCTCTCCAGTGCAGAGGTTAATCAGGACAAAGATAGTGGCCTTCTGGAGTCACAGCCAAACTGAGTTTTTGTCTTAATGCACAGAGCCAAATTTCTTGAGCTCCTCCTGTAAAAAAGGGAAACCGCTACCATGTGTCATTGGATGAGTGAGGTGTTTTGTGTTCCCTTTTGCAAGCTTAGCTGGATATAATGATAGCCTAAAGATATAAATATAGTTGAGCATATCCTTAAATATTTTTCACTCAAAGGTTTCCTCAGCTTGCCACACAAAGGGTGTTTGGTTCATCACAGTAAGCTTCAGGTTTATCCGTGGCATAGCAGTAGTGTTGTGTCCAAGTTCACGTGGAGAACACTTTGCCAGCCCTGCAGAACCCCAGCAAACCATATGTGTGTTCCAAGGGTAGAGGGATAGATACACCTTGGAAATCTAAAGTACTGTACTGCTTTGTGTAATAGAAACAAGAGAGTGAAAGGAATAGAAAAGCAAATTTATTAACTTCAGTTGACCTAATACCATTCATTTTATTTTTCTAGTTCCCCCGGAGTTTATAATACCATTGAGTGAGGTAACATGTGAGACAGGAGAGACCATCGTGCTTAGGTGTAAAGTCTGTGGTCGCCCCAAGGCTTCAGTTACTTGGAAAGGTCCTGATCATAACACACTGAGCAATGACGGTCATCACAGCATTTCGTACAGGTACAGTAATCTGTGTAACGTTCAACAGGAACTGTTGAAGCTGTTTTATACTCCTTTTGCATTCTTGGTTCAGGATAGCTTTTGGCTTTGAGGCATAAAGATACGGTTGCCCTCGGAAATATTTTGCAGCTGAGATTTTCTGGAAATGTTGTGTAACTTCTGTGTATGGCTGGCATACCCAAATGTCATATTCTGTTGATCTTTAAAAACAAAAGAAAATCCAGCTGATATGTCTGATTAGCTATCGCAGAAGCCATTGTGGTTCTGTCACACTGACCTACCAGTTGAACCAGAACAGTATGCTGTCACATGCCAGTGCTGTGAAATGTCATCCTGTCAGTTCCTTATTTCTATTAGTAGCTTACCATCATTTTTGAGGAAGATCACTCTACATTATTTTGTAGAGGAAAGCCTGTGATTCCTGCTGATGTGGCAGTGTCAGTGTCTTCATTGTTGAAACACAGAAATCAACATATTTTGTTTGTCCAAAGAGAGATAGGGGCTTGAAAATAAGAAATATTAACAGTGTCAATCTAAATTTGTCTATACCTTAAGGTCTGTAAAATGAATATAAAGTTAATGGATGCCATTGTGTTTCCCAGTGACTTAGGAGAGGCTTCACTGAAAATCATTGGCGTCACTGCAGAAGACGATGGTATCTATACATGTATAGCTGCAAACGATATGGGTTCAGTTTCGTCTTCTGCCAGTCTACGAGTTTTAGGTAGGCATGTTTCTTGCTTCTTTTTAATCTTTGGGTTTTTTTCTTATGGGGTATCCATAGTACAGGAAACAGAAAACCCCAGCTCTTAAGCATCACTGTTAAAGGAATATTATAACAAACCTTTTTACCTGTGACATGTTGCTTGTTTCAGAAGGAACAGGAGCACTTTTAGGATGTAACTAATTAGAGGTTCATACAGACAAGATGCCTACAATATTTCCTGGAAAGTAGAGCTTTTGGTGGGTGGAGTTCAGGTAGCTGATACACTAATCACTCTTTTTGTTTCCCCAGTGGTAGGTATATTATTGGTAATGAGACATAATGTAAGATACCTATTCTTTTTGCTGTTTCTTCCAGCTTGCCAAGGTTACTCATGCTTGTACAGACAGTTCCTACTTCACCTGAATTAGTTCCACTATAGAATTTGCATTGGCCATGCTGCTTTGGTGTGTAATCCAGTTTGCCTTGCTGCCACCCTGTGTCTTAATGCAGATTAACAGGATGGGGTGATTCCACTGAAGGTATCTCAGCCAAGGAAACTTTCTAGTCAGGGGAGTAAAAAGCTCTTGATGAACAAGAATCAGTGTGAAACCATGTACTTTAGGGATCTAGTGTAATGGCTGTCCTTCCTACACCAATACAGAAGCCCAAAACTGTGATTAGGCCAGAATCAGAGTCACAGAAGTCTTGTAGACTAAACTACTATCTTTCAGCAACAGTTCTTGGTCTTACTGATCTTCTTCAAAAGTGTTCACTTTTCAATCAAAACTAAACCAGAATTAGTATCTCTTAGTTACTCTGCAACTGGACTCCAAAAGACAGGCAGTTGTATTTTCCTAGCCCTTTTACTCAGCTCTACCAATACTTGTACAAAGAAGCACTGGCCCCAGTTCTTCTGAGGACATCCCACCCTTCATTGGCCCAGTCCATAAGAGCATAATGGAAGCTCCAAGGCTGTAGCATGAAGTGGGTTTTCAAGATCAAACTACGAAGTCTTTTTCAGTCCTTCAGACTTGAAGGACTTGCCATTTGATTGTAGTCAATTCTTGTGCATTGTCCTGTGCAAAAAGTAGTACTCTTTACCTTCTGTTGCTGTAGTAGTCTTTATAAACAATGAATGAATTAGTTGATTACAGAAGTAATTTTCTTTCTGAGCTGCAAGAGGATGGGCAGTCTGAGGCCATGAGTTGCTTTTCAGTGTGGACATACTCTGCTTCAAAAGGAAGATGGTAGGGGCCAGTAGTTTGAATGAGGTAAATTCTTCCTGAAACGTATTAGCAAACTGAAGTCCAAATATTTCTCCTTCTGCAAACATCTGAAACAATACATTGCCTATATTGACAAAAAGTTAGTTGTGAGGATGGTCTGAGTTTATTCAATCTTGGCTACACTATCGTTCTCTTTTTTTGTAGGTCCTGGAAGTGATGGGATCATGGTAATCTGGAAAGACAACTTTGATTCCCTCTACAGTGAAGTGGCTGAGCTTGGCAGGTGTGTTCTGTATGCTGATCTCCAAGGCCGTCTATGTCAAAATAGTAACTTCTCTGTCAAAAAAATTAAATTCTCTTTGAAAAATACTTCTCGTATGAGCCTAAAAACCCAGAAATACATTCGATTAAATAGAAATGAGGAAGCAAAAATTCTACTAGCACTAGATGGCACTGCGTAAACAGAAAGTGTTTAGGCTGAAGTGGTGTCCTAGATTAAGGGCTTGGTTTTTTGTTTGTTATTTTTTTAAGCATGCCTTAAATTGACTGATGCTGCTTCTGTAGTGAAGCTCTCCTAAGCCTTTTTATTTAGGGTATGAAAATTACAGGCAGCAAAAGTCTGAAAATGAGCCAGAGAAGTCCTGTAAAATATACATTTGTCCAATTTAATAATGACTTTTGAAAAGCCGCTTAACACTCAGACTTGATGTCACTGCAAATGTGATGAAACAAATATCAGGAGATAATTGTTTATGCAGACACATTTTGTAGAAGATGCATGCACTGAAAACTGGTTTGTGTCCAGAAACTGCTCTGTGAGGATAGCTTATTACAGATCTAAAATCAGATTTCTCTGAGAATATCTTTCAAGGTAAAAATACATCCTTAATGCATCTCTCGGTTAATTCTTTCCTTTCAATATTGTATTCCAGGGGCAGATTTTCTGTTGTTAAGAAGTGTGACCAGAAGGGAACCAAGCGAGCAGTAGCCACTAAGTTTGTGAATAAGAAGTTGATGAAGCGAGACCAGGTTACCCATGAACTTGGAGTCATGCAGAATCTCCAGCATCCCCAGCTCATTGGCCTTCTTGATACCTTTGAGACCTCCACCAGCTACATACTAGTGTTAGAAATGTGTGTGGACTCTAACATTATCCATAAAATGCAATCTCTAAGCTGACTTTCTGGGGCATTTGTAGTGGTTTTTATATGAGGAACTTTAAGATTTTCTAGAAGTTTGAAAATACTTAAGTAAAATGTTACAGTTTTCTAATGCTGCTGTTAAAGTTTAATACTCAGAAAGAAACAAGGTGAGATATTAAACTGATATGTAGATGATTATCTTAGTCTGACTCTCCAGGAAGTTTTTAATATCAGTTGGTTGTACAAATGAATTAGGAATGCTGTGATCTCCTAGCTTTATATCAAATCTCCTCTTCATACCCTAGACCTCTGTCTTCTAGGTGCTGCAGGCTACAGTTATTCCTGTAGTCTGTGGTCTGTTAGTTTTTTCCTTCCGTTCTCATAGATGGATTAATCCAAGATACAATCCTTGTCATTCCAATAGGGCTGACCAGGGTCGCCTTCTAGACTACATCGTGCGATGGGGAAACCTCACAGAAGGGAAGATCAGACTCTACCTGGGAGAGATTCTGGAAGCTGTGCAGTATCTTCACAACTGCAGAATAGTACATTTGGACCTAAAGGTGAGCACTGAATGGAATTCCTGGCAGTGCGTGTTATTCCAGGCATAGAACCCTCCCTCTTCTAGGAAACTTGCAGCTGAGAACACAGAACTGTGAATTGCTTTGATACTGTGTGGAATGGTATGGGTCAGGCCTCCAGCCCCAAATGCATTAGATCTCTCATAGTCCACAAAGCAAAATCTTCGAGTTCCCTGTGCTTTCTCCATAAAGCTTGCTGGCCCTGGGTAGTCCTTTGTGCTAGAAATAATTGCTGACAGGAACTGTTTTGTTTGATTTTTATTTATTTATTTGCTTGCTTGCTTGCTTTCGGAGAAGTTTGCAGCAGAAATCCATTTCTTTCTCAAGAAGCACAGAGTTTGTTGTGAGAGAGTGCTCTTTCCTCTGTTCCTGCAAATCTGTTTCACATCTTTGCATTTTAAGGGTTGTAATAACTATGTGAATGGTACCTTTTTGGGCCTCTGTTCTACCCTTTTGAGTTTTACTGGATCCACAAGGATTTTATACATTCTACTAGGAAAATCTATATAAGATGATCTTAGTGTGAATATTAATTAAAAACTTATTTACACTTTTTCTTTTCTTCCAGTCTTAAAATGCAAGGGGTTTGTTGTCTCTCTGTCATAAAGCAAATAGAGCAGTTGATTTGTTCACCCTATATGTGTAATTGCTCTTCTTCAAGCTTAAGTTCCCAAGCACAGGTTCCTGTGGAACTTTGCCTAGCTGCTGTTGTAAACATCTGCAGTATTATCTGGCAGAACTGTATATCCTGCAGACATAATAGTGCTAGCAGCTAAAACACATTAATTGCACACTGTAGTTGGTAAAAAGCTGCCTGCCCATTGATCTGGGGGAAACCTTGTTAGGACTGCCTAGGAGCTGGCCTTCAGCGGTAGTAGCTTGCAGCGGTTTGTTATGCTCTTGAGCTGACAGCACTGGCTGGGAAGCAGTAATTTTGGAGCATTAAATGTGTGTTAGACTGACTTGAAAAAAAGACATTTTAACTTTTGTTTTTATGTTTTCTAGCCTGAAAATATTTTGGTGGACCAGAGTTCCACTAAGCCAACAATAAAACTGGCTGACTTTGGAGACGCGGTCCAACTCAATACCACGTATTATATCCACCAGTTACTTGGAAACCCAGAGTTTGCAGCTCCTGAAATTATTCTTGGAAATCCTGTTTCCCTCACTTCAGATGTTTGGAGCATTGGAGTGCTCACATATGTCCTTCTTAGTGGCGTCTCTCCTTTCCTGGATGAAAGTGTAGAGGAAACTTGCCTGAATATTTGCCGCTTAGACTTTAGTTTCCCAGATGACTACTTCAAAGGAGTTAGCCAGAAGGCCAAAGATTTTGTATGCTTCCTACTTCAGGATGACCCAGCTAAGCGTCCCTCGGCTGCACTGGCCCTCCAGGAGCAATGGCTGCAGCTGGGGAACAGCAAAAGTGCTGACAGCATTGACATATCCAGACTGACTTCATTCATTGAGCGGCGAAAACACCAGAATGATGTTCGACCCATCCGTAGCATTAAAAACTTTTTACAGAGCAGGCTCTTGCCAAGAGTTTGACCTTGCCTGAAGTTCTCTCTCATTCTCTTTCACCTGCCAATCAGACTGGAGACGGACTCCTCCTGCCAATCAGTCAAACTGGAGATAGACTCCTCCTGCCAATCAATCAGACTGGAGATAGGACTCCTTTTGCCAATCAGCTGTTGACTTGAATTTTGAGGAAAGCAAACCCCGAGCCAACCAACTGCTAGCGAATGTTCGTGTGCAAACGCATTCCAGGGGGACCCATGCAGGGCGGCGTAGGGGACTGGCGATGCAGACTTCACTGGGGTGGAGGACGATAGCACTGTACTCTGCAAAAAGCAGTCACGAGCGATACAGTAACAGTATTTTATTCAGGTTTCTGCAAAAAAATTAAAAAAAAAAATAAAAATAGTTTTTTTAATAAACCAGAGTTGAATTTTGCAAGTGAACTTAACTACCGTTTTCAAGATTTATTCAAGGAAGAAATGCCTATGTTCAAAGCACTGGTGTTAAAAACGAAACCATGCCTGGAGAAGACTCACCAAAATGGCTGCTCGTTGAGACGGCCTCCATTTATAACATCTGGTTTTCACTTGGTCCTAGAGCTTTCCAGTTGCCTCGCCTGTATGTATCTCACGTAGCAGTGCACTGAGATCAGACTCTGCTTTTAAGTGCATCCAACCTCAAAGTTTTTGCATACAAATAGAATGAATTGTTTTGCTCTGATAAAATGTAGGCCTTACTTGTATATAGACTGTTACCTGCCTTCGGTCTGTAATTTTTTTTTCCCCTCTCCCCTTATCCTTTTTTTTCCCCTCTCCTTCCTAAATGGTGGTATACCACTGTGCGGGTCTTCAGTTTGGGTCAGTACTCACTGTCCCCTTAGAAAAGGACTTCGGGTTGGTGCCCAGCTTTGCCAACCTGATTGTCAAGCAGTATACAGCAGGATGAAATACTGTAAATGCACTCATTTGGGATTTTGTTTTCTTTCATATCATGTGCAATGTTGTGGCTTTAACATTTTATGCAACTATTTATGAGGACCTCTGTTGTAACTGTAATAAATATATAGAAAAAGCACATACTTAGTACGGCGAGCTTTATGGTTTTGTTTGTGTGTTTGGGGTTTCTGGGTGGGCAGGGGCGGGTGTGTTGTACCACACTGTCATTATTAGTTTAAGATGAGGGTTAGCATAGAATTTAGTCAAGACTAGTCAGTTTTAAGGTTTGCTCAAAAAAGAGAGGGAGAGATTCGTATCCCAGATCTCAAACTGGTTAAGAAGTCGGGTGACACTTTTTAAAATTTATTATTATTATTATTATATTCAAAATGCCAAAGTCTGACTTCCCCAAAATCACTCTCAACACTTACTGCTTTTTAGACTTTTCAAATATGTGTTTACTTCTTTCTGTGAAATGAACAAATGAATTTTGTGCTCTTTGGTGAAGAATACATTCAGAAAGTAGTGGTCAGATGAAAATCTGACACGTAATGTAATTGTTTTAGTAACTGTTTTTAAGATTGAAGTAATATTAACGTGAGCTATTTAAAAAGGCAGAGATGGTTTTTTGTGCATCACTGGCTTCATATGGGTGTGTTGTCATCTATGTTTGTGTGAAATGCAGTGTTTAAAGAGACCAAGCCGACATCCCACAATAGTTAGATGTATGGGTCCTAAGCCATAACCTAGCTTGGGTTAGTTTTGAGCTTTGCGGCTTCCACTGTATTCTATTTATTCCTTTTTTGTTTGTTTGTTTGATTGATTTTTGGGTTTGTTTTGGTTTTTGGGTTGGTTTTTTTTTTTCTTTTTTGTAAAGTTGTACAGAAACTTTCTAAGAGAAAACAACTGACTTCAGAACTGGATGTGTATTCCTGCCAGCCTCATATCACTATGTTTGTGTATTATTTTCCTTTATTGTTTTAGTCAAATTTTTGCTTTATTTTGCATGTATATTTCTTTGTACAGTGACGTTACATGTTTACACAGTATGACGTGATGTAAATATTTTATTTTGCCATCAGTTATTTTGAAAAGAATTAAACATATTTGACATATTTGTCTGATCTCTTGCTTTAAGGAGTTTGAAAGTTTAGGTTTGGTTATGTTTTAATTGGGCTCTGTATTTAAAAAGAAAAAAGTACTTTATTTTATTGCCATAAAATTCATTTTAAATTGCAATGATGTATCTTGCTTTCATGCCTTACAAAATAATATTTGCCTTTTCTCTAAGTGTTGATTGTTTTGTAGTGTCATGATTGCTTTTATATAAAACATGCCTAACTCTCTAACTGTGGAAATTCATTATAGTCTTTATTAGCTAGTAAATTTTGACCAGCAGAGTTTTCTACCAGATGTTCCCAGTTAAAGACCAAAGGATCGTATTTCGGTTTAATATTAAACGGGGGAACAGATTTCCCACATCTTTTAGGCATTCCAGATTCATTATGAAGAAAAGTTACTTTCCATTGTAAAGACTTGGGGTTTGCAGCTAAACACTTTTTGCCTCCTGTAAGGGATGAAGTCAGTGCATGTGTCTGTACTTTGCAAGTGGGGTTTGGGAGCACAGAAGTTCTCCACTGCACACAGCTGAATTTGAAAATCATTGGGCAACAGTTAAGTGGGAAGCCTGGCTAGATAATATTTCCATGGTCAGGAAAGCAATCTGCATTGTCTTCCTAATGGACAGAGGCCTAACACATACCTGGTAGTGCTCTTGAGGAGTAAGGTGGAAGAGCCTGGTTTTCTTCTGTGTGTATATAGAGGTCACTTAACTGTAAGTCATATTAATTCTCAGATGGGGCTATTAATGTGTTTATGAACAGGAGAAAAAATAATTGGGCTTTTTCTGTCTTCATATTCCAAAGGATGTTTAGGCCAGATGTCCTCACAATGTCCTCCAGCAAAAGCACCTGGCTTTCTGAAAATATTTCAGTAAGTGTGGAAACCTGAGTAGTAGTAGAAGATGCCTGAAAATGTAATGGAGTGTTCTTTGCATGTAGCATACTACATGATATTGTCAAGAAACGTTAAAACCCCACTGCTGAGGGAGTCAGTGTAGGACTCGATCAAAAGGGGGGGGGGAACAGTGGCTGACTGTTGAGGTTAAGTCCCATGGTCCCCAAAATATTAAGATATAAATGAAGACAGGAATATACTTAACCTTGTTAACCAGCGACCTTGTTGTTAGAGGGACTGTGTAGCTAAGGTACTTGAGACAGCAAGTTGAGCAGAATCGGTGAGTTCAGAGCCCATGACCATGCATGTAAAACTTGGATCCCCTTTTCAGTACATCTGCCATAAACATTAATTTTCTCTCATTGAATTTTCTCAGCTGCTTTATTTCCCAGACAAAGCTGAGGTATTAGAATTGCCTCAGGGAGAGATTGTTTTGATGGAACTGAGCATGGTGGAGATCTCCTGTATTAAACAAATAGAAGCTGACTACCGCCAGCCTACATTTTACTACCCAGATAGCTAGCCTAGCTCTCCTGAGCTTTTCAAAATCTCCTTTTGCAGGAGTTTTCTTGTCAGCTCCTGGATGGAGCCATCAAGCTCATTTCCTCTCATCCTGAGGGAGGAAATTGTAACCTGGCTTGGACTTGATTAAGCTGAAGCTCTTCATTTTCACATTAAATTTCAAACACCGATTTCAGTGGGGCTGGCACCCTCAATTCAACAGGAGGCTCACTCCCAGACTGAAATCATGCATTAGGAGTACCTCTGAAGATTACTTGCAGGAATTTCACCTTAAGCTTCCTGAAGACTCACCTGGCAGCATCAGGAATTCACTTAGCAGACCCTGAGCTCAGTCTCTGTGAAGGCTTGCTATCTTAAGGGTTATTCCCAAATACTGAGAAAGGACTGGCAGCAGCTGGTAGTTTGCTCTGTTCCACTGGGAATCTGCCTAACCCCTTCTGGTTGAATAGCAGTTTACATCACGCATCTTGCCTGATTTTATGCATCTTGCCTGTGTGTTGCTGAAGACCATGTGATCCTTTGAAATGCATGGTTCTTCAAGCTCTCAGGCTTTTCCTTCGGTGATGCCAAGATCCACTGAGTATTTCCAGAATGATGTCATTTAATTTGCCATCTCTTAAGACCGACGGTGAGAGAGTACATCCTTCTTTGGTGATGGAGCACTCTCCTGGGACTTGGAAGGTTCTGGACTCTGCTTGCCAGGAAAACTCAAAGCTGAGAAGCTCTACTAGTCCCAGTTACAGCAGCTAATGCATCCATTGGGTTATTCTAGTTTTGTTGCTACTGTTGGGAGCTTTGATAGTAGACAATCCTGGATGGCTCATATTGATGGAAAAAGAATGTCATAAAGTATTAAAGGGAGGCTTTTAGGATGGGGTGTCCTGAGGGTAACTTGATCACCACCAAAAAAGTGCCTGAACATCAGAATTACTCACTGTTCTTGGAGTTTAATGGAGGTCTAAACTCATTTCTTCCAAGGATCTTTCACAAAGTAAGGGAGGGTGTAAATCTGGTGATGATTGCTGCCTTTACCTTGATACTGGATGTAGATGACAACTTGGGGATCTTACTTTGCTTTTCAGACCTTTTTGTGAAGAACATAAAGCATGCTGTTGTACTCCATCCCACAGCATGGGTGTTGAATGGTTCCCAAATCTAAACTATTCTTTGTCTTTTGTCTTTTTGGATTAATTACTAGTTATTCTAAATGGATCTATTTTTCACTTGTAACCATTCATTTCCTTTTCAAGACTGCTACCTGCTCAATAGTCTGTTACTTTTTAAAATGGAAATAATATATTCTATATTTGATTAACTATGGATATAGTATGAATATTTAATACATGTTAAAGTATAAGACTAGGGGTCAGCACCTCTACTGAGAAAGCCATCTGCTTGCTCTAAGAGGCTCTGTGTTTTCTCTTATCCCACTATCTAGAGAAATTTTAGGTGTGAAAATCCCAGCTGAATTCCTGTTAAGTTGGTGGTCATGATATGGATGAGGCAAACATCTGACCTTGTGATAGCTTCACCTCTTGGCAAACTTCTTTTCTTCCAGGAGCGTGAGAGAGGTTCAGGTCTGATAACTGTTACTTCTAATGTTGTTTTCTTCCAGGTAGTTTTTTAATGCTGTGTGTTGTTTCTGCCAGCGCTCAAGAAATTAATGGCATTGTTTTCTTTTCCATCTAGCACATTTCGGTGGTCGAGGGGTTGCTTCATAACTCACACAAAACCTCAGCTTTGTTCTTTGTTCTGCAGAAAATCAAACTTTCCAGGGCAATCTTCATACGTGGTGGTTCTCAAAGCTAAATGATCTAATGGTGTGACCCTGGGGAATTAATCTCACTGGTTAGCTGGCAGTTTCACAACCTGCTGCAAGACTGTGACAGTAGATCCATTACCTCTGCTGAGAACGTTTTTCACTGCAACTCAGGCAGCAGCAGTGAAAAATGTCCTTGTGATTTGCAAAGTCATTGCTGGGAGTTGCATTTGCACAAAGGCACTTCACTGCACTTCAGTTTCCAGGTACAATGCTTCTGCTGCTGCTCAGTAAAAGTCTGAGGTACACATTCAGTTGCTGTGTGAATGTGTGTGGTGTTGCCTGGATTTATCACACAGTATGGGGCATGTATGCAAGCACTTACAGGAGAAAACTGGTCATTCACTTGCAAGCTTTAAAACACATTCTCCCTATGTTGCTGTTTGCATGCTGCAAATACTGCAAAAATGTATGTATGTGGAAAAGCAAATGGATTTCTTCAAGGTATGTTGACTGCACATAGAGTTCTTGGTGGTTCTTTTTTCTGAATTCAGGGGTTGCAAATTAATGTTGTGCATAAAATGATTACTTCCCCTTTCTTTTCTTTCTCTGTAAGTAGAAATATAGTAGTGATGAAGAAAGACATAGGTGATTATTTATATGCACAAAGAAAGGAAGCCTAGTTTCCTAGAGTTCTGCCTCAGAGTTAGATGTGGTAGTTTATGGGAAAGAAATTAAGGCTTTTCCCAAATCTGAGTTACTTGTGGTACTCATGACTTGATAACAGCTGAGCTTATTCTGCTTGATGTATTCGAAAAGCCAAGGGTGCAATGTCCAATTCAAGATAGTCAGCAATTCAAAAAGTACTCTGGGAGCCTGGGGAGAAATAAGAGAGAAACAAGTGAAAGACACAGCAGGTAAACACAGAAAGGACACAACTGCAAGTCTAGCTAGGATGCTAATGGCAAGTTCACCTCCTTAGGAGTAGCATGGACAGTACTAGACTTCAACTGTGTATCTGATCCTTGCCACCGCCTCACAGTCTGACTAAGGGAAGTACGGTGCACCTGCAGAAACCATGGCATGGCTGCATGTGCATGTTCTGCTTTTTGATGCAGAACTTTACAGTAAATATATATAGAATCATAGAATAGTTAGGGTTGGAAAGGACCTTAAGATCATCAAGTTCCAACCCCCCTGCCAGGGGCAGGGACACCTCACACTAAACCATGCCACCCAAGGCTCCGTCCAACCTGGCCTTGAACACCGCCAGGGATGGAGCATTCACAACCTCCCTGAGCAGCTCATTCCAGTGCCTCACCACCCTAACAGGGAAGAACTTCCTCCTTATATCCAATCTAAACTTCCCCTGTTTAAAGTTTTAACCCATTACCCCTTGTCCTATCACTACAGTCCCTAATGAAGAGTCTTTCTCCAGCATTCCTATAGATACCCTTCAGATACTGGAAGGCTGCTATGAGGTCTCCACGAAGCCTTCTCTTCTCCAGGCTGAACAGCCCCAGCTTCCTCAGCCTGTCTTCATACAGGAGGTGCTCCAGTCCCCTGAGCATCCTTGTGGCCCTCCTCTGGACTTGTTCCAACAGTTCCATGTCCTTTTTATGTTGAGGACATGAGATCTAATTGACTTCATGTCTTTTTCTCCACACTGATACTATTTGCTGCTTCTCTACTGGCTGTAAGTTGCCTGTTAGTAGGTCATGACTGCCTTTAGAGAGTGCACTGCCATCCAGCAGTTCAGCCATGAGAAATACTTTGCAACCAACTTTCAAGATTTGTGGAGGAGAATGGGAGAAATACTGAAGAGGATGGTAGCCTCTGGAGATGGGAAAGAGGAGGATTGGCTTGGAAATGTTGAAATATGCATAACAATAATCAAGATTTTTACACTAAGAAGTATTTACAGTAATTTCTGATAAGCTAATGGGTCTTGTGGAGGCAAGATAAGAATATACTGAGATCACATCCCTTCAAAATAATTCATGGTGCAAGCTTAAAGCATTCCCCTAGAAATATCTGTTTGTCTTGGAAGCTAATATTCCAAAGGGACTTCAGTGATAAAGTTCAGAGACAGGAAAATACCTATATTTGGTATTTAATAAAGATATTCTAAGTATCTCTGAGCAAGAATGTTCTGGGATAGTCAGTACATGGGCCGGTAAGTCTAGGATTCCTTTTCATCCTCCGAAGGATTTATGGATGTGTAGGGATGGCATTTGTTTGTGAAAGCAAACATCTGCTTCTCTTGGCACAGTGTGACTTTTCCAGTTGTGCGTGATTAGGGGAGTAGTGCAAGTACTTGATTGAAGTTGAATCTTCCTTTTGAGTCTAATATTTGGTTTGACAAATAATCAAGAAATATATTTTTCTCCGTTACTCAACTACAGCACTTGACAGGGGTAACCTTTTACAAGGCCTAAACACCATCTGTTGGTTTTAAACAGATAAGAAGTAAATGTTAATGCTCTTTTCCATTAGTTCAGATGTGAACTCTTTATGTACTTAAGTGCTCTACAGAAACTCTGTCTGCTTTACAAGTCTATTCCTAGATAGCCTGAGTATTTTTACTAGCAATCTTGCTTTTCTAATTCCTAACTTCTCTCACACATCAGACCCTGTATCAGGAAGCAACCATTGTGGTAAGCCATTTCTAATTGAATTGTTGGGATTTTTTTTCTAAATGATCCCTGAGCATTGAGACCGCATGTGCATGCTGTGGAATCTAATACTGTGAAAGCTGTAGCCAAAGTTGTAAAGGGTTTATTCCAGAGCCTTGGTATTACTGTCCTATGTAATGCAGGGTTTTATTTTCAATAGTAAAGTTTGTCAATGTCAAACACTGGCTTATTGCCCAAGTCAGGCAGAGAAGTATCAACTTGTACCATGTTACTTGAGCTTCCCCCTCTGTTGTATTTTAGAAGTGCAAGGGAAAGCTTTCCAATTGGATAAAAGGGTATTAGATGAAGAAAACATCTCTGTGTAAATGTTGAAGGTCTCCTATAACAAAGTAGTATAAGGGTGGGTTGTCTTGAGTAACAACTGTAGCAATTCTCTTTTATGCTGTGGTGCTGTCATGGGGCATCTGCTTCCCCAGCCCTAGTGCAGGTATTTCTTGTTATCAAGGCTGGGGGCAGGGGTTCAACATTTCAGAGTTTCTCCAGCCAGTGGCAATGAAAATGCTGTTATTTCATTGTAGAGAGGTGTTACAATGAAAGGTGTTGGGTTTAGCAGGGATTGCTGTTCTAATCTTTCTGCTGAGGACATGGTTCCCAGACCTCTGTTTGTAGAAGCCTGGGGAGCTCTGCTGGTACTGGTGTTCCAAGTTGTCTGCTCATATTTTTTCAGGTTCTTCCCTTCGGTGTGTACTTGCAGCTTTCCTACACCCCTCTGTGAGAAGGAAGGCAAAAGGGCTCTTTGCTAATTACGGAACGGTTAAAAAGGTCTCTCCAAGCTGCTCTTGGCAGGGGGGTGTTGAAATGGTTGTTTGAGGGGAAAAAAGAGAGGCACAAATAACAACTCATGAGAGCTGTGTGGGAATTCTTGCTTTTCTGCTGACTGCCTATCCTCAGTTATGGTCATGGCTATTAGATGGGCTACAGGGACAGAGCTTCTTGTCTAAAGAAACCTGTCCTAGAAACAAACTGCTCAGGTGTTGAGAGCGGTTCTGTAGGGAAGAATCTAAACACATGGAGATCCAGCACATAAACAAGCTATGTATAAAGACATGTATGTACCAACATTGTTGCTCTACAGTGTTTTAAAGCACACTGCACGTCCTGGCCTCCTTTTGAGGCAACCAAGCAGGCATTACATCCTAAATCAGACGTTGAGAGAGGCATATCTCAGCTTCCTGTTTCTAGCAAGACAGCTGACTCCACACTGTGGAACTCCTACATAAAAAGCCAAAACTGCTTTAGCTGTTCATGACAGTGGTGTTTGGCTTAGCAAGTCTATCACAGCAGTTAGGCAATGGAGGGGGGACAGTAGCAGAGGTCTGTGCTTATATTGCACTGCGAAATCCTGTCCTTGGTTCTGATAAGATAAATATGAGGTATGGCAGCTGGCTAGCATGTATTTGCCATTCCCTCAGACACACTTAGGATGCTTATTTGAAATGTTTTGATTAATTCTATAAACAAAACAAATCTAATGTTACATTTAGAGTGGAAAAAGCTTTCAAAAACTATAGGCCCTTGAACTGAGATCCTCGGTGTTCAGTTTGCAAAACCTGCTACCATCTGCAGCCTTAACTTTGGCCCCCTTCTAGTTTGACTATACAAATGTCTCAGCTTCTCTCGAGTTGCTCATTGGCACCTGACATATTGCCGCTTAAAAGTAGTGGCTCATTTCTGGCTGAGCTCCACGTTGGACTTTATAACAGCTCTCTGTATTTGCTTATCGAGCACAAATTATTTTACTACTGGGTGTAACTCTTTATGAAGTCTGTCTCCTGGAAATATTGCCAGTGGAAGGATGTATAACTATATAATATTTACCTTACTATAAAGCTGTTGCAGTCATACTGTTTGACTCATACTAGTACATTTTGTGTTAGAGTAATGCTTGAAGGTCAGTGGAGAAAGGGCTGTTCCTACTTTCACTTGGGAAAAAAACAAATGTAACAAAGCATAAAGAATCATTTGCTTGCTGTTTTTCACGTGTGATACATAACTGATAGCAGAAAAGAGCTGAGCATTTGATAATTATATTAGACCTAATAAAAAACTTTAAAAAAAGAAAATCCAGCAACATTGTTCTTGTATGACCTGTAGAAAAGGGCTTCTTTTATACACCTTCTGGAATAACTTACGTTGGATGGAGAAAGTGGCAGAATACCCTCATCTGATTCAACTTTCTGAAATGTCCTGAAGGTGAAGTGTGTTTAGGATGAGACACTTCTTAGCAAGAGACCCCAAGAGCTCCTCAGTGCCTCAGAGCTGAGGTTTTATATATAGCAGCAGCAATTGTTACACATTCTGTTCCTCATTGGTTTCCTGCTGTGCCTCCAGTGTGTCAGATTCCTTCCCTCACAAAAATGGAAGTTCAGACGCTCTCCCTTTCATTTCTCCTTCCAGACAATTTGCCATGAATTTATGCTCTTAGTGCTAAAACAAGTGTATTAACATATGTAGAAACCATTCAAGCTTTTCAAACAAAACCTGTGACGTAAGGATCCAATTATGTGACTGTGTAGTTAATTATTCTTTTAAATGTAAAACTCCACGTAAAAATTTGGTGGCGGCTTTAAGTATCTTCAAGCTGTCATCCTGAAGTGCCACAGAAAGTAGCATTATTCTGATGTAATGTAAATCCAGATTGTTCAGAGGAAATAAAGACATGATCCTCCTTCTCCCGAACTTAGGAGAAAGATTTCTGCTTTGTTGTTCTAGTGCTACTCAAAATTCACAGCTTCCTTGTCTAAAATGGATGCAAGAAGCTGAAATGAAGCACTGATTCCTGTAACATGTAGTGATCGTGCTTGGAGTCCAGCCTGCCAGGGGTGGATCACACCTCTTGAACTATGCTGCATGGGCTGCTTTGTGTGTACCCATGGGTGGCATATGGGACCTCTGTATACCTGACACACCACGGGAACAACAGTTCTTGCAGGGCCATAGGGTCTCCAGAAACCCTATAAACAGACAAAGCCAAATTTCACTGAGGCAGAATTTCTGTGGTGGAAGGTGTGTCCAGGGAAATGTGTGTGTATGTGTATATCTGAGAAGAAGCCGTACAGGAACAGCCAGGAAATGTCATTTTACATTTTCAACACAGGCTATTTTTTAAAGAAAATGGATGTCATTTATTTGCCAGGGAAGCAGAAATGCCAATACTTGCAGTCTAAACACTAGAATGTCTAAAGGGGTAAGACCCATTAAAATATACAGAATGAGAAATGGTTTAATCCTTTGTAAGGAAGGTGTTGACATCCCTTGCAAGTAGGAGGATTCTGTCTTTATTGTCACTGACTTCAAAGGGAGATGAGAGTGCTGCTTGTTGTCACAGTGGGGGCTGTATATTCAGTTAAAGAGCCTCCATCACCATGGTATTTTCAGCATCTCTCAATTTTAATCATTAAGGTTCATTTTATGATGGGAGAAAGCTGCTTATTTCCTTTCCCCTTTTTTAACAAGTGGTAAAAGGATTTGCTGAAGATGTGTGAGGTTTTGGCAACTGCAAAAATGAAATTTCATCCTCTCAATTCCTGTCCTGTGTCCTAACTAAAAGAAATTAATGTCATCCTTCCGTCTGTGTTGTGGAATATATGATTGATTGATGGCTTGGCTTCACGAGCGAAGATTTGGGAAGGGCTTTAAACATGCTTACTATAAGCACAATGACCAAGGGCAAGTGGGATATGCAAATTGGTTGGAAAAAAGGCTGCTTAGGCAATCAGGAAGTGTTCGACCACGTCTGTCGACTCCTGAGCTAAGTCAAGCTACCCATGCGCTGGTCTGCTCGCATGCAAGGTTGGATCTGCAGCTTCCCATGCACCTTGTCACCTGCCGTTTCGACCCTCGCCTGTCCATACAGACAAGTGAGAGTGAGAGTGAGCCCTTCCAGCCTGCACAGTGGATTTTTTAGGGGAGGTGCAGCTTGCGCAGAACAGGCCCCACCCTTTACACCTGAGGTTTGACTGCCATGGCCTAGTTAGTTAGGATGGTGACAGCAAAGTCCACGGCCTGTAGGTTTATAGACAACTATAGTGTATATTAGCTTAGCAGTAGGTTGATTTAATCAGCTAAATGAAGCAATGCATGTATTATTTTCATCTGTCAGCATGGATGGTGATTCTGTTAGGAGATGGGGGAGAGAAAATGGCAAATAGAACCAAGATGTTTATCTTTGAAATTCAGAGTGAGTGAACTATCAGCTGCACAAAGCGTCTTTCAGAAAGGAGCATCTCCTATTACTGTTTCTATTAATGTTAAAGTCATTTAGATCAATAAGCTGCATTATGAAAGGGGGTATGTACATGCCCAAGCCATTGTCTTGTCATGACTTTTTTGTCAGCACTGTTGCTCCTCTGTGCACAGACTACTGCTTTCCCTTAGTGGCCTTGGTTTTCACATCTGTTTCATTTTCTTGCTCGTTGCTAAGACTCCCTCTGAAGAAATTTTGTTCTTTTCACTGATGACATTTGATGTTTTGGGTTGGGGTGACTCCTTCCTCTGAAAAGAATGAGCTCCTTTTTCCCCTTAGTGATTCTGCTTTGCTGTTGCAGTAGAAAACAAGCCATCACTGATGACTGATGCGGTTCTTAGCGGAGGTGGCAGAAAGTGGCTCGTTCCTCCTACTTCAGAAGAGAAGCCGAGGGAAAGGGGTGCCCTGATCTTCCGAGCTGTAGTCTCAGTGAGTCACTCACAGCACCCAGCTCTTAAAATGCTTACTTTGATTTGCAGCTGTGCACTTTTGATCCAAACCATAAATATTTAGTCACTGTTGCAAAGCCAGGCACTGATGCTAGACAATGAGAGAAAAAAAAAAAAGGCAAATGCCTACAAATAGGCAGTGTCTTGTTCCTTCTGACAGCAACATCTTAAAGCCTGAAGGAGAACCAGCTGAATTCTAAGTCTTTGCATACTGACTTCTAAAGGAAAAGAAGCCATAATATATATATGTGCTCTTATTCCAAGTATGAAGTATCAGATTGTCCAAAAGCAAAACACGTCACAGATTTTGTAACAGAGATTCCTTTTCCCTTGCCTAAGCCAAGGCATGAGGAGGCAACTCTGCACTAGAAGCATGCCTGATGCTTCCCAAATCCTTATCTGTCCAGAAAGTAGATTTTAGTGATGCTAATCCCCTTATTAGTCTTCAGAAGGAAAAGGATAACCTGTTGACCCATGAAGTAACCTGCTAGGCACCTACATAGGACAGCACCTCTCCTGCCCCCAACCTATCCAGCTGCAGCAGCAAGTTGCCAGTGACAAAGATAATTGTTCCTAAAAGGGTGATTTTCTCCTAGGTAACAGATTAGAGGGTAGGGCAACTACATACAGGAGAAGGGAGGTTCATGCAATCGGAGGTTGGGGGTATTTGGGGATATTTAGTCTGCTTCGGATAGAAAGGGGAAAAGCGGAAAGAAAGGCAGAAGTTGGCTGTAGAGCTCAGTAATAGAGAGGAAACTGCCTGCAGCTCTGGGACAAGCTCATGCAGTCATGGCATCTCTGAAGCATTTGTGTTTAAAGCTTTCAGATCACTGGGTCATGTTGTGTCATGTCGTGTCTGGGTTTCCAAGCCGCTGTTGAAGACAGAAGTCCCCCTATCACTGGCGAGCAGGGAAACAAGCGCGTTGAGCTGCAGTGAAGTCAAATGCAGACCTCATTTTCTGCATCTCTCAGAACCATAAGGGAATGTCATGGGGAGGAGAGACCATCTGATAATACCCACCACAGAGTGTGGGGGTGGACAAAGGAAATTTCCTCATCAGCTTGTGAATGTGATAAAGAGCACAAACAGGCAGGCATGCAAACACCAGCTACTTGGTGCAACAGCTATTCTTAGTCTGTGGACTGCACCAGCCCAGGTGCTCACTGCCTCTAGTGCATCAAACTCCTCAGCTTTCATTTTAGGTTTGTCTTTCCCTTCCCCATGACCTTGCACAGGCCTCTTACTTGTTTCTAATGAGAATAATAACAAAAAAAAAAAAAGGCACAGGGTGTGTGTGTGGAATTTATCCTGTATTTTTTGTATCTTGGTTCAGTTCCAAAGCTCAGGTGAGGCTTTCCTGCAAGGAAGGGGTGCAGAAGGTCTGTTTTCTTCTCCCTTTGGAACCTTTTTTTTGCCTGTTACCTGATCCTTTTGGAGCAAAGATAACATCACTTTCAAAAACTCTTCCAAGTTCCTAGATCCCTGCCACACAGTATTCAGATGTCCCAGCATTTTCACCATGCCCTGAAGATGTAGCAGAAGATGTTGGAGACATTCAAAACCCACCTGGACACATTCCTGTGTAACATTATCTAGGTGTTCCTGCTCCGGCAGGGGGATTGGACTAGATGATCTTTCGAGGTCCCTTCCAATCTCTAGCATACTGTGTGATACTGTGATGTGGAAAGGGAAATCTGCATTCCAGCAAAAGAGGAAATGTGAGTCAGTAATCGAATAAACTTCAGCAATTCTTTTCTGTTTCTTTTTTTTTTTTTTTTTTTTTTTAAATCCATCTGTAAAGCGGAGCAGCAGTCAACAGAAGAGGAATCTGGCAGGGCAAATGGTTGTTTCTGTCTCTGAAACAAGAACCTGTAGATATTTTCAGAGTGGGAGACTGCATTTAGTAAGCTTTAACTTGTAGCTCAGTAAGATTTAACTGCAAAATTATGGTATTGGGCTATATCTTCCAATGGTGTAATTAAGAAGCAATTAGTAGCTTTAGACTGGTCTCATCTAACTTAAAACAATGAGTGAGGAGGGAAAGAAAAGTATCCCCTGAAGCACCCTCTGCGTGGTTTTATTAAAAATGCCATATCTATCAAGTGATTTAATCATGTCAGCGTTAACTTCACTTTTACATAGCATGACCCATGTCTTAATAGAGAAGGGATGATTATGTGGACCATCCGTTTCCACTTCACAGCCAGAGTGCTTCTACAGCAAGCACACTGATCGCATGAGAAGTAATGTTAACTACTCAGCGATCAAGCATGGCATTGGAGTTGAAAAGAAGAGGTTGTGACTCTCTGAGCACTACTGCTAAGACAGAGACCACCACATGGGTACATCACAGTTCGAAAATCACCTTGCAGTCTCCCGTCCTCAGCCAACTTAGAAGATGTGGAATGAGGAGGCAGCAGTGCGGCCTTTACAAATAGCTGAGTTGTGCTCGATTCTCTGGGTTTTTCCTCTTGCGGCTTGGATATGGAGAAGCACACACAGCCTGTGTGACTTCGAAAACTTCAACGGAAATGAAACAGGAAGCCAGATCCTTTCACAGCTTGTTGATCTGTGAAGACGTGCAAAGTCTGTAGAGACTCTTTCTACCCCCAGCAAAAGAACTCAGGGGAGCAAACTCCAGCTGTGGGGGGATCTTCCAGAGAGGAGATGCAGAGGCGACACGACAGAAAAGCGAGCAAGGACAGAGACCTGTGCACTGAGCAAGAAAAACGAAGCAGAATTAACCGCTCCAAGAGGAGTGTTGGTAAGTTCGTACACCTGTGCTCTAAATTTTGGCATTTCACCAGGCTGGTGATCAGGTATAGAAAGCTCCTGTATTGCAGATCACAGCTGCACAGGCACTATTCTTACCTGTGTGTTGGACCATACCTGCCCTTGGAAGTAGTAATAAATGATGATAAACAGGGAAATGTTTCCTGACTGTTAATAATAGACTTGAAAAAAAGGAAAGGTGAAGCTCTCACTAGTTCTAGGAGAGTTAGGTTTCCTGCTTTTACTGGCTTGGATTGCTGTTGCCTTTGTTTCAGCAGACCCTTTTCATGCTCTTTTTGAATTGTTTGTGTTTTTTGGGATGTGGCTATGATCCTGACACTGACCTGCAGACGGGAGCAAGAATGTAGCAGTTGCTTCTGCTGATGGTTTGATCTGTGGATTAAACAGAGATGGTTAAAATGTCTTCACACTTGCTTAGCACAGCTTTCAGAATAAGCTTTTGCTGTAATAGCTATGCAGTCTCTTGTGGGCGCAAGTGGAGATAGTCACAGTCATGCCTGCTGCTTGGAGATGCCATAACCTGCAGAAAAAACCTGGAGGTTCATGTCATGGGCAAGTTCATAATGTTCCCCTAAACAGAAGGAAATATCATAAATATCCCTAAGCAGTAGAAGTTTGCCACCAGCCTTGTCTGAGCATCACAAACATTTGCAAAATGCCATGACCAGAAAGTCTAGAGGAAGAGAATCAAACTTGGGCTGCTTCCAGTCGGAGCTCCCTGGAGCTCTCCCCTTGTCCCCATGGAGCTGCTGCCTACTTGGAGGCGACACAGGGGAGGCATTACTTCTGCAGAAACATACTGAATGCATGCTCCAAGTAAGGCTTTTTCTGGATCCCTATATTGTTTCCCAAGATATTTAGGGGAAGTTCACACTTTCTGAACCCTCATAGCAGCATGTTTCCACTTCTGCACAGTCTGTAACAGAAACTGCCTTCCAGTGAACTGCTATTCCCCTTTTTGAAGTTGATCCCAACACAGACCTAGACCCAGACTCAGACCTAGACCTTGCTTGCTCTCCTTAGAATTATCCTAACTCATATTCAGCCAACAGGAATGGCACACCATACCAATCCAACACAGGATGTGGGAGGCTTGCATGTTACCTGGCTCAAACTCACCAGAGCTGCCTGCATCCCAGGTCAAGGAGAGGCTTGCAGAGGAGGGAGGCAGGTAAAAGCTGTCCTGTCTCAGCAACTTGAAGGAGGTGAGACAACATTCTCCTGCCAAAGCCCACAAATGGGAAAAGGTAGTAGAGAGCTCTCCGTAACTGGCTCAGGGAAGAGGTCCAGAAAGAACTTATGGAGGAAGAAAAAGCATATGGACCTCAAGCAGTTTCAAGTAAGTTATACCTGCTTGATTGATTGCTAGAGCTTATTCCCAGCAATAGCACGTGCAGATGGGCATAAGCTATTCTCTGTATCGCGCTGAAGTGCTGAATAAATTTCCTGCGAAGAATGCACAGAAGTGGGAAGTGGGAAGGACTCATGGATACGGGGGTTGATCTGCAGTGTTTGAACTAAGCATGTTTCATCTCTCTTCTCTAGTGAGTCAGCAACCAGATAAACATTAACTTTCAGGCCTGTCTGCACAAAGAAATCACCTATTAAATCCTCAGATCTGAACATGGGTTAGAGAAGGCAGACTGAGGCAAATCTGGTGTTGGCTGGAAATCTAAACTATCAAGTGGCACCAACACTGGCTTGGCCAAGGCAAGAAGGAAGCTAGGAAGGGAAGCTGAAGTATGTGACAGCTGCAGGAAAGATGTGGCTCAGAAACAAATCCCAGCTATCTTGGAGCCTTTGCAGGTGGATGCTGTGTGATCTGTATCCTAACAGCATCTCCCAACTGCCCTCCTGAGACACATCTGCGTTAAGCTGCAAAATGCATGTCCAAAAAGCAAGCACCAGCCAGCTGATGCTGCAGGTGTAGAAATGGCACAAAATTCCAAAATGGATTTTTCAGTGGAGCAGCACACAGCACTACATAACTGACAGCTTCAGACTTCTTAAGCCAACTATTTACTTTTGCTATTTTTAGCCATATTTTAAGCCTAGATTTTCCTTTGCTTGAATAAGTGTGTTTGTGCCTTTCTGCGAGTGCACCTAAGTGAGTATTTGGGACACCGATGTTTCATGGGTTTTGCCTATTTTGCTCCTTGCCCTGATTAACTGAGATAGATGGAGAAACGATCTGTGTTTGTGACAGATAGAAGGAATCTCTTCACTGTTCACAAAAAGTGTTGATTTTCTATCTCAAACCATTTTAGTATTTTACATTTTAGAAAAAAAAAAAAGCAAACAAAACGTAACAAAACAACCCTGTAAATTTGTCCTGGCTCTGAACTGGAGCAAACCGCTTGTAACTCTGTAGAAGACTTATGTTTGCGTCACTTGTTCAGACCATTACAATTCCCTTCTGTTTTTCCCGCAAAGTCCCTAGGGAGATGGAAAAAATTTGTTCCTTAATATGTAACCAGAAAATAAATTACCGCAGTCTATGCAAATTCTCTACATACAGCCAGGGCAAATTACACCTGGAAGACTGCTATATGGGGGGGTACCTGGCAAGGGTGAATTTCCTTTTGTACAAGTGGACTTCATTATATTAATAATGAGTGAATCAGTGAGGAAATCATCATTCGATGATAGGAGAAAAAACACAGCAACTTTGCAGTCATAAGTTGTATTGAGATTTCATGGATAGATTTCAAACAGATGATGGTGATGTTGGTCTCCATTAAGGGAACTGCTGCTGTAAAATGTAAAATAACTGTGACACCGAAGTACGAATTGTATCTGACTGACAGAGGAGCCGCGGGGACTGCTGCGGAAATGGAGAACTCCACTTGTTTCTTGAGCTGAATGCAACCGGACTGACTGAAGGTAGTCACCGTCAGCAGAGATGGGTGCCGAGGGTCGGCCTTCCTCCCCGAAACGGGGTCCGCGACCACCACGCTGTCTGAGGTACCCTCCCACCCCGGCTTTACTCGGTCCTGTCAGCACCCGGTGCCGGGGCCGCAGCGGAGCTCGGCTGGTGCCGCCGGCAGTGGCAGCGCCCCGGGGTGCCGGGACTGGCCCCGGACGGGAGGATCGGGGGCGGGGGGGGGCGGCCCCGCGGGATCCCCGCCCCGGGCGGTGCCGGCGTTGCGTCTGTAGCCGAGGTTTATCCCCGGGGAGGCAGAAGCGGGGAGCGGCGGAGCGGGTGAGGCGCGGAGCGGGGACTGGTCGGGTGCCCGCAGGGTTCCCGCGGTCGAGGGGAGGGTTTGGGTTCGTTTGTTGCTGCTTTACTTTTTGTTTTCCACTTGCCTGTTTTGGGGCCGTTTTCCCGCAAAGCTGCTGCTCCGCAGGTCCCCGCGGCGGGGAGGACCGGGCTCAGCCTCCCACAACTCCCCGTTCCCCTGCACCGTCCCCTGGGGTGCGGCGGCGGCTCGGCCGGTCCGGAGCGCACCTGACCTGCGGGGCCGAGGCTGCTGCGGGAGGCGGGAGCGGCCCCGGGAGGTGTCCGGGGAGAGACCGGAGGGGTGGGCAGGTCCTCCGGGAGGAGCGGGACGTGTTTGGGGTGGGGTTTGCTTTATGAGCTGGTGTATTCTGAGCGCTCTGCGCTGGTAGCTCTAAGGGACGTGGGGACCGTTGTGAACTTAAAACAACAGCTCTTGCCGCTTTCACATCAGGTGTGCCTTTGGGGGGTTGCTATGCTTTCGGTTGGGTTTTTGTTTTTGTTTTGTTTTGTTTTGTTGGGTGATTTGTTGTTTTGTTTTAGTTTTGTTTTAGTTTTTTCCCCGAATTTAAATGTTGCCGACTGGTTCCCCTCCCCATCTGATAGGTAAAGGTTTAGGAAAAATGGACTAGAAATGAGCACATAATTATGGAAACTTAGGAAGATGGATGTGCACCTCTTCTGATCTGCTGGCCGGTACAGTTACATGTAGTTCTGTGTCATGCATGGCTGAACATGAGCCAGCTTGTGCCCAGGCAGCCAAGAAGGCCAACAGCATCCTGGCCTGTGTCAGAAACAGTGTGGCCAGCAGGGCCAGGGCAGTGATCATCCCCCTGTACTTGGCACTGGTGAGGCTGCACCTCGAATCCTGTGTTCAGTTCTGGGCCCCTCACTGCTGAGAGAGACATTGAGGTGCTGGAGTGGGTCCAGAGAAGGGCAACAGAGATGGTGAAGGTTCTGGAGAAAAAGTCTTATGATAAACAACTGGGGAAACTGGGACTGTTTAGTCTGGAGAGGAGAGTGCTTTCAGGGGACCTACCTGAAAGGAGGTTGTAGTGAGGTGTGGGTCAGTCTCTTCTTCCAAGTAACAAGTGACAGGACAAGAGGTAACAGCCTGAAGCTGCACCAGGGGAGTTTTAGACTAGACATTAGGAACAATTTCTCCGCCAAAAGGGTTGTCAAGCACTAGAACAGGCTGCCCAGAGAAGGGGTTGAGTCACTGTCCATGGAGGTATTTAAAAGATGTGTAGATGTGGTGCTTAGGGACATGGTTGAGTGGTGGACTTGGCAGTGCTAGGTTAATGGCTGGACCTGGTGATCTTAAAGGTCTTTTCCAGCCTAAACAGTACTATGATGTGTCACGGTGGTCTTTTAGATTGAAGGTACCATACCCTGCCAACTTGCTTTTCTGTTTTACATTTTAGGATACATTGCTGTTTTGATAGTTATTAGCCCAGCTCTCGTTTAGCACTGACTTTCATACTGAATGGTTTGCCTTTTGGAGGAGCTGTACAAACTGTGCTCAGTTTGTACCTTCATTTTCTTCAGTGGAGAAAGAATGAGATTTCTGTGGTATTTAGTGAGTGAGTTTTAAGCTAGTGTGGTCCTAACTGCTCTATTACTGGTATATGCAGGTACAGTTATTCCCACTTTCGTCCTTTGGCACACTCCAGTTTCTGCAAGTGATGAAACAAAGAGGTAAAGCGTGTGAAACAGGAAGAAATGACCCATTTTGGTTTTAAGGCTCAGAAGGCTTCTCTGTAGTCACTGAAGTTTGCTCCTTTAAGAATTTAATTTCTTTACTGCTGGACAAATATTTTAATTCTACATCGAAAGGGGCACCATATAGTAAGAGCAAAAGCTGCAATTTTGCATATCTCTACACAATACTACCAGGTGAAGGGTGTTAAAATTGATATTGAAGAGAAAAAACAGCCCATTAAATATAAGTGCTTTTATGGATGAGTATCTGCATTTGGGTGTGGAGTCCTGAAAAAAAGAAAAAGAAAAAAAAAGATATGTGGCTCTGATAGTTTTTTGCCATTGGGATGTAAGGGTTTTCATTTTGTTTAGCTTTTTGGACCGGGTTGCCTGACTAGATGGTGTGTATTTCCAGTTCAGCATCAGGACTTTCTGTCCACCTTGTTTCTTAGATACAGCTTCCAGGTTAAATCCTTGCATCCTATCTACTAAGGACATGAAAACAAATGTTAAAGGGTTTTTCAGTAATGTCTGCAGGTTTTTTTCTTCAGTTCAGTGTCTGAAAATGATCAGCCTTGGATGATTACCCAGGCAAATGAGTCTGAGATTTTAGAAATGAACTCTGTGCTGTACCTTCTGACCTTGTGCAGCTGAACTGTGAGAGTCATGGTGACAAACTACACTAGGGTGATGCGTATGGTTATTTAGAAAACACAAGGGAATAACCAGTGCTCAGGAGTCAAAAGGTTGTATGATTATGATGACTAATTTGTGGGTGTGATTAGAATTGCATAACATCTACCTTATGGAGCTTTGTAATTTTCTCTTGGTTTAGGCTGTGAATTTTATTTTTTAATTACCCTTGCGTCACATTAGTCCTATTCTAATGATGTTTTTATTCAGGCATTCTGAGCTCTAAAGGAGTTAGAGTGCTCTTTAAAGTCAAGTGTTAATCTGAGTTGCTATCTGACATCTGACTCTGAATCACTTTAGGATCTGTTTTCTGATTTGGAGGAATTTGGGAAAGAACAGTGGACACAGGGCATCCTTTTTGCAGTCCTGGGTTGATTGAGCTGGTGTGGTGCCACACATAGCAGTAATGGGGGACTTTTCCGATGTGCTCTGTTGCTGGGATTCCCAGCATGGCAGACACCAGCTCTTCTGTACATGGTTGCAACACTGGGGATCAGACATGACAACGCTGTACCTTCCAGAAAGATGGAGAGATATTTACTAACTAAAATGTCAGTAGTTTATGATGAAAGAATGTCAGGACTTGCCTGATACAGCCACAGCAATGTAAAATCAGCCAAGTACAGTTTTAAGCGCACAGTTTGTAGCTAGGGATCTTGCACAGGTTCTTGGGTGCTAGAGAGAGTATAGCTTGCATAACACAAAATTTGGTTTGTTGTAAGTTTTGTTTTTTTTCCCTTGAATGGTATAACTCATGGTGGCCTATCAGTTGCCTGATCATATAAAACCATCTCAAAGTTTTGACCCAGAATATGTGAGGGGAAAAAAGGAGCTAAGGGTGTTACTTTCCACTCTTGAGAAGGCTCCAGTGAAGGCAAACATGTTGTAAAATACTACGAAAATGCTGCATGCATTTCTGAAAAATTCTTAACTCATCAGCTTTCAGTTTCGTTTCAGCCTTATACTGTCTTTGCAGCTTCTTCCCATTTTTTCACTGCTGAAGAGTGATACCGTACGTTTTTGGCATCCTCAAGATCCACAACCTTGGGGTTTTTCTATAGCCTGTGTGGAGGCATTGGATGCTTCTGACAGAGGGAGTGTGTCTCTAGCCCCTGTCCTTATGTCATCACTTACACCACACATCCATGAAGAGGGATGTGGCTAGCAAGTCAGCTTGTGCTGCCCACACTTTTCTTTCGACAAACACTTCCCTGAGGAGGCGGCTATGGACTGAACAGAAGAGTTGTGTTGTCTTCTTTGAACCACATCATGCTAAGGTAGAGGGCTGAAAATACAGGATGATGTGACTGTACATGCTCAGTCTCTAGTCCTGTCACTAGCTCTGCACGTAGTCTCAGGCAAGATCCCATCTCAGGTTCCTTGTCCATAATATGTTACCAAGGTTTTCCATATTTTTTTGAATGTTTATAATTTGTTTCCAGCATGGGTGAACGGTGCTATGAAAGTGGGAAATAAGTACCTTAGCGTCAAATTAGTGCCTTGATATGATGTGTGAGTAGGGCTTCAACTGTCATCAGGTCTGCCCTAGGGTCTGTGCAGCAAAGTAGCATCATGGCAAGGTGCTTGCCACTGCTCACAAATCAACTGCCACTGGGAAGATGCTGGCAAAGTTTTTAAATGATGAGTTTGTGCAAAATCAGTCTTTGTGAAAACTTAAATACTGGTTTCAGGTCTGTCTGTGTGACAAAGAGATGTCCTTCCAGTGTCCCCCAGTTCTGCTCTGAGCACAGCTCCATGCTGTGCATGTGCCTATTGCTTTTGTCTGGGAGCAACCTGCGGATGTCTTCACTGGTCTCCAGTTCTGGTTTCATTTCGTGTCACTTCCTGCACATGAATTTCATCTGTGATATACTTGCCAAAGGCTGAGGCCTTATACACAGGGGATTTCATGTCACTGTAGAGCTTTAAAAATGACACTGCTGACTTTCAAGGCTAGAGACTGTACAGTAGTCTGTATTTAATTTTCTTAGTTTACAAGCGATACTAAGCTGTGCCCCTGCCACATGCCAGCCCCTCAAGAAGAGCTCAATAAGCAGTGTTACACTTATTTTACCATATTATTGTATTTTACAGGGCTGCATAATTTGTGTCTTATGTAGACCTTGCCACATAACTGTGCAGTTTGTGCAAGTAGAGTTGTCAAGGAACTACAGTCTCTTGGTCCCTGAGACCGATGTCCAGAGTGCTTCACTTGAAGCTTCTCTTGGCATCAAAAGGTCTGTAACAATACCAGACGTGCATTAGTGTTAATAATACTGTGTTTTTACAAGCAGAGAGCTTCCACATGGGTTCTTGAATCACATTTTTCATTAAATGTTTGTACAAGCTATGACTGAGTGATGGTAACTAACATTTAAGTTACCTTGATGCAGTCAGTTTTACCCTTCAGCCTGCCTTTTGTGCTTAAGGTTTTGTGCAAGAAGCGTGTGGTATTCTTAAAAAAGGCAGAGGACTCCTATGTGTGTGAGCAAATTAAATAAATGCCATTTTGAAACTGTTGCCCTTTAAAAGATTAAGAGAGAGCAGGGTTTAAACAGCCCAGATGCTTCCGTTAGCTCTGCAGAATAAAGCTGACATTTTGCCTTTCATTGGGCTGGACACTGAGTGGCAGGGGGAAAGAGATGCAAGACCCATTTCTGTCATTTGCATTCAGAGTGATGGCTTTGACATTTTGTTTTCTGTTGCCTTTCCTTTCTGCTTCTAATGTGTCTTGGAAAGATGGAGAGAGACAAGTAAAACTCCCAAGCAAGCAAGTAAAGCAACTGGAATAACTTCTGCTCATGCCTAGTAGAAAGGTACAGGCTTTGTGATATGACACACCACCAGGAGATGTGAATTATTTGCATTATTAATCTTAAATTATATGTTATAGAATCATAGAATCATAGAATAATTAGGGTTGGAAAGGACCTTAAGATCATCTAGTTCTAACTCCCCTGCCATGGGCAGGGACACCTTACGCTAAATCATATCACCCAAGGCCTCGTCCAACCTGGTCTTGAACACTGCCAGGGATGGAGCATTCACAACTTCCCTGGGCAACCCATTCCAGTGCCTCACCTCCCTAACAGGAAAGGATTTCCTTCTTATGTCCAATCTAAACTTCCCCTGTTTAAGTTTTAACCCATTACCCCTTGTCCTATCACTACAGTCCCTAATGAAGAGTCCCTCCCCAGCATCCCTGTAGGCCCCCTTCAGATACTGGAAGGCTGCTCTGAGGTCTCCACGCAGCTTCTCTTCTCAAGGCTGAACAGCCCCAATTCCTCACCCTGTCTTCATACGGGAGGTGCTCCAGTCCCCTGATCATCCTCGTGTCCCCCCTCTGGCCTTGTTCCAACAGTTCCATGCCCTTTTTATGTTGAGGACACCAGAACTGCCCACAATGCTCCAGGTGAGGTCTCACAAGAGCAGAGTAGAGGGGCAGGATCACCTCCTTCGACCTGCTGGTCACGCTCTTTTTGATGCAGCCCAGGATACAGTTGGCTTTCCGGGCTGCAAGTACACACTGAAGTCAGCTCATGTTCACTTTCTCATTGACCAGCACCCCCAAGTCCTTCTCCACAGGGCTGCTCTGAATCTCTTCTCTGCCCTACCTGTAGCTGTGCCTGGGATTGCTCTGACCCAGGTGTAGGACCTTGTAATTGACATGGTTAAACTTCATGAGGTTGGCACCAGCCCGCCTCGCAAGCATGTCAAGGTCCCTCTGGATGGCATTCCTTCCCTCCAGGGTATCAACTGAACCACGCAGCTCGGTGCCATCGGCAAACTTATTATTATTCTGTATGAAAAACACACAACTGTGCACAGCCTGAACTCAGAGTCTGGTGCACTTTTGGAGAGGACTGTGCTATGAAGATAAATATAAAATCTGTGTTATGAAGGTACAGCAGTCAGACCCTGTATGGAGATGGGAATGATGTGATACACAGATGGAACCTAGTCAAAGCTGTCTGGCTTTCAGAGCAGGGTCTTTACCTGATGGCAGATGTCTGCAGTGCCTGTAAGAATCAACATCTGTGACTGATGCTACTTAGACAGTAGACAAGCTCAGATAAGTTGATATTTTGTTTGTCATGGGTTACTTGATGATGCTGGTTTTCCGGCCGTCACTTGGGATAACTGTTTATCAACAGGTAAGAAACTTAAAATTCTTTGGACTGTCCTCCTGTGTGTGCCTACCAAAGTGACTGGCGCTTCTTGCTGCTTTCCCCTCTGGTGTCCTTCAGGCAAAGGACACTTCAAGGTGTCAAACCACTCTTTAGGGATGAGCTGAATGGGAGTCACCTAGGCTATCCACTGGCTGTTTTGTCCAGGAGCACTGCTAGGGGACTCCAATAAGCAGCTTGTTTTCTTCTATGCTACTCACATTGAGATTTTTCCCATATGGGTTTTTGTTGACATTCCCTCTTCCTTGATCTCTCCTCATGTACAGTTGTGGGGCTTCTTATTGCTAAGTCTTCAACCTTTTTTCTGCAGTTATCTAGACAAATCTGGCTTCAGCTATCTAGATAAATCAACAGAAGAACCCAAGGTATTTATAAGACTTAGCCTATCAGCTAAACTTTAGTGTAAGAAGATGTTTAGGAGGAAAATGTTTCCTTTACTCTGTCAGTTTGGATTCAGTACTGGAAAAAAGAAAAACAAAAACCAGGGGCGGGTGGGGAGGGGAGGAGGCATTTTGTGAGTTGTGTTTGTAAATGGATAAACCAGAAACAACTATGAGTGACTTTAGGGGTAACTCAGTGTGCAATTCAGCAGCAGGCATAATAAGAGTCCTTAGAGTGGGCTTCCTTCAAGTGATAGGTTTACTGCCTTTATGTAAGTTCTGTTTGAAGTGTGCAGGCATTAAATAGTAATTCTGCATGAGGATGGGTTTTCTTTCCACATTTAAAAAAAATCATCACATTAGCAGAAATTTCAGATGCTCCTTCTTTAAAAGGAGATTATTACTTTTTTACTTATACTTAGGAATAAGCTCTGAAAAGATACTTGAGTTTTATTGCAGGAAATTATTTTCATGTATTTCTCTGGACTGTAAATTCTTTGAAGGCTTCTCTCATGTTTTTTCTTACATAAATGGAATGTAGCTGAGCTTTATTCATCTGAAGGTCCTGGATGGAGCACTCAGTGCCTTAAAAAGGAAGCTGAATTACACAGGAAATCAAGAACTGAGCTTTCCTTTTGTTCTTGTAGATGTTCAGAGAGAAGGAAAATGGTATGTGCAGGCTAGAGCATGTATTAATATCTTGATTATATAGATGAAATGAGTTTTGTAAAGGTAACTGTAATCAATAGGTTATATTTTAGCTAAGCACACAGTAGGTAAGAATGCATTATGCTTGTTGCTACAGGGTAGGAATAAGTAAGTGTCATAACTGGATAGATATATTAACACCAGCAACTTAGGACCTGTTGATGATCAGGGAGTCCAAAGAAGGCTGCCAACCTTTCTGCTCTGTTTTTCCTGAAACATCTTTGCAGAAAGAGAACAAGGGCTGAGAGAGCACTTGGGACTCCTACGCAGGATAGTTGTGTAAATAAAGCCTTTCTTGGAATTGATGTGCCTCAGTGTTACTTAAACTACTCCATTTTCTACGTAATTGCATGATTCTAGTTACAGCTTGGGGCTGGGATCCTGTTTTGTTATTTTTTTGGAGTTGAGATCTGATCAGCAGGCATGGTTGAACTTTTGCTAAGTCACTGATGATTACCATCTTTGCCTGCAAATGATTCTCTTTTTCCTCTTATACCAAGTAGAGATCCTCATCTGTAGTTGTTCTGTTAGAATAGGTGAAGAATGTTTGCTTAACAAGTTGTCATTGCTTTGCTCGGAAAAGGAAAGGTTTTGTAATGAAACAGTTACTGAATTAAGCAGTGCTTCCCACTGAATATCTTAGTATGGGTTTGATCTGTTTCCAGTAGTTTTGATTTTTTAAAAGTCAGGTGAGGTGCTGATAATAAACTGGGAAATCGACCACTCTGTAATTGTTTGGCACTACTTAAGAAGTTACACCTCTCTCTTCTAAACTGTTACGGGATGTAATCTACTGCAGGTATTGAATTCGTATCATTAATAGCTTTTTGTCTATCTCCCTCTTGGCTCAGTCAGTTGAGATGCATGTGCACATGTGTGCATCTGTTCTGATGCCTGCGCTATAAGGATAAGTTTGCTTTTTTCCCTTAAAAAAGGGACTTAGCCTATTCCATAATATACCTTGGTACTGATACTACATAGTCTGTAAAAAAAGTGATGTGCAACTGTGAAGATGGCTCTGCAAGCACATGCTGAATGCAGGCGGACTTGGACCTCCATGCCAAGCTTTGCATCTCTCAGTTGAGGGGTTTCTCTTCCTAGATCTGGATCCAAGAGAGGAGGGAAAAGGAGGGCTACAAGTAGGCAGCAGAAGGGTTGGAACAGAGGGATCCCAAATTCTGTCTCTCTTTTTGAAGGAAGCTATACCTCCTTTTTGGGAACTAGGAATACAATGTTGTATGACAGAAGTATGAAATTTGGCCACTTTATGGTAACAAGTACTATGTCCTGCTTTCAGTACCAAGAAGACTGCAAAGCGGAATGTCCTGGAAAGAAGTTATGCAGTCAGCTTTTAAGGCACTCTGCTATCTTCCCGATAGCCTTCTTAAGGGAGGGAGGAAATAAGTAAAAGGGTGAATGTGCCAGACATGCTGGAATATTGGATCGTGCTCCAGTGCTGCCTCCAGTGCTGCCTGCTCGTTCCCAGGCTGGTCTCTTACACTTTTACATTTCATCAGTTACGCGTTTTTAAGCTGGCAGCCTCCAAAGAAGTTGTGAGGAAGGCAAATGTGGAGCTAATCCTTTAGAGACTCTTCTTGAGTCACTTGTGAAAGAAGCAGATGTTGCAGATGTCTCTTATCCATGTTTTTCTGGTTCTTTTTTTATTTGGTTGTTTGTTTTATGTTTGTTTGGGGTTTTTTTTCTTGTTCTTCTTCTGCACGTCTCTTCAGGGGGGCGGTAAAAGCTTAAGGTTTGGCAGTAGCAGGAAGTTGATGTGGCATGAAAAGAAAACATGGTGTACTACTTGTATTGAAAGATAAACACTGTTCCTACTTTTTTGTATCAGCTCCTACTGCAGCTCTGTTAAACCTCAGTTCATTCAAATACCTGCTAAGAGCTATGTTGGAAGTCCCAGGGCTCTGTTCCCCTGCATGGAGAAGAGCAGTGCCTCCCTATCCTTACAGTGATGCTTGTGGTCAGCCTTCAGAAAGCTGTGAGCCCAGCAGCTGGCTGCAGCACAGGCTGGTTGCCACTGTCTCCTGAGGAGCAGGATAAACCCTGTCTGTGTCCCAGGGAACGGATTTGGTTTAAAAATCTGTGGGTTTAATTTAGTCCCCCCACTGTGTGTTATTAATTTAATTGCTCTTCGGTTTCTGAAGGATTTTGGAGGGGGCAGGGAGGGGGTGGAAAGATCTATTTTAAACTGCCCTCTTCTTTAATTCATGTCTTGTTTGTGATGTATTTTTACCAGCAGCACTTTGCCATTCAACTGTTATTTCTGAATGTCATTTACTTGAATAAAAAAATGTAATTCCATTTCTAAGTGTGACATCAGCACTGAAAGTAGTAAGTGAGTCACAAAGTGCTGTTTAAGCATCAGCTTTCCCATGACAGGAGGGAAAGATTATGAAGTCCAGGTCATGCGGTAATGTAATACAAGTGTAGCAAAAACATTCAAAATTGCTTGTTTGCAGGATTTCCCATCTTTACTGGGGAAATACCTATTTATAAATCCCCTATATTAAATAAAAATGGATGAACAGTATTTGGTTATCTCATGTTCTCTGACATTGATTTGTGGTTTTGATTGAAATCAGTAAGCCAGTGCTTCCCAGTGCTCCTTGAAGACCAGTTGCTTGTGACCTATTAACTATTTACCTTGAAAGGGGGTTTGTTTGTTGGACTCCAGTAGGTTTTTTTCAGTATTAATACCAGCAAGAGCTTTTTTTCCAAAGATTGTTTGATTCAGCTTAAAAGCTGGTGCAGATCTCTCATCTTTTGCCTGTAAAATTGGTAAAGGAAGAAATTTTGCATTCACATGTATTTCTGGTACTTTGTAAAGTGAAGTATGTCATTTTAACAGATGGACCAGCTCACTTTTTTATAGTCCCAGTTTGTGCAAAATCAAAAGAGGGACCATAAAATCATTTTGAGTAATGTGTATGCATTTTCAGTAACTACTCAGTACATGCAGGTGTAACCCCCAGTCATGCCAGGTACGCACATGTTATTTCAGCCTGTGAATAGAAGCTAACAGAAGACCTGTTCATCATCTTGGCTGTTCACAGCATATGGGTGTTGTGTAAACGGGAACTAGCACCCCAAAAGCTTCTATGATTCCTTCTTTAAAGTTTCTTAACACCTTTTCATTTACAGCTCTTAACCTGCCTTTTGTTTGTGGGAGAGATGTGGGTCTTGCCTCCGGAGAACTTGTACATGACATCCTGCAATAAACCTTCTTCAAACAACAGAATACTGGAAAAGGCCAAATATCAGCAGTGCTCTGTATATATGCAATAGTGCTTGTAAAAAGCATGTGCGTAGCTGTTTATCTCGTTGCCAGGGTTGGGATTCATATGTAACTGTTTGACTGGATAGTTGTCCACAGTGCATGGGCTTAACTTCCTTGGAAAACTTTAGCCACTCTTAAATTTCCTGTTAAAGCCAGTGGGGGCAGAAGTTCAACTGACATAAAACTACGCTGAATGAATAAGTCCCTTTGTGGACCTCTCTAGAGAAGGATCTTTTTGGCCTTCTCTGGGGATGCCTTCATAAAAAGTTAAGTTCTCTTAAAGTTTTGTACTAAATCAATAAATAAGTTAATAATAGAGCAGCTGCGGATCATCGACTCTGGGAATTTCCTATACTCAAATTGCAGCCAGAGGGTAGATTTCTCATTTAAGAAGCAGATACTGCCATTGTCAACTATTCAGTCTCCAGGCCCTTTCTCAACTGTAGGTTTTCTTATCAACAAAAGACAACCAAAGCCTCCCTAACCCTGCCTGTCATGCCAAGAGAGCGACAGAAACGCATCCTGTTTATGTCTGTGAGGAACAGTGAGAGTGCACCCTCTTTTTGATGGTTTCCTGAGCTTTCTACCAAATCCCCAGGGAGAAGCTTTCAGAGGTTTTAAACTGATCTTAAACTTAACGTAAATTGAGGCAGGAACATTCCTTTAATTCCCTGCATAGTTGTATGATGTTAACTCAGCTAGTATTGCTTTATATGGCCCGTTTATAAACTACAATTCCCAGGAATCCGTGGTCCTTGAAACCTTGTCTTAGTGACAAAGTAATGACGGTACAGGTCTCTGGATCAGCACACCCTGTTACAGAACAGTTGCTTTGGTATCAGTCCTCCTGTGACTCCATTGTAACTATATATCTAGCCTTCACTAAGTGGAGGAAAGCCTGGAAAGGTGAACCATGTGCACCCAAAACCCTAGAGACTTGAAAAATTAAACATATAATGTATATAAAAATAATACTTGCTTTTTTCATTTCATGTTTTCTGTTTCATTTGGAGCAGTATTGTATTTGGATAATTATTCTTTTTTTGTAAGAAAACAAATAGAAAAAAATATTGCAAAACAGTCACAAGCTTTTTTCCTCTCCTTTAATCCCTGTTTTAGGAAGGCATGAGGTGCAGTCCTGGACAACAGCCACCAAGCAATCCTTGTGCCTCCTGTGGCAAAAAGTGAAAGTGCAGCTAATGCTAAGCATGTCTTTCCTCGTTACTGTCATTTGGTACTGCAGAAGGCTATACAGCTTTTTAGCACAGCTACTGAAACGGTAGGTTTTTGTTACACAGACTTTAATCTTCCATGCTGTTGCTTATTTCAGTAAATACTGACTTTTGACAACTCCTCTTTGACACCTGTTTTATCATTCGGATTTCAGGTGGAGCAACTACCTTCAGAGAAAACTCATAAGTAATCTTTTTCTTGTCACTCCATATTCATTTATCCCCCCCAACTACCCTTTAGATGCAGAGCAGAAGGTAACTAATCTATGAATTAATCTTGATTTAGGGAATCTCAGTGTGCTGACAGAAGTTGATCTACTTGGGTATAGTGTGAGAGAATGGAAAGGAGAAACACAGCAGGCCAAACATATGAGGGAGGTAAGAGTTGAATTTTAATCTCTGCATGAAGATGGGGAGAAGTAGTACCTGGGAAAGGAATAGCACTCCCAGCACAAGCAGCTACCAGAGTCCATTACACTGGCTGGTCAAAAGGAAAGCGAAAGAAACAGCATGAACACAGATCTAAATTGGTGGCTATTGGCGGCCATTACTGGAGGCAGAGTGGCAGGGATCATGGGGGGAGCAGCAGTGCCCTCCAAAGGTCCTTGATCAGTGCTTTAAGTTAGAGCAGCACTATGGTATCCTAACTTGTAATAGGGACAGGCCTCCAGGAGCAACACGTTTTATGGCTCTCTGTTTCAGCTGTGTTAAGCCTTAGTCAACAAAGTAGGTTCAAAGAACATGGGCTGGATTTTTACTTTTCCCAAAAAACTTCTAGCTACAGTAGCTATACTGATGGTAGTGTATCTGTTAAAGCAAGTTTACACCCTGTCAATCAGCTAATTAACTGTGACATTATATCCTACTATCCTCATGGTGTGGCATTTCAGATGAGCACAGGATAAATGTAGCACCAGGTCCGTATTGCTGATTATCTCATGATGGTGGGAACACTCTCTGTTATATGCTGAGAGTGATCAAAAACGAAGAAGGGGCAGGAGATGCAACAGTAATGGGAGACACCAACTGGCCATGTAGCACTGGCAACGGCTGTGAGGTTGAACTTCAAGGTGATGCCCACCACTGTTTCATGGATCAGCCCTTCAAGGAGCCTTTAGGAAAGGAAGCCACCCTTGCCTTTGTTTGTTCTGAGTAGTGCACAGGATCTGCCATTTAAATGTTGCTTTCCAATTTCTGTTGTTCTCTGGAACAGGAGGCAGCACGTACTTGTGTTCAACATCCTTGCACAAACAGCAAAGCAAAAAAAAGTTATTATACTTGCATCCACCTTCAAAAAGGGAAACTACATAAAACCAAGGAAGCATGTTAAAAAGAAGCTAAGAGACTTGAGTATTTATTGTCAGTGCATTTGACAGATATATATAGATTTAGGTCATGGTATTGGAATCACAGAGCAAATGTACACCAAGGACTTAAGAAAGGGTAAAAGGAAGCTGATACAGCTAAACAAACAGCAGCACAAGGGAGTTATGAGAGAAAAAAGAAGATATTTTTCAGAAAGTGGAAGTTGCATCTGAATGATGAATGGAGGAAGCATGCAACTTTTCCACAATAAATGAGGAATACAGCAATGCCAAAAGTACCCAGAACAGCACACAAGGCCCAAAGTGATTTGGAGGAGCAAATAACAAAAGATAGCCAAACTTTTGGAAACTGTAAGTTAAAAATTAGCCAACACAAAATAATTAACCAGGTTAAAGCTATTATGGCAAAGAAGTCTTTCCAGACCTGCTCTGATTTGTTTGACCATGTGAAGGTTTACACTAGCAACGGTGCAGAGACTGGAGCAAGTCATTGGGTTTGGAGAGAGTTCAGAATGACCCTTAGGGGACAGTGCCAGTTTAAGGTATTTACAAAAACCATGGTGTTGGAACATCTGTGTGTATATAAAGCTTACAAATACACCCTCTCATCCCCCTAGCTCCTCTTATGAGTAGTTGGAATTGGACTCAAATCAACATGGGTTTTGTCCAAGATTTAAAATTTTTATTACTTTTTTTTTTTTGGGGGGGTGTCTTCTTCTAGGCATATGAAGAATTGTTTTGGAGCTGTCATATCAAATACCTGCGACAAGTCAAGAGGGATAACTATTGTGTACTAAGAGCAGTGCTTTTTCAGATATTCAGCCAAGGCATACCTTTTCCATCATGGATGAGGGAGAGAGATATATTAAAGGTAAAAATCGTTTCATAAGTGAATATGATTCAAGTAACCTTGTACTGAAGAAGGAAGCTTTGTTCAGTGTGAAAACTGACATGTCAGCTATGGATGTAGAGGAGAATCATCAGAATTTAAAGAGAAAATTTTCAAACTTTTTGAACTCCACTTAAAGGAAAAAGTGTCCCTGACCTGAACATAACCATTGTGAACATGGGTGTAAATGTAAGAAGGAAAATAAATAAACATTGGATGGATAAATGTTACTGCCATTCTGCTAGATGTCACTCCATTATCACAAAAGGATATTTGAATCCTCCACATTTGCCTCCGTGCGAAGTCCTGTGACTCCCAAAGACATGTGAGCTGCTGAGCATGTTGCTGAAGCAGCATGATTCCTGCTCTGGGCTCCAGGAGCCCAGGAGGTGGGGAGCTATAGCTACTGCCTGTTGGGGTAACTGTGCAAAGTGGAAGATGTCTGTAATCCTAAATACCTAAATACCAAATCTGGATGCATCCAGCTTTTCCAAAGCATAGGTTATATATTTTGCTGAGAGCATATTTTCTTCTTTTTTTGTTAGCCCTGTTTTAAAAGTTTCTGAAGGACTTGGCAGTCAAACGGAGCCTCCTTCTTAACACTTTGTTGATTGAACTGTGCAATCAGAGGATAGAACCACATTGTAAATTAAAATGTGTGTAGACAAGTTGATATAACTTTATATTCTGCTTCTTGTTATGGTTATAAGTTGCTTGCCCTTGTTTTTTTTTTTTTCCCAGCTCCCTGAAAAGCTGTTGTATTCTCAAGGTTGCAACTGGATTCAGCAATACAGTTTTGGGCCAGAAAGATACACAGGTCCTAATGCCTTTGGTAAATTGCGCAAATGCATGGAGACATTAAAGACAAACGTGAGTATTTAGGAAATGGTTGGGAGGAAAAAAACAATGAGAGATGGGTTAAGAGAGAGTTAGGGAACTGCTCCTGGTTACATATTCCTATGACAGTCATCCTTCTCCTCAGGTTTAGAGACCTGAGATACTTGGAAGGCCATCCCCTCTCCTACACGGGAATCCAGCTTTCGGGATTCCACTAGGCTAAGTACTCAGGGTCCCCCTGCAAGTTAGGGAGGCCAGCCTCCCTAACTTGTTCTTATGTTTAAGCTGTAAGGAAAGTCTTCAGGAATGCCTGAGGAGATGGGGGGATCGGTTTCTCAATTTAGTATTCATGGGTAAGTTTTATTTTTTTAGTTGAAATTCACAGTTTGTTGCCACTTCAACATAGAAATGATACATGCATAGAATTAAATGAAATTCATCTCAATCCCAGTCACTGAGCATCATCTATTATTGTGGCCCCAAAAAACCTCTCGGTAGTTCCAGATGATTCTTTTCAGGCACTGTGTTCAGGACTGGATGCTTTAAGCTTTCTGATTTGGTACCCAGCCCAAAATTGTCTCCTGGAAGGTCCATTTTCTGGATGAAAGCACTGGCTTTTTTGACCCCTCTAGAGCCACAGAGAGCTCAGGAGCTCTCTGAGGAGAAAGAGAAATTCTCATTGCATTCATGTTCCTTACATGTCTTTGTCATGTCCCTTCTTGTGCAGCCAACTTACCTTGACCTCATGAAGCAGAACACACTAATAACATAACAAATATGTACAGTTCATAATACCATTCTGGATGGCTTATCCAGTTTGTATAGGTTCCTTCTAACTGACACACTTCTGAAATTTGGCTCAGCACTTAAGAATTCAAGCTAGGATAGCTTTATGATCTTAAAGATCTTTTCCAACACAGTTGATTTCATGATTCTAATATAAATGGTACTATAGAGGAAAATCACTGAATTTTGGAAACTGTAAGTTAAAAAACAGGGCAGGAGTCATCACTTCACCTACCCTTTGCTTTATGGCTTGGTGTGTGTGTTGGATGCACCCACACAGATTCTCTGTAACTTCCTGAGGTTCTTTTGGTGGTTATGCTCTTTTCAGACTCTTTACTGACGGTAATACCTGGATTTTCTACAGTGGTGGTGGGGCACTTTTGTATAGGGGGATTACATTTGCTTTCTCATAGAATATCAGTATCTATATGCTTGGAACTGTCTGTAACGAATAGGTTCAGCTGGATAAATGGAAACTGAAATGTGTAAGGTTTCAGATTGGTCCATGGATCTGAAAGACCAACCTGCATATTTGCACCATCATTTGGCCACAACAATGGTATAATACAGACTGGCATTTTTTCCTGTTTTGGAATTCTTCATATTAAAATAAGCCTTACTAATTAGACTAATATTCTTTTGTTTGCTTTCCAGTGGATTGAAATAATTGCTACTAAGGATCACGAAGAAAGAGGAAACATCTGTAACACACTCTTTTCTGATGAGAGCAAGGAGCACAAAATGTATGAGGCCATAAAATTCATCATGCTTTATGAAGTTGTGGAAGCCTGTGAGAAGATAAAGAACAGGGAAGAACCCATACACAGCCTCTTTAGCCTTCTCTTTGCTCGTGATTCTTCATCTGACCCTTTGAGTTTCATGATGAATCATCTGAACTCCATAGGTGACTCTCTTTGCCTAGACCAGGTAATGATGTAAACGAAAAATAAATCACAAAACCTACCCTATCTCTGTGATTAGGTGAATATATCATACATCATCCAGGATTGTTGGCCACTGTTTTCTGGGAGGGTGGGGTGGAGGGAATGGGAATGTAGGGAAATTGATTGAGGATGCTCATTTACCTTTCAGAAAAAAGACTGTAGTAGAGTAAAATGGGGTGGACGACTTTTGAAATGCTTTAGGCTATCACTGAGACATCATTCACAGCAATGATATTTTTGATGTGTAAAATAATTTCAGATTATTCAGGTTTGTCCTGTTGTTTCACTTTTTCTATCTGCTCCACCATGCCAAATGCTCTATTATTGCTTTATTTTTGTCCCTATCTTTAGTTCTTGTTAAATCTAATGTCTGTTAAGAGTAGGTAATGAGAGCTCTATTAACTGTTCACCTAATTTTATATGTAGCGAGGAGTTAAGTACTGCCACATAAGCTCCACACTGCCACTATGCAAATAGTTTCAGGTTCCAGTGGGTGAAATTAGTTTTTACAGTCAATTACAGTTATCAAGTTAATGGTTACACGTTGCAGTCACCTTCAGGAGCAGTTTGATTATAACAAGTTCCTCTGTCTGGCTATGCCCAAGGATATGAGGTTTTTCCAAAGCATTTTTTCAGATTAAGCAATTCTTTGCAAGAAGTGTCAATGGAGATGCCAGTTCTCAAGTTTCATATACATGAAGTACAAGGACATTTTTAACTTTTACTGTTAAATTTCTCTCATGTAGAAAGTGATCACAAGGTGGCAGGCTTCCCATTTTTCAAGGTGTATCTATCTTTTAATAATCGCTAGTCCCTTCTTGCTCCCTACTAAGCTGCAGGAGCTGGCTGTGGAAGCAGGTTATGTATTTTGCCAGGTGAAGGAGGGCTGTTGCCCAAGTGTGAAGCATTAATCCGAATACCCTCTGCACGGAAAACAGCAGTGGAAGGACCGTTGGAACATTGAGAATACCCTCAAACTTTTGTATTTTCTTACTCCACTTACAAAATGACCCCTTTTATTCCTTGTCTACTGTTTTTAAACTTTAGCTTGGATTATCTTTGGTTTAGTTTTCTATGTGTAGAAATAGATGTCTTACAGACTTCTTTCATCTTTAGGTTGAACTGTGTCTTCTTGGATACTTACTTGAACTAAAGATTAGAGTTTACAGACTGCATAGGTTTAATACTGAGGAATTTCAAGTAAACTATCCAGATGAATACCGAAGGGAATGGAATGAGATTTCTCTCCTGACTGAGGATGACCGCTACTATCACATCCCCGTTTTCCAAACATGAAGGACCAGTGACTTATTCCCTTTGTATAATATAGTGAGTGACCAGTTCCAGTGAATTATGTTCCTAATCAGTAGCAGTAAGATTTTGAGAATGCTCGTTAATTATTACAAAATGATTGATGGGTTTATTGTGTAAACATTTTTCTTTAGTGTTGCAGCTCAATTCATCATCAGCCAGCTATAAAACGTATAAAATATGTTGCTATACTGTCTGGGGGAAAAAGTCTTGTATTTGAGGGTTGTCAGACAAAAAAGATTGGACTGCATGACAAAGACGGCAAAGGTAATGCTGGGGCTTCTATTGCTAGCCTGAAGGTTTACTCTGACATCTCTGGATGGGTTAAACTCTAATTCCTAAAGCAATTACTGCCTTTCCCTTGTCTGTCTCTAGCTAGGGAGCATGAATCACAGAGGAAGCAACTCCTGGGATCTGCAGTGTATACTCCAGGCTATTAATCCTGCATTGACTTGGGGCTAACTAGGATAGGAGGATGTAAAGTGGGGCCTTTGAGTAACTCCTTCTCATCCCATTTGGCTTTCCTGTTGTTGGAATGCTCCCTCCAGGGATGGGCAGAGCAAGCAGCTGCAGGCTGTATTGATTTCAGAAATGTGAAATTCAGCTGTCTGCACTTAGGGCTGATACCTGAAAGTGAAGAAGTCTTACACAGGGGGAAACTCTCAACACACTCAAGAATGCTGTGCCAGATGAACAGAAGATCTACTTTGTAACTGAGGAAAGTACATAAGCTTTCTCAGAGCTGAACAGGGCAGTATTAATTAAAACATAGCATGTAATAGAGTTAGACCTGGTAACTGCCTATGGTTTTTGTCAACTTGTAAATCCTTTCAGGGCTGATTTCAACATTACCTGCCAAGATTTCCTTTGCAGTTCATGTGAGAAAGCATTCACAAACACTGCATTTTCAGAAAATACTCATTTTTATGCATTATTTGAATTCAGCAGTGTGCGTATGCATGTTTTATTCTCTATCTCAATCTCCTTGCGTAAAATGGCTATCTTCAACTTCGACCTCAGCGTTTGAAGGAAGTGTGCCTGAGAGAGGTAAATGAGATTTACCTTAATACAGGTACATTTTGTTCACGTCTCTTTTCTAAAAGAATCAATTGTGTTTTGATTATTTAAAAAATAAGGGACCTTAATTTGAAGAAATATGAAAATAATACAGCATATCTAATAAAATATTTGTGAAAAGCTTTCAATCCTATAGGCACATGGGTGTATTAAAGAAAGGGGGGGTTTATTAAGAAATGGAAATTCCCTTTTTCCTTATCCTAGAGATAAGGATAGGAAGGTTTACTTTACAATTCACGCAGAAAAAAATACAAGCCAGTAACAAAAACATAAACAGATTCTGCAGGAGCTAAAGCAGTTGTATGAGGTAACTAAATGGTAATGCTTGGCGTGCATGGAGAGTGCTTGGTTCCTTTGGGTAAAGGAAAGCAATTTTATCCCTTACAGTCCTCTTACCTGTATGCATGTGTATATATATATATTTATAAACACAAACACCTGAGTTCTGTATTGTGATGGGTTTGTTTCCTGAAAGTTTTTATGTTCAGTTTTGTTCAGTAATTTGTAGCTTTTAATTAAGAAGGCTTGATATCGTTAATAACTTCATCTCATCAAAACCTGCATATGAAATACTTTATTTATTAAAAAAAGCCTTTTTTTTTTCATTGAATGAAATAATTTGTCTTTAGATTTGGTTCTGCTCTGCATGGGGAAATGTTTTAATACCTGAGAGTAGGGTATTGCTATTTATTTTGCATCAACAGTAACATTCACAGCTATGGATAAACTTGGCTATATTTTATTCTTGTTTTGGTACAAGCAGATATGCAAAAAAAAAGGATGTATTTTTTATAGTGGGCTTTTTAATGGTTTGCATATTATTTATTAATAAGAATACAAAAGCATTACAGCTGAAAGTGTTAAATTGTCAAAATGTATGTTTTTGTAATCTTGAGCATACTAATAGTGGGGGTTAATAAAGATCTAACACAGACAGTGGAATTTATCTCGCCAGTTTGGATATTTGCATCTGAACTAGGTCATTTTGGGCTCTCTGCCTTGTCAGTGGAAGGCAATGGCAGTCAGCCAGGGTGGGTCTTTACAGCGGTCTGGTTTTCCTCACTGACTGTAGTGCTAGCTGGCAGTGATCAACATAAATCTTTCTGCTCTAGATGTTTGATGTTAGGTGAGATTAATTTTGTTCTCAGAATCCAGAAATGACATGTTGAAACAGATCTGCTGGCTTATCAGGTGTCAGAGGTGCTGGCTGAATCATAACAGGAATGGTAGTGGGATGCGAAGAAGGAGGAACTTCAGGTGAGGAGAATCACAAGTCTTACACATAAATGCAGAGAGCTCTAGATAGGATCTTAAGGAACACTGAGACTATTTTGGGGCTGTACTGAGTTTTAATCAGGTTCTCTGCTAATATATTTTATGTATCTATAAAGCTAAAATATATATAAATTTTTATATAAAAGAAATGTATATATAACATGTATGTATGTATACATGCATACAAAAGAAAAACACATATATAAAAAGAAATCCTGAATAAGGTGCATCTGAAACTAACTGGTACTATGGTAACGACAGGTACTGCCACATCTTTTCCAGTGTCACAGATGAGCTTGCTGCACATACCCAGAAGCACACAGTCATTACCAGTTCTTTTTAAATGCAGTGTTTTAGGCAGCTAATGTTTCAAGTCAGGATGTGTTTATTATTTATTGCTGCTAGTTCAGCAAGAAAAAGAAAACACACTGAAACCTCGGCAGTGGGTTCGTGTTTTCCCCAAACTTGAAAATGTGTGTTAGAATGTAACACAGAGAAGGAATTTGTATCTTTTATTATCATTGAGAAAAAAAAAATTGGTTTTGAATGTCATCTTTTGTAAAATTTGCATTACAGTGTATGAACCACGATACATATTTCTTTTTAACTCCAAAGAAAAATACCAGCAATGTCAATTTTTCGACTTTAATGCTGAAACTGCTTCTTGTCCAGATTGTGGCTACTAAATTGAACTGGATTAAAAATTACAGTGTAGGTGTTTGTTACCAGTAAGTCTACCTGCTTAGTTTCAGGGTATAGAGTTCAATGTCTATGAAATAGTTTTCAAATGCAGTTTGTAATTTGCTTTAACTGATAGATTTAAGGAATATGTATGATTTCAAATTAGTTTAGTTGTCCATAAAAATGAAGATACATCCACCCTCTTCAAAGATATGTCCGTTCTCCTCAAAGCACAGGAAAGACATAGGGTTTTTTTGCTAGTAGTTTGATTTCCCTGTCCCTCTGTACTTTAGCAATATTACAGGAGTCCCACCTGTGACCCTGTTACTTTAATGCCATTAAAGCACTAATGTTTTTTTTTGAGTCTTCATCTACCTGAAAAGCTCCACATATTGAAGAAAAGGTAAAGTTGGGATTTTGATGCCACAGAAGCTCTGGTCCTCCCTTCTTGGCTTGTGAGGGTTTCAGGGTGTTTGAAGGCCTCCCTGGCAGGAAAGAAACTTTCTTTTGGGCCTGATTTTGTGAGAGGGCAGGATTTGGGTCTTTGAGGATTCCCTTGAAATCATTTGGGAGAGGAGCCTCGCATGGAGGCTGGGCTGGAGGGGTGCTGCTCCCTCACTAAATGGCATTCATTCCTGCTCACAGCATCTTTTATGGTTGTTAGCCCAACCCTGATTTTGGTCAGGGATGGAGCAGACAGCTTTGCAGAAAACTTTTTGGAGATTTATCAGAAAAATTCCATGGAAACCCACGCTCTCCAGAGCCCAGAGGTGAAGTTTCTGTCAGGCACAGGAGATAAAAGCAGAAACAGTATCTCCCTGGGGCTTGGCTGATTTGCATCTCTCTTCAGGAACCACGGAGCTCTGTCAGTCAGGGCCAGTGGGTGAGGAGGATGGCTGGGGCACTGCTGGGATGTGTGGCACAGTATTTTATGCATGTTGGTCAATGCTGGTGGGAAGGAAAAATGGAAACCATCCGTTTGATGACACAGATAGAGTGGGTCCTGGATGCTTTCATTTTCCAGCATATCTCAGCTTTGCATAATTAACCAAAACATCTTCCTCTTCAGTGAATGTGCATGTTTGTGTGCAGCAGCTGCTGAAGTCATATATTAGCACATACAGCAGCTAATAACTCCACGTCTTTTAAGCTAAGTTCTCATGTTCAGATGAATTTTCCCCAGGGCAGTAATTTTCAGGATTGTGATACACTGCATCTTATAAATGTTGGAAATGACAAGCCTTTGAGTTTCCAATGACAAATACAGCATTTAGCTACAAAGGATTTTGTGTTATTTTTATCTATCCAGTAGATGGCTTCCAAGCATCAGAAAATGTAGTTCAGTAAGCTCAGTTCTCCTGGCAATTCTTTTCTTGGAGCTGCCCAGATGATGGTGGTGGGTTGTCCCCAGCCAACAGTCAAGCACCCACACAGCTGCTGGATCACTCCCTCCTACCCCAGTGGGAGGCAGGGGAAGAAAATGGGATGAACAGGAGCAAGAAAGCTATTAGGCCAAGATAAAGACAGGGAAATCACTTACCGTGCACTGTCATGGGCAAACCAGGCTGAGATTGGGGAATTTAACTTTATTTATTGGCAATTAGCATAAGTATTTAATTATGGATTTGGGTATTGGGAAACAAAAGATGACAAACGTTAAAACACTTAGGGGAAAAAAGCAACCTTCCTTTCCTAGGCTCAGCTTCACTCCAGACTACTCTGCCTTGTTATGACCACAGGTCACATTCAGTCCCATCAGCGAGGCAATGAGCTGGCGGGGTGGGGGTGACAGTTGGAATGCAGTGATTTCTCTCTGCCTCTCCTCGTTTCTCACTCTTTTCCTATGTGTCAGTGTGAGTCCTTCACTGGATGCAGTCTTCCCTTCAAGGTGTACCTTCTCCCATGTTGGCTTATGGTATGTTCTAAAACACTTTTTAAATTACATGTAAATTACCAATTTTATAAAAGTCTATTCGGCTTAATATAGTGTCTATCCATGCTGCCTGAAGGAAAAAAAAAAAAATAGTCTGTTTTTGTTGTCTTCCCTCTTTGCTCCTTCAATGTCCTATCACATGCACCTATGTTTCTACAGGACATGCATTATAATAGAGCAAAAAGGGCCTGGAGGAAGAGGCTGAGAAGACGGGTTTAAAATCAATCCTGGAGCTATTCTGGACCTAGCACAGGAGATAACATGGTACATGGGAGCTCAAGCAATGACTTAATGGTTAATTAAAACCAGGTTGGCAGCAGTGTGTGGAAGAAAGTATGGAAAAGACGTGGCTAGGAGAAGCAAGCAAGTTCATGTAGAAAGCTCAACAAGTCCATGGATACTTTCTAACTGTGTGTGAACTGCCAGTCTATGACCGGACATTACATTCCATTGTAATATTCACAGAAAGTGTATTTGCTGCTGCTCTTGTCCTATTGCCTGAAACATGACACATGAATAGATCATGACTACTGTAATTTAAGCTGCTTCACCCTTTTGAAGTAGGGGACTTCACTGCTGTGAGTGTTCTCAAGAAGTGTAAAAGTATTTCTTGCCTTTCCTGTACTGATGACTTCACATAAGGCTTCCTCTTGTTTGTGGGTTGTGACCCCACATTTGGCTGACATTTACAGTGCTTCTGTTGCTGCAGCAGCACAGATGTGATACAGCCAAGAAACACTTTAGCCAACTTCTGTTGAAGTTTTGAATGAGGCATGAGTGATGCTCTTCTCTAACAGGCTGTGAAAAGCCCACCTCATCAGGGAGTATGGCTGATCAAATTGCACCACACAGCTGACTTCAAGGTCAACAAAGGTATATTAAGGGAAAGGTTGCTGAACACCCTTATTAGCCTTGTCAGGTTAGCTCTGAGCATGGGAGCTTATGAGTCCTCAGTGATGGATATCTACACCATATTATATCATCTAAGTAAGGTGAAAAGCGGAATTCAAACTTACCCTAAGCATACCCAATAAGGTGCATTTCTTTACATCTTACTGGTGCCATAGCATTTAGTATGAGCATAACTCTAGAAACCTACAGAGATACCTGTAGTTAAGACATTCCTTTGAGCTTCTGACAAAGTCACGTGGACACAAGTAAAACTGTGCAGTAACTGCCATGGGATATTTTACCTTGCTTACTAGAACAAAGCATCCACAGGTGTTGGACAAAAGACTTCTTTGGTTTGGGTAAGGTGCAAACAGCACTAGGTATTGGTTCTGTTCTGGGCAACTCCACAAGTGTTTCTGTATAGAAGTGCTCTTTGAATTACTCCAACGCATGGAAAAAAAGGTGTGGTGGTCCTAACAGTAGAAGGTTATTATGGAGGTATTTGAAAAGGGGATCAAAGACATTTTTTCAGACTGTAGGAGTGGCTTAATTGAAGGACTTCACAGCAGCATCAGTCAGAAAAACTGGTTGTAATGTTTGGTCTCCCAAGGGTAATTCACCTAGGGATACAGGATACTGCACAGAATATGATACATTGCTTGATATACTTAAAACTAACCAACTGATACTTTCACAGCAGTAGGATTGTTTAGATTATCAGGTTAAATTAGTAAATTAATATTTCACCTTTTTGGGGCAGTTTAAAACATTTATGCAAAGTAATTTGGAGACTTTTTATTAGAAAACAGGAGTTCTTGAATGGGGAAGAAGAGTTTGGTCCTGTACCTCAATTAGAGCACACATTCCATATGTATACCAGCACCTCCTAGGTGGGGTGTCTCCAAATTTAGCAGTGCCCAGTCTCTTGATGTACCCCAGTGAACATGCCACCAGCTTGCCTGGGTGAGCTCTTCTGGGTGGGATTGGATGGGATCCACAATCCCAGAACCTGGGACCAGACAGGAATACGTGACATTCACTTTAAGCCTATTGCCTAAAGAGGGCATGCATCAAGACAGCGTATGCTGCTTCAGCCCCTTCTACACACCTGAGCTAAGAAAAGGTAGGATGCTACAGGATTATGTGAGTATTATATAAGTGAAAAATGAGGTTTCTGTGTGAAAATGCCTCTTCTGCCAGACAGGAAAGCGTCCAGCTCATAGTTTACCAGCTGTTCAACCTGTTCTTTTCCTGGCATTTCTTCCTCAGTGTGCTTAAATTCACTGGTCTTTGAATCATGAGGTTTAAATGCTAAGTATGGACATTGAGGCACTGGAATAGGTTGCCCAGGGAGGTGAATGCTCCATCCCTGGCAGTGTTCAAGACCAGGTTGGATGAGGCCTTGGGTGATATGATTTAGCGTAAGGTGGTTGGGGGCAGGGGGTTGGCAGGGTGGCAGGGGGGTTGGAACTAGATGACCTTAAGGTCCTTTCTAACCCTAACTATTCTATGATTCTATCATTGGGCTAGACTTGTGTAATTTCATTCTAGTTCAAAGGAGAGTGTGTTTTTCAGTGAAGGCATTAGATTTAATCTTAAAATCATTCAGTGAGCTAATCCACTGCTGAATTATATTTACTTTTAAAAGCATATGCCTTTTTTTTCAGCTGTCTTGCTACATCTACCAGTCACTGAATACTGATACGCCTTTTTCTGCTAGGCTGAAACGCCAAATAACAAGTATTGATTTTCCTAACAGAATGTGATCAAATGACCCTTAAATTTTGTCCCAGTTCAACTGAACAGACACCACTCATTTTAAGGTTCATCTTCCATCTTTTAATTTCTCCCATGATGGGATTATGAACTCCACCTTCTTGTATTCCAAACACTAGCACAGGGCTTAGCATTTGAACCAGTCTCATATGAGCATTGTATAAAGAGAAAATAATAGAAAAACTCACCTTCTGCCTGGGATTCCTCTGTCTCTAAACCCAGCAACAGCAACAAGATCTACCTGTTTGCTCCCCAAAGTCTTGGTTTTCAGCTGAAATGTAAATGAGCATTTTCCACACTCCAAGGCAGAACCTAACCCTAACTGTAAGGTTGGACTGAGATGCAGAAGACAGACCTGCCAGCCAGTAATGTCAGACAGTCTGGTAAAATGAATAGGGGAGCACCGAACAGCAGCAGTATTTTAGGTCTGGGAGCCTACAAAGCCTATGGCCACCGCTCTGCACTTTAGCCAGTTGCAAACCACTGGTGACTGAGGCAAATTTCTGGGTCCTAAGGCTGGGACTATGGCTGGTTTTAAGCATGACAGCAGTACATACACAGCTAGTTTATGTGCTTGGTATGCTTTATGTCTCCAGATGATGTGTGTTACCATAGGACCTTTCATATGAATAACTGCAGAACTTTGGACCACATAAATTAAGGTCAGCTAAACAGAAGCAGTATTTCCATGTCCTTGGTGATACAGGGCAAATCAGGATCATAAATGTTTTTCAGCTTTTATTGTGATTTGAGCAAGGGTATCACACTGTAGGCTTCTGTTTGGGTTTTTATGATTGACTGATTCAAACAAAGATACAAATAAGCCTGAGACAGAAAAATGATCTGGCTCTGGTGGTCAAAACCCAAGTACCCTGAAAGTCAGAGAGACAAATGAAAAATCTGGAGTAAAAAGCAGAAAGACGTAAACCCAACAAAAACAACGACAAAAGATTATTTACCTATTGCCAGAACAGAGTATCACTACAGCTGACTAGTTTTCCCAAAGGCAAAGAGAAACAGAAACCTGTTGTCACTGTAACACTCACCCTACGCACAAAAGTAGTGCCCTGAAGAAGGAGGGAAAGGATTTTCTTCAACTCTACAGAATTACCAGCATCTTTGATGTCTTTGCACTCCCTACATTTCAAATACTGGCAGGCTACTGGACTGCTATACTGTTAAGTCTGGTGAATCAATCTTGAATTATAGGTAGAGTCCTTACACTAACCCAGAAGATTTAAGAAAGCAATAAAAATCTTTTAATTGGAAAAGCTTCTCAGCAAGAGTACAGATAAGAAAGTTTCCCAAGTCTTTCTCCAGGACCTTGTAATTCTTGCTCCACAGCGGTATCTCAGTAACGAAAACTGTAGGCAAGACATGAGGATATCTGTGCGAACAGACTGAACTCCTTGCTGTGAGCTGGTGTTCACCAATAGGCAGGTGGCTAAGACTTAAGAATGGATGAACAGATGATAAGAGCATCTGAGTCTGGCAGCTCCAAATATTTGCAGATGGTATCAGAAAACAACTGGCAGAAATATCCTGAAACAACTTCCTTTTGTGAGTTAACATAAAGTTATTCTACCTGTACAGGCTCTGGACATTTGTTTCAAATGTGCTATGAAAATCAGGTGCACGTAGGAATGGAGGATTTGCCATTACAGTTTGTTCACACATGTATTCACACAATGTACATACAGCTGAAATGAATACCACATGGAGGAGTACCTGTGGAACTGTAATAAAGGCACACAGTGTACCTGTCCTGACTTTGTTACCTCTAAACCAGCTGACTGGACTTTATACTTTCTGTAAGCAAAGACTCACAGCTTCTTTGAGGCTTGTTCTCTGCTTGTGTGAAATCTTTTCCTTCTAATTTCTTTTATTTGATGTATCTTATCTCAATAACCCAATGGCTTTTAAATTAAACCTGTCTTGTAGGGAACATTTCCTTATTGTTCATGCATGGTAGGTACATCTCTTCTCCCCATAAAAGATTTAATTCATAGCAACTGCTAAACCTAAAGCAAGAGATGGGAGAAGGTATGACAACTCTTTGCTAGGCTGATACATATGCTCAAACGTTCATTATCTTCTAGGTGAGAATGAAGAGCCCAGAATCTTCCTGTTGCAAAATTCCACAAAAAGCACTAATGTTTGAGATAAAAATATGGAAGGTTTTGGGTTTATGTGGAGACTAATAAGGCCTGCAGAAAATGTCAAATTAGAAACAAGTGACTAACACTGCCCACAGTAAATTGTGACTACAATCTCTGTTCAGATACTACACAGATCCATTGGAGCAGAACAGGATGCAGCAACTGCAATGAACTTCATGTAAGGGACCTGAAGGTACTTCTCAGGGTATCATCCTTTATGCTTGATCACTTCTGCTCCCTTGACATTTTGATGACAGAATAACCGGAAAATTCCCCCTTTACAGATCTCTCTCTTAGCTCAGTGTATCTCGTGGATCAGCCCTCCTATAAAAAGATACTCCTTTTTTTTTTTTTTAAACTAAAATTCTTCTGTATATATTAAGAAGGTTTAAGAACAGTACCACAGTAAAGGGTTTATGTTGTGGCTGAGACTTACGGTCTACTTCTTGGTGAAAGCCAAGCATATGTTGCCAGCTGCACTTTGAGAAGAAGAAACAGGCTTATACAGTCCACAGTGCCAATTCTAGTACCACAGTTGGCTGAGGGTTAATGGAGGAGGGCTTCAGTAGCCCTTGTCTTCCTCACTGAAGAAGACTGATACAAGGTCAAGCCAGAAATGGAGAGCTGTACCTTTTCAGGGGGTCAAGAACCTAATACAAAAGACAGGAGCTAGTATTAACAAGTGGGAGTTCGAGGAGGAGCTGGTCTGCTGGCAAGTAGCTGCACAGCAGGTATAAATATATTCCTTGTTTCAAACAAGTATTTGCAAGGGCAGCTGGACCGAAGCAGCTCCAAAGGCTTGTTCATTAGGTAGACTTATGAACATCAGCTGACAGGGATTTGTTCCAAATGAATGGATCTAGTTCATTCTATTAATGAACTGAAAAAGATCTTGAGGCTGATTTGTTGACTCATTAGAGTAAAATGCTACTTTGTTTCTTTTAGAAAATGGTAAAGGGGACTCATTAAATTGAGCAGTGTAATAAAAGCCACATAGTTTCTTGATTTTTGATACTAAACCACAATTTTTATGGTGGAGCTTGCATACTCTTAGAGCTTTTTGTAATGTTTTATTATTTCAGTAACCCAGCTGAAGGCTGCTTCTCTCAATGTCTTGACCCTAATGGCACACTACATCACAAAGTACACTTGACTACAAAAGGTACCTCTCATTAGATTTGAAGTCAGGCTTCCAGGTTTGCCATCTGTACAGCTGATGAGGATGGTCTCTCTGTGCTCCTCGGTGGGTGCACAGATGTGCTTTTACCAGATAACCTAGCAAATGTCATGGATACAGACATGCTGGACTCCCTACGTGGAACGTTACAACTCATCACTTGACTTCATCTTGCACTTCTGGCATCTTCACATGGTGATTTTGCTTCTCACTGTTGGTCTTTCATCTACCTTATTACTCTCAAGTGGTCAGGCAGATTCATGATCGTCCTCACTGAAGAGGAAGTCGCAGCATTTCAGAGGAGAAGGTGGTGGCTCTACTACCAATTGCCTGCTTCTCAACTGAGACTTCAACAAGCCCTACTAGTAGAAAATTTTCCCTGAAGAAGATAATGTGATGCTGCAGGCCAGAAGTTGTTGTGTAGCTCATAACCCAAGTACTTCACCATGTAATCCATCTCATGGGCTGTTTCACAGCTGGGTGTGAGTAACTTCTGACAGCAATGAATTCATTCGCACTAACAGTTCTAGCAGTAGCACCAGTGACCACAGTGTTTTACGCAAGCACAATGTCATCTTCTTTTCTGCTGTCTTATGAAAACAAGACCCAGTTGTTTTCTTCTTTCCAAAATAATAAAAATGTGTATATATTTTGCAGATTTAATGCAAAACCTGGTGCAGTAACTCTTAATTCTAAACTTTTTCTGTAAGCTGAAAGAAAACTGAGTATTCAAGTGATCAATAAAGGAAATATGTATTTGATACTGTGGGTGGAACAGATGGGGCAACCCACATTTCTGTCTTAAAAATCTGATGGAGTTTTGCATTTAGTATCATTACTTGGTTTCTGCAGACCTCTATTTCCTCTTCGTTTTTTTTTTTTAATATGAAAAGGAAAAAAAGACATGAAATATACAAATTATTCTGTATTATTAATTTATTATTTCAGCCATTCTTGCTCTAGCCACCAGACGGTAGGAGGTATTGCCTTATCTGACACATTAAGTGATGAGTGTTGATTTACTGAGGGCACTCTAAAAAAAATATTTCTAGCTATATTTTCCAATTAGAAGACATGAACTACTCTTTGTTTAATACTGAAAAATAATTGCTACACCATGCGGTAACTTCTTTTAACAAACATTTTTATCCAATGCACAGACAAGATCTGTATTCATTTTAATCTGCATGCATTTTCAAATGTGCAAACCACATCTGTTCAGAAAAATCTGTATAGCAGGTTTTTAAAGATGCCTTTGTTTTTCCTTTTTGTAAAGATTTGTTTTAATTGTATAGGCTGGTGCACCATGACAAAGTGACAGTTTTTTAATTTGCAAACAACTGTGATTTTTACTAATGATGTGTAGGTCATATTGACTTTTTTCACACGTTCCATTTTCTGTTCAGGAGACTGAAGAAACCCACCCACTGCACCAAAGCCACAGCCTACATATTTTTTCACAGTCATTTAAAAAAGGAACATAGTATACTGGAACTGTGTTTTTGCTTAACAGGCAGCAGCATGCCAATTTAGAGCTCACTTAGTAAAATACAGTAGAAGACATATCTTTCTAAGAATACACCTCTAAAAACTATCATCAAATTCAGGGATGCTAGAGAACAAAAACCCACCCAAGAAATACGCAATTACAGAAGTATTTAAGGGATATTGTACTGCCCATTGACTTTTACTGGTGGGTTTTCCCCATCTATTTTCTTCTAAATGGTATTCCCCATCTATTTTCTTCTGAATGGTATTCCCCTATAGTCACAAGCAGAATTGATGACCCAAAGCTTTCTAATTGTACTCCTGAAAACTTTGGAGCAATTTTCAAGTAGTGGACTGTAATTAGTTTGGCAAAGAAGACAACTGCTGGCAAGCACCAAGATGCATTAAATAAGGTAAGAGCATCCAAAATTCTTTTTCACAGTGTCTGATTGTTTTTTTTTTGGTATCGAAGTCTGAGTTGCTACCATCTTTTACCAGAAAGTACCAAGTACAAAAAATGTTTCAGATCTACAAAATACGAGCTTTTGTACTACACTGAATGTCTCTGTTGTGTATTTTCATGAACTTTTTAAAGGATGCTAATGTTACTCCATGTAAAAATGAGTAAAAAACCTAATCCAAATTAAACTGTAAGTAAGAAAAACTTCTTCCGTGTAAAGACTGAACATTCCACCTCGTCCTCATGAACAGCAATAATAAAATAGAGCAAACAGTACCAATAAAATAAAACAAAGTCTTGAAGCGAATAATTTGCATGTCCATCAGGAACCTAGGTCTAGTTTCCTATATAACACTTTATGAAATGAACACTGATGCATTTTATCACTGTATGCATGTAACTATTTCAGAGTCTTCCAGGTTAAAAGGTTTTGCTTTGCAAAGATACTTAACTCAGTTCTGAGTTGAAGAAGTCAGAATCCTAAAGTACCATGTGCTGCTGCTCTTTCACTCTGTGCTTTGTCACCTCTTCACAGTGTCAGCCCAGAGAAAACAGTCACAAATTCTAAATGCTTGGGTCAAAAATTAAATTAAACTGCAATATTTTCTTCAGTTTGGGTATCTACTAATGCACTTTTTGCTGTTTGTGTGATTTTTTTAAAATCTAGATTGGGATACATGCTCTTATTGTAATGATAAAGTTGAACAGTTGCACCTTACACTTACAGAAGGATATGGGGAGTTTACAGTAATAAGTAAACCCCACTGAATTAATTCCAGGTTGAATCAGCATCCCAGATAAATGTTCTTGCAAATCTGTGAATTATAACACAGAACTGCATTGCAATAAATTGCTCACTGATCTTCATTCACATATGATTTTGCAGGCTTAAGCTTGGTACGTTGGCGTTGAGAACTGAAAATCTCAATTTTGTTTTCATATAGGAGGCTAAATCTTTTCTCTCCCACAGCTACTGGAACTATATAGCCTTCCCATGGGACATTATGGCAACAGGAGAGCTAGATTTCTAAGTGAAATAATCTGAACTATTAATAGATCAATTGCAGGACAAAAGGCCTGACTTTGGTCTTTGGCTGTAGGCTTCAGTGATACTTAGCTTTCTACTGACTTTGCAGACAGAAGTTTGAAAATACAAGTTTTAGGTGCTTTGGGAAAAATACAAATATCTTGGGTTTGCATGTGTAAATTCTGCTTAAGCCCCATTCTCAAAAAACCCACAAAGTGATTATTTTGGTATCGTCAACAAAAGTGAAAACCTGCTCCATTTTTTATTCTGCATAAATACATCTACCTTGCTTGATCTTATTACACTTTTTTCCGAATGTCAACGTTGTTCTTTCAAACTAACTTCAGAAATTCAACAGAATCCTCTTCTTAGCATCTGTAATTTCAGTATTTTTGTAATTTGTGCACATATATTTATTATTTGCCAATACTGAAAAGCAAGACAGTACTTCTGCCCTGAAGACTTTGCAAAGGGAAACTGTCCTCTGTTGGTAAATACAGCATTGTCTGCCAGTGGATACGGGTGATCACGTATAGCCCAAGCTCTAAATGAAAGTAATTATGATTAACATATTATTCTCAAACATCAGTGCAAAATACTGGAAGCAGGTGTGTGCAAAAAAAAGTAAACACTGCACTGTTGTAGCATCTAATGCACTTAGTTCATGTAATTCTGTTGCTCAGAAATGTTACATACTTTGAGCAAAGAAGACTAATTTGTTTTGTTACACATAGAACATGGAACTGAATATACAAATCACAAAGCAGTCTCTCTGGTTTGAGAAATCTGTTTAAAAATGGATCATCATAGAAAAAAACACCCAGTTCATCACTGCCACAGTCTTTAGAAAGCGAACTTCAGGACTTCATGCTCAAGACCTTTTGTTTTTTTAACTTGGTAGTACTTGTAAAAAAAAGCTACAGCATTCAGTTCCTAAGACACTGTTTTATATTTGCAAGCTAAAACTATTCTTTGAATTTCTGCAACCTGGGAGGCAATGACTAATATGTTACTCTTTTGCCACACTTGATCTTGTGAAATGTGTCATGGAACTTTCCATTATTTCCAGTTAATATACATCTGGTATCATATCAACATTAAACACCAAAATACCCCTTGCTAAGAAAATATACGCTTACAATATGTTGTTTACAAGAGGCAGAGAGAAACACAATTTTTAAAAGTAATCTACATAAAGGCTGGACTGACACATGTTCCCTTGAATCACCTTGAATCATTTCAACTATGGAATATATCCAGTTTGAAGATTATGAACTTTTCTCCTTGTTCTTGTGTGGGGAGCATTGGGCAGAGACTTTTCTGTCAGATTTATTTATTCAGCTAATGACATCTGGGTATTCTTCAGTTAATGCAAACACAAACTTTTATCAGGAAAATCACTCACGTGGGTACTTAGTTTTGGTCTTTTTGTGATGAAGAAAAAGGTTTTAGTCATGTGACTGACGTAAGCCGTGAGGGTTATGTCAATCTATAAGCAGATACATACCAATGAAAAAGACTGAACTCATTTTTTTTTTTATTTTTTTTAAAGTTCATATGGCAAGCATTACTGTAATGCAGTCTGAAATCATAGAACCATAGACTGATTTGGGTTGGGAGGGACCTTAAAGATCATTTGGCTCCAACCCCCTGTCATGGACAGGGACACCTTCCACTAGACCAGGTTGCTCAAAGACTCATCCAACCTGGCCTTGAACACTGCCAGGGATGGGGCAGCCACAGCTTCTCTGGGCAACCTGTGCCAGTGCCTCACCACCCTCACAGTGAAGAACTTCTTCCTAATATCTAATCTAATCTACCTTAAGTTATTGAATTTAGAAGATTCACTTAACTAAGGTGCTCAGGCCTAGCAAAGCACATACCCCTCATGTAATTTAAGCTGACGTCCCCTTGCTTTACAGTGTGATGAAGCCTCAGGCTTCCTTCACTTGCTTCAGTGCCTGACATCATCATAGCATGGTTTTCAGCTAGTAATTCTTGACAAAGTAAATACAATTTGCTTTTTAGGAGCTTTCTGTTACAAGGAATCAGTTCTAAAGAGAGCAAGCATAGCATCTGCAAATTGAATTTCGTAATTCAGGTACAGTTCATGTACTTTGCAGTGTCATTTTGTTGCACACTACTTTGCTCCTCAGGACGAATTAGGTCTAGGTTGCAAGTTTTAAGCTTTAAAACTTTAAATATAATCATTCTGCTCTGTAGTTCTCTGAAGGGTTGTGAAATGGCCACCCATTACATCTCTCCCATAAAGTTGCTGAGAAAGGCAAATGTGGGTAACAAAGAACCTAATCTTAAAAAGCCTGCAAGTCTAATGATTATTAAATGCTACTCCTACTGAGTTATTTTAATTAGAGGAACATGGGAAATAGTTTGGTGTATTTCAAGTGGACTAGCTGTTCAACCACCAATAATTCTTTAACGGCCAATGTGAAACAAGAATGCATTCTGAGACAAACCCATCCGTCAGACAGTTGTTCAAACAATGAAAACTGTCCATCAGTTTCATGTGACTTCAAAATTTCAGGATGTTGGAAATTACTTATCATTGTTAATTCAAATTCCTTTGGGACGAGAGTATTTGTAGTTATTTCCCCCCAGTCTTAGCATCACTGGTGCTGCTCAGAGAAAACATATTCTTACGAGTGCAATGCCAGAAAGACAAACACTTTTCCATTTTCTGGCTCATTTTCAAGGTGAACACCCTCCAAAATGCTCAGACTTCAGTGGTCTTTTTTCTACCCCAGCACATCTTTCCCACTTTTTGCTGTTCTCAGTATTTCATTTTTTATAGCATTGGGTATGCTTTATTCTGCATAGTACGTAATTTCAAAAGGTTTAGCATTTATTCTCTCGGTAGGTTTCTAGCCTGTCCGGAGCCCCTCACTAAGCCGTACATCAGCTGCGGCTCCCACGGGGAGTCGGGGTCGGTCCCACCCAGCTCGGCGGCGAGGTCCCGCTCCCACAGACGTATACCCGCCCCGACACCGCCCCTCCGGGCGGCCATTGCGGCGGGTCCGAGGGTAGCGGCCTCAGCGCTAACCAAAGTCACCTGCCTCTTCACCCCCCCCCCGGCCCGGCACTGGTCTGACCCGCCCTCCCCACGCCAGGCCAGCACGCCCACAGCCGTAGACACGGGGGCAACACTCGCTCCTCCCGCCACCGACGCGCTGCGCCTCGGCATAACGACTGCTGCGCAGAGGGCAGGAAGGGACCACGGGTACGTAGAAACGTTATTTCCGGCGTGATGACGCACACGCCGAGGCAGCTCGGCGGCAGGCGACGCGGAAGCGAGAGCGAAGCTGCCGCGGCTCCGGGAAGTCTCGGCTCTCCGTCCTCCCGCGCTGTGTCGGCCATGAGCGTGCCGTGCGCGCCCGCCCGCCCCAGCCGTCGCAACCGGGAAGGCGCGCCCTGAGCGGGGGTCTCTTCCTCAGCGAGCCCTGGCATGAACGGCGAGCGGCGGGCTGGTGGCGGCGCGCTGCCTGCCCCACACGGCCCCGGCGGGCGGTGTCGGGGCGGACGGAGGGTAGCGGAAAGGTGAGGGAGGCTTCAGCTGCCCCGCGCGGTGTGGCGGTGCGGCTAGTGATTTGCTGTGCAAGGTCTGGCTTGTCCTCGAGGGAGCGAGGCGGGGAGTGAAGAGAGGAGGAAGGGCTACAACTCTTCCGAGCTTTTCTCTGTGAGACAGCTTGGTACCTAGCAGGGCTCTAGCGCGGAAAGACAGTTATGAATGGGAAGGAGAAGTTTGTGGCAGGTCGGAGGCTTTTAATAGTACCATGTTGTAGGGTTTTAAGGTGTATATAGCGGGTATTAAGAGTATCACGGCTGAGGAGACCATATCTATATAGTTGCTTGCCAGAGAGATGGGTTTGGAAATAGCCTGGGTGCTGTGTTATTTTATCCATCTAGTCTGGATTTTTGTTCCCGGTTTTTGAATAATTTAAGTACTCTCTGAGTTCTCAGGATATAATATTCTGAAAGCATGTACTCTTGCTGTTTATCAGAGGTACTCTTCATATATTTCTTCATTCTTCAAAGCCAGGATAATTTTCAAGGGTGGATGACAGAACCAACCGGCCTTCCTGTGGGTGCAGAACAAACACTGAAAAGAGTGAGTGTTGCCACACAGCTGATGAAGCATGAAAAGGAAGTGAGTGTTCCTGTTCCTTCTAATGAGCTTGATTCAACAAAAGCAGCTGCTTACCATGAAGAGCAGTCTCCATCGGAGTTGAGAAAGGGCTATGTATACAGAAATACTGAGAGACCTGAGAAGACAGAAATTATTAAATCCCTTGTGACAGATCATGATGCATTTAGAAACTGTGAACTATATCTACCTATGTCTAGTAATTGCTCAGCAGTGGAGTCATCTGAGGGAAGGTGAGGTTTTTTTTAATGTATGTATATCAGCAGCTTTTCTGTAGAAAGGGAGGGGTACTTTCGGTTCATGAAAGTGAATTTCTTGGCAAAATTTCATGTATGTTAGAGGGTTAGTGAAATAGGTCTGAATGTAAGATCTTGAACTACGAAGGCCACCTTATTTTTATAGTTTATTAATCTTCTTTCACCAGCTAAGGGTATTTAGGGCAAATACGTAAAACTATATTTTGCCCATAGTCCTTTCCCTTCTGTCCAGCTTAGTTGTGCTTGCTGGCATCTCAAACTATGAGGTTTAGGTGTTTGGGTTTTTTTTTGGTGGTGTAACTTTTTTTTTTGTTGGTTGTTTTCCAAAAGCAAATACTAAAATACTCTTAAGTAAAACATCATGTGTAGTCTTTTTTTCCTTGGTATCTTTGTTTCAGGAGAATCTGATTTACTAGTTCAGCAGTTCAAGTGTTTGCACACAACACTATGCACTATTTATTTTTTTCTTTTGTGCATGCATGCTTTCCTTTAATTATTCTTTTCCGTCTGCTATTTTATTTTCACTCTGTTGTTAAATATTAATGTAAAGATTAAAGGAAAAGGCTTAGATTTCCACGTTCTTGTTTCCACAGTTTTACCTAACTGTATGCTTTGCTAGAACAATGTTAAGATGCACTTTCAACTCTGAAATGAGAGTGTCTGGGCAGATGGATTGTACCTTGATTTCAAAACAACTTAGTTAAATTGCAGTATTTTGTCACACTGCATGTTGATCTGTCAGTTTCTGGATCTACAGGTTCTCTTTTGTAAGCTCCCAGAAAGAAGATGAGGTAATACTGCAGAGGAACATGACACTGCTTGCTCTACACCAAGCTTCTTTCTGAAGTAAACTCACTAGTTTACTGAGTTGAGCACTTTTCTCTTTGTGCCTTATAACCTAATGTGTTTGAGGCTGTATCCTTAATTAAGGCTTCTCTCTGCCCTGCCGCCTCCTTTGAGATCTCTTGTAGAAGCAGGTTTGTTCATGCTCAGAGAGGGACCTTGTTGCTTTATATTTTAAGTACTTAGCTTATAGATAAGCTAGGATAGCGATTGCTGCTGTCGAATACTGAGGAGTTTGGGTTTATTTCATAGTGTTTTTAAGGTCATTAATCATTCCTGAAATTCTTCACAAACTTTAATCAGCCTTAATCTCTGCTGAGAATTACACGTGCAAATTAGGGTTTGTCCAGTGGCACACTGTAACAAGGATAAGGACTTGGGATAAGTATTTCTTTGATTTTACTTCTCAGCATGTAGTACTCTTTTTATGAAATCCTGTGCTTAATATCTGCTGCATCTGTTGTTTCTCTTTTGATTAAATATTATATAATGTTGTTATGAGTCAGATTTCAAGCAGCTACTTGAGCACCCAGGAAGCCTAGTTTGACAGGTAAAGGTTTGAAACTTGAGTAAAAACTAAACTGTAGTCTCGTATGACTGCACAGTAGATTACAGTTTCCTGATATTAACCTATATTTGTCTTCATACTTCTCAAGGGAAATGTATGCAAATGGGTTAGAAATGTTATCTTTTTTTTAAGTAAGCTGGTTTGGATGAGAAGAAATATAGAGCCATGATTTACTGGTGTAGTCTTTGAAGTTTAATGGGAGTAATTAATTAACAGCTGGCTGCATTAAAGCCTTTCTTGCACTCTTTCTAACTGCTTATCCTGTCTTAGTTATTTGGTAGAGGTGATTATATGACCTGCCACTCAGAATCATGTTTAAAGGAATGTGCAGTTTATTATTTGTTTTTTAATATTCCATGAACCTTAATTTTCAACAGTAATGTTTATACCCTATCTTTGAGATCATTTTCTTGATAATGATAGGCTTTGCATAGAAACAGTGTCCTTTTAGGCCATCATTTCCTCTCTCATGGTCATAACTTGACTTAAGAATCTTTGTGTATAGGCTCAGATGGAGACATTTGACTCTTCAGACAGCAAAAAAGCCCATATTATTAAAGGAGGAAGTATTTGTCTGGATTTCAGTAAGGCTGTAGGCTGCAGTTTGGATTGTGAGAATTTTTGATGTCTTTGAGTTTGTAATGTTCAAACCATCTGCAGATAGCTGGCTACTTTTCATTGTGATATTCTGTCATGTATTGTGCTTGTTACTAGGCAGGTTGCTCAGCCTCGGTGGAGCATAGCTACAAAGCTCTGGTGATTAATGCGTTCTTAGTTGCACATGTAGGTTGTAGTATTTGTATACTCAGCTAATAGGATCTTGGCTTGTGTCTTTCGCAAATTTATCTGTAAGATTTACAGATATAAAGGGACTTTAGTATTCTGTTGCCTCATTACACTCAGAAGAAATTCAGGCAGTGATTCGTTACCAATGTAGTTGTCATATATGAGGGAGGTGAATAGATGGAAAGTAAACTGAGTTGAAAAAAATTGGAGAAAGAAGTATTTTGCTGGGGGTTGAAAATGGGGGTAAAGGCAAGTGGCTAAGATTTGTGCTGTTACATGAAGCATGTTTTGATGCTTATTGCAGTGAGGAGGACATGTATCGTGATGCAAAAGAAATAGAGAGAGAGAGAGTATTACTTTGTGCGACAAGCTCTTCAGGTATGTTCAAACTTCTTGTGTTGTTTCAAATACAGTATTATAATTCTGTATGCTAATTAGTAGCACTAATTTGTGATGATTTGACACCCCTGTTCCCAAGGATTTTTGTGCACAAATGTCTCTGTGTGCACTAGAAGTTACTTATCAGGACTGAATAGATTGTGGAGTTTATTTCATGAAAGATAGGTTTTATGTAAAACTAGTTGCTCTTAGTATATTTTCCCCATGTTTCAATAATTATTTTACAAGAGGATGTAAATCTTTTGGCAAGCAGTCATATAGCCTACATTAAGAGTGTTGTGTTTGAAAATTACTGATTTATAGTCATTATAGCAGCATCTGTTGCTGGGATCCCTTGATAAACCTTAGTGCTATATGTTTTGAAATGAAGGCTGAAGGGATTCCAAGAGAAAACTGTTACTTCCTCTTTCTACTGTTGTTTCTGGCTTCTTCAGAAAGATCTATTATCTTTCTCCCTTGACAGATATTTTTCTGATTGCTAAGAAAATGAGGAGTACTTAACTAATTTCTACTCTTTGCCAATTAATATTTTGTTAAGAGAGGAACATAGGAACAAAATTATTTTTCTTGTCATTTTCAGAGCAAGCTTTTTTTTTTTCTTTCCTCTCGGCTACTATTAATTACTGAGTGCTACCAGTCTCCTGTGGCACCAATGTTATTTTAAAGTGAGAGTGCATTTAGAAATTCAGTTGTTCTGTTTCGTAGTTCTCTTCCTAATGTTACTTACTCTGTTTTGACAGAATATAAACTAAGTGTTGCACCTGAAATGGACATCATGGAGTATTGCAGAAAAGAATGGAGAGGAAATACACCAGTAGCAAAAAGGATGAGAAAGGTATCAGTTCACTTTTTGTTGAATTTTGTTGGGGCCTTTTGCTTTCATTTGTATGTTTAGTAGGTGATTTCCTATAGGAGCAACCTTTAAAACAGGCAGTGCAATTGCAGTGTTTTCCAGTGTCTGGTCTTAGAAATGGCTGACAACTGGAAGATAGTTTTGTTCATATGTTCAAAATGTGTTTTTTAATAAGGCTACTTGTTGATAGCGTAGTGTTTTGACTAATACTGTTCTTCATTACTGGTTTCAATTGAAGTTCTAGATTTGGTTTATTACCATAAAATGGTCAATTTCGTGGGCTGTTGAAATGGCAGAGCAGATCACCAAATTATTTGGCGGAAGGCAAATGACTGCAGTTGATGAATTGCATGATTTTTAAGATGGAGAACTTTAATGAATAAGCTCAGTTTTTCTTAAATTTTTCCTGGATTTTTTGTAGGCTTTGTGCTAGTTTTCTTAAAATAGTCTTGAACTAGAATGGTAAAAAATAAAGCATAGGGTTGGTTGGCTTTTTTGTTTTGGTTTGTTTTTTTTAACACATTTTTCATGTCTAATGGTATGCAAGTAAACCTAAAAGTACTTTCCATAAATTGAAATATCAGTGTGTCACCTTCAAGAGATTAGTAAGAGAAATACAAATGTATTGCTGAAGAGACATGCTGAGCTTCACAAGTTACATTTCAGTGCTAATGCTTCTGCTGAAAGTGTATGTAATGGGAAAAGCAGGGAGGGGACAAATGTGCTGATTCATGTGTCAAGATATTTCAGTGTAAACAAAAATTTTCCCTGAGGCAGAAACAAAATACATGTGACATATATTGAGTAAGTAGAGACCCCACTTGGAGTATTGTGTGCAGTTCTGGTGTCCTCAACATAAAAAGGACATGGAACTGTTGGAACAAGTCCAGAGGATGGCCACGAGGATGATCAGGGGACTGGAGCACCTCCTGTATGAAGACAGGCTGAGGAAGTTGCGGCTGTTCAGCCTGGAGAAGAGAAGGCTGTGTGGAGACCTCATAGCAGCCTTCCAGTGTCTGAAGGGGGCCTATAGGGATGCTGGGGATGGACTCTTCTTTATGGACTGTAGTGACAGGACAAGGGGTAACGGGTTAAAACTTAAACAGGGGAAGTTTAGATTGGATATAAGGAGGAAATTGTTTCCTGTAAGGGTGGTGAGGCACTGGAATGGGTTGCCCAGGGAAGCTCTGAATGCTTCGTCCCTGGTGGTGTTCAAGGCCAGGCTGGACAGAGCCTTGGGTGATATGGTTAAGTGTGAGGTGTCCCTGCCCATGGCAGGGGGTTGGTACTTGATGATCTTAAGGTCCGTTCCAACCCTAACTATTCTGTGATTCTACAGTGATACTTCCCTGGGCAGCCTGTTCCAACGCCTGATCAACTATGCAGTAATTTTTCCGAATAGCCAATCTAAACTTCCCATGGCACAGCTTGAGGCCATTACCTCTTGGTCTAGTGCTTGTTATTGGGAGGAGATGGACCCCCACCTCACTACAACCTCCTTTCAGGTAGTTGTAGAGAGTGATAAGGTCTTTCCTGAGCCTTGTCCTCTCCAGACTAAACAAGCCCCAGTTCCCACAGCTGTTCCTCACAGGACTTGAGCTCCAGATCCTTCAGCAGCTTTGTTGTCTTTTTCTGGACCCTCTCCAGCACCTCAGTGTCTCTCTTGTAGTGAGGTGCCCAGAACTGGACACAGTATTTGAGGTGCAGCCTCGCTGGTGCTGAGTACAGAGGGGTGATCGCTTCACTTTCGAATTTTCAAAATGGGTAGTGGGTCAAACTATTTTTTTTTTTTTCCCTAATAGCATTAGCATTTGGATACTAATATATCTTTTGTGATACCAGTGCAAGATGCTAAATGTTTCATTAATGCTTTTATGTTATTTGGATTTTGTGTGTTTTTTTTCCTAGGGATATGAAGCAGTTGCTCAGAAGTTTGCATCTATAAGGAGAGTACGAGGTGATAACTACTGTGCTTTCAGAGCAACTCTTTTCCAGGCACTAAGTCAAACAACCCAGTTACCAAGCTGGCTGCAGAGTGAGGATTTTACTATGGTACGTGTCAAGCTCTGATCTCTGACAGTAAAGGAATGTTGGTTCTAACCTGTTTGATAATTTTGTGATCTCATTTTTCTGTTATGCTGTATATGCTCACTTCATAATATCCCCTAAATTGCAAAGTGGTAATGTTGAATTTTACTTGTTTACAGTGATTTTTCCAACTTGAAATTGAGTCCAGGTCCTGTTTATAATGTATAAATGTAACTGTAGTGCTGACTGTAATGTAACTTGTTTGTCTTCATCTTGCCTTCTTGTTCTTCTTACTGCATGTAATATGGCAGTAAGATATTTTCCACAATACAGCTGGCAATAACAAAAGTACAGACAACTTATTCTGAGCACATTTGAAAAAACAACAAGTTTTCAAATTTACTGCATGTGTTCTTGGGTGCCATATATGGTTTCTCTAGGAAGTAGATTAACAAATTGGATGTTGTAGGCTTTCCAGAATCTGTGTATTACCTGTTTCTTAAATGTTACTTAAAATAAGTGGAGGAACAGCTCCAACCTGATATGAGGAACAGATCCTATGGAGCATTGATGGATAAGCAAAGTGAGGTGCCTTCCTAAAAGCAGAAGAATGTTCCAGAAATTGTCTTGTGGCAACAAAGTCTATTTGATGATATTGGTGAACATGGAAACATATAAGAAGCTTCCTATACAAAAGTGGCCCCTTTCAGGGGAGTAAGGTTCCAGTTGTCCAGGCTGCTGCTGGAAGTGTAAATGATGAATGTCTGATGCAGACTCTGTGTAGGCTCGCAGTCCAGGGTTAATAAATAAGGATAAACTGGGCATGCAGCTGCCAGGATGTCCTTCAAGAGAAGTGTAAAAACTTTTAATTGAGCAGGTGTAGCATGTGAGCATAAAAGAGGCAGTTCAAAGGCTAAAGTATGATCTGTCAATCAACTAATGCCCAGGTTGTTTTCTTCTTTATAATAAAACCTGTCCCATAGTGTTTTAATTATGTTCCCTGAAAAGAAAACACAGTTTGTGTGTTCTGGGCAAAGCAGTTTATACTCCATTGAGAGTCCTGGATTATCTGGTGGATATCATCACATCTTTAACCTTCTCTTCTCTTGGTTTAGGGACACTTTCAAACATGGTCAGTGTCATCTGCTGCTGGAGTTTTGTTTTAATTAAAAATAAAGTAATAGACCACTATTTGGCTGTTATCCAGAAAGTGTTAAGTAGAGCCAGCTGTGTTTAAATTATGGCCATCTTACTGTGACATCTGTTTAGAAGAACAGATGGTTTAAGGATCTTTTTAAGGTGCAAAGTGTTTTAAAAAAAAAATCAATAAAAAGGTGCAAATTGGTGGCTTTTCCTTTCAAGACTTATGCTGCCTTCTCTTCTCTTGACTTCCAGCTTCCTGAAAATCTGCTGAGCAGGTATGACTGGATCAAGCAATGGCAGCTAAAACAGAAACTGAGCAGGAGGATGGGGGAAATAAGTGATGAAATTAAAGACTATTTAATACTCCTAAGGAAAAAGGTTGGGATTTTTTTTGTTTATTCTTGGTCACTTGTAAATAAGAAAAATTACCAAGTTTTTTGAATGTGCTGAATTTAGCATAATAGAGCTTTCACTAGTGAAAGTCACTTCATGTATACTGCAAAAAAAAAGGTATTTTATCATTTCCTCAAGGAAAAAATATGTAGATCTGTGTGAGTTTTCTGGTCTTTCACTGCTTGCATTAGGCTGCTGCTGGAATTAATCTGTAAGCAGCTGTGCATAAAGCTTTTAGTTAGACAGGTTTCAGTGAAGACATAAATATAATAGCGTTAACATTTTGCCGCAGTTTCTTGTATTTATTTGAAGGAACAACGTATACTATGGGTAATGCTGTTCCTGCCTTGAACAGACAATGTGAAGAAAAACAACAGAATAATGTTGAAGTAGTTTCAAAGGAGTAGGTTTTATTCCATGTTCATGTGTTTTTGTTCAAGGGTAATGGAAAATGATTGTGCCCTTTCAGTGTTCATACTATATTACCTAGCCCTATCTTTCAACCCCTTTAAACTCTGGAACCTATGTAAGAACTCTTCAGTTGTTCCTATCTTAATATGTATGCGTATTCTCTTTTGTGAAAGGCTTTTAAGAATATTGTAAAGGCAGTTTGAGGGCCGCTATGAAATACTGCGTTCTGAGTAAATGGAATGTAAAGAACATGATGGATGTAGGATTTATGATACAGGAAGTAAAAAAGGTTATTACCTTATTGATTATTGTCCCATGTCAATATTGGATTTTCCGCCTTGCACCAATTTCCAGCATCCTGTTCTTTTGCTTTGCTTAGGCTGATTTTGATTGAATTAATCTTTATCTCAACTTGACCATGAAAGGACTACAACTGTGGCGGTATTCTTGGTGGTATTTAAAATCGCACAAAGCCTTTCATAAGTTAAATTCAGAGTGCCTGCGCTGAACATCTGACAATTCACAAGCAGCTTTTTGCAGCTCTTGCATAGTGATTGCTGTTGGTAGATGTTGTGTGTTATTTCTTTTTTTTTTTTTATAGTGGAAGAATATAAGTGAAATCAAGGGTCCTATTGAGAAACAAGAAGCTTGTGATAAATTGTTTAAAAATGAAGAGGAGGAATACAGTCTTTATGAAGCACTGAAATTTTTGATGCTTAACACTGCCATTGAATTATACAATGATGATAAAAATGGAAGGAGAGTTCCTGTCTTCTCATGGTTACTGTTTGCACGGGATACATCTAGCAACCCTTGTCAGTTAATGCATAATCACTTGAATCATATCGGTCACAGTGGAGGCCTCGAACAAGTAAGGAAAAATTGCTCTTACACTATTATTTTCCTGCGTTGGAGATTTTAGTTCCAAGTAGTTTAATGAATCACAAAACTTTCGTTGGTCTGGCAAAACCTTATAGTGTACTGTCTGGTCTTTTGTTGGAAAAACATAGTAGAACCACTAGTTTGTAGTAACAGTATGTAAAGGCCTTCCTCTTAAACACTGATTTTTGTCTCACAGCTGACACTTAGGTAGCATCCTTTGGACGTACGATATTCTATTAATAGTAACGTAGTCTCAGTCATTAGCTTTTTAAAAAATATTATGATAAAAGCTAATACTCAAATTATGAAGAGAAGGTGGTGTGTAGTATATGAACTTGGTGAATTCTGATAAATTAATCACAGTTACTGCCTTATACATTGCAGAAATGATATGCATGTTACAAAAAAAGTCCAAAACCAAAATGTTGTGGTTAATGAGCTGAATTGCCAGAAAGATTTTAGAAACATCTGTTTTAAAAAATCCCATTGAGGATGTTACAAGTGTGGTACTGAAGTTAAATTCACTACTTAATTGCAGACACTGGAAACGTGGAAGTACTATGTTTTGTTTCTGTTTATTGGCTTAAAAATCTGATGACTGTAGTATAGATGACACAGGTTGCTGTTACTGTTAAATAACAGTATGCATGGACCACTCTGTGGATAAAGAACTGGCTGGATGGCTGCACACAAAGAGTTGTAGTCAATGGCTCGATGTCCAGCTGGAGACCAGTAACGAGTGGTGTCCCTCGGGGATCGGTGTTGGGACCGGTCTTGTTTAACATCTTTGTCGCTGACAGGGACAGTGGGATTGAGTGTGCCCTCAGCAAGTTTGCCGATGACACCAAGCTGTGTGGTTCGGTCGATACCCTGGAGGGAAGGAATGCTATCCAGAGGGACCTTGACACACTTGTGAGGTGGGCTGGTGCCAACCTCATGAAGTTTAACCATGCCAAGTGCAAGGTCCTACACCTGGGTCGGAGCAATCCCAGGCACAGCTACAGGCTGAGCTGAGAAGAGATTCACAGTAGCCCTGCAGAGAAGGACTTGGGGGTGTTGGTCGATGAGAAAATGAACATGAGCAGGCAGTGTGCGCTTGCAGCTCAGAAAGCCAACCGTATCCTGGCCCGCATCAAAAGGAGCGTGACCAGCAGGTCAAAGGAGGTGATCCTGCCCTTTACTCTGCTCTTGTGAGACCTCACCTGGAGTATTGTGTGCAGTTCTGGTGTCCTCAACATAAAAAGGGCATGGAACTGTTGGAACAAGTCCAGAGAAGGGCCATGGGGATGATCAGGGGACTGGAGCACCTCCTGTATGAAGACAGGCTGAGGAAGTTGGGGTTGTTCAGCCTGGAGAAGAGAAGGTTGTGTGGGAACCTCATAGCAGCCTTCCAGTGTCTGAAGGGGGGCTGTAGGGATGCTGGGGAGGGACTTTTCATTAGGGACTGTAGTGATGTTACATGGGGTAACGGGTTCAAACTTAAACAGGGGAAGTTTAGATTGGATATAAGGAGGAAATGCTTTCCTGTGAGGGAGGTGAGGCACTGGAATGGGTTGCCCAGGGAAGTTGTGAATGCTCCATCCCTGGAATTGTTCTAGACCAGGTTGGACGAGGCCTTGGGTGATATGGTTTAGTGTGAGGTGTCCCTGCCCATGGCAGGGGGGTTGGAACTAGATGATCCTAAGGTCCTTTCAAACCCTAACTATTCTATGATTATATGATAAGTAACCAATTCTTGGTTGACTTTTTTTGCTGCCACGTTTAGTCAATAACTAATGTTGTCTGTGTGTTTTGTGCTGACTAGATTTATTTATTTCAGTGCTACTCTTTTTAAGTTGTTATTTGTAACGGGATACACTTGCCACTGTAGCAGACAAGATAGACTGTTTTCCAGCTGCTTGTTCTGAATTCCTTCTAATATCAACTGGCTTTATAAGGACTTTCCATCTGCTTTTTATTTGGCTAGAGGATTCAAAGTAGCCTATAAGAGGCAAAGGATCATTGCCTGAAACTTGTTCTTGTCTGGTTTAGTGAATTAACAGGATGAATAGTGATATGAGAGAATGTCTTTCCGCCTGTTTGTGGCAGGGCAGTAGGGAGCGGGATTCTCTGTGTAAAGTAGCTTTTCTTTAGGACTAATATCCTACTATGCCATTGGGTCTGAAGAGCTTCACATTAAAGCTATGGTGTCTTACAGATATATGATCAAGATACTGAACTAGAGCTACACTCTTCATTTTTTTTTTTTTTTTTTCCTTTGAAAAAGTAGATCTGATGGGTATTAGTTTACTATTTCTATGAGAAAAATCTTGTAAAGGATATGTGCAATCTTACTCATTGTATTTCTGCTTTTTTCCAATGTAGGTGGAAATGTTTCTCCTTGCTTATGCTCTGCAGTATACCATCCAAGTGTATCGTCTGTATAAATATAGTACTGATGAATTCATCACACATTATCCCAATGACCCAGAGGAGGACTGGCCTGTGGTAACTCTCATAACTGAAGATGATAGACATTATAATATTCCGGTCAGAATGTGCCAAGAGACTATGCTATAAACACATGGTTTTTGGCAGATGCTGCTTGCTGAGTTTTCCAGTCCCATTTTGAAATGGGATGACAATGAAATCTATGTTATTAAATCCACAGCAACTTTAAATCCATGTTTTGAAAGTTGACATCTGAAAGAAAATATCTAATAGATACTAGCTTAGAGTAAAAACTTTGCAGGTATGGCTTTTGTTGCCCATAAAAATAGGAAATTCTGAAATCCTTTTTTTGAAGGGCTTACTCTGAATAGGAATGCAATCACTATAGATTACCTTGATTTAAAAAGCTAGGTGAGGCTCTTATCGTCAGGCATAAGCTGACTGCCTGTTCACTACCTAATGAGATAATGATGAATTGAAATTTCTGGAAAAGAAAGCTGTCAGTGTCCTGATTGTTATCTGTAATGCTGCTTAGAAGCAATCTGTACAAATCTTGGGTCATGGGAAGCAATGTAATTCTTTTGCAGTTGGAATTTAATGCCTGCCATAGTTTATGCTATAAGAGAGATGTTACTGAAAGTTTCCTTATGCTTTGGGGTTTTTCATGCCATGGGTATCTCTTACTTAGAAGCCTGTTGTCTGGTACACTGAAAATTCAGAGCTCTTCCCTTTCAACCCATTGAGAGGATCATGGCAAAGAGAGGTGATGATAAAGGAGTATGAAGGTTGTTTGTTAGCAAGTCACAAATTCAAACCCTACACAGAATTCCCTCTTCAGGTACGATAACTCATAGGAGATAAGCAAGTGCCTGCTAACTTCCATGTCTCTTCATATTACTGTTCTTGTAATGTTAGTCCTCACTGGTAGCTGCTGTGGAGGACATTAGAATCCTTGTTTGTCTGGAGAGTGCAGTAGAAGGAACTCAACATCTGGTGCAGCGTCTCCACTCTTTGGAGGAGTATGTGGGAGGTTCTGTTTCTGCTTAGAATTGTTATGTTCTGAATTGAATAGTGAATATATCAGATGCTGGGAGTGCCAACATACCTAAAAACCACAACAAAAACTGTCACCTTTTAGCTTAAAGTGTAAATACACTCTGCAGGTGATTCCTGCAACAAGAGAGTGGAAGTTGATTTGTATGAAAGGCTGCTCTTAAAAGGCTTTATTTAAAAGGGGTAAGATTATAAAAACTACTTATCATTTATGTATTTTGAAGGAAATGACATGCAAACTTCCTGGCATGCAAACCTTCAAATTCTCCCATTTTGTTTTACTTAAAATTAATTTGTTAACTTTTATTGTGAAAGGTAGTTACACAATGGAAATGCGTATTCATTATGTTCTAAAATGTGTTTTAGACTTGCCTTACTGTGAGGTCTGTCATGTGTTTGGTGTTATATTTACCATATTGTCTTTGCCTTTCAAAACAATTAGTTTGATCTGTAACTGAAAATTCCTGGGAGCTACAAGGGAATAAAAATAAACCAGCTTATGTGGCAGTGTTTTGTTTCTTGGTTTATGGCTGGTTTTCTCTCTAGCTTTGTATTTTTTAGTTTTTAACTTTGAAATTGTTGTGCAAGTCAGTTATTTCTTAAAAGCTGCAAAACATAGTAACCTATGTAAAACAATAAGTTACTGTTCAGGGGGTCTTCCAAGACTGGGAGGAGGGCAACAAAGTTGTGTGGTAATGTGTAGAAATGGTTGGCTGAGGGGTGGAGTGGTATGCTGAGCTGGTGACGCAGCAGGCATAGTACCAGAGCTTAGACAGGAGTGTTGGTTCAGAACTGTAACTTCCTTCAGACAGCTGAGTGGAAGCTTGACCAAACCTTGGCCAAATTTACTTTTGTGTGGCTGTGGCAACTCCATTGTCACAAACCTGTCAAGGAGGATGAAGAGCAAGGTGGAAACTTGTATCTTGCCAGAATGGCAGATATGATCATATATCCTGTTTTAGGTTTGAGAGGGAGCTCTTGCACTGTACATCGAGTATAGGGCTCAATTCTTGTTTTCCTAGTATCTCATAGCAGTTGTTGCACAGCCCCTGCATCTTCTCTTCTGGATGTGCTTGCCATTTATACATTCAAGTCAGGATATACCTAGCAGACAGGATAGCCTCTATTCCTGACTTCTATTTAAGTTGATGGAAAGGCAAAAAAGCACCCTGAGATGTACTCACCAGCTGCTGCCTCCAGGGGATTGTTTGCACAATTTGCCCCTTTTTGGAACTGTGTCGTTTGGAGTTCTTCACCAGGTCTGTGATGGGATCGATTTCATTTGGGCTCTTGTTGCAGCCAGCAGCTGCAAGAGGCTGTGGTAGGTAGGCAGCCTCTGCGCGCACTCATCAGGGTCAAGTTTTCAGTCTGATGAAAACCCAGCAATTTTTTTTTGATCGCCGAAACCTCAACCCCCTCATTTGAGGGAAATTATATTATTATGCAGGCTGAATGTGGTAGGCCTGTCCGTGTGTCTCCCTGCACTGCCTTACTAAAATGAGGTAATTCTGCAAGTGTTGGTAGCTTGCATGGGCACTGCCCGTGTTAGACCTGTGTGCACCTGGCCATCTTTAATCGGGGGGCGAGAAAAGGTAGAAAAAATGGAGAGAGAGAAAAGGGAGAAGGGGTTGGAGGAAAACAAAGGCACCCTTCTCGGGGAGCGGTGCCGCGTTTCCCCGCGCGCCCCGCGCAGCTCCGTTCCACCGGCAGCCCGCCCCGGGCGCGGCCCGGCAGGTGTCGCTGCAGGCGAAGGGAGGGCGCAGCCGCCGCCTGGCTGTGCAGTCGGGCAGGGCAGGGCACGGCACGCCGGGGCAGCGGAGCCCGGCACCTCACCGCCGTGTGGTGGCGATGGTGAGGCAGGCTGCAAATGGAGGTGTAGCTGAGGCGTGTGGGTTAAGCCAGCAGCGCTTCTGGGACCGCCTACTGCCTGACAAACGCGAGGCCGTGGTGTGCCAAGGGTAGCGTGTGCGCTGAGAGACAGCGGGGTTGGGCCCTCAGGTTGTCCAAGAGCAAACAGTAACTTAAAATCATGGAATTATAGACTGGTTTGGGTTGGGAGGGACCTTAAAGCTCACCCGGTTCCAGCACCCTCCACTAGACCAGGTTGCTCAAAGCCTCATCTGACCTGGCTTTGAACACTGCCGGGGATGTGACAGCCACACCTTCTCTGGGCAACCTGTGCCAGTGCCTCACCACCCTCACAGTAAAGAACTTCTTCCTAATATCTAATATAAATCTCCCATCTGTCAGTTTAAAGCCAATCCCCCTTTTCCTGCTACTAACTGTCCTTGTAAAACGTCCCTCTCCAGATTTCTTGTAGGCCCCCTTTAGGTACTGGAAGCTGCCTTAAGATCTCCCCCGAGCCCTCTCCTCTCCAGGCTGAACAAGCCCAGCTTTCTCAGCCTGTCTCTATAGCAGTGGTGCTCCAGCCCTCTGATCATCCTCATGGCCCCCCTCTGGACTCGCCGCATGAATGCACTTGCATTTTGGAGGATTGCGTTCCTTTTTGCAGCATGCCGGCAAGCAGGAGTTAACAGCAGTTTCTGTTCTCTCACCTGAATGCGTCTTTTGAATTTACGTTGTTGAGAAAGGGAGAAGAATCAGTAATAAAATTTCTCCTCTGGGGTCATCATTTATCCGCTTGGTTAATAGGGTTGAAACGAAAGAGGGAAGGAGACTTTTACAAGTAAAACAGTAAGAAGAGCCCCAAACTTGTGGGAGTTGGCAGTTTATTTCCCTTGCATTAAATAGCACAGTGGCAGCCTGTGATGTCTCCTGCTGTCTGCCTCAGACTCTCATCTGCTGTTCAGGCCCCCTAAGGTCATGCCCAGAAAACACCGAGCTGTGGTGTCACCAGCCTCCTGCCCCTCCTGCAGGTATTACCACAGGGGGCTGGCATACAGTGCTTATGTACTAGCTTTTAGTATCTAATATTAATGTTACTTTTAGACTATGGAGTGGTTCCATAGTGTTCATTTACTGATGAGCCCCCTGTAGAGCTCTCTTCTTTCAGATGTGCTGGGTTCTGTCCTGCCAAACCATGCTACAAACAAAAACCCTCTTTTAAATAAAATGATTGAGTGTTTTAAAGGTTCTAGGTGATTGGGAAAAAAAATATTTAAGAAGTTAATTTGGAGGAATGCTAAGGGCTGTTTAAAGTAAATCTGTGATGGCTTCCACAATCACCTAGTTTGTAAGACATCCAGATGAAAGGTCCAGGTGTTACTACATCCCTTCATCCCCCCCATCCCATGAATGCTTCATTCCGGTGTGTCTGCCTTCCCGGTTAGAAGATGGAAAACAGCAACATGGAAAAATGAAACAAAGTGATGGTGTGAAATTTCCTTTGAAGTACTAGTATAAAAGGTGTAAGAGCTGCGGCTGTGACAGTGGTCCTGTTGCACTACAGAGGCTACCTTGTCATTGTGGGGCTTGCCACTGACACACCTGGCTCTTCAAAGAAATGTTGCACTGAATGATGTGTGAATTAACTACCAGCTTGTGGTAGGTAGGCTTGTCATGAGCAGTCTATTTTGGCTGTAGATTTTGGAAGCGCTGGCTCCAGATGCTCCTCTGCTCATGAGACACAGGAAGATGTGCACCTTTCAAGTCACCTAGACAAAGGAGACTTGCTTTTCAGAGCTACAGAACAGCCTGTGTAGAGCATTAATTACTGCTTGACTTACCTCTGGGTAGTATCTTCCTCCACAACCACTCACAGACATTGGTTTTCCTCCCAGTGGGTCTCTGTGCCATGTCTCAGGGACTGGGAGAGTGTTCACGGTTGTCTGACACCTCGCTTAGAAGTGCCATTACAGACAAGCCCTGCCAAAGGATGACGGCAGTGCTTCTGCTCTCTTTGAGCCATACCTTTGTTAGTTGCAGGATTTTTTCACCTGTCTGTGGTAAAGGAGCAGTTTTCTCTTCCTTGGAACAGAGCAGATAGGTCTCTAGCGGTGGTCATATTGTCCCACACCTTTTTCCCTCCTTCTATCATTGATTATTAGGTGCAAAAGCAAATGCTGTGCAGTGCTGCCTGTGAGTGGGATGTCTCTGTCTGTGGTTGAGCACTCTCTTGTCTGAGGTCTGTGTGTGCCCTTTGGGGAAATAAACTGGTTTATATTTCAGTATACCTAATTGAAGGAAGAGCTAATTGTCCTCTTTACTGATGGAGGAATAGTCAGAGGAGGGTTTGCTGATGGGAGGGAGGGAGGGAAAAAGGGAGGAAGGAAAAGAGACTTTCAAGACTACAAGTAAAGAATGTGAAGTAATAATGTGATTTGCCATCATAGTGCATGTCTTGCATTTAACTGCTTGCAGTCTGACCCTTTCTGTTTAGGGAGAGAGAAACAAAGCCTTTGTGGTCCCTGAAAGAGAAGGCTTAGTTTGAGAAAGTCAGACTCTCCTCATGTGACTCTGTTTACACTTTGTGGCCGTTCTCAGTCTCCTCAAAATGAAGCACCATGGCAGTAATCCTCATGCCTGTTTTCAGACAGGCCCTGGCCTTCCAACCTATTGGCCCATTTGCCCTCATGGCAGGCACCCAAGACCAGCAGTCACAGAGGCAGATCTTTTCCTGAGCCCTCTCTGACACCCCCCTGTTCTTTTTCCCTGTTTTCCACAGCGTGGCCTCCTGCCAGGCCAGCACCCTGGGCAGAGAGAGCCAGACAAGGTCAGGCCATGCTCTGGGCAAGCGGTCGTGGGGAGGCAGCGGTGGGTGCCACCAGCTAACAAGCGTGCGCCTGCGAGCAGCTAAAGGAGTCACTGTTTGCTGACACCCTAATTATATTCTCGGCCTTCTCGGCATTCCTTGTCTCTGGCAGGAATGTGATGAGACATGAACAGATATTTTCTCCAGCTGTGGCTGGAGAACGCTTACGGGGAGCTGGACATGGCAAGAGCCACAGCTGGTTCAGGGGTCTCTGAAGGCCCTGTCCAAGTGGAGAGGCCCACAGAGGGCCAGGAGAAACAGATCTGCTGTTCTCAGCCCCATCACAGGGTACACCCTGTGGAGGCCAGGGGACTACCAGCCCTGCGCTGCATGGGGCATGTGGCCACAGACGGCAGGGGAATGAGAGGGTACACAGGGAGCCCCAAGGAGAGGAAACAAGGTGAGGTGGGCAGGATTTAAAGGGCTCACAAGGTACATGGGACCTTAGGGCAGGCCAAGCTTTAGGGGTACATGATGCTGGAGATTGCAGGCTACTTAAAAATACAAATTAGTCTGTGAGACAGTCATTCTATGGGCTGGAGAAGCTGTACTTCTCTCTGAGACCATCATCTGGATATCTGCTGTGGTCTGGAGTGGGCAAAGGTGAGGCAGCAGAGTCTGGGGGATGTCAGTCACAGGTATGAGCAAAGCACTACCATCACACCTCTCCAGGTCCTTTTTAAAAGCAGTGGCTGCTCAAGTGTTTCAGGAGAGATGTTTAAGGCTGTGTTCCCATATTCAGCCTTCTTGCTGAGTCTGGGTGGCTCATATTCAGTCATGCGTGAGTACCCAGGGGATGTTCAAAATCAAACACTGAACATTTTTTGGTTAAGGAATGTTTTCACAGCTTCGTAAGAACAGCTTTGGTGGCTTGCCAGATGGATGGATGAAGCATCTTCTCATGACATTTGAGTTTGCCCTTGCCTGATGAAAATAACAATATCCTTTTAAATACTAAGTGTCTATTTCACAGGAATGCTAAAACTTTTAGAGTTGGTGTGGAAAAAGTATTCTGACCATGGTATTCTCATATCAGCAACACTTGGAGGCATTGTAGAAATAGTGCGCTTGTCTTGCATCATTTTATGGATACCCTTGGATTTCATTAACTTCAAGTTATGACAGTTGGCAGCATCATGCTCGTAATTCAAAACCAATTTGCCTGTTGGATTGATTTCTCACCAGGAGGTATACTTTGCTTTTCCCAAATGAGGACTTTAGATCACATCAGATTATCAGAATTAATAACAGAAACAATCAGAATCGTTAATCATATGCAAATTGTTAGAACTTTACTTAAAGTAATTAGAGTATGAAAGCTATTGGACAATATTGGAGCACAGATCCCCACCAAAGAAAGCATAGATCGTTCTTTTTAACAATGCAAAAACATACATCCCTGTAAATACATAAACAGCACTCAATTTTAATGCAACATGTACTTTTATACATTTGACCTTAGCAGTAATTTTAAAAATGTACAAAGTTTTAACCTTCATTGGTTTTTTTTAGAGTTTAAAGAAAACCCATGTTTAAAGCAAAGCAAAATGGCCATTAAAAAACAAACCAGTAGCTTTAGCATGTGTACAAATTACAGAAAGCAACATTTATTTTGACAGAAATCAACTGGAATTCTACAAGTACGACAGAAAATGATGCATGAGGTAACATTTCATTTAAAATCTAGGATCCCTGTACTGTAGTCCCGAATACTGCTCTGGCCTGACACCTACAGTCCTTGCAAAATTGACTTGTTTAAGTAGTTGAGGATAGCTATTAGGCACACTGCTTTGCATAAGGATAGCTTTATCCTGAAAGAAAGAATCTGAATCTGACACTGAAAGATATTCTGAAAGAAATGAAAACCAAATGATACCTCTCAGGTGAAATATGCATTTGCCTAGTTTTCAGATTTGCCTTCAAATTACAGAAATTAATTGGAAAAAAGTGGGCCTTTTTTCTCTCCAGAAAGGTACTTAGAGAATTTAATCCCAATGCAACTGCAGCATGCCTTAAAGTGTAGCCAGCTACTGCTCTTGCTTCTTTCAGTGTTGTAAGCCTGCTGAGAACATGACAAGATATTGTCCTGCAGAATATGCCATGGTCGAAGGACCAGGTCAGGAAAAGACAAGGCCCCTCCCAATGTCCCTTCCACTCATTTCCCAAGCAAGAGTCATCAGACTTTGGGCTGCCCTTTTTTAGGATGCTGCATCCAGACACTAGTCCCTGCTCTCAATTTTAAAAGTATTTTCATGAAACTAAAACCAAGTCAATTTTAGAGAACCCAAAGGCACAATTAGAACATGCAAATATGAATTCAGTATTTTTAGGCATTACTGTGGTGCTGTTCCCTGTAGTATCCAAACATCTCACTAGCATTAGAAAATTCTATTCTTTTAGCACCTCTTGCTAAAAGAACAGAATTCACTAATATACCTTGTAGTATAACTCTACAAATGGTGCTATCTGACCTCACATGATGTGGTCAAAGCTACCTTGAACCTTGGTTCAGAAACTGCATCTCCTTTGAGATGACTGAGACTTTCTGGAAGTTGCCTCTATACAGTTTAGTTCTCCTCCATGATGATTTCCTCCTGTGAAGACAAACAATCCAAATAGTCCTCATTTTCTACTCTGCCCTTCAGCTTTTGCTCAACCTTTGTAGTTTCTAGAGTGACCTCGTGGCTGGGCCTGCTTAAGTATGCAAAGGTGGAAAGAGCAGGGTATATGAAGCTTGCTTCTCCATTGCAAAAGGCATGACTAAGTTTGCTGTCTTTTGTGCTCCTAGCACTATAAAGTTCATCTTTGCCTAGTAACCACTATCTAGTAACACTGCCCAATAACCTTTAAAGGCCAGTGAACCTTTCAGTAAAGATGATCGATATAGGGTTTACAGTTCTCTCTAACCACCGGTATGGTCCTAGCAGGGTAATGCAGTGTGGGAGAATTGCAAAAGACACTTCAACTCCTTCATTTGTTCCTCTCTTTCTCTCTCTACATATACATACTCACTGCTCCACACTCACTTTCTCACATGTGGTCCTCCTCAGGAACTCCCAAAAACTTTCTGTCCAATACAGATGAAGCAAGGCTTTCCCAAAGCTTGGGAACACTGTGAGGCTGTGCTGCCCAAGCATCATTAAACACATTTCAGCCATTCCACTATGCAGAGTTGAGTCCTTGGTCTCCAATTTGGATTTCTGTGGCCTGTAGTAGCAACATGCTCTGCCAGCATTGCAGAACAAATAACACAAGCAGCACAGAGGGCTCCAAACACTGCCTGTAATCCCAACTTCAAATCCACCAGCAATGAGCAACATCTATTTCTCCTCCTCCTCCCAACAGCCAGCTCTGAGAAGGATCACTGCCACCAGCTCATGCCCAGGGGAGGAATGACAAGCCATCACACCACATATTTCTAAAGGAGCTCTGTGCTTTCAGCCTCAAGCCACTCTCCCTTTCAGCAGATGAGCTCTGGGGTTGTCCAGCCATGCCTGTCTCTTAACCACAAACCCTTCACAGGTTCCTGGCTTTGAGAAACAAAGGTGGAGTCAGCAACACTGAAAGCTTTATAACAAATAACAAAGCAGTGACAGCAATGTTCTGAAACATCAAAACCTCAGGTGATCTAAGCTTAACTGCCTTTGTGATGGTGGTAGGGTTTCTGCCCAGTTTAACAACACAGGTTAAATTTTGCATCTTGTGCGTTTCCTTTTGAAAAATAGACAAGATATTGCAGGTAGATTTTTATTAAACCTAAAGTAAGTGAAGTGCACTTTGAACTATGTTAGAGAGTGATTAGATTTATTTTAAAAAGCTTACTGATGGTCATAAGTGAGGGTATGTCATCCACAAAAATGCATATGTACCTTCAGCTTCTTTGGAGGTTTTGCTTTTGCAATTTTGTGGTGCTTGCGAATTCTGCAGATGATAAAATAATTTGATCTAAGTAACCAGTAAATTTATAGCCTGTAGCTTTGCAACTGTTTCATTATAGCTCAGTAAGGATTTTTTGTTTATAGTAATAGGTCGGACAGATAAAAGCAGAGTTACATTAGTGCTGCTTCAGAGAGCAAACTACAAAGTTGAGCAATGCATGTTAGTTCCAGGCTCTGCTGTTTTCTGCATGTGTATATGTACTTTACTTTCCAGCAGGCATTATTCTCATTAAAAGTTAATGCAATTAAAATGATTTTTTTTTTTTTACAATTTGTTTTTTTTTCTTTTTTTTTCCTTTGCTGTTCTGTTGCATTTTTGATGAATTATGGATAAAGCTGTTCCAATTTTAAAATACATCCTTTCCTAAGAGGGGAATTATATGCTCTCGTTTGTAGATAGGCCAAGCTGTTTTATTACATAAATGCAAGTCTTTACTTTGCATTACATTGATTACAAAGGGAGCTATGAGAAAGGGTAGATTTTTTTTTTTTTTAATGGTGAAGAGAGATTTTAATGAAGAGAGATGGGAGGAAGCAGGTAACAGATGCAATTGCTTGCTATTTCCGGGTGGTTTTGCTTAGAGAGTTAATTGGAAAAGTGCAGTACAGTGTTCAAATATTTCATCTGCAGATACAATAGCTTATTTTTGCTTTACCCTCTTTGTGGGTTCCCAGAGGGTGGGAGGGTACTCTACAGCTGGCTCTGCAATAAGAAAGGTTTGTCATCAGCAAAAGAATCTGCACAGCTCAGATTTTTGCTCAGATATCTGCATTGTTGAGCCCTAGTAGGCACTGTCTCTCAACCCTAACTGCAAGCCTAAAAAAGGCAAGCATTCTTTAAGTCCCTTAAGACGAAGGGACCTCTCTAGGTTCTTGATTGAATCAGAGAACAATTTAGGTCAGAAGGGGACTGCGGGCAGTCATCTATCCCCAAAGCAGGGCCACCTTAGACATTGGATCAGGCTGCTCATGTCCAGCTGAATCTGAAACTTAATGGATTGTCCCTGTTAATCAGGCTCTCCAGCTCATTAAGATATACATTTAGTTATGAAATACATGAAGTCTTGTGTTGCTCAGTGCTTCAAACTGTTCTGTGCTGCTCTGGGTACGCAGTACTAACTTTGCTGGAAAAGTCTGGGTTGTGGTCTTATGGATCCTTAGAAAGTCACAAAGTGGCTGGAGTTAAGTAATGAACTTTAACTATTTTCATTCTTGTTTTTAAATAGACTTTCAGCAATTCCTGCTACTTTGCGACTCTCCTTTTCACCTTAGCAAAAAGATGAGTAAAAACCAGTCCATCAAAGAAGAGTTTTGTTGTAAGCTACTTTTTAATCACAGCACTACTCGACATTCAGTCAGCATGACAATTACAATTTCAAAATGCCAATAGACAAAGTAAGCCTAGCAGGAGCCTTCAGAAGAAAATAAGGAAACATCTGAAGATGCTGAACTAGGAATGACAGAAGATAAGGATGAGGTAAGACTAATAAATTGATCTGAGCACTGACAGGCTTGGTAATACTAAGGAAAACTATCTCCTCAGGGCTACAAAGACAAAAGAACACTTAAAATTATAAACCAGTTCTCCTGTTTTACTGAGATAGAGTGGATATCTTGATGATGAAATGCTGAGACTGAAGCTCACTCTCTAAAAGTACAATTAACTTGCATAAGCTGCAGCCAAAATGCCGTTCTGTGCAAGTATGCACTCCAAGCCAAGCTTAAAGCTTGATTTCTCTGCCCCCAAATTTTGTCTTTGGCCTTTTTGTTCAGAAGGTGCCAATTACTGAGGAGTCTGGCAATGGTTTCTCTGAGGAGTGCATCTATGCACTGACAACTGAGCTTGGCTCTCCAAAGCGTATCTACGCAAGCTGTCCAAACTGAAGCAGGGAGCCAGGGCTCCCTGCGCCCCCCTGCTGCTCTGCACTGCTGCTACAGGCCAGGGCCATGCTTGGACCGAGTTTCCTGCTAAGCTGACAGTTCTGCCTCCTTTCAGGACACTGTCAGGCTGCAACTAAACACAGTGTGTTGCAGGGTGCAGAATAAATGTGGAGCTCCTCTTCCCACTGGGGCTCTCCCACAAGACACACACCCCCCCCCCAAGGCTGCTCTGCACTGCACCCCCTCTCCACAGGAGCTTACTCCCTTAAAAAAATACAGTATTCTGCACTTGAATTCTAGTAAAAAAAGCAAACATGAACAAGGGAAGGGAATCTTAACATTTTATGGTTAAGCTGGTATTAGGGAAATGACAGTTTGATACCAAAACTGAGATAATTTTGTCTTGTGTTTAAGTGATATTTATGTGACATCTATCGAATGCAACCCTGCCAGTTACTCAGAAACACAAGCTATGTAGTGCCTCTTTTCTGCATGTTATAAAACCTGCATGCCAATTTACTTCTGCTTGAATAATCTTCTAAGATGTTTCATACTCTTCTCTCTGATGGCTCCTCCACTCAGAAACCAAAATACTTAGAGGTGGTACCTCATAGATGCACTGCTCCTTGCCCTTCAATCCCCACCACAATCACAAAACCTCAGTGAGAGACGGAGCTGGTACTGCCACCTTGCCATCCCCTGCACTGTCTTGAATTTCACCAGCGATGCTGGCAGTGGGGCTGGGATGCTGGAGCCACAGGATGCCCTGTTCCTGTTGCCACGTTGCAGCCCAACACCAAACTATGCCCAGCAACTCTGGCGCCTGGACCCGAAAGCATTTTTTCTCCCTTCTGTTTAAGCACAAGGCACCATCCCACAAAGGAAGGCACTCTGGCCTTCAAAAGGTTTCTGTTCATGGCCTGCCCTGAATCAGCTGCATTCATCAGCTTGCCCTCTGTCTTGAGCTGCTCTCTCTCTGGCTGCAGATTCGGCAGTACACCGAGCAAGAGCCAGATATAAATCTCTCCTGCTCAAAGGAAATATTTAGTAGCAAAATGAGTAGAAGACAAAAGACATCTCTATTACTCACCCGATCCTCTCACTCAGGGTGGCTCTATCTAACAAGCGGGCAACTGAGTGCTCCTGCCTGGAATGGCTGTGCCAGGGGATGCCTGGGAACCTGCTGGTGTGCCCAAATGGCCTCAAACACTGGCTGGGAAATGCAGAGCTTTTTCCATCAAGTCCACTGCTTGGTAAGCATGAAAGGCCTGCTTAGGGAAGTGACGGGGGAATAAACCCCAGTGTTTCCTCTTAATTCTGCAAAAGGAAAACTCAAGACAAGTTAACACAATTTTATGTATATATTAAAAGCCAAGGAACATTAATCCACAGTTTATGAGTGTTCTTATGAGAGTTCTGCTCTTATTTACAGCTGTGTGAGCTGTTCTGAAATTTAACGTGTAGGATGCAGATCAGCTTTGTTCCTCTTTTTATTGTATGTTCAATTGTATAATTCCTTAATTCTCAAGAAAGTCTGGAAAGGCCAAGTCTTCATGTGAGTTCATTGAGATGACTGAGCTCTGACTCTTCAACACAGAAACTTAATAGGTTTCTATTGTAAAATATTTATCGTAGAGATAGATAGCCATTTCATAAGCAGTAACACAAGAGAGCCATTTTATTAGAACTCAGAAGAGTCCTTTTGGGAAGGAAGAGGCACAGGACAGGGCACACACCAGCAACTGCCTGACGGAGACCCTAGAACCAGTGACAGCCTGACTGGAGCTTCTAGCTGAGTTGATCCGCTGCCCTTTCCCAGCCAGTAACCCATCAGAGTAGCTGTTTAACTAGCCAAGCTGAATTTGCCACAGACTGAGAGCTGGAGCACTGAGGTTTCAGGTGGTCACTGCAGCTCCTGGCAACAGTACCCCAAAGCAGAGCCAGGGGCAGCAGGGGACACGTTGATCACCCTGCCTCCCCATGCAGTGAGCACCTAGCCCAGCCTAGCACAAGCGGCTGCTTTGGACTTGCTCATCATGGACATGTCAGCATGTTCTGTTAATCCAGCAGAGCAATGTAAAGAAATAAATGACCTGCAGGAAGCAGAAAGAGATGCATTGCATGCGTGCTTATGTCACTGCTGGAGTTATTGCCCAAATCCTACCACTCCTGTGCTCATTCAGTATCTTGCAAAGTAAATGACTATTAAGGGTTAACCACACAACTGAAAATGTATCTTTCACAATACCATTAGTTTAGCCCTGTATGACCAATACTTCAGTTTCTTGTATTTGTTCATCTTCTATCTAAAGCAAAAATTTCATGTAATTTGTTTTTTGAAGTTTTACTTTTTGGTGTAATTATTACCTTGAAACTACATAGGTAATGCTCAAAATTCTTCAAAAATACTGCCATTTGAATTTTAGTCAAGAAATATTACACAAAAATAGTTTCTTGCTTTATCTCTACAGCTCCTGAAAAAAACTGCATCTTGTGGACTTGAGTAGAAAACATACTGGAGAAATCAAAACCACTTGAATAGAGAAGACTCAAATGGCCACTGTGTCTGTAACAGTCTATATACACATTATATACACAGGACTGTTTGAGAGAGCCTGTGTTCATGAATGTGTACAGTATACATACTGCACAAAGTTAATTTGTCTGAGTCATTTTTTTAAATTTTTTTTTTCAATCATTGTCAGAAACAAGAACAAACTTGTGGTGGCACAGAAAACATGTGGCTACTGGATTTACTCTTGCCCTCCTAGTGTCACTGCTCATTAACTGTGAACTGATTTTGCAAATCTATCATTCAACACACTAATTTTTACTTTTTTTCCTTATTGCATTTGTACATGTAACAAATTGGTACAAATGTTTACAATAAAATGTAAAGTTCATTGATACAATGCCTTTCATGATGGCTGTAACTGGATGGCCGCAACTAGCCAACTCTGTAGCTTTTTTGGAGATGTTTTTAGCTGAACTTCAAAAAATAGGAAATGTAACTTAAAATAAATGTACATAATATACAATATATATATTTATACACATGTGTATGTCCACATACACATATATTGATATAACATTTAAAGTAATGTTTAGTTTTAATCAGTTCTCTGAGTTCTGGGACTACCTGGCAAATAAATCTAGAAATGGAATTTGTCCACAATTAAATAAAAATTTTCACAACTTAGAAAAATATACTTTGACTAAATAAGGTTTATGGATGTAGCCTGGAGGATAACAATTTCCAGACTGTGGCATGATTAAATCTGACAGAACGCGAGCTACTACAAGCCAGAAACGAGTGCTGCCCCGCAGCCAAACGCAGAAGTACACAGAAATATGAGCTGCTGCCAGCCATTATCAGTGGCACCCAAACCCTCTCTGGTCTGGTCACATTTTATATACGTTTCACTTCCACCTGATACAAGTCACCCACCCAACTTCATGCTCTGTGATTTAAGGCCCACTTCAATCACAACCACACAGCGCCTGTCGTCTTCCCCAAGTACAGCACTTGCTGACTGATGTGAGCAGCTTCCCACTTCCACAACTCTTGCCTTGAGAACTAACATATGATCACAGTCCCTAATTAATGACCTGGAGGACCATCAGTACTTGAGCTTCACCATACAGATTTTGATCTACTGCATAGTTAAATACATAATAGCAAAGCATACATAGAAGTGTGTGTGTAAAGTAGATGTACATAAACACAGTGGGAGTGCGTATGTGTACATCTCTATATAAAAACTTTCATGGAGCTATGTGTAGTAACGTGATATACCATGGTATCCTGCAAACGCTATCTGATCCTTCTTTTTAAATATATAGGCACCAGAAATAAGTAGAGCAAATCAACCTTTCAACATTAAAGTTAAATCAGTGGACAAGAACTTTGGTAAAGCTTGTCAACATTTATTTCTTTTAAATTCAAATACAGTCAAAGTCTATCAGTTGCCATCACCCTCTTCACAAGAGGAAAGTGCAGTCTTTTTTCCTAAAGAAAATTATAGGTAAAGTGGGGCTTAACGATTCAAGAAAATTCTGAATTAAATGTCTACCTTTGTCAAAAGACTACTATCTTTCTGATGGAATGAAAGCTAAATAGAGTTCTTGTCCTGTGTGCATTTATTGTATGCATATACATATATAAATATATAAATAATATATATTATTTATATATTTATATATATTATTTATATATATTTATATATATAAATATATATGTATGTCTCTGTTTATGTACCTGTGTGTGTATATACACATCCACACTTTTAACACAAGAAAAGAACCTGTTTTTCTCCACTTTGTATGTGGAGGCTTACATGTTCCTCCCTGTCTTGTACCCTGTGCAGTATAAGCTCTAGTGATGAAGCCAAACAAAAAGATACAGTTTACCATAGTATATTAGTTTATGTAGCAAAGTCATTTTCAAGCAAGTAAAATAAAGCTCTGTATTCCAAACTTCTTTTCCTTTGCATTTCTCATAAAGAAAAGGAAGGAAAAGCAAAGAGGGGAGGGAGCAGGATCCTGGCAGTAGCACTAAGCCAGTGGCATGTGTGTGTGTGCAAGCGTGCAAGTGCATGCACGCACACACACACACACATGCACAGAAAACAGGGCTTTGGTTGACAAATGCAGATTGTCCAGAGAAGGTGGATGCATAAGGAAGACTCTACAGTGATGCAATTGTATCTTTTATGGTTGCATGGATTGAGAAAACAGATTCAATTGGAAAAAAAGAGAAAAAGCAAAGACCTCTTTTTAGGTCCCACATCAGTGAGGGCATACTCAGTATGCTAGAGAATTTATCTGAAACCTTTTAAATCAAGGCCTCTTTATTACAAAAATAAAAACAAACAAACAAAAAGTATGAGAGACGACAAGATGCTGAAGTGTCACTCCAATCGTCCCTGCAGAGAACAATTGCATCCCATTTATTATTCATTCTCTTCTCTCATTTCTACGATGTCTGTCATTTCCTCTGTGTGAGGCATGTCGGTCATTGCAGAGTCTTCACCTTCTGTAGCTGTTTCATTCTCATTCCGCTTCTTTTTCTAGATTGAAACAAGCATTCAGAAACCTATCAGTAAGTTGTGCATGAACACAGTCCTATGGACTTTAGGCACTGGGAGAAGTGAGGTGGTAATAATGATTTTTTTTTCTTTTATAGTATGTTATTAAAAGCTAGAATATTTGTGTCATAGTTGTGGCTTGTCACTAATAACTTGACTAACTTAGAAGGTTTCCATAACCTTCTGGGGCTCAGCTTTCTCCTTTCTAACATAAATTCAATAACAGAGGCATTTCTTATGCTAAATGACAGCCAAAACAGGCTTCAGCATGACTAGAGGGAAGAGAGCATCTGGAATCTTTTACATCACAGACTTTTTATTAAAATAAAAATAAAACAAAACAAAATAAAAACATGAGAGAAGATAAGCTGCGCTAGGGGGGAGACAGAGGTGCCAACCTAGTTTCTCAAATGTCAAAACTTCAGGAATTTTACAAGATGTGAGCACTCTGGCTTTTCTTGGTATTGCTGATCCACTGTGCTCCTCACCCTACCAAGGCCAAGGAATATTAGAGTATTTTTGGCTAGCAGGAGCAGGAGGGCATTCAAAAGTCCTATGATTCATCCAGGATGTCCTGGATTAGTAAAGCTAAGAAGCATTCAGCTCCACTACAAAACAAGTTGAAGCATCTGTTCCTTATTACCCGTTTCTCAGCAGGCTGACTGGTTTTACAGAAAACACTTGTATAGCTGACAAAAATTCCCCTCCAGGTATAATTGATTCAGCTGAGTTGGGCATATCAGAGATTCAAAATTTCAGAGGTGTCTACACAGCACTTGATTTGCAGCTCTGAAACACTGCCCACTTATTACCACTGTAGGTGAAAACAAGTTGTATACAGATACCAGTTTGCTCTGCCACTGTCATGCTGGCTGTTGAGACAATGCTGTCAGCTACATACTAATTCTGCTAAGGGAATAAATTAGGTTGGTACAGTTATTATTACTACTACCTGCACTCACCACTGCAAAAAATTAAGCATCATGTCCCTGGCCAGAAATACTCTACGAGCTACTACTGAAACAAGAGACGAGGAGGTTGTTGTGCAACCATAGGCCAAGAACAGCCATTTCAGTGTCTACAGGTTTTACTCTTTGGCTCCCAGGAAGAGCATGACAGACTAATCATGACAGAGATCAACTACTTCTATTTTCTTATGAACTTTGTACACTTTGTACACATTAACAGTGTGCAGGCCCACTGTTAATGGCCTGCACACTGTTAATGCATATCAAAACTGGGTTTAGTTTGTTCCAACACAAAGCTTTTAGATATTCCATCTTCTGCATATTTTTGCTAAGAACAGAACCAATGGGCCTTTAGTATGAAGTTTAATTAAAAAAGAAAAAAAGTAAATGCATAGGTTATATTTTCTGCTCCCATCCACAGGGTCCCTCTGCACTATGTAATGCTGTATACACCATGCCATTTCTGCTTGGAGCTGGACCTGGTACCCTACTGGGCTGAAACCACAACAGTTCTTTTTGGTGCCCAACGTGGGGCACGAAGGGTTGAGATAACGACAGATCTGACCAGAGTGTGTCTAACTGTATTTGTGATAAGCATTTATTGGTTTGGATTAATAGTCACTCATCACAATGCTGATTTATTGGCTCTCAAAGTTGTTGCTCTTGATCTTGGAATTTCAGCATGTCGTACCTTACTTACAGCTGGTATTTGCTGTTTTAGTGTTTATCAACCCCCCCTCAAAGCTGGGGGGCTTGGGCTAAGGTTGTTGTTTCACTGTACTTTATGGTAATGACTTGTGATACAGTAGAATCATTGATCATGAAACTGATCTGGCTTGTGTTCCCAGTGTGGTCGCCACCTCTATACTTTGGGAGGTATATAATAGAAGTGTTTAGCAATTACACATCTTTTTTCCCCTCCTCGGGTGGTCAGCCTATGAGGGAGACATTCCCACACACCCTAGTGACAAGTACAGCAGCTACTCAAACTCTGACTACAACAGATAACACAGCTACTCCAACTCCAAGCACAGCAGCTACAATAACCCCAGCGACAAGTACAGCAGCTACCCAAACTCTGACCGCAGCAGACAGTGCAGCTACTCCAGCTCCAAGCACAGCAGCTACACCAGCCCCAGTGACAGGTACAGCAGCATCGTTTGAGAGTTCTGAAGGTTTTGAATGGCCTTTGAGTACCTTTGAGACCTGCCTGCTGATTGTGATGGGGATCACCATGTTGGCACACATACAGAGTGTGTTTTATGCACAACTGTTTTGTCTGATGTCAAAAGTTAAGCAGAGTCATGTTTCGGTCTCGTCTAGGGTTAGATGACGACATAGGAGGACCAAGAGATTTTCCCCAAGGCTGGACAGTCATGAGTGACAGGGTGTGTGGGACAGTATGGGCAAGTATCTAGTCCACTGGGCCCCACCAGTGCTTTGGAAGTGTCGGAGATGGAAGGCAGCTGTATGGAGTCCCCAGCAACAAGCTGCAGAAACTGCTGAAGGGAAGGGTGAATTTTTTTGAGCCTGGTGGGCCCATGACTCTTCAGGCCATCAGGGCAGAGATGCAACACAGAGATGGACTCATGACTGAGGGGTGGACTTAGCAATGGACTCTATTGCCCAGGTTATTCACGAGTGTGAAACATGTGCTGCAATTAAGCAAGGCAAGCAGTTAAAGCCTCTTTAGTATGGAGGACGATGGCTGAAGTACAAATATGGGGAGGCTTGGCAGACTGACTACATCACACTCTCTCTTCTGCTCTGAAAGACTCTTACAAGAGATGGAGCCCAACATCATGGATGGGATGGACTCAGCAGCTTTATAGGGATTGGTCCATGCACTACGGAATGATCTCTCTCTCTCTCTCTGTGGATGTATATATATGTATATGTATGAGATAAGATTGATGGTATATTGAAAATGTGGGATCTGAGCATGACATGAATGGCATGGAATAAGGGGTGGATACTGTCCTGGGTTCATCAGTAGCAGTTATTTTTCTCCTTCTTAGTAGCTGGTGCAGTGCTGTGTTTTTGACTTTCAGCCTGGGAACAGCACTGATAACACCGATGTTTTAGTTGCTTCTCAGTAATGTTTACTCTGATCAAGGACTTTGTGAGTCTCATGCTCTGCCAGGGAGGAGGGGAAGCCAGGAGGAAGCAGAGACAGGACACCTGACCCAAACTAACCAAAGAGGTATTCCATACCACAGCATGTCATGCTCACTATATAAACTGGGGGCAGTTACCTGGAAGGGTTAGATCACTGCTCGGTTGGGCTGGGTATTGGTCGGCAGGTGGTGAGTGGTTGTATTCTCTTTCCTCGTTACTTCCCTTATCATCATTATTATTGGTGGTAGCAGTAGTGGTTTGTGTTATACCTTAATTACTGGACTGCTCTTATTTCAACCTGTGGGAGTTACATTCTTTCGATTCTTCTCCCCATCCCTCTGGGAGTGGGGGGGGAAGAAGGGGAGGAGAGTAAGAGAGTGACTGCGTGGTTCTGAGTTATGGCTGGGCTTAAACCACGACACCTACACAGTGCCTCGAACACATAACTGGAAAGACACAACATGCAGGTAGTGTGTTATCCCCAGTCACCCAGCTGACATTTATCCAGTGTTTGCCTTCATTTAATGAAATATTCCTTGAAACCCATGTATCACTACTGCTTTGTACATATAGAATCATAGTGTGTGAAATAAGTATGCCTATGAGAAAATCTCACTTATTTCAGTGTTTGTAAGATCCTATCCTCTACTGCAGCAGGTTTTAAGTCATTTGTTTAGATGGCAAAAAAACCCTAACTACTTTTTGTCCATTTCCAGCAGTGCTGGTTTTATGAGGAAATAGAAGTATACATATAGATACATATACACACACACATAGAATCATGGAATCAACTAGGTTGAAGAAGACCTTTAAGATCATTAAGCCCAACCCTTACCCCAGGACTGCCAAGTCCACCACTAAACCATATATACATATACAGATAGGTATGATAAGCTTGGATGAGTAGTTCCTACGTCTACATAAAAAAGCTGTATTGTATTGCAGTAGCTGATCTACAGCACAAAATAAGTGGTGGTAAGGACATGTTATCCATGATATCCACGAGGAGCAGGAGGTTAACTTCAGGCCAGCATGTGTCATGGCCTCATCCCATGGCCTAAATGCCCACTAGCAGCTGGAGGAAACCTTTATTTCAACCCAAAGAGTTCCTAAGTTGCACATTCTTGAGAAAGCAAACCAAATTCAGTAAGCAGGGATGGTGGGGAGCTACATTTCAAAAGTGAACTCTTAATCTGAACTAAAATCCACTATATTCATCAACTGCTTTCACTGTATCCTGCAGAGTCTTATTCTTACCTGTTTCCGATAGACATAACAGGCTGCTATTGCAACCATGGTCGATTCTCCTACAAAACCAGCTAGAAGGGATCCTACTCCAAGAGTGGCTCCATGAACTCTGTGGGTGCCATAAAAAGAAAGTAGTCATGGTTATGTGAGAATGCATGATTTGTCATTATATTTTCCCATATAGAACCAATTTGTTGTTAGAAATATTTCTTTCATAGACATAATAAACAGGCAAAGAGAATAAATGGTATTTTAAAGTTCTTTTTTGTTTCTTAATGGCTTCACTGTTTAGTAAAAGAGCCACACTCTGAATCAAATTATGGACTAAGAATTTGACGTCTTGTTCAGAGTGCTGTAGAACAGATTATTTAACTTATAAACAGGATATTCTTCCATTAGCTTTATTAACAGTGCACTTAATAGCAAGGAAATAAATTCCCCTTAGGACATGATTCTGCCTCTTTGACATCTGTGTATTTTTTCAAAAGGGACATCACTATTTTGCCTGCCTACAGCAGTCACACTTGTGAATTTGTAAATGTTTCTTTTCCAGATATTGACACTGTTTAGGATTTATATTATAGTTAGTATTGGGGGAAAATGTTCTGAGCTATGCAAATTCAGTTATCAAGTGACAGGGAACAGGAATGAAGAGGAAAGCAAACCTATCAGCTCTGTGCAAAATAATGATTTACCCCAAGTAAGGCAGCACAATGAGACTAGTGATGAGGACGATAATCCGCAGCACTGAGCTGGGTGCCAGCACAAATGTCTTCTTCAGAGTCATCAGCCAACCCGTCAAGTGTGCTCTGACAGTCACTGTAAACAGGGGAAGGAGAAGGAATGGGGATAAAGGAAGCAGGAGTAATAAAAAATCAGTCATCTCACATGAAGTTTTTTCATGCAAAGAGCACTGTTCAGAAATAACCACGTGTCCGGTAACTTTGCATGCTGGGAAACCCTACTAGAAATGAAGATCTTGTACCCAAATTGCTTCAGTATCTTGATTTTTGAAAAAAAAAAAAAGGGGGGGGAGTTACAGACAGCAATCCTTCCTAAGAGCTGCTCTCTTCAACCAACGTATTAGATGGTCTATTCTGTTTTCTTCACTAAAAAAACCTATCCCCTTTCCTAAAGAGGAATCATACCAAGGAAAATTTCCACCTAATTCCTATGTGGTATAGGGTATAACAGCTAGGCACAAAAAAAAAAGTATCTACATGTACTTGTTCTTATGTTTGTAGTTTACCTTATTACAAAAAACTGTCTTGTCATATAAGCAGAAAATACTACATGATGTAGCATTTAATTATGGAAGTTAGAATTTTTTTGAGGGGAAAAATTTTGATTACTGCTGTCAAGCTTGCCTCTCTCTTGACTTGGGGCATTAACTTTTATTCTATGTTGTTTATGCTCTGATGATATCTGAAAAAGTCACTGAGTCTGGCAGCTGACAGGAGACTAATGGAGGTGATGATACTGTGGAGGTGGCCCTAGATGCTATTCCAAATAGTTAATTTCAGTCTTGGCATAGTGTCGCTATTGCCATTCATGTGTGTGTTCTTGGTCAGCTACAATAGACAGAATTTAGGCTCCACTTTGACAGTCAGAAATCTGCCTAATGACAGACTGTTCTTACTGCAATATTTATCTGGACTATGAATGTAAATGGTCTTGGTCTCTTGGTTTCAATAAAAACGGTGTTACTTATACTAGGTATGCATTTAGCCACTCTTGTAAGCACAGCCATGCCAGAATCTATGACCATGCCTCACAGCTGGTTTGATTTTGAGGTTACAGAGTTCTTATTTTCTTGGTTTTTACCTGGAATTGGAAAGAAGGAGAAGATGCGCAAAGGAACAACACACAGCTCTGCAAAAGCGAAGTCGACTCCGATTATGTCAACTAAAATCTTCTCTGACACGTTTGGTGTCCAAAACATCACAAAACAGAGCTAGGAAGAACAAAATGAAGCAATGTTTATATTTCAGAAAGGAAGCACAAAAAAGGATAGGCCTTCCTGGTTTAAAACATTTGTTTACTAGTGGGTAGATAACTACTGATGCTAAATACACATATATTTATAATTAGCTTGCATTCAAATATACAGAGTATACAAGTGTACGTAAGATGGCATGTTATATTTCAGAAGCAATTCCTACTCTTCATGTTCTTACATACCAAGACTGATGCACATAGAAAGAATTTTTATGGTGCATGCAAACGGTTGTACTTGAATGGTCTAATTGTTACAAAAACAGTAAGAAACTTGATTTTTATAGTACTTGCCCTGGTTAAGACATCCATATTCCAAAACAGACTAGCAAATGTAACTAAAGATTTGAAGTACTCCAAGACTGAGAGATCCAACCTAAATCTAAGACTAGAGGTTTAAGTGCACTGCTGATACTAGTACTGTTGCTAGGTATGTAACATACCTGATTAGCAAGGCAAAGGTGTCCTGCAGACACAGAGCGCTCAGGCCACAAATCCACTAAATCTTGTTATTTTTATTAAAGAGTGTGCTGATTAGTCCATATATGAAAGGAAAACATCCATAACAACCCCACAGTAAGTGGTACCGCAGTAGAATACGTTAATATTTTGGTCAGTTCTGACACAGGGCTCCAGTCAGAGCTGAGGGGGCTCCTGGCAGCTGGCAGGTCCAGCTTCACTTCAAGGCGCTCACTGAAGAACAGGGCTGACAGCCCCTGCAAGGTTTTTCCTGTCAGAAGGGGTACCTGACATCCTTTCAAGTATAACTATTTTGCTATTTAACTTGGTTTTGAAGTTAAAAAAGGTATTTTTTCCCTGTTATTCTCCCAGTAGAGCAGATGTTAGGGAAGTGAGCTGATTGAATAGGGCAAAACTTGGAACCTTAAATGCTTTGGCACTCCTCTTGCCAGGTTACAAACTGATGTAATAGGTGAACTATGTGCAATGGCTGTAAAATATTAAGACTCTATAACCACTCTCTTACAATTTAGCTTACAAGCTAGTATTGTAGTATCTAGCTTTTTTCTTTTTATCCAGTTGTCACATCCCTGCATGTTCAGACAGCTTTCAAAGCTAGCCTTTGAAGTCCTACCACCTCCAAGACAGCTGGGATTGCACTCTCATTCTTTGCGTGCCACAGATAGTCCTTTCTGTTTAGCCTACAAGCACCCAGATGCACAAGTTTCCCAAGGCTTGTGACCGAGTGGCCCATGGAAGGTCTCATGTTCTGACCACCTGTGCAGTCAGAACAAGACATGTCACCTTCCCACAAAAAGGTTCATCTTCAGTTTTCTTCTCTGCTTCTTGCAGTAGAAGACACTATTTTTTTTTCACAACTGAATGTTTCACTTGACTAATTTGATGCTGTCTTGCAGTATATCTCCATCACATATACAGGGAATAGTAAGTGGAAGAAGGTAAGAGCAGAAGACAAATGAACTGTGCATGGATTCTTTTCTGCTTTAGCCAACACTTCTCTCTCCCTGCCAAATTACTTGTACAGGGTACAATGGAAGCAGAGGGGACAATCTAGAACAGGGGTTGTCCAGTTGAGAATCCGGTTACTAAAAAGTAACCGTACAGCAACAAAGCAGGGCATATTTTGTCAAATCTCTCTTTAAAGTCCAATAGAGAAGACACAAAGACGCCCACTCTTCAATTATAATTTGCTGCTTTCATAAAAGCAAAAACCTTTACGCTGCTTGTCCTGCACAGTGCCATTAGCATCCTACTGAGCAGTATAGTTAGGGCTGCTTTGAGAGTCCATGCATCTATGCCAACAGTGGAGTCTGCCCACTGCTAGCAAAGGCAAATAGAGCAGTCTTTTCCTTCTGGCAGAATATTCTAATATGGTTAGACAGACAAGCAAGCAAATAAATGACCAAAAGCATTGTTCTCAGCCTTGTTCTCTCTGAAGTTAGTTTGTGGCCTTAATAAGAACAGAGTCAACCTCCATCCAGCTGCTACGAGAGGAAGGTCTATTTGCAGATCGGGGTAATGACTTATACCCAGGTGGTATGCAGTCATTCCTCCTCAACTGCTGCAAATTGCAGTCTTCCCCACTTCCCACTCCCCTGATCAGTAGAGTCAGTGCTGATAAATGGCTTCAAGAAGCACTTCTTATACAGCAGCTGGTGGGGAAAGATAACAGTGACTCCTAAGCTGAAGAATCAGCAGTTTGAGGAGGTGAGGCATGGCAGCAGAAGGACCTTCTATTTCTGTCTCAGCATGTTTCCATCTTTTTTGGTTGCAATGTTGATAATTAGTTTCATTTTGCTAAGAGATTCCTCTCTGTCATCTTATGAGCAGATGATATTCTCATTGCCCACAGGGAGCAAAGTCTCCAGAAAAGAAATGAATGCTTTGCATCATGCAAGCCCTATTCAGTTTAACTTCTAGAGCACTTACAACTTGGGAAATTTCTCTATTATTTCAAAGACAAATTCAAAATGTAGTGTGTGTGTGAAAAATAAGTTCTCCTTCAGGAAAACAGTGCCACTAATGATGCAGAGGATGGAAAGATATTTTGGCTGCTGATTTTATTACAGATAAAGCCTACTGGAAATAGGATGAAGTCTTAGCTTTTTTTTTTTATGCTGACTGGTCTCTATAGTGTTTGTGAAGGTGGAAACTGGTAAAAAAGGAGACCAGAGCAGATGATAACAGATGAAATGATACAAGTAGTATGGTGAAACAGAGAGCGTGGCATGCAGAATTAGAGATGCAATCTACCGGATCTTACTTGGAGTAAGTGGTGCTAATTTCAAGATTTTTAGGAAATGTTTACCCACAGTATGTCTCCTCTCTCTAGTTAAATGCTGTTTCCCCCTCCCCCTTACATCTTTCTGCATGTCTGCACGGTTAAAAATAGAATAAATAGGCTTGGGTAAGGTTACAGTTCTACCCTCATTTAATCTAATCAAGAGGTGAAGATTAAACAGTAAAAGCTTCCATACAGGCTAGCAACACGCATGCATAATGGTACTGCAGCTTCAGGTTGCTATTGCAGATGGCTGCAATGGCTTTGCACAGTAATGAAGATTGTACTTGGCAGCTCTGCTGAGGCGTTTTAATGCTCTGGGGGTAAGCATCTTGCTTGTGAAACTGTAGCAAAAGTTGATTTGATTTTCTGCTGTCTTAGGGTAGAAGTGCAGCACGATATTGAAGGATAAATTTGCTAAAGCCTTTGATCATTTAACCGTAATTTTAAGTGAAAAATGTTGACTGCTTTAAAAATACAGGAAAAAGTTAAGATCTAAACATGACAGTGGAATGATACAGAGAATATGCAGGCCTGAGTAAAGACAGTAATATTATGGTGGTGTTGCCTCTGTGTAAACAACAGTACACTAAAGCATTTCTGGAAGTGTTTTAATTATTTGAACTGATCTGAAGGGCTGTGCTATTTGGTAGTATGTCTTTACCTGATCTACGTAGTACAATTTGAAAGACTTCAAAGAATCATGGAAAGATTTGGGTAAGAAAGGACCTTGAAGACCATCCAGTTCCAACCCGTCTGTCACAGGCAGGGATACCTTTGACAAGACCAGGCTGCTTCAACCTGGCCTTGAACACTGCCAGGGATGGGGCCGCCACAGCTTCTCTAGGTGACCTGTGCCAGCATCTCACCACCTTCACAGTGAAGAACCTCCTCCTAATGTCTAATATAAATGTCCCCTCTGTCAGCTTACAGCCATTCCCCCTTGTCCTGTCACTACTTGTCTAAGTATGTCAGTAATTTATGGCACCGTAAGATAATCAGCACAGCTGTGCCAGAGCAGATCAAAGCCCCCGTCTCTCTGCTAAAACTTGCTGTACGTTGCCTCAGGGGAAGGGTACAAGGAGCAGGGCAAGTGCAGAGTAAGAGATGCCCTTCCTGGGCTGTATGGTCTGAGCTGCTGGCAGTTACAACTTCAGGAGTTCAGTAACTGTGGTGCACCTTCATCCGATGCAGCATTACGCTGTGCACGCTACATGTATCATAGGACTTTTTTAATGCAGTTCTGCATTAAAAAGAAGTCAAAGAGCAAAAAAGAGCATAGATGCTCTCCATAAGTAGTTGTGCTTACTTTCATGTGGGACCTTGCTATTCTTAGCTAGCAAATCCAGTGTCTAGGCATATTAAAAGGTTACACATCAAGAACTACTATCGACAAGCCTGAGAGAATGCACAGATCTTTGTTTCAGTAGGGAAAGTACACTTCAGGCATTTGACTTTCACAAATGACTGCAATTAAAGACTGTTCATGAGATTTTGTTTCAGTTGCTGCATGTGTGAGTTTGAATGCTAGTAGTTCTTGAAAACTAACAGTCTTTTCATAGGCTCCTAGAAACTATTTCCATTTATTCTGGTTGCTGACAGGGATTACTAAGCCTCAGAGACCCACTACATAATGCGTTATAATACATTATGCTAACAAAGGCTATTGTCATGTGTATAGTAATCTGCAGGGTGCTAGACTGATTTTTCAGCATTTGTGGAAAGCTGCCTGTCTTTTGGGACATTCATTGATAAATATAAGGCACAAAAGAGTATTCCAGTGAGCTATGAATAGCAGTACAGTATTTCTAGACTTCAGTGCAGTCTTCGGTTAGAAGCAGCAATGCCTGATGACAAATGACAAAGATGTGATATGGCTCTATGCTCCTCAGGAAGAAGCTGCAGAATCCAAAATAGATTACACATACACCAGCCTGGAATGAGACTGAAATAACAATATTTTGCCATGGGGAAGCATAGCGTTAACCTGTTAAACCTGTTCCTGTGATGAAATGCAGTTTATATTTTTTTTCCTGCAAAACAACTCTCAGCAGATGTTTTCCACTATTTGTTGAGCATGCCATGTTTGCAGAAATATGGCTGTCCAAGAGAGATATTCTACTTGCAGAATATTCTTCTGTGTATCTATTGAGGATTTCATCTTTACTAATTTAACATATGCTGTATTCGTGATCTCTCTATTCCTACTTATGCTACATAATGCCCACTGAGGGCAGAGAAAATCTACACCTTCTTACCCATCTTAGCTTTGAACTACACCATAGATCTTTGTGGTAGCATCAGCTAAGCATATCACTTCTGTTAATACGGAAGAATACCAGTCATATGATTTTGCCCTTTGAAGTGTGCAATAAACAATTCCAGTTTTGAGGAGTTCTTGATATACAGCTTTTAAGACAAAAAAAACCACAAAACATCCGCCCAAATGGAGGCATTGAAGATTCCCACAGCCTGATGCTCTGTTGGGATATATCACAATGACTGTGCTCACATGTCCTGTAATTCTTAAGTGGGCAGAAGGTGGGCCCTTTTCTTGTATGGGAAATACAAGGTTTTCAAGAGTAGACTGGCCGAAGCCCCAGGGAACCTGCCCTGACCTCACAGCTGACTCTGCTCATAGTCAGAGGCTGGACCTCATGAACTCCCAAGGCCCTTCTAGCCTGACAATCCTGTGATTTTATGAAGCAGAACGCCCTGAATCTGTGTGCAGAAAAAATGTCAGATGGCAGTTGTATGTGAAAGTGGTTTATCATAATGCTGATGACTTGAATCACCAGGACGTTCTCTTATAGCAGTTATGCCTCAGGCACACAAAAGTCAGTATAGATTTCTGTGAACTTTGTGTACTGCAAAGGTGGTGTAAAGCTAGAAACAGCAGTCATAAAATCTGTCAAGCAGCAGGGGGAGCAAAAGAAACCAGAGCCTGCCTGTGGGGAAACCCCCAAACTTCACATCTCCCGAAATAACTGGTTTCTACAGACCCAAGTCCCCTACCACCTCCCACAGCTTTCCTTATAGTTCAGTGATGGAACTTAAGATTCTTCAGAAATAAAGCTAGGTCCAACACCTGCACAATAATATGCTCACTCTTTGCTAGCATTAACATGATGCCACATCTGCTTTCCTCTGAGCTGACAATACTTACGAGGTATTTTTCAGGCTGGGGTCACCAAATTAAGGTAGTCATTATATCTCCTCATTGAATTACGCTGCTTTATTTTTTACAGAAAGCAAGATATTTTACTAGGTGCAGCTTCACATTTAAAAAGCTCAAATAAACCAAAGCCGGCAGATTCCTAGGCTCTCTTTGAAAACTGTAGACTTCACAACTTTGTCATTTTCTTCTGTCCTGAGTTTTCTCCGTCTCTTGCTGCTTCCTACTGTGATTAGGGTTTAAGCAGAAACATGCTGCAGTGAGTTTTTGACCCTTCCTTTTCTGCTTCGTCCAGCCACTAAGGCAGAATAGACTCTTTGTGTAAAACCTGAACAATCACGAAGAGACATTAGTCTCCACCTCACTGGAGCAAACAGAAAAGCTTTGTTCTGGGACAAAGGCTCAGTGCAGTACCATGGATGGGACAAGGCCCTCGTGAGGATTTTATAAAGTTCTCAGGCCCAGAATCTTCCTGTGCAGGCAGCAATGCTTCCACTCGCATCTTAAGTAATTCTTACTGAAGCAAGAGCTAAACTTGATAGTGAAAAGGTAAAAAGCTTTCTGAGTGACTGTCTGCCACTATGTCATTTTCCAATTGTTATTTGTGTGCTGGCAGCTTGAAGATAAAAAAAAAACAATCTGGGAGTTCAGAGACGGGCAAAATCAAAGCAGTGAAAACCAATTCATTCACTGGATGAGTGGTATTACTCTAAAAGCATCTTGGCATCTATATAAGGTATGACAGTGAAGTCAAAAGAAAGTTTATGCTGTATTTAAAATGTGAATATCCTAGATAGGACTTATGCAATCTCCTAAATACAGTGACGCTGTAAAGAAGTAATTGATGAAATAAGAGTGGGGGGTATGGGGGAAGTCTGTTCCTCTTTATTTATTGCCCTTTTTTGTATGCTCATGAGAGATAATGACACTGAACTCAAGTCATCCAGGGAATTCTGGATACTGGCACTGCTGGCAGCTGGGGCTGTATCCTCTGAAAGGGATCAGCTTCTTGTGGCATTCCTCCTGTGGATTTTGCTGCCTCTCAGTCCTATTGTCCTATGAGTCTAATAAAGCCCAGCTGTAACCTTTGATAATAAAGCAATGCAGAAATGTAAAATAAAGACAGCCAACAGAAGACAAAAAAAAAAAAAAAGAATGAACCTTGAACACAGATCCAGTGGCCTTTGCAATGGTTTAAACTTTTGGTTGCTTTTTGATCTGTGACAGGTCACAGGTATATATAGTGGCAACAAAATATGGTTCCTTCACCCGTTTCCCTTCATTTACCTTTTAACTTGTGAGGAAAAACTACATGAAAGGCTAAATAATGTTATATAGTACTTCAGTTCTGAAGAAAATGCAGTTTGTATTGTTTCTTAAACCCAACTGCTAGCCATGCCTATGCTCTTTGTTATAAAAAGATATTCCTGAAAGCAAGCAACAAATACCCAGAATGGAGATACATGCTGCAGTAGCTACTCCAAGTCTGAGGCTCTTCAGCACTACACAGGGGCAATTTGTTATTCTCACAAGCAGAAAAGGAGATATTCAGGGAAAATCTCCTGTTGAGGAGAGCTGTAAACATGACCTTGGACAGGGAAGGATGAACTGTACAAGGTACTATAAAGTGCAACTGCTTTAAATTTGGTGGAAGTGGGACCAGGGTAGACAGTATTAATTTACAGTCTGATATGGTGTGATGCATTGAAAAATATCAGTTATTATTCAAAATCTAAAGTCACAGTCCATAGTCAGAGTTCCTACAAAAACCCAAACAAAACACAAAAATCATATAACCTTGGTCAGCTTTAGAAAATAACAGAGGCTTGCCCTGGTTAATGTAACACAAACCACTTTAAGAAAGTTGGCTCTTAAGTAATCTTCCATTTCTAAATTCTAGTGCAGTGGCTGGTTAATTGATGTGCTAGAACTGCAAAGCTGCAAAACTCTAGCTTATGTCCCTGGCCATGTTTGTTAAAACACAAGCATCTCAAAACCCAAAAAGCATTACTGCTATCAGAAGTCACGTTACCTTTCTGATCCAGAATTGAAATTCTTTATTTCTATAGAGTCACTTAGCCTGTGCAATGTTATACTGTGAGCACACAAATACTGATAGACTCACACATTTCATTGTTTACATGAAAGAAGTCATCATGATGAATCCTGTTTTCCTTGGTATGGCTAAGCTATTTCTTCTAGTAAGGTAGAAAAGTAGCCAAATCCTCCAGACAGAAGAGATTAATGAGGTTTATAATTGGGTGTCATACAGCATTCTCCTTTTGCAGGAAATATGTAGAGTATCTGAAAGGCCAAGGCAGTTGAAGTACGGCTCGTCCTTTTCAGACCCTGATGCTCTGCCCTTGACCATGAATCACAAATTCAAGGAAAAATTGAGGCTTTGTTAACTTCAGTCCATTTGGAGCTACTTGTTCAGCTGCTGGGCTCTCCTGCACCGTCACTGCACAAAGACTACATCTTTGGCTCTCTCTTCAGTATTAAATACTCTTATATTTCACCCCACCATCTCCAATACCTAACTTGAACTCGATGGACCATCTTCTGAATGTCTGCTGTCAGTCATCTATATAAAATTTGAGATGGGCAAGTGGGAAACTTTCAGTATTGCATACAGTTAGGTGTAAAGCAGAGCTATAAATGCCTAAATTAAGGACCTCAAAAATCACCACTTTGTTCTGAAAATGCTTTCTTTAGCTTGTGAACTAAGAATTAGCTCATAATTAGCATTAGCAGCCTGGAATGTATATAGCTATCAAAGATATATACCTGGTAATAACTGGGTAGCAACTGTCTCTCAATGCAGAATAAAACTGTGGCATCAGTCACAAGGAAATAGAAACAGTATTTTTTCTTGCTCCCCTTTCCAGCATCTGAATCACTTGAAATCATGGGGATGAGGTGACAGATACTTGGCTAAAGGCCTTTTAAGTGAGAGTGAAAGAGGAAGAGCAGATTAAAAGCCTTGATAGTCTCTTGCATCGGTCAGAACTTGCAAATCACTTTGCTGTACTCCAGGTTGATCTTTACCAAACTTATGTTTGGACACAGAAATATTCTCATTCTGTTTGCTCAAGCTGATGAAGGTGAGGGCATGAATACCTGTATTCCTGTGTTTTCTTGGTACCTGACATCCGATATTGATTCACAATTGTATGGTAACTGACCTTATTTTCTTTAGGAAAGGGTTAAAAAAAGAACGACAGTTTTTCTGAAAGTATGTTCATGTATACTGCTTGTGGCAAATTCTATTTTAAAACACTTCTTTGCACACCCTCTGGCTACAGTGAAGCTGCCTAAATTATCTGAAAATTAAAGCTCATGTCCTGTCAGGCCCTGAATGCAATTTACTGTCTCTCAGGCTTGAAATAAGACCCTTCAGGTGTTTTGTCTCCAAAGATGGAAACAAAAAGCGAAGCGCACGATGCTTCTGTAGGTATCACAACTCATTAAGTGCATTCACAGCAGCTGAATGTCAGCCTGCATGGGACTCCAGACACCAACCAAGCTGACACCACCCAGTGAGAGCTGCATACTGCAGGGAGCTTCTGTGCAGCTATTTTGTGGACACTAGTAGCTATGGGCACTACTCTTCTGCCTTCAAAAGGTTTCACCAGTGAAAACAGGAATATGTTCCATGGCATTTCTCAATAGGCAAGCCTAACTGATACTACCCTGATGCAAGTGCAGGATACTGAGAAGTCAGTCTTGCTGCAGAGGTGCAAAGAATCCTTTAACTTCTCTCCTTTAGCAGCGGTTAATGTCTTATTGTTTAGCAGGACAGCACAGCTGAAAATTCAAATACATCATTGGCTTATGTATGCAAGAGCTTTACTCAGGTTACTTTATCATCTGGAAAATGAACTTACTGGTAAATGCAGAAACTGATATGACATGTCATATTTATTAAACTAGAGATTGAAAATTTGAGAGCAAATGGTCTATTGAAAACTGGATAGTCTTTGGTGCCCCTCATGGGAAAAATCAGCTGCCAGCCTGATGGCTGGAAAATAAGATTTGCTGAGAGTTCAGCCGGAAATAAAACAACTATTGAGAATAAAATAGTTGCATAGCATCAGGGAATATGTCAATACAGCAATGTTACTGCAATAATACACTGAGCTGGTATGAATATTCTGTCTTCATTCATGCAGGCTTCAATTTTATCTGCCAATGCCTATGTTTCACTGGCTGGTGAAGCCTTGCTGATCAAGAGGGCAGAAGTCACCTCGTGGTATCCACTTGGCAGTTCCTAGCTTGGCATAACTAAATCCAAAGCAGAGTACAAAACCTCAGGCATCTGGAATTGCCTTTTAAATAGACATGGCTTCTCAGCCTGAATAACACACAGCTGCTTCTCTTCCACAGCAACTGGCTCTAGCTCTCACAGAATTAAGGAGTAAGTAGAAAGCAGCAACTACTGAGTCCTGAATTCTGCACTTTAATTCTTTCATATAGGGAATTTTCCCTGTTACACTGGCTCCCTTGTTCTCGATCAGTGCTTTCTTCTTATCTCCTATGTGCTTGATGATTAATTATAGAATATAACCAAGCAGACGACTGGAGATCAGGTAAGTGATGGGATGGCTTGCAGCAAATTGTCATCAGATGGAACCAAGAGTTTTCTCCTCTCTTCTCCAGGCTGAAACTGAATTATTGCATTACAAGGACCCAGCAAAAGAAACTCTGCAACTGCTGTTTTAATACTGTGATGGGGTCCCTCTACTGAATCTTGCAAATTCAGTAAAACAGCTTGTGGTCCCCAGCAGTGTGTCCCATTTTTTTGCCCATGGTTGAGGGAAAATAAGATGCACAGGCAAATGTTAAATGCTACAGCTTAAAACTTTTGACTGTTACAATAAAAAAACCCCACTTGTCTATAACTACACTGCATATCACTATATATTTATCAGATACATATCCATAGATACACAGACTACACATTAATATGTAAGATGGATATAACTACCAACTGATGGTAGCTTACGCTGCTGTGCTACAAGAGATGAGCACTAGAGCTGATGCAATGCATGCATGCTGCTCTTCCAAAGGGGCTGATAACTTCCATCAAATGAAAGAAACAAGACAGTTTGCCAATAGTTATTCCTTAAACTACAGATGTTCACCAGCAGGAGCCCTTAGAAATCAGTACATGTTTTTTCCCCTGGCAAAAGAATAAGTCGAGATACGAATCTAAGTACTGCATTCTGTTTACAAAAAAATGTAATGTTTTCTTACAGAATATAAAAAATGGCCTAACATATGACACAGAAAGTAATGTTTTAAGTATTAGAAACATTTTAAAGCTATCATTAGATTCCTCAATTATTGACAAACCTGACCATAAAACAGGTGACATTTTGACATGTATTGACACTCACATATTCAACAACGGAGCCCAAACACATAAACCAGTAAACTGACCAGCTGTTTGCTTCTGAGTACAATAAATTTAAGCTTTCACTGAGATTTAAGTCTCATGTAGGTTACCCGGCATTTGAATTTGGTTACCACAACACAACCGATGCATATGGATTTGTTCAGCTTAAGTTCCTAAGCCTTCACTTCAGTTGAAACTTCATAGCAATTTTTTTTCTTAAAAAACCCCAAAACAATGAATATACTGGTTTGTCTGTGGTTTGTAACACGTAACTCTGAAACCTGTAAGCTTTGCATAAACCACACACACACAGTGGTGTAAACGTGAAAAGCTTTCTCTCCACTCTTTCAGTCTCCTTTTGGAATATAATGGAATGAAAAATTACAGGGCAAACTCAAACATCTGGATTTAGTTTCTCAAGAGGAGTCCGCTAATTATATGTAAGATAGTATTCTACACAATTAGCTTCTCCCCTTAATCAGTTTGCTTATTCATGAAAGCTGCTACTTTCCCTGTTTGTCTGTAACTACCTGTCTGTTTAAAAAAAAACCGAAAAGCAGCACTGAAATTCCTTTTATGATAGCACTGGTGCTACAATACTTAATGCTGGGAAGAGCTTTGATGTATTTCTAATAAACAGATGTTAAAATGGAGGAGTACTGTGCAGCTCTCCTGCTGCACATTAACTTGGTGACAGACGCGTGAACATGGCGTGGGGTGCACAGCGTGTCACCCTTGGCACCTTGAGCCTGTATAATTGGTAAGGGAAAGCCTGTTGCGATGCATGAGCACTCAAGAATATGAAGATATAAAAGACCATGTGTCTTGACGTGTGACCTGTTAACATTAGTTAACAGGAATGATGCAGCTAATGAGAGCTGGTGTTTGGAAATGTATTGCTAAAGGCACCTTGGTCTGTCCCAGCTGAGGCAGCTTGAAGAGGAAGCTGAACCAAATAGTGTAACTACTGCTGCAAGCACTGACTGCTCCTTTCCTGATACAAACCAACAAGTAAGTACAAGACTATTCAGGGTAATTTTTCATGACGGTGAGCTAGGGAGCTTCCACAGTGCTGTCTGAGAAATTGCTTTGTCTCATCAGTACCTTGTACACTCATGCAACAACCCTGCTTCAGCCACGCAGCGCTGGGCATGATTTTACCCCGAATAACAGCAACTTAAATGAGGGTGCTTGCAACTCTTGTTAAGTAAGACATCACTTGACTTCCAAGCTCACTCCAAGACATGAACAGATGCCGCCACTGCCAGTCTCCTCAGAGAATGTCCCACATCCCCTAATGCTGCTTTCAACTCAGGGCACACAACCTCACCAACTTGTGCAGGGTTTGCACACAGACGTGTTCACGAGGGCAGTGCTGTGACCCGCACATGGAGTGGGCAGCAGCTGCTGTAAGTGAAGGAGCTTGTGCCCTCCCAAGGGAGCCCCCTCTGTCCAGCACTCTCATAGAGCAGGCATCAGGATGAAATCAGTCTGGAAAACCTTGCAGCTAAGAGGCAGATGACCAAACACAAATCACGTGTCTACCAGCAGCTGGCATTAGCCAGAGAAAAGCATTTTAACTGACTGCAACTTCTGTGTCATCACAGAAGACCTAAGGAAGAGCTCAACTGGGAAGTGGAGACAATTAGAAAAAAAAAAAAGAAAGCAAGAGAAAGGTAATTTGGCAACTGCTGTGCTCTACACGCTGCCTTGGAAAACCCCAGAAGTCTGCACTGTGGTGTGTCTGAGCTCAGAGACACTACCCACTATTCTAAGAAAAACCCTCACTGAAGCACAGCCTATTTGCTGTTACTCCTGCTAAGCAAGGCAAGGTTCCCTTGAGCAGCTCACTCCTCACACAACCTGCCCCTCTACACACTGCTCACAAATGAGAGAATGCTCGCCCCTGACAGAGCAAACTTTTGCTGCAATGGATAAATGCAGTAATTTAGCACCCAGATAAATTATGTTGGGAATTCTGCACTGTATGGAGGCTGACACATCCCACAGACAAAGGGATGTGTGCTATAAATGCACCAGTTTTCTGTGTCAGGAGTCTGTGTCTTCACTTAGTGCAGTGATCTCAGGGTTGAACTGTAGGGTCATCTAAACAGATCTACCATTGAACCAAAATGTTTAGCTCTTGACAGCCTTAGCTGGCAATGGCAGCAAGACTGGCATTTGGAGCAGTATCTCTACTTATATATAGGAAGGAGCATTTTTTCCTCAAGTGCCTAATAGCAATGAAATAACAATGGCAAGCAGCATTAGGCACACTTCTTCAGCTGACAGTAATTAACCAAGCATGCCCAATTTTCTAAACTCAGAACCAGTTCCTTAATTGCTTGGGCAAAATTCTTCAGCTGAGTCTCTCCTCTCTGCTATACAAATTTTACATTCAGTTACATAGCCACAAAACAGGACTGTTGGAAGGAGTTACCACTTATAATCAAAAACACATCAATATGACTAATCACATCAGCTCTCTTACATATTGGGAGTCTAATAGCTTCTATTTACAGCCTTTAAATAAAACGGCTTCTCTACACATCTTTCACTAAGCAATATAACTTATTTCCATTTTTTGAAGAAGAAGCTTTAATACCCACCTGATGCTTCAAAGCCATGAGGCAGAACTTACGATCACACTTAGCAGAACACATTTGCATGCTGCCCAGTTAGTCTGGGAAAGCTCAAGTGCAGTCTTTCAGATCCCATAAAGACTAAAAAAAAACCTCCAAAGTTATATTTCTTAATAGAACTATGCCTTTTTTTGTGCTCTGACCCACTATCAACAAGGGTGAAAAAGTGCTTCTGCTGTAATAGTAGGTTCATCATACTTGTACAGGCATGACTGGTCTGTGGAAGGAGGTAGGACATTTTTCTTCCAACTCTATGAAACAGCATGTCTTCAATGACTGGGAGGTTTTTCCCAGGGGTTTACACTGTGAGGGTACTTTCGTGCATGGCTGCTGCTCATACTACATGTTCCACTCTTATTCCAGTTGTTAATGGACTTTCTTTATCTTTCCATCTTCTGGAATCCTTCTATAGATCATCTACTGGAGGATGGATTCACATGACTAAGTATTTGACATGTTTTGATCTCTTGGTCAGCCTGGGAACCTGTTTCCCACTTTCCCACTGATCCCAAAGAGCAAGATGTTTCTACGTGTGACGCCACTAGTCCAACTGCCATTCACTGCAGTAGAGCTCCTCCAGAAAACCTCAGCCATCACCAATGGCCATGGGAGCTCAGCTACAGTAGCTATCTGACCTGGCTGTGACACACAAATTGGAAGTCCAGTTCCTTAGAGCTGGTGGCACATGGTAATTTCAGTCATACCGATGTCTACTGAGCTTGTGCACTGAAGCAGTTCCAGGCTCAGGCCCTTGAACCAACCTGAATCTTTAGAGCTCGTGTATTTTTCTGCTCTGTCTGTTGACAAGCAATCCTAAGAATCTGTCACTAGTAGGCAAAAATAGAAACAGGACAGGAAAAGCTATGGACCTCAAAAGTGTTTCTGGAATTTCAGTGCGGACAAATCTCTCATGATGAGCTTATGAAAGAGCTGCCCTTGCAAGTACTATGGAGAGCTTCTGGGAAAAAAAATCCTGCATTCACAAAGCCTACTGCAGTAATTAAAAATTACTCTGCAGAGCACAGTGACGGTAATGTGAGAAGTTCACGATCTATCAGAACTGGAGTAAGCTGGTAAATGCCCAAAACACTGAAGAAAATAGTTCAGAAAAGGCTTTGAGATTGAAGTACTATTCTCAGCACAATTTATAAAGCAGAAAGCTTTCCCCTTCATGGGTCTCTAACAACACTGACAGATTTCAAGAGAGTCTGCAGCTGTAGAGAACATAACCTTGGCCTGGCACAGCACACAAGAGAAAACCTCAGGGTGTGTGTTGGTAGATTACATGAGAGCTGGGTCTCCCCAGACAATGGCCAATCCAGTGGAGAAATATGTCTCCCTCCATTACATGCTGTAGGAAACACAAATTAGCGCCAGAGCTGCTGGCCTCTAAGCCACATGAAAGGAGCTCAAGCTTAAGTCTAGGAAATTAATAGACAGAAGAGATGCCACACAAGCTCATTCAGTTCTGCCTTTGATGCTGGCCAGTTGTAGCTGTTTAAGGAAAAAGAATAGGAAATAAAGACCGGAAGAAATCTCCTAATTCAGCTATGAATGGATTGAGTTGCTTCATTTTCACTGTGAAATAAGACAGAGTACATTATCTCACTTTCCCAGGTTGTGACAAGGGGGTGGGGATGGTTAAAAATACTTCAGGCTGGTGAACTGTAAGGTTTCCTTTGATGTAAATTAGTTACCCTTTACGCACAGGCCATGTGCAACTCAGTCCAAAAGACTCTATGCAAAAATGGAGGGTAGAGAGAAATTCTGTCAGCCCTTCATTACTCCACTGTAAATTTGTGAATGTGGGGAGAAGAGAGTTACAAAGCATCAAGCATCCATATACTCTGTGGATGTACACAGCACTGGGGATAAAGAGAAAACCTGTGTGGGGAACGAATTTTTTCATTTTTATTATAGATTTATTATTTTTATTTATATTAGGTTCAATTTTAGGACTCTCAGCAGTTGTATCCTAAAGCAATTGCAGCATTTCCCATTTACTTTTCTACTGTGAGGAAGGACTTTTTCTCCAAGAAACTTATTTTCTAGGTTCTCCTTGGCTTTTGTCCTGCTCATGCAGGTACTGAGGGGATAAGCTGTGATAGCCCTGAGGGCACTGCCAGCCCTGACCATCCTGCCCACCCTCTGGAGCTCCACCCACCTTGCCCATGGTCCCAGACCCCAAGTCAGCCCTCTGGGGCCGTAAGTCCTGCCCAGCAGTGGTATCAAAGCATGCCAAGCGAGGCAGCAGGGAACCACTATTCTCAGTGGATGAAGGATGCCCAGGGACAGGCTGCCATCCCACCGCACATGTGACAAATGCAGTTTTTCATTTTCCTGATGCACTGGTTACCAGATATTTTTATCATTTTGAAAAAAGAGAAGAAAAGCAGGTCTCCAATATCCCCTTGTGTGGAAGCTGACTTGAAATGAAAAGTAGTGAGAATCAAATAAAGTAACTCTAGCCCTTACGATATCCAGCCTGAGCTAATGACAGCCTATTTTCTTGATACTCCAGTACTGTGACCACACTCCCTCTTCCAGATAAGATCAACAGAGTTTCATAAGAAATGACAACTCACCTTTCTTGAACTGCTATTGCTGTTAGCATTAGGGAGAGGAGATAATTTTCTGTTTGAGATGAAAGGCAGAGAGTTGAACAAAGGTTTCTTACCGTTAAGGACAATGCCATGCAAACAAAAGTGAACTTCTTGATATGTGTTGCTGTGACAGTACTGTTGGTGTTCACCAATTTATTGCTGGGGTTATTCTAGGTTAAGAGAAAGAGATAATGAGCATTAGTTTGGCTCCAGACTGCTGTGAGGCTGATGGCACCAGGGTCATGTGCTGGACCTGACTGTCTGTGCCTGTGCATGCCTGCCTTTGTTTGCTTTTTAACCTAGAGCTTTCTGAGTACTTTGCACCGCTAAGGCATATTTTCTGCTTAAGCTGACAGCAACTGCTCCTATAGTCAGAGAGGGCTGAGTAATGTCCCTACTTTTCTAAGAAATAAGTCCTATTTAACAAATTCAGCTTTGAAAAAGGGTAGTAGCTCTTTCTGAGGAAACTCCACATGATTTTCTTTTTTACCTTAAAGTTTGTAGCATGTTTTCACAGGAAAAATAGGACTTCATTCCCTTTTACCACAGAGTGGTATCAAACCCATACACCAATGAAAGCACCCTTACTGATTCAATTAGACAAGTAGGTAATACAAACAAAGCTCCTGGAACAGCTGGCTCCATTAATGCCATTTAATGAACAGAACATAGTTAGGACTATTAGGTGTTCCACCTTGAACATGGGCTCTGTACTCACATGGCAGTGAAGTTTTATTTAAAACAACAAAAGCCCTCTTCCAAATGTCTAATATTGCAAATGAAGCTGAAGATTTAAAATTGCCCTCAGGGAACACACATAAAAACAAACTAAATGGTCTGTGAAAGGAGAGGATGGGTATCAAAAGCAGGGCACCATTAGGATCCCTGTAGTAATAATCTGCACTCACCCTGGAGCTGTTTGAGATACACAAGTATGCGCCCACGCTGATAAAACCTGTACCATGAGATGCAGTACAACATTTATTCATCCTTGATGCAACTCAGGTAGAACAACAGTATCTTGTCACACGATCAGCCTCCTTTACTGAAATTACTTTTAAGAGAAAGAGGAGCTCATGCCAACACATCTTGGGAGTGGACAAACCAAACGTGAGCTCTGTGAAGGGTATGCCATTTCACACACATTCAAGAAGCTGATGGAATTGTGCAATTTAAAGCTTTTGTGCTGACCACAATCCCGCCATCCAAAGGGGTTGTGAAGAAAAGGGCGTCTTGTTCATTCCCACCCTGCTGCTGCTAACTGTGCTCTTGCTCTACTCCACCCGTTGCTCCAACTCTTGACCACATACTCTTTGTTCCTCTCTCTTGCACACTGTTTAACACTTGGATCAAAACACTATGCAGATTATGTAGCAAAAAGAGTATCCATTCCCGTCTATTAAGTGTTTATAAGTCCTCTCTCAGCCAGTGGTGTTGCTCTGAATCAGACAGCACAGTCTGAGTAATGACTTTATCACCATGTAAAACAGCAGTCAGAGCACAGAACTAGGATATTCCTGTTTTCTTTCAGAAAATCAATAGTAAGCCTTTACGTGAGTGTACCTGCTAAACCATGAGGTTGCTCTGGATACAGAGTCTCATAAAAGACTGAAACAGGACCATGCATCTCTGTTATGAATGTGAACAGACGGTAATGATTTCCCTGTGAAGATAAGAATCTGACTTCTCCAGCAGAGCCACTGAAGAGGGGCATGCTATCAGTCTGTTGAGGCAATGCAGTGTGCTACCAATGGCCATCAGCCTTGCCAGCTTTCTGAGTAACTGACAAAAGAAAATGAGAGTTTGCATGCATGCAAACTGTTTCAACATCTGAAAATCACAGTAAAGAAGGCTTTACAGAGCCTGGAAATTAAGAGTGTTTCTACCTGGACTCTTCTGAGAAAGCCTCAGCTTAAGGAAATAAAGGTTTTGAAAGGCATGGTGACATGAGAATGGCGTGTGACCGAGGGTAAAGCAATTCTCACAGCTATCTAAAAAACCCACTGTGGTTTCTGGTTTGGTATTTATTGTCTGAAAGGTACGGTGGAGGCATTTGCACACATGGTTGCCAGAATGAGATACCCTTTATACTGCTGCTACCTCACTTGGCACATTTTTATGCCAATTTGCTCTTAAAACATATAATCCCCACTGTGTATTTTTTCGGCAGTTAGATAAATGGTATCTACTTGTGCCTTACTCCACCTTTTTCTTCCTCACATTTGTTCCACAAGAGCACGATGAGAAGCCTTTTAACTGAAATAGACAGACAAATCATGGTCTAATCCTGACACCACTAAAGCTGTCAGCACATCTTCCACCAGCTAAACAAGACCTGAATTTAGGAGTCTTAATTGCTGTTAATTTTACTTGGCAATAGTGCATTTGATTGTGGCTCATAACGGATGAGGTTAGCAGCCCCTGTGTTTCCTGTCAAAAACCACTTTTATCTTTCAATTCATTGGTTTTGCATCTGCAGTTCCTTTTCAGCAACATGATCTGGCTGCATGTTGTATTTTATCTCATAGGTCAATTTAGCTGTACACAGGCAGACTAAGAAGCAATGACTGATTTGATTTTCCTTTGGTTTAGTTTTAAATTCTTGGAAATATGGTGGATGATTTCAAACAGGGCTTGTTTCAGCTAAGTACATCCTGGAGCAAGCAAACATTTTCGTCATCAGTATTTGGAGCTAGAAAGTTCAGTTACTAATTGGTAAATAAAGGGAAGGAGAGGATTTGGTAGTTGAATTAAGTGTCACAGGACATGACTGTTCTTTGCACAACATATGGGCTTGTGAATACCAGTTCTAAAACAGAGCAAAAAAAGACCCTAAACAAAATTCATTTTGATTATGTATTTACTCTGTGCTCAGTTCCAGGAGCAAGCCCTGTGTTCTCACATAATTACATGATCAGTGCTATTAAAATAATGCATGTTATCTGTGTTACTGTCAGTCTATGAAACAACCTTTGCTAAATGTTAACATAAGCAAATGAACCTAAACCCGCGAGAGATACCACAGAATCAGGAGCAGAGATGAGAGCTTGCTTACTTACTAATGGACACTTTGTGAGAAGTCACTTCATTAGCTAAGCAGCTACATCATGGTAAGTAAGTGAGGACTTTTTTTAATCCTTAAAAACACAGCACGTATGTAGTCAGAAGATAGCTCAATACCTTCTAACACAGAGCTAAGGTTAAAATCATAAATTTTTTCAAGACAAGAGCTTGAAGCCACCTAACCCAATATTTTAACTAGGCTTTTTAAACCTTATCAGTGGGACAAGGAACAATAGGTATCAAAAGCAACAGTAAAGAGAAACCAGAGAAGACAATAGATGTCCATTAACACAGCCCTAGTTAATCTTTGGTTGGTTTATTTTTTAAAGAATCTGTTACGCTTTGCTATGGAGCCATGAACTAACTTTCTTAATATTTGTTTGGCAGAAATCCCTCTGACATCACTGAAGACACCTTAGATAAGAATGTTGTAACATGGAAAGATGAGGAGCACGCATGCAAAACCACACAAGAGGTATTTATTACACCCCTAACCTAGGCACTCACCTTGTCAAAAGCAGGGTATACTGCTCTGATCTCTGTCAGCCAGCCATAAGGCATGTGTCCCACAGGATACGTAGCTGTTAGGATTGCCACCGCCTATGAAAAGAGACAGGGAAACATGAACACCCAGTCTTTGACAGAACAATTAAACTAACACAGGTTGCCACTTCCTACCAAGATCATCACCAAATTGACCTTGATACAGTGAGAAACCATGCAGGTGACTGGAAGCTCTTTGTTTCAGGAAGACTGTCCCAGTGGCCACATTTGGCCTGGTATTTTAAGCTTATGAACACTTTTGTGCCATGAAGCTATGGTACTCAGCTTTGTCGTTTCATCATCCCTCTGATACTTTGGGATTATAGTTAACTTGAATTGCTATGTGCCCCTCAGCCAGCTAAATACCTCCCTCACTGCACCTGAGTTATTTTACCTACAGATGTCAAGAGTAGCAGAATGCCTTACATTGCTTCAGATGCTTCAGATGAAACGTCATAATTTTAATTTATATATATTTAACTTGGCTATTAATAAGTAAAACCAGGTTTAAGACAGATAGACTACAGAAGAGTAGGCCTCGGTGACTGACTGTCTTCGGACATCAAACTGCTCTGGGGCAAGACACAAAAAAACTACCCTCTCCTCATTTTGGTGCTCATCAACAAACCAAAACAAAAATCACTCCAGATGTCCATTTTTCCCATGAGAAACAACACACTGCCTGCAATTTCAAACAAGTCCCTTTTTTGCTTTCACACCTACAGACCCAAGAGGTATGTCAAAGACACAACCCCACATGCACATATTAGGTGTTTAGGGAGCTCTTCCTGCAGATGTTTTTACACATGTAAAAAGCATTACACTTCATAGAATCACAGAATCATAGAACAGTTAGGGCTGGAAAGGACTTTAAGATCATCAGGTTCCAACCCCTCTGCCATGGGCAGGGACACCTCACACTAAACCATGCCACCCAAGGCTCTGTCCAACCTGGCCTTGAACACCGCCGGGGATGGAGCATTCACAACCTCCCTGGGCAACCCATTCTGGTGCTTCATCACCCTCACAGTAAAGAACTTCTTCCTTATATCCAATCTGAACTTCCTCTGTTTAAATTTTAACCCATTACCCCTTCTCCTATCACTACAGTCCCTAGTAAAGAGTCCCTCTCCAGTATCCTTGTAGGCCCCCTTCAGATACTGGAAGGCTGCTTCCTAAATTCTGTCTCCACAGCTGTTTATCTGCAGCCACTGGCAACTTCCGAGCAAGTGAAACACACAGTATCAGGTATGACAAGTTAGCAGTGCTGACAGAATGTTTGTTAGGCATCAGCTGTTTGAATTTTCCTTTCCATTTAGTATCTTACAGCTTTGTCTTTCCTACAGAAAAACTGACATCAAAGGTCCTTCCACCTCTTAAGAGAACAGGTCAGTTCATGGTGATCATTGGTGAAGGCTCTGCACCACAATCACAAGCCTGGCTCCCATCAGCTGCAGGAGACTATGGGAGTGATCTGAAATTCCTCAGGAGAAACAGGGTGCATTTCATATCCCAGCCAGGAGAGATATTTTTTTCAATGTGCTTCAAGACTGTTTCAAGCTTCAAGGATAGAGAGAGCACTAAACAGAAATGTATTTAAGACAACTTTTTGCTTGTCAGTATGGCTATGAAGAGAAATGCCAAGGTAACTCCATGTGAGTGACCATTTGCAGTAATGGAGAGCACTTTTCTTACCTCTGTGGCTGCAGAACTGCCGCCTAGGTCCCGGGAAACAAAAAGGTTGACAATGGGCCTACTTATTCGCTGAGTTGCCAAAATTAATGCCAAAGGCCACCAGAAACTCAGCATCTTCCTTATTGTAGCCTCTCCCTGCAACACATATGAAGAAATAAATAAGCAGAAGTGGGTTTGAAAAAATTCATGCAGAACTGAAACAAAAGCACAGAGAAAGGATTTTTGCTTTCACCACCCATTGTCAGTTTGGTACATTCATTTCAACAGTTTTCATGATGAGCCTAAAATATTTTTCACTCATGTTAGTAATACTGATTCAAAAGAAGCTGTGTCATGGATCTCAATAAATAATGCATAAGGTCCCTATCTGCATAATTTGTTCTGGCTACCAGACAAAGATGTGAAAACCAATATGACATTTGAGGAAAAAGAGTAATTTTGAGACTTTCTTCCCTCTGATATAAGGGAAGTTCATGCTGTACTGTTCATGCTGTACTGGCTTACAGCTCAGTATAGAGATGTTCAGTAGGCAGCACATCCATACCATGGGAAGCATTGCCTCATGTGCACTGTCAGGGATAGTTTTCACCATGTCTCTTTAAGTGAAAACGTTTTTTCCTGCAGGATGGAGAGAGGAGGCCCTTCAAGGCACACTGGTTTTAATACAGTATTATAACACAAAGCGCAAGTTTTAGATTATTCAAAAAAGTGCAAAGTACTGAGACATACCCCCATTTCAGGCCCACTTCTGTCAGGAATGACATTATGTATGTTCCTGTAGTATCCGAGGCATAACGTGGTACATCGGACAAGTGCTCCCATGTATAAGGACAAGATGGGGATCAAGAGAGGCTCCCTGCACTCCAAGTGACTGTGAAGCAAAATGGCTACAAAAACAACCTGCAGGGCAAACAAATAAATGATTAGTAATCTCTCCGTGTGTTTCTTTAGGGCCAGCATTACCTCTTGTCTGACTCCCAGATACTACAGTATCTATCTGGCTTTGACCTTATGGCATTTGAAACTTCAGTCAGGACACCCCTGCATTCCGTCATACAAATGAAAAGAACAATAGTTAACATCATACAGAAGCTCTATTAAACCGTACTTGAAGGTATGGGTAGGTGTCAGACTAGGAGCCATAAATAGGTTAGCATGAAAGTCTGGCAAGGTCCATCAGGAACCATGTGGCTGTCACACTTCCCAGGAGAATGTGCTATTCTGATATACACTGAGGCTGGAAACATGCTTCTGGTGTCAGCTTGTAAGCACTACTTTTTTTTTATTTACAGGTTGTGGGGCAGTGGCAATTAAAAAGTCAGCTATTTTAAAGTATCCATTCCAGCATTAAGAAGCAAGACGTCTTACGTCATCCTACTTTTCTACTTTTTTTGAGTGAGATTTCAGTATTTCATCATTCTCTTCTCAGCTACCTGAGCACACTGATGTAAATGAAATGGAAACTTTTGAGCTAATGAACAGCTCATAATTCAGTCTCCTAAGATTAAATTCCCAGTCCAAAAAATGCAAAGGAATTAATATGACATTATTCTCTTCATTAAGTACGGAGCTGATGGTGTGCCTGTTGAATTCCAGATGTCTCTGGATTGGGGGCACAACTGGAAAGCCAACTGTGTTTTGTCCTGTGAACAGCAGAATCAAGGACAACCCTGCTGTGACATGCTGGCATGCCAAGAAGTACAAAACACATTCTTCAGAAGCAGGTTCTCTCTCCTTCATTGCTAAAGCTCAAGAAATACTTAAGAAAAATCACACTGTGCAAATGTTTATTAGGCAGGCCATGCTGCTCATGAGGGTTTGCAAAACTGCTGTTCTGAACCCTACAAAGGAATTGTTTTTTCAGTAAACAGGAGCAAAGGCAGTCACAAAAAGTGTGCATATAAAGCGAGCCAAAGAGAATCAGCTACTGCCTGCGCATCTATTGCTTGTGTAGGGAGAGCATGTAGGTGTAGGGAGTTCTGGGGTATGGAGAGTCACAGCTTCTTGTCTTCTGGATTTGCTCTTGCTCTGTGCAGTATTTTGTTAAGCGAAGATGACAGGTGTCTTATTCTGCACAGTCCTGGCACCCCACTCACCAACCACTGTTGAAAGGGCATGTGTGCCATGGCCAAAGTAAGAATTGGTTTTCTGTTTTTAGCTGTATATGACCTGACATGCATCTAGGGTCAGCAAACTTTGCATGGTTGCATCAGAACAAGAGCATATCCTGAGGGCTAAGGTCATGTGCAGTAATTAGGATTGTCGTCTGGGATTTAGTCCAGTATTGTAGAGGGGCAGACATGCAAAACACGAAACAGCAGCTGACTGAATGGTTCAACCTGGTTTATGGTTTGCTCATATTTAGTGGGAGGAAAATGCTATGGAAAATGGAACTACATGCTGTTGACTTCATATTTCCTTTGATGCTGTACTGTTATTAGCCTCTTTCTTACCCAGTCATTACACCATTAAGCTGGTAATGGGACAGTACAGAAACTGTTTTACAAGTGCTGGGACTCTCCATTTAGCAGTATTTTTATATATGCTTTAAAAAGAGGGTGGTGTATTGGTTCTCAACTGCTGCAACACTGGCCAGCAGCAATGTGTATGAATGCTGCTTTTAAGTGTATCTAGTACAAAGCAACAAGATAATTAATACCTCCCCCACAAATAAAAGTTGAAGCAACATTTGGTCTTCTCTGCATCACCCAGGATCTATCAGCACAGATCTCTTCTGCTGCAGTTCTGAGCCTTCACTTTTTGGACCATTAGCAAGGACAGTGTCATAGTGGCACTTGGAAGATGGCTTACACTACTGTATTTCACTGGATCAGACAGCATGGGCAAAACTGACAAGTGAACTGGAGAATCAAGCCTTCATTCACCTCCCTATCTACAAGCCCCACTCAGGATTTCAGTGCAACTGTGTGATGCATGTCACACATGAGAATGCACAACATGTTTCTGCCATTCTGAAGCATGGTTGTGGAGGCGCTGTAAGACACAGCCCTAGCCCAAAGGATCCTGGTTCCCATCTCCTGACATTGGTTTGGGACTGAGCTGATCCAGCCAAGTGAGACCAGCCTAAACCACAGCTGTCAGTAAACAGCCTCCACATGATGGAGCAAGCAGTCAGAGAACAAACCACAAGATTACTTCCTCTGGCTTGTTGTTCAGGATAGAGAAAGAAGGCAGTCTCTGTGCAAAGGAGTCGGTAGTCTGTAACACAACAGAAACAGTGACTGCTAAGTGGAGTCATTACCTGAGCTATGACATCTGAGATGGAGGCACATCCCACTAGGAAACTGTACTTGTGTTTCAGCAGAATCCCAGCATGGGTCCATGCCTAAAAATACACAGAGGAGAGTTTGGGAAATGATTATGATATTTGTGAATGATTTCAGGTCCCAGAATACTGTTTACTGGTTGTTACATTGTACACAAAGAACTTTTAAAGCTATTTTCTACCAGCAGCATTTGGTGTGAACCTGGCCAAATGTTAAGCTAATAATACATAGAAAGCACTGCTGCATTCACTTCCTTACAGCCAGGGCTGACAGGGAGAACGGGAGTAACTTTATAGACTTCACAGAGATTTCTGAGCAGATCTAATAAGAAACTGCTCCTTATTCATGAAACAGGTGCTGCACAGGATGGCTTATCATAATAAATAATTCAAGGGAAAAAAATATTATCCTTCACCAGCTGGATGCACCTCTGAAGTGTAAACCTCATTGGCCCACTGAGATATACTGAGTCCTGTGTGTGTATACATATATATATATATATATATATGAAGAAAAAACTTAATGATCCAACTTCTTATGGTCAGAGACTGTTTCAAGCAGACAACGTGGTGGAGGTGTGCTGTGAGAAGGCTGTTCTTTACCAGTTTTACACAGAAGTAGAGTCATTAAAGACAGCTGCTGTATTTCTATGTGCAGGCCACAAGCAGTAAGCCTGGTGATCTGGAAATCAGCAGCCCACCCCACGTGTGGGTGCTCTTTCTCACGCTTTTGAGATATATCGGACTTAGCTGTGCTTGTAAATATGATCATAAAAAATATATTTTCAACAAATGCGCTTTGAGAAAATACTGAGCTTATTCCCTGAGCTCTGCAAGTGCTTTCCAGCATGCACATAACAGTAACTCTAACAGGACAACTGAGGTTTTTACTTTTGTTATGAGCTCTGTATGCCCAACCAGATGATTCTTCCAGGCAGCAGGGGACAATGTGTCCAGATATATCCAGAGCTACTGCTTGCAAAGGACACACCTCCCTTCTGCCCACCTGCAGCCTCGCACCAGGTAACAGACTTCGTGAACCAAGGTCACCAAAGAAAAAATAACCTGAATATTAAAATTCAGCTCTGTATCAGGCACTCACCATGGCATCCATAAAAGGGAAGGCAGCAAGATAAAGGAAGGCCCTCCGAGTTTTACTTCCCACTGATTCATCCACATGGTGCAGCTTATTAATAATGTAATACCCCAAATCACTATATGCTGTAGAGACACAATAAGAGAAATGAATAATAAAGGTTACATATGGGCTCTGGGTGAGCTACTCACAATTACCTGAAAGGCTGTGAAGCCTAGGACATGCATCTTGGTAAACAGCTGCAGGGGCTTCAGGGTATTAAGGTCTCACCAGCTGCTGTTTATGACTAAGGAATACTCTCACGGTTCTTTTTCAAGTAACCTTTGGCAGAAGAGTGATAACAAATGGCTGTGTTGGGACATGGGTATATTAAGTGCCACATCTGTTTGCTAAATGAACACACTGGTACTCCAGAAAATCTACTGGTCCTTCATTAACTCAAGGCTCTTCGTTAGAAAAGCTGTTTTCACTAGACATTGTGTATTTCATGGGATGTAGTAACTTATAAATACCAACACTATCTATTGGCACTGCATTCATATGACATTATCTGTAAACCTGCCCAAAGCTGTAAAAGAATACTCTGAATTGTGAAAGGATGCAAAAATCACACTCATTAAGCCTCTGCCTTACTCTGCCTAATGATCACCTCTACTGGGACCTGTCAGGGCACTGCACCCTGTACAGTCTCTGGGCAGCCCTGACCAGCCTTATTTTCCTTCCTTATCTACAGCCCACATCTCAGAAGCCACAGTCAGAAGAGGGAACCACTGGATGTCAGGGGTTTGCCACTTCCGACTGCCAGTATGTTATTTCACTGTCCTGTTTCAACCCAAGACAAGAATTTTTACTGTTGGGCAACACATCTCTTGCCAGGTCTCTCTTCCCAAGGCGTTGGGTTAAAGACAGCACAGATGCAAGGATTCACCACACAACTCTCCGAAGAACTCCTCATACCTCTACGGGTACCCATGTTATCCAGCTGTTTTAGTGATCCCAGAGTCCTCCCAGTGACCAGGAATAATGAAGAGCTAGCTATGACTGCAGTCTCTGAACTATGGGAACTTATATGCACAGTTAAAAATAATACAAATAGTTTTTAATCTTTTATAAACTATGTTCTAGATCTGCATATCGTTACTTAGTTTCCTCTATACACTTGCAATAGCTATTGAAAGAGTGACTAGTTCATAAAGTCGACATTCCAACACAAATAATGGCAGCATTACTTGTGAATAGGGAACTTTACCTCAATTCTCTTCCACTAGTGTCTTTTCTAATTATTTCAAATATTGACATCTGATTTTACATATATAACAATTCTATTATCATTGTACAGACCTTCATACATGGCATTTCAGGAAAGTTCTTATTTTCATGCATGCAGGTCACATAATCAGATTGACAAATACTAACATTAGTTGCCCAATTCAACCTTTTTAGCCTAAAACTCTCTCTTGTAACTCACAAACAAGTGTTTGGAAGCAATTAAAGAGGAGTTTAAATCCTCATTGTTTTGTGATGGCTTAGCAATCGATATAGCAGGTAAATGTTTAACAGGACTGAAAAGACTTTTTCAGTCCAAACAAGACAGTGTAAGCAAGGTAATAAAATAGAAGGAGGTGGTTTGACAGCATTTGGAACAGGTGTGAGCCTCATTCCAGATATCCAGGATGCCCAAAAGATGCTAAAATGTTAAAAACTCTACCTTTCCCTATGCTGGTCCCTATCTACATGTCTTTTATCTGAACTATGACTGTTAGACTCGCAGTCTCCCAGTTCACCCAGAAATCCCCAAGTTGCTTAGCCGTACTCCTGAGGCACTCCAAGCCTTGTTTCCTTTTGAATGGGGTTGGGGAAGAACTTTAAACCAGGACTCCAACCTTTCCTCAGTTCAAGGAGGCCAGTTTAGTTCTCAAAGTGTTGATGTGCTTGTTGCAGTCCAGCCACACATCAAGAACAGCCCCTTTTTATTTTCTGCACGAATAACCATACACTGATTTTTGCTCAGTATCTTGAAAATTCTCATTATCCATGGAATTTTGTGTGGTAATACCCTGTGGAAAGCTGCTTGTCTGGCATGGCAGTACATGGACATTTAAGAATTGACTTATTTGAATGAAGAAGTTTGGAAGGCTGCTGTGAGGGTCAGACTCATCCATCTGACTCTCAGGTTCTGCTGAAGCTGCTTTATACTTCTTCACAAAAGCTTTAAAACTGCTGTGGGAAACCAGGAAACAGAATCAGAAGGGTCAGAGGCTGAACTACTCTCACTTCTAGGAACAGACAGGTCACCAGAGGGTTGTAGTTTATTGTTGGCATAGCGCTCTCAAGGGACTTGTACCACCACAGCCCACAGCACCACATTTTTAAGATTTCCAGAGATATCAGCACTGTGCTCTGTAAGAATCATAGAATCATAAATGGTTTTGGTTGGAAGGGACCTTAAAGATCATCCAGTTCCAACCCCCTGCTACAGGCAGGGACACCTTCCACTAGACCAGGTTCCTCAAGGGCCCGTCTAACCTGGCCGTGAACACTGCCAGGGATGGAGAATTCACAACTTCCTTGGACAGCCTGTTCCAGTGCCTCACCTGCTTTAAGATTCTTTTTTCTCTCTCCCATCCAGAGAAGAAAAAAAAACAAACCAACCCCCCAAAAACTCTAACTGTACTTTTCAATGTGATTTTGATTTTAAAATTGTAATGGGAAAGTTTAATAGCCAGTTTTAAAATGGCCAGCTGTTCCACATGGCAGTGAAAGCACACAATCACTTTTGCTGATGTCCAGAAACATTTCTATCCTCAGAAAAAGGACTCAGCGAATGAGATTTACTGACAAATATACAGGCATGTGTCTCAGAGCTGTGAATAAAGCAATTGTTGTGATGCAATTAGAATTTAACCTTGGCCAACCTCACAAACTTATTATGAAGCATAGTACAAAATTAATAACACAGACAACAGAGCTGAAGAGTATTACATGAATCTAAAGCAGATGGCTCTTCCCATTCCTTGCATAATTTCAACCAAAACAGAGTAGTCCAACCCCAGGACAAGCTGTCTGTTTGCACTCCTCTAACACCTTATATATTTTGATATGTCTATGGCGTAGTTTTGCTACAGAATCTAAGCAGGAATTCCTGTTTTTGACTTTTACAGTTAAGTTTTAAGACACAGAAGCTTAAGAAATTACACTGAAAACTGCATAGCTAATTGGATCACCTCTTCTCTACACTGATTCCTCTAACAAGGCAATTACTACCATAAATGTCAGACATTCTCAAAACAACTGAACATACTCTTAATGATGCCAGCAGTCTCAACAAATAGCTGTACCATGGTCATTTTGGAGTTGTCTACTACCCAGCATGTTACACTTACATCATAAAGAAAACAAAAAGAAACCCTCATAGGAAGTGATACCATTTACTTCCAGACAGTTACATATGTCAATATTAGCTTTGCTAGAGGGAAAAACAAATCCAAGAATGTTTTGGGGTTAAAGTGTGTTCTCTTTAGATACATTCCATTTCATATTGCACTGCCAGTTAAAAAATGAACTGGGAGACTTGATATGTGAAATCTGTTCTGCTGTTGGTAAGAAGGACGGTTCACATGGCCAAAACTGGTGCTGGTCAGGGGTGTTTGTTCAGCTAAGTGATTTGGGCAGACAGATATATGCTATTTATAAAAATATAAAAAATGAATGGCAAATCTTCATTTGGAGATAGCAGAGGGTACAAAAGATTCCTTTGTCTTTGATTAGCATTGTGATTTTTTTTGCTTATAGTAATAAATAAACTAAAAAAAAACCCCAAGAAACCAAACCAGATTAGGAGCATCTCAGGGCAGTCTGATTACTGCAATCATCTTTTCCTGTGCTAAGCTCTAGTTCCAAAATGGCACTGTTGATTTTCACAAATCTATCTATAAGTGTTGGTCTCTGAAATAGCTTTAGGAAGGCCAACATCTCATAAGTCTCAAAATTAGCCTGTTATAACTCCAACTCAATTATTGCTATCCTAAAATCCACAAATGCTTTGATCATAGTCTTTCTTCCTTCTTCCTTTGCCCTGAATACCTTGCTGATACGAAACTGCCTCTGCTGTGGAAGAAGGGGCAGGGACAGCTGGGGAAGCACATTGCTGCTTTAGCAATGGCCATCTGAAGATGCTGAAATAGGACACATTTTCAATGAATGACATTTTATCATCTTTTAGAACAAAGAAAAAATGCAAGCCTGGATTATATTCTGCTCTGTGTTCCTGTGCTATCATCCTTTTCAGAGCAAAATGTTTAGCACAGGCCATTGCAGTGGGCATACCAGAACAAGACTGACTGGAAAAAAAACCCTCAGGTTATCATAAACAACTGTTATTACAGTAGTGTCACTCTGAAAGGTGGGATTACACCTGTATCCCACTTGTTATGCAGATCTTTCATGTAATGCAGTGACCATGCACACAGGAAGTTCAATGTAATCAGCTGATTTGCTAGCAGCTACTCAAGATTTCTCCTGCGCAGCCTGTGCAGGCAGTGGCCCATGTCCAATAGCCTGTCAGTAATAAACTGGCACAAAACAAATCACTCACATGTCTCAACCATTCAGCCTGCTATAGGTTCGCCTGGTTACTAAAGTTTTTAATCAGTAGTAGTAGGCTCCAGTTAAGGATGTTTATTTAAGCAAAGAGGATTTCTCCTCAAAGTCACTTCTGCCTTGTCATTTCCAGAACCTCAGAGAGCTGTGGAAAGTAATATTAATATGCAAAAGGAAAGAATCTTTTTCAGTATACTATTTCTCAGTAAACTAGTGAAAGGCTGAACAATGCTGTTTTATTGCCAAAAAAATGTGCATGTCTTTCATGACACTAGTGTTAGAAGGACACAGTACGGGGGGGCTTACCAGCAACACCATGAATTGCATCATGTTAGCATAATGGTATATAAATTATTTCTTTCCTCTGTCAAGCTGGCAATTTAGTAAGATGTCACAAATATTCACAGACAGGCTTAGAGTCTTGAATCCCTTCTCTTACAGCCAAATATTCCCACCAAAACCCAATCTCTGAAGTAACGAGATGCTTTAGACCCTGGCTACACAGTGAAGCTCCCACCAGGAAACGCTAACTGGTGGTAGTAGCTGCCCTCAAAGTAGCAGAAGGGAAGGTAGGCAGCATACTATCTTCTACTTCCAGATCACAACTGAAACAGTAGACTCAGAAGTACTGTCCTGACCAAGGTCTGAAGCAGCATTTTAAGTGGGATGAGAATATGGTTTCAAAACCCTTTGGTCAAGGTCAACTTGCTTCTTAGTTCTTACTGCCACCTGTACAGGGGAGTGATAGGAACTGTTGGTGAGGACTTTGTGGATATTCATGGGAATGTGGTGTGGTGATGAGTGAGGGACCCAGAGCTGTGAGTTGGAGTGGTTTGGCTCAGGCAGTCACTCCCACAGGGGACTGCGTTAGCTGCGGTAGGGAGGCAGTAGTGGGGAGCTGGCGCTGAAGCAATTAAGCATGAGTCAGGTGGGAGAAATGGTCTGTTTTGATATTGTAACTATGCAGAGGCTGCTGTTTGTGAGGAGTTGTGTGTGCAGACTGCAAATAGTCTCTATCACAGTTGGAAATGTGGTGATTCATTGTGGTCACTGTGTTTCTACCACGACTTGTTTTCTTCCTTCCAAATTCCAGTACTCCTCCTTATTTCATTGGGCTTTTTGTTCTGTGTTTCTTCCTGGGCTTCAGCAGTCCATAGCAGACAGTCATGTCATCTTCCTTAGCCCCATAGACATGGCATGTGGAAGAAACTCAGTCCCCCCAGCATTGTTTGTTTCTCTTTTTCATCTGCTGAGCATCAGTAACCTGTATTTGGGTCCTCTATAGATAGCCTGTGATAGGCTTGCATGTCCTAGGAGGCTGCTTGTCTGTCACTGGACTCCTTCTCTTCCTCCTGCTAGGCAGATTGTGCATCTGTGGGTCAGAGAAGAATAATCAGGATTTGAAACAGGCTCAGAGAAAACTTGGAACATAAAACTTGGCAACATCACCCAGGCAATTGGTGCTGGAATCTGACTAACTCCATTCTCTCGGGCGCTCTGCCAGTCTCTGCTGTGGCCTTTGCATATTTTCAGACATAGACAAGTTAAAATACTAAAAAATATTTTGCAGTCTGCCACCATAAGCAGCTGAAAGACTGCGAAGCCCTTTATTCAGGACCTTTAAGCATGGTAAGTACAGCCTTCTTTTTTCTTTCTTTCCTCAATATCTGCAGAGAAGGCATTTCAGAGGTTCTGAACTCAGGCAAGTTCTTCTTCCCAGAAAAGGCAAGAAACTTATCTGGCATGCTTTCCAATAGTTGCCCCAAACACCTCCCTTCAGTAAGAAGTCTCACACAGAAAATCCAGCTATGTCTTTCCCCTGGAAACTGAATAGCTGTTCTTCAAATTTTCTTAAAATCCATCATAGCTTAAAATAAAATACTGGATGACTACAAATTACTTCTTTATCCAGCTGGCAAAGCCAAAATCTTTGACCAGCACTGACAGGAAAACAAGTGAGCAACTAGAAGAGCAGCTCTGGGGGCTGAAGAAACATTCCAAGCAAAGAAATATGAAAGCCAAATGTACAAATGGCCCAAAGTTTATATTACTGACTCAGTAATGCAGCCTCAACTGTAAACATACTGAGGAATTGACTGACTGATACCAGTGAATTAAATTAATTCAAATGCATGAATTCAGCTTATAAAATTAGCAGCAGCTTATCCCTGGCCATGGCTAGTGAGCTGTTACTGTATGCATTTATTATGACTGTAAGATAAAGGTTAACAGCACAGGGCTGCTATATCACTGGTGGAATAGAAGACATGATGGTCAAACAAACTGGAGTGCTTGGGAGGCATATAAAGCTGGTGAATATAACTGGCAGCCTTTTAAAGGGTTAAGAGCAGGGGGCATTTGTATTTACCGGATGGGTCTTGTACCTACTTAGGCAGCCACTAAAATAGTCTATCCTGCTCTTGAGATACTAACAGCCTGAATAATAAATGTGTCTCACTTACAAACCACTCTGTAATTTCACAGCAACTCCAGCTATCACCATCATGCTCACATTTCCCATCTTTCTGCAATGGAATGACCTCCTACTGCTAGTCAACCAACTCTACTGCCTGTCAACCAACACATGCTTTCATAGGCTGTTGCATTACCTCCTTCATCCCTTCCCTTAGAGTTCCCAGCTTTTAGTATTTTACCTGTTGAATGCAATATACTCTTTGCTTCTTCCTCCAGTCTCTTGTTCCTCCTTGTTGAGGTCCAGAGGTTTTGGCTCTGTAGAATGAGCCAGAAGGTGCAGAGAATCTGGTGCAGCTCTTGGAGAGGATGAAGCTGAAGTCTTCCAAGTCACATAGCTTTGTATTGCTGTGATTGATGCTTGGGTTGATATCTCATTTCTCCAGGCTCTCAGAAACTGGCAAATCCTGTGGCTGTCTTACTTTTTATGTTCAGTTTGTATCTGCTTGTGTATTTTGTTTGTTCCAGAGTACACTCAGGGAGCTGGGCTCAGTTTGGTGTAAAGTGCTTTTAGTAATGATTTCTCTTACAGAACAACAGAATATTCAACAGATCAACTATTCAACAGAAGTGGGTGACAACTAGCACTAGTACTGGGTTATACTGATATTTTAATGAGGATGCTGGCACCTACTTGCTTAGAGTTTTGTACTGTGAGATAAATAGTAAACGGATAGGTACAGAGGCAGTACACAAACAAACACAAAAAACACCAATGAGTTCTGACAAACAGACCTACCATGAAAACCAAAACCCATTTGTGACAATACTGCTAGAGTAAGACTGAGCTCTCAGCTTCATGCAACCTGCCAACCTTGCCAAAGTTTTACTCACACACCTGACCGAAAGAGAGCAGCAGCATGTTTTGCTGCCAGGCAGGAGAGCCCTGGAGGTGGAATCTGCCACTTAACCTGTTTAAAAAGTAATAAAAATTGTATAGATGGGTGTGAAACCTGCCCAAGATTTAATCTCTTTTGCATCTCCTGTTGCCCTTACAAATGAAATCTTAAACCTACACATTAATCAGTTTGAAAAACAGGTGAAAGAAGCAAATTAAGACATTAATTAGATGTGAAGTGACCTTACCTATTAAGGTATGAAATACAGCAGCTACAGCACCAGCCACAACCATGCACAAAACTGCTTTGATCCTGTCTCGCTTGCTGTTCACAAACACCAGACCTACATTTTTGAAGTCACTCATCGGACCCGTGAAGAACTTCATCAGGGAGTATGCCAGCCCATAGCTGGCCAGCATCTCCACAGCATCTTCCTTGACAGCAGCGATGCCCCGATTCAAGGCCTGTTGAAACACAGAAAGAGCAAATAATGTAGCACATGTGGAAGTGAACCCAAACCAATCTTCAGCAGCTGGTTTCTGAAGGACCAAGCAAGTTTAGCTCTCATCGTTTTCATCCTGAGTTGGACCTTATTTCTCTGGGTTCAACAGCAGTAGCTTGTGACTTGTGACACAGGCAACTTCATAATTTGATATGAACAGTAAATTCAAGTCAAGTAGACTTGAAGATAAGGTAAATATCTATTTGTGAAGTATATAATGGAACTCCTGCTATACCACAAGTCAGTGTCTCTCCTTTTTACAGTAATTTTATGACCTGCTAATAATCATGGATAGTACAAGACCATTTAAATTCCATTTTGAGGCCTCAGCCCTAAAGCAAACAAAGCACAGTCCTTGCAGGCCATCCTTACAGGTAAAAACTCTGACAGTATTATATGCTAAAATTTTAGCTCAATTCATTTTTTTCAGTGTAATGACCTTTTCATTATATCCCATGTAATTGTGGATAGCTGATATTATCCTGTGACATTTATTATGAAACTAGGCCAAATATGCATGTGCCTAATTGTTCTCCTTTCATGAATTTCGCAATGTTCCAATCCTATATTCATTTATATCTCCTTGTACCATATTTGAAAAGAAATACAGCCAGCACATATATTTCAAGACATTCAGATTCAACTAACCTACTAATTCATTCTAGGTCTGTATGTAGGAAATGTCTGCCAATGAATCACTGAGAATTAGAAGGATTATTTTTATAACTAAAGCGAACCATAGAAAAAAATGTGTAACATTGCTTTAAATTCCAGCTTGCACCAAAATGGTTCTAAAATATGGAGCAAAAATTACAGAATGATAACTTTTATCTTCATTGTGACAGCATCAGTCATCTGGTACACCCAGCAAACTGTTAAAACAAGACTAGGTTCAAAAAGCATGAAGGATGGAATACGACTTGTTGGATTTAGTTCCTATGAGTTATAGCTGATGCATGCTGACAGGGCCATGGCACTGAGGCCAACCTGGAACATCTCACCAACCCACCCTCCAAACTTCAGTCAATCCACTTACACAGCAGTTCTAATACTGCTTTTTCTGAATGAACAAACCAGGCAGAGTATCATCAGGTAATCATAATGAAGTTTTTCTCTTTTAAATATAAGCATAGTCTTTTTGTTGCAGTCTTCTGACTTTTTTTTTCCCCTTCCAAAGACCATGTAGGCAAGAAACTACCACTGACTTCAAAAGAAACCTCATCCCCGTAGCAAAAATGAGCATTTTTCCTACTGTTCTTTTCCACTATTTCTGTGAGGAGTGCTTAGTTTTTCCAACTAAAACTGCACTGTCAGAACAAGAAAGAGCTGTAGAAAATATCAATTTCTCCATCCTTGGTATCTGCAAAATCTCTCTCTTGCAATGTGCTTTGACTTGAACACCTGAAGCTCCAAATGTTTTCATTTGTGTCCCTCCAGGTCCCATCCTGAAAATACTATATAGAATCATAGAATCAATCATAGAATAATTAGGGTTGGAAAGGACCTTAAGATCATCTAGTTCCAACCCCCTGCCATGGGCAGGAACACCTCAGACTAAACCATGTCACTCAAAGCCTCGTCCAACCTGGTCTTCAACACTGCCAGGGATGGAGCATTCACAACCTCCCTGGGCAACCCATTCCAGTGCCTCACCACCCTAACAGAAAGAATTTCCTCCTTATATCCAATCTAAACTTCCCCTGTTTAAGTTTTAACCCGTTACCCCTTGTCCTGTCACTACAGTCCCTAATGAAGACTCTCTCCCCAGCATCCCTATAGGCCCCCCTTCAGATACTGGAAGGCTGCTATGAGGTCTCCACGCAGCCTTCTCTTCTCCAGGCTGAACAGCCCCAACTTTCTCAGCCTGTCTTCATACGGGAGGTGCTCCAGTCCCCTGATCACCCTCGTGGCCCTTCTCTGGACTTGTTCCAACAGTTCCATGTCCTTTTTATGTTGAGGACACCAGAACTGCACACAATACTCCAGGTGAGGTCTCCGAAGAGCAGAGTAAAGGGGCAGGATCACCTCCTTCGACCTGCTGGTCACGTTCCTTTTGATGCAGCCCAGGATACAGTTGGCCTTCTGGGCTGCAAGTACACACTGAAGCCGGCTCATGTTCATTTTCTCATCGACCAACACCCCCAAGTCCTTCTCTGCAGGGCTACTGTGAATCTCTTCTCAGCTCAACCTGTAGCTGTACCTGGGATTGCTCCGACCCAGGTGTAGGACCTTGCACTTGGCATGGTTAAACTTCATGAGGTTGGCATCAGCCCACCTTACAAGCATGTCAAGGTCCCTCTGGATGGCATTCCTTCCCTCCAGCGTATCAACTGAACCACACAGCTTGGTGTCATCGGCAAACTTGCTGAGGGCGCACTCAATCCCACTGTCCATGTCAGTGACAAAGATGTTGAACAAGACCGGTCCCAGCACCAATCCCTGAGGGACACCACTCGTTACGGAATATCTGCAGTCGGTACATGAACCTTTTCTGGGCTATAGATAATTCCATCTATTGCACTGATAAGAGTTAAAATTATATTTAATCTGTAGATGCCAAAAACACTAGAGTGTGCATAAAACTGTATGCAGTTTGTGAAAAAGACTGTGGCCTTTGAAATTAATAGTCAAGTTTAGCTGTCTTTTGTGATGATGCTTTTGATGATGTTGTAATCCATATCAAGGTGTGTACAGAGTTATAACCTTTTCATTTATATTTCCTATAGATGCTGAATCTCCCTTCAGCTGTCGCCAGTGATAGACAAATAGCCTTAGATTACACCATATAGAGGGCTTCTTGATCATGGCTTTCACCTCCTTTTTTGTCAACAGTGAAGTATTTCTGGCAGCTCCACTTTAGAGAGGAACAGCTAACCAATTTCAGGTAGTCTGGTTTAAAAGCCTTCTGTCACATGTAAACAGCTGAATTATTTCCAGCACAGTTTCACAAGCACAAACGCTTCCTTCCTGCTTCAGACAGCTACAGAATACCAAAGTATGTGGAGGATGGTAACCCAACTTCTGACAAGGTCCCTGGGATAAACATGGCTTTAAGAAATCACATTCTGTCAAGGAGCACTGTGATACCTCTGCAGAGAGACAGATCTTTACCAAGCACAGTACCCAAACCAGTGAAAACAGCTCTGTGTGACATGGGCTATCTTAAGTTTTTCCACCTAAGGAGGACAGGCAGAAAGACTTGAGCAGCTCTCCTTCTCTCCCTCTCTGGTTTTACAGGCTGAACTCTGATCTCTTTTGTATGAAGAAATGACAGCCAAGTAGATACTTCTGAGTAATCTTCCCCAGAGACACACTGTGTACCAGGTAAGGCAGACTGGCAAATTCCAAAAGGAACTTTCATAAGAGGTATGTTACCATTAATTTATACTCCTGTGGAATGGCTGACATGATGAAATACTCTAGAGGGTAGCCCTGAAAAAGCAATCCTACCAAATGCTTCTTTGGAAAGATTCTTAGGAAATGAATTGTTAGTAAGGCTGCGTACAGATGATTTAGCTTCTGTAGCTTTTTTTTTGCTTTTTCAGTTTAAGATGACAACGCAGAAGGTTCTTCATCCTCATCTTCCAAACACTATATATGAATTTTAGTAGCTTTTCTACCCATGTACCTTAGAATATTTTCACTACTGAAGCTTCTGATGTCATATCTGATATCCTTAAATACACAAGAAATCCCAAATACTTCATAAAGCATCTTAAGTGCAGTATGAAAGACAGAGGCACTTCATCTTTCATGGCATGTCAGCCATGAAGTTGGTAATCTAATCTCCTGTTAAGTTTAATTTCCTTTTATATTTTCAATTAAATCTCTCACAAAGTAAGAAGAATATAAACCAGGGCAAGGTCTCAATTTTTTTATGGGACACTATTTTGTACACTTTTTGTGTGAACAAAAATCAATAAAATTTCATCAGTAGCATCCGTATTCCACGTTCGTTTCATACACAACAGAACATATCTCTAGAAAGATTTGTATAGCTTGTCAATAAAATCACACAGAACTAGGTAGTAATAAAAACAACTATTTAATAGAAGAAGTTAGCTTGATCATACATATTTCAGATGTCATCCTACTTTCAGATGGCTTATTCACATCAAACTTGAAGGGAAAACTAAGAAATCCAGATGCTGGAAGAAAAGACTGTTGGTGATGGTACCTTCTCCTGCGTTTTTAATGAACAGCTAACCTAATAGGTGAAAATGACACAGTAAATTGCTATTCATCAAACGTGATTAAAACAAAGCCACTGACATCGGTGACTCCTCTTTTAGAAATAACAGAAAAAAAACCACAGAGTAATTCCAAGCTCAGCACAATCCGGTAAGTACATGAACAGGTTAGTAGAAGTAAGTCTTATTCCTAAAACACCTCTCAAGAAGGCAGACACCAAGATCTACAGCTGGTATTATGCAATGTCTTTTTGTAACACATTATTTTATCGCTAGGAAAGATAAAATCTTTACTAGGGGACCAGGTACTAACCTCTTGAGCCATTTTTTAAAATGAGTAATTGTGTGCTGTCCCTAATGTTCATTAAAATCAGAGAGAACTAGCATTTATATAAACTCCCATCAAAAAGATTCAAGTCAGAATAATACACCTAATGATATTTCAAGCCAGTAACCACGTCTTTACAATTGGGTACTACAGCTGGCTTTATCCTCTTAGAAGGAACATATGAGACCTCTATCAAATTCCTAGGACATGCATAATGGATGAATCCAACAAACTTCTGTATGCAAAGGCAGTGATTCAAAAAGCAACAATTCTGAGAAAAATGTCAAGTCTAGCTTTGTCCTATTTTGCCTGAGCTCTCAGCACTATTCACTAATGTTGGCAGAAAAGGTTTGGTTCGAGTCTACAGCTACATACCTCTGCTGCCAAAAATTCAAAGTCTGTCCATTAATTCAAAGTCTGTTGGTTCTACAAATCTGGCCATTTCTCACGTGATCCTCTCAGAGACTACTGGATGACTGATATCATATTTTTTATCGGATTAGACATATAAAGGCATTAAAAAGAAAATCCACTGAGAAAGCCATGTGTATTATATGTTTTTTTGCTGCTTTTTCAAATGTTTTAGTACCTACATACCACATAAAATTTAAACAGTCTATATCTAGAAGGGAACACTTTCTACTTCATTTGATGTTAACTATTGACTATGCAGTCAATACTTGACCAGTGCATGTGTTCCAAATAAGAGCAAGTAAAATCCAAGAAGTGTAATTCTTGTCAGTCCTCAGTTTTGCTTATCATGGAAAAGCAGACTGTGACCTAGTGGAAGCTGGCCTGTTCCTATGGTTTCTTTAAAGCTGGGATTCTGCCTAAGATGTTTTCAAGTCAGTTTTAGCTAGTTACCTACTTAAGCATGACAGCAAAAACTCACTCAATTTGGAACTATGTTCAGTTCAGTGAACATCTGTAACATGTTTTCCCTCCTCCTACCTGCCCTCTCCTAAGAAAACGGAAGAGAGACAGAGTGTTCAATCAAAAAGCAACCTGATGTAGGGGACAGTCTTTCTCCTGTGTCAAATAATCTCTCTCCCAACAACTGTTGGCTGAGTTTTCATTTACTAAATCCTGTCACAGTGAAATCTTTGGTATCGGAGGTACAAGCCGGCTTCTGCCTCCCCTCTCACTGCTGCAGAAACTGTGCTGCCAGAAGGACACCTGACAGACCCGGTGCTCTGTACATATGGCATGATCAGACCGCTGTGTCCATGCAACCTGGGCGATACCACATCTGCATCTCTGCTTCTGGATCCATTTCTTGTAAAGGCAAGGGCCCGTGGTAGGCAATTAGAGGGAAACAGCTGGTACTCTGACATAGGTGTGTGTAAGACTTCCATGGCCATAGGCACAGGAGTGGGAGGAAATGGGATAAAAATAGCACAGCATATTTATTCTGGCTGAAGAAGACTGCACATACATAGAGTATGAGGAGATAGCCCTGAAGGGGTGGAAGGAGTCTGACCTTGTAGCTTGAAAACTGTTACTTTTTTTCCTTTTGTTTTGGGGTTTTGTTTTGCAACACTTTTACCCTAATTCAGTATCTCTAATTTTGGTTCAGCATCTGATGTAGATCATGTGTCAGATGACTGAAATGCCATCTGAGGTCAATTCCTGTTAGCCCACTATTAAAATACTTTACTTCCTCCCTGCTCCCCTACTAAAGCTGGCAGTCAGCCTTGTCCACAGTGCTGCAAATGCTGACACTGCTTCAACCCACTGAAATAATCTCAGTCCCCAGCAAGAGACCGTGTCCCAAAACCATGATCTGAAGGAAGAAGAGATGCCCATCCTGAGAGAGGGACACCTGGACAACCCAGTGGTACATGGCCTGTCTTTGGAGAGGCCATTCTTGGAAGAGCATTAGGACTGCCCTGAAAATAAGATCTAAAATTCTTGTGTCTCTTGCTTCTTTGCCATTCAAAAGAAACTGCAAATGCAGGCGTCATGGTTTTGTCTTAAAAAAGAGTCAGTGTACCAAAATTTCAATCAAATTTACCCTGCATGCTTAAGTAATGAGAATATGGCCTAGAAGAAAGTCAATATAATCTGTGAAACAAAAAACAAGCCGTGAAAACTGAGTGCAACCAGTAGCATTTTTTTTTTCCCATTCACCTTCCTGAGCAGCAATGGAAAGCAAGAATAAACATTTTTGCAAGATTCCTACTGTTACTTGAAATACCTATTACTGTGACCATGACCAAGATTTCAGTTTTACGTGTTGACACTATCCATTCACCATCCAATATCAAAGCTGTATGAAAGTGTGCCATGGGAGAAGTTTAAATAAAGACTCTAAATCCAAAATAACATCATTTCAGAGCACTCACAGCTTTCACTTGACCTGGGTTATATCAGGGAACAGCACTTTTTAATAGGCGCAGCCAGGAGGCACAGGAATAACTAGGGCAGCAGTTACAACAGTGAAAATCAGTGAAAATGGAAATCTTTCCCACTGCAAGAACTAACACAGAGGAGAATGTGTTGGGGTGCTGGAAGAGTATCTATTGCATGCTGCCCTAGGGCACCTACCGCCTTTGTGTAGAGTCATGAACAACTGGCACAACAAGGCAGAGAATAATATAAAAAACACACAAGACTGCAGAAGATAATGGTGCAGGACCATGGGAAAGAAAACAGCTGCAGTGAAGCCAAAATGTGCCTCATTTAAAGCTACACTTAACAAAGTGCCAGAATATTTATGACAGGGAGAGATCGTGGAGGGGTGAATCAGTTGCTGCAGATGGTTGCCTCCCCAAAGGACATGGAAAACACTGATCCTGAAGCCAAGAGAGCTATGAGCCGTGACAGTGGGAAGCCCTTCGGAACAAATTCCCTGGGTAGTCCTTACTGAACAGGATGTCTGATACCTGTATGAAAGAGGCCAAAACCACTGCCATTTCCACTGATGGCTGTGGAGAAATCCATCCCCTAAGGTGAGACCATAACCACTAATTTTTCTGGGACTTTTTTTAGGCAAGCAGTGCTTGTAGGGGCACAGAACAGAAGCAAAATGAGCACGTCAGAGATATTGCCCTGCAGTATGACTTTCTCGCTATCCTCTAGCTGATGCTGATCAATCATCCAAAATGTATGTAAGTGAAACTCACAGGGGCATACTTTGATCTCAAAGCAGCATGCAAGTGTTTCATTCAGGTTTTCCCAAAGCTCATCCACAAAGGTGAAAAGCATTTGTGATTACATTACAGAAGTATGATAAACTCCAGGCTATTTGTCTTCAGATCTTCCTCACGTGGAGGCCAGTGATTCATTTCCTCTCAAAAGCTATTTCTATTTCTAAGTCTATGAGTATAGACAAATAAAATTGAGACATAAATTGAGACACATAAAACTAGAAGAAGGTCAACTCACTGTCTCTTCAAAATGCCCTGTGGAATAGCTATCATTTCTTCACCAAATTCCATTTTGATTACTTTTGAGTGCTAGAAAACACTGGGGAGGATACAAATGCATATCATATGTATCCACACACAAAGAATATTTGCCTTAATCACAAGTGATAGAGTATCTGCATCAATGCTCCTTATTTTCTCACAGGGACAGGCTCTGTTCTCTTCGTCAGATTATCTCCCCAAAGTAAAAAGTAAACTGATTTACTACCAGTTGCATATTTCATAAAAATCCCATTTTCTCATGTTTATAAATTAAATCTCTGCAAGGACTGTTCTAAGACTTGTTCGCATGCACACAGCAAATTTAATCTACACAGGTCCCATACCTGTCAAGTCTCTCACAATTCTGGCATATTGCCTTTTTATTAGCATTATCTCAGTTTTTGGTGAAATACTCCTCATGGCTCTCTCCTCCTGAAATGGAGATTGCCACTTTCTCCATGATCACACCTTCTCACTAGGCTCCAAACAGAGAGATAGGTTTGGGTTGGAAGGGGCCCTTGGAGGCCAGTTTAGAGCTGCTGCCCCAGGTTGAACATCTGGGAGACATTGTGCAGGAGACCCCATACCTTCCCAGGGCAACCACCCTGAAGGCCACCCTCACCCTGAACCTTAACATGTAACCAGAAATGGCATCTGAAGATCCACGGCTGTCTCCTTTGCATATTAAAACACACTCTCAGGCCTGCAAAGTTCATTTGCCTGAATCTCCATGTCCCATGTTTGCTCCTCCTTTCCTGAAGGATCTTTTGCCTCATTGCTTTGTACCGCTTCTCCCTGCTGCTCCAAAGACTTGCTCTGTACCCCTTCTTCCCACTTTCACCAAGGATCTTGACAATAACTCAAATATACCTTCACCTCATGGCAAGAAATGATATAGCTCCACTTGCCTTCCAATTTTTACCCATCCTGTTCTGCTGGTTTTGGCTTTTTCATATATAACTCACAGCACTTTTCAGTGATGTAGATGTTGTATTTGTTTCTTGCATTGCACATGAAGCTAGGCTTTTGCTTTCTCATTTTTTCACATATTATTAAGCAGTATTTCTTCACATAAGGTCACCTGACACTCCCAATTACAATACCCTGTATTTAGTGTAAGTCCAATTTTAAACCCTTTAAAAAAATCAGCCTAGGCAAAGACCTAAATTAGCAAGAAAACAAAACCAAACACAAAACCCCAAGCAAATACTGCAAAAATACTTTTGCAAAATGCAAAGACAGGAGAAATCAATGAGGTTTGTCCATGGCTTTGTAGATTTTATACCCACTTTCCTTAAACTTTTGATGTTAAACAAATCCTAACGCATTCAGCATTTGGTGAAAACTCCTGAAATTTGGCAGAGGCTGCCGAACGTGACTTTAAAATGGACCAACATTTGGCCAGCCATCTGCAAAATATGAGTTGCAGGGATTCAGCAGAACTAGGTAAAACTACTTTGCCTGCACAGAAATGTTGTCTATATTTCAGCTGTAACAAGTCTACTCCTGAGCATTAAAATTAGACAGTGAAGGTCAAGCACCACACAACAGATACTGTATAGGTTCAAGTCCTCAAGGTACCAGGAGACAAGGAAACACTACTTTTTTTTTGCTCAAAGCAAAAGGGAAAGTACTTCCCTTTCCATGGACTGAAGTTGCTGTACCCTACAAAGACTTCCTTCTCTCAGGAATTATGAAGTGGGTTATTCTCCTATCTTGGCTTTCATAGAAAGGACCCTGGAGGCCAGATCTGTAAAATTTACTTTCATCGCAGCTCTCTTACTTCTATACACTTTCTACTCTTACTTAGTGATTAAGATCCCATGTCCTCCTACTCGGAAGACAAATAATTGTCATTTCCTCTCTATTTCCTTTCCATGTGCTATTTAAGTGATGCAGTAATCATATCCTGCAAACTCTGTGAGAGCCAGCAATCAAATTTAAGGCTGTCAATACTGCAGCAAAGTATTTTAGAATCATCACAGGTAGTATTTTATGTACCCCCTCATGGTTGCTCTAGAGAATACCCTCCTGCTGCTGTCATTTAGGGTTACTAATTCTGCCACAGACAGAGCTGGTAGTCAGATAGGAGAGTTGTGTTACTTCACTGGAGTATGGCCATGCAAACAGGTATTGGGGTTTGGAAGCCTCCCAGTATGGATGTCCTGTGAGGGGAACCTTCTGTTAGATCAGCAGCTGACCCCTTTGGGAAATAAATCCTTGAGACACCTAGTTCAGTGGTAGATGTCCATGCTGTTTGATTGCAGAAGATCATGAAGTTCAGCCTCAGTGACAATGTGCAGGATGGGACAAAAAAGGTTTCATACAATGGGGGTGTAAGGGAAGTGGTGAAAATGTCAGAATTGGGGGGTGGGGGGTGGGGGTGTGTGTCATATTTTGTTGTCTACCTCTTGCTCCCTCCCTCTGTCCCCCAGTGTAGCTCAAATTCATAGGTAGCCAGCAGCAGACCAAAGTAAGCGCAGCTGGCAAACTGCAACACCTCTGTTGTAAGTGGGGCTCCTCTAAATCATTCAGAGCAATCTGGAAGTGTCATCACATGTCTGCTAGGCAAAACATGTAAAGTGACTGAGAATCTGCCACTTAATGAACATCACTTGTACATGATGAAGAGTTAAAGCAAACTGAAGCTAGGGTCTGCGGGTTTTGTTCATTAAGCTTGGGTAAATGTTCTCTCTCACTGAAGACAAGAGAGATAAAAAGCCTGCTGAGCAAGTGCACAAAATTCTTGGCTCGTCATATGGCTGGGCTTAGGAAGAAGAAAGGCAAATAACTGCAGGTTGGTCTTTCATCTTCCTCACTACTGCACTATGTCAAAAAATAAAAGAACAACTTATAAAGTGCGTGCCAAAGCTACCACTACAAAAATACACAGAACCATTAAATAAGGTTTCTGTACCTGACTTAAGAAGTGGGAACTTGCCCAGCTGTCCCTGAACATGTAGTACAGCCCTACCTTTATGTGTACTTAGTGCACTATGCAATTATCTACTGTCCATTACCTTACTCGTAAAGCATTTACCTCCTCATGTGGCCCAGCACTGACTTCTTATTTATGTTGTAGGGCTTTGCCCAACATCAGCAGAGCACAACATATTTGAGGTCTGTGATTTTCATCAGCTGTTGTGTCAGGAGCAGGGAGCATGGATGGTTATGGTCTGTCATTAAGCAGCTGTTCCCTCCAGCATGCTGCCGGCTAGGCAAAGCACAGTTTGGGCTACACAAAGCAGAGTTTGTTAGGTATGAGTGCCTGAGACTGCAAGTGTAGAGCTGCCAGATTAGCTCATGTCCTAATTGCTTAGAAGCGATAAACAGAGGGCACCCAGATCACCAGCCTAAATACAAACTTAGTGTTTCTGCTGCTGGAAACACCCGTCATAAACAAGCCCATAACATCAGTAAGAAAGTCTTTCATTTGTATCTATCTGTTTTCTTTCCCTTCTATTCTTATTCTTTGAGGCAATTTTATTAGGACGAGGTTACTCAGTTGAATTGGAAACAAACTGGATAGCGATAGTGATTTTCCTTCTCTAGGGCTAGTGAATTTATTGCAAAACACACTTTGAAGCACTTCTAGTTACTACAGCACTTTCCACTACTCCCATACCTGCAGAAAGCAATGGTCTCACTAAACCAGTAATTTTGTCTCTAGAATTTAGCTGTTTAAAATAAATGGGAAATGGGTGATAAAGACGAGGGAGTAGAGGAAGACAGAAAAAAAAAGGTAGACTTGCTCCAAAGTGAATTCTTTCTCTTGAAGATCTAACCTTCTATGCCCCCAGCTTGAGTTTTGAGAAACCTGAACTTCTCTCCTGGTTCTTGCAGGTGGTGTGATAAGATTGGCTAACGTTTCTTGTTAAAAATAGCTCAACCAGCTCTCTCAGTATCCAATGACATGAAGTCAACAAGTGAACTCACAATGAAATTATAGCCCATGGTTTTTTTTCCAGCGGGTGGGTGTATGGAGCACAGTAACTGTAAAGTTTCTCTTGAAATCATGCACTCTTTTTGGAACAAGGGGAAGCACAGTTATATTTCTACACAAGCAAGGCTGAAAATACCCCCTCTGACCTAGAAGAGCAGGAGGCCACGGGAGAACCTGATTACTGTTGCTTATGTGATCTCATGGCAGCTGGCAGCTGTTGCTGTTATAATAAATGGCTTTCCTTGATACCGGAAATATGGATAAAATACCAGTTAATCTGAAATGCAATCAGGATAGATATGCTCTATTCTTACTGGGTTCAACAAAAAGGGGAGAACTGGAATAGAACTGGAAAACGTATCAATGCTTCAAGCTTTTCTTCTGTACCTGTTGGCAACACATAAGTTATGGAGGGAGACAAAAAGGCATTACTTCTGAATATACAGGGACATACAAACCCTTGAGCCAGGGGTTCACTGGAACAGTTCTCTGGAACTTCTAAATACCTGGCAACAGTCAAGCCTGGTGTACCTTCAGCAAATACTTGGCTAATGTTTCTACTCAGAATTCCTTAAGCAGTACCCAGGCAGCTGTCTTCTCAGAGAAGAAGAGACTTAGAATCACCAGTGGAGTTGTAGCAAGCCTTGTAACTTATTTCTGTGCGTCTGGCAGGAATGAGTCCTAACCAGAAGTGCAGTCACAAGTGATTTTGTGAGCCAAATATGTGGAGTAATTTGATACCTAATGTAGTTTCAGAGGTGTCTACCTTTAGGTTCACAAAATCCAAATTCAAAAGATATATATATATATATTTAAATCTTTTCCAGCTGAAGAGGTGATCAGACACACAGTGGATGGGCTCCTCCACTGGGGAGCTGTAAAAGGTGTCACAGTAATCCTTAAATGTCTTCAGCTGGTTAACAGCATCTCCAAAGACACCTTCGGCAACAGAGCCCTCATCATCATAAGACACTTAATTTGTAAGCTCAATGCTCTCCTCATCCTTGTGCCTATACCAAACTTAACTCCAAGCTTAAAATTATCTTTACTGACATCCTTTCACATTCATGCACTCCTTATGACATGATGCAATGATCCCATCTTATCAAAAACGATTCTTTCAATAACAATGGACATTTTTCTACTAACCCACTCCCTCTAACTCCTCAACTTGAATTGCATGGTTGAAACATATCAAGTGTCTCATGATGGTCTTTTTTTCTTCTGTCTTTTTCAGCCTTGTACCTTGTATTGTATTTTGTTCTCTGGCATTGAAGATTTCATCAAAGGATAAACTGTAATCTGTTGTTCTAGAGGGATAAGTGTGGTGAAGAATTCACTGGGTAAGACAAGCTTATAGGTCATACGATGCTATCAAAGCAAGCTAGCTCAATTTTTCAGTCCCCTTAGTTGAAACCTATTAGATTATTTTCATTTATTTTATAAAAGCAGAAGACCCTGACTTGTTAAGTTCAGTAAAAACACCAAGGGGTTCTCAGAAGCTTAAGTGAAACTGATGCTGAAACATCACAGTGCAGCAACAGGTAATTTTGCCTAGTAGGGCTTCTGTCTGAGTCACTGATTTTAAATAATGGATTTCCTTACTCCTGGATTTCAAAAGTAGCAAGAAATGTGATGTGATAGACTTATCTACCATTCTTTCATGGTAGTACTCTACATTTTGCAGAGGTTTCACTGCGAGAACAGCCTCCTGTCACAGTCCCTCTACCTCCAGACCAGTCTTGTTCTGTTTTCTGAATCATTAACAACCCGTTTCCACTGAGCAGATGCAATCTCTTTTCTGTCTTCCCCCTAGCTGGGTTTTTTTTTTGTTCCCTGGCTGACAGGCAGGGGAATACACAGGATTTAAAACAGCTAATTTAATTCAGCACAGCTAAAATTTATCTCTGAGCTGCTTTAATGTGAAATACAAAATTGGCTCCAGATGGGCATCCTGCCAAGATTCTTACCAAGGAGGAGAGAGTCAAGTTGAGTGTCACACTACTGACAGTGTGGGGATTGAAAAATTGAGCTGACTTGCTTTGATAGCATATTATGGCCTATAAGCTTGTCTTACCCAGTGAATTCTTTATTACACTTCTCTATCTAAAAGAACAACAGATTACAGTTTATCCTTTGCTGAAATCTTCAATGCCAGAGACAAAATACCACACAAGGTATGAGACTGAGAAAGGCAGGAGAAAAAAAGACTCTCATTTGCAAAGCCCTGGATGCACCTGCAGTAAAAGGACCTGTGGACAAGTGCTGCTATGAGGACAAGTAACCATAGCAGCCTTCCAGTATCTGAAGAGGGCCTATAAGGACACTGGAGAGGGACTCTTCATTAGGGACTGTAGTGACAGGACAAGGAGTAACAGGTTCAAACTTAAACAGTGGAAGTTTAGATTGGATATAAGGAAGTTCTTTACAGTAAGGGTGGTGAAGCACAGGAATAGGTTGCTCAAAGAAGCTGTAAGTGCTCCATCCCTGGAAATGTTCAAGGCCAGGCTGGACAGAGCCTTGACTGACATGGTTTAGTGTGAGGTGTCCCTGCCCATGGCAGGGGGGTTGGAACTAGACCTTAAGGTCCTTTCCAACGCTAACTATTCTATGATTCTATGATTCTAAGTTGATGGACTCTGTAACTAGCTGTATTTTCCCTTAACAAAACTTGAAAACTTGCAGGGGGTGCAAAACCACAAACATGGTATTTTTCTATCATAATCTACCCAAACTACTTGCCTTCTGTCTGACCACACTGACGACTCTGGTGTGGTGCAGCAATAAAGTGGGAAACAAAGGACACAATTCAGCTCAGCTCTGGATTCTGAAACTGGGGGTGTAAATAGCTTATGCTGTATTTGGAGTCCTCAAAAAAGTGTAGCATAAGCAACTCTAATGGCTTCACCCTTAGGGTTTAGCAACACGGTTTAAAACCTTTTTTGCAAACATATCCTATCCTCATTCATCTGTTTATTTAGAAACACTAATTTTCTACTGAAAATAATATCCTCTACTCATCATCACATTTCCATGGACTCCAGTATTGGCAGAACTCCAGCCCTTGGAGGCTGGTGGGCTTTCTTTGTTCAGGCTTCCAGGGCAGTCAGAGAAAAACATTAAGTGCTCCCAAACCAGACCACCAGCTTGAACTGCAATGGGCACACCATCTTGAGGTAAATATAATGATGAAGCTCTTGTAGCAGTGGCGCGCAATATTAGAATACAAAATCTCAGATGCATGCATGAAGCCAACAGCACACAGTGATCCTGACAGAACTCTCCTTCTATACTTGCATGGTAGAAAAACAGAAGTAAGGATACCCACAGCAACTGTGGAATACTTCTGGGAAGTAAGTGCCAGGAAGGCACAAAGACTACAGAGTCTCCAGGTGCAGGTCAGGAAAAAATTAAGTCTGTGCTGGTCTTGATGAATAAATTCTTTCTGACATCAGGGAAATGAGGTCCTGGAACATGCCTTGTAGAGCAGAGAAAAGGTCTGAAGTATTCTGAAGCAGTCAAGACTGGCTGATGCCTTAAAACAAAAGCTGGAAGATACACTTGCAAAGAAAATGAACATTTCTTTGAGATAATGCCGTGTGATAGTTTTAATTGCTACTCCCTCTGGCCGTGTTCCCGCTGATAATCTAATATGTTTGTTCTGAGGAAGGCACATTAAGAACATTGCTCATACTAGTCACAGGTCTCAAAGGAAAATGTATAACTGGAGCTAAAACTAGGCTATATTCTCCTGGAATGCAAGAAGTGCTCTAGCTTAGGAACTGTGGTCTAACAGCTGTAGGAGTATTGTGTGATGGTCCTCCAAAGCACTGTCATATGGGAATGGTGATTCTAAAGAGAGAGATCGTCAAACCCAGCTTACTAGAACTGTAAAAGCATAGGTCTCTATTCCAGGTATTTAAGACATTAATGATGCTGCACAGCATGTACCTTTTTTAAACTATCTATTTGAAACTCTTTGTCTCAAAGAGTCAAAAGTATGGCTGTCATAAGAGTAAAGTCAAAGCAGGTGTCATGACAACTCTCTTGAATAGTATAACCTGAAGGTTAAATGATCTGTAAAGGTCCCTTGGGTCACCCCAAATTTACTGCAGGCAGAAAATTCCCCAAAATTGGTTACAGCGTACAGCAGGACTCTTAACCCGCAGAGCTCTGGAGACAATCCCCAGGAAAATACACCTCTACACCTGTTGCTAGTGGGTAACATACAAGACCAAATGAATTTGTCCCTTGCAGGTTGATGTAACAGCAACAGATTCAGCTTTCTTTAGGTCATCATGCACTTGACCACAGAGCGGTAGATGGTGTCACAGAAAACAGCTTCTCAGTGCTGCCCACTCTCAGATGCTTTAGACCTTTTCCATGCTTTCCTCCTCTCACCCTCTCCATCCTTGGCTGCATCTCTGGCAGCTCAGGCATGGGGCAGGGATGTACCCTCTCTCCTGCTTGCTGGCTGAACCAGACCATGGTGGGCGCCCACTGTTCTTAGGTCTCATCACAGATAGCTGAACTAGCTTTAAAAGCACTGCAAATTGCCTCTTGCCCTGCCATACAGTATGATCAGACTGCCTTAAACATAGGAAAAGTACTGTATTTTCATAAACTTCAAAGCAGAGGAAATATATCTCTTTATGCATATTCCATTGTCTGTAAGACAACTTGCTACTTCTTCTTGTCTTTTTGGAAGACCTGACTTTATGGTTCAACTTCATTTTAGTGTTTGATATTGGAGAACATCCTTTGTTGAGGCTACAGAGGAGGAGGACTATTGCTGTCATTGCTGTCTGCAGATTTAAGCTACCAGGGGTGACTGATTTGTCAAGTCCAGGCAAGAGTGCCAAAATCTTATAGTAAGAACTGAGCTGCAATAATTCTGTAACTCAATTAACAATCTCTTAAACAAATACAGCTAAAATCTGGGTGAAGGATTTAATTTCTTTTCTTAGCTATATGACTTATTTCACTCTGAACAAAAGAGAACTCCTCAATTACACATTCAAATGCTGTAAATTTCTTTTTGCAGCCAGTAACAAAGCTGCTGCTGTTGATCAGAAAGGCTTAAGGAAAAGAAGGTATTTATTTTTATTACAGAGCTTTTGTTATGTCTTCTCCCAGGAGACTATCTTGATTCTTTTTAATAAAGATGCCTTCGAGGAAGCAGATGCTTGTCACAGTGGTATCTAGCGGACTAAATCTTTTCTCCCTGAAACTGGGCGGGGATTTATCACCAAAGAGCCTTGAATTAAAGGCATTGCAAAATTAAAAGGCAATTCTACTCTGAAGCTCTGTTGCATGCTTATCTTGAAACCCACATAGCATATGACAAAGAGTGATAGCTGAACCTCCTTCAGTCATGGTATTTATCTGAGCTCCAGTTTGGGGATCAACTCCTGAGTCCCGTTTGGGCTAGCACAACTGTGTTCCCCACCACTCTCAGGCTTCTTGAGAAAGATCTACAGCACCAATGGATGTACTGTCAGTAAAGGTAAAACCCAAATTTTTCTGCTAACTACCAAATGGACTGGTACACTCTTCATGTTTGTGCAAGGAGATCTGCAATGCAAACACTCAGACTAGACCATGTGGAATGAGATGGGGCTCCAACCAGTAGTACGATAATAACCTGAAGCACAAGCTTCTTTTTTCAAACTCACGTTTCATGAATGGCAAGTAAATGTACTTAAAATGCTAATTTATGCAAGGGGTAGGACCTGATCTGGTAGTCTCTGAACTCGGAGCTACTCAAAAGTGTATTTTTGCCTTGAGGAGTAACTTTCCTTGAGTATTTTTGCTTTCCCAGATGTCTTACCAGAAGATATGGAAGGATGTAATGACTGTTGAGACCTCCCCCTCTCATCTTGTCCAGCCTCACAAACTTAAGCAGATGAAAGTATATCAGCAATGGAAAGAAGGAACACTACAGTTCTACATGAAGTGGTGATGCTACGCTTGGCTTTGTTATATTTAATATTGCTTTTAATGTTCCAAAGGTAACAGATTTTAAAGATTGCTATTGACCATGCTACCTGTGATCATGACAAAAGTCACATCTTCTTTTGCATGATTCGGACACGTTTCTTTTATAGTTGTTATATGAACCTGTCTTGAAGTTTCAGATACGTAGTAGCCTTTGCTTTCTGTCCTAAATTCCTATGTTGGACATTTAAGGGCTGTTCACAAAGTCTTCCAGACATGTTTACATTTCAGAGCAATGTTTACCTGGAGTACTTCACAGTTTACCTTGTACTATAATAAAATAATTGTATAAATGCCATTTACTTATTTTAGTTTTAAAATACTGGTTCAGATTGGGGTTACCATTCTTCTGCAGAGATCGGAAGAATTAAAGTGGCTTAAAGCACCAACAAACTCAAGAAGGCTTTGTACCACGTCTGTACACTGTGAAGCAAGCCACGGTGCCACAGCTACAGCACGGGGCTGTGCAGTGGCTGGTGACCGAGACAGTGTCCGTATGGATCTGGAAGTCTTCCACAAGGGTCTTTCCAACTTTCTGATTCCAGGCTGGTTTGTCTGCCTATAGCAGATTAATAAGCTGCAAAGCAAGCCTACACCAGACCTAGACAAAAACACCTTCATCATACTGGCACTAAAGGGCATTTCAATAATTTGTCTTTAACTAGAAGTCATTTTTCTCTTTCCTGCTCCTAAAGAGCTTGATGTTAACATCATACATTTGTTTGTTAATTATTTCAGTGACAGCATTATGTCATGCCACAGAAGAGTATGATTTCCCATCAGGACAAATTAGTTTGGAATAAATAGATTTTAAAAGAGGAAAGTGAAATCTAGATCAATGCAAGAATGGATATTCTGTTTTGAAGCCATACATACAGTCTACATCCTTATGCTTCATGACTTAACATTTTTGCACTTTTGGATTGAGATTTATTGATTCGGTAACAAGTCAGCAAGTTCTTTGGGATGCTCAGCTATGTGAATTCAGCACGCTTACCAAGCTCACCTGCTCACCACGAAACCTGTGATAGGAAAACAATTTGTTAGCTGGGAGCCAGCAAACCCTATGGAAACATGCAGGCAGTTATGCTTGTGCTGGTAGGTGTGAAATGGAGGGAGAGGACAGGCTTGGAAGATGCAGTGAGAAAAGGTTTATTAGGTTTAGAGGAAGAGACTTGAAGACTTCAGGCCATAAAATACTTGCAAGTATGGCTCTGGCAGACACTCAGTATCTTTCTATGTTCCACTGCAGCAGACATATCTACCTCTGCATCTCCATCAACAGCAGTAAGAACAAAGGAGACCTTGAAGTCAACTGAGGGAAGCAACGTTGCATGCCTATCGCAAATGCTCTTTTGACAAGCCTGTTTGGCTGTACACACACATTTATTTTGGAGGCGACAGTGGATCTCATGGTGGAACACTACCAAGTCAGTGGGAAGCAGGACTGCTGGTTTCAGCTCACAAAAAATCCCACTCTGCTGTGGATGCCTTTGCACAGGTCTGTGGGAGTACTGCTGGCACTGGTACTCCAGTGCATTCTGAGCACGTTGCATACTTTGCCCACATCAAGTAAACAACCAAGCTTGCATATTGCAGCAGTGAAAACAAAAAAAAAAAAAAAGGGAGGAAATCTTCCAGCAGTGCTTACATGGGAGAAAAAGTAGTGATGAATACTTCAGAAAATGGCCAACAAAGTAAAACATTCTGCTCCTCTTATTATCACTTGAAATGGTTCATGTTATAATAAATTCAAAAATCAAAAGAATATCTCACCACTGTATTTTTTGGCAAATACAGTGATGTTGAACACAGGCAAAGCTGAGGACTGAAGCTGTACTCCATGAGATTCCTGCAGGGTCCAGACAACAACAGCTAGACAGGCGACGCTTCAAACCTTCAAAAGAGCCAGTGCATGAAATTGCAGGGGATTTAATTAATTTGTCATGCTGGCGTTTGTACAATCTGATTAGGTAACAGCATCAGATATGGTATCACATAGGAGAGGATTCATCAGACTGAATAATTACATGGATTAGAAGAGGACCTCTGAAATGCTTACAGGGCTGGCTCAAAGAGAAATGCAATCAGCAGTGCTGAAAGGGGATGCAACTGCCTCAAAGGAATTCACTGGTGGGGCTCCTAAAGATGAAGCTGATATTCTTTTGCACTTTCATTAATTTTTATTCACCACATGACAAAGATTATGAATATGCAGATTACATATGCTAAGGATGCAAATCTAGTAAGCACCACCAGCACAGATGACTTTGAAACTTGTGTAATAAAAATGGGATTAAAAAAGCATAAAAGGCTAAGCCAAATACTGGGGACTAGTAACAAGAATTTCTGCCGTGAGCCAGGAACTCAACAGCTAGACTGGGTGTACACACATGCTGCCAAATGGCTGACCGGGAGGGCGATGCAGCCATGGAAAAAGGCAAATGCAACTGGAGAATGGGTCTGGTGAGGCATTTCTGGTAGAGACTGAGAATTACTTTTGCTGGTTTAAGGCCTTGTTAAGATACCAGCAGGAATAGCTCTGCTTCGGATCAAGGAGGCTTTCAGAGCATTCCCAGTTCAGTGCGAGGTTACTAAGCTGAACCGAGGGTACAGGGAAACCTGATCAAGTGAGAGGAAACCAGAAGAGCTTGTTTTCCATAGCAAAGGGAAGGCTGAGAGGCTGCTCTGTTTCAACATAACCATGACGGAAAAAACAGGGAAGAAGAGCCATTTGATTCAGAAGACGATGCTGGCATTAGAACAAATGGGTATAAACAGGACTCGAATACATTTTAGCTGTAGTTTAGAAGGTGTCTCTCTAACCACTGGAAACATAAAACTCTCTTTCCTTTAGGGGTAACTAGGGCAAAAAGATATGTGGCACAATCCCTTTCGGCAATATATAACTTGTGCACTTGAGGGTAGGGAAACGTGACCTGGAAAACCAAAGGAGTGAGTGCCTGTGTCTTTTTTTTCAATTCTTTCCACAGGTACTATTGTTGCTTCAATCTCTCATCCCATTTCACCTCTTCTTTCAGTAGAACATGCAGCATGAGGATGAGAAAACACCCCCAAAAGCCCGCTTTCAAGCAAGGGGGCTTTGAGCCTTTTTACAGAGGATTGCTCCCAAGGACAACTTCAGCAGAAGGCTCAGGCTTAGATGTTCCAGGTCCCATCCCAGTGGTGTTTTCCCCTCCTTCCCCAGCTGTTTTCTAACACAAAACAGCTGGGCCAGTCTCTGAGGCAGCATGTTTCAGTGCTACTAAGAGCCCAGTATGTGTGTGCAACAGCTCTACTACATAGAGGGAGGTTGTTGGGTTCTGGTTTCTTTCATAGTCCTGCCTTGTGCTGCAGGTTACCCTCCACTATGCTGACAGCTTCCTCTTTGTCTCCCTGTTTCCTCTTTCTTTCCAGCCAGTAACGGGGCAAATTTATAGTCTTTCAAAAAAAAGCCTGTAAGAGAGGGATGGGTCACAACCACATTGCCCCTACTTTCCTGTGCTCCTGACCACCACAGCCCCAGCTCCTCTTTCCCTGCACACTGCATTCATGTTGTACCAACCTGCCAGCACTGTTCAACACCGTTATACTTGCAGGTACCACCTCTTTTTTTTTTTCTTTAATCATTCTGGCTTCAGCATTTATTAGCCTTGCCTCAACTTATCTCCTTTAGCATCAGGTAAACCAATATTTTATCAGCATTATTGTTTTTACTTGACTACATGTACAAACAGAATAGATGAATATATATTAAAAGATATAAAGGAGATAACTGCATGTGAGCTGCAAGCCAAGATAATGAGAAATTTGATTAAGGATTTTTGTTGTACTTTTTAGAAGTAAACATCATGAGGACTCTGTATTCAGTAAGGTGTTCAGGCTTGGAAGGGTGTAGGCTGTGAAGCTTATTTTAGTAAAAGTGGGACAGGTTCTGTGTCCTTATTCCCCTTCCAATACGTTCACCTGCTCTAAAGTATTACTTTTAGAAAATGTCTATACTGGCACAAACTTAGTCAAAATGCCTAGCAGTAAAAGTGCCTGCATTTGTTTTCTGGAGCAGCTGCAGAAGCTTCAGAGGTGAATCTCAAGAATCCTCTCTGACTTCAGAAATCCTTTCCAACAAGCTTCTATATGAAGAACGCAACAGGGGAAAGCTTCAGGGAGGATTTTTCACTGCCTTCTACTTTCTATAGGTGTTTGCATCTGGATAAACTGAAAAGAAGAAAGCTCTCCTCCTGAGGCTGTAAGATGGAGAAGAACTGAAATGGAAAATGAAATAAATCTTTCTGTTTTGACTTGTGAGTAATAACTGCTGAAGCCAACCTTTCCGCACAAAATGCTCCATCGGTTTATGTGGCCAGGATGTTTTGCCACCAAAATCTAGGTGGAGTCAATTGAAATCTGCCCTGTGGGTTTTGCGGTACGTTAATATGTTTTCTAAATTTAATATACTCCAAGGCAGAAGGCCTTCAGAATTCCTGAAGATAGCAACTCTTGTATTTTTTTTCCTTTTTCTTTCTTGCCAAATAGACCCAGATGGAAAGGTTTCTTACAGTTTTCTCTTTCTTTCTACCACAGGCCAGTCAATGAACCAAAGTTTATTCACTTTGTCCCTCTGGGAGTGGCATTCATCTGCATGTCCAAGAGAGCAAACGACTGCTAAAGTAAGGATAAACATCCTGTAAATGTCTGGAGGAAGAAGCAGCAAACTTAGACATCTTTTGAGTAATTAAAAACTGACTCTATCTCCTCCATTTTTTCAGTGCTTTGAAGAAATATGATGAGCAGTGAGCAGTTTACTGGGGAATCATGAACTTTATTCCTCTGCATTCACTGCTGAAAAACTAATCAGCAGATCAATAGTTCAAAGAATGGCACTAAAAAGTGACAACAGGAAAGGCAGAGCTATGATTTGTCTGGCAGTGTACTTCCTGATGACTAAGTATTCACAGCACACGAGTGGAAAAATCTGATACTACACATGAAGGCCAGAGGCCATAGTCCAAAAAAACAATCTTCTATAACAAGTAAAAGGTCATCAAGACTAAGATTTCATTTAGCCTATGAAGAGTGTCTTCAGTTTTTCAAGGGCACGAGGGTAGGCATGACTTCAAATGCCAGACCTGAAATTGTGATACAGCCAATTTGGCAGAGGATGAATGAAAACCTACCATTCTACTCCCTAAAGCCTAAATAGCTTTAAAAGGTATCTGAGAGAAGAGAGCATTCACTTCTAAGTGAAGACAATACACTGATCTAAGCAGTCACACGGGTTCTGCAGAAAGAAAATGCTTTCCCGTCTGGCTAGAGAAGTTGAGTGCTGCTTGTCTTCTGTTCAGAGGTGGCACTGTAATGCCAAGAGACAAAGGGCGATATTAATGAAAAAAAAAACTAAATCAAACAATCCATCTGCATTTAAGTAAAAGCTCACAACAGAATTACATTATGGATTCTAACAACACTTCCAAAGGCCTAATCTGGGAGCCAAACCAAACAGTGGGGCTTAAACCACTGCTATGAAGCTTTGTTTAGCTAAGGCTGAAACTCAACTGAACAATTTGAGCAGATATGAAATGGAAAAAGGCGGTTTGCTCCCTTCCCTAGTGACTAGTCATACCTTTACAGGCCCTTCTGTTAGAGGTTAACCTCTCAAACCTCTTTCCCTTATTTGCCAAAGAAGAGTCAGGATACAAGCTATTCCCTAGAAAGCCAGTAACTTTTTTTCAGGATGGTCAACAGAAAATAATGCACATACATGATGTAACTCTAAGGAACTGGAAGCCAGACCACAGCCTTACTTACAGATGCCACAGTGTTTTCTTCTAATCTCCTTGCTCCTCAAGGACCAGACCTATGAGGATAGGGAGTGCCTCCTCTGTATTTGAACAGTGCTTAGCATCACTGCACATATTTGTTTTTAAATGAGGACAACATGATAATTGAAAATACTGTTCCTAGTCTTTTCTGATGATGGAAAGAAGACAAAATAAACAAAGGTCTGAAATGTACCGACTGAAATTTGGACCTGCGGCGGTGATAATCCTATAACCAGAGATGTATCTGAATAGTTTTGTGTGTATGAGAAGTCCTTTTCAAATTGGTAGGTCCAGTCCCAGTCATGACTTTTTCAGCATTTAGTATTTCTCTCACCTTGAAATAGGAACAGAAAGCCCTCAGATTAAAAAAATCAATCAAACAAACTGGGGCACTACAGCTTTGAAAGGTATCTTCACCTGCTGTTTCAAAAAAGCCTATCATCTGTCACTTGTCTACTGTCCTATTCTATGGTGAAGTATAACAGATAACCTGATGCTCCCTGAAGGCAGCAATGAACAATTGAGCTCCTTTCATTTCTCCAACACTGCATAGCCAAAACAAAGCACAAATAGTTGCTATGTTTGAAGTTTCAAACTATCCTTTTATTCACTCATCATCGTTCTGCACAGCTCTGGTAAGAAAGCTGGAGGCAGAGAAAGGGGAAATACAGTGTTTGGGTTTTTTACTGACAAGCTCAGCCATGCGTGGAAGAAATGGTTTTGCCAAGTTTTCTTACACTCACTCTTTCAAATCCAGTAAATTCTTTCAACCAGCATTACCTATACACTTGCCATATCTGAGTTAAAAGTAAAAAACCAAAACATACCAGTTCTAGTGCTTTAGAGGCACTAAAGCAAGAAGAAAAAAAAAAAAATCAGTATCTGATACAAAAATATCTGTTGATTAGCTTAAAAAAATTGAAGTTTGTATTTTTTTAATCCTTTGAAATGCATGCTTTCAATTTTTGATTCTGGAGTGCTGCCAACTTTGGAAAGACGAACTGTTGGTAAAATCTCAAAATTTAAGAATTAGCATTTTAGGAAATGTCAAATATAATAAATTTTGATTACAGTGAATGCCCAAGCAATTTTTTACTTTGTTGTCAACAAGCCTAAGTATGACTTATCCCTGTAGTTATTAACCAAATTACTTCACCATATTACTCCCCTGAAGGGCTGGATTCCAGTGCTAGAATACTTTCTTATTGTCCAAAGGCATTTCACTTCTGTATTTGCATTTAACTGAACTGGCTTACTTGTCCTAAGACAAGTCCTCTCCTTCAATCTACACATCAAATGAAAAAGAGTCATGAGCTCCAGTGCTGTTATTAGCTCCATTAACTGGATGGTGTCTGGATGGAAATCTGGCTTACTGTGTCCTAAGCTGACTCTTTCGATGTGTTTCTTAGCAATGTGCTCAGCTGGGATTTCCTAGTAAGAAAAGACTTACTTATTTGTTTCCTGCTTATAGCTTAGATGCTTGTTAGAGGCCAATCATTAATAACTAATTTGGCAGTATCATTACTTTCTGCTGCTGTCTCACTATGTGATTCAGCTATTTTACCAGCAGAAGCCAAACCAAAGCGTATAATGATGTGATGTTAATTCTCTTCAGTGAGACAGGTAAAATGCAGAGGTTGAAGGGAAGCAGCTTTGGGAAGTGGCAGCTATCCAAACAGCTACCACTGCTGCCTATTTCAGACTTCTTTAAAACTACTGCCTTGGCAGAAGGTAATGCCCTGAGCAATCCCTCCAAAGCTATTGTACTGTGCTCCATGAGGTATTGTGCAGCCCACATCTGTATGGCAGATATAAATTTCCCTCCTGAAAGGAATAAATCTTTCACAAGTAAGGGAATGAGGAGATATGGTTTCTAAATGAATGATTCACTGTTGGAGGGTGCCGTCTTGATTTGCTGGAGTTGCTACGATACCACAGCAGCGATGCCAACTTGTCATAGCCCTTAACGTTCCCTGGAGCAAGCCGAAAAGGCATTGGTGGAAGAAATTATGTATTTTTAAACAGGACATGTGTATTTACCACAAAACTACTTTCAATCTCTCACCTTTCCCCATAGGCTTGAAATTAGCCTTTTTTTTTCCCCCACTGCAGGTTCTGGGGGAGTGAAGGGCATAAACAGGAAGGCAGCTTACACTGAGAAAGATGGCAGGATGCCCCAAAATGGTAATTTAAAAAACTCTCTTGCTGCGCCTGCCAAAGCTTGGGTTCGGGCCCTTTTATTTTTTTTTTGGATAAAAAAGAAAAATATTGTCAACAACCTTCTGCTGCATTGAAAGCATATGTGGCTTTGCTGATTCATGTTTAGCTAGGAAAAGTAGGAAAGCGTACCGCGTATATCCTTTGTGGGAAAGCACAGCAAAGCTATATAAGAATAAAGTCAGAATTTCTTTTGGGAATTCTTGCGCTTAAAAGTTTAACTGCAGTAATACCAAATCTGTCTTTCAGAAGCATAAAAACGGAGTATTATGCAAGCTGACACTTTGAAGTCCTGCAGAAAGGGCTTCTGCAGAAGCTAACAAGTACAAAAGTACAAAACAGGGATGGGCACTAACTGAATACCAGACCACTGAACTAAAAAAAATGGCTAGCGAGGCTGTGAGGTTATAGGCAGGGAGAATGAGTTAAGTACCAGCATGTAAATGTGGATGCAGCAAACTGGAAAAAATACGGAAATGAACTGCTATTGCTGCTGAAGGAAATTTGGCTCCTACTGCAGAAGAGCCTGTGACGTTCCTGGGAAGATGAAAGCTCTGGAAGAGGAAAGCCTTATGTCACATCCTTCCCATGGGATGTAGTCTTTCAGAGAAAGTGAAACAACAAAATTAATTTAATGAATAAACAATGCCAGCAAGTTATTTCATAAGGATCATAGTGATAGAAAGATGACAGCCTCTAGGTAAAGCACACTTCTCTGTTGCAAAACTAACTCAGGTTTCGTCAAAGAGCTACACCGCAAGCTGCTCCTCCTTTCTTTTGAAGTTCTCCTTAGTCCTCTTGCATTCAGAAAATAGAGAGTACTACAAAAGTGGGAGGTCAGAGAGGACTGCTATTAAAAAGTCTTCTGCTTCTACACCACGTCCCTACCAAGTCACAAAGTCAAGTGGGATGGAAACCAAATAGGAAAATTGCTTGTATAGAAGAGACCTGACCAGGGAATGGATACCCAGCCTCTACTGCCAAAAGGAACTGACATTATTTTGAGCTTAGCTTTTGTTTTTACTTCATTTTTAAAGACAAGAAGGTTTTCTTTCTGAATTCATGACTGAACTGGCATGAGAACCGTCTCTGGGTGGTTCTTCACCAAACTGAGTACCTTCTTGCTTAGGTGCTCCCTTTTCCCTGCTAAAGACTGGTAAGTGGCGTCTGCTTTTAAAGAGGTTGTACTCCTTGACTCACAGGTCCATCATATTTTACTTTCAGAACATACTGAGAACTGGCTCAGGTTGGTTTTGTGGGAGGATAATGCTTCACTGTGTGCTTTTTTTCTTAAATAAAATATATTTTAAAATTGCCATTAAATCTCTCTTTTTCACATCACAATTAAAAAGTCTCATTAAGTTACGGTAGTGGTCTCAGAAGGACATACATGAGCTTATTTATATAGACGACTTCTCAAAAAGTAATTACTGGTACCTGCTCCTTTCTGGTTGTTCTGTAAGATCCTCTATGCTGATATCCATTAAGAGATATTCACTATGCTGACCAATACTGGCTAATTACATACAAATACCTATGAAGTTAATACTATTACTATTAACATCCACATAGGATTAGTGTGTTTGATTCTATGTGCCCTCCCTGAGCCCTAATCTTACTGTATTTTCTTCAAAATAAGAGACTTTTACATTTTATTGCTGTTTCCTACAGGTGACTGACTGGTCAAAAATACCCAGTTAAAGTCTACAAAATGACCCAACTATAACATACCACTGGCATTACACTGAACACATATACTTCAAAAGACACAGGTTTAATCTAAATAAATGGAATCTGCCGGTGACTTGTCATTTTGGAGTTTGCTCTTAAAGCTGAATAGGCAGATGTTTCATCCTTGGGCTGAACGAGGATATTCTCTGTAAGTCCTGTTAACTTCTCAGTCTTTCCCCCTTGGTATTGTAACTTCTGAAGAAACTGCCGAGACTTCCTATTCTTTTGGTGCTTGACAGTAGCAGGAAAATAGGGAGGTTAAAAGAGCCATAATGCTTGAAAGGGGATTCAAAGGATACTTAAAAAGACTTGAAAGGAAGTACCAGCAGTGTCAGGAGGAAAGCACACTCTCTGAACGAACACACTGCTTCCCTATGGCATCTCCAGCCTTTGATTAGGCTTAACCCCATGGAGCCTCCTGGAAGGAGCCTAAGGGATAATTAGAAAAATGACATGAAAGACTGAGAGTCTTCCCAGGTGGTCTTTATCCTTTGCTTTCCTTCTGAGGGGAACAGAAAAATAGCAAAAGGAAGGAACACCAGTCAGGTAGTAATGGAGCTACATTTGTTATGGTGGTTATTCTGTTGGATTTGTGTCGCAGTCCCAAGTACTGAGCTGCGTGAAAGGAGGCCACAGTATTAAATAAGGGTCATTCCCTAAGAAGCTGTCCATTGGAGTGTGTGTGAAAGGCTGCAGGAAGAAAGCAACTCTCAGGCAAGGCTGTGCTGTTGCTACACATTTTCAAACACAGTTCAGCGGGAAACAGCATGAATAATTCACTCAGGAGATTTGCTGGACTGAAGTGGGAGAAAAGATGAATTTCCTTCCCTTACTGCAAGTGTTTACAAACTGTACCTTGCTTTAGTTTCCCTTGTTGATAATTCTCACTGCTCTCCTCTGACACTGGATTAATTATGAGTTGGACACGATGTCTGAGAAGCAGACAGTGCAGTGACGCAGCAAAAATAAATAAATAAAATAAAATAATCAGGAACCAAAACTGATCTGCTTGCACCAGCAGCTGAAATAGTAATGACAACAGAAGAAAACAGCACCTACCATATAAGCTGCACAGACTGTGGAGTATATACTTAAAGGTAGCTCCACCTACAAATAGTTACTGCTGTAATTTATTACATTACACCTTGCTTAACAGGAGCATCCTTGGATAATAGCAGAGGTAAGAATCAATCTTCCTTGGTCTGGCATTTCAGCTGCGTTACTAAGCCTTGTTACTGGGTACATGACAAAGGAGGAGAGAAAATAAGTGACAACAGCTGTCCTAGAGGAAAGAGCTGTACCTTTCAGCCAAGCATCTTAAACCACTTCTGTATTCAATGCTATATGAGAGGCACAGAGTAAGATGCTAGTGGTGGTTGTCACAACTAAAAGCTTTAGCATGATGTGGCCCCATGTCACTCATCTGAATCCTGAATATCACAAGGGTAAGGATGATATAACCAAATTGGGCCCCATGTGCAAAAGAAGAGCTCTGTGTATAAGGAATGTTCTCCAACAGAAAGTGAAATCTGCTTCTCTTAAATTTAATTTAAATGCTATTTTAATAGGAAGACATTGTAGCTTTTTCACTGATGAGAAGAACACAAGTCTCAAATACAGGACCTCAGATAATACAGATGTAATAGACAGAGATGTGCCTATTTGCAGGGATGTGCACATTCAGTTGGAAGTGGGAAGAAGCAGGCTATTAAAACCAAAAATAAGAAAGTGACAGTATCTTGCTGAAGGATGAGATGTTCAAGAGAGAGAAAACATGTCCCAGAGTTTTTAAGGATGTTGGCTGAAATGCTGAAAGTGGGTCCTGTTTCTTGTACAGCCCTGGACTTGTATGACCTTGTCATATGACCTTGTATGGCAGTGTCTTTGCAATGTGCATTGAGAATTAGAGTATGCAGAAACCACATAGTGGAAAATGCAGCAGTAGTATAGAAATAAAGAACACCCCGTGACGATCTTCACTGTGTGGATCTGGATATCTGATTTCTATATGCAAAAGCTGTGATTTTCAGAGAACGATGGCAGGCTTTGCACTGTGGCAGGAAGAATAAGGCACCTTCATGTGGAAAGACAACTGAACGGTTTACAAAAAAAAAAGGTATGTGCAAGCCTCTGCATAATACAAGTGTAATGAAATTGGAGTTCATAAAATCTGAATTATAAATTATTTATATATATATATTATCAACTAAAAGCAAACGAATGCTAAGTAGTATGGGAGATTTTACACGATGATCCTCCTTATGTCAATATGTGAGCCCGAATGTCCACTGCAGTATCACTGCCAATGACAGACACAACCTCCCCACTGGACAATATTCCACAATCATCCCTCAGCATCAGCTTCTAATAAATGTTAGCAACTGTGAGAAGCAGTTGCTAGACTAGCGGTCAACTGAGTGGACACTGATGCACAACCAGAGGGACACTGGTTGCTCTGGTGTTAATAACACACATTTACTCCTCACTCATACCATTTGAAATACTACTAACATAACTCAGAGGATATTTATCAATATCTGAGGTGTGCTTGGAGATAAGAGCCCTATGCACAAAATATGTACCTAAGTTTAAGGAAAGTAATCTGTCTTCTGTGAAGGTATTTAAAAGAAGAAAATCTATATATGGAATGCTGGTCAAAACAATTGTGACAAGAAAAATCACAAGCCCAGATCATTCAGCATTTACAGGGTTAAGTTTTTTGGTAAAAATTACATTAAGTCACACTCTTACATCTGAAACCTTCAGATATTTTCTGAGGTGCTAAATCAAGTCATTTCTATGATATACATATAGGAATGAATAAATTGACATCAAACAATTTGCACTAATTGATCTGTTGGTTTTTAATGTATACTCGATGCTCCAGTTGGTGGTTTTCCTCAGTGCAATTAGGAGAGAGAGGCTTTTTGCCAAAAACCCTCAAGAGAACGCAGCACCCAGCTGCTATGGACTCACAGCAGCAGGCACCCTAAATCCCTCAGCTGATTCTAGGCTGGAGCATTTATTACCTTCCCAACCTTTACTGCTGTGCTGTTGAACCCAGGTATGATGGGTTGTTCTCCTTCAGCAGGCAGGAGCACCAGGCTCATTTTGGTCTCTCCTGAGAAGCTGGCTTCTCACTTCAGGGGTGTTTCATCACTGAACAGCAGTAACCATCTCACCAAGTTGTCCACTATTACTTTTGCTCATCTCCCCCTTTAGCTTCCAGTGTAAATCTTAAGTCATTTCCCATGGGAAGAGCAGAAGACACACATGCTAAAAACACTGCATGGATAAGTAGTCCAGAAAGTTCAAGACAAGGAACTACCTGATCAGAAAACACTTAAAAATAAGCCAGGTACCAAAGGAAGAAGAGACATAGAATCACAGAATCAATTACATTGGAAAAGACCTTTAAGATCATCAAGCCCATCTCACAATCTCTGTCCCCCAAAAGCAAGCTTTTTACCAATGAATTATGTTTTGCTGTGTATCCTACAGAGACAGCATGTGACAAGAAATCTCACAATGAAGTAAGTGTCATGTCTTGCTCAGTAGCTTTTCTGGCAAACTGCAATACTGTATATGAACAACCACTGCTCTTTTACCGAAAATATAGGTTAAAACCCCAGCACCAGTTATGGAGATGCTGGGCGCTGCCAGGCCACATGGCCACAAACACAGGCTCCACCATGTCAGCCTCCCTGTCACTCTTCCTCCTGTAACCCAGCCTTAAGTCAACACTTAAAACACTTCTTTGGCTTCAATCAGTATTGGACCATGTCCCCTATCACCAAGTGAACTTGTTTGTTTTCTCCTGGAGCGACTTCTGTATTTGCAGGAAAACTGATTGCGATAAGCCTAAATTTAGGTGGAAAAAATAACCATCTCATGGTCCATCAGGCTGCGGGCTACAGGGAGATGCCTCCCCCGCCACAGAAGAGGGAGGAGAGGTTGGCCCTCTGCACCTTTCAGCCCATGTGAGAGGTGGCCAAGCATAGCAACTCAGGCTGTGCGGAGGAGGAAAAGAAGGGCCAGAGATGAAACACCATAATGGGGATGCCATAATCAGTTTTGGTCCAAATTGAGTCATGGAGGGGGCTGGTGGTGCTGTTAAAGAGCAAGACTGGAAAAACACATTGGAGAGCTATGCTGTGAAGAATTTGAACTTAATTTTCTCCTAAACCGAGCGGACACGTAGTTAACCTATTCACATTGTCTCATGCTCCTATGATGATACTTCATTAAAACGTTTTTTAAAATCTTTTTGAAGTATTTTCATTAATAGAAATGTCAGAATGCTTCAGGTTCTCCAGGGGAAGTTTATGACTTGCTATTATGCAACTTCAATAATTTAAATGCCAGTGTAACAATCCAGGAATAGAAGAAGTACGTTCCAGGAATGCTGCAGTGAGTTAGTAATCATGTTCTGCTTGTAATTGCTGATAATCACCATGAATTCTACCCAGACTAGGAGTGCGAATGTTTTTTAACTGAGGAAAAGAAACTTGGGAATAGTATTAACTTAACAAAAGTCAAATCAACAGTGGCCTTATCCTGCTTCCAACAAGGTTTTGACTCTCTTTATCAATTATATAAATAATTGCAGAGGTTCAGCATGTGGAGCAGGAGAGCCAGGCCAGGGCAAGAGACACGTACCACTGTACATGTAAATAGGGGATCCCGTTACCAGGCACTTCCATTGCAATGTCAACACAAATACTGTCGTTAGGGGAAGGAGAACAGCCAGCAAGGTTGGAGAGGCAAGGCAGCTGGACAGAAGACAAGGTAGCAGAGCCATGTGTGACCTGGGCAGTTTGTGCGTATGCCAGATAATATTTGAATGATGCATTGGACATGCTGCAAAATAGCATATGTTCATTTGGATGTGGTTTTCCTACTGACTGCCCCATTCACTCTCATTTCTCCTTTGACAACATTTGTTTTGAGAAAAGCATTTGTGGTTTGGAGGGGTAATAAATACAGCATTGGCATAGACTTGAATGAGCAGATGCTGGGTTTTTTGCATAGCAGGTTCAGAGGTCAGACACACAGTCATCAGGCAGTACCAATAAGAAAGCCTGAGAAAACAGGTACAAATAGAAAAAATGTTAGGAGTCCAAGATAACAGATGGTTACAATAAACAGAAATAACAAAAGTTATTTCTAAAACAGAATAAACAAAAGTTAAGGAGACTAACAAGAGAGAGGGTATGCAGTAAAGAGTGGTGAACTGCAATACAGACAAAAGGAAAGAAAACAGGAAGAAGAAAGCAAAGGTTTAAAGTTTTGTCAGTAGTCACTGTAGATGATGAAATTAATTTCGCTGAAATGGAACAGATGTCAGTAGTGAATTCAAGAAATTACTAATGATCTGAAGACATTAAACAAGTCAACTTTTGCAGATGAGCAGTTCACAGCACTGGCGCGCCAGCAGCTTGTTGATGCCCAAGGGCCATCAGGAAAATGAAAGAGAGGTAGGTGAAGGGGCAGAGGGAAGGTGACCAGAAGCACGGATGAGTAGAAAGTACAGTAGGAAAAGCTGCATGGAAACAGGAAAGATGACTTTAGTAAAACTCACTCCGGATCATGTTGGACAAAATATGCAATTTGGCATCCTGGGTTGTGACATAAGAACGCGCTCACCCGATACTGGATCCATAAACTACAGTTGGTGCCTTTTGCTATTCTACCTCTGAGCCTCATTCAACCACACTTGATTGGTACCAAGTGCCTTCAAGCCTGACCATGAAATAATCTGTTGAGGCATGCACAAAGCTGCTTTGAAGTCAGTGGAGCACTGCAAGCATATGCTCATATGCATCGTGCCAGCACCAGACTGACACTGACCAGTACAGTTTTACTTGCAGACTGCTTGTGAGACACTGCTCAAGTACATGGTGCATTTTGACTTTCAATTTTTAAATTCCTATATGGCAAATCTAAATAATTTGTGAAGATTATGGTTATTACATTCTGTGAAGAAAGTTGTGGACTTGATTCTCCTTTTAGAAGTATTTATGATGCTTGAGAGTTAAAGTGAGAAATGTCATGTAATTTATCATAATTATGGCAATATTAGGAGGTTCTAGCTGAATATTGTTCTATGATAGCAAGTGATTTTCCTCACTTGAATGGAGATGCCCAGTGGTATTAAATCTGTGGTGGATTTGAGGCAGGAATAAAAACACCTCACAAATGAGAAAGCTTCCAGGTTCTTGGAGCTCAAACGCTTACGTTTGTGCTGAATGACCAAGTTTTCAGAGCCCTAAGACAATATGTAAAATTGCATAACCTTGCCTGACCAACATTAATTCAACTGTAGGTTGTCTAAAGAGACAAAAGACAAACCACGATTTTACAAAAATCATCTTAAAGCAAGATGCAATAGGAATTAAGGTAAAATAGAAGAAATAGTATAGATAACATCTTTATCTCCTGAAACAAAACTTCACACAAGAGAGATCACACAAGTGATGTTAACACTGCCTAAGTCATGCCATGCTAATAATTAGTTTGTTAATTGTTGAGAATGTCTTGTTATTTGAACATGTAGGTTTACCTATTAACAAATGCTAACTTAAAATCTGACTCTGAAGTATCAGCCATCACTGATATCAGCACATGAAAGAGAGAACAAATAAACAAGCTTTCAAGTTTGGATCTGCTTGCTGCTACCTCAGAGCTCCTCTGTGTCCAGTCAACTTTAGTGTCTCAACATTTTTTACTAGATGGTGATCAGACTCATGAAGTGTCCAGAGTTTTATGCTCACCAGATAACTGAGTTTGGATGTGGACCAGTATATCTTTCCTTTGGTCTGGGGTAACTTTAAGGGAGAACCTTCTTTTGTCTCCCCAGTAGCCCTGAGACGTACTTCTTTCACACAAATCCTGACTGTTAACATAGAACAAAGTAGAACTTTATGGTCCAAATGTCCAGTCAGAGCTATCCCTATTCCATATGTCTGCCTTTACATGCACACACATGCACAACCATCCTTATTATCTGAAGCACTAGACTTTCCATTTTCTACATATTTGCCAGTTGGTGGTTTGTAAGTGCAGGAGCAGATATGGCTGAGATACAGCACAGAGATTTTGCAATTTATGGTTGCATAAGAAATAAACAGAATTAGACAAAAGAAAAACTGCTGTTTGCATTTCCCAGCTTTGGAAATTTTTCCTTTTGATCATTGTTTGCCAGGGAATTTGGGGGCATTTGAAGTATTTGGGAACCTTCACTGACATAGCTTTGCCTTCTGCATCATTTCTTCTCTTGAAAATAACTGGCAAGATAAGTTCTTCCTGATAACCAAGGGTCAGGTTTAGTGACCTTCTGTGGACACCCTTGCGACATCACTGCTTGCAACTGCAGCCAGATGTGGACTGAAGAGATCATTAAGATAGCGGAAGGAGAGATTGGGCTTACAAACAAATGGAGCCTGCTGTACGAAAAAGGTGCTTACACAGAGCTCAAAATCTCTGAAATGCAGCTCACAAGTTGCACTGTCCCCAGACAGCCTCAAGTGAGAAATCCTTTGTCCAGTACACAGAGGCCAGCACTCCTGCTTGCCCTCAGGAAAGCACAGCAACAGCAATGCTGCAATGCCACGTTTATCTGCCACAGTTGGCCTCAGCAACGCAAACACCAACCTTTCTTTTTGGTGTGGTGGGTAAAGGGGGAAGGGAGGTATTCTGACTTCACATATTACTTTATGATGTATCTCTTTAGTCTGAATGAACCCGTCAGCAGTACCACCATGTGCTGGGTGATGGCTTCAGAGCCACCTCAATATACCCAATTTGGTATGCCAGGTCTGTAGTGACCTCCACATTGGGATGCACAGCTCCCAGGCTCCACGGGTGGCTCCGTGACCCCTGCCGCCAGAGGACAGTCAGGACCAAGTGCCTGCTACTGAGCTGCTGCATCCACAGCAGGAGATCTGTTTTCAAGGTGGCACATCTTCTCAGTTCACTTTGTTTCGTCAGCTCAAAAAATTTTGGCAAAGGGCAATTCTTACTGTTTCAGTGAAGAGCAGGAGGCTGGTGGTCACAAGCTGTTAAGTGAAACTTGAAGGCAAAAAGGAGGAAGCAAGATTCAACTCCTTGGGCACATTCCAAATATGTTATTTATACTTTGCCTTTTAAAGTCCACTTCTGCTGTTAGATACAGCTCATTCTACATGCAGCAGCCACAAATACAAAATGGCCTGGAGTTCAAACCATGAAAAAATCAATGCACAGTTTTCATTTCATCACACATACATGATTGGCTGGATTTGCTTCCTCTTAACAGCCTGCAGCCCAAGGATCGTATTTACAAACTAATCCACATTTATTTTTAGGTTAGCTAAGTATTCATTGAACAGGAAGGAGGAAATTGAGCAAAGTAGCAAGTGATTTGCATCACACAACTCCAGGTATTAGACAGGACAGGTGAAATGGTGACGGTCCCTAACAGAGAAGGAAAATCTGAAAGCAGACTTCTTAATTGTGACAGATGTTCAGCAGCGAACTCTACTTGTCATCGTATTTGTTTACAGCACTCCTGTCCCGAATTCTTACTTCCACAGATGATGACCTAACAAATAGTTCAATTGCTTAAGCAAAAAATAGTTTTAACCCGAGTTCTGGCTTGGTTAGCTGCACACTTACACTGAAGTTGCCAGAGATAGCTTTGGGACCCAGGTGAGAGCAAGAGGGTCAGTAATGTAAACACCCCTCGGTGGTTCCTGGTGATGACTGGGAAAGTGAAGGGAAGAAGCTCAGGTGCCATTTGAGTAAGAAGTCCTGAGATATGGTGAGGGGGGGGAGGTGGTTTTTGTGGAAGGGAGGGAATTTCCTTTAGGATTGTGAGGTTCTCTGAGGCATGTATTTTATGCATTTTTCATCTTCAAAGACACTGGCTGCAGAGCTATGAATTACCCCAGTGCTGACATCTAAACTGAGACTCCAGCAGCATCGCTGAGACCAGCAGTACCCCAGAGTAAAGGAAGCAGTGAACAGGTAGCTATAAGGTAGCAGTGTAACATTAGGTCAGCTCCATATTTAGGGAATTCATTACATCTTTCCAGAGAAGCATGACTCAGATACATGTGATCAAGAGCATCTGCATAGAAATTGGAGGCAGATGTTTGCTAGCAGTCAAAGCGCAAACTTCAGAAGCAATGAGCTACATTCAAAAGGTGGGTCTTTAGGTTTCTGGAGGAAATAATATTTTTTTGACTACTGCTGCAAGAGCAAATAAGGGATTACAGTTACAGTACCATATGAAGTAGAAGGGGAATTTTTTCCTTTTTTTGCTGACTATGCCTGTACATGTGTGCAGGTTATATCATCTCATCACCTGCAACTTTATTTGTCTGATCTTCTTTTCTGAAACATAATACAGCAAATGATGCTGCTTGCTCCCCATGGCTGTTGTATAGCTTTCCCAATTTTAAGCTGTTTGTTTGCTACCTGTTACTGAACTGGGCTAGCCTAATGCTGTTTTCTGCTCCTGGTATTAGTTTTATAAATATAACTGAGACAATACAATACTGAAAAATTGGTTCTTTACCCATCTTCCAAAAAGGAATGAAATGTCGCTTCAGAGCAGCCTGTTTCATGGACAAACTAGCTTTCCTCCTTTGTTTAACTATGTTAAGAACGGGTATAGTCAGCTGTATGGTTTTTTGATCTTCTCTAAGTAACATAAACACATATCTGTATAGAAAATTGTGGAAAATAGAACTATTCACATAGCGTAGTTCTCAATTTGGAGTTTCAAACAGAAACAACGCACTTGCACGAATCGCTGCCTTGAATTTAATCTTCATGGAATTAACGTTAGGGGGGATCAGCTTTATTCCCAGAAAACATCTTACACTTATGTATAGTGAGAATCAGTTTTTGGCTTGTTCAGGTCCGAGCTTGTTCTTCCCAGCAGACGCTATCCAGATCCTCCAGTAGGCAAAAATGACTTCCAATGGAGGCACTGCAGACCACACTCCTTCAGTACCCAGTGAAGGCAGAGGCAGTGTTTCTTCATCTCTTCTGGGATCTCTTCTGCATCTTACTATAATGATACTAATGATTTCTTCACAGAAGTACCTTTCAGTTAAAGATAAAGACCAGGCTATTGGAGCAGTAAAAGAAAAGAACATCCTTTGCCTCATTTTGTTAGTTCCATTAAAATCTGTGAGCTTCAGTTACTGCCTTCTACAATGGACATCCTTCAGCATCCTTAGGATTATCTGGTAATAATTCTTAAGTAAAGATGCTTTTTCACTCACTGCTGCTGTGTCTTTTTCTGTCAGTGATGACTGCCAGCTACCTTCATTGCTGGCTTCCTGGTCTATGGCAAACAAGCCCTAGTGATAGTTGGTACAAACAAAGGCAATAATACAGTAACAGGTGTTTCAAACACTAAGTTCTCTATTCTTTTCTCTCCTTCCCTTCTGAAATACCTAATACGCAATAAGCACTCAGTAGTGATTTCAGCTCTACATTACTGGAAGCAGAAGATGAATTAGGTTATATGAATCCGCAGATACCGCTCACTTTTATAACTGCACTAACTTCTGACAGAAGCTGTGGAACTGTTAGAGGCTTTGATGTTACAAGAGAAATTGCAAAGGCACAGGTGGCGTTTTTCCGTGTAGGTGAAAAACTAGTGAACCTTCGTCTTAAATGCACATTGGTCTGAAGGGTTAACAGACTGCTATTTGGAGCCTTGCATTTGTTCCTCTCTCCTGATCTTTTCTCTTATTGTCTGAAAAGGGGAGATTTGCTTATTGGCATATCCCAGGCTCTTGAGTTTTATTCTTTTTACATAATAAGTTCTTTGTCTGAAAAGCACAGCAGTGTGATGACTATAGCTTTTGTTCCAAGGTCTGGACTGACTTTTGGGCTGTTAAGACTCCTTCCAATTGTAAGATCTTGTTCCCTCAGGCTTTTTGTGTACTGGGTGATAAAAGAGTTGGAAAGCAAATTTATTGCCTGTTTTTCTTAAAGGCTTTCCTTTTATTCCTTGACAGTGGTAATGGGACCTTTACTGCTGATGCTATTGGGTTTCTCCTCAGTGTTGTGTTCTTCGGTGTCATTAACAAGATAAGTTATCCTTTCCTAAATCTCCTCCTCCTGCTCACTTTCAAGGGTCATATTTTTGCATGGCTTCAATGTTAATGTGAAGAAAGTTCCCACTGATCACATGGAAACTCTACAGGCTGTCTTGGGTTAGAAGTGCACTTACTGGTCATGGATCTTCAGTTATCTTTTCTGTGGGTATCAGATATTACAGACAGCCAAAAACTTCCAGTGAGCCAAAAAGAACTGGAGACGCTTTTACGTCATGTGATAGTCCTTTCTTTTTCCTAGACTTCTGTCTCTCCATTTTCAGTTTGGAAACCCACCACATTGCCTGATACTCACAGCCCAGTGAGGAAAATTTCTGATGACTTCACAGTTTCATAATGACACTAAGCAACGGCTGACATCTCCCAGCACAGGCTGCAGCAATTTCTATTTCAAGACTGTCTTTATTCTGCTTGGTTAACAATGATACAGCAAATTTCAAATTCACTACCAACAGTGAATAAAACAGATCAGTATTTTAAAGAGACGTGGAAAGAAAAAAACACACCAGTTCTCCACTTTCTAAGGACATTACTACCTTGCTATGGCTACGGGAAGCACAATGACTATTCAAGGAGTGAACGTATTCAGGGAAATGTGAAATTTCCCTACACAATGAATAGAAATGAAGAGTGATCATTAGAGATGAAAAGGGAATAGTTATGTTGCAGAAAGATTTCAACCTTTCCGAGTCTAGGATACAAGTATAAAGCAAACAGATCTGCCACTTTAATTGTGCAAGAACGAACTCTGCTCTGATTGAAAAAAATATAAAGGTCAACAGCCTTTAAAGAAGCCAGAGAATTCACCTGTCTGCATGTACAGCAGTGGCAGAGTGAGACAAACTTTTTGCCTCCCCCTGTCACTGGCTGCCCCTCCTCAGCATGGATGAACAAAGAGTAAAGCCAAGTAATGGCTGTAGGTCAAAGAAGGTACACACACCTTATGGTCTGGCCATTTGTTTCTGTCTGCTCTCAGCAGAGTAATTACACCATGCTCTCTATCAGCGCTTGGACACCCACATGTACATGGTGTAACTAGAATGAATGCAGAAGCCCCCAAGTCAAATAAAGCTCCCTTTTCCCTCAACCCCAACTCAGTCAGATGAAAATGCTTTATCTTTCAGACATAGAAGCAAGCCTCTCATATTTCAGTATTTGCTCTCCTTACAGGATGCATTGCTCTAGTCGCATCATGAAAACATTTCAAAATCACATTTTTAATTAACTAGAGCAACACTAGTAGGGCTTCTTACTTGACACATTTATGCAGAGGCTAACAAATGTAATGCCTGCACTTCTAAAATGACACATTTCTGCAGGTACTGCCTGCATTTTACAAAACTTGTGATACAGGTTTTCTTTCAGTATTTCATTGCTGTATTAATTGTTGCTTTGTTTTCAGAAGAATCAAAGCAACGCAATTCAAATGGACTGAAATACACAGACTGAGACTTTTGAAGTGGCCAGTGGGAGTTAAGCATTTCTCTCCTGTACACTCTTCTGGTATGCTCAGCACAGTCTGGATGCTTCCCTCTCCGGCACACTTTTGGCACTTATTTTCTACTAAGAATACACTACAGCAGCAATGTTTAAAAGGATCTTCAAATTACAATGCCAGCCTTTTATCTGAAATGCTGGGAGAAGCCATAAGCAATGAGAAATCAAACAGGTATTTCATATTTTGAGATCGTCCTAAATCGGGGTCAATGACAACCACAAAACAAACACTGACACTCAGCTTTGATTTATCATTAGCATGTGAAACAGCAAAAATGAACAGATAAGCTATCCTGTGATCAGCGATAAAAGGCACTGCCAAACCCTTCCAAATTTTAATGTGTTATCATTGAAAGCACTTCTTTATGAACCTGAATATACACTGTCTTCTCTCATTATATTTTTCCTCTTTGGATTAAGCAATCTCTACCCCCAAGATCATCCTTCTCCTATCTCATCCCCCACCCCCCACTCATTCTGCTGGAGCTGAAAATGAACAGAGCTTCATTTGTCTGCTGGTGCCAGAAGGAGCAGCAGCAATGTCAGCCCCACAGAAGCAGCCACCCTGCCTCTGTGGCCCCGGGTGAGGGCACACATCATGGTTTTAGGAGTCGTGCATCCCAATGAACTGCCATTCTTCTGAGAGAACAGGGCTTGTGGGGGCCTCAAGTAAGCAATGATTTATTTATTCGTTCATTTATTCATTTAATCTAAGAAAGAGATTCAAAAACAAGTATTAAGTGTCCAAGGCCAGGTTGGATGGGGCATGGACTCGTGGAAGGTGTCCCTGCCCATGGCAGGTAGGATGGAACTGGATGATCTTCAAGGTCCCTTCCAACCCAAACCATACTATGATTCTGTGATTCCATTCTAGAACAACAGCATATTCAGAGAGATTTTAAAAATTGTGATGAGAAGAGAAAGCATTCAAAGTTAGAGCTTAAGCAGCAATAGCAGGTTCTCTTAGTAATAACAGGACAGTAGCACCTTCACTCAGGGTCTCCTGTTCCTTTTTGTGTATCTAGGGATCATATATTGGAGATACATACACATATATGCCCAATGTATACACATATATACAAAATAATATTTGTTTGTACCAAGTTCTGCATTCTCTGTTTCTTCCCATCATACAGGGAATGGAAACAACTTCCAAGGTTGCAGGCTTCAGTCCTTTGCTGCGCTCCAGGCACGCACGCAATAGCATGTCATTCATTAACACAATCTTTACAACAAGTAGCTCAGCTTCCCTGCTCTTGCTGTTTCCAGAGCCTCATTCTTCTGGTAGTCTGGAGACTTTCTCATTTCTATATTAAAAGTACTCACTGCCTGTTTACAGTCAGATGTTGCTACCCAATGTGCTCGTTTACAGTACACTAACATCTTCCCTTACCTACTCAAAGGGGACAACTTTATTCATGCTCTCCCCATCTTTGCTTGGATACAGGAATTAAAATTTTTCAGTTTCTCGTTCTCAGACAGGATGATTTAAAAAAAAAAAAAAAGAAGAAGAAGAAAAGCTAATACCCAGGGTTTCTTTTGCCTAATCCTTAGAACAAGCTTGAATTGACCTTATACATGTAGGGCCAGAACTGTGCAAAGTATTCCAGGTGAAAATCTCACTTGGGGCATATATTCTCTCTACTGGGAGAGAACTCATCAGATAATCCTGCAAGATCTCCTATCATCTCATCTTTATGTCATTCTCATGTATTTCATATTCTTCTTTCCCCTCTCCCAAAGAAAACACGAGCCCTTTGTGGTTATATTTCAGGCAGTCTGCAGTGCCTAGGTAGGGAAATACTCATTAATATTCGTTAGGAGATCCTGCTTTAGTAAATTTACAAGATTTGCAGTCTGAACCCTTGAGAGTGTTAGGCAAGCTAAAAGCTAACTACTACTGAAGCTGTTATTTCACTACTTTTTTATCCAGAATACTTTATCCAAGTTGTGTGTTTTGACTCTTTTCATTGTTGGCTTCCTTAGTCTCCTCCATGCTTCTGCTTTATTTTTTAATTTGTTACCAATCTCTGTAGAAATGCTATCAGAAATTTCTGTAAGATGGGGAGATTTTTACAAAGAGTCTGAAGATCAATATTGGCTCAGCAGAAGTTTAATTCAAAACATGTGATGGGTCTGACTCACACAGTGCTATTCATCCCTGATTTGAAACAAGCCTAGTAGTTTAATTGCAACCTGGAAATGTCTAAAGCCAAATCATTTATAGCTTTTTTAAAAAGTGTTTATAATGTGAAGTATGGTTCTAAACACCTCCGCAGTCCCTTGAGTGATGCACAGGTTCAAAATGGACATGTTACTGTTTGAAAACTACACTGAACACCTACTTCAGAACACCTGGACCTCTCTACTCAATTCATTCACGCCTGTGTACGAATTGACTGGGCTCGGCATGCTTCTCTCAGGTCTCCTCAAAGGACTGAAAGAATACACCAAAGAGCAGAACTGCCCTCTGATCCAAAAGAAGTTTTGCTGAGATTAGATTCCCTCAGCACTCCAACATCTTTATCTCTGGCCCTGCAGGTAAGAAAACATCACTGGTCATTGCTACAGCAATGAGACCTATATGGCAGGATGAGCAGGCATGCAAGGAATGCAGGCAATGTTTTTCTCTTCTGTGATCCAGAAACTGGCTTTAAGACTCAGCGAGAGAATAATCACCCTGACCTTCGTATGCAACATCTTATAAAACCCCACCAGTGAGGACAGCAGGCATTTACCATGGGACAGCATATACCAGCATGCAGGGAGAAAAACTTTACTGCTTCTCTGACACAGCACCGTGCTGAGCAGGAATTCAAAACAAGCCACTGGAGTGAGGATGAACGGGAGCCTCAGGTCACCATCAGTGGCAAAGCAGCCAGCACTGAGAGAAAGGACCTGAACCAGACTGACCCGGACCTGCTCCTGACATGGTGGGACATGAAAGGAGAATTATGGATAGCTGGGTAGCATATTTCCTGATACTGCAACTGCATGCCTGGAGGAAGAAGAGGAGAGCATGGACCCTTTCCTAGATAAAGCCTTGCAGCTTTACACAGCTCAGATTCTTCACTTGAAGCCTGGTTTCCTCACATGAGATAAACACCTGTGCATAAGCTTAACTCAGGCCTAAATTCAAAGCCCACAAACATCAAAAAGATTTCAAGTTAAGCATTTCTCTTGCTGAACTCAGCCTCCTGTTTGCAAGGAAAGCCTGTCAGAGGCAGGCAGTGGGTGCCTTGCTGTCATGATTACAGGGGGCTGCTTGCCTCCAAATAGCAATGGGACATGTTCTGGAGGCAGCCCCTGGAAAGAGAGAGAAAAGAAAAAGTAGGACAGAAGGGAAGCAGATATTTGAAGATTACAGACTTCTCTGGACAGAAAAAGGGTAGCAAATGGGTGGCAGGGTGAGAAGGAGGAGGCAGGGAAGAGATTCAGGAGCTGTCCAGGGCCACGAACCACAGCAGTGCACAGGTGGCCCCAACTCAGGGCTGAACCCAGAAGATCCCGTTTTGAATAAATATGTATAAAGATACAAAAAAAAAAGAAAAAACAGGTTAAAAGCTGAGATTGATGATGCTTGATCCTGTTGGGTTCAGCTTGGGAGGCTGCAGACACCAGACAATTGGTTATCGTGCTGCACCAGTGCACTGCCATGCACAGATTCAGTACAAGGGGAAAAAAAAAGACTGAATTTTTATATCCTAATAGGATGTTTTCTTTCTTTCACAAAGGAATCACAAAACAAAGGGGTATACACAAAAGATTTGAGGTTATAGAATCTTATCTGGCCAAAACAGAAAGAAGAGAAACGTAGAGGTATTTGATGCTAAATGTCATGAGACTGTAGAGGCACTACTCTTTATGGAGAGCAAATGAGGGATACTCATGCTTGTAGTGGCCTTTGAAACTAACTCCTAGAAACTGCAATAATAACCTCTTGCAAAACGGTTACTAATCTTTTTCTTTTGTAACCATGCCAAGCTGTCTGTGCATCCCTCACCCCTACACTGTGTCAACAGCAAAGTGAAAGAGTGCTCAGGGTCCCCAATGCTGTGAGTGTGTCAAGAGTAAAAAAAATACTCAAATATCCTTTGTTATTCTGGCTGCAGACATAACCGCTTCCCTGTCCAGCTCATTTGCTTATTTCTTGCCATAGCACTCCATACTCAGAGTTCTCACGAGACAAGGCAAACTCATCCAGAAATCACCGTATTCGTACCTAATGGTTTCAGGTGCTGCTACTATTCTTATCTGCTCTTGAAGAAAGGTCAAGGATATTAGTGACTCATATTTTTTCCTCCATTTATTTCTATAGCTCAGAGCAGGTTATCCTTTATCGCCATCTGCACGAGTACTGCTTTAACATTCTTCTTGATGCTGGTCACAGAGAACCTGATGGCCTTCTCATTAAGTTAAATTTACACTGGCACGACTCCTTTGTCTACTTTAGACTTCCAGTGGGAGGAGGAAGGAAAAAAATATCTAGTTCCTTATTCAGCGAGATAAGAGTAATGAAACTGTGGCCCTGCAACCACTTTGTTTGTAAGCATCTCAGCCTTTCTAGTGTGGTGAAAAGCTTTCATGACCCGAGACAGGCATTTGCTGGACACTGGGACTTCTGGGATGCGCTTGTACTTCTGAAGCCAAAGTTGTCAGGCTTTTCCCTTTCAGGCAGCTTCCCTCTTGATCTAAACCCCTCTATCTTACTACTCATTTCCCCTTTCCAATCAGTGGATGCGCCCTGAATACAAGAGACTCCACATCTGCAGATTGCTGCAAACATGACCCAACCCTTGGAGCTCAAGTCACAAATATGTAACTTAACATGAGGTTTTCTTGACAAAGTCCTGAGGCAATGATTGTGCCTTTGCTAGATATTTTCTCCTTAGTGATGCAACCACCCACAATGCGGTAGGAGCTTGCAGCTGATAAGAAAGGCATGCCGTGATTTGGAAAAGCTAGCCCACAACTATACTGGCCTTTTCCTGACAGCAGTTCAAAGCTCACCAACAGGTCAAGTCTACAACATGAAAATGTCAAGCAAGCTACCTGCTGTGATTTCTCATAAATTCATTAAAGACAGAAACATTGGCCTCCACACAGTATCAGCAGAAAAAAGCACACTACTGATACATTAGATCCAGAAGGCATTGCTGATGAAAGCTCTTCCCAAGACTACGACAATGCTGGAGTGTATCCTAACCAGTAGACCGTTGACAGCATCTCAGAAAGCTCATATGAGAACAAGACTGTGAATGCTGAAAGGTCGTCATGCTTTCATGCTTTGAAATAAAACACTCTGAAGTAAAATGACTGCCCACAAGTATATAAAGAACAGTGGTGCAGGGATCAAGAGTACTCTCAAGGTCACATTTTGAAAAGAAAAAATCCATCTACAAAACCATTGATTCAAAAAAACAGCATTTGCACATCCAATCACTACAGTGCAATGTAACCAGAGGTGGCTCAAAATATAAGCAGTATCAGGTGCATGTGCAATTACCTAAGTAGCTCCACGCACAACTCTTGTCCTCATTTCCTTAACCATTTGGCCTTGCATATAAGCCAGTAAGTAATCAAGACAGTACTTTAGCACCACATGATGTATAATACTCCTATCAAGGTAGTCTCCTGCTCACAACACAGCGCATACATGCGCAGTGTATGTGTGTATTTGAGAAGTACCTGGAAGAAGCATTTACCTGTAGCAAACAGAAAGCGTTTTGTGGGTGACTGCCTTCGGTGTCTTAAGCAGCTGAAAAATATTTCGTGGTTTGTTCTTTCTCTTTTAAAGCAAATGCTTAAGATTGCAAAATCATTACGCCCCAACATAACCACAGGGGAAGCTGACAGAGCTGTCAAACTAAATTTGGAGCCCCACATTACCAGTTGCTTTGTACTACCAAAGTGCAGAGAAAAATGACCAGAGATGACCCCATGACTGTACAAAACCAAGGACAACTGGGGTTATTTTGACAGGCTTCAAAAAAATATGAGCAAGAGAGGGCAAAAATTAGGATTTAATGAGCAGGATGATCCTAATACTCAGATCAGGAGATTTATTCCCCACCACCACAGGCCATACAAATGGGGAAAACCTGCTATCCTTCCAAGTACATCACCCAGTATGTTCCCAACCGCTGGGTGGAGTTGATAGCTGATTTGAACTCATCTCCTTAGCTGGCCTCTTGGCCTCAGTGGGTTGCAAATAATTCTAACGTTCAAAGTCATCTGGAAACCTTTTCAAGTCTAAATTGTGTTTAACCAACCCCAATCTCACTCACTGCTCCTGGACACATTCTCCTCTACAGCACTGACCTAGCTAGCCATGTTTCCTTTCTTTCATGACCACACTGCTGTTCATACAACTGCAGACAGTTATCAGATTCTGTTTTTTGTCCAAAAAATAAATGCTTCACTTCTATAATCTTTCCTCTTACATAAACGACATTTTTTCCCCTCTCACCAGAACTGAAAATGTGAAGTGTCTTCTTGCCCTGTAATGCCACTATTAGTCTTCTTTTCAAATAGCCTAAATGCTCTTCAATTGGGAGGATGCTGACAGAGGAAATGGTAATGATGGACTTGTGCAAGAGTCTGTCTTTCATCTGCAGGATGGTGGATCTGAGATCTAAGGCTGCCAAGTTCTTGAAGCATGTTGGTATGTTACAGCAGGGAAAGCCTTTGCAATGAGGAAGGAGCTGCTGTAGGTGGATCGGAGCTACCTCACCTTAGCTAGCTATGGCTGCAGGAACAAGAGCTGTTGCTTGCTAACAGAGAGGTTAGGAAAATAAGAGACTGGTCACCAGTCTGCAGCAGAATGAAGGAGGGGGTAACATGGCACAAGGAGTAAGTGAACAAGAAAAGCAGACCACCAAAATCTAAACATAAATCCTGTATTTTCAGGGAAGTAGGTGTCAAACACCACCAATAAAAAAACCTGGAAGAACAGTGGGCGCCATGTGGTTGCACCCCTTACACATGCTGTCCACCTGATTCCACGAAGGAAAAATATCAGTCTTGGCTGGCATGTGCCAATGTTTTCTTTGGCCAGAGCAGGTGAAAGCCATGCAGCCACACAGCCCAAAGGCCAGCACCTGAAAGCTCAAGCATTGCCTGCATCTGACACTAACTGAAGTACAAATCACAGCTAAGAAGGCCAGAAGACAGACCATCTCCCTGCCAAAAGCCTTTCAAATGTTATTTGTCAGCAAGAATAGTAGTGTGTGCTTTGGCGCCATCAGCTTTCAGCCCCACAAAACCCTATACCTTAGGGAATATTTTCAAGGGTTGCAAACAGGTAACTGAAAAAAATGTAAAAACAAATATGCTCTCCAGCATGTATGGATGTGATGTTCTCTACACCTCCAGTGGAATGTTTTCTGGGCTCTGAAAATTGAAGGAGATTGGGAACAATTGCCTCGCTCACCCAGCAGCAATGCAGAAAAACTTTGTGAAGCAAATCACTTGAAAATAACTTGCATCTTGTAGTTCATTCACGTCCCATGCTAAAAGCTGAACTCTTGCTGAACCACCACATCAGTAAAGCAAACTAGGCATGCTGGGCAACAGCGGCCACCCTTTCTCCAGCAGCAGCGCTCCTGCCAAATCAGAAACAGTGAATTTTTTGCATCATTTTGGGGAAAAAAATTGGCACTTGAGATTTCATGCCACTGTAGCACTTAGTTTTCAACAATCTGCTCTTAACTCTCCAGTATTTTTCCTCTGTCCTTTTCCAGAATGCTCTTGCAAAAGCTACGGAAATCAACTGTGGTTTTGCAAATAACAATGCTGCGCTTCAGTCCTCTCTGGAGCCGAAAGCGTGTTTATACCTGAAATTATTCTTACCTAATGCTTCATGCAGGCAATTTTATCCTGCACTACATCAGAAGGGGAACTAATCAAGAAAAACTGTATATGCAGACAAAATCTAAAGCAAAGCAGCAAAGTCCCGTGGAAAATCTGAAAGAGAAGTGATACCACAGAGGAGACAGAAGATGGAAGAACTATAGAGCTTTGCTGTTTCAGACACTGAAGTTCATGGGTCATTTAAGTCTCTTGCTCTTATGGCAGTTCTTTTTTAATTCTCCAGCTAATGGTTATCTGAAAAGGCAGCAACGGTGTCTAAAACTGTAGCTATAGCAATATAATGTCACTAAGAAATCAAGCAAGCGGAAGGAAGCATAACCTGATGATCTAATTGCATATTAACATTCCTATTTCCCTCTCCCCCAAATACACAGGTTTCCAAGTATAAATAGGATGAGGTACCAATAGCTGGTTAGATTAGCATCATTATAAATTTTCCATTTCTTCTTTTAAGAAACACATGTTCTGATATAACATTTAAACTGGAGTTGAGCTCTGCAGTAATACATGTTATTTAAAAACATCACAGATTTCTGAAAGTAGCTACAAAGCAAAATCTGTTTGCAATTGCTCAGTTTTATGCACGGAGGTTTCTGCATGAGCTGGCAGATATATTTAAATTTGCTATTTATACAGCAACTTACATCCATGTTTTACAAACATGAAGGAATAAACTCTGTAACTGCCTTGTGAAACAAACCACTGTTTTAGAACTGACAACATTCACACGAAGACAGAGATAAATGTCTAAGTTCAAGATAGGAATATAGAGAATGAGCACTTTCAGAGCTGGAGCCTTGCGTTTATGCCTTCTTTGCATATAAAAAGTCACTTATCTTCAAACAGTCATAAGGTTGGTCATGTCATATAAGCCACTGTATACAACTGAGATCTCCATGCAGCAGCAAAATGAGCAAAGATTAAAAGGAAACCAGTTCAGACCCAATCAATCGCAAAGAGAAATAAGCTTTCTTGGTTTTGTGAACATGCAACCAAAAGAAACCACAGAACCAATAAGGTTGGAAAAGGCCTTCAAGATCATCAAGTCCAACTGTTACTCAAGGACTGCCAATTAACAAGAAAACCCCTGAAACAAATCAAACAGTCAGTTCAACCCAAAAGTTTTATGTAGAGGATTTCTCTTTGTGACACAGAATATGGTGGTTCAAACCCCTTTCATAATTTCAGTTCTGAACCCATTTTTTCAAATTAGGCTTGGGTATTTTCATCTATCCTTCCCAATGCTGTCTTAAGTCTACTAGATTTTCAGTCACACAGGGAGAAAGACCCAATTCCCTTACATCTGCAATATGCACCAGAAGTATTTGGCTGCCCCCAACACTTTTCTAGTGAATATCTACTGACAGTGTGACTGCAGTATCTCCAGAGAATGACCTCCACACTGGAGACTGGGACTCAGGACTGCTCAGCAAAGTGGTAACTGCAATACATACCTTACTCTTCTGACACAGAGAATTGCTCCCACTCCACAGACTTCAACATTTTATTTTCCAGCAACCGGATCTGGGCAAATATCATCTGAACTCACAGTTTTGAGATGAATTAAGCTACTTCAGAAATAAGTAAGCATCTGGTTGGCGCTGCACAGGGTTGCTTATCCCTCCCTCCTTCCATTCTTTCCTGGAATAGGCTATCTCTGCAGCTATACAGATAGCCAACTACTTCAGACATGCTTAATGGGTATCACCAAATACAAAACCTGCCAGTTTTTAACCGTAAAAGTCTGGAGAAGTCCCTAGAGACGGACACAGCCATGGGAGGTTGGAGGCAATGAGAGTGGGAAGCAGGGAACTGGGGGGGGGGGGGGGGGTGTGAAGGAAGAAGAGGGTAGGATGAAAAAAGAGAAGATACTAACAAATAAGGCATAACACAGATTCTATCTCTAAATTATATACTTTATACTGCAGCAACATGGAGCACTGCAGGGGACAGACACTTCATTTGTAGGTTCATTCTCATCATCTCTAGTATCATCTGGAATCTTCAGCAGTGATAGCCCTGTTGCTCTTCATAACCTGCTTACTTTGTACCTGGCATGCTATAAAATGCAAATACATATTGGTTTAGTCACCGGGAGTACGTGTCTGTGTTACCTTTGAGAACATCAGAGCTTTGTTGAGATCTGGCTTTTATCTGCAAATGTTTTATGAGATCTTTGACTTCTTCCCAGATCTCAGCGTGCATCACTTGCTGTGAATCTCCAACAAATGCTCTGCTTGACTGGGGAATGCAATGCCTGGTATCTAACACCCACTACAACTAACATTGACATACAAGCCTAATTAATCACTTGAGTAGTCTCAAGAACTGACCATGTGGCCTACAGGCCACTTAGCACTGGCTTCAAACCCCCCAGTGCCTGGCAGGTGACTTTTAAGGAGTTAAGTCCATAGGGCTCAGGCTGGCATGCAAAAGGAAGTAAAGCTGCACTGCTTAGAATAAAGTCTCTGGAGTCAGTATGGAGGGACAAATTCTGAGAATTGCTACTTTTTCATCTTAAATTGATTTAAAACTCCTGTGTAGCTCCCATTTATGTAAAACAAATAGGGCATTTCCAACAGCACACCCTACTAATAACGTGGTTGTGGTAATAACACACCGTCAAAGCTTACACCAGTTGCAAGACCTTGTTAGGTTTCTTGTTTATATAGCGCTAAAGTCCTGCATGATTTAAGCAAGTCCCTGACCTCTCACAACATCAATAACAGGTGCACTTTGCACTCATACATCACCTTTCATCTTGGAGCGCTTCTGACACGTGAATTTTCATTTCATCCCTGTGACACACAGGTAGGTGTGTAGGCACACTTCAAAGGCAGGCAAACTGTGACACAGAAAGGTTACACAACTTGGCCCAAATCCCTGGTGAACAGCTGGGAATGTGAACTCTACCATTGCTTGTTCTGAATGTCCAGACAATAACACTTACCCCAGAAATGAGCTTCATGAAGCATTAATCAAAATGTTCAACCCCCTGCTAGGTTTGCAAATAGCATGAGCAGACGATAAGCTCACTAATACTTTTTGATACATTATTCATGACTTGTTCTCCTTTTCTGGCAACACTTAAAAACAAAACACAAACAGAACCTATTCAACTACATGAAAAAAAAATCAAAACAGTTTGTTTTTCAAGCAATTATTGCAAAATAATTTGGCAGCCAAAACATTTAGCCTTTACAGCTTGCCTGTTTGATTCCAACCACCACCCTTTGCACAACATATGGCAACTTCTGTACAGGACCAGAGCACCTGAGTGACCTCAGGAGAAAGCAGCAGCAGGACTTTGCTTGCTCGGTTTTAGTTTCCAAGGACCTGCAAGCTGATGAACATGATGCCTGCATACGTAACAGTTATGCTGGCAAAAAAACCTGCTCAACCAACAGCTACTGACAGCAACTGAAACTAATGATCTAGAGCTGGCTATATGATAGCCAGAAAGGGAAAAAACCCTCCTACTGTTCCCGTTGATAATTAAGGGACTACTGCAGACAGGGCCCAAGTTCAAAATACTGCTCTTGGCCTGGCCTTTGCCACCCTGTGAGCAGCAGAGAGTTATCAGCCGCATTTGCAAATTGTACTTAACACTGCCTAGGGCAGATTCTGTGCTTCTGAGAAAGTTAGTGTACTAAATGCACACCTCAGCTTGCCCCTCTTACAGCAATGTCAATGGAAATGTACACATACATTGTGAATCAGCCCACCACAATATGTGAGTGGCTCTGAAACTGTGTTAAAAGGAAAACTGATGTGGGTGGTGATAGATTTTTGAACGCACGGGGTAATAGTGGTATTATTTGCTAGCAAGTTGTGTCACATGCTCCCATCAATTGCATGGGAGCAGTTTATTTATTGATTTCCAACCAAATATATCCAACAACATTTTCCACGGGAGCTGGGATTTTTAATGCCAACTCTGCTCTCCAGCAGCTGAGCTCTAAATAAAACACTTATTACTGTGAATCTCAGGTAACATGTTGAGAGTCAAATGCTCCCATCCAGCATAATGAAAGGGAGATTTTCTCTTCTGGCGGTAAGTGTTAAGCTCTTGGGATGAAAATGACTCTGTTGGGTATATTTGTGTGCGCATGCATATACCAGGAGATGAATAAATAAATAATGTGCAAACACACACATACAGACATATATTGATGTGGAGAAGGAACATTCAGCCAAAATATCTGGGACTGTTTTCCTGAAGGCCTTACTTTAACAAGAAAGCTTCGTAGTATTTTGTTTCATAAAAGCTATGTAGTACTGTAAATAAATTGTAAGGGAAATGGATTGCAGAAGGAAATCATGGAAATAGATTAGAAATTGTTTATACCCCTAATCTTCTGGTAATTTACCTGGTCATGCATCAGGACTACCTTTTGCAGAGGAAGAATCAGATATTTGTCTAAGAAGATTTTATGAGGTGAACAGATGAGGTTAGCTCACTTGATTGGAGTAACTCTGTAATATAGCTTTGTCCTAAAGCATTATTGGATTAGGGTCCAAGGGTCAACAGGAGGCTCTTCACTGGCTATAGGGGTTCTGGAAGTGACTGCAGGAGCTGAGCTTGTTAGTTACAAGGAACACTGCTTGAGCATTTTTCACTTCCTACAAACTAAACAGAATTTCTATAGCAAGCATCTCATCTGGGGCAATGGTGTCAGTCACAAACCATGTTCTACAAATATTCTCTAGCCTTACTGTAAATTTTCCTTGAAGTATCAATAAATCTAGAGGCAGTCCCATACCAAGGATCTGGCAATTTCCTAGTGATGTTTGCTGCTGAATAAAACTGTTCAACGCCTAAAGGAGCCTCTCAAGGCAAAAAAAAAAAAAAAGTAAAAAAAAAAAAACAAAAACAAAAACGTGAGATTCTCTTTGTTTCTCGCTTTTCAGTCTCAGGTACCTCACAGCATTAGGTTTTGTTGAAAAGGTTCTGCTTTGACCACTCTGCTTCCAAATACACTCTCCACTTGCGATATGACAAATCAGAAGGGTTTATGACTTATAGCATTTCTTAAACACTTCTTCCCTGGTCAAGCAAGCTCCATTCTCTCCCTGATTTTTTTACAGCCATCTGCTACTTCTGACCTATAGTCCCTCTTGTCTCTTTTACAGTATAGTCCAAAGTGGGTAATATTGCTTCATGCAAAGTTTACTTATCATTCTTAGAAATCTTTTTTATCTGCAGCGTATGTTCACAGGAGGAGGTATGGCAGCGTTTTCAAAGATATCTGTTGGCGCACCCCTTCTCCTATGTCGTTTCCATTCAGCCCTGCCATTAAAATTATTGCAATCTGGTAGAGCAGAAAGGTGACTGGTTCAGCAAGTCAGTATATTTTCAGCCACACAAGTCCAACTGTAATGCCCTACAAGTGTAAACAATGATTCCATTCCATTATACACAGAAAAATATAATCCATGTCCTTTTGCCTGTAAGAGGATCTCTACAGACCTGGAGTAATTTTGTCCATGCCTTGGTTTCCTGATTTCCATGTATTTAAGTCTCCCACTAGGCTGGTACAAAAAGCATCTTTCCAGGTCCCACTCCTGAGCTGGGGTTCTCTGCAGGAGTCACCCTGCTTGGCAGATTTTTCCCTTTTCAATTAAGCACCTCCTTAGGCTGCCATCTGAGACAGGGAACAACCCCAGCTCTCCCAGAGGATGAATCCTGACTCGACTATCAGATAAAACACATTTTCTGAGATATTTTGTCCCTAATGCCATCAAAGTTGCTTAGGTAAGTGCTTTCATTTATCATGCACATGTTAACGTCCCTCCCGTGTCACTGGTACCCAGCCAGCTAGAAGGCCCCTCACTTACAAGACTGCAACCTCTTGCTTGCTCTTTTTTTAAATCCTGGCCCAGAGCACACTGAATCCTGGAGGACGTTTTTCATGGGCTGACATGGATTTTTGCCTGAAGCTGACCTTGTATGAAGCAAATGGGCATACATACACCTGTCATATTCAGTTTGCTGAGTGAAGTGCTTTCAATTTAACTTCTGCTACATGTTATTAAGATGGCACAGTTATTAGCATTTAAATCACCTTCTCCCTTGCCATTTCTACCTTTAGTTTTACCTCCCCCTCACTTCTGAATATGATTTATAGAAGACTGACTTAGTAGGAAAGTACACTGTTGTTAGACAAGGATGGAATTGCATTTTTTAGTATCATGGCTTATTTAAATTTAAAGGACTAAGAAGCAAAATGAGATTAACACAGCCCTGACAAACATGTGATTAACGTCAGCTATTTTTTCCCACTGTAATATTTTTCCTTTCACTTTCTCCTTTAAAAATGGGAGAGAGTACTGCTAGTTTTCTAAGCATGTTTGCTCAAGGAGCATAGGAGCAAGTGCCTAGTCTACTTAGAAAACAATCTCAGCAAAACCAAGTGACTTAGGACAAGGATAAAAGCTATTTGGGATACGATACTTACTGTGGCTGCCCAGCTTAACACTCGTAAGTATTAGAGTATACTGTCCTACTAAAACTGCAATGACAGGCTCTCTCCAGTGCAGCCGGGACCTTACCTGTCATAAATACTGAAACAAGAGAGCAGAGATTTCCCCATACCACAGGGCTGTGGCAAACACGCACCCTGCCTGTAAAGCTTGGGCAAAGGAGGAACGGGCATGTCAAGAACAAAGCATGTTTTCTGTGTAAACGCACCAAGAGGGGATGAAGAGGCTGAAGCAGGAGGGCTGAATGTAAGGGGGTCTGATGTTAAGTCAGGGTACAATGGTATATTTCCTTGCTCCCTTGCCAGGGGACAGCCTCAGGTCACCAACGCCGCTAGAGAATTTCAGCAGGGCTGAAGTACGGTGACAGCAGCTCCCTTTGCTGTGCCATGACCTTTCCAAGCTTCTGCCCTGCGCCCATCACCGCGGACTCCCGACTCACAGCACACCGCCGGAGGAAGGAGCTCAGCCACAGCCTCACCTGTCCTGAGCCCCGCCGGAAAGCCGCTCCCTGACCGAAGGGGATGCGGAGCGGCTGCCGCCCTCCTCCCGGGATGCCGCGGCGGGGGCTGCCGGCGGCGGGGTGGAGAGGAACGAGCCGCTGCGGCACCGGCACCGGCAGCGCGGGGCTGGGCGGGGGGAAAGCGGAGCCCCTCGGTTTCCCCCCATTCTCCTCTAGCGACACCGGTCCCCGGGCTGCGCGGCGCTGCGCTAGGGGCTGCTGCACCTGAGCTGCAGTGTGAGCGCGGGGCACAGACCAGAACCAGACCCGGCGAACGCATGATGTAATTTCAGATTATATAATCCTGAAATACAAGGGGGAGAAAAAAAGAAACTAAAAGAGCAGCCAACCACCCAGACCCGCCGTCCCTCCCGTGCACCGGGCGGGGATGCGGGCAGCCCGTGAGATCAGCCGCGATGCGCCGGGGTAGGACGGCGGGGCCCGGCCCGGCACGGCACAGCCCTGCTCTCCTTCCCTTCCTTCCCCGGCGGAGGCGCCGAGCCCGTTCGGCCCGGCCCTTGCGGAAGGGCAGGCGGGTGAGTGAGGGTGTCCCCGGAAAGGCGCTGCCTTACCTGCTCCCCGAAGTCGATGGCGATGTTGGTGATGCCGAGAGGGACGAGGAACCGGATCAGGGGCCAGTAGTTAGTGAGCGCTGGAAATTTCACCATAGTCCCAGCTGCGCGGTGACCCCCAGCGCATCTGCCGCGGCAGGAGACGGCGCGGGAGGACGGCGGGGGGGGGGGGGGAAGGATGAAAGGGCAAAGGAGGAGGGTGCGTGCGTGTCCCTGTGCGTGTGTGCGAGCGGGGGGGCGCTGGGGAAAATAAGGGCGAGGGAGAGGAGCAGCAGAGCCCTCAAAAATAAAGCCGCCGGGGTAGCGGGCGGGGGCCAGTCCCTCCCTGCCCGGCGCGTCTCGGCTCGGCTCGGCCCGGCCCTGCCCTGGCGGATGCTGTCTGGGCGGCGGGGCGCGTTGTGCGGCCGCCTTAGCAAGAGACCCGAGAGATCAAGTCCATCCCCGCCGCCCTCCTCCCACACAACAATGATCCGCCGCCGCTGCCGCCGCCGCCGCTGCCGGAAAAAAAAAGAGGAGGGACCCCGCCGCCAGCCACTAGTGCGGGCAGCGCTGCCATCCTCGGGGCGCAGGGGCCAGGGGAAGGGAAGGGAAGGGCCGGGCCGGGCCGGAGCCTCCCCCCGCCTGACGCTCGCCGGCGGCGGGGCGACGGCCGCGGCGCCGCGCAGGAAAACGCCGCCCTCCTCCCGGCTGCCGGCGCGGTGCCGCTGCAGGCCGCGGTGCCGCGGTGCGGGTCGGCCCGCAGCCGGTGTAGGTCCCTGTGCCGGTCGGCGATGCGCTGTGCGGGGCCCAGGCGCCGGTCGCCGCTCCCCGGCGCGGGCTGCCGGAGCACGTGGGTTTGACACACGCTCGGCACACGGGCCGGCTGCCGCCGGCGGCCGCGGAGGGGGAAAGAGCGGCACCGAGCGGCTCCTCCTGGCTCCCGAGCGACCGCCCTGCGCCCCCCGCTCGCAGCGCCGGCGGCCGGGCACCTGCCGACACGCACAGCCCGCAGCGGTGGGTCCTGGAGGGCGCAGGAGGGGTCCCCATCTGAGTGACCCTCGCCGGCGGCGGCAGGGCACGGCCTTTTCTCAGGTGGGCATGGGACCTCTTGGGCAGTAGGGAACTTGAGGAGCTATAGGAGAGGTGGGGATCCTTAACAAGGCATTAAGCAGGATGTCCGACCCACGGCTTTTCTTCTAGAATCACAGAACCATAGATCAGTTTGGGTTGAAAGGAACCTTAAAGCTTACATAGTTCCAACGCCCTATCATGGGCAGGGACACCTTCCACTAGACCAGGTTGCTCAAAGCCCCATCCAGCCTGGCCTTGAACACTGCCAGGGATGGTGCAGCCACAACTTTTCTGGGCAACCTATGCTGGTGTCCCACCACCCTCACAGTAAAGAATTTCTTCCTAATATCTAATATAAATCTACCCTGGATTGTTTGGTTTTTTTTCTTTCTTCTTAATATTTGTCCTAATAATTTTTCCTAATAATTTGTTCTGGTCAGACACCTGAAATAAACAAGTGATGAATGCAGCATCCTTGTTTTTCAAAGTCTCTGCCTGAGTCGGGGACAGAGGACTGCATATGTGGCTGTAAGGCAGCTTCCAGGAGGGTTCTGCCTGACTGGGCACTCAGGTTATGTTCTGACCCACAATCCTGACAAACCGTGAGGCCCTTGTCAGCTTAAGGGGTGGGGAAAAGAAGAGAAACCAACTATCCCCCTTCTGAACACACTGTGTAAGTTTCTCAGCTTTTTCAAACTCACTGGGGGGATCTCAAGGGCTTCATTGTAATTGAGTTTCTCTGGGGCATTTAGGTTTGTGGTGTCCCCATGACACCTTCAGGGAAGGTTGCCAAATATTTTGGGAAGGTGGAAGACCCATGGGGAGGTAGATACCTGTATCTGACCCTCAGAAAGGCAGTGGCCAGCAGAGGAGTGGTGGAAAGCCTTCACTGCCCAAAGACTCCTGTACTGAAATATTCCTGTGACCAAGAGCCATTCCACATGGTTTGGAGAGTTAACAGGAGATGAGCTCTGAAAATCCCTGATGGGCAGATGACAGGCTGTGGGGTGGGAGCGTGAGAGCCCCTGGCTCCCAAAGTGACTCAACAAAGTCAGCCCCAGCTTGTTGTTGGAGGTTTTCTTCCCCTCTGCAGCTGGAGTTTGTCTCAGCAGCCCTTAAGCTGACACAACCTCCTTTGTGGATGCACAAAACCAGACTCAAACAGTTATGACAGTGCAGACTTGCCTTCATCCTGTTGATTACTTAAAATGCCATGGCCATGGTGTCCTGGAAACAGTGGAACAGGGCAGTGCAAGCAGGAGAGGACAATAAACTGGGAGGAGGGACACAGGATTTGTTTGTGATTGCCCAAGTACATCTTTGATTTAACAGCATCAAATCTTCATCACCCTAAGTAAGATTTAATCATCTCCAGATGGACCAGTGGTTGGTCCATCAGACAACTTCAAACCACATCTGTGGTGGGGAACATTCGGTCTCCAACTAACCACACTAAAGTTGGGCTGAAGCAGAAACTCTCCTGTAGGTGCAGGGGCTTTATGTCAGCACCTTCTTTTACTTGTTTGCTTTCATTGAGTTGAATTACCAGCTTATTTAAACATTGCTTACGTGTAAATTGTAAGAAATGCGTAGAAGAGCTGTGTAGTACATCCCTTTCTTTGGAGCAAGTCTCATGGCTTTTGAAGACAAGGCTGGCTGTATTTCAAAGCCATTTAATTCAATATTAAATTCTGTGTTCTGGAGACTGTATTTGGTTTTAGATAACTTTACTGCCAGTAACTTTTCTTTCCAATAGGACTAGATTTCACTTGGAGTGAGGTCATTCCACGTTTCCATGGGTCTAAGAACAACTTGTAGCTGAAATTATGGAAGAATATTGTTTACAACTCCATGTTTTTGCATATTTTCCTGGTAAGGTGTCCCTATTTTGTTTCAGTTTAGAGGGATCTGTTTTTTATTTTTTTTTTTTTAGGGAAAGAACCTTTAGTGCTGTTTGTGAGTCAGAGAAAAGTAAAAGGGAAGCCCCAGAGCCACTTGCAAATACATGATTTTCATTTGCCATTTGAAATTCTTAGGTGAGTTGATGTTTGAGGACTACCCTTCCTGGCAAAAACAAACCACCACAAAATTAAACTTCCTGAATCAAAACATTTGGGCACTGAGTATGTGGCTCACAGTGCTAACTATAAAGCATACATAGTGATTAATTACTTTGTCACAAAATTATGTTCAGTCCTGGAAATACTGATACACCCAAGTAGTTTAATGGAGTGCGAGGCGTATCCAGTGTAGGGTTTGTTATGTGTTCATAAGGTAGTTGATACTTTTCAACTCCAGTAGATAATGAATCAAGCCCCTGACATCTGTAATTCATTTCCATGGGATGGGTCACTTGAGAGCTCTGGTGAACTTTTTCTCTTCCTGCTGCCCGAAGCACTAGCACAGTTTTATTTTAAGATTACATTTTACCTCCTAACATTTACTGGAATGTTCTGGGCACATGTTAACCTAACTGATGTATAATAAAATCATTAAACTTATTTAATAAACTCTTAGGCTATGCTTTAGGTTTGTCTGTTTGCTTCCCATTCATGTCTTCTGTTTATGGGGTGAATGTGGTTCTTGTGTGCTTCTCTTTCAGCCAGGTCATGTTTACTCCTCGAGTTCATTACAGAAACAAAATTGTGTTTGGAACCAAAGAACAAGGATGGTTTCTCACATCTTGAAGTCAGTAGTTTGCTCAGCTGATGAGCTGAGGAAACAGGTCATTTTAGCTGTCTTAGGCAAAAAGCAGCGATTAGTAATCATTTCCTTTCTAGCATATTTTCTGTTACACTACATTTGTTACTCATATACCAAACACTGTCTGTTTGTTGAGAGGAATAAAAAAGACACAGAATGGGCAGCAGGAAATAATTAGGCATAATCTCTCTGCTTTTGAAAAAAATTATCTGGTCCAGGAATATCTCGAATAGAGGCTTCTCACTAGAGAGGTCCATATGAATCAAGTGCAGTGCAGTATTGTGTTACAGTATAAATGATGAAACATATCTGAAAATTCCCTTGTGCCTGGTAACAAAATGTGTCTGTGACTGCTGCTTAAGCAACAGAGTCAAAAGTCCAAAGGTGTTCCCAGTAGCAGATCATTATCAGGGCAGTGCATCTTATCTTTACTCCTGCAGTCAGAAATCCAACACATGGATCAGCACATGAGCTTTAAGACTTTAACACATGTTAGGGTCACAGTCCTTTCCTGAACTTAAAGGAGGTCCCTCACCACAACTACATGATGAGACTCTTGAGAGGACCCTGCTGTGCTATTGCCTTGCTTCAGAAAGATGCCTCTGTTTTCCTGTTGAGGCTACTGCTAATTAGCTACTAGAGAAAACAGGTCTTGGTTGGTTGTGGTTGGGCTTTTTTTTGTTTGGGTTTTGTTGCTGTTTTTTTCCCTTAAATCACTTTCCATCCCCAGTTGGCAATTCAGCTGTCACCCCTGCTTTCTGGAGCTACTGGCTCTCTTTCAAACCTTATTTTCTACCTAGGATTCTGTTTGTTTTTTTTTTCCTTGTAGTCTAGTGAATGGGAAGCACTCTTTGTTAAGAAATTCAGTTTGATGGGTAACATGGATAACAAAATCTGTGAACAAGTAGTTCCAAAAGGACAGATTAACTGGATCTCCCAGCCTACAGAATGACCAGGGATTCTGCTCTCTGAAGGGTAATGGGCTGGGAGGGAGCAGATGATGACTGTCTTTCCCTGTCTGTTGCCTGACAAAATGGAAAGTCATCTCCACAGGCATATTCAGCTTCTGTAGCAGCTTCCAGTTACCTAAATGGGGGTTACAGAACAGCTGGAGAGGGACTTTTTACAAAGGGCATATAGCGATAGGACAAGGGGGAATGGCTTTAAACTGACAGAGGGTAGGTTTAGATTTGATATTAGGAAGAAATTCTTTACTGTGAGGGTGATGAGGCACTGGCACAGTTGCCCAGAGAAGTTGTGGCTGCCCCATCCCTATCAGTGTTCAAGGCCAGGTTGGACAGGGCTTTGAGCAGCCTGGTTTAGTGGAAGGTGTCCCTGCCCATGGCAGGGGGGCTGGAACTGGATGAGCCTTAAGGTCCCTTCCAATCCTAACCATTCTTTGATTGTATAACTCTGTCTTGAGTTATTCCTTGCCCTGCAACAGCTGCCTCTTGCAGGCATAACTTTTAATTTGGAACTGAATCTGATGCACCTCTTTATACAATGACAATTAAAAAAGTAAGATTGTAATTTTAAAATGCTGTCAAACTATGACTGTTGCTGCAGAAATGCTCAGAATGTGGGTTTTGTGCACTTAGAGGAAAAATAACTAATTCTGATTTAGTACTGAGCAAGTACGAAGCAAAAATCACCTACCCACTATTTGTTTTTAGAGGACTGGCCAGGCACAAAGCTCAGTTTTAAGGAATCATTGTGACCCAGCTGAAGGTCCCCTTCTTGAACTGGCTCCCCAGTTCTGCAGAAAGCCTGTTCCTAGGAAAAATGTACACCTGGCCTCTTCTTTTCCTGAAGGGCAAAGGTGAGCTGTATGCACAACATTTTGTCTTCCTAGGTGAAAACTCAGCCTATGCCTCTGTAATCACTGTGAGCTGTGCAGAAACCCTTCATCTCAAAGGGTTTGTGAAACTCCTCTTGTCTTATTCCTCATGCATCATTCTTAGGATCAAGAGGCACTGTTCTTGGGCTTTGTGCCTGGCCATGACTTCTAGGCTGTGGCCATTCATAACTGGAAAGAGTACAGAAATGCTGCAGGAATAGTCTATATAAGATTTTATTCTGTGAATGGCTAGAGTTGAACTGAAAGATCAGACAACAGCCAAAGGATTGTCAGTCAGACAAGTATCCAGCTAATCCGATTCCAGTTTAGCTGCAGCTCCGTGAGAAGAATAAAAATGGTCTTTACATTCAACCTGTGCCCCTCCCTAAGGCCAGTCTGCTTCAGCTGCAGCTGGCTTGTCAAGTTAGATGATAAAAATGATGCCCCTGCAGGAAGCCCATGTCTTTCTTTTTTGGCTGGCACAAGTGCACTGGCAGCTTAAGGCGAAACTGTTTCCTGGCTGATGAAGAAAGAGAAGCTTGCTATTAATGCTTAATAGACCAAGAGCAAATGAAGGTCATGTTTCAGTGGCACAAGGAGACCTGGGTCACCAGAAGTGCCTGACTCATTTTTCAGGTGCGAATCAAAGCACTGTCTCTGGTGACCTGCATCAGGGGACCAGTCTGGAAGATGCCTCCTGTCACAGGGCATCTGGAGCATTGGCTCACCCCCCTGTGTTTGTACCACAGTGTCTGCTCCACTGCTCACTCAAGTTCACAAACTGGAGTAATCCCAGCTGTATGCATGTCTCATGGTCCTGAACATACTTGTCTTCAGGGCTTGTGTTCCGAGTCTGTATCTTCTTCTTCCAAGGCAACCTGAGGCATGTGACTCCAAGACAAGGAAGCTGATGGGAGCAGCTGGTCTCAAGCTGCAGGCTGCTGGCAGGGAGACATGGTGATGCTCAACTGCAGCTCTACTCAGTAAGGCAACACTGAAGATTAATACCAACAGATCCTGCCTCGGTGTTGGAGTTGCATGAATGTGGATACTGCATTGCAGGAGGCTGACTGGATTAGGCTCTGCCCAAGTAAAAGATTTCTCTTCCAAGTGCTCATAGTGTGGCATCTGGGATCCTAAGGGACTTCAGTGCTTATGAACCTTCTATGCTACAGAGGGACTCTCATTGTCCTCACATAAGGCCTGAGGCTCTGGCATTGTTTCGTGATCAGAGGGATGGAAATTTTCTCATCATCAAATCATCATTACACAAATTTTATGTCACCTTAGCATGAGAGAAATTAAGTCTTTAAACATTGGGGGTTTTTGTCTTGTCTGTAGGGTTTACCCCTGTAATTTCTAAATTATAGATTATTTAATGATTATAACATATGTGTTCAAACATTTTGATAGAAATGTAATAATTTAAAATGTTTTCCAGAACTTATTTGTAGTTAATGAACTAAAATTTATTTATATCCTCAATAAGATTTGGTTTGCCTGGAATTTAGAATCAATTTTTTTATGTACTTTGGCATCTTTACTACTTTACTATAACCAAGCATTAGGACATACTAGGACTTTCTGCAGCCTGGTTGCTTCTCACTAAAACATCTGTGTGTAATATGACTTGCTGTGCTACATACGAAAAGCAACAAGCACACAACGTTACCAGTAATGCAAACTTGAAAAGGTCAATTTTCATGGCTTTGGGTATCATTGAAACAGTAATTAATATGGGACTTTAGCTGTCTGTGGAGATTATTGGTGTAGTTGAACACCATTTAACTAAAACTTGCGGGAGGTGTTGGTGAATTTGTGTTCCAAAATCTCATATGCTATCTCCTTTTATGATGTTGAGTTTAGTAACTGGATTAATTGTTAAGTATATGTTTAACTGTTTCAGAAATATGCATTTATGAGCTTGTGATACGTCACCCTCTCCAGTTTTCTTTAGAATGGCATTAGTCTATCTGTATGTGTCTTGGCAAGTATGGCTTCTGTGTTACTGTAGCCATCACAAGAACAGCCTCTGTACAGAACCCATTGTAATGAGTAATCTAATGTATTTGTGAAAATATAGTTAGTACAAATGCATAAGCATTATTTATTAGTGCTTGTATGACTGAAAATGCTATAACATATGCATACTAAAGCCAGTATATCCAGTACTGGTATAAAGTTTTATCTTTAAAATGTACAGTGCTGCTCTGTGACATCTTAAGATAGTCCTATTGTCTGACCATCTAACTATAATATTTGATAAAATTCACTTATTTTAGAGAAATGAGATTTTGTTCCTAACTTCTTTTGACCCACTGTGAGCTTTTATGAAATATTTGCTTTTTGGAAGAAGCATTCTGTACTTTTATGATACGGATATTATTCAGGAGGGTACAAGGCAACCAATTTGTGAAACCATACAAAATCACTTTTCAACAATTTCATTGCCCTTAATGCCTGTCAGACCCTAAAGTGCTTTAGAAATCTGAAGTGTTCTTGTGATAGATGCTGCAATATCAGAAGTACCAAGGGCAAGAAATGTCCCTATTTTACAGATGTGCAAAACAGAGGGAAGCGAATGACCTGTGAAGGTTAGGCAGAGGGACATGTATCCCAGACCTGTAACTGACCCCTTTGCATCTTCTGATTCATTCAAGTTTTTCTGCTGAACCTAAATGAAAAAAAAAAAACAAAAGAACTGGTTCACAGGCAGGGAGCATAATCTGTTGAGTTAGTTGATAAATATTTAGAGAACAAGCAGAAATTTATAGCCAAGTATAGTCTGTTATTTGTGTGTGGATAATGTCCTTATCCAAGGTCTCAGACATCTCTTGTTCTTCAGTAGATGAAATTGTATCATTGTCTTCTCTTATAAAGAATTAAAAGAAGAAAAAAAGAACCATCTTCATCTGAAAGTTGAAAATAGCTCTTCCAAGGCCTGGATATTTTGGATTAAAAAAAAAAAAAAACACACAGCGAAACAAAAAAACAAACCACCACCACCAAAAAAGCCCTGAAAACAAAAAAAAACAGAAAAAGAAAAAGCAGCCTGTATAATTGATAGAAGAATATAAGCTGCACTCACTAGCTAATTAGTATCTTACACGGCTTTTCAAAATGCTTACTCCTGAGGAATGGATTGGCTCTTAATCATATCTCCTTGTCCCTGCAAGATGTTCATCTCTTCTAATAATGGAAGGATAGGCACTGGATAACTACAGGAAGTCTCTTCAATTTTCATTCCATGATTAGAGAGACAAAGTCAATATTGGCCTATCTGAATGAAGGCAGTTAGTGGGTTGATGAAAAATAAATGGTAAAAATCTAAAAGCAATTCAACTCCATCAATACAAAATTTTCTCTATTTATACTATTTATAACTACTCAAAGAGGCAGGATGGTCAGGTCCTCTGATAAAAGGAATGAGAAAGGTGATGAAAGAGAATTTGATTTGCACGAACCTTTAATGTTGGAATTGCGTAGTAGCTGATGAATTTCAGCAGAATATCTCTTGGTGATAAATTTTATTATTTTGGTCAAATGCATTTCCACATATAGAGATGAGTTTGATATTTAAAAATACCTCAAGTACTTCCTTGCACTTACATTATTAAACCTGTTAAAGGAGTGTAGAAGTCTTTTATTTCAGAGGATGCTGAATGACACAACTATTGGCATTTTTCCCCAAAATTTTTCCTATATTTTTGTTCTCTACTTTAAAAACAGCATTATGAAGGGACAGAAGAAACTAGCACAGTACTGTCTGTCATTTGCATGGGGCAATGGAGCATCTTAGATGAGTGTCATATTGTAACTGCAGCTGGCACTAGTGGGATGCCAGTGGGATGGGGAGAAGATTTGGAAAAAAAAAAGGTAAAAATCCATGGGTCGAGATGCTAACAGTTTAGTAATTGAAAGAAAGTAAAAATAGAGTAACAACAATAACAGGAAACAGAGAGAGGAATAAAACACAAACGCTGCCTCCACCCCCAACTGAGGCACAATACAGTTGCTTACCACCCACTGACTGATACCTAGCCTGACCTGGGCAGTGATAGGTCCCTTCCAGGTAACTCTCCCCAGCTTACATAGTGGGAGTGATGTGCTGTGGTATTGAACACCCCTTTGGCTAGTTTGGGACAGGTGTCCTGTCTCTGCTTCCTCCTGGCTTCTTGTGCCCCTCCTCACTGAAAAGCATGAGACTGAAAAGTCTTTGATCAGGGTAAGTGCTACTGAGCAACAACTAAAACGCCGGTGTTATCAGCATTGTTCTCAGACTAAAGCCAAAACACAGCACTGCACCAGCTGCTGGGAAGAAAAATAACTATTCCAGCTGAAAGCAGGACCGTGGGATTCTCTCAAAATCTCTCTCTTCTGGAGATTTCATTAACAGGATTCACATTCTTCCTAGGACATGGAAAACGAGATGTTTTCACTTAGGTTTTCAAACTTCTCAAATGTTTGCTTATTCTTTGGGTGCAGTGCAGTCAGTTTACTAATCCACTCAGACTCCAACTTCTTGCCTAAAACAGGTTGTATTTATATTTGGATATAGTCAGACAATTTTTTCTTGCATGCTGGTGGAATGAGACTCTTATTAGCTGAACCACATTGTGCTAAGATAAGCCTAAAAAAAGAACATTATGGCATAGTCTTTTCTGCCTATGGGAATCTGGATTAACCTGTTGCTATCTTAAACTGCAAGAGAGATCTGTTATAACCAATGGAATAAAATGGAATTGATCTACTCATTTACTAATGAAAGTAAAAATTGTGTGCTGAATGGATTTCTTACCCAAACTGTCTAACAAGTGTGTGGTCTCAGCTGGTGATGAATCACAAGAAATTTGGTGTAGACAAGCTCCAGACCCACCAATATATTTAAGTAATCAATCACCACATTTCCGTTTCCTTTCTAGAAAAGAGCCTTCCAGCAGTAAATGAATACTTTGAGAAGAACTACATTAGACCTGGGGCTGACTCTGAACAAAGACTGATTTGATGAATAAAATCCCGTAGCAGTAATCAATCTCCCTCACATCCAAAACACATCACAGTCGCTGTTTGAAGTACAATATGACATAAACTCTGTGAAGCAGAGCTCCTCCAAACAGAATTAACAAGTTTGAGCTGCCAAGGCCTGCTCTAGAAGAGGGTAGTTCAAGTTGCCCCAGTCCTGCAGGTAAAAGGGAGGAAGAAAGAGGTGGAGACCTGTCGTCCCGTTTCGGTTATGTGCTGCTCTTTCTGACATCTCAGCATCTTTTAGCAGACTGGACAGGGCTTTCACCTGTGAAAGTGAAGCACAGATTTTTTTCCATCCTCCATCCAGCAGCCACGCCATGGATTGGTGGGAAAAGTGGGTGAAAGGAACAGAGAAACCACATATTTACAGGTGGGCTTGGTATGTTTGGGAAACCTGTGTTATTATGGAAGGGGTCTGGTGGTATCTGGATCAAGCTGGTCAGATGAATCCCACCCTCTGGGTGCAGGGGAATGGGGATCTGATAGAAGCATCAGGGGGGAGCACAAGGGAGTCAAGCAAAGCAAGCCTTGCACATGGAGCAGAGCTTCTTGGGTCAGTGGCAATGACAGCAGAGGGCTCACCTCATGTTTTGCCTGTGCATGGGGAGCTCAGTGGTGAAAGCAGCCTATGCTGCGCTTCCTTGCTTCTGCTTTAAGGGGTATTTATTGGTCTAGTGGACTGTGAATTTACAGCATGACACCACAGTAAATCTTTGATTTTCCCTAAGGCTCTGTCCTTTACTGGATGTAATGGCATTGCCTCTCAGGGTCTGGGAGCTGAACCTGAGTAAGTGATGAAGCTTAAGGTCTGCAACCTGGCAGGGCAGGGAAGCAGAAGCATCTCACAGGGATGCAGGGAAAGACAGTAATTTGTGGGCATCTGTCCAAGAACATGTGAAAGCATCTGCAGTGGGTCAGACTTGCCTAGGTGGTAGGTAATGATGCTGTTTAAGATCAGCCCTGTTAAGAAAAATAGATGTAAAATTGCTGAAGGAAGTTGTGCTTGCTGTAGTCTGCAGTTCAAAATGGTGGAGTTTTGTTGGTTGTGGGAAGGGGGTATTTTTCCTTGTTAAAGTACAGGAAAAGACTCCATGTAAAAGGTTACCTGTCTTGAAATACAGATTTTGTGAGGATATCAGCTCTCAGGCTCTTGCTGAAGGAGCTGTACTGCACTGCAGTGGTTGCTGTAACAAACAGCCAGCAGTGAATGCAGTTAGCAAGGGCAGCTGTTGATCTGTACAGGTACCAGATATTCCAGGTGCCATGGTTTAGTGCCTGAATGGTAGGGAGGCTTCTCTTCCCAGGTGGATTAGATGGTGCCGTCCTCAAAACCAAATATCCATGAAAGGTAACAGAATCACCTCCCGTTCACTGGAGATCAGCATGGTCCCATTGGACAGGGGAGTAGCTTTCTAGCTACTCACCATGGACGGTGCCAGAGTAGGTCAGGACTCTTGCCAATGTACTCTGCAGGATGTCGGTCTCATCTGCTGTTATTTTTTCATTTTTTCCCAAGTTTGTGTTTTCCCAAGAAAGTTTTTCTAGGTTTCCCAATAAAGTCTGGCTTTCTAGCAAGTAGGAAGCTCTTTCCTATTTTTTAATAAAATGTGCTTTATCAAATGCTCTTATGATCCCCAGATGCCTAACTGCTGATCCCTGGAGAACTTGGAAGATTTTCCAAGACTTTTTCTCCTCTGGCAAAATTTAATTAAAGGCAGTCAGATGCTTAAAGAGTGTCAGGCAAGGACAAATGGATGCACTGGCAAACAGTAGAGTAGCAGACTGCCTTATGCTTAGGAAACACTTGTTCATGATAAATATGACCAGTGACAACTATGCCTTGAGCCTGACAGTTTTTTGGTCAATAAAATGGAAATACATAAATAAGTGTCTGTTGTTTTTAATTTTTCTCAGACATTGTATGTGTACCTATTAACTTCTGCAAATGCCACTGGAAAATTTAAGTTAGGCTTTTGCAAAGGGGTAATGGATCTCAGTGACCTATTAGTGCTGATAAGAAGCACATAGGAAAAAAACCCATGAACATTGGTTGACATGAAGCCCTGGGAATATAAAGTTAGAATCAGTGCTACTTGATAAAGATTAATCTCCCTGTTAAGTTTAATCATTCTTTGATTCACAGCATGCCAACTGCACAAACAATTTCTTTTAATTCAGGCCTTTGGTAGTGGAAGATGTTACAAATACCAAGATGTAATTTGTCAGCCCCAGGTTCCTGCCATGTGATCTTTCAGCTCTGGGTTGAGCTCCTGGAGTTTCAAATAACCTCTGGGCAAAGTGACGAGGTTCATTATGTGCATTGAACTGAAACTGCATGAATAAAACACAGTCTTTAATGTTGTAGAATGTTGTGCTTATCTATTTTGACAAATTTAGTTGAATCTTAATTATTTATATAGCTCCAGAATGTAGAGATTTGGGTTTGCAAAAATAATTGCTTTTGTAGTGTGAGAGTGTACACATCATTGTGCTGCTGGGGAGTCATTTGTGCTATCAAAGGACAAATTAGGACCTGTCACCACCAAGCCAGCAATTGCTTCTTTTTTCCGCTGGGTGGTATTTTAGTTTTAAAACTCAAATTTCAGCATAAAAAAAAAAATCACCCTTTTAATCTTATTTCATCATGCATTTTTGCAATGCATGAGACATTTTAATTATTCACTTAATAGTTACCATGCTACAGTCATTTCTGTGTGTGAATGAGCACAAGTGGAGGAAAGCAATGCAGTGCTGTGGGATTCCTCTATCATTGTGTTAGTGTCCCGCTGCGGGTGGCATTAGTGGGAGTCAGGATGAGCTGAGTGAGCATTTCTTCTGGTGCTTTTTTGTAGAGGTTTGTTAGGCTTTGAGTGTTTCTCCTGGGAATGAAAATAAGGACTAAGCTGGGCAAGGAGTGTTCTGCACTATGAAACAGCAGTTCCTTACTATGTTTGAAAACTTTAATGTGACAGAAAATCTCTCTGGTAGCTTCGTTCCAAGCTTTTATGTTGATGAGAAGCAGTTATGTGCAATGTTAAATTTGGGGCTGATCACTGGCTCATAGTGGTCAGATGCCCAGAATCTGCTTTTGGATTCTGTCTGATGATATGGTTCAGTGTAGGTTAGTTTAGCTACAGTGAGGAGATTCCATACTTAGGAAGCTTTGGTATGTGTGTGCGTATAGGCAATTCCCAGACAGACTTGCTGCTTGATTACAGAACTTGCCTTTAACTTCCATTATTTTATTTAATCTTCTGAGTTATTTATCTTGACGTCTGTATGTACAGAACGCAGTATCACTGAGGTCATTGGAGATAAAGGTGTGCAACTGCCCCGAGCAGACAGAGCTGAGATATATTTTCTGAGGTTTTGCTTGTTTCTGAGCCCCGCTTCCTATCCTAACTAAATCATTCCTCAGAAATTGAACTTTATTTTGTTATTCTGTCAAGCAACACTTTTGTAAAATAAAAAATAGCATGTATTTAAGATTTCCTTTTCAAGAGCAAATCAATTGAAGCTGATAAGCAGTTCTCTATTATCTGACCTCAAATTCTTGATCTTAGTTTGAGTACGGAAATGTTTATTAACATATACCAAACCACTCCACCTGATGGAATTCTCACTTCTTCCAGCTAGTTAGGTCATTCAGGGATGCCAGGTTTCATGAAGGAGTCTTTATTAATGTGAAACTTGACTAAAATTCTTGGGTTATTCTTCAATAGGTCTGGCTTTTCAAGCCCTACCACAATTCATCGAACAAATCTTGATGCTCCTTCCTAACATTTCATTATCCTTCATCCACATCTGGACATTTCTGAAATGCTGGAGTAAAAAAAAACAGCCCAGGTTATTTTATTTTTATTATTACATATGCATTGAATTGAATTCCTTCTGATACTTCTGGTATTTAAGCAATAGCACAGATTAACTGTAGTTTCTGTTCAACTGTTCAACAACAAAATACAGATGAAGATGTTTACAAGTTTTTCCCTGAGGGATGCTTTTGCTTTGTTAACATTAAGTTAAGGTTTGATTCTGCTGTGATCAGCAGTTACCTTGATTGATATGTACAAGCATAACATAGTACAAACTATTTTAAAACTACCTTCTCTTTTTCATTATTAAATTTCTCTAGGACAAACTTAGCTTGTTGAAGGATAAATACATTTCTAGTTCAGTTTGCTAATGTAGTATAGGGGAAATTCTGTGATAGCTGTTCTTGGTAGTAATCTTCCAATTTTGGTTGCAGCCCTGGCTATGACTGGAGGCTTGACCTCTTGTGGCTGTCTGGACCAAAGATGGTAATCTTCCCAGAATATGGGTGAACAAAAGAGATCACATCTTTTCAGTACGTGAAATTGTTCATTCATCCAGGAAACTCCATGGGCTGTTCAAACTGCCATGAGGACATTTGACCTGGAATTGTCCTTCAAGTACTGAAGCTCTTCCGAAGTTTTCTTCCATGCATTTTTTGCTGGCAAAGTCTCAGAAAGCACTGAGCATTTTTCAGCCACTTTTGCAGTAAAGCAGGCAATACCTTTTGTTTAGAGGTAATGGAGTGTGGCGGATAGGACACAGAGGAGCAGATGAGCTGCCCCAAGGCAGGGTCTTCTCTAGTTTCTGAAAATGGAGCTCCTTCTCTGTGGTCACAAATGTGGCCCCCAAAACTGATAAGTTAGTGGAAACTTGGCCCAAGTGAGGTCTGTAAATGCTTTGTACTGTAGAAAGAGGGTCCACTGGTTCAGTTACCTGTGGTTTCTCAGCGCAAGTCTGTCATGCTTCCAGAACAAATAGGCACAGGACTTGAGGAAGGATATGCTATACCCATCTGTGGTTTAATGCAGATATGCACAGTACAACCTCAGATACACAGCAAAGGGACTGAAACAGCTAAATTCAGGGTAGGTGGATGAGTCCAACTGCGTACGTCATTGTTGGGTTTATTTCAGCCTAAGGCCATCCTGCAGACAGCTTCAGCTGGTCAGACATAGTGTTTCTCCACTGACTGCAGTTTGTTCAGCAGTGTTTTAGGCTTCTTGTTTGACTCATGAAGGTATTGGTATGCCTGCATCATTTTTCAGCACTTGGTTCTAGTTCAGCAAATCTCTTGTTGCAAGGTGGCTTCCAGTGAGAGTAATTTATTTATTTGACATCTCAGAATAAGTGAAAATACTAATTTTTGTGGGTCTGGTGCGAAATGTAATGCATTCATTAGTGATGGACAGCCAGTGGCTGCTTTGACCCTTAGCCTGGGGAGCCAATCTCCAGGAGGGGCCTTGGCACAAAGACTGTCCCCTTGATGTTGTTGTATCAAAGGTAAATAGTCTGAGATTTGCAAATGCAAATCTGAAAATGCTTTGTGAATATCAGTTAATTGAATGGAGATTTAAATGTGCTGCTAAGTTTTAATTTTTTGGCAATTAATTGTAATCCGTCCTGTTTACACTTCCACAGCCTAAGCAGGAACAGTTCTTATTAATCAATACACTGATTTGCTGTTTTATCAAGGAGGCGAGCAAGGATTTGCTGCCGGCATGCCTTATGCTGGGACTCTATGAGCCTGTATCAAAAGGAGTCTTGAAACTAGAGTAGCTTTGCAGTTAAGCAGATTAACAGTGATTTCTTTTCTTCAGTCTGGCAGCAGGTGTCTGTAACTGACTCTGCACTATGCAATATGATACTTCATCGAACAAATGCACTGTCAAAGTTAATTACTTACATTTTATTTTGCAATTCACCTCCATGATGACATCCTGCCAGTAGTTAAAAGTGCTCAAAAAAAGATTTTTTTGTGCTCTAGCTGGTGGATTTTATGAATATGTGAATATGAACTTTTGGGAAAGAAATGTGAAGGGTTTATATTTGATTTTGCTTTATTAGTTGGTGCTGACAATGGAAAGCTATTTAAAGCTTTTGGAGATTTTGACCAAGCTGGCAAGTTTCAGTAGTCTGTCAGCTGTCTTCATCTAATAATGTCTCCTGCTTTTATGGTGAAGCCATGAATGTGCGGAAACCTCTGTCTGAGCAGTGACAGAACTGTCATCATCACAAGAGTGACCATTGTTTCATGTATCACTTGTGGTGGTACAGAGGAAAATTGTTCTTCAGAACAGTCAGTGGAGTCTGCCAGAGTGCTTATCTCTTATTCTGTGAAATTATGTAAAAGAATTTGAGCTGAAGCAATGGCAGTGAATGAAGTTAAGGTGCTCATCTGTCTGCCAGATAACATTTCTTACAAAAACAACACACTGACCATTTATTTCATAGCTGCCAAACTGCTTGGCAAGGGGTTCAAGAGCAAAACCTGCATATTCACAATGCTTCGGGCCATCTTTCTAGAGGTGGGGACCTCATCAGCTCAAGGAGTGAGATAGATAATGTCTGTAGAAAAACTCCCACCAATGAAGCAAGGTGATTTTTCGCTTTCTCCCCCAGATACCAACTGAAGACAGCAGTCATTCAAATACCCAACAACAATGCAAGAGATGGTAAATACATGGTAGCAATTACAAGCATAATTGTAGCATTATAAGGATTACACTCTATGTTGCTTATCTCTCAGCAAAACTTAAAAAAACAATATGCAGAAATGCCTTCTTTTCAGATGGAGGATGTAGTACACGTCTACTGGGACAGGATAATTGGTTCATTTTCTTTAGAAGTCTGAAAAGGAGCTTATACTAATAACCATCATCATCTGAATTGCCAATAATTGTGCTGTGCTTTTTATCTGCAGCTAAAATCAGATATGCTGTTTTACAGTTGTGAAATCTGGATTTTATGTGTCCTAACAACAAAGGCTCTTTGGTACTGCAAGCCCCAGAGGTTATTCCTTGACAAAATCGCATTGCACTGATGCAGGTAATGTCAAATGATAATAAGATTTTAGGGTGTCTGGTATGTTTTGCCTTCTTTCCATTTATTCCAGTGGCAGGGAACACCTAGGCTAGTAAATGCCTTACTAGCAGAACAAGAGGATTCATTGAATGTTGGGTCCTTAGCTCTCTTAGGATCTCCAGGTGGTGAAAGCAGATAGGCCATTCCAAGATATGGCTGAGAGGAGCTGAATCACCTTTTCGAGGGTCATGCTTCACCCTGATGATTATCTAGAGACAAGGGAGTCTAGCCATGTTAATCATCAAGGGCAGTCACACCTTTCTCTTTGTAGTGGGGCATTACACCTGCATCCAAAATCTGAATTTTCTTTTTATTTGTATTCTTAATCAGGAAGTTCATACTCTACCATAGGAGGAAAACTGTTTGGGGAGAGGGTGGTGACAGTACCTCCAAATCTGTGAGGGAAATAAACTGGGCTCTATGGTGAATCTCAGCAGCTTGTTGCTGCTTCTGGAAAGTATCCTCAGTCAAGTGGACAGATTCTCACCACTTTGTTTTTTAATGGGGTGGCCACATCCTCCCCATGTACCCCTCACCACCCTCATCCCTTGCAAAACTGCTGTAGACTGTGTAACCCACAATTACCAGAAGCGAACACCCATCATTACATTTCCGTCACACTGTGCAAATACTAATTTTAAAATGCAGGATGTCCTTGTGTTGTTGCCTAACTACATTCTTTTGGAAGGAAGCGGGCAGGCAGGGGTTAAAATCTAGGTGACTGATGCTGCCATATTGACAAGCTTGGTTTCTCTACTAGTAAATTTCAAAGTGCAGTCCAACTGTATCCTCCTGCCTCTCCCAAGACAGTGAACTAACATTCATGAAGATCAACATTTAGTAAGAAATAATGGAGCTTTTCCAAAACAAGAGGCTAATTTTGTTCTGTAGTTTCAGTATTTAAGAAGAAAAAAAAAGAAAAAAAAACACCGAAAAAACCCAAAAATGCACCATTTATAGATCCGAGCAGGTCAATTGCCTTGCCATTAAAATACTGAGTCAACACCTTGCAGTTAAAGTGAATGCTTTCTCAGTGAAGTTGAGCATTGATTTCCCCACGAACGTAATTTTATTTTTTTACAAAAATCATCCTTTACAGATCTGTCCCTTGTCAACATATTGCTACAGTTAGCTGTTTAGTCAGAATTGATGGATAGCTTCAACCAAGCTTCAAGAAGCTTCAACCTTGTAACTAGGGTCAGAATCTGGATTGATATGTGGTTATTACAAGATGCATATAATTGTAGAAATCTTATAGCAGACTAAACATGAGAGCACTAAACATGCATGCTTCACTGTCTGTCCCATTGTAGCATGAAAGAGAAATTCCCAAAAATATGGACCTTCAAGTACTGCAGTATTTAAACTGAAAAAGCAAAGCATGCATTTTAGATTGATTATTTTCCAAGAGAGGAAGTGATATTTTTCCTTGTTGGTATATTCAGTAGGTTTTTTTTTGGTTGGTTTGGTTTTTTTTCATTAAAAATAGTTAGGAATGCTATCAATCCTATACTACTTTTGCCTATGGATGCATGCTTCATACCTAAGAGCTCCATAACTGCCAATAGTAATAGAAGGATAATTGCATAAGGTGACTAAGCAGGGGACCAGGTGGGACAGACTAGTCTTTCCTGAGCTTGGCATAGAGAATTTTTTGCTGTTTGTTTGGTTTTAATTACAATTGTGGGTCTAAACTTACTATTGACCTAAGCATATATGCTCTCTGAAGATCAGTGAAAGGGAGTTTCTTTTGAGTTTTTTTTTCAGTGATGAATTCTCTCCAAGACTAAAAACCAGCAAAGAAAGCAACCCAGACCAGAACAATAGTGTGGCTGGAGCAGTTGGTAGAGTTCTGTCATCAGCAGGTAGAATATTATTTTCCTTTGGGGTGTAGGCATGGAATAAGGGTAAACTACTTTATTTTTCCGTTGTGATAAATTTTCGGGAAGACCTGGGCTCCTGGAACTTCTTTTTTCACAGTCAGCTTTTGGGATTTATGGTAAATTTAGCAATCAGGAAGTGGAGTCATCCTTCCTGACTTATGATGAAGTGCAAATATCAGCTCTTTATTCTCCTGAAGGTCATAGAATGTGAGAAGTGCTATGAATGTTGTCTTCTCACACCAAGAAGAATAAACAGAGTGTTTTCAACTGAAAGGCCACTAGGTTCATAAGACATGTTATCTCAATACAGCGTAAATGCTGCAGTTGTGTGTCTTTGGACAACTGTATGCCTCACATGGTCTCTTAAAAATTTGAACACAAGTAGATTTTATCATCTGTGAGTAGCATGATGTTATTTATTTCTCTCTTATTAGCATAGACTGTATAATTATTTAGTGCTTTAGTTATGTCCTGGTTAATATTTTAGGTTCAAACAAAGTTGCTAACCTGAAGAAAATGGAAGAATCCTGGTATGAATATTTTCTATCCATGCAGGATATGAAAGAGTCATAGTCAACACTGGTATATCAGTGTGAAACTGGTAGCAGAAGTCTTTATATATGACAGTACTTCAGAAGATCCCAATGTTTCGAATAAGAAATAAGGGCAGTATATCTAGGAAGTTCTGCTAGACAAATGTTGAGTTCTTAAAGGTTACTAGTGAACAATCTACTTAAGCTTAATACCTGTGACCTCCTTGACAACAAAATCTCTTCTAGGAGGATCAGATATACAGCTCTCTTTGGTAGAGGCAGCAAAGTTCAGTGGTAACTTGGTCACTGTGTAAATGTCTGGCATTTCCTTCTATTCAAGGAAAATTGTATGGTACACATTTACTCTCAGGACAATCCATCAAGAGGCCTGTGTAAGCCAAGGAGTGTATGTTCATGTCAAATATTTCACCCATAATACTTACTCTTTCATCCTGAAGCTTAAGTGTAGCACAAAGTGGATATGTGTGGGTGTGTAGGGGAAGAGAAAGCTTTCCCAGCTGAGACCCACATGTCTGGAATTCTCTCTCCATAATCGTCAGCTGGCTGAGTATATATCCTGTGTGGGATCCTTCACAGGAAAGCTCAAGATCTCTTCCTTTTCCTTTTATCATAGTTTCCCTATAGTTGTTATTTTGTGAGGTTTTGACATAAGGGAAAAAGGGGACAGTTTTTTCTGTTCAAAGTGTCTTTCAAGAGCCACTAAGGTCCCCTAACATACTTATTTTTGTTACGCAGTTCAATTAGTTGTTGATGAGATTCCAGGCAGTAGTTACTGAGGAAAGAGGAGCTTTCCAGGAAAGGTTGCTGTTAACTATTCAAAGGAAACTACAGCAGTCTGAAGCTTCACTAAGGTTTGAACAGCCATCTTAGTCATGTTTCTTGCATTCTGGTTCCCTGAGGACATTAGGAGTGTGTCAGTTGGTCAGCTGATGATGTCCTCCACTTCTGCTGACGTTAAACCTGGAGTATGGCTGCTGAAGTTGCTGCATTTTTGTGCAGTCTGTGCTGTTTAGAGTCCTCTTCTAATCCCTCTTCCATGCATATTTGCTTTGAGGAGGAACACAAAGAGAAGAAAACCTTATTCTTCTAATGTTTTCCAGTCTGTAGGATGAATGACATTAAGACTTGGGGTTCATCTACTGACATGGGGTTGGCTAGGTTGTTTTTCCTCTTGTGATTAAGTGGCAAGGTGAGTGTATTGCCAGAAGCACAGCTGCAACACTGGGAATGGACTGAGACAGACTAAGAGTTCTGTTTTGCAGTCAGGCCAGACTTATTTTTGGTGGCTTTGGCTTGGTCATGTTTCAGAAACCTCATTCCATAAGGGTTTTTCCTGCCTTCAAAACCTCAGTTGTTTTAGCAGCAACAATAACAAATTATAAATGTCTCCATCTGTAAGAGAACTAACGATCAAATTTAAAGGCTCATGTTGCCCAAGTCATAGAGAAGAGTGTGCTCTAGTGCTCTGCAGACATTGTCCAGAAACACTGTTTTTGGGCTGTGTGGAGATTTCTAGAGAGTACCTGTGTGTACAGAATTTCACAAACCAGCCATCCTTAACAAGTAATGTAGAAGCAGAATTGATTCTAGGCTTGTTTCTAGGCTGCTTTTCTTGGTTTCCTTACAGATGGACAGGTAGCTTAAATATAAACATTTTACCTGGCATGGCAGAAATGAAGAGTAGACTGTACCACCATTTATAGTTTGCTTCCAAAACTAGTCCACAATTAATTCGGTAGTTCTATAGCTAGTCCTTATCATAACCTCAGTTACATGTTATAAGGTGACTTAAGCTCTCAGAAGCTTATTTTCTGTTCTTCACATTAGCCTGCAGTGAAACTGTATTTGTTTATGAGGCAGGAAGAGGAGAAGTTACAGACTCCACCCTAGCTTCTGACTTGGAGCACAGAACCCTTCCAGGGGCTTAAAACCAAAGGCCTTCGAACTTAAAACCTGTCAATTTGATATTCTTTTATAATGAAAAAAAGAAAAAAATGGGGGAAAGAAATTCTTTGGTTTTGCCTGTGTTCCCTGTAGAAATGACAGCTACAACAAAGTAGTTGGTAGGGAAGAAACAGGGATGAGGTATACTTCGTATTAGAATAATTATTTAAAAAATACAGCAAAAGCTACTTAATTCTGGAGTTCTGTTTTCATTGTTTTTTACTGCCTAATGAATCAGAAAGTAAGTGTGTAATTTGATTGAAAATGTAAAGTAAATCCAGATGTTCATATACAGTAATGTCACCAGAACCTACCAGGAGCGTGTTATCCTGTTAGATTTATTCCTCTGAACACAACCAAACAACTCATGCTGAGTAAGACTGGGGCTTCCGTTCAAACAGCAGTGGTAAGACTGTGAGTCTGGAATCTCCTGTATGAAGGGAAAATTTTAAGACTAACACACATAGAGTCTGTGGAAACATAATACACTTGTCTCTTTGTGCTTTAGATACATGCAACCATTTACTTTGAGGATTTTATTGTGCTGCATTTCTAACTGTACAAAGGAATTAATATTAACTTTATCTCATAGTGAACCAAAATAGTGGCTAGGGAAAGCTGTGACTGGGATTTTTTTTTTATTGAGATTCCAGTTGGATGGGGTGTAAGTTTGGCTTTTAACCCAATGGTCAGGTTGTAGTAGCAACCTGAGAGTCCTCAAAACTGGAGACTTCTGTCAAAAGGAAACTGATTCTGTGCTTGAAGGGGAGACTGAGATGATTGAACATGTAGCTTCACTAAATAAAGTTTGCCCCCTGCTATGTTTTCTGGGCCAGATTTTCATCCCCATCTCTGTTCACCCAGCGCATGTTTGCAGTGACTGGGCTGTCCGTGACATACTCCCGCCAAAGGCCTGATGCTGAGCAGTGAGTGGCTCTCTGGTTAGTCTTAGGCCATGCCAGTCCTGCTCCTTCAAGAGTCCCCATCTGCAGCAAGCACTGACAGGGAAAGTTAAGTCTTTAACCCTAGCATGGTTTAAAGCGTTTGAAGTACTTGAATCAATTAAAGCCCCGTGGATTAAAGAAGGAGTAAGAGAAGCCTTATCATCTTGAGGATATGTGATTATGAAGTGAAATATCTGGCATAATCTGTTATTTGTAACTTTTGGTTCCTCTGACCCCTGTGATTTTTTGTGTGAAAGTGTATAGTTGTTAAACTGTTAGAAACATTACAGTAAGTGAAGTCATTGGGGTAGAAATAGAGGTGTGGGGACTGCTCAGACAGTCTTTTTCCGTTCCTGTCTACAGTTCCAGCTTAGTTCCTTGATTGTGTGCATCAATGCAGTCTTTAATTAGATTGCCACATCCTTTTATTTATTCTGAGGTGGGATTGAGGATCAGCTCTCCCATGACTGCTGTGATCCCAAAGCGGTTGTTGAGTCTGAGACAGTAATGAAAACTGCATTTATTTATTCTGTATTATTGTCTGAATCACATATTTTGTCCATATACATGTATACATAATGCCCAGACTAAACCACTTTCCACACAGAAAGATTCCAATAAGTCACACAAAAAAAAACCAAACAAACCAAAAACCCCGTATTGAGATAAGGAGTTTTCAATAGCCAGACAAATTATAGGACATGATCCTGAAATGTATCAGAGTACATTGACAGACTTTGCAATCTCCTTTCCTCTTGTGGGACCTGAGTGAGGAGCTGGCACAGCGGGGAGAGGGGATACAGCTATGTCTCCCTGTGGTAATTAGCAGATAGGTGGGGCTTGGGCAAACAGGGAGATGCTGAGGTGTGTCTGGGCAATTCAAGGCTCATGGGAAGCTGTCACATAGCTGCCTGACTTTCTCTTATTCCCATTCCCTTCATAATGCTAGACCCCATTTAGAGCATACTGTGCCACACCTGCTGGCAAGATCTTTGTGAGTATTTCTCTTGTGTACTTCGAGCAGTGTTTGTGCCATAAATGTTAATTCTCATAGAGACTTGTATGAGCAGTACAAAGGGCATTGCCCTAACGATAAAGCTGATATTCAGAACACAGACAAATTAAAGTTCTCTGGCAACTGGAGTACCAGGTGTTAGATGCCTAATACTATGTAATATGTTCAAAGCATGGCTCCCCCCTCTATGACTGCATTGGTAGTTCTGTATGCTGAGCATTTTTAAGCCAGACTGAAGGGTCTCCTGTGGGTGCCTGGAATTAGAACTTTTGAAATTTCTGTCTTGGATGAATGACCTGTATCCCATGGGGGCTGTGTCAGAGATGGGCACACAATTTCCTTGGCTAGCAGTTGCCTGAAGCAAGAACACTCAACCTCAGTGTGATTTTCCCTGCAACTGCATCTTCTGACTGCTCATCATTCTTATTTCCAGGGAAGAAATAGAATCACTAGATATGTCTGTAAAAGGTTCATTATACATAGTACAGATAAAATCTGTACTACAAGTACGGTTAAGTTCTGTTCTACAGTTATGTGGTCTGCTCTGAGTGCATAGATTCTGAGTAGTACAAAGTTTTATATATTGTCTGAATTTCACAATGAGTGTAAAAGCTGACTGTAGTCCCATCCCAGAAGACCTCAAATTTTGCTGGAAAGCACTCAGTATGATTTTCAAAAAGGAAGATTCCTTTTTCTTGTTAAATCAGACAGAAAGACTTTTCATGCTTCTTAGAAATGATAGAATTGATTCTGATTCAACCTGAACTGCAAAAGTATGTAGGTTGAGGACGAACCCAATATGGAAAATGTAGCTTAAGTCTTTGGCAACTGAGGGAAGAGTGTTAAAAGGGAGATATGTTGGCTTACTTTCTAGCTACATAGCATGGCTGTTTGCCTTACGGTACCAGACAAAACTTGTCTCTATTTAGAATCTAGAAAATGGTGGAGTCAAGCCAAGAACATCAAAGGACATTTCTCATAGTGCACCAGCAGCAGTGTGAAAAACCAGAATTAAGTGATAGCAGAACAGAAGGAGGCAGAAAACTTAGAGAGATCAAAATAGAGTCTGAACAAAAGCTCCAGGCTTATAGTAGGAATAAGTTGAATTAATTGATGAGCTTCTTGCAATTTAATTATTTTAAAGTTCCTTAGGCAGTATGATGAACAAAAGATCAGTGTTTTGATGTTAGAGATATATAGACCTTTGTTTTCAGATATTTTTGTACAAGAAGTCTCATTCTAAGTTTACTCTAGGTCTAAAAGGTGATATGACACTGATCAATAGTGTTATTTTTTTCTTCTGCTTCTGGTTCTTGCCCAAATCAAACATTTTTTACTTGACAGATTACACAAGAAACAGAAGATGACTCTCTCCTTCACTGGTAAACAGAAGCCTTGTTTCTTTCACTCAACATGCCCTTCACTACCCCTGTTTTTCTTGCAGCATTTAAGTAATTGGTAATTATGTTGCCCCTGTTCCCCTTACCTCCCAAGATTCTTTCTGCTGTGGTCAGGTCTTTCCTGCCTCATTTTGGAAAACAGGAGCATGACTTCATCATATTGTGTAATAAAGTTTAAATTAGTGCAGGAAAAGACTGTACAAAATAACATTTTTTAGTTCTGTAGTAAGCTTCATAAACTGAAAAAGTAATGGAGGTCATTGATCTAAAAAGTAGTATATTTGCAAAACAGTCTACATAACTGCTTTAAAAAATAAGTTATCTATCTTAAAATTAATTGCTTGGTATGTAGATTGGGTGCATACATCTTTTTCTTTTCTGGCAAATTAATGTTCATTATCTCACAGTGTAATTCAAAGTATGCTGTGAACAGATCTATGTTTGCATGCTTCATCTGGGTAGAATGTTTTGTTTGATTGGGTTTCCAGCACCACTACCACCAAAAGGAAGACCTTTGCTTTACAGTTGTAGTGAACAATAAAGCATTTATCCAATTCTCATGCAAGTATGGAAAAGTACTTTCTTAAGTTGCCTAACAAGGGCCACTATAAAATCCCTAAAAAAAGTGGGCATTACAATCTGCTCTTAGGAAAGGGTAAACCAATTCAAAAGTTTGAGTTACTTTCACGTGATTGCACCACAAGTGAAGTCTGCTTCTTGAATGCAACCTGAAATGTACTTCCAAAAATCGTAATTCCTTTTTCAGGAATCCATTCTAGCTCTAAATTTACAAAGAAAATTCACTTATTTTAGGGTCAAACTCATTTTCAGATTTACGGTCTTTACATAAAAATCCCACAAGGGACATTTTATACAAGTGATAGTCTATTGACAGTTGTACTAGTAAGACAGAAACTGATGATCTGACAAATTATGAAAATCTTATTTCTGGTTATAACAAATGATCCTTGAAGTGGTGTAGAAGTCACCCTTCCTTCAGTGTTCTGGAATAAATTGTTCACTAATTCTCCTTTAGAATGAGAAAAAATGTTATTTGCATATGAGTTCTATTTGTTTCCACTCTCATTATGCTATCATCTTCACTCTTGAAGGCCCAAGGGTGTGGCAGCAGCCTCACATGAGCCTAGTCACAGCTATTTAAGGCATATTAGTGTGCCCAGGGCCCTGACAGACTGGGGCTATTCTGTAATGCACCCCAGAATATTTAAAGGAAATTTCTTTGCATTATTCCTTTGCTATCTTGAGTGCACCTTCCTCCATAATGGAGCCACCAGTATATGGAAATAGCACAGATAAGACATTCTTCTTCTTTTAATATACTTAATAAAGCCCCTCCTCCCCAAAGCCAAGTAACCGTCTCATTTTACAGACCTTTGTGGTGCATTTTCTTTAGTCTGTTTTTGCCATGCTGCTAACATATTCCTTAAACATCACAAATATAAAAAACAGATATAGATAAGGTGTTTCATTGTGAGTTGAAGATAACTTATGAAAGCGAAATTCCGTAGTCTGCAGAGCACTGGCAGGGCAAACACTAAAATTTTTATTTAGTCTGGATGCTTCTTGTTTCTTAAAGACCCCTTGAAATCTGTGAGGGAGGTACCCATGCAGAGGAAAATGTAGAACTGCTGTCATCTTACAGTGGTCTGGTGTGAGGAAGGAGAGAGAGACAGAGTCCTGACTCCTGTATCTGAAGATAGCCTCACAAAGCTGAAGGGGAGAGTGTTCTGTGCTATGAAGCTAAGACACTAACTGTGGCCTTGAGAAATGTGTCACACAGGGAATAAGAGAAACTCCTGTTTCTCTTGATAAGAAGTTTCTAGTTGAGTTGTGAGCAGGTGAAATGGAAATTTGAGCTTATTAGTGGATAAATGCTCTCCATGAGTAGGTCAAAGCCTTCTGTAAACACATTCACATTTCTGTAGATGTGACCCAAGCAGTTTCATGGATTTTTTTGTGCTTGAAATTGAAGCTTTATTTGAAACCCCATGTGTCATTTGGTGGTGGCCTACTTATCCTTGTATGGTAATGGCTGTGCAGTGAGTTTAAAATAATGTTGGTATTTGACTGGTGCAAACATACTTCTATTTACACCCCACCTTCATGATGCTTTACAGTCATCAACCTGATTGATAGAAACTTGTGAATAAACATTCAGTGGAGAACTAGCATAAAAAAGCGGTGTGGAATTGGAAAAAGGGGGTTACAGGAAGCCCCGAGCAGCTTATGGGGTAAAGAAAAATATCCTAACAACTTGCCAGGGGCTAGGTTTCTGATTCAGTGAGATAATTTAGTACATATCTTGTATGGCAGTTTATGTTCTTCAGGTTACTGGAGAACCTACACAGATGTCTGAATTCTTTACTTTTGTTTTAACTGAATAAAAGTCAGAATTATGTCTTTTCCATGCTGCTAAGTGTTAAAATACAATAATTCATCTTTTTTTATCTGTGAAGTTTTGCTGGTTTATTACTTTTAATGAGTTCACTCTACATTTGGATGAGTACCTGACTTGGCAATGAGTTGAGAAGCATATAATGTTAATTTTTTTCCAACTTCTCTGTTTTTTCTCTTTTATATTGTGAAATTCTCAAAAGCATAATTATCAAAAGCAGGGATTCATGCTGGGAACATGGATTGCCAGTCATGAAACTCTCCTTAAAATGTTACAAGATTGTTGTTTATCATCAAAACAGGAATTTGCTCTGTTCTTTTCTTAACTGGGGGTTCCAAGGCCCCCGGTGATATTTGTTGTGCTTGTGGGGACAGCTCACAACAGCTACGTTCTGTCCCCTTAGGTACCTTAAAAAAGATGCCAGCTTTCTCGTTGCAGCGTTCTACAGTGAGCTGGAAAGCTGCTGTGCAGAAATAGTGCTGTAATTAGCCTGTTATCTTGCACTACCACCAATGACTAACTGTCTGAAACTCCTTCCCTGGAAAATACTGTTCCATTGACATCAAAAGACCCATGCTGTAAGGGTAATACTCATGGTGATTTCTGTCCTCCTGACTTGATTCTAGATTTCCAGAACTTTCTTAACTTTATGGAAAAGAATGGAAAAAACCTGCCAAGTGCAAAACACTTCATGTGCAGGGCAGTCTCCCTGATCCTGTGAATCCCATGCAATGTGAAGAAGCGTGCGGTGGCATTGGCAAGCACATAGTTTAATGGAAGTTTGTGTCTTAATGTCTGACTGGCTTTTCTCTTGGGGTGATCTGACTGGGTGCTCCTTCTCCAGAACTGAGCCCAATTCCTGGTGCTGTCCTGTTTTTCATGCTACTCTCTTTATCTGTTTTGTGTTTTAGTATGTGTCACATTCCTTGGTTCCTGTTGGCTCTGGGCACCTGGCCCTGCACATCAGATGTGGTTAGTAGAGAGAGAAAGTAACTTCTTGGGAGCAAACAGTTTAGGAGAGTGAGGTTTCAGTATGGTGAATAGTTTCTGTAAAGAAAAGAAGTCAAGTACTTCATGTTCTCAGATCTGTTCTGCTGAAAAGCAATGATAGCTTTTGTTTGAACTATCATGATTAAACTGTTGAAACTAGAGAATTTTTTTCATTCTGAAAAGCTAATACATAGGATGAGAAGTAAAAAAAAAAAAGGCATTCTTTATATTGGGCTACTTTTAATCTCTATTTCTTGTTTTTAAAATGCTGCCTAAAATCATTCTGATTGGGATTCTGAAAGCATGGTCACATTTTCTAAGTCTCAAATAGTGTAACTGTAGTAAAAAAAGGTAGAGGTGCTTTCTTCCAATGGCCTTTGCTTTTTCTTCCTCATTCAACTCAGTGAATCTCTGCTATTTTTTAAGGTTCTTGAAGAGCTTTGAATGTTTATAAAGTTATTTGTAGGTAACAGCTATTTTCTGCTCAATAAACTATTTTCTCTTCCTAATCACTGTTTTAAATTTAATTTAAAATAAGTAAAGCTGTGTTCCAGTCACACTGGACTGAGAAGGAGGTACATATAGAAGTACGTTAGGCAAAAGCTACAGAACACACAAATATGTTTTGGTTTACAGATGTTCAATGCACGTTGCTTGCATCTGAATGGAGGACTAGAACCTTACAAATTCTTAGTTAAAGCCTTAATTGTGGCTCCGTATTGATAGTTTGGAAATACTGGTCAACAGCTGCTTACTATTGCAGAGTAAAATAACTCACTTTGGGATATTCTGTTTGTAAAAACTCTTTCTGTGTTAGGAAGCTATTGATTTTGTAGCTCTCTAGCTGTCTCCTCATAGTGTTTTACCGCGTGACTGCAACCTTTTAAACTGTCATTCACTAAAGTTGAATGGGAGTCATGAGATATAGTGAATCCCAGATGTACACATTGCTGACTGCTTTGTGTTGAAGCATTACCCTCCAAATTTGACCTTGCAGTTTTACATGTAAGAATGTAATCTCTGAAAACCCTTTCCTTGATGCATGTAATCAATTCGCACAATATGGTTAGATAGTGCATAACCCCAATGCATATGCCAACACATGGTCTTAGATGAACTTGTCAGGAACTAAAGAATTTCAGTTTTGGATTTTTTTTTTTCTTACTGTGGTGTTAAGAGAAGAATTGACATTTAGAAGTGACACCGTTTTCTGTTGTTTGGCTTCTGTGTGAATATACATAACATCTTTAAGAAGGTATGTCTCTGTGCATTATGAAAGGAAGTAACCTTTAAATCGTGTGCTTTTTAAAGAATACTTTTCCTTGAAAAACTACAGGATTACTTACTTCTTGGTGTGGCACTTATTCTAGGTGAGTAAGTGATGATGCCTTCAAATGCTGTCGCTGTGAATCAATCGGAATCTGCAGAAACAGTGCTTAGCACATTCGCAAATTATATTTATCAACAGCCTAAAGAAAAGCCAATTTAATTGCAGTAGATGTCTAATTCAGGATGACAGACTGCAGAAGTCTGGCTCAAAATGATAGATAGCTTCTTGCAGAATAAACCTCTCTCTGATTCATTTTAGATATTTCAGGTTTTTATCTTTGGGCACAGAAAAACAGGTTTTTGCTGTGCCAAAATTTATCAGACTGAACAAGACATGGGTTTCTATGGTATCTGACTCACAGATTATGATGTATTGGTCTGGGATTTCAGGTGTGGTAACCTGATTTTTAATTCACTTGGCACTTGAATCCAGCTGATCATCCTTTAAATGAAAATACAGAATTATCTACTTAATACTATCTGCTTGATAATGTCAATAGTTTATTTTGCCTTCTTAACAACCTCTTTACATTAAGAAAAGGTAGCTTCAGTTTTGAGGTTGCTTTAACCACGAAGGCTGATACTACTCATGAAGCTGAAAATGAGCAGCAGCCATTTTGAAAAGAAAAGCAAACCTTTGATAAATTATTTCAATAGCAGTGTAGGAACCATGAAGTTATGTTCTGCAATCTCAGCAAAAGGTGAGGAGAACTTAATTGCTTGAATAGGTGCTTTGTAATCTGCAGCTGTTCAAAGCTGTGTAACCTTTAGCTGAGCTATACATCAATTCCTCTCCTGCATACTTGTGTTCTGCATATTGCTTGCAAGTACTTAACTGTGAGTCTGCTCAGCACAGGCACAGGTGACCAGGGCAGGAGCCTGTAAATCAGATTTGAGATTTCTCAAACTGAGCATTCACGGGGCAAATTGGTTCTACACAGTTTCCCCTCCTTCTGTTAACTTGGTGGCTCTGTCCTGACAGCGCTGATTGATTGCAGGATTGTGCTCTGGTTAGGTGAGTGGCAACTGAGCTGACAAAGCAGTGATTTACCCCTGCTGACAGGGAAGCTTGTTAGTCAAAATCATAATGAGCTCCACTTAAGGAAAGGGATGGCAGTAAACCACAATTTCTTGTGCTGTACTTTTCTGCTTGGAAGTCATTGGAATACCCAGTCCATGTGTAAAGGAAAATAAGTTCTTTCTTTGTCTTAAAGTCAGATTACAGATCACCTTTACTGTTAGGGTGCTTTTCAGCATTACTAGAGTGATAATGATGTTTATCACCTTTGGTTTTTTTTTTCCAGAGGATTGCAAACTACTTGCATAAAAACGTTTCTATTTCTGTGGAAGCAGTACATGCCAGAGCCCTATATTTTTAATTTGATGGCCCTATTTTTTATTTATGACAGTGATGGGTATTCTATCAATTTTAAATCATGTTGGAGGCTGGCACAGCAATTAACACTTGAATGATGAAAAAGGGAGATATCAGTATTTTTGACTAAACCCAGAAGTATAAGAGTTTACCTACTTCAGCATGCATGCCACTTCTCTGTACTTATATCCAGCCTAAAAATGAATATCAGGGGTGAATGAAATCCTTGCAAGTAGGCTTTATTGAGATCTGAACCTGTACAGATGCTCCATTTGCCAGGCAGACTGGCCAAGGCCTTAGCTGTAACTTTAAGTGCGTTTAGAAATGCAAAACATGAGTTTTGTACTGCAAGTGTTCATTCTCTGCTATGCTAGCTGCAACAGGTGAGCTGTGGAGAATCCCTAGGCAAACTAAGTGTTGGACATATTCATATTGCTCCCACTATGCAAAATAAAATCAGGAAGGATCAAAAGATTCAAAACAACTGGCTGAACCTGCATTTTTCTTCAGAGCTGTTCTGGTAGCTGGAATGAAACAGTACTATTCAATAGAATTTCTGAAGGGTATATTCCAATTTGGGAGATTGTAGGAAAAATAAGGAATCAAATGTAAATCCGATTACAGCTCCTGAACTTAAGTATGCCGGAGATTAGTTTCCTTCCAGACAGGTAGAAACTGACCCACTGTCCCTGAAATTTCTAATTAGAGCTGCCAGTTACAAGATCAGTGCTGGTTCTTCACTGTGACTCACAAGTTGTGCTGTTGGTCAAGGCAGCAGAGTAACTTTGTTAGCTCATGGAGTGTGTGCAGGTACCATTCAGAGAGGATTTTTTCACCTGCCTAGCAGGTTTTAGGATGTATGCTGAGAAATGAGATTGCTGGTGTTCTAAGTTCAGCGACTTACGTGGTGGTAAGGAGTTGTGCTTGAAATATGACCCAGCACCTCCTTGCTTTTCACTTCTTCAAGAGCCAGTCATGAATCTCTTTTTTTGTTGGACTAAGGGAGAAAAAGCAACACCTTGGAAAAAAAAACCCAGAATAGCTCTGTGAGTGCCATTTCTGAAGAGAGAAAACAGACAGATGCACTTTGCTGACCCTTCATTCTCTTTCCCCACGCTCTCCTCCCACAACAGCTTAGATCACATTAAGCTCTTGTATAATTAAAACTTTGTCCAAGTCACACTAATTCTGTTTACTGGCCACAGTGAAGGATATAAATATCTAATCACTTCCTTACACAGAGGCTGCTTCCTGCTGGTGGGTTGCAGTTGCAAGGGACTCAGTCCCTCAGCAAGCTCCCTGTACAGCTGCTCGCCCCGTGTGAAGGAGCCTTACTCCAAAGTGGTCCCTTGCCATGATGGATTCATTTGCAAAGGTTTCCTTCTGTTTTTTTCAAAGGCAATGATGTCATTTTCCCTTAACAAACTGCATAGAAAGGCTATTGTCAATGAAGACAAAAACTAGAATTAAATTTGCAGAATGAAATTAAAAGGGTAAGAAGAGACAGTCTTTCGACCTTTTCCCAAGGGACTGCTTGTCCCAAGGGACTGTTCTAATGGGCAATTGAAGACACAGCATCAAAAAGCCTGAGAGACAAAGAGGTCCTGAGCATAAATCCACTGAAGTAATAAAAATGGTTAATTGACAGCAACATAATTTATACAAAGTGTTCTCAACATGGATTTCAAAATGTCTATTGGTAATCCTCAGAGCATGTGGAAGTTAAATGAAGTTAACTGTCTGCAGTAAGATTTCATGGGCATCCGCCACCCTTCTCTCTCTGTAGGAAGGAATAATAACTGGGAGATGGAAAATGGAGGAGAGGAAGAACCTTCCTGGTTACCATCATCATGGTCTTGTGAGGTTGTCATAAGCAGCAAACTTAAAATACATAGCTACTCTTGAGCTCTAGTAGGGTTGACATGGTTCTGACTGTCTGGGGAGGGAGAGATGTACTAGCAGTTGCACAATATGCTTCCAGACTACCTGTGGAGGAAGTCTCAGAATTAAATGGCTAGTTTTCCCAAGACACTGAGAACCCAGAGCTGTTATTCTTGCCTACCTTGGGCTCAGCGGCTCCAAGAAGTTAGTCCACGAGTTTCTGCTTCCTCTGTGAAAAAGAAAGGGCAGAATTGCAAACCAAGTGAAACTTGGTGACTTGAAAGTCACAGCCCTACGCCTTCACTGGCAGCTTCAGGGATACCTACTGTTTTACGGAGTGTTTAGAGTAAATTATTTCTGTCTTTTCTCTTTCCTAGTTATGAAAGATGAGTACTGCTGTAATAAAATAAGGTCTGACTGTATTTTGCTGATGTCTTACCTACACAGCCGGGTAAAGTGCCTGGGGGTGGAAGATAGTAGTTACATGAACAAGACCTTTAAAGCTCTTTAATAAAATATAATTGTCAAGTGATAGTGACTAATGTAATGTCTGTTTGTACTGAAAGAGTGACACGAAATAGATTGGTCCTGTCAAGATGTACAAAGGCTTGCTGTGCTTTGATGTTTGAAGTGAGTCTGCTTTCAGTTGATGTGTTTTAAAAACACTTCCCTAAGCTATACAGGAATGAAGGCTAATAGTTATACACTTAGTCTGTGGCATTTGATATGTACTGATGCTCCAGTTCTGTAGAAGCATTGGCTTTTTCTAGTTTTAGTTACCTGGGACATTAATGACAAAAGTAGCTTTAAAGCAGTAGCCATATTAATAATACCTTGAAATTTATAAAAACTCTCTGGGATACAAGCTAGAGACATGTCTATTTGAACCAAACCTGTGCGAAGTAAAAAAAATTAACAGAAATGAATTTAAAACTCATGTCTGTTTTGGTTTTACTCATTCTCTGTAACAGATTGATACTGACCTAAAGGTGTCTCTGCATTTAATTTTTGGCTAATGTTGGGTTTTTGTAGAATCAATGATTGAAATAATTTTGTTTGAATCTGGACCACTTATGGAGCATTAGAATTGATTTGTCTTGTTTTCCTGTTATCTGGTCAATTTATCTAACTGTTAAGCACTGGAAAATGCATGTTCTCAGGGTGCAGTAGCTCTAAGGTAGAGATACAGTTCATCATTATAAGAAAGCATTTAAGCTCTTCTAGTACATTACCATAGGACCCTGTTGCCTAAAACAGGGAAAACAGCTTCTGCTTAGTAGAGTAAGATAATACAGAATGGACCATAAGACAGAAAAATGTGCTTTGTTCTCTACCCACCAAGGAGAGAAATTACCACTAAAAAAACCTCTGAGAAAGTTGGTGAGGTTTCCACACAGACTCCATTTTATGTTTGCTTGCTTGTATATTAAATAAATATTAAAGTTTCAAAAACTTTACTTCAAAAATCCACGTTTTGAAGCTAAATACTTGGTTCAGCCTTAGGTGTGGTGCCACAACTTTTATCTCCATAATTAACCATTGCACAACAACTGTGTAAGGACAGTAATTAGCCTTTTAGATGTTTTTCCCTCATTTCAGAACTTTCAGGTTCTACATTTAGTTGTCTCAATGTGCTGTTTAATGGAAATAGAAGACAAAATGGTTCTGTATGAACAGCAAGAATTTTCAAGCTGCAAAGAATGGGAAGAGTAAGAAGTTATTTTCTGAGCCTTTTGAAAAAGATTGTGCTTTCATCATATTAAAGACATCATGCACAACCTTAAAGAAGCAAATGCTGTTTCTGAGTCCTCATCACTTTAACCGATTCAGTATAAAATCCAGACTCAGAGAGAGTGATTTCCAGAGATGGTGAACATAAAATCCTTCTCCCTTCTTTAGCTTCTGTGGCAATTTAGACTACCCTGCATATGTAATACTGGTTGGAAATGGACACGTTTGTAAAGTTAATTTTGAAAAAGCTGATTTTGGTTTAATTATATTTCTTAGCAAAATGAGAAATTTCTTCTGAAGATGAAAGAGTGAACCTAAGCCAAATGTGTTGACCGGAGTCTAGGCACAGGAAGCTAGCTGGCACACTTACTTGGGTGGTTTACTTGTTTGTATGGTTAGCTGGGATTTATATGTTGCAACGGGTGTATAGAGGTCACTGTCAGTTAGTGACAAGTACTTCGGCTGTGCTACTTAGCCGGTTACTGTGAGTGCCACTATTCACATGGATTAGAATAGCATGATTATGATATGATGCAAAGACCATGACAGCCATTGCAATATTTACTCCATCCTCCATACCAAATCTTGATATTTATTTAGCAGAGACTTGTAGGTCTTTGCTACCTTCCAAACTCAGTATTATCTAATCTACAAATTGCTACTGTTCCAATTGTTCAAGTCAAGCAAACAAACAAAAAAAAAGGACTTAAATGAGCAAGGAGAAAAAATTGCCCAATTGAATGAATAATTGAAGATTTTATTTGAGTTTGGTCCAGAGAGAGAAGTATTTGAATCTGGGGAATAAAGGACAGCAGAAAAAATGGCAGTTGAATAAATAATTGATAAAGTCTCAGCAGCAGTCCTTTTGTTGCTGGGACTGAAGGAAATAAGGAAGCAGTGCTTTTCCACTCACTCCTCATACAGACTGCAGCGATTTATCCTTTAGGCAGCTGCATAACTGTGACATGAAGGAGGAATCTCCGAAGGTGAACACAAGGGGAAAGTCAGTTGCTTGCTTATCCATCTTGATTGGAAGACACGTGGTGTGCACTAGTTCTGTTGCAGAAAGGGGAGTGCATATTTTCATAGTGTTTCTCCAGGCAAGTTGATCTTTGCCCTACAAATCAGAAATTACGTGTACTGTGGAATCAAATTCTAAGTGTTGTCTCTGCTGCTCTCACTTGGGAAGATAGAGATGAGGTCAGCAGTCATCGCTTATGCAGCAGTTACTACTTTCCCTATTTCTGTTGCAGGATCTTGCCTAGGTTGACCAAAATAATGATTCTGAGAAATTGATTCAGTTCAATATGCCTGAGATTGGCAGTGCAGTTAGGATCTAAGAAATGGGTTTCCCTGCTGCCACTTAAATCACATCGTTATATGGTCAAAAGCTGTTGCCTTCAATTCTGATTGTGGGTTATTCCCTTATGTCTGACAAAGGGAGTGACATTAACTCCCTTATGTCTGAACTCTTAAAGAATAGCTATGAAAAGTTAAAGTTCTTTCCACACGCCTTGGTGTTTCCTAATGGTGTCCACATGCATTAAGATAATTGTTTTGTTTCCTTATGCTGGAAAATTTGCTGTTCAAACTCCCCAGGACTCAACGTTAATTTATTAAATGCTCGTTTCTATAGCTACATCTGGAGTGTTGCCAAATGGCAATAAAATCACCTAAATCACTTATGCTACAGTTGTCTTGATTCAGGTAGGTAGTACTATTTTCTCCTGTTTCCTGCATGCAAAGAATGTTTTATTTGTTTCTGCATGAAATTCTGCCAGGCTTCTATTTTTGCAACGGTGCAGGGAAATGAGATCAAACCTAACAGTAGACTGGAAAAAATAGGATAGTAAAAAACTGCAGTATACTGGCTAATAAGTGATGCAATGGCAGTGTGATTGTTGACTTTCCCAACTGATTATACCCAATTACAGACAGCTTTTACTATGGACCATGCTAGAGCATTAATATTGCGCTCAACTTCAATTGCACTTTTCCTGGAGTTAAAACTAGAATCAGAATATTCATGAAGATGCATTCTATGTATGTGGTACTGTGCTTTTCAAAAAATAAATGGGAAGACATCATTGTCATAACATTTGTCATTATTTAATTGCAGTGGATTAGGTAGAGAGGTTGTTCCCTCTGGTGTGTATCTACAGATGTTAATATAGATCTGCTTTACATGTGGACACACAAGTGTCCGTGAAACTATTGCCATCAAACTGCTTAAAAAAAACCTTTTGAAAGCAATCAGTGTCTGGAAATTGAAACTTCTATCACTATAGTAGTCAAAAAACTGCCTGCAGATTTCAGGGTTACTATATAACAATGAAGGCTAACTATGTTTGACTGAGATACAAGAGCTGAACGTTTCCTCTGTGAGGATTAGATAGCTTAAACCAGTTCATTAACTCATGGTGAACATCTACTATATGTAATTTCTCCCTCTGACGAGAAAACAAAACTCTTTGAGTTTTCACAGCGTGTGTTTCAAGAGCTTTCCAGGGCTGATCTTCTCCCAGCAGGACTCCACTGTGTAGGATGTTAGCTTTGCGTTTGCAGGGGGCACATATATTCATTAGGATCTTAAACTAAGAATCTTTAATTACTGGTTGAAAATACGTCTTTAAAAATCCAGTTTTCTTGGCTCTATGGTTTTCTAAGACAGACAGGAGCAGGACATGTGAACTAGGCAGTGCTCTGATAAGCATAAACCAGCAAGTTTATAAGCTCAGCTTGGAGAAGTTAATGTATTAACAGTCACTGTTTGTATGGCTCTTCACACCTTTGTGATATATACAAGGGGTATTTTAATTGGAAAAAAATTAGCATCTAAAGTGTTGCTACTTTTTTATTGAAAGAAAGGGCATTGAAGCCCTTGAGTCAAAACCTCTTTGTTGCTGTATTTATGTAGGAACACTCAACTTCAAGCATGGACAGGAGTGGGCACAGCATTTCTTATCCTTCAATGAACTTGAAAACTTGGGAGTGGTCAGGAGACTAGAACTGTTTAATTGGGTTTCTTGTATATGTCTAGGGTTGAGCATACTTGACAGCAAGTATTTTGACACCCAGACTATTGACCAATACCAGTATTACAGAAAAGGTACCCTTTTAATCATTTTGCTGCATTCAGGGTGAAACAACTGAAGCAGGCTGTAAAGAGTTGCAGAAAAACCTCACGGTACTGAACAGCTGTTGCAATTCCATGTAAACAGGTATGAAGTGATGCTCAAGGGGCAGGAGAAGGAAACAGCTCCTATCCTGGACACAGAACTGTTTGTCTTCCCACATTTATGATGGACAGCATATAGACATTGTTATAGTCACCTGTGTTATTGTCAGCTTAATGCAAAGTTATTGTCAGAGTCCAGAACGGACAGCACTGGACCACTGCAGAAATCCATAGTACGCCTATATCTGGCGCCTTGTGTACAGTTATGGTATTGCTTTTTCCCCTGTACTTCTCTTTTCTACTTAATCTGACCACAAGCCTACCTCCAAAAGAGGTAATAAAGCTGAAGGAAAAAGTGTCAGAGGTATGTAATGACTTCTATATGGGAAATCATCTAGTAGACTTTAACACTTCAGGCTGGAAAGGAAAGAGCTTATGAGAAGTAGACCTCACATGTAATATTTCAAGTGTCACAGAAAATGTGAGTGAGGTTTGATTGCTTCCTGACCCCTCTGATGCAGAGATAAGGGACATGGGATGAAACTGGCAGCACTCAGGTTTAAAACTGCTTATTAAGCAGTAGAAATCCTTGTCACAGGATGTTATTGATCCTAAATCTTTTACATAGGTTCAAAGGGAGACTGGATAAATTTGTGGAAGAGAATACTATCCTCTGTCATTAAATATTAGTTGTATGTTGCTCAAGAAGTGTGTCTGAGCTGGGCGTCATTGGGGACTGCATGTGTGGTACAGGTAAGCGTGACAACAGATGACACGGACTCCTCTTGTGGGGTAGAGAGAAGACCTTTATTGTACTAAAGCATGCCTTTATATACCTTCACACAGGGCACTGTTTTGCATTACAAGCATTTAGTAACTTTTCACAAAATACACTGTTCCCACAAAGGATCATATTCCCACCACCTCACAATCATATTCCCACCACCTCACAATCTTATGTTTCTCTTTAGATAAATGCCAGTGCATTCCACTACCTTCTCCTGCATCCACCTGACTGTCTTCTGTTCACTGTTCCCACAGCTTGTGCCCCATCAGCTGCAGCATGTCGTGCAGTTCTCTATCAGCCACAGGCCCTTCACTGAGCCTGTCTGCTACAGGTAAGGAACACTCCCCACTCACTCTGATTGAACAGTTCTCCCAAGGTGTGTGCTTTTGACCACTGTCAGTGGTAGGCACTGGGACAGGTCCTGGTTTAGCCAATGTCACTGTCCCTGTCTTCTGAGAGTCCTCTGCACCTCAACCTTGTGTTGTCAGGTGGTCTTTCCTAAAGCAGGTGACGTGTTTTAGAGACCCCAGGTAAAAGCAATAACCAGTAAGCCTAACTGATGACTTGGCACATCTGCTATTGAGTTAGCAGTTGAACAGATGTTAGCAGCTGTATTTTGAGTTGGCTTCCTGCTGGAAAAGTAACAAGTGCATATAATTCACTGTTCTTTGTCCTTGACAGCTCCCTTTTTGTGTAGAATTCAGCCTTCAAAGGAAATCATTACAGCAGATGTACAGATCATTATTTTGTTCTTTCAGTAATCCAAGCAATACTCACTGCTTTGCACTAGGCAAGGCATGCAGGTGTGCCTCTAGGATTACCCTCAATTAGATAGCCTGTTTTTGCTCTTTCTGTCCATCCTCTTCTGTGTATGAGTGTGTGTTTATACATACATACAATTTCTCCGCCAGAGCCCCACAGAACCACACAGTCACAGACTGTCGATTAAGAAGTCCTTCCAAAACTTCACATTTTCTCGTATGCCAAGAAAACACCTTCATTATTTGAATACAGCCTGTTTGTCTTGCAGGCATAGCCAGACTCACTAAGAGCTAAAAGCTTTTGGTGAGGTTCTAAGTTAAATTCATGCAACCTGCTGTACAGGGACTTCCATATGTGAAGACTGGATTTTTACCCAGCAGCTTAGGAATATTCAGTAATAACTGTAACTTTAAAGACTATCTGTTGCCTCAATAGCGGGTATTTAGCTTCAAAGCTTAGCATACTGCTGTAAACTCACTTCCTGGGAGACTGCAGTCGTAGATGTAGTCTATAGCCCTCTGGCTCAGCAGCACTGTAGCAAACTAATCTTTTTATATTTCTATTAAGATAAAACCAATGCACATAAAATACGCCTCAGTTTTCATCGGATGGTCAAGGAATTCATCAGATTACTTTCGTTTCCAGAGAAACCTGTTGTATCTGTAAAGGAGATACTTCACGAATGTATTCTGTGAAGATTTTCACATCCTCATCAGGGAATAAGATGTTAGACACTCCACTCCTGTTACAGAGGGGAGACAGAATACTTATGTAGCATGTGGGAGGTGTGACTTCAACTTAAATAAATTAGGTTACTGTTCAAATGAATCTGGGTCTCACAGCTAAGTACCATAAATATGTAGTTACCAATTTCTTGGTTTTCCTTTTTAAAAATGCTTAACTCATTTTTCACTGCAATTTTCAGCAAATGGAAAAACCCTGTCTTATAAAAACAAATTTTATTTTTCATGATCTCTTGAGTATGAAAACGTTTTTATAAATAACTAAACCAACTTTTGCATAATAATGCAAAGCTACCTAAATTCCATCACAGCTGAAAGAAGTAATGGACCACTTTAAGTGTAGATTTCTTGTTGGAGTGTCATTTTCAAATCTGGTAGGTAACATTGTTGTGCTCTCATGTGATCAAGTGAATGAAATAATCAGCGTAGAGGTTACACTTTTGTGCTAATGAGCTGTCACAAACAGTGCCGAAACTTCAAAGAGCAAGTTTTGTATTAGTCTCAGTAAAAGGTACCGTAGAGCGAAGAGATGGTTAAAGAATCATGGAGCTAATCCCACTAGGCTGGTCGCACCACCCTTCAAGGAGAGAGATGAATGGCAGGAATAACCTTCTAGTCAAGCTGTCAGAGGTTTCTCTCCCCTCCTCTCTTCGCCACTTTTAAAGCATTGTAAGTACACACACATTGCTACACTTTTTCTGCTTTTATTTCCTTCATTTTCCTACTCTACATAGAGCATTGGAACCGCTATAACCCACCAAATCCCTGATTTTTAATAAGTTGTTTTCAAGTTCTTTCACAGTATGTCCGTATTTTTATTTTCTGTATAACTGATACAGTAGTTTTTCATAACCCAGTAGAGACTTCTTTACTGGCTTCCCCATCCTCCCTAGCAATTGGGAAAGGAAAAATTAAGCTCTTAAATGTTTTTCCTTTACCCTTCTACCTTGTGGCTGCAGCTTTTTATAGCCCCAGCCATCACATCACCAGGGTCTTTTACTGAACTGTCTTTAGCCTGAATCAGTGCTCTGTAACCCGTTCTTATAGAAACGCCCCACCACTTTCTGTTTAAAATGCCAGACTGTATAAAAGTACTATGCAGTTTTTGGTGTAGTATAAACCCAGAGTCCTTTGAAATTTAGAGAAAACAGTATCTTCCTGAAGAACATCACAGCCAAGTTTCTGGTTGCTCCTAAGTCTCTGTGTTACAGGGTTTCTCACTGGGTAGAGAAAGAAAATGCTTTCCTTGAGGATCCTTTTTTTTTGCAGCTGGTATTTGAGGCTGGTAGAACCAAGCATCTGCAGTCCTGAAATAGCCATGTGGTAGCAAGTGCTGTGCCTGGTGCCTTTCCAGCTGGTCTGTACAAAATAGCCATAATGATTCTCTTTTCCTTTCAGCTAATGTGGCATGATACTTAGAAGCTATGATTTTTGTCTTCCTCTGGCATATCCTAAACTTCCAGAGTTTAAGCTGCGTGAAGGAAGGTTTTCTTTGGAAAGATAAATGTAGACTGGTCAACTTCTTATAGCTGAAAAAAAACCCTAGTGTTAAATATGTATTTGATAAACAAAAAGGAGAACCAGTAATTTGGTTTAATATCTTGATGAAATTGGGGTGAGGCCTCTGTAACTTCCCTGTTAAAGCACCAAAATTCAGCATAAACTTGTTAACTCCCAGGAGCAGGTGGCTTAATGAGCAGTGCAAGCAGAGTAGATGCTTGTCCAGTCTTTATGCCATCCAGTGAAGAACAGAGAGTTTGAAATACAGCCATCCAGGGTTATATTTACAAGTATATCATTCTCCTACACATATTTCCACGTAAGTTTAATCTTCTCTGCATGGTCTTTACCTTAAAATAAGAACACATGAAGAGGGAGAAGAAAAAGCTCTTACTAATTTTTCTCCAGGAACATAAAAGGAGCTTCAAAAACGGCATTTATATCAGGTCCATTTATTTGCCTTTAGCATTTAAAAGAAGCCCCAGGCTGCAGGATTATGGTTCCCTTATTCATAAGACTTGTTTTGCCTCATGCAAACAGCTCTTACAGGGGCCCTGGGGGCACTAATAGGCCTTAATGGACTTGACCACCTTCACCTTGGGCCACCCTCTGCCCATGGCCCAGGAGCTCCAGTTCAGTTCATCCCAGCCCTGGACCCTCAGTCCTGCCTGAGCTGCTCTACAGGTGTTTGTTATGCACCTGCCTGGCAGTGGACACTGTTGTTCCTGACCTGTGGGCTAGTGTTCTAGTCTAGTCTAGCCTATACCCAGGTAAGTGACTGAAGTCTAGAGCTTGGGCTGCCCACTCCATTTATCCTGCTCTTTGGCTGGGGCTGTGGGATGTCATTCTGAGGCTCCAAAATCTTACTTTGTGGGTAAGCAACAAAATTTTTGGGCTTATTAGCACTCTGATAGCAGGGGTGTTTGGCAGTAGCATATCACAACCCACTTCCTTTTGTGCAGGTGAAGATACTGCTTCATTTGTATTGATGTGTGCATAGTAAGATATGAGCTGCAAAATAGCAATAATAAAAAAGTTGCCAAGTGTAAGAGTTAATTACATAGTTCATATTCACTGTGTTTGCTTATGTATGTGTATATGAAGATACAACAGCTTGAGAGGAGGTTATCAAGCTCCAACAGGTGATCATAGCTATTTGGGGTTTAGGCTTCTTTAGATTGTCGGTTAGATAGCTGATCTGTAATGATCACACATTATCCAGGATGCAGGTGGCAGGAAACAATGAACTGAGGGTTATGTCTGCCTTTATCTGGAGTTTCAGCATGTGTTCCCATGTGTTCTGGAGTCTAGGGTCTTCTTTGGAAGACAGGCCTGAAAATCAAAGGGATTTGAAATGCCTGAGATTACTTTTCTCATAGTCCAGAAATTGTCCTTGCAGACTAGAATCTAGTATTGTGTTGTCATTATTTGTTAAGTGTACATTGGTGCATGGGATCTTTCATTTTGAACGAGGGCACTGCTGCGCTGCATTTTAGTTTTCATCTGGAAGACAGTCTTCAACTTTACAGCCCCTGCTCCCAAGACTTTATCATAAAATGAATAATAATAATAACAGCAATAATAATCTGAAAGACCACATGTCACTTCATGGCTAAGGATTGAGTTTGGGGCTGGATTTTAGCAGGATCATCACTTCAAGATGTGAGCTGCTACCCTGAGGCAGCAGCTCTGTGTTCACAGGTCTATGGCTTCAATCTCTACGTGTGTGTAAATCTAGAGCTCCCACACTGAGAACTGTTCTCTTGCAGCCTTGGAGGTTAATATCTGTGCTAGTCTGTGAGCTAGCTTATTCTTGGTTGGTCTTTCTGATTAACTTTTCTCTTAGTAGCACTTTGCCTTGTCGTGAGTCTGCTGTAGATAAAATAAGGGTTAATTCTCTTATTGTATACTTGAAATATTTCAGCTCTCTTGTTCAGCTGAAGTGGCTTAGCACACCCTTCCCAAATAAAAATGAACCACTTCAGTGCTGTTGCGTTTCCTGTAAGGAGTTGATTGGGGCCTATCTGGTTGCTGGAGGTGCTTGTGGCATGTGGTGGGGAGCCAGACAGGGGCACTGCTTCCTGGCAGGGGCAGAAACCCAGCTTGGCCTTGTTTACCCTCTGCTGTGTGACCTCAGCCATTGCTAACTCTGACTTTAACCAGCACATGAGTGTCACTGAGGTCCAGGGCTTGTAAGGACTGGGCACCTCAGCAGTTGGTCCTGTAACTCAGCTCTTGCCTGTAGGTAATAGTCGCAGGGAAGTGGGAGTAGATTCCAACTACAGCCAGGCTTGTGTAACGTTGGCCTTGGGGAGCTCACAGCTTCACCTTGTTGCGTGGTTTCAGAGGAGATGGTCACCCAGAAGTGTCCTGTGTAAGACTCTTAACTCTCGAGATTAGCCAAAGTGGTGGGAAGATGAGAATTAATCTTTGTAATGATCCCTGTTTGGGGTCATTCTCTTAATCTTACATTTGTGTGTTTGGGGTTTTTTGTTGTTTGGTTTTGTTTGTTTGTATGTTTTTTAATTATTATTTTTAGTTTGTAGTGTTCCACTAATCCTCCTATGAAACTTAACTGGCTTATCTTTACTCACAGCCTTTTTCTCACCTTCTTTCAACCTTTTGCATTTGTGCCCTTGACCAGTTTGATGAAAACCAATTGTTTCACTTTGGCTTTACTTCAGGAGTTGCTATTTTACTCTGTATGCCCAATACTGATATTTCTGTCGGCTGTTATCTCTGTCAGTCACCAGAGTAGCTTAAAGCTAAAATATCCGATAAGCTGGTACATAATTTTAGTCTTCAGGTAGTTTCTCTCTTCCTTCGATCTTGTTATACGTATTGGAAGATAATCAAGAGAAGCTTGTTTGGTTCGGTTTCTAAATTTTCAGTCATTTATCACTGATATGACTTAGGAAACAATGTATTCATCTCTACAGCTTTCCAGCAGTACTGATGTGGCCTAAAATAAGCAGTTGCAGTAAAACATAATCGCTGAATGGGCCACTTCCCTGGATGTGTTTTCCTATTCTTAAATACTGTTGTTTTGTTGTTTTTTTTTTATTCTCTGAGTAAGTGACTTCCACAAAACAAAAACGTTGACTTTAACTTTTGTCTTCCTGTTGCCATCTTTTGGGGCTTTTCTTTTAATGAACCTACATAAAGGATTAATTGAGTAAAAACCATTTTGGTTCACAAACAGCCAGAGTGACCAGTGCTGCTCATCTCTTGTTTTTTTTCCAGAATTGAATTTGGCAAGCAGGATGGATGTCTGTGGGAGGAAAGAAACTGAATTAAATTTGGGGAAATACAGGATGGAGCTTGAAAGGGTGTGTCCTCAAAGATGTCTGCACATGTGTCACATTTGCGAATTGGGTAATTGCATATTTAGTTTCCTGTCTGTATACATGTGTGGGAGCAAATGTACGGTTTGTCTGCCATAAAGGAGATAGATGCACTGAAAGCATCATCATTTTCACTCCATTTTGAACCTAGTATACTGGAAGGACTTACGCTATGGTGAGAACCACCATGGTGACTGAGAAATTCCAGTCTTGTGTCTATCTACCAAAGCTTGGTAATAATTGTGAATTTAAATACATTTTGGAACATAGTAGTGTCCATGAAGCTAGAATACACTGGGGTCTCTTGAGGGCTGCTGTCCTCAGGCCCCAGTTGAGCTTGGCTGACAGCAACCTTACTCCACTGTGAGTTATAAGCATCATCCTTGTGGAAAAATACCTCTCCTAAACACTCTGTTTTTCTTGTTGATACTGCCACTTGGATAGCTTGGATAAATCTAGAAGCGTAGGAGCTGAATGGAGGATGAAAGAGAGGGCACATACAGGTCAGCATTTGGTAACAGTGAGGAAAGACTTAGAAAGATGATGAGGTTTTCTTGTAAACAGCTTGTCTTGGTAGTTAACGAAGAGAATAAATTTAATGCTGGTTTTCATGTTTCTATTCTGTATCTCCAGCCTCCCACCTGGTGATGCTCATCTTCCATTTGGAGCCCTTATGGTTTTAACTATGAAAAATAAGCTATTTCTGATACACCAATAAATATGCTTGCTTGCTAGTTCTAAAAAACAACTCCCTCCAATTATGATTGTGGTGGCTGCACATAATGAATGAGAGTTAGTGGTAAAAAGTTCTGTTGTCATAACCGACCTTTCAGACTGTAAAATTTCAAAATAAGCACCACACTTTGTTTCCAGTTTGCATTTCAGACACTTCAAAACATGTAATTCAAGTTAAAACTTACTTCTGCCATGGAAATGGATGATATGGGTATTCAGTGGAATAACACTGGGGTTTCTTTTGTTTGCTGTGTCTACTTGTTGTGCTTAGAAGGCACAGAGAACTGAAGTTAGCCTCTTATTTCCCTGTCTGCCAGGCTTTGAAATTAACTTAGGAGTCAGTATCTTTGAGCTCTAATGAAGGGTTATTGTCATCAGAAATGCAGATACAGCTAAATGTGTGTTTAACCTTCTCTTGCTTTTTATTGCAGAGTTGAATTAGGATGTGCTACCCACAGAACTTAGCCACCTAGGCATGCATTGCCCTTTGCCTTTCCTATCTGAAATGAAAGTTTAGAAATGAACATTTTTATTCTAAGATATTAGCATCCTTCCTTGCTAGTTATGGAATTAACTTAATTAAACTATAAGCTAACACCCTGATACTTCTCTGACGGCTGTGAAATCTTTGAAGAAGTAAACAACATACAGAGCTGCCGTTGTGCAATAACTGACTTTCTCGAGGGGTTTCCAAGATTCTGCAGAGGTTTTGGCAAGCTGGTATACATTTAAATTTTACTACTGTTTTTAATAGAAATTCTTTAAGGATTGGTATGGGGTATTAGAATGATGTACAGAAAATATAATTGCTGCTAGCACAGGTATGTATGTCTGTTGTTGCCTGCAATATGCTTGCTAGGCTTGGTATGGGCCCTGGAGGGGTTTGGCTCTGGGCTGGATCTCTGTTCAGACTTGGCATACCTGTCTAGGACTCTGCAGTTCAAGGGCTTAGGCCCTGCTCCTCAAGATTTAAATATGCACCGGGAAAACTCCCATCTTACAAAGCGGTTTATTTCCCACAGGAAGTAATAGGCTGCAAGAAGGAGTTTAGGGGTTGGTTTTGTGTTTTGTTTATTTGTTTGTTTTTTTTCTAAATAACTTGAATTTAAGTTGTTCAAGAAAGACATAAAAAGTTAGTGTGCCCAGGTCTTCAACTGTTTTTCTAGGACATGTTCAATTCAGAGCTGTGCCTCTTCAGTCAACCAGAACAAGGATACTTCTTTAGAAGCAAGCAAGTTGCCTGTGCTTCCTGGTAAGGAAGAAGACCGGTAGATCTTAGATCCTGCCGAAACTGAAGGAAGAGAACTTCAAGAAGTGTCTCTTGGTTCCTCCTTGTTCCTCTTCGCTAGTACCTTCCATTTTTCCACTACTGTGAAAATGCCAATACTTTGGTAGCAGCCTGGTGGTTCAGTTTGACTGGTCTGGTTCTTTTAAGCCTTACAGTCATCCTATCAGCATGAATTGATCTGCTTTCATACAATCGTAGAAGAGTTTGGGTTGGAAGAGACATTCAAACGTCTTCTAGTCCAGCCCCCTTGCAATGAACAGGGGCATCTTCAACTAGAATAAGTTGCTGCAAACCACATTGTGCCTGGCCTTGAATGTCTCTAGGGATGGTTCATCCACCACCTCTCTGGGAAACCTGTGCCAATATTTTATCACCCTCATTTAAAAGAATTTTTTCCTCATATCCAGCCCAACTGTTCCTTCTTTTGGTTGAAAACCATTACCCCTCTTCCTGTCACAACAGGCTCTGCTAAAAAGTCTGTCCCCTGTCTTTCTTATAGGCCCCTTTGAAGAACTGAAAGGCCTCAATAAGCTCTTCCTGGAGCCTTCTCTTCTCCAGGCTGAACAAGCTCAACTCTCTCTGCCATTACTCATAGGGGAGGTGCTCCATCTCTCTGATCATTTCTGTGGCCCTACTCTGGACCCTCCCCAACAGGTCATTGTCTTTTCTGTACTGAGAACTCCAGAGCTAAACACAGTACTCCAGGTGGGGTCTCATGACAGTGGAGCAGAGGAGCAGGGTCACCTCCCTCAACCTTCTGGTCGCGCTTCTTTGGTGCAGCCCAAGATACAATCGGCCTTCTGGGCTGTGAGCACACACTGCCAGCTTGTATCCAATCTTTCATCCCCAAGTCCTTCTCCTCAGGGGTATTCTGAATTGTGACTGAGAGTACCAAAAGCTGCCTGTGTTACTGTTATTGTCCTTGATCTTGCTGATGCACAATAACACCCATGACAAGGGATGGAGCAGAGGGGTGTTACCAAAATAATCAGTCTACATCAACTGTATGCTGTACTCAAACTATTCCTGCACAGGTGTGGGTAAGTTGCTCCATGGTTATGCACTGTTTGATATTCTGGATGGGTTTAGAGTAAATGGATCTATCTGGCCTCAAAAAAATGTTCTTTCTAGGTAACTCTGCTTTTCAGTGGAGCAAGAGAAAGGAGTTAAGATGAAGCAGCAGGCTCTGCAGTGAAACAGTCATGCTGGGAATGAAATCCAAGGGACAGATCTGGGGCAATGCAGACAGTCCTAGGCACACCTTTCTATGACAACTTAAAATCCTTTAGGATTTGTCTATTTCAAATGTGGGAGTTCTAAACCTCATCTAGTAAGGTCCTGTGGATTTTGAGGATAGAACCTGTGACTTCTGGAAAATGCAGCTCTTCAGTTAAGTGTGATGCTGCTTGAAATTTATGATACCATATCGTTTCCTGGCGTGTTCCCAGGAGCTAAAACCTGCTCTTCCAGTGGCTGAAAACTTTAATGTAGCCAGTGCTGTAGACTGGGTGTTAGTGGTCTGTACTGCTAGTCCTTAGGCTTAAATTAAGTACCTCTGAAGCAATCTCCTTTTTAAGGTTGAGGCTGCTTTCTTGTCTGCCATCTCCTTAAATTCTTTATAATATGAGGGTAACAAAATAATAACTGAGTTTGCTTGTAGTTCTAGTCACACACATACGCGCACACACACACATACGACTTGAGTATGTGCATGTGTATGTATATGCACACACATAAGTATTTTGAAGGGTAGCTGTGTAGGTTTTCTCCTGCACTGAAGACATGAGTTCTGTATCAGATTTAGCCCCTTTCTGCTGTCCTAATGGTATTTATTCTGGATAGTACTGGTAGTGTGAGACAGCAAAGTGAGGAGAGGAGCCAGTCACTTGTCTGTGTGGGCTTAGCTCTGAGAAGCTTGAATCAGAACTGAGAGATGATATTTAATCAGCCAAGTGAGGTTTTTAGCTCTTATCTTCCCTCCCTTTTTCCTCCTTGACTTTGTCAGGCTGAGATCCAGTGGTTTGTCTGCTGATCTGTGCACACTGGTCTTCTCCTTTTCCTTTTTTTCCTTCCTAAGTCAAAACACTGTCTTGCCTTGGCATATGACTCTTACTCAGGCAGGTCTACACCATGGCTTTAACTTCTTTAGAGAAATAGATTCCTCCAAGTAAGCAACCTGTTTGTTTTACACTCTGGCTGGATGCTTCCCACAGGTTTAGATTGTGGATTTCTACTTTGTCATCCCTTATATCATGTCTTCCTGAAAGCATAGACCTGCAACTTCCTTGATTCGGTCCATGTGGGCTTTATGTTTGCTTGGGGAACTGGTGAGAGGAAAGCAGAGATGAAAAGGAACTCATTAAAACTCTAATGTTTAACATGTAAATTACACAGGCTGAAACCAGCCACTTGGCACCGCTTTCCTGCAGCTCTGGAGAATCAGTTGTGCTGGGGCAGTTTCACAGTATCCTTGAGTTTTTATGAGTCTTGGAGCTGTATCTAGGAGCTCTAGCTCTAGCTGACATTCTTAGTGTCTCCAGTGGAACCAAGCTATGACACCTTCGTCTGTTTAAAGGTGGTGTTTGTTTTTCCTTTTATTTTTTCTTTTTTTTCCCCTGTAATGGAATTTTCCATTCTGTTGCTCCTCACAGAAAGTTCACCCTAATCTCTGCTTCTTGAACCAGATGAAAAATAGGATGAAATCTGACCAGTGGATGAAAAAGCCAGGAGAATGAATATTTCTTAACAGAGAATGCATCTGGTGAGGTTTAGTAACTGTAGTTTGTAAGAGCAGAGTTTGTCTTGGGCAGCAAGGGACTCTGCATTCAGGTCGAAAGGTTCCTTGAAAAAGAAACCATTAAATGCAAATGACTGGTCTGCATTAAGTGGCTATACTGCATGCATCCTCAATATACGGCCCTGAGTGGGAAAGTAAAAAATGGGAATCAGATGTATTAATTTTGCTATTGGATTTCTGAGAAGGTAGGAGGTATTTTAATTTGTCAGGACCTTCATACAAGTACAGTAGTATCTGACTTGGAAAACCAGTTGCATCTTTGGAGAGGAGGTAGCAACAGCAATGCATGAGCAGAGCTGCCAATGTTTAGTTTCTTCCATATTTTTGGGTTTGAGGTCCCTTAATATGTTGCTGGTGAATTTTGGTACCTGTCACTATCACTATGTGCTACCTACAGACTTAGAATTCATCAGCAGGGAATATTTTCTTCTCTCTCTTAAATATTAAAATGCTTCTTGGTCAGGATTTTTCTGTGCTTAAGATAGCTAGAGTGTTGTTTTGCACTACTGTGATTATTGGTAAGGAACTGAGGAGTTTTATTAGTTTCCTGGCATGCAGGTTGGAAATTCTTTTCCTGCTCTGATGTCGAATTGAAACAAACATGATGTGTAAAAGCCTGTCTGAAAACTTAATGAGACTTTGTTCTGCTTTTGGTCAAACAGCTTTGAGGGCTGTCTTCACTCTCTTGGCAAGGGCAGAGGAAGAAATATGGGCCTGTACAGAATCTTAACCCCTTCTGGAAAGCCCAGGCACAGTGCTCATGTGAGGGGCAGAAACTGCTGTTGGTTAATCAATCAGTAGTTGGTCACTTGGCTGAAAGTAAAGTCAGTGCTTTCAGTCAGCCTTCTTGATGAGGCTGTTGATAGTGGCCGACCAGGTGGGTTATGCATTTTGGGAAGTGTGTGTATGTTTCTCTAACAACTTACCTTAGCTGATTGGTTTGCCTAATATGCAGTTAATCAAAACATTTTTAGGACTGTATTGTTTCTGCTTCTTCCTCTCTCATGCAACAAAATGCATGGCTGTATTTATTTTCAATGCTTTGTGGTTGAGAACAAAGCCTTTGAAGTAAACTATATGATTAATTGCTAATTTGAAGTCTATCACTTCAAAAGTTTCAGATATCAATGGATTTTTTTAGCAGATACCACTAAATTATGTTGTAGGTTTTGTCTTCCAGCAACGATGTGTGCTACAGTGCGTGCTGGTACAGAGGACAAAAAAGGGCATAGCCACTGAAAAAGATAGGATTTCTCTAATGGACAGTGTCTTCAGGAAAAACAGCACTTCTCAAAGGTGATGTTATGACTAGTTATTTTTACAGAGTGAATGGTGATAAGAACATCTAGAGTATATAGAGAATTCTAGATGTATTCTTTATTCTGGGGGGGGACTGGGTCCAGTAGCCCAACAGAGAGGAGGCTGCTGCAGCTCCATGACCCTGGTTCCAACCGGTGGTGCGGATAAGGGTGTGTTCGCAGTAGGCACATGTGCATGTACACACACACCCTGCACGCAAACCTCTAAATATGTACACCACACATGTGCCTGGCTGACCACGCAGATCAACACAGGCAGGTACACACATGGCACCAGTGGCCTCATCCTGGGCTCCTCTCTGGCTGAATAAGATGAAGGTCTCTTAGTGTAAAACATTAATACATAATTATATGTATCCGTTCCTCTTGGATAGATATATATTCACACACACACCATTAATTATATATTGTCAATTTATTATATATCATTAGTATATATTAATCACTAGAAATTATAGAGTTGCTGCCAATAATTACAATTAATTAATAGTTATTATAATTACATATATAATTAAGTATGCACACACATGTACAATGTGGATCTCTCCAGCAGCTGGACTTAGGCATGTGGACTAGCAGGTAGCTGCCCCTGGACCCCCATCTCCCCAGTTTCTGGCACATGGACATTTTGAGCCACAGAGCCATCCAGCTGGCCTAAACCTATGCACATGCACAGCTTGCCAGGACCCTCTGGGTCCTGATAACCAAACCCCCATGATCTTAGAAAGAGACAGGTGCATGAGGGGGAAGTCACTGACCCCCCAGGCCCTATGGCCTCACAAGCAGCTGGTTTGGAACCCACTGATCCATCCATAGCCACCTTCTCCAGCTGGTTTGGAACCCACTGATCCATCCATAGCCATCTCCTCCAGTGGCGTCACTCTTCAAGACAGACAGATATTGGCTCCAAGGGTGCTTCACCTACTTACCAGCAAGCCTTGGTTAATATTTGCTAGTGATCACATGCTCACTTGCAGGCCCATATTAGTGCCATTTGCTGGTAGTTGAAGCCCTGAACACACACATGAGCATACACGCACAGAGAACAGGGAGTTCCCCACTCAGGAAAACAGAGTTCAATGAGAAGACAGGACAGACTGTGCTGGGCAGGTGCAGGACAGGGCCAGAGAAGTGACCTGACAAGCCATCTACTGACATGTGATTGGCTTTTTTGATTCCTTTATCCCTTCATTTTTCCATGCTTGTTTTCCCCTGCCCTCCCAAAATGCTATAGTAAGACTGGTGTAATCCCCAAATGCTGTTCCTTTACATCCCATAATGTACCCAATACCCACAGGCAGAGCCCAAAAGATGCTCTGCAAAGGTGCTCCTGTTGTCCCTTCTTGATGGGACTGAATCCCAGCAAGAACAAAACTGTCGTTGCTGTTTCTTAAATATTTTTTTTTTGCAGTACTTCAGAGTTAGATAATGTGGGTGGGAAATGGAGGTGGGCACTGAGGCTAATACTGGCAAAACAGGGCTCATGGCTGAGGTTTTTTTCTGGTAGGAAAAAACAGGTAGAACCTGTTTGCAGTTGGCTTGTTGGGCTTTTTTTGGTGGTTTGTGTTTTGGGGGTTTAGTTTTTTTTTTGGGGGGGGATTGAGGGGATAGGGTTTGAGGCTTTTTTTGTTTGTTTGGTGGATGTTTTGTTGGTTTGGTTCATGTTTTCTTTCTCTTAAGAGCACACCAAGTGCTATAAATATCTGGGTTTAAAGGGGATCTGCCATCTCTCATCACAATTGTAGGCATTCAGCTTTTTAATGACTCCAACCCCAGTAACACCAGGCACTTGAGAGAATCTGACGTGTTCAATTAGCAATTGCCTTAGAAAAGCTTGACTTGTTACTAGCCACATTTAACAAAGAAACAAGTAGGAGAAGTAGCGGGTTTGCTTTTGCCTCGCAGCTGAACTACTCTTACCAGCAAACTGCCTTTTCATCACCTTCCTCATTTTATTTCACCAGAGAAAGAAGGGGACCTGTAGAAAATGGCTTCTTTCAATTATATAGCTCTGATTCATTTCAAGGGCAAGTCTTTCTGCGCTTTGACTAAAACGGAAGAGTTCTGGATCAGAAGGGGGAAGATAAAAGAAGGATGCTATAGAGTAATTCAAGGTGATGGTTTTCCTTCCCGTTTTCCTTGCGTATTACATTTTCTGGCTTATGAAAGCACGTCTTCAGAATCTGTCTTTCAAATTTCTTTTTTGTAGAATTATAGATAAATTTTCCAAAGTCTTAAAGGAAAAATAAATGTTGTCATATAGTAGTGCTGTGATATCCAACTGGGGCCACTTCCCAAATTGCAATATCTACCAAAAGAATCACCACTGCTTGAATTAAGTGATTGACATAGTTAGTAACAGAGGTCTTCTGTGATCAGGGCAAGACATGATGGGTTACTTTAGCAGCAGATGTGGTAAGTGTGTATGTAAATGTGGCAAGATGTGGGCATGGTGACTTGCCATTGCAAGGTGTTAGACGACTAAAACTCAGAAAAGCATTGGTCCAGTTTGATGCGAGCAGCTGTGTTCTGTTTTAAAGTTGGTGGTAGCTGCTGTGGCTTTCTATTCCTAAAGTCATTTCACCAATACTTTTCTCAAGAAGCAGCGACTCCACTTTTGCCCAGGCTTAAAGCTTTCCACTTTGGGCTTGTGTTTGACCATTTGTACTTTGTTAAAATCTGGCATTTGCTTAAAGGGGGCTGTTTGTACTAAGCATTGGCTTAGTTCATTCTAATTCAGACCTTCTTCCTTCATCTATAACTGTAGTTCTCAGTTCAGGAATTTCTTAAATTATGCTGCTACACTTACCTGTGATTATGAGCACTGAACAGTTCTTCTAAAAGGTTCTTCTACAACTCTTTCTAACCCATTGGGGGCCAGTTACACTTCTTAAGAACTGCAAGAACCTGTTAAACTGAAGTTCTCAAACACCCAAGCAATGGTCTTCCCAGCAGAATGTGATTTAACCTATTCAACTGGTATGAAAATTTTCAAGTGTCAAGATTATTCCCCCCTAATAACCTGGGAAAAAGTGAGCAAACAGGAAAGGCTTACATGTGAATTGTCTAATTATTTTTCTTTATCCAGTCTTATATGCAAATTGACAACTCAAGTGTGCTTCCCTTCTCTTCCCCTCCCCCCACCCCCTTTTTTTTTCTTATTTCTGGAAATCAGTATCTTCAAGTATAAGTAGACAACTACTACATTTGTTCTGTTGGGTTTATTATTGAGAAGGAGTGAAAATGGTTCATGGGAAGACCATATAAGGGCACAGGGTGAATTTTATACAACAAAAAAAGTCATACATCCATAAGGTTATTCACTAGTGGTAGCAAAACCTGACCAAGGAAGTCAGCCCAAATCTCCTTCTCCTTCCATTCCCCTGCCATTGTTAAAATAGTAGAATGGACCTCATCAAGACTTAATCCGCTTTTCCATTAAAACAATTATTTCTAGTTATGGATGGCAAAGGAGATAAACAAGAACACCACATGGAAAAGATTAAATTTATGTAATTGAAAAACTTGGATAACCCTGTAATGGGAAGAAGGGACTATGGTGGGAGAAGAGTTAATGGGAAGGAAAGCAGCTGGCATTTGATGAGTATACACATACTCATGTAGCCTGGATTACCTGGTAAAATATGCATCTCCTTTGCACAAGATTTGAACTAGGGCTTGAAGTCAAGTAAGGATAATACTGTTGGCAAAAGTAAGAGAGGACTAAAGGCTAAACACATTTTAGGGCTTCCTTACGCTTATTGAAGGGCATCTGTTGCCCTCTAGTGCTTCATCCTGCACATATACTTCCAGAAGTACAAGGGGGAACCTATCCTGATATGACTGCAGCTGGAGCATTCTGTGGCATCGAGTGACCAAGGGACGGAGAAAATTACTTGTTTGTATTACTCTTCTTCATATGCTATCGTGGATGTGATTGTGTAAACAGAAAAACAGAAAGTGAGCATAAAGACTAAAACGAGGTGTGCCTGCTTGCTGTAAAATATTGCCTGAATGCTGTAATGTGCTTATGTAAATTTGTTGCAGCTAAATGAATGCAAGCTCTTGAACATAATCCTGCTTACAGCAACAGCTGAGTATGTGCTGAAATGCATAGCAAAACCATGTGGGAAAGTTTGCTAAATATATACCTGATTTAATTTGGTTTCTAGCTGACATCAAAAGTCAAGGTAAACTGGACAGCTGTTAATGTTTACTGTGACTAGAAAGCGGGTAATGTTCTGCAGGACAGGTTCAGTTCAAGACGCTTGAACTGAAGTTTTTCAGTGTGCAATTGAGTGATTTCATCCGCATTTTCCTAGACTTCTGTGGCCTCCCTTCAAAGGGAGGGTGCTTTGTGCAAACAGATTTACTAAAGCTTCTTGCATGGCTGAAATACTGATATAGGAACTCTGAAATGTCCTCTATGTACAAAAATCAAAGAGATCTGAGCTCCTAATGTGGATAATGAGGCTAGGCCCAGGTCACAGCTGAGAACTGAAAATGTCCAAAGTTTTTTAGGATGCTAGTAGAACTCCCAATGTGCTGTATATTGTGTGCTTTTCTTCCACTCCCAGACAAGCATTCCTGCCAGAAATCTTGCTTATAATATTGAAAAATTCCATGAGTGCATGTGCACTCACAGGATGTCTTGTTTAGGCTAGAAGCTTTGCATCCTGTTTCTTCTCTATTCCATCCATGTAGTGGTAGCCAGGCTAGTTAGGAGAGGACCTGTGGTGCACGCTGCCAGGTGAGCAGTATTTATTTGTTGATATGTATATTTTGATTCTAAACATTTGGTTACCTGGAAGCAGATCAAATTCTGTGTGTTACATGATCAGAAAAAGACTACCTTTTTGTCTTGTGTTGAGGCCAGTGGGTGGGGATCACTAAGATACGTCCAAAGCGACAGTTTAACACAAGCTGGAGATTCAAAATCCAACAAGTGCATTGAATTCAGATTCTTATTGGGTTATGATCAAACTTCACTTAGAAAAAGAAAACAAAAAAAGTCAGTCTGTTGCTTGCCACTTCTCTCATATGCTTTAAATTATGGTATTGATATATAATGTTCTCCTGAGATATTCTTTCCATTGAAGAGGAGATTTGAACTGTAGTGCCAAGCCTTACCTGTGGGCTAGAGTAACTATTCAGAGCATTCAGAATAAGTCTTTTGGCTTCTTTAAGATGACAAAGATTCTCGTGCCTTAGAAAATGTGTTCATCAAAGAGATGTGATGGGAATCTGTGACAGTCGGTCTAGACAGTCCCTGACCTATTGCTTTTCAGTGACTGTGCTGATGAGGAAGCAGCAACTCTCATAGCAGTGGTATTCAGTAGTGACCTCAAGGACATTTAGCAGTAGCTTCTGAGTGGAGTCTTGGGCAGCTGGGCTGATTTTTACTAAGTGTGAAACGACCTTTTGTAAGTAGTGGAGAGAACGGTATGTGTGAAGATGGGCTGCCTTTCCTAACCCTGAGGATTATTCTGTGTCTGAGAGACTGCTCAGCAGAGCTTTACCAGTGCTATTACAGCTCATAAGTTTGGGGGCTTATTATTGAATAAAACAGAACCAAAGTGGTGACACAAGGTATGTTCAGGTCCAAAGTTCAGTGTGAAAGGTTAATTTCTAACTTTAGCGCCATGTCACATAACACTTTTGCTAAACTGGAAACTAGATTAGGAAAACTGGGAGACTTGCAGATCCCAACGTGAGCAGAGCATCACATTCAGAAGCTGAAATGGACCTTTCCTCAAACATAATGGTTATTCTTTCTTGAACATTTCATGCTGTGTTAGGAGACCTTCACCTTTTAGCTCCGTCAACAATTTATCTTCATGGATCAGATGAGTAACTGAATCTGGCCTGCATCCAGTGCTACGTATTTGCTAAGGCCAGCAGATGAATTTGCTTCTGTAGTGGGCAATCAAGCTGTTAATATAGAAAAGTTTGGATAACAGGCTGGAGAAGATATTAGTGGGTGAAGAAAACACAATTATTCTTTATTTTTTTGAAGGGGTGTGGTGGGTAAAAAAACATCTTGTGAATTTGTATTCTAGAGGCAGTCTTTTGTGCCCCTCAAAGTGTAGACACTGCATCCTTAACTCTAATTGTAAAAGAGTCCTGAAATTACTTCTGTTATTCATTGACTACAGGAGATTAGTGTTCATTATGTGTACAAAATAGATACCTAATAAAATACCAAGAAGTAAGTTCTCACATACTGATGATTCATTTTTCTTGGGGTGGGGACTTTTTTTATGATATATACTTGATCTACAAGTATCAGATTCATTGTGTCTGATGAGAAAAGTATCTTTTCTTTGATCAAGTATATTATAGATACTATTTTGGTGTGAATAATTAAAAAAGACAATAGGAAACTCAAAGACTAGGATCAAAAGACTCCAAGGCAAAAGAATGCTTACACAGTGCAGCATTGCCACAATATTCATTCTGAAAGACAATTGCTAGCTGCCTACCTTTATTGACACCCATGAAACTTCCAACTGATCCTCTTAAAACAGTGAAAGAGGGCAATGATGGCTGCGGGTGATAAACATGCAGAGAATCAAGGGAAAGGCAGATCCTGCCTCCAGGTATTCCTAGGTAGCAATCTGCAAAAGGAGGGTAACTTCAAGATGAGAAATTCTGTCACATCGACTTCAATACTGTTTTTAACTTCAAATTATTTTTATGAAAGCTTTTCTGTTGAAAAAGCTTATCTTCAAAAAAATCTCATTCTTGAGTTATAGCTAAGTTTTTGTTACAGATGGTCTCTTTCTGCATAAACAATGGGTACTTCACATGTGATTCTTTAGAAATATCTGTTCATACTTAATCCAGTTCTGTTACAGTCTCGCATACACTGTTATGTTAAATTAAATGTTACATTTGACTTGCTGCCCAAGTTTCAAGTCAGACTGGCTCTTGTCTGATGTAGAATGGCAGTGTATTTAAATAAATCTTTAGTGTTATCCCAAGACTACTGAGGGCACCGTCTAATATGTTAAACAAAAGAAAGAAAAAAAGGCATAAATTCTACTTTGACCCTGCTGGGATGAAGTTTTCTTCTAGGTAAAAAAAAAAGACTAGAAGTAAAAGTCAACCCAGGCTTTTTCCAAGGCTTGACTTTCTTGACTGGCTTTATTTGTTTGTCCTGCCCTGCCATCTGTACAACTAGTGAGTCAAACAACAAGAAAACTCTTCCAAGTACAAGAGAAAACCTTTGACCAGAAAAATTTAAGTAGATTCTTGATTAACAAGAAGAGATACTGAATACTTGGGCCATGCAATGCATATTTGTGATAACTGGTTCATCACAGTTCAGTAGGGCTGCTCTTATTGATAAAGGTTATTCATGAGCGAACACTGAGAGACTACTTTTGCTTTTACTTGTCCGAGCATAACATGTGTTTTTCTAAATAGCAGCATTTCTGAAATCCTCTTCTTGAAGACAGGCATGAACATCAAAATGACTTTAGCTTATAGTCAATCACAAAAGGTAGCTCACTCTATTGCAAGAATAAAGAAGACAAACTGCATATGTGGACACTGGCATATGTTCCTGCTAGTGAAAAATGTCTGACAATTGCCTGTTAGCTCGAGATGCCTTTTTAGGGGGAGGAAGGGATATTTTCCAGGCAGTTCAAGAGAAATAATGTGATACAGGGTCTGCCGACTGCATGCTACCCTTCCCCTTTTAGATGGCATGTTATTCTTGGCCTGGACACAGTGACTGAGCAAAATATTGCAAGAAGAGAAATGAACCGTGTAGTAATGATTACAAAACATGTCTATTTGCTGTGCTTCTCTACCTTGCATGCTGCTTGCATCTGGCAGTGTGGAGGCTTACATAGCTATGAACTTTTGCATGGACTGCATTTGAATTATTGTTCCTTTTCTCAAAGGCACTATCTTTTCTAATAGATGTTTGCAAGGATTTATTTTTTTAGACTTTTTGGAGACAAACTGGCTCCTTGCCAGTTCTCAGAGGAGCTGTAGCTATCCATTAAGTCTGTTATTCCCTAAGTGCACATAGAACAACCTTTGCTTGGGTGGGAAGACAATGTTGATAACAGTAACAGTTTATATGCAGTCATTCTTATGTCAAAATATAAGAACTGTTTTTAGAATGTATTTCACAGAAAAAGACTGTCTACATTGAAGCCACTTGCAAGATCTATAGAATTTATTTAGTGACAGAGTATCAGTAATTGCTATGCTCCTTAATGTAGTTTCTTGGTAAGGTATTGTATTGAAATAATGAGGCTTTTATTTTAGATAGTACTTTTATGCCAGCCTTAGTATAATGTGAACTGAAAACTTAGAGTTATGTGAATAAATCAGAGATGCTGCCAAGTAAATACAAGTGAAGTAAATCCTTTGTTCTGATCTCATTATTTCAGTTTTTGCTTTGAAATGCATGGATATAATTGCTTTAGATTAGGGTATTTTTGTTAAAACATGAATTGATAGTTTTGTTTTGGGCATTTGAACAAATTTAAAGTAAATAAAAGCAGTGTGTGGTTTTGAGAGGCAGTAACAAGTTGTTCAAGACAATATAGTGTCCTTTTTTAAATGAAAAAAGTCAGAAATGCACTTCATTAGGTACATTCAGAGTACTGAGCTGTTACAAGTATAAGCAGTGTTTATAGAAATGTGTAGCTTTCCATTGAGAAAATTTCTGTATAATGTCCAATGTACAAGTAGCTGTTTAGTGAACTGAGTAGGAGTAAAGCAAGGGCCAGAGGAGTTATAGGTAGGAGGTAAAACCAGTGCTTCCACATAAGTGAGGCACAATGCCTGGCTTTTGTCACGGTTCATCTTGTGGTTCTCACAAATAAAACCTTTTATCAGTGTTAACAAGCTAAAATTCCATATTTCTTTTCCAGTCTTTAACGGCCTGACACATGGTTTCAGTGGAATAATTTTACACCTTTTCTGGAACACATTATAGTCTGGATATAAATTCAGTACTGGACAAGTTACCTTATAGGGGAAAACGGTGTCTAGTAGGACAGGTTTGGAATTGATGAATGACATCACTCTGAGCAATTAGACTAGCTGCACAGCTGTGCTGGTATCATGCAGCTGACTGCTTTAAATTAATGGCCGTGCCATTAAAATGTAATGATAACAACAGAGACCACAGGAGATGGCTAAAGGTTTTTCAGATGATATGCTGAGAGAAGACATAAATGTTTAGTGCAGTGCTAGTGCCTTGTGCTTTCCAAGGAACACAACAATAATTTCTCTTCTTTCCATCTGATGTTGTTTTCAGTGGTATGTTAAAAAGCATAAATGACTTGTCACTATTTTGTTAGCAAGAATTATGAACGTTTGCCCTGTTTCACCATTTTAAAAGCACTGAAGTACTCAAAGTCTAAGTCCAGGCAACTGGCTGAATTGCTTTGCTATGCAGAGGGTGACACAGGCAAGTAATGTAATGACCAAGTAAGTAGAGCTACAGTGCTCACTATATTGCCTGATTTATGAAACTGGGGATCTGACATTAGAGAGAAAGAAGACTGGACTGCCATGCACAGAGCTGTGGGCTGGAGCAGTTATCAAACTGTGGCTGAAGTGACATAAATAAGACCCAAAAGGACTGTGGTTCATATGAACACATACTTCACCGGAGCAGGTCCTGCTTTCAGCCGTTTACAAATTAAGGAAAAGACATGCTGTGAGATATTACTTGGATTATAATATATTCCAGAAGTGGAGGGGATCTAGAGAAATGACTGAATGCAGAAATATCAATGTTGTTGGTAACTTTCTCCTCAGAGTCCTCTTGACATACTAAACAAGCTCCTTATCCTGCCTTAGTCAATAACTATGACCATGTCTGAAACATGTTTTGAGGGGGCAGAGAAAACCTCTCTTTGCTACAAGAGATAGAACATGGCTTGTGCTCAGCATAGAGTGGGACTGTCCTGTGAGTTGTTTGGGTTTTATGAGTAAAGATTACCCATGTTTGACTCATGTACAACAATTTCTTCTATAATTTCTTCAAGGAATTGAATGTTCTCTGGCAAAGACAGCTGCCTTCAGTCCTGCTGACAGAGGAAATACTGACAATTTTGGCAGAAAGAAGGGTGAAACTGATTTCCATGGGAAAACCTAAAGAAACAAAAAAGAACTCTAACTTTTCCTCCCCAAATATCAGCCAGAGTATAATGTAGAAGTTAAAACTGTCATAAATCCAATGCTATTATGGGACTGTATAACATTTTGGTGTACCTTACAATTCTTTCAAGACCTTCAGGACCATGCTATAGTAATCATATTTAGTTTTGACTTGATGTTCATACCTGTTTATCTTCTGAGGGTTGGAAGCCCTGTGAGTGGGTGATGTCCTCAGATGGTTAGAGCCATCCCATAAGACTCCTCCTGAGCAGAGCTACCCCATGGAGAGGAAAAAAGGCTTCCCTCAGCACCTGAAAGAAAGGAAGATCTGACCTCCTTGAGGCATTTTCTTTAATTTGTTTGAGAACCATGTAAACTGTGGCAAATATCAGTGAAGTTTGGAAGGGGAGGTGCAGGCTGCCTCTTCTGGTCATGACTAGTATAAGGTAATGCTACAGGTTGTAGTGGAGGAAATCCTGGACAGAAGCGAACAGCCAGGCAGACCCTCTTTTCTGTGCTGGTAGTTTGCTTTGTTTTGTTTTTTTCCCAGGCTTGTGTGCCCTGATGCCATTTTACAGATCTTAGAAGATGCTGCAAGATGCCGTTGTGTAAAGTAGCAGTCCAGGAGGGAACCAGTTGACTGGCTGACTAACAGACCTGTGAGCTCATGTACCTAATAGCAGAAGCTTTTACAAATGTTAAAAGAATTAACCAAAATAGAAACATAAACGCAGGTTTGGGTGCTGTGGAACCTATCTGATTTGAGAGAGCAGCCTGCTGCTGATGTGGGCTCCTCTATGTATTTCATAACTGTTTCAAGATGTGAGACGTCGGTTCACAGTTAAGGTACAGAAGTAGGATGGAAGGAGGCTGAACCAAGATGCAACTTGCTAGCTTTAAACATGATCACAGTGCCAGGGTCTAACCCACTTGCAGTGGTAGTAGTCACCTTGCAGAGACAGATGTGAGCAATTACTTGGCAGCACTGAAGTATCTTCTGTGATACCTTTTTGGCTCTGTGGAGAGAGCTACTGCTTGGAAGGAGTTGTCTCTGGTGTATGTGTAAGATGTATACAAACTTCTGTCAGACTGTGGATAATTTCTGTGCTTGGTCTTGCACTGTACTTTTAGTTGGCTGTAATTTCAAACTCTGTGTTGGCTAAATTTCATAGTGCACTCATACAGCTTTATGGGTTTTGCTTGGGTTGTGTTTCCTTGGGGTGCTGGCTTGTTTGGTTCCCCACCCCCACCTCAAATCTGCTTCAGTTAGAAACTGGAGTATACCAGTGTATTCATCACAAACTGTAATGGCAGCTCTGACCTTTGGTAGCAAATAGATTCTAAATTTACTCATGATGTGACAGCATAGAGTTAAAAAGCTTGGGTTTTTTTTCTGTTGTTGTTGTTGGGTTCCCCTCCCCTTGCCATTCTGTAGTGCATTCGAATTTGTTAACCTGAAAAATTCAATACTTTGGATGAGTGACATAAGTGACAGTTCTTGCTATGTTATAGGTATTCATGCCTCGTGAACAGAGACAGAGTTTGACTTCACTGTGCAGTTAGGAGAAGACTGATTTCATGTTTTTTTGCATGAGAAGATATACTTCAAAGGAAAAAGGGTATTAGCGCAACACTGACTGTGATACCAATTGCAGAAAGTGATGTATTATGCTAAAAAGGAATTCCCTACATTCACTTACAAGAGGTAACTGAGATTCATGTTGTTACCTGAGGTCTAGATGATTCCAATTAATTTCTTTTCTGTGGGAACCTTCAACTGTTTCTATCACATACCTGGGTTGTCAAGTATTTTTATCTCCTTCGCTGTTCATCATGGTTGCATGTGGTGAATTGTCACCATTATGTGCTTAGAATACTTTCTACTGCCATGGTTACTGGTCTGTTCTGGTTTGCTCCTCAGTCACTGCCATAGCACTCAGCCCATGGCTTTGTCTATATGATGGTTAGGAAATACTTGAAGCATGATCTGATATATTTTTTATTGCACATACTTGGCAGAGGCTTGTTAATCACTATCCAAAACATTTATTGAAATTATGCAAAGGTTAAACAAAACAAACAAAAAAAAATTGTTGCTGAATATTGTTCTCTGAACTATTTTTTGTGACCTTGGTTGCCTTTCTCCTGTACTTTTGAACAAGGGAAGGAAAAAGAGGAATTCAGTGGTATGTTGAGTGAATCAGTAAAGGTCATCGTCTTGTTTTGCTTAGGTTTATAGCCATAAGAGACTTTAGAGAACATGACCCTGTCTCAGATCTTCTTGTTGCCCTATATATTTTTACTGGTCATTTGGCTATCTTTTGGCAAAATTAATGGATATGTCCATGGTCCTTTGTACAGCCTTTTGTATTTACAAACTCTGTGTTACTGAGTTAAATATTTTTGCTATTTTGGTATGGTCTTGAGGTGGTAAAAGATTATTTTCATTTTCAGTGAAATCAAAAGAGATCACAAGGGAAACCCTTCCAGGGTCAGAGGCCAGCCTTTGCAAACCTCCCAAACACTGCAGGTGGTACTAAACCAAAACCTAAGCTAGGTAAACTGCATACAATAAAATCCAGATGTCAGGCTAAACTGTATTTGAGGATATGGCAGTGGAATAAGTGATGGGAGTGATTAGGTGAACAACAGGGTGGTTTTTTTTCTGTTATTAATGTGCATGTAGTCTATTAGAACTAGCAACATGAGGTTATGAAGTGCATTGCTTAGGAGCGTCTTTTGGCTGAAGTTTAACAGAATAGGACAAGTAGAACTATACAATAATTTACTTGAAGGACAAAATCTCATGTTCTTGGCCTATATGGTGACCCCAGCTTTCCATATGTGTAGATATTTCATCTGCCAGGCACAAAGCAGATGTTTGGAAAAGAGAAGTGCACAAGCTGTTCTTGTGTGTGGTTAATTGTTTAAGTTGATTGGGACTAGCTGACTATCTTCATGGTTAATCTTAGGGTGGTAGAGTTAAAAAGCTAATTGCAGCTCAGTTATTGTCCTGGTTTATATGATGAAATGATGTTTTTTTTGGACATGATTATTCCCTGTAAGCTTGAGAATTTAAAGATGAGGTGAAAATTTATTACATATATTCATAAATATGTACATTTGCAATATTGAGAGGGATTCTTGCCTGAAAACTTCTGTGCCTGAAGAGAACAAAATTATCTTCAGGATATTTTGGAATAAGAGAAGCCTCTGGCATTGAGATATGTAGATAGAAAACTTTTGAGAAAGAATGCTTATACTATGGGCAGTATAGTGCAAAACAGGAGGTAGAGGCTTGAATCCCAGTTTTAGTTGTGAGCTGTTTAATAAAGAGAAAGGTTCCAGGAGAAGGCCTGTACTTGTAGTCTTACTATATTTATAGACTTATTTTGTCTGCCTAGGCAGTGTGAAAATGTTTTAAAAAACAAAGCTGCTGTAAGTTTGCTACTAACTTAGATATTAATGTTCCTCATAACTTCACTGAATCAAGGAATAGCTGAGGTTGGAAGGGACCTCTTGGGAGATCATCTAGTCCAACGCCTCTGCTCAAAGCCAGTCAGTAAGATCAGGCTGGTCAGGACATTATCCAATGAGATTTTAAATATCTCCAAGAATGGAGGTTATACAGCCTCTCTGAGAAACCTACTCCAGGTCATGACCTTCCCCACTGTTTGTTTTATGTTTAATTGGATTTTACAGTATTTCATTTTGTGCCTGTTGTGCGGATATCTGGACCTCCATGGGCTGCAAGGGAATCTCTGCTCTGGTACCTCTCCTCCCCTCCTGCTGCACTGACCTTGGTGTCTGCAGAGCTGCTGTTCTTACAATAAACATGTTATTCCAGAGGTGCGACCGCCACCACTGATGAACTCAACCTTTGCCAGCGGCAGGTCTGTCTTAGAGGTGGCTGACATGGGCTTTATCAGACGTAGGGGGAGTTTCTGGCAGTTTCTCATGGAAGCCACCTCTGTAGCCCTGCTGCTACCAGCACCTTACCATACAAACCCAATACAATTGACAAGATCCTTCTGAGTCTTTTTCAAGCTAATCTGGAGATAACTATTCTCAGCTCTCTCATCTTCTGTTTGTATGTCAGATGCTCAAATCTCCTGATCAGCTTTGTGGTTCTTCAATGCATTTTTTACAGTATGTCCATGCCTCTTGCAGTGGGGAGCCCAGACCTGCATCCAGCACTCAAGATTCAGCCTTAAACCAGTGCTGGGCAGAAGGTAAGGACCATCCACTTCTAAACCTACCAGTGACACTTTTGCTAATGCGGTCCAAGATGCTATTAGCTGCCTTTGTCATGAGTGTGCATGGTTGGCACTCATGGTCAGTTTGGTGACCACCAGGACCTTCAGGGCCTTTTCTGAAAAGCTGCTTTCCAGCTGGTTGCTCCCCAGCCTGTACTGCTACATGCAATTATTTTCTACCTAGGTGCGGGACTTTGCACTTCCCCTCGTTGAATGTTGTGAAGTTCTTATCAGCCTACTTCATCACCTTACCCTTCATACTTTTAGACTGATGTGTTGTCTCTGTAGCCTATATCGGGGTGGTTAAAGCCCCCATGAGGACCAATGTGTGTTTAAGAAAAACAACCTTTCTTCCCTGTCTCAAATGACACTGGATCATAATGATGGATTGTACTGAACGTGACCATTCATTCAAAATCTTGAAATCAAGTATCTAGGCAATGCAGTAAGTGTACATTTACTTTCTATGTATGGCTACGGCTAGTCAGAAAACTAAGGTTATCCAGCAGGAACTTGCTTCAGTATTTAGCTACTTCAATCTGGAATTCCATCAGTCTACTGTGGTAATCTGGTATTGTGGAATATATATTGAGTGTTGTTCAGGCCACAGAAGTTTAAATGTACTTTTATGTCTAGAACAGGAAGCTACATTTTTTTGTTTGTTTATTTCCATCGGTATTGTGGGTGGAAGATGTATGTGATCACCACAGTGAGCTTAGCACAATGTGGGGTCTTTGAGAGGAATTTAAGCGCAATGTCCTAGACCTGAGAGGTGGTTACAGTATTCCTTTGTTAGCATAATGCTGGTGTGTTAGGATACTTGTAATATATTCCTGTATTAGGATAATTCAATGTAGAAAGGACATCAGGAGCTCATCCAGCCTAACCTTCTGCTCTGTGGGGAGTGAAGCAAGAAATTGAAGGTGTAAATAGAGTGGAATGAGAGAATTCAAAAGTAGTTACAAGCAATTTGGGCAAAATACAGGCATATTCAGATAAAACTTTAATTCTTTTCTTTATATGTGAAAGCAGTTGTTTCATCTGTGTATCCAATACAGACAAACATACTATCCAACACAGCTTGATTACAGGGGAGGTGTTAGTGATGGAAGAAGAGTTCTGTAACTCCACAGAAGCTTCCATGAGAGCTTGGAGCTTAAGTCTAAGGTTGGTTTCCTCCTTTGCCATTGGCAACTGGAGTATCTTTTTTGTTTTTTGTTGAAGACAATTTATTCCACTCTTTCCACAAAAATATTTTGAACAAGGGAAGACTTAAGGACTGAGAAACACTTTTTCTTAGGCAAATTAATTTGCTAAAAAAAAAAAAAAGAAATAAAATAAAAAAATAGAGAAATCCTATTTTCTGACCTCCGGGGGGGGGGGGGAAGGGGAGTGAGTGATTGCGCTGCTGCATGGTTCTGGGTTGCCAGCTGGGCTTAAACCACGACAGACCTACCTTTAAGTAGGTATGTATAAAGAAGGTAACTTACAAATCATTCTTATTAGTACATGCTGCTGCCTCACACACGCAACTTCTCTGTGTTCAATTTCCTTCTGAGTTTGCAGCTTGTTTAGTTTCCTGAACATATTATTTCTTATCATCTTTTTTTAAGCTACAATGCCCTATATGTAAACCATCTAGATAAAAATCAGCACCCTGAATGCAGTTACTGGGGGGGTTGTGCATTTTGCTGTGGTACTTGTGGCAAAATGACAGAGTGTGCAACCAGGCTAGTAGGTGAAACATAACCGTGCCAAATATTTCGTTTAGGAAAGTTTATTTTAACGCTCTTTTAACACATAATTAGGCCATCTCAGCTAGCCATGCACTTTCCTAATGCAATTATGAGAAGGCTATTTGGTTAAATTGCTAGTGGCTGTCTAGACATCCTACTGGAATCTCCTGAGTTGGCATTTAATTAAATGGAGGGAATTTCTATGGTTCTAGACAGAAATATTTGCCTCAAGTGTTGTCTTGTTGAAGACGTGTTTTTTTGGGAAGAACTTACAGTTCTTATCAGGTTAGCAGAAGATACCTGCTTTTGGGAATTAGGCACTGAATAGAAGAGAGGAACTGGAGTTGTAAAGAGTACCACTTTTGTTTACCACTTTCAGGAATGATCTTGTTCCTGAAAAGAAGTTAGGGCTGTACTAACATGGCTTATCAATAAATGAGAACTTCAGAGAAATGTTCACAGTTCTCTGTTGCTGTCCATGATTATCCCTCTGCTTTTTCCTCAGCAGTGTCCACAATTGTTTAGTTCTTAACCCTTCAATTTTTTAAATTTTTTTTTTTTTTTAGGGCATAAATCATGATGTTTAATAAAAGCAACCTTTTCAAACCTTACAGTGCAGTTCAGAATGAGTTATCCCCTGTGAGGTGTTATACTCCATCTGCTTGTATCTCTGGGACCTCTTAGCAATTAAATTAGTATTCATGTCATCTGCTCTGTTTATTTCCTTGTTATTGGCTTGCCATATTTAAAAGTTAGGTCCTTGGAAGCAGGAGTACTGCAGGAGTCCTCACCCTGCTGTTGTAGCATCAAGCTCAGAGGAACCTGATTCAACTTGGGCACTCAAAATTCCACCTGGCAAGTGTAATTACTGAAATTATTTCTGTAAGGGGGGGGGGGGGGGGGGTGTCCTTGACTAAATGGAAAGTTAACAATGTTGAATATTTTCTTGATTTGTGTCTTAAAAATGGAAATGTTGGCTGCTACTTTTTTGAGACTAGAAGTGAAATTAAATACTATGCTAAGTATTAGCAGATGCTATAGGGCTGAACAGAATAGTAAAGTAACCTCTTAGGGACAGATGGTGGGATTTAAAACTAAATAAAACTTTGTGTACATGACATCATCTTAGCAAAATGGCTGGGTTTGCTGATGAAGTTCTTAATGGAACACTAAGTCAGGAATGGTCTATCTCATAAGTAAAAGAAAAAAATATTATTGATGTCTGTCATCCTTTTGAGAAAAAAAGATAAAAGCAACTCTGGATAATATGAATGATATCTTCATGTTTGTTTATTGTAAGAAGAAATAGCAAGTTTGTGGTTTCCTGTTGTGATTTTTTTTGTTTTGTGTTTTGGGTTTTTGTTTTTTTTTCTTTAAACAACTACATATATGTGTTATGGAAGCATGCAAACAGTTCCTTTCATGTCAGTGGGGTTTCTTTCATTAATGTGAGATTGAGCAAGGACTATGTCTTTTTATGCTGATCAAATTATTTAGTGGTTTGAGTCAGATTAATCTTAATCCAGTTCTGCAAAATTCTCTAATCTTTGTAAGGATTACACATCTCTTATCAGTGATCTCTCTCTTAAAGGAAAAGATGTATCCGTTTGCCAGAACAGACTGAATCACAAAGATGACTTCACTTCTGAAGTGCTAATGAGTTTTTAATGACCTTAAACTGCTTCTGACATGATCTGTAGCTTCCGAATCATAAAATGGAGTCAAGGCTAGGGCTATGATCAGGGTAGAGTTGGAGCATCCAGTTTTAGGTTTCAGTACAGTATAGATGAGATTTTAAATCCAACTTTTATTGCTATATATTTTCTAAATTCTTTGTGTTAATTTTCTTGTCTTATCAGGGTGTTTGTGGAGGCAAGAGCCCAAAGTGCACAATACAAGGAAGACAGCACAAGTAGACCCCATGCTTGAAGGAGTGGTGGGTAGATGCTCCCAAGAATGGAGAGGCTGGAAACTTCTGACTTCAGCAGCAGAAGAAAGGTTTGTTCTCTTCCAGCTGAATTTACAAAATTGGTACTGTGTCCTAATAGCCAACACAGGAGAACTAAATCTGTTAAGGGAGGCATCAGAGCCAGCTGGGCCTGAGCAAGCATTGGTACCAAGAGGAAGTGGTGGGCATTAGTGGTTGGAGATTTGTTTTTACATGAGATGGAGACACCCAGTTGCCAGTTAGACAAGTCATGGGAAGTCTGTATTTTCCTGGGGCCCAGCAATCTACAGATCCAGGGTGTTTTAGAGGAGTGCTAAAATTCATCTGGCCTTCAGATTATTACCCTTCATTAATTGCCCGGAGGGCACTAATGACACCACCAAGTGAGACCTAGACCAAATCAAGAGGGACTGTGGAGCTCTGGAGGCAAAGGTGAAGGATGCAAGAGCTCAGGCTGTATTGTGCTCATTCCCACTCATGAAGGGAAAAGGTTCAGTAGGAATGGATGCCTCTTGTGAATTAACAAGTGACTGTGTGACTAGTGTTGCAGAAGGCGCTTTGGCTTTTGTGACTATATGTCCCTTTCCAAGGAATGACAGACAGGATCCATCTGACAAATTGAGTTAAAACTGTCTTTGTCTACAGACTTAACAACCTGCTGAAAAGGGATTTAAACTAGATATGAGTGATAGCAGCTTACACTTAAGAGAAGGAACAGAGGTTAGGGGTGACAAATACATGGAGCAAGGTGATGGGAGACAGCTGTCAGGAAGGGTAAAAGTGGTCATAAGGGGACAACCTGAAGCACTTGCTTGAGTGCAAGCAAAGTGGGAAACAGATGAGGCACAGGAGGCTCTGTATGTGGATGTAGGTCTGTGACAAAACTGAAATAGCTGAAACATTGTGGAACAGATTGCAGGGCTGCATACACCTTTTTGGTAAGGATGGTTGGGAAGGGAAGGAGTGGCAATCATCGCTTCAAATGAAGGAGTGCCCAAAAAACCTTATGTAAGATTGTGATGCAAAAGATATGTTTAAGCAGTTTGGAACACAGACTTGTGTCTAATTGATGCTGGGTACTGGCCCTTCAGAATGAAAACCAGATGAGTTTTTGTCCTTTGCTAATAACTAGGTGCTTTAACTGCCAAATGTAATAATGGCAATAGGACTCTTAGACCATAGCAATAACAGTTGCTTGTGAAAACAGAATCTGATGTGCCTCCAGTGCCACATTCAAATTCTTAACTCTGTTGTACTTTCCATCTATATCTTGTTCATGTTGCTCTTTAGAGCTGTCTGCAATGTTGTGAGGAGAACCCATCTATAGGGTTGCAATCAAAGTGTAACTGACAGCAACACCTTTTGTGGTTTATCTAAAATAGAGATGTTCTGATTTCACACTTTCTTGGTTATGCCTCTTGGTGAAGCAGAAAAAGGGTTAGCCCAGCAGAGTCCTTTTGCCAAGGCAATGTAGGAGTTGAAATAGGATCAGAAGTCTCTTGGTTACTTCCTCTCTTTTCATTCCTACTGAGTTAGTGTAGGTGAATCTGCTTCATGAGTTGGTGCTGGTTAAGTACAGCTGGCTCTCAATGAATAGGGGTCGTAGTGCCAAAAAAGCTATCCTGCTTCACATTAGTATTTTTTCCCCACACTTTCTGGAAAAAGGAGGAAATTTCCAAGCAAAGGGGATATTCGCAGAATGTTTTGTAGTTTATGCTATACCTTCCTTTCTGGAATATTGTAACAAATGTGTCTAGCAGGTGCAGACATTAAAAGGTAAAAATGAAAAGAAAAGCTCTAGTAACTAGTAAATATGTATTTCAGTTTACTTAACACTTGCTCAAATCTCTGACAGCTGGAATGAGAATGCCTTATTAGGACAAGGTGTAATTTTCATGTCTGTCTCAGAGCTCAGGTTCGTTGTAGAAATGGGACCTATTATTCAGTCTTACTTCAATCTTACTTGCTTTTAAAGGACCGCAGCTTGCTACTATAGGAAAAGTAAGGCGCTAGAATATATTCTTCTGGGAAAAACTGGTAACAGGATTCTGATACAGGAGGCTGAAGACTTTTCCAAGGATTTTTTTTTTTAAACCCAATTTGTTATAGTCCTGCCACCAAAGCTGAGGTGGAAAGATCTTTGAATAAGTTCATTTATTTGCATGATCAACTAGACTGGAAAATTAGTACATTTTAGAAACAGTAATAACATGAGAAAAACATCAACTTTTACTGTGCTATATAGTTGCAAGGTTTTCTGCTTTTATAGATTGCTTTGTATCTTGGTATTCAGAGAGAATGAATCTTCAATAACAAAAAAGCTTACCAGTAATTTTTCTTCTGTGTCTCTAATGTGTCTATAATATCGCTTCTTAAGGAATAAGAACTGCAGTCTCCTCCTGAAATCTGAAAAGTGGAATGATGGCTTTCTTTGTGCACTTGCACTGGAATCAAAACCGTTGCCTTCATATTTGTGTAACTATTTTGAAAAAGCAGTCAGTTAAGGGACTTCTGTGTTCAACAAAGCAAATGGTCAAGGGTATTTAGGGAAGGCTTACAGCTGATTTTAGGAAACAGGTGTACTCCTTTTTGTCTTGTGTCTTTTTTTTTTTTTCTAATTCATGGTTTTCATAGAAATAGTTTTTAACAGTGGAAGACTTGCAAGAAAACTTATTTTAAAAGTTTTCTGAAACATCTTACTATGAAAGCAAAACCAAGTTTAGTTTCTCTGTAAGTCACAGGCCTTGTAAGTCTGTTTCTTAAGAGATGCAAATATGATTCCAAGTCTGTCCTAAGAAAGCTCTTCCACAAAAGATGTGAGAAAAGACTGTTAAGAAATAACTCTGAACTTTTAATAGTATGTTGGTGAAAAAAGTAAAAGCACTGTAAAAATTAAGATTGTTTCCTTACAATAATGATAAAGTAATTTAAAAATCAAAGACCAAAATTATTGCCATATGACTGCCATCCATAATTTGTCTTAAATGGAACTTTAGGAAACTATGTATGGGTCTTCACCATTTATTGTACACATATTTGGCAATGCCGTAATTTACATTATATATTGCATATTTACATAACTTCCATTATCGCCACAAATGGAGTCCACCTTTTATTTTAGAGTGAATGAATACTGGTGGTAAATGTGTAGCTTATTTTGTATGTGTAATTGTAAGCATATGTATTTTTATATGTTAGTTGATAACCCAGACCACTCAGTAATGTGATCTACTCTTCAGTCTGTTTTCATGATTGCTTGTTTGCAGGTGAACTTGTAGGAAACCTACTCACCCAGACACTCAGGGACTTAGGAATCCAAATAACCACCATTTGATTTTGTCTGTTTGTAATTATGACAGTCTGTAAGACCAACACTTCTTCCTGGGGGTGGTGAAGATTCAAGGCAGAGAAACCGATGCATTTTGTCCTGTGGGTTGTGAAATGACGCTGCTGAAGCACCTCCTCTAAGAAGGGTGACCGGTGCATTTAATTCGTATTCCCAGAAGGAACACAGAGGAAATTCAAGATGATACTTTTAAGGAGGCAGACTTTAACAGTAAACAATTGAGGTGGTAAAAAACAATGATTACAGTTGAGTCAGATTTAATGGCCTTCCTGGTCTTCTGTCTGAGGTGATGAGACAGAGGGAAACCTCATGAAGGCAGAATTAAGATGCCTTTCAAGTACCTTCTATTGTGTTCGTAAACCTGACATTTCTGATATCCAGGAATACCTAAAGTATATCAGCTGAAGTCTGCCTGTCCCTCCAAATTTTGTACTGTCCGCAGACTACCACAAGATGGCAATATTATTTCTGTGCTTAGTGAGACAGGAGTTATGGGTTGTTGGTTTTTCTTTTGCTTACTATCAGCGTTGTATTAATGGAAAAGGCTAATGGAGATGACTTCCTTTTTGGTAAAGGCTGGCATGTGTAATGCTCATATATCTTATTAGATCAATTACATTCTAAATAACCCAGAAATAATGTTTGACTGATTTTGATATTGTAGTCAAATACATGTCTGGTGATACTATACCGACTTTGGGTTCATTTGGTATTTGTTCTCTAGAAATAACATTGTACCTTTATAATAACATAATACAAGGCATGTCCCCAGTGAATGAAAACCCAAACCACTCTGCCCAGTTCAGTGCATCCTTCACAAATGTAACTAGATTTCAGTTTTGAATTAAATATCCCTTTCTTTTATATTCAGACTTAAACATTTGTCTGGTTATCTGAGTTGGTACTTGATACTGAGGTGGGACTTCTAAGAATTTCAATGACTGCAGGGTGCAAGAGTCATAACCTGTGAACTGTTCATAATTTTTTTAATAGTGCAGTTTTTGACTGCATGTTGCAAAATTAACTCTGGTGTCACCTTGCCAAAGTCTAATGCAGAGGTTCCAAGAGTGAATAAAAGAAATAAAATATTACTGGCTATGCAGTTATCTTTGGACACTCTCCAGGCTGAAGACATTTTTTCATTGTATATTAGAGGTCTCGGTGTGAGACCATTTCTCTGGACCCACCACAGGGACCCCATGAGTGCCAAACCCAGAGGGGAAGGAGAATTATTGTCAAATACGCAAGGAAACCCAGCAAGTGTGGTCTCATCACCACATAAATCCCCACTTAAGCCAGTTTTGCTGCATGATTTTCTTGTCAGGGCCTCCCCTTAAAGCTCCAGTGTCAAAAAATTGAAATCGGAACAAGAATGTGTGAAAAATCGCCTTGGGCAAGTGGATTTTCAACTGTTAGTGCAAGGACAGTACATTCTTACTTAAATGGATGAACGCTTGGTAATTAATTTCATTACTGCCTCATTTAAGACTAGCTGGTTTATTCTGGGCTATTCAAAGTGTCATGTATCATCATGTATGTTGTTTGTCAGTAGCTACTGGCACTAGAAGGTCTTACATGAAGGATGTCAGTGTTGCATTTGAAAGTAGAAAGAGGACCAAATTATTGATGAGCTGTTTTGTTTTGTATGAGTTACAAGGATCAGAAGAACTTCCAAACCTCTGCTTGTATCTGCAACAGAAAAACAGCATTCCTCCCCAGGAATCATCTCTTAAACAAGATTACTGGATGTCTTGCAGTAATCAGAAGGTGTTTAGCGACTTGGAAGGCAGACACAGGGACTGTGAGAATGAAGACCTTGGGCCCACTGTAGGAGAGGATCTGGTTCGAGACCATCTTAAGTACCTGAATGTGCACAAGTCCATGGGACCTGCTGAAATCCATCCACGGGTCCTGAAGGAGCTGGCGAATGAAGTTGCTAAGCCACTGTCCATCATATTTGAAAAATCATGGCAGTCAGGTGAAACAAGGGGGCACAAAATCACAAAATGGAATATAGAAACCTTTAGAATTAGATTTAAGTAATGTTAAGTTTGATGGCTTTGTAACAGTAGCAATGGAAAATTACTGAGGTGCATGATACATAGAGAAAAAAAATAGAGTACAGCTAGAGAGCATGCTGAGAATTCTCACAAGATAAATCGTTATAGTTGTGACATAGTTTAAGAAAAACAGTCTAGAAGAACAGGACACAGGGATAAGGAGTATCTGGGAACCGCAGGTGTCCAGGATGGGCTACAGTTAAAATAACTGATAAGTAGGAGGATAGGAGGATTATTATGTCTCTGGTGCTAACGAACCAATTAAACTGGTATGAGCATCTACTGCGCGTGCTTCAAAGGCTGCCAGAAGTGATGAAGATTGTTGGAAGAAGTAAACGAACCTCAAGAGACCACCACCACAATTCTGTACGCATGCGGGGAACTTTCTGGAAAATTATGTAATCCATACGTAGCCTCATGAATATGTATGTATGCCCAGTGGCTATGAAAGGACGGCTTGTGTGGCAATAGGGAGACACATGTTAGGAGGAGCTATCCCCCGTGTCTCCTGGCTCCGCAATAAAGAATACCTGCTTGTCAGCTTGAAAACTTTGTTGGCAAGTTTGTTCCTGGAGTTTTCTCCGTATCAGTTTGGCGACCCAGATGGGACCCTCTCTGCTCGGCTGCAGGACCCGCTGAGGACAGGGCTCCCTCTTGGCCCTCGGGATTTTTTCCCGGAGGGACCCCCCAACTCATTCGGATCACTGCAGGAGCAGACAAGGACCATCTCATAAAAGGTATTCTTTTTTCTTATATGGTTTGTAAGGTGCAGGGGGCATCTCGGTTTGGTAAATTGGTTTGGTAAATTGGTTTGGTAAATTGGTAAGCATACGCATGGTTTGGAAGCCTTCCGTAAATCGAGATAGGAAATCTCGTAGGTAAAGGCGTATACCCGGCTGCTAGCATCCGTTTGGTATACACCCACAAGAAGCAGGGGGCTTCTTGTGGTTTGGGTCCTGCAAGATGGCAAGTTTGTTGGCAAGTTTGTTCCTGGAGTTGTCTCCAAATCACAGGTGAAGTTTCCAATGACTGGAAATAGGGAAATATAACCCCCATTTTCAAGAAGGGGAAAATGGATGACACAGGGAACTACAGACCAGTCAGTCTCACCTCTGTGCCTGGCAAAATCTTGGAGCAGATTCTCCTGGAAGGCATGTTAAGGCACATGAAAAACAGCAACGTGCTTGGTGACAGCCAGCATGGCTTCACTAAGGGGAAATCCTGCCTGACCAATTTGGTGGCCTTCTTTGATGGGGCTACAGAACTGATGGACAGGGGTAGAGCAGTTGATGTCATTGACCTGGACTTGCGCAAAGCATTCGACACTGTCCCACACAACATCCTTGTCTCTAAATTGGAGAGACATCAATTTGATGTATGGACCACTCTGTGGATAAAGAGCTGGCTGGCTGGCTGCACACAAAGAGTTGCGGTCAATGGCTCAATGTCCAGCTGGAGACCAGTAACGAGTGGTGTCCCTCAGGGATCGGTGTTGGGACCGGTCTTGTTTAACATCTTCGTCGCTGACATGGACAGTGGGATTGAGTGCGCCCTCAGCAAGTTTGCCGATGACACCAATCTGTGTGGTTCGGTTGATATGCTGGAGGGAAGGAATGCCATCCAGAGGGACCTTGACACGCTTGTGAGGTGGGCTGATGCCAACTTCATGAAGTTTAACCAGGTCAAGTGCAAGGTCCTACCCCTGGGTCGGAGCAATCCCAGGCACAGCTACAGGCTGGGCAGAGAAGAGATTCAGAGCAGCCCTGCGGAGAAGGAGTTGGGGGTGTTGGTTGATGAGAAAATGAACATGGGCCAGCAGTGTGTGTTTGCAGCCCAGAAAGCCAACCGTATCCTGGGCTGCATCAAAAGGAGTGTGACCAGCAGGTCAAAGGAGGTGATCCTGCCCCTCTACTCTGCTCTTGTGAGACCTCACCTGGAGTATTGTGTGCAGTTCTGGTGTCCTCAACATAAAAAGGACATGGAACTGTTGGAACAAGTCCAGAGGAGGGCCACGAGGATGATCAGGGGACTGGAGCACCTCCCATATGAAGACAGGCTGAGAAAGTTGGGGCTGTTCAGCCTGGAGAAGAGAAGGCTGCGTGGAGACCTCATAGCAGCCTTCTAGTATCTGAACGGGGCCTATAGGGATTCTGGGGATGGACTATTCACTAGGGACTGTAGTGATATGACAAGGGATAACAGGTTAAAACTTAAACAGGGGAAATTTAGGTTGGATATAAGGAAGAAATTCTTTACTGTGTGGGAGGTGAGGCACTGGAATGGGTTGCCCAGGGAGGTTGTGAATGCTTCATCCCTGGCAGTGTTCAAGAGCCAGGCTGGACAGAGCCTTGGGTGAGATGGTTTAGTGTGAGGTGTACCTGCCCACGGCAGGGGGGTTGGAACTAGATGATCTTAAGGTCCTTTCCAACCCTAACTATTCCATGATTCTATGATTCTATGACTTGATCCTGAGTACCAAGAGGTGCACCATATGCCTGTGGGTCTAGGAGATCCATTTTTAAGCTTAGGCTCAGGCCCTCCTTTTCTGAATTATTGTTGTAAGTGTACCTACAACAAACCTGTCCTTAAACCTGTCTTCAGCAGCAATCTCAGACCTATGTCATAGCTTTGTCTCAGGCCATGTCTCTTGCTACTCCTGACTAGGCTGCCTGGGTAGACCCTGGACCTTGTTTGATATACCAAAGAACGTAGAGTTTTAAAACTGGCAAATGGACATGAAATGAGAGTTCTCATCTGTGAATCCATCTTGCCTTCTAATGCAGTGCAGGATGAAGTTTTTGATAAGGCAGTACACTTAGGCTTGGCAATGTTATGTGCTTCAAAAAAAGCTTCTTCCAGGGAACTTTCTTTCACCTTCTACATCGATAAGGGTTTGCAGTTTTATTTTGTTGTCTGTATGCATGAATCTCAGTTGCTTCAGTTTCCTGCAGTGTAGCTGATTAGTGACTCCAGTACTACACGGCATCTCATTAATACAGATTCTACTCCTGGTATTATTTCTTATGTCTATGAAATGCTATTGCCTTGATGCAAGTACATTAGTTGCTTTGTTACATATCCAATGCCTTAGATGGTAAAGAAATGGATGCAACCAGGATGTCATCAGGTCAATGACATGGTTTAATCTGTAAAACACATGATTAGAGATTCTATCAAATATGTGATTTGTTTCTGTTTTATTTTGCTGTTGGCAACAAGGGGAATCCTTTTGTGTTCCTTCCCAAACTGTCAAATTGAAAAGAAGCAGCTTCCCCACCCCAATTTCATGCTGGCTTTGGGTAGCTTTGTCTCTTCTCTTAATGGGCCACTTGTGACCATTCCAAAGTACCAGTTTCATCCACCAGATTGGAGAATTTCAAACATTTTGTACTCCTTGCACCTTCCCAGATATTCCCTGCAGTCACTCTCTAGAAGGTACAGGATAAATGTTTGCATGCATTCTTTCAAATAAAATAGCTTTTTAAGTGATTTGTTTTGTTTTGTTTTTTTTCCCCCCCTATTCATAGTATGTATCTATGTTATGTACTCTGCCCTTAGCAAGTGTGGTTTTCTCAGCATACTCACTCTGAGGTGTTCCATGTGTATTGTGTGTAGATGTAAATATAGCAATCTTTCAGTGAGAGCACTACTGTTGAATCTTGAACGAAAGTATAGATATAGGAAACTGTGTACTTGGTTTGAAGAACTGAGACTATTACAATTCTCTCATCTCTTCTGGCTCTTTTTAAGCCTTTCCAATTTATCCTGGAAAATAAGAGAAAAACTCTTATGATAGCAGTGGCTAGCTTAAAAATTGTGCTTGCAGTCAGGGTTGAGTGGTGCCATTTGTAGAGTCTGCTCCTTTATTTTTATGTTTTTTTTCAGCCATACTTTCTTTAGCGCAATGTGAAAGTGACTTTACATAAGCAGGAGAGAGGAATAATAGGTGCTGTGCTGAGATTCTTAACAAGTATCCGATAGCTCTTTGTGAAGGTAATTTTGCTTGCCTGAAAATCAAGGCCAGTATGTTGCAGCAAAGGGAACCCGGTATAGAATCATAGAATCATGGAACAGTTAGGGTTGGAAAGGACCTTAAGATCATCTAGTTCCAACCCCCTGCTGTGGGCAGGGACACCTCACACTAAACCATCTCACCCAAGGCCTTGTCCAACCTGGTCTTGAACACTGCCAGGGATGGAGCATTCACAATCTCCCTGGGCAGCCTATTCCAGTGCCTCACCACCCTAACAGGAAAGAATTTCCTCCTTATATCCAATCTAAACTTCCCCGTTTAAGTTTTAACCTGTTAGCCCTTGTCCTGTCACTACAGTCCCTAATGAAGAGTCCCTCCCCAGCATCCCTATAGGCCCCCTTCAGATACTGGAAGGCTGCTATGAGGTCTCCACGCAGCCTTCTCTTCTCCAGGCTGAACAGCCCCAACTTTCTCAGCCTGTCTTCATATGGGAGGTGCTCCAGTCCCCTGATCATCCTTGTGGCCCTCCTCTGGACTTGTTCCAACAGTTCCATGTTCTTTTTATGTTGAGGACACCAGAACTGCACACAGTACTCCAGGTGAGGTCTCAGAAGAGCTGAGTAGAGGGGCAGGATCACCTCCTTCGACCTGCTGGTCACACTCCTTTTGATGGTATCGCCTGAGATACCTGCCAAGTCCCATTGTGGAAAAGCTGAGGAAAGAAAGCACACAGGGAGAAAACCATTGTTACAGGCTCTGTGCAAAAACTTTTCCAACTGATCTAAAAGTGAAGAAACCAGCAGCAGGAAAAGTGGTAGGATTGCTAATACAGTAGAAACAGCAGAAGCACTCAATGGCAACTTTAGGATTTTTGTATTCAGGAAGGGGAGAGCAGAGGGATATTCTGTGGTAACTGGCAATCTCCTGGTTTTTCTCTTGAAATGGAAAAAAATTTGACAGTAAATGCATGGGTGCAGACAGCTTGCTGGTGCAACTCGGAAATGGTATATTTTGCCCTAATGTTTAAAAACAAACAAAAACCCCAACACTTTAGTGTGAGGGGATACTGCTGTGAGCATAACTGCATAGCTCCTTGCTTAGACACCCGCTTGTTGGTTTTGGGACAGGAATAGGGTTGCCTTCTGGGCTACAGCAAACTTTACATAATCCTGTCTGGGTCCATGGAAGTCTCTTGGCATCTTTTATATGCAGTTTGTTTTTACCTTGAGTTTTAGCTGTAACACAGGTTCCTTTATTGGTGAAGTTCCACTTTCAGCTTTTCTTCTCCCAAACACCCTCTCCCCCATCAATCTGAAGACTTCACTCCTCCAAGGGAATTGAACCATGAAATTCTCATATACAACTCCTGGATTTAGAAAACAGCTTTTGAACTTCCTGTGTCTTCCTAAATAGAGCACCTCAGGTAATTACCAGCCTGTAACCTGTTGTGTTTGAAGCAAAGTGACTGGTAATGACCTTTAACAAGAGTTTGCTTAGAACAGTAGTATCTAATATGAGTTAAAAGAGCTCAATAGAAAGGAGACTGACAGGAATATGAAGTTAAATCTTAGTAAGCTGATGAAGCATGTTCATTGTAAAGTTCCTCTAACTTTTTGGTTTGGTGCAATACTTGATTTCTCCTAAAGGAATTTAAATGACAGAAAATTAGCTGCATTTAAATCCACTTAGAGGTTTAATTCTTACTCATTGAAACTGCAACTTTTGATTAACCCTCTAATAGCATTGAGGTTATATGTTTTTGTTTTATACTGCAGTTCGTCATCATCGTATACCTCTTAGAGAAGAATATCAGCAATTGCAGTCACTGGCAAACCTTCATGTAGGACTATGGGTTTTTATTAATTTTTTTTTTTTTAAATAGAGGAGGGAAAGAGCCTGATTCTGATAGTTATCCATCAGCTGGTGAATACTGAGGATGTGCTGAAAGCCCCTGGATGTGTAAGAAGGGAACTGAAAGCAGGGGATTGCACAACATTCTTTCTGTCTTGCACAGCACCTGGTGGGATGCTGCATCCTACTGTGCTGTGGAGTCAGTCTAAACAGACATCACGAATCAGTGGAAGTCCTGAAGAGCTTCAGTTGCTTTTAGACTCCCAAAAGGGATTAAGGGTGACTCAATAGCTGAAACATAAATACATGTACTTGATAAATGGCTTTTCATGGTATAAAAAGGTATGGTAGGATGCAGAAACTGGAAACTAAAGCCGTACTACTGCAGACTGAAAAGAGCCTCCTTAATAGTGGAAGAAATTAACTTTTGGAAAAAGTGATGAAAGTGTAGTGGTGGCTTCTGTACCAACAGACTTGTCCATTCAAGACCGGATGCTTGTCTGAAAGGCGGGATTTTTCTGATTTTTCTAGATTTAGCCTTATATCCCATACCTAGACATTTTATTGGACCAGTCTTTTCTGGCCTTAATGTATGAACACTAAGGTATTGAGAAAAGTGTCTGCTCAGTACCTCAGCTTCAGTTCTGCTTTTGATTCAGTTAATATTGCTTGCAGTCCCTAAGCACAGGGCTGATGGAGAAAATTGGCCTGCTCTTTCCAAAATTTACAGTACTGGTTGAATTTTGAACTGACATTTGACATTCCTAAAGTGAAATTTGGAAAGGTGTGTTTCTTTTCTGTAACACAAATTCTATATTTGTTGGCTTCAAGCATAACTGGAGGCAAAGTACTGAAGCCTGTGCTTCTTTGTTGTGCTTTTGATGAGGAAAAAGATGACAGTTTTCAGGGTTGGGGTCAGGATATCCTATATTTTTTGAAGGACCTCTAATAAATGAAATTGTAAAAATGGCCTAAAAAGTAAAAGCTTGGGTGGTGAAAGAAATTTTCTAGCAATGCCAATGACTTAAAACAAACTCCTTCTGGAAAAAATCTTCTATGAAGGGGCTAGCATTGGGTTTTTGCAGCTGACAGGATGGTTTCTTTGTCTCCATTGGAGATCTCACCTTCTTTTCCATTTCCCTCCCACTCTTCCAACTCACACACACCTTTTCTTAGCTTTACTGGCATTTATCCAGTACTCAGTTTGTTTAATACTGCACACAAGCACTTCTTGCAGAAGGTAGCTGAAGGTATGGGTAGTGTCGTGCATTATTGAAGTATCTGTTTTCAACCTTTCTCTATTCCAACAGACAGCCCTGCTATGCTAATAATAGTTGACAATAGTTGAGAAGTTACATTAAATAAGTGGGTATTTATTATGTATAAGTGATGATAATTGTCTTTTGCCTTCCGTATTTCTCAGCAAGTAGAAATACATTAGAAAAGTAGAAGCAGTCATGTTGAAACCACTGCATTTTGATACTTTTGGCTGAAAATCTAGAAGTGGTTTAACCTTGAAAAATATTAAAAGTTGAAAGGAGACCTGCTGGAAACCAATACGAACCTTCCAGTCTGAATAGCCCAGATTTGTAATACTAGTGAATTTTTCAGTGATCAATCTTAAGTAAATGGAGTCCCTGCATTATCTGTGGGGAAGTGCTTTTCTTCTGAACCATAATTTTAGACTGGACTGAGTTGAAGTTGGCGTCATTCCCTGTGCTCCCCATGATATCAAAGCACACCATGTATTTTAACTTTTCAGTACCTTTTGCCAATGAAAACAAAAGTTATAATTAATAGTCTCAGCAGTTTTGCTGCCAAGGGTTCCTGGCCACAATTCCTAGTTTGTTTTATGCTGCAGATGCATACCTCTGAATCTTGTTAACAATTTTTTTTCCTTTCCAATGGTTAAAGACTACTGCTGTCCAAGGAACTAGCCCTTCTTTAGAAATAAAAGAAAATAAAGCATGGCTGTTAAAGAGTTAATTTGCTCATGAGAAGATATTTTTGCGACAAACTCTTTGAAGGAGCTAAGATTCTTGTTAAGGCTAAAGCATCGTATCATGTATCAGTAAATGAACTGCTCTAAATTAATTTTGATGGCAGAGTTATATTGTATATGGAGTGTGTTACAATACTGAAGAATAACTCTACGCAATAAATGTATGGGTTAGCAGGTTGAGGTCTTATCTCTTTGCTCTCAGGAGCATCATTTAATTAATTGACTTAATAATTTCAACCCTGTAAGACTGGTAAAATCTCTTCCATGATGATGTGATACTTTTTAATTATTCAAGTATGTTTGTGTTTCTAAATATATGATCTGATTTCTGACTGTAGAGGTAGCTTGTGAAGCACAACTCTAATACAGAATCTTTAGAAAAAAGGGATTTTTCTTGCCAAAAAAACAGGTCCAGTCTTCTAAAAAGGGATTTTTTTTGTTTGTTTGTTTTGTATTTGTAGAGTTAGACCACACAGTCTGGTTTTATATTATTGACAACTGCAATTGGCTGATGGACTTGCTTCTGCTGAATTTGATGGTAGACAAGTGTTTTCCTACCACACAGAAATGTTTAATTTTTTCCCCTACTTTGCCTTCATGGCCGTCTTTCTACAGTAACATAAGCTGGATGTTGGTGTGGCAGGACTCTAATGTCTTGTTCAGCTCTTTGCTTGTCTTCCATAGAAGCTTTTGTTCTGCTTATATAATTATTTTTTTTTTTGTAATCGAGTCTCCCGTGGAAGGCTGTGTGGGTGGTTCAAACACTGTATCTGATCAGATGCTGTTTACCTAAGGCATCTGATTAATGAGCATATGTCTGAGTGGGATGAATACCCTAATGAGTGTCTTGGATAGACACAAATCTAAGGAAAGGATTCAGGCTGTCATTGTGTAGTGCTTAGTGACTGAGCTAAGTGCAATTTCAAATGGAAACCTCAGAGTTAAAAGATCTCTCTGTAACTTGTTATGTCTCTTCCAGTATTGCCATTTCTGTATTTTCCCTACTTTTTCAGAACTGTAATGATATGAAGAGAGCTAATTAAATGTCCTAGTACTATTGAAGCATTCTGTGAGTACTTGAGGTGTCCCAGCAGACAGTGGCTAAATGTGAAATTCAGCTTTGTTGTCTTGTTTCAACATGACTGTTCTCAATTCTGTGTTGCTTTGTTCATATGGTAATATGCTATTTCTATGCAATGTAAATGTTCCTCTTACTCAATTTGTATTTAGTATACTCCTCTATACTGTGTCAACTTTCCCAATAGGGGAATCTGAAATGTTCATGCAATTCTATTTCTGAAACCCTTCTATTTGAACGGAAGAAATCTTCATAGAAATAAATTTCCCAGGTTAGATTTTGTTAGATGTTCTGAACTGAACTTCTGCTGTCAGGACAAGTATTTAGGTTTTTGCATCTTATTTGAATTTCAGAAGTAACTTTTACCATATCAGGGGTGCTGTTTTGAATGCTTGGCAAGGTGGCCTGAGAGTCAATGGCTTGTTCTTTTCATTGCCATACAGCTGAATAAGAGGGGCAAAGTTTGTGCCTTGTTTAGCCACCAAACAGGGAGTGCATTAATAAAAAATTCCCAATTTTCTGATTTGCAATGTCAAGTGGACCAGCCATCTAGCTGTGACAGTTACAGCAAAAAGTAATTCCACCTGTTCTGAGAAGTAAAAAATTACCTGTGGAACAGCTGGGCAGCTGCAAGGACAAAATATAGAAAAGATTGATGATCTTAGCCTATTATGATTTGTAAACCTTGAGGATATTGGTTGCTCGCAGCTTTGGCCATATTTTCTCCAAGCTTGCTCACCCCACTGGACTTACATCAGTAGAGTTCCAAGAAGTAATGTGATAGATGGACTGAAGCTCTGTCAGTGAGATAGTTGACATCATGTCTTAGCATAATTGTGCTGGCTGAGGTGCAATAGCAATAAAACTGGTAGTGTAAGGTAGCCAGCATTGAAACCCATGCTTCAATGTCTTCAAAATTGGCATCTGATCTGAAGGCAAATCTCTATATGCTGCAGTGTATTTCCAAATGTGGGAACTGGGGGGGTGAGTAGAGGTTTGTGAAGGTCCATTTTACTATTGCTATCTTTAAGATTTTAATTTAATTTAATTTAATTTAATTTAATTTAATTTTATTTTATTTTATTTTATTTTATTTTATTTTATTTTTTAAGTAGGAATTAAAGTCAACATTGCTGTGAATGGAGTTGTGCTGGTGCTGCAACATGAGTGTAAGCTGTGGGAGGACAGTAGGACATGGGTTACCATCTAGGGTTAAAGTAGCCTTAAAAACATCAACTATAGAAGAAACCTAGATAGAATAATGGAGAGGTTCCTGCTCTCAGCCTCTAATGGATCCTATTTCTAGGGGTCTTGCGTTGCTGCAGGAAGAGCTTCTGCTAGTAGAATGTCTAGGAGAACAGCCTCCTCTGATCAAGGCTTTCATGAAGCATTTCTTAGCCTCTCAGGTGGCTATGCAAGATATTTCAGGACTGCTGAACTGCACAACAGACTTCCTGTAGTCTGTGTCAAGAACCAATGAACAGGAAACTACTTATTTTCCATATTATGGTTTGCGTAATAAAAAGCAGGCTATTGACATCTTGGCAGCTTTTCGTTGCTAAAACATTATTTTGAGCAAATAACCACTAAGAAAAAATCTTTTTTTTTTTTTTTTTTTTCCTTCCCCTGTTTGGATAATAGGAAAAAAGTAGCAAGAGAGAGCAAACATATTAACTTGCATCGTAAAACACTGAAACCACTTGAAACTATAAGCTTTATGTATTCCCACAGCTTCTTGCTGTAATTCTTTCTCAGTTTAGTGGTTTACCTACAAACAGTCCAGCAGGAGAGTCCAGGCAGGAGAGCTGGCAACTAGAATATTCTATGTAGAGAAATCCCTCTTTGTGTTTGTGTGGAAGAACTGATGGGACATGCTATGCTACGGAAAGTAAAACTGGAAAATTAAAACCTGTCTTTAAACAGAAATATAATCTACTTGATCTGTACTAAAGCTCACTAGAATTCATAAGCACACAGTGAGATCTCTTTGCTCCCGTTTATTGTTGTAGTTTGTCATCCAACAAAAGCTGATGTAGTCCATGCTGAATTCACCATAACTTCAGTTATCTTTTAAACTCTAGTGGGACTAAGCATATTAAAAGTCTCTCAAGTATATCTCACAAGATGCGCTTGCTGCAGTGCACATAGACCTAAACTGTGTTCCTGAACACTTCAGTCTACAGCAGAAACAATGCCAGAAAAGTTTAGAAGCAGGCAGTCACTTAATAACCCATGTGGCAAATATATTATCTTGTGCTACAAAACTTATAATAAAATTACAGGTTTGGCTGCTTTCTCCCACATAGAATCCCAGAATTTTTTTGCCTTGAATGCAATCCCTGGAGGTCACCTGGTCCAACCTCCTGCCTAGAGCAGGGTGAATTCAGGCTACCAGCATACAATGTAAAATGAAAAGATATGAAACTTTTCCATGAAAAGAAAAGTGTAATCTTGCCTATTGCAACCATAAGTAATTGTTGAGGTTGTTCTGAGTTACCAGCTCTGAGCTGCTTAAACAACAGTGTGCTCAATTAGTCACTACCTTGCAAACAGCTGCCACTGCAGTTTTACAAAGATGCAACTGTTGTTGAAAAACAAACAAGCAAAGAAAAGCCCAAAAAATGGCTTGGCTTTGGTTCTTTGAGTCCGGGCTTTCTCGGAGGTGGCATGACATACCAGTACAAGTAGTGCTATGTAAGTACAGCAGTGTGTGGTAGCACCTAACTGACACAGTCTTTCTTGGATAAAAAACTATGCCCTTATTGAATCTGAGGAACTCTTTGCAAGCTCTTTCTGAAGCCAGCATATGGAAAAATTTGCAAGTCTTATGTTGGAAAATGTTTTTTCCCTTCTTGGGCATGAGATCTTCTTGTGAGTTCCGAAAAGCATGCATCTGCCACCAACTCTGCTGGTCTGAAAGAGGGGAGACCCTGCCAGTCTATGTAATGCTGCTTTTTGCAACAGTTAAGTATCTATGAGGGTGTGGTAAATACTAATAAAAGAAGCTTAAGAAAGACTTAAATCAAAACACTCCACTAAGTATTTTGGAGGCTACACAGAGGGAGCCCAATGCTAGGTAAATTTTTCTAACTGTTGGAAGAGAAAAAATCAATTACAGTCCCAGTCACAAGCTGAGATCATTTATTTAAAGGGAAACACTTGGTGCTATGGTGCTTCATAATTTATATGACTGGGTATGCTTTACATAGCTGGACTTCTAATCTGGTCTTTACTCTTATGCATAACATTATAATGTTCTTAGAAGGAAACTGTTTTCCAAAGAGGTAAGATTAAAACTCTGTTGTGGGAGGTGGTGGCACTCTTCACTGAAAACAAGCAGCCTGATTTCTTCTGCTGCTGGGCATCCTGGTGGCATTTTGAAAGCTGTTCAGCTCAATGATGTGGGTATTGCATATTAGTTCCTGTTTTGGTCTAATAATGTGAAAGGCAGAGCAAAATGTGGTCTGCTGGAAGTGCCATGACTTGTGGAACAGTACAGACGAAACTGAGCTGCTCTTGTTTCTGTGCAATGCTTGCAAATTCTTCCTGTAATAATTGCACTTAAAGAGTGAACCTGCCCCTACCAGTGGGTTAATGATCTCTGCTGGTTTTCTGCCTTCTGAGCACATTGTATCACAGAAAAAACATTTGAGATCAGTTTTTCATGTGGACTCTGATCAACTTATATAGAGATATGTATTGGCTGAAAAAAATTAATAAGCATAGCATAGCAGGAAGCTGGGAAGTCTACAGAGGAAATACACAACTGAAGTGCTGCAGGAAAATGCCAACTGTCTTGTTGGTGATAGCAGTGTCTATAGGAAATCCATTCTTACATTCTCTATCTAGCTCTTTGATACTAGGGCAGATATATAGAACTACATAATCTGTTCTAGCAGAACTAGCTTGATCCAGCACAGACTGAGACTCCCAAGAGCAATTGCATCCCCGTTACTGTGAATTCTGCTGTTACGGGTATTAACGGTGTGAGAAATGTAGCTGAAAAAGTTAGTAGTATGAGTCCAGAAGCACCTAGATGACTAAATATCTTGTGCAAACCAATATAGCCAAATGATTTTTTATTAGTATTTTATTATTTAAAAAAAATAATGGTGGCTTATGATCAGCAGTGTACGACATGTGACTCATTCATTACTGTGACCTCAACTGTTGGAGCCACAGAGCTGGCAGGGCTCTTTGTGGAAATACCTGGAAGGATACCAAGAACCAGGGCAGGAGTATCCTGTCTGCTGTCACAGCTTCCTGTCAACAGTCAGTGAGCTCACAGTTGAGAACAGATGTTTGTGGCTTTGTATAGGGCTACTGTGTATGACTATCATAACATCCTTACTGAAGATGAGAAAGGAAAGAAGGATCCTGCAAAGCTGAATATCACTTAAATGGCAGACCTTATATAAGCATTTAGGGATGTAATGTGAAGTTCCCATGTATTTCAGGCTTGTTTTTAAGTCTCTCATCCCTCATTCTGCAAGGTGAATTTTGAAATAGGAAAGTTGCTCACCATAATAAAATTAAATTTGTATCTGTTGCGTCATTTTGGAGAATATATGAAGAGATTCTAACTTCTCAGCAGCTCTAAGGTATGTTTGTTTTGCTAACAATTTGCTTATGGTGTTTTATGATGGTGAAATGACAGAAATTGGTTGGTCTTATCAGTACAAACCTTTTAGGAATGAGATCACATTTCATCAGCTGATTTGCATAAAATTGAAATGTTAATTTACTTTTTTTTGGAGAGCACAAGAAAGTAAAATTGCTACTTGAAACATCTGGGGAGAATACTTACTGTACTTGATAAATCCATTCATCTGTTGGAATAGAGCTCATTAAGGAGAAAGGAAGAGAAAGCAAAGGCCAACACAAGACCATTTGTTTTCCTCTCTGCACTTCCTCCCTCTTCTCTGTTAAAGAAGTTTGGCATTTCAGTGTAGAACTGATTAAATTATTCCTGGAGTTTTAACATCTGCATTGCTAACAAGTGCTTGTGATTGGAGCAAGGAGACTGAACAAAAAAGCCAACCTAATGCAACTCCATAGTGTTTGCTTCACACAATCTGTTACTGGGAAGCAGGAATAAAAGCTATAGGAAGCTCCATATTTACTGTCTATATTGTAAAAATTGGATGATGTTCTTGCATAACATAATAGATATTAATACGAGAAATTAATAAAGAAGCTGTTTACTGGTTGTTCTGTAGTTTTAAAGCAGTTGCTTTAAAATAGTTATGGGAACTGGGGGAAAATTGAAATTCTATTCTTTTGTTAAAGATGGGTTCATATTTTTTATTTTTAAAGTACTTATTGCTATTCACTTTCATCATAAATAGTTCAACAAATGGCTTTCTTCTGCAAAATGGAACTGAGATGGGCTGTTACTGGTTGTTGAAAAACACATTTTAATAAAAGAAAAACATTAGGCTAAATAAAAGCAGTAAATTGGAACAAAAAAACCCTGAAGCCTTGAAGCTACCAACCTTTATATGAAGTGAAGTTTTTCAGCCACCACTCTGTTGCTAGTTGATGGAGTCTGTATCTCCCCAAACTACCTCCCAAGTTACTGGGAGATCATGATAAAGACCATGCTGAAGTCGAGGTATACAACATTCACTACTCTCCACTTGTCCACAGAGTCGTTTACTGCCTCCTGGAAGGCAGAAAAATTGGTCAGGCATGATTTACTCTTGTTAGATCTATGCCACAACTTTTCTCTGAATCACTGTAAAGTATGATTGCACCAGTTCAAAAGGTTTAGGATCCTCCTGTCAGCACATATTTATGCCAGCTTCTGCTAGAATTCTGGCAGAGTTGGCCAGACTCCTATTGGTGGTGCCAGGCAATAGGATGAGAGGCACAAATTAAACCACAGGAAATTCCAACTGAACATGAGGAAGAATTTCCTGTGAGGGTGGCTAAGCATTGGAATAAATTGCTTTGAGAAGTTGTGGTGTTTCCTTCCCCAGAGATTCCACAACTCAAGAGCTGTCTGGACACAATCCTGAGTAATGTGCTCTTGGTCACCCTGCTTCAGCAGGGAGGTTGGAATAGATGACCACTTGTGGTCCCTTACAGCTTCAACCATTCTGTGATACCCTGCTGAAGAACAGCAGCAGATGTAGCACTAATTACTGGGCTGTCATTTCTACTAGGAAGAGGTGTCTGGCAGGAGGGGAAAACTCTGAAGCTTTTTGGGTGAAAATATTAAAGTGGAAAAGCGTAGCTTTGGCATCATGAGCAGTTATAGACACTTTGTGTATAAGCTGTGTATAAGCTTTGTGTATAAGAAAAACATTGCACGCTGATGACGTTTTTCATGTTTTTTTTGTGTGTGTGTGTTTTTTTTGTCTGTTTTCAAACTGCTCGGCAGTTACGTGGAGTATTTAAGTAACTGACCAAACAGTTAAAAGCTACTTTGGTCCTTTGCAATTGCAAGTGTGAAGCAGAAAAAGAATATGTAAGACACTTCCGTGTGTTTCTCTGCATAGTATGGCATGAGTGTCAAAGAGGGGATGTTCTGTGTGGTTTTTGGAAAATGTGCCTTGGGGAAATGTCACACACTGTCCTGTCTGGAAAAAGACTATGTGGGGAGCCTCTCAATTGCAGTAGGAGCAGCACAGTCCTGAAGTGTTAGAGTGTAGTTTAGTTTGGTTTGGCTTAGAAGGGTGTCTGATGCAACTTGATATTCCATAAAATTTCAGTAGCATATACTAGGCGTATTTATCCCTGCTTTTGGATTCAAAACAGTTGTAATGTTAAGTTTTAAAGCTGTTATTCTGGATATGGCTCTTGAAGTGTACTATAGAAAGGTTTTGAGGACTGAGCATGTCATTGCTGATGGGTAATTACAATTTACTTCAGTTGACTTTAATAGCTGCTGCATGCCATGTTTGCATCAAAGTTTGAGAAGGCTTCCAGGCAGACTTGCTTCTGTAACATACTAGGAAAATGTGGGGGATCCAACACTTCAAGGAAGAAAACCAAGCAACTTTTTATTATAGGCTATGTCACTGTGGCTTACTAAAGTTGTTCCTCAGAAAGGAAATCACTGAACTACACTAGCTGGCCTTATGCTGGCATTTGTCAGCCTTATGAATACTTCCAAGAAGATGCATTGATTTAGGACAAATAGCAAGTTTATAAGCACTTTACTGATCAGCTTAAAATGTTCTTGGTGGTTTGGTTTTCTATTTTTTTTGTTGTTGTTGTTTGGGGTTTTGTTTGTTTGTTTGTTATTTCTTTAAAGAACAACCAAAAGAACCTGTTCTTGAATATGAGTATGGCGAATAATTCTGTCCTGAACTGCAACAAGTGAACCAGTCTATCTCTTCAATTTCTAACTTCTGTGAACAAAGGTAAACTAAGAGCGTGTCATGGAGCAGATGGAATCAACCTACCATGAAGTTACAATAAGTTGAAAATGTGATGTCGGTCTGCTTGTAAATTCATGCCAGCAGGAGCTCTGCAGGGTTTGTTGACAAATAATAAGATAATTTAGCCAAAGTGTATATCATGTCACAGTGTGGGATTTAGGTATTATACACCAAAAATGGAATTTACAGGGAAGCAAAGCTACAAAGCTACTGCTACCAGAGTATATGCTGGGAAGATCTTTGTAAGCATTAAGTATGCAATAATGTGCTTGTACTCTTCAAGGCTAGGGCAAAAAAGCTGGAGATGTACTTCTTTTGAATGAGGCCAACTGGATCCGTCATGGTATCTGTCACTGCCATTAGAAGAACTACCGGAACCTGTGCTTCTTTTCCACTTTACACAGGTGACAGCAGCACATACAATCTTCAGCCTCAGGGTGTGGTTCTGATGTTTCCTTAGCTTAATTAGCAGCAGAAGTTGTGGGTCAATACAAGTGACACGGAGCTATATTAAATAGTTACTACAAGACAAGAAGAGCTAGCATAGGATTCTAAGAGTCAGAAGCTATTTGTTTAACCATTAGGAACAGCATATAATTCTGATGTTTTTATTTGCCTTCCTAGGGGAGGTTTCAGGTGATTTATTTTGCTTTCAGATATGTCAAGAATACTTCAGTTACTGTGCTGTTTGCTCCTGCGACATCAGCATTCTGTGTTCTTTGAGAAACTGCTCAGCATTGTTGGCTGAGCTACCACACTTTAGTTTGGGAAAGCATGACTTCTGTTGTGAGTTCTCTTGACTTGCATTGATATCAAATGAGATGGATGACATTCTTAATCATATGGTTTAGTTTTAGGTAGTCCTGTGAGAAGCAGGGAGTTGAACTTGATGATCCCTTCCAACTTGAGATACTCAATGATTCTATGATTCTATTGAATTCACCAAGGATACTTAGTATTGCTGTCACCATTATTTTTTTGTGCTTGCATCTTATGTAGAGATATACAGAACTCTGGTTTCTGGGTCAGAGAAGTAGATAAGTCCTTAAATGCACTATGCTCTATATAGCAACTGTATGTGAAAAAACATTGCCAACCTTCTTGTAACAATTTTTTCCTTGACATGTTTTGAAACTCCTTCTGTTTTGGGTGTTTGTCTTCAATTTTTGGTGGGGCGTGGGGGAGAAGTGTGAAACTGAAATTCTGCAAGTGTTAAAAAACAGAAAAATGAATATTTGCTTTTATGTTCAGCCTTGCAAGCTTCTGTTTCAGAAAGCTTCTACAGATCTGACAGATGGGAGCTGCCAAGGAGGCAGTCCCTATGATGGAGATGTAGTTTGCCACCCCTATCTATCTTCTGCGGGCGTTCCTGTCACCTTTGTTAAATCCGGAAGTTTGTGTTCCCTGGGTATTTCCTAGCCTGGAGTTTGGCAAGAGTTTTTATATGTGTTTGTCTCCTGATATAGCCCTATAACACTTGTCTGTGTTTAATTCTTAACTTGGTACCACTTTCATACAGTCAAGCTTCTTTCTTTAATTATAATTGACTCTTATTTGCTGAAGATTGTGTGATGCTGAAAAATCCCCCAGTGAGGGAAAGCCCAAGTAACATGGGTGCTACAGTACAAAAGTGGGGCCTGGCTGTGTCCATTCTGAGATCTGCAGAACAAACTGAGCTTGGTGGCTTCACAGTCCCTGGGGATGTGGGGCTGTCTCGCAGGTTGAATCCAGTGTTAGCTAAAGGGTGAGTGTGGGTATCGATACTGAACTGCATCTGGTATGATGAGTGCTCCCAGAGCACCAGAATGGGATAAAGTCACCTACCAGGTTTTGAAAGGGCTGATCCATCTGGGATCATCAGTGCTAGGTAAGGCTCAATTCCAATTGGATTATCCATGCTCCTATGGCAGGGAAGTTGTCATCCTAGAAAGCCACCTCAAGTTTAATGAGACCTCAGATACTAAAATTAGCTGTACCTTTACACTGTAGGAATTAGTATGAGCTGACCTTTGGATATGGGTAGTTGCTCACATACAGTGCTATTATTCAGCTGATGAGTCTGTAGGAACTCGGCTTTGCAGAGTACCAGCAGCTTACAGGGAGTTGACAGGGAATGTCTGGTCTGGTCTCTGAACTTCTCTATTTCCATGGTCTTCCCTCAGGATATAGTTGATGCTTGGCTAACTTGTGGTTTCTAATTTTTTAGTACTTAAATCATGCAGCTATAGCATTCTGTTGCTTCTTTTAGTCTCGTGATTGCCAATGAAAATTTAAGTGATGTAGGTGCCACACTGTACAATACTGTTTTGATACATGTTAATTTTATTTCAGTTCGAGGGTGCAAAAAGCTTAGAAAGTGTAATGCTAGTCATCACAGTTGTCAAAAGACTCCCTGCCATATGCAGTGGAATAGTAAAACGAAGCCCAAAAGCACAAACTAATCCCATTGGTGTTTGAAAGACTGGAAATTTTCTGTTGTGATTGCCCAACATGCACAAAATGTACAGCTCAGTGTAACGATTTTCTTAAAACCTGTTGATAGCTAGGTTTGATCAACAAAGAATGGAGTCAATAGGCAGTCATGAGAAACTGAATGGCCCTACTGTATCTGGTTTGGGATTGTAGGTACATCTTAGGTATGAAGACAAACCATCTCTGCCGAATGCAGCCACTAAGGGTTTACTTAACTGGCCACTGGATGCCAGTATTGCTCTGCAGAAACTGGTAATGGAAAGCTTATTTTTGTGACTAATATTGCAATGGCTGCTCCAGTGTCAGCAGCATTTTATCACTGGTTTTCTAAACAGGCAGAAAGGGTGGCTAAAGTGCTAGAATGAAACATTACGCTTCATTTTACTTTCTTGACAGACTGAATACAGAGGGGTTGTTGATTTATATTTGACCTGTATTAAAGTATGTTAGATTTTGGAATCATCCATAGCAGCATACTTTGTAATGAAAAGAACATCATCTTTGCAGTTGGCCCTTTTCAGACTGTCATGAATCTGTTCTGTTGATGGTCTGGCCTACTTTGAAATGGCTTGCAGAAGGAAGTTCTCTTTGCTAATTCAGGGCTAAAAATCCTGATACTGCCCAAACAAATCTGTAACATCTGTGGCAATTTTAAAAATCCTGTACATGTGGGCAGAATTCCAAGATCTGTAGGACTTCTGAATTTGAATACAGTGACTTCTGTTCTTGTGTCTGGGAGTTTGTACTTGAAGACACAGTTTATTCACTGTCCTAATAGTGATATTTGGCAATGAGATTCTTCTAATCTTCTAATGGCTATCAGAGGCTTAAATGAGGGTATGCATTGTTTGCTGGTTTGTTTTTTTTTGGGGGGGGTGTCTTTTTGTTGTTTAATTATTTTAAGAGTTGCCTTGTTCTGGTGGAGGTTCGGAAATGATGAAGCTGCCAGCTTGGTCACTATTACCACAAAGATTAGTGTACAGAATACTGAAAGGACCACACCACTGTTCACCTCATGCTAAATGTTCATTCAACAAGGAGACACTAGATTTGGCAAATCTAACTGCTATATTGAAATATTTGAGTAGGAAAGTATGTTTTCCCTGTCTCATGTCAGTCCAACATGTTATCTCATGTGCAGGAGCTAGCATGAAAACTCATTACAGTCCAGAAAAGCAGCCTCTGCGTAAGTAATCAATGGGCGAAATGGAAACCACAGTGACCTCATTATTCAGCTTTAGCCTTGCCATGCTTTTGCTTTGTTCCTAGACAAAGTAACAGCTTTTCCTTTTAAGTATGCCTTAGAGATAGCATTAACCTGGAAGTAGTACTGTGGGAGAGGAAAATCGCTTCTTCAAAGTTTTATTAGCTGATATGGAGAAATGAACAAAAGAAGTTACTGTAAGTTTCTTTGGTTGTAGTGGAAGTGAGAAGCTGTTTAACAACATGGTCCATTTGTTGTATTTAAAGGAAGGGTTATAAAAAGAAGCTTGTGAGGCTCTAGCCTAAATTTAATTAGGGTTACTGTGCTGTTCAGCTGCCAGTCTTTAGATCACAGAATACTGGCAGGGATTCAGAGGCTGAAGTAACTGGATGGCTCATTCTCAGGGACCAGAAAACATTGTTCTGTTCATTAGCCAGATACTCTGACTTCTGTTCCTGGTAGTTTTAATGTGTAGTGCTCATTAGAACTCGCTCACTGTGAGGGGTTGTAAGGGCCACCCCCCCTTGGGATGTGGAGCTGACAAGGTTCAAGGCCAGTTTAGAGATGGTGCAGCTGAAGGCAGCCTCTGCAGCGTGATGCCATTTGGTTCTTGACTGCAGCCCTGGCAGTAGAAGCCCCCAGCTCCCACTAGCTAGGCTATGATGACTGGCTGGCTTCTGCTTGCGGCAAGAGGTTGAGCCTAGAGTTTGCAGGAACCAGAAGTGATGCAGGCAGATTCATATTTGGGGCAAAGCAGCAGAAGGGCCCTGGAGACAGGGTTTGATGAGCAGCATGTTTTCCATGTGTAGTACAGAGAGCCTGAGAAGCCTGTGGTGTGAACCAGGAGTGGGTTGTAACTGTGACATGCTCTCACAAAAGCCTGGGATCCTTCATTTCTGGTTCAGGAATAGTCACTTGAGCATTTTGTGAGACCTTCTGTTCTGTTTCAAGGAAGATCAGAAGAGCAAAGTAGGTAGATAAGTTTGGGCTTTTTTCTCATGTTTTGCAAGAAAACTGAAAATCAGGGTAAGAAATAAAATGTACAGGAAAAAAGGGAGAGGGAAAGATGGATCTCTGCAGTCCAGGCAAAAGCTGGAACCCAATGCAGAAGATGGGCTCTCTGGATTTAACAATGCTATGACCTCCTGGAACTTGTGCAAAGGAAATCCTGAGAGGGGAAGAGGCAAAATACTAGGCTACTTTTTGTCAGTAATGTCCCTGATGTTTGGTAGCATAAATTCTTTTGTAAAAGCAACATGATGATTTTCTGAAACCATTTAGAACTAAGATTGGTTCCTAACCTGCATGAATTTGGGGCAAGGAAAGTATTCTAACCAATGTGTATGTACAAAAACTTGTAGCATTTTTACCCATTTGTTTTCAAAATAAATTTTATTTAAAAGTTTTAAGTGTTCTTTACTGTGTGTGATTAATTGATTTCTTTTTAGAAATACTTTAGGAAGCAGAGCAGTTAAAAATATATGAAGTACGCAGAATGCACTGGAGAACACAGATGTTCTTTTATTTTTTCTTGCTGTCAATTAAGATGTAGACAAAACTAAGGAAACGTGACTGGACAACACACAGTCCTTTAGTTCTTGGTGTATTTTTTTCTTTTTCAAACTATTTCTGTTCAAATAATTCTGTTCTTGTTTGACAATAGAAAAAAACTCAGCTTTTCTGAAGGAGCAGGGAAGAGCTAATCCATCCATCTCTGCTAAAATACCCAAAAAGCAAAACCCTTAAAATATGATCCATGTCCCTACAGCTAGTTAATGGAAAATAAAGGCTGACTTTTAAATTTACCAGCATTTCCCCAGAGGCCAAAGGCTTGGAGCAGACATTGCTGTTCTGCCTCAGCATTCTTCAGCGCTGCTGAATACCACTTTGGCTAAAAACCTGTTCTGGTATCAATTAAAATTCAGACAGTAATAAATCAAACAATGAAATTTTTGCTTGGATAATAAAGGGTCATATTTATTCTTTTGAAACTCAGAATGCAGGGATTTCCATGTATAACCCTCTAAGCATCAGAGGGATTGAGAAGTTCTGCAACACTTTGGAAGACTTGAAGACATTTTGTCCACTATCTCCAAGGACTGGAATTCATAGGTATCACTGTTAGGTTTCGCGATACAAAGCTCATCTACACACACAGGGGAGCACAGAGAGACAATGGAATGGGAAACCCAAATATCCCGAGCCCCAGCTACTCCCAGGCTCATCTCAGGAGCCATCATCCCATCCCTGTAAGTTTGGAAGAACACAGGGGCTAAAGGCAGGCAGGAACTCATATTAAGGACTCAGAAGAAGGTACCTGTCAGAGGAAGGTGACACCCTATCAAGGCCTTTCTTAGGGCTGTCCCAGAAGAATTTCAGCCCCAGTGTCTCAGTGTGTAACTCATCAAGAAAAGTAAATTTTCTTCCTCTCCAGAGCACTGTTGCTATTGGTCATATACAAATTCCCAAAGGAAGAAACCAAGGAAAGGCTTTTGGCACATTCTGAAAAACAAATGAGAGGGTTCTGTTATGGGGGTCTGAATGTGGTAGTTTGATAGAGGGGAGGCTGCTGCAGCTCAAAGCCTCAGTAGTGAGGCTGAGCCTGTATTCCCATCATAAACACAGACAAGCACCCGTATAGTGCACATACTTACACACACATGGGCTGGCTGTACCGATTAGCATGGAGAGACAGACACAGTGCACACAAAAGCACCAACAGCACCAGTGTCCTCATCCTGCTCCCTTCTTTGACAGAGCAGGGTGAAGATCTGTTAGTGGGAAATATATGCATATGGGTGACAGATCTGGGAACCACATTTGCAAAACTCAAACAGTCACCTGGTGTGGTGGGCCACGTGAAAAGGAGGGATAAGGAAACACTTGGCATGGGGCAGGACTCCCAGTGGTGTAGCTGAGAGCAAAGGGTGAAAGTCAGAGTCACTGCAGAGGAATGGGAGGACTAGGCTGAGAGTGAGTTCAGCTCCATGCAGGAATGTATGAATGTATGCCTTTTGACCCCTCTGATCTTCTGTAGGAGGATTTTTCAAAATCCTAGAGAGATGTGGGAAGAAAAGGTGGTGTGTTTTGTTGGGGTCACTCTCATGGTGACTCTACTCTGCATGTGACGGATGCCCCAGCAGTGCACCCACACCAATAGCCGCCAAGGCTGCTGTAGGAGTGATGCACAATTGTCACATCCACTGTTCAACCACTAGTAAAAAGCTTCAGCAGTGGCCAATAGTGAGAAATGGAAACAAATGTGACTGGGCCCTGACATCTGGTGCTCTGACCATGGTGTTTGGCCTAAAGAAATGTATGAACATGGTGCTAGTTTTGTCTGTGGTGGGAAAGAACGAGGAGATTTGGGCCAGGGGCGGAATACTGCTCTCTTTCCTTTCCTTGCAGCTCCTGTGGGGAATCTGCAGTACCTGTTGGTGGGTTGGTACCCTGCTCTCCTGGGTGCAGGGTCCTGAACTTGCAGAGAAGATGTTGCAAAAGCTGCAGTGAGCAGGTGGAACAGCAATGAAGCACACACAGAAAAGCAGGGGAGGGGGAGGAAAATTTCTGCATAGGAAAACAGCCCAATATATCTTGGATGATGACTGACAATGGGAAAATGACACCAATTCTGGCTTTGAAATTGCTAGAAATACACATCTCATGATTCTCAGAGAAGGCCCTTCAGTGACCTCCGGTGAAGCAAATTAAAACTGAAGAAAGGAAACAGGGTTTTTTTCATTAAATTTCCCTTTTCATGCTTCTATAGACTACAGTATGCTACTATTGTTTATTGGCCATCTGTAGCAATTAAAAGCTCAACCAGCACAGCTTTCAATCCTGTTGTTCATCCTTTTGTAGCACAGATAGTCAAGGGTTTGTTTCACCTGCACTCTAAAATAAAACAGGCTTTTCTTGGAGTTAGTTTAAATTTCCACTGCAGTCAGCTGGTTTTCCTTTAGAGGTTTGAGTAATTCTTCTTTCATTTAGTTTAAAACATTGTCCTTTTCAGATATTACAGCTAACTTGTACTGTATTTCAGTAGAAACACTTAGTTTTGTTTATGCTTAAATGCTAAATATTTTGTTCTTTTAAGCTTAAGGAAATTAAGTGTAATGTATATTTGGGAGAAAATAGTTTTAAACAATCCAGGTAAGCAGGTTTATTGATGACATCCCTTTATGATTAATTCCTTGATAACATGAACCTATTAAACATATATACTAGAGAACTTGGGTGTGTTTATACAATGGGCTGCATTCCTCTTTTCCTTCTCAGAAGTACAGTTTTAGCCCCTGTGTTGATCACTTCAGAGTATCAAGTGGCAAGAGGTACACCATGATAACAATCCTACTGGGATGGAGTTTAAAACCCTATCAAAAGTTAAATAAAACAATCCAGTGCATTTCCACACTGCTTTAAAGTGATGGTTGACCTTACAGGAGAAAGAGTTATAATGTTCTAAGCCTTTACAACCCCTTAGCATTTCTTCTTCAGAAGAATGTGAACCTATGGTTGTCTTTACGTTTTCTGTCTTCTGCATCCCTTGGCTCCCATTTCTCAGATACATGAGTTGTTTTCTTAGGAACAATGGACAACGGGCTGTCTTTTTCCTTTCCTTACATCAATTTAATTGCATATGTTTTACAGACAGGACCATTGCTAATTCAGCAAGGCACATGTGCATGTTGCAAAAGCTCTTGTAAAAGAATGATTGAGATTTCACATTTCTGCAGAAGGCAAACACAATAAAATCCCAGCAACTGGCCCATGTTTGCTCTGCTGTTCTGAAACTATAAATGTTTTATGGAAACACTGGGATTTATATGTACATTCATACTTTAAAGAGAAGAATAGGTCTTAATCCACTGGGGACTTGGCTTACTAGAGATGTGAATCCTCTGGCCTTTCCGCTCCTGCTGTGTATAGCTTTCTGCAATATGGGATGACATTCACACTAGAGCTCCATTTTGCTCCAAGGCAGATGGGCAACTGATGGGTGATTGCTCTGTCACTAAGTAGACTGCTTAAGAATACCAAATAGTAATGTAGTTACTGCAGTGTGTTTCTGATTAAAAAATGTCCATTTTGCATTCTTCATCTCAAAACCACATTTAGTAATGTCAAAAGAAGCAATGAAGTTATCTTCCTTAAATAGAAAAACACCCAAGAAAACCTACTAGTGTTGAGAGGTTAGAGTCCAGACTTTAATACATAAACACTATTACCAGTCACCTCATTACTGAAAGATTGACCTAGCTTTATATGGCAGAGGATCTACTGGTATAAGAATGAAATCCATGCCACCATTTAAATTGCCTAATCAGATGTGCCTTCTGGCTTGGAAATATTGCAGTGGTTTAGTTTTGGAGGAGATATTTTTTTTCCTTTTTCTTCTTTTTTTTTTTTTCCTTTTCTCTTTGCTGAAGAGCTCTTGAAACAACTATTAAATAGAGACAAACAGCTGACAGTCCTATTCTTCCATTAAAGCATGGAAAAATGTAGCCATCTGCCTTTCTGCAAATTGTAAGAGGAGGGGAAAGCTATGCTAAATATCTGAGGAATGATGAAGTAAGGCAAGCTGTGCACTCTGATTTTCTGTGTCAGCTACATAAGTCATCCATCACTATTACAGTTTGCAGCTGGGGATATTGCCGGGTTCTGACATGAATTGTAATGGGAGATGGAAACATCCTGGTGAGCTGTCTGGCTCATGTAAAGAGGCTTCTGCTGTTACTTTATGTTGTAAATGCTTTTCTGTTGCTGTTAAGGAAACTAATATAGTTTTAAACAAAAGCTTGAGCAACTTCTGACTCTTGGAATGATCTAGACTGCCAGTGCTGGGGAATGGCTGGATGAAGGTCTTTTCCAACCTGGTTGATTCCATATCTCCATGATGACCTGCAGTTCCAATCTTAGTTAGGTTTAGGTTTGGTTTTTGAAAGTTCTTGGGAGTGGAATGTACCTTCTTTATGTTTTCCTAATAATTTTCTTCAGCCCACACAGAGAGGAGAGCCTGTAAGCAGAACCTGAATTTGAGAAGAAAGGGATGACGCATTATTGCTCTTCCGCACTAAAATGGTCACCAGTAGTTCAAATATTCCAGCATTTCCATTTTTTCCTTGCTCTTCCCTTCTCTTTTGCCTGTACTCACTGCCTGTTGGTTTTGTTTTGTTGTTTTTTTTTTCTGCCTCCTTTTCTTCCCCAAATCCTTCTGCTTTCCTTAGTCCCTTGCCCTGCCTGGACATTTAACTTTCAGTTTTGAATTCCAGCCTCTCCTGTTTTTTAACAGTCCTTATGTCCTGGCATTTCTCCCTACCATCAGCCTTCCAGACACTGTCAGAAGAAGATTCCAGGTATTGTTAGCTTTGGGATCTAGGAAGTGGTGCTGGTGTCAGAGAGGTAAGCCCCATCTCTCCTGGGAAAAGTAGAATGACGGACATGTGGTATTGTCTTTCCAAGCCACTAGCATGCAGTAGCTTCACTGCAATGCAATAGCAGTGTTTAGAATATATGATGTATGGTTTAGTAAAGAGAGATAGCCTAAACGGAAAGAGTACTTGGAAATCTTTCAAGCCAAGGTTTGAATTTCAGGTTTTTCAAAAAGTCCATAAATTCCTTCCCTAAAATTCAGAGATTTAACTTTTTAGTTACAGTTTGCATAGTACATATTTAGTTTTGTACTTGTGTTTTACTGAGAAATCTGCTGTGCTGCTTTTTTTAGGAAACCTTTTGATCCCTATGCTCCTATAAATATTTGCCATCTATACCAGATATCTCTGCTGGGTTTTCTCATGACTTTCAAAGGATTCTGAGTAGGCATCAGTGCAGTTACTTTACGATCTATAGGAGAAGTTATTAGTGTTGTTTCCAGCATAACAGGGTCCTACTTTAACTGTAGGACTGACATACCTTTAACAACCCTGTGTTTTTTTCTTAACCTTTTGAATACTCTATAGTTGGGGTAGCTTTTGTCAATTTTAATATAGGAAGTATTTCTTCGGATAGCCTCACTGTATTAGAGGAAAGAATTTTCTTTCTGTCTTGAACATGAAGTATATGCTGTACTAAATAACCTGTATGTATAAAGAGTGGATTTTTATCTTTCAACCAAGCCTTCTGTTCATTGTTATCTTTTAGCTAAGACTTCTGTTCAGTCTAGCACTTGCATTACCAAGAGTATCCACTTTCCCTTTTCTCAAGCCTTTCAGCTTAACCACAGAGCAGACTGTTTTCCAAGAGTGTAAGTGCTTAAATGCATTGTAGCTACTAGTGATAAATTATCTTTCCCACAAAGACATAGAGGGAAGGAGGTCAGCATAATTACTTGTGTCCTATGGTTAGTGTCCTCGGAGTGGGCTAAGCTGAAGGAAGGTCATGAGGACTTAGAAGCCTCAGGTCAGGTGGCAAACTGAAGACAGAAGGTCAGGTGGCAAACTTGACTATGATCCATGTTTTCTCTTTGCATGACACCACTTTCCCTTGACCAGGAAGGCCAAGTTCATTATAGACATTTGATTTTTCTATCTGTTCTGTCAGTGTAAGAACAATGTTCCTTTTTTAGAAAGCTTTAAGTTTTATTTTTCTTGGCTTAGGTTTGAAGTTAGGTTTACAAAAACAATAAGCTGCTCAGTTTTTATGATAGTTATAAATATAGAATTGACTATTCATAAATCTAAATAAGGCTGTAAAATACAACCTGATTGTAAAATAAAGAATGGAAGGGATTTTTTTAGTTTAAGCATATGGTCTTCATTTCATTTGTGCTTACATCCCCTACTCCACACAAAAAAAATCTCAGCTGACCTATTGTAAATGATTCAGGTTAATTCCACCCTTTTGCATTAAATACCCTCAGTGTGACACACTGTAAAAATCTACCTACTTAGCAGTTACTGGGAAGAAGTATGCTCATGAGAAGGGCCCCAGTTTTGATTTAATCACTGTTGACAGAAGTCATTATCAATGCTTTTTAAAGTTTGCTGATAGTTAATGCAAGCCAGCAGGTTAAGATGCCTACATCCTGATGCAGCCGCAATATGGGTGGTTAGAGGACTCCTCACTACTCTGTGGTGGGACCTCATTGTGTGACTGAGGGTAGGGGCTATGTCACCAATACCAAGAATGTGTTCACTTTTAAGGTTTTGAATATTAAGGCTGGTACTGGTGACAGATCTATATCCCCCTTTACTGTACGGTAGATTATTGGGCATATAATTCATTGATAAAGAAGTCTAAAGTTAAGGTTTCATACTTCTCCCATGATCCTGAGACAAGGGTTCTTTTTGCTTTCTAATACACCCTGAACACAGTTTTCTCTAGCAAAAATGTGGAATAATGGTCTTTATTTCTTTCAGTAGAATTTGGCATGTGACATTATATGTGTACGGGCTTGTAAGCTCTCAAATGCAAGATTTAATGCATCGCAATGTGTTTCAATGATTTTAGAGTACATCATGTTATGGAGGTTGGTAGCCAGTCTGGACTTAAAGTTGCAAATTGTTTTATTAATTGTAAAGTTTTATTTCATTGTTCTGTGCTCCTGCTCTGAAATACTAGTATGCTTTTAAAAATAGTCTAAACTTGCGTGATGAACTGCACCCTAATTATTCCAGTAGCTGCATAAAGCAGCTTCACAACCAGGGTGAGAAGTCTTTCAAGCCTGCAGCAGGTCTTAGTAAATATAACTACCTACAAAAGAAAAATGAGGTTGTGAGCTGCATACTTAGTTGTTTCTGTGTTTTGAGAAGATATTGCATCAACAGTGTAAAGATCAGATCAATCAAGTTTCCCTGTCTCCTTTTTGCTGTTTATTGTTTAATTCCTGTTAAAGGTCTGTGATTCTATGACAACCCGTCCCTGGTAGAAGGCCACTGTAGTGAGCCTGCACTTCTTGCCAGATTGACTGTGTGGAATTCCCAGCTTAACACGGAGGGATGTACACAATAAAAGTCTTATTCAAGAGCAGAGACATCTTTTTTCACAACCCTTGAAAATGTCTAATCCCGAAAATAGGGCGTGGACTGGCTGCAAACTCCTCTGCGTAAGTATGAGACAGTGGGGCTGCTCACTCTGTATAGAGAGGCCTGAATTATGCTTCCTTCTGGCTACATTCTCAACCTATACCCAATACTGAGCTTTCAGGTTCAGGTACTCTCTCACCTGCAGTCACCCTGATTCTGAGGTTTTGGGATTTTCTAATGTATGATAGTACAGTCACAAGAAGATATATGAAGTTTGATCTGTGACCCAGTGGTCTGAGCTTTCTTTTTGCAAACATGGGTGTGTTCTCTATTTTGTGGGAAATGAGGTCAAGTCCTCTATCTATAGATGTCTGTCTTTGGAACCACATGGCAAGGAAAGGGAGTTAACCTGTTGCTTCACTTGGCATGTGCTTTTTGCTGTGAATTTCTTTCCAAGGCACGTGACGCATGACTGTTTTTCTGCTCTGGGATTCAGTTGCTTCAAAGGCATGATGATACTCACTGTAGCTAATGCTGAGTCCCTCATCTTTCTCTATTTTATATCTTAGAACCAACAATACTGGTCGGTTCTGCATACTTTCCTCATATCCATAAAACATGTTTTTCTCTTTCACAGAAATATGTATTATTCTTCCAGGAGATATTCTGCTGGAATATTCCCAGTCATGCCATGACAGACTAAAGCAAACATCACTCAGCTGGAAACTCACTAAACTTGGGCGGTTTGTTTTTTGTCTGGAAAGCACCTGTTATTTGATGTACATCTCACATAAAAGTAGTTTTACTAACCATTAATTTACTGCTGCTATAAAACATTTAAACTTACCCCCTTTTACATAGATGTGTAGCACCAGCCTTTGGTTACAGGTTGACACCAGGTAATACCTACAGTAATTATAAATTGTCTGTAAGCCCTGGAATTGATTATTTTACCTTTCCCTGCAAAGTTTCCTCCTGCTCTGCAAAGCCCATCCATACATTCATACATGCATTTGGGGAGCTCAGCTGCAGGATCTGGGCTATGTTCTGTTTCATATGCATATATATACACACACATATAATAATGAATATTTTGGTGAAGAAATGCTTAATAGTTAAAAATGTTTAAGTTTTGTAGCTTTCTGTTTCATACAAGTGTGTATCATCCCTGCCAGAATGGGCAAAATATTAAGGTTCTTCTATAGGAAAGTAAATTTGGAGTTTATAGTTACTGAAATAATTTAAACAGAAGTACTGATGTATGGTGGTGAAAAAGGATGCCATGAGTTTGCAAAGGTTGTGGTGTTGGACTCAAATGTCCTAAGATTAAGATGGTGAGAATCCCCGACCCATCACCAAAACTGAATCTAATCAGTACTGCTAAAACGATTTGGCAGTCAACTCCTGCTTTCAGGTTACTTTCCAGCCTTCTGGCAGCTGTGTCTTCTCTTCATCCAAACCCATGAAAAAGACCTGTAATTCACTGGCAAGCTTGTTAAATTATTTACATGTGTAACTTGGGGTACTTGAAAGGTAATGTTATAGGCATGCTATTAGCCTAGGTGATAACATAATCCATCATGCTCAGTGTTTCCCAGGGTAAAATTTTTCTTTCAGTCTTCTATATTTTTTTGTAGTTTTGTAGGTTTTTGCTAAGCTTTAACAGTTTGCAATTTTCCATTTTGGAAATCTGTTTCAAGTGGACTAGGGATGGGGAAATGAACTGAAACTTATTTGCTGAAGACTAAACAATGTCAAAGAACAAAGGAGACGATATCTTCCCCTTAAAGTTTAGCAGCTTTGTACTTTGAAGAAATGATATTTAATAGGAGGCTACCTTTGTATTAAGTATCCTTCTGCTCATCTAGGGACGATAAAAAATCCCAACTTGGTTAACAACTAAGACCTTTAAATATACTATGAAAATTGTAACTGAATCAAGAGCAGGCATTTGCAAAAGTTAAGTGATAATATTTTGTATGTCCACAACATAGTTTACTAGACTTGGAATTGCTATAATGTATGAAATACAATGAGAATATGAGCACTGATTGTTAACTTGTGCTTACAGTGTTGATATGGTTGTACCTTGTCTTTTCCTTTGGAAGGGGGGGATAATTCCACTCCAGGCTATGTATACAAATTAATTTTCATGAGCCACTTGTATTCTAGTAATAGTATTCTATCCTGTATGAAAAATAAACAGGTAATCATATCCTTCAGTAAATACAGCCTGAGGTGGTGCATTGAACAGCAAGAAAAAAACTGTATGCCGAGTAACTACTCTGTAAAGGAATACTGGTCACCCATGGCTGGTCTGGTGAGCATCCAATGGAAAACAGAGTCAGTGGATATAATGCAGTACAGTACCATATATACATATGTGTGTATATATAGATTAAAAATATGTAGGAAAACATAGGAAAAAAACAGATTAAGATAGGTTTTACAACCATATTGCAAAATTTTAAAATGCTGTTTACAGATGCACATAGATGCACATACTGCAGAAACATGGGCACATACCTTTTTAAAGAGAAAAATGACAAAGATAAAATAATTTTATTATTTTTTTTTTATATAGCCATTTAAATGCTCTTTAAATTCATCTCTAAAATTACTAACTGGGTTAAACTTGGAACGAAATTCAACTGCAGGTTTATTTTCTTCTGGGAATAAAACATGAACAAACTGTATAATTGCTGCTAGAGTCTGAATTTCAATCACTTGCCAAATGATCCTAGGACAGATGCTTCTAATAATGATGAATTGAGTGCTCCATTAATTAGAACACACTTGTGCTCTCATTAGACAAGCAGTGTTTAAAATATTCCCACTGCTTCACATTGTCATGCATGCATGCTGACCATTAACATGTTCATTAACAATCTGTATTATAGGCAGGGTTCTGCTTTGGCTATAAGAGATCTGAGCTGCTATTCCTGGAATTTCTCTGCTGCTCAAGGTTTATTCTAAGCCTAAATTTAACATTTCTTTTTTTGTGAAAATTTACTTTAGTGCAACATCCAAACTGATAACAGTAACCAAGAATGTGTCTGATTTTAGAGCTGGAGTTTTGACAATATTTTTGCTGGAAGCAAGCTTCTGTTCCTCTGGCTTATGCATTACTGAACTTTGTTTTTGTGGCTGGAACATAAAGTTCATGAATTGGTAAAGTTTGCGAACACCTGAGTCTTTTCAGCTTTTGAGAGAGAACTATTTTAGATCAAAAATGTTTCTTTATTTCCACTGCTAATAACTCATCTAGAAATTTTAGCTTTATCTTGTAGTTTCAGGTTGAATTAATAAACATTTATTGATATTGCTTTGATATTTTGGGGGAGTTATTTTTAGCAAGTAAAAGAAATTGTTATTATAATCTTAAATGCAAGAATGCTTGTTCTTTTAATGAACATGTATTTTCTTTAGTGTTTTGAGTGTCTTGTACAAATTGCTCAATATTCATGTTTCAGTAATACAGTGCTTAACATTCACTTTCTAGTCCCAGCATTTGCACTAAGTTAATGGACCATGGCAGTCATTTTTGGCTAATAAACTCAATTAAAATAATGTAATAAAAAAAAAATTGCTTACTGAATCATAACTATTCATAGTGATATTTGGAAAAGTGAAAATTTGGAAAAGTGAAAATTTGGAAAGATGAGATATAAATGAATTTTTAAACTGATACTATTAAACATTTGATTCCCTGAAAGTTCTCAAATGATCTTCTTTCAATTTTCCCACAGTAATAACATGATTTTATACAATGAAAGAAACTGCTGGGTTTGGGGCCACAGGGATGGTACCCTGGTGAAAGCATACAAAAAATTCAGTTTCTGTTGTTTGGAGTGAGTGAATCAGTCAAATATCTTAGTGCATACTATGTGATTTGGTATCACGTGATGGCTGCACTTTCGCATTTAAAAAGAAATAGAAATGCTTCCTTCCTAGTATTCTGTTCTGAGAAGTAGTAAAATTGGTGGCTGGATTTTCAGATTTCAGGTTTGTCAGGTTGGTTGAACCCAAGAGAAAGTTGATGGTCACTTCTGGTGGGTCTGTTGAGGGTGAAGTTGGAGGGATTAGAACCATGCAACAGTAACTGCTGAGGGAAGAAACATATCCAAGGTGGGGTTTTATTGTATTTCTACGGTATTGTTAATGGCAACTTGCACTTCATGACATAGCTCTAAAAAGTGCAGCATGGTCCCAATACTGAAAGGACAGCTACTGGCTTCTGGCAGGGCTTACTGACTTCAGTTATGCTCCACACAGCCCCTCATCCATGTGGATTGACGGGCTCATAGAAGGGGATTTAAAGTATATGTTTCTCACTTGTTTTCTGAAAACCCATAAAAAGGATAAAGTTATTCAGAGGTGCTCAAATACTGGAAAGATCATAATTTTCTTTAGTGTGTTCTGCAGTTCCCCACAGGTCAAAGATGGGCGCAAGAATCAGAGCAATGGTTCAGCAGGTTGTCAACAAATGGCTTTTGGTGCTTGTCTTAAATGATGCTGATCTCAGTATATTAAAAAAGAAATCAGCCCTGCTGCTTCCTTCCAATAAAAGGAAGAACGCAGGGGGTATGTACATTCTGTGCAGTTCTTCTGCTAATTAGAGGTTTGAAGGAACTGTACATGAAAAGCTCCCCACTGAGCTCACTGAATTCTGTGTAGCAGCCTTATTACCTAGTATTAGTGTTAAATGTCCATTTTCTCTCATGCCCCCTGCTGGTAAATGAAGACTTACTGTTTGGGCTTCTTATGTGGGCATGATTGCACAGAGTGCTAAGGGAAGACAAAAATCCCTTTTAAATGAGCTCAGAGCAAGAAAAATCTATTCCAGTTCCCAAGTGCTTGGGACTATATTGGAATGTGGTGTTGTGGCTTCAGTAAAACTACCATGGAAAATTTTAGCTGCCTATGGGACTCTTGACCAAGCAAAACCAATGGGACTCTTGACCAAGCATGTGTTTTCTCCCATCTTCCCTGCTGTTTTGGGGAAAGGAAGAAGGAGGTATGGGGTGGAATTAAGAGAACAGTCTCCAAGATATACTTCTGGTAGGGTGACAGCTTAAGGATACTTGAGAATCTCTTTGCTTTGATAAATAAGCCTATTGCTTTGTCTGCAAGTTTTCACGTGCTTTACTTTCCCCATATATTTACACAGATTTTGGTGTTTATATGTATGGGGCCTGGTTGCTTGAAATATTTGTTATGAAGCAGTTAGCCTTCTTGAATTGTGATTTACTAATTGGATTGTATGACCAGAATATTTACTGTGAGATAATGTAAATGGTGCAAGACACTTATAGCAATACAGTAGAAAGTCTGAAAAAGCTGTTATGTGCTTTTGTTTACTTCCTCTGGATTCTTGTGGAATTTTTGGCATAAGTGTTTTGATGTAGCAGAAGCTACAAACTAGATTTGATAAATATGCTGCAGAAAGTAACGCTGCTGTGTTACTGCATTGTTAGTATATTTGTTATATAAAATGTCAATATTTAGACACTGCCTTTAAAGGAGAACCTGAGGAAAAGACAACTCAGAACAGTGCTTGTTCTGAGCCATTGTTTTTGTTTTGCTAGTACTTGCAATAGAGAAGAGGGGTTTATTACTACAGGAAATTCAAGAGCATTTGCACTGTTGAGCACCTACTACTTCTATTCTCAAAGGTGATCACATATTTTTGATTTACACCTAGGAGCTTCCAACCTGGTTTGCTTGGGTACCACTGGCCATGAAAGCCTATGAAGAAGAACACAGGCTCTCATCCTGGCCTCATTTATTCTCTTAGCACACCCTATGATGTAACCTGTCATTTTAGTTGATTTAGGGTGTGAGTATGAGGCTGGGCTTCCTCACGCCCTGAGTCAATTAAAGTATGTTTAGTTGCTCACCTCCTGACAACCTGTGTCAGCCAGGTCATTGTCAACCCCCATCAGCAGGTGTGTTATGACTGCCTGTGTTGCCCATAAAGCCAACGCTTCAAGTAGGTAATTCAGACCCATCTGCTGCACATTTTTTGACATGCGTTTTCAGTTATCTCTGCTGCTGAGTGCATTTTGATGGGAATTTTTCAAGCCTATTGGGCTTGAAAAGAAAATTTAATTTCCTTTCTAATCACAAGGAAGATTTCAGTCCATTTTGAGGAGGGCATCCACTTCTGAAATATTTCTTCCCTATGTCCCACAAAATGCCTATACTGCCATAAATTGGCAGAGTGTGACTTATTTGTCTGTTCCTGTTTGCACTTAGCCTCTAAGTAAAGCAGTTAGGGCTGTTCTTGACAATTTTCACCATCTCCATCTTTCTTCAAAGGCATTTCTTTAATCTCTCCACTTGTGACTATTTTAGCTCCTTCACCTTTTCCTCTCTGATGCTAGTCCTTCCAGCTAGAGCTGGGCTGAATGGGCTCCAATTTTACCCATTCAGCCCAGGGAATTTCTGGTTGAGGTGACAATGTGGCTCTTGAGATTGTTTTGGAATGGGATTTCTCCTCAGAAGATGTTCAGTGTTACTGCAGGATAAATGTATCTGTTGTTAAGAATTAGAACAAGAAGATTTCTTTGTGAATAATCGTATGCTTGGGAAATGCTTTGTCTCTGTATGTTTGCAATATGCCCTTTTAATTCCCTTCAATCTCTAAAACCTCTGAGATCTGAATACTGAGCATAATGGGGGTATATATGCACTGACCCAAATGATACTTCTATGTTTAAAAGTTTCATTGTAAGCTTTTGGTGCATATGTAAACTCATGCAATGAATTTAAGCACATACTATTTTATAAAATAGTCCAATAGTCTGGGAAACTAATTTGGGTTTGGTGATGCAGTTATGAGGACTGATAGGAACCAAGTATCGTCCTTTGGTCCTGAGACAAGTTTGCACTGCTGATGTTTGAGAAGAACACATTCCCTAGATAAATCTATTGATAAGATTCATGTTAGTCCCTTAACTTAGTCAATTACCTCTCAAAGCTAAGCCAATTAGTTATATCATCAAAGTATCATTTAGTTTTCTTTATAAAGTCTTTTCCATCATCTGTAAAAGCCAGCTTGCATCTTACAACTAAGGTACTGAAATGACCTGCCCTTCACATTTTATTTCAAATGAAATTTCTTTCCAATATGAACTTTCAGTTTCCTTTTAACACTGGAAACACCAACACCTCATAAAGGTTAATGCTTGTCAGTCTGTAAATGAAATCAAGCTCCATTATTATATTATCTATACCTGTGAAAGGGGAAATAATTCACTGTGATTGTTTCTCCTGTATATTACCATTACGGTGAATATAGTCCATAAATTGTCTCCATATGGCATCAGGGTATTTTCAACAATGTCCTGCAATCTGCAAGTCATTTTTCCAGGTGATGTCTGTTTTAAAATTACATGTAATTTTCAGTATTACACCCATGGTATAGGAACTTCTTTAAATTAACAGTTTAAAAGTAAATGGACCATAACCACTTTTACAGTTCCTTTTCTAGGGGCACGTGTGTTCCCACTTGGACACTAAATAATAGTTTCTCAGACTGACAAAGGCATTGACATTGTAATATATTTATAAAGTTATAGGGTTACAATAGAAAATTTTAGGATACTAACCCAAAACAGTAGCCTGAAAGTTAAGGAAGAAATGAACCATGTAGACACAGTGAGGTTTTTCCTCAGCTGTGACTATTACAAATTCCTTAAGACAGAGATCTCTTAGGATTGAAATGAACACAGTGGTCCCTAATCTCCTTCACTATTGAATTTTGGACTCAAGGAAAGACAGCCTTCATATTTCCCTTTTTTTCTTTTTGAGGCCTTAAAAAAAAATATGTTATTTGCTGATGGTTGCCTGAAGTAAAGTGATTTTTTTAATCACACTTAAAAGTCATACAATGCTGCTCATTGTGAAAAGCTTGGTCTCTTAGCCTGAAGCTTTCCAAATTTGTCCCTAATCTCCTGTAATTTAAGACCTTCATAATGGTAATTTTAAGAGGCTGTTTATCTTTCAAAATATTCAGCTATTCTGTTCATCCTGCTTGAATTTGAAATCACTTAAGATAATATTCTGAGAGTGTTGTCTGAAAGTTTCATGTCTTAAGATAAAGGCTAATCTGTATATAAAAGCTGATGCATGCTGCCATTTGCTCCCTTATCTTCCTTCTGCCTCCTCCCCCTCGCAGTGGTCTCTCCAGTGCTCCTGGCAAACTGGAGACAAGTAACATAAGATGCTAGGTTTCTAAAGCATGCTTAATTTTTCTTTCTTCTCAGGTGAATGGCTTCACATACAGGATGTTTGCTTGTACAAATAATTCTGCAAGAACTTTTAGAGAAAGGAAAAACATCAGTTAAACTAATGAGGTAAAGTTGGCCAGAGCAATAGCTCTGAAGGCAAACAGTATAAAAGGATTGTCTTTCCCAGGTTATCCTAAATGCTGAATGAGGGCTGTACTGTTGTTTCCAAGCTTCTGACATCCTTCAAATTGTAGTGATACATTTAAACTCCTGCTGGTATCCTTTTGGGGAAAAGCTGTCAATGAAATGTGAGCTACCAATCCAAAATAATAGTATATTTTGAACCTGGGAGCCGAGTTAAATTAACATCATGGCTAAAAGACAAATATGATAATCTTTTCTGTTGCTCATTTTTTTCTCAGTTGAGGCATTTGCTGCTTAATTACATTTGACTTGTATGTATAAATAACTGCAATAATACATTCTGTTAATACATTCTTTTCTAGTAAGTAACTGGACACTTTCCCACTCAAAACTACTCAGTGTTCCCATAAAGGCCCTTTACTCTCCCTTCTCCCTTCCCTCTGCCATCCAAAATGCCCTAGGATATTGTTCAGAGAGCAAAGGCATCTGTGTATCCACAGACATTGAGATTAGGCAATAGCTTCCGGATATAAAGCCTGCAATGTTGGCTTTCAGTTGATCAATACAAACCTTCCGGTTTGGTATTTCAGTCCAGATTCAGCAGACATGCCTTTGCATTGCTACAGCTTTATTGCAAATTTTAACAGTAGTGATGGAGGAGTACTAATTCTAAAGACAACCAGCGTTTGCCATACAGTCATAAGAATCGTTTGGATGGACCAACAATATCAACTAGACCACTTTCCCTGCTCGGAGCAGCACCGACAAGTTTAGTCAGGGTCATGTCTGGCTGGGATTTGAGTGTCTCCAAGGACAGAGACTCCTGCAACACCACGACCTCTTATGAGCAAGTGCATCAGGCCTTTAGGGAGGTTTTGATGTGCGTGTGGAGAGCAGCAGGGTGGGCAGAAGGGGCAGCCTTTGTGAGGAGAGGCTGGTCCCAGCCTGGTCCACCAACCCCACCGCAGGGCAGAGCTGAGCCCCTCAGCCACGGGCGGGCGCCTCGGGAAAGCCTGGGTAAGGAAGGGCAAACGGTGCCCGGCAGCCGGGGCTGAGGGGAACCGGGTGAGAAACAGCCCTGAGAGCCCCGAGGGCAGAGCGGGAGCAGGGCAGGAGGGGCTCCGGGAGCTAGGGAGAGATGTCCCTGCGGCACCTGGGGGTATTTCCACTGCCCCCCCACATGTTGCTATCTGTGTTTGGTGGAATACAGCAAAGTGATTAACTTTTTATTCCTGCCTCTTTAAGGCCTAGGTTCTCCTTAGACAAACTCCATAGATTTTCATTTTCTCTCTTTGGCGGGTATCTTGTCTAGAAAACTACCTGACCTAAATGTAACAGCTAAGGAGTAATCTATGCCACTTGAATACCTATGGACAGTATTCCCAATCTTACTTTGTAACATGCATTCCCATGCAGAAATGCAGAGGTACTAGCTTCAGTGATATCTGTGCTGTATGATGACTGATCAAGCAAATTACACCTTTTTTTTTTCACTGTCTTTTTAAATGATGGCTGTTTACATTTATATCATGCTGTCTAATTTTGTGCCTTTTCTGAGAAATTAGTTGAAAGCTGAAAACAGTGGTAACAGGTAACCCATAGAGGGGAAAGGGTTTTCTGTTTAAAAACAGGCAACATGAATGCTAATTTTGACCCTAAAGTATGTTTCTGGCAAAGCAAATTAGCTCAAATGCTGTTTTGTCTTTCTTTAGTAGGAGTACTTAGACATCTTAATCCCATCCTTCATACTGTCAAACAATGTCTGGAAGAAGCCTAATAAACATGGAAATACTTCAAATGTTTTTTGTTTTTTTTTAATAACAGTGTTAATTTTGGGCCAACTCTAGGGCAGATTCTATTGTGAAGAAATCATCAGCATAAATAGTGACTTTTAAAATTATTTTTTAATATGTGCTCTACCTATACCATTCCCCTGTCAACTCTATCGGAGGTTCATAATAAAAAGATGGCTGATTACTGCTGAATTTCTGAGAGGAAAATCACCAGTTTCACAGGGCTGTATTTCCATGATTTAAGTTGGCATTTTGCACTTAAGTCTTCGTGGCAGCTATCTTTTCCTCACCACCCTATCTTCTAAACTCTGAGGAGCTGAAAGTCCCATGCAAACTGAGCTGAGGCTGCCCAGCTGTGCAGAAGTGGTTATGTGGGTGATGTGGGATCTGCTCTCTGCCTCCAGGTGGTCGTGGTATGAAGCTGCAGTCAGGAGAAGCATGCCTTGGATGGCTCTGAGCAATGTACCATCGCATCTGCTTCAAGGCTTGCAGATGCAGCAGGCTGGTGGACTGACGAGCTGCATCCAGCCTGTGTCCTTCGGGAGCTGAAGAGAATGTATGCACCATGATTTTTGTGATGAAATAGAGCAGGTAACAAATCATTAGTTACATTTTTACACTCTCAGTTACCGTGATAAAATAGTTTTAAGAACCTCTCAAGCATGCTCTCGTGTGTGGGTTTTAGTTTCTTCTTCTGGTTTTCGGTGTTTGCATACAGCACAAGGAATACTATATGGTTTTTTTCCATGTGTGGTTGGGGTCCTAGTCACCTCAGTTCTGGCATGATACAAGTGTAATTGAACAAACAAACCCCTCCTACCTTGAGATTGGTTTAGTATAGTTTCTTCAGGGACAGTGCAGTGGTGCACAATGCACTGTGCATCATTGCAGGAGTCATGACAGAGAATTCCATTTAAAACATCACAACACCTTGCATTATGAGCTGTTGTTGCTACCACCTGCTTCCTACATGCACAGACTCAGTGAATTTGGATGTACAGCTGATAGAAAATGCTTAATCTCAAAAATGTAAGCCTGCATACAGTACTGAATGTAATAAGAGCCTTCAAAACAAGATGTGTTTTCAACCTCCTTTGTTTCGGTGAAGTGGATGTGTGAAGCCCTTGGCATAGGGTTTGGTATTTTTACCTGTCATGTCTCACACAACTTGATAGGCTCACTCAAGCAGTAAGGTAGGTGTAATCTAGTAGCAGAGGTTGACTTCTGTTCACATTCACTCATACCGCTGACTGGAAGTCCGAGAAAACCTGCATCCCACTCGTGAGCTAAAATTGCATGCCCTGCATTGTTTGTTGCTCAAGGCAAGGAAACTTTGCAGGTCCTCCAGTTGTTTCAGGTCCAAGTCCAATCCAGCTGCTACAGTCAAAAATACTGGTATCTGTGTACAGAAAAGGTAAATGTGCTTTACAGTGCAAGTCGAGAAAGATTAAATGAGAAGTTCCTTGCTACAATTGTGTCACATTTTTCTGTTACTGAAGGATATGTTATTTATTTTCCCCTAGGAAACCTCTCTGTAGATTGCTTTATCTCATCTTCTATTTCATGCTCTTGGTTGCATGAGAGCTGCAATCTGATGCTTGTCTCACTATCACTATTTTTCTGTTAATGGTTATGTTTATTCAGATGTAATAGTGTGTGGTTGCAAACAAGACCTCCCAGTACCTTTTCCTGATCTTGTGAAATCTAGTGACCTGCATGTGTAAGCTGTTCTGCTTTCAATTCAGATGTCTCACTCCCCATGTTGTGGGGACAGAGAACTGATCCCGCTGATCTGACAGCAAGCAGTATTTGTAACTACATAACCTGGCTTTGTGGCTTCGCTGAATCCTTTGTGTCAGGGAGGCTGATACAAAGGACTGTTTTGCCTTTCCTTCACTCCATTTACAACATTGATGCTTTTGCTTGTGTTTTCAGTCTCTTGCCTCTTTCCTTCTGCCAGTTAATTTTGGTCCTGTGGTCCCATAGTTCAGACTCAAGTATTGTCCCTCTCTGTAGCCCTACACCCAATGTCAGAACTCCTTCCAGTTCTCATTCAACTCCTAACTATGAGCGTTACATATAAAAAATGGATTAAGTCTCAGCCTTTTTAGAAAAAAAAAAGGCATGTTTCTTTTTTATTAAAATAAATAAAAAAAAAGGGGGGGGGGAATAGGGGCAGAAACCCCATCTGTTCTCAGACCAGACTACTTCTTTCTGTTGCTGTTCCCACTATTTCCATTGCTCATCCACTGCAAAGATACTGATGGGTTTACTTTTTTTCTTCTCCCCCCTTTTCCTGTGCAGGATGCCAAGCACACTGGAAGGAAGGAGAAGGAGAAATAGTGATAGCATTAACTAGGATCCAAACAAGGCAAATGCTTTATAGAAGTGATGAAAAAATAATTTCAAAGACAGTTATGTGCACAGAGATCTGAGTTAACAGAACATCTTAGCATGTCTCAAACTTATAGTAAGCTATGCTAAAGTCACAGGAACTGTTCGTATGCATAAAGCTTGGATAAAGTTCACTTGCTGAATTAAGGATCCAAGTTCTCTTCCCTACTGAAGTAAAACAATACTCTCTGTAAATGATAAAATAAAATAGCCCAAAAAGGAAACTTAGTAGGAACAATGAGTACTTTATATCTTGCTCTCCCTCCCCTTCTTTCTTCCCTTAAATTTGGCAGGATCCTTAAGGAATGGAAAACATACCTTAACATTAACCAGCATACATGAAGGGTTTTCTCAGATTTTCTGCTGTTAGTAATCTTAGAGCCAAACTTTGAAAGGGTCTTAAACTCATGCATGCATACAGTGTTCATATTCACCTTCCTGATGTTTATGTTTAAGTGTTTCAATGAGCCCATAGTGCAGACAAGATGCTGCTAAGAGAAACAAACCAAACAAAACCAAACACAACAAACAGTTTTGCATATAAATAAGTTAGATAACTATGCAGTTGCAAAGATTATTTTTTCTTATTTTTTTATACAAGAGCTGTGTGGGCACAATCCTGAACAATGTACTCTAGGTAACCTTGCATGAGCAGGGAGGTTGGACTAGATGATCCCCAGTGGTCCCTTCCAACCTCAACCATTCTGTGTACATATACCTTTGCTCATGTGAAACTGAGGAACTTAAAAATGTGGCCTTGAAGGATATTTTTAAGCAGCTATTCAACTTGGGTCCAGTTTTGTTTGCATAATTATATACATACATGGCCTGATGTTATCTGACACAGTTTTTGTTGCCAAGGGGCACATTCCATTATTTGTTACACACACTAGTATAAGTCTGCTAGGCCTAATCTTGGATTTACTTTCTGCTGTGTTAGGCTGTGCACAAATGGAGGACAAGTAGATGTTTCCTGCTCCCCGGAGCAACCCTTCATGACCTATTTGGATGCCTGATAGGATTATTTTTTAGCCTTGTTGCACCTTAGACTTGGGAAATTTTTTCTCAAACATCAGCTAAGCATATTGCTTTCATTGTACATTGCTGAAAATGCAGTGTTTAAGAGGTTTTTCATATTGTATACCCAAGCCTTGTCCTTAGTAATAGAAGGCTTTCATAATATTTTGGTCTGCCTCATCAAGAAAACTTCTGGAAAAATTCAATGTATGTATAACGGTTAAGGGGTGTTGCTGCTGTTGTAACTATTGCTGTTAGTATGTGTGAGAGTGTTGAATGAAGCACAGAATGAGTTTGTTTTCATTTTGCGATTGGATTGTTAAAGCTTAAACTTGATGTGTTCATGAAGCTTAAAACTGTCGTAGTTGAGCATATGGATAGCCAGAAGGTATCAGTGCTCATATTTACAGTAAAAATGAAAAGTGAAGAGGCACTAATGAATCTGTGGAGTACTTGAGTTAAGGAGAGAAAGAAGGTGTATACAGGGACAGTAACACCACTCTAAAGCGGTGAGCTTGGTGACTTCACAGCCTATTCGGGCAATCTGTTCCACTCCTTCACTGTTGCCATATGCTTTTCTCAGTTCTCTTGTTTCTGTTTATGCTCATTGTTTCCCATCCTTCCAGTGTGCACCACTGAAGAACCAGACTCCATCTTCTTGGTCCATCTTGGTACTGCATCCCTCCAAAGCCTCTGTTCGGGCTGAAAAAACCCTGGTCCCTCAGCCCTTCTCACAGGACAATGTTCCAGTCTCCAAACACTGAACTCATTTCAGTTTGTTGATGTCTGTTCTGGACCAGAGACCAAAAATCAGACACAGCTGATGATTGAAAACGAAATCATAGAGGTGCCAAGCAGAGGGAGAGAATCCCGCCCTTTGTATCCTGGCTCTGACCCTGTTAACACAGCCCAGGATGCTGCTGTGCATCCCTGCAGCCAGGACATGCTGCTGGCTCATTCCCAGGTTGCGCCTGCCCATGCATCTGGGTCTCTTCCCACATTGCTGCTCCCAGCCTGACAGGGGCCAGCCTGTGTCTTTGCACCAGGGTTTCCCACTCAGGGCCAGCACCTGATATCTGTCCTTATTTTAGAAAAAAAGTTTGAGTAGTCTCAGTGCAATTTGCATGCAATTGCTGTATCATTCCTGTAACTTTTGCTTTTCAAATCATCTTGATCATATGTGTATTAAAATGTTATATAGGAAACTACAGAGATTTTATAATGTCATCCTATCTATGTTGTGCTACTTAATGAATATTGATCAATCCTTAAAATTCAGATTTAAAAAAAAATAAAAAGAAAAGCTAGAAAACCTAAGCAGGAGGCAGGAAAGTGTGATAGTGAGGTGAGATTGAAAGTTGAAATACAGATCCAGAGTTGCAGCTGACCATACCCAAGGTCCAGACAAGTGCAAATGATGCATGTGGAAATGCAAAAGCAGGTGGGGGTTACATTCTTGGCACAGGTTTTCCTTTCTGCTCATGAATTTTCAACTGTTTGATTAAAGAGGATGTTTCTTGAACACCTGTATATCAATATGCATCAGTTTGTTACTGTAGTCTAAAGGACATCAGGCCACAGAAAAGTAATAAGCAGAAACAGTGAAGCTCCGTAGAACCTGCTATAGACATGAATCTAGTGTTATCTCCTTCAAAACCTCTTACAGGATTTTTGTTATTTCTTTCTTTCTTTAATCAGTCTCCAGATCCTATTAAACAGGAACAAAAAGAGGAAGTACACGGTATCTGCTTTCTACAAAGCAGACTGTATTTATTTGTTTAAGTGAGACAGAATATCAATGTCTTCAGTGTTTCTTAAAAGCAGATTTAAGCAAATCAGCCAGGCAACCAGCCAGGCAGAGTGTGCATTTTTAGGCACTGAATCAAAGACAGTGTCAAGACATATTAAGCTGAGTGCCTAGAAACAATATATATGAGATTTTAAAAAAGAATACTGAAAGATCATCTTGCCGTGGTTGTGGCTGATTATTTAATACAGGATGAAGAGAAATTGCATTGTAAGCCATAAAATGGTGATAAAAATGCTTTGAAATACTGAGCTAATACAGTAACTAGGGCTGGATGCCATCTGATGCTACTTCTCAGACAGTTCACAGTCATGCGTTGCTGAATCTAGTCTATAAAGAAGCAGATTCAAACCACCACCTTCCCAGAAAAAGTGTAGTTTCTTAATTATTGTGCTGAAAACTTGTATATCTCAGTAGGAGATTGCTATATACTACAAAGATGGAACAACTATGTTGATTTTCCCCTTTGTTTTAATATGTGTGTGCAGCAGGACAAATGAAGCATATCACCCACAAAATATCATTTATATGATAACTGATTTTATTCTCAACCTTGACTGCTGAGATGGAAGCAGTGTTTTCCTCAGCTTTGAGAAAAGCAACATTCATAGGTAAAGTTTAACGGTTTTCATGGAAAGATTAAAAAAGTTTCCTTTTCCTTTTTACTCAACACGTTGTCACTAATAACATAGTACTTATACCAGTTGAATAATGTATCTTTTATCTAACGTATTTTTCAAGGCATACTAGCATTCACCGCAGGAGGTTAGTCTCGGTAGATGGTGCTGTTGTGTCTTAAACGACTGCTGGAGCGAGACGCAAACACTGCCCTAGGCAGTAGAGGCACAAGGAAGGTTCTGTCTCTGGAGTGATTAGAGATAGCCTTAAATAAGTTGGGGATTGTTGTTGTTGTTTTTCTAAATTAAGAATGGGCAGGCATGATTTGTTGAGGTCGTATGTAGCTGTAAAACCTCTACAGAAAGAGAAAAAGCTGCAAAGTAGGTCATATAATTTAAGGGTGAAATGAACTCTGTGAGATGAATAACAGCACTACTAAGTTGGGGAATAAATATTTAGGTGTCTACTGAATTATTTGTGCTTATGGCCTTTATTGCCAGTAAAAAGATACAACCGTGTCTTATCTGTATTGCATTGCACTTTCCCTCAGTCTATTTGAGTGACAACTCTTACACAGGTTACATAAAAAGGAAGTTGCACAGAAGGGTCCTGCTAGTAAGTGCATGAAAACAGTACTGTGCTGCGCTGGAGTTGCCTATTGTTCCTTCAGTACCTGATATGCAGAAATCAAACCAGCATATTTTCTTTCAGGCCTGAAAAAATGTGTGTCAGCAAACGTAAGACTCATTTCTTCCCCTCAGCTTTTATTAGCAGCATTTTCTTGCTGGGATCTCGGGATTTTAATAGTGCAACAGGCCAGTGGCACAGTCTGAGAGCAGCTCTGGTCAATTCTGTTATGTTCCCCAAAGCTATTTTTGGCTTGTGCACAGCAGATAGCAATTCCTGGATCCCAGTTCTGCTGAGACAGCTGGGCCCTTACAGTCTGTTTACACTTGAGAGCTGTGCTGCTGAGAGACTGAGGACAGTAAGAAATATAGGCTCTCTCAGGATAGTGGGAGGTAAGGCAGCCCTGAGACAGTGGAAAACTAGGGCAGCATTAACTTACAGCCCAGGTCTGGGCCAGTCTTAGCCACATTAAGTAGCCTACATGAAGGATAAACTGAAGGGATTTGATCTGTTTAATGAGCAGCAGCATCTCTTTTAAACAAATAGATATAATTAAGACTGATGCCCCACAGCATGCTTCCAGATGGCAGCATGATCTTAAGGCCAGGGTTTCCTTACCTTGTTGGTTTTTTTTTGGTAGGCAATCCCTGGAGCAAAAGAAGCCAAGTTACTGTGGTAACCTAATGCAGGATGGATGGAGATCACAAACACAAAGCATCCCTTTTGTCAAGTTCCTCCCACACATCTTTCACATCCTGATGAGTTGATAAGGTCGAGCTGAGCTGAGCTGAGTCGCCTTAGATACTTGGTTTACTCCTCAAAGACATAAAGTAGTTGGGTTTATGTCACATCTGTCTGACTACCACCCCCTGTCATTAATATCCTCTCTTTGCTATATGCTATTAAGCACACTCAATCTCTTTAAACATTTTTTTTAAGGCCAGAGAGGATGGTTTCAGAGAGATGGATTCAGACAGAGAGAACACTGAAAATTGTAGACTTAGCTGGTACCCTCAAACTATAAACAGAATTTGTTGTTGTGATGCATAAGAATTTGCACTGGAGGGGTGCTGACATGAGATGTTGTTTTTCTCTTATTACATTTTTAACGTATCCTATAATTCTTATGACTCTTATAAAACCACAAACAAATATATAGCTTGTGGCAGGAGAAGTATGTGGACATGCAGACATGATATTAACCTGAACACTTTATTTCTTAAGTAGCTTACATTTTTATGGAGAAAAGCTGCTTTACAACCCATTTAGATGAAGATTAACTTGTTTAATGTTTAGCTTCATTCCCAGTACAGCAGTGAGTGAATTCTATTTAGTCTGAGAGGAATGCAAGAGCTCTTGTAAGTGTTTTGACTGAATTTGAATATTGCTAATGATAAGGGACAGAGACTCTTGAAAATGAGTGCAAACAGCCAGCTGTTTACATAATACTTGAATCACTTGGTTGGACTACTATCTCCTTATCTACACATGCATAAGACTATTCCAGCCTTCTCAAAGGTCTTAGGAGCCTGGATCCCAGCCTCTAAGCTCTATAAAAGACTGAATACACTTAATTGGCAGCTGAAATGAGACTAGCCACAAACATTACAGGATTTATAAATAGATGATTGAATCTAAGTCTGGGTGTAGCACATCTCAAAGCCTCAAAGAAGACTCTGGGCTGTATTACATTCACAAGTTTTATAGGAAGCCTGATGACATAAAGCAGCTTGCAAGTAAACCAAGTTTGCAGAGTCTTACATCCATTGGTAAAGCTGGCAACTCTCATATTGATTTCTGTAAGGCTCAATGCATCTCCTAAGTACTATGACTGATCACCTTAGTTAGGGAATGAGAGTGTTCTGACTTTAGGCAATTATTCTCTGTGCCTAAGAGAGGCTTTCTAGAGGGGTGCTCTGCTCCTTGGGCTTTTGCATGGTGTTTTAGCTCATATTTATGCTTGTGATTGCTCTGCTTGCACCCCTCAGCTACAGACACAGAAGTTGAATAGGGCAGATAACATTTCTTGAACTAGAGTAATTTTCATTTTATTTGCTGAATGGGGGATGGACTTCTTCCTCCATTTAAATTTTTGCAATTTTGGAGTATTTCTGCAGAATTTTCTGATAGAAACTGCTAAGCCTCATGCTGGGACCTACTTTTAAGGAGCAACCTCATCAAATGTCAATTGAAGGCAATCTCATCTACGACTGTTACTCTGCCTGAAGTTTGTGACCCCCAAGAAGAAATCAGGAAGAAGCAGTTGTCTGCCTGCAGGAGGTTATGCCACTATTAGGAGCTACCAGCTCCTAAGAATAGGTTTCTACTATCAAATACTTGGCTCCATGAAGAACAGTGGCAGTCTGAGCTCCACTCCGAGACTTCATGAAGGATGCTTCTGTCTAATAACCCAGCCCATGTGAGCTATTTCTGGAAGGTCAGAACCATCCTATGACAGTTCTTGTTTCCTGCATAAGGAAAAACCTGGACTGGAATACTTTACAAATTTATGCTGAGTCAGTTGATAACCTAGGTAGCTTTTCCTTGGGATGTCATGTTTCTTTGTCAGCTGTGTTCAACATCTGTTGTGCTGTTGCTACTCTGGTGGCTTGATGAGAAGGCAAATTTGTGGGTGTCCTCTGTGAACATTACAAACAACACTGCAATGAGCAACTGGACCTGTCCTTTCAGTTAGCTAGTAAGATTTGTTAAATGCCTCAGGAATTGTCATAGAAGGCAAGCAACAGCCCTGAGGTATTTAAAACTAAATTTAGTTCTAAACCATTTCATTGAATATGGCACCCTGTCCTCTTTTTTCTTTCTATTGCGCAGGAATGTTAGAAAACACATGTATTTGGTGTCCCACACTGACAAATGGAGCTCTATAAATGGTTGAAAGCAACCCTTTTTTGCCCTTCTACAATGTATTTGTACAAAGAAGAATGGTGTCATCTATTTCAATGAAAGGCCATGGATTTTTTTTTTGTCTATCTTTCCTGCCCAGAACACTGTTTTATCCTTGTACTGGTGCTCCTCTTAGGTCCCAGATCTGCAATTTGGTACTTGCAACTTCTCCTTTCTGCTTGTTTCCACAGAGAAGAGATTAATAAAAGGAGAGAAAAGAGAGGAAAAGGTATGGGTGTACCCAAGAGGTAACTGTAATAGTACAGGCTGAGAAATCTTCAGAAGTGTCTGGGATATATTTATGCAGTACCCTCATGAATCACTGATGTTTATAAACCTAAATAACTGTTTGCTTCCTCTTTATCATGTTAATTTTCCAAGGCTAATCTGATGTGCTGTCCATTTGTAAAAGGAGCAGCTGGGTCACTATTTTATTTTGGTAGCCAGTTTTCCAGAAAAAGTCATTTGAACTAAAAAAAAGCCCAAACTCCCAAACTATAAAAAGGGGGAGGGAAGATGAAGCTGGGTATGTCTTTCAAGCAAGTTGAATCTGTTTGGGCAGTGGAGAAACGAATCATTTAACTTCTGTCTTCCTTTTGTGCTACTACAGGGAGGCAGCTGTTGAGTCTGCTTGGACCTGCCATCCCTATGGCGTAATCTGGAAAGCTCAGGTGTGATCTCCTCAGTCCCCAGTAGGTTATTCATTCTGGTGTCTGATCCATGACAGGCTCCTGGGCAGGCAAGATGATTTAAATCCTGAATAAGAGAGAAGGTATAATGCAGGCCATATGTCAGGGCTGCGAGTGTAGAAGTGGGTGGGTGAGGGACCACGGTAAAAGGGGAGAAATAAGCACTGAGTCAGCAGCAGGGATGATTGAAATTTATCCAAACATATTGCCTAAGATTCTGGTAGTGCCTCCAGTATTACTAATGATGAGGTTGGGAGGCTTGGAGTTCTACTGATTGGCAGCTGCACCCTCGGAAAGGGACATGGGAAAACTTTCTCATCTGTCAGGATCTCATTATTTCCACTGGAGTCTGACAGCTCTAAGGTTATGTGTGTATAAATCAGGCAGGCAGAAGGGGAAGCAGACACTAATTTTATTTTGTAGTGGCACAGGGGGAGAATTGTCACCCCAGAGTCTGAGCAGCACAGCCGCTGCAACATGCTGAGCAAGCATATACCGTTCCTGAGCTCCTCCTATCCCGGCTCCTGCTCACTGCTGTTGGCTCTGGAGTATTCCTTCTCACAGCTGCATTCCTCCTCCTTCTTCTGATTCCTGAGAGGCCAAGAGAGACAGCAGCACTTACCTGTCCTCCTACCGAGATGCATGGAGTTGAGACTTTGGCCACATTAATTTCTTACATTGTCATGTCATTGCTTCCTCTCCCAGACCCAGGAAAAGCTTGGGGGGAGAAATCAAGCTGGCCTCTGAAGTGGCAATATCAATGCGAGAACTAGATAACTTTTTTTGGGAACAAAATGAACCCAGAAAGCTATTCCACACAGTGCTGTGAGTTGGAGCTGCTGTTACCAGCATCTCATGACGAGCTCTCCTGCCAACATCTTCACTTGGGTGTCAGCTGGGTCTGAAAGCAGACTCAGTTTGTTTTATATTTGTTTAATCAGACCTGGAAGAAATAATTGAGATATGTATCAACTTCTAAATGTTTTTTTCTCATTCCCAGCTTGAGCACTGTGGATTCAGGTTTCTTGTTTATATTCAGATGCTGTAGTGAGTTATAAGTTGTGTAGACTTTCGTAGGTGGCTGGTTAAGTTTACTTGTCTGGCAATATATAATACTTTTTCTAGGTCTTTAACCTGGGTTTCAAAGCATCAGTTTCTAGCTACATGGACAGGATACATAATACCTTCTCAGAAATTAGGCAGGATCTGGGATTCTTTTTTTAAGGGAGGAAAGTAAGGTAGGGAAGAAGAAGAAGTGGCAGAGGAAAACTATTTTGGTATGTACTATTGCCAAGCTGGGAATAGCTTCTCCAAAGAGATACTGAACCTCCATTTATTTAGAACATTTTAAATGAATCACGGCAGAAGATGGTGAGGGAGGAGAAATAGACCTGACTTCTGAACCTTTCTGTAACACGAGCTTGTTGATTCCCCCTACAGGTTGGCCTAAGGTGAGGCACAGAGCAGTGTGTCAGTTCACTTGAAATCATAGATCCATTTAGGAAGTATCAGGTTGCACTCTGTGGAGAGGGCACATGACCCATGACTTTCCCATGTGGGTAAATTAAAACAAAAGGTAGAAAAAACTAGATGCTATCTTCAGCAATGATGCTGTAAAACATAACCTCTAGCATATGTTGGATAGACCTCTTCAGAAGAAGACAGCTCCTCTCATCTACCTCAGAAGCACTGCAGAAGAAAGTAATCTGATTTTGCATAAATCCAGCCAGGAAGTGAGAGCTTGCACTGTTATGTACTCTCCCTCACTCTGCTTATCTCACTCCCTTTCCCTTTCTCCTCCTCCCTTCTGATCTCCCTCTTAGTGGTAATAAATTAGGGTATACCACTCATTAGGATGGTGTGCTGTATTTTCCTGCTTATAAGCCAAAAGCACCTAACACTTGTCTTTGCTAGCCCTGGGGTTCCTAAAGTGCCAGAGAAAATATGGAGTTTAGTAGATTCTCTCCTTTTCCTTTTTTAATGTACAAAGAGAAATTTTGCATCTGTGTACAACCTGTGTATCCACATCCCGTTGCTTCCATTGACAACTACTATCTCTGCAAGTCATTAGGGACATAGCAAAGGGAGCTGAGACCAACAGACCACTACCTGCTCCTCACTCCTGCCTCTTCCCTAACATTTCTGTGTTTGCAGTGACCTTCCATCCAAATGAGAAGCCATGGGTTCATTCAGCATAACCTCCTTTATTAGCCTTTGGAAAAGAGGCTGACAAGATTTAATTACAAGCAGGAGGGAGAGGCACTGGGGGAAGGAATAGTGAAGAGGTCTAGGCAGGAGAAGGGCAGCAGGGCTGGCAGAACCTCTGTATTGGGTTGGGCTAGGGGTGGGACAGGGACTCTTCAGGTGCTGACATCAGGCTGTTTTGGGCTAGTTCACCAAGCAGGTACCATACTCTTTTATGACCATACTAAGGGCAGTTGTGTGAGAATCACACGCAATGTGAATGCATTGCTTTTGTAGGAGAGACAGCCAAATGCTCAGCTCTTCCCAGTCCTCAGTACGGCTTTGACTCCTTCCACACCATTATCCAAATTTCTTCCATACACCTTGTTGCTGTATCGTGATTGGGCTTTCTCAGCACTCTGCTTAACTAGTTGTTACTTTCTGTCCTGGGTTCAGCAGTAGCAGTGATTTTTCTCCTTCATGGTAGCTGGTGCAGTGCTGTTTTGACTTCCAGCCTGGGAGCAGTGCTAGTGATACCGATGTTTTCGGTTGTTGCTAAGTGATATTTACCCTGACCAAGGACTTCGTGAGGCTCATGCTCTGCCAGGGAGGAGGGGAAGCTGTGAGGAAGCAGAGACTGGGCGCCTGACCCAGGCTAGCCAGGAAGGTATTCCATACCACAGCACGTCATTGGCCGGGGTGGGGGGTAACTGGGAGTTACCCGGAAGGACACGGGCTTCCAGGTGGGACTTGTTTCCTGGCCGGTGGTATCGTATTCTCTTCCCTTGTTATTTTCCCTTATCATTGTTGTTGTTGGTAGTAGCGGTGGTGATTTGTGTTGTACATTGGTTGCTGGACTGTTCTTGTCTCAACCCTTGGGAGTTGCACCCTTTCGATCCTCCTCCCCGTTCCTCCGGGAGCGGGGAAGGGGAGAGCCCTGGGGGCGGGGGGGGCTCGATTGCTCTCAGCCCGGCACCACTCACTGGGAGTGAGTGAACAAGCTGTCTGGCTAGGGTTTAAACCACGACACTTTCTTTTCCCAGCACCAGACAGTGTCCATGTCCTTCTCTCACTGTTTCTACTGCCCAGCATGCTGCTGCCTGAAGTCATGCACATATTTCACCTTCCCAATTTCTCTCCTATTTTCTCTTGTAGCTGTGGTCAAAGACCCAGATCTGTTCATAGCCCTTTTTCTTCTCTGTTGTGGGGGCATTTTCAACCTTTTTCTCAGGTTCTTGGGCTGAGCAGTCTAGAGCACTGCTGTAGAGGACATGGATGACTGAAGAAAATGTCATTTACATCAGCTTATTCTCACTGGAGAAACCTGCAAGTTGTAAAATATATATAATACAATAAATACAACTCTACTGTTGCCTGAGGCCTAAAGTGAAAATGAATCCCTCACATTGCATTTCCCTCCTTTGCCCAAATACCAGAGGGCAGAGAAACCTAAAAAAGGACAAGTGTTCTCTTTCCATCTCAGAAGGTGCGGGGAAGACAAGTGGGGAAGCCTAAAATATATTGGATTCGCGTGAATTAGTAAGTTTGAGAGGGGTTTCTTCTAAAAAGGGAACAGAGAAAGGCTGTAGCAGTATGCAGAGTCCAGGCCAATTAACCCTCAATGTACCTGAGATGAGCGCATCCCATGGTGTGCAGGAGTTCCTTCCTTGGAGTGCAACATTAAAGGGAACAGAGAAGAGAAATGGACAGGAGATGTTTTTCTGCAAGTGTTCTGCAAGCTCTGGCACAGAAAAGGCTTCTTATGAGTTTCCTGGGAGCTGAGAAACAAAAGCAGCTGCTGAAGAATCACTTTTAAGGGAGGTTCATGATGGAATGTACTTAGCTCTCCCTGTTATCCACACTTTTTAAAGAGCTGAAATAACAGACTGAGCAGAGTGGCAAAAAAGTTATCGCTGCTGTTAGAGACAGGGGTGGATTGATGTATGACTGGCAGAAGGAGGAACAGATCACTGCAGGTAGCAGGACCCACTACAAAAAAATATCATGGCTACTGATCCTCTGAGCTGGCACTAGGCCTTGCTGCTAATCCAGGATGGCAACTAGGTGTCTTTAGCATTTCTCTTCAGCAGAAAAAGAAATAAGTTGTCATTACAGTTATACTCCAGGCAGGAAGGCCAAGACACTATTCTTTTGAAAACTCCTTTGAGTGTAAGTTGTATCCTTGTTGCTGCCAGTTGTATTCTGGCAGGAGAGTCACACACACATGTAACTTTGCAAAAGTGTCCAAAGATTTCACATGTCAGAACCCTCTGGCTGCGCAAGTGAGAGGGAGACCCTTGTGCTGCACGTTAAGTCCATAATGAGAGACGTGTGTGTGCAGAGTGGGGGGCATATTTGAGGAAATTACAAAATATTTCTTGAGTTAAGTATGTTTATGAAACATTTCAGTCAGGACCAGTTACACACCAGTGATTCCCAACCACATTCAACCTTTCTCATAGCACCACATGCTGCTTTCTTCTGTCTTCCATCTTGACAGAAACCCCAGAATACTGTTGCTGCCCTTGCCTTCCTCCACTGCTGTTAGTTTGAGAAAGTGCCAGTGGAAAGACTTAGATAACCAGCCAAGCAAAGCATATTAGTTTGGTCTCTCATCTCTAATGTTGGCGTTCAAGCCAGAGAGGTTGTTTTAATTGGGACCCACTATTTGAGATAAAATGATTTTTTTTTTTTTTTTCCTGGAAAGCAACTGTGTTAAATTTGAGATTAACACTAAGATTGATTAAATTTAATCTGGACCCAATTTTAACTTTCTATCACTCAACAATGACTTCCATAAAAGAGAAGAAAAAAATTAAAGCAGCCAGAGCATGGGATATGTCAATCTCAGCTATTCATTCTTAGGATATTACAGGAGGCCAATGTGTTTGGACAGTGAAAGGAGAGAAACAACCTGGTTTTAGAACTGCTAAGTATCCCAGAGAATTCCTAGTACACTTAAATTCTGGGTGCTAAACTTCTTGAACATCAGACCCGTAGACAACAGAGTATGCCTACGTTACTTGCAGTATCAAATGAAAAAATCTAGAGTTCCTATTCTCTCGCTGGTGTTTTTTCTCCTATTACTTCATTGTAAATGATTAAAACCTGCTGGCAATATCCCCTCTCCCCCCTTTTTTATTAATTCATGATGAATTCTGTTTTCTGGCTGACATCAGTACCCTGTCATGGTTCAAAACTCTTCCAGTGCTTGGTTGGCTTGTTGCTTGCTTGCTGAAAAAAAGTGTTTATATCAGGATATTTGGAAAGCAACAAAATGTGATGTTATGGGGTGGGGAGAATTGTTTTGTTTCTACAGAACTTGAACTTTGAGATATTTACATTGTCTAATATGTGACTCTCATTAGGAAAACAATGCAGATTGTTCTGGTCTGGTTTTTCCATTCGTTCTTTTGTTATAGCTTTGACAGTGCAGTAATATCAGTAGGAAGTAGCATTCTGTGCACACGCTGGGGTCAGCTGTCTAGCAAACTTGCCAGAGGGTAAAATATCTTTGAGAAAACTCTCAGATATTCCCATGTTCCATTTTTGCTTCCCTACTTGAGTTTCATGCACATTTCACAGTCACCTGCTGCTGTATGCAACTTCACTCTGATTATTAGGTTTGACCTTAAAGGTGCTGTCTGTTAAAGTCTCTGTATCTGAAGTAGCCTTTCACACGTGTCAGAGTTTGAATGCCTATCCAACCTAGATAAGGAGTGAGCTCACATGCCCGTGAGAATTCAAGCCCTTAGTTAAAAATCTTTCTACTGCAACAAGGATGACCTCTATTTTGTGAACAAACAATGAAGACATTAAAAAAATAAGAATTTAGCTACCTTCAGAACCAGAGTCCATTCTGAATCTCATATTTTCCTTTATTGCATGTTTGTTTAAAGACATCAAATGTCAAACTGGTAATGGTTTTGAATGCAGAGCAAGGGAATATGGCTATGGTCTGAGACAGGTGCAAAGTTTTAAGACATAAAAGGATGATTTTCACTTACATACTGCTCCCAATGCCAAAAAGGAGGCTATTCTCTAAAAAATAAAAAAATAAAAAAAAAATTAAGAAACTGCTGATTGGAGGTTCCATCTGTTAAAAGATGTTCCCTCTACAGTGGTGTTTGCTTATACTATAGAAGGACTGCATATATCACAATCTTACACTAATTGTGTGCAGTCTAAGAAAATTTCCGAAGAAAAGCCAATAAAAACTGTGGTTATGATGATCCATGACTTACTGCATTGATTTACATTTTGGTCTGTTGCACACAGTGCCTAACAAGAGATTGCTTGGAGAAATGAAGCTCTGAATAACACCATTAATAAATCAGGGTCTTTTGCTTCATATGTCATATAAGAGTTTGGTTCCTAAAATGAAAAAAAATAGGATAATGGGGAGTCCTGCCTAGTTTGTAACACCGTTCTCCTTTCTGAGTATGTTCTCAAAATGCTTGAGCATCCTAAGTTGCTAAGGATTTGATGTTGTTTGGCACCTAACAAAAAGCAACTTTCTCACTGGATAGCCAACTTAATTTAGAATGCATTACCTACAGTCAAATTATCTGCCACATGCTGAGAGAGTAGTTGGCTGTATGGACAACCAGAAAACCTGGACTTTCTGTTTTTTCAAAATTCTCTTTCTGAGATGTTCTTATAAGCAGCTACTTTCCTCTTTGGGTTTTCAAACTGAGGGTCAAATGTGCTTCACTGAATATCTATCTTTCTTTTTCTTTCTTTGCTTAACAGAATGCTATCCCTCTTTTACTGTGTCCAGCTGGCACATCCTCAGCATGCTGATTTCATTTAAAAAATCACTACCCGTTGTAGAAGCCAGATGTAGCTGAATAAAAGTGTTTTGCTCATCGTATCACTCTGCTGGCTGAACCATTCAAAGGGCCATTCCTGAAAACAGTGAGTACTTCTGGAGCAGTGAGAGAAGACATGAAGTGCTACATCTGTGATGTGCCTGAGAGTGGGACTGCTTTGACAGGGCATCTGTCATCCCATGGCTCTAGCATTTGAGCTGGTTCTTCAAACATATTGTTATGGAGGTTCACTTAAGCTAAATAAGAATAGTTGGAAAGAAAGCAACTGGTAAGTATAAAGATAAAATGGTCTCAGGTAAGACTTCCACAGGAAGTGTGTATAAAATGAGTCATTCTTTATCTTCCATTCAGAAAGAGCCTGTCACCTAAACAGTATACAGAAAATAATGGCTACAGCTGAGAGCACCGGGCTGATCATGCAAAGGCTTGAATGTTGTTCTTGGCTTTTCTGAGCTGCTTTGAACAAGTCACCTCCTCAATTTCAATACCTTCTCTACATTTTAATCTTATGTGTTGTTTAACCTCAGCTGGCAGCTAAGCCCCACACAGACACTGACTTCCTGGTGGGAAGGGGGAGAAAATCTGAAGGGTGAAAGTGAGAAAACTCACGGGTTGAGATAAAAGGTTTAATAGGTGAAGCAAAACAAGAAATTTGTTCACCACTTCCCATTGGCAGTCAGGTGTTCAGCCATCCCCAGGAAAGCAGAGCTCCATCACACGTGAAGAAACAAACACCATCACTTAAAATGTCTCTCCTTGCTTCTTCTTCCCCCAGCTTTTATTGCTGAGCAAGATGCCAATATGGTATGGGGTAGCAATAACTAAAACATCCCTGCGTTATCAGCACTGTTTCCTGCACAGATCCAAAACCTAGCCCTATTCTGGCTACTATGAAGAAAATTAACTCTACATGAGCCAAAACCAGCACAGTAAGCATCCAAGATTGCTGCTTGTCTTGATTAAACATACCCTTTACATTTTGAAGGAGGTCATGTCTCTTTCTAAAGAGACATTTCCCTTTAGAAAGGGAACTTTCTAAACAGTCTCATGCCTTTGATCTTTCCTCATAGGTCCTATTTTTTAACTGTTCTATCATCCTCATTGCCCTTCTCTGGACTCTTCCAAACAATCCATAAAAATCTGTAACTGCAGGGGCTATAAATGAGCATGTTACTCCAGCTCAGGCTTTCTCCTTCTGAAGATGGAAGAGTGCTTTCTTAGGGTGAAGAAGTGCACTGACTAGGAAAAAAAAGAAAGAGTGTGTGAAGATACTGTAAGACCTGGCTATTTTCAATTATCTCCTATGAAAGTCTTGGTCACCAGATGCTAATGTTAAATCACCAGTTGTAAGCATAGCTGTCACCTCACTCAAGCCTTATTTGTGTAGCTACAAGCACCCTTCATAAGCTTCCTTTTGCCTTGCTGTCATCTTAATGTGATGTTCTATACATTACATTACTTTTTTTGGAAATGCGTGCAAAGGCTAGATTCATAAAACTGTTTTGGCTATATTAGGATCCAATGAGATTGCTTTACCTTCTCTTGTACAGAAATAGTCCAGAGATTGACTAGTTCATCTTGTAGTAGCCTCCCATGTCACAGAAGTCTCCTGGAACTGTAAGGGAACAGACACCAGTGGAAACGCCAAGCAACTGCAGTGCCCATAGCAGTACGTGGCTTCTTAAGATGTGCCATGTGTACTGTTCCCTTCAGCACTATAAGTATCACCATTTATTCTAGAAGTTACTGGTGACTCTCTTTTACCAGATAGTCCTATCTCTTGGGCCTCTGTACCCTATTAAGCAGGTCAGACATTCCAGTCACTGGTGTTTGCTCGAGTTTCATCTTTGAGATGTCAAATACAGTTTTGCCCCCACCTAAAAAAGAAATACTGATCTGAAATTTTCTGTCTTGGTGCTTTGTGCCGCACTGTTTCAGGACTACCCAAAACTTGAATCATATCTAAAAATAGAACTTGTGAAGAATATACTTTGTAGTGTATGAAAATTATAGTGAGGTTGGTTTTGTGTTGTTTTTGTTTGTTTTGTTGTGTTTCCAGGTGTGATCTGCTTTCTCTGGAAAAACATATATGGCTTGAGCCTTGGAGAAAATTATCTGCTTGATTTTGGTGGAGGCTGGAACTGATCTGTGCTGCCTTTTTGCAGTGGGTGAATCTGGGCAGCCACCTTTTCCTCTGCTCTTAATGAGCATCTGAAGCAGCACTGCCTCAAATGCTGCCAATGAGGAGAGTCGGGGACAGGAAAGAAGTTCCTGGTGCTGGAAAAGGGAGCAGGACCAGCCCACTGTTGTGGGTTGACCTTCGCTGGACACCAGGTGCCCACCAAAGCTGCTCTATCACTCCCTCAGCTGGACACAGGAGACAAAATATAACTGAAGGCTTGTGGATTGAGATAAGGTCAGGGATAGTCACCAGTGACCATCATGGGCAAGACTTGACATGTGGAAATAAGTCTAATTTATTACCCACAAAATCAGGCTAGGATAACAAGAAATAAAACCAAATCTTAAAACACCTCCACACCACCACCCTTCTTCCTGGTCTTAACTTTACCTGTGATTTTCTCCACATCCTCCTCTCCAGCAGTGGAGGGGGATGAGAAATAGGGGTTCTGATCAGTTCATCACAGGTTGTCTCTGCCACTCCTTCCTCCACAGGAAAGGGCTCCTCACACTCTTCCTCCATTCCAGCATGGGATCCCTCCCACAGCAGACAGCCCTCCTCCAGCTTCTCCAACATGAGTCCTTCCCACAGGCTGCAGTTCTTCATGAACTGTTCCAGCGTGGGTCCCTTCCATGGGTGCATCCTTCAGGAACAGACTGCTCCAGTGTGGATCCCCATGGGGTCACAACTCATGCAGCAAACCTGTGCCAGCTGGGCCTCCTCTTTCCGTGGGACCACGGGGTCACAGCTTCCTTCAGGCATCTCCCAGCTCTGGAATGAGGTCCTCCCCAGGCTGTAGGTAGATATCTGCTCCACCATGGGTCTCCATGGGCTGCAGGGACACAGCTGCCCCACCATGATCTGTGCCATGGGCTGCAGGGGAATCTGCTCCAGTGCCTGGAGCACCTCCTCCCTCCCTTCTTTCTGCACTGACCTTAGTGTCTGCAGAGCTGTTGCTCTCACAATATTCTCTCCTCTACAGCTGCTGTCGCTGTTGTGTAGGTGGGCTTCTGCCTCCCCCTTCTTAAACATGTTACCTCAGAGTCACGACCGTGGTCTCTGATGGGGTCAGTCTTGGCCAGCATTTGGTCTGTCTTGGAGCCAGCTGGCACTGGTTCTATAGGGCATGGGAGAAACGTCTGGCAGCTTCTCACAGAAGCCACCTCTGTAAACCCCTGCTACCAAAACCTTGTCATGCAAACCCAATATGCTCAGAAAGGAGATGGGGAGCATGAGGCTCACAAAGTCCTTGGCCAAACCAAAACATCCTTGTTATCAGCTCTGTTCCCAAGCTGAAAGTCAAAACACTGCACTGCACCAGCTACCAAGAAGGGGAAAAATGACTGCTACTGCTGAACCCAGGACAGGAGCCAGACCTGTGAAGGGGTTCCAGTAGAAACATGTGCTACACCTGGTCTATAGGGGCAGGATGGAAGCTGGTAAGAAAAGGATAGGGGCTGGAGGGCAGGGAGTTCTGACAGAGAGGGAACTGAAGAAGATTTTATGGCTTCAGGAGGGATGTAGCATTAGAAAGTAGAGCAGTGAGATGCTCCTTCTTGCTCTCCTCTCTCCTTTCTCCATTTTCTTGAATTCATCACCTGAAAACTGAATATAGCATCATCAGGTGTGAAGTCTGGGTAAGTGGTATCCCTGCCTTTCACTGAGCTGCGTGGGCAGGTGCCCTTAATTAAGTCTGTATCCTAGTGCGTTAAGGGGCAAATCAGGTTTATACATGAAGATTTCAGTCAGTGTGAGCTTATTTAGAAACAACAGCAAAACTTTTCATTGCTTGGCCTTAGCAGGTTTAGAATTTATAAGGAATTGTAGTTCAGAGTGTACTACATCTGGTAGAAAAATAGCTATTTTCATGCTGTGAGTACTTAGTTTTTCACTTGGGATACTTCTAGATCTATTGTTTTAGAAAGATATTTTAGTCTTCAGTTCTTACTGAGACGAAGTCCAGAATTTCACGGTGTAAATAGGCATCACTAACTCAAGGTTTGCAATTTTAGATTTAGTTTTACCACAAAGTCCTGTATATTCTTCTCTGGGAAATCTAGATTCTTGTTTATATATACAATATATAGCCTCTGTTCCTTAAAAATACACCTTAACCTGTTACGATCGTGAGATAAACCCTAACATTTGAATTGCCTGACTTTGAAAATGACTGGTAGCATAATTTATACTTGACTACATAGGAATGAAGCAGCACCATTTGGAGTGATGAAGTTAAATGATAGCCCAACTGAAAATTTGTTTTTTGACAGATTATCTATGTTGGGAAAATGATTAGTGAATGAAGGGAAAGGAAGGTGGCAAAAATCAAACTGAGTAATTTATCCTAGTGTTCTTGGTTTTCCTGTCTTTTACATAAGTGTTGTACATATTTATGTACCAGTGAGATAGAGAAACCTCCTTCAGCAGCTACTACTGCAGTTCACTATATCCACAGCTAGACAGGAACAATACTGGGGGCTCCAGTTATGCTGCCTCAGGGGAGAGAGAATCAAACTTTGGAGAGAGCAGGGCAACAGGACATCAGCATGTACCTACCCTATAAGAAAATTGATGTGTTTTTGAGTACAAAGCCTCTTGTAACTCTGAATATTGAGGACACCAAATACAGTGGGAAGCTAGCTGCACTTGATGCAGCAATCAAAGGGTCAAATTCTTTCCCCTGCTGCTCTGTGGCAGTCTGCTGGGCTCCGCCAGTGAAACTGAAGAGGAGGATTTGGCTTGCAGCCTGGTTTTAATCTGCACGTATGGTATCAATTTTGGAAGCATTTTCTGGTTGTCCTCACAGTTATAAAAGGGTAGAAAAATATATTTATTCTCTTCCCTAGTTAAAAACCAGACTTTTGTTAACTCATTTGTGTTAAGTCTTGACCTGAAAAGCGCAATACTTCATTTTCAGTTTTTTCGTAGCACTGGCCTTTGTATTAATAACTACCTCTGCTGTCTATCCAAAGTGAAAGACCGCTCTGGAGAAATCAGCTTGCCACAGTGGATCCCAGCTCTCTCCTGCACACGTAGCTGGTGCTGAGTCCACTGGGACACTTACTAGTGGATCCCCCTTCTGACCCTAGGTACTGGTGTCTCCTGCCCATCAGCCTTCTTCCTCCATTTTCTTAGCATGTTCACCCAGTTGCTTGCTTGGAGTTGAGGAGCATCGCGGAGCATGGGATGTTGACAATAGTTGTGTACACTTCCAACCAGCTGCTGAAGAGGGAGTGTTTCCTCATGCTCACCCAAATTTTCAGCTTCTGTGATGAGCCCTGCAGCCATCAGCCGTTGACAAGTGTCTGTCCCCATTAACAAGCTCTGACCCTCTTAGAGCTCCATATCAAGCACTGTCATACCTTTCCTAATTGCTGGTTTACTATAAGGTTTTCTTGAGGTGGTCTCAGGACACATTCCTTGCTTTTTGTCCCTTCTGCAATGTTTTATGTCACCCTTTTCTATGAAGTAGATGCTGCTTCCTTCCGCTTCTGAGAAAGACCAGCAGCTCCTGCCTCTCCCCAGAGCAAAAGACTGCAAGAAGCTGCCTGTAGCAAGGATCTTGGCTTTCCTGTGTAATTGCAGATACCATTCATATTTTCTTCAGAATCTGGGGAAACTTATTCATGAGAGGTAATTAAGCCCTTAAAAAAAAAAAAAAAGGGTTTTTTATCTTTTGTTTTTTTTCCTGCTTTCTTGTATATTTTCTAGGTTTCCATCCCTCCCAATTGCTTCTTTCTTTGTCTGCCTTTCCACCCTCTTTTTGTACTCTTTTCCTGTATTTTTAACTCTTTCATCTACCTTGACACTCACTCAGTACCCAAGATCAAAATTCTCATGTGGCTGTACAGACCTATTGCTTCTTGACTCTTAAAAATCTTCTTTAGGATAAAATACTTCAATGAATAGCATAAGATAACCATTTAAGAAGCAACTGAAGAACAGTGGCACGCTGCATGCGATAAACTTAGCTTTAGTTATACTGCTAGGAAACATTGGAAAACTAGAAGGTGAGAAAATTAAGTAGGGAGATGAACCAAAGTTGTTGGGTAGCAGGGGCAAAAGGGCAGCCCTATCATACACCAGCCAGTAGATAACGCTTGCCACCTTGAATTTCTGCTGACAGCTGTCCACATGTGCCAATACTATTACTAAGGGTTAACAAATCATTGGAAGTTCTCATTTCCAGCAAACTGGTACTGCAATTGCTTCTAGCAATTTCCTGGGACACCTTTATCGTGTAATAGCAGTAATTCATAATCAAAATAGACAGAAAACCAGGAAGTTCCTCATGCTTTCTAGAGCACACTGCTGCTCTGGTACTTTATATGGAATACGTGTTATCTGTGTTGTGTGGGTTTAGATTTCTCTTTTGTGAAAGACAGATCAATAACTGCTGAATTAACCAAAATTAACCTCCTAACATAGCTATCATGAAAACAAGCTTTAACACCTGCAGACCAGTATGGCCGTGTTTGTATTTCAAGACCCAAGAATGCCTTAAGCAGGTTCTTTTAATAAGATGAAAGCTTTTGGCTACCAAAACCCACCAGCTGATTATTACCATCATGGTCTTATCTTAATGTGGTTGTTTTGAATGCTGAAGATGAGAGAGATTCTATTTTGGAAATACATTTCCAGTATTCAAAGCGATTATGAAACCAACCCAGGTGTTTTACTTCATACCTCCAACATTAGCTTTTTTAATGATAAGTCAGTCATGCAATTGAGATAATACAGGTTTCTATCTCAATCAAATTTGTTCTTCTTCTCTAAGACCAATCACTATGACAGTTCCAGTTCACTTAAGTCTTCCTTTATGCAGCAGTTTGGTCATGGCTGTAAGTATGGAGCTGTTTTCATGTTTAATTTTGGATAGTAGTAGCAACAGTGGGAAATCATAGCTAATCAGGCCATTGAACACAATCATGCCAGATGCCTTGTGTGTCTGGGGTTTATCATGCACCATGAGACAAGCTCTGGCCATTGTGTGCATCACAAATTTAGATCTGCATGACACAATTGACAATAATTTCTTCATAGCACTGGGATAGGTTTATGGCACGTCCAGAACCTCAAGCTGTATTGTACTGTATGACACTGTCAATTTTAAAACACTGATTTGCTAAATCTCTGCATAGCTTTCATTCCTAGTAGGTTAAACAAGGCTATTGAAAAGTTTTCCTGGGGTTTAAGCATTTTTATGCAGGAAAGTTATGGCAACATATTTAAAATTTTGTCCTGCAAAAAACCTGAGTTCCAAGGCCAATTAAAATTTAAAGAAATGCATAGAAAATAAACTTAGGTAATACCTTCACATATTCGGGAATAGATTCATCAGCCAAAAATTATTTGAATGGATTTGTCTAATGAACATGACATTTCTATACACAGTATGCTTTGACCTCTTGCACCCTTGAATAGATTACAAGAAAGCCCACAACTGTGCTAAACAAACAAGGTTGTTTAGTTGTACCAAGTTTTTGTTCCAGCAGCGGAATTCACTAAAACAGCATGTTCTGTGTATTGCCAGCAGGTCATCAGTGCGTGTTTGAGTCAGGCTCCTGACCTTTATTTTCTCTTGCCAAGTCTGCTCGATTGTCTCATTTGGAGGACAGTTAAAACACCTAGTATTACTAATGCATATATCTTCACACAGTGCTCACTGTCTTTGGTAATTATTAATTAGTTTATTTGACAGGGAGTCAGTTGCTTAATTGTAAATAGCTGCTGAACAGTATGAAATAGAAAGATTTTTCCTTTACCTAGAGAAAATTTAAATGCATTTGGAAACCTCTTGTTTATTTGAGCTAAGATTTTTATTTTGATAGGATGGTTGGAGGGGTCATCTCAAGCAACTAGTCAACTTTGTGTGTTCCCAGTGAGTTACATAGACTTGTAATTCTCTAGTTTGATGTTCTGGTTGCTTTTATAGGTGTAACTGAGGTTAGATTCTTCTGCAGTGTTACCCCACCAACATCTCCAATAAAATGTGCCACTACACTCTACTTAAGTTGGAAAATGGTAATCAATCCACAGAAGTCCAGCTCAGCATTTCCCTAACCTCTATGCAGAAGCACTGTATTTGTCCCCCTGTTTTGGTTTTGGTACTGACCATAAGCACTTTGAGTCCACAGGTCTAAGTATCAGGCCAGCTCCTATGTGAGGGTCACTATGTAGGATGAGGGAATTATACATTTTTTGCCTGCCTCCCTCATTTTGTAGATGTTCTCAGAACAGTCCGAAGCCATGAGAGCCTACAAATGCAACAGTGGTTGCTGTTCTGTCTGTGCTGAGCAGGAAAGGGGGAAGATAGTGACTACAATGGTTCTTCTCTCAGGAAGCGGAAACCTGATTCAACTCTTCTTGGCCTGAGAGGGGCTGAAACCTGCATTTCCCAAGTAATCTGCCAATTGTTTCAGTAGTGAGGCATGCTGCAGAGTGACATTTGTGACATCTTCAATCAGCACCAAAGGACACCAAATAATGTGAACTGCAGTGTGAGAGGTAGGCATGGCTGTCTGTGAATGACATGGACATTCATCTGGATAAAGGGAGTCACGCTTTCAACTTCCTACTCCAGAGCCACTTACTATTTTATTTAGTGTGCCACCTCTGCCATTCTGCCTCTGCTATACAGCTCCCTCAGGAGAGACCTGTGGTCAGTTCTTGGAAAGAGGCAGCCATCTGCTTCTAATGCCAAGCTATCTGAGCAGCAGAGCTACAATAAATAATTTTACTTAAATGATCAACAGAGTGCGAAGAAGAAAACACAGAGAATTTTGTACGAATAAGTGAAGTAGGAGGTGCTTTCCTCTTTTGCTTTTCATCAATGCCATTCTCATAATTTCAATAGACTTAAAGCAGGATTATTTCTTTCACTGATCAAAAAAACCCTACGCATATACAAGTTTTGTGTACAAATTTTGTCATGGTTTTTGAAATTTAGGAGATCTGATAATAAGATCTGTAATAAGATCTGATAGCCAGTTTGCAGTGTACTTGGTATGTGACGTGTGTTTAGATTTCACCTAAGAAGAAAGAGCTGCTCAAAGGAAAAAATTATTCGTGAGAAAAAATAGTAACTGTTTTTGAACCATGCATTAGATTTTTCTGATCTCCCTGTGCTTGGATGAAAACTTCTTCAAGTTGGAAAGAGTGGTCCAGCAGTTGGCTTACCTCAGACTGGGAACAATGAAGGGGGATTTTTGTGTTTCCCAGTTGTGAATATTTTGCAGTTGATTACAGTCAGAGAGGAGGCTACAAGAACCTCACCAACAGGTAGGTCTTCTAGCTGTTCTTCTCTTTCCTGTTCACAGGGAAAGGTGATCCTCTCAACATGGTAATGAAAAAGAGGCCAACTTCATGCAAAGGAATTTTGCACATGAACAGTGAGTATATGCAAGAGCTCAACGGTGAAATGCCAAGATCTATATCAGCGTGCTAACTCCACTGTTATTACGGTAAGCAGGCTTTTACAGCATCAAGATCCACAGCATTGTAAACACACACCAGACTCCCCTGAACGAAAGTGTGGTATTGATTTTGGTGTACTCTGCTGCACTGTTAGGGACCTTAACAACATGCTGTTACTTCACACAGCATGACAAAAACTTACTAAAAGAATCTATTTTTCCTAATAGTATCTGATGAGAATTTTCTTAATGCTTCTTTTGATCTCCAGTGCTCCTGCTCCAATGTACTGTCCAGATAAAAATAAAATCTTGTTGTCTCATAGGAAAGTGTTTCTCTTCTAGAAAAATTTTAAACACTTTGTCTCATCATTAAAAAAGACTTTTCCTCTGGCCATACTGAGATAAGATTTCTTAATAACTCCTACTGGCCTCTGGAACACCGGGACAACTCAGTTTGGGGTTTTGAAAAATGAAGGTAAGGTACCACAGCAATAAAGTGGCTCAATATTTCTTTTCTCCATCCTGCCCATTTGAGCTGGCAACAAAAGGAATCTAAAGTCTGCCTGCACTGCGTGATGCAAAGATGAGCACCCTCGATCTGTCCTGAGCTTGCTATGAAGTGTCCACCGTCCCTCTCTTCAGGGGAACCTTTCTGCCCAGCTCCTATGTGCATCAAAGGACAGATCTGTGTATTGGCTCTTGACATCATCTGCCAGAAGTATTGCATGAGATTATTTTACTATGGAGATTATTAGTAGTAAAATAAGTTTTGGAGTTTAGCACTGGGAGGGAATACATTATGTGAAACTGCAACTTGTACCTGAGAGCGAGCCTATACAATTTAGAGTATCTATTTTTTTCCCAGGCATTTGTTATAGCACAATGAATGCAATTCAATTCAATGTGATTTCAAAAGCAGATAAGCAAGTATGTGCATTACAGGAATCACTCAAAGAATATTAGAGTTTTGAGACCATTCACTTCAACAGTGCTTCAGGAGTGCATAAATTACCACTTGGTAATATAAACTTTGAAATTTCTTAAAGACGATTTTTTCCTTTTCATGGAAAAGAAACACAACTAGAAGACTCAGATCTACTTACTACTGAGACAGTGCTGTGTCCCGAGACATGCAACAGAATCATAGAATCGGATTGGTTTGGGTTTGAAAGGACATGAAAGGTCATCTTGTCCAATCCCCCTGCAGTAAGGAAGAACATGTTCAACTAGATCAGGTTGCTTGGATTTTTTGACCTTGGATTTTTCCAGGGTGATACAAGTTGTGATGCAGTTCTGCAGCACTTCTTCACTCTCCTGTGCCTTCTGAACAGAGAAGCCCATGAGAGGAGTCAGGCATAGTCTACAGCTTTCACACTTAAATTTCATAATAATTATAGTAACATTGCTTTGAAGGAAATTATTACTCCTGCTTTCCCTTTTCCAATATACTTTTGTTATTTTCTCCCTGCCCAGTACCACTTTCCAAATAAATATTTTCCCGTTCTATTCATCGATCATTATGTAAAATATTGTTCTTCTATCCCTGAAGACCCATGCACCAAAGTTAATCATATACAAACTATTTCACACAGCTATATTGTAAAGTAACTAAGCAGTATGCATGTCAGGAAGTGACAGACAGTACAAGCATTCAGTTAGTTGCTTATACAAGGTTATTGAATTAACCTAGACATGAGTAATGGTACTAGTTACCTCATTAAAGGTAATTGAAGGAGAATCTGGTGTTCCAGTGCTAAAGATCTACAAAACCACAATTTTAATAAAAGCAATTGCAACTGCAAATAACTTTGAAATGGAAAAAAGAAGTGATGAAAGGTTATCTGTATGCAGAATTATTTGGTAAGTTTCTTTATTGGCTAAGTAATATATCCTGCATGTCTTTGAAATGAAATTAAGGGAACAACTTCACAATGAAATTAAGGGAACAACTTCACAAAAGTTTTAGGAGTGCAGTAACTACATTTGAGTGCTGGGTTCAAGGTGTGTGTGGAGCTCCAGAAGAAACTGTCCATACTGACCTGTCAGAATGCCAAACATGGGACCTATGGTCAACAGACCCAAGTAGAGTCACGTGCTCTGTTCTGCTGGCGTTCATACAGGCCTCCTGTGTAGCACTCACGCTGTGCAAAGTGAAATCTGCCATGACAAAAACTCCATCAGTCTGCTAAGACTTGTGTTCCCCATCTGTTCTCACTGATGAACCGTAAATATCATCCAAGCTAGCTGTACGGTACTGTAGTAATGGTGGTGAGGTTTCTGTTAAGAGTACCATGTAAAAGAGCCGAGAAATGTGAAACAGATGAAAAAGTTGTAAAACAAGGATGGGATGTAATGGCTGATCTCATGATAACTTCAGAAATTGTCAGTGCCATAAAGTGATGTGTTAGTCTATGGCTTTAGGAGAAAGCATAAATGTAAACCAGGTTTTCTATTTTTATCTATTCAGCTAATGAGAATTTGACCAGGATGGAGGCATTTCATCCTATAGCAACCTGTTATTTTCACTCATTTTGGAAAACAATTGAGACTTGTTTGTATTGTGCAATGGCTTTTCTAACCTAACATGTACATCTAATTTAGCAGCTTGCTGGATTGTTACATCCCTCATGGCAATGTAGTCTCTGATACCCACTGAAGCAGGTCACTGCTCTTCTTGACTTGATCTGAGTTTCCTGCTTTGGCTACAAACTGTTCCCTCTGTTCTTGGGTCAACATTTTCTGGGCAACGTTCCCTCCAGTGGGCTGGATGATAGTACAATTTTGTACTGTAGTTCATCTGAGATCAGTGAATGTCTCCCTCCTCCCAAGGGTAGGGACAATGGCTGCTTTAACTAAGAAGGTGGTAGGAACTGAGAGTGGCTTCAGCCTCCTGTTTTCCGCTATGTAGCCACAGGGCAGAAAGACAACTCTAAATCTTCCAAAGTTTTACAGGGTTTCAAATATTTCCCGGTGTATACAAGAAGGGAACATGCAGCTAAAATGTGTGATGATAAATCCTTTTGTCCACCATGTTAATGTTATTTATTCCTAGCACTGTAATTTTCCCTTTCTCATTTTACCTTTTTCCTATTCCTCCTCCTGCCAGCTGTGAACCACACAGGCAACCAGCTTCAGAAGTTTGACTTTGTCACATTATAGAGTGTATGCCACAGCTGAAAACACAGCTTCTCCCAAAATATCGTTGCCTCAGTTCCTGTGGTATAGCCTCAATATACTATTGACCTATAGTAAGTCAAATGATCCATTCAGGGTATTTGGGTGCTACTTTCAGTTTTGAATGAGCCAAGACCAGTTATCACAAATACACTACAAGAGATCTTATTTGCTTAAAACTGGCACAATAATATCCATACCAACAAGAAGGGTTGCCATGAGGGGCATCTTAAAATGGATGTACCACTAATCAAAAGATAATTAAAACAATTAGCAAAATAAGATTTTGAAAGTGTATCACTTTCAGTAGTGGTTTGTCCCAACTCTCTATTTTCTTGTACCACAAGGCGTAACAAGAAATAAATATCCTAAGACACAGGCCCATCTGCAGCCTCAAGAAAAACAACTAATGTGAAAGAACAGTAACTCCAGCTCTGGGGTGGGTGTGTGTGTGTGGGGGTGTGTGTGTGTGTGTGTGTGTGTGTTGTTTAAAGCCCTACATAAATCAAGAGGAGGCCCACAAAGGGAAGACTGTTTGGTTTCAGAGACTGGTCTTGATTTTCTGCTTAGGATAATCAAGATCAGGAATTCATCTCTAATTAAAGGCAAACAGAAAATATTCAGGATTTTCACATACATTCTTTTCATACTCATAGTTTAACATGTTATGTACACAGTATTCTTTTCCTTTAATTCAACTTTCTCAAATTATGTGCAGACAGCTTCAGCTGCAGGGAAAAGTGGGAGCATTTAGGATATCTAGAATTTAACTGTTTCACTCCTACTACAGAAGGACCTGTTTCTTTATCAGAGGTATTCATAGAAATGTGGTTTCTATTTTCAACAGAAATCCTCACTGATTCTGTATGATTCTGTTATGTGAGGGCTTTTCCTTTGATTTTTTGCTTTTGTTTTTTTTTTTGTTTTTTTTTTTGGGGGGGAGGTAGTTTTTTTGTGCTTATTTTTATTTATTTTTTTAATGAGTATATCCTAGTGAAGAGATTGGTCTGGCTTCTTTGAAGAAAGACTTGCTTTTAGTTTAATAAACATAGTGTTTTTTCCTTGCCTGCTTCTGTTGTAGCTCTTGTTTCTTTTTGCAATGTTTTTCCATGGAAATGTCATTCAAGCTAACGAAATTTAAGCAGGATGTGGGTTTTGTCACTTTGATGGTGATGTAGTTTCCCAGATGTAAGTTTTTCATTAAGAAATTAATATTAGCAGATTGGGTATTACAGTGAACTAAACAAGCTCGAGTACGCGGTAGGACCGCATCATTTTGTGTAGTGATGTTCAAGTTCCTCTCTCTCCCTGCACAGTGAAGTCTGGGGATAATTTACATAAATTCTTAGATTTCTAACAGCAGCACCCCGTAAGCTGAACTATTCCTCATGCTTTTGGCTCCTCTTCTGAGACATATTGCTGACACTTCCATCGCTGACTCTGTATAGTCCAATGAATCAATGTCTGATGTCTAGTTTTTAATAGATGGAAAGGTTTCTGATGATATGTGGTTGCATTTATTTATGTGACAATAAGATAGATGAAGATTAAAGTTTGGCAGAGATAATTCTGCCCTGAGATCCTCTTCACCTAATGCTTGGAGAACGCTTACTCACACAACTTGACTTCGTCCAATAAATATGCTTTCCACAGTTAAAGAAGCCCTGTGTGTTGAACCAGGTGCTGAGGGCCAGCACAAACTTCTGTTAGGCCAATTGTCCAGAGTGGTTTAAATCGTAAGCTCTTAGGAGAGGCAACACTGAAGTAATTTCCAATCATGCAAAAGATTCAATATCTCCAGTAAAACAGCTTTCTCAGGGGGGAAAATAAGCATTAAGAGTCAATTTCCTTGAATAAAAGAATGAATGCCCTTCTTCACTGGTGTAAGAATAATAATAGCTGTGTAAGGAATACTGGAACATTTTTTTATGATGACTGTTTATTTCTGTGGGCTGTTGGTCCAGTAGTTAGAGGTTTCCTGTAAATCATTTTTATTAATGTGGGTATTTTGGGGGTATGTATTTTTAACAAATTTATTTAAAATAAATGCACACATGCACCACTCACTTGGTTAGTCGCCAGTGCATCCTTGGTTCTGCCTTCTTCCTTCTGTTCATCTGGATTTCACCATTTACTCATAAAAAAAGTGAACAGCAAGAGAAGGCTAAAAATGGAGAGCAGGCAGCTAGTTCTAAAATTATTCATAAGGACATCACTGCAGTGGGAAGCTTCACCAAAACGCAAATAAGCTGCCCATTCTTCATGCAGTGCTGTTGAATTGCATCCCCTCTACAAGACCATGTATCTTCTGCTTTCTGACTACTCTCAGCCCTTCAGCTATTGCAGCACACACCTATTCTTACCTGGTTTGCTGAATTACAGTGAGTCACGGTGGCCTGCTTTCCCTGCACCACTGGTGGCCTGTGGGTCTTCCCTATATCCATGACCTCACTGCAATTCCTCCTTTCAGTTTGCTGCACCATAGTCTGCTGTCTTCTGGGCATGATGGACTCCCTGCAGGCTTTGGTTGTAGGCACCAGCTCATAAGGCTGGATGGGTTCAGATGAAGTCCAATGCTGTTCCTGCTCTGTTGTCTGCCTAACTCCACTGTAGGGATGGTTTACCTCTTTGTAAAGCAGGTTCTGCACTGCCACATGTCACAGAAGAGCAACATTTTAGTGGCATGAGAATGACCCCATGAGTACCTCAGCCTGCATAGGTGGTGGATACCAGCAAGTGTGCTTGCAGGCCAAAAACTTCACAAGTGTTCTGCTAATGGAAGTGAGTGTGACAACAGCTTTAGGTAGAATAAATTCTAATTCTATTTGGCTGTTAGAAGTGCAAACTAAAGCTAGTTTTTTTACTACAGTACTCATCAATAAGAAATTATATTGGCAAATGGGTAGAATTGAGTTTCTTAAGAATTTTTACTTCTTAAAACTGATTCTAAGAAGGTTCTGATTTACATATTTGGAGAAAAAAAGACTTCTAACAATTAGCATGCTACCTTTTTTATTATAAGGAATCTTATTATTATCTCATTTTTTACATAGTGTAAAAGTTTAATCCAGAAGTATGTGAAATCCTTTTTTTTTTTCTCTAAAATTGTCAGTGGCCAAACACTAATTTTAAAGTAGCTGGTTTGTATTTTGGTAAAGATTGTTGAGCTTTTCCAGCAGAAGAATATTTTTACTTTTTCCTTTTTCTGTTTTCAACAAGTGTAGAATAGTGTCAACAGTTCAATTTTTTCTGTTTATGTATTACAAGAAATATTATCTTAATTATTTAAAGAATAGTTAAAAAAACAGGCATTTTTTATAGTATCACTTTTTTCAGATATTCTGTCTTCTCTCTTCTCCTCTTCTTTCCTCTCCTCTCCTTTCTGTAGTTTTTGACTCTGAGTTTTCTGATTTTCTTAGGACCATTTTCTCCATGCTTGTTCCTACCTGCCAAACAATTGTCAATAGTTCCCTAGAAACATCATGGTCCCAGTGCCTTTTTAGTGCTGACTGCTGGGTTTGGGAATTTAAGCTTCAAGCATGCTAATCTAAAACTACTTAGTATGAGCAGGCAAACTTTTGTTTCCAGTCTCGAGTCTCCTTCTATTGCATGCTGCTTGGTGTGGCCAATTTGCTTAACCTAACCGAGATCACTTTTTGGTCCTGAATAGCTGAACCCCTTGTGAAATCTAAGACTGCTGAGTATTTCCAAATATGAAAGAGGTAGTTACATATGAATTTTATTCTTGAGGGCATGCAAACTGGGTTTTTTTTTCAGTATGAACACACGGATGGATAAGTGTTGTCCTGTACAAAGGAGCCCCACTGCTTGACCTGTGCTTTTACTTAAGTCCAAGAAGGAAAGGAAAGTTTGTGGAATTTACACACCCTGTGGTGTTGAAGTCTGTTGATAAAGTAAAGAAAAAATAAAAGTGAAGTGCATGCAATTTTGAGTCATCTGCTAACTGACTATAAATCTACAGCAGTCTATTTATCACTTCCACCAAGGATACACCAACTCAAACAGGCAAGAGAATGCAGCTGCCTGTTCCTGTATGCAGGGCCTATAGATGGGTCAGAACTGAACGTAAATCAACAATATCGAGCTGCTGCATGAAAGACAAAGCCCACAGTCCGAGCAAGAAATGGAGCAGCGGCTGCTTGTGAAGTAGCCCCCAGCACTGTACAGGACAGGCAGGTTCTGGTAAGGTTTTAACTTGGATATTGCGTGTAGTTCTGGGTGCTGCGCCTAGAGATGCTTACAGGTTAAAGACAAAAAATCCAAGACCACTTGTGAGGATGATCAGGGCTCTGAATAGCATTTCTTTCATGGAAGGACACAATGTGGTGGAATTGTTTTCCACTCAGAGACAGAAAAATTGAGGGTGGTTATGGTACCTGTGCTCACTTCATGTCTGCGGTGAGTGGAGAAAAATCTGGTGAGGGGCAGCAAGGAAGATTCAAGATTGATATTAGGAAAAAGTTTCTCACAGCAAGCATACGGAAGTACTGGAGAAGCTGTCTTCATCACTGAAAGTCTTTGCAAGTGGATTAGATAAGCATGGGCCAGGAACAGTTTATGTAATCCCTGCCTTTCCCAGGTGAACTTCTGAGACTCTGCCTTGGGATTTCTGTTGAAGACAACCTAAGTTTCTCCTTTCCTGTACCTGAATAATATTGCATGGGGTTTTGTTTTTTTCCCAGACCTTGCAGGGACAGAGCCTAAAAGCAATGGTATCTACTTAAGCACCCAGTACTACTGTAATTTGTTAACTATGCCAGGTTGGGTTTTTATGAGAGCTTCTAAATTTTACAAGACTCTTATAAATGTTTTGGCTAAAGATGTACAATTACCAAAGTTTAGCAGCATCTTCAGAAAGGCTTGGGAAAGAGACAGTCATCCTGAGTAAGAAGAAACGTTTCTCTGGCTGTAGGTGTAACTTTTCAGGGCATGCCAATCATGAGATACCTTATGAGGCCGGTCATTTCTCCTCCACCCACCCATCTGAAATAATGAAGCACTTAGAGAGGGCTCTCGACCGTTAAGCCTGATTTCTATACGTTGCCTTGCACTTTTCTAAATGTTTGTTCTTTCAGGTTTTTTTTTCTCCCAAGGCAAAAGAACACACATACTTCAAATTAATAATGATGCAATAATGAAGCTGACTTGCACTGTTCCAACAAACATGGGGTGTGAGCGTGAAGGGTTAGGAGTCCTGGGGTATTTGGGGCACATTTTTACTGAACTGCAGGGGCCTCACAGTAGGCTGATAACTCAGGGGGCCAGGTCAGTGGTGAGATATCTTCTTAAGTGTTTAGCCAGAATTTGTTGGCAGGCAGCAGGGAAGTGGATAGAGGACTCGAAGGTCAGATGTTGTTCCAAGTTTGTCACAAGTATGCATTAGGGAACAGGGATGTGGGGGTGGACAAGGCTGAGACACCAGATTTAAGCAGGAGACTGGTGCCTGACACCACCATGCAATGCAGACAGGAGTGTGGATGAAAGAACACAAAACTACAATGCTGTTTTTCTTCAGACTTCTGACATAATGAAATAACTCTAGGGCTGCCCACAGTATATCAACGTTAGCCCAGCTCTATCCAGTACAGAAAACATGATTGTGTACTTCAATAGTTTTGAGGCATGTCTGCTGAATGTCATATAGATTCCTGATGGTGCAAGTTGCAAGCAGGACAGATTTTAACTGCTTACGAAGAGCGACATAAATTCTCTAAATGCTCTACAAAATCAGACCAGCTGTCTTGCCCAGTACACTTTCTCTTCAGCAGCCCAGATAACTACTTGCTATTTAGTGAGACTGAGCAAGCTTAGTCATTTAGTTTGGTCCACTCCCATGACATTGCAACAGATCCACCACTGTTGGATTGGGGATGTTACAGAGTGCATTCCCTCCTGTTCCCTTTCTGAGTATGGACCTGCTTGCTGTCCAGAGATTTGTGTCACCCTTTCTGAATCCAGTGGTGCTAGCTGTCTTCAGGATCTCCTGTGCCAGCAAGGTCCACAAAACTGACATGAAGTACACCACTGAGTTTTCATGAGAGGGATTCCTGAGCCTGCCTTTGATTTGCTTTCTAGAAAGTCTTGGTTCCAGCACCTTGGCCACTTCAAACTAATAGCTCTGAAGCATGTGGAGCTAGGGGTGGAGTTTTCCTTCTGCCCCTCCATTTGCACATATCATATACTTTGGGGAATTTTTTAAAGGTATTATTTTAAAGTTTTGAAGTTGGGGGTTTTAAGTACTCAGAGGAGCACACGTACCTTTAAACAGGTAGAGAAAAATTCTGAAAGGATTAAGTGGTTTTGGTTTCGTCATACACATGCAGACTTACTTATGCATATACACAAACCCACGTTTCACTTTACCTTCTTACTGATAACAGCAGCAGGCCAAAAGAGTAAAATCTTGATGGGCTGCACCTTGGAAAGCAAATTCCTCGTTTTCTCTGCCTTTGGCTGGAGAGAGCACAGTTAGTAAAACAGAGCACTGCTGGGTTGAAAATGCTGCCAATACAGATGACAGCAGCACTGTCTGAGTGTAAATGCTTTGTAGCTTGGCTCACGCGTTGGCCCTTCAGACATGCTCGGTACAGCTCCCTTCTCCTCCACCTACTTCTCACAGCCTTCCTAAAGTGCCTTTCCCTCAGCAGAGAAGGATCTTATGTTGAGGGTAAACATAGCTCCACCTATTTCCCTTTTTGTTTTACTTAAGGTTTTAGGGTTTCAATATTGTTTCAGCAATATTGTTTCAGCAGAAACAGCAATTCATCCAACACTTCTTTAAAAGTTAAAATGTTCAGAATCAAACTTAATGATTTCTTTTGCCCATTTTCCTACTGCACAAGTCCACTTAGGATGCAGGAAGTTATAGTTGTCATATTGAATTATGTTAATAAGATCATTACAGAGAATTCCTTCTCTCTGCTTCTCAAATTCTTCAAACTTATCAGGAGTGGTAGAGAAAAGCAGGAAGTGTGAGATACCATTTGCATTGCTTATTTATAGGCTCACTTTTTTATTTTCATTTTTATTTACTGTCTCCTAGCTTCTTGCTGAAATAGCAGAAACATCTGTCTCCCTTCCTTCATTGAGCAGAATCATTTATGAGTCCCAGATTTACCAACAGTATCAGTTACAGCCAGCAAACCTCACTCTTGGTCTTATTAATTACTTTCCATCTGCTTTTCCCTCAGGCATCTTGGTTAACAGAAAAATGCTGACAATCAACAGTAATGGCTTCTTGAGTTAGTTATTTATTAAGTCAAGCCTTTTCCAGATACAGTTTCAATAAATACATTGTGGGATTGGTTTTCTTTTTTTTTTTTTAGGAAGAGTCATCGTTGAATTGGACCTGGTTGAAAAACAAAACCACAAAAAATCCAGAAGCTGTGGACAGTGTGGGAGTGTGTGTGTGTGGGGGGGTATTATTTTATTTTATTTTATTTTTTTTTATTTTGAACTGACTGATGGTCTTAGCCTCTGCTTTGAACTTTTAAGCTGAAAGAAGTGCCACTTGAATTCTGTAGTTGTTTGCTCAACTCATGGAAAAAGTAGAGCTCCAGAAGCAATTGTTGTGGGCAGAAGCGGATGGTCCTACTGGACTTTGGGGCTTTTGCTCTTGTCTCTTTTTTTTTTTTTTGAAGTGAACATTTATATTCTTTTTTTTTCCCATGACTTTTCCCTTTTTTGGCTAGGTAACTCCCTTGGTCTCCTACTGGGAAAGCAGCATTGAACTTGCAGTGCTGAAAAGATGATTAATGGTAGGCAAAACTGTATACAACATGCAGTTTATTTGGGGGGGAGGAGCGTGCAGTGAAATACTGCATTGGAGAATTCTAGGCAAATGGTGTGTGAAATTGTTGACAAATTGCCCTCATTAAGCTCACTAAATGAATACTTCCATGAGAACATTGGCTTGATATCACCATGTACAATATAACTTCTACTTGAAATTGTGTGTGCTGCTATTCTTATCTTTAAAACCCTTGCAACAGCTTTAACATCCTGATAAAGCCAACCATTGTAGCTGTCTTCACTGTTTAATACATGAGATGTGAAGGAAAATTGCTGAGGGTGACTTCCATGAGTGGTTCTGAATTATTCATTAATTTATTCATTATAATGAACCATTCTGAGCCTGGTCACTGCAGTTCATAAATGCCAAGAAATGGATTTAGAAATGCCTTTAGCTCCTCAGAATCTTTGACTTGTTCCCTGACAATGAAAGGGGCAATAAAAAGACAACAGTCACAAAAGCCTCTGTTTTAGCAAATGCAGCCTTGGATGCTGCTTAACTTTGTTGATCTAGGAAACTTTCAGGGGAAAAGAATGTCTTAAAGGTAGCAGTGTTGCTCCAGCACATTCACTGGCATTCAAGTAAGGTCAGTGTGCACTACACATTTGCTCTACCAAGCTGAATTCAGAGCATCAGCCTAAATATGCTCCACTGGGCAAATAATGAAGTGCAAAGCCACTACAGGGAGAAATGCATAGACTACTGAGACTTTCAAAGATGAAGGTCAGGCCATGGCCCAGCATTCAGGTTTGCACCACGCACAGTGTATGTTTGTTGCCAGGTTTTACTGTAGTAAGAGGGAAAGTACCCATGCAAAAAGCTGACAGTGTGAACTCTTTGCCTTTTTGATTAAGCAGTTGCTTTAGCTGCCGCAAAGGGGTAGGAGATGACAGTCAACCCATACTGAAAGACGATCCTTACAATGAAATGTAGAAAAGTCCGTGTCCTAAATTAAATGTATACCATGCAGAGAATGGCATGTATAGATACGAGGCTGTCTTTGTGTTGAGGACTGCTGGTAATTTTGAACAGGAATCATAGTATAGGAAGAAAAATATGACATGAATACATTGCCAAACATTGATCCACTTGGGATAAAACCAGATAGGGCTGGTCCTTAGAGCCTTGACAGTAAGGAAAGCCTGGCTGGAAAAAGCTCTCATAGTGGAAGAAGATGAAAAGCACACCATATAAACAAGAGAATAGGAGTCTGGCTTACCCTCATCTACTGTTATCACATCATAGTGTGAATTCTCAACTCATACTTTTGCTTGGGAAACTCCCTTTATTTTCATTAGAGCTAGGTAAGCATGGGTACAGGAATGCCTGGGAACTTCAAAAGACTTTTCATTTGTAACTTAACTTCTTAGTGTGGGAAAGATTGGGAATAATTGAATTATATGGATATCCACTGTTATGAGCTGCACTAAAAAACTGCATAAGCAGTTGCAGACAGGGAGGAGTCTGTGTGGCACTCTGTAGCTGCCTTCAGGCAAAGCCTGGTGTACCTCTAGGGTACCTTTGTGGGCCATTAAGCTCCCCTGTCTGACTTTAAACTAAAGTACCTTGAGGAGAGTACCTGTGATCTCTTTTCTACAGTAACAGGGATGTATGAATACACCTAGGTGATTGTCACAAGCAGTTGTTAAACATCTGTCTATATTTTAGTTCAGATAAATAAAACAAAGCCCCATAGATCTGTGAAGCTGCTGTAAGGCAAGTTATTTGGTTTCTTTTCTTACTTGGGGATGAGTGTGAACACATCTTCCCCGTACCATAAATTATGCAGTTTGGTTTGCCACATTTACAAAAATCTCAGATGATCTCCATCACCTTGATAAACAGTTTCCCTTAATATAGTGTCTTCTCTGCTGTAAAAATCTAAATATTCGATGCCTGTGATGGGCTAAGGCTTAAGCTCAGGAGAGAGATGCCTCTGAGATTTGAATTTGACTTCTCCTGTTTACTAGGCAAGAACTTGAAACATATATTCTTACAGTGTGTAGTTTGTGCCTGCACTGATCACCCTGTTGTTCAGAATAGTCTGGAGTGACCTCTCTACTGATCAGTAGTGTCATTGACTATAGAGTACATTGGCACTGAAGTGGGTTTTTGAGTCCTTTAAAGAAGCAACATATGTACTGTATTGGTAATTCTGAGCATCCTGGTACATCATAAATGGAGTGCATAAACTTTGTAAGCCTCATGCTCTGCCAGGGAGGAGGGGAAGCCGGGAGGAAGCAGAGACAGGACACCTGACCCAAACTGACCAAAGAGGTATTCCATACCACAGCACGTCATGCCCAGGATGTAACTGGGAGTTAGCCGGAAGGGCTGGGAGACTGCAGGGTTGGAGGAGGTATCGGTCAGAGCTTGGTCGGGCTTTATCAGTTGGCTGGTGGTGAGATGATGTATTCTCTTCCCTTGTTATTTCCTTTATCATTATTATCATTGGTGGTAGCAGTAGTGATATCTCACTTTTTGTGATGTAGGCTTTAGAGCTGATCATATAAAGTGATTTTTCTAAGGCTGATAAATCCAAACTTCCTCTCTTTTAGCAATCATATTAGAAAAAAAGTGACTGAAAAGATCTGTTGATATGTCCTCCATAACAAATCGGCTAGTGTTTGCAGCTTAATGCAATATGTGAGAAATCTTACAATTAGCAAGTTACAAAATCAAGGAGTGATAATGATTACATCAACCCACTGTGTTTAATCTGGGAGTTAAGTCTTGTTGGGAAAGAAACCAGAAAGAAGAAAGAAGAATTGCAAAGAATGTCACTGTTTCTTCTAAAAATGGCTTTACACTAAGACTCATATTCATCCAACAAAGGGCTGCGTGAATTTAATATCCCACTGTCCTTCACCTATTTGCAATGTCCATCCATTGCCCATGAACCTTGTGTGAAGCAGCAGGTTTTTTCTCAGACGCCCATCATTCCAGTGTGCCAACATAAACCTGCATTTATTGATGTCTTAAGTGAATATCTGAAACCTTGACCAGACATGGCTGAGGAGTAGCATTCAGGTTTTAAGCTGTTTTGGTGGCGAAGTAGTGACTTCTGACACAGGAGGGCACACAACCTAGAAAAGTAAAATCAAGTACCCACAGAGCAAAATCTACCAGAAGGAATCTGTTACAGGCTTTTAAACTGTTCATGGACATTTCTATGGTGGTTGAAAGATGCCAGCTTTGGAAGCAGTCTTAATTTAAGTTATTAATTTATATTCTTTTAAGCAGTATTATATTAGATTTTGACATACAAAGAGAAGGCAGTGGAAAACCATCTAAAGAGAAAATATCCGAGAGCCTTAGTGATAGACAATAGTCCAATATGGGATCTGAAGTTTTATGTTGCCCACTCCTGTACTGATTGCTATCACCATCTTCTTGATCTATTTGATCTTGTGTCCTAAGAAAAGGAATGACTTAGGTACTTGATCCCAGCTCCTGTAACCTGTCAGTTGATATGAAGGCCTCTATTTCTTTCCATCAGATCCTGAAAACAGGATCTACCCTTGCCTGTTGCATTCATTTCACTGTCATCAGGTGTCTCTTGAAGCTGTCTTGCGGTAGTGAAACAGGCAGACTCCTCCTGGAGCCATCAGTAAGGAGTACATCATGTGGTGAAGGGCTGAGCTTCACAAAACAAAGTATCAATGAAAATCAAATTGAAAAATTAATGCTTCAGCTGTTGGCTCACTTTGTAATAAGATCCCTAGAATATTGCTCTTAACTATGAAGGACATGTGCAAGTGATTTAATATGTATGAGCAAAACCATTTAGAATAATAGATCTGAATGTTAGAAATGAAGCAATGACACTTTGTTTCCCAGAAGCAACTGATTGATTTAATTAAGCCAGAAATTAGACCATTAGATGATGGCTCTTATAATTTCTGGAAATATCAATGCATACTAATTGTGCTGGCTTTACACAGGGACACTGTCCTTATGGCAAATTTCCAAATTAGTCCTGGACAAAGAACAAGGCAAGCTGTCTGTGGGGGGGACGAAAAGTGGAGGAGGCAGGGGGCCTTTTCCCTGGACTTGATGCAGTATATGCTAGAATCACTCTGCTGGATCATTTGTCACAGCCAGAGAAAACTTGCTGTGTTACTAAGTGAAAAGCCTCCTAGCAGAGGACAAGACTGTCCTGTATTGTCCTGTTGTGCAAGGGGAATTATACTGCTCTTCATGGGCTGATGCTCAAACTGTTCCTTTGCACTGGGACAGCTGCCATCCTCTGTGGGTTCATGCCTGGTGTTCACACCTTAGCTTTGTTTCAACACTCAAATGGTGATGCTTACATAGATATACACTTTTCACAGAAACACAGAATCCTAAGGGCTGGAAGGGACCTCAAAAGATCATCTAGTCCAACCCTCCTGCAAGAGCAAGGTGACCTAGAGTACATCACACAGGAACTTGTCCAGGCAGGCTTTGAATATCTCCAATGTAGGAGACTCCACAACCCCCCTGGGCAACCTGTTCCAGTGATCTGTCACTCTCACAGTAAGGAAATTTTTCCTGATGTTCACATGGAACCTCCTATGCTCCAGTTTACACCCATTGCCCCTTGTCCTGTCACTGGACATCACTGAAAAAAACCTAGCTCCATCATCCTGACACTCACCCTTTACATATTTGTAAACATTGATGAGGTCACCCCTCAGTCTCCTCTTCTCCAAGCTAAAGAGTCCCAGCTCCCTCAGCCTCTCCGCATAAGACAAATGTTCCATTCCCTTAATCATCTTTGTAGCTGCACTGGATTCTTTCAAGCAATTCCCTGTCCTTCTTGAACTGAGGGGCCCAGAACTGGACACAATATTCCATATGCGGCCTCACCAAGGCAGAGTAGAAGGGGAGGAGAACCTCTCTTGACCTACTAACCACACCCTTTCTAACGCACCCTAGGGTGCCATTGGCCTTCTTGGCCACAAGGGCACATTGCTGGCTCATGGTCATCCTCCTATCCACCAGGACCCCCAGGTCCCTTTCCCCTTCACTACTGTCCAGCAGGTCAGCCCCCAACCTGTACTGGTACATGGGGTTGTTCTTCCCCAGATGCAAGACTCTACACTTGCCCTTGTTGAATTTCATCAAGTTCCTCTCCACCCAACTCTCCAGCCTGTCCAGGTCTCACTGAATGGCAACACAGCCCTCTGGTGTGTCAGCCACTCCTCCCAGTTGAGTATCATCAGCAAACTTGCTGAGGGTACGTTCAGTTCCCTCATCCAGGTCGTTGATGAAAATATTAAACAGCACTGGTCCCAGCACTGACCCCTGAGGGACTCCACTAGTCATAGACCTCCAGCTAGATTCTGCTCCATTGACCAAAACTCTCTGCCTTCTTCCTTCCAACCAGTTCTTGATCCACCTCACTACCTGATCATCAAGCCCACACTTCCTTAGCTTATCTATGAGGATGCTGTGGAAGACAGTATCAAATGCCTTACTGAAATCAAGAAAAAACACATCTACCGCTCTACCATCATCCATCCACCTAGTTACTTGCTCATAGAAGGCTATAAGGTTGGTCAAACATGACTTCCCCTTGGTAAAGCCATGTTGGCTGCTCTTAATGACCCCCTCATCCTTGATATGCCTAGAGATAGTGTCAAGAATAAGTTGTTCCATCACCCTTCCAGGGATGGAGGTAAGGCTGACTGGTCTATAATTACCCGGGTCCTCCTTCTTGCCCTTCTTATAGACCGGCGTGACATTTGCCATCCTCCAATCCTCAGGCACCTCACCTGTTTCCCACGACTTACCAGAGATGATGGAGAGTGGCTCAGCAACGACCTCTGCCAGCTCCCTCAGCACCCGCGGGTGTGTTCCATCCAGACCCATTGATTTATAGATGTCCAGATTGATCAGATGTCCTGATCCCTAACCCAACCCTCATCTACCAAAGCAAACTCTCCTTTATCCTGACTCCTTCCAGGGCTATAGGAATCTGAGTCCCCCAGGGAGAGTCTGCAGGAGTAAAGACAGAGGCAAAGAAGGCATTCAACACCTCTGCCTTCTTTATATCCTCTGTCTCCAGGGCACCCACCTCATTCAGCAGTGGGCCTATACTGCTTCTTGTGTTAGTTTTATTCGCTGTGTATTTGAAGAAGCCCTTTCTATTGTCCTTGACCCGACTTGCCAGATTAAGTTCCAAGGAGGCCTTAGCTATCCTAATTGCTTCCCTACATCCTCTAACAGCTGTCCTATATTCCTCCCAAGTGGCCAGCCCCTCCTTCCATAATCCATAGATTCTCTTTTTCCGTATGTTTTTGCCCAGCAGTTCCTTGTTTAACCATGCTGGTCTCCTGGCTCCCTACTTGACTTCCTACTCATTGCGACTCTCTGATCCTGAGCTTTGAAGAAGTGGTTCTTGAATGCTGACCAACTATCTCAAGCCCCTTTACCACCTAGTACCCTTTGCCATGATACTTCCCTTAGCAATTGATTGAAGAGGCCAAAGTTTGCCCTTCGGAAATCCAGAAATGTGGCCTTGCTAGGTATTCTATTCCTCCCACACAAGATCCTAAACTCCACCATCTCATGGTCACTGCAGCCCAGGCTGCCACTGACCGTCACTACTTCAACCAGACCCTCCTTGTTGGTGAGTACCAGATCCAGCAGTGCTCCTCTCCTAGTTGGTTCGTCCACCATTTGCATTAAGAAGTTATCATCAATGCACTGGAGGAACCTCCTAGACTGTGAATGACTGGCTGTGTAAGTCTTCCAGCAAATATTGGGGTAGTTAAAATCCCCCATAAGGACCAAGGCATGTAGTCGTGAGGCTGCTTTCTGTTGCAGAATGACTTTAAGAGCAGAACCATAGAGTTCTGGAGGACTGTGCAAGCAAGGCAGGGGGTGGCCCCCACAGGTGGCCAGAGACCGGACCTGGGAGGAGAATGTGGAGGAAGCTGTGGGGGCTAACCAATACTGTTATGCCAAGAAGGAGTGGCTGAATACTACCACTCCTATATATGTGTGAACTGCGTCACAAATAAACCAGAAGTTGCTTATCACCCATATTGGGTTGGCCTGTCAGCTTCTCCTCGCCGCTTACAAATGGCGCCCGAACAGGGACGCGGATTACAGGGCCCTGGTCGCTGGGGACCCGGATTATAGGGCTCCGACTTGCGGGGACCCAGGATATAGGGCCCCGACTAGCGGGGACCCGGGATACAGGGCCCCGGCTGACGGGGACCCGGATAAAGGGCCCCGGCCGACGGGGACCCGGGATATAGGGCCCCGACTAGCGGGGACCCAGGATATAGGGCCCCGACTAGCGGGGACCCGGGATACAGGGCCCTGGTCGCTGGGGACCCGGATTATAGGGCTCCGACTAGCGGGGACCCAGGATATAGGGCCCCGACTAGCGGGGACCCGGGATACAGGGCCCCGGCCG